>NC_133901.1:48395323-50795323 GCF_964199755.1 Larus michahellis | reverse complement strand
AAAGGGAGCAGCTGCAGGGCTGCGCACTGCCTCGAAGCACTATCCTACCTCAACACACAAACAAAACCTACACCTTGTGCTTCCCTGAAGCCTTCTCAGAGGTAAGTACTCCATACAAATTAAGATTATCATCAGAACTCTTGCTGGGGAGGGGAGAGGGACACACAAAGGCAGCACTGTAAACTAGAAACTGTCTCTTCAGCAAACAAATCACACCCTGAATCCATGGAAGCAGGGCTACACATTCAACTCAATACTGTACCACATAACCACATCCTCCTAACACGTCTCGTTTCTTGTCTATTACATTCATAAATTGTCTGTTTCTTCGCTGTTTAAAAACACCATCTGGAGAACAACCCCATCGCTGTGGCGGTGGGATCACTGTTATTTTACAGGTACAGAAGCTTCACATAGTTGCCTGGGAAGGTGCCGAATTGCCTTGTTCTCCTGGACGTACCTGTTGCAAAATAAAACACAAGGAAGCCAGAGTAAGATGGAGCCATGGCAGGAAGGCTTAGGGGTTTAAAAAGGTAGAGGTGGCAGCCTCTCCGGCCTGCAGGCCCTGCTTTCTAAAACTAAACAGGAGTCCTGGTCGAAGAACCTTTTGGTATAGATGAGATGAGAACCAGTTCTGCTACTAATCAACTTTGGTCTTCCCTTTTAACAATTATTAAGGTGCTGGTGAAAGCTCCGGGGCCTATATGCTAGGAGCCAAACTCCTGTCAGTGGAAACGAGCTAATCTCCCTCAGAAAGAGATAACAAGCCTAGATGTGCACTGTTTAGATGCAGAACGCTGTCCAGGCTTGCATTCTTTGAAGGTAAAGGGCTAGATTTTGCTAAACATACAGCTGCCGATGAGGCTGGAATTTCGGGGACTGCAACTCTCATTCATGTGTTCCCTTCGTCACCTACTCGCCACTTTTTGTAATTTGCCATGGTTCCATCAGCTTTGAAAAAGCTACGGAACTCCAGATTTCCTTGTTTCTGTGTGAGCAAGCAGGATCAGGAGGAAGAGGGGAACAGGGAAATTAAGAAGAGAAAAAAGGAAAAACTAGAGACCTAGCAAGGAAAACAAAGCTCCACCACCCTGCACCCCAATTTTAATGTTCTTGGTGGGAAATGATGAGAAATTGTGAAAAAAGTTGAGTTGATTTTGACCCTGCAAATGATAGTAACTTCCAGACGCTCTGCAAAACTCCTCACCTACATCTCAAAAAGCCCTGCTGACAGGCAGGTGTCACACTCACCCACAAACCAGCCGTCATCACATTTCTCCATGACATCGACAATGTCACCGTCCCTCAGTTCCAGCTCATCATCGTTCTGAGGAGTGTAGCTGTAGAGGGCTTGGTAGCTAACTCTAAAACCAGAAAGATACCGCACGTTAGCCATTGGATTTCCCTCACATCCCTTCAGGAGGAGACTTCTCCCTTCCCCTTTCCAGTTCCTATTATATTTTGTTCAATGCACTCTGGACCTGTGTTTTCCATTTGAGAGATGGAAGCCAACTGCATTAAATTGGCTGTTGTCACAAGGCCGTGACAGTAAAAAGTGTCACACCTGTACTGTGCGGGATATGTGGAGAGCTTCTGTTTCCCTTTTGCCGTGTAATTGTCTCCATAGACTGTAACAACCGGAGTCTTCCTAACGTGCAGCACCTAGAGAGTGTACGAGCGCAGACCCTACTGAACGCAAGCCAAAACCTAGATGCACTCAATTCCTGGGCTAAATGAGTCATCTGCTCCCTTGCCGAGGCACATAGGCAGGGCCATGAACGACCAAATGGCAATGTGAAGGACTTCAGAAACTGCCTACTCCACCGCAGCAAGGTTGCTGTGCAAATCATAGCTGAGGAGATACGGTGCAAACAAAATCTAAAGTTGAATCCTGCCCTGAGATACCACTTGCACCAGAGGCACTCTGTATTTATCAGAAAGGAACTTTATGGAGTGGAAACAATCTCTGGGAAAATTTGGGAAGGCTGGGATCCCCTGGCTGTGGGGAGTGAAAATAGAGCTGATGTGAGACTTTCCATTCTGCTTAAGCAGCAGGGGAAAGCAAAGACTCCTTTCAGGAGCCAAGTGCCAAGGAAGTTCAGTCCCCAGCACACAGTGCAGGCTACCAGTCTCAAAACCATCAGTGAAAGGCCCCACCAAGCTTAATGGCAACTCCAGATTTAGGCCCACCAGGTATCTTTGACAATCTCAGCCTTGGTCTCTCAGATCGTTCAGCCACCAATTCATTTGCGGAACTGGCCAACAACCCACCAAAGGGGCATTGGCGCGGGACTGCTTACTGCACTGTGAGAAGCTAAGAATGAATGTGAACACATTGACCCACGCCATATGAGCCAGTAGATATTAATTTGTCTCCGGCTTCAAGATACAAAGATATTGAGATAGTCTCCAAAACCAGCATGAATCAAGTACCCGAAGAAGACACAGTCCTGGATCACGAGGTAATTGTTTCAGGCGCTATACACACACAAAGGTCCCAGTTTTAAACTACTCATTATGATGATGTAGCTATTTTTGTTCTTCACAGAAACGCTGACACTTTCCCATAATTCTAATTTAAATCCTGGACCGCTGAAGCTTTCACACCTCCCCATCTTCACCACCAGTCAGAGAGAAGGCCCCTGGAAGAGATGGGAGCCAAAAGGACTTACATGTCTCGTGGTGTTTGACTTCTGTCAGGGCTGGCTCCTTGCTGCTGTGCTTGAGGTTGCTGAGAAATGATGAGAGATGGTTTATTGTCATTAGAGGTGACCTTGTGGCGAGAGTCAAGAGGCTGAGCAATAGTACTGCAGTAATGAACAGACTTTTCTGCAATGTTTATGATCTCATTGCAAACAGCTTCCTGCGTGGTAGGCAGCATTGACATCCAAGAACACCCAAAGAACAGTCAACAGGGGGGAGGGAAGGGAAAATATAGACAAGAAGAGATGGGACATTCCAGATGCAGCACATAAGTCCAGTAAAAAAAAAAAAAAAAAAAAAAAAAAAGAGTTGTAGATCCAGGTAAATATCCAGGTAGTGGAGTGCAGAAGGGATCCAGGTGTAAGCATGGAAAAACAGGCAAGATACAGAAGAATTTGGCATTTAGTTTGAAGATTTGTAACAAATACATATGCATATATTTTTAAAAGCAGCAGCATAAGAGTTTGCAATTAGTTATGCAGTGGCACCATTGCAAATGTTATGAAGTCAGTTCAAGAATGCAAGGCGGGCCGCTCCGTTCATGCACTTTGCTTCATTTAACTTATACCCAGGGACTGGCAGCACAATTAGCCCAACTTCTCATTGGCTATACGTGTTGTTCAAAGTGCTAAATTCCCCTTTTCTGTTGCAAACCAAACAATATATGCAAACAGACAAATATGTACCTACTTTGCAGCTAAAAATGGTGCTGGCATTTTATCTCTACTGAGGTGTTACTGCCTGGGTGAAGAGAGTCTAGGACTACACATCTGATTTAAACAGTGGCCTTACCACATAGCTCTTTTCAGACTCTGTGAGATCTGGTCCAGCTCTCAATGAATGGTGGGAAGGCTGTGTGATCACCAAGCAAATGATAAGGAAGACATTTTAGCAGATGTTATATTGGTCAGAATTTAAAAAAAAATTAAATGGAGTGCAGACAACAACAAAAAAAAATGAACAACTCTTTCCCTCCCCGCCCCAACACCACGCTTCTTGGACAACAAGGTCTTTTGTTCACACAAGAGACATTAAGGCTCCAGTAATGCAACTGCATTGCAGCACAGAGAATACTGCAAAGAGAAAAGTGACAGCGAAACAGCGGAAGGTTATGGACACCGCTACAACCAGAAGTGGTACACAGTGTCATACCGCATTCCTGCAGGGGGAAAAAAAAAAAACAAGGACAGAAGCACATACTCGAGAGCATCAAACATGAAAGGCCAAAAGCAGACTGAGAGGAATCTGCTGCTCTTTTTAGAAAAGTCCTCAATGACTTTGACACAGGAGAGAACTGTAACTCGCTTCTTAAACAAGACCAGCTCAGGTCCTCAGAAGGCACAATGCCATGTAGCCCCATCAGAATCACTCCGGCTTGTACCAAGCGAGGATCTGAGCTGCTCCGTTCATTTCCACAACAAGGCAGAGCTTCAGGACAGAGGAGGCCCTGACCAGAAAACCCAGCTCCAAACATCACCACTTGTGAAGCTTCTGGGCTCTGCCCTGCCTCTCTCCCCAGTCACACCTCTTCACAGGGTGTCCCAGGGCACAGCAAGGAAAATCAGGGTGTTTGGGGTTGGAGGTTTTATTAGGGAAGCGGAAAGTCACTGAGAAAGTTGCACAGGTATCCAGAGCCTGGTTTTGCACGTTTTTTGCATATTTGAACACCTACTGAAAGCAAGGGGCATGCTGTGTGCAAAGGGGCTGTCTGAACTAGTGTTATTTGTACTACCTGCAGGACTGCTTGGCAAAGTGGACAGGGTAAGGTACAAAGCATTGACATCTTCTGTGATCATTCAACACAATTTTCAACCCAAATTCCAAAGGCCCTTTCCCTCCTCCTCTTTATTCACTTTGACAATGCCCTTCAGTAAAGACCTGCTTTCTCACGGCATCCTGAGGCAGAGCAGAAGCAGAAGAAAAAGAGATTTGTGACACCTTCAGCCCAAGCATGCTCAAAGAGTTTGGAGAAGTTCAAGGCTCATGAGCTCATCCCTGTCTAATTCCCATTCTCAAAGCTCCTCTGAACCACATCTTGGACCTCTGGAGCTGTGCCCATCATTGTATTAAAGCAAACCGTCTCTTTTCTCGAGGACTGTAACCCCCTCTAGGCCAACCCAACTCCACAGCAACTCCTTTGTAGCCAGCTGTACTGTCTAGGGCTGGAATCTGGGATCACTGCCCCAAGAAACAATGCTCTGTTACCATGTATATGTCTATAAAGAGAAAACAAAATGTAAGTTGGATGGGCTAATTGCAGTGGAATTCACTTTCAAAGCATTCACTGTGTGAAATTGTCACAGGATTTCTGAAAGTCATTCCTGCCTGTCTGTCATCAGCCCTGAAAGGCAAATGGAATAACTAGAAATTTAAAATTAACATTGTGCAGACAAACTGGATACAGTGCATCAAATCTGATGAGATCAGAGTTAACTCAGGTGGTCAAGTAGCTGGGAAAAACAATTTCCAGGCTGAGGTGAGAGGCAGCTGTAAAAATGATTTATTTTTTTTTAATTCAAGGAAGTGCTTCTCTGCTCCATACTAATAAATTGACTTCTGGAATTGCTCCATGAGCTCCTAAGACCACGTGGCCCATTTCTCATTGATTACTTGTGACCTCCCTGACCAGCTTTTACTCCAAAAAGCATTAATAACTATGAATTAAATTAGTTATTTGAAAGCTCAAAAATTGACGCTACCTCTGAATGCTCCGTTGTGCCAGTTTATATCTGTAATACCAGGAGGTGCAGCCTACCAGCACCAGAAACTTGGCCGTCTTCCCTTTGCTGGCAGGACCCCCACAGGGGCTTCACGAGGCAGCTGGGCACGGGCAGAGGCCAAGTGGCACCCAGCTCCCAAGAGGACACACGACTAAGTGGGTCCCCTCTGGCCTTTCCTCCAGAGATCCAGGCAGCTGATGAAACACCCCGAGGTCAGCAGCTATGCAGCATTAGCCAAACAGGATGAAAAACTGACCAGAACAGACCCTATAATTTTAGGCTAGAAATGTATCACCCCACTGCTTCAAACAATTGATGCCGATAGCATGGCCTAGATGGCTTTTTTTTTTTTCCCCAAACTACATTATTCTTGCAGGGAGAGATGGAAAAAAAAAGTTATAGGTCCAATTGCTCTTCAAACACCAATTCAGAAAGCCCACGTGCCACCTACAGTGGTGGCTCCATGTGCCAGGGCCAGACAAGGAATCAGCGAGTGTGGGGCACAGCTCCAAAGTATAAAACCCAGAGGTTCCCTAAAAACAGAGCCAGCCCTGCTGCTGCTTGAGATAAACTGAGGGCCCCAGAAGTGACTAAGTACTCACAACCCTTGAGGACAACTCAAGTCCTATTCCCTCAGCTGCGCTACATGCTTTGGTAAGACTAAGTGCATAAACTTCAGCAGGTGCTGAACTGTCTGTGTCTCCATGTCTACAGACATTATAAATATGTGGTACAGTCAGTCATGAAGGACAGCTGGCCACTGTTTCCACCTCATACGGAGTTTGGGGATGGATCTAAAGAGCACCACAGGTTTGTAAGAATACCAGAAAAAGGTTCTATATTAAGAGCCTAGAAAAGCCCTGAGGCAGGTTTTTACTGTTAGGAAGAAAGATGCTGGGGCTACTCAATAGTCCTCTCCCCGGCTCCTAGCCAAGCCAGGCATCATCAGCATGTCTATCCACTGCAGCGCTTGTTTATATGTCTTCTTCCATCCCTTTTTGAGGGAAGCTAAGTGACTACATAAGCAAAAAGAAAGCTAAGCAGAACAGGCTAGCAGACAGGCAAGACAGACAGACAAACAAATTGGTATCACCTCAGAGAAGGACACACTTCAGCAGCAATGCTCCCACGTGTGAATGGAGAACCACGAGCAGGGAGGACTCCCCAGCCCAGCCGACAGAAAAAAGAAAACCTCTGCACACACACCAAGCCCCAGCTCTGGTGGAAGTGAGGGGAACGCTGGCCAAAGAGCTCCCACAAAGGACACTGAAGAAGCTGCAGAGCCGAGCAGCCTGACCTCAAGGCTGTGAAGGTCAACGGAAGGACTCCCTGGCTGCTGGATCAGAAGCTGAAGGCTGCATCTACAGCAGAAAATTGCATCTCCCATAGGGAACAGGTACCAATGCCTGCTGCAGGCTGCACAACTCTGGCTTGGACAATAAATGTCCCTGTGTTGGGCAGAAACATCACTGTGCTGAACATGTGGAGCAGCGGAAAACCGCTGGGGGGGGATAAAAGCTTATCTTGGGAGATGGCGCTAAGTAATGGACATGCTAAGCGGGCAGAGCTGGTCTGTGCTAGGGAACACGGGGTCTGAGCATCCTCCTCACACGCTCTCCTCTCTACCAGCACAAAGTGGGTGAAATTACTCACCACTCCGCCTGAGTGGTTTTGTACAAGTGGAAAGGAGCAGACAGCCCCCCACCGACATCCCTCATGCTGCCGGGCGATGCAGGGGCCCTCGTCCAGCCGCTCCTGCCTTCCCCACCCCACGGCCGCAGTCTGGCCCCAGGGCCAAAGCTGCTGCACTGCTCACACGCTTGCTGGCACCACCGCTGCCCGTCACGCTGTGCTAACGGGACCTCAGAGTAAAACAGGAATGAAACCAGAAAATTTCTGAGGGTCCCCTGAAATAAATTAATTTGATAGATGACGTTACTGCTTAATATCATGTTTTACTGGACTATCAAAACAAATTATCAGGTTATACTTGAAATATCTTTCATATGCTGTGGGCTCATTCTTTTTTCTTTCTAGTTCAGACTGTGAAACTAAACAAAAGGAAATAACTTCAGAATAGCTAAAAGAGCCATTGCACTTCATATTATTACTTAACGGAACAGGCAAGAACACAGTCCTTATCCCAGCCCTCTACCAAAGGGGTCTTAAACCTGCAAAAAATGCTGGGTCAGAACTTCATAACTGGGGAGGTTCTCTATAATGAGAAGGAAAACTAAAATTCAAAATGGTAAAATACCTTAAACACCAGGGATGGACAGCAATGGAAACAAAAACTAAATGTAATGTCTGATTTCCATGTCTACTAAGTGCTTTTCTCATTTGATTAAAATCAATGAAAAGATGACAGATTTCTGAAAAGGCCTCCAGGGTAGTAGCTGCAGCTCTGCTGAAGCCATCAGCCTCTGTATGGGTCACGCAGATAATGAGAAGTCATTTGCACATATAAATAGCGCTCCTGCTCCCTAAACAACTGTAGACCCGGAGCTGGAAAGGAGGTCAACACTACTGATAATGTCTCACACAGTTTTAACTTAACACTGACAATGCTCTGATTGTCAAGGCATATAAAATATAAATTTTGGCTTGACTTCAACTGCAAAGAAAGGCCAAAGGGTTCTATTACAACCAGGTGCAACACCCAAAATAGAACTAACTGCATGTTAGTCAGTACTCGGGAGAAACATCTTTCCCTAAATGTGGCCCTTTGCTCCTGCTCTTTTGAATTGCACACATCCAGTGTGAGCACCAGCAGGACCAAGCAGACCAGAGTTCAGGAGACAGGCCAACACAGAAACCTTCTGTGGGTTTTTAACATGAAGAAGAATATGTACCCTATTGGAATCAGGTATGGAAACTGAAAGGGAAGCAAGGGGTGGTCGTTCCATAAAAAGTTGTGCAAGCTCACAATCAGAGAGAACTGCGGGGAGTAAAGGTAACAGTAAAACTGTATCTCCCTCTCATAAACTGATCAAGAAAATAAGTAACATTGGCAATTACTTCCCACACATCCTGCACGAGCAGCCTGCCTGGTTCATCAATCAAGCCAAAGATTGCTTCCCCAATATCCATCGCTACAAACTCAGTCCAATTTTTGCTAAGTGTGAGCTTTCTGTTTCAAATATTGCCATCTTGTGGAAGCCGCCCGCAAGGACTGACGAGACGCCAGTAGCTGCAAGCACTGCTCCTTCCTGCACGCTGCATGTCCCACCAGACAGCGCTGAGGCCGAGTTGGTTACGCTGCACAGACCCTACTGCATCCCTCTTTAAAGACGTTTGTAGCTCTCAGCAATGGAGCTGAGAATCTCCGAATCCTACCTGAGAAGGCTGGAACAGGTCCCTGACATTGTGCATACCAAGTTGGGTATGCCTTACACCCCAGCTCTGAGACGCTCAGACCCCGAATCCTGATCTCAGATGGTTAAACAAAACCTGAACCAAAGTATGTCATGCTACATCACTCCGGCTAACAAGGCCACCGATACTGCCTTACAATGCAATCGAGCTGTAGGAACTCAAGGTCAGAACTAAATAAGCCCCGGGTTAATCCTTTGGAGGAACAGAAAATCAGATCCTCAGCTGGTACGAACTGGCAGAAACCCAGACTTGAGCTATGTGGATTGCACCAGCTGAAGATTTTGCCCATACCTGCCCTTCTGCACAGCCTGGAATTAATATTAATATATTTTTTTAATAAAAATTCTAAATTAAATGACAGGAGAAATACTTTACCTGTGGAATTAATGAATGGCTAAACAAGCATATGATAAAACAATGGCATGGCATGGAAACAACTCTACGTAATGGAAGAGTTATCAGCAAAGATGATTACCTGTGGCTTATTGACTCTGCGTGTAAGTCTGGGAGGTGGCTGTGTTGTGACAGTAGAGGAAGAGAGGGCATAGGAAGAGAGAGGAGCAGATGAAGAGAATGCTTTTGAGTCTGCAGTCTTTTGAAGAAAAGAAAAGTTGGTCAGCTTGGCACACACTCTCTTATCACCATCACTGCTAGTGATAAGAGCATCTACTATCCAGTAAATTTGACGCACACACAGCAAACGTAACTCCATGCAAGGGCAAGTGCAGTTTCCAGATGGTTTGTCAGAGCTGACCACCTCATTCTGTTTTGAACATGCAGGTTACGCCTGTAAAAATGCTACTAAAAACATATCCAGATGGTAAACAGCACAGTCTTTATGCAGCTCTCAATACACTTCTGGTTATGATTCAAGCAGAAATCAAAGAATTTGTCAGAAGATTTCCCAGTGTGAAATGTGTCATTTTAGAAACCCTAGTTCTTCATTATTTAACGTTGGCAGATGGAGTATGTCATGGAGGCTATCGCAGTGCATCCAAGACAGTATTTATAATGCTATGACTTTGAGCTCTCCAAACTACCACTCTTATACAAGGTAGCATGGGGGTGCTGTAATGTGTTTTGGCATACAACGGACCCCAAGTCAACTGAGAGCTGCAAAGTAAGGCAGATCTCCTATACCAAGACCAGGGGCAGAAGATACGTTGATGAAGCTACTGCAGGGTTCCCCTGTGTTCATGATATGTCTCATTATAACATACAGCTACATGTAACTAAAAACTCTTGGGGAAAAATATCACTAGGTCTAATTCTCATTTGTGGCTAGACCCTCCCACATCATTTTGGAAACGCAAAGGTAAAAAATTCCACTCATTGAATAGATAACAATCAAGCCTCCCTGACTTACTGACGCACATCCCAGACTAAGGTCCACTAAACCACAGGCTCCAGGATCAACAGGGGACAGCTTTTGTGATTCTAGGAGCCAGGCTGACATTTACAAGGCTTTTCAGTCCTCAGCTTTAGGAGGAACAAATAAATCCTATCACCAAACATGATCCATTGCACACTGGAAAATCTCAGAATAGCAAGGAATTGCCTGCATTCTACACAGTGAGGCATATGGGCATGAGACCTATGTGATACTTTCATCTGACACACCTGGTAATAGCCACTATCTGGGACAATCACCTCATTAGACATGACCAATTGAGTCAGTCCTGCTCCTGAGCCCTCTTATAAAACTTTTTGATCTGCTATCCAGTGAATGCCACTGGTGACCCCTGGAAGAAGGTCTTAGGATCATCAAAATGATATGTGGCAGCCAATGGCTGTGCCTGGCCAGCAGAGCAACGCAAACCTCAACACACCAGTTAAAATCAGGGATTCAGAGCAGCACACACACATGCAGGAGAAGTACCTTCTTTTCCCCGCTTTGAAACTTTCCCAAATCACCTTTCCTCATGCCTCTTTTCTCTGTTTTACCTCCCTGCACAATAGCCATTAGCTCCTGACACAACTGGTTGTCGTCAGAGGAGCCCACAGGTCTCTTTTCTGGGCTCACACGCATGTCTAGTTGGGATGGTTTCAGGCAGCGCTCGACAGAGATCTTGGGAGCAGTCTGAGCACTCTGCTCAGGGTTGCTGCTGCCCTCTCTAGTCTTTTGGAGCCAGGCTTGGCTGCTTGGAGCAGCTTGACGCTGCTCTGCGAGGACGCTTTCGGGGCTCTCCACTGCCCAGCGAGGGGTGTTAGAGTAGCTCACGCTGGGAGAAGGGGAGCCAACAAACTTTTCTTCACTTTGCGGAGTGGCCTGATAGAAACTGTGAGCGGAGGACTGAGGTCTGGAGGAGTAAGAGGGCAATGGGGATTTAATGGAGCTGGGAGTCGAGGAGCCTGAGAGATGAGAATGGTGGAGGCTGACCGTGGGGGAAGGGCTGGCTGCAGCAGAAGGCGAGAGATAGTCAGTGTGAGAGAGGGAGGCTTCAGGCGGAGGAGGCAATGGAGGAGTTATGGCAGGAGTGGAGCTAGGAGACACTCCCACGGTCAGAGCAATCCACTCAGATGTGACTGCCTGCACCTCTGGAGATAAGGCGCGGCGCGCAAAAGGCAAAGGCGGAGGAGTTGGTGTATGAAGCAGGTCAGAGCTGGGAGACTTGAAGGAGACAAAAGCAGGAGAGAAAAAGAAAGAAATGAACAAAAAAATAGTAAAGGAAAATACAAAACGACTGAGCAAAAGTAAATGGAGAGAGAGCGAGTGTAGAGAGGAGCAGATCTGTGACCAAGCATGGTGCATAAGTTTTCCACAGACAAGTGCACCATGTTGGAGAATGTGCCGTCCACAGCTACTCCAACCATGGAGTCCAGTCTATATCTGTGCTGCTAATATCCTTCTCCAGCCTTTGCCAGAATCCCAGACACAAAGTGTCTTGTGGAAGACCTTAGACTTCATACCATATGCCCTAAGTCCTTCAGGGAGCAGGTGAAGCCACCATCCGTGACGGCAGCACGTAGCATTTGACTGGCCTGGCAGCAATAGCTGGGACCCCAGCAGCTCACGCTGTGGACTCAGTCAGAATTCACTGCTGCAATGAATTTTGACTTTATCCAACTCTTGCACGAGCAATGCTTGCTCCTCAAGAAACTTGCATTGCTGAAGCTGTGGAGGAGAAATGGATCAAAAAAGCCAACTGTGGCTATTTGGTCTTTAAATGATTAAAGTAGGTCCTATATTCATAAAGGCAGAACACATGACTGAGTTCTGCCCTTAGCTATTACCACCAGTGACATCAGTGAGATCAGCTACTGATCAGAGTTTCTCAGTCCTCTGCCAAGTTAGGCAAAAAAGTAAGGGAGAGAACTGACGTACTAAGAGAGAAATCAAAATAATAACAAGGGAAATGGGTGAATATAATTCCTTCCATCAAAGGGAAAAGCTTGCAGAGAGCTGGTGGCAGACAGGCCACAGCTACGGAGAGACTGCCCAGCTCAAACAGAAAAGCTCAGCTGAGGTCCACTTTGACAAGCAACAAGTCTTTCCTCTTTACAGTAGCTAAGAATAAAAACACTCCTTTTAGGGAAGAGCCACCAGACACCAGCATGAGCCATAACAGCCTTTCCCATCTGCTTTGGGCTGTATATCCCTTCCTCCCGTGCCCAAATCTCCACCTTTGTTCCTTGCAGTCTTGACCTCAGAATGACCTTGCTTCAGTCCCTGTGGGTGACAGGGGGATGCATCAGAACCTCATGGCCGCAACCCAGACATGTATGTTGACCCTCAAAAGCATGAGTCTTTGCAGGATGAGAGCAAAACAAAGGTATTTAGAGACTCACTGCCTGTTTGGTATGTTTTCCATGGCAAACATTCTGGGATCCCCATACAGTTACCTGCTGCCATTCTGATTTCTAGTTTGAACTGCAGTATGGCTTACAGTGAATCTAATATTCATGGAAGATCCCAGAATGGCCTGCTCTCAAAGCCTGAGTTAATTTAGCACCTATTTCAAATAATACAGGCCACTCTTCCTGACCCTGTATCCCAAAACCTTGGTTGTGAGCTGGAACGTTTAGGAGCAAGTACACAGCTTGATTCAAGCTGACTGGGATCAACATAATGACTCCTACAGACTATAGCAGTCTGTGACGCCCTTTTAACAGTCATAATAAAAAAAAAAATCACTCATCACAGTGAAGGTCTGTAAAGTGTAAATACGCACTCAGGAGGAGCTGGATCACCAATTCATTCCATCTCTGGCAGTGAAATTTATTCAGGTGGCTGTGAACTGTAGCCCTTTCAACCTGGCCTGAATTCAAGCTACAGACCAGAGACGAAAAGCTGAGTCTCCAAATCCCCAAATGACCCATTCATTAACCTTTCTGGTAAACGAAACATCACCTTTTCTTGCAGCTGCAGCATACTGCAGGGAGCACGTGGCTTTTACTGGGCAAAACACTAGTCTTAGGTACAGCCTTTTTCAGCTATTGCTCTTTGCACAGCAATGGCAACATCCCTCTGTTCTGCACGGTGCTGTGACTGGCTGCATCTAGTCCAAATACCTGTGGTGAAGCTGTCATGCTGCGGTTAGGGGAGAGGGACATTGGTGGGTCAGGATAGTCGATGGCATTCTTGACCACTGGGCGTTTGAGCACCTCCACGTAAGTAACAGGGAAGATGCCTTGGCGATTGGTGCCAGAGATTCTTCCTTCATACCAATTCTCATCCACTCGTCGAATCAACGTGATCCTTTCACCCTATGGGAAGGAATAGTAACGTAGTCCTGACTTTAACATGTTTCATCATTCCAAAGCAGATTACATTTTTAATCTTGCTGCATCTGACTTAAAACAATCGGTTGCTCTCAGCTCCCATTTCCCAGTTATGTGGTCCTAACCCTAATCTCTGGGTAGGAATGACATTTTTCAGTTCAGAGAAGGAGGAAATGCAGATCTTCTGGTGCTGATTTGGGCTGTCTGCAGACTCAGTTATGCTCACTTCACATTTTTAAGACCCTACTTGCTAAAGCCCATTAAAAAAATGGAAACCAGCAGTTTCAGGCTGACCACAAGACCCTCAGGGATATGAGCTATACAGGGAGCATGCACAGGTCTACAGTTTAAACTAGGTCGCTCTATGCTCTCTCCTGTTTTGCTGACAAACGAAGTGACTTCCAGAACCTTAATATAAATTGCAAGCCCCACCCTCATGTATAATTAAAAGACAGACAAGATCTAATCTGAGCATCAAAACAGCTGGTTGAGATGGAGAAATGCTGCTACTTAATCTAAATATGGCTGACTTTGCTCTGAACAGCCTTTACACAACCCACTCCTATCCCTTCACTCTGCATTCAGGTCTAGCCAGTCACTTCAATACCACAGAACCTCTCCTGCCTGTGCTCAATGATTTAGCTTGTAGTACGAAGGAAGGTGAACCCAGTTTCCTTCTTTTCTACGTCACCATTGTCACGTGACTGTGTGCATCTCCACTGGAGAGGATCAGACTGGAGACACGTCAGCAAATATCTGATTTGCCTTGCAGAGCTAGGCTGCCAGTGCTTGTGTTCAAAGTATCTTCTCAGCCAGCCCTAAGGAAGCAATTGGCACTTCTTGATTCAGCCTACCTGCAACGCTCCCAATGCAACGCGCTACATAATGACTATGAAGTAAAAACATGGGTGATGAGAAGGAATCTTTCCTGAATAAGGAGTTCATCTTATTGGAGCTTTCATTTGGAAATTGCAAGTTATTAGTGTGAAAAAAACCTCAGCGTTTGTCCAGATTCAATTCACCAGCACAATAGTCCTACCTTTCTGAAGGACATTTCCACTTGGGTATCCCCATTGAAGTTGAACTTGGCGATAGCATCTCCATATTCCAATACTTGCAACGGTGATGGCTTTTTGGGCTGAGCTTTCTCAGCTGGTGGGAGGAGCTAGAATGAACAAACAGAATCAAATGAGTCGCATACAAAAAGCCCACAAACTGGTCACTGGCCAAAAGGGAGCGGACAAAGAGAACACCTGCAAGGAAAGCAGCTACCTCTATGTATGATCGTGGAAAGATGCCAACTCTGCCATGGTGTTCGCCTTCATACCAGTTCTGGTCAATCTGCTTGTAAATGTAAACAATATCTCCTTTTTGCAGTGGAAGTTCCCTGTTAACAATACAAGCACTCCATCAGAACTTCAGTGGAGAACAGATGTGTTCTTTTGCTGTCCAGCAACCCCTATGTACCAAGGGCTGCATCAGCCCTGTTGATAAAAATCATGCTCCATCCAAAGTGAAAGCTACATGTTGGGAATTACCCTGTTCATATCGTGATGTTCAGGGACTCTCTTACTCTTTGCGCATCTTCTCAAAAAAGCTGGCCTATGAGGGCCCTACTAACCACACAGCCTCCAGCAGCAATGGGGTCAAGCTCAAGCAAAGCATGCCACTGGGCTGCCTTCCATATTGGATATGATGAGCCATGCTCAACTCCTGTTTTGAAACAGGTCATGTCACAAGGGCCCACCAAAGAGACACATGACTTTAATGGAAGCTATTTTGCTGATCAGATGAACGCCAGTGTTGATCCTGCAACGATTACACTTCTGGTCAGCCTGTGGTTGCACAACCACTGACCTCACCTGGGCTAACAACTGGGATTTCAATCTACAGTCTTCAGTGCTAAAATGATGAATGTCTGCAACTTGAGGAACTCCCACTGTGGGCAGCTTATACTAGGCTCATAAACCTACTACTTGGGTCCCCACAGGAAAACAGTCAACCTGGCCTTTCCTAACACGATTTTCACAAGCTCTGCTTTACTTTTGTTGGGCACCCTGGTGCATTCTGCTCAAGGTACACAACAGTTACACCATGCATCTGCCTCAGTTTTATTATAGGTGCTGAAGAGATGCTGCGTAAATTGTTATGAATCATCACCTACAGAACACATAAAATGTTCTCAGGACATTGGCACCTGAGACGAAAAACAGCAGGTCCTTCACTGAATTCTGTTCTTCTTTCTTCCCTCCCTAACAATGTTAAAAATGAGAGCTTCTCCAGGCTCATGCAGAGGGAAAGGCCTTCCAGGCCTTCTCTTCACAGCAGTGTTCCCTAAAAAGTATGAATAGTGCTGTGTGATTCACCTGAGGGACCACAACAGAGCTCAGAGGTACAACAAGGCCACCAGAAACATCCCGCTGGTGTATCCACAGATGCCAGGGGAGCAGTGACCAGTCTGTACCCCTTATAGGTCCTCCTGAATCAGGAAAATCCTCAGTCATGGACCCACCTACTTGCTTAAAGCCAGGCATCTGTTTAAGTCCCTTGCTGACTTTGGGTTACGCTTAGCACAGTGAAAAGGATGCTGCTGTTCTGCATATCTATTTCTTCTGACCATCTGTATGGCAGATTTACGCAGTGAGCTACTAACACAGTTCTTCCAGCTCCTAAATTGGAGCGCAACCAGGGATGTCATGCAGGGGAATCCCTTCCATCTCTAGCACAAGGGCAGTGACAGAGCTGCTGACAAAAGGTCTCACCCAGCTGTCCTGCTTACAAGGTACAAGGAGGAACATCAGCCAAGGCACTCCCCCGTGGCTCCACACAGCCTCAGAGCGCAGCGCTCACTTGTTCCAATAAAGAATGTGGGTTTGCCCCCAAAACCACGTGGGATACAGATGCTCTAAGAAAGAAGTATTTTCCTAAAGGTCCTTTAGAGGCTATGACCTGCGAGATTCATATTACTTTTCCCTGCCTTACTGTGGATGCCTTTGCTTTGAGCTGCTGGAAAGACACTCCCAAAACATGAATCCAATTGCATGACACTTCATAAATGCTGCATCCTAGGGGAAAAAGCAGAGGAAGAATACTCAAGGCTGTACTCACTTTAGCGTCTGTGCTTTAAAGTCAAACTTGGCTCTAGCGGGTCTCATCTGGAGATCAAAAAAAAAATCAACACATTAAAATAATTATTAGTTTTCAACCCTCTGCTGAGGAAAAGCATCCAAACTCTTCTACAGCTAACATTAGTCTGGGGAAGAAAGTGAATGCAGGTATTCTGCTACAAGCTTGTGTGCAACTGGTACTACAGTCCAAAGATGCTGGATGGGTCTCTCCCACCAGGGCAAAAAGTGCCAACTTCTGGCATAACAGTAATTAAGAGCTCTGCAGGAAATGGATTTAACAGCACTAAACTGTTAAATGTGACAAACCCTGTTGAATGAAAGCTGCTCCAGTAACTACAGTTACTGGGGCGCTGGGACCAAATTTCCCTTGACGTGTGAATGGAGAAACAAAATTTACTTGCTGGGAGAAGAACAGTAGGATTTTATCTGATGTGGCTCTTGATTATTACCTGGCCTTGCTGAATCCTGCAATGTGACCCATGTACTCTGTATAAATTAGTAGGAAAGAGACAAAGGTGAGGAGGAAATATGAATAAATGATGCACGTGTCTAAAATAATGTCCTCGGTGGCTATAAAGCCAGAGAGGACACTGACAGCAGGCCTGGGCTTTAAAGCTTGATTTAATTGTCTGAATGGCCACAAAATATTCAAACAATTTTAAAGTCATTTCAGTAACAGAGTGTAAAATAAGAAGTAGTCACATTCATGTGGCACCAGACCATTTGAAACTACATAAAGGGCAGACAAGCGTGCTTCACATCCACATGGTGACCACCTCACCCACCACCACAGGGCAGCACCTCAGGGGAAACAGAGCCGCTGTCAAGAGCCCCAGCAGCAATCCCTGAGGCAGGAAAAGGTATTTGGCCAGGACACCTGGACTAGCATCTGGCCCTTGGGAAAAGTGGCTTGGGCTCATGGGAAAACTGTCTGCCTCCTCCTTTGTCTCTTTCAGAAAGACTGACCAGGTCATATGCAGTGAAACATGACGAGACTTTTTCCAATCGTTTCTAAAGGACATTAATCATCTTTCAAGAGGAGAGAGACAATCCATTTCTAAAAAAACCCCTATGAGACAGTCACATGGCCAGGATCAACAAGACATGAAGTTTCTAAGCGTAAGGCACAGACAAGAAGATGATGTAGCAATATGATGCAAAAGATGTAGAATGCCTTTGATTCACTAAAAGTAGCTGATATTTAAAGTCATGCATCACAGATGTGCACCAGCAATTCTCAGCAGGCATGCTTTAACATATGCAGCTTGGTATAGAGATATCAATTAATTTACCAGGCACAAGAGTCAAAGCAGATCTAAATGAAGCCAGAATGGGAAAGGGGAAAGTGGAAAAAAAAAACCAAAAAGAAACAAACGACATTCTCTGAAGAGCTGATGTCGGCCTAAAGCACAACGTTGTGAGAGGCAAATATTGCTTTGGGTCAAGCAGCAGACTGAGGTAACTAAAACAGACCTCTGACCCAGATTTCCTCTTTGCTGTATCGTCTACATTTAGGAGGTCCCCAAACCGCTCATTAGTGATAAACTGATGGTGCGTTGGAATAACCCCTGTGTGCCTTCTAGCTGCAATATCAGCTTCTTCTTGCTCACGTTTAAGCCGTCTCTGGTCCTCTAAAAGTTTCTGCCATAAAATTGCATAAAATGGGCAGTAAATCATCTAGTTAAAGGCATTCAAAAGCTGCCATAAATGTGACTCAAACAAAATTTCTGAGGTCCCAGCAAATAGCTGGGATTTTACAGTCCAACATAAAACACTGATTCTACTAACTACACAATACCCTTTCATTTTACAAGCACAGAAAATACACCACCATTATGGCATAACTGAAACCCAGCTCATACCGAGGATCTGATCCAACGCTGATGGAAGTCAACAAGGAGTTTTTCCTAAGTTTTGGCCAGGTCCTGGGAGCTTCTAAGAAGGTTGCTGACAATGCAGAGGGCTGATCCAAACCCCACTTCGACCAACAGGCAGTTTCTCTCATTGACTTCCAAAAGACCTGAATCAGCCCCACAGGTAAGTTCTGAGGCACCAAACTCCCCCGAGCTTTGCAAGGAGCCTGGGACAGTGCCTAACCACCTTCAGGTACCAGGTTCTCCCATACTTCCTTTGGGCTCATGTAATACCCTTTGTAAAATGAAGTAAATAAACCCCAAATAATTATTTCGGACTTCTGAAGTCTCCAGCACACTAATGGAAATGTACGTTCTTGAGTACCTGGGCAGAAGGATTCTTCTACCTTTTGAGGCTGACTTTAGGCTGAAGAGTTTAGCTCTATGCTAACTCATTTGAAGCCAGCAGGTCTCAGTGAACTCAGAGTTTTGCTTTTACAAAAGTTTTTGTGCTGGATTTTGGAAGTGGGGGGATTACTAACTGTTTCACGAAGATGACAGCAAAAATATACTTTTCGCATATGAATTAAGAGCAGGTTTTACCGTCTATTTCAAAGCATGCATGAACATTATTTGAACTCAGAAAGTTAACACTAAAAATATAGTTTTTTTTTTTCCCCCGGGCAGTGAAAATTAACAGCTTCCTGGAAAGCAATCACTTTATAAATTCTTTAATTCAGCTTGAATACAGTCAGTGCTGGAAAGTCTATGTGGCTTTCCTATTATTTCAGCTTGTCCCAGTGTTGCCCAGCCATTTCAAAAAGGACTGCTACATTCCGTTGTCGTCAACTTTAGACACCATAAAGAATTCTAATTTGCATGGGGCAGAAACTTCACACTTTGTGATAGCTTAAAATGTCTTACATTTGCTGTTCAAAACCTGAGGATCCCCACAAGAAAAATACTGTTCTCACCAGTTTGATAATATACCGACTAAAGTGGCTTGCTTGAAGAACAATAAAACCTTAACTCACTTATAGAATAACCATTCCATCTTTATCTGCGAGAACTAGGGTGTTGTACCACATCTCACATACATCTCCAACCTTTTTACATTCTTTAAAGCCCACATACGTAATTTTGTATAATTGATAAGAACTATCAGGTTCATTTTAAACAAAAACTAAACTGGACTACACATTATACATTAAAACAGTGGAAGAGGTAGTATTAAAATCAAAACATACTAATTCTAGCTTGTTGCTCTAACTTCCAATATACATAGCCATGGACATACAAGCCGTCCTTACATAAGGCTGAATGCTATACTTCTTGTACATGGAGCTGCTACAACTGTTATTAGGCCATAAAAGAGGGCATTACCTCTTTATCGTCATGCCGTCTACGGATGATTTCTTCTGGAGTTTCCATGTAATCAACTGGTGCAAAATGCCTTGGTGATTCTGAATCTACTTCGAAACAACATAAGGGGGTTAAAATACAGATGGATTTATCTAGCATAACCAGAAAGGAAAAAAATAGATATTTTTAAACAAGTTGTTTCCATTATGACAGTAAGGATTCTCAATTGCCATTGACCAAATTGCCAATCAGGTGTTGATAATTTATTCTTTTTCTTTTTTTTTTTTTTTTTTTTTCCCTTTTGGGCTGTACTTGTGAACAAAGATCCAAAAACAGGGAGAAAATAACAGTACGGGAGAGAGTAAAGACATAGAAGGACTTTGTGAAGAAAAGATTCACTGCCATCAAAATATGATTTGGCATTTTACTGTTGAGAAAAGTTTAATACACACACACGCGCACACATACACACAACTAGACCTTGAGAAACTGCTCCTTAAAGCAAATAATCTGGGTTTGTTTTATGTTCCCAGGTGTGCAAATGATATAGAATTAGAAATATCTCATGTTGAGATTCTTGCATCCCCAGAGTTGCTTGGGAGACAAACTGAACCCGATGTGATTAGAAAGGCAGCGGAAATCGTTTCTCAGAAGTGCAGCTGTTAACAAGTCCTGAACAAAAATGCTCAGCAAGACACGCAAAGGACGTTAGACACACTAGGGGAAAAAACAGAGAGTCAGGGGATGCAAAGGTGGGGGGTAAAAGTGCGAGGGTTGTGGAAGGAAAGGGGAGAAGAAAGGAAAGCAAGAAGACATATGAAGGGACACTGGTAAAGAACACAAAAAGCCACCTCCTAGGTACGTCCCAAGTTCACTTTGCGGGTTGTTGTTTGTGTCCAGGCTGTGACAGAGGGCATATGGAACAGGGTTCCCATTGTTTAAGGAGTCAGGAGTGTCAGCCCGGCCCATGAAGCTATCTTGGCTAGATCCCATGGTGGGGAAGCAGCTAAGCCTCTCCACAATGTCATAGGAAGACAGGCGCCGGGGGGCTAGAGGCCTGCTTCTGGAGCAATGTTGGTGCTGGGAGTGGTGACTCTTGTCTCCTACGCTCCCCTGCAGCTGTATGGGGTTGTCTGGGTTCTCAGGGCTGGGCACTGCCGGGCTTCCCGGGCAGTCTGGGGGTGGAGTCCTGCAGGATTTGTGTTGGAAGGGCTTTTTCAATCGGAAGGGGAGCGGGCTCATTAGGTAGACGTTTCTGGGGAGCACGTGTCTGTCCCCATAGACATCCCCTTTGGAATCAGGGTTCCTGGAAGCCTGTTGCTGCTCGTGCCTTCGGATGGTAGTGAACCTGGTGTAGGAAGCTGGGCACGAGCCTTTGCATCTGTTGATTTTATGCTTCTGAGGGCCATTGAGGTTGCTGCTGCTGCTGCCACCACTGTCATTGGATGCATTTGAGAGGAGATCTATCTCATCCGTGCAAGCTGAAAGTGTGTCCATAGGGACGGCATCACTGACATCCGAAGCCGCGTCCTCCACGTTGCTGCAGGAGCGGGAGGATTTATCTGCCAAGCTGGCAGCATCCTTCTCTTCTTGGTGTGCTTTTGGCAAATCCAGAAGAAACTCTGCAGAGTAGGCAGAGCTCAGGCAAGTTTTAGACTGGAGAGAAGTGGTGAATTTGTTTTGTCCAGTGGAAAAGTCAAGCGAGGGCATCGATCGGGATCTCTGGATCAGCTGCTCAAAGGCACTGATACGGGAGGAAACGGTGTGTTTGGGGATCTGCTCTGAATCCTCTCGACTGAGGCTGTGCTCCATCCCGTCCTTTGCTTCATTCTCAAACTGAGATGCAATATCCCTCACGCTGCAGGAGGAGACTGTGCCCAAATGGATCCTGGACCGGTTGATCTGGTGCATGTCTTTATACAGCATTGTAAACTCCATCCCACTCTTCCTGGAGGCAGGGAACAGGTGGCCTTTCCTAGAGTTGGTGCCATACTCCTGCAGGCTCATGGTACTGCCGGATTTGATGGCATACTCCTGCTTTGACTTCATCAACATGTTTTCTATGCTTTCCCCTATGTCTACCATGAAAGCTTTTTTATTATCAAACAAGGCAACAGAGCTACGAAGGTTTTCGCAGCTTTGAGCTTTCTCATGAGACAGCAAGATACCCTTCTTGTCCTGCACAAGAGCAGCTGGAGCTGCTAGTTTGGGTTTGAATTTAGAAGGGAGGATTTCAGTAATGCAGGCTTTTGCAGCTGATAAGGGCTTCTTATGTTTACATGCGTGACCTAACATACCGGTATGACTAGCGTTAAAGGTTCGGCTATTAACTGAAGAGGGTGCAGTCATATGAGCATTCCCACCTTTACGATCCACTGGTAAGCATGCAGAATAAAATAAATACAACCTGTTAGCTTAAGTGCTAGAAAGCTATTGAGAAAGGAGAAAGAACATGCTTGGATTTCATAAAATGCACTTTAAAGAAACAAAGCTCCAAAACATAAAGAAAAGCAGGAAGAAACTGCACAACAAGCCACGCTTACAGGAGTAGGTGAAGTGCTGCTAACATCTCTAAAATGAGAGGCCTGGCCAGAGCAGATCTAGAGCACTTTGAAGGTACCCTCCTAAAAAGTGCTAAGCATCAAGCTTCCAGGGAAGCTGTGGTATCATGGAAAAGGACGGCTGAACCCTGGGCAGGATCAGGGTGTCAGCAAGAATGCAGAGGCACTATCATTGCAAAAATGGCTTAATACAAGCCTGTAATCACACCTACTACGGTCTCACCACAGTGCTTGCCAGTTTATTCCTGGGAGGGAGAAGATACTCAGCGGCTGACTGTGCTAGCACAAGCAGGCCGTATCAGTTGGCCTTGCCGAAGAGCTGTCTGCTTAGAGATTCCCCATACTAGGAATAAGCTAGTCCTTCAGACAATGTGGTTGGCCATGTTTGCTTTAAAAATCAAGGAGTCAGATCAGGACATTATTTTTTTTTTTTTTCTAAGTCAAATCCAGTCTGGGTTCAGCTTGGACTGCAGTTTTTTAGGTCTGTTTCCGATTTAAGTTCAAACTCAAATGTCGAAATAACCATCCAAGCTCAACTGCAGTTTAGGGAACAATAATTGTTTGAACAGATTTTTTTGTTCAGATCCAGTTTGACTCCCTGCCCTACAGGCCTGACATAATGCTGAAAAACAGCTGGAAGACGGAGACAGAGAGAGACCTTTTTGATGTGATGCACTATTTTTAGGGAGAGCAGTTCAGAAACCCAACGCATTCCTTCCACAGTCCTCTCCCCATCTCAAGCCATTTTTAGGTTGAAGTTGGCTCAGAGAGACATTCCCCAATACAACTCCCTGATGGGAGTCATGCTCTTCCTTGTCCTAATCTTCTAGAGAGTCCACGATGCGGGGAGGAAAGGGGAGGAGATGCATCGGTCTCTGCTGCCTCGCCTTCTCAGAGCCTGCAGGGCATTGCTGGTTCACGGTGTCCCATGCATTCTTTGCACACCCCTCAGAGGCAGGAGGCTGTGGAGCACGCGGTGCCAGCTACACCAGGGTAGCCAGGCCAGCAGACATGGTGTGGCCTGCTGAGATACTGCAGCATGAAGAGCAGAAAAGGCAGGGAAGGGCTCTAGCATGGCAAGGCAGTGGGAGCAGATGGATAGCAAGGCTAGCCTTATCAGCCTCGAGGAAGAACATGAGGATGTAGAGTGTGGCTGGGGTGCTGGATGGAGAGACCTAGTCCCTCTTGGGAAGAGGAGTCTGGATCAGATAAAGGGGCCATGAAAAATATTGGCCAGTGTGGTCTGAGAGAAAAAACAGAAGGAAAACTGGGGATGGCAAAGAGGAAGGAGAGAGGAAACCTCAAATGGCTTGAACAGGACTCTAAACCCTGAAGCAGTTTGCCCCATATCACCTGGCTTTTGACACTCTGTGCAGAATGGGGAAGAGGTTAGTGCCCTGACCACCTACCTTTTGTGGAAGCAGAGCTAGAAGGTCGCTTGAGACCACTCAGCCCCTGGAACGGGATGTCTCCACCTTCCAGCACACTCTTGTAAATCTGCCTTTCATTCTCCAAGCCAGCAGGGTCCCCCAGTGCTGGTTCCGACTCTCTCTTCACTGCATGGTAGTTGGGTGAATACGTGGAGCTGGAAAACACAAAAAAGGGGGAGGGACACCAGTGGGTCACTTCTGTTTGCTGAGAGCTTCATGCAAAGTAAGAGAAAACCGCACTTGTGAACCCAGAATAGACTGTGCATGAAGAACTGGTGCTGAATGAAGAGGTTATGAATACATTGCGATCACTTTCTAGGTTTGGCACTACCATAGCATTCTCCACCTGAGGGAACTCTCCCCATTCAGTCCCTCAGCAAACAGGTGGCAGGAAAGCACTCCTCCTTTATTTTACAGATGAGACCACAGAGTCACAGAGCAGATGCATGATTTCTTTGCAGGCACAAAGAAACTCATTGGTTAGCTGGAAGTAGCACAAATATCTTCCAGCTCCTAGTCCTCTCTCCTGAAACCCCAGCCATGCCTGTCCTTTGCTTACAAAGCACAGCTGCTCAGGAATTCATCACAACCAGTTCAGCCTCCTCCCAGTTAACACTATAGTTCAAGACTCCCAGAGCAATTCCTCAAGTCCACCAGTGAGGGACCACGCAGAGAAGCAACAGTACAGGGCTACAGACACTACTGTTTTAAATGCTAAAGAAATTCCCAGATACGCACACTTCTGCTCAGCCTTGCCTAAGGCCTCCGTTACAGGGAATGAAAAATCCTGTACTCGAAGTCTACTGTGCAGATATATAAAAAAAATGCTGTTAAAATGAGTACAGTTTTAATTTCTTGGGCCTTTAAAGACTGGACATTTATTACAAATGCCTTTCCTCAGTCATGAAGGTGGAAGGCACAAGTATGTGGGGGCACAAGTATGCCCCCACATCTGATTTCTAGATTTCACTGTTTTCTCTCTAAAAAAAATAACTGACAACGCTATGGTATAAATAGCCCTTCCAGGCACAAAAGACTTCCTGAGCAATGAGGCAGACATGTTTTCCTAAAAGCTAAGTTCATCTGATACCAGTTCTTGTGCTCAACCAGGCTCGTCAGAAAAAGATGCAGTCTCACACAAAGCTATTCTGGGGCCAAAGCATGACTGCTGGAAAGTTTGAAAAAATAAAAAAAATAGGGCATTTTCCAATTCATGGAAACATTCTGAAAGCTGGTTTACATCCTGATGTCCAGGAGTGATTCAAATTTATGTGACTATGGAAATGCTCGTGGTTACGCCTGCTTGTTGTGGATAAATTTGTACATACATCTGTTTATTTTGGACAGATGCTGTACTTACAGGGTAAAGAGAAAGCCTTCAAACACATCAGAGGACTGGCCACAGAGGTGGAATTACACAATGTCTGGATCACAAAGAAGATTTTAGTTTCTGGACAAGGAAAACCAGGTCATATGCGGTCTCATAAATTACTTTCTGGAGTAAAAGCTCATGAAAAGCACCGTGAAAGAGAAAGGGAAAACTGTCACTTTTTCAACCTAGGCAATGCTCAGAGAGACCCACAGCTACAGAGCTGTTATCTCTTATGGGGGTTATCCCAGTGCCTCTCTTTGTCACGTTCCCAATGAAGGCCTGTCAGTTGCTGCAGGGAATAATGACTGCCCTGAGGTTTCTTCACCCGGGACGTAAAAGCATTTTAGCCTAGTTGATAAAAACCAAAGGGTCACAGTGATCTCCTTTGGGAATACACCTGGGGAAAAGAGAGGAGGCACTCGGCAGAGTCCCTTTTCCAGTTGCTCTCTCATTAGGGTCAGCAAGCAGTACTTAAGGGGGGCCAAGGCAGTCTGCAAGATCATAATCAGGTGAACAGAGGGAAAAGCACGACTGCAAAAAAGACAATCAACTCCAGGTATCTTTTCCCCCTGCTCTCTAAAAGCAGGGAAGAATGTGCGACGCCATGGCCTCACTGTTGTTTCCCATTCCCAGCCTACTCAGGCTGCTTCCCCTCCACTGGCTCAGATGCTGGCGCTCCTGCATGCTTTAGGTGGCATCAGAAAGGGCACAGACAGTGCTGCTGTGGGCAGAAACCTTATGAGTCTTCTGCAAATATAAGCTATTCTTTTATGCTAATCTCTAAGATTTCCACTTATTTTATTGCTTTTTCCCTATTAAAACAAAACTAAACAGTCATAGGAACAACCAACAAAATGCAGCAGCGTGTCTCCCAGCAGAATGAACACAGGCAGAAGGGAACTGAGTTGAAAGAAGTACAGGAGACCTCTAAGGCAGACCCAGAGGGGCGGTGAACACAGGTGATATTAATGGGTGTCTGGAGAAGAACATGCCTTTCCTAACAAACCATCCACACAGAGGGAATCACCGTGCCTACGGACAGCGTTAAGCATGCAGTCCAATTACAAGGAGCAGCAGTTCGCAGTAGGAGCTGCCTCCATGGCTCAAGTAGCTCAGCACAGCTCAGCATCTAGCTTTGGATTTTTTTTTGGCGTCTTCCTCTTTTAAAACAAACCAGCTCCATGTACAATTCCATTAGACAGAGTATACTGTTTATTACATGTTCCTCTGGAAAAGCAGTGCCACATTAGATCTTTGAGAAGTATCATTCCTGCTACCACTGTTCCCTTCCTGGAATATGGAAAATTATTGCCTTCCAATAACAACACCCTTTTGATCTGGTGCGCATAATTGGGAATATTTAACAGGATCTATCATACATGTGTAACAGAAACAAACTTTGTTTATTCCATGCAATAGAGTTGCTTACATGAAGTTACAGTCAATTTGCAAACTTCATCAAGATGGAGTTAAAGGTCTGGGTCTTTTTTTTGTTTGTTTGTTTAAAAATACTGTCTAGCATAATCAGCAATTCTTATCTAGACAATGCAACCACTCGTGAAATCACTTCAAAATTCATTCAAGATCAAAGAGCAGATATTGTACCTGGACTCATCTTAAGCACACATATAATTCTCACGGTACATGCATTTGTCTATATCCATCATCAAAAAATAAAGCCAATCCATTTCCAACGCCCTAAATGCTGTCCTACATGCCCTTAGATTGTAAAAGAGACATCAAAAAGCAATAGGAAAACTTACTAGGAAGAATGGTCTGTGGAAGTTTCCAGAGGAGTAACACCTGCTGTATTCTGCAAAAGTCCAAACAAAGGAGTCATTGATATGCACTTACACGTGAGGAGAAAGAAAAAGTCTTGCTTAAGTAATTTTCCATCTATTGCTCGAATATTAGCCTTTAGGAGACATTGATGTTTAAGTCTAAATGCAATTTAAGCTGTCAACATCTTTGCAGAAAAGCGACAATTTTCCTGAGTTCCTTCAGGGCAGTGACAGGTTTTTAGCACAGCCGATGCCTTTTCGCAGCGCCTATTCTTTTGTCTGCAAATGAGTCATTGTGAATAAAGCCAAAAGCAAGAAGAGATAACCAGCTGGGCCATGACCAGGAGACACATGCTCATAATTATTTCCCCAAGCTTTTCCCCCAACCGGTCACTGCCCGCCTTTGCTTTAAAGGTATATTACATTTCTGCAGCACAATACATTCCTCAGCGTTCAAAAAAATATCAAAGCACTAATAAGAAAAGCAATGTTTCAGTTCAGTTTCCTTACTTAGGAGAAGCAATGCCAGCTGCACAGGTTCAATAGCAAAAGCCAGTTCTTATCCGCTTGCTTTAAATCCATCTAACACTTCCTAGGCACATTATTTTAAAAATTTAAGGCAATTTTAGAAGAAATGCTCTATTTGGTGTCCCCTCATCTATCTTAGCATTCCTATGTAGGAAGAAAAAGCAAATCTTGGGGCTGAAAAAGCAGCTTTTTCAAGTCCTGGTGAAATGCCGCAGCTTCAAAAAAAAATCAACAACAGAAAAAAAAAAGAAAAAATGGCATGTTACCAAATTAATCTATCATTTCATGGTTCAGGTCCTGCAGACCCTCGAAACAGCAGCAGCAGCTGACCTGCCCTAGAAGGTCATGGCAAGGTGCAGCGTAAGGAAAATTGGGTAAAATCTCTTGGGAATATCCAAATCTTGTGTAGGCGTGAGCTCCTAGCAGAAAGCGGGGCTTCTATGAAGGGAGGGTAGATGGCAACACGCTTGAAAGGCACGAGATGATGACGTGACGCCAACCAAGAATTTTAAGCTGATTGCTGCTGCCTATTCATGTGAAAAATAAAGAGGGTTTTTTTGCAGACACTGAACTCAAAACCCTAAAGGAGGACAGGGGTGGGGGTGGGGGGCAGCTGAAAGGGAATGGGGGAGAGAGGAAATCACTGTATCTGAAATGGATTTCAAGCCGGATTCTCAGCATCACGTTCTATTATTTCTGACAGCGACACAGCAAGCCATGCAGTCAGAACGGTCAGAACCATTATTTATCCCAACCTCATTTAATAATCATCCAGCAGTGAATAGATTAGAGCAGAGAGTTTGGAAACAGGGATTGGCAGCATGAAAAGAATAGGAAATACCTTCTGTGGCTTTTTATGTGGCGCTTTATAAAGCTTCTCCATTTTTTCTAAATCTGCCTCTAACTCAGTCTGGTAGAGGTAGAGGTCTTTTTCTAGATCAGTCTGGTTAAAGAAGGAGAAGAAGAATGGGAAAATAATGCTTAGGGTTAGGGGAAACCAAAGGAATGTTAATTTTGAAAAAAAAAAAGCGAGCCTTTTTAATCGAAAAAAGACAAAGATGGTATGGACAATACACAGAATTTCACTAGTAATTAATCATGTTTCAATCATTACAGAGGAAATAGTTTTAGGCATTTAACATTCAAAATTAAGAGATGCACAGGCCTCCTAGAATCTAATTCTACAAACCATAAAGTTATAAAACCCACCTGTAAAAAAAAAAAGAAAAGATACTGTAACAATATGCAATATGCTGTTAGTATAATTATCATTGCAAGTCAAGATAGCGAAACCACCACTCTAAATTATGGCTGATTATGATTTAAGAATTGTTTATTAAATCAATTTACTAGCTACTTAATTGTTAGGCTGATGAGCTAAGCCCAATTAAAAAAAAATCACTCACAAGCACACAAAACCCAAGCAATGCTACAAAAAAAAAAAAAAAGAAAATCACATACACACATACATACGCGCTAGATGCTGTAGTACAACGTATGTGAGACACAATTACCTTTCTATCCTCTCTAGTAAGGATAGAGCAATCTCCAGGAGTATAATCCCAAATCTTTTTTGGAGGCTGATGGAAAGCAGAGGAAGGAAATGAGGAAATGAAGATAAGGAAAGACATCACAGAGAATATGGAAACTGGATTAGAACAGAGGGGGAATACAATAGGGGATTTGCATCAACACTGAAAAGAAATTAAAAAAAACAACCTACAACAGAGAAAGAGAGATAGAAAGACGGATAAATCCGCTATAGCACAAATATCAAGAGATCATGGGAGGCAAAAGGGAACATACATGCAGTCTGGGAGGGGCTGTTTTCAGTAGTGTTTGAGGAAATTTTTATTTTTGCAAGATGCTCTAAGGGATTTTGGGCTCTCTAGAGGGAGCCCACAACTGGTGGTTAAAGCATTCTTAACACAAAACCAAAACAAAATGGGGAAAAAACACACAGTCATAAAAAGCATTTGTTTTGCTCATTCTTCTTTTCAAAAGGAAAGGGTAAAACAAGGGCCTTTGATAAAAAAAAAAGGGAGAATCTTTCCCACCCCCACCAGACTATGAATACATACCATGTGAACAAATGGCTGAATTTCCAGTGGTGGCATTGTGGGGCAATGAGAACGCAGAGTTGTTATTTTTTATTTCACTGTTTTGGGGGTTTGGTTTGTGGGGTTTTTTGGTGGAGAGAGTGGGACACATGGAACTTTGGGAACTAGTTATTTAAAATTCATCCTATTGGTGAAGGCGCCAATTTCAAAACGGGATTTTCCTGTTGTAAGTATCAGGGAGGATTATTCAAAGTAAAGACCTTTGTCCTAACACTCCTATCCAAATAATGCCATGATAATATCCTCATTTCACCAGATATGCACCTCTCACTGAAATGCTCAGAGTCCTTGTTCTTAGTTTGTGAAATCAGAATACATTTGCTCTGTTTCCAAACAAAAATAACTTCTGTTGGTTGGCAATCATCCTACGTGTCCATATTGACTTCTGTGACGATTATCTCTGACTCACTGACAAGGAATCTCCCAGTGTCAGTCTATCAAAGGTGAGACTGAGCTACAGCACTTGGGTCTTGGTCCAAATTCCTTCAGGTTTCTAGACTGCCTGGATCTGTAGTTTGAACCCAGCCCCCTTCTACATTGGGACAGCCACGCGTGGATTGCAAACACTGTAAATAACTATTTCTTATCCATCAGATCAGCAGCTGCAGGTAGGTAGCTGGTGCTGCAAAGAGATAGGGTTGAGATTTGGAGGGAGGAACTGGAGGGAAGGAGGTGAGAAGGCAGGACATGCACCCCTTTTTCCAGCCCCCCTGCTCCTCCGTTTATAGCAAAGAGCTTAGTACTGTCTCAGGAAAGGCTGGGAGAAAGCGCCCATGTGTGATCCTGCAATTACAATGGAAGACAACTGAGCTCTAGGCTAGCCAAATGTCAAGTTTTGTGGATGGGCTCCATGGAGCTGCGGAGCCACAGGTCAGGAGGAAGGAAGCACGCGGGGATTCAGTCGCAGCAGCACGCTGAAAAAGCATCCATGCTGCAGAGACTGATCTACCTGTCTGCAGGGCATGTGCCTGTCCACAGAGCTGCCTAGAAATGCATCTGGGATCCTGGTTCAGCAAAGTGTCTCTTCAGCTGCCTTAGGAAGCGCGTGTGCTTTCCTCGATGGGGAAAACCCCGTCCTGGTCATTCTGGTGTGGCTGGAAAGCAACACCCACAGGCTCACAAGAATCCTGAGCTCCCTTTTACCAAAGATGTTCCTGCCCACATCATATAGCTGCAAATAAAGTCAGAAAGCCAGGGGAAATCATCCTGTAGAAGTACGTGTTATCCCCAGCACTGGAAAAAAAAAAGCTGGGACAAACAGAAAATCTTTGAAAATCCCAGGCGCTGGTAAATGTCAATTAAAACACTCTGATTAGGCATGGGGCTTAGCCACTAGCTGGTCACAAAAATCTCATCCTCTTGTGACCTGAGTAAGCAAAGCTACATAAAGTATGCTCTTTTGGATCTTGTGACGAAGCTCAGAGGGAGCTTTGCTGAATTTCTGTCAAGTTCCAGAGCAGGTAGCTACAGAAGTCTGAGATGACATCCTCAATTCAAGTGCCTGATGTAATGCCAAAGCACTATCTACAGAGTACCACATTCATGGCTTTGGAGATAGAGCAGGTTGACTTGGGATGTCATTTCAAGGCAAGCTGTAAGAAAGCAGCCCTTCGCAACAGTGGCCTGAGCAAGGTGGAGGACTTGTCACCAGAAGAGATGGTCTGCTGAATGAGAGCTGGATGACTGGTGTAGCCTGAGATGCCCTCCTCTGAAGTAAGGCCAAGGCTGCATGACTAAAAACACAAACACACACTTCTAAGGAACAGATATACCCTCACTTCTACAAAGCCCTGAGGGCATAAATGTTCTCCTTTCTCTGACACATTTTCCATTAACTTATACTAACTCAAAGGATCAGAGAGATGACACACCTTCATTCATTACAAGGGCATATTGCTATTAATTACACGACAGCAAAGAAAAGCACGTTTCTTCCCACTTTGTGGAAATCTTAATCCATGACAATTTATGAGGGATTAAATCCTTAGACTAACATCACTTGAAAGCCTCAGTGAGGTGGGATTTACCTGACTTCTACTGCCTAAAAGTTATGGGGTCTCATCTCAAACACTGTTGAAGGTCCTTCTTTAGCTTTGGATGGAAGGTCCATAGCTATATAAAAATTTTCTGTGACAGAACAGTCTACCCAGCCACTGTACATGTCTGGTTTTCAGCAAAAATTACACTATTTTTATGATGAGATCAGACTGGGCACCCAACCTCAGGCAGCTACATTCTGTGCAGAGGAATTTTGTCAGTTCTAAGAAAACAGAGAAGACCAGATGTAAAGAAAATCTGCCCTCTGGTGTCCATGTGCAATTGCCTTTGAAGCCAGTAGTGAACTTTAAAATGTATTTTGGGTTTTTTGTTCATGCAGGGAAATCTCAGCAGCACTCAATGGTGTGCATGGACATCTGGCAAACGACCTCAAGGAGAAAGGAGAAACAACCACTATACTATCAGCATCTCACTATACAGATGTGAGAGGCTGATACTGCTGCAGTAAGAGTAGCTGATGAAATACTATTTAATAATGAAGTTAATGGTGCTTAATCAGTAAGAACCAGGCCATAGACTGGTTTAAAGTCACATTTTTTTCCAGTAGCCATGACCACTGATGTGTTCCCTCCATCAAAACGTCCTTTGTCCTATTGAATAACTAAGCTTTGCTAAGCTTCATCTTTTTCCAGAGTGGGAAATCAAGGCTTTTTTTTTTTTTCCTTTTTACACCCCCCACCCCTACCCCAGCAACACAGTTCCATTTGAAAAGAAAGCACACTGTTCTCAGACTCCTTTGGTTTCAGGGAATGGCAAGGGCTATTCAGCACAGACTGATGCACCCCATTTAGGCAATGGGCTGCTACATGCGTAAGGAAATGAGCAGGAAACAGGGTCATGATCTGTTTATGGATAACTGGAAACTACTGACCTAGAGTTCACAAGCCAAGGCCAGGAATAAATGAATGATTCTTCTTGACTTAAAGCTACCCATCAGCCATCCTAGATCTTGTTAGGCAGAGGGAGAATAAGGGCTTTGAATAAGGACTTCCAATAAATGAGAACAAGGCATTACTTCTAAAATTAACAAAAATGCATTTTGAACTATGGTGAGTGAAAGAATATTGCCTTGTTGATACATATGGCTGGAAGGTGGGAATGTTTGTAAATGGCTTCAAAATACTTAAAGTAGTAACAGAACAGCTGCTTTACATCAGTACCAGCATGATGTTATGAACAATCACATTTTCAAATGAGTAAGGCAGCTGTTCCAGGTTTAGGGCCTAGCAAAGAGAAGTGACAATCATTTAAAAAAAAAAAAAAAAAAAAAAAAAAAAGGCAGGTTGACTTCATTGGTCATTGGAACTATCAAACTTACCGGTTTCCCAAACTCCAATTCCGAAAAGAATTTATACCAAGGTTCATTCTTTAAATCTATCTCTTCTGGGCTTATATCCCGAGTCTAAAGGAGTTGGTGATAGGGGAATGGAAGAAAGAGAAGGATAACATTATGCAAAGAATACACGGAAAGGGACTGTTAGAGATGCAGATCTCATGGTTTCCATTCTAAAATGTAGGTATTTAACCTTATAATTTGGAATTTCTATAGCACCTCTCACAAAGGCCATGAACTGCTTTGCAAACATCATTTAAGCCTAATGGCATCATTGTGAGCATCATGAATATGAATTAATTGCATTTTACAGATCAGGAGACCCACACAGAGAGAGATTATGCAGCTTGCCCAGAGTCACAGGGAGACTCAATGGAAGAGCTGGGAGTCGACCAGTCCCTCAGTCCTACGGTCAGACGCTACCATCGAGTCCAAAGCTGCACGTGCTTTCAAAATTTTCTTAATCTTCATTTGGTTAAAAAATAGATTCAGTGAGACCTGAATCAAATACTGCATCTTTAACAGCACATGAATATGTGAGAAACCCTGTTCTATACACTGCAAACAGAGTGAAAGGTGGTTTTCTAAATCAAAGGAGACACAAGTCAGAGAGAGCGCATCCCTGAAAGATCTCTGAAAGGATGGACAGAGAGACAATATTACTTGTTTCTTCACAAATAAATGTGAGAGAATCAGACAGAACTACAACAAAGGAAAATCAGACAGGACAGAAAACAAACAGTACAGTTGAAAAGAAAATTCCCTTTTGTTCATACAATCTGTTTAAATGAAACGAAAAAAGTTGAAATAGTTGTAGCTGTTTAAAAATACTGCTGGTGAGATAAGAGAATACGGTCCATTGCTAAGGGTTACAAGGTGCCACTCCCCAAAAGACATCTAGCTAACTCTTGCACTTCAGCGTACCTAGTCTTAGGCATAACGGATCTCAGTGCATTAAAAATAGAAATACATAATGTCTGATACGCCAGTGTGATCCCAAGTGCTCCATCACAACAAGCGATGAGCCACACACGGGCACAGAGGGCCAACACAAAGTGTCCTGATGCAAATCGACCTGTGATGGGGTTACTGAGGCAGGGGGAAGTTCCCAACAGTTGCAAGGCTTTGCTGGATGTCCCAGACTCTGCCACAGCCATTAGGCATCACAAAAAAAGCTCTAGGACAAGAGCTCAGCATTGATGCTGAAAGAGGGGCACTGCTTCAATCTGAAAGATAAATGGTTACATCATGTTTCATCTCCATGGCCCAGAGGAAGATTTGGCTATTTCTTAAAGGCAAAATAGAAGTAATGCCTCCATTTTTTTTCTTTACTACATTCCAACTAAAAGTACTCATCTTGTTATATAACTGCCTTTACATTAAAAAAAAAAAGCCTGCTGACATCAACGGGAGGCTCTTCATCGCTCTCAAATGGTTTTGGATTGGGATTCTGATAGTCACAACAATTACCAGGAGATATCCACAAATCTCCTGCAGCCTCCTTGAATGATCTAGTTGCTAACCATTGTATTCCTGTTGTATTTAATGAGACTGCTGGAGACCACAAAGCCACTATTTCAAGACCTTATTCTCTGATGTATGGCTTGAAATTAAAGCTCAAAGTGTAACATTGGAAGTAACACAGCCATCACATTCTTCTTGTCTTTGACGAGCTCTGTACAATTTTTCTCAATTATGCTGATGATGGTCCTGCTTGTGGCTTTTAGACTCTGATTCAACAGCTCAGTTAAGTACCTGAAGAAGTCTGAACACATAAACAGTGCCACTGGTGATGACAGACCTTTCACAAAGGCTTAAGTACACAGATGAAACAGGCCTTTTGCCACAAGGTTTAATCTTGGCTGTTTACCGTGAGACAAAATTGCCACTTAAGTCAGCAGAAATCTTGCTCCAGGATGGACTGCAGGAATGGAGTTGTCATACCACGTTCAAGTCACTTCTCACTGGCACTTCTCTAATGGGCTGAGCCAATGCCCAGCAGGACCAAGAGAGAGTCATCCATCACCCATTTCAATAGGCACTAGGATCATGCTCCTATCTGGAGCAACTTTGCTGAAGTCAATGAAGGGACACTGGCGTGAAAAGAAGTTGGTTGCAGGATCTTCCAAAAGTGATGGACCTTGATTGCACTTGGAAGGAAAAAAGAAAACCCACCAAAATACTAAGGAGAAACATCAGGTCCCAGACCAGACTTGATTCTTCCATTTCTATTGATTTAAATTGCTGTTCACTCTTGGGTAAAATCCTTGGCAGGTTTTTCAGGAGCATTCCTTTACCTACTCCATGCATGGATCAATGCCTGAGCTGTTAAGGCACACGTCCAGTTTATGTTTGGAATCTTGCATGCAATTAGCGCTTCTAATTGAATCCTTCAAATTAACGCTTATATAGAACAATTGTATCTTTATGTACCAAACTAGCTATTCACTCGTAACCACAATTCAGTATTTTCTAGCCCTTACAACGTCACGCTTGTACCACTGAAGGACACCTTAAGTGAGCTGCGGTGATTTATGCAGGACTGGCTGATGAGGTTAGCACCACCTCTCTGCCCTGTCCCTTGCTAAGTGTTCTCAGTCAAGCCTGCAGAATGAGACTTTTGTATGTCTCCTAGCTGTCACAATGCACAACATTACTTACTAATTCAAAACGAAATTGGTAACAGCTCACTTAATACTGCAGGTTACACACCAGTGTAGCTCACATTCAGTTCTGCCACCCCTGCCACAGAAGTGGTGAGATCCATCTGAGGAGAAAGTAGCCCAGGGGAGATGGTCTTGTCCTAATGCACCTCAGAGGCATCCCCTGAGGCACATTACAGGCACTCTAAAAATTAGTGGTCTGGTGTTTAAAGCATCAGAGGAACATAGAAACTGAACCAGCCTGCTTTGTTGCATAATGCCTTCAACCATCCTGTATCAACTAATGCTGTGCCCTAGAAAAAGTACAGCTGGCAAAACAGCTGCTGAACAGGTCACAGTGTCAAACATGGATTAAAAACTAGGGTTAGTGATCCATACTTAACACAGAAAACAACACGTCCAAAAGGAAAGAAGCCTCTCAATCCCCCTGGATCTTGCTTTATAGAGAACAACAATGTTAGGAAGTTATGCAAAACAGTTTTCAAAACAAAATATACAGGAAATACATCACATGAGCACTGCAGTGTAAGTATAAGGGATCCTATCGGAATGGAACTGGACAAGCACTTGGGGAGTATTTTACAATCACAGGATAAAGCCACAAACTAGGATAAAACAAACATTACCATCTTTTCATTGTTCAGAACCGAGGACTTTCCTGGCTGATAGTCGTAAATGCTCCTGGGCTCTGCACGGTATTTTCTGGTGTCCACCTTCTTGTCTGGAGGCTCCCAGTCAGTCCTGAGGAAAAAAAGATCAATTAACTCAAACCACTGTGGTTTCCGTGGAGACAAGTACTTCCTTTTGACAGGCGCCTTTCCCTGATAATCCTGGTTTAAGCAGGGTACTTTCTTTTAATCTAGGAAAGGAGCCTGCTGCAAGAGGAACAGTTCAGACAGGGCTCTGGGCATATATTTGTTTATCTATAGCGGGCAAAGTTTGATACAGCTCAGCTACTGAAACCGCTGGAGCAGAGGGGGTTTCAATAAGCTTCAATAAAGGGATACTTTCAATAAACTTCCTGACTTCCATATCTTTCCTAATTGGAAATAGCTTAGTGATGGGTTTCAACTAAGCTCACAAATATGAACACGTCCAAACTCCAAGCAGACCTCAGATTAAATCTCTTCTGATAAACTTCTTTATTTTAGCCACATCGCCGATTACCTGACTACTACAGCTCTGGATTCTGAGGGCACTTTGGGGTCCAAGAGAGCGTCTTTTCTAGAGACATAAACCAATTATCTGACTGATATATCTAAAGACGGATAAGACCAGTCCATTGACTATCCAAATCACTATAGCTTTGTGCAGTGTCCACACTGGCACAGTTCAGACAACAGGGTCCACAGTCCATATGCTGCAATGTCCAGCTCCTCTGAGAAGTAATACATTCAAACACCTCATGCAGAATAACCAATGCCCCTGGAAAGTCTCAGAAATCAGGCCATTTAAGCTGGTAAACTAATTCTGATCTTGCTCTTGTTATCTTCCCTTTGATAGGCAATGTTGTATGTGGATTAATCTCCCATAGCATTCACCAAACAAAAGTCAGGCATCTAACCAAAACTGATGCTCCAGGTTTCCTCCCACTTACCCTACTGACCTGGTTTAGGATAGGAACAACCCACTGAGTTGCCCAACCTTTTTTTTTTTGTTTACAGTAAGGCAAGATCACAGCCGAAGTGACTGGCCTATGAACAGTGTACAAATTTCAACAAGGTTGATCTCTGCTGCCTAGAATAAACTTGATTGCTTAAGATTCCAACCCCAGAGAAACTTCTTCCTGGTGAAATGCTGCTTTGTCACTAGATAACAGGAAGCACTAATTATTGTTATCCTTTCATTTGCAAGACTTTGCCCAGAGGGCCAATGTACTGTGTGTTCAATTCCTGCATAAGTAAGACACGTTTGACTCCTGATCCAGTGACCTGAGATGCTCATTGAATTCGCAATTCAAATGACAGCATCGCTCATTTGAGGCAGTAAGTGAAGAAGTTAAGAGCATGTGGAAGTTGGTGAGAGAGGGAGGATCGGTTCAAGAGCTGTGAGAATTCAGCAGAACATAAAATATTCATTGCTCATTCTGCTTTTCCTTCACTTGGTAAATGCATTCATTACCGCTACAAAGAGATTTAAAATACGTGGTAATAAACAATGCAAAAAACCAGGAGGGAATTCATCTTGAAAGATCAGAAACACCACCACCAACTAGAATCTACTTCCAATAAAGTTCCTATGGGTGGGACTCCTCAGAGACAGAAAATGTAACAAAACTTTTACCAAGGCTCAACATAAATCCAAATTTTGCTTCTCCACAATTATTGCTACTTGCATGTGTTCTGAGGTGCCTTTACAATGTCACATGGAGCCATGAGTTTCCACTGTGCCTCTACGGTAGGCACTGCATAGACATGACACCCAGGAAACGCTCTTCACCCAGGCAGGAAACTATGCAAGAAACTGTGTGACGCTTGGTAAGAAAAGGCAGACAAAATGGGGGACTGGGCTGCGACAATGAAGGAGTTCACTGCCGCCTAGTAAAAGAGTCAGAGTCAAAACTACATCTCCACTTCTTCCAAAAAGTTTAACTGAAGTTGTGGACCTAAAGCTTCCACCTTTGTTCCCTTCCCATTCACCGCTTTCAGAGATTCTTCTAGTACTGATCCAAATATATCTTAGTTCAGGTCACCTTTCTGGGCTTGACTTCAGCGATGAAGTACGGTTTGGCAGTGGCAAAGTGGCAGACCTCTTAACGACCTTCTCTGAATCAATATTGTCCATCTCACTCTTGGAGCGGGGAACTGAAAGCTGGGTTCTGCCTGTAGGATAAGTCAAATACAGGAATATTGGTGAACTGGATACGAGGCAAATAAATACATGCTTTACATGCCCTTTCTGTTTGACAGATTATGCAAGAAACGTGAATTACTTACTGTCCTCAGAATAGGAATAACGAGGAGAGTATGAATCAGAATCTTCATCTGAAAGACAAAAGCATTTTGCAAGTGAGCTGAAAAAGCCCCAAAGAAGAAGCACCAGAGACCCTTTTCATTTCTTCTACTAATACATTGGCCATAATTTGAGCGATATGCCCAATACTTACCATAGGCGGAGAGTCCTAAAAAAGAAAATCCCATCGAGGTTTAAATTGCATTTAAAAATAATTTGTAGATTAGATATAAATATTAATGTACTACTTACACTAATACCTTTCTCCAGGCTCTCAAAGCACTTTAGAAAACAATCATTTTTTATCACAAAACTCCTCCATGGCAAGGGTTATTAGATCCACTTTATCAAAAGCTGAAAGGTAAACTGAGGATCTAAAAGCCATAGTACATGCCTAAAATAACTCACTAGGAGCTAGACACAGTAATAGAGCTGAGGAATCCTGCTCCCAACCACATATGATAATCGCTGGGACATCTTCCTTGTATTAATTTGCACACCAAGTTGAAGTATGTTCACTGACTCAGATTATCATTTAAGCGCAGATAATGTTCCTCACACGAGACGCACATGTGTACTTGCACCAAGACACTGTCCTTGTTCCGAAGAGCTTACTTTTTAAATAGGAAAGACATGCCTACAGAATGCAAGAGAGAGACTCAAGCAGCTCTAAAAACGCTAGCAATGACATCAGTGTAACTGAGTAGTGTGGTCTGGCCCCCAAGCTGAACAACTTTCTCTCTTTGATAGTGAAAGCGTTGCACTGCACCAACATGGCAATGTTATTCCCAGGGCACAACTGCTGCCTCGGACCATGGAACCACACACTGCCTTATTCAAAGATAACATGGTACTGTAGTAGGTCATCTTTGCAGATTAATGGTCTGTTCTGCACAAGGCAGATGTGCCTAAAAAGAAGGTGGGAAGATGGCAGCATTACCATCCCCCCCTCTATAGGTGATGGCCAGAGAGACTTTGACTTGATCAAAAACCTAGTGGTATCTTTCCGCCATCTTTAACAGGTTTTGGAATGAGTCCTCAATGAATCACAGGTAGCAGCAGGGAGAGTTGGGATCAACCTGTAAACTGGACCCACAGGCCCAGCACCTTTCTCTGCTGCTGAGGGTTCAAAATTGCAGGGGTGCACACATGAAGACACCTACAGGACTTCCAAGGCAAAACGCAGGAAAGTACAATGCAATGACTGCAAAGAGAACTGTGGGAAAAGGTATTACTAATACCTCTGTGCAGAAACCACTGAAAAGTGACAGAGATAAAAAGACAGAAAAACAAAATAGGTGAAGATAGAATAAAAGCTAGATAAGAAAAGAACATACTAAAAAAGTGTTACATGAATTTAGTGATGCCAATCAACAGATTGAAACAATTTCCAGCTCTTCTCTCAGGGAGGACATCAATCAGCTGCTACAGCCAATCTCATCTGCTGGAAAAACCAATCTGGCTAACACAGACGACCTGAAATTGCACTCAAAGCTTAATCAAGCCTTTCAGGAAGGCTCAAAGAAGTCTTTAACTTTTAGCCCCTCTGCCGAGTTCTCTTAGTGAATGAATTAGAAGGTTTAAGTCCCAAACAGATGGTTATTGACTCTGGTGTGCTTATCATAACCTCCAGGTTAAAAAATAGCGAAGGTCAATTTTCAGGACAATTCCCATATTTTAAATCTAAATGACAGAAAACAAATATTTATTTATTTAATGTTATTACACTGAATTGTTGACAAAATTGACTGGTATTCCTATCAAAAGATGGGTTTGTTCAGATAGCAAAATATCTGATAGATCACAAAACTCTCTGTCACTAGAAATACAGATGAACTTATGTTTAAAACTATCTTCACAGCCATTCACCCCTCATAGCATTATTGAGTGCTGGCGAACAATGAAAACATCTATTTACTTACTTGAAGCGAAATGTCAATATTCACTATAGCTCATCACTCAGACACGAAAACCATACAGGAAAAAAAAAATTCACTGCAGATAAGTGCTACTTTCCAATTGCTAATATTCTGATATCTACAATAATAAGGAGAATGGGTAAGTTTTGTCTCTTCAAGTATCTTACGAAGAAGAGAGTCTGCGCTTCTTCCCTTTTTATAGCAGGGAATACTGAAATGCAGACATCTGGAATGACTTGATTAAGATTAAAGAGTAAATCATCGATGAGCATTAAAACAAGATCTCCTGGCCCCCAGAACTGCATTTTATCGGTGGGACCCTCCTTAATGGAGCAGAGCATCACCAATTTGTAGTTTCAAAATCCGATTCCTTTAGCAAGAAAAGGCTGTTCCCCTATAGCTCCTAGAGAATCTGCAGATTACTTTTTTTAAAGGGTTGGCCAAAATCTCTACATTTCAATACCCGTAGACTCCAAAGGTATTTTAGAGAGGAGCCAAAATCTTGATGTTTCTAGGAGATCCTATGCATGAATCCAAAGCACAAAAACTCTGACACTGATTGTACAAAATTGAGGCTTCAGTCCCTCTCTGTATAAACACTTTGCAGCTGATTATATCACTTTGAAATGCTTTCTAAACATGAAACGTGCGCTCCAACCCATCTACATCATCAGATAGTCCGGATTCCTTACCAAGGAAAGAATCCAAGCAGATATTAGAGAAAGATTTCCCAATGTATTGAGAACAAAGACCAAGTGTTTGGTCCAATAAAGTTTCAACTGCCTAAACCAGCAAATTATTTTCATATGCACTTTTGGACGTGCATAGAGGACATTTATGGGAAACCAAACTTGTAATATATTATCATCACTGGTTTTGCATACTACATTAGTTCAGACAACAGCAAAATGTATTTTCAAACTTCATTACAAACAAGAAAATTGAATTTCTGTAAAACTCAATCAGCTAGTTATTGAGGCTCTCTGTTTCTGTCTCATCCATACCCATATACCATTCTGTCAATAGAAAATAATTTACAATGCATTGTGATTTACAAGACAGGACTCTTTACCTACAGGTTTCACCAAGAAATGCGCAAGTATCTTAAGATACATGTATGACACTAGTCCATATTCATTTTAACAGTGAAATGATCCTTACACCTCCTAGTCTTCTCTGAGCATCTCAGCTAGAACTCACATTGTATGCTTTCTTCTTACACAATACCTACCAGATATTTAATATAAACATTGAATGAAATGGTTAATTAATAGTCGCATCAGGGCTGGCTTGAGGCACAGGCTATGTAGGCAAGTTCCTAAACTGCAGGATCTGAAGTGATACCAAAGCACCAAGCCAAAAAGGCTGTCACCAACGAAATTTCCCAATCAGGAAATGTCTGTAGGTCAAACATGTGCAGCGGATTCCAGTGTTTCTTGTATATAATTGTGTTCATGCATATGCACACAGTTACAGGATTATCACTGCAATAGATACTATTTCACCATCCCTGAAACGTGACTGCAAAGGATTCACGTTTGTACATGAAGATTAAAGGAATCTGCTGAGCACATGAAGAGGATAAAGTAAAGACAGCATTATTTCAAGTTGCAAGGTGTGCTGAAGAGACTGTCAAACTCTGTCCTTGCCTAGATACGCCAAGTGCACCTAAGGCCAGCCCTGAACCTATGTTACCAAGTTATATTTATTTTAAGAGTTTACATTGAGGGACTGATCCAAAACCCACTGAAGCAAGCAGCCTTTTTACCACGAGACTTCAGTGACATTTTGGGTCTGGCCCTAATACTGTGTTAATATTCAAAACCAGAAGTAAATAATTAAGGAAATGTATTGATCCAAAAGGGGGGTGGGAGAAACCTGAGTTAAACCACGTCTTTACATGTAAGTCAGCATTCTAGGCATGTTAAATAATCACTGCACGCACATGGCTAAATACAACTGATAAGCGCATAAAACCAAGCAAATCCCAAGTCTGCAGCATTAGTCAAATACTAGGTTACAAAGCCAGAGGAGCACTGCAAAGCCAAAAAGGCATCATACAGTCAAGGCAACGCTTAGAGTGCAGCAAATCATTATGAGGCAGCATAATGCTCAGCAAGTAGAAAAAACTCCAGGAAGAAAATAAATAGATAAGGCAGCATTTGTGCAGAAAAGTACATATGGTCCTTTATTATTACCTTCAGAGATAGGACTAGGAGTAGACGCAGGAAACTGGTATGTAGGAGAATAAGGATTGTCTTCTGCAGCAGAGAAAAGTAGTGGATTTTGAGACTATCCACAGTGAAGCGGAGGTTCTGCTTCATCCCCCAATTTCCTATCACCATATGATTTTAATGCCTACTTTAATAATACTAGAGTAAATGGCATCATACTTTAAAAAAAGATTAATGGATTAGCAAATATTTAGTTATTTTATGCATTACGCTAGAAGGTATCCTGGGCATAACTGAATTTCCAGCCAATGTAACACATGGGTAATGGAAATCTAGAACCTCAATCTAGTTACTATTAGAGTGCTATAGTACAGTTAAATCAAAGCACAAGACAACAGATACTCTGACTAAACTTCTGGTACCTTCAGTTTTTTGCTGGATTTCAGGAAGTTCAGGAAATATGTAGGTAGGGCAATAAGGGTTTTCTTCAGGAGTGTCTAAGGAGAGGAACATGATTTGCAAAAAAGAACAGAGAGGACAGATTTAAAGGGGAAGAAGGGCGAGACAAGAATCCATACAAGCTGCAGAACAGTCCCTCTCATGCTGACGTGCTAGCATGACTTTGCTCATTGCTGCCTTGCATGTCTGGGCCCTGCAAGAGATCCTGGAAGCTGAGGGGACTGAACTTCTCCTCCTTCTGAAGCATGGGCTCTGGCTGAGCTGAAAAGCCTCTGTTAGGAGCACTGGGATTAGGAAACAGTTCAACTCTTGCTCGTTCCACCCAATACAATACAGCATCTATATATGCATAAAGCTCATCACGTCAGCACCTGCAGCGGCAAATACAGCTCCGGTTTTGCATGCTCTATGTTTTATTATATAAGCGCAGTTTTGAATTGCATTTGCCTGCACATCAGGCTGTTCAGAGGGTTCAGTTTGCAAATGCTACTGCAGCCATTTCTCACACAGAAGAGGGAATGTGAACATAGCAGCAGCCAGGCACAGAAGTGCCCCAAAGTAAGGGATTCCCTGAGAGTGTACCACTACAAAGTTTGCTTTTTGAAAGGAGAAAATTTGAGGTTTTGAAAAAGCAGAGTTCAGGTTCTGCACTCACCAAAAATCACCATAAACCTTTCCATTGGTTTCAGTGAGCTTCAAATCAAGCTTTATTACGTATGTACTAAATTTTTACAGCGTAAAAGGTTTTCTTTATGCACAGAGCAGTTTCGGTGATAACCTACTATCCTTTAAAAGTTGGGGGAGGGGGGTTAGCTGCTAAAACTGGAGTTCAGGGATCTGTTTTCTCTAAGTGTGGAATTATTAGCAGCTTTCTGATCTAAAATAGGACTCTTGATTTCATGATGGCACTGCAGTTCACCTTTCAGAGCAGCTCAGACCTTTCTTTGGACTTCACTGTTCTCTCACCTTTGACTTCAGAGATTTCAAATACATTGGTTGAGTTCTGTAGAGCAAACACTAGTTAAGATAAAATGCTTTTATTTAACATCCAGTACAATTCTTTACATGAATGAAACAAAATGTTATCAAGGTGGTCTTTCAAAGAAAATAAAAAGCATCTGGGTTACAGTACCTCTATTTAGCTTGTGGATCTGCTTGAACATCGTCTTGTACCAGTCCTTCGATCTGTCTGTATTCTAGCGGAAAAATAAATATACACATAAATAATCACAACCATGAATTCTACCAGCTTTTCAAAGTTCTTACAAATCTTCCAGCAATGAAAAAGGTTTACAGTCTGCTTCCTATTTCATTTATTATCACTGACTACCTAAAAGACAAGGCTGTATGAAACCAATACTTTGAAACATGAGTGATTTCACTCAGATATATAATCTCCTATGTCATGAAGCTACAGGCTTCACTCAAGTTACTAATAATGTACAAGCTGTGCAGGGTAGGTTGTAACCTGTGTAGAATTGTAGGTTGTGTGGAAGATTTTACATATTAATCTGATTTGACATCTAAAAGTAGACACATTGCTTATTTTAATCCTACATACCGATTTCCTAAGTATCCAATGGAAAGTTAGAAACATTTAGTGTTCAAGTCACTCCAGACGCTAGTTGTAAGAATAGGTTAATAATTCTTTTCATGATAATTTCCCCTCAACACTGAATGAATATAAACATGTTGTGTAAAAGACATCTGCCTTTAAGGTGTTTAAAATAAGACAAAACTCTCCCTGCTGCCAGGTGTGAACGAAACAGAAGAGCAGAAAACAGTATTCTCAAATATGATGAAGAGAGAATAATTTTTAATTTTTTTCCCCTGAAGCAGCTGAAACAGATCATTGATAGCAGAGGGAAGCTTTCATAATAAAATACATTGGAACTAGAATTCTATTTTCCCTAAAACCTCTGCAGTCTCTGCAGTGAATTCCCCAAGTCCCAGAGCAGGCAGAATCTGGCCTAGGTTTTGTGTTGTCTTACCCTCAGTGGAATGCCAATATCATCGACGGACGTATCAGCCATGTGCTGAGGGCTCTTGACAATGCTTCTCTTCTCCTCCATTGCCCTCTTCTCACTTGGCACTGTCTCCTGAACCGGCTTGTCCCGTATGAGTGCTGAATCAACTTTATCAGAAACTAGTCTGTCTGGCACTGAATCTGGAAATAAACATGGGGAATTCTTATCTCATCCCAGCATCTCACCCCATCACTATAGTCCACTCTTTCAAGGCAAAAATCCCAGCAAGTAGTTGATGAGACAGACTGTGTCACTGCTAGCTATGGTTAGCATCTGGACTGATGGATATCTACCAAGAAAATGTTTGATGCCAGGAAAAGCAGGTTAGCATCTCCCAGGTAGCCAGCTTCACACATCTCGTGACAGTTTCAGCTGTCACGTATGTAAGACAACAGAAATTTTTGGTTTCAAGGACTGTCTGGGGGTTGGATTTTTATGTCTTTTTGACTAATTAGCAACTCTGCAATCTCATTCTTCATAAAAAAGCGTCAGTGATAGAGAGTCATAGGACATCTTTTTCTGCTGGTGATTTCAATATAATGGAGCATCCTATGTGGTAGTGGGGTACTACTTTTCAACAGCTTGCACTCACCTGCCTGACAATCCCATTTGTTACAGTGAGTATACGATGCTTCCAAGTTCATCTCTGTGTCCTAACCAGAGTTTGTAAACAACAAATACCGCTGTTGTTTAGCATATGTACGATTCCTCTTGCACATGAGTCTGCATAAAGATGGGGGTAAACAACTAATTGCTCCAGACTGCCTTGCTTCCACCTGGAATTCCTTGATGCTGCTCAACTGACACCCACACATAGCAGCAGGCACCACCACCACCAGCCAAGGAACCAAGGGACCTCAGGTTGCTCTGAAGCTCTACTACGCTCTGGAGAGCTACAGCACAGTAATCCTTCGGGTCTGCTACGTGGATTTTCTGGAGAGGAAATATCTGTGATTTTACAGTCTGTCTCATCAAGACTTTGCCAAGTCCTATTCTTTCTACATCACCGCATGCACTGGGGAGAGAGAGAGAGAGATATGTGTATTCACATGCACATCACCATACTGCCCAAAGCCATTAAATGTGCAGAAATCTGAAAGGGGCAGTTAGCAGAGGAAAGGCTCGTGCATAAGAAAGCATTGGTCTGTTGGTACCTTGAGCAAACACAGTTCTGCCCTGCAAAATTCAGTATGTGAAGGATTTGTGTTTGAGTGATTGGTTTGAAATTACCATCAAACTTTAAGTCTTCCTCCTTAACAAGAAAAATGAAATAATGCTTATAAACATACAAAATGGAGCAAAGCATCTATTAAATCCTTGTTTAGTATTGTCATCTTATTTCCCCTCTCTGTGAATGTATGTGCACTTTCGTGTCCCTGGTGTACAGGGCTCTCTATTTTGTAGGAAGCATTTGGTCCATTTCCATTACTGGACTCCTCACTAGGCCTCTAAGAAGAGAGCATAGAAAGAGCAACTGAAACTAGACCATTATTCCATGACCTTGAAGACCAAAAGGAAACAGGGTTTTGGATGTGGAGGAGGACGTGGAGAGGACACAAACTTTAGGAAAGGTCGCAGCTTTCCTTCATTACTTATCATTGTCACTGCCGATGTTACAGGGCCTGAGCTTCTGGTCTAGAAAAGTTTGGTTTTTTGGTTTGTTTTTTTTTTTCCTTTTTGGAGGCTAAAGAATTCAATGACAGAGAAGGTCCCAAAGTCCTTCTTTAACAGGACTGGTAAATATATATTATTTCTTTTTGATTCCCTAGCTCCCTGCACTGGAAAAGTGGTTGGCTGTTTGCCAGGTGTCAAGAAATTGGTGATAAAATTGCAGTGTGCAAGTATGCATGTGTGCTGCCAACCTCCTCTCCCCAGGCAGTGCTCTGCTCTTGCAATGGGTGTGAGAGTCTCTCCTTGAAAGAAGAGCAAGTTGTTTTCCTGGTCATCTGTCCCTCTCCATGCCCCAAACAGAAGTAGCTCAGTCTGCAGTGGGCCTTTATAGGAACAGCGCATTATGCACTGCTTACCCATATTATTCTTCTTTGGCATAAATTCTGCTGCTCTTGGAGTCATGTAAATACTGATTTTTATTTCTCTTCCATCCCCCTCACCACAAGCAAGACTAACTCTAATGGCTGTGGAGAGAAACTTGAGAATATGCCACACAGGAATAAACCTAAAGGCTCCAAAGGCAGCCCCAAAAGTCAACTACAGCAATCAAACTGTACGTAAATCTCATGACTTAGGAGGAAGAGATGCGTAATTTAGGGTTTCAGTATATTAACATGTGGCCACACAGGTAGCATTTGGAGAAAAGACTGAAGTCAAACATTCGATGACCTGAACTAAGCCAGGACAAATATTTATACTAATTCCTTTGCAATTCCTGGGAAGTGTGTTTGCTAAAGGTACTCCACAAGCTAACAAAGCAGCAGCTTTGCTCCAGTAGAGGCAGCAGTTGGGGGGTAGCAGACCTTTCACATCATACCTGCCAGGCTACTAAGCCTTTTTTGCTGTTCTGTGGTAAAGGAAGAAACAAAACAAAAAGAAATACAGAACAAATGGGTGAGACATAAACAGCAAGTGCTCTGGTGCTGCATTTCTGACAGGCAAGAAATACGCTGTAGACAGAATGGCAGCAGCTGCTGGAGAGAATCTCTTTTCAAATATCCTGCCAAAGTGACAGCCCACAGTACCTTCTCCACACAGCAGCCTCGTGGAATAATATACATCTCATGATGCAGTGACTGATACATTTGCAAAGAGCATTTGTTTTTATTATTTTTTTCTTAACATCAGAGAATAAAAAAAGTTGGACAGGAGACAATTTGAAAAACAGTGAAGACTCACAGAGTCAAACAACTTGACAACTACCTCTGTTACCATTAACATGAAGTACATTTTGAAACAATAATGCTGTAGCATTTCAAAGGGATATAGGAAAAGATTGAGTCTTTGTTGATGCTTCCTGAGTCTCAACACATACTACCAAGCCACAGATTCAGTGATTTGCGCACAGACTTTGTTAAGGCTTTTATTCTCAGAATGGTCCCCTTGGTTTAGGGTCTTTCATCACTGAGTTCCCAGACCAGGACATTTGTGGTATCTTCCAGTGTGTTTGACCACCCTAAAGTTGATGCTCGCAGTTGCTTTCCAAATGACTTGCCCAGGTCATGGCTGGGAATCAACCAAGAATTCTTAGCACTCTGTTCTCTGCTCTTTCTACTCCCTAGCAATTAATCCTTTCATTTAAAGCATGAAAGCCATTTGAAAAGAACAAACTATTTTACTGACATACAAAACACAAACATTCTTGAAAGCTCACATTGTTAATGCAAAGATTTCAAAACCTTAATATATTAATCACACCTGTTATATATTCACAATAAACCATGCCATGCAATGCCTGCCCAGGAAATAACTGTGCTTTGGGGTGGCGTGGGACACTTGCCAAGCAAGTCTGCAATAGGTAACAACCCTCCAGTTGTACGTTGCTTGCTTGGAGCACCCACTTTCACTGGATATTTGTACTAAAGTAGATCAACTTCGGTGAGGGAGACCGATATTCCTCCTCACTAAGTGCAGCTCCCTCGCCAATACCTATGAACTTTGTTCTTTAACCCCAGCACTTCTGCTCTGCTAACCACCATCATCAAGCTGCTCGTGGGCATTACGCTCACATGATAGCTGCCGACATATGAAACAAATCCCTACATGCAATGGTGAAAAGGAAGGTTTAGCAACCTGAAGGTGAAAAGCAGATGGGAATCACCTGCTGCAGGGTTCACTCTTCTAAGCAGGCCATCAGGAGTAGGCTGGTATATTATGAGAAAGGAGAAAAAGATGTGAGTGACGATGGTCTCAGCTTCAGCCACCACCTTCACTAAGGAGAACTGCATTCAGTCACTAAGATGCCCTGACAAAAACATGTGGTTTAAAGAGTCAACACTTGACAGGTCTTTCCTATCTCTTCCTCCACAGGGGAGAGAATATCATGGATGAATAGACTTTTTACATGAAGAGGAGATTTCCTTTTCACTTGTGTCTCTGCCTAGGATGGATAGAAGCAGAAGGAGCAGGAGGTGTCTGCTATTTCCCTCTCCCGCCTGACCACAGACAGCTTGTAGCCCCAGGCACACACCAGCTAACTGAGGCTTTCACCCTTGATGTTGCGTTCTGGGACTGTAAGCAAAGGCCAAAACCTCACAGGCTTCTCAGAGAAAGGGATAAGCAGAAGAATACAACTGCTGGCAACAGTGAAGGAATGATCATAGATGCCTTCAGAGTTCTCAGAAGTGGGAGCACTGGAGGAGACCAGTAACAAAAGGGGAAGAGGAAACAAGTATTTGAGTACATATTTATTGCAAAATAAAGGTGTCAAAAAGAAAATTAATCAAGACATCAACAGATATGAAGGTAAAAAAATCTTACCTTGGAGGTAGGAATGAACAAGAGTATCTGAAATGACTTGTTTACATGCATACATCTTATTTAGTTGGTATTACTGAAAACCAGCAGAAAAAATTCTGAGATCTCTCATCACAACTTACTGAGTAAGATCAAGCAGACGAAAAAAGGATATAGTGTAGTTTCTGTGCTTCAGATGCTGTTAACTGTTTCTAAGTCTCTGACAGGTCCAAATTGAAAGGTCTTACATGCTTACAGATTAATGAGCTAGCAGATAAAGCATAAAATAGGACAGTAGGTGATGTCTGCTATGACAGTCACTCTGGAGAATAAGATAACTAGCTCCTCTAAAAGCAATCAATAATCCACTGAGGAGAAAGAAAGCCATATTATCCATCTGGAAGTCTAACTAAACTACTGGAGATCTCAGACTGCCAGCATTAAAATGACCTTGAAATTTCTAATTCAGAGGGTATTTCATAGCACACAAGAGGAATTTATATTAAACTTCATCTTGACATGAAGGAATTGATTTCAGCACAAAACATAATCAACCATTCAGTGGAAGGTGGATCAATAATCTAGTAACAATTTGTTATATGCCATGAGACCAAACCGGTTTTGAATAGATAAGGTCCATAAAGATGAAACCAAATATGAATCATGTCAGCCAGGGCAGAAATGTAACAGATAACTAACATCTAAGAACCATTTAAAAACACTAAGCTAGCAAAAAGAAATCTTAATGCTATGCTAGGATAAACCCTAGATAGGAATGGAAGCACAAGGAAACGTAAGAAACCTCAATACATAAAAAGACAGAAAAGTAATAAAATGCTTACCTATGAGTAGGTAACATATGCTGCGAAGTGAAAGAAAATTACAATGGAAGTAAAAAAATTGACAAAATGTCTAAGGGACTTAAAAATAGGTTTTGAGGTACATGAAGAATAAACAGAAACCTAGTAATGATCTTGTTCTTTTACAAAAAGGCACAGTGGAACTGTTAATAAGAGAGCAGAAAAGATGACACGTCTGATCACTATTTCCATTCTGCATTAAAAAAAAAAAAAAAAGAGAAAAAAGTCTGACATACTACTGCGTGATGGAGAAATACTTTCCACTTCAACAGTAACTAAGGACTATGCTGAATGACAACTGAGGTCAGATACTTGAAAATTAGCACATTCATATAAACTGTACTGAAGAGTTTTAGAGCAGTTTTCTGCTCTAAAGAGAGCAGTTATGAAGAGAGCAGCTCACTGGACCATTAACATTCGTCGCCAGTATGTCTTGGAATACAAAGGAAACTCCAAAGGATGAGGCAGAAAGCAATTGTTGTGACAACCTTCGAGAAGCATTAGTGGAATGGCTGGAACATCTGTTTGTCAAGTCGACAATAATGCCAGAAAAGAAGTATTGTAATGACTTACATGGGATTTTACTAATAAATACATAGTATGACACATGCAATGTCAGTCAATACAGATTTATGACTGGCCTTGTCAGACCAGTTCAGTATGATTATTGCAAATTACAAGTTTGACTACTAAAGACTGAAAAACACGCATTAGAATGAGATACTTCACAGACTTGATCAAGCTGCTTATCAGACCATGATCTATATCACAGTCAACAAAAATGTGATGAGAGAAGGCTCTTTAATCTATCAGGATACAGTATCATGAGTGCTAACGGTCAGAGGCGAGACATATTCAGACCGGACAAATTGTTAACTGTGAAGGTAATTAGTAAACAGAACAATTTGACATCAGTTGTCTCTCAGACAGTGCATGTGAATCATCATAGTATACAGATTTGCCTCTTGTGCTGTTAAAATCTATAAACAGAAAATATCCTTGCGGATATTTTCAGTGTGTGGCACACACTGAAATGCTCCAGATTTAATGTGAAAACCAACCAAAAGAGTATCCCACTTCAAGAAAGTCAACAAAAAGCGTTGAGACAAAAGAAAGCTGCCTCAAATAATATTTTCTCCTCTTGAGGCAGTTGAGGAATCCAGACACACTCACTCAGAAGCACATAAGGCAAAGCTGCTTCAGATGCTGGCAAAAAGGAGGAGATAACCTGCTCGCTGCCCCTATAATCAGGTGCACCACAGTGAGGACGCTATCTTTAGGATCAAAGACTTAAGTCTGTTTTAAAAAGACACTGAAAAAAAATACATAGGGGGCTGCAAAGGAGCACATCAAAGCACGTCTGTAATTAGAATGACTACAACATAAGGAGTGCAGGCCTTGCCCCTATTTTCTGATTTATTTTTTTTTCTTTGCTAAGGTAAGTCATAGCCTTTTAGATTGGATTCTGCCTGTCCTGGAGTTTCCTAAGGCCACTGGAAACCAAGGCAAATTGGACCGCATCCGTGTGGCCCCTTATAAGCTACAGTCTTTAGTGATGCACAAGGAACTGGGAGATTGGGGTAATGCCAGCCATGAGGAGAACTAGAAAGGAGAAGTAAAGTTTCCCTCTCATGGAGAGGTAAAGAGATGCAACTACCCATTCAGAGGGAGCTGCTCTGAGGCAGGGAAAGGCTCAGATTAGTAAACACGGGAGCGCTCAAAGTTGTTTTGCTCATGTGCAAACCCAGAGCTCAAGGACTACTGCAGTATGATCCAGTTATGGATAGAGGAACAAATTGCCAAGGTCAAATGGATTATTTATATTGGGTAATTTCTGCTCAGAATTCAGAGGTCAAACCTCTCCCACAGTAACTGAAAATATGGCTATTTTCACACTGCAGTAGCTGAGAAGCAACATGTCTCCTTTTCCAGTGAGAGAGAACCTACCTCAAGCTACCTTCCTTCTAGTGACAGACAGATGTGAGTATACACCCTTTTCCACCATAACAGAACACCTGATGGGGGATAAGCTGTTACCCTGCAATAACTTATTCGTATGACCACAGCCCAGTTATAAGCCCCTCTCCCCCAACCTCGGAGTGGCTTCTGATCCACAGGTTTTAATCAGAAAAAGTAGGCATTGTCCCATGCCTCTAACCTCTTACTTGCCTATTGTACGCTCCAGTCACTACAACTTTCTGGAGGCAGCTTTGTTAGCTCTTAGTAGTCTGGACTTAATTGTCCACTGCACACACATTCTCCAGATCCTTATAGCATAACAGGTTGCTCGGTTTGAGCCACACATATCTAGACACAAGTCTCCTTACCTCGATTGTGCTGCAAGAGGACAATAGTGGGATTGACGATTGTGGTAGAGGGATAGGCAGAGGAAGACTTGTTGATTGAAGTGAAGGAGGTTGGATAGTCAGTGCCAGTGCCAGGCTGGGGCACTTCATTTAGCACAGGACCTGGGTCCTAAAAAGGAGAGCAACACATCATTAGCAGCATGCAGAAAGCTGCTACACTGGGAAAATCTGGAAAAAAAAAAACCCCAAACATTTTAAGCTGAATGAGAAGCATAATCACAGCAAATTTTAGTAAAAAAGGCATAAGCATGAGCGTTACCTTGCTCCTTGTATGTACCCTGCTCTTTGTTAATGCAATTAGTTTGCTAAGGCAGTACTATAATTATTTGGTGTTGGGTTTCACAACTCCAACCCCAAAAGGAGGCACTATAATTTCATCCAGCAGATTCTCTGGAGCAAATACAGAGTGCCAGAAACAAGCAAATCTGGTTGGGGGCGGGGGGGGGGGGGGGAAGACACAGACATCTTTCCCCTGATACGTACACACACAAACATTTGTTTTAAAAGTATTCCTTTCATAGCAAAAGTCAGGCATGCAAAACTCATGCAACTCTGCATTACTACTGCAGCTGGTTTGGTAAGGAAGGTCTGAGGAATAAGGTTAGCACCATCATTCAGGAAACAGTGTGACACCTACCTGGTTAAAATAATGAAATAAAAAAGCCCCAAAACAGATAGAGGGTAAAAAGTAGGACTCTAGCAAGGAAGATACTCAACATGGCTTTGCTGCTGGAGCACAGATAGCAAACTGCTCCAGCTCCATTATTTGCTTATTTCAAACCCACCTCTGGTATCACCACAGCTCTGGTTGTTCTGTAGAAATACAAGCTGTGTCAGCAGGGAGACTTTAAAAACATCGTTCATCTTTGAAAAATCTCAGTTCAGGGATACCATGCTTTTGTTGGTAGTAAGGGGAAAAAGATAAAGAAGGGACAGTAACTAAGACTGTGCGTGCCAGTTGAGGCTGAGATTTTTCAAAGCTTCTTAAGGAATTTGGACACGCAATTACGATTAATGGGGAATGAGCATCCAAACAAAGACAGTATGGAACAGCGTACCAGATTTCTGCACTCCTGATACTCCACTGTCAGACTGAGCTAAGCATTCAGGGGATTTTCATCACTATTAAAAAAAAACCTGAATATGCACAGAATATTGCTCCAGATGAATCCCTGCTCCTGGCTTTTGTGGACAAGTGCAACTCGGTGCCCTTCGTACTCACCAGCATCAGGGCAAAGGACTTACAGGATCAGGCAACAGGGGCCAGAGTGAGGCCTGGCACCAGGGATCAGAGATAAATCATAATGAGAATTGGCCATAATCAGAACAAGCATCTAGAGTCTTTCCAACCTAGAGGGGAAACAGTGAAGAACGATCCTGTTCTGCTGGATGGAGGTGATCTTGCTCCAAGCAGCATTTGATCACGCCATAGACGTTTCATGAAGACAGAAAAGAATCAATGGCCTTCAGACATAGATGTCTCTAAGAGAGAGACCCAGCCCTGCTGGCTGTGATAGTTTTCCAAACAATACAATGTGGGAAAAGAACTGGGAGTCAGGGACAAGTATAAGAGAGTTGGGTTTGAGCTTCACTTTGGTAACTAAAATACAATGAATGCCTCAAAGAAGAGAGGTGTCAGATCAGGATAGGCTCAGCAGCCCCAGCTAAGTCAACAAAGTGGGTGAACAAAGACCATTTAAATCATTGTAGAAAACAGCTCTGTGGCTACACTCCTGAATCGGCATGCCCAAAAATGTTTCAAAACTCTCATCTCAAGAAAATCAAGTAGAGCAAGATATCCACTACTCCTCTACGATCTGGAAGCCTGCTGAATTTTTCTCGACCCTGCAGATAGGTTCCATTAAAAAAACAAAACAAAACAAAAACAACCCCCCCAAAAACAACAACCACCCCCCCCCAAACTTTCATCACTCTCTGCAGTAAAAAACAGAAGCAGAAAGGCTTCAGCAGAAGTAGAAAGAAAACATCCTTGGTTGCTTTTTTCTTCCCCCATCATGCCTGCTTGCTAGATCCCGGTAGAGTCATAGGGCAGAGAAAGCACCATCATGAGGAGGGGGTTTCTGCTGAACTTCTTCCTTGTCCTTACTGAACCATATAAGCAACCATATAAAAAAATAGTAATGGTGGTTGTAAGACTTCAAGTACAAGGAGGGTCAGGTACTTCTTGCATCCTCTGCAACTTTAACTGAGAGCTACTTTTCCTCTTTGTCCCTGAGGACTTTTTAAAACAGGTGATGAGCTTAAAGAGAAACAAATCCAAATCCAAGAACACAGTAAATTCCAAGTTAAAACTGTTGTGGATTGACTTCAAAATTTCCAAAGACAAGCAATTCCAAACTGAAGAGACACTCTCCCCCTCATCTATCCCATAGCCCCTACATGCTTGGAAGACTCTTAGCTCAGTAACTGATATTATTGCTGGTAAGTCATTGGATACTGGCAGCAATCTTACACCGATTCAGCAGGAATTTGTGTAGACACCATACAGTCTTGTGGCTCAAAGTGGAACAGAAAGCCAGCCCTAACCTTTAACTGGTCTGCTGTTGCTGCTTTAAATGTTATTCAAACACAATTAAGGATACTATTAAAAGAGCCTGAAAGAGATCAGTTAGTTGCAACTATTCTGTTTATACAGAATTCATTTCTGAGCAAATCCTGTGAAGACTCTTTAGGTGTGCATCACCTAGCAGAACGGGCACAAAGGGAGACAGTCAAATATTGTTGCGAGAAGTCAATAGAGAGTTGAAAGCTGCACAAGGCAGGCAACATGCATGCACTAGCACAGGACGTAAACAAGGTTTCAGTTGTCATGCTGCTGGCAGGGAGTGAGTCATCACTCCTCTCTCAAGTTTAGTATTGCAAGGAGAAAGTAATTTTAATCTGGGAATACAAATTTAGGAAAAGGGCGAGGAGAGTACTTGGCAAGCTTACTGTATGTGAGATGACTCCAGTGATTTCAGGCTTCAAGCCCCTGTGCAAAGCCCCCGTGACTGGAGGGACAAGTGAAGGTGGTGATGAGAAGAATGGCAGTTTCGGGTAAACAGAGGAGGGTGCTTGGTTATGGTGGGAACCCCTCTGGAGATGTGGGGGAATAAAATCGTCTAGAGTCGGAAAAGTCAAGGGTGAGCCAGAAGAAACAGTCTCAGGGAATACGGAGCCTTGCCCGAAAGGAACCAGAGGCGGTGGTGGAGTGCTGGAGCTGCCTTCTTGCTGTCTGTCTGGATTAACCTGGAGGAGGGGGACTACTATAACCCCAGGCTGAGCTGTGGTGGTGGCAGTGGCATCCTGTAGGAAACAAGGTGTTGTTACGCAACGGGGGAGACTGGTACTTCAGTCTAACGCAGCCATATAGTGTCATGCAAGGATGCACGCAAAATGATACGGAGCCCAACACATTTTCTTTCCTTAGGGAGACATACTTCTTCAGTCTTGCAGCCCTGGCCTCTATGAACACACAGTTTTTCACAAAAATCTTCCTTCCCCTCACCACCCCTCCTCTCCAGTTCTGTGCAGCGAGGCTAAATCAAACCACAGAACAGCTCTGAATTCACCATTGGTTGAGAAGCACTAACCATCACAATACACAGTTTGCTTCTTTTACACCTCCCTAAAACAGAGATCCTCGCCAGCCCAACCCAACCCTCTACAAACACCACACACGCACACACACAGATCAATGCTGGGGGGGGGGGGGCACGCATGGGGTGTTAAATATTATCGAGTAGAAGACCACAAGACTCAGGTGGCAAAATGAGCGCTCAGAAATTAGGTAGGAGGGGAATAAAGCATTAAGGGAACACTGTAATGAATTAAAGAACCGTTCACACGGCTGAAAGAAAATAAGGTTATGGAGAAAACATGTACCATGCTGCGTCCCATTGCCTTGTATGGCGGTTGTCGCTGCTGAGTAAGGTAAGGCTCTTTTCTCATCCTGTCCTCTGTGGCAGCTGTGCTCTGGGGCTCTAGCACTCTGTCCCTCACAGCTTGCGGAGGTGACGACTGAGTCCAGGAGGGTTGGCCCGCATCATAACTAACTGCGTCTTTACTGAGGACAATGTAAAAGTACGGCCTGGGAGGAATAGGAGGAGGAGGAGGAGCAGGAAGAGACTCTCCAGTATCTGTTACAGAGGAAACAATGTTGGTGGCTGGTGCCTGAGTGAGCTCAGCGCCCAAACTGGTGCTGGCTGCTGGGTCATGTGCGGTGCCAGTGGAATTTTCAGATGCGGCTGAGCAAGTGCTGTTAGATAAACAAGCTACATATAGTTTGGTGACCTTTTTATCCGCCTTCGTCTCATGACTGGAATTCATTCCAGCCTTACTACTGGGATCTGCCCTGTCAGGTTTGCGTTGTATGGATGATGCATCCGACAAGGAGCGACTTTCCAAGAGTGGCTGACCAGCATGCACCTCATCTTTGGGGCCTGAAGAGGGAGAATGCCCTGCTGGCAAGCCTTGCTTCCCGCTGGGGACGGCCCCATAGGGAGTAGGTGATGAGAAATAACACCGTGCACTGGGATTTGGTGATGCACGCTGCGTATAAGGCTTGGGTGCATTCAGGTACACGCAGTCCATGATGGGCACTGGCAACAGGTTGGTCACTTTAGTGTCAGTGCGAGGACGCCATGCAAAGCTTTCCTCTTTGGGAAGAGGAGGACGGGGAGGAGCAAGGGCCTGCCCAGGCGGAGTCAAGAAGGAAGAGAGGGAGAGAAGAAGCAGCACCAAATGAAAGGAAAAAGGAAGGAAAAAATAAATAAATTTCAAGAATGAATTCGGTCATTAGACTTGGGTTAAGCAGGTTTTAATACAGCAAGAACAAAAAGCAAATACAGTATCTGGAAGGCGAGTGCAGAACTCACTCACATACATCATCTCAGGCATTCTCTCTTTCTCAGCACTGCTCACTGCAGCACACAAACCTTACCCAGCTCTCAAGTCCCTGCCTACAAGTTTCTCTCTCTGGGCTAAATAAATCTCAGTGCTGTATTGTTTCAAGAGGCTTGCACAGCAACAACTCACCATGCCCCTGGGAAAGCCTAAGTCAAGATTTAACATCCTGGCTAACTAAACCCAGGCTCATGCCTGTGTAACTAAATACTTCCCAGCATTGAGGACATTTGAATCGCAAAGCCAGATTCAGAGCTCTAGGCCACCTCTGCTGCATGTTAAGTGCACTATCAAAAAATGAACATTGTGAAGTTTCACCAGGACTAATGAAAGCAGACATCATGTGAATACTAGTCTGCCACAGCTGGCTAAGCAAAAAGTCAGCATTTCTTCCTTCTAAAAGCTAGTTCTTGAATTCTTTTCAGGATTTTTCAGTCCTGAAAATGCTTTCGGGAAGACCAGAAAAATTAAAGCTTCTTGAAGAACTGAGTTCCTAACAATTTGCCTCCAGAATCAAGATCACCAACAGAGAAATCCTGCTGCTACTAAATAATAAAAAAAAACTTTACTGTTTTTGGTACTTTGCAACATGTAGGTTGCTAACTCCACAACTGCCTGCTGACTGCAACTCCAACTCCAATTACAATCAATTTTTTCTGAAAGCCAAACTGTTTTGAAGTAAAATGACTTGGCAATAGAGAAGTTTCGTTTTATTTATTGCTTTGTTGCCAATAGCTGAAAACTATAAACTAGTGAAAGGAAGGCAATGAAAACACCCACCTAGTGAACTGTAGCTCCCTGCATTCTTGCAAATTAACCCTCTGGAGACTATGCAAGTTGGTTTTACACATACCCTATTGTCATATCTTTATCGGCAAAGCCTGGCTAAACCACTGCTAAAATGGCCTTAACAGCTAGCAGCATTCAAAACTGAAAAAATGCCTCCTTTAAAATTCACCCACGTATGACAGGTTGTGGCCAGCACCTATTCTTGTTACATGGATATAGACCTAGAATAGCTTCATAAAATTACGGCTGCTGTCCCGCAACCTACTGTCCTCATGCTGCCCCTCTTTCCCCCCCTTCCCTGATGTATAAGGGAGTGGAAAAGTGGGTTGGTAAGTGCTCCTTCTGAAGGGCTTCTGCTTCTGGAACAGGCTCATTCCTTTTGATTCCTTAAAGACAGTAATTTCAGTCTGGAGACTTCAGAGTGCCACAATATTTCCCCAGGTTAGGTGAAGCCTCACTTTACCGCTGCATAGTATTATCAGGAAATACTAATTCATGACCTACGATTGCTGTTTTCCGTTTTCTTCTATTTCAGCTTAGTTTGGACAGCAGTCCTTGAGACTTCTACAAGAAGTACTATGTGCATCAACGCTCTCTCTGTTCACTAACAAGACCAATAAGGAACTACAAGACAGCTGTAAGTTTTGGGTCAGTAAACGGGTCTCTCCTTTAGGGTGCCACTCCTTCCCATGCCTTCATCTGAGTTGTGCCTTCTTCCACTCTCACTTACAGTTTCAGGAGCGGTGTCTGTTCTGTGGCATTGCTACAGGTCCCCGATGATGGGAGAAGTCACCATGATAGGGACAAGGCTTTAAAGGGACTCTGTTTCACACAATTGGTTTCTAGTGAAGGGTTTGGTTTCTAATGAAGGGTGTCCTTATCAGCTTTCAGACTGCTTCTGTGCAGACCGACCACCAAAAAGACAAAGGATGAAGTGACATTTCTTTTCAACAGATTGACTTCAACAATATACCTTCAGGTACAAATAACCTTTCCCTTGTTGGCTTGTATCAGTTACAGCGTTAAAACTGAAAGGCATTTCCCCAATATCTTGTTTTTAATGTAGGGTGTAACTCTGCTTTCAGCCCGCAGCAACCTCTAGAAAACAGACCAACATAAAAGACAAAACAGTAATAGATGACTACTTCACCTTTTTTCTTGCAAACAAATAGCGTTGTCCTCCTCCTTCATCCACCAAGGAAACACTGCGGTGTGTCTGAACACACAAGCTCCACAGCTAACATCAGTGTTGCCCCCATTTTAAAGGTAGGAAAATCTGAGGCACAGCAACTTACCCAAGTCTGCAGCAAAGTCTGGAGTTCAACCCAGGACTCCTGACCATGAATCCAGTGCTTGAACCCAGAAGATCACCCTCAGGGTCACAGAAGAAAGGCTTACCTGTGGCTTGCTGTCTGAGGAAAGGTTCGGACGCACACTCCTATAACCCTTGGCAGCCAGAGAAGACAGTTGAGCATCCCCATTGGCATCAGTGTTAGATGACGACCTCCAATCATCTACGAGGGGAAGGAAAACTCATATCACAGAGGATTCCCTTCAGCTACAGGATGAGCGAAAGGACAGGACTCTTTTCTTCCTTTTTTTTTTTTCTTTCTTTTTTTTCCAGGCAACAAGAAATACTTCCGAGAAATCAACAGAAGGAACAACATAAGCAGACAATGTTTGTACCTGTTTCTGAGTTTTCTGGCTCCAGACCTAAGCGTTTCACAGAAAGGAGGAATGGAAGAGGTGGGGGTGGAGGACAGGCACAGAGGAAAAGAAAGGGGAAAAAAATAAACCATTACATTTACAGAAAACATGTACCAATTGAAGTTAAGAGTCGAGCTACTTCATTTCACATATAAAATGCTTTCTGACAGGGCTGCCTAATTACCATAGAGACCAGCCCTAAACATGATGCCCTCCTTGTTTCTGACCTTTGTAAACACAAGGCAATTCATTCAGAGCAATGAAGAAACAATTGTTCATTGACATTCTTATTTCAGAGGCAAAAAGGCAGCCCAGCTAGCTACTTTCTAAAGCTGCAGCTTGATGTCCAGACACCACAAATTACTGGAAATGTAGACTCTGTATGCAGTCATGATACAGGCTATGAAGACATATCTATCCTTATCAACATCACTATGTATGATTAACTGAGATAAAGGACTGCCAACAAATAGATCAGACTAAGTGCATGTGCATGAAGGGAGTCGTAAAATACGATATCACTTTACAAGCCAGTCCCTGCAGCTAGATGCATTGTCTTATCACCTATTTACCCACCTCCCACTGGCCACCTACCCATCCCTCTATGCATTTTGCTCTTTAAGTTATATGCAAAAAGCTCTTCCAGCTCCAAAGTACATTTCATAAAGCAATTGAGAGAGTAAGCAAAGGAAGTATTAATGAGCTGATTTCCATAGTAATGGGCTCATTGCCATTCAAGCTGCTGGAAATTTATGAAGCCATCAACAAAAAGGAGAGAGGCAATGGTGGGGGGTAGGAGCAAAGAAAGAGAGAATGGCAAGCATGAAAAGAGGGTAGGTCACGGGTGGAGCAGAATGGGAGGAGAAGACAGAGCAGAAAGCAGCACATTGGGGCCGGAATTAATGGAATCCAACAATAGTCAGAAACGATGCATGCTTTGCTTTCAAGAGCAAGTTTGACCCCTTCCCCCCCTTAACAGCATCTTGCCTTTGGGAGTTCATCCTCTCTGCCAGACCCACGACACTGGCCAGGTTTGTTATGCTTTGCCTGTCTCCTACAATTAAGTAATTACACGTCTGCTATTGAAAGATGGCAAAGCTCTATGGCGACACTGTCTGCCTGGGATGCTATCCCCGCTCCCTTGACAACCCAAGTAAATGCTACGATGGCAGTAGCACTACTCCGCCTCTTTCTGTTCCACCTCATGCCTTGGATAAAAGAAGGTGACGTGGGCCTGCCAGGAAAAAAAACACAAACCAAACAAAAACATTTGAGAGTTTTTGGTGCTCCTAACAGCAAAAGGGAGCAGTAAACTAACTTAAGCCAATGAGTGTGTGACCAGTGAGCGGTCATGAAACCTGCACTAGGAGAGAACAGGAGTCAGTCTGCTTCCACTGGTCCGGTTCTTGCAAGAGGTTTCCAAATGTGCTACGGGATTTTGGGCTTTAAATTGTAGCTAAAAATATTCACCCCAAGACCCAGGACTGACCTCACTTGAGGATACTGTGAGCAATGCATTCCAGTTAATCTTCCACCCACTTACTTTCAGGTTGCTCAATGTCCTGAGGACATGGTGAAGTGATATTCTGATTCTCTTCATAGGCTGGAGATGCCCGGAGGGTCACAGCTCCTTTTCCACTGCAGACTTTAGTGGGATCCATTTCTACAGGAAATGCACATGCACAGAGGAGACACATCAAAACAGATGATACAAAGCTATTAGGAGCCATCAGAGCTCTATGGAGTAATTTTAGCATGGCTGCCTCTGGGTGAATCACTCTAGTAATGTTTATGCAGATGAAGATTAGCTCTAGATTTAAAGCATTGAGAAATCAAAGCAGTTTCATATTCATGTAACTGATGAATGTAGAAGTAAGTTCTGAGTCAGTGTAACAGAGCTAAGAAAGGCAGAAAAAAGGATGAGTGTTTGAACTAAATTTCACAGGTCCATTTGCTTTATTTGGTCTGCTTTGTGTGGAGATATTGTACTAGCAAGGACATTCCACCATTACACCTGTGGCTCTTCTATAGGGATGTCCCAGTGGTATAAAGCATTACTATTTGTACGCTTGAAGCCTTAAAAATACCTTTTGTGCAGGACTGAAAGAATAAATAAAAAGAGGTCTTATGACCACTGGAGGATATAATCTTGTAACTAAGCTGTACATGATCTAAAGGCAGGGCACTGCAAACCACCTCCTTGTCATCTCCTCCCATTTCATGTCAGTGTTTCACCTTCTGACATAGGAACCCAAATCCCAAAAACTAGGAGGAGGATATACTTGTTCGTATCATCCTGTGAGCCAGACACCAGATCATGCCAGCGTCCTTGCTGAGGCCCAATTCAGCACAGCTTCTGGGCGCGCTTACCTTTGTGCATTTCAGTCCATGAATTTGGGTTTTTTCCTCCTGTCGCCCTATCAAGTAATAACAAACCAGTACTTCAAGGCTACCTTCCTTGCCCTACTTAAAATCCTTCTGGAGAGTTGTTTCCTCTAAGATACCTATAGAAATAACAAACCTAAAGAATCTCACTTATCTAAGCTACTTCCACAGGAAAACACATCGCCTCCCTTTCTCGTGCACTACTACTGACTCTGCAGCTACCATCAGACTTCACTTTGCCTCACCCAAACAGAGGTGCTAGTCCTACCGTGACACCACACAGGGAGCCTGAAGAGGTACTGAGCATATGCTGTGTTACACAAATGACAAGAAGATGATTTTTATTTTTATGGCATGAGAATCATGCCATCTCTTCATGGGGAGGGATGCAGCTCCTCTCTAGGAACTGTTATAATGAAAGTTACACCTTCAGACTGGACAGAGGGGGCAAAGGCTGCTGCTTATTGCGCAGACAACAGCCCGTGTTTGTGCAGATCAATATTCACCAGCTGATTTCAGTAAGATAACGCCCCATTAAATACACACCAGTACTGTGCCTACAGACCATAACACCACCTCAGCTAAGGTTGGAAAACACACAAACCACAGCCAAGGTGACCACAGTGTAGGGAAACATCAATAGCGCCAGACGGACAACAGCAGTAAGTGGAAAGACTCAACAAATGTCAAACACCTGGATCGCATCGAAAGCTCTCTACACTACAATCACTGCAGTTCAAGTTTTTATGTAGGCTTCCAATGCTTTAGGGGTTTCACAAAAAGCATAGCTTCAGAACAACACTTAGAACTGGAGGAAGGACATAATAAGTAAAGAACGAGAGGACGCTTTCCTACAGTTCAGCCTTCGGTTAATTTAGGCAGCACTGAGGCAGCCTCTGTGAGATGAAAGACTATCCACACAGGAATATTAAATGCTGCTTAATCCTTAAATATACCACATTTGCACTCACACCATGCAACTGATCATGACTTAAGGTCACCCACATGCCTGGTGAAATAGAAGTTGACTTCTCTGACTGATTTTCACATGATCCAGATAGGGTCAGGATTCGTTTTGCCCAGGAGTCCAGTTCTGGCTATTGTTCCCATCCACACAGCACAACATGCAGCCCAGGGACTCCACAAATCCACTTTCAAACCACAGGACAGAGGTTTAAGCTCTGGGACTCCAGTTTCAAGAGTGCTGTAACTGTGAGGCATGGACACACTGTTGGGAGTCACCAGGCCTGATTCAGACATCCACAAAGAGTGCAGGGTAGCTGTTTTCTTACACTCCTGCAGCTAGATTCCCTTCACAGGCACTGATGAGAAATGGGAACACTTGGCGTTCAACACGCCATAAATGTCTCCATCATATTGGAAGAGAATCAAATTTGGGAATCAAAGCACTTTTTTATTTTCATACAACATATTAAACCTGTATACCAAATCAAAAGAATAAGAATCAGAAAAAAATGTTATGAACTAAAAAAAAAGTGTTTTGAAAAGGTTTGAAAATAAAATATTGTCAGACTACTTCTATTTGGGAGAGGAAGACAACTACCTAAGATGTTGAATTTCTTCACAATTTAGGTGAAATGATGGAAAACAAAAATCTGAATCTCAGGACAGAAATCCAGCAGATGGTAATAAACACGACATTAGCACTGTAGTATTCCAACAGAGCACATGTGTGACAGATTAGGAGAGACAAGCAGTATCAGCTAGACTAGTCTGACTCTCCAAATCCAGCAAAGTACAAAAATAATCTTGTACTTTTAGTGGGAAAATATGTGCTTGGGGAGGGGGTGACAGACAGTCTAACATCCTTATTTATCCTTATAAAGATTCTGTAAAGTCAATGTATGTACAGAAAAACAAAACCATCTCATCAATGTTGAACTACGCTTGAACCTGTAAAATACCATCTCTGACATTAATTTACTTTCATAAAGACTAAAGATACGCAAGAAACATCCTTTGGTTCATCAGGAGTTTGGTTCAAAATGAGGCTGTAATAACAATATTATTCATAATCAAGCATTAGTAGAAGATCCTACAATGATCCCAGACTCAAGTAGACACAATTATGTCTGCAGAGGAGCAGCATAATTGAGAACAGCGTATTGTGCCATCAAGAGCTAACTTTATTACCTACTGATGAAATCTACAGCTCTGGAAACAGTGAGAAGAGGATGAAGCTGAAAACTAGCCAAAGCGTGTGGGTGAAGCGGAGAGATAGAGAAAGAGAGAGAGAGAACGATGGCCAACTAATGCATGGCGGGGGAGGAAGGAAGAAGATACCTGTAGGCAGCACTAGGTGAGGAGAACTTTTCACTTTCTTCACAGGGATTATTTTAACGGCAGAAATAGAGCGTGTACATAAAGGGACGTCAACAGCTGCAAACACAAAAGTGTAAATGGCACATCCAAAAAGGGAAGAACAGAGTTTGGGAAGCATGCCACAAAATTTTCTAATGTACTTGGAGGCACAATAGCAGGAAATTTCAAATACAAAAGCAGTCCAGAGAGCAGTGATGCAACCGTTAAAAATATCCCTTCGTTCACCCTCATTCAGGACGTGTCTGTTTTATGCAGCATACGGAACTGCTTACTGAACCGACTGACTGCTGACTGCCGCTATGCTGCAGGCAAAAAGAATCTGGAAGCATTAGTTTTTAGAAGCCATCAAAAAATTTTAGTGTAATCGTTTAGCTGAGATACACTACATGCAGAAATCAAAACGTTAACATTAATATGGCTCAGTTAAAAGAAACTGAAAAATCAAGGACTGAAAGGTTGATAAAGGAACATTAAACTAGCCACATTACACGAATTCTGGATTTTATAGCACATTTTACAAGTTCAGCAACAGAAGGAAGTGAAACATGAAATAATATTGGAAACAGTCCCATGACAAAGGGTAGCATCATCGGTTTCAGAAAAAATTTACCCATTTAAACAGTAAATTGTAAGAGCTTTCTACCGGACTCCATCAGCTAGCATACTAATTATACTAGATGTAGTAACATAGGGGAAAACCATATATAGCACTGTGCAAAATTTTAGCAATTGTCACAAAACTGTCCAAACCACCTGGTACTTCCTCTCTCCAACTCTGTATTGCAGTTAATGTGGAACTCAAAAAAAAAAAAAAAAAAGGAGGGGGGCGTGGAGCGGGGTGATAAAAAAAGGCAAAGGCAAAAAACTACTCAGAGGTGAAGCTCAACAGGATCTGCCAAGATGCCAAGATAAACATCTTGTAAATCATGGGTCCACCAGAATAACTTCAGTCGCGCTCTAAATTTCTGCAGAGACAGGATTTTCTCCTTTAAAACCTTCTGCATGTATTAACTGGAAAATGCTAGATGCCTCCTCACATTCCATGCCATCTCTCTCAGACCTGCAAAATCAGGAGTACGAGGAACCACATTTCTAATATTTTACACACCAACAGTGAGCACTAGGCCAGCCTGAGGAAGGCACTGACATCAGCGTGGTGTGTACACCCCCTCTTGTGGCAGATCTTTCTGATCCCTGGCAAAACTGGAACAACCTAGAAAAGGGTCTCAAGCAAAAGGATGGGGGGAAGAGCTTGATAGAATTTTTTCAATCTTCATAAAATCATTAGGTTTTAATTTGATGTGATTGTTTTAAATTCTTTTTTAATAAAAGAGGAACCCAAATCAAATCCTGTTCTCCTTGCTCTCTCTGAGTACTGGAGACCCTGCAAATACAATAAATCCCAAATCCAAACAGCCTGTGGTTTAGGAAACAGCCCTAATTCTGTTCTGCTCTGTAACTGACTGAATTCATCCATCCACAATGCAGGCAAAATACTAACCACTATAAAAAGGCATCAAAGGAAAGGAAAGGAAATGAAACCAGCAGAAAACCAACCCATACAACCACATACTTTCACCCTGCCAAAACACACCATCACTATACAAAAATGAATGCTATAAAGCACACTGCAAACCTGCATATGTTAACATGAAAACTGGTTTGTCTAGATAAGTTTGGCTTTTAAATAATTGTTGCTAATGACAGATTACTTTTTTATTTTATTACTTAAATGGTTAGTTCCTGCCCTTTAATCCTGGGCTCAAACCTTCACCTCCCACTTTAGTTATCAGGATTCACACATAGGCACCCACAAACCCATGCTGTCTAAACACACTAAGATATTGATTCACAGATGCTCACAAGTACCACAAGTAGTGCACAGCTTTCCTCAAAATGGCACTAAAAACATACAAAGAGGCAAATCCAGACTGCCACCTCTAAGAGACAAAGAACACTTGTAGAGCTAAGAAACGCTGCTGCTGCTGGCATGGGGTAGCACAAGGCTTTTCTTGTATCAGTCGCCAAGCAAACTAAATTTGGAAACCCCTGCTGTAGTGAATGTCCAGGGAAATCAACCACATCATGCAGCTGACATGCAGGGGGAGCTGCAGAGATGTCTCTGAAGCTCTTAACCCACCTTTTTCTTGTCCATTGCTGCTCAGCCCATTGACAACAGTTTTTGTAACATCAATTTCTTCCTGTTCTGTAAGACAAATGAAGAAGCAGATTACTTCTGGGTTAAAACCTGTGACTATGAGGAGATGCCAAGGGTCAGCACTATTTGATTCATGAACTAGGAAGTATTCCTACTATCTCAGGAGATGTTGCTTAGAGAAACAAATCTCCCTTGGATAACACCACTGTTCCTCCTTTCCTTTTGCCTACCTGGATCGCAGCCTCTTTTAAACAGGGACTGTCTCTATATGTGCATATGGCATCCAGCTCAGTGATGAGATTTTCAAGAGAGATTTTTCAAGTCTGCAACATCCTCAGCCCATGTGAATAAAACTGTCTCTTGTGAGTTCAGAGAAACACAGAAGACAGTGCTAGAAAGGACCTCCAAGGGTCATCTAAACCTGTATTCCTGACCCATGGCAGAAACAAATCTAGTATTTGTCACTACTGACAAATGTTTGCCTAACAAGTTCTTACAAAATTCCAGCATCACCCTAAAGCAACCTGTTCCAGCATTTCACAACCTGGAAGCTTATCAATGCTTAAGCCAAATTCCCTGCTCATGTTTTTCAGACCCTGATTAGTCTCCTAGCTTTCCTCTGGACGTTCTCCAAATGGTTCACATTTTTCTCAAAACGTGGTGCTAAAAACTGGATGTGATACTCCAGCTGAGATTTGATAAGGTGCTAAAATCAAGTGGGACTATTATTCCACAGGTCCTACAAATGGCACTTCAGCATGGTGTCTGCATTTTTTTTTTTTACTCTGATTTAGTCTGTTACCCAGACAAGCCCGAGGTTTTCCTCTTCCCAACCAGCCTCCATTTCCTAGTCCCTCATTTTCCTTTGAGCAGATGATTTTTCCTATCCAAAGGTGTCAAACTTTGCATTCACCCCTACTAAAACATACCAAATTCTTTCAGATAATCTTTTCAGGTAATGAATAATTTTAAATTCTTGTATTCCAAAGTGAAAGAAGCTTAAGTGACCTACACCCCATCTCAAGATGTTTCTAGCCATTTTTTGAGCATTATGAGCCAAATTGCAACAACAAACACGGAGCCAGCACACTTTTTACTATGAAGTCATTCTGCCCTTGCCTTAATAGTCAGATTCCCTGAGCTTTCAAGGGCTTTGACTCTTTTCTAGGAGACAGAAGAAGAGTCAAAAAAAAAAAAAAAGAAAAAGAAAGAGTAATTGCATCAGAGAGACAGGAATATTTCTAGTAATAAAAACGAGTGCCAATGAGGGCAAGTGGAAAATAACACAGACTTACCAGAGCTCATTGTGGCAGAGGGACTCGTCTTTTTCACTTCTGGATTTTGTTTATGTCTGTTTAAAGTGAAAGGCAGAATGATTACGTTATGTTTCATGTCTGCCGAGACAGCACTGGACATGATGCTGAACATTCGTCCTAAAAGTCAAGGCAATAGTCACAGTTTTTTCAAAAAATTTAGTTTCAGAACCCAGACGGATTTATGTCAACCACCAGTGACATTTTTTGCTAATAAAAGAGTATTTCCACCCAATATAGGTACTCATTTCAGACTTTAAGACTAATCCTCAACATTAAATCATAAGATACAGATTAAAGCCTAAGAGTATATATATGGCAAAGTGCAAATCTGGATAGCTTCTCATATATAAACTGTGCATCACCTTTAAGAAAGAATAAAAAAAAATCTCAGTGAGATGAAAAGCTTTAAGCTAAAACCCTCAACTTAGACCATTGCCAGATTTCATGGTGATCTGTTGCTCAAATCAAAGTTTTCTCTCCTTTAAAAGATGTTACAATACAAAGAGATATACTTGTTGAAACGCATATTAACTTCTGCACCAATCGCTTCCAGTCCTGCAGTGCCACTGATATTTTCAGGATCAGACTCAAGTAAGTGAAATTTTAAAATTAGAAGCTTAATCCTTCTGGGACCAAAGGCAGGGAAATTACCAACTCAAGAGAAAAACTACCAGATGGGGACCAGAGAAAAAAAAAAAAGCCAATTTTCATGGTCATGACTGTCTACGGAGGACAACTGCGGGGCCTATTCCTACCCAGCGCCCATTCCTGTGGGGACTTGATATCTGCAGCAAATGAACAGGCTTCAATGTCACACCACAGATGTTGGTTTGAATAGTCAAAGAGCAACATTTCTACAAAACAAGTCCATGTTTGACAAGATTTCTCAACTCTGTAAAGGTCCTAGGTTGAATTACAATCCCTTTAATTTTCTGTTCCATCTTTTTCCCCTCTCCTCAAAAGTTAGTGCTATAGACAGTGAGATCGAGTGTAACTCCAGACAATTAACGGCTTCCATGACACGAATAGAAATAGGTATCTGAACCTGCAAAATCATGTATAAATATATAACTCTGATCTATGAAGCATAGGAAAAAATTGCTCAGAGAAACAGGAAACAACAAGAGAGTTGGAGATACTTGTTTTCCTGTTACATGAACGGGAGGCAGCAGTAGGACATTGTAAGAAGTGGAAATTGCCTTCAAGGAATTGAATTTGCTCTCTTGCCTCAAGCGTCCCCATTCTTAACTAGCATTTGTTTCATACCAGCCAGAATATAATGAGCATGTTCAACAGATACTCAAAAGGAAATAAAAGGAAATTAAACAAGCAAATATAGTAACAGATCAGTCTGTAAAACCAGCCAGTATCTGAGCTCTCCAGCATGCCACCCTAGCAACAGCTGACAACACCTAATTTTTAAAAATATTTTTCATTAAAATATCCATATAAGATATTCATCATGTGTTGGTGAAGGCTCAGCAGGGTGCAGCCTAGTTTCAAGGTGATCCCAGTGTGCAGTGGAGGGCACAGCCTAAAACCAGTCAACAACGAAAGCTCAGCCCAACTTAAAGATCTGCTGCCCGACTTTGCCTACCCGGACAGTATCTGCTTTTTTGTTTCTACCATTTTGTACTAGCAGTAAGCACCCTGAAATAGTAACAGTTGACACAGCCTGAAAATTTAGACCAATGTACTTAATAATAATGGTGTTTCCAATCTCTGTACGTTTGTGTTACAGAAATATGCTTTAGTTCAAGCAAAACAGAAAAAGACAGGCTAAAACGATAAGCTATCCAGGCTAAGGAGGTTTGTAGCAATATCATGCTCTTCTACTTATGGAAAACTGTTACGCATTAAACTCACTGGATAAATACAAGTCCCTCCATAGGGCAGGGAGAAAACTACAAGAAGGAGCAGTGCTGCTCCCAGCCTCAATGCAGCTTTAGGATTAAAGTCATTCTGAAGCAGAAGAGGTTACTGGTACCCAGAAGTTTTGACTCAGCGCTGGCCCTCTCCATGGGCTTCATGCAAGTGAACAGAAAGTTTCTTCCACTTCAAGCATCCCCAAAAGGTTGCATGCTTTCCTCTGGTATACAAGAAGAAAAAGGCAGAGGAAAAAAACCCCAAGCCTTAGTGTATTACCTTTTCAGGAGAGGAAAGAGGAAATAGTGGCTCACGTACCTAGGCAAAGGCAGGGTCCACTGCTGCTGCAATCCCAGAGCAACACAGGTTCCCTTCCACAATGGTAGTATCCGAGCAATTAAACTTGTGACGCCATGCTTTATACTTTTTAAACTGTTTCATTTCTGTTTAGAAACAGCGACATCATAACTGCCATACAACTCTGATTTCAGTGATGTCTTTTTGAGTCAAGAGTCTTGACGTTGCTTACACTGAGAAGCAACTGGCCTTCATTGTACTAAGAAAAGCATTAAGGAAAGAATCCACATCAAAAAAGGCACAACTTCTTGGCCTTAAAAGCACCAATTACTTCTCATACAAAGTGTTTTGAAGTTAAAAATAAAGTGATAATTAAAGAAGCAAGTTTGCTAAAATTAAATGGAGGTGTACAAACTCATTAGAACTAGATCTAGAAAAAGCACTTTTCCACGTATCCCCACACTTAGTAGCAATTATAGAATTAAATTAAAATAACAAGCATTCATTGTTCACTTACTGTGAAACTAATCAGCATTATTCAAGCACTCAAATGAACACATGCTTAATGCAGGTTCCCATACCCAGAATGGATTCAGCATGCTCGGGGTGAGCAAAACCAATCCTGAGTGCCTGGGTTGGTGTAACTCTAGAAACTCTATTTAAAAGTTGACTTTGATGAGTTCAGGATCTGCATACAGATTTGCTGCATGCACGTAGAAAAAACTGCTGTTTAGATTGAGGAAGTTGTGGTGCACATTTGGAGTTGAGAACATGCTTCGGTGTTTCATCTGGGCTACAGCTGTTCTACTTGTCTCCCATATGCTTCATCCGAACCACATACTGAAGACCTATTAGGCCTATCTTAGCCCCAGGGCTGCTCCTGGGACCAGATACACGGTCCAGCCAGACAGCAGAGCCATCTCCACAGCCCCAGTATAGCGAAGTGTTGCCCTGTGTGACATTTGGGAAGGTACATGCTGTAAGTCAGCGTACCATGAGTGTTTAGATGATACATCCTTAGACAGAGCATTCCCTGCCACGTTGGCCAGACAGGCTGTCCATGGGCAGTGGGAGCAGGTAGATCTGGAAACATTTGCTGCTTCCAAATCCCATCAAGAACTTTCTGCAGATATGACCAAACTGTTCCTGTAGACACACACGCAAGTACGCACAGCAGCACTTCAGAAGGGAGTCTTTCAAAGGGAAACAAAAATGAGATTCCTTGTGTCAATATCAAAAAAAGAGAAACCAGTACTGCCAGATAAGGCAAAACAAAACAAATTAAAAAAAATAATAAAAAATACTGCCAAACTCTGAAGTGTCTCCTTCCAGCTCCCTGCTCTAACCAGCTAGCCAGTGTCTCCTTGCCAGACTGGAATTAGTGCCTTTCCTGAAATATGACAGACATAGCAACAAAGGCTTCAAAGCTGCACACATTCAAAACACAATGAAAGGTAATGAATTCCTCAGGGCATAAGCCAGCAGCTGTAACCCTGAACATGCCAATGTCCGTACGTAACATCCACCGACTCCTTGCCAGTTCGGTCATACCTCTGGACAGACATTTAACGCTTCCTTCCTCCCTTTCACCCCCAGCACATTTCTTCCAAGGCTGCAGCTCCTTCCCTACTTGGTGTGGAAAAGAGAGCAGTGCATTTAGAAGCCTATTTAGGAGGAATGCAGATAAGTGGCAACTACTTCTGCACAGCATGTCTCTGGATTATCTCACATGCTCTAAACATTTGAGTACTCCCCCTACAATGGCAGAAGGTAACAAACAGCTCATTAATAGTTCTGAGCAAGGACACACACTCTTAAGTCACTGGTATCTCAGCTAAGAGTTGCAGGCGGTGGTTATTTTTGGTGGTCTAATGTGTGTGTGTGGAAAAGTAATTTCCTTTTGTTTCTTCTGTTATTAATGACAGTTCTGATGACTCACGTACAATTTTAAAACAATTGCTAAACATGAGATGAGCACTCAAAACTCACTGGGCAGGTCCCTTACATTCCTGAGATTTGGACGAATCCTTTACCTTCTCAGTTCTGAGTTTTTTACATTTTCAAAGTTTTCTCTCCATATACAAGAGCTTTAAGCGTTTTGTAGCTGGACTTAAATGAAAAATCACATTCTTATTTATATTAGTACAGTGTGGGAGTTGAGACTTTTAGAAAAATGGTAAGCTTTCAAACTTATGGGATGATTAGCAATCACAAAACTTACTTTTCACCTGGTCAGTCTCCACACATCACTGACAGCACTCATTTGTTTAGCCCCTGACTCAGACCTTCTCTCACATTGCCACCAGTGCCCCTGACCCAGATGCTCTGCTCCATCAGCCATGGCAGCAATGTGGGGCAGCAATGTGGAGCCCCAAAGCTGGAAAGTGGGCAAAGGGCTTCACTGCAGCCAGTGCCTCCTACCAGGAGGTTCCTCTGCTTAAAGGAACTTGCTGCAAAGCACATCTCCTCTGTACTTCTCACTTTGTACCACATAAAATGCAGCAAAAACCCCCAACTAGAATATAGGAGGCAGCTCCAGGTTAACGCAGTCAATCAGCTCTCTCTCCAAGTATCATTATTGTCTTCTGAAATACAGAGAAAAATATGTTGCCTGTCATTTTTATTTAAGGGTTAAAGAACACCCTGTCATTCCTTCAGAAGACATTATGCTGCTAAGAATAAATGTCATGAAAAGACTATGAATAAGCAAGCAGTGCACACCGAAGAATCATACCAATTCCGTACAAGACAACAGCCTCCCCACGCTCCCCAGCGAGTGCTAAGATAGCAGAGAGGGAGCAGTGAAAGCTCACTAAATGAAACAAATGTCAGCATAAAACACCAGCTCGTGTAAGGTGTTCTTATAAATAATTGAACTTACAGCTGTTAGAATAAATAAACATAGTGCATTTCCTATGCAGTATTGCTGTTGGTTTGGGTTTTTTTTTAAATATGGTGCGTGCTTGTTTCCTTCCTAATGGGCAAAAATAAGTTACCTGAGGCACGTGTGCCAGTTTTTGTGCAATTTAAGAGAAATGTACCACTCTTAATAATAAAAGTCGAATAGGAAATGTAAGCTAGGAGATGTGGCTTTAAGAACTCAGAAATGCTTTTGAACTAAGTCATCTCACAGTCATCAACCTCAGAGTAAACAAAGTTTAGCTGCAACCTGAGTTGACTCAGTTCAAGGTCACCACTTTTGGAGCAGGGGGCAGAAAAGGATCTCCTGGGTCATCAGGCCTGCGCCCATGCTATTGCAGGCAACTGTGTCATACAATCCTGTGCAAGAACATCTCACGTTCCAGCTTAAAACCGGTAAGGTTTCCTGCCTCCACTGCTCCTCCTGGCAGCCTGCTCCAGAACTCATTCCTCTTATGGCTTGAATGCTGTTTTTGATTTGCAACCTAAATTTAATTCATGAACAGCTACGGCAAAATTGTTTTGCACTAACACAATTTTTCTGTTTGAGCGGCTCTTCCTCCTTGTGCTCACCCCCATCCGTGCATTTTTAGAAAACAATTGCACCTCTGGGTCTTCATTTCGCAAGTCTGTAAACAAGCGGTTGCAAAGCAATTGGTCTGCACATTGTCACTCATCTCACTAAAAACTGGCAAATAGCGGAAGATTTTAAAAGGTTGGCAAGTCCAAAGCCTAAATTCTGCTTAATGTCACAGAACCAGAGACCAAAGCCTACAGCTGACATGCCCAATGGCCGAAAAGCAAGGTTTAAAGGTAAATCAGCTTTTTTGGTCCATTCTAATTCTGGCCTGTCTACTAAAACCAATTCTACGGTCAGTGCTAGTTCAGACAGTGATTTGATGTCTACAGGGACCTCCCTGCAAAGAAATAGACCGGAATAATTTCACATCAGCCCCTGAATCTTCATTAAGTGACAATGACTTATACTTGCAGGGTTGTGGAGATGAAAGGTGGCTCCTGCTTGAGCCATCAGACTCCTGCTCAAGCCATCAACCTCCTGCTCTGCTACAGACACAGGGCTTGGAAAACAGCCCTGCAGAGAGTTGTTTTGCACAGAGCAGACCAAAGAGTAACTTGACATACAGTGCATCACCGGTTCCCTCTGGATAGGTTAACTGCTCGTTATCAGTAGCCTTATAGTCAAAAACATTTCTTCTCATGACAATAGATCATAAATACACTGTGACTGGGCTTTGACTTCCTCCCGAGTCTGTCATGACTGCCCTCTGGTTTCTGTATTTGATGCCTAAGATCACAGCGACAGTAGCTGTGCCCAGTGTCTCATTCGTGTCTGCTACAGAAACAAACGCCTTTGTGCCACACCTATACGCCCAAGCAGCTCACATGAACTTTTTAAAACTTCAGAAACAAAAATAAAAATTTCCAGGACATTTTAAATAAAATCTTATAGTCATCTTAGCAGGAGACACAAGAGACATTTGAGAGCAGCAGCAGCTGAGATTTCAGATCAAATTTGTCTGTGGTACGTATGCTAACACCTCATAGATGGAAGCACTTTACAAACAAGCTGATGTACATCCTATACAAGGGAGCTCACTGGCCACAGCTCTCAGGCTGCCAACTCCAGAGGGAAAGCTGTAAATGATTTAACAGCATACCATAACCTGGGACTGCTCAGGACACTTAACTGAGACTCATACAGGAATTTGGGCAAGGAGCACGTAACTACTGAAATTGAGATTTATTTACAGTTAGGGGGTAATTAATTTAATGACACCAGATTTGCCTTTTTGCAAAAGGGAAATCTTTCAATCTGCGATGACTGCACCTCGACAAGAGGATGCTGGGTTTATACTTCAGCCAGAGGAAACAGAAGATTCATTGAGTTCAAGCTGTTGTGATACGGCTGTGCAGCTGGGGTGCTCTGTGTACTGCACTTAACTCTGTACACCTTTGATATGGGGCCACTTGTGCCTCTGCAGAACAATTGCTGTAAATAAACAGACCCAATTTCCAGAAGCCCTAATTATGTATAACAATGGATCCATTCAGCTGACCACAGGATGGAGGGATACAAACACTACGTTGCATTTACTACAGTGAATGGCATTCTATAAGTAAGATCAATTAGATCATCTAAATAACATCCAGCAGCTTCTGCTGCATGATCTTGTATAACAAAGACTACAAAGGCTGCCTTCACCTCTGTCATACACTCTCAAACAGTGAAGTAGTAAATAAGAGGAAGTTGCATTAAGTAGAAATACTAATTAGAGATTGACTATTGTCACAAAGTTCAAATCCAGATAACAAACATTTCACAAAAATGAGGGTAGACAGAAGATTCTGATGCACCTCTGACATACAGACCAGATAACTTTAATGCCTAAGACCACCTTACACCTTCCCAGACACATCCCGAGATTCCTAGTTTTGTAAGGCGGAGAAATTGCACAGTGTTCACTGTGGCAACCACACCAAACATTAATTTTTAATTATGACCTCTGCTAGCACTGGCTGTTTTGAAGCTCTGTGCAAACACTCACTAAGCAACAGCTAACACTTTTCAAGGTATATAGGTGATATTCCTATTTTATGCAGAGATGGAGATTCGGGCCTCTATTCTATGCAACATCTGAAATCAGTTGAGCTGGCACAGTGTAGCAAGGTGCATGTATCAGTCTTACAGGTTGCTTTTTATGTTTTCAGAATAAGCAAAACCAGTTTGAGAGTTGGTGTCATTTACACACAACTGCAGTCACCTCCAGAGAACCACATAAAGCTAATTCTAGCCAACGCCTATGGGGAGCCAGGCATACAGTACTTCCAACACACCTCTGACAAGCCTAGAGATGCAAGTTGAAATTAGGCAGGGCCATTCTCCTTAGCCTTTGCCAACCTGGAGGCACTGCTACAACTAGAAAAAAAATTCCAGGGAACTGATTCATCTACCTGAATATCAGGCACAAAAAGGTCCCAGCAAAACTCAGAGAGCTGGTCACTGTCACACATCCAGGGCCAGACAGCAAACCCACGCCTGCCAGGGAATTCAGGCTGGAGTGCTGGCTTGCTAGCCTTGTTGGACTGTGCTGCCTCTAAAGTCACCTACATGCTGGAATGAAGAACACAGTGGCTGCTCCTCTACTCAATACTGAAAACGGTCCGAGAAAACCAAACTGCTGGGTTAAGCAACAGTCTGACTTCAAAGTCTCTCCAGAAATAGCAGAAAGCTACATTCCAGAAGTCAGTCCTCATCTTCACTTCCCTCTGATTCCTCCAGCCTCAGGTGATCAAATTCACATATTGCCAAGAACTCCACATCCACTCTCATCACTTTCATTTTAGCAACTGCCTCAGAATCATCATTCAGGAATTACTTTCAATCCCTCCTTCCCATAAAAATAGTCAGGAGAAAGATCCGGTCACTAGGATAAGAAGGCAAGGAGCATCCCATTTCCCTTAATAAGAACACAAACAGATCTAATGACTACTTTGATATCTCCTCTCTTTTCAAGCAGCAGCTGGAAATAACTATCCAAATGAAAGAAGCAATCTGAAAATCAGTGTGTACTGCCCCAACGGACCTACCCACTCAGTGTCCATTAGCATACGCCAGTGCCATGTAACGTCCTGGGGGTTCAGCTCACAGCAGCTCTAGGAGGGCTAGCTTTGACTAACTGTGACTAAAAAACATACCACTGTCCTTACCTTGATTCGGGCTTTTCAGTTAATGGTGCCATTTTCTTAGTTCCTTGATTTCACTCCACAAGAGGCACGAAAGAGTTAAGGAAACCTTTCACTGTGTTGCCCAGTCACTTGGCTGCTGAAGTGTAATAAGAAATTTGTGGAGGCATCTCTCTCTCTCTCTCTGGCACCCTTAAATACTTTGCTCCTCCTACTGCTGTGCTTTAATTAGCCAGTTGGTTCTTAGTCACCCCATCCTGTCACTAGGCTTGCTCACCATCAGCCACCCCCACCCAGCCTGCCTGTCACTCCCCTGCCACTGTCATCAGAAAACACACTGACTCTTCCTGAAGCTCTGGAGCTGGGGAAAGGAAAGAGAGAAAGTTTGCAGGTAACACTCCATGGTAGCACAGGTATAGGATACACTTCAGAAAGGAAGTGACGGGTAGACCTTTGAAGTACAGGGAAAGTACTTGAAAAAAGCATTTTCTTTTATTTTTTTAAATGGGCAGCATCTGCTTGTCAAGGAAGGAATATTTTCATTAACACTGGACATGGCAGATCCTATTTCAATGGGTAGGAGCTGAAGAGGCAGCTAAAGTTTCTGCACTTGGCAGCTGAGATTTGTAGCATAAATACCTGACGTGACACAAAGGGAAACTAACTGCATGCGTGGCTATTACATATTATATGCCCACGTCATGGGCATTATAACAGGCATCAAAGGAGCTTTTAAGCCACAAGCTGTCCTAGGGGGTCCCTTGAGTGGAGTGTCCCCACCACAGTGCAGCCTGGCTCCCCTTTAGACAGCCTAAGACTCGCACTGGAGTAGTGGTGGTGCCAGCTTTTGGGAGAGTGAGGGTATACTCACACAGCGCCAGACCTGGGCAGCCTGTTGGCAAGGAAGGCGAGTAGCAGCACAGGATCACCCTTCCTTCCACAGTGAATGTCTATGGAACAAACGACCGGGACCAAGACTTACTGAAATCAGACCTTGGAGTTTAATTCGTGCAAGATCAAGTGGTAGCGTAATAGTGGAAATAATTTGAAGATGACCCTCAAATCTCTTAGTACTGTCCTTTGTCACCAGACCACAGCAACCAGCGCACCAAGCACTGCTGGCTTTTGTGACTGACACTCCAGAGTGTCTCTTGTCTGCAGCCTGTCTCTGTATTTTAATTCCCAAAATATGCATGTACAGGCATTGATCTGCTGCCAAACTCAGATTGAAAAAAATGTACTGCAAATCATTGCAAGGTGAGCAGCTCAGCATTCAAACAAGACCTAGAAAGCAACACTGATGGCAAGAACTGCTGATTGCAGAAGGACGTAGAGCAAAGGTACTGTGTGGGTCAACACTTACTGTAACTTGGTATTCTTTTGGTAAAATGTTAGTGAAGGACACAGAACAAAGGTCTCCAAATACCTACTCATGTAAACCCATACTGATGCACTGTGAAATGCTGACTGAGGTTCTGTCAGCAACAAAAGATCTCCTTTTTCCTCCCCAATACGCCTTTTAGCCTCTCAATACCTACCTCCCACCAAATGAAGCATTTCATTTTTAGCCAAAATAGACACAATTCTGACTTGGTATATTGGTTAAGGGGCCAGAAGAGGTGGGAAAATGCTGTTCTATCTTACCTCACTGAAGACCAATCCCATACCTCAGTGCAAACATGACACGAGTAGTTCTAACTGGAGTAAACAAAGGGTCCCCCAAGCCCACATTTACCACCATATCCCAAAAGACCACTGCTGAGGAGCTTCTAGCTATTTGCAAAATTCAGGCCTGTATCTAGGTTTACACTCCAGCCCCTTTAAAAGTCAGGTGTATTTGCTTTGGGTGGAGGAGGAAAAGGGTTATTTCGGACACATCAACAGTCAGAATAAAGGATGATGGAAAACAGTATGTTTTGAATAGTCATATACTACTACCCTCTGAAAAAAAGAAAACCAAATCCAACCAAAACCCCATGTTCTTCTCAAAAACAAACAAGGAAAGCCAACAAAAAAGCCAACAACATTGTCCAAAGTAAGCTGTGCAGTCATCACTGGCTCCAATTACTTGAAACATACCTGTTTGTATAACAGTGTGCAACAGGAGACCTCCCTCACCACCTGAAGATAACCTTGATCTCAGTCAAGCCTGTTGTGGAGCCTGGACCACATGAGAGTGTGTCAGTTGGAAGCTGTGCTCGCTGTGTAGCAGGGGTTTATAAACAAGCCTCTGATAGTTTAAATGACTGTGATTAAAATGTTGAGGAGTAGAAACCATACGGTAAAAATAACAGCTAGTGAACGAAAGAATGGCACCTAGGGAGAGGCAAAGTAGGGAAGGATCCGGCATCTGGCTCAGGTCCAAACTTAGGAATGTTCAGGTCAAGAACTGGGTCTGAAACACTTGTGGTCTTTGCAGGAACCAGCTTAGACAACCTTCAAACAGCTTGGCACGGAGGAAGAAGTTTCAGCTACAGACAACCACGTGGATGGAAAACTGAATTTTCACAGAATTTGCTATTCCGCTTGAATGAAGGGAGGACTGGGCAGCAAGCTTTGCATGGCTGCATAGCCACGTAGCTTGGTTGTTTCCAAAGTCAACCTTGAGCACAAGACAAAAAGCTTTATGAAGTGTTGTTGTTTTACCATCAACCCACAGTAATAGTGTACTATGCATTGCAATTTTCCTGCACCTACTGCTGCACAATCACTACTGTGTTTTTCCCCCATAATACCCATGTCTTTGTGAAAGACAACATCACCATAACAGCTGAAGGAAATAGCAAAGGGACAAAACAATTTGCACAACAAAGGAAGGCTTTGGCATAACAGGGGCAGATGCCAGTGCTAGGGTGTTCCGGATCACTGCTCTAGTAGCCACTGGACAAGGCTACCCTCATATCATGTCTGTTTTTCTACCAAAACCATAAACAAATCCTTTCACTGGAGGGAGTGGGTCATTCAAGTTATAAGCTACCCTGGAAAGTTTGCTGCACATCCATACAGTTTTTGTGTTTTGATAAATGTCACACAGCCATACTAGTTCTTTTACGCCACCCCAATACACCACGGGGCTAGTCTTTCCAGCCACCAGAAGAGACTGAAGAGGTGCTGTGACATGCAGTTTAGAAAAGGAGGTACTTTTGATAGATCTGAGAGACGCTAAGCAAAAGTGATTGAGCTTACTTGGTTCTGCAGATGGAGGAGGAAGGCAAGCAAACTTACATCATGCTCGTGCTTTTAGTTCAGTTTCCTCCGAGTTCTGGGGTTTGAATTGCAAAACAGAACTCAGCCAAAACAACACACTGCTGCTAAAGTTCCACCCAGTACTGTGAATGTGCGCAAACTCATTCACCCTGCATCCTCGCCCCGTTGGGCTGGAGCTTCTGCTTTATTACAAAACAGCCACCCAGGTTCTGGTTAGGATAGTTTTACAGCACCCTCCCTGCTATCAGAGATGAGCCCTAGCTTGCCCCAAAGCTCCCAACACACGGACCCCCTTGGATGCCTCAGACCTGAGCCCAAACTCTGCAGCTCCATCCTCCCCAGCTGAAATCTAGGGGAACCAGTGTCACCAGTGTCACCACAGAATGAAACGCTGCTGCCAGCAGCCCCTACAACCTGCCAGGCAGCTTAGTGCAACTGCACAAGGACTCGGGAAGCACTTACAGCTGAATCTGCATGGCACAAAGGGGTTCAGACTGTCACCAGAGACCGAGCAAACCTCCTTGTAGAGACGTATACACCCTTTTAAGAGCTTTAGATAGGAACTTAATATGCCAGTTGGAGGAAGTCTGCAGGGCAGAAGTAGTTAAGGGCTAGCAAGAGGCCATTTTAACAATAATGTGTGTATTAATCCAGTGAAAACACATAACCTGCTAAATGTACAGAGAGAACAGCACAGGCTACAAGACAAACTGCTAGAAAATTTTCTCAAAGAGCTGAAAAAAAGCAAATGCATAATTTAGCTTCCTTGCTTAAGACTGAAGAACTGTCCTGGTGTCCCTTCTGGCTGTTGGAGATACACTATAGGCTGGTGATCCCTCATTTAAAAGAGAAAAAATTGCTACCTGGTAGGATTGCAGTTTACTAAGATTTGTGATCTACAGAATTTTAAGGGAGGCTTCTGTGAGAGGCATGGCTCCTGCTGCTGTCTTCTACTGACTGGAGAACTCAGCAGGAGCTGGAAAGCACGGCCTCACACCAACACAAACTGGGAGTGACCAGCTGTTTAGCAGTCACCTGAGTAGCAGCTTCTCCCAGCTCCCTCAGTCTGGTGACCTATTTAAACTCTCATGCATAAAAGAAAACATAACCTTGTCCATCTACCTTGAACAGTTGCTGACCCTGGTCCAAGCAATTTTGTGGAATTCAGGACCTGCTAAATTAAACACTGCAGGGGAAAAAACTTAGGGCTCGGCTATGCTTACCCAAGTCCTAAGGAAATTAATGGCAGTTACAGCATGCAATCAACAAAACATGCATCCCCACCTGCACATAAGCATCTCCAGCCCTTTGCACCCTGTACTGCCATTTCCACTCAGGCAAAATGGAAGCAAAACCTCCTTGCTGTGATTTGTGGCATATGTGCCAAACTGAGAGTGGGACTCAAGGATTATGGTCAGTGATCATTGGATTGCGTGTGGCAGAACACAGGCTCTGTTCCTCTACTACAGAAGAGCATCAATGACACTTCGTTTAACAAGTTTAGTTTAGGTCACAGCCATGCTTACTGATCCAACCAGCACCTCATTCAATGAGCACCACTGGCTGTGAGGTAACAGAATACAGCCCAATCAATATTAAAAGCTTTTGTAATGGCGCTAGCTGCTTACCAGCACTCTTAACCTTTGTGCTGCAGAGCTTAAATTAACCTTAAGGTATAGTCAGAACAAAGTAATCTCCTATATGATATGCAAGGAAGCTGATTTTTGTAAAATTCTCTAATTTTTCTTCAGACTCAAAATACTCAGATATTTAGCACAATCTCTGGGCCAGCACACGAGTTTACCGCCTCTCCCAATGACAGTGATTTGGTAGATTGTCAAGGGTAAAAACGGAGAGGTAGGGGTGCAGTAAAGAATGAAACTAGCAGAACTAGCAGAAGCAGCAAAGAAAATTCAGATTGTGCTTTCTTTCCATCTCAGTATTTTCCTGCAATGCTTTTCACTGCACCCTAATTGCTAAAGACAAGTGAATATCAAATCAGGCTACCCACAGCTGATCCTCTGTTCTCCAGGAATAGAACTACAGAGCAAAAAGAAGCAACATGTCTTCCGGTGCACAAGCCTGGGCATTCATGGAAATTAAGTCCCAGCAGTTCTGCCCAATGTACTTGCTGTGTGTGTCGTTAATAAGTAGAGATCCAGCCCAAAACACCAGGCTGAGAAGAAATTTGGATTTGCCTCTAGCTTGGCCAGCTGGCTGGAATTATTAACCAGTGACATCTGTAACTATGAAAGCTAATGAGAGAGCAATCATATCTCACAGTTCACAACTGAAAGTCATTGCCTTTGAGAGTCAATAAGGATTTCAGTTCCCTCTTCTCATTGATTTCTCTCCCTCAAACTGTGGCTGTCACAGAGTTTTGAAGGCTTCACTGACTTTAAATCTGTCCTCTAAGGGCAACACTTGGGTATAGGTGTATTGAGAAGAAACGTACTTGAAACCTCTTCGAGGAGATGAAGACAAAAGCTGATCTTCCCCCATCCCCTCCCACCACACAAATATTTCTTGTTAGAGCAAAGAAACAGCAACTGGATGACTAAGTAATGATAATGACTGCTGCTCAGTGCACTGCTGGGCTCTGATTAGATTCTTCTTGGCTTCTAACCAGATTTTAAAAAAAAAATTGGCCATTTAGAGAGGCAGGACTGGACTATTAGCGTCAGTACAGGGCTCAGTCAAGACGCGCCTGGGTCATTGTCTCTATCTAGAAAGTCCAGACCCTTCACTCTGGTGACTTAGAATGAAGTAAACAAAGACGTTGGCCATCAGGCCATGAGCTGCTCCCACGACCCTTTATGTCAGAAGTTCCTTAGCCCAGAAAACACAGCCTTGGGGAACATCCACCTCTGGAGGCCCAGGGGCGTTGAAGTTTTCACATCCTATACTAACTGCCCTCTACTAAACAGGCAGGAGCTATGAATCTATGAGCATATTGTGAAGACATTAAGGAAAACATTTGAAACACACTGTCTCTTCCAGCATCTCTGCCTCATCGACTCTCCATCTGTTCCCAAAAGTTCAATGGAAAAAATGAAAACTCCATCTTCCTGCTTTCTATAAACTCATTCTCGCTGTTAATGCTCTGGTTTCTGGCACAGTGCTGCACCATTTAAACCTCTTTTATAGTCTAAGATGGGCAGAGCTGGTGCGGAGCTGATGTGACCAGTTGGCTGGAGCCAAAATTACATTCTGGGCAATGCCATCTTCTAGGAGACATCCTGCTCTGTCCCCAGGGGATGCAGTGAAGGGAGAACTCGTTGCACCTCAGAGCAGCGTGTCTGAGTAACCTTCAGCATTCAATTGAAGCAATGAATTCAGGAACTGAATACGGCACCAGCTGTTGACCAGTGGACCCTGGGAAGTCTGGCCATCAGTGACAACAGCAACTCTTTAGCAACCTCTGCAACAGTTCTCTGCATGCACTAAGGGCCGTTTTTCTCCTTTGCGGGAGAAACAATTAGAGAACCTTGGACCCACTTGATAGCATTTTACGCACTTTGCCTCCTCCACCTATGACAGCAAAAGATAAAGTCAGAATTTACCCACTGTGTTTTCATAGACTTACTTTGTTTCCTGGTGCACTGGCTAGGTATTTCCCCCCACTGCCTCGTGCCTTTGGTCCAGCTAGTCAGGCCTGGAACTGTTTTGTCCCTGCTAAGTGCCAGATGCCCGGACTAAAGTTCTGAAGTGAACAGTTGATCTGCAGCATGCATTGCAAGTCACATTAAAACCCAACACTGCCTCAATTAGATCTTAAAAAACAACAAATGCAAAATAGCACTTCCCTCCATCCCCATGAGCCCCCAGCTAAAGGAAAAGAGTCATCAGACTACAGAAAAGCAAATATTTTCTGTCATATAAAAAGGTAATGTAAAAAGAGCTATTTAGAGCTCCACTGACCCTGGAATGGGGGGCTAAAGAGTAAGCCATTCTCCTCAAAACTCCTATACGGGCTATCCAGGCCCTGGTACTCAATGCTATGCATTCCTTGAAGCACAAATGTGCCATACCTTGATGGCACTTGACAGCCAAGTAGGAATAAGCAGGCATCAGGGATAAGGGAAGAAGGAATCACTTGGTTGATGACATAGGTCGGCCACAGTGCAAGCATGAAGCACTGTGACTGCCAGGCATGTCTCTGAGAACCATGGCTTTTTGGAGATGCTCTTTTTCCAGATCAATGCCTAACTGTGTCTTTCTGGCTGGAGAACCAAGTACCACATTCCCTTCCCTCTAAAGCAGCCAAACTGAGGGGAGGGAGCTTCCCTCCCTTTTGCAGCCAAAGCACAAGACCCTATTCAGACCTGGTGTAAAATGGCCTGTCACTAGAAGAGACCAAGTAATTGTGCCAGTTCAACAGTGGGCTCTGTGTGATTTTGCTTATAAGGCAGCAGGAGGAGAATGACTAAAGCTTGGCTTGATACATCCCAAAAGTTTCTCCAGCTTCCTCTCCAACAGCCTGGACTTTCACTCTTCAGAGAGGACTGTCAGGCTGACAACAGTCTCTGCACGTTCGGCATGCAAGAGACTGATTCAGCCTTACTGGAAGGCTGTATCACTGAAGGAGAGAGATATAAGCAACCTTCAAGAATCACGATGTCAGTATGGATGTGACTCTGGCATGGAGACAAACATCAGGTACACTGTTTTATAGGAAAGGAGTTGAGATGATCATATGAAGCTGAAGTTTTAGACCACTAGAGCACCCGTGTAGAGAAAAGGGAAGAGGAGAGAAAGGAGAGACTGCTCGCCTGATGCTTTCAGCCTTTTTAGAAACAAAGAAAGAAGTAGCCCAAACGAGTTGTATTTGCCATTTCTGGGATGCCAGAGATTCAGTTTTCTGTAACTGTTGCTTTGACTTTTGCCTTCCTGATCACAAACAGGCTCCATATCAGAGTCATCCTAAGGTAAAAAATGGTCTCAAGATCTTGACACATGAGCCTCAGCCTTGATCGTGTCCAAGACTTCTGCTTCAATGCAGAGTTCTCAAAGGCTGAGGCGCTTTTGCCTCAGGCAAGTAAGAATATCAAACCTTATCTCAGAACTGTCAAGTCTCTTTCAACCCAGGACTTAATCTTAGACCAAACGTTACCAAAGACCCCACACTCCTCTAAAGAAAACAAATCAGCTTCACCAGTATTTGTAGCTGTCAGGTCTGCAGCTACCCTAAAACTAGCCCAATAGCCCCTTGGGGATCTGACCTTATCTTATGTCATCAACTCCATAACTCCCTCCAAAGTCTGATCCCAATCCAACAGCTCCTGTCTGCCCTCAACTTACACCAAGTCACACATCCCGACACCCACTCAAACCTAACCCAGTGGCCTCCTACAGATGAGGCAATGAATTCAGCTTACAGGCAGGCAAACACTAATGTTAAACCTGGATTTGTAGCCTATTCAAGGCCAACTGCTTAACTTTGTTCCTTATCCTAAAACCTAACCCTCACTCCAATTCCAAAGTCCCACTAGCTCTGTATGTTTCTGACCTAAACTGAGGCACAAAATATTTACAGGGACCAGCACCAAAATAAACAGAAAAGGATGTCACAAATGCAGATAATAAACAAGGAACACATTAGACAGTGGCAAAGGTGAATTTAATTCTTGCTGTGACTAATATATGTTATCTAAAGCATTCATGATTCACCACAAAAATAGCACTTGGAGCTTGATCTTCTTTCGAGAAGTGGAGCTTTTGACTGGCTCACCTATCAAAAAACCTCATATAATATAGTGGTGCTCTCACCAACACGTAGCTTTCTGCTGCACAACTCAGGTAGGCTGCTACTAGGAAGAAAAAGCCCTTTACTGCAAATAATAAAGATAGATGTCATTTTGGTGCCCCAAGTCAGGATGAGGTCTCCCAGTGATGTGCTCCTTCCCCTCCCCTTCAGGGTACTCACGCCAGTCAGCTGGCTGAAGTCTTCAAGCCCAGCTTAGAATGACAGGATCCTCTGACAGTGACTTCCACTCTGTCTTCTCTTCACGTGCAACTGCTATGTAACAATACATACCTACAAAAGTCAAAGAGGAAGAAAATGCTATTAGTGCCACTAGCCCTGCTGTACAACACAAATACCAAGAGGGCTGTACGAAAGCAATCAGCCATTCATAGAAATAACGTTACTTCTAGATGAAGCAATTCCGTCTGCTTACCATGCAGGAAGCATTGTTAGTATAAACAGCAGGCTGACCAGATCATCATCCTAGCATCCCCTATGTGAGAACCGATATTTACAGTTGTCTCCAGGGAAGGCTGAAACCACATCCGTTTTCCTGCCTTTCTGCTAGAGATCCCCCCCAAGCAGCAAGGACAGCTGAATAGCACAAATACTCACACCTCCCTACAACCTACAGTCTGTTTACTAATGTAAATCACTGCTGATTTCAGCTTAATTTAGTATAGTGTTTTGCAAAATGCAGAAAAAGAGAAGTGAATACACATCTTACGCAGCTATTCCTGATGCATAAATAGGCTTGTCCGATACAGAGCCTGGGCTGGGAGCTAGGGGAAACAACACCCACGAAATGTAACTCCCCACTGCCCTCAGAAGGAAGGGCAGGTAATAGACACATACTAAGAAACACACACCAGGCTGTCTTTGGACAAATTCCTTGGTTAGGGTACACTGCTAGACGGACAGCCACAAAGACGGAATTCACAGAGGACAATTAATTTTTTTGCATGCATTGATGGTTACTAAATGTGACCATTTAACTCCAGTCCAATATTAAGTCTAAATGGTTAGCTTTGACATTGATTTGATAGATGGCTGTGCAGCTTTATTGTTTCACTCAATAACATTAACAGCAGCCTAGCTTTAGTGAGATGTCTTTGCAGTTTGATTTATAAGGTAAGCATTGGCACCACTCAACTTTAATCATGTCATTTATCAGGCTGAACTAGTCAGCCAGTCACCCCAAGCTTCTTCCATACTGAGTGGAGAGAAGGTTCTTCCAGAGGGCAACTCACCCTCTCTCTACACTGCCTTCTTCATACTTTGCTGTATTCAACAACTTTAAAATGAACTTGAAGAGACCAACCAGCAAAGTTTCATGCCTCTGCTGGATGACTGAACAAATCCTCATGTGTGTTTTACTCAAGCTCTGAGGGGAGTAGAGTCACGTTTCTTTCAACAAGCAATGCAAGACCAGAACCTCCAAGGGCCTGGTACAACCAAGCCTGTCAGCCAATAAGCCTTACCAATTAGATGTCCTCAAGACAGTGCAGGTGGAGGATAAACATGACATGGAGAAAACAGACGGTGATGTTCAGAGCTAAAAACTCTCAAAGAGTATCAGGGACCTTGCCTGGGAGCGATCTCAGAACGTACTCACAGAGCTCAAATAATACGATGTTGTTACAAGCCTCAAGAATTCTTTCAAGACCTGCTAATATCCCAAAAAATCAGCCTAGAAGAACCAGGCTAGTTTTTCAATAAAACTAGAATAGTCCTAGGAGAACACAAGTTGAAACAAATTAGAGTTTTCTATCCGGGACAGTCTAGTAGTTTCTCCATCTCCAACAAGCAGAAAGGGATCAGTGAAAGGGCACATGTTTGAAAGGCTTATTGCTAGTACCAAGAAGAAAGTTTCCTATAAAGTTGTCCAGAGTATGCACCATGAGAGAGTTAATACTCCAGTGGCAAGGTCAAGCCCTGGTTTTGCTGCGACATAAGAAGCTGCCCTGCTGGCATTAACTACAGTTTGTTTGCTTTCCCAACCTGTCCTGTCCTGTCCTTGTGAGTTGGCAAAAGGCTGAAGCTGGCCAGAGTCCCAGCTACCAAAAGCTGCCCAAAGCAGAGAACTCGTTACTCATCGCAAGGACTAAGAGCTAGGCTGAGAGGGGGAGGAAAGAGTAAATGGCACAAAAAGCAACTGATAGAAACTCCTCTGGTGCTGAGAGTTGTTACTGCAAAGGCTCTAACCTGGCACATAGCCAGGGAGCGCAGCAAGACACAGGAATACAGATGCAGGTTATGGCCGGTCTGTGCCCCATTCTAGAAGAGATAGCTAAACATTCAAACTTTCTCCTTGGAAATATGCCCCACACCAGCTCCTGGAGGACCATAAGAAGCCATTTTTCTTGAAAAAAAAAAATCAATGCAGGATTCACAGAAGGATTCTGTTTGGGCAAACTTTACACCCACTGCTGCTAGTGACAAAAATTCCCTTCCTGTCAGTGGCAGCAAAATTAGGGGAGCTGACAGCATCAGAGATGACGGACACTGCCAAAAAGTTTTCAATGTTTTTTCATTTTAATTTTATTAGTCTTAAGCTGTATTCTGGCTTTATCTGGTGTTAGAGTTTGATTTCCACTGTAACAGAAAAGTCTGCTGAAAGAGTTTCCACTAAATAATGCAAAAGGTACTCAGACTCTTCCTGCACAAGCAGCCAGCACACCAAGCCCTCGACAGTAACTGAACTGCTCAGCAAGCTGCACAAAGCGGCATACAACCGGACCGGCACTCCCATCCAGAAACTTTCAATGAATGCAGCAATGTAACAGATGGAGTACTGAAATCAAGCAAACTGAGGAGAAAAAAAAGAAAACCACCACAAAACCAAAAAAAAAAAAAAAAACCCACCTCATCACACTGCTGATTGCTGATAAAGAGGTTTCCTGCATCTTTTTATTTTTTTAAGTAGGGGTTTCCCTAATTCTAAACAGTCATTGAGTTTAGAGTGTTAAACACTTTGATTCTCAGTCAAATAAATCACTGTGGCTTAGGGCAGACTGCAGTTTGTGTAGTTCTGATGCATCAAGCTAAATCCTCAGTCTGTTCTGGTACCCAAATGTGCCATAAGGGGCTTTTCAGAGTGACATGGGAAGGGAATGGCAGGAGCAAGATAGGAATGAGCCTGAAGTACAGAAGTACCGAGGTCCACATTTTTACGGGTGTTTCTGGAGGCTGCTCTATTCATGTCGAGGGCTGATACAGTGGCTGACAATACCGTGGTAGTGCAGAATCAAGCTATCCAGCTCCTTCTCGCTTTCTCAGATCAACAACCAGTAACCTGGCACTTCTTAAAAGGGTTGGACACAGACCACACTCAAACTGCATCCTCATGGAGAAAGGAATGCTGCCAAAAGCAAAAAGGAGAAGTGAGAAACAGGAGAAAATTCCTTGTCGCAGACAGCGGCCAGGAATGATCCAGGAAGACGAGTCTATGTGTACACTTGTGAGCCCTGGTAATGGCACCTCGTCACAACTAACCCACTGTAGGCGTGGACATCAGCTCAGCAAGCTGCTATTCTTGCATTAATTTTCCACACTTCACAGCTTGGTCTCACACACAACCAAGCAGACAGCACAGCTTCCAGTGCCCCCAAAGGCCGCAATGGAAAACACTGTCCAAGTGATCTCACACCTGAACACGACAGGAGGGCAGCACACAAACACACACGGCCTCGAGCTCAAGAACTGGAAGTGCCAAGCAAAAGAAACACAGGAGTTTCACATTGTTTTCAAGGTAAAAAGAGAAAGGGGCTGACCCTGCTTGACTTCATCATGTTGTTTGTACAGCGCCCTGTGCTTTGGGCACTGAGCTGCAAAATCAAAGCAAGTACAATGGCAATGAAAACATAATCAAACCCATCAGCGTGGGTCGAGCTTTGCAATGGAAAAGCAAAAGGTTGGGAAGAAAAAAAATCCAACAAACAATACTCAGATCTAAAGGCCATTTAGAAAGAACAACTTTAATCAACTCTGTAAGACTAGCAGGATAAAAATATTATTATTTTGCCCTTGTCCACATGAGAACAGACAGCCACTTTTCCAAGGAGTTTAAATGGACAAGACAGATGAAGGGGAAACAAATGCATGGATGAGAAGTGATTCGACCTGATCACATAACTTGAGGTTCAGTGCCAGGAAAAAACTGTGGCTTCTGCTTTCATAGCACAATGCTCTTTTCACTGGCCTATACTGCCTCTAAGGCTGGAAATCGACACCCATCTTTTGAAGGCATTTCCATCAAAAACTGTTTGTCACCACCCCACACCTGCTGGAGGTTACCACTCCCCGCAGTCCTGGTAGCAGCAGGGTCCATGTGAGCACTCCACAATCTGCAGAAGGCAGAATCCACCAAGTTAAACTGAACAACCAGTGAAGATAAGTTAAGCTCATCTATTTTCTTGATACTGATCAGACAGTGCTCACACGCACTCGGCAGCTGGCAAAGCTCTATGTGAAGTCAACCATCAGTATCGGCACAGCAACAAGCAGCAGTGTGGAAGGGAGGACAAGGGTCCCCGTCTTCAACATGAGCAACTGTTTGCTAAGTTGATGCTTGTCCTTGGTCTCAGATATGGTTATGATATTCTACTCTGGAAGTCATAAGACTTGTGGTTCATATAAGAAATTTTTAAAAGATCCATTGATAGCTCCTCTTATCTGAGCCACCCCATCTTGTGAGTTCTAGCTTAGTAAGTACCAAATACAACAAAAATGCCAACCTTGGCTAGTCCAGCAAAGAAGAGATTCTGATAACATTTTTGCTAATTACAATTAATAATAATGCTGAGAATCAGCAGAATTGGCCTGTTATTGATAACCCATCTCTAATGTCATTGGCTTTTGGACATTTTACTAGATTTTATCAAACAAACTGTTTGTATGCAATCTATATGGACTGCTTAGGGACAGACGGTCAAAGTTCAGCCTGTGTCTATGGACTGGAATGACTCACACAATATTGCTTTGTGCCAACAGGAAGAGTGAAGACAACAGTGATACTGTTACTAATCTCCATGCCAGGCCAAATCCTGCAAAAACACGTGATTCCCGGGGAAGTCAACAAAAGAGGCACGAGTACATTCCAGGGTAGATCTTCAGCTCTAAAAACAGTTTTAGATTTTCGCCAATATAAAAAAAAGAACTCTTCTGACGGACCTTTCATCTTAGCAAGCTTATGTAAACCAGTGGCTTTCCTTACCCACCGCTCAACAAACATGACCCATATAGTACATGATCTCCAAATGCAAATTCCTTACATGGACTACTTGGGAGAAAACACTGTCAGCGCATAACAGATTAGCTCAAGCTGCCTTCTCGGAGAAGCAGCTCTTGGCTGCTGCCACAATTCCTCTTTCAGATTTGTTCAGCCCATGCCCAAAAGTCTGCTTTTACCTGCCCAAATGAGTCAGCAAAATCCATTTCACCTCTTCTCCAAAACAGTGTAGGCAACATAAGGCTTCACAGCACAGGCAGTGCGCCCTGGCTGGCAGCAGTGCCAGCCTGGTGCAAAGCACCCCTCTTTGCTCGGGTGCTTTCTGGTTGGTCAACCAGCAGGCAGCATACCAGCAGCACTTCACAGAGAAAAACTGCTCAGAAGTAGATAATATATACCAGTAAGGCATATGATAATGCAGCCTTCCCTAAAAAAAAACACACAGGCCTGCAGGAAGCTGGAGAGAATGGTCGGCGGCAGCTCTCAAGCATATAGTTTAAGAACACATCTGCACACAAAGGGAGAAGAAAAGGGGGTATCTATGTAGAAGGTATCCTGGTTTCTCAATTCTTCTGCATCCCCAGCTCAAAGCTGAGGACAGGAATAAACAGAAAACAAACATACACTGCAAAATAAAGGAACAAAATCATGGTACATCTTCATGATAATCACAGAGAACCAAGCTTGTAGATCAACACTGGTCCACTCTCAGATTTGGTCCTTAGGATGTAATTTCAGCAATGTGCAGTTGCTTAGCCCTACGATCCATTGGTTACCTCTTGAAAGGAGAAAAAAAAAAAAGTAAAAGGTGTCACCAACATGTAGAGGGTGAACAGAAAGAACAACACTGCAGTGACGCCAGAGTTTAGGGCATATTCTCACTTTGTCGCCATTTTCCATTAGCTAATACTGTCAGCTCCACAGAGGTGAGATATGACTTACTCCAGAGTAATACCATCCAGATACTGAGGTTACTCTCAACTGACCCCAACCTAAGTGAGATTAGAGCCAACTCCTCCCCTTCCCACCTCTTTCATCACCTCTATATTTAACCACAGATTAACTCATTTCCTCTTTCCACATGTGAGATTAAAGTGCACCAAGTGCTGTCAGCTCAAGCAGAGCCTCAATGCATCCTCATGTAAATCACCACTCAGTACATGTGTTAAAGCATGTCAAGGAGGAGAATGAGTCACACGCTTCATGCTCACAAAACTAAACACTTGCTTCTCAAGAAGTAAAACTGGCAGGCAGCCCAGGCCCCAAAATAGTAAGAGATACCTCCAATTCTGATCTTCCCCTGTCTGTTACATAAATCTTAAAGACATAAGAAGTGCCACTATTTACCCACATGTTTGAATGAAATGCGGGTCAGTGACCAAGGCAAAGGGTCAAACACATAGGGACTTGGCCTCCAGGCACAGTGTTGATTATGCTTCTCTAGGAGGAAACAATAGCCCTTCATTCCAAGGAGAGGGGGAAAATAACGCAACAAAATCTCACCGAGGTCAGGCTCACCAAGTTTGGTTCAAAAAGGCTAAGAACTCTATAACTGCCTAGAAAAAAGAAACCACAGCAGGGAAGGGGGAGAGAAAGAAGGCAGTGACTCATTTCCCACCCTGTGCCATATCATTCACGAAGGGCTTTGTACAAGGATGAAAATGCTGCCATCAGAGAGAGGTTCTCAATGCGGGGAGGGGGGCAGCAGCAGCCGCAGCCCTGGTGGGTACAGGGATCCCACCCTTGCTGGGTCACAGTACCCAGTACTCCCGTGGAATGCAGGTGCCTTTTCCTCTCGCATCTTCCTTCTGCATCTCAAGAACACTGTGCAAGGAAGACATTATTTTATTTCTACCTGACCTCTCTGCAAATCACTTGGAGCCCTAAGGTAGAAGACCTTTATCACAGCTTGAGACAAACATTAAGTGGCTGTGAATAAAGCTGGGACTTTAAATCCAGCCACATAGTTAACTCCATGGTGAATATAATTTTTCACAGCTAACAACTATGGTAATGAATTTTACCTCAATGAACGTGGAAAGGGTGAAGCATGCAAAATTCAGAACAGGAGTAAGTTTCTTGCCTTAGATTTTATATCAATAATCCTTTAAAGTGCAAGCACTTATTTCCTCATGTCCCTAATGCTAAAATCTTTCTTGTTCTAACACTTCAAGGGACGAGGCCCCCTTAATTTTCAGTGGCTGCAATACTGGACTTCGGTATTTCTGCCAAGAATAATAGAAAATCAATGCGGACAGCAAGCGGAAAACACGCAGAAGAGCCACTAGCATTTGCTTCAGCAGAACAGCTGGAATAAGTTGTCAATTCCCCTTACTGTATCCTCCAACTGCACTGCTTGGCAAAGGGGCTACTGAAGGAAAGAAAATGCTTACGACAAGCTTATGACACATCTCGAAAGCAATCACTGTGTCTCCATTATTCAAAAAGCTCCGGAACGACAAACAGATGGAAATGAGAAAAAGAACAGTGGAATGACATAAAGAGGCTTCAGCTATAGATTGCAGGAGCAATGGGCCATGTCAGGCAGATGTACCGTTGCCAGAGCAGAATCTGTCTGATCTAAGGCAGAGAATGCATTGCCTGTGAACGAAAACACAACACGCTGGACAAAGACAGACGCAACTGTTAACGATTTGGTGCTGCTGTGCATATACCAAAAGAGAGATGATCATACACCAAAACAGAGAGAACAAAGGGTAAAGTGGCTGAATTCTCCCTTGAAAAGAAAGATCTACTCTGCAGAGATCAGTGACCACTAAGGTGGTGGCGATTTTCTTTCAGCTCAGGCATTCCCAGATGGTTATAAAAAGGTTGCGATGATTTGCAAATATCTTCCATTTATTTAAGGGTGGATGTTGGGATGAAGCTGTCCTGAAATCTTTTTTTCTGGCAGTATGAGGTCTCTGTATAAAATTTATAGCAAACTTAGGACACATCTAAAAATCAATAGCAGGCTTCCAGTGATTTGAGAAACTGTGAAATGCTGAACAGATGGAAATGAGAAAAGGAACGGTGCACTGCATGGGGTCACTATCAGCTCACAGAAAAGCTGACACAGGCATACTGTCCACGAGCTGTGCAACTGATGTGAAATGCCCCTCTGCTTTCTCTGTATATTAGTTCCATGTTGTGATGAAGCCGCAAGCATGTCTCGTGGAAGCAAGGTTCATGGCTTGCGTCTACCCCTGTCTGTGCATGTGCTTACACCTGCACCTGTGTTTGCATATGTGCCTATTTCATTTTTCCACTGAGACTTTATAAATTGAGTTCTTTTTCTCTTTGTTGCTCTTCTAATTCAGAAATTAGACTCAGACCCTGAAAAACATGATCTGTTCTTGGCAAAACAAAGGGCAAATGCTAAGGCTCTCAATCAGGACTACAGGAAAAGAAAAATGCTTCCTGTTCTAAAGAACAAATCCATGTTTTATATTTCTTTAAACCCCATGTTGTTTTGATGTCTTTATACATAACAGAAGAAAAGAAAATTGACTATAATCACTATGAGAAAAATTCTCAGGAGATTCCCTGCCAACTCTGTATCTTGAGCTTGAACACTGCAAGCGACAAAGTAGCTGGCAAAGTTACATCAGGTATGATTGCATCCTTAAAAATGAGCACTAAGAAACATCTCGTGCTCAGATGGCCTTTCTAGGAGTCTAAAATGGATTAAACAGCAGCTCCCAGAGGATCAGTGTTTGGAGCAGAGCACGCCGAGTTACGCCTACTACACACTGCAGGGTACTGCTCTGGGATGCTGAAGGGAGGGGAACACAGAAAGCAGTTTCAAGGCTGCTCTGGTTGCTGCTGGACTATGCAGCACCCCACCTATGGTGATAGGGCCCCACAAACATGATTTAAGGTAATTCCTGCTTGTCTCAAGCACAGGAAGGGAGTAATGGAAGGAGCAGCCCTGGACCATGTATATGGAAGCTGTTAAAGTCCTGGGGACCACATCATTACCTAGGCTGGGACTCGTAATGCTCCAGGCAAAAGCCACAGAAGAATCAGGCAGACTCTTGGAGCAGCCACCCAGAAAATCTGACTCGCTAACCAATGTATAATTAAATAACACCAAGGAACTTTTAAAGATTAGACAACTGAATCAAATCAATGCTTAAGAGACTAAAAATGACAAACATACATTGAGGTTACAAGTAGAGATTAGAGGAATATTTAGCTGGAAAAGATAGAAGGAAAGAAGAAAAGCGGATTGATTTCAGGCTCCAAGTGAAGTAACGAATGAATAATTGTGAAGCAAGATTGGGATGTGCCGATTTATCTTGCTCCACGCTATAAAAAGGCAGTAAATGTAATAGATATTCTTTTATAAAAATAATTTTTAAAAGGTGGCATAAAATCAGCCTGAGGAATTTATTACCACAGGGCAAGGAGGGAATACTGTAGGGAAATAGCTTTACTGGCTTTCAAAAAGGATTAGACAATTATATTAACATAAATAATACCTACAGCTGGGAGAGCTACATGAAGAGTTACAAGGATAATCAGCCCAAAGGCATCACTCTCTTCCATTTGCAGCCCCATACTTGTGCCTTCAGGCAGGGTCTGCCTTTCTGAATCATTGTTGGAATTAAAAAGTCTGTAAAATTCCTATTTGGCCCTTACATGGTCTTGTGTGTGATGGGCGCCCAAACCATGGAGGGAGCACTGGTTCAAATCCTCCTCAGAAGTTTTGGGCCATGCCAATGCCAGTGAGCAAGCCTACAGTTTTGTCTGGTACAACAACTGGTGCTTCTATTTCTCTAGCAAGCTGGAAAGCTAATGAGCACAGCAGCAAGTTGCTTACTTTAAGCTCAAGAGTCTTTCTCCCTCTAAAGTCTGACCCAGCTGTGACTCAGTCTGCTCCTATGAATGAAGATAAGCACCAAAAAACTCCATCTTTGGTCTTCACACTCAGACCACCATGAAACGCACAAACTTTGACAGAGATTCATTTCTTGTAAAGTGGCTTTAAAAGCCACCCTGTCTTCAACAAATCCCTGGTGCTAAAACACAGCCCAGATTTTTAACATCCACTGTTCCAGTAACTGAAATAGTTCCAAAATGTCACTGCAAAAAACCTGGAGTCTTCTCACATAGCTCTAGTCAAGTAATAACATTCACTCTTTAACCAAAAATCTCCTCGAAGCTTGAACCCATCCATAATTCATAGAATCACCTCCCTTGACCTGCTGGCCACGCTTCTTTTGAAGCGGCCCAGGATACAGTTGGCCTTCTGGACTGCAAGCACACATTGTCAGATCATGTTGAGCTTCTCATCCACCAACACCCCCAAGCCCTTCTCCTCAGGGCTACTCTCAATCCATTCTCCACCTAGCCTGTATTTGTGCTTGGGATTGTCCCAACCCTTGTGCAGGACCTTGCAATTGCCCAAAATCACTTATGGAGCGGCTCTAAACCATATAAAAATCTCCCAGTCAGTTAAGACTGGGCACAGCACAAGTGTCACCTCCCAGTTTGATACGCCCTTGGGAACTGCACATCTAGTATGGTGCTGTCAGCTCTTACAATGTGTGATGTTTTCATAAAGCCTCACCTGATGAAAACAAAAGATTGCATGAGAATCTCAGCTTTCATCTAAAATAAATAAAAAACAACTCCCAAAATAAAACAGGGAGTTACTGACACTCGTGGTGAAGAGAAAAACTTGAAGAACCAGAAATGATCAGAACCAGAAGGCAAATAAAAGTCATTCTAATGCATATTCTTACACGACAAACAAAAGGCCCTCATGATTCTTTAGGTGAAATCCCTTCATTTGGGACGGAGGGGAATCCACATGCTGATTCAAGAACACACAACACATGACTTCACACCATCCTCCAAGCGTTCTCTCTTGGGAAACACAGATCCTATTTTAACAGAAAGGCCTACAATATCAAAGAACAAGGGAGGGGACAGTCATAAAAAAAAAAAAAGCTGAAATGCTGCCAAGCAGAATGATTTTCTAAATACTTGGTGACATTTCTCAGGAGCCACTGCCTGCCTTTGATCATCACATGAGCACTCTGGGTGCTGGGGGCAGGATGATGCTGTGCTTGGTTGAGGTTCCTGCAGCAGAGCTCAGTCATTTCCGTCTGTGCACAGAGACTCAGAGGAGCAAATGCCTTGGACTGTCACTACATCCTGCCAGGTGTCAGGCGTAGCCAGAAAGAGACAAATATGAACAAAATCAGAGGTTTTCTTCAGTCTCTTAGCACTGAAGCCTAATGTGTCCAGTAATCCCAAAAGCTCAAGAGAGGGGAAAGTTGAATCTCACAGAGGACAATGTTTTCCCATCTGTCTTCCATGAATATACTCGATGGGAAGTTCTGTCCTCCTCCCCTGATGCAGAAGGATGTGCCTCAGCCAGACAGGACTTGAGAAATGTGAGAACAGGCTTTTGAGCTCAGCGAGAAGAGGCATAAGAGTCAAAGCAGTAGCTCTCCTTGGGTCCAACCCCCATCACAGTTTACTCTGCAGCAGGCATGAAACAGAATTTGATCCTGCCTCGCAGGAGGGTTTTCCTCCCTGTGAAGGCAGGGGACACTAACCACTTGCAAATCAAATGTGAAACTTGATGATTTTAAACTGAAAGAGGATAAATTTAGATTACATATTAGGAAGAAATACTTTTCACCACTGTGAGGGTGGTGAGACACTGGAGCAGGCTGCAGAGAGAAGTCATGGATGCCCCATCCCTGAAGGTGTTCAAGGCCAGGCTGGACGGGGCTTTGAGTCACTTGGTCTAGGGGGAGGTGTCCCTACCCATGGCAAGGGGATGGAACTAGGTGATCTTTGAGGTCCCTTCCAACCCAAACCATTCTACGATTCTATGAATCTATGCAGAAGGCTCAGCCATTACAGCTCTTGCACTTTGACTGTGATTCCCACAATAGCTGTTTTTTTTCCTGGGAAGTCCGAGCTCAAGCTGTAGCTCAGACAGTAACCAGGAATCTTAGCTTTCAGATGAAAAAAAAAAAATTAAAAAAATGTTCTGGGAATGCCTGCTCCACACAACTCAGGGCTATACAGAGATACGTGAGCAAGCCCTGAGGTAGCTGCTACCTAGCCATGTCAGTGCTGTGCTCCCGGGCACAAGGCAGGCTGCTCCAGATCCTCAGGTGAGATCAGCTAAGTGTTCGTGTGGGTATTTCTACTGTAAACATACATGAGGCCTAAGCAGTGTTTACTTCTCACATTCCTAAAGACTGACTTCCCCTTAGAGACCCTATTTATTACCTCTGAAGGCTCAGGCTGTCAGCCGCATCCTCCAGAGTGAATAACTACCTGCATTTTCTGCAAAATTGAGCACTGTACTTCCACTGCAGAAGAACTGTAATGGCTCCATCACCTTGCAGAGTACGTATAGCCATCTTTGAAGTGCTATTTCTTTTTTCTTGTTTGCTGCTTCTGTTTTCTTTTGGGGGTTTTGTTCATTTCTTTTTTGGTGTTTTTTTGGTTTTTTTTTTTAATCAAAGAACCATATGAATATTTAAGAACCTCAGCCTTCTTTGCAGCTACAGAAAATAAGTTTGAAAAACATTATCAAAGGCTCAGAAGAAAACAAAAATAAAAATGGCATAGAAAGATCTTGGTACTATTTAAAAATGCAAGTACCTCGTAACAGATTAACCACAACCACCTTGTTATTGCATTGAAAGTCCTTCTGTTCATTGGGATTCTATCAAAATGCAGAGGTAGATACAATTCACAGCTAAATATCCCATGGGATGTGAGATATAATGGTAATCCAGGTAATGGTGCACACCTGCTCAGGATGTGCAGAACATCTCTCGGAATTTCTGTCTACGGGAAGAGCACTAACAACATCAATGCTTCCTCATCTTGCACTGGTATGTTGGCATCACTCGTGGTGGTGAAAGGGCAGTCCAACAGCATGACCTATGTATCTTTTTATCTACTCCGATAGGTCACTCGCCGCCTGAATAATCGGCCTTTTCTTCTATTTCCTGTGAGATATTATTAAAACACTTGTATCTGTGAATCAGACAAGCTTTAATTACTTTCCTCTCGTTTACAGCTTTGCATAAAATGCAAGCCATCAAGTCAAGTTGTTTTTCAGATTCCGTAAGCACACTAAACTTTCAGAACTAATCCTATAAACTAGATTCTCTGGGCTTTCAGAGCTTCCCTAATATGGTCACTAAATATCTGAGAGATGAGGACACCTCACAAATACTCAAATGAACTATAAACTCTTCAGACTCATCATTTAAAAAAAGTCAGAGACAAAAGATATGGCAGATTACAAACTGGTGCCAAGAGACAACTAAATTGCTTGACGAGAGCAGCAAAGATGTCTAGGACAGCACAGACAGAACAGTCAAATATGGTTGCAGAATTACAAAAGGGAGGAACGATACAGTTGTAAGGGTGACTAAGACAAAATTATCCAGTAGTCTGGTGATCTGTAAAATGGTTCTGAGGTGGCATTGCTCCATTTCTAAAAACAAGAAAATGTATTCAATCTGAGAAGCACATGAGTAACTTATCTGGCATTAGACATCCAGATCAAACTCAGCTTGTTGCTTATTCAGTGCTGCATAAAATTCTAGCTACTCTTACTGATGTCTCCGCAACTGTTTATATATTTAATCCAAGTCAAAACTTCCAACCTGAGACAGTGCTGCCATTTATGAGACCACATCTTGGATGGATGAATTCTCTATTAACCCTGCGCCAGATCTTGCGCAGAGCCTCTTCCCCTTCAGACCTAAGGGCTAAAGTTTATACCTGAAGACTCCTTTGACTTCATGGAACTTCACAGGCCAGACCAAATCAGTGCTGTGGAGAAACAAGCATACTAATAGAAAGAGGTTAAACTCTCTTCTCCTTCCTTTCACCCATCCATCATCTATCGCACCAGCACTTTTTTAACAAAGGTGGGGAATTTAGCAGACATTCCCCATGTAAGCAGCTCGCTTGTCCTAGTCAAGCAGCTGCTAAGCAGAGCCTGGACATGCATTCAGAAGCAGAGAATGCTTTGGCTCAAGCAGACAATTTCCTCTGGATGGTAAGGGCTGGAAAGACCTTTTGAACATGACTTCATAGTAAAAGTGACCCATGTTTCAGAAGACCAGTAACTCATCTGCTTTGTATTTGGCCATAATATGACAAGAAATATTTTTTCCCATCCATCCATTCAGATAATAAAGGGTTTGGCTTTATTATAACACAGCTGGGCTAGCTATATAATATGCTGGGCCAGAACATTTTCAACAAGATGTTCAAACATTATTAGTTTTGTCCTAAAAAGAGCAAGGTACTCGCTTGTCTTGTGGTTCACTAACTAAACAGATGTTCAAACACTAACAAAGGCATGCAATGTCCATTAGCTAAGCTGCCAGGGTCTTGGGAACTTCCATTGCATTGTACTCCTGTTCTCAGCAAGCGTAAGCCAGCATTGTTCCACCACATTTCCCTGTAATCGGAGCAAACAGAGCTGCTCCCAGCATGACAGGACTGGAACGAGTTAGGAAGATATCCCCGTTTCAAAGATCAATATCAAGAGGCACGTAGCATTACCGACTCAATTCTTTGTTTCTTGACTGCTAAAACCTGTGAGGCCTGTATGCAGCAAAGGTGACTGTGCTTAACTGTTATACAGTCATTTGTAATGCATGCTCATGGCCAACATATTTTACTCCTGAAACATGTTCAAACCTTAGAAGGAGAACTATTTCATTCTAAACTCTCCATAGCTCCCATATGGTATAGAAGCTCCCAGCTGTGTTATGTGCCAAGAGAAGCTGAATAAACTTTCACAATAATTATTAAAATTTTCCTCATTTCCCACATTGTATTGAGCCAGACGCTCCTTGTGTTTTTCAAGTAGGGCTCAGCAGAATAGTCTAAGACAGCTCTCTAACATTTATTGCTATGCACTGCTTAAGCCATCAAGGCACATCCATGCCATGGAGGTAACTGCATGAAAAGTCTGTCTGTTGAGCCTTAACTTCACCTCAAAGTCACCTACACACTGGAAGACTTTTTAGCCAGGCCCACAGCTTTCCACAGCCCCTTGAGCCAGCAATTATCACACCTCTTTGTCTTGCTGATCATGTAGTGATGATAAACGTTTTATGTTCAGGAGATGAACGCGGCATACTTTACAGCAAAATACCCATTGATTTCAAGGCATTTTTATGTAAGTGAATTCTTGAGTCCCATGTCAAAAGCAATAAAGCAGCAGCTCTTTGTTTAACAAGAATAAGACCAGGACCCTCAAAAAAGGAGGAAGCTGATAAAAGGAATGCAGATCTGCTGAGATACTGATATGAAGTATGATCCATGACTGACTTTACCAAGGTTGTGTCAGTGCGGTTATATCCATGCGCTGGGATCCTGCTGCTTCTTTTTAGAGAATGAGGGAGGTGGAGTGATCTCTGAACAGGAGGCGCAGTTTTTCCATAACCGACATTCACAGTATGCACACATTTCTGTCACAGTGTACCAGAGATATGTTCTTCATGTGGACCTGACCTGACTTCTTGTACAAATTAATCCTGTCTTCCTTTGCTATCAGAAAATTGTCATGTAGTAACAAGGAAAGAGGAATGCTGCATGTGCTCTGTGAAAAGATGGGTGACTAAACATATTTTTATGCAGTTTAGATTATATATCTGAGAGTGAGCTATCTCAGTTGTACAGAATGAGATCTTCCATAGAAGACTGTGATTTGCTGAGGTCACTGTGTTTCCTGGAAGGAGACAGAATTCTGCAATGCAAAGAAATCCTACTCTAGTAAATTTTGTGAATTTGGATGTATACTGTCCCGTTTTATTCTCCTTGAAAGCTGCATAATTCATGGGAAAGTATTCAGGAAGCCTAACCCTAGATAAGTAAAAGGACAAATTCTAACAGCTTTCAGAAGTCAATAGTCCATACATAGAGAAGATGATACAACAGATTTGATACTGGTAACTAAATAGTATCTGCAGTTAATTAGCTTGCAGCGTTTGAGATGTTGATAGATTTAAGAAAACAAACAAGACCGGAACAGTTGACATTTTATTTTCATGCATGACTAAATTGTATCATAAATCAGAGACCTCCCTATCAGCAGAAAAGCAGCACTGGCCCTGACCGCATCAGGGAGTTCCAATAGCACTCTGCATTCAACAAAACACTGCAGGAGCTCTTCTGAAACAGGAGCCTAAACTCACTTTCATCTTCTGACAAATCTCATCATTCCACTGTGTCACACAGACAACCGTCCTAGGGGTTCAGTCCAGAGGTAGGTCTATCACCACCATGGTCTGGCCTCAAGCAGGTGGGAGACAAGGCATCTCCTTGGGGTTTCATAGCTTTTCCACTCTCCATTTGCCATCAAAGCACTGTGCTTTCCTGGCCCCAGGGTTCCTCCTTAGCCCAGACTGAGTAGGATATATTTCACATCTTTGCTGAAGTAAATCACACAAATGCTTTGCATACTTGGCAAGCAATATCCTTCCCCAACCTCTTCTATAACTAGATGCCAAGTCATGCTGTTTTACCGACTCAAATGCTAAAAATCAGACCAGCACTTTCCATAAAGCCCACACTGCTCTAAGGCCTTAGTTTGAGGGGCTGGAGATTGTGTCTTTTATTCTGAGAGGATGGCTTAAAGTCAAACTGCCTCACCACAAGGCCCTTTAGGGGTTGTCAGTGCCCTTAAAGCAGTATTTTGTCACACACCCCACTCTAACTGTAAGCCACCCCTCATTCTTGGCTCCTGTGCACAGAAAACAAAGGATGTCAAACAAAGGTAGCCATGTCTTGCAGCAAGCTGGCTTCCACCAGCACTCTTCAGGAAGCAGAAGGCAAGAGTCAGTACAATGCTGCTGTTTACTGATCACAGTACGTTCTAACACATCTTGTAACACACATAGTAATTGCCCAGAGTTGCAGAGAGACAGCATTTCATTATGAATTGTTTGTGACAGGTGATAACGCTGTTGGCAATTAGTCCAAACTGCCATGCAAATCGCCAGTGGCAGCCTATTACCAGATATAGACCTGTGAGGAGAATCACTGTGAAAACAGACTGAGTGCACTGTTACCTTCAGGGCTGGCTGCCAGTTCCAAATGTCAGGGCTGTGCTACTGCAGGTCTCAGAATACCGTCCACCGTATGAGCCACTTGACATCTTAATAGACTTGCCAAAACAAGGAGGGTTAGCTATTCAAAACCCTGTCTCTCTCTTGCATCAACAAGTCACTTGTATTTTAAACACTGCTAACAGCACTCACTGACTATGCAGAAGGGTGATCAACACTCAGGAAAGCAGCCTTGCTTCTGTCAATGCCAGCATGATAAGTAAGGTGAAGAGGAAACAGAACAAAAATATTTAAGCCTTATTTAGTCTCAGCAAAACCTTGGGTAGTTCAACCTGATCTACTGCCAACCCGCTACATCTGGACTTGGTTTCTGATGAAAGTATCTACAGAAACAAATAAAGTGATATAATCCAGTCCTAAATAATGAGCAAAGCTTAGAAATAGTCTGTCATGACAAATGGAAACTCTGCTGTTTCAAATAGCAAGAACTCGCCCAGGGATGCAGTAAGAGAACTGCTATCAGTGCTGAAGTCCTGGCACTCTCTTCTTAAAGAGAATTACGAGGGGAATGGTAATGCTACATTTCAGTCAGAACAAAATGATACATTTCTACAACATATGTCATCTCAACAAGTTTATAACAACTCTAAGCCCAGAAGTCTCTCTTGCTATGACTATGTAAGAGTTGTCCCCACTCTGTTGATGGAGAAATTGAAGCACAGTCAGGATGTTTTTTCTGCAGTCCCAAAGGAAGCCATAAGCAGCCTGATGAACTGAGTCTACAGTGCAGTCAATTGCCAGTAGACTCCTACAACGACAAAGAGAATCCCTAATAATACAGCAAGCCTTCTCCTGGCCCTGCTTCTCTAAATAGCCAGTGATTTGGGGCTTCATGTCTACAATCAAGATATTAAGAGATAATTAATACGCTTGTACAGTGAAGTGTTGACACCCTTCAACGGACACACTCCACAAGCATGCCTAGAGAAGTGCATCAACATAATGAAGAAACTGGATGACTCAGAAGAGGACCACTCTCTACATAATAACCGTTCCATGACAACAGGATCTCGAAACCAGTCCAGGAATGAACAGAGGCCACCTCCATATCATAACTTTGTTGGACTGTATGAAACAAGTTAGCTGCCGAGTGCCTTGTGAAGAGGAACTGAAGACACACTCAAGGAAGCACCTTCCATCCAAGCTGGCCCTACCAGGAAAGAGCTTGGGTCACATCAGTGAAGCGGCTCTGCAGACGGCAGAGTGGAATCTGACATTGCTACTTCCCATGGTACACCAGGCCCCTGACTCGAGGAATTCAATATGCCTAGCAAGCAGACCAGGTTTTCTTTCCTCCCCAACACAAAAAGAGAAGACAAGGACACAGTACCTCACTATAACCCCTTCCTCCTATCCCCAACAAAATGAATAAAAACAGAATGCCAGCCGTCCTGCTGGAATGATAAACTGTGTCTCCCCACATACCATTTGTTAAGGAACCCCCAATACAGCTCGGATACCAGCAGGTCCAGGTTTCAAGAAAACTACAAAATTAGGATTTATCCCTGCAAGCGTTTAAATCTGTGCACATGATCACTTTCACTAAACAAAGTTAAGTGTTACCATAACTTTAAGGATGTAAACAGCTGCAATTGCAGAAGGCTTCTGAGGCAGAACACCACTTACACAAGTGCTATTGGACTTTACCAAACAGATTTAACTTTGCCCCTAACTTCCTCTAGATACTAACATTCTTCACAAATTCATAACAGTAAGTTTCCACAACAATTACATGATGTGTTCAGAGCAGAACTGTCCATTCCTAATTAACAACTTTACACATGCAAAAAGGTGGAATGCCACTCAGCTCTGAGTAGCCACCAAAGATACCATGTACCTGAAGCATTTATAGTGCGAAACTCTGACCTTTTTAATTTTTCAGAAATTTTAGATCTTGCAGAGAGCTCCAAGTTTTAATTATCTCTTCTTGACCCTCTACTTTCTATTTCCCAACAAGACCGGATGCCCAGTGCTTTCCAGCAGCGAGAATCTTCCCAAAGTACGCTACCAAAGCATGGCTTGCAAACCAGCATACACACACAGGAACTTCATAAAACATAATCCTCACTCAAGATAACAATTATTGATGCCATTGATTCTAAACATGGACACTTCCACATGAACAAACATGAGGGATAAATAGTAATGACAGGATCCACTTCACCTAACTAGAGTTAACCAAATGTCAGGCATCTAAACAGTTACTCTGCAGTCAATGGTGAGCGACAAGGGCTTCCAGAGGACAAGTCATCCTGTCCTAAGACAGTCACATAAGCTGGAATGAATCACCACATAGCAGTGCTTTTCTTTCTCTACTCACTATGGAAAGAGCCCAGAAAGATAGGTTTTTGTTTGTTTGTTTTTACACAGAGGAGTGAGGTTTACCTCCCCCTTGGAAACACAGCAATAAAAACTCTGTCACAGCCTCAGGTGGTAATAGTTGAGATCACGACAACTAGCTAGCTGTCAATCATAGCACACAGGCAGTAGCCCCCATTTGCAGGGCTGCTCTCATTCCCTGCTACATGGAGATGCTTAATCCTTTACAAAAAGAAAGGGAACAACGAGCACTGAACAGCCATGCAGATTTTTTTTCCCCACCAGAACAGTATATATATGTAATAAGGTAATGTCAGCTTGTAATCCAGTTAAAGTTGTGGGTTTTAAAGTTGTGGTTTGTGTTTTGGCAGAGAGGTTGTTTGAAACCAACCACATTTGGTGCAAATACCACAGCTGAAGGTGTCAATTCCAGACTGGAAATGTGGTTGTACTTAAACTATAGACCAGGCTATGCTGGAATATCTGGGATCCCATGGCATTAAGATAACTAATCAAATGCCAGATGGCACAGTCCCTTGGTGAAAGCGGCAGGTCTGGAACACTAAACCAGCAGTTTCATAACACAGTCACCCTTTCACCTTCCCAAAGGCCCCATGGAGGTTGTGTGGCTGAGTATTCAAATAAGACTAAAATCCTGGCACCCCTCTCTGCTCTGACACAGAGGAGGCCAGGGCCCTTTTCTTAAATGCTGGGTTTGGGTCTAGATTCCTCGGGGGAAATCTGCACCCTGGCTGCAGCCACAGTCCTAAGGATCGTTATTCATCACTGGTGGTCTCTGGATACAACCTCTTTGAAGTACTGGGGGATCTGGACAACTGTATCTATTATAAAATATTGTAACCAATAAAGTGTAATGCATTTGAACATAAACTGCTTAACAGATGCTGCACTGGACATCAGAGATGGTAAGGAGTCCTCTCAGCTCACTACACAGTTATCGGAAGAGTGCTGATTTATTAATTTCCAACCTATTTTACTGCTCCTGTGTTAACAAACCCCAATTAGCTTTTCTAATTGTAAATCAGGTTGCACTCCAGACACAGTCAATATTATTAGCTGTATCTAAGAATCTGTTCTGGCAGATCCTTTTCATTCCAATGTTGACAGAGACAAAAATACAACACCAAGAAAAGGAAATCCAGATTAAGTCCATGAAAGATTTATGTACATTATTGATCACATAAATCCAGAGACAGGACTAAGGAATGGAAATGGAATAAGGTGTTTTCTGAAGTAACATTTTAGGTTATGATCATTTTTGCACCGTCCTGATCTATTTAAAGAGGCGGCAAAGGCCCTATGCCTCAAGATAACCCCCCACTTTCACAGAATAACCATGCTGCATTCTTTATTTAGGATCTGATTTTGCAGTTTCATACACAAACAGCCTTTTCACAAGCAAGTCCATTAACAGCAAGGCAGTCGCACATGTAGGCAGGGATTTCTCTTGCAAGCAAGGGTTTGCAGGCACTGTTAGTATGTGTTTGTATGTTCCTATTAAATTGACACTTACTATTGTGGTCTCTTAATTTATCTAACAACCATTTCAGCTCATGTAACAAGAACACCCTTAAAATACATTTTTATTTTTACTTCTGGTAGCACTTTCATACAAATTGAGCGATGTTATCTTGAGCTACAGGGTGTGGTATTAATTTGAGCTCTAGAATGTCAACAGGAGAAGAAAAGGCAGTTCATCGTAGTAACAAAACATCCCATTATCAGTCTACAAAATACATGTGGCATTTAGAAGACAGTGATCCTCATATCCTTGTGAACTTTCGCAAGGATCTGTTACAAAATGCCATGAGCAACTGACAGATTGCTGTACTGTTGGGACAGAAAGAAACTGGCTTCCATCAACAGTCTTGTGACCTACAGCACAGATAACACAGGACTGAACACCCTCCAACAACGATGCAGCCCTGCACATCAGAAATCCACATCACACTTGGGGCTCTTAAGTTCAAGATCAATACATTGTTTGTCTTAATAAAACTAAATTACTTGGATATGAGAATGTTTCTCACAGATATAAAATACCATACAATTTTTTCACTGATCAGCAGACAAATTAGTTCAAGTCAATGATGCGAGTTGACACTTATGTAGCACTGGACATCTTCAAACGGCTGTGCAAACATTAAATTACTTTTGCTGCATTTGTACAAAATAGGTACATGTTGTTAGGCTTATTTTTACACTGGGGAAACAAAGAAGCACAAATTGAATTTTTTAAAAAGCTGCTGTGCTTGTTTAATTTTGCTTCCGCTGGAATAAATGGAAAAATTGTCAGTGCCAGATTCGCATTTGCATCGGCATCGGGTCCTTGTATACCCCCTCTGGCAGGGTAAAAAGTCTAGCTTTAAGGATCTTGACCTTGCCAGGCAGTGTGATGAAGCCTTAGTGGAACTAAGAATTAGGCTTCCGTCAGCTTGAATGGGAAAGGATTTACACAAGCGCTGTATGCTTTTGAAAATCCTACCCACAATAGCTACATGATTTGACCAACGTGACACAACAGGCTTGTGACAGAGACTGTTTGTCAACTCAGTTTGTCTGACATTAGTGAGCAATAGACCAAATCAGCCTCTCTGAATATGTTTCTAGTTTGAAAGACGGCTCAGTCACACAGAAAACTTTAAATTATTTTTAGAGGATATTTTGAAAATAGAAATAGGTGCAAAACACTTGATCTGATAGTTCTGCTGAACATCCATAACTAAACTGCTTAAAAGTGAGTACTGTCCGTGCTAAGCTACTTTAAGGGGAAAATGAGATAGATCTGCAGTGGGTGTCTGCTGTAACAAGAAGGTGATATTAACCGAGTTATTTCATTAATGTATGTGTAAAAGATGGACAAAAGAAAGGCTGAAGAAATCTTTTAGAAAGAAGACTCCAGAAAAGGATCCTGGCTAAGAAGATGGGCCTGGATGGAGGACTAAGGCTAGCTACCCTTGCTGGGTATGCGCTGCATTCACTGTACATGGATAGTTATTTCCACTAGCTTCCAGCATGATTAAGGCTGAGAGATGCCCTGTGTGTGAATATGTATGTATGACTTACGACTGAAATGCTGTTTCAAGAAAACCACCCAAGTTTGTTTAGAACTCCATCAGTTCAGTAAGTTGTTCCCCCCATCCTCCCCCTCCGCCCCCAACCAGTGGTTACACTTTAACCATGTATGGAAGAGATTTCAGAGGTCTGAGTCATTAAAACCTACAGAGAATAAAAGAACTTGGCAAATATGAAAGAAAAGCATTTTAAATGTCTCTGAGACAGCCTGCTCCCCCTTGCTACTGAAGATGTGGTAGATGAGTTGCCATTTATGTGTAGGAGCTGACAATTTGAAGTTTTGGACAAGTCTTAATTAAATGCAATGTGCCCCAAAAACGGTTCAAATACAAATTATCATGTCAAAAACTGTGGGAAACTTTTTTTTTATTTTTTTGATAAGATAAAAAAACCCAAACATTTGAAGTAGTAGTTTTGTGTGTTATCTGCAGACAAACTTCCTGCCAAATATTCTTGTCCCTGCCAAAAACTATGGTATTTTTGGATAGTTTCTTATTTACAACTCTTTTGTATGCATGAAACAGTGATGTTTTGCCATTTTTAGGAGTGGCTGATCACATGAAAAGCTCTAACGCATTTAAAGTTACAATCTCCTCTCACAGCACACGACTTGACTTCTGGGCAGAACATTACAGCAGTCTTCCTCTTCCTATAAGAAACAGACATTCCAGGAAGAAAAAAAACAAAAAAAAACCAAATGCATTACTTTGAGAAAAGATCCAGGATACAAGAAATGTTGTGTGGAAGCTCACACAACGATAAGACAGTACCTGTAAGCATGTGGAATTTACCAGGGACAACATCCTGCTCCTGGTAATCCTGTAAGATGCGAATAGAATTAATAGATATGTTTTTCCCCCCTCTGTATTTTTAGAAGACATTTATCCAGACATCTACCAGATCTGCCTTTATGAAAAACAGATTTTCTGATGACACTCAAATTTCGAAGCTTTTAGGATGTTCCCATTCAGAGCGTTGCCAAGTAATCACAATTCAGTGTGATGTTTCCTCCCTGAAGATAATTCAGCAGGGTTCAGATTCTCAAAGAGCTCATTGAGGAACTGGGATTCAGGAAATCTGAGCTTTATTCCCAGCCTTCTGCCATCACTGCACTGCAGTGCACTGTCTCATTTTCTCAATTAAAAAAACAGAACTAAAACCACCAGCCTCCTTTTCAAGCACTTAAAAAATTGATCAATACTCTATAAAAGCTTTGCATTTTTATCACCATGTTAAGTACTCAGTCCCTCCACCTCAAAACAATCAGATTTTGCCAATTATTTGCTGTATTCTCCTGGAATATTCCAGCTAACATTTGCACCAATTCAACCACAGCAGCATTTCTCAGGAGCAGAGACTTCACTCACTCCTGTGTCAATCCAGAATAACTGATTTCAAACACAATTACTCCAGGTCTCAGTCCTATTGCTGTAAATCCAAGTTACGGTCCTCATCATGGGATCTGATCCATGCCAGTACTTGCAGACATACAGATCCCAACCAGAAAGAGTGCCTTTGCTGAACCACAAAAAAAAGTGGGATGAATAACGCAGAGAAAGACAGGTCCAAAGCAATTCCTAGTGTCATTTGATTTCTGATAGCATCATTAGTGATTCTTTTACACCTATGAATCCCACCTTCCCTCCTACCCCAGTCATTCCCTGATTCACGACATGAATAAATTGGAAAGAATGAGAATACCAAGTATATTGAAAGAAAAAAAACTCCTATACCTTTTAATTACTTCATGTATGACAGTCTTTCTATGCATGCTATCCACAGGAAAGTATATCCTTACAGATAATTAGTACTCTCTTCCTAAAATACATTCATTTCATATAATCTTTAAACAATCATTCACACATCACACAGAAAATCATATATTTAAACAATACTCCCTACAAATCTTTTCACATTTTACCTACTCTCCCTTAGTCATTAATGACCCAAATTTGCTCTTTGCCCATTTTTCTTCAACTTTTTTTACTCCGACATCTGAATCAGCAGAGTTGAAAATTATTTTGTCACACAGAATATATCAGGACACAAAGTGAGGGTGAAGACTCTGAAAAGGTATCCAAGAGTGAGCTGCAAAACAGATTAGCAAAGATTTGAGAGGCGAAAAGCTTCTTATAACCTGGCAAAATGATGACAGGTAGACAAAGAAGAAATAGGCTTCACAGTTTATTCTGTGTGAAAATTCAATGGGTCTTACAAGTCAGAACTCAGAACATACAACAGTGGGAATACAGAAACTAATCACGTCAGGGGCTGGATGGGGTTTCTTGTATGACAGGACACCCCTGCGTTATGTGCTCTTGGCCCTCTTGGAGAATCTACCACATACAGAGACAGCAGATTTTAATGGAATCTAAAAATAATTTAGAAAGTTACATTAAAACATATTCATGTACTAAACATTACTGTAGCTTGCCTAGTAGGGGACATCAACATATAAATCTCTACTTCCTTCCATTCAGATGTTACCAGAACTTACAATCAAAAAGAAGACACAAATATATCAGTTCTGTGGATTAACTGGAGTAAAGAGAAGTAAAACACACATGCTCTATGTGGTAGATGTGACTGTTTCCTAATAAGGCTTTCAGCAGATCTTTAATTCAGCATATGCCTTCTTTATGGAATAAATACAGATGATGCAGTTACCTGAAATAATCTGCTTTTGTGTTTCAGTATTTTTATTACAGCATTATCTAGAGGTCCAGTCAAATCCTATCTCTAATGCACTAGGTGTGTATAAGACTATAGACCTTATCAAACTAGTTCACAATCAATACAGACAAATGAAGCATTATTACATTCACAGGTGGGGAAACTTAATGCAGACAGATCAAATAACATGCTAGAGATCACACAGAGTGTGTTTCGCAGATTCAGCTATTAAACTTATTCCTCCTAGTGAGCCCCAGTTCACTGCCAAAGCTCGTTTTCATCAGCCACAGGGCAGGCTGGACGATGCTGCTGTGCCCACTTACACCTGCATCTAGTTATTTCTCTCTCTCGTTGGCCATTAACTATAGGTGTGCAAGACAGTAAACTATCATATGATGGTCATATAAAGAGGATATTTTGCATAAGGGGAGACGATTCAGTCACCTCAGAGGAGTCTTACAAGAGAAATTTCTCCTGTAGGACAGGCGAGAAGCTCTCCATGAGGTGCTTTAAAAGCTATTAAGCACGCTCTGTGTTATGGCTTTTCCTCTAAATGACTGCCTCTAAATGTTTGCCTCAGGAAGTTGTGGAATAACAAACTTTGTCATTTAAACTTCAAGGAAATAATCTAGAAAAGCTTAACAGGAAACTGAGGCATGGTGTTCAGTATTGTTCAGCCCCCTGAGCTCAGACCATTAACAGCCATCTCCAGTCACTGATGGGAGAACTGGGAAGGCACTCGTGGGTGCTTGAGAAAGCCCTGCAGAGTAGGATTCCACTTGGGAGCAGCAGCAGGTAGCCCTTTATTTACAACAATATACAATATAGCTCCAGCCTTCCATAATAACCGTAAGTTACTAAGCAAGATGATGAACACCTAAAGGAAACATTGAAGTTGAAGTCCATGATAAGAAAGAGACAGGGTTACTATCTTCAGCTATCACCCAAATGAACCTAAATAAAAAAGCGTTTTTTAAATGATCCTGGAGTTACTGCAACTTCTACCTGCTTAATTTAAGCCTGGTTTTCCCAAGCATAACAGACAGGCTCAGAGCCTGGAGCTATGTCAGAATGAAACCCAGATTAGCTGGGTTTTAATTTCTCAAGCCAAAGCCTATAAAAGAACTCTGGTACCCAAGAGCAGTTGCTGGGCAGTGCTAAACAACAAAAGCTAACTGTGGCCATAGGAATGCCCAGAGTAGCCATTCCCTGTTTTGGAGAAGCACAGGCTATTTTTGCTGCCATGCACATCTCAGGTGAGGTGAACATTGCAAGGACAGATACAGGTGATTACTGGAGTAGAATAAAATTGGAAAACAAAAGTGAAGATCCAGCTCAAGTATCAACCACAGTGCTTGTCTTAAAGTCCAAGTGTCTGCATGCTCACAGAGACCGGAACTTTTAAAATGAAAGGAATTCTCCCATATTTATGCCAGCATAACCAAGAAAGACCTAACCCTAGGTCTCATTTAACATGTTTTAACTGTGCTATTAATTATTGAGTCAAATCATCAAGTTTGAGTCTGGCCCTAAACAGTTCCAGCTGCAGCAGAGAAATCTAGAACCAAACCCAAACTTTAAGGCTTAATGTCAGTCTTGATTTTCTGTTAAATTAAGACAATATTTTCACCCCTAAGTATATTATTAAGCAGGCTAGAAGTTGTGCCAATCTTACTCCTAGTTTTATTAAAAAATTTCTCAACTTGAATTTGCAGTTAGACACAGGGCATCTCTTTTACTTTTGTTTCAGGATGTTCATTTGGGGAAATTTAACAGGCAAGATACGCCTATTTGAGAATGGAATCAATCAGGAATGCAGTTACAACAGAAAGAATTTCAGCAGACCATAAAAGAGAAAGAGAGGAAAAAAGAAAACCCTGCTACAAGAATAGTCTAGCAAAATGCAACTGTAGTGAGCTTGGGCTGCTTCCCAGTACTCCAGAGGGAATTCTGCTATTTGCTGAGTTTAGTGAATGTAATCTAGTGCCGAAGGAAAACCAGAAAAAAAAAAAAGTGCCGCTGCTTTCACCATTTTCTCAGTCCTGCTTTGTATGAGAAAGCATATGAAAGACAGAGAAATTATTGTATTACTGTGAAAGCAGACAGAAACTTGCAAAGCAGATGTTCTAGCACACATAAGAGGAACTCATTAGACACTGAATAAAACTATATAACCAGGATTTAAAAAAAAAAAAGAAAGGCACTCAACAGGCAGAGATATATCAAGAAATAGGGGGCTCAAAAAGTAGTTTGGAAACAACATCTGTAGTGACAAGCAAGTCTCATTTTGTTATGCAGTAAAAGGGAATCAATACTTTCCACTACACATCATACACAACACCATCTTTTCTCCAAGAATTTCAGTACGTAACTTTAGGGAATTTATAAATCATTCAGAGGAGATATAAACAGTTAACAGGAAATCTAAAATGAAGTAATTCAAACAGAATCTACCTCCAAAACCAACAGATGCTCCACAAGTTATTTATAGCAGAAAATTTAGAAGAAATTGGAAAGGTCTTAAATCTTCCGAGGTTTTAAATACTTACTTCTTGCAGCCAAAATCACATCAGTTGAACATCCAGGAAAATTTTTTAAAAGCTTGCATTAAAGAGCTTGACTAGCTGAGAACATGATGTAACCTTTCCTTTGGACCGTCCTGCCATAGGCGTTTACTCATTCAACAGAAGCACAGAGCGTGATACTGTCGTGCAGCCTTTTACGTAGGGATGCCAAGGAGGAGGGAGGGAGGGGAAAGCCCTTCCCCAAAGGTTTTAGTTCAGCCCACTCATTAAAATACAGAGTGGAAACAGCTGCTGTAGAAAGGAAAAGAACATCCAGGCAGTTTTCGATTAAGTTTCTGAGGTGTAAAATGGTTTTGTTCTGGAATCTCAGTAAGAAAAACAATTTTTCTTCTGAATTTCATTCTTCCTCTACATTGCTCTTAAAGAAACTGGCTCTAACTCAGCTCAGAAATAAGTATAACATAGTGGATGGTCAACTCTGTTTTCAAAATCATTACATCACACTGTGGGAAAACAGATCCCTAAAAGATCCTCCCTCTCCTCCCTGCAAGGACTAGTACGAGTACACGTGTGTTTATAACGCTTAAATCTTCATGTAATGTAATACCTCAAATCACTGCACATCAAGAAGTCTCAAGCAAATAACATTTCCAATTGATAGCATGCCTCTTACAGATTACCACCTCAAAGTTAAAACTAGATAAGGAACAGAGGAGGGTGGCAAGAACAATGAAAGCTTCTCAACTGTTTCTTGACATGGAGACACTGAATAAACGAGGACTCTTGAGGCTGAGAAAGCATTGGCAGAGGGGGGATGAGAGAGCTCTACTAAATCTCGAAAGGCACCAAAACCTCCAGTCTAGGAATGGCGGCTCATTCCTTCTGGTAACACAAGACCTAAGGGGCACTGAAAGAAATCTTTAGGCACAAGTTTTAAAACAAACAAAAGGAAGTACTTTTTCACATCATACGTAACGGGATTGCAGAGCTATTGCCCCAGGATCTTGTGGAGCTCCACTGTGTGAACAAGCTCAAAAAATTAAATTCAAAACAACTGAAAGAACAATCCTAAGCTAGAACTCTTAGCTTGGGAAGTTATTAACCACAAGTTACTAGAATCATAGAATCATAGAATTGTTGAGGTTGGAAGGGACCTTTAAGATCATCGAGTCCAACCTTTAGCCTACCCTGACAAGAGACACTTCTAAACCATGTCCCTAAGTGCCCCATCTACTCTTTTTTTAAACACCTCCAGGGATGGTGAATCCACCACCTCCCTGGGCAGCCTATTCCAATGTTTAATAACTCTTTCAGTGAAAAAGTGTTTCCTAATATCTAATCTAAACCTCCCCTGACGTAACTTGAACCCGTTTCCCCTCGTCCTATCACTTGTCACCAGGGAGAAGAGGTCAGCCCCCATCTCTCTACAACCTCCTTTCAGGTAGTTGTAGAGGGTGATAAGGTCTCCCCTCAGCCTCCTCTTCTCCAGGCTAAACAACCCCAGCTCCCTCAGTCGTTCTTCATAAGGTTTGTCCTCCAGACCCCTCACCAGCTTTGTAGCCCTTCTCTGGACACGCTCCAACACCTCAATGTCCCTCTTGTAGCGAGGGGCCCAAAACTGAACGCAGTACTCGAGGTGGGGCCTCACCAGTGCCGAGTACAGGGGGATGATCACTTCCCTAGTCCGGCTCACCACACTATTCCTGATACAGGCTAGGATGCTGTTGGCCTTCTTGGCCACCTGGGCACACTGCTGGCTCATATTCAGCCGGCTGTCAACCAACACTCCCAAGTCCTTTTCTGTCAAGCTGCTTTCAAGCCATTCTGCCCCAATCCTGTAGCGCTGCATGGGGTTGTTGTGTCCCAAGTGCAGGACCCGGCATTTGGCCTTGTTGAACCTCATACCATTGGTCTCAGCCCATCAGTCCAGCCTGTCCAGATCCCTCTGCAGAGCCAACCCACCCTCAAGCAGATCAACACGCCCGCCCAGTTTAGTGTCATCTGCGAACTTACTGAGGGTGCATTCGATCCCTTCATCCAGATCATTGATAAAGATATTAAAGAGAACTGGCCCCAGCACCGAGCCCTGGGGGACACCACTTGTGACCAGACACCAACTGGATTTAACTCCATTTACCACCACTCTCTGGGCACGGCCATCCAGCCAGTTTTTTACCCAGCGAAGAGTACACCTGTCCAGGCCATGAGCAGCCAGTTTCTCCAGGAGAATGCTGTGGGAAACGGTGTCAAAAGCTTTGCAAAAATCCAAGTAGATAACATCCACAGCTTTTCCCTCATCCGCTAAGTGGGTCACCTTATCATAGAAGGATATTAGGTTTGATAGGCATGACCTGCCCTTCACAAACCCATGCTGACTGGGCCTGATCACCCTGTTCTCCTGCATGTGCCGTGTAATGGCACTGAGGAGCATCTGTTCCATGACCTTCCCAGGCACCGAGGTCAGACTGACTGGCCTGTAGTTCCCCGGATCCTCCTTCCGGCCCTTCTTGTGGATGGGTGTCACATTTGCTAACCTCCAGTCAGCTGGGACCTCCCCGGTTGTCCAGGACTGCTCATAAATGATACCAAGTGGCCTGGCGAGCACCTCCGCCAGCTCTTTCAATACCCTTGGGTGGATCCCATCCGGCCCCATAGATTTGTGCACCTCCAGGTGCTGAAGCAGGTCCCTCACCATTTCCCTTTGGATTACGGGGGCTTCATTCTGCTCCCCATCCCTGTCTTCTAGTTCAGGGGTCTGGGTGCTCAGGGAACAACTGGTCCTACTGCTGAAGACTGAGGCAAAGACTTCATTAAGTACCTCAGCCTTTTCCTCATCCTTGGTCACTATGTTGCCGGCCCTATCTACTAGAGGACAGAGATAATCCTTAGTCCTCTTCCTATTGCTAATATATTTATAGAAGCTTTTTTTGTTGTCCTTGACAACAGAAGCCAGGTTTAGCTCCAGCTGGGCTTTGGCCCTCCTGATTTTTTCCCTACATAGCTTAACTACCTCTTTGTAGTCGTCTTGAGTGGCCTGCCCTTCCTTCCAGAGGCCATAGATCCTCTTTTTTTCCCTAAGTTGCAACACTAGCTCCCTGTTTAGCCAGGCCGGCCTTTTTCCCCGACGGCTTGTCTTCTGGCACATGGGGACAGCCTGCTCCTGCGCCTTTAAGACTTCCTTCTTGAAAATCATCCAGGCTTCCTGGGCTCCTTTGCCCTGGAGGACTGCCTCCCAGGGGACTTTGTCAACCAGGCTCCTGAAAAGCCCAAAGTCCGCCCTCCGGAAGTCCAAGGTAGCAGTTCTGCTGACCCCTCTCCTTGCTTCTCGCAGAATCAAAAACTCTATCATTTCATGGTCACTGTTCCCAAGACAGCCTCCAACCTTCACATCCCCCACAAGACCTTCCCTATTTACAAACAACAGATCCAGCAGGGCACCTTCCCTAGTTGGCTCTCTCACTAGCTGTGTCAGGAAGTTATCCCCAGCACATTCCAGGAACCTTCTAGACTGTTCCCTCCCTGCTGTATTGTATTCCCAGCAGATGTCCGGCAAATTGAAGTCCCCCACGAGGACAAGAGCTCGCGATCTTGAGACTTCTCCCAGCCGTTTATAGAATACTTCATCTGCCTCCTCATCCTGATTGGGCGGTCTATAACAGACTCCTACTACGATATCTGCCTTGTTAGCCCTGCCCCTGATTCTTACCCATAAACACTCAGTCTCATTATCACCATCATTAAGTTCAAAGCATTCATAACACTCCTAGAAGGTGCGGATATCTCAGGTGAAGTAGCAATTTGCATTTGCCCTCTACATTAACCCTTCCCCTAGACCTGTGACACCCCTGCCAGAGCCGCAGACTGCACTAGAAGGATCCTTGAGCCACAACTGTGCCTGTTCTTATACTCCCATTTACCTGATTTTCAGAACAGTCCTTAATTGTCTGTATTATTAGGTCCATTTCACAGATGGGGAATCAACTATGTACAGTAAGGCCCAAAGCAGCACAGCTCTTTGGAAATTTTGACTAGTAACCACAATTCAACAGTTAGGTACTACCCTTAAAAGTCATCTTGAAGTGACTGTGTACTTCTCAAGGGGAGCACCTGAGGTGACCTTCCTTTCAAATCCCAGCACTTCTGACTCTTCCCTGTTCACTCCAGTGTAACTACTCCAGCATAACTACTTTCATGAGCAAAGTTATTCACCAACCAGAGTTTTTCCATAACAATTTCAGCAGCTATTACTCCTATTTTCTGCTCTCTCTCCCTTTACGTACAGTTAGAAAAAGTAATGCATTCTGATAGTGAAATCCTATTGTAGCAAAGCTATTTTAACTACGTATGTGCTTTATATATATTGTCAAATAGCATTTTTCAATGTAAGGCAAGCAGACAGTTACTGGGTAATGACTGTTCTTATAGCAGCAACTAGCAGCTAGGTTTTGGGGGGTTGGGGGGTTTTTTGGGTTTGTTTTTGGGTTTTGGGTTTTTTGGGTTTTTGTTTTGGTTTTTTTAATGAGACATACTTTAAAAATACCTTTGTAGTGGCCAGACGTTCACTGTGTGGCAAAAGGCATAATAGCCCACTGGCCCTGCTGGTTCAACAGCTGGTCTTAATTAATATTGAGAAACAGGACACTTTTATGCAAAATAAGCGAATTGACTTGAGATTCTTTTCAGACCAGGTTTGAGAAATGCAGCCACAAACTCTGCTTCCCTTCTCTGCTCCTAATTTTAAACAGGGGCTTCGTATCTGTTTGTCTTTCTTTGTGTGTTTAATGTTTCCTGGAGGCCTGCAAAGGCATGCAAAATATTTTAGTTCAGGGCCTCTATATGGTTGTAATAGGAAATAGATGTCTCCCTTAAAGAGATGGGTTAGTATAGAAACAGAGATTATCTGAATGACAGCAGTCTTAAGTGTTTATTTCAAAGGGAAGGAAAGGACAGATAAATATTTACTACTTTCCGTTCACATCGTAGAATACAGACGCTGCCTATTTCTGGTTATTTATTGTCTAAGTAACTCAGGTTAAGGTCTGGTACTGTTCTCTTTGTCAGAATTTTTCTTCATATTACAAAGTTCTGATGCCATCTTTGCCACATAGTTCCTTTAAGCTGCAGAAGAGCCTCAGCTGGTTTCTAAACCCCAGGCTGGTCAAGACTTTATGCTTGTACAAGATGTGTGGTCACTAGAAACTAGCAAATTGCAGACTTTTTGGTCCACCTGAGAAAATGCATGTTCCCTGTGCAAGGCTTCACACCTACACTGAAACAGCCTTTTAGAAAAATTCTGAGAGTTTCAGTGCTACCAGGTTGAAAAATGGTGAAGACAAATGAAAAAAAGGCTTCGCTTCTTACTCTTGTTCCCTCTCTCATTTCACCCAACCTGAAGAGTACGTGCCGTCCCCTCCCCATCAGGGCAGGGGATGGATGACAGAACAAGAACAGACATTCTCTTTCCTCCTGCACAGGCCCTAATCAATATTCTTCAGGTCCTGATCTTTGACCATTCATAGCAGCAAACTGTGATCCCGAGCCTCCTTCAACACTGTTCCCTGACAGATCCATCCTTCCTCCCTTTCACTTTACCATGTATCTACCACTAGAGAACCAGCAAAATGAAAAATAACTTTGGGATAGTTTGCCTTTCCTAGATGCAGTCTTACCTTCTCTTCTTCAAGGCATGACTAAAACCGATGACATCTCTCTTCCCCACCCCTTCTTTCCCTTTTTTAATTAAAAGTTGCATGGTAAATCAAGAGGGGCTTAGAAGAAATCTCATTATCTTCATTTAGTTGCAACTACACCTCTTATGTCAGAAGACATTAAAGAAATTACTGATGGATTAATTCATTGAGGTGCAATGCAGTGGAATGCTGGTTATGGAAACAACAGCCAAGGTGCAATCAGATACTCTGTTCAGCAGATGAATGACAGATCAATACACTGATGGGACATGTTTTGGGATGCTTCTGTGTCCACAGGCATTCCTCTTTGTACAGCAACTCCATCAAAATCTCCAAAAATAAGCAGACTTGTGACAATTCACTAGCTGGATAGGAAGTCCCTTAGGTGTCATGGAAGGATATGGGAGTTCAATAAATGGTGTTTTCCTCTGAGCAAGCACCTCAGCACAAAGCCTTCAAACACAAAAGTTTCTACAGATCAGGAAAGCTGGTGTAGTGTTTGAAGGTGCAACTGGCTCCTCACGATGCCCAGCTGATGAAAGTTACACCTGCCCTATGAGCTGAAACAGTGAAACAATTTATTGCAGCAACTGCAACCCAAAACGATGTTCTGTGCAGTTCCTCAGAGTTTTCATCTTGTCTCATTTTAAAAAACAATATTTTTTTAAGTATTAAATCAGGTTTGGGATATCAGTGAGTTTCTCCCAATTCTGTTTCCTCCTTACCTTCTTTTCCATTGGATGGAGCAAGGAGATGGAAAGGAAAGGAGAGCAAAGGTATTTAGGTTAGAAAAGGAGAAACAGAAAGGATGGGAGAACAATTTTTTAAGGAAAGGAAGGGATTTCAAAGCTGAAAAGTGAAAAACTTTTTGTCCCATTCCAAAACCAGTTAACCCTGCCATTAAAACTTAAGTACTTCTTTTGCCACATTTTGTTTTACAGTTTTCATTAGCAATTGTTTCTTTATGGAAATAGTCATAATTATTTCAAATTCAATATTGAGAGGGAGAGGGGGGTTGCAATATAAACGGACTGGATGGCCAAATGGATCAAAACAATGACCTTTTGGCTTTTGGTTCTGGAATGGCATGCACTGTATTACTAGTGATGCTATTATCTGTTATCACAGTGATTTTATTAATTAACTTTCGCTTTAGACCATAGCCTCTATGACATAATCAGGGTGTTCGTGGGATCTGTCCCAAATTCTGCCACACTTGACTTTTTCAGTCCATTTCTACAGTATACCTTGAAAAACAGGTTTGTGTTTCCACCAAGATCACTGAAAAGCTGCCCGTGGACAACATCTATCCTGACTGATCTCTCATCACAAAAGCCTAAAAGGTAATAAAGGGCTACTGCTCCTTAACTAGCATCTGCAAGCAAATCAGTGGGCCTCAGAAATCAGAATCGGCACTAGACTTTAAGTGCAGTACTTTCGGGTAAGCTCTCAACTCCTACTTTCAGCCTAACATGTACTAATAAATTCCTCAGTGCTGCTATCTTTTGAAAAAATAAGTACCTTCTCAGCAGAGACCAGCAAGTTGCCCATGCCCAGCATTTTTTCGTGACCCTGGAAGATAAGGTTCATTTTGACTGAGGTCACCACAAACTTCCACGCTTACACTGAAGTCCCGTGGGATATTTTATTACCCATCCTGAGCACAGAAAGCTCAAATTTCTCAGGATCCATTAAAAAAGCACATACGCTTTATGGAACCAAACTGAGATTGACCTAACCCGGAAACCTCGAAGGATGAGGCAATGTGATGAAGCATCAGAGGTGCTGAGCAAAACCTCAATAGTCTCAACCTGTTCTCTGGATGGTGAAGCCTCTCCCTTCCAGCTGACTTCCCCACCCACCCTGAAAGCACTCTGCTTTGGGAGTGGCTTTTCTCAACAGGGAAGCGAAACTTTCTTTTAATGTGGTTCATGGAAAGTTTTGTTGGTTTTCTTTCTCCAGCCCATCTAGGCTGGAAAAAAAATATTAGTCCCAACCAAAAGCCGGTATAAAAACTCTGCCCATTTCTGGACAGTTCTTTTCAACTTGCAAGGAAGCAAATCCCACAATTGCAATTTCTTGTGGCTCATTATGGGAATGGTGGTGTAGCACAACCACAGAAAGAGTTGTACTGGAATGGTTTGAGCGCAGCTACTGTAGAGCACTTTGAGATGCTTTCATCCAAAAAAAAGATTTTATGAAAACAGGGATTAGATCAATTATAGGGCAACTGTGGTCTCTAAGTATAGGAAGGACTTTCCATAAATTCAAAGGGTAATAGAGACAACTGGATACATGGGATGCATTTTATTCCAACTTGTCTTTAATGATACACCATGGGATATAGAAACTGGGCTGTGGAGTATAAACAGTACAACCCCCAGGCATAAGAAATGAATTTATTTCTGATCCAAAGTCTGCTATCAGTAACATGAATCCTGTTATTGCTTTCAATGGGCTTTGGATCAGTCTCCCATGAGCAACATGAAAAGGATATGAAGTCAGACAAGTAGAGAAACAAGGACAGTGTAATTTCAGCAATGCAGGGGAAAAAATTTACTTTCCAGAAAAAAAGGACCCGGGAGATGTCACAGTTGATCAGATTGCTGATTTACATAATCCAAAAGCCTTTTTCGGTACCAGAAGCCACAGAGTCACATACAAGAAACCAATTCGCAATTCTGGGAAAGCTGCAGCGGAGCATCCCACCTGTCTGAGAAGACACAAAGCAGCCTCCCCAGGTCAGCAAGGTACCATTTTGTCTTTCCTGGGTAAGTTTTTAGCTGGATTCATTCTCAGTTTACCTGACCATGTTCCATCAACACTAGAGCTAACACAAGGTAAGGGTGAAGTTGGGGTAGGGGTAGAGTGGGGCATATTATTTCAGTGGCAACCAGGACTTGGATCAGTCTACACCAGTCGTGAAACCACAGCTCCATAGAAGAACTTAAAGTTCTTTTACAGTTTAGTGCAACTAAAGTAAAAGATCAGAAAGTAAAAGCCAAGAGAACAAATCAGGTTCAGGTAAACCACGTATTTGGGAATAAGTATGACTGTCTGTATTTCCAGAGCAATGCACCTGGCACTTCTGAAGACCTACAGCAAGACATCTGAATTTACTCTTAAGTGTAAAGAATCCGTGGCACAATAAGAAGCAGAGTCTGGAAGCCCTAACCTAGCACCTTCCCTCTTTGGCTGGCTTAACGTTCTCCAGACAGATCATTTCCCTCCTGATTACAGGGCAATATCTCCCCTTCCATGAAGGACAAGCCATTTCTGATAAATCATTCTGTTTGTTTACCACCTACCCTGCTTTCAGCACAAGTCCAAAGCACCCTGTTCTTTTCTCTGAGCAGGGCCTGGGTTAAAGGCAGGGTACTATCCACAGACACTCCAAATTTTCACTTTCAGTCTACGCTAGAGAGGTGTCTCAGCCACAAAGTTGCAGTCTGGGTCCTCCCTCTGCCCTTTTCTTGGATTTGGCTGCAGTCTGCCTAGCTCTGCCTCCTCTTCTCTCCTGTTTCTCACTGCAGCCCTGGTGGTCCCCTGCATGCAGCACAGCTGCTTCTCCTTCCCTCTTGCTGAAGCTTATTTCTAAAATGCCTCCTTGGAGCAGATGTTTCCCCATGTGTTTCACCCTTTATTTTCTTCGCCACCCCCACTTGTTCCAATGCAAGTAATGATTTATCTCCTTGATCTTTCAGATCCAATCCTAAAATAGTGCAAGCATCCCTTAATCAACCTGCTCAGCTTGGTTCTGAGTGTGTTGTGTCCACACACACAGTGTCTGACTTTTCCCCTATGATAATATATGGGGAGGAGAAAAAAAGAAGGTTTAACCTTGGCACAGCCTTTGGTTCCCATTTCACCTTCAGATTATCAACTTTGGTATTTTTTGGTTTTCTTCCAGGGATGAAATTTTCTTTCTTGTAAATATTTTGTTAAACAGGATTAATACCTGCATCATTTGCCACTTTCCCTTTACCTCATCCCCCTCTTTTTTTTTAGCTGCCACGAAAGATACTTCACAGGTCCCATCCCCCTTCTCTATGACATTTCCCTCTCTCCAGCTGTCTTTCCTTGGCATTGGCACCTGCAGTGGCAGTAGACTTTTATACAAATTACCTTTGCTCTGCTTCATGCTTCCAAAATTGGTTTCTATATCAGGCCAATTCAAGCCAGTTTCACAAGCTTATGTTAACTGTAGATCAAACCTAAAAGGAACGTGCTACAGCCAGGGACTCTACCCCAGTTTTAGGGGTAGAGGGATGGGTGCAGCACTTCCATCGCCTCTTGCGCAATACTGTGTTTCTACTCACCTTAGGCCAAGTTCTGAACCCTGTCATCGGTCTACAAAAGGGGCATGTAACAGCACTCCGAAGGCTGGTTGGCCAGCCCTGCCCCAAGGAGCAGGTGAGCATCAGACTATGAAGTCCTAGCAGCTGCTAGTAGATCAGATCAGCAGAAGAAACCAAGCACCCAGAAACCTGAAACTAAAGTAATGCAGATTTTGCCCAAATTGGTCAAAGCCATCTGGATGGAGGCTTACACAGGGACAGTCCACAAAGTACTTGTCAGCAGGGATTTCATTCTTTAAAGTCCTTACTCTGGTCTCAGTCCAGGGCAGGGAGCACCCCATAGCTGTGCTATTTCTCTGTGTCCCACAGCCATGGCACTTGTCACACTGCAGAACCACTCACAAATGGACTTGAGTTGGCAGAGTCAGCAGGCAGGATGATGGTGTGACCGACCCCCTCGCTTCGCTAGCAACTGTGTCAGAGAACAAAAGGTGGTGACGGGATGTCCCTTTCCTGACAGCACTGCTCCTGAATTTGCTGTCTCTGTGCAAGTAGCACTCCAGCGTGTGATTTCCCACATTTTGCGAGTGCTCCGATAAAAACTGCTGCATTCAGCCAAATATTTAGTAACTCCTCTGATATCTGTATATTAAAAATGAGTGTGGGGGTGAGGGAAAGCAAAGTGTAATGGTCTGAGAACGTTAAGTGCAGTGCTGGGCAAAGAAAAATTTGCGTTTCCAAATGCCACATGCAGATTTGTTGCAGAGACAAAATGGGTGCGTAGGCACTGAAAAGCCCTAGGCAGAGACCTTGGTTTCATTTCCAGCCTTACCCAGAGTCTCTCTCCAGGACTTGAGCTGAGTCACTTCATCTTCCGGTATTTCAAATACATATATCAAGGCTGTATACTCAGAGTGGCAATTGTCTTTCACTACGCTTGCACTATGCCCAGATCTCAGACGAAATCTCAAGGCACCACAATCAAAACTGGCAGAAACTAACTTAATTTTGTAGCACTGCCATGAAGTTATTTTTATGAACTACTAAGAACTTTCACTCACTAGCTTTAATAGGCTAAAAGCTTCACAGCAATATGGATGAGACTGAATGCCTCTGAATGATGGATCTGGCTGTGTCAAAACTGCTGTGGAGCCCCACTGTTCCCAGCGCTGCCAATAGACAGCAAAGAGGAAAAGTCCAACTGATGCTGCTGGAAGGTGATACTCCTTTCTCAACACCAACTACCTCTGTTTCATGTACTGTTTCTCTCAGACAGTTTTGGTTTTCCAGATCAGAGAGGACCTAGCTTTCTTTTACTTCCCCCACACACCCTTTTATTATTTTTTAAAGAGCAATTTAGTGCCCTAGACAGCTTTGCTTAGAGCCAACCCCAGATAATATTATTTCTCTCTTCCCATACTGTCGACTAGACTTATAGATTTACTGAAATTCCATTTGGCTGGAAGCTCATTGTGCAGTGTTTCCTGCAGCTCCCATATAAAACAGATTCCATGCAACAGAGAAAAACATCTGTACCACCCTTTGTTCCTCAATTCCTTGAAAAGAAAAGGATAAACTGCAAGAGTCTCAAGAATTCAATATTAGGTGAAAAGAAATCCAGTTCTGGAAGCACCAAATCAATAAAAGAAGCTTCCCAGGTGGAGATGGGGAAGGGCGGGGGGGAAGGAGGAGTGCAGAGCTCTGAAGACCAATAGGTAATGAAGGAACACTTGCATTCTGAACAGGGTAGACCAAAGACACTGTGCTTACTGTTCAAGACAGAGACTTTCACAGATTTTATTCTATTCTGCTGGTGTGTAGAGAATGTTGGTAGAAAGCCACCCAAAGTGTCTGACCCTCAAAATCTGCAACATGCTTTCAACCAGATCTGGATACTGAAGCCATCTCTGCTTGAATGTTACAGAGAGGCAAGAGAGAATTTTCCTATCCATTCCTGGCCATTTCATTTTCAAGCTTATCTCATATACCTAACAACTCCTTTTCCATTCTTACTACCTCCTAAACTTGTTATATTGCTTCAATTCCTATTTTCACTCTTTTTACACCTTCTGATTTGTTAGTTCCCAGACCTGCAAATTCCCTTCTCCAGTCACCGTCTTCTCAGAAATCACTTTTCCTTCAAACATTTCTCACCCTTCCTCCTACAAGCAGCTGTGCTGTATGTCATCATCTAGGCATGATTTAGACTCGAGGCTCTACAGTGCAAAGAAGAGGTCTTACTTATGTTTGTGAGTCCTTGTCTAACTTTATGCTGCTGTATAAATGTTTAATAGGTAATAATGCATTTGCTGGAACAAGCTGTGCACTAATACCCAGTGAGACTGTTTGGATACAATCCTTGCTGACTGTCAGAAGCTTCTGGAATTAAAAAAACATGCAGCTGTTTGGTGACACTGCAGTTTCAAAGCTAAAGGATGCAACAGTTGAAGTGGCCTAAAGAAGCATCGTAGCACTGGAAATGGCCCTATCTACTCTTCCCATGTTTGAATCAGGATAGAGTGTGGGAGCTTGGCACTATGGACATGGGGCTATGCTCAGCTACAACCATTGCATCTCACCTTCTTGATGTTATCTCCCTCCAGAACCCCATGTTAACGTAATTTTAAGCAAATATTTCAAATCTCTGCTTTCTCTTTAATGTTGGCTGAAGAGGCAGGAATGGTCCTGTCCATTTTTCACACTGCTGATGCCATGATTTTGCTCTGGGTTCCAGTGTATTATGTCCTGTGCTAGAATTAATTGTGAAAGAGAAACCCCAGTGGCAGATCAGATGCATAGTTTTTATTTCAGTGACCGCATAGAAGCTGGGTGATTCATCACTGACACCACACAAGGAGTCAATGCTCAAACAAATAGGGAAAATATGATGTCTTGGCCTCAGGGCCAATGAATAAAATACGGTGATGCTAATGGAGAAAACCCAGTGGGGCAGCAGGAGTGTCAGGCGTTCATGTCATCTAGCCTCAGGTTAGCGCTCATGGAGACAAACAAACCATACCAGAAATTTCCACAACCTGTACAAACAGAAATCTTTGGGGTTTGTTCTCTCTATATCAGGTTGCTCCTAATGGTGAAGCTGGTGATGACAAGTCTCATCCCATAATCTCAACAATTTGTGCACCGATGACATGAAATCCAGGGATATAAAGAACCACTGTTATGGCATGTTCATAGGGGCTCTGAAACAAGGAGTGCTGTATCGCGCCCATCCAGCCACTGACCTCCAACGCTGTGTCCTAGAGTCAGGATCTCTTTCCTATTAATTTTAACACAGTTTCACTAACAACGCTCTTGATATTTTATCCTTGAAAGAGATTTGACTAAGTGATGAATTGAGAAGGTTTTCACAATTGTCAGTGTGCGTTAGGAAAGAAAAGAAGCTATATCCGATGGAAGCAAGTCTAAAATTAAGCTGAAGACGACTCTATTAGGAAAAATTCCTGTAAGAGTGAAATCTGTTGGACTTTATACAGCTTCTTCAGTGGTATAAAAAAATACTCCACCACCTCAGTCATTTAAAAATAGATTGGACCAAACAGTACAAAAATATATTGCAGGGAACACAACTATATCAGCATGGCAGTAAAACAGATGAGCTAATAATTCTCTTTTCTCTCATTTTCAGGATCGTGCATGACAAGATTTCATAACTAGTCAAAATTTATTTACCAGCAACCAACACAATTTTCAGAGTTCAGATTTGGTGCAAATTAACATCTCTCTGGGAAGAAAGGCATGCACCATTTATCAAGTGAGAAATATTACAGTTCTGAAGGGGACCAGGGAGGGGCAAGGCTCCTTAGTGCAAACCAGTTAGGGACAAAGACTTTCAGAAAGATTAGAACAGACACTTCAGAAAAATCTGCCCCCATATGACTGGAAGCTGAACTCTCTAGAAATTCCCACTCAGTTGCAAGTGTTCAGCTCTTGAGAAAAAGAAAAAAAACCACAAAACCCCACCATACCAAAACCTGGCCGCAGCTCTCTGCCTATTTTAACGAGTGTCAGGAACATTTCCCCTGAAGATATAATCACTTTCATGAACTTTTCAGCTCGTCAAATACCAGAGCTCATATGTGACAGGATTTTCACATGAAAGCTGTGTTCACAAGGCCAAACTACATAGTAGAATCAAACTGAAATGGGGAGGGGACCTTTAAACAGACTTAGTTAAAACTACACTCTTATTCTACCTGATCAGAGACTGGAAAAAACCCCAACACTTTAAAGCAGAAGAATGTAAACCTCCTGGTGAAGTCCTCATTATTTTAATTTGAAAATAATGTTGCTCAAATAACCATTGTATCACCAGCTGGACAAGCAGTACAATGCCTTGGTGCTTAACACAAACTAATTCAAAGCAAAGAGAAGATGGAAATCTCTTTATTGTTTTATTTGGCCTCTAAAGAACCCTGTTTCAGGCACACAAACCCAAATAACCAAAAGAATAGTTAATTGAGCAACTAATTTACATGACCAATTCCAAGCTTACAGATTGTAGGACCTGCAAACATGTTGCTGAGAGCATGTCCCCTCCCCCCAAGTACTGGTTTTGTTAAGCAATCCAGAGCTAATTCACAAAAACGTGTTTCTGTAGAAACCATAAAACTTCTTTCATAGCCATTTTGCTTTGTTTCTAGTTCTTTTAAAATGTAACAAGCTCTGACTCGGATATAATTAGAACAATTTCCATTCATTCGAGTACTGAACAGATTTATGATACCTTGCATATTGACAGAAGAGTCACTTCTTCAAAAGGTTTCAAGGATGAACAGCTAAGCCTCAGGAACTAAAAAGCCCTTTAAGATTGGGGTCAAGCTAGGCATTTAGATTCAAAAATAATAAATAAATCCATTTGGAGACAAAGGCCTATTGTATACCAGTCTTCCAGGAAAGCCCATGGGTGGCTGAGAATTACTTGGGAAAACTTTCCATAAATTAATTCTGAATTATTCTCAGTTCTTTCTTCCACACTGAAAAGAGGGGTCTATGAAGGGAGAAAGGCATTGGTGAGTTCACACAGGGTCAGGGAATATCTGGCTTTCCAAATGCAGAACTAGAAAACATTCTTGGGACACTGAAAGAGAGAACCAGCACCTTCCCTGAGAACCTGGGGTACTATCAGCTCCAGCTACAAAGGGGTGGGCATACCTTTATAAGGTACAGCGGGGAGTACAAATTGCAGTAGTCAAAGCTTATGTGGTGCAATAGTTCAAAGGAACCACATCCCACCCTCTGCTCAAAAGGAAGAAAAACCAAAAAAATACCCAAACAAAAAAAATAAGTCCCACTGTTCCTCATCATACATTGCTTTCTCTGCTACTAGGCAGACACTGTCAAGCTGACATGTAGAATTCATCAGAAAACAGAATTTTACTCAGGAATTTTGCAGTGTCCTATTGAATTATATAGAAATTAATAACTAGGCTACATAGTTCTTTGCATTAGTTCTGAAAAAACATAGAAATGTCATGTAAAATATTATGGGCTTTTACAGTGACATTTATAGGAAAACACTATTCTTTATTCTTAACTCTGCACTCATATGTTAACAATTATCACCACAAAAGCTATTTCAGTTCTTCCAAGTTATACAACAAACTAGACAGCAGGGACAGCTTTGAACCTTTGAACATCAGGTTCTTATTTACTATGTTATCCTATTTTTAGGTCAACATTTTACACATCTGCTGAAAGCACTTTCTCTATGTCAGGCAATTCTCCTGGTAAAACTGCTTCAGGTACCAAGCTGCTGACGAGGAGCAGCACAACTTGATTCAGTGCTTCATTAGAAAACAAGACCTTCTTACAGAGAGCTAGGAAGACTCACAGACTCAGCAAGGGAAGGACACAGTGCTTCCATTATGCCACATTATTTGCCCAGGAGTGATAACCGAGTTAGACCATAACGTTGGGGAATCATATTAATTAACAGACACTGACCATGATTTTGAAGTGTAGACCTACTATTAAATAGCTCTGTTCATGTTCCAGAGCCTCTGAAACCAAGTGTTTATCCATTACCAGGCCCCCAATCTTGAACATTGCTTGCAACAGTCAGTACAAGCAGGACAGCCACTGTTGTACGCATTAACCTGAATTCCCAAGCTTAGTTCTGATTCAGTGCAATTTTCTGGGGAAGATCCTTGTATTGTGTTTAAAATCTTGCATTCAAAAAATCAAGGAATTAGTCTTCTTCTGCCAACAGCTTTGAAACTCACTTTTCTGAAAGTTTCCATACTGCATTTGAGATGAATACTTGGGAGAGTAACAGTGTGTAAAGTACATACCTTTGGCAGAGCTTGGAGAAAGAGAAGCCACAGCTCTACAGGTACGTCCTGGACTCCTCCTGAAAAAGAAAAAAGCAGTAAGTGTTATAGAATACAATAATCTAATACAGCCATTAGAAAAATGAACTATAAAACATCTCAGTCTAAAACAAAAGAAACCACCATTCTGGGGTCTGCTAGAAAATTTAACAATTATCTGTAGCCCATCTACTTCAACTAGCATTGTTATCTTTTAAACTAAGAGTCACCATTTGTCCATGAATCATCTTTTCTGAGGCAAGAGCCTCCATGTCTATGTGAAACTCAAGGCAACATCATCTGTTTATTATTCTGCAGGGTAACAGTGCCAAACTTCCTGCAACACCCACTTTAGCTGCTGAAACCCAGAGAACTGAATGTGCTGCTGTTAGCATTTGGAGACAGGAATATGTTTTGATGTAACGTATCAGACACAGGCTCACTTGGTGACAAGAAAGTATTAGATTCCATAACAGGTTAAAAGAGAGCCAAATATGAAAACACTGTATGCAATTCATACAGATCTACTCATCATCTTTGAAATTTTTCAAGAGTGTTCTAAACATTCTAAAAATACCATGGAAGGTGGTAAACAGTTAAATTCTCCTAGCTTGTCACATAAATGACAGCTTGACTGATGTATACAAATGTTCTAACACTACTCTTAGTATGTTGTGTTTAATACAAAGGTACGTGTGAGTCAGGACTGCTAGGACAAAAGTTCTCACGTACAGAGAAATCTGCTTCACAACTTTGGCTATCGCTATTTAGTCAGGTGTCTTCCTCCTTGCCAAGGACACAGCCTGTGGATACCTATATGTAGGGATACAGTGTGTGTGCCAGAGACAGATTCCGCCTGTGGTCATTATGCTGCTCCTTCTCCATCTTGCAGTCTCTCAGGGAAGTGCTCCCTCCTGCCCGAAGAGGTTGGCCTTTGTCTGTCTCTTCCTGCAGGTCTCAACTGAGAGCAGAGCTGCCCAGAAAGACAGATCTGCAGAAGCTATTTAGAGTATTTCAATGAGATCTAAGCCCTGTAGAAGATCAGGTATCAGGATCTCTGCTCAAGGTTAAATCCAAGTTTTTCTCACCTCAACAAGGCCATATCGTGGGAACTCACCTGCCAATCTCCCTACCTGCAACAGGCCCTTCTCTACATGTTTTCAAAAGCAGGCAATAGCAGCTGGGAAGTTCATTCTCTGCTGCTGCCAAGGATAAATGATTAGAAATACCAGCAAGTGGCAGAATTCAACTCATACTCTCTGAGTCCAGTGTGAATGATATACAAGCAGGGCCCAGACTCCAGCCGTCTTTCACTCCATGCTACAGAACCTCAGGACAGGTAGAGCTCACAGTTTTGCATCATCATTGTATTTGGATCCTGATAAGGGAATGTTTACACCTTCTATATACTCCCAATGAAAAGCTGCCTGTTCTCAATACAGAAGAAGGTGCTTTTTGAAACCGAAAAGTCCCTCACTGCTATCTTGTTTGCTTCTCAAATGGTAGATCCATAGGTACCTTTGGATGGGGAAAAGACACCAGCTTCTACCCAGTGGGAAGGGCACTATAGGATGAATAGTATTCATTCAGTTGGATCTGTCATGTCCAAAGTTCCCTTTCTCATCCTTGAAGTCCTCATGTGAGTCAGGACAGCTGTAGTCCTGAAACAGGAGGGGAAAAAACCAAACATCTCTCCAACACATCTTCTGTCACTGGAAGAGCTCCTGCCTACACTGGCAGGTAACCCCTCACATCAAATATTAGTCCATCATCCTGTGCAGTAGAAGCCCTTCTGGGGAGCTGCTCTACACTAGATGCGCAGCACACCACAATTTTTCTATTCTACTGTTCCTTTCTCAGTCACAAGACATGTTGATATGTTCTTGTGGGTACTCCAAGCGACCAGGGATTTTTCCCTCCCCACAATGTTGCTCTGGGGAGTAAGTAGAATTCCTATCAGCTTTCCTACCTCTTCCTCCTCCTCAGAAAGCAGCCCACCTCACCAGTTACTTGAGCCCAGAAGTAAGGAATAGCGCTCTAGGAACACCTCCATCCCTCTTCTCCTCATCTCCTCAGGTTCTGAGCCTCATTTTTGTCAACATTTAATAGATCAAGTCCACCACACTGGATAGTGCAACTCATAACCATGCCATAACACCATTTAGTATGCCAATCAGGTGTCATGTGGTACCACTGATACCCTAAAGCCCCTTCCACCAGCAGAGACATTTTGCCTGCATACCTAGCCTGGCTGGCTGTCTTCCTGTGTCATTCAGCACTTAATTTCTCACTTACCATCTCTAAAGTGGGAACAGTAACAATATTCTTCCCAATTTAGGCGCTATGATGTGCTGACATCCCTACAGATGAACTCTAATAAAGAAAGAAGAGTGGCACAGCTGTACCATCTCTTTCTATCCTATACTTACTCTGGATCAAATCCTCTGTCCAATGCCTATCTTTTAGCCAAAGGACCAATCAAAGCCACTCAAGTGATAATCTAACTTTCTCATGCTCTAAGGCTGGTGCTGTTACACAAAGGTTACTATTCCCCCCCCACCCCCCACATTAATTTATGAAGGGCAAATGCTGAATACAGGTCACCTGTAACGTGTCAAACTTGGATTGTTTACCTGCACAAAAGCTTTTTTACTCAAATCATGCCCTACCCTCAGCCACGCTTCAGAAATAAAAGCCTCTGAAAACAGAAACAAAACAAAAGTCAGACCTCTTAAAGTCCTGGATGTTTTTGGCTAGAATGTAGAGTCAAAGGCTAAGAACAGTGAGATACACATAACCCTGATTCCAGCAAGATTGCTCAAGGAAAATCATGGACTTTCCATACACCACAAGACCGCAAAATGCCTAAGTATACTGGAGCAAACATTATTATGAATAGCAGTAATAGTAAGTGTTACCATTAGGTAAGAACGGTTTACGTCAGAGTTACTTATCTAATGTTAATTCAGAGCGCCAAAGGACTGTTGTTTTCATTGGTTTGCAATGGAGAAGAAATTCATTGAGAGTCCAATTAAGTTCAATCACTAACACATGCTTCCTACGGATATCCCTGAGGATCAGATACACATTGCAACTACATTCCTAACAGCTAGAAAGGCAGCAACAGCAAAATGAAATTCTGCCTATAAACTGTTGATTTACAGCTTGAAGAAAGTACCCAGGATGCCACCCGCTCCCTGCGAAATGGTCTGGTGAGGGCAAAATATGCACAGATTTCCTTTCTGGCAAGCGCAATGGTCTAACTTTTGCTTAGGTGTCAGCCATGCAGCTTCCAAACAGCTTGAGCAAGATGAGAGTACAGTATTTGAATTATTAACTTTTAAATTAAGTAGTATGCAAGATGTACAGAACATATGTTTTGACTCAGGCACTATTTTAGTGCTCAAGTAAATTTACTTAATGACTTACAAGTGTGACATATTCAGATATCCAGGTAGGAGCAGCAAAAGTACATATCCTAGATACCATCAATAAAGATGCTGCAATACTGGAAGTTGTGCTGGAGGTAGGAGGACATATTTTGGGCAACTCTCCCTGCATCTTGTGCAGAAGTCTCATTCATAACTATTCCACTTCATTGGGTCCTCCCAAACCACCCTTTGCAGTACTTCTTAATTACTGTTCACCATGAGCTTTTCGCTTTTCCCTCGTGCTCTGTTCGACCTCCCAGCCAATACTTTTGTGACATCTGTTAAGCATTTGAGCAGAAACAAGTTAGAAGGCCTGGGCGAGAGCATGTATCCAACAAATCTGGACAGTCTCCTGTATGCAAAACCCAGGTGGAAGCTTAAACAGAGATGTTTTGTACCCTAATATGAGCTACTCCATGACAGAAAGGGTAGAACATTTCCCTGTTCTTCTTTGATTTTGATGGAGCGAATATTGTCCTGAATTTACTGCACTGAGTGTTGACTGCTGAACGTCTGCCCCTCTCTAGGCTCATCGTATCTTCAGGTGAATGATGTGTCTTCCTGCCCCTCGTCCTTTCCTTCCCCAGAGCACATGGCTCAGTGACACAGAGGCAGGACTTCAGCAGTGCCCGCTCTCACAAGGTGACAAAGGCAAGGTAGGGATCAGCCAGGCTACTGGGATGCAGCGATCGGTGTCAGGCTGTTCAAAACTTCACTCTTCATCATAACTGCGTGCCATGCCTTTTGATCAAGAAGGATCATTCAACTGCAGCTTTCTTATTAAACAGCTCACTCCTGAATATTTCAGGCAAAGGTTTAAGACCCAAGGAAACATGGGTTCTTCCAAAATGAACTCCTGCCTTGTGAAACAGATCCAGTGGGCTCCAGACAAGTTGGTACTATCCTGTACTATTTTGACCACTATGAAGGCATTTCAAACTTAAGGTTTTACATAGATTTACATAAGGATTTACATAGATTAAGGATTTACATAGAATGACTGCACTCTGTAACTCTTGTAAGGACAGGCTACACTGACATCCCTGGAATAAGCACTACAACTTTCTGGAGCTGAACTCTGTAGCTCAAGCATGCTGACAAACAGGATCCACATTAAAAAATAAAAATAATAAAAAATAAGTATCACTGCTCACACTATACAGAAGCGCATGTTTATTAGAAAACAAAGAGCATGTATATCCATCCTTCTACCCGCAAGAGTCTTAACCCAGTGTCAATTCTTGCCTGCAAAAATTCGTCTGGCACATCAAAGGACAGCTGCTGTGCCACTTGAAATAATGGAAAGGCTGTTATTTTCCACATACCTCCTGTGAAGGAGAAACATGCCCAGTTCTGCAGTGTACGTGACGCATCACAGAGTCGGCATCCAGGTCTGTAAAACCTGAGTGCAGGGGAGAAGAGAGGAAGGAGAAGGAACAGAACGGAGTGTCACTGCCTCTGCCATTTTGGAGCACTCGTCCCTTTTCATCACAAATGAAAGTAGTCCCTCTGCAAGGTACTGAAGGTTTAACTCACAGCATACATTGAAACGAAATAATTTTCCCCAACTTAGTCGCTGACTTCCCATGCCTTTTTAAACAAAAAGCCAGGAAGAGCATCAAGGAGCACAGCAGCAGTGCTGCTGTTGAAAAGTCTTACAACAAACGTGCCTTTTGAAAAAATTATTTAGGTAATGCAGAGAAGAACAGAAGATTGCAAAAGGAAGCTGATGATGAAGGGACACTTTTCCCCTCGCTGTAGCCTTATGAGGGCTGCAATCCTAGCAACCAGAGTTGTTCAAAAGCATGTGTAGGAGAATAGGGGGAAGAAAGGGTAGCATTTGTTTATAGTACACAGACATAGAGCCTGCGGCAGAAGCCAAATGAGGAGAATAACTTTTGTGCACGAACGGAAGAGTGAAAGGAAATGGGTAGGTAAGGACAATTGTAGGATTTGTACAGTATAGAAGAGAATCCCTTCCATGTAGGAGGCAACTTCTTCCATGGAAAAGATGTTTCATCCGTGGAGCTGGATGACATAACTCCTCTGGAATAGTAACCTCTCAATGTTTGCTATCTGTGGTTCTGTTACTACACGGGTTGCGGCTCTTATAATTAGCACTTTATCAGCTAAAAAGTCAAAACATTCCTTTCATCAATCTATTTAGTCTTATGTCACCTTTATGAGATGGATATCAACCAAGACTGAAAGGAATGTCTGGTCTGAATTATAAATACTTTAAAGGGCTCTCAAAGTATGAATACTCAACACTTTCTGAAAATAAACTTCCTGGAATAAGCTCCTGGGTCACTTCGTATCAGCAAGCCCTTCTGATATCCTGGCTGTTTCCCCTTTTTTATAGCTAACAAAATTGAGGCGCACAGAGGCACCAGACAGCTTCTTTAAAGAAATCTTATTTACAAACCTAAAAAAAGGTAGTTGTTTTTTCAGCAGTTGCCAAGCACTTCAGACCTCACTAGGAAAATTACATCCCACCTGCAGAATGCTACAGAATAGTTTGAAAACAAATTTCAAACACATGCCTACAAAGCCCCCACTGCATTCAACTAGAACCCACACATGCTTTTCTATGGACAGATTAAGGAAAGTGGTCTGCTTGTTGACCTGCTTAAGTATGACATTAATTACTCAGTCCACAAGTGTGAAAATACTTTCCTAACTGAATTGCGTCAGGACCAGAAATACATGCAGAGCCCACATTTTTTTGACTAATGGCGTTCTTTTACCACAATTACTTTTATGTGGACTCCTCCTCTACGGCACCAGGTGAGCTGAACCAGGCTGCCCTGCCACTTACCCATGGTTTTCTGTGGACTGCTTCAAGGATTCTCATGAAAAAAAGCAAGTTTACTTTCAATAGGCTTAAGTCAGGTAGGCGGGGATCTGCAGCTAACAAAAAGGCCTAAAGGGTCCACGCACACAGAAAAGTGTTGAAAAACTATTATTTACACCAACAGTATATTAATTATTGCCCTGAAATGAATTCCATTAAGACTTTTTACACCATCTAAATAATCACACCATTATTTGGTGCTATTGGAACAATACCTAAATCATCTGGAAATGCAAGTTACAGCAAGGCAAAAATACACCAAAATAAAGTGAAAAAGGATCCCCAGGATCTGATGGAGCTGTGACAAGCATCCAAAAGAAACACATTTCACCACTAAACTTTTTTATGTTATTTCCAACTGATTTCTGACACTAGAACTGGCTTTTAATAGATGCAAAGGAGATAAATGTCTCATTACCAAAAATAAATCCGTCTGTTAAGGATGACAGAGAGAGGCAGCAGCACTGCACTGCCTATTATGGTATTGAGCAACAGATTTCACTCCCTCTGCTATATGCCCATTAATTAAAAATCTGACAAGCTCTTCCAAAGAATTTCTGAGCTTCTTTGGTCCTCTCTTTAATTCCTCCATAATTCTTTGTATATATAAACATGTCAGGCCTGGAAAGAAGTGGGGCATGCACATCATTTACCACAGAGTTCTTTTTCTATTCAAATACAAATACCGGTAAGAAAACAATAACAGACAAAAGGGGAAGAATGCAAGAAATTAACGCAATGAAACAAATGTGCCTGCAATTCCCTGTCCAGTCACCAGATGAAGCTGCTTAAAACACCAGCACCAACGTGTTTGTCTGCCTTTTTGACCACAGAGATCTTGTCTGTCTGTGCCAGAACTAGATGCATCAGCTCCCAGTAAGCTAAATCGCTTTGCATTACAGCCTCTGTTTCATGAACATGCGAGACACTACTTTAATAGGAAATGGTAGCTTGCTTTAGTGTTAACAGTGTCGCACAGAGCCATAACGCAGTGAGGCCTTTGTTCTCTTTGCAATGTGTTGCCTTTGTAAAATTTCCTCCCTACGGTCAGGCAGAGTAGCCATTTTATTCTCACAATTGATAGAACATGGACAGACCTCTCACGCTGTCACACACACACACTTGCGCTCTCATAGATAGCCATACTCACAGATTTTTGCTTTTTCTTCTTGTCCTCCTTTGATGAGATAAAAAACACCCCACAAAGCAAAATTGCACATCTGTGCAATCAGAACAGTTTCTGTTCAAACCGTTGTTACACTTTAAATGAAACAGCCTGGAAAAAATTTCTCTGGGATATCGCTGCTTCTGAGGTTCAAAGCTAGACGGACATGTGAGAACTGACGCACAGAAGGCCTTCCATCATATCATACAGAAAATATGACCCTGTATTTTACTGAGCTATTCATCCATCCTCTAAAGCAAATCCAGTTGAAGCAATTCTTCACTGGCATGCGGGAGGGCTTGATAGACTAATAGGTCTCTTCCACCTCTAAGCAATTCATGCCTTGCATGGCTTGTTTTTATTGACTTATCTTACTGGCTGTTTGGGGGCAGAAGCACATGCCTCATGCAAATGCCAAGACCTCTTGCTTTGGGATGCTATTGCGCAAACACAAGTAACTGGAATTAAAACAAAAAACATAATTTTATTTCTGAAGGATTAATTCCGTATCATCATGCATGGTTTTTACATATACAGAGAAGCTTCAGCAATACCACCCCACAAACCCCTAGACCTTCCAGTTCAGGGTCACAGGCTTTACTGCTCCTGCTTCACCACAGCTGATATCTGAGCTGCTCAGCAAAGATTAGAGCTTTAACACCTTGATCAGGGATTCCCAGTGCACTGAGGCAGAAGTCTCGACACCTGAGACAACCAGCAAGACAGAATAAATACGTGTTCTGAAAACATCAGACTCTTAGGAGTGAAGGACTCGTCTTCATCAAAACCATTTCCTTTGTGTATCTTTTTATCTCAGCAGAGACTGGTGGTGACATTTCAAGTCAGCAGAAGAAAATGCTGCATTTGCAGCCTTAGATAATTAGGTCCTCGGCTAACACAAATAACCCAAGAGGAACCCCAATTCTGAGTGCGCCTTAAGGAGTTACTGTAGCACCAATATCAAATCTCAACGCTTACTAACATTGCCTTTCTGACTAAAAGAGCAAGCAAAGAAACTTCCATTTCCAAGCCAAAGTACAGGGGGAAGAGGAAAAAAATAATCAACCTCTTACCTTGAAAAAACTTAATTTACATTCCAGCACTAGTTCACCACATGAGATTCTTTGCCTAAGTCTATCACCTGGTAAGGAGAAGCAGCCCGGGTGAGAGCACTTAAGAAATAGAGAACTCCCAATTTCTAACTATTAACCATGTGAAAATGACCAAGCAAGCTGTAGTTTTAGAAGTTAAGCAGCAAAACTTAATGACAGGAAAGGAAAATCTGTTTTCACTGCTTGGAAATGTTCCTGATTTTTTCAGTGGGAACATTCAGTAGTGTATGTTAATATTTAACTCTGTGTTTTTCCAGCATTAACCAGTCTTCCTCCAGGGATGCAGAGGAAGGCAGTGGCATAGCTGAACAGTTACTCTCCTTTAAAAGCAAGAGAAGCGACCACCACAGAAAAGAGAAAACAGCAACAGAAAATACAAGAAAAAGGATAAGTTTCTGAAAAGAAACTTTCTTTATCACACATCGCAAGAACACATCTCAATGGATCAGCAATACACATAGACAATAAGGGATGAAAAAGACGTTAATAAAAATCATCAACTGCCCCCCTTACAGCTGTTTGGAAAACAACAGTACTACTTTACTTGCTTACTTTGTATTTCTAGAAGTGCAACAGGTCAATCCCAAGAAAACCTTCAAATGTTGGCCAGTGAAGACCTGCTCCTATCTATAGCATTGCTGTTCCTGCTGCCAGGAAAACATGACAAGCTCAGTCAGGGATGTCCCAGGCACCCTGCTGCAAGGCATTCTTAATGTCTACTTTAATCTTGTTATGAGACACACTTTCCTTCTACCTGCCCATTTTTTCCTGCTTTCTTCCTGAATGTTTTCCAAGTCCATTTCATTGCTGTTTTGGTTAGCTAGAAACAAGACTTCAAATTAAATGCTGAAAGAAATCTGCCCACACTCACAGTGTGACATAAGGAGGAAACAACTGCGTGTTCAGAGATGATGGCGCCCGTTGTCCTCTGGTGAACATGTGCCCCGCATCCTCCCTTGTGCCAGAGCAGAGAGGAGTAGGATAGTTGCATGCCTGTTCTTCAAACACACTGAGCAAGAGGACACAGTTCTGATATTTCTAATGGAAATCAGTGGTAACGAGGAGTGACCTCCTTTGAAAGGAGACACATGCTGTTTTGGTGCTTCGAAGACTCTGGATGGAAAAAGCCTTTAATGTTAGAAAACACAATGAGTGAGGAAAAGTTGGCATGTACTTCCAGATGCCAGCCTCCTTGTAATGAGATGCATAAGGAAAGTCGATACTCCTACAGATAGTAAAAACCTCATCATATCAGTGCTTTCTATCCCCCACCATTCTGTTCAGCATGTTTAAGTGGGAGGTATTCTGCAGCCTTTCACACTTGACCTCTTAATTAAAGCATGGTAAAATTAACATCTCAGACACGATAGATCCTTTACTCACCTACATCAGTAATTAAACTAATTCTCATGGGAGCAAGAACATTTGTTATGTGTAATGTAACATTAGCTGGGGTATTCCAAAGAAGGAAAAAGAGCTGATGTAATAAATGCGGTCATTTATATTTTAAGGGAGCTATTGTAAATGAAATAAGAACACCTGTGACAGCTTGAGGCAGACCCAGCCAAATGAAATCTTTTGTGTCACCTGGGGACAGTACATTGCATACGGCCATCCCATCTCCATCTGTAATATTGAATAACTAAGTGGTGAAGCAGACATACTTTATGCCTTCTCTGACTCAGATGCTAGCACTATAATCCATTTTCAAAACCGATGAAACTGTATTTTATAGTAATTTCATATTAGTTCTACACGAAAAGCAGGATAAGTCGAAGTAAGTCTAAGGTCTTTCTTACAGGCAATACAGTCTCTTTGGTTTGCATTTGTGAAAATCCTAGAATTAGGAGACCTTGACTTATGACAGACAAGTCTAGACTCTACCACAATACAAATAATTTAATTATATAGAAAAAGTTTATGTAATTAAAGATGAAAATGACATCCCATCAGAGTGGCAGGATTTAATATTCTCTTCATGCTGACATATAAAGGACCAAGCAATAAGAAAAAGGTCCAAGAAAATAACTAAATGTGTATATAGAACCAAGGAGGTGTAGAGTACACTTGAAGAGCTACAACAGCACAGAACATTCATTTAGGAAACAGGACCAATCGCTGACATCTTCTCAGATGCAAGTTTGAGGGCTTGAGTTTGTGCTTGAGTATGAAAGCATGAAAAACACTATTTCAGTTGTCAAATCTGGTATTTGCTCAAAGGGCCTCTTTATTCATCTGAGGCATAACTGTTGAGAAACATGGCCCCGCAAAGGTCTGTTCCCCTACACAACAACTAGGTAACCTTTTCTAAAGATTTGTCTTAAGCTACATATGGGCAATCCAGGCCTTACTGAGCTTCAGAGAGCACTCCCACACATCTCCTCCACTTAGGGTTTAAATGCATTATGTTCAGATTACAAGCAGCCAGCATGCACATCATGCTTGCTCTCCCCAAAATACAGTCAAATCCACCCCAGGTAAGGTCAAAATTTCCCCAGCCCTTTCTTGCTGTATTACTAAACAATTAAACAAACTGTATAAACTACAGTCTAAACCCTCGTCTTCAAGTTTAGTTCATCCCATGATTCATCACTCCAAGCTACTCAGTTAAAACTGATTGATTGCCTGTCAGAAAACCAAAACAAAACACACCAACCTATTATTTCAGAGAGAAAGAGAGCAGAAACCATTCCCAACTCTCACGCCCATGGTGGAATTAGTATATCACCTGCAAGAGTGAATCATGACTCATTACGAGGCATCCTGCAGCACTGTCTATACCTGTTTCTCTGAAGGAAGGAAAGAGAGACCATATAATGTCCTTTTGATAGAAGAAATAAGGTTGGTGGGAGGGTGTTTGGTTTTTGTCAAGGAGTTTTTTTGGTTTGGTTTTGGGGTTTTTTTGTTGGTTGTTTTGGGGGTTTTTGGGTTTCAGTTTTTTGGGTTTTTGGTTTTTTGGTTTTGTTGTGTTTTTTGTTTGTTTGGGTTTTTTTGTTTTGCTTTGTTTTTTACACAGGCAATAACGTGTTGGTATTCAGGCCACTTCTTGATTTTTAATATAAAAATCAGGCTACAAAATGTTTCTTTTAAAATTGGTAATATGACAATCAAAACAGTTGAAAAACAAAGTCCAATGGCAAAGATTTTTAAGAATACATTTGTACTTAAGAGTACTTGAAAACCAAACACTTCCCCTGGATGTTTTAAAGCCTTCCCTCTGTCCCCCCACACTGCTAAACTGAAAAAACAGGAGCTTCTTCTCACCTGCAGACCTCAACAGCAATCTCCCCAGCACGAAGGAGGGCGTTGCTTTAGCTGCTTGGAAGTCTATAGTAGAGTGACTCATTGGCCTCTGTCTGAGGTTTATCAAACGAGTGGCCACCCCTCCAACCCCCAAGGGAAACATACCCACTTCTGCCACCAGTATTAACCATTTGACTCCTTACTGCAGCCTCATCAAAGACCGAGAAATGGACTTCGCAAATTTAGCCTTGCATATTTGAGAATTGCTCTATTGCTCATCCAAATTTCAGGCACACAAACACAAACACCAAGTCATTGTGGTTGTTGTGAATTCTGCACAGAGTTATCAAAATATTGAGTCCAAGCAAAACAACATGAAGAAAAATACTTAATTTCAGATCTATTTCAAATATCTTTTTCTTGGCTTACACCACTCTCTATGATTAATCTTTAAAATATTGCTAAGGAAATGAGATAGCTAAATGGTCATTGTCTCAAGTACACACTGAACATCTAATAGCACAGCCAGTTTATACCAGTTCTACTATGCAAAGCATCAAATACTGAGCACATGACAGCTAAAATAATCAGAGGCATTCAGCTGTGAATAAACAAGGCCAAAGCAGAACATGAATATAGGAAGAGAGGATTTAAACCTTTTATAAACAGATTGTTATCAGCCCATGGAAGGCAAAATTGACTGGGCAAGTTCCCATCATATTCAGGGTACCATCTGGAATGCGAAGAGAACATTTTTAGAAGTAATTAAGATAACTTATTATGATATTAACAGCATTAATTGGAGCATACATAGGCTCAAAAGACCAGATCCTTGACAAGAACAGTGACAGTATCTTCTGAAGTCAACAGTGTTACACCAGTTCATAGTGTGATGCCATAATAGCAATATTAACACATACATTTACTTCTCCTCTTTCTGCTTTTATTTGACAGCACCAGAATTTCAAACCCTCAAATACCTGAGTTTCTCTTAGCTATAGATCCTACGCAAGCTTCTGATCTTCATTACACTGGCTCCAACACCTTCCTTCTAAATAGTATTACTCTAAAATTACAGTAGCGTAATTAAGAATGAGATGCAATATCACTAATACCCAAGGCATTGTAACTAGTCTAATTCCTTACATTGTTTCAGGTAAAACAATCTTCCGTACAAGTACATCACAGGAGTACTGTACAGCCCACGTGATCCAGACAAATTTGCAGATTTGACTCTTCACCCCATGCAATGGAAATGCACCGATGCCAAGAACTGATACCTTTCTTTGTCCATCTCAGTGCAGAGTCAATTATTTGTCACTTCAACAAATCTTATGAATTATATGCCAGGATAATGTGGATTCCTTATATTCACAATACTAGGATATTCAGCTGAGAAAGCTTATGTTTATGTGAGCAAGAGATTTGGGAAGAAAAGACTACAATAACGTAAGGAAATAAGCCAAAATTTCTTTTTCACTATAGAAGAATTTTTGAAAGTTTCAGATGTGAAATGACACAGTGAAACTTGTTCCTAAACCTTCTGACATATAACAGTAGCCACAGACTATGAGATAGTTTAATAAATGACAGAACTTCAGTGATCTGACTAACACGATACAGATAAAGGTTTTTAATTAGCCAGAAGATGACATGCTTCCCATTCATGTCCACATAGGAAACTGCTTCAGCTTCATGGGGGCTACCACAGCATGGAGCGCAAAATTCATCTTTCCTGTATGTCTGGAGGGACTAGATTCCAGCAGTTGCTTCTAAGGTCATGATTTTGGCTAGAGGCATCCCTCCCTTATCCTTGGAACGACACTTTGATGACATTATACTGAATGCTTGTGGTTATATGCTAATATCACAATTAGAACCCAGCTAATCATCACTTCAAGACAGCAAAATTGTCCACCTTTCCCATCAGAGACAACAGCTTAGGGACTCTGTCCAGTTTACAGTTTCCTTGTTACTCTGAGGCTGCCAGAAAATGAAAATTATGCTTGCAAAATAGCAGTATTTTTCATTGAAATCCCAAGGAGTTAATTACATAAATACTGTTATACACTGCACTTCACAGTCTCTCCCCAGGAAACTTGTTAGGCCCTTTTAATAATGCACAAGCATCATCTCATTCCCACGAAATGGAGGAAATCATGTTCAGCACAGCCACAGATGTCAGTGTGAGGTGTTCCTGCACAAAGGTAACAGGGATCAACACACACACCCAGTGGCAGAAACTGGCCTTTATTACAGTTGCATGACCAATGATATCAGAAAGGATAAAATATTTCATAAGGACAAGGGCAACAGTGCTCCGTTCAAGGGCTTGTCATCACTTCCGATTAGAAGCTCATGAATGCAAAGCCTGTTTTCACTCTAGAGATGCAGGCAAAATAGCACCAGCCTCACCGATGCAAGTGAGAAATAAAACAAAAATGAAGGAGAAAAAGAGGGAAAAAAATCTCCAAATTTTAAAAAGCAAGGCCATGTTATCACACTTTCACAATGAGAAAGCAAACACTTCTAGCCTCCTTTAGGGGCTAAGTGTACAGGCTCCAAAGAAGGGAGAATGTTTCTTCATTTTTATTCCCAGCTTTGTTTTTCATCCAGGTTACATTTCATTAAGATACAAGAAGGAGCTAAAGGACAGAGGAGCAGAAACAAGTACATTTTCTTCTCTGCAGCCTAATAACTCCTGCCTGGTTTCAATCTTCTTTAGCTACTGGGTATTACTACATATTCCCTCAGGAAGTTAGGACAGCCCTAATTAGTCCATGATAATGAAAGATAGATACCTTTTAACTGCTGTATCTTTTCACCACATACTGGAGGCCATCGGAAATTTTCACAAACTAAAGCATGCAGGGATTTGACCCAGACCAGCTGTGCCTGCATTCCTATTAACCCTAGTAGCCCATGGCCACCAGCTGGGACTACCAAATAATCCAGGCATGCTGACAGTGAGAGGACACTAGGCACCAATTAAAATACCAGTAGTTATCATCGCTGTGAGCGCTAGTGCAGCTGAGGGAAGGGAAACGCTACTGTAGATAAGGCTGGCAACTTCTGTGGATGTTTCCTGTTTTTGCCACGCTATGTTAAAGCTAAAAAGAAATGCAACAATGAAGAAAAAGGTGATTTAAGCTTACCATTTTTTAGTTTAAGAGCTAAGAAAATAAAAGTCTTCCCCATCTGCACCCACATGCTCCTCTTGAGCATTTTGTGCCTGAACCAAGGCATATAACAAGATCCCTATTTTTATAGCTGAAAAGCACAGGAACAGAGCTTCTAATTTAGTTACAGCTCATACCATCACCCAAAACCATATCATCACACCCACACGGGCACCTGGAGCCAGCCTTCAAGTGTAAAGAAGGTGGTTCCATTTTGCAACATGATTGATTCCATTACAAGTGAAGAGACTGTCAGATACACGGAGACTACTGGCAGCAAGACAGTGGAAGGCTGCAGTGCCAAAGATCATACACTTTTTTTGTTTGATTTTGTTTCACAAAGGAAAGCAGGGTGACCCTGTGGTGAAGGCTGAAGAGCTGAGTTCAGCTTCCTTGGAAGGAAACTTTCTGAATAACTTGGACAAGTCATCCAACCTCCTAGCGCCACTCCATTTAAAATTTAAGGCTAGCACTAATCTTCTACCTTGCAGCAACATAATACCTGATTCTGCAAGGTGACAGCAACTTAAATCCAAATCAACGGAACAACTTAAGTTGTCCATCTACTTGCCAACATGATGCATGCTCTAGAACAGTGCACAAAAAGGCAGTTCTTAAATGTGGCAAATTTTTACATCTTGAATTATTTTTTCCTCTTCCTTAGAATGAGGGAGTATCAAATCTTTGTCCATTCTTTGCAAAAGGGTGCAGGGCACCTGTTCGGGGCAAGCTGTGGCAGCCTGGAACCTGCAGACCAGGGGCAATTCACTCAACATCTCCCCAGGTGACTCCAGGACAAGGTATCCCAGCAAATGGACAACCAAGGAACCAGACAGGCACCCAGACAGGAAATGTGTTTGGCAGTTAGGATCCTGTCAGCATTTTGTCAAAGTTGAGCTATCTCTGAAGCACATTTCAATTTCAGAGAATTTGTGACTTGCTAAAAATATTGCACTGGAATTCTTCCAACACCTTGTAGTCATTAGAACCAAATTGTAATGTGCTTTAACGTGCAGCAACATTATCTAAGTTTCAGACAGTATTTATAGGTTTAACATGAAGAGCTCTGACGATGAGAATATTTCTTGGTTTCGTGCACTGGCTGAGAATGTTCACTCTGAAGAGTGATATTCAGGGTTTACCCAAACTGGGGTAAAATTTCCATAATTCCAGTTTTTTGGTTTTTAAGGCTGCTATTTTATCTCTTGCTTGGCAGAAGTCCATCAGAGCTAGAATCTTCCTATGTTTTACTTTGCGACGATCTGAATAAAAGAGGCATTTACTGTTCAATATTTCAAATAAAAAGGCTTCAGCCCTTTCACAGGATGTAAACCACAATTGAGTCAGCTATGCCATTAAAAAAAGGAAAACAACACAAAAAAAACCCAAACAAGCTTCTTTGATATTAGAAGGACAACATATTCCCTATGAAAACATGTTTAGAATTTTGCTAGATAGATATAACCGAACTTGAATGATAATGAAGAAGTTATTGTAGTAGTACAACAAAACACAACATTAAACAGCATTTATATGCTTTTCCTGACCCCTTGGGACATTACAATCCTTCAATTCTGACAAAGTATTTTCCCTCTTTATTTAAATCATTCCAGAGGTTTGGTGATTTGACAAGAAACCTGCTGAAATCAATATGGTTTGCTGTGTAAATTTAATATATAAAAAATACCTCCCCTGTGCATCTCCTGACAGTGTTTGTTTCAGTGTATACTGTTGCGCCAAGTATCTGGAATGTTACACCTGCTCAGAAAGTTGTTAGAGCCCTGACGCCTGAAGTAATTTTGTTTTACTTGTATGTACTTTGTGGTATGTATAAGTCAAAACAGATCTGATACATGACTGGAATTAAATCTTCTTCCCATAATGAGACACTGAAAAATACCATGCAAAATTGATTCTAATAGCACAACCATAATTTTGTCTGTCCTGTGGCCCCACACACACTGTAACACGTATACTCAAAATATACTGTAAATTGAATCAAGATAACAAGACAAGGTAAGAGTTCCAAATTAAGTTATTACTTGAGGGGTTTTTTGGGTTGGGTTTTTTTTCTTTTTTTTTTCTCTTCAAACTGACAATACATCCAGCTTCCATTGCTGAGTTAGTACTACTGAACTGATAACATTTTACTTTAAGAACAGCTTTGTTGTTGATGGTTGACAGGTAGATAGACTAAGATTTGGGATGCAGATGTCAAATAAAGTGAGAATAAATTAATTAGAAGAGGTCTAAGCCAAAACCAGATAAACTGAGGTTCAGTAGCAGCCATTGCTACAGTTTAAGAGTGCAAGAAACCACTCAACGTCATAAGGAAAAATTACACAGTATTGTTTTAGGCTAAGTGAAAATTGCTTTCCACTTCTTCCCAAAGTTACACTTCATCATATAGTTGTTCAGATAGGCAGATAAACAAAGATACTTTCATTTGACCACAGATAAAATGTTTTTGCACCACAATGTCTGGTTGAATGGCAAGTTTTTGGAGGCAAGAACTAAACTTTTGTTCAGAGCCTGAGAAATGGAGTCCGTGCTCCTAACTGTGTCCTACTGACACTGCTGTAATACAAATAATAAAATATTGTCTCCTGTTCAATTACAGTTGAGTCACAGCTGCCTACATACTAAAACTTCTTAGGCTACATACTAAAAGTCGTTCACTGCTTGAAAGTCATAACATAGCACACTATTCATTGACAGTTACTGATCAAAACTTGAATGAGTGGTTCCAGAGAAACTGGAAGAATGATGCATAAAACCCAACCAACTAAAATACGAACCAGCTGGATGAATCTATACCTACATCAAAGAAGAAGAAAATTGTATTTTCATAGGAACTTCCTCACATACAGCACTACGTAGATTTACGCTAGCTAAGGTGCCAGCCCAATGTCTTTATTAGTGCTCATTTAGGTAATTTACACTTAATTTGTAGAAAGAATCCCTTACAGACATATTCAGCCCAGTGTACAATGGAAGCAACTTTGCTACAGATTGCTGAGATGCAATACGATGGAGTGCCGGGAGCAGAAATGTACCAGTATACCGATGCTCTGACTAGTTCATCAAACAAAGTTCCTGACATCCCACAGAGAAGAAACTCTGGCTATGTTAACTTTGGCTGAGACTCGAATTAAAGAATTAACGAATTAACAATGGGAACCTGAAATGCATTTAGGTAGCGAAGGAGACAGGATGACAGAACACTTTGCCTAATTAAACTTGCCTGCCTCTTCACATCCATGGAACCCAATCCAAGAACTTGGAGGTCACTTGCAGGAACAGCTCTGATCTTATAATCTTTTGCCATGCCACGTAAAATCCATATAAATTACACAGACCTATAAAAAAGGCTGACAGACAGAAAGACCAGTGATGCAAATGGGTCTTCATCTTTGTTTGGCTATTAAAAAATAGCTTCAGTTTTGCTTCCTAACTAGGAGATGCTACATCCATCAAATGTAGGTATATGGAAATAGGAGATACAACATGCTTTCAGTCCTTACTACTCTTTGTATACATCCAGGCTGCAGTAAAAAACAGCTTATCATTTCGCTTTTAGTAGTCAAAGAGCAGTTAAATAAAAAGACTTGGAGAAAACTGGCCTTGGGAGAAGTCTGTAAGCTACTAAGAAAATTAGCCTCTTTTCCTTGACTCTGTCTCTACAGAGAAGAGATCATGGGCATTAAGCTCCAAGATAACAAATAAAGTTAAATACCACTTCCTGAGTCTGGATCTTGTTCTTGGCACTACACAAAGAATAATATCCACAGATCTTCACAACAATAGGGCTTTTTTTTGGTGGTGGTAAGTTGTTTTTTTAAAAAGCTGTTTTTTCCATGATACGCACATTTCCCACAGCTCACACTGAGGTATCTGATCAGGCTTTAGACTCTTATCTTACAGTCCCCGACTCCTGTTAGTAGTTCATCTCTCTGGGAATAGCGCTACAAAAAGCACTCAAAAGACATTGCAAAGAAACTTGTGTGAAAAGCAATTTTGCTGTAAGTGTTTTGAATCTAAATGGCTTTTCATTCTGATTCCCCAACAAATCATTTTAGTTTGTGTTTAATGAAAAAAAACCAAACCGTTCAAGGTAGATTATTATAGATGAATTGCTACTGTCAAAGAACCATTTGAGCTCTCAATAGGACAGCATAATGCCTGCCAAACAAATAAGCATAATATTTAGGACACTTGAAGCATGCTATCAAATGGACAGATTGTTACACTGTACAGATCACCTCACCCAGCAGACACACACAGAGGTTACTCTGTTCTCAAGCAGCAATGCCATTTACCAAAACACTTCGTCTGAGCATTGAATACCCTACTTGTGAGGATTTTGTACTAAATCAAGATCCCTACACACAGGCAACCTGATGCCTGTTAAGCAGTGAACCAGACTAGTTAGACTACAGCACACCTTTTGTTGCATACAGAAGAGAAGGACCACCTTGAAGGACACATTCATTTGACAATTTAGGCCTTAAAGAGGTACATCCGTATTTCTAATGGTCTGGGATTGTTTACCCTTCCTCCACCTCTACTTGCCCCAGATACTGCACAATCTTAATTTCTGCTCATGTTTATTTCTAAGCCTTTAACACTTGGTTCCTCTCCTGCTTCTACATGTCTCTAAACAGTAATGAAAACTGGAATGAGTTAGGCATTGTTTGTATTATCATAGCACCTAAAAACATTGTGCAAACACATAACATGTACTGTCTCAAAGACTTACAACCGAGGAATCACACATCACAATCCTTTTCATTATATTTGATCCTTCCCCATTTAGCACGCCCAATAATCTAGCACCACTTAATCCCATAACAGTCACAATTAAAACCCAGTAAACATGGAGCTTCCACACCAAGCCATTTCAAAGATAACTTAAACTAGAATAAACTAGCAAACTTTACAAAAGTGGAATTACAATAAATATTCAGATTTCCATTTCTAGTGCGAGGATGGATCTGAGGCTTTTCTTGTACAATATATTTTCCTACGTAACAAGAGTCTCTGCATTAATGGCAATTAAATATTCATTAACTAACTGTACTTGGTATGCAAGCCAGCACAAACCAAAACTGCATATTCTAGCAAAAAAGGAGGCAGACACATTCAGGAACCTGCAGTGGAAAACTTTAAAGGGTATATTAATGGACTTCCATTTAACAGCTTACTACAGAGTTTCAGCATTTTCAAATGGTAGCACTATGCCATTATAACTATGAATACAGTAATATTTTCCCAGCTGTATTTGCAGCCTTTTGCAAGCCACTGCTAAAAAACAGGTGCTTTGTCCTCTCCATATGTCACGTTCTCAGAGGAGTGTTAATTGACTTTTTCTACTCAGGATATTCCGAGACGCCCAAGGTATTTGAGAACGCAACTGTTATTAAGAATCTCATGCCTTCCAGCACCTGTGAAATTCCCAGTCAAAGAAACAAGAGAATTTGTCTTGGCTTTTCAAAGTTAGTTTTTGAGACAAAACAGCAGTTCAGAATTTGGGGCTTAAATTTTATGTCATGGTATGCTTCTTTCAACATCACTGTGCCTAACCAACAATTTTTTGTTGGTATTTTGCTACCAATTATCCTCCTTTGTCCCAGTACAAGAATGTGCTGGGAACGTCTTCCACATAGAAACCAAAGCCGGAACCCTTTGACTTAGAAGTATGAGCCTCTGCTGCTTCAGATTAAAAGAGTTTGTCCATCAGCTCACATGAACAGCAAATACACAAAGCTCTATAATGTGGTCCAGCTCTGGAGTATACACCTTTTATTACCGAGAGCCACTCTAGCATGATGTTGTTGTATGTTTAGTAAAGGTTTCACTGCCTTCTCTACCTTTACCCCTTTTAATGATAACAGTGTTCTTAAGTATCCACTAAATTCCAGGTGTATTTGACAATGAAATAATTTCCAAGGGTTACAGAGGAAAACCAAATATTTGCATTTAAAAGTAAATAAAGAAAAATACCTCTCAACAGTGTTTCTTAGGAATAGTTTTGCATTCATCTTTCAAGAAGCCTTAACAGAGAATGAACAAGCATGGCCACTGCTCACCTTAAACAACCCGGTTGAATGGTCACACACAAATCTGACAAGTAGATCAGACTTTCGCAAACTTGTTCAGCAGCCTCGAGACAAATAGCATTATTCAGACTGCCCGTTACGTACGTCCAACCCTGGTGTTGTGACTGCTATGCCATTTTAGTTTAAGACCCTAATAAGCATTATAGACTACCTAAAATTCAAGAAAAGCCTGACTCCTTACACCATCAAAGGATGAGAGTAAACATAATGTCTACATTGCATACCTATCACTGGCATTTGAATATAGCCCAAAGTGACATCCCAGGTAGGTCATAAGATTCTCAACCCACATAATCTTTATGAGTTCTAACTCTGATACAAGTAGGCATAACAGCAAAGCCAAGGACAGATGAGCTGGATCACCTTACATTTTAGCTGAATTTAGCCACATGCTTGAGAAGAAACTTCTCTCTTGTGCAAGAACCTTCTCAATTGACTGTTAAGAACTTAGTGACAATCCTCCGAGATACATGAAATCAATAAGGACCATTTTAACTCCAAATATCTAAAAATCAGCCTGCTGCACAACAGAATTTTTAAGAGATACTCAGGATTTACAGGGCCCATTCCTACAACTTATGAAGTTTTTGAATGTTTTCTCATTTCTCTGCTAGGAGAAAGATCAAGGTAAGTACTAAGTTTAAAGGACGGGTTTAAAACACTTTCAAGAAATTTCTTTGGAAACAGAAATTCCTAAAGGACTGCTGACTAAACACATGCCTGAAAGACAAACTTACCTTTGCAACAACCTGAAGCTGAATGAAAGCAATCCCAGGAATGGCAATATTCTGAAGAGACACTGAGGTTCAAGCCAATGAGATATCTACCATGGATTTCTCTGACAGTTGTTAACACCTCTTGTAAATCTTTGTTCATATCAATAGAAGCAGCATGAAATGGCTCCAGACTGTAGCCCAGCTGGTGCTGGAAGTGTCACAGGCTACATATGCATCCTCTCAGCCCCACGTCCACTCCAGCCTAGGCCTACAATATGGGCTCACTCAAGCTGGTGACTCATAGCACTTTGGAAAACACAGATCAATAATAAATTCAGAGCCTTTCACCTCTTCTTCAGTAATTTGAGTAGTACTAATTTCAAAAAATCCATCAAAAACTATTGTGTTCTGACTATTGTTTTGTGGCCTTCAGGGACATTTTCACGCTAGTTCCTAGTATCCAGCAGGCAGCTATACAAAAGTATTTAGGCACCCAGAGATACATGAAGCCTCCTAATCAGATCTACAGTGTGAATTAGGAGTGTAATTTACTTAGGCAATTCTGAAATCCATTTAGAGTCTAATGGCTCTTAAGCAAGTAAATACCTTTGAAAATCTGACTCCAGGTCACTTAAAGTATAAAGATTATAACAATAGATGACAGCAGCTGGTAGTCTCAATGCAAAGTCTGCAAGTCTTGTCAAAAGTGCAATCTGTCCTTCAATTCCAGAGATAAATTCTCTGGAAGAGGAATGAAGGACTTTCTAGAATATTTATGGAGGAAACTGGGCAGCCATATTAGAATGACTGTTCGCTACTTATAGCAGGAGCAGATACTGGTTCTGAACTTTCAAATAAGTATTCAATGGCATAAAAGACTACTATTTCTAGTATTATATATATACACACACACCCCCCACGTCTATAACATTCCCTCCAAGTTAAAAGATCACATAATATCAATCATTACCAGGGAGTATTCTGAACAAGCACCAAATGGTGACTCAAATATAAAATGACTCAAAATTATTTCTTTAGCATGGCATAATGCCAAATTAAAAATACAGTCAAACAAATATACTTTCCTTACCACCTTCTGGGGATCCACCCTAAGGGAAGCTGTCCTGCGAGCAAATACCCAGCTGCCATTCCCAGAGCAGCACTGTTCTATACCAGATCCTTACATCGGGCTTCTGCAGAACTGCCACGATGTAGTCCCAAGGATAAAAGCTTAAACAAAGAGTTTTCATTCCACTGATGAACCAGCGGATCTTCTTCACCTGCCTATCACTGAGTTCTAACAAGAGAAATTAATGAGTTTCTGAAGGCTGAGATGTGAAAGCTGGAACCAGGGCCTGCAATGGTTTAAAAATGGCTTGGTTCTGTTAAAGGCAATCTTGATTAACACCAACAGGAAATGTCATTTTTTTTAACAGAGCCTCTTCTAGGCAGAGAAGGGTTTCATTCCTCAGTAGCTAAACTGAGAACACAGTGATTTCAAGATGTGGTTTCAAATAAAGCATTTAAAAAAACACAACCCCAGCCTGCACCTGAAAATTCCTGTCTTTTCCCTGAAACAATGCAGAGCAGAATCGCAGAACAGCATAGCTCCCTCATTAAACTGGCCAATGCACATAAACAGAAATGAAATTATGGCTCACTAAAAAGTATTTTCTAGCTACTCACTAAAATAGCTTTGGGAGACCAGGTCCATACATGGAATAAAATGACTTTCACTGCAGTCCTAAGCCAAACTCTCCTCTGGAATGACATTTTAGGTAATATAAACAGTTTAAAAGCAAATGTAGAGCAGAGCAGCCTGGTTTTACACAGTGAGTGCAACAAAACTGAGATTTATTCTGTGTTGAATTAAGCTCTCTATATTGTTTCTACTTAAAAAGGAAAAGTATCAAATGCAACAATTCCTACAAATTTATCTTTCATTACAAACACTTTCATAATTCAATTTCACCAAACAATAGCAGGCTCAAGCAAAGTGGGCAGAATTTTGGCCCTACTCATTTGCAAACATTGCAAGCTTTGCCCTTTCTACTGTTCAAGCAACATAACTGGAGGCAGAAGTCCTCCCACTGCTTTTCCAATAAACTTCATAACAAGTCACATAAAGCTCTTGGAGTGCATGACTTAGACGCAAACGGATGCTTTTCAAAATACCTGCTTGCATCCTTCAGCTTAGATCAGAAATGCAGATAAAAGCCCTTTTAAGAACTTTGTAATGTTCAGAGACGCGTGGGATGAGCCGTTATCCCTCACGACTTCCTAGTGCACTATATACAGCAATTCTCATTTTATCTGGGAGCAGAGGGGAGAAACATGAGAAAAAATTTGATCAGCAGCACACAGCATAATGACCAACTGTAAATTCAGCTTTCATCTTCACAAGCTTTTCTGAATGTCTGAAAATAAAGTCTAACCAAACTGCTAGAAGAACTGTGTGGATTGACATAGAAACGGAAGGACCAAAATTAACTGATGGCAAGTGTTGTAAAGCCACCTGAAACACAGCCCTCAGTAGTGCCTGTTCCCTGCACCCAACCCCTTTCTCCAGGGCCCAGACACATCTCTCTCCTCATGGCATCCTGGCACAGCCATCTCACAGCTGAAGACTCCACAGCACACCCCAAACATTTATCAAAGCATGTTTCAACTCATGTTACACATGTGGGGGTGGATTCAGTGGGATAAATAACATTCCTCCCCATTTCACGTGAATTAATGAAGGTATAACGCAGTGGGCGGACATCAATAGGATTATGGGTTAGCAAAGGGTGCCAGGCAGCCCAAGCAAGCTGGGGAGATGCTATTCAGGCAGAACAATGGTGTGCCAACGTGATGCCTCACCGTGACATCACTGCCTGCATCGCCTGCTGTCACAGCACTTCTTGTTCATGAACCATGAGGCAGAGGAACGAAGTTTGCCCAACGTGGCAGTCAGACTGACAGAGCTGGTATTAGAAGCAGACACTGATTCAGAGCTCCTTTCTCTAAACATTAAGACCACATGCTTTCTCTATGACCACCTATGAAATACACGTGACAGTACACCGTACAATGCATGTCACGGTGCACCAGAACATGTCTGATAGGAAGTGCGGGGACATCTCATGCCAAAGCCCAGTACTTGCATGCGTGTAAATGGTTAGCAGGATGTGTTCATCAATAACCTGCATCTCAGATGCACCAGAATAATGGCTAAGAGACTGATGAAAAAGAAATCGGAACAGAGAGACAAAACAGAAAAATGAGCAGATGGTTATATGTTAAAATAGGATAGACAAGCATTTAGGAAAAATGGAATGCCTAAGTTTAGCCAGGACAATAGCAAAAATCAGTAAGAAATAGTTGCTAAATATTACTTTAGATAAATTTTCAGAATGGCAGCAAACACACACAAGAACACTCACACAAGCAAAGAATTATAGAAGCAGGGAATTTTGACTTTAAGTCTGTATATGAGAAAACACAACTAATAGTTTAGAGGACAAATTTCATGCAGCACATTTGGAGACAGACATTGCAATCATGGGTCCTGGCCGGCCTGGGTCTGACACAGATTTTATCATTATTGGAGAACTTCAACGGATGATTTTTGCACTCCACAACAGCCATCCAGAGTACCACTTGCTGCTAGTACTTGCACTATAGCTCATTAGAGTTACAAGAGTTACAACAATGAGCTCTGAATTAAGAGTTTTGTGGCATGAGGGGCTTCAAGTTGCAGAATTTAGCTACTTCAGAAGATGACCACCTTGAAACCAGGGCTACAGCTAAATATTCAGAAATCAGGAGAGCTGGCTTTCTTAACTCAAGAATTTTCTTTTAATCATAGGGTTTTGCTTTGTTTTTTCAGATAACCCCATAAATGATACATTTTGAATCTTTATTTAATTTTTTCTTCTTTGGTTCAGAGCTTTTAGATATCACATTTTGATGCTTTCCTCTGACAATTTCCTCTGTTGCTTTCCAGAGAAATAGTAAACCTGCATTTGGACACCTCAAGTACTGTCACGAAAATAATAATTCATTTTGCCTTTTCCCAGCAGGTTAAGAGGGAGGTTTGAAAGGAGAAAAATACCATATTTAATCATCTGAAGTACGTAATAAATCATTTTAAATGCCTGAAAAACATCAAAAACTAATAAACTAATTTAAATCTGACCATCTGAGCCTGAGTCATCCATTTTTTATCTCTGTTTTAAAATACCACTTATATACAATCTTAAAGGACGCTCAGATAAGGCATTCTGGTTCAGCCCTTACTAGTGAAAGAAGAGGAAGACAAAAAGGAATTCTGAGAGCACCCACACTGCTCAGATACTGTAGGGGGGTTTGGGGGGGGGAGAGATCAGCTGTAGAGATACCCACATATGAAAGTCACAGAATTTTTGTAGATGCTTTCCTCAATCATTCAACAATCTCCTACTGTCACTGAGCTCTGTACTGCTTACCACCATCATGCTGCTTAGGAGAGGAAATGAAAACACCAGTGTCTAATGTTACAGACAGAAACCATGACAATATATAAACAAAATGCTGAATTTAAATTCTAGTACAGACTGATTAGATTGACAGACAAGTTAGAGTGAAATGATGTCAGGTTCAGTGAACCACGCATAAAGGTCTTTATGATTACATTGACATTTTTGCCTCAGTTGCAGGCGTCAGTGGCTATATTGGATTATGTCACCTGAGAATTTAAATACAATCATACATATCTAATGAAAAAATAGCACATGTGAGTAATACAACTCCATATTACCTTAATTACATATTGCAATTACAATTACAGCAGCACTGCTACTGGGATGAAATTATTGCTACTAAGCCTCTCCATACTCCATGCAGGCCTTTCACAGGAGCCTCACACAGACTCACCTCAACCTACATTAGAAAATCAGTGAAAAAGACCAGAATGTGAACTCTGTCCAGCTATAAGGACAGGGCTTTCATTACCCTGAGTTGGCTCAGAAAAAAAAAAAGAACAAAATTCAAGTTCTACGCAGAATACTGAGGTTCCTTGAAGCAGGAGCTAAAAATAACTGAAGGCATTTTCCCTCAGAGAAAATGGGCAGCCACTGTCCGCTATGGAAAATACGCGCTAGTGATCATTCCAAACTCACAATGACGATGTCCCTTAAGGCCAAGAAGGACTAACTGAACTAAACCCAAAGTATTCTTCTGCTGTTCCTGTGCTTCTTGACAAGAGGGAGCTGGAATTCCTGCCTATCTTGGAGAACCAAGAAAGACAGCATGGCATAAGCAAGGACAGACTTTCTATTTACCAGCCTTGACAGCATCCCAGCAACATGGTACACACCGCAGGGCTTGCTTCAGAAGACTGCTTTCCTTTTCAAATATTTTCCTTTCCTCTTAGCAATAGAGATTTTACAGATAGGCATGCTGGTATGATGAATATCACACAGAGAAGACATCGCTGTCCATTTACACTAACTTTCCAAGGTTGTCTTACTCAATTTAGTGTCAGTGCCTATCAGAACCACAGACGTGAAAGGTCGCACTGGAGTAATCAAACAGTTCCAGTGACAGCAGTTCACTCAAATACAGATCAAAACTGTATTTCTAACCTTGCCTGGAACTTAAGCCTGAATTTGAAGTAAATCAGTACAGAAAAGAAGTATCACCACCTCGTCCACTTCCTAAAAGAAAACAGTAACAATGTGGGGAAGAGCTGAGGCTGTGAAGACTTGGGATTCTCCTCTTAGATTTTGTGTTCTCCTCAGTGTCTTCTCATGGTTGCTCTGTCTCTCTCATATAGAAGCACCGAGACACATGTTCCCCATGGTATTTGTAAGCCAACAGCTTGTACAAAGAAGGAGCACCTTCCTGCACTAAGGCTGTGCAACCTTCTCAACTATGGAAACAACATGTGAGTTGCCTGTGGCTCACTGCTGACACAGCACTCGTGTCACTTGCAGCTCCTCAGTGAGGACAGCAAGCACATGTTGTTGCTCCAAAAGCACAAATCCCTAAGCAGGGAGATAATACTCTCCAATAGCTATTCCAAAGGCAGCAGAAGACTTACAATACACAGTTAAAACAGTTACAATTTATCCTACAGAGCACTCAGTATACAGACATACAAATCAAGCACAAAACCAGCCCATCACAGAGCACTAGTAGAAGACTCCATAATCCCAAACAACATCTAATACGAAATGCTTTCAGGTATATAAATTCGTTTAAGAAGAAAAGACCTGTTTTTTTATACCTCTCAAGCTTCTCAGGGAATCAAATCAATTAAATTGGCTAGCTATGTTCACGCAATTGAAAAACATTTCCCAGAAGACATACATACATTGTATTAACAAGAGTTAAGTAAGAGAGAAGCAGGAGCCTAGAGCTTGTTTTCTGTCTGGAACTGAAGGACAGGGTGTGACTTTATGACTTATCTTGTTTCCTAGGAAGGGAGAACAACCCTGGTCAGAATTGCCAGGCAGATTCTGCCTAGCAGCCCTCCCGGCCGTTCCTTCCACCTCTGCCCTGTGCATCTCCCTGGCCTCCAGTCACACACTCACATAAACGCTGACCCTTTATCAAAGTCAGCTTTTATAAAGCAAGCCACAGTGGCATGATTAGGACCTGATAAAATGAAAAACAAAACACTCCTGCACAAAGAAATGGAATGATTCCCTGAAGCCAGAGTAATTACTAACCATCAACAGCAGCAAAAAAGGATGTTTTCTGACCTCCTCCACATTCAGTGGCACAGGAATTGCGAGGCTATCTGTATTGCTGGTGAGGAAAAAATGTTGCAACTGAGAGATTTTTCTCTTGCAGCAAACAGTGGCAGTCTGGCTAATTTAATACAAAAAGACTCGTTCAACATATTTTGTCAATATTTACTACCATAAACAATACCTTGCTTAACAGTCTAATTTAGGCAACATTAACTTCCATGGTAAAATACATAAAAGATGACCTCTCCAGTTCTGTGACCTCTTTTTTTAATTCCTAAAGGCCTAAAAACTGTCTAAAATAAGGAGGAGAGGTGTTTGGGATTTTTCTGCCACTTGTTCTTTTCACTTAAAATATCACTTGTCTTACTCTGGGGTTTCCTTATAGATGTCTTAGATGTAGACTTGAAGCTCCTTCAGCCATCTATTTGAGCAAGCTGTTACAGTCTGGAAAACAGCAACTTTTCTCCCAAATATTTATTTATTCAGGTGTTCAAAGGCTTGGGGATTTTGTTTGTTTGTTTTAAACTTTTAAGCTATGTAAATAACAATACCTCTTTCCTGGACAGTTAGTCAGCTTTCATTTTCGTAATATCCTTGAGATAATTCTACCAGGTCATCAATTATGCATACACTCTGGAAGAAATAAAAAAAAAAAAAAAAAAAAAAAAAAGAGAGAAACAAGATATGCTTTTCTCATATAGAAGAAAACCAGAGACAGACAACAGAGGGACCCTTTGGGCCTTTTTTATATAGAACAGGAAAAAAAAAACAACAAACCACAACAGATCACAAGTGTACTCTTTATCTTTTATAGATTACTGAACAATAGCTTGCAAAATTCCCCAGAAGGGCATTAAATATTCCATTCATTGAGTTCATCCACTAAATATGGGGGGGGGTTTACAGAAATTAAAAACTCCCTGCTTGAGACGACCATCTAGCAGGCAGTTAGCTACTCCGCAATCATATCGGAAAAATAATTTTTAGATTCAAAATGACAGTTTCTTATGAAATATTAAAGGGGCAGGAAGGGAAATTATCATAAGATTTGCATAACAAACTAAATTTATTTGGACTAAAAACATATTAAAATCCAGGAAGTTTTTTTAGATTAAGGAAGGAATACAGTTGCTGCATAAGAGTCCAGCTGACAGGAGCATGTGTGCTGAATCTCTCGTTCCTTTGGCTAACTGTATTTGTTGTCTCTTTCCTTGTGCTCCTTTGCTTCTGTGGTTCCAGCTTTCCTAATTTGGGCATCCAAAAGTTAACAAACAACTAGTCGTGTAGATTCCTTCTATAGAAAATGGAGTTGAGATAACTCATTGTTCAGAGTAACCAGAGAAGGCTACAGCGAAATAAGAAAAAACCCACACGTGTTATTGTTCTGCTGTTCCTTGTCGATCGCCTGTTCTTAAGATTGTCCTCTTATTCTGGTTGGGAATGCACAGAGCACGAGAGTCTCCTGGTGCACACCTGGGGCTTCCAGGCACGAGTGCCCAACTCCCAGCAGGGTGACGGCCCACCATATTTTAATAGTCGCAGTGAATTTTGTGTACAGCCCTTCTCTCAACATAAGTCCACATCTGCAATACATGCTATGCCAGCAGCTGCCACAACAACAAAAAACAGGTAATTCTCCCACATTCCCATCCCTGCTTGATTCTGAATTGTCCCTTAAAAAAAAAAATCCAGATGCAAACTGGTAGACTTACAAGCTGGTCATCCTTAATAACGCTAATAAAAATGGAGTAAACTTACATAGGTACTTTAGAAGGGCTCGAGCAAGCAATTCACACCCAAGGATGTGAATGTTGTGCGTACTGAGTGAACTCAACATCACCCAGTCTGAAATTCTATAGGAATTCTGAATAATTCCATAGGCTCTTCTACAGGAACCGTTAGGGACCTTGGGATGATCTATGGAACTTGTTAACTTTACGTGACACGTAAGGTGAGTGTCTGGGGTATAAAATGGCTTGGGGAAAGTGACATCTTATTTTAGTTCTTTTAATATCCAGGGTATTCAGTGAACTGAATTGTGTGTGATTACTGAATTATTAGTGATTGAATAGCTGCTCCTGTTACTCTGTGTATCTGCCTCAGAGTCCCGCTGTGCCATCATTTTTCTGGGAGCACAAACAGTCTTCTACCTTTAACCATGCCAGGACACTTTTTGCATGTGTTCTCTGTTGCATACAACTGAAGAAATTTTTCTCACTCAGACTCAAATCTGGCCTCAGGTTGGGCTCCTATGCTTTTGGGTTAAAGTCTCAGCATCAGGCATCAGCGCTGTGCCCAGCTGGTGTTACAAAGCAGCTCTTCAAGTCAGTGGGTATTTTAGCATGTAGCACACATCCAGAATGGCTTAATGGAAACAGAAGTCCTCAGTGGGAAATTATAGCTTTTACAGGAACATATGGTCCACAACCACTCAGTGGCTATAAAAGTGTTTATCTCAACATTTCATAGAGGGGAAAGCAAAATAGAATTGAAAGGTGACATACACTGCTTCTGAAAAATCTTGTGACTAGCAGACTTGCACAAAACACTGACCAAACAAAAGAAAACGTAGAAAGCTCCAATATTTTGAGTGGAAGCTTATGGTAGTGAAGACAAGTCAACTCCAGCAATGATTTTTTTTTTTCCACAAAGATAGTGTCTCACACATCTATTGCACTTTCCACTTATAATGACTCAAAGTCACTCCCATAAACCACATGCGGTGAAAGTTCCTGTACTCACTGCAGGGAACACAGACACTTCTGGGGTAGGTTACAATAGATGCCTGGAACTGTGTCTCTATGGCATATCAAAAAGAGGGGATATCGCCAGAGTTAATGTCTCTGTACACTTGCAAATTGCCAGGCAGAGACGGTCAGATCTCTTGCTCACGCTTTCTCTTATGAGTCCACTAACTTGCCATGGATGGTGTCACAATCAGCACGCACCTAGCGGGACTGCCTTGCACTGAGCCATCAACAGTGCTTCATGCACCATTTATGTTTTCATGTAAATTCAAATATTAGATGTGGGCAGAACACTCCTGCCCAAAAATCACCTTGAGCACTAGCACAAATAAACCAAGGTTCTTACTAAACAGTAGAAGGCAACCCTCACTGGTTGGCAAAAATGCTCCAGCCACATCGTAGATGGGAGAGTAGAAGCATAAAAGAACATTGTGTAATTTACCCGTCACTTTGCTCTGTATCAGTAACAGAGCTGGAAATAGAAATCTCCCCTATTAGGCACCACATCAAGAGCCATGACAGGTGCTTCAGTGAGCCCTCTTCCAAAGCATGTGTAAACTAGAACATGGGCATAACGTCACAGGGAGGCAAGGACGGGTGCTGAGACAGGCTCAGTTAAGCTTGCTGGTGAATGCTTTCCCCTGCATCTGTTCTATATGCAGCCATCAGCTTGCAGGAGATGAATTTTTACTGTTCTGTCTGCAACTACATGATGACAAGAGGAGGTAACGTAACAGCGACTCGCTTCTAATAGAGCCTTAATAGTGAAAGGCGGTGAGCCCAAGGCTCCTTATTCAAGCAAAACAATCTTCATTTCAGTGGGAGCCTCCCCAAACGCAAAATGAATTGCATTCTCAGACTTGGCTTTAGTTTCACTAAGCCATTAGAAACAGAATTAATTAATTCATTCATTCTGAATTAATACAAGGACAGACCATGGTTTGGCAAGATGCCAAGTAAAGCGGACTTTTCACAGGATTAAGCTTTGTCTGAGAAGCTAACTGTCAACCAGAGGCTAGTTTGGCATCAAGGAGTCACCTAGATAAGGAGGTCTGTGACATTCAGCAGCTCAAGCAGCAAGGATTTCTTGTCTTTCATTGCTATGAGGGGAACAGAGGCTCTGGGGTGTCCTTGTACTCGGGACTCACAAAGGACTTCTGTTGCCAGGTGACTGAATTCTTGTCTTAGCTGATGTGCCAGAGAAGCAGCATGATACTTTTGAACATCATGAATCTATATAAAATTATTATGGATTTTTTTGGAGTTTTTTTTGTTTGTTTGTTTGTTTTTTAAATTCAATGGCTAGATTTCACTTGAAAAAACTCCACTGAATGGACTTACATGAGTATATAACCTGGATGGAATCCAACTGCTGAGCAGTGAGCCGCTACCTACTAACAGTGATTTTGCTTTAGTTCACATAGCTGGGAACATATTAGAGCACAGGGGTCTTAATTAAAGCCCATAATCAGCTTGAAATTCCTGCAGACTTCTTCTCCCATCTTCATCACACAGGTGGGAGACCTGGTGGCCTAGTACTGCTACAGTACTGCATAATTCTAGTAGAGGGATAAAACCTAAGATAGACAGGCATGGAATCATTTATCATAAAATTTTAGTCTTCCTGTAAAAGAAAAGAAACTATTTATGTAGAAACATCCATCATATCTCTTGGCCAAGGGCTTATAAGCTTTTATAAGAGAACAAGGGCATATCATGAATTAGTCACAGGATTTCACAGGGCTGAACTACAAGCCTTTATGAATACCAGACTCTGTAAATTAGATTATATTTTTTTAAAAACAACACACAACACAGTACTTCACCTAAGAAGGCAGCAGGACAGTGTTTGACAAAAAAGAGAAGAAATGTCACATTTAATAAACAAAGAAAACCCACCCAGTTCCAATGACAATCAAAAAGCATATTAAAATGTTCATGTAAACATGTGAAGATTGGGGAAATTTCCAACAATTCTGTTTCGGGAGGGAGAGCTGGAGACGCCCACATTGCCGTGTCTTACTGGACTGTGAGCTGGTAATATCCTAGGCCCTCTCCAGAGCTCCTGTATCAACTCTCTTTGAGGAATCCATACAAGCCCTAGACCGCCAGGAAACACTGAACCCCTCATGACTGGACCTTCCCTGCGGGCTGGCCTCTGGAAGCTGCCAACATCATCTCTTCACAGCAGGGAATCTCTGCAGCGGTGGGGAGAATCACAGGTCAAAGAGCGTGGCGTTCAACAGGAGTTTTTGGCATCTGCTATGAATTATGCCATCTGCAGTGCAGCAGTAAGGGGCCTAAAGCATTGCTCAAAAGTAACAACAAACTACAATGCCACTGCAGTATTTCCAAGTTCTCTCTCATTCTCTATTAATTTCAGGCCAACTTATTTAAATTTAAAAACCAAAAGGGAGAAATTATTTAACATCCTGTCCCGACAGCTCAGCTCAAAATCTTTCTGGATGAATCTAGTTCATTGAAGCCAACAAAATTGTCTCCATCAACTCCAGTAAGTTTGGATCAGATCTTGGGTCTCTTGCGCTGGCAGGGGCTGGAACACAGCTAACAGTTACAGTCTGATGAGGCATGAGTCACAAAATAACCACATCTCTCACACTGTCTGAGCTCCAGTGAGTGCAGTATCAGCAGCAGAACACTTGTTTGGGTCAACACAATGAGCGCGTGCCTGACACTATGGTTTTCAGTGAGTACAAATACGCACATCTGAGTGCGCTCATAGCTTGTTTGTTCTAGTAAAAAACAAAGCAAGACAGCATGAAAGAACAAAAGTGAAGGCTGTGAGATGGCAAAGGGTTGTTGTCCTCTCAACATAGCAGGTGCTTCTCCAGAGGCCATCTCCCAACCTTACGAATGCACACATTAGGACATCATTAGTGTAATCCCCCCTCCAAAGGAGGGGATGGAGGAGACGAGGGGAGATGTTGAAGTGCTTCTACTCCTGCCAGCAATCTGATTGCAAAACAAGAGACTTGGGTTCTTTTTAAACAACATTCCACCCCAAAAGAAACAGCCATACAAAATATGCAGATTGAGGAAAAAGACTTACTGGCAGGAGTGCCACGAGTTAAAGCCAACTGCAGGCAGAAGGAACACCTCTGCCTCATTCATTTCCTGCACTGAACAGAATGATTTTATGTGGAACGTCTGACTGCTAACTGTATCCCACTTTCCACCCCTCAGAGCTAAATAACAGGATTCCCTTCTACCCCTCCAGGGCTTCTAATCCAAGAATCTCCAGCTAATTTACTTGCTTGATAAACCCTTTCTCTTAGAGTTCTTACTGTTTGGTTTTAGCACCAAGATACAGGCTAGCATTTTTACAGAAGTTCACAACCATCATGTAAAGCTCTGTGCATCACATTTCTCAGTTAATTAGAAATAAAACATGAGCAACATGATTTAAGTCTAATAATCACTCACTCGGTACCATAAGCAGAAACACTGATGGCTAGTCATTTGCCCCATTCATATCTATTTGTTATACAATGGGGCACAGTGAACAAAGAATTGTAATAGGAAACAGTCTTTGGAGCCTTTGTTTCATTTTTCTAAGTATAAATAATTTTTATAGAATTTACAGAATTTTTATATTTTTTATAAGAAAACAAGCACAGCCTTGTGATTAAAATATTGATACTGTTTTTAGAACTGTGTTCCAGACACCACCTTGCAAACTGAAACAATAAATGATGCATATTTTAAGAACACTTTTATTAAAAACTTACCACTACTAAGTATACCCAGGCTTGAAGGTCTGTTCTGTCATGTGTGTCAGTCTTAGCGTCAGTAACGTAGCCATCTTTCTGTGAAGCTGTTGTTAGTTTCTTTTCTTTATAAGTACTTTCAGGCATTTTTTCTATGATCTATCTCATGATTGAATGAACAGCGTATTATTTATTAAAGTCTTCACAGAGGAAGTCTCACAAAACTATGCAGACTGCTGTGAAAGAGAGTCTGTGGGTTTTCTACTGCTAGCTTGGTCTCATACCTATCTGAGGCAGGAGAGGACTCACTACCAAACATGCAAACTGTCCAATGATGCCAGGTCAAAGACCAAAGCTAAGGAGGAAAAGTTAGCAGCCCGCCAGGCCTCCTCTCATTCCTCACACAAGAGTCCACGTCAACAGCACTACGCCCCATCGCCTCTCCGTCCTCCTCCAAGCCTTCCCACTCATCTCGCTTACTTAGCCCAACAGCATGCTGGGTCAATGCTGTCTCTGGCATATTTGCACAAGGCCTACTGTTACGAGGACTTTGATCTTAGTTGGTGCCACTGCTGTATGAATCCAAGCAATAAAATAGAACTCGCTGCAAAAAAGGTCAAGAACACCTAACAAATACAATGTTTGTATTATAGCACTGCCATATGTGTAACGAAGCACCACTTTGAGGAGAACCACAACACAATTTGCACAGGGCTTCAAGACATCAAGATGTTAGAACCGCAAGCAAAGACCGTAGAGGTATTCTGTTGACGTGCTCAAGGTGCTAAATTCATATCCAAGTATCTTCAGTGTCTGAGGAAATGTGATTTCCAGGTTTGGGGTCTGATTCTATGATTTTTCATACATTTATATAGTTGGTTGTAAAGATTTCTAACTCACAGATATGCTAAGAGATGGTGTCTAATAATATGGCCAGGTAGGGACACAAAGTATGAATTCTTCATGAATGTGTGTCTACCCTAGTCGCACAGTACCATGCTACCCTTGCTTGGTACATCTCAATTTATACTAAACTTCTAGCAGTAAACTTTCTGCCATACAGATTTGCATTTATTGTACATTCATACAACATCTTGCATAAGGGGAGCACAAATTTGCTGGACATATAAATATACAACATATGTAAAAAAAAATAAAAAATTCTTTGGCTACTTACCCAACAAAACAGAATCAGAGAGCTACTGTAGAGAAAGCAAGAAGAAACTGAAGCAAAGATCCATTGAGGAAACAAATATTTACACAATCTTTGTTCTTTTTTAATCTTTTCTAGGAAGCCATGTAAGTTCTTAGCACATATTGTTATTAGTTTTTCTTTTGTTGTTGTAAACTCTTAGAAGAAGAAAAGTATCAATAGATAAGATAAAAAGATAAAAAATAAAAAGGTGTAAAATATTTAGTGGGTTCTTTTAATAATTAATCAGCCTAAGAGCTTTCAGTCTAGCTGTACTAACAGCACAGCCAGACCTTTCAAGAGAAGAAACAAAACTAAATATCTAGTCACCTATTAAAATGTGTTATCAGAGTGCTATTTCTAGGCATTTGAATGTCACACTGCACCAGGAGGAATTGCGATAACTAATCATTTTTTCCTGAAGCTGTTACTCAGCTGCCTCCTATCATGACCATACAAAATTCAACACGGAGTTAAGCAAAAGACTACCAACCTCACTTCAATACCCACCAAGTGTTTGCAGAGCTCAGTGCTGCACGACTGGCCACTCTCTTAATACATTATGTTCTGTGACTGGCTTATCCCAAAAACACAAGAATGGATTTCCATGGGGATGAGAAGTACTTCAAGTGCCAATAAATTCTACCCAAGTTTTTGAAAAAATAACCATTTGTAAGAGCAACACTTTATTCCATAAAATTCCACAAAATCATCCAATAAAAGGGAGTTAGAAGTAGCGTGACTGCAAAGACATGTCTTACTCGAGCAACCGCTTGCAAATAGTTTTCCACAGTATTTAGAGAGCTCAGAGAGAGCATACCACAAAAAAGAAAATGGAGAGTAAGGAACAGACCTAGTACAATCTAGTACTACCCCCTGCTTAAAAAACACCAATGATAAATGCATACATGTAAAAGCACCTAGACTGCAACAGTTTTGCAAATCTGTCATTGTTTACCATAAATGCTGTGTAAGCTCTCAGATAAATTGATCTCAATATTTTTGAGGGATAATGACAGCTATAATTCCACATTAGATCAAATAAGATTCTGGCCCAATGCAGATCTCATTGCATTTTCTTAGCTCTTCTAAACTGTGGGCTTGAGCTAAGTAAGGGCTAACACTATCTTACATGTTATTACTGCTATTGACGTCGCTGGGCAAAATTCCAAGTGCACAGTTCCTAAATCTGGCCTTTCTCTCTTAGGGTCTCACATGACTAACTGGCCCTGCTTGACTCAGAGAACCATGCCTATGATTATAAAAGGCATTTGACTGTGAGGGCCATTAAGCTTGCCTTCCTGCAAGGGCACCACTGGTATCTCTTGTAACAGCAACGCTGCAGGTGCTGGAAAGTGGGCTGAAACTCACAAAACTCATAATAATAACTGAACGACTGCTACTTTTGACCTTTACGTGCTAGGATCAATACAGACATAGAAACAAATAAAAATGGACTCATATTCTGTTATCGGCCACCCTCTCCACACGGTCATCTTCATCCTAGTTGCGTTCATCTTGCTCTAGGAAAAATATAACTTCTGCTTCTTGTGTGAATGAGTGTTGCGGCGTTTATTCAAAACCAGAATAGGCTTCCTGTCTTGGGGCATATTTCATTCATATTATGTAAATAATTGATTCTTTGAAAGACCAGAATAGTTATAAATCAAACCTGTAGGCAAACTACGTTTTCATGCATGCTGCAATTTCCTGTTTTCCCATTTTGATGGAGGCATTGAAAGCCCCCAGCCGTTACAGTACTGAATAATCTTCTCTTGGTTCTCAGGACAGAGGAAGTGGAATTATTTCAGAAGTCTTCCTAACAAAGAATAATTTTAGCAACAGTTTGCTTTCTGTGATAAGGACACTCACTTCAAAGTTTTTATTGTTTATGAAGAGGGCAAACATCAATAAACTGTCACAAGATTGGCTATGGATATAAAAGATAATTTCTTGTGGAAATTGCTTCACCTCTCCACATCTCATTTCCTTCAGCTATAAAGTGATGGCAGAGTTGTCTGCCTATGCTGGCATCTGTAGACAAAAAGCAGATTTAGTGCTACACTACAATTCTGCTGCTAGAGAGACTTCACACAGGACATGGAACAAACTTGCCTAAAAATCAATCCAGATCATCTCCTCTTATTGTGAATGGGTATGAAACCCAAACACCCAGTTTTACATTGTACGCATTAGACAGGTGTAAAAGTAAAGGAAGAAAGAGAGAGAATAAAAAAAACTGACTGACATACAGGCATTCACACACCCAAATTCAGATATGAAGTATCTGATCTGAGAAGCACCTCACAAACCAGTTTTTCTACCTAATTATTCTCACATATTTGTTTTTCTAAACACATTCCAACGAACGGCATCTATGATGCAGGGATCCAAAATTACTTAATCATGCTTCATGACATCTTAGTGAGACCATGAGAAGACATATATAAGGGTATTATTCCTTCTAGAATTTAAATGGCATTCCTCTCCGGGATGGCACATAGCGTCTGTTTTAGCAACACTCAGCAACCACACACAACAAGGAGAACGAGGCATAAACGTATCTAGTTAGCAGAGTTATTACAGAGTGGCCGACCATCACTACCTGAGCTGCAGTTTCGCATGGATCAATTTTCATGCGAAAAGAACTGCAGAGTGCTAAAGAACCCAAGCACACATGGCATCAGTACGACACCTTCTTTGAAAGACACCTCCAGTAGCACATTTGCCTTCACTGCCATGCTTGGATAAGCACTGTCTTAGCTGAGTGAGAAGACATAGCATCATCACTTCCCAAACCCTCTCCTCTAACTGATCCAAATACCAAGTCAGTCCAAAACCTGCTTACATTGTGGCATGTCGAATGGTCACAGTACAGTCTACACAGGAACAGAGGCTGAAATCAGAGTGAAGTCGAAGGTCAGGTTCATAAATTCCTATTTGGATATACAGACTAAGTGCAAATCACCACAGAAAAAGTGAAGGGACACATCTGGGTAGCCAGCATTGTTGAAAACCCAGGCTTTCTGTTAGGCTCCTACTTCAGAAATCCCAAGCAGCATGTAAAAGCCCCAGCATATTCTTTTACACAGTAAGAGCAAAGAATAAAACAACATACCCATGACTGGGAACTTCAAAAGCCTGAATTAAAAACAATTTTCAAAGAACACTGAACATTATCCTTGCTGCCAGTGCATTTCCCAATGCTGAATAAATCCAAAGCAAAAATCTCACCAAAAAAAAAAAAAAAAAAAGCTTCTCTGCTAAAAACATCTTGTCTGCTTTTAAAGGCGCAAGTAGTTTCCATAATCCTATAGGTAGCCTCTGCTCTGATATAAATTACACTAAGCAATGAAAGTGCTGACCCTGCCTTAACACTTGCACCACAAACAACACACACTGTACAACCTAATTCCGTAATGCTCATTCACATATATAGCTCCACAGAAGTTAATGGGATTATGGAAGGGATTGGAGACTTCAGGATCTGACCAACAGAACCTCTTTGGCTTACTGCAAAGGACTCAGCAAAGAGAAACACGATGATTGTTCATCCATCTTAGGAGATATATATACTACAGTCTTCGCTCAAAACAAAACAAACAAAAACATCAGCAGCACTGCTTTGCTACCCCCATCTGCCCTGTTCTATAAGAGACCAAAGAAGCATTTAGTGAAGCTAAAGACCAGAAAACTGAAAAAAGTTTCAGTTGTTATCAGAGAAACAGATAATTAACCACTGTAGCTCTCTGCTGCAGGATGCCATTGAGACAAAGCATTCTGTAGTAGTTTCATCAATTAATTAGCACATTGTATACAGTAACACATCAGAATAAATAGATTCTGTGACCAACATCTGCTGCCATATCTTAACAGCAACCGGAGTGTCTGCACACACATGCATGCACCCAAGTACACATACAGAGAGCACATTCTTAAAAATAGGACATGTAATTTGCACGAAGGTTTAACATTCCTGTTTCTTCCCTAGATTCTAGCTTTGCAAAACCTGTAAACTTGTAATTCAACATTTGCAGAGTGCTTCGAAGTTTCTCTGAGCTCTCCTTTCCCGCCCCCCCAAATATTTTCCCTCCCCTACAAACAGAAAACACAAGAAGAGACCTGTTTATCACATGACCTTCCTTTGGAGGAATCCTTACATTTGTACTCTCTGAATCACTTACATATTGAAGAAAAAGTAAACTGTAAATAATATTTACATGAAGCACTCTATTCTTACCTTCCTGTCTTTTAGGTTAGCCTTCTGGGCACGTGAAATTTACTAGGTGCTCTTTCTTTCTTCTTGTAGACAGTTTAGGCATGAGCTTGTCTGTATGTGTGCGCTTCTGTTTATGTTTACAAAAAATCTGATATATTTCAAAGAAGGCACACTTGCTGTGCTTTGACTGCCTAAATATCACTACTTACGTATTTTTACAGTATTATCAATCAATATGGCTTTATAGAACAGGATTATCTTTAAAAATAACTACTCATATTTAAAGATAATAAATATACTTACTGAACAAGAAAAGGGGAGCATAAAAGAAATGGAAGCCACTAGGGACGCTAATGTGACACATACATATTTTCTGTATGTCTATATGTGCAGCAGAACCAACGTGGTCCAGCCTTTAGAAGTCAAGAGATACTAATTCTCCTAGTAACCTTGAGCAAGCTAAACCTCCCCTTGCCCTCCCGTACCTTCTAGGTAGAGAAGCTGTCTGGGACAGATAACTGTTTCTTTTTATGACGTGGCAGCAACTAATACAAGACAGAACAATCTTTCAGTAGCATAATCCATAAAAATGAAACACTAACGTACCAAATATTGCCCCAGACCAGCAGCAGTACCAGGCAGAATAAAGAAGCAGCAACTACAAGTAAGCAAACCCTGATCTTTGTGTAGAAGAGCAAAGAGCGCATTCTGCTTAGAACAAGTCCCACCAACAATCATCTGGGCTCCACTCTAATACCCTTGATTTGGGGGACTATGATGAGTACCCATACGTGGAGGTGTAGCAACCACGGCACTGACACAAGCATAGGGCACTTAACTGGTTAAAAATCAAACATGGGTAACACCAGGAGCACAGGCAGTTTTGCTGAAATGAGATCTGCGCAGCAGGGCAGGCATGGCTTTTCTTCATTACCCTAATAGCCTAATAAATAAATAAGGGATAGTTGTGTCCATGGTAATCACGCTGGTGATTTTTTTTCTTCCTTTCCAGACACCTTAGGAGAGAGGCAGCCATACCAGGGCTGCAGAATCTGATATGCAAATAAAAAACTGAGACCTAAATGAAGCCCCTTCTGTGATAGGATTTAATTAAAACTACTGTGAATTCTCAGACATCTAAACCATCTACCATTCATCAGGCACCAGTGATACCTGAAGCTGTTGCAAATTATTTTTTACTCCTAAATTTCTTATGAACAGATGGCAAAAGGTATTTACACCTCTGCATAGAAGCACACAAAATAAAAGTCCTCAGAAACGACAGAGTGATGGAGACTAACCAGTAGGCTCTTCACTTAAAGACACAACGGTTTCATACCCTGCCATTCCCAGCTTCTGCTTTATCCAAACTACAGCAAGTGTTGGCTTCCTAAAGTAGAGTCTTCTCAGCATGTCACACGCAGGGCAGCATCCATGCGCTGCTGACTTGGTAATTGCATTATCTGCAGCTGCTGATGAATGAACAACTGTAATGCATACATCCTGGGTTTAGCTCTCTCGGGACAAGGAGATACAGACTCCCCATACCAGATTCACTCAGTTTGCCGAGTCCGGAGGCACACAGAAAACGCCCGTGTGCATTCCCTCTAATTTTAAAAGCAATGTTGCATTATGCTCCCCCTTCCCACTGACAGAAAAATAACATTTCTATTTACAAGCACGAGAAACTCGTTCCCAAATCTACTTCCCTGCATCTGCAACGTATTTTCCCCGCAAATAACAAGGCTTGAATAAAGGCTTGCAAAAATTGTGGTGTAACACCAACCGCATCTCCAGATATCAGAAAAAAAAAAAAGAGAGAGAGAGAAAGAGGCGCTAATATCCCACAGCATAATGGCCCTTTAAAGAACACCTAGTCCTTATGGGTATAAATAATCCCAAGAATAAAATGGAGCCAAGGCGATTTTCATTACAGAGAGGGGTGGGACTGACCAAGCTGCCAGGGTCTGCGAAAGCCCCGGCTGCTCCGAAAAGTTAAACGCGCAGAGGTGCTTACCTTGGAGAGGCAGCGGCGGCGGCGGCAGCCTCCCTCCCCGCCTGCCTGCCCGCCCGGCCGGGACGCCGCAGCCCCGCCGCCCCGCTGGCCCGGGCCGTGCGGCCGCCGCTCCCCCGGCAGGCGGCGCCGCCGCCGGGACCCGCCCCCCGCCCGCCAACCACCCGCTCGGCGCCGGCACCCAGCGAGCCCTTTCCACCGGCGCAACGGGAAAAAGGAGAAAGAAGGGCCTGCGCTTCCCAATCGCGGCGGGGGGGGGGGGGATAAAAAAAAAAACACCACCCAAAGCCAGCCCTGAGGAAGGCGGGAGCGGAGCGGCGGCCCCGGGGCGGGGGGATGCGGCAGCCCCTCGCCCGACCTGTTGCTTGTGTCGGTCGGTGCTGGCTCCCGGGGTGGTGAAATCTGCTGAGGGTTGAGGGCTGGGAGAGCCCTTTGTCGGTTCGGATAGGTACGAGGCTTAGCGAGCGGGAAATGAAGGGATTTTTCAATGCAGCCATCGTTGTATTGATTGTGTGTAATACAAATCACGGGGAGAAAAAAGGAGGAAGAGATGAAGGAGGGGGGAAGAGATGACACTGATCAATCACCGAATGCTTCATCTGTGAAAAAAAGATCGAATAGAAGAGAGGGGAAATCCCTAACAAATCCCTGCCTCATTCACCCTGCAGTGCATGGGATTAATATTACCATTTAGGTTTCATTGATGCTTAGGGCACCGCTCCTGAATTAGCTCAGGTGCTCTGTGAAAGTGAGGGAAAGCCAGTCCATGCTCAAGAGCGTATGCACAAAACACATAAAGGCACCAACCCATGTAAGGCCTGACTGTGCTGCCTTTGTGTAAGGAGGAAACACAGTGGACATAGAATTTCATCCTTCTCAGGCTGTCCTGACATCTCGTGTTCTTTTTTTTGTCTTCAGCAGTTACAGTTCTATTTTCTTTCTTTTTCACCTTCAAAGTTCTTTTTGTCTTTAATATATTGACAGCCAGAGGAATCTAGTTTATTTGTCTTTACTTGAATACTACCCACAAATCAAAAATATCACCAAATAATTCAAACCAATTGCCGAAAGAAATTACTTAGATCTCTATCCGTAAATCGGTTTGAGAAAAGATCAAACATAGTTTGGCTACAATTGCCAGAAGACTCAAAGGAAGTTTAGCACCAAACTTTGCTCCCTCTAAAAGCACACTAACCTCACAAGGGCAGCTGGAAAAACCTCCGTCATTTCAGAGAGATGAATGTGTACAAAAGGCAGGCTAGCTGCCTTCCAGATGGGGACCGGAAGTTCGTGGCGGTGATGCCGAGCAGCCCTCTGCTTCTTGCAATCCCCAGGAGAGTGCAACGTGACTGTCATCTCAGAGCAGAATGGACAGCCAGGGAATCTCAAGTCTGAAATCCAGCTTGCGCAGAAAATAAATGGTATGGCAAGTGCTCTTGCCACACCTGTCTGTTTCTCTCTCATCCAACGGAGAGAAGGGCAATAAAATTTGTGGCATCCTGCCAAAACCATTGAACCCGCTTAGGCATGAAACCTCATATTACCCAGGCTGAGTACTATCAAGGCGAAAAAAAAAGGTTGACATTTTATTCACTGATATTCCCACCCCCAAAAAATAAAGACTCATTGCATCATAAGAATAGCATTCTGTGAGAATAACGGAAAGCAATACCTGGGGTTAACCTATACAGCTGAAATGCTCATTTTCAATTTAGAGACTTACTGAAGTGCAAAATGTGTGCGTGTGTGTGTATACATCTCCATGCAAAAGAGGCAGAGCCAGGGATCAATGTAGGTAGACAGACAGTTAATCACCGTAGCCTTGATCTCTCCTGACCTGTTCAGGGTCTGTAGGAGTTGTTTGCCTGTCTCTGCTCTTGAAGCAGTGCTTCTAAGGACCAGCTTGAGTACCTTTAATTTAAGTAGATTGGGGATTTGCTGGTTCATCCCTGGACCGTGGAATGTCAATCCACCGATCTACAATAGCTGTTCTGTTCCAGGCCCTTGCATGGGGAAGGCAGACAGGTGCTTAGTGGGACAGGTTCATCGATCAGGCAGGTCAACCAGTAGCACAAAGCAAAGCTGGCTGTGCCCTTCCACTGCGTTAGTGCCTCTCAGTGCAAGAAGTCCTGGACTACACTTTTTATCTGCACTGTTAAAGTACCACTCCTGCTATCCTTAGAAAGATTATACAGCTGCTTATGGTCCCTGTACAGCACTACAAATGAGTTGATGGGGTCACAGGGAATGCACAAATGAAGGTCTTTTCTGCGTGCAACAGAGGAGTCAGGTCTGTTATGATATAAGCTTAGCATTTACACGGCCACCAAATTAGTTCCACCCACAACAGCAAGCAACTGCAAGTCAAACCATGGAGAAATTATGATTTTCAGTGAAAGAATACTTACATACATGATCCAATTTTCAAAACCTATCGAGTTTTTCTGAACATCCACCTAAATAAGAGCAGGCATCTTTCAAAAAATGCTCAAAAAACAAGCCTGCGCCATTTAGCTCATACAGATAAAAAAGCCATCAAACCATACTCGGGCTATCTGTGAGACGCCAGCATTTCCCTTGTAACAGAAGAGGGCTTTGTACCTTACTGCTGCCAGCAGGTGACTTTACAGATGCTCATCTGCTAAGCATTTTGTAAATAGCAAACATTTGTCTTCTGAAATGCCCCATCTTCCTGCTCCACTCAAAAGCAGGAAGCCTGCCTTCCTGCTTGTGCCCCTGCTGTATTTAAAAAAATGCATGTAATTGACTGTTATGTTACTAGCAGCCAAGGTAGTAACGTAACAGTCAGTCTAAGATGACACATGAACATGAGAGCCTGAACACAAGTATGTGGCAGGGCCAATCATTTCGTTAGGAAGTGAACTCAGCCCTTCCTGCGAGGAGCTATGTTACCAGAGGGAGCAAATCTTTCATCACAAAGTTACTGCTTTGAATCCAATGCAGAGGCAGCTCAGGCTGAATGAATGGATATTCCCCACTGAGACTGCATCCTCAGCAAACTGCCCCAGACAGCAAGGACTGAACTCTATTTTTCTCTTGAACGGTGGCTCTTGAAGACAAGTACAAGGAGGAAACTAACACTGCCAATACTTCAGGTAGAGGCCTGTAAGAACAACTAATAGCCTTCACAGTAATATCAATTGACAGGCATCCTTCTTTTTAAAGGGTTTTTCCTGTGTGCAAATACAAGGACTGCACCACACTTAAAACCCTGAGACATTACCCAGGTGCTTTGGAATTTTAATGCTAATCTAAATACCCTCACTGGAACAAGATAAATGTAATGGCTAAATAACTGGTATGAGAAAACAGAGATAAATGGATTATGGGGCAACACAGACAAAAAGCATTCAAAAGTATAGCGGAACCCTTCTTACTAGAAAGACTTTGGCCACACTGCATGTTTGCTTCCACACCCCCTTTCCACTGAAATTTTGAACTGTGAGTTTACAAAAAAAAGTGACGCTTCACTAGATAGCTAGCATTTGAGTCCACATCCTGGTTCCAGGAGCTGTGATAGCTCCCTTGAAATTTTTCTCTGTTCCCACAAACCGTGTAACTTGGTAGATTCTTAATGACAAACGTTCATATGTAATAAATATATAGGCACAAATACTCCTAACTTCCTGAAGTTTGTGGGACTTCTGTGATATTTCATGATGATGAGAGTTATCATATTGACCAGGAAATTCCCAAACCATGCTTCTAGATTATGTCAAAGGAAGTACACATTAAGGCTTTGCACAAACAGGCCCACTGCTGCCAGTTAGTGCTGGAATGGGGATCCCCTGCGTGAGGTGGCACAGGAACTGGATGAGACAGACCTTGCTAGCAGCATGCTGTCGGTGATGTGAAAGGAAGAAAAATCCTGGCTCAACTCAAACCCAGATAAACTTTCCGCAGCACTAAAGCAACACCATTTTTTTATTAGTAAAATAAATTTTTTAAAAACAAAATCTGTGACACCACTGATCCCAAACCCTGCCGTTTCCATAGCCATAGTCTGAGCAAAAGTGCACTTCGAGGGTGACCTATCCCGCTTCATAAGGCAGCAGCTTAGACAAGCAAATCAAGTGTTGTAACTCAGGTCAGCCTCTCAGTGTCACAGCCTCAATGCAGGTATACTGACCCCAGGCCCCTCTTCTGGGCTCCCACCATTCACCAGCACACTATTTAAACCAGACACAAAGTCATGCTGATTCTGTGAAGGCATCCAGACAGAGCAACTGCAACATTTTCCAAAGGCAAAATCATAGACTGTAGTGAAAGGGAAATTGTATTGACTTTTTGCATTGCTAACACAGGATTTGCAAGCACACAGGCTATGTTTGTTCAACCAGAGTTGAAAAGAAAACCAGAATCATATGAAACATCCCTCTAATCCATGAACCCAGTGAACAGGATGGCCCCAGCTATTGTGTCCGTACATATGGCTTGGGGTCCTTAATCCTTCAAATTATTGGCATGGTGCGCTTGTACTGTGACAGCTCTTTCAGATCTTTTCCCATCTCTATTGTTTTGTTTTCTGCTTGAGTAAATAGCAGGGCAAAAGTGAGACACATTTGTTTCTGCTGTCAGGATGAATGGCCTGGATCTTCACCACCCTGCTTTTTCTGTCGACACTGTACCTTGGCTAATGCATATGAGCAACCATCAAGGAAGGAGTCCTCTCCCATTTAGTCTTGTATGAAAAGTGCAGTGTGGAAATGATGGCATGAAGAACAAAGCTGTCAAGGATGAGAGCCAAAAATACAGAAAAAAACCTAAAAGCCAGAATCCACCTTATTTACATCACAGATCACCATTCGTATCACGGTAAGCAAATGCAAAGTGAACAAATTGCCGATGGAGAAATTGGGGCAAAGAATGGCAATATGACCATGGTCACCCCACATCCAGTGGCCGAGCAGAGAAGAGAGGCCAGGTTTTCTTAGTCCTGATTTCATCATGTATCCACTAGGCAGCACTGCCTTGTTTTTGCATCAGAATCATTACAAATTATTAAACCAGGATTATGGTGATTTATACCACCTTTACACAGACAAACAGGGGAAACAGAGAAACTACACTGTGGAAAGGTTGAGCTACGAGGTGATCTTGAACAGCTCAGAGACTTTGTGTCACAGTTTTCAGCCTTGTCTGTGGTAAACACTGCAGGCTCCCAGCTGATATGGGAGGGGTCAAGACAGCGTTGTCTTCTGGAAATCCTTTAGAAAAAAAGATTTTAACTCATTCAATGAGCAGCCCTTATTTGCCCTCAAAAGACTCTGATTTACTTTTAAACCATTTCAGACTCTCTAGAGAGTCCCACTACCTTTATTCTTCATAATATACTGTAAAGAACTGTGATTCTTGTTGGTATTGACAGTAAAAAGGGAAGAAAGCAGCATTCTGATTGTGCTTGCTCTAGAGAAATAGGACAAAGATAACCTTAGCATCTGTTGTTATATTCCAAATCCCAGGAGGAATGAGGGCTCTGAATGCTAGTTTAACACTTCTGTTGCTGGGAACTATGTAAAGGGAACAAGCAGGCTCTGCAAGCTAAGAGAGTTTTCTTCTGTGCAGAGATAAAGTTTGACTTTTCCTTCTCTGTCTTCCACCATTACAGCCTATTCCTTCTGTCTGTCTGGTAGACAGGGTGGTATGGAGAAGGATGTATAGGCGTAATTATTCAGAGTCCTGGCTTTGTTTCCAGCTTTGCAACTGCTGCACGCAGCCCTGTACAAAACACTTGCCCACTCTATCACATTGCCCATATTTCCAGCCCCTTCAATTCAAGTAGGGGCTGCCACACATACCAGCATCCACAGACATGTTCCCTGTCCCTAATGCAGAAAGTCAAGAAAGTTTTGGTCTCAAGTCTGAGTCTATCGCAGACCATATGTGCAAGAAATCCATGCTGCCTCAAAGGGAGCGTTTTGCTGTGCAGTTGTGACAGGGTTGGGGGGCATATGTTTCTGCCTAGCCTAATTAATCATTAAACCATTTCAACGACTGATTCCTCTTTGACGGGTTATGCAGGGTTATTCACATCTATAAATGTATATACGCACATATACACGTGTACACACAGAGAACATTAAGCCATCTTTGTTAGTGAAACACAGCTCAGCATTTTAACAGGTAATGTTGTATTCCCCAATAAGATATAGATAATACTTAGAATAAGGTTTTCCATACAAATAGTAAAAATTTATGAACCTGGAATACTTTCATAAATGCATTATGATGACTACTTCAACTTTTTGTTATGAAGAATATTCTGACAACAGAACAGAATGTTTATAAGCAAATAATAATAACAACATTAAAGAGGTACAAACAGAGTCTAAGTGTATTTCAGGTTTTAGTTTGAGCAATGCTAAACATATTTTTTCTTTCACTGATATGTTCTCATCTTATTCAGAATCCATAGGGACATCCCATCCTAAAGAGGGATCAGATCTGATCTAGGGAGCAAGCTTCATCAGTAGGGAGACTTTTCCCATCTATCTCTACGGGTAGCAAAATACCTTTATCTAGCTGGAAACTTAAGCTGGTGCAATGCAAAAGTAAACAGTGAGGAAAATGCTAAGCAATCAATAATACTGTGCAATGTCCATGACTAGCTGTAAACATATCTTCCCCAGATTGGCTGCCTTTGCTGTGATCCCCCTTTCCAAGATTCAATATTATTCCTACCTTAAAAGAGCAGAAACAGTCTGTGGCTCAAGACAATTCCTTCCCTTCCACTCGCAAAGGAACTGAGAGAGCTCTTCTGCCCATTCTTGCCCTGTCCACCCTGGAAAAGGAGAGTGAAGAAATGAAAACACTTTAAAAACCTGTAGGAGAAGGTGAGCTGTGTTGTTAGGGACACAATTTAAAAGTGAAATTGCTGAAAGAATGTAGGTTTAGAGACAGATTTAACTGTTTACATGGACAAATGGAAGAGCTAAAGTACAGATGTTAGAATTTTTCCTTCATTTCCTTCATTTAAGGCTGATTGCTTTGCATGAAATACCAATCCAGCTTCTGTAGCCTGATTTTTAATTTTAAATGCAAATTGAACTGAACAGATCTGGAAAAGTTCTGATAGTTCTTTTAGGATTTCTGCCTTCTTTGCATTTCTTTATACCTGTTCAAACCAAAAGATAGGTAAAGAAACAACCCAAGAGATGTGCTGAATCTAAACATCTTTAGAAATTAATAAAGAAAGAGAACCTAAGCTTATAACACTTTAGACCAAAGCCCATCACCAAACCTCACTGGCAGCCAGGTTTATTTCTCAGTATTTTCACTTGTAAAACTGAAGTCTTGAAAGCAATTTGGGAGAGGAGCAAAGCACTTATTCTCTGCTGGGATTTAATTTGCTTTCTGTCTGTATTTCTGTCAACCACAAAGAAATCTTTACCTATCCACAGCGAGCCTAAAACATTTGCAGTGTGAAGGAACTGAGCACAGCAACACTGAACACAAACAAAGAAACAAAAACCTCAACAACCCAGAAACAAAGCTAAGGTTGAAAAAAGTAGCATTAGAAAAATCAGATTCCTTCATCTCTCATTCATCATAGAGATTTAAGCTTGTGCAGAACATTAGATCTAAGTTCGGATCTATCTTGCATAAAGAATCGTAATAAATAGTGGTAAACTTCACACTCAAATGTTGAAATCATCATCATAATCATCTTGCTTTACATTAAAGGCATTTTGGAGCATCACTGAACTAATATTCACAGTCCAGCTACTGCACAGATAGATTTTTTTTTTTTTTCAAATTTTTTTTTTGGCAAAGAATAAAGTAATATGGTGTGAGTACTCCCCCTTTCCACCTTAAAATTTAAACTAAAATAACTTGGAAAGCTTCACTCAAAAGCCCAACTCAAAATATCCTCTAGGGGACTTGTTTAAAGCTGCAGAGTCCTTCTCCATTCCCAAGCTCCCAAAATACTCCATTTTCCACCAGGGCAGCCTCTTATCCTAATGGTTGAACTTTTAACACGAAACCTGTATAATGCCAGGGACAGAGTAAAGCAGTACTCCAGGTATTTGTCCTTTGACCAATTTAACTGAAGCTGGGAACGTTAACTCCTGCTGAGTCCCAGCCTGTCATGGGTAGCCTGCTTTCAGTACCCACTTTGCTTCTAGGCCTTTGTATTCTTCATGGCAGATTTAAGTGTAATGCCTTGTTCACTCATCCCCTTTCTCTTTCAATTCCCAAAACTATCAATGTAATCCGCACTCGGAAAATCAGGATTTTCTAGTCTTCTAAGTAGCCACTTACCCACCGAGGTAAATTAAGTGCTGTCCACAAACCTTGGACATGGACTTGCTTCCCAACAGCCGATCTACCAAGTGGCTTAAGCAAAGATACAGTATTAAAGTCCTAGGACAGAACACAGATCCTGCTCTGCTGCCCCTTCGACAGGATGTTTAATTCCAATTAAGGGGCAAAAAGGAAAAATGGGGGCAGTACTGTTTTAAAAGTTATCACAACTAGTCAACCAAAACTCTTGAGTCCTCACATTTGTGTTATGCTACATAGTCTATGTCTGTCCCAGTCTGAGACTTAAAACTGATGAGTGAGAGGTAAGCTGCGTATATGGAATCCCTAATGTTCTGAAGCGTTGAGATGATATCAAGTCATTGTGCTAGCATTTCTTTGAAATAAACACACAAATTATGGAGAATTACTGAAAGACATACCCTGAGCCACTGGGCTTTCACTATTATTTGTTTGCTGAATAAACTGCTCCACTCTGGGAGTGTCAGTGTGTTATTTTGTAAACACAAAGGATCAAAGAGCCACATCTTTATGACGTATGCTTTATAAGCATATAGAAATATTTCTGCTATGTAATTTGGGATACCCTTAATGAGCAATCTGGGAGTCAACTTTCCTCTGTAGCTTTCAAAGCAGTTTCAGATGGAAAGCAAAGCTCCTCATTTCTGAGACTCAGAAAATTAAATGACTGGCACACAGTCTAACACCAAGCTATGGGTCAGGGACAGCAATCCCGCTGTTCTGACCCCCAGTCTGAGGTCCTGTGCACCAAACGCTCCATTGCGGGACACTGACTGCAAGGTGTAATTATTTCTCTTAACGCAAATGAAGACATTTTTTGTATTCCAGAATAGAAATCTGTCCTGTCATACCTATGAATTACCCGGAAAACTCCCTTCATTATCTCCAAGTCATTAAAATAATCACAGTTTTATTTTGCAATCCCAGCACTTCCCTTAGTTGCTAAACTAGCACTTTCCTTTGGAATTGCACGGTATTTTAAGTAACCTATCTGTACAAAAGCCTTGTCTGAGATCATTTATCAAAAGAAACCGTATCTATGACAAATAAATCAATAAACATTTAAAACAGGTAATATGGTGCAGCTGAAGGAGGGAGATACAGAGCTTCCCACCTAAAGATTATGAATATGAAACCCCATTGGGTCAAATAGTGACATAGATTGCTACTACTGGGGTATTTCAGTGGTGTGTTTGGAATATTGTCACTGTGCTTAGACTGTTTCGAGACTATTCCTAACAAATAAGCAGCTTCCTCATTTAGCTGGCACCTTGCTTGACAGACCCTGATGGGATGGACAATAGAAAAGAGCCTGAGTATCATTTGGCACACACACTGCAGAAGTGACGAGAGGATAACAACATTGGGGACCACTGGGTGAGGCCTGGGGGTACTGATTTAGATGCTGGACTACAATGATGAATCTCCTGTGCCAAGTCAGTCTGATTGCCATTATTACCCGGAAGCTTGGGGACAGATTTTTGTCCTCCGCATATTAACTAAGGGAATATATGCAAATGTAACAGGCATTAAAACCATCAGTCATAGTGCTTGCCTTAATAAATATATTTGGATATGGCATCCATACCACTCCTGCTTTACTGGCTGTAGCAACCATTTTAAGAGCATTGCCATGTGCCATTTTATCACACTACGTACAAGGAGTGTACTCTGTTTTTTTCTTCAACAAGAACTTTACTGTTATTGATATAAGGACACATTCGCTAGCAATTTTGATAGTAGGACACAGTCACAGTCCAAGGTATGGACAAATATAAGCTTGCCAGGTACATTCTTGTTTGAAAACCCACATATGTATGTATGTTTGTATGTACGTACATATATATATTCTTGTTCCCATGCCACACAACGCATTATATAAAAATCATTTTACTTTGTGAACATCATCTTCTGGTAATGCTTGAAGCTACAGAGATTAAAGAAATTGCTCTGCCTTCCACTGAGCATTTAATTTGCCTGAATGTTAGCTGTTACAATAAACAGATTGTAATGAATGTGGTCTTGGAAAATTTAATCCATTTCTATTATTTCCTTGCAGCTTGTGTCTGTAAAAAGTGTTCATTGGCTATGGAAAATTAGCTGCATAGAGTAGAGAGAGACTATCACTAGATTCCTAGTGCTTAAAAAAAATAGACACACATCCCTCCATGAGTTGGGTACACATCAACAGAATCATCCCATGCCTTCACCGACCAGGCAAATATAGTCTTTGGCAGAATCAGAAAGAGGCCATATTGTATATGGTGTGCAGAAAATGTCAGAAGTTAACTTAATCTGAATGCACTTTTCATGTAAATAGAAATTACTAGACTAGATGGTATAGAGAAAGATGTTTTAAAAGGACTATTGTCAATGACACAAACCCTGCTACATTGGGTTTTAAGAAATTAACCTTCAAAGGTTCCTAGAAGAAAATGTGATGCAAAGGATCACCTTGGCCATCACCAGGAATGGCTACTCTGAAGAGCAACTTTCAACCTCAAGATACAACTCCTGCCATTGATGCCAGCATTTCGGATGGAGCAATATTTGTGAACATGTTGAAACCTGATGCGAGCAACACACTTAATGATTATGCTGTGAAATGTTTTGTCATACCTTTGAGTCACAGCAGCAGGATTGTAGGCTGAGCTGTTTGTGCTGCCAAAAGTCTCAAGGCTCAGCCTAGAAGCAGGAGATGAGAGGGAGTGAAAAGATTTTCCAAACCTCTAGCACCAAGCCAGCAACAGCTCTGGCCCGACACATTATGTGCTGAACAGGGCCCTGATGGGGTTTTGCGCATGATACTGGCACCTGAGCTTCCTTCACCTGCAGAACATGGATGGATTGAGAGCACATTGAGAAAGGCCCCTCCAAAAGTAAGCACTTGGCAACACTGAATTGCACTTCCCTGGGGGCCCCAATGGGGTATGCAAAGCATGCACTGAAAATTAGGAAAGACTTTTTTGTTTCCTTATTCATTTTATGCTGCACACTTCTGTAAATTTCTTTTTCTATCATTTCTAAATATTTATAAAGTTGTGTATATTCCTGAAATACAACAATGTCTTATTACACATACACCAATCTGGGTTACTACTATTAGGAAAGAGAAAGAAAATAATCGCAAAATTGCATTGGTGACATGCTACATAACATGTTAATTCTCGTATTTTTACACAAACTTAATCCACTACAATTCATTGCTTTAACTTTTAGGAATCCTTAGGCAGGAGTATAAACATACAAAAATAAAAAGTAACCGGGATGTGTTAAAGTATAAATAGTTAGTACCAGAAAAACACCAGGACTCAGATTCTAGGCAAGTCACCACAGGCACCATGGAAAGGTCTAGCAGAAACTTCAGATTTTAATGTCTTTACTAGCTGACAACCTAAAAATGTCACAAACTTCAGAAACCCAGACCATGAAACCCAGAACTTTTCAGAAGTTCTGATTTGTTTTTTTATTGCACTTCGGCACAGTAATTATAGCAGGTGCCTATAAAAATCCAGTGTCACTTTGAATCTTTCTAAACCCTTGGCCTCGATGACATTCATCAACAGTAGATCGTACTCCTTAATTACATGCTGTGTGAATTTTTTTTCCTTTATTGCTACATCTGCACATTTCTTTGTGTTTTGTTGTTGTTCCATCTTTGCTGCAGCAGCCAGACACATTAAAAACCTTGAAGAACCATACAATTAGGCAACTTGGATGTTGGAAGCAACTGAACTGCTCAAAGCAACTACACGTTATTTATACACATCCTGGAATGTGCAAATAGATTTATATCACCTATGTGAAGCATATTTTATTTAAAGAACAATAGACCAAATCCCTGTCACATGAAACTCCAATTAAACTGATGAGGTTAACCTCAAGCTGGATACATATTAAAATAGATTCCTAAAGATATATTATCAACAGAGCTCTGACCTGATCTCCCTTTAAAATAAATCACCATGTTATCAGTTTCTGTGCAAAACCAAAAGTGCTCCACCCCCTCTCTCTCTCTCTGACTGTAAAAAGCTGCTCTGTACTAAATTAACAGGCGCCTTTGACTTCTCAGCCTTTGGAGGTTGTGTCTGTGTGTGGTCTGTTCACCCTGTGAAGTGTGACCAGAAACTCATGTGTGTCTGCCACATTTGCTCAACAGCCACCAGTGGCCCAGAGTATCGGCTGCAAAACAAGGTACACATGGCAACAATTAATGGGGGCAGAGAAGTAAATGAACTAACTGCCTACGTCATGGAGGGAGCTTTGAAAGGGGCACAGAATGGAGGAGAATGAAGCATCCCTCAAGTTTGATAATGCATTCACAACTACCTGTAAATTAAGAGATAGCGCCTACTCCTAGAAGCAAGAAAAAACAAATGAGACAAACATATTATGACCAGGATCTATAATGAAATAAAAATAAAGAATATCATATCTGGGAAGATCATAATAAAAGCACCAGCTTCCTAGCAGTTCTCAAACTAGCAGTAGGGCTACTAGACTTTTACAGAGAGCTTCAAACAGCTGTTGATAAAGAAATAAGGCAAGAGTTGATAAAGAAATAAGGCAGGAGTAAGAAAAATAGTATTCCTTACGTTAACCTATAGAGTTCTGTGATGCTCCTTTGCAGATTGCATCTTTCACCCACAAATATCTACAAAATGTATGTGAGATACATGTACAAGAACACAGAGCTGTATACACAGAAATATGTGCTGCGATATGAATGTCATAGCTGACAAGATAAGTAGGATTCAGGCTTACTTTTAGAATCATAGAATCATAGAATTGTTAGGGTTGGAAGGGACCTTAAAGATCATCTAGTTCAACCCCCCTGCCATGGGCAGGGACATCTCCCACTAGATCAGGTTGCTCAGAGCCCCATCCAGCCTGGCCTTAAAAACTTCCAGGGATGGGGCTTCCACCACCTCTCCGGGCAACTTGTTCCAGTGTCTCACCACCCTCATGGTGAAGAACTTCCTAACGTCCAGTCTGAATCGTCCCATCTCTAGTTTTAATCCATTCCCTCTAGTCCTACCATTAACCAACATCCTAAAAAGTCCCTCACCAGCTTTCTTGTTAGGTCCCCTTAAGATACTGGTAGACCACTATAAGGTCTCCTCGGAGCCTTCTTTTCTCCAGACTGAACAACCCCAACTCTCTCAGTCTGTCCTCATAGGAGAGGTGCTCCAGCCCTCTGATCATCCTCGTGGCCCTTCTCTGGACACATTCCAGCACATCCATATCTCTCTTGTAGTAGGGGCTCCAGAATTGTACGCAGTACTCCAGGTGGGGTCTCACAAGAGTGGAGTGGAGGGGGAGAATCACCTCCCTCGACCTGCTGGCCACGCTTCTCCTGATGCAGCCCAGGATACGATGGCTTTCTGGGCCGCTAGTGCACACTGATGGCTCATGTTGAGCCTCTCGTCTACCAGCACCCCCAAGTCCTTTTCTTCAGGGCTGGTCTCAAGCCAGTCACTGCCCAGCCTATATTGGTGCTTGGGATTGCCCCGACCCAGATGGAGGACCTTGCACTTGGTCTTGTTGAACTTCATGAGGTTGGCATGGGCCCATCTCTCCAGCCTGTCAAGGTCCCTCTGGATGGCATCCCTTCCCTCCAGCATGCCAGCCACCCCACACAGCTTGGTGTTGTCGGCAAACTTGCTGAGAGTGCCCTCTATGCCACTGTCCATGTTGCTGATGAAGATGTTAAACAAGACCGGTCCCAGTACTGATCCTCGAGGGCCTCCACTTGGACATGGACCCATTGACAGACGCTCTTTGGGTGCGGCCGTCAAGCCAGTTCTTTATCCACTGAATTGTCAGTCCATCAAAGCCGTATTTTATCAGCTTGGAGACCAGGATGTCATGCAGGACAGCGTCAAAGGCTTTGCTCAGGTCCAGGTAAATGACATCAGTTGCTCTCCCCTTGTCCATTGATGTTGTGACCTTCTCATAGAAGGCTACCAGGTTTGTCAGGCACAATTTGCCCTTGGTGAAGCCATGTTGATGAGAGAGATTTAGTAACCTCAGGTAAACCTTTAGTAAACCTGAGGTTTAGTAACCTCATCCACCACTTCCTTCAGTACCTGTGGGTGTATCCCATCAGGTCCCATGGACTTGTTCACTTTCAGGTTCATCAGATGGTCACGAACCTGATCTTCACTTACGATGGGCAGTTCTGTCCAACCCCTGCCATTGTCTTCTGTGACTCTGGGAGTGCGGCTGGAGCCCTTGCCAGTGAAGACTGAGGAAAAGAAGTAGTTGAGAACCTCGGCCTTCTCCATATCACTTGTCACCAGCTCCCCCATTTCCTTTCTGAGGGGGCCCACACTCTCCCTAGTCTTCTTCTTACCATTAATGTACCTATAGAAATTTTTGCTGTATTTTTTTCTGTAATTTTTTTGTATTTTGTGTTAATACTTGAGAACTGGCCCTTTCTCCAGGGTTAGAGTAGAGGGATCTGAAGTTGCTCAAGATGCTAGCAGCTTTACAAGGAAAATATAGGACAAAAGAATATATTAACCTAGGCCAAAAGGTGGGGGATCAGCAGTCCTGAAGTTGTCTTGACCATGGCCTTTTTCATCCTGCCATGCCCCTTTTCCATTTTATGTTTATCTGTGTGTATGGATGGTGGAAAAGACGAGTTTTCACATCTGCTGAGTTTGCATGCCGTGCCGCTAGTAGTGCAGTGCAGCTCAGCCCTACAGCACTGCCATCCCACCCAGCCACCTCAGACTGCAGAAAAAACATGGGAACTGGAAAGCAGCAGTCAGTCCTATGGCCTTTACTCCAGGAACCATTAAGTGTTTCTGACCAGCCTCTGGGCTCCCTCGAAACAGAAGGAAATGTTCTTGAAATCTCTCTCCTTTCTTATGTCTGATCAGACCAAGTACAAAAGACTGGGTAATTTCCTGTTGATTCCACAATTTTCTCTGGGATGGGGGCACAAAGCACCATTCAGTGACTCATCTTGTCCAATGCACAGATGGGTCTCAGGAGAGATAGAATCATAAACCTTCTGCCTTCTTAAGGAGCAAAACTACAACTAACCTGAAAAAAGCAAGCAAGCAAGCCAGCGGCTTTCACACAGCTTGGGTTTCCACTTTTTTTTCTGCCTGAAAAGCTCAGGCAGAGCACATGTCTTAGTAATATATATCACAAGTAAGCTTCTCAATACATCACAGCCTACACCACTTCACTGTCTCAGCTAGTGGCTGTGATAAGAAAGATGAGGCTATCCAGTCCCAGAGTTTGGGGCATTCAGTTCCAAAGTTTGAGGGTATTTCATTCACCTTGTGCAGCTAATGCTTAACTGAGAAAGAGGCTTTGATTCATCTGGCCATGGGTCAATTCAGATAGAGAAGAGGATAGGATATTATAAAAAAAAAAAACAAACAACAGTCAAAGGAAATGGCAGAAGTAATACTTCTAGTACTTCTAATAGAAGTAATACTTCTAATTTTTTGTTTCTATTAACATTTGTAATTAGGTGTATCATTTTAGCTCTTTGGCTCCTTCAACATATTCAACAGTTGTGGTAATCAATTGTATTTCATTTACCAGTTTTTGAGGTAAGAGGTGAAAGCTGTTCCTTTTCCAATTAGACATTATTCATTGCCTCTCAGCCAGGATAGATTGCAATAACTCTAGTGACATACACTCTTGTGAAAGACCACTCTGAAATTGTAACTAATAGAGAACAGTGCTGCATGGGGGTCATATTTTCATTAGTTTGAGTACTACCTCCTCTGTGTGACAACACTGCTTTCATACCGACTGAAATGGGTCAAGAGGGCAGTGCCCAGATATAAACATGGGACGGGGTATTCTTAGAAAAGAGACTCCCCAGGCTGAGACCCATCAGTCTCCCTAGTTATCGGCAGAACAGACACACATTGGCTCCTGGGGCACAGTGCAGGTTTGGTCTAATTTGACAAGGGAGTGGTCTGAGTGACAGAGAAAAAAAGTGGAAAGCTCTGGGTGACAGGGCAAAAAGCACTGTCAGAAGGCAAAGCCCAGTGGAAATAGTTGTATTTATTTACTGACTTAACCATCGTGCAGAGCTCTGGAGGGGTAATTTTAAAAACTCATATACATTATTTTTGGAAGAATTATCCTGTTAAAGCATGATTAGTACCACCAGATATCTCTCATCCAAGTACTATCTGGATTGCATTTATTAGTTAAATCCGAGTATGACGCCACAGAAATAATGTCCTAATGTATAGGACAATGGATAGAACAGCAGTATACTACATACTTGTTTATATACTCTCAGGTCACTGCTAGGGTGATAAAATACTCATACGCTGCTCTCTGGTTCTGTGACAGGAGCAGAGCTCCTTTAGTTGTATTATGATGAATTATATGAATTATGATATTGTATTAATTCATTCCAGGTCCAGATGTTAGCCAGCACAGCTACAGTTCCATTTTGATGTTCTGAGGTTTGCACATGTAATAAATCACCGTGGCAGCACAGGGATTTATGTGAGCAATTCCTCATACACTTATACAAATTCATACACCTATCAAAGGCTGTCTTGTTTTGCAGCTCACTTCAGACACCACCTGCAAAAGCTTGGTAAGTTTAGGTCAATTTATGCAACAAGAGAGACTCAGTAGGACCAAAGATTCACAGGACCTTTTGGAGAAATGCTTAACATGGAGACTCTTATTGTTACCTCCTTGTTCGCCCTTTACAGCCCCAAACATATTCAGTATACTCATGTACTGAAATCAGAGTTACAGTAATTATGCATCTTGACTCTCCCCTCATTTTAAGGCATTCATCATATCCCAGTTACACTGGCATGGCAGTTTCAAGCAAGCAGAATAACCAAACACATATTCAGCAAAGCTGACACATAAAAGAAAGAAATTCCTCCTGGCCCAGAGTTATGCTGAACAAATGAAACAGGACAGGATTTTCAGAGAAGCTTAGGGCGCTGGACACCCAAATCCCATTAAAAATTGGTTAAGTGACTTCATCTTCTTTAAAAATACTAGCTGTAATTATTCAAAGAACACATCAGTTAATAATTTGGATGTCATGATTCTGGTTTATAAAAATAGGAGCCTAAATCAGGCTCCTGAAGCCATACTGAGGCATTGAAGTAAGCGTCCTGGTTTGCAAAAGTGCTGAATACCAGCCACTCCCACTGACTCACCGAATGTGCTCAGCACCTTGCTGGCAAATCAGGCTCAAATTAGAACACTGACATGAAGCTATTAATCAGCGAAGTCTCAAACCAAAAACAGTTCAGCAGGGGAAGCAAGGAACAGGGTAAAATTAAGACTACAGGGAAGAGTGAAGAGATTGCTCTGCAAAGGCAGATTCCAGGAGATTTTCCCTCAGAAGTTTGACATTATTAATGCATGTAACATAAAACAGTTCCACAAACAGAAGCTCTTTGCTTGAATCAGCTCCGAAGACAATTACACCGGTTTCATATAATGCACAAGGCATCCCCAGAGATTTGCACTAAATCATGTTGACAAGAAAATCAAGACAGAAACCATGCAGAAGAGCTTTGAAAAATAAATCAAAAAGGCTAGGTTGATTCTGCATAGCTCTGGGCATAGATAAGCCAGCTTTCTCCAAAGTCATCTCGGATTGCCACTATGGCATGTAAAAATGCAGAAGGACAGGATAGGGGCAATGTAGAGACTACGTGTCATCTATGGCTATGAAAAAGAAATAATCTTCACTTAACAGCTTAGGAATTCTGTCCTAACTACGTGAGCGCTACTATTGCTTCAGAGATGGCAGGATTGGGCCTCTATTATTGAATATAGCATGTTCCTCTGAAATGTTTGAACTACCACTAAATTATTTTCTGCTTACAAGACACAGGTTTTCAAAAATAAAAATGTATTTTCTGATTTAAATAACAAGCTATCTTTACACAGATTTACGTGCTTCACACTTATATATTTCCTATCTTGCCCTAATACAGTTTTATAAAAGGGTAAACGTTTGGCCCCTTTCCAGAGACACATGGCAGCCTTAAAGCTTGCCTAATGTGTCCCTTGAGAAGTCTCTGGGACAGAGTCCCACATGGGACAGATATACCAGAAAAATCTCTGTTGTGCCATGCCCCATTCTCAGCCACCAGTGCTGGGGTTTTAGCCATACGAAAGAAGGTACGTCCCAAAAATGTCAAAGCTTTGGTGCACCTTGAGAGCTATGAAAGACAAGAAAATTCAGAAAAGCTTGAAGGTTACCCTGAGTTAGATGGCAGCTTGTCTAACTGTGAAGTTTTTGAGTGATTTAAGTCACCAAGGTTCTTCCAGTCTTTGGCTGAATCAGTGATTCTGGCCTACATATTTTGGTAGATATGTCCTCCTCTGTAATTATATTTGATACAATCTTGTTTTTGACAAATAAGCACCCTGAACATATTATTATTTCTCAACATATTCTTTACAAAGCTCTACATTGGTTTTGCACCTTATATTCATTATTTTAGGCAGTTCTCACCCCAGACTCTTTGCACTCCATGTTCCCAAGACAAGAAACTGAGTGACTAAGGGAAAAACGTGTGAAAGAAAGTGGCATGAATAACAATGAAGATGGGTGTGCTCACATAAATCAGCAGTCACCATGGTCACAGATGGCCTCCAGCCTCAAGACTGCCAGGTGACAGTGATTTGTAGGCAGTGCAGCAAAGACAGGCCTTGAAGAGGCTTTTGGAGGACAGTTAGGGGGTAGTTTGACAGAGGAGTTCCTCCCATTTACAACAGAAGGTACCTGAGTGGAAAAATGCAGACAAATAAGGAGATAAGTATTGGTAGAATAAAACAGAGGCACAGGAAATCGGGTATTGCATTAAATAGCGGATGAAGTCTTAGCAATGAAAAAGAAATTGCTCCTTTGGCTTTTTTGGTACCAATTCTCTTATTTTTTCTAACGAAACATGATTTTTGGTTTGGGTTTAAGTGTCCAGCTTATACTGCCTTAACAAGCTTGTTGGATTTTTTTGCACCATAAATAGAGAAATAATGAGAGGAAATAATGAGACATAATATCTCTCCTTTCTTATGTCTGATCAGACCAAGTACAAAAGACTGGGTAATTTCCTGTTGATTCAACAATTTTCTCTGGGATGGGGGCACAAGGCACCGTTCTGTGACTCATCTTGTCCAATGAGAGAAATAAAGAGGAGTAATAATGAACACCCACGTTCTGAAAATAGTAAGAACTTTCACTGGAAGAGTGGTGAAAGGCCAAGTATATTAGTATATTGTTAAGAAACAAGGTGCACAGGAAATCAGATACAACAGCATTTAATCCTTGCTTAAAATGATAGTATCTTTCAGTCATACCATATTTGGGTAGTTCTCACTGAATCCTAGCTAGAACTTATGTTACTAGTAAAATCCTTTGTGACAAGTTTTGTAGGCAAAGGTAATATTTCTTCCTAAATTAACTGATACAGTTGAGAAAAACCAGACAAGCTTCTGGTGATGTCTGCTTCCTAAGTCTTTGACAGAAACACTCCATCATTCCCAGTAAATTTACTTTCTCTGACTCTCTGACACAAACCTTTGAATATGCCATTTAACTTACTAGTAACATAACTGTAGAGAATAATACAGTCTTAGGTAAGACATGGACACGTTCGGACTACTTACTTTACTTTGTATCAAATTTGCTCTTGCCAGGAGCTGTTCACTGAAAAAGTTTGTTCCCAAGGACCTACTGTCTGAGAGGCCTATATGTGATGTTCCCAATAAACATAATTCTAGGACGAATTTGCAAGCCTGGATCTCAGCCTATTTAGGTCCCGACAGAGCCCATGCATTTCACTTGCATCTGGGAGTGATCAAGAGGAGAGAGCACTTGCAAAGACCATTTAGGTATTATTGAAGATATAGCAAAACGTTACTCAATTTTTCTGTGTAGCTGCGGAGAAAGAGGAGGAAAAAAAAGAAAAAAAAATTCATTTATATTCTTAGATTTCTAGGAAGGCAAAGAGATATTTCACACCTTCCTTAGTACCATGTATTGAGGGCAATTATCCAAACATTATCGTTTTAGGAGCTACTCACTGTCGCATTGACTTGAGTCAGTATTATGCTAACCTACAGAACCAGCTCTTTCTTTGCAAGACAAAGATTCTGCTTCTGGGCATATATCTGACTTCAGAAAGTGATTGTTTAGAGCCTGAGTGAAGAGTTACTGTTCAAAGAGACACTTCAAACAAGCTCACTGTGCTTGAAATATATACACTGTACACTGTTACCTGAAAAAAAAAAAATCAACACAAACTCAAAGAAGAAAAAGAGTCACCATTAGTGACTTGGTAAGGACTCTTCCACTAGCGTGTATCTGGTGTTGTTACTTAACGACCAATCCTGACTTCAGCACTTTTAATGTGGAAGATGAGTTACAGATCATCGTACTGATCTTTTGTGAGCGGGAGGAAGCCAGAGCTGCCCAGGAGGGTGCCAAACCACAGGCTGCTCTCTCATTCTCAGGGGACAGAGCAGGAAGGCGGAGGAATGCAGGAGGTCCCTGTTCCACTTGGTGCGTCCAAGCTGATGTTGAGCACTTCACAAATGCTGTGCATGGTTCATACAAGGTGGAACAAGGTGAAAATTTCTAATGCAATCCATGTATCCGTGGAGTAAATCTAAACATTAGCTACTCTTTTCCTCTCCCTCAGCTATTTTGAGTTTGTGTCAGACAGGAGTTTGGACGTGGCTAATACTTTTTCCAGTTGTAGACTACAAAATCCAGGAATTATTTGAGAGCAAGTTTCTCTTATTGGGACCAAAAAGCAGCAAAAGTCACTGTTCATAAGGTCTCCAAAATCCTGATCCAAATCTTGCCAAAAGCTTACACAGCTCAAATGCCACTTTCTTGGTCTCTCTCTGACAGAGAAGGGGAAGCTACACCAACATGAAGAGTCTTGGCAAACCAGTTCTGTTACTTCATTAAAAGGTCGGGACATAGCTGCGGAGTGTGTGTTTATCCAAAGCTCCTAGGCCATGAAAAGGTGGGGCCGTCACTAGCAGAACTACATTTAGTGGGAAGTGTTATGCAGCATGATGACAGTATCATTTATGTCCTATTTAATGTTTCTAATAACAGATAAGACACAATAATAATTCATATTTCTGGTCTCTCCTATTCTGTTAATGCTCATCAGTAAATCAAAAAATTATGATTAATTTTGAAATTACTGCTGCTTTATTTCCTAAAACACGTATTTTTAAACAAAATTCTCACCATATTTATACACTACAGTTATTATCCAATGTAAATTTAAATAAAATGGAATTGTCCACTAAAAAAATAATTGTGTGTAAAGATAATTTGTAACTGTTCTTGAATTTGAATGCTAAATGTACTCTACCTTCTGGGTCACTAAGTTTGTCTTTCTCTGCATCCAAATTAGTATCTCGAATGATATATTAGTGGCCCGAAAGGCAAATCAAAATTATTCAGTCTCCTCTTTTCCATGAATGATGCTATTTCTGTAAAGACACGAAAATTATCTTGCTGGAGTCCGCAAAGATGCTGGGACAGTTAATGCAGTTTTGGTCAACTTTGACAACACTGATTGGAGTTCTGGTGTGTATCCTCCTTTTCGTCAACTCGTTAAGTTTAACGTACCCAAAAGTGCTGTCGGCTGAACGCTATGCTATTTAACAGTGTTTGTGAACATGACATGGTATAACTGAAGTCTCCCAGCATCAGCACTTTCTTACCAAGTTTGAAACGCGTGCCTTGGTCTCATCTTCTATGCCAAACTTCACAGCGTGAACCAATGGCCCAGTACAGAAATAACCATTCTAGTGTAGCACTGGAGCACTGTTAAGGAAAATCTTTAAGAGACTAGAAGCCAGGTGGAACGGATGTTTTCCTTCAAAGCCCCGCAAGGCCTTCCTAGTCTTCAATTTCCTTCTGCTCTGCCTGCCACGTGCTGTGGGGTTTGCTTTGTTTTTTATGCCACAGAGTGATCAGATTGTGGCAATCTTGGTTTATTTGTTTAAGAGAAGCTGTTGCCATTTCCATTTGACAGAATGTCTTGTTTTCCTGTGCCATATTACCTTTTTTCCCTTGCTACTTGATCTGCTGCTACAAGGGAAACATTGATAGAAGTGCTTTATTGGGGTGGAAATAAGGGAATACGGAGGTTCTGCTGGGACCCTGTGCAGTCAGTACTTGTGTAGTAATCAGAATAACCTCAAGATTTTTGGAGCCTGGGAGCACATACACTATTTGCTCTCTCCTGCCCCAGCATGGGAAGATCCTGTAAGTCTCTGGGGCCTGAAAACGTAAGTCCATCTATCTTCCCTGCCCCTACTTCTCAGTACTCATAGTTTTCATGAACCTAAGCAATAATGACCTCAAAAATCCCAAGAGAAAAGTTCAAACAGTGAATGCTTGCTTTTTGCTCCCAGCCATATAATTGCCAAATAATGGATAGCTTCTTAATTGCTTTTATACAAAAGACGTGTTATGACTCTTTTCTTTCATCTTTCTTTCTTCCTGTTTCCTCCTACATCAAAAGGCATGTTTGCTTTCCTCCACTGCCTGGTCTTCTTAGATTGGCTTTTTCTTGGTGCTTCTCTGCACAACAGCATTTTCTTTATTCTGACAGAAACTATTTTGTATCTGCCTGCAAACTCTCCTAAACAGAATAATCTCCATGTGATTATTATTTCTGTAAAAATGAGACCTATGCAATATAGTTGCATTCACATTTCTGACAAACTCACATTTCTACATACTCTTGCAATTGTATCAAGGCATCTGTGAAGTACTCAGCACAGAGGGATGGCTTTGCCACTTGCCAAGTTTTTCTTTTTTACATCAATAGAGAGCCCTTTTTGCTTTAGAGGGAGAGGGTAGTAAGTTTCACACAGTGGAGGGTCAAGCACACAAGAAGTGAGTGATCTATCACATGTAGGCTTCTTTTTATGTTCTGTTATCAGATCTATCTCAGAAGTTGCCAATGCTGTAGATCCCCATTACCAAAATATAAACGCAAGGCTTCTTAGAGCCTCTACAGCATTTCAACATTCCAATATTTTTTTGTAATCACAGATAAGGTAAGATTCTATTAATTATTCTTGTGGACAAATGAGGAAGCCCTTAAAGAGACAGGTGAAACTTGTTCAAAGCTAGTCAGTAAGTAGCAGAGGTGCAAAAAGTATCTCCTGACCTCTGATCATGAACCTCAAAATATGCAGGCTCTGGTTAGCCTGAGGTGCAGGTCGGCATACACAGGCAGAGTGTAAACTGTGACCAAATGTGATTAAAGTTTTATTTTGCAAAAAGCATTACACATATTCTGTTTTTCAACAACTGCATATCAGGATAATTCAATGGCTGTAGTTTCCAAAAATCAGTGGTGGTGAGCGAGGTCTTTTATAACACTCAAGGCTTTCTACAAAGTATTAGAATGAGAGATGTTTATTTGAAGTTTATACTCTGAATGCACAAATCAAGTCTCTCAGTGACATAAATGTCAAATAAATTAAACGTGGTGAGGTAGAAACATGTTCTGTAGTGTTTTTTTCATGACATTAGGAATGCAGTGGCATGGAAGTTAAGAACAGAGCTGTACTACGTAAGGAAAAGGAATAAGACTAGAGAGGAGAGCAGCAAACAGAGTAAAAATAGTTCTACGTGATTGCTGATTGCAGGTCCCCAATTTGAATTTTCTTGGGCCTGTAATTTTTTCCTCATGAGTGCTGAGCATCTGCAGTACGCAGCATTTTTGAAAACAGCTTTTAAGTTATAGGGATTTCAATTTAAATATATCAAGAGTTAGGATTTGTTCAAATGTTGGCTTTCTTTTTTCCCAACTGTGGCATCAATGGAGCCATCTTCAGCAATTTCTCTCATTTTAGAAGAATTACTTAGTTGGAGCTCAATAATATTTTAGTCTCCTTGGTTATGTAACTAAATAGCCATAAAACAAACCAAGGATGGGTTCGTCACAGCTGACATGGAATGGGGAAATGAAGCTGATCTGCCGCTGCCTTTTGGGTGACAACAGAAAAGGCCCTTCCCTGACTCAACTTCTGCCTCTGCATAGCACTGGTTGACATTTTTTCCTCCTTTGTAATGCTTGGGCAGACACTTTTTTTTCTTCCTCTCACCCCTCTATGGATAGAGCTCGATCTCACACAGTATTCCGTTCACAGATTCTTCTGTTTCAAGGCAGCTGCTAAAACATACTTCAGGAAATTATTTCTATTAGCATTTTTGCTGAAGGCAGCATCGAGGGCCTTGGCTGGTGGTGCCAGAGTGCAGGATCTCCTTATCACAGCCTTCAGGTCACATCACACAAAGCTGTGGCATAAGAAGAATATTGACATTTCCCCAGAAATGCCATTTGATCACAAAGCAGAGCATATGTCTCACAGAACCATCTCTTGATTTATAGCGAGTGCTGAGAAAAAGCTAGAAACTCCAGTACTAACCTATTTTCATCTACTCATGTTTAAAATTAATGTTAAAGTTACATAGCAAAGGCAAAGTCATCCAGTAACCTATTACCACACGCCCCTATTTCCCAGATGCACACCTTGTTTTCCCTTAGATAATTGCTACATAAAAACTGTAAGTCTCAAATACAATAGGATTGGGAAGGATAAATATCTAAAATAGTCTTGTTTCAGGGGAAGGGGATTGTTATGCACATGCTTTTATATTCCAAACACCACCTAAAGACTGGACTGTGTAGAGATGAAAGAGTAATTGTTTTTAGCTGTCATATCTTTCACATGGCTTCTCACAATAAGCACAAACTTCCTTTAAACGTAATCGCAACAAAGAGCAGATCAAGCACCGATCTGTTTGCTCTGTGCTGATCCACACTTAGCACAACACCTAACAAGAAAACTTGTTCTCCAACTGCTGGTTATGGAGGAAAAAAAATGCACTTTGCAAACTTACATTTGTTACAAGTTTCTGTGAATTTCACAACCTGAATGAGAGCAGTAGTACTTGAATGAACTCTAAAAATCTGTTTCAGAGCCAACAGAGGAAAGAAACTTGTCTCCCGGGTCAGTGCATCACTGCTGTGATGCTAATGCTGCAGCATCAGTTCTGGAGGGGAGGCTGCACAGTGAAGGTCAGAGTGCATCTAAGTGGACGGTACTGGTCCTGGCAAATTCCGGGTTTTACTGTTAGTAAATGCTTCTTGCAGCTACCTGTTAGGTGACTGCTTAGCTTCTAGTGCGCCAGCCAACACAGCAGCCACAGACAGAGACATCCTCCCTGACAGAAACATCACAGCCCGGTGTCTTCCAGACAAAATGAACCAAATCCTTAGGGAGTGTAAATCAGCTCTATCCTATAGAAAGCTGTACCATTTATAGATCATCTAGGAATCTGTCCTCACATAAGCAACTTCAGCAGTAATGAAAGTCACAGCATAGATGGCATGAAGTTTGCCACTACAGTTTACATAATTTTGCCAATGAGCATATCCAATCTCAGCTTAAAATCATCTGAGGATTTCAAAGCAGTAAATCACTGCAGCGTGAGACTGCTTGCACTGATGAAGAGGTGTCAGCCAAGTCTCTTTTATGGTAATTCCAGAGACCAAATCTCTTCCTATTGCAGGGTGTCCCAGGAGGCTGCGGACAATGGCTTTCCCTAGCAAAGATGACCTGGGTCTGCTCAACAATGATAAGAGTTCAAACCACAGCCAATCTTTCCTGTGTTGCCTTTAGCAACACTGATATCAAAATAATGCTAGATACCATGGTGATAAGAACACCTGGAGTCCTGGCTGGGCTGTTTTAAAAGAGAAACATGGCTTTCTATTTGCTAGCAGAGATACAGACCAAAATAAAGCCTTCAGCAGCAATACCTGTCTGCCTTTCAAATGAGTGTGCTGGGAGCTTGCCTACAGTGTTCCTATGTGGTTCTGCAGCAGTGTTAGCCAAACTTCCCTCATTCTGTTTCAGCTGGGTACCCTGGCTTGGGTAATGGGGCAGTCAGTGTTTTTGTAGCAATCCCATCTGTTCCCTCCCAGTCATGAAGGATCTTGCAGATAAGCTAGCAGGAGCGGTAATTCACTGCAGTCTTCCCACCATCATGTATTGTATTTCCCTGTTGTCACTGGCTCTGCAGTCTGGTTTTAGGCAAGTCCCTCTGCCTCATGTTCATTTCTCTTCCATAGTTCACAGGAAAAAAAAAAAGGGATGCAAATTACTGTCCCAAGGACCTTCAAGTTGGACCAGGCCTGGCACAGCATCTCTCAAATAAAGCCACCAGAAACACTGTGCAAGGCCAGCATAGTTTCAAGTCACTACTAGTGCTGTCATGAGGACTCCACCCACCGTGCACTTTCTTTAGCCACATGTGCTGTCACAGCAAAAGTCTGGAAACCTCTGATCTAGCATGTGTTGATCTGCATTACAAAGTGTTTCATAACAAAAGCTTACAGGAATTAAATAACAGCAAATGTGTGAGCATCATATTGCAGTTTACTACCACAATAATTATGTGGCTTGCACTGAGGTTTTACTACTGCTTTCCAAGCAAACTAACAGGAAACATGAAGGAATTTTCTATGCTTAAGTAAATACTGTTAAAGGAACAAGACAATCTCCATCAGGAAAAGGAACTATTGCAGTATTGGCTGGGAAAGAACCCACAGTATTTTATTTTATTAAAACAAATGGAAACTTAGTGATAATTTTTTATCCACATGATGTATATTCAAACACCCATTAAAACGTTAGCTGTTCAAAACACACAATAAAATTGCAACACTTACCACAACCCATTTCAGTTGCTCTGACCGGTGTTCTAGAATCTGTGGACTTGTTAAAATATTTTCCAATACGCCTAAATATTCTATTTTCATTAGAGTTGTCGTTAGCCTAGTATCAAGCCTCTGCTAAACATTTCTAAGCCCAAAGATCTGTACCCAAAGAGCAAGGATGTAGGGGTACTGCTAGAGGCTTCTCACTTCTAAAAAGTCAAATTGACCTCTTGAAGAAACAGCAACTGCTTCTACATTTAGTTTCTGCCACTAATCTCTCTAATTCTTTGTGAAACAGACATAGTCAATATTATTTATTTTTTAATAAAGAAGAGATCACTGGGATTGATGGAAGGAGAGACTAAGGTGAAACACCTATGCAGTGCATGTGGGTAGCTACTTATGTCACTGTTAGGAATAAGACGGTCACACAGGATCTAGAGAAGGCAAAGGCAATACATTAAGTTATTGAAAGAGGCTGTTTACAGTTAGATGAATAGTTTCAAGAAGAGGTTATGGTTTCATATAGTACTCAGCAGCATAAATCCTTTCTGGGGGACAGTAGAGTATTACTGTCGGAGATGGTATTACTCACAAGGCCCAGAAACTTCATGATTATGGATTAACTGTGCTAACTAGAGAGAACTGCAAGTCATACACGTAGTGCCTAACAGGATGCACAAAAACTCTGCACTGAAATCCATGACAGGGGAACATCGGAAAAGGTATCCTAACACCACTTCTCAGAAATCAGCTGGTCTGTATCTACTGTTATCTTTAAAAGATCCCATTCTGTAGCTGTTATAGCTGCCCCATGTCTGACACACTGCACTAAGCAGGCTTAAAACCTAGTGAATCCACTCAGCAGGGGATTTCTCCTGTGAGAGGGAATCCTTTTGTAGTGCAAGACAATTGCAGCTGTTCTTTCCTCAGCTCCTGCTATAGGAAATGCAGCTGGGAAAGTTAGCAAGGCCTGAACAGCAAAAATTCCTCTGTTCCCAGCTTCTGGAATAATGAGTCAGCAACCATTCATGTAACTTTTAGAGCAAGGTACAAACTGAAAAATTTTGCTGGGATGAGTTTAGCACAGTTTGTCACAAAACTGAGAAACTACTGTGTTCTCTGCACCCCTAACCTTGTCCCCAACCCTATTTCCATCTGCATTCAGCACTTAATTACATTTGAGAAAACAGTCTTGTAGGATGCAAGTCTTTCAGGGAGCTGGTGTTTCTAATTAATTCAGAACCTCACTAGATAACATCTGTTCACTGTTACAGTGGTTGGCATAGAGCTCGATGCTCGACTACCATTTCAAATGCATATGCCAAGATCTTCTGCAGAAGGGAAGCAGAACATGATTAAAACTCTCATGATTTTTTTCTAAAATTGGAAGAACCCTTTCAAACCCTGTAGATAAGCATTTGTAGATATACCTGTACAAAGAGGATCCCCGTTACCTTAGGCTGGATGACCCTCAAAACAAAAAGGCTTGCCCTATTCCTATTAATTAGTCAAAGTGATAGGCATGGGATTTTGGTATTGTTTTTAAAGATGCACTTACAGCAATACGGAATACACTACAGTCTTCTGTACTCCTTATCTCCTGCCCATCAATCCAATATGAATATTCAACACCTGCCCTTAACCGAGGCAGGTTGTGGGGCTTTGCTTAGTTTTCTTAGTTCTCTTGACATGGATCCAACTGCTTAGGATGTACTAGAGTAGTCAGACACCAATTCAAGAAGTGCACTTGAGAAGAAGGGGCTTAAGTCTCATTAAAGTCAACAGATCTAAGTACCTGGGCTGTTGCGGCTTTGTTTATCAGCATTCATTCAAGGAACTATACAAGTGACACATTTAGGCACATTGGAGTTCCTGATGCAGCATTCTAGTCATGCTCCTGGAGCGCACAACTGGAAGTCTAGCAAAATTATACTTCTCAAACAGCTAAATTAGATTATTTACCACTGCAAATTAGGATTGCTGGTACCCATCGGTCTAGCTTAGACAGCTCTCTTAAGTAGTAATTTTCCCTCTGCTTTCTTCTCTTACATTGCCTGCAATGCAGAAAAAGCCCTTTGCAGGATTCTGCCAAGAGCACAAGCAAAACACTAGACAGAAAACATACCTAAGACAAGAAAATTAATGAATTTGACTTTTTAAAAAGTGTCTTCACATAAGGTGTGGATGAGCCCTTCTTTGACTTAATCAGCCTTTCCATGGTGGCTATGGCAGTCACACTCCAGCAGATTTAAGGAAACACATGGGGAAAAGAGAACAAATTCACTTGTAAAGGAACTCCACTTGTGTCTGGTATTATTCTAGGTGTGAATCAGCCTAAGCAGTTTACCCCCAAGCAATTTCCATCTTCAAACTCCCGTGCCAACTAATACTTTGCCAAAAGCAGAAAACTGACCACCAAATCTTATCTTGTAGTTAAGCACAGTGCTGCATCTTGAAAACCCATTTTGGGAGAAGGGCTGGGCTTGGAGGTGATAAACAGGATAGGAGAGTTCAATGCTATGTGGCCGCTCCTCAGTTCCTTCCAAAAATAAACTACTACACCCTTTAAAACAAAACCTTGACCATACAAGATATTAAAGTCCTTAGCTCAAGCACTCTTTGTACACGGCAGGAGGAGATGTTATCGGGAGCAGGCTAGCCAACAGAAACAACTGCTAAAGCAAAATCCTTTTGTGACTGGTCCATTGTTTCTGAACACACAGCAAGAAGCAAAGGGTCTCCCTCACTGGAATGGAATAACCCTGTGTAACAGCAAGAAGATTTGCAAATATCATTAGCTACTATTCAAAACAGCAAGACAGTGAAAAAACACAATCCAAGGGCTTACATATGTTTTATCACTCCTCTGCCATTGCCTCTCCCTATGCACAGCCACTGTCCCAAACAATAAAAGGGAAGGAGGTTCTGTCTAGTGAATGGAACAGGATATTGTGAGGCAGGACCTCCTGGAGCCAGGCTCAGAGTTAAGTGCAAGCTGCTGTAAAACGCGCAGCAGGAACCTGCATTCAGACTGAAGTTCTGGCTACACTACTGTACCAGGGAGCAAGAACACACAATGACATTTATCACGCCTTGCACAGATGATCTGTGTTTGGAATAACACTGCCTCCTTATGCATCTGGGCACAGACAGACTCTGTCCCATGCAGGTGTGTTAAAACAGTGTCAAAAGCCATCCATGCCATTTAGACATGACTAACTGTTTCCTCACTGGGGTTCCAGAGACTCACAAGTGTCAGATTTGGTGACTGGTCTTTGGCACATCATCCACAGAACAGCCCTCATTCAAAGCATATAAAAACAGTCACACAGAGGACAAACAAGAACTATGTTGTTATAGCTGATACAGCCAGAGCAAGAAGATGTATAAAAGAGGAAAAGTAGCTAGTAGGACAATGTAAGAAGATACAAGATAGAGCAGTCCCACCCGATGATGTCCTGCCAATATTTTAAAATAACAGCTCCCAGAAGCATTTCCCTATCATGTGACAGATCCCACACAGCAGGAGTGGCCGTGCTGCAGAGAAGTGCTGGGCGGGTCAAGGAATCTGTTTGCTCTTCTCTTGTTTTCCCCATTTAAACAACGTTTTCATAAACACAACCAAGGAGGGAGGTGGCTCCTCTTGGCAGACAGGCTCCTCCTGAGTAAATTTGCTGGAAGTGTTTATTCTCTGCTCCTGAAAGCTGTACTGAGCATACTCAATAGCTGTGCATAGAGCTCAGCAGGTACAACCCAAAGCAGTGCAGAACGCTTTGTGCAGGGAATGAGATTGATCCTTCCCTCAATATTCCTCCTTCTCCCTTCCAAAATACCTTTTCTTCCAGGATAAGAATATGCATTTTAAAAGTAACATAGTTTTACTCCCAAATATGACTTGAATGAACCTCAAACAGGGATGAATGAGTAATAACCAGAAAATGCAATTTGGCATAAGAAATTACTTTCCCCTTCAACAAGGGCTGGTTCCTGAAATTCTAGTGACCGTCCTCCCAACACACAGTTGTCCCAAACCTTCCAGACTGACAGATTTACCAAGTGGGATAAGCACATCATAGATTCCTTCCCTATAATCCCCCTCCTTTTAGGCACTCACTTGTTTCCTGACCACTTTTTGGGTCCTCCAAAACAGACGAGATATAAAAACCACTGCAGTGCAGCAAGGCTCACTCCTGTTCTCACCAGGTGATGCAGTGTGGGAGGAACTTGCTCTTAAATCATCCATTTCAGTCCTCTTCCCCCCACGCACATATAGATGACGCTTATTTATAACTGACACATATTTCTGCTGCAGGGATTGCTTTATGTATTTCAGGCACCTAATGCTAAAAAAGCCCAATTTTATTTTAGTCCCAGACCAGGTTCCCAAAAATCAGAGCTAGCCAGCTCTTTTCATGCTCAGTAAGAAGGAGACAAAGGTATCTACCTTACATACTTAATAACCAGGTGTTGAATTGTCCTCTAGGGAAGAGTCCTAGCAGGGCTGAGAGACTGAGGTATTACAAAGCTGCTTACATTGAGGCCTCTCATGATTTATGCACTATATGATTAGCCAGAATCAGTCTCTAGGGTTAAGCTTGCAGATACTAGTTTGCCATAGACAGAAATAGGAAGTGATCTAATCAAGTATTTTGCTATTTAATATGTAGCCTAATTAAGATATTATAATGTATTCAGGAAGTAACATAAGGTCCATGCCCTGTAAGAGTTTTCTTGTAATATGAGAAAATTGTTTTTATATAGGTTAAGAATGATTAATGAGAGGAAACTAGCATTAGAAAAATAAATAAATAAGAACCAGAAACATGCAGGAATGTTGGCAAAGAAACACAGAGGCCCATCGGCAAATAAAAGCAGCACTGTGATGTGGGCTGAAAATAGTTCCCCAAGTAAATGTATCATCTTTGGTACATTAATAAATCCATGTGCATGGCATTTGGAAAATGGCACACAGTGCTAAAGATGCTGAAAGTACTGGTAAGGGAAACAGTCACTGTTACAATTAGGTATTTAAAAGGGCCAGGTTCTTCACTGTAGGGCGAAACAAAGGTAATCTTGTTTCAGAAAAGGCAAGACACAAATGGATTTGTGCTCTATGCAGGACTGCAATTCATTGCAGGCAAAAAATAGTGACAGCAGGCAAAGTCCTTACTTCCAGTAGCTTAAACATAATCTCCTGTTCTAACAGGCTGAACTTTCCCAAAGGGTCTGAGTGAAGGTGAGAGTCAGAACCAATTGCCTGAGAGGGCAAAAAGTCAGCTCAGCATCCTTATCAGAGGGTTCAGCCCACTCCCACTGGCACCAGAAAAAGGAAACCTATCACCATAACATAACCTATCTTTTAACTCTCCATAATATGTGTCTAAACCCAACTACAGTGCAGCCTGAGGTATGCACTGAGTTTGCCTTGCCTAGACAGCTTCCCCCCCTGTGCAAGGACTCACATCAGGCCATGACGTTCCTCATTTTAGGACTCTGACCTCTCTAGTCTGTGTTTTGGTTACAAACCGCTATTGACAGCTGGTAGCCAAGTCTCCCAGTGTGCATGTCACACAAAACCAGTAAGCAGTCTCCAAAAGGTGTGCTAAGTTCCTATACTTCAAACTACAGCTGCAGGAGGCCACAGGCTAGGTAGCTAGGGACAAACCACAATGCTGAATGAGAATTACTCCTGAGACAATAGGAGCCAAGAGAGATACACCAGTGAAATACCCCAAAGGAATTAAGGGATATTCCTCTAAGAAGGTGACACAGCCGACAGCCCAGCTGGAGTGCCTCTACACCAATGCACACAGCATGGGCAACAAACAGCAGGAGCTGGAAGCCGCTGTGCTCTAGGAAGGTACAACCTGGTTGCCATTACCGAAACCTGGTGGGACAAATCCCATGACTGGAGTGTGGTTATCAATGGCTACAGGCTGTTCAGAATGGACAGGCGAAGAAGGAGGGACAGAAGTGTTGCCCTCTACATCAAGAAAGGGATAGTGTGTGAATAGCTGTCTCTGAAAACAACCATGAGCAGGTTGAAAGCCTATGGGTAAGAATACAAGACCAAGGCAACAAAGGGAACCTTGTGGTTGGCATCTACTACAGGCCGTCCAACCAAGGGGAGCCTACTGACGAAGCCTTCTTACTCCAGCTAAAGGAGGCATCACGCTTGCAGGCTCTCTTCCTGCTGGGAGTCTTCGACCACCCTGACATCTTCTGGAAAAGCAGCATGGTGAGCTGTAGGCAATCCAGGAGACTCCTCGAGTGCGTCGAAGATAACTTCTTAAGCCAGGTAACACACAGCCCCACCAGAGGAGAGGTGATACTGGTGGCATCAAGATTAGAGGCAGCCTGGCCTGCAGCGATCACACACTGGTGGAGTTCACAGTCCTTAGGGATCTGGGTCAGAGGAAGAGCAAAGTAGAACCCTGAATTTTAGGAAAGCAAACTTCCAGCTCTTCAGGGAGTTAGTCAATAGGATCCCCTAGGAAACTGCCCTCAGGGACAAGGAAGCAAAACAGAGCTGGCAGATCTTTAAAGACACTTTCCTTAGAGTGCAAGATCTTTCGATCCCCAGGTGTAAGCAATCAAGAAAGGAAAGGATGGCAAGAGACCAGCATGGCTGAGTCAAGACCTGCTGGTCAAACTAAAGGGCAAGAAAGATATGCACAGGCAGTGGAAGCAGGGACAGGTATCCTGGGAAGAGTATAGGGGCGGTGCCCACTTGTGTAGGTAGATTTAGACTAGATAGAAGGATGAAGTGTTTTACAATGATGGTGGTGAAACACTGGAACAGGCTGCACAGAGAGATGGTAAATGTGCCATCCCTGGAAACATTCAAGGTCAGAGCAACCTGATCTAACTGAAGATGTCCCTGCGCATTGCAGGAGAGGTTGGACCGGATGACCTTTAAACATCCCTTCCAGCCCAAACTATTCTGTGATTCTATGACTAATGCACAGCTTCCCATGGCTAGCATCAACTAGGCAAACAAAAATTACAAGAGCCAAGCCGCAACACTGCTTTGGTATACCATGATCCAGTATTTAATCTTTCAGGGATTCACCTTCCCCCACCGCCTTGATGCTGATAGTTACACTGTTTGCCAGGGAGTTGATGTTCCATGACTGCAACACAAGAATACCCTGCGCTCCCTGTTAAGAAGTAGGAAGAAAAATAACTAAACTATTCAAAAACTTTAAAGTGAGAGCCAGTCTTGATATAAGAATGTCAAACTACATAAAATCCACTGCATTCTAGGCACATTTTGCAATTGTTCATTTATCCACAGTATTAACAATTTACCTATCATTTCTAGCTTAAATTTGCTGACTTCCACTTACCACAACTATCTCTGCTTTAGTCTGAGCTACCTAGATTGCTTTTCCCTTGTGAGATACTTCACTCTGCCAACTTCAGCTAAAACCATGAACCCCAAGCATATTTCATTATTCAAATTTTATCAGATTTGCACCTAATGTAGAAAATTTCAGACCCTACTGAGAAAGCCATATTCAGTTCATTATATTTTTTAATAGCAGTTACTAGGAACCTTGACAGATAGCAGAAGAGCAACTGGTTTTTTGGTTTTCTTTTTATCAGGAGGGAAATTTAGCTGCTTGAGTAAGATAGAAACTAAGTTCTGGCTTATTTCAGAGACTCCACCTCCATAATTCCCCCTGCAGGATATGGAATGGCCATAAACAGGACAAATTCAGTGCCTGATAACAGCATTAGATGAGAAAACGTTACTGACTGCATATCCCATATCCCCATGCACAGAGTAGTGTTATAGTTGTGCTTTTTTCTTTTTTTTTTTTTTTTTTTAAATACAGTGGCCTTGTCTAGTCATCACTTGCCTTTCAAACTTCTCCTTAAGCTTTTGAATCATCAGTTGTGCCTTCATCAGACCAGTAAAAGGTTTCTAGTGGGTTTACACTTCCTGTAAAAATTAAACTAGTCACCATGGTCTTTACCCAAAGTGTAGTTTAACACAATTACACATGACTTGCCAGGTCTCAATAACTCAGCAAAGGCAAAATGTTTAAGACAATTTTCTTCTTGAGAGATAATCCTGGGGTACGTGGTGATTATCATGGCTTACTAGACAAAAGGAAGCTGTTGATCTAAGGTGGTTTGTATTTAGGTTTTTACTCTTGAATAATTTTTCAATGTTTTAAATGCTCAGAAACACATTTAACAGGCAAAGGAATTGCCACTTGAAACATTACAAAAGATAGGAAAAAAGTTTTCATCTATTGCACTGTGTGAATTCTACAAAACAGCAGTGGAACATACACATCAATAGTGCTGACTTTTGCAAATAAAAGGAAAAATTAAAAACAGCCATCATTTTACCCTTATCACAGATAATGATATAGTGACTACTAGCACTAAGCCTGAGCGGCATATTGTAGATAATGAGGCCAATTTCAATGTTACCAGCATCTCAGTGTTACTTCACATTAGAAGTTAAGCAATGAGTAAGCATATTAATGTAGTCACATATTTTTAAAATATGCATTTTAAGTGTTCCCTGAGTCTAGTAAGCCCTAAGCAAATAATTGCTATAGAGAATATTCTGATAGCCATTTTATGCATTGAGGTTACTAGGCAACATTCATATCATCTTACGCAGTTGGACATACTTGTGCAAGATCACGCAAAGAAAGACAAGATCACGCAAAGGAAGACAACATTGCAAAACTGTAGGCAGAGCTGGATCCAGACACTGAAGACACTGGAGCAGCAGCAGCGTAACTGTGAAAGTGTTATGTGACTGCCAGTTTGCGTGCATCAGGTAGTATTATAGGAAGCCTATAGACTTTCTAGTCTCCCACATCCTTTTTTTCTGGTAAATTTACACCTACTTGTACAAAAAAGGCTGATTTTTCACAGGCTGTCTCTTGCAAAATCATTTTTGCCTCTGCAGTGGAGTGCAACGTGACCCTCATTTTAGGCTTCTTATTCATAGCTGCAAAAAGGTGCTACCAAATGAGATTCAGGGAATCTCAATGAAGCAGGTAAGAAAGATTTTTCCCAGAACTTTTGCATCACTCTAGCACAGATATTCTATGACCAGGTAAAGACAGACACCTGTGCTCCTTAAGATTCATCTTTAGAGAAAGTAAGGTCAATTCTTAAAGCTGGGAAGCAACATCTTATGACAAAGTAGCAGCAAGTCCATAATGATACTGTTACAGGGTGCTTTATGTGAAAAGCATGGACAGGACAAAAAGAGTTTATAATAAATTATAGTAAGTATAGAGGATGCAATGATCACGCAGATCCACACCCCCTTATGTCTACAACACTCGTCTCAACCTGATGTTGCACACCTATGTTCAGCTATAGCATTTGAAACTTTTTCTTACTGAAGTCTTAGCATTAGGTTGTATTTTCATTATTCCATAAATGATCCTGTTGAATTCAGTGGAATTGTTCCTGAAAAGTTGTCAACTGCATTGGGAACAACAACAGAGTATAAACCTATTTGCAAAAGTTGTTTTGATTCAGATTTTTAAGTGTGCTCTTCTACGAAGCCATGGCTCTAATAAATTTTGCAGAACATGAATGAAAACCAATGTCAATAATTGCTCATGACAACAGAAATCTTCAACAAGCACTTACGATATTTTTGGTAGAAAAACATTTGACCAGACTTTGAATTTAGAACTATGATCCTTAATCATTGTTTGAACTCTTAATAGCGTGAGTAAATTGACAGTTTTATGCCAGCCAGCTCAAGGCTGGTTTACATCAATCACCCACCATTCATGCTCTCTCCCCTATCCTATATGGTATCGATTTGTGGCTCACTGCATGACTCAAATCACAGTGACTACACAAAATCATGCATGCTCACGCAAGCACTTTTTGCAAAGCTTTTAGTCTTCTCTTTCTAGGAATGTTCTTGTAAGCAGAAGTGTGCATGGATACATACTAACAGAAAACAAAGTAAGATTCAAGGGTTGTCAGGGGGTTGGGTTTTTGTTTGTTGGGGGGGAAATTGCAGGTGTTTGCCAGCATTTATTCTTGCAGAAAAAAAGTTGTGGCATTTTCCTGTTTCTGTCATGCCTGTGTTTATACCCTACACCAATTAAAGTATTATCATATGCACAAGTGCAAGCTGGAAGTCAGATGGGCCGTGTCAGAGCCTAAGCCCGTAATGACTGCAGCCCTTTTGACTCAGTTGAGGGATAACTAACACCAGCTGAGGGTCCAGGCCTTTACATGCTGTCAAAAGGGGAGCACTGTGGAAAGTGATTCCCACAGAATCAGGTTTTGTGTACATTTCCTGCCATTCTTTATCTGTAGTTTTCCATTGGTCTAGTTCATAATTTTAATGAAAAGTCACTCCAATTATATTTGTTTTTATAGTTATATAATTCCCTACACCCTCCTCCACCCCAACTCCGCTAATACTAAAGATTCAAGTATAAATAAACTCCAGAAAGAATTCTCTAGCTTTTAGGCACTAAGAAATTATATTCCCTACTATGGCATGGTAACTAGCTGTCCTGTCAATTAAACAGTTGGAGGAAAAAAAAAAAAAAAAAAAAGACAAGAGAGAGAAACCCAAATGCAGACAAATAAAGGTTTTTGAATCTTCTCCTGTTGATAAAGGAGCACTATGTCACAACAACAGAAACTAGTCCAGACTTGCTAACACTAGTAGCATGTGCTCACTGTTATTGCTATCCAGATTATCAAATCCATGAAAATAGTAAAATGCAATATGCTAAAAGGATATTTACCACAACAATTTCATACACTAAGAAGTCAATGTCCCCCTCCTGCAAACTGCTCATCTTCTGCAAGGCTCCATAAAGAATCAAAGACTCAACTGCATCAATTGTCTATATAGCAGAGCCCATTTTTTTCTGGATTCTTGTCCTAGGCGGAACTATGGCCTTAAAAGAGCCTGATGACTCTGTCCACTATATCCATTAACTTCAGCTTTGATGATTTTTTTTAATTATTATTTTACAAAGTCTTTATTAAAGGCTCTTGCTATAACTGCATTCACTTAAGAAGTCTTTAGGATTTCAGCCCCTTTAAATGCACAAATAATTTTCCAAATCTTCTGACCTAGCCAACCTCATTAATCCACCAATTTTAGAGAAATAAAGGAAACATGACTCACAGGTCAAGATTAGAATCCCACATGATATTCAGAAGGGCTACAGAACTAAATTCTAGATTGAAGAGAACTGGCAACTACTTTATGACAAATTAATCACTAGCATAAACAGATGCAATTTCCAAACTTATGCCAAGTTACAGCCACTTATTCTGAGAACATGACCTTTTTCATTCCAGTTATTCCTACCTTCCCCTGCCCCCCAGTCCTTTCTTTATTTTGGCACATAGCCCAAGACTGCATGCACCAGTTGTGTTTTTATAATACTCCAGTCTCAGTTTCCAGTAAGAGGTAAGAACAGCCAAAATGCACATCACAGGGCCCTTATAGTTAAAATCTAAACAACGGTCCTAAAAGAAGAACAAATTGAAAACGGCAGCAAGAGGCTAGATCTTACAACTTGTAAAAATGCTGAAAATTGAGGAATCAAACTTAGTTTAACTGAGGAGTCAGTGTGCACAAGACAGTACAGTTTCAAATATGACTCTGCATTGATTAATAGCAATGAATTCTGTTCTGTATTGTATTTTGGTCAAGCACAAAACACTAAGCATTTGTAAATACATGTTAAACATCAAGCTAAAGTTTAAAGAGGGATTCCGTTAGCTATTACTACCCAGAGATCTTATTAATCCATGGATGCCTCCATCCAGATGTCTAGGTATCCAAAGGCTTAAAGTGTAAGCAAACCAATAGGTCAACAATGTAGGCTTTTCTATTAATCTAACAGGGGCTTTAAAAGCTATCTGCATCAGCCAGGCCTGGCTGTCTAGTCATCATTTAAAGATTTTGCTGTCTCTTTTCATGCCAAGTCTCAGATTTCTCCAGGACAAAACTGCTGAAAATAGCAACTTCAAACAAAGTTATGGCTAAGGATGTTTGTTGCTTGACTTCAAGCCCACTTAAAAGCTGGATCAAAACTACTGTCTTCTAGCCCTTCGCTTTCAGTTGAACAAGGATTTGACGTTCTCTTTTGCAGTAAGTTACTTCAAAGTTATTTTAGTTGTATATCCTCACAGCTTGATAAGATCTCTATTTCAAGCCACTTTAACACAAGAAGTATTGGACTACTAGCTCTGAAAACAAAAGACCTGGCTACAGAGAGCACACAACAGAGGAGAGTAGCAGAGCAGCCTTTCATCCCCCTAACCATGATCCAGCTGGTGGATATAAATGTGGACTTGATATAAATGCAGACTTCAACTTCAGCAACACGTCTCTCTGCATGCTATAAAAGCAGTCTCTCTCAAAAGCTACAGTTGTCTAATTTGCAGATGCACTGAGCAGAACAAACCTAGGGGTGTGAGCAATAAGAAGACACCAAGATTTAAAATACTGTCCTAGAAACGGAAGATCCACACACTGCCATCTACCATTTGAATCAGCTAATGGTTATTGCATAGACAGTTGCTCTACATCCAGTTTAGGAGCTGAGTTGTGGAAGCTAGTGAATTCAGCTATATATAGCTTTTAAAGAGTGAACAGTATATAAAGGAGTATAACTACTAGGTACATGCACATTCTTGAAGTTGGCCTGTGACTGCCAAAGTCATTTGGATGCAAATACTAAATATGTAATTGCAGCCTATTATTCCCTACATAATACCTGCAACATCAAGATTTCGAGAGTCATGTGTATAGAGTGATCCCTAGCACCTAGAACAACTACAGCAACTGCAGACTTAACCATAAGCAACCCATTTCTAGTGTTACTGGAAGTTAGGAGGACAAAAAAAAAGAAAACACATCACATATAGCTATTGTTACAGCTAATATTACATAAAAAGGCTTACACAGCTAACAAAATATCATGGGCTGCGTTCTTCAGCAAGTTTCAGTTCCAATTTCAGAATAAGTTTCTATGGCAACTGAATTGTTAATCCACGTGGTTTATATTCCAATTCATGCCACAGATCACGTTTGACAAAGCTCATAAGCTGTCGATTTATGTCTAATTGATTCCCTGTTCAGAGATATCAAGCGGGTTGTGGGCATTACATGGGTTTTTTATTTTCACACACTGCTTCCTTTAATTACAAAGATGAAAACACAACTATTTTAAACAGTGCCTACTTGCTAGGTCACCCGCTCTTGCAAGAACGTGAATAAAAATGGCTTCACAGAGGATTCTGCCTGAGCCTATTTCATTCAGACCGGAACTTATTTCTCACAGTACGAGCATGTTTCTTTAAAAATAAAAGGTGCCGCGTCTCTTTTAAGGGATATTTTATAGCAACTGTACTGCCTTTAAGGAATTATGGTTATTTCTCACCATTCAGATGTCTTTACCGGCTTCCAACTATGAACTATACTGAAATATTAAAGCTCACCAGTTAAAACATTCTAAAATATTGTAATCAATTTCATAAGACTGCTTAAATTAACAGTTAATTTGAAGCTCAGTCTTGAAACAACAATATTTAGCAGTTTTGAATATTTAGCAGTCTTAAAATTAGAACTTGTCACATTTTTCCAATAATTAGTATTTGTAGCATAATTATAGTTTGCCTGTCATTTTAGTAATCCTTAAAGAGCTTAGCTGCAAATAGAGAGTCCTTATACAATGTACAAGAATGTTTCTAACCAGTGGAAAATACTCAAAAACCCTTCAGCTACAGAGTTTAAGAGATCCCCATGGGTGGGTGGGGGGAAACAGCGGGATGAAGACAACACACACACATCATTTCAGATATTCAAATCCTGCAAAATGCAGTAAAATTTGAGATGATAGTCAAGCGCCTTCAGAGAGGCTCCATCATTCAGAAGTTATTTGGGATATTAAGTATTCCATCTTTCCAAAACTTCTCTATAGCCTGCTTCCTTGGCTGTTGTCAAAGCCTGACTCTGAGCTCAGATCAACTTTGGAGGAAGCAATTTTGTCTTCCAGTTCTGTCACTTAACCCTGAACATTCTCCTCAGGCCACTTATTATCAGCATTGTACCAATACTTTTTGGTATTACCTCCCCCAGAGGTAAAGTTTTGCTCTGTGATAGCCTCTGGACTCAGACAAGGATTTCCAGAAGCCTCTACCTAGAAACTATGGCCCAGTCAGATGAGCTATTGCAAAACCATGCCTCCAACTTCCAGCCCTATCCTGGACATACTATCAGCTGAAAGATTTAAGACATATCAGTGTCTACCTGCTGTTTACATACTCATTAAAGAGCCTTTTCAGAAGTTTGTGCACGGCATGCCATTTCTTTGTCTGGGTCACGAGTACAAAATACGATATTATCCTGACCTGTAATTTCAACAGCAAAGTCTCAAATACATCCATGATTTACTATCCACACACAATTTCTACTCTTTTAAAGTGTAGTCTTCAGACAACATAAAAGGAATACTTGAACCTAGTATAGTTAGTTTTGTTAAGATCAAACACACGGCTTTTTCAGGATGAAATTCACACTAAGAAGAGAGCGTGTTCGGTAACTGTATTTCTTAGTGTTTTTCTGCGAAGTTCAAGCTACTGAACAGCTAAGTCATTCATTTAGCATATGAATAAGAGATATCCCTTAAAATACAGGGCTTTTCATGCAGGCCAGTTTAAAGCTGTAGGGATCCATTGTGAAGTCTCTTCAGAACAGTAGTTAAGTTTCTGGGACAGCTCTATTTTCATAGAGTGGAAACTACATTAATAAATCCAAGCTTCAGTACTTTTTTTCCTTCCTAGTCCGCCACAGCTCTTTTAGTTCAGCTCCTCTCCAATTTCAACTACAATATCCTTCCAAAAACAACATTTCTGAGCTCAGATTTTTGCACATAGCATTGGTCCTTTAAATACCAAAACATAAAACCTTAAATCACACTGCAGAAATGGAAAAAACGTTCTGCAGAATTCCGGGGGACTACAGGGGGCAGGGGAGAGAAGGATTCCTCATAAAGCTTTTCAACACGGCTACACAATTTGCAAAACAATTTTGTTGTGCCAACCACTAATTTGTGCTTTTATACTGTGGTATTATTCTGCAGTTGCCAGCAAACTTAGCAAGACAATGCTTCACCACCTGATCAATTGCATTAGAAAAACAATGTCATTCATCATTTAAAAAGGACAGTAGATTACTTAGTATAATTTTGGACATTTAATTCACAACAAATATTTTCAGCTGATATTCCCTCTCCTCTCCCCCTCAATTTCCTTCTCCACATACAACTAACCATTGAGGACAAGTGCTTGATCCTGGAATAAAAAAGAAAACTGACAATTTAGGACTCTGTAGAGTCTCTCCTCAATGTGAGAAAAATACTTAAGAGCCTAGTAACTGTAGAAATCACTAAGCAGAAGGTCTTCTCTGTTATAGAAGAACCAGGCAATTTTATGCTTACCGGCAAGTTGGAATTCATGCTGCATGAGGAGTTTGGAAGTATCATTTCTGAGAATGGGAGTAGATTTTGAATATCAGTAACAAGCTGTAGTTGATAGTCCCAGCTGCTTTTTCCCTCTGAAAAGGGAAAGTGGAGGATGAAAAAACGCAAGTGGTATGAATTTTTCTAATAGAATTCAACAGATTCTGCAAAGTGCTAAATAGGGAAAAAACAAACTTGTAGGATCCCTCTAGCTCATAAGTAGAGTCATCAGGCTACCAGAGTTTCTTTAAACTGCAGTACATGAATAATGTTATGTATTATGTACAATGTTATGTAAGATGTGATATAAAAAGAAAAAACAAACCACAAAGAACACAGCACCCTCACAAATTTCAGACTATGTTAAGCAAGCATAGACATCAATAAGACAACGCTATTCAGCATTCAATGCTTAGCCTTTATTTCTAAGTTTCCTTCTCATTCCTTTCAAGCTGCCTCTTGGGATAAGGTTGATGGGGGGGAAGCTTAAAGGTAAAAGAAATCAGAAAGAAAAGCAAGAACAAATTACTGCTTAAACTACTTTTGTAGTATGTCTTTCACGCACATTGTGAATTTGGGTAACTCAAGATCTTTCTTAATTCATGCCCCTACCAGTTACCCCAGACAACCTTCTCTTTCACATTGGGCCTGCAGAAGGGCAGTGCAGATATGTACTGCTGCCAGACTGGTTTCTATCTCCTTTTGTGCAATACATGAAGATCACTAAAACAGTCTTCGAGGAAGACCTTAAAAAAATCTGATGATGACTTACTCAATGTGCTACTCTGAGTTTGGTGTGATACATCCTGAAGTCTTGTGTAAAAGCCTTTCTTCATCCATTTCCATAAAGAGAGCTCCCTCCACCACACAGACACCACCTTCCTCCAAAACAAAAATCAGCTCACAAGAAACTGGAGTTTCTTATTTTCTGTATCGGTACTACCTTAAAAATCCATGGAGAGGAGACACTTCTAGATCTCTAGCTACTGCCCTTTGCCTTTTGTTTTGCTCTTAACATGCCTGAGGGACTGGTCTGCAGTCCCAGAAATGCCCATCTGAGCAGCTTGGCCCAAACCAGCATTTCTGGTACACTAGCCAAAACCACAATATTTAGAGATTATTCTCTCAACTGCCTGGAGGAACATATCTTCTTCTGGCAGAACACAAGTGAACTAACGGTTTAGAAAAGTCTGTATAGAAAAGAAGGAATCAAACAGTATAAAGTTGATAGTATAGGCTATCAGGCTTCTAGGAAGCAGCAGAGAACCTTCCGGTTTTGTGCCCTGTAATGCACTGTGCTACCAGAATAAACCAGTTAGCAACCAAGAGAAGCAAACAGCAGAGATGGGACCACATGAGGAACCCAAGTCTTCAAGTTCTGCTGACCCTGGGCAGTCTTCTACATTGTCCATTGCATAACGTGAATGATAGAGTGATACTGACACAAACACAAGATCACAGAGCATGGTGCCTACCGAGGTTTTGCTTGTTATGGCCAGTTTACCCACACCATTCCTGACACCGGCAACAAAATTTGATACCACTGTAGAAGCTTCTTTCTGCTACTGAGAAATATTTGCTGTAAAGGGTAAAGGGGTCCTGTAACTTCAAACTTGCTCATTTTTACTTGCTCATTAAGTGCCTATTTGGGAGCAAATAGGCACTTTTTATGTCTTTTTATCATAAAGATATCATAAAGACATAAAAATGTCTTTTTATCAAACAGAGTCTGTTTGAGAATAATTGCTGCACTCATCACTTCTCTAACAATAAGCAGTCTTCAGAGTTTATACAACAAGCATGGAACATACGAACCAAGCTAGACATTCTCCATTTACTACCATACTCCATTAACTACCAGCCATCAGGAGAAAGGGTATTTTTATCAGCCATAGTCTCCAGCCCTGGATCAAAACTCCCATTATGCAGTGATTAATGGACTTAATGGATTTACAGGAACATTGGACTGTGAACTATGTATTCAGATTGGCATTTATGTCATGCTGTCCCCCGCAACTGTGGGGCAAAAAAGACAGGGACGAGGATTAAACACATGCAGGGAACAGTCAGAAACAGACTGAACTTGGCTAACAGGGGAGAGTTCTCTTATCTGTTGTCCTTTGATTTCTTATACTGACAACAAAGCTTTCTGTGTTTTCTGAAAGTCATCACATACAACTCCCCTGAGCTAAAAGGTAGATGCTTTTAAAAGGTGAATAAAAATTGAAAACCATCTTATTTCTGCTTGTATGTTATCTCATGCATTTAGTCAGTGCACAGCTCTTCCAGGCTGTAGGAAGCATCAAACTACTGCCTATCTGTGCACATCGTTACCTTTTCTACAAATCCAGCATGCAAGACCTTATAACCTTCATTACAAACACAGAGATTGCCACCAAATGGATCCCTGGCCCCACTAGTTCAGTTATTCCAACAGAGTTAACTTCTGGTCCTACTGTAAGCCAGTGTTCCAAAAATGCCATTCTGTAATTCTCAAACATGCAAGATGTTCCCCATTGCCACTGTGTTGCATGTTTTAATCTTAACTGGGATGGGTGAAAGAATTATTACAGAGTTTGGCAGTGTAAAGTAATCAGTTATATTTAGTATTTCCAGGGTCATAGGTAGATAGGTTTTAGGCAAATAATGATTAAAATAAAACCTCACTATCTGTGGGGGGAAAAATGAGATGGTGATTGGGGAGGAACGAATAAGACAAATTATCAACTTACAATAAACTTCATAAAGCTAAAAAATAAAAATATTTTAAAAAGCATTCTTTCCAGGTCATTTTAATTCACTACAAGAGAACACCACCACTTCTTATGTGGAAAGAATAAGGAGTTGCATCTCAAGACAACTTAAAGATGGATGTTTTAAATCTGAACCCTTGCTAGGAATGGATTCACAGCTCAGAGAGCTCTCAAGTTGGAACTTACTGTCTTGTGCCTTTTGGTATTGTGTATTTTGGAAAATATTCTGCACTGCCAAAAGAGAAAGGTCAACCTCAAATACCAGGAACTGCATTACACTATTACACAGTATGATCTCTCGCTTGCCCATCACAAACCATCTTCTCTATCTTCCAGGTGACCTATATTTACTGATCAAATATTCAAGTAGTTCTGACAAGTTTGGGACTCGTGACTTAAATTGAACTTTAGTGGTACTCACACTAAGGGAAGATTAAATGAGGAATGAAGGGAAGGACTTGGTACTAAGTTTATGCCCTTGTGTCTTCTACAGTGCACTTTTTTTCCAGTCTTCCATTCTATGGCTGTTGCTTCGATTTTCTGAAGAATTTTGTGCTCAGCAGTACACACCTAACTGTGCAGTTCTTGTCAGCATGCCCAACCAGCTTTGCAGTGACTACTGGAATTTATATGGAAGACATTCCACATCCCACCAACGCCGACTCAGACCTCCTTCAGCCAGGTCTCATGACAGAAAACACTTACCCAATTTCCTCTCCAGGCAGTTGTTTTAGCACACAGACAATTGCTTAGAAACTCATCGCTGGGGACACATAGGGGTCTAGTACACAATCACCCATGTAGATTATCATAGTATAATATTCTATTAACATCAGATTATTTTCCAAAAATTATACTGAACTGATTCTTAGAAGAAATTCCACCAATAAATTCTGAACCAGTAGACACAGAGAACCTACATGCCAAATTTTTCTCTTTTGATCATATGTTAAACTCAACAAAGAGGATCCAAAATTCCAAAGTGGTCTCCAACTTTGAAAAGTAATTTGATCCAAAATTTGACACAAATCCAGGCGTCCTAAGGGCTATGCTGTATAAAAGCTGTGTTTTTTCAGCTGGAGATGGTATTAGCTACTTTAATTTCATCAGTTATCTTTTAGATAAATATATAATGCTAGATACATGCAATATCAAAACAGAACTGTATATTCCATGTAATAATAAGTTATTTTTTGGAAGCCTGTTAATTCATGCCAGTAGAAATTGCTTTTTCTAAACCGTACAAGTTGTTGAGAAGTGTTGAGACTGACCATGCTGCTTGGCTTGGATAATGAGCCAGTGGATAATGGCCAAAGACTTAAGATCCTTTTATTGGTGACAGCATCGGTGTGCTTAAGGGTCACAAAGCGTCCTCTGAGCCCTATGAACTGAAAAGTCACTATCCTAAAGAGCTTAGAATTTTATATATGATGGGAAGAAGAAAGTATTTGTCACATTTTATAGACAGGAAATAAAAACGCATGGTTACACATAATCACAAGAAGTTGGTGGTTAGATTTAAATACTGAAACCAACACAATTGTTCAAATTATTTCACTGGACCCTTCCCTTCTCCAGTCTAACAGTACTTGGTAACAGAACAGACTGTCTATAGAGATAACCGGACAAGCTTAGCAGCTAGGATACCACAGTTAACGAGTAATAAGCATCTGAAACAGCTTCTGTGACCATGATTTGAAGGACAAATTAAAGACAATTCAGCCTAACGTCAAGCTTCCAAACAGTTTTCTTACAAGCATAAGATTAAGACTGAAGGAAATAAAGAGCTGGTTAACAAGTCTGCAGGAAACCCAAGATAATTCTCCACAGAGCTGTAAACACAATGCTTTCCTGCATACAGAAATGGTTTCACAAAGGCAGAATTTTCTGAGCAGCAGCAAAATTTCTAATAGAGGATTTCGCAAATAGATACGTTAAGACCAGCTTCTCATTTCTTAGCTATGTCAAGGATTCTTGCATACCTCCATCTTGTAGCTTTGTATGTTTCCTTCTTCACAGATTCGTCTTCTTGCTGTTAAAAGATTCTCAGCAGCAATGGAAACTTGATCTTGCTGTTCACCCAGAATCGGACACAAGCAATCTTGGTTACAAGTTATTTCATCTCTTTTCTTGCTCTTTTGCTTTTTCCTCAGTATCTGGGTCTCCACTGAAACTAAGAAGAAAGTTTTCTCACCAGATATATTTAGACCTTCCACAGATAATGTCTTAACACTAACACTACCACTGCTGCCTCAGTTATCCATTAGACTGGACACTCTTCCTCCAATTCACAGCTTGCTCCTAGCCCCCAGCTCTCCAGGAAACCCTTTTGTCCCTTCTCCATCCTAAGAAGAGAAATGGCCTACTCGGAAGCAAAATTACAATATACATCCTCAAATGAATGGCATTGTCATACAAAGTTGACAGACTGCAACATCATACCTTTCTACTGTCATAGCTGTGTTCTCTGTTGTAAATGCCAAAATGTCTTGATTTTTATTACTATCAAATACCATCTCAACAAAACTGAGGCCCACTGAGCTGACTATTGGTCTCAAGCATCTGGTGACACTTTGAAGATCTGTCTAAATATTTCTAACAGTGCCTGCTATAGCTCAAAACAAGCCCCTCAAAATGTGGATAAACAGCTTAGCCTTACACACATAAAGCACAACTTATAAGGTTCATTATATACTGCAGATCCAACCTCTCAGTGCCTCTGGCTCATTATTACATCTGCCAGCTCTGCCTTGCCACTGTCTGCTGCAAGTACCCCTTCTTGTGGGACATCGACAGCGTCACACGCTATGGTGTTCCACAGTGCTTTGCAGAAGAGATTAGAAGCCACTCCCATTGCCTTCCCTGACATGTAAAGAAGGCAGCCAGAGTTCATCTAAGTAGAGGCAAACAGTTTGGTCTCTTTAGGGAGTTGAAAACATCAAGATCACCTATGGCAAATGCTTTGGATGCCTGCATGCTCATGTTGCATAATAGACTGCGGAGTGTGCTCCTGGAATTGGTTCCCTCCCTCTGAGCACAGGAGAACCACACAGAGATGTTTGGATTGTGGGTGGATCTATCAATTATTGAGATGTTCATGGAGCCAGTCCTCAAGCTCCATCCCTCAGTTTGAAAAGGCAACAGATAACATACAGAGGAACTTGTTATTTCCTATTAGTTTTGGTGCTTTAGATAACTTTTTTTTTTTTCATTCTTTTGGGAAGACACCTTCATGGTGCAGAGTATCTTCCAGTCCCTCGCAACAGCCAAGAAGAAATTGCAAGTATGTATTACTGGAGACAAGACTGCTGGCCTGTAAACCCAAACCAACCAAATGTGGTAGTTCCTGTTCACTTGCTTGCTCTGCATACAGTTGTCAGATGCAACAAAGAAGGTCACTTACCCAAATAAAGTTCTCAGAATTACTATAATACAAAGTCATCAACTTTCATCTAATTCAGTCATATGGCCAGACAGCTATAGAGCTGATATATAACCCTCATTATTTTCCTGCTACAACTAATAGTGACTTAAAGTCCCACCACATGAGGCTATTTACTTATAACAGAAAGGAAGGTAAACTCCTTAATTCATCATTGTAGGACAGAAATACCACTGAAGTCCACCAGCAAAACTGAAAACAGGAAATGTCAGCTAAAACAGAGGATGCAACACAAACAATGTAATTAAAAAAAAAAAAAAGTTACAGAAACCTATAGATAAGTTCCTCCTAAGTAAGAAACAGCTTTTTTATTCAATGCAATTGCGCCAGCTGACTTACCCTGCTGCTGTATTCACCTAGCCACATGGAGGTATGGTAGCTTTTCATGGAAACACACTTCCAATTTTATTTAGAGAACACTGGTACACTTTTGACTAAGTTAGTGCTCAAGGAACATGTTGAAGGGCCTGACCAATGCTTTAGAAGATTCAGATGAGCAAGCCCAGGCCTTCAAAAATCCTTATATTGGAATAGGATAGTTCATAAGTAAGGTTTTGGAGACTTCCAAGCACAACTATTTTTCATACAAGGGGTGAGTCTTAGATCAACCAAAAGCAGTTGAAACTCTCTTATTGGTTGAGCCAAGATCTGCTGGCAGTGAACTAAGGACTTCACTACCCTAAAACACATTGTTCTATTCACAACACATTAGTTAACCTTATGTAGGTATCTCCCACCTACAGCCATAAATAGCACGAAGATAGTCAGAAAAAAATGCTTATAGGCACATTGTTATGAGCTTTTGTTTAACTGAGAAATGAATTGGTTTAATTTGTGTCATACCAGACTTCGTAAGCAACTGCCTTGCTACAGCCTGCAACAGCAAAGCAATCCTTATATTTGTTTATGCATCAGTGTCCTCACCCTCCTCACTCCCAACCCACACACCAAAAACAGAGAGTAGAACGGGATCCCAGATGCCCAATACAAGCCCAAGTCAGGGGCATTGCTGTATTTAATTCTTCTCTAGTTGCCAGTGTACTTGTTGGTGCTAAATTTCAACCCGATCTCAGGACTGAGAAACCCAACCACCTCTTCAAGTAAAAAGACATACAGGACATAAAAAGCACCAGTAGAGCTGGAGTACAGATCTGATTTTAAAAAGGAGCCTCAAATGGCTGAAATCTCTGAATTTGGCAGGGGAAAAAAAAAAAACCAGCAGATTTTTGTTGCCTTTTTGGACAGCACAACACATCCTGCTATAGTTCTATGTACACACGATACTTCTGTTTTGCAGTTGCCAGAGGACCACACAGCAGTTGGACCTCACTGGTAGATCTGATAAAAAATTAAAAAGAAATCAAATTCATTCAAGCCCTGTCTACTCTGATTTCTAGTCTAGTCTGACAAGTCTAGTAATCTAGTGCAGTAACTAGGACTACCGACAGTAAGGGCTTTTAGGCTTCTTTTCCAAAGTAACCTTTGGCAAATCTAAAAGAACACAAGGCAAAACACAGACTTTCTGGGCTTTCAGTACTCCTTCTCCCAAAACAGAAGCTCTGGGCTGGAAACCTCAAAGCTTCCAGATTCTAATGAGCTGTTCTGCCTTGCTCAACACTTCATTGTGTAATAAGCAAACAGGTGATTTCAATCAGCAACTGCCATTTCCAAGGGGGTATGTAAAAATTTCTGATTTGCGGATTACTGCAAGAAGTGTTTTTACTCTGAGTTGGGATAAACTTGAGCTAAGATTTCCTATGAGATAGAAATACTGCAAGTTAATAATGCTCAAGAACAAGCACTGCTTGTAGAGCATCCATAAGTGAGGCATTCCAAATGGTTTCTTAAGAGTAGTGGTCAAAATCCCTACAAACACACCAAAGAAGTTAACCTTAGCAATTTAGGTTTGTTGAAATGAAGAGATTCACAGTGTCAGAGGTGAACTGGAGAGAACTGTGATAAATGATACAGGCATCATTTAAAAGACAGTGTCCTGGGCTTACAGATCACCAATTCTGATAACAGAATGAATACAATCTGACTCAAGCCAGACTGGAAAGAAAAAATTTCCTGCCATTACAAAGAATAACATGCCTGCTCCTTAAGCCACCAAATTTTTCATAGCATTTTCTATTCAATCCAATGATGTCTTTCGTGTTGTGACTTTGTCTATGCTTTTAGAGAGACAACTGGTTTCAGATTATGCTTAGTCCCTCTGTGAAGATACAGTTCCTTATAGTTACATTAAAGCAAGCACATCTTGCTAGATGGAACCTGAATAGCTTGCTTATGCCCTAAACCTCTCACTGTTAAATGCAGAGTCTTAGCCAAACTTGTAGGAGTTCTTTAAAATCAGGTATTGGAGGTTTATTCCCAGTTTCACAGAGACTGAACAATTCTGTCAACTGCTGCATCCCACAGCATGTTGCTATGGTTTCACTAACTTGAAGCTGAAGCCAATACCCCAGTTCTTTAGAGCAACCCACTAAAGCTTCTTCAAACGTAGAATGGAGAAAGCGCTGCTTCTACCACCAGACCTCACAAGGTCTGCACCAGTGAGCAAACCAAAGCTCACACAAAAGTCCCCAAAAGCTGCTCTAGCCAAGCCATGGAGAACAAGAAGTTTGCAGTGCAGCAGTCTTGTTCAACAGGTGGCCAAACTGACTCGTAGGAAATACTGGGAAAGAAATTTTTCCAGCAGTGCTCTTTCCAGAGATACATTCTTGGTAACATAGTGCTGCCACATATTTAGTGCAAAGCCAGACTTCTAGGGAGAGTCAGATGCTCTTAGTCGAGATTTTCGTGGCTTCCCCTGGGTCCTAACTTCCCAAGAGCTTTGCCTGCTATCACCATCCTCCTACCACCTCATTACAATAATAACAGGATAATAATTTACGGGGATTGTGACAAGCCCAAGTCAGTGCTTCTGGAACCCCCTTTGTCTAATAAAAGATATTAAAATCAATGTGAACCAACACCTTCCAAAGGATATCACCTGTTCGTTATGAGTACTTTTTGGACACTGATGTTATCTTAGTTTGTTATATATCCATCACAGCATGCTTCTGAGAAAGCATATAAGCGTATGATGGCTATTTTTAAGTGCAAAGGACTTCTTTTTTTTTTTAAGCAATCTATCTTTCTCCTACCACTATTCTCCATTGTGATCCTGGATTTCAGATGTTAGGAGTTACAGTTATGGAATAAGATTACCTGTTCCTTGGATTCAGCCATGTTGGAGTTTACACAAAGGAGCATCAGTCATATTGTATTATTTCCATGGGCACAGGCTTCACAGGAGCAGTTAAGGCAAAGCTCCTTCTGAATTTTGCCTAGGGAAGAAACCCAGTGTCAAAGCCAGTCTGAATAAATAAATAAAGCCACATACACAAATACCTACTTCTTTGAATTTAGAGATCTATGAACAGGGTTGGTATCCTTGCCACTTGCTCTTCTCTCCGCCTCGAGCTCTAGAAAATTTTAATTTCACAAGACACTCTGGTATCAATTACACAAGATAGAAGGCCTACCCCAGGCACACATCAAAGTCAATGAGATAAGAATCTGTCCCAACCTCTACTGCAGCACAACCAGCATTTATTTAGCTTTTCTCTTGAGCACTGATGCTTGGTATTTTTTAACTTGAACAAAGCCGTCTAGGCTGACTGTTTCCAGAAGAACAGCAATTGGCTGCTTCTGTCCTGGTGACATCTGTGATTACAGTCTGACTTAAGAACCCAGGACTCCAGTTCTGGTTATGGATCAGGCATCTCTATACCCCAGGAAAGCTGTTTAGCTTGTTTGTCCTCACCTCCTCTCGCTGCCAGGATCTGGAGAATGACCAAATACTTAAGCTGCAGTTTCACAGAAACTGGCATAGAACAGCATCATCAGGCTGTACTTTTACAACCTGAACCAATCCAACTGCTGGCCACCACAGTCCTGCTCTGTCCTTGCCTCAGAGTCTCACACACCTTCTTTGCATTAACAGAAAAGACACTAAGTAAGTTATTAATTTTCTCACCTGATGTGAGAGCAAAGACAGAATTATATGAGGACAGATAAAGGCCGGAACTAGCAAATGGGAAGGAAAGGAGGACCGTGTGGACAATTAGATCAACCTCAGTTATCACAGGAGCACAGCTTTTGCAATTCTCTAATCTCATTAGCATCTGAAACTCTTTTTTTTTTTGCAAGCCCAAGTATTAGATGCAGTATGGAAAGTGTGAATGGAAGGCCACAGCAGAGCCTTTTGATCCAAAGAGTTTTCGCTATTCAAGGTAACAGAGTCCATTAGGAAAGGACAAGATTAGACTCCTCAGCTATTATGAACAGAAGAAGGTCTATTGTTGACTACAGCAGTACTCACAGCAAGAAATGGATTAAGCCCCAGAAGCTGAAGTGAGATGGCAGACAGATGAGAGAGGTCCTCTATTTGGCAGAGCACTGGGACAGAAGGGATGCAGCTTGCCCACACAGCAAGTCAGAAGCAGAACTAGGTAGCTGTCCTTCCCTTTTCCTGTATATGCTTTCAACAATTTTAGCCATTCAGTCTAGTGCTTTCTAGGCTAAGCATCTGTTAGAGCTTATTTTGGCTCAGCTTCAGATCTCGGTCTTGTTCTTGGGAAGGTATTTTGCCAAATGAAATAGCAACCTTTTGGCTCCAGTGCTTGTGAGCAGATATTTAAAATATTGTTTTTGTCAGGGACAACTTCTTTTGATGGGCTGCAAAAGAGCCAAATTCAACTTGAGACATTATTACAATTCCTTACAATCCCTGGAAGCTCTGGTTTGCATTTGATTAAAGGGCAATGGAAACCAAAGATTTAATTTTAATGGAGCAGTCTTGAGCCTTTGCAAAAATTCTACCCCAAACCCAAGAGAACTTCTCCTGTGGTGACACAAACTGGACATACCACTTAAAACAATTAAGTACCATGTTCTATTTGCATAGCATGTCTCCTGTAATTTGACTTCAGCAGACAAAACAAATGTGTTTAGCAACAATTAAGATACATTAAAATCAGTACTATGGTGAACCCATGGTCAGAATTATGTCTTAGGAAAAGCTTGCTGTTACACAGGAAATACAATTCTAGTTCCCATGCTGAACAAAGATGATAAAGACTGAACACTACCTTATGTAAGCCTTGTTAAATACTGGACTATGCTACAAGTCACTATCTACACAGGCAGTCATATTTGCTTTGAGTACCTCGGCTGCAACAGAATATTGAACAACAGTTTTCAGTTGAAGGGATACTCTTCCAATGCTATTGACACACAACATAACAGCATAGAGAGCTTCCATGAGAAAGCAGACTGAAAAAAAGCATACAAAAGTTTTAAAGGAAAAGGAATAAGAAGAGAAGCAAGAAGAGTTCCAGCCTAAAAAAGGCTTCTGCAAAGCTCTGGCTAGCATGCAGTCCAATCACCTTTGGAGAGTTCTGTTATAGGATTCATAGTCGCCCAAGGGTAACAAGCACATCAGTGCGAAGCTTTCCTAACTGGCTGTAGCCAGCCATCAGCAGTTCTTCAATTTTTAACCTACAACTTACATATTTCTGTGAGCCTTTGTATAGCTGTAAAAAAGAGCAAGTCTCCCACAGAAATGAGAAGCGTGTTCCACCTTTTTCCCCACAGCCCTTGGACTTGCTGTAGATGGTGACATGACTGATCACTTGACCACCATCTGTCCAACATCTGCTTTTTAGGGAAACCACCCTTCAAATACAATTAGCTGGCTCTAGGCTACCATTATTCATAATGAATACCCTGATGTATATTGAAGCTATCACGAATACTATTTCCTTAAAAAGATTCTGCATACTGACTCAGAGCCTGAGATCTCTGCTGGGGATGTAGTTTTTTCCCATGTGCTTGTCCTTCTGTGAAGTTATATGCCTGCATTAGAAACATCGCCATACAGTGATAGCTGCGGTACCTAAGCAAGTTAGCTTGGATATGGGAAATAATATAGCTGACTGAACACAGAAATTAAGTGGCCCTACTGTGAAGGGTGGATTGGTCCAGGGAGGCTGCTGTACTAACATGGCCTTAGGGCTTCTCATACCTAAACTATTTTGGGTGTATCTGCATTGCAATGCATTTGTTCTAACATATATAACAGAAACATATGAATGTTTGTGTTTTAATTATTATTTTCTTCTTGACAGTGATGCTATATTGCCGTCAGCTTTCAATACTCAAATATCCTATCTAACAATCCCCAAAATTGTGAAAGCGGGTGAAAGTTTTTACATCTTGACAAAACAATATTTGCTTGATACAGTATTCCTATAGTCATAATTTTCTTTTGTAATATTGAGAATTAAAAACATAATACAAAACTCTAAAAGCTGGTATTATTACTTACTTTAGGACAACGGTAGCTCATCTTAAAAAGAAAAGAAACAAAACCCAAAACCAGCAATTATTGCAAGACTTGTAAAAAACCGATGTGTTTGGAGTCACATTTCTGGTGGCAATACAGTAGCACGGCACCTTACACAAGAGTTCAGGGCTCAGAACAGCCATGGGCAGAACTGCAGGTCCTTCTGTCATTTTAATGCCCAGAGGGTGCATTCAGAGGATTCCCCTCCTGTTCCCTAAAGGCATAAGTAAGCTCAACCAAACCACTGACTGGTCCTGCTTTCTATCTGAACTGCAAACTCTTTGGAGCTGTATATCCTTTTGTGCCTGTATAGCTCCATCTGAACAGAAATAATAATCCAGGCTGCTACAAATCCAGATCCCAGATTCAAGACAGCTACTGAAGCTTTAAGATGCCATGATTCAAATTCTGCTTGCAAAGTGAGTTTCTTGCAAACTCCCTCTAGACTCATAAATATAGTTCTGTTTACAATAATGTGTTGCTATTTAACATGTTTTATGCATTTAAAACCATAATCTTTTGATAACTTTAGGAATATTTGGAAGATACTTTAAAAAATAAAATTAAAAAACCCCAAAAAGCAGTTGGGCACTCCTGAAGTTGATTGTTTATATGAATAAGCTTTATTTATGTTTATAAGAACAAATAAAAGGCCAGACTGACCATGGTAATAACTCCCAACGCTGATTCAAAGAAATTAAAAGCAGGCCAGGAAGCTTAAAACTAAATGTGTTTCCAATTGATCTTTGTTCCTGACTGTGTTTAATGGTCAGCTGTTTGAGAAACCCTCTGGGGTTCTAATAGTTGATTTCAAACTGGGAACCAGAAAACAGCACCATAGAGAGTGAGATGCTTTTCTTTTCAAAAGAGTGAATTTAAAAACTACTGAAAAGTTGCAGACTGCCAGTCTCAGAAATGTTTTACAGAAAAAATACAGAGAAGCTTTTTCACTGCCTCTGTTTATCTACAGTACTCATGCACCTCACAGGACAGAATATCCAAGCTTCTAACAAACTAAAATAATTGTCTCCATAATTCTCCTGCAAAGCAAGTGGTGTTATTATCCATATCTTACTGTGAGGTAGAAAGACTCTAGGCTATATTCAGATGACAAATATTTCACCCTCGCCCTGAATTTTAGTGTTTCCTACAGGCTAGGTATCTTTGAAGGCCACGTCAGCCAATACAGGACTCAGTGCAGTGACTGTGGTAATATCTGACTCAGTTCCAGTGGGCGCAATGTACATCTAACCTCTATCACTCTGAGACCATATGTTCCTAAGTCCAATGCCCTAGGCTTTCATTTTGCTGGAGAGATGCTGTGCTACCCCCAAAACTAGTCTTTAGCTTCTGTTTTTCTGTTTCTAATCACTTCTTCAATTCTTAAAAATATTTTTAAAAAATTTAAAAAACACAGAAACAAACAAAGCCTTCCCCAAAAAATAGATCCTTGATAGAGATCTTTTATTTTTTGAGCTATACAGACAAGAGATATTTGCAGCCATAGGGGCAGGCATGCTCAGAATGAGATAGAATGCATTAATGAACTGCAGTACAGTGATTAGAGTGCAGAAGCAAGAAGAGAAGAGCCCCCCTTCTATTCCCAAATACTCAGAACGCAGTTACCCCACTGCTGGCCAGCTCTATCACAAGCTGATGCCACCTCAGTTCTTCGTTTCATACTGTAATCTTGTTTTCACAGGTTAGGACTCTGTTCAGATGGTTTAAGCAGGTAAATTAGATGCTTAACATTAGACATCTAGGTTCTGTAGACTCTCCATACAATCAATACACGGAGTGACAATTGCTTTAAGAGGGCAACTAAGAGCATCTGTATTAGACTTTAGCAAGGTGACTGAATTGCCTTCTGGAGGTACTTCTCTTACCATTGATCACAGAGAGAACATAACAAGAGCCCAGGCTCCAAACATGGGCAATCACCCAAGACAGAAGACAGACTGTTAATGAACTCTACAGAATATCCCAAGACATATACAGATGAAGCGTAAGATACTGGCACATTTAAAAATGAAGAAACTTATTTCTATTTGGTAAGAAAAAATCCTAACAACAAAAGGATCTAGGGGAGAAGTTTTATAGTGTATTCAGAGGGAGACAAAATCCATTGCAGACTTCAGGGGACAGAGAATGAAATAGAAAGATTTCTAGACAGAGCTAGCTAAGGGAAGATGACTGGGGATGGTGAGGGACATCTCCCATCAATTTTGCCATTGGCATAAGACAGCCTTGCTGGCAGCTATGGAAACAAATGACTAGGATGATATTTCAGTGATGGATCAGCTCTTGTTATTTATTCCAATGCAAAAAAAAGAGATGCAAAGGGAATTCAGAATAGTAAGTGGCAAATCCCAAATGTTTGAGAGAATTAGATCAGAAAATCCCCAGAATATCTAAAAACAACTCTGGAAATTCTGAACTTGCAAGTCAAATTACAATTGGTGAAAGAAATTAGCTGTGAAGTTGCTGTTGCAAACAGAAATCTGGCTTTTCAGAAGGGGGCTGGAAGGCTGGAAATCTTACCTGAACAGCCAAATTAATTGTATTTCTGTACTCCTTTATCTGTCACAGTAATTCAAGTTGAGCAGAGCTGTAAAGGCTTGTGATTCAGCTAGAGTGCTAGGCAGCTTGGAATCAATTCTCGATTTGTACAGACCAGTCCAACCAGCCCTATGCAGTTCACTCAGCCAACGCTGTATCGTGCTTTCTGAAGCAGAAAGACAAATTGGCAAACAGAATACAGAAGTTGAATGTGTATGTCAGTGCTTGGGGTATTTAAAATATACAGACAATTTGGTTAGGACAGCATTTAGCAAAAGCAGCCCTTGCAAATACTATAGTGTAGTCCAAGCTTTCACAATGAACAGGTTTGATATAAAATGCAATCACATTTTGCTGCTCCACCTGAGGTACCAGCAGCATGAACTTCCTCAGCTGAAGAATCAGTTCCATTTATTATTGGAAAACAGTACAGAGACAGTTACTGTTCTCCTCCTGCTTAGGCCAGTTGAACACTTCCTCCCTCTCCAACGTGCACAGTCTCTGGGTCAGGAAATGCACTCTTCAGCTTCCTCTCAAAGCTGTTTCCTCAAAGGGTAAGGTCTTCCCTGCCTTTCCTCAGTAAACTGCCTGTGCATGTCCTATATACAAACCTAGCCACTACAGTACCATTACTCATATTTTGCAGAAGCGGAAAACTGAGATCTAAATGTTAAATGACTTTCCTGAAGTCAGTGGCACAGACAGGAGGAGAATAGTACTATCTAGTTGTTATCAAACACTTCACATTGGAAGAGCTAAAACACTACCCAAAGTATGTCTCTGTCATTACTTCAGTTATATGGATGACTTGCCTTAACATTGCCCAAGATGCCAGTAACAAAAACGCAATGGGCCCTCAGGTCTCCCAGGCTCCTACACAGCAACTGTCCCCTAGATTTTATTACCGATGTTCCTTTTCAGATCCCATTTCTGTATGTAAATTATTATCTTCTTACCTTCTCCCTCATTGCCCCCTTATTCATCCAACACATCATGACGCAGCTGCCTCATACTGGAAAAAAAAGCACAGAGCTTTGAAGGGACAGACAACACTGTCAGACTCTGGTGATGTAAAAATCATATAATCCTCAGAGTTCACAAAATAACATTTTTGCCATTCTATCTTTCAGCAGGCTTCCCTACACCATTAAATGACATATATACCTTCCAGTCTAGTTACTTCACTTCTTCATGCAGATTCCTCCTCAAGACACCAAAGCAAATGTTTGTGCTGAGTGACATAGCTAACACTGGCAGTCCCAAAAGTCTAGGTCAATGCTTCTGGGGACGTGTGCAATTTTGGTCTGGGCTCAAATGTATGGAAAGTGGTGATTTTGACCCATGCCATAAAGGACATGCTTACTCATAAGCTGTAAGGTGATTTTATATGAACAAGGGACTCGAAGAAGAGATTATTTTCCCAACAAATATTACACTGATACATTAGCTGTTACAAGTGTTAGAAATTTGTGATATTTGAAATCCACCTGCACGAGAACTTTCACACTTATCTGGTATCAGTGACATTACACTTCACTTTATTTGGATGTCAGTAGGTATTCAAGGACACAGCACTGCTCTGTTATAAATGCTTTTAAGTCAAGCACAGTAACAGCAAGTTACCAGACAAAGGGACACTGTGTTAAAGGCTGCCTGCCAGAGATTAGTTATTCAGGTTGATTACACGGAAAGGACAGTAGCGCTGCCACACTTCTACCCCATACTCCCCGGGAAAAAAAAAAAAGAAAAGCCAGGAGTCACATTTAGGTATTATTCAGTTCTCACTACATGGGGTAGGCAGGAATAACGTAATATAATATAATGACACAAGGTTTGATCTTTCAAGGTAGTGCGCCTAACTCCTTTGTTAGGTCACTGCAAGCACATTCTTTCTTAGTTTTAAGTATGAGTAGTGTATAAAATGCCTCTCACTTGAAAGCTGACTCTGAACATGATTTAAGTCAAAAGCAGAAAATAATCACAATCATAGATGATCAAGAAGCATGAATGTCCTGAGAGGTTGGAGAGTTCATGCTTTCATGAAAGACACAAAACACCTTTCCTCACCATATATTTCAGTAAAATTTGGGTTGTACAACCCATCTTAGGATTGCACTGACATAAAATCCATAAGTAAAGCTCTCTGTCACATTCTTATGTGAAATGGCACAGAAGAATTAAGGTAGAATTAAGATAAAATTAATTAATTCCACCTCATTGATTCTACATTAATTGTATTAACTGAAGAAAGAAAGTGGCAAGTCAAATACATATAATAAATATTAGTGGAAAAAGCACTATGCACAAATTCCCACTTAACGCTATTCACTTCAAACCAGGCAGAGTTAAGTCACTAACTAATTAGCATTAAGTGATTACAAAGGCTGTGGTTTGTATTCATGACTATCTAATTGTTTTAGTATCACAGGAAAATAAAATTGCATCTCTTAGCAATAATCAGTAAATCCAATTAAGCGTGAAACTCGTGTAAAGGCAGTGATTTCAGACCACGGGAAAGAGGGCTGGAACTCATTACCCGCTACGAGGCAGCGAGACCGCGTGTGCCTGCCGCCACCTGGCGGGGAGGCGCCCGCTGCCGCCCCGGGGACCGGACCGGAGGCTGCACCGAGCCGCCGACCGGCAGCTCAGGCCCCGGTGTCCCCAGGGCCGCGGTCCTCTGCCGAGGAGGCTTCGGTGACGTTGGAAAGCCGGCACGGCAGGCTCTCGGTCTGCAAACACGGAGCCGGGAGGAGGCTCCCGCATCCATCCCTGGAGGGCCAGCACAGCAAGAGCTTTTGCAAAACACCTGGATGAATGACCTCTCCTCTGGCTGGCAGGAGAGGCAGTTCCTTTTATTAGAGCCATTGATCTTGCCGGAAAGAAAAGCAGACTGCCTTTCAGGCACGTAAACATTTATTCCAGGTCTCTTCTGGGAGCCACCGCAAGATCTCCTGTCATTCATTGGCCACAAACCTCACACGTCAAGGAGTTTCACATTTCCCAAACAACCCTATTTTTAGTTATCCAGTTTCTTTTTCTCTGTGTCCTATATATATTATTCTGTTTTCATCCTTTTACTTCCTTTCTTGCATTTTTCTTGGATTTTCAAAACCGAAACCTAGACAACAGTACACTCCAGCTAAGATTCTATTTGCCATGTCTCTTTCTATCTGTGTATCTGAAGCATTCATGATGATCTGCACAGTGTAAGTTATTTCTCATTAAATGCATAAAATGACAAAAATGCTTCATACACAACTGGTCCAAAAAGCAGGAGTCTGCTCTACTAATATCTGGCAATACCTCTCGTTATGCAAACATTCACAATATGTGCATGTAAGCTGGGACATCGCTATTAATGTTTGTAATGTGACAACTGTATGGCAGTTGTATTATGCGACAATGCCTGCACAGGGATTATGCCTTGTAAGCTTTTCCATTATTGTTTGAGCAGCCTTAGTCTGTGCCATGGCTGTTTGAATATCCTGCGGCCAGCACAAAGAACTAGGTAATAGTGGATGCAGGACTACCTTTTTATGCACCATGATTTAATGATCAAAGAAGTATACAATCTTGACCCAGCCCTGAAAACAGCTGAAACAAACTTTTCCAAAAATAATCTAGACAAGGGTATATCCTCACAGTATAAATTCCATAAGCGCTTTTATGAGTTCAGTCACTCTTTTCTATATACAAATGTGATACAGATCTTCACAATAAAAGACATTGTTGCTTTTATATAGAATGTTAGGGCTAGCATTTTCAGTCAAGCTCATCTGGGGCAACAGGGTGAACATACTGGGGGAGAGGCATGGTATGAGTCAACAGAAGACTCTTTCAGAATATCCTACCCTCTCTTCAGGAAAAGCCTGCTCCAACTGTTCCAAGTTGTTACGGATACATTCCCACTGAAGTCTGAGGAGTTACGGTACTGCAACAACAGAAATCTGCATTTTAGATCAAAATGCTTTTTACCGCAGCTTTTAAACATAGTCACCTTCTCTATTTTTTGACAGATCTCTCACTGGTCATTGCAAGCAATGGAACTGGTATATCCAGGAATCATGAACAGCTAAATAAATAGTTTTGAGACACATTTTGACAATTTAAAAATTTCAACACTTGACTGAGACAACTAGTTTGTACCATTTGGAGGTTTTCAGGGCTTGGGGGTATTTTTTTATTTCCACAGACATCCTTTGTTCAGTACATGTCTCTTTCCCCTTCTTCAATGAGTGTACAACTGTGACCATGAAAGTATCTGTTGCCCTAAGTATGCCAGCCTGCATGCATTTCTCTGTTATTTTTCACTGCAAGTTATTCTGTGAAGTTATTTTTACTTTAGCTTGGATCTCTACATTTCCATATATTAACTAAAAACCACATGTCAGTCCTTAATGTGCCATTTTTGAACACCTAAAGATAACTTCCATCGCTTCCCTAACTTTAGAGAAGGTATATTCTTTTATCAGTGTGGTATGTAATTAACAGTATGCCTCATTATTTTTAGGTAGTATTTGTATTTTCACCATTATTACATCATCATTATATCAGTAGTCCCATGTGTCTGTGTTATTTTCTGATAACTAAGGTAGCCCCATAAAACATTACACCAAAGCAGGGAGGGGCTTGAATCTCTCTTGCTAATATGAAGCTGAATCAGCTGACACATTACACTGGGAATTGACTACTGCTAACAACTGTGTTTCATCTACTGGCAATCCCAAATGCACGGGAAACAGATGACTATCTATCTAAGACTAAATAAGGGAATTATCACTTTTTTTTAACAGGAAAAAGAAAAAAAACAACGCCAAACCACAAAAACAAACCAAAAGCTGAAATCATTGCCCATTACTACGTTGTATAAAAGTCCCGGATAGAAGGCACAACATAGGGATCCTGAAAAACACAGATAACCGGTAGACAACAAAAGCGCTGGTCACTCGACTGAGAGAGAAGGTGAAGAGGGAGCTCTGTGAGCACGACGAAGGCTGGAAACACAGACTTGAAATTGCAGGCAGGGAAATAGACTTCTGTCCTTTGATCTCAAAATTATTTGGAAAATGAGACCTGGTAATCATTTTTCCTAAATAAGCATGATTATATAAAATAAATGTTAAGTTTAGTGATGGATTTTTCTCTTGGCAGAAAAACTGAAAGACTCTATTAACTTCCTAGACAGAATGTGCAACAGAAAATTATTCTTATAATAATGGAATAAAAATGTCAGTTTCAATCCCATGAAACTGAACAGATAAAAGTATGTCCTGAAATGACAAATCAAATATATTGTAAATATTTTATTTTATCTGTAATGCAATATAAGAAACATTTTTCTTAGAGCAAGAGATGACATTGCTTCCAGTAATACAAGGAAGATTAGAACATAGCTACTGATAAAGAAATTATACATCACCTGTGAAAATGCAGCTGACATGACAGCAAACGCAATAATAATGACTCAGTCACACATAAGGATTTCTCTATAAAGAGAAATCATGCAAGAGCAGAGCTTGGAGGCTAATTACATTTACCACCAACATCAGATGCAGGGAAACCAAGCAAGGAAAAATGTAAAATCAGAAGTCCCTGAGTTACCATGCTGATCCACGTTCATGTGCAAATCTGTCTTCTGTTCCTCCTCTAGGCAGATAGATTTTACCGTAATGGAGCAGTATCTAAACATCTTAATCATCTCACTAGATGGATGCTAAGTTTTCAACAACAGGCATCATCAACATGTGTCACTGGTAACTACCCTCCTCTAAAAGTAAACTAATACTTTGTGAAACAATATTAATTATGAAGGTCTCTGTTTTTCAGTAGTTATTCAGCAAGGAAAAACAGGTTTGTATCTTGGACATATCTGCTCCAAGCACTATCACACAATTGATTTTCCTATCATTAGATTTATACTATCTTTGTATTAAGCAGGCTTTGTGTGAGCCAAACACTGATCTTTGACTTTTGAGATACAGGCTATATCCATCTTTTTATTCACTACATACACTCTCTGGTGTTCTGTCCAGCAGCTTGATATCAACATATTAGAAGACAGTTATCATAGTTGCCAGTTTTGAAGTACAACTGCAGCTCCATATTAAGCTGCCCAATTTTTAAGATGGCAACATAAAAGTATAATGGACAGGTCTTAAAGAGTCTTGCTTGCTTCAACTGAATCTGCAGCTGACTATGTCAAATTAAGCACCAAGGGCAGTTTGATGCAAACAAGAATGAGATCAAACAGCTGCTCTCTAACAAGAATGCCTCACACATTAGATTTCTCAATGACACATCAAAGCTCCAGGAACAGAAACGTTTTAAAGCTTTATGCAATTTGACCCAGGCACACCTACAACAAATGAAGGCTGCATGGTGAAAACCTAAGAATAGGAGATCCAGTTTTTACTGGTGCCCAGACCAGGAAGTGCTTTTATGAAGAGATAAAATCTGTTCGTGTTCCCATGCATTAGCTCTCCTTTGTAGCTTTGACAGGTGTTCCCCACTTATGTAAAAGAAGCAAATTGCTAGCACATGGGCAGAATGTATTATCTTTTTATTGAGCTGCTCCTTTTATACTCAAGAGCCTGTCTTCAATGACTGAGTCGAAACTGCTTATCAACGGATGACGTTCACGCCTCAGCTAATGAAACAGAGAAAATTCCAAAAGCCATCAGTCATGATAAAGATCACTTCTTTATGTTAAAATTACTTTAACTGGTAACGCAAATATGGGAAAGAGTATGTCAGGAGCCCAACGCGGACCCCTAAAAGAGTAAAGATGATTGCACCTAAGGTAGTAACCAACACTGCACTTTTCTCTCTGGTACACCTGGGAAAACTACCTGGAAGTGTTCTCAATTATTCAAAGAGCCATCTGATAGACAAAGCGGTGCCAGAGAACTGATGTAGTTTTTGACTGGCATAGTTTCATCAGACTAAGCATTTCGACAAAAGGTGAGACTTGTGGATCTTTCATATTTATATATTTGTATACACACACACAGAGACCAAAAAAATCCAAACATTTTAATGTTACCTGAAAGACTCCCTTAAAGTTTGTCAAACTAATATTAAAAACTGTGATAAAGGGTTTTGAACTAAGAGACTTAAAGGTAAATCTGCGTTCATGTTGCTACCACTGTTAAGATAACAACTGCAAGGATACGGCCAAAAAAAAAAGGGAAAAGGAAGCTCTGAAAAAATGCAGCCTCCTTACCAGTTATCAAAACCATACATGCTTCTGTTTACAACCATACCTGGTCCACCCACACAGGTTTGTTGCCTGAGTGAACACAAGGGGCGCTACAAGTAAGTAGGTAAATTATATCCAAGTCAATTTGTTAGCTAACCATTAAACCTCGGCTAAAGGTAACCAGCATTTGCTCTCTACACAACACTTAGCAACCACTTACTCTTCTTTGCCTCACTGGCAACAGAGACCTGGAAAGCAGGGCTAAGAGCACTTCCCTGCCTCACAGGGCCAATACCCTGAGCGCTGCATAGCCCTCACATACTGGATAACCTCCTTCGCTGTGGTGGCAGCTCGGTGCCATGCCCGCAGCCTGCTGTGTCTGCCACACCACCACACAGCTGCAGGGCAGCAGAAGCAGTGCTGCTACCTCTACCCCCACTTCAAGCAGGCCGAGGGAGCAGCCCTGCCGCCATGGCCAGGGCCACACTGCCACCACCCAAACACCTCAGCAGCCACCCACAGCTGACGGCAACACAGGCCTGACGTGCCAGAGAAGCACAGCCAGCTGAGGCAGCCCCAGGGGTACGGCAACGCCCCTGAAACGGGTGGGGCTTCGAACGCAACAGGGAGCCCCAGCACACCGGCCCTGCTCAGCCTACCTCCAGCAGGGCCCTCAGAGCCGGGCGCCGCCAAGGCTCCCCGCCACCAGGGCGAGTGCTCGGCGCTACACACACTGACAAACCATACCTTCACCTAGCAACCAGTGTGGTAAACGACAGCGCCACAGCCAATAAATAGGCCCTCACGCCCTGACAGACAGAAGGCAAGAGCGGCGCCAGCCAATGGGAGAGCAGAGAGTCAAGGAAGCGGGGCATAAGAGAACCCAATCGGAAAACTCTCCAGCCCCAAGAAGGTGGGAGCAAGAGTACGCTTCAGTCACAGGCGGTGCGCTCTTCCTCCAATCAGAGCGTCTTCCCTCATCGCTCTCCCCAGATTGGTTAGCAGATGGCAGGAGGGCCTTAGCACACCCTTTCCCCAATAGAAAGGTAGCACTGCGTGACAGGCGTTCCGAATAGCCAATTATTGCCGGCGCGAAACCCCCACCCCTCTCTCTTGCAAAATGGCGGCGACGGCTCCCACTCCCGCTCCGGCTGCTCCCGCGGCCGCCCCGGCGCAGAGCCCGACGGCGGCACCCGCCACGCCAGCGGGAAATGCTGCCCCCGCCGCCGCGCCGCCCCCGCCCGCCGCCCCGGCACCGCCGGCGCCGCCGCTGTCGGCCGCGCTCTCGGGCCCTTTCCCCGGCGGCCGCGTGGTGCGGCTGCACCCTGTCGTGCTCGCCTCCATCGTGGACAGCTTCGAGCGGCGCAACGAGGGCGCGGCGCGGGTGATCGGGACGCTGCTGGGTAAGAGCCGCCGTCCCGCCCGGTCCCGTCCCGTCGCCAGCCTGGGGGCGAGCAGCCCGCTGCCCCATCGGCGTCCCCCTAACCTCGCTGCCCTCCCGCAGGGACCGTGGACAAGCACTCGGTGGAGGTCACCAACTGCTTCTCCGTCCCGCACAACGAGTCCGAGGATGAGGTACGGAGCGAGGCCGCCCCGCGGGGGGGCGGGGGGTCCCTCGGCGGAGCGGCGGCCCCTGCTCTCCCTCTGATGGCGGCGTCAGGGCCTGCGCCCGTGTCGCCCTCCGGTGAGGGCTAAGCGTCCCGGTAACCAGCTGACTAGGTCCTGTCCCCTTTCTCAGGTGGCAGTCGATATGGAATTTGCCAAAAACATGTATGAGTTGCACAAGAAGGTGTCTCCTAGCGAGATCATCTTGGGCTGGTAAGTTCTCCTGCAAGAGCATGCAAGCAGCTGTGTCGGTCCCTTAAACTACTTGAAATACATTAATTCTCGTTGTCACAGGCTGAGAAGCAGTAATGCTTGTGGCAGTAAGATCTTGTTACAGAGTCAGCTGTAAAGCTGCTGCAGTTCATAATAAGAAGAGACAGTATTGGTGACTTACAGGGTTTGGTTTTGTTTCTATCTAACAAAGGTATCACAGAGGAGTGATGAGTTAGAGAATGCTTGCACAGCTTTGTTCAAGAACTTAGCCACCTGGAATACAACCTGCACCACGGAAGGTAGCTGGTTAGAAAGAAAGAAGAACGCAAAAGAGTAGTTTCAAGTACCCAAGGCCTCAGGAGGAATCGGTGATATCAGCTTGAGCATGCGGAAGTTCTCTGCTGAGAAAAGGTGGAAATGCTTGTATGTGGGATGCGAAGCAAGATCAGTAGGATGTTATGGGAACAGAGTCTGTGTCCGAGTGTGTGGATAGATAGTTTTATTAGTCTTTTCATGCTTCTCTGATCCTACAAAATAGCTTAGTTCTGTTCCTGCAGAGCAAACTTCCTCAGCAACCTCCTAATGGCACGGCAAAGTGCAGTTCTAATGACAGGAGTTGTCTTATGTATGTGAGAAGCTAATTGCAGAGCAGCTAAAGGAGCCAGATTAACGAGTTATACCTCCTGCAGAGAGATGTTTGATTTGTGGAAGATCTACTTGGTTGGTCTGCGTTTGTTTGGCATGCTTTAAATTACACAGAAATAAAGAGTTGGTCCAGAGCATAGTGAGAGGTAACTGAATCTTGGGTGTCTGATGTCAGCTGCACTGACTCCTTATGGCTGGTACTGCAGCACTAGCCCTGTGCATGTTTTGGGCAGGGGTGTGCTCAGCCTGTGATTCCTACAGTTCTAGGACAGCTGGCCATAGAACTACAAATTCCCTAGTTAAAACACTTGTATTTAGTGTGTTTCTGCAGCTCAGTGTTTGGAAATAAGTGTTTTAGGATACAAACCTGTTAAATACCAACAATACCAAACATCGGGCACTTGAATGTTGGAAGAATGGCTCCTCAACATGTGCTCTTTTGAAGGTATGCAACAGGTCACGACATCACGGAACACTCTGTCCTGATCCACGAGTATTACAGCCGGGAAGCGCACAATCCAATTCACCTCACCGTGGACACCAGTCTCCAGAATTCACGCATGAGCATTAAAGCCTACGTCAGGTACTCTGGGAGGGGAGCTGTGTGACTTACTGAGAGAGACCACATCAGGGTAATGAGAAATGTAATGGGCTGCGGTGTCTCATTTTGGATAATATTGTGCAGTAGCTAAAACACAGCAGCGAGCCAGGGATGGTTGATCATTGGAATGTCTTGACCATCGTATGTAAGTTGAAAGACCTAACCTTTCATAAGTTAGTACCTCGTTGGAGGTGGAAAATTGTGACTTAATTAACTTTAACAATGCTCTGAACACCTTTGTGACGTTTCACAGGATTCATATAGGTAGCATTAATGTCACTAACTTCCATCACACTGTGAATGCTAAGCTATAGTCACTGGGCTTTATTGCTCGGCAGTCTACTTATACAAGTTGGAGGATTAGTGCAGTTAAAACATAATTGAAACAGCATCCTCTTGATCAGTCTTTCTTCCCCTTAATCCTTTCCACTTTTATCAATTAATAGTGGAGATTAAATATGGATAAATGAAATTATTCCCCCTCACTGTTGTTCTTCCCAGTACTGGCTGAAGAGCTCTCCTCTTTGTAGAGGCAGTCTACTGCTTCTTGACTGTGTACCTTCAAAAAGGAAACTGTTCCGTGACATCTTTCTTAAAGCATAAATGAACTTCAAATACCTTTACTAATAGGAATAATAAAGGTGTTGAGAGTGCTTTGTACTCGATTTTTTGTCATGTTTCTTCCTTAAGTAATTTCTCCAAGAGCATGGAATGTTTCGGAGTAGAATACCTGCTCTGTAAGCAAGAAGGAACGGTGGCTAAGAAGATAGTACTTAGCTCTTCATGCGTTCAAGCTGACAAATGTCAGACCAGCTAGGAATATTCTTGGATGAAAATAAGCAATTAATAGTATACCAGCACTGATTTCCTGTCCTCAGTTATCCGTGCTCTTAATATTGCTGATTTTGGTGAGAATGAGTAACCTACTCACGTTCACGCTTCAGTGCTAACAGAGATCATTAAATGGAAATCTATTACTTCCTCCCTTAAATATTTCTGTGCTGAAAATGTTTTGTTCTTTTCTTTTTTTCCAGTGCCCCAATGGGAGTCCCTGGTAAAACTATGGGCGTGATGTTCACACCTCTAACAGTGAAATATGTTTATTATGATACAGAACGGATAGGAGGTGAATGTTTTCTTCCTATTTGAGTTATGACCATTGTTGTGATGCTATATAAATGCCTTCGTTACACTGGTAAAATTGCCATTCTACTGGGAATTAGACTGTCTTGCTGAAGCTTAAAAACCTTCAAAAAGTTAAGGATTTAAGCTGTCTTCTGTGGCAGTCGGGTTTTTTTCACTGATCCTCCTTTTCCTTTCAGTGGATCTTATAATGAAGACTTGCTTTAGCCCTAATCGAGTGATTGGCTTGTCCAGTGACCTGCAGCAGGTGGGGGCAGCGTCAGCCAGGATTCAGGATACCCTGACCATGGTTCTGCAGTATGCAGAGGATGTGTTGGTAAGGCCAGGTTTTTATGGCTCAGCAGATAAGTTTGATCTAAGCTTGTACATCTTGTTCTTTTTATGTATTCTTTTTCTGGGCCGTAAACTTACTAAGTTTTACTCACGTTGAACTGTGTATTTCTTATGCTTAGTCTGGCAAAGTGGCTGCTGACAACACTGTTGGGCGATTCCTGATGGATCTTATTAACCAGGTGCCAAAGATTTCACCAGAGGATTTTGAGACAATGTTGAACAGCAATATCAATGTAAGTTCATCTCATTTTTTCAGTGTATTGACAGCAATTTTGAAAATTTGCTGTACAGACACAAATTTGTCTGTGATCAAAACAATCTTATCTTTTCATACAAACACGGTAATAGAAAACACAGCCCTTTCTTGTCAGTAATTTGATGTTTTAAGAGCTGAAGGAGGATGAAGGAGCTCACCATAATAATCTTGCAAGCAACTGCAAATAAGAGAATAAGTTGTAAAGTACTTAAGAATTATGCAAGTGATCTGAAAGCCAGCATCAGTTCTTCTTTTAGGGTGATTGGACAATATGAATTACCAAGCTTAAAGCAGTTTGGATTTCAAGGATAACTGGTGACTTGCCTGAGCTTCCTTTGCCTGAGCTGAAGTTCTGTCTCTTTGCACAACAGTTAGGACATGAAAAAGTTTTTAGTGTGCTACCTTATTTCTGTAACAAATTTTTAGAAAGCGAAAGTTAAGTTTCTGAATGTGTTGTTCACCCACAGTTTGCAAGACCAGAACTAATTTTTAATTTTGCTTGTACCCTTTGACTTGCCTGGTTAACACGGGTGAACTCAGAGTTAAAATTTCACAAGCAGTGTTTCATATTCTGGGAATACCAAAACCTTCTTCCTGCAAGGGAAGCATTCATCAAGGTAGGACTTTCAGGACTAACAACAGTAATTCTAGTAGCTGATTGTAAACTGCTTTACAGGTGTTAAAAATTCAACTCCTTAACAGGCTACCATCTTTGTTAATATTTCTGATCACTGATTTGGTTTTTTTTTACCCCTCTCAGGACCTACTGATGGTAACCTACTTGGCAAACCTCACACAGTCACAGATTGCTCTTAATGAAAAACTTCTGAGTTTATAAAGAAACTTCTGCCACCCTACACTTCAAAGAAGCTGAAGAATGAGCAGATACACTTTTCTATGGTGGTGTTACAAATTTCCTTGGACCGTAATTTAATTACCTAGATGACTTGGTTCACGTTTTTATTTCCATTGCCCTGAAAAATCCCTACATGGTTTAGGAAATTAATGGGAACAGCTGCAGTTTAGTTGAGCCCAATATTTTAAAATGCAGTATGTGAATCTTTTGTCTCCGAGGTTTATCTACTTGTATAACAAAGTACAGCTTTATTGTAAGAATGTATTTGAAATAAAAGTTCCATTGCAGTGGCAATAATGGCTTCTGTCCAGAAAAAACTGTTCTCATTTCCGTATAATGAATCCACTTTTGAAAGAAAGGGGGGGATAACATGGCATCAAGAAAGAAAACTAGAGTTGATGCAAGTCAACTCCAATTCTGCAGACTTCTTTGCAGTTTTTTTTTCCCCCCAGTTGTTAAAGCACACTGAAAGCGTGGCTTCTTGTGTAGCCCAGAATGGTCACTGGTTTATTAGTGGTGCTGTGTATATGCCCTTCTTCATCAGGATACTGGCAGAGTATGAGACAGTGAATTCGGTTTACATTATGGTATCATTTCTATGCACATCTGATCCTTTGTGAAAGGAAATCAAGGTCAATAGCATTAGCCCCTCATTGCTGTGAACTAGAAACTGAGTTCATGGTTAAAAGGGGCTTGGAAAGCATTTGTGGCTGAACAAGTGCCACTACGGGAGTTTTCATCTTCGCAAAAGAAGCAAAACACAGCAAAACTACACTTGAAGTTTTGAGGTTAAAAGATCATCAAATAGGAATTTTCTGTTTCATGATCCTGTACTGCTGCTAAAATTATGTGAACAGAAACTTCCTATTTTCTCCCCAAAACCTACTTCATGTTAAATGAGTTCCGGCTGAAAGCAAGCCAATATCAATCCAAGCTGTAACTTTTTACAGTCTCAGCTAATAACATTACCTTTAGAAGTCTGTTTAGCTGTACTGAGGAGGTTTTGCCTAATAAAAGTGTCCTTCTTCTACCACATAACTGTTCCCACCTAATTACTAATGACTGTTTCTGATACCTCACATCTGTTTTGGTAAATGAATCTGAAATGTTAAGAGAAGCCTGTAAAGCCAGTGTTCCCAAAATAATTTTTGTGCTAATTTGCCAGATAAATCCAAGAATGGGACTCAGGTTACAAATCTGTAGATCCTATACTGCTTGTTCCAATCTGGAGAATTCCTCCAGTGACTCAATGCTAAATTCTAAGTTCTAATTGCAAGGACAAGGTACATGAAAACTAAAGATATAGCAAAGATTCTCATATCTTTGAAAATGTTATTCGTGAGCATTAAATAAGTTAAAACTCGGCTCTTGTTTTTCATTAGTCTGAATAAAAAGCTTTTGTTTTCCCTTCTCTTCTTTAAACTTAATATACATCACTTCAGACATTTAACTATTTCACAAATTTTCAGGTCAAGGTATTTTTTGAAGTAAGCCTTGAAATAGGAGGAAAAGAGCAAGCAGCAAAGCTGGATAAGTCTCTCAATTACTGCAAAAAAGTTGCAGGGCATTGGGGGCAGCATAATATTATTTCCCTGATCTCCTCTGGAGTAAACTCTTGCCATTCCCCCTGTTAGGGAAACTGATAAAATGTAAGAAGAAAGATTTTAAAACACTCTACAAGTTTAATGGCTATGCTATTTAATAAGCTGCTGTGCACAACATGCTAAGTTCTGAGAAGATCAATTTGTGATCATTGATATAGAAAAGGTATTGTGGAATTTGCCAGTCCTTGCAAGTACCTGAAGACTAAAAATGGGATGTCATAAGGGACAAAGGTTATGTCTTCCTAGATAGAAGGATTCACTGCAAAACAGAGGTGTCAAGATACCACAATCCGTAGGTTTGGTTGTATGCCAGACAACACAGACAAATGCTTGGAATTGGAGTAGGAAAAAAATAGTCACTCTTTTAAAAACTCTGTATCTGATCCCCTCCATTCTGTCCCTTTTTACTGGTTGAGCAGCACATTGTGAACCTCACTTTGACTCTGGAATTTTGAATGCCCAATTTCAAATTTCAGCAGCCACTCTTGTGAAGGACAATATTGCAAACAAATGTAATGCATCATTTTGCTTGATTGTAAAGCCTGGGCTGTACCTAGGAGGCATTCCTTCTCTGGAGTTTGAAAATCTAGATGGGAATTCCTAAAGGTATTTTATTCAAATTGTTCCACTTCACGGATATCTATCTAAAAACTTGAAGTTCAATAGAAAATCTAGTGGGAAAGGCCTGGGAGTCAAGAAACATCACCAAGGATTTCAGGCTTTAACTTGCTATTGATTTGTAAATGACAGATTTCTTGGATTTATTAGGGGACTTTTTCCCTTTTTTTTTTTTTTTAGGGTGTGTTGCTCCAATTAACTTTGACAAAGTCTAGCTATAAATAGTCAAGATAGATAGTTCTTTGGGTTCTATATACACTTTATATTATATTTAATCATACTAGTGCCCTCACTAATATAATAAAAAACTTTTCTATCCTGTGACACGTTCAACCTTTTCCTTTTCATAGATGACTTCTCTGAATAAGTACAACCTTACTGGACATTACTATATTACATATTTATTTCTGGCAATGTGCATGTTTTCTTGGTAAGTATTAGGCTTTAAAATACCTTGCTTAAATGGCTTCATTACCAGCTCCTACCGCTCAAGTATTTAATTGCGCAAATGATGATTATTTTTTTTTTCTTTTTAATCTGGGCTTAGTTGAGCTGATCGTGACTTTTCACCTCAGCATGAAGTTCTTGAAAACTTCTTTTCCTCAATATACATAATATTCAGAACAGAGTTTACTGTCACAATTGATTCTCCTGTTCCCTTTGGGTATACTGGATACTTAGAAAAGTTGGAGGAATGTATCAAATCAGTTCCCCTTGCTGCCCTGGACCCTTCTCAGGCATGTAATCTCAGTCAGCCTCAACAAAGGAAGAGAGTTTCAGCAAAGCATCTTTTGTCAGAACAAAGAGGCAATGAAACCTGTTTTTTCAGTAAGCACGGTGACCTCTGACAACCTGCAGTTTAATTAGCATGCAGACATTATGCTTTGTTCTGACATCTTCCTACAGTAGAAAGACTGCGCTTGTTTGCACGTTTGCGCAAGTGCATGTAAAACCCACAAGCACCTGAAAGTACGCTGTGTTACTTATCAAAATCAGTATTTGCAGGATGAACTATCGTTAACAGAAATGACTTCTTAAAATTGCAGGAGGGAGCTGGTAATGCTCCGGTATTTCTTAACTGATGACAGTGTCAGCAGCAGAAAGAAGGTGGTGTACTATCTGATGGTGACTAGCTTCCCTGTGTTCTGTTGTGCTGCAAGGCTTGCAGATGACATTTCTTCAAGAGGAATTAGTGGATTGGCAGTATGCAACAGTCAGGTTTCCTGTGACTGCTATCAGGTACCTAGGATCGATGCTGCACATAACTTGTAGCGGTGACTAGGATTAGAATAAGATCTAAAGGAGTCCTTGCAGACTTGTGTTACTGTCCATTTGCTGGTTAAGCTAAAAAGCAATTGAAATTTGACATTCTAAATTCATGTGACTGAAGAAAAGGGTTAACACTATGTGTTTCTCTGGGTAAGGGAAGAAGTTGGTGCTGCTAATATGGTGTGTTTAACAGATACTTCATTGTTGCTGTCTTCTCTGGCTCCCTGTATCCACTAACTTTACATTAGAAGGGGGTTCCTGAATCAGTTCTTTCCTGTCCTGACCAACCATATCTTAAACTCCATTTTAAATATACCTAAAGTCCTTACTAAAGTTCTTATTTCATGCTCTTCCTGGTATTTATACATAAACTGTTACAGGTAGCCATCATACTGTAGTCTTCATTTTACTAAACATAGTAAGCTTTACCTCCTTTCTTCTGACGCACTGTCTATGCCTTGATCACTGAGCTGCCCACTTGAAACTTAATCTCAGTCTTTCTTGAACTCGAGTTGGTAAAGACCATACCCATATCAGCACATAGATCAATGAATATAAGAATACATTAATACTTCCCGTTATAAACTCCTTGTTTGCCTCTTGGTGTCTGTCATGTAGTGTGATTGAGCACCCCAATCTCTTGCCCCTGGTGTCATTTGCAGCTGAGCTCCAGTTTGTGAGGAAAAATATTAATTCAAATGCATGACCTGGCACTATGACACTTTTTAATTAAGAAAAAAACAAACAACTAGATCCACATATTTCTCCTGGTTTTGATTATTCTCTGTATTGGTGATACCTCAGAGTTGTCAGCAGGTATCATTAGCTTATTTCTCACTTTTGCGCCCTACTCAGTTAAGAAAAAACTTGTAATTGATCACAGACCAATTTAACAGAATTCTGCAAATTCCTTTTCAACACAGACTTTGTTTTTTCTTACAAGTTGTTTATCCTTGCTCATGCTAATTCCTTTTTCCTGCAGTTTAACTAATTACTGGTTCTTGTCAAGCCTTCTGTGGACATCCAAGTGGCTTATACTGAATTCCTCATACATTGTGTCAAACTGACCCAGTATGTCCAGTGATCGATCTTTGATAAACCACGTGTTTGGTTGTAAGCCTTGGAAAGTGGAGATAAGACTAATTGTTCTATACTGTTGAGAACAATAACCTTTTTAATCTACTATCTGCAATTTGATACTTTAAAAAAAAAATCCTGGCTGCCAGAATTTCAATTTCATTTGCTGATTTTTTTCCGTATACTGGGATGAAGGTCACTAAGTTCACCTTGTTAAGTCATTTAAGTTTCTTGGCAGAAGACTTAAGTCCGCTGCAAAGAAGCAGCAGTGTTTTGGTATGCGATTTTGTGAACCTGTGGACATATGCCATCTATTAGTAACTAATCTGAAATGCATGGGTTTAATCCTAATGATTAAAAAATTATTGGCGAAAAACGTTAGACACGGTGCTCTTTTAAGTAGTCTAGCAGAACATCCTGCTGTTCTCCTTCTGTGCTTTGAGGAAGGGTGAAGCTTCTATTTTTAGTCTGGTTCCACACAATAGAACTAGAGATCCTGGTGGCAACTCAGTTGCAAGGTTTGTGTGAAATCTTGATGTTTGGACTACTGTGGGTGGAGTCCTAACATGACTCACTGGGTAGTGACTCTCACTTGAGCAGCTAACCAAAGGCATGGCTCTTCCTGAAGCCATGAACTTGCTCTGCTCCCTGCACACATGGAAGGTTAACTCAACAGCTAACGTTGACTCTCTGCATTTTAATTACTGCAGTCACAAGGTAGTGCAACGGGAGAAGTATTTTTAGTAGAAAATTTAGACTTGGATCACTGCAGCATCCTGTTGGTTTGTTATACTTTGACCTATGGTTCAAAGCTGACCATGTCTTGTTGCTTATGACAAACTGTGGGAAAGTTTTTTTATTTAACTGTGTTGGCTGAAATAGAACATCAAAAGTAATGCTTCGTATTAAAGCAGGAAATAATGTTCCAACCAGGATATATAGCACAGGTCACTAAAGCATTGCTGCTTCTCTATGTCACCAACAATAAATTATTCTGAAAAAAACCAAGTTTTATTCCAGCTCTACTGATAGCACTCAGCATGACTATGTAGTTGAGAGCTAAGTCCCTCCAGAGCAGAATTCTGTCCAGTATCATCTCTTAGCAGAAGATGCAAGTATATCACAAAAGAGAGGAGCAAGAGTTTGTCTCCCAACTTATCTAAAGTTTAATTTTCTAGGAATGAGAAGTTGCCTTGACTCTGAACGGGGTTTTAGAAGCTTTCCTAAATTTGCTGGCTCTAGCTATAGTAACAAGCCAAGGGATTTCCTTAAATACAGAGAGTGAAATTAGACGACCACAATGGTTCCATTCCATGCTTTAAAAAAGTCATTCTGGATATTCTTGTTAACATATAAACATGCAATGCATTTAACAGACTCTTCAGACATACGCCGTTTTGTTAAAGTGTTTTCTCTTTTTCTCTTCCCACTTGTTTGTGAAAACAGACTCTTCCTCTCCTGAATAGCTCAAATCCTAACAGTCCACTAAATGGAAAAGATAAAGAATTGTGTATTTTACAAATGTGCTTGGTTCCCATGGAAACAGGGATTTAAATATATACCTGTCCTGAAAGAAATGTGCATAACGGAGGTGAAAAAGTAGACATACACTGGGAGTGTCAGCTGAAGAATGCTGTAAGGATTAAATTTTTAAAGCTGCTCCTGATGTGTTCTGGACAAACAAGAGAGAACAAGCCCAATTTTGCTGAAGATAGGTCATTTATTAGATTCTTTATGTGGCTTTAGGTGCTTTTCATTTGAAGCGGGCAAGCATGGTAAATTATTACCCACTCGTTTTCTGCTGCCTGCACTTAATGCTATTCTACAGGCAAATAGAACAGTGTCTGCTGTTTCATCTAGAGCTCAAGTGCTGCACCAAGTTACAGGAAAAAAAATGTTTGCATTTTAATGGTCTCTGAACTCCTAACTTGTTTATCATAAAAGAGTAGTAAGTTATTTTGAATAATCTCAATTAACTGGTGCATAATATCATAGGTGGATCCTTCATAAATTGTATCTTGCTGGTCAGAATCTCTTATGAATAATTAACCACCAGGTAAAAGAAGGATGATGTGTATGTAGTGTCTGTTCTAAGTATAATATGAATAAATATCACAATAGACAGAAACAAACCACTAAGCGCACTTCCCACAACTGCATACAAATAACTATCATTAAGATTTCTTTCTAGAGAAAGGTATGTAGTGGGCAGGACAATCTTACCTTTATGCCCTCTTGGGACCTAGACCCTGATCTTGAGCAACTACATGAAAAGGAGCAACTTCTTCAGCCCCACTTAGGTCTTTTACATACTTCACCTGTTACACGCTGTTCTGGTGGCCTAGATGACCTGGCTGACTACCTGCCAACTACTGGATGATGGTCTCGATCTAAAGACTCATGTGTTACTAACAGACTCGATTTAGAGCTACGTGCGTGAGGGCTGAACTCCACTGCAGTGGTGCTGCAGGGAGGAAACTGCAGTGTGGACTTCTCCCTTCCTTTCCAAGGTGGGTGGTTAAGGCCTCCCGTGGGATGGCATCTTCCCCTGACACAGCTCCACAGGCAGGTCCCTCTGCCTTTCTGTGGCACTTGCGCCTTTGAACTTACCTCTCAGCCGTTTTGAAGGAGAACTGGGCATACTGCAGCTTTCCCTCAGCAAGATGGGGCAAACCTGCACAGATAGGAAAAGGGGTCCCAGGTCAGCAGGGCCGCCACCACCACCGGGAGCCGCTGCCGGCCCGCCTCGGCCCCGCCGGGACCCGGGCGCGGTGCCCCTGCCCGCGGGGAGCGGGGCCCGTGGGCCGGGCCGGGGCGGGCTCGGTGCCGGGGGCGGAGCGGGTGCCGCCCGGCCCCACAGACTCCATTTTGCGGTGCAGCTGCGGGAGAGAGGCCGGAGGCTCCGCAGGTTTCCCCTCAGGTGAGGCAGCCGGGGGGCAGGGGTGGGCCGGCCACGACTTGTGTGCGCCCCTCGCCTCAGGGCCCGGCCCCGCCGGCTCTCCTCACACACCGCCTCCGGGTCTGGACGGGGGAAACTCGGACTCAGCCCCGCCGCGCCCTGCGACACGGGCGTGTGGGGCCCGGGGCGACCCGAGCGGCATCCCGAGGCAGTGCTCCCGGAGCTGCGGCCGCCCGCCAGCTCGGGGCTCGGCAGGTGCCCCGCCGAGGGAAGCAGCGGCCCGCCCCAGAGCGCCGCAACCCCCCGGCCGGCGGCCTGCCCTCCCGGTGCGGAGCGGGGACGAGGTCCCGGTCGCCCCGGGAGAAGTAAATAGAGTAATACCTGTCTCCGCCCGCAGCCGTGCCTCGCCGGAGGGCTCGCCGCGGTGGCCCGGGGCTGAGGGAGCGGGGTGAGATACATGACCGCCCTTCCCGCCCCGAAACAGAGGGGGGTGGCGGCTCTCGCGGCGGGCAGGGCCGGCTCCGGGCGGGGCGGTGGCGGCCCCAACCGGGGTCCTTTAAAGGGTGCGGGGGCGTGTGTGGTGCTGGCGGGGGCGGCCGCGGCTGGAGCGCAGGTGTGCGCGGGCCGTGCCTCCTCCGCCCCGCCGTGTGCGGGGCCGGGGCCGGGGCCGTGGCCGTGGCCGTGGCCGTCCCCGTCCCCGCGGGGGCCAGTCTGTGGGGACACTTCTCGCTTTGTACCGTCGAGCTCCTGCCCCACGCGCCGAGTTTAGCGCGTCCCCTGATGTTACACCCTCAGAGCTACATCTGCCCCCCCCCACCCCCGCCAAAGAAGACACTTCCCCCTCAGGTTGCGGTTCCAGCCCGCCCAGGAGAACCGGCGGGGGCTGCGGCCCGCGGCCGGTGCCGCCGCTGACTCACCCCAGGGCGGGCTGTGACAGCGCCCGGCCGTGCCCGGACTGGCCTTTGTGCTCCGGCCGGGGAAAACGGGGTGGAAATTAACGTCTGATGGGCAAATCTGTTGCTATTTCGGTTATAAAAGCAGTTGCATCTCTGCCTCTGAGGATGCTTATGCGGAGGTAAGTGAGGCCGTGCGCTATGGCAGTGTCAGGCTGGTGTTTGCGAAGTACTTAATGTTGTGTAAGTGACTTAATTTCTCTCCTGGAAAACATATCCACATACTGAAAGCTGTTTCAGTAAATATTGCTGTGTCAGAGACAAGTCCGAATTCTCAATTTAGCATAGAATCATAGAATTGCATAGGTTGGAAGGGACCTTTCAGATCATCGAGTCCAACTGTCAACATAATGCTGACAAAAACCATCACTAAACTGTGTCGCTAAGCTCTACATCTATCTGTCTTTTAAATACCTCAGGGATGAGGTTCTACCACTTCCCTGGGCAGCCTGTTCCAATGCTTGATAACCCTTTCAGTGTAAAAATTTTTTCTAATATCTAATATAAACCTCCCCTGACACAACTTGAGGCCATTTCCTCTTGTCCTGTTGCTTCTTACTTGGGAGAAGAGACCAACAACCCCCACCTCTCTACAACCTCCTTTCAAGTAGTTGTAGAGAGCAATAAGGTCTCCCCTCAGCATCATGTCTGCTGAGTTACAAAAGGCCTGAAGCAGCAGCCCTTATTTGACCTTTTTATTGCTCTAAATTTTTTTTTCCAAATAAAAAAAATGCAGCTAGATCACGCAAATGCAAAGAAAACATTTTTATTTTGTTTTTGTAATTCAGAAGAATGACAAATAGGAATCCGTGTCCTGTTAAGAGGGGAATGATTAAATGAAATACCACAATTCCCAGTACCTGGCCCAAGAGAACTCGCATCACAAATTGAATCCTAGAAAAGGAACTGGTACAACAAAAGTAAGGAAAGTGTTAAACAATTTACTGGTGCACTGTAAAGCACATGTTTACATGGGTGGTTAATTTGGTAATCAAAAATACAACATAGCCTTGATGGCTTGTTTGCTTGAAAATGAAATGTTGGAAACTCATGCCTTAAAAGGCTTTTTGCCAGAATGTGTTTGCTAGTAAATCAGAGACATAGCTGAAAACTTAAATTCATTATAATTAAGTATCTTACCAATGAGTCTAAAATTTGATATATTTTAATATGGTCAAAAGATTATTGTAAAAATTACACTTTTTACAGCAGTTTAAACAGCTGAGTTGCCATCACCAGCTGTTGATTATGCATCATGAAAAACATTGTAAGTTGTACAGTGGAAATGATCCAGTGCACCTTAACAAGTTTTACAGGGTTTACAATCCTGTCTTCTTAATGGTGTAAGTTTAGTTGAATTACATAAGGCGGAAAAGCTGAAGAAGTTTTTGTTTGTTTGTTTTTTAATATTCAGTTTTGCTGACAAAATATTTTCCTGTAAGCGGAAAGAGCGGAACTGATCTTGGAAGGAAGTGTTGCTGGTCATCTTGTTCCTGAAAGGACTTACAACTAGTGTTACAGTCAGAAACACCAAAAGAAATGCACTGTTGAAAGCCAAATTTAAAGTTCATTCAAGCAACCGTCAGTAATAAATACTGTACAGGTACGGGTTTAAGGTGTTTCTTTTTAGGGAAATAAATAGCCATTAGCAGTGTTTATGATTAAAGCATAGATTTACAAATACACCTCATGTTGTTCTTCCCTCTTTATTTATTTGGAAGTGATGATCCAAGTTTATCAGTGTGAGACTGCATAGCTGTGGTTCTCTGCAAGTTGGTTTGGGCTCTTGAAGTAACCTACTTGGAAGTTTTCATGTTTTCCACATTAAGTCTCAGATGTTTAATTCTATGAGCACCCATTGCCTTAATGGTCCAATGCAGTAAGACTTCTGCTTTCAAATCTGTTTGGGCTAGTGAATACATAGAAATTTGAATAATCTTTCACTGTATTGCATTCATTTTTATATTTCCTATGTCCTTTCATACGTGCATACTGTCTTAGAAACATGCTGTGAGTAACTCCGAGGCCCTGATCAGGCAATCTGGCTGGTTAGCGTCAACATGACATTTTTTTTCCTGCATTAAGTGTTTCGTAACCTGGCTAATGGCCTAGAAACTCCCTGCCTAACTGGTTGGCAACCTGGGGGATGATCTCTGTCCCATTCTGTTCCACAAGCCCCTCTATTAAAAATGGGAATAGAATAAACAGTAACCCGCAGGAAACAGGAATCTTCTACACAAATAAAGTAGGGGATGGGGATTACACACGTTACTATCAAATTGATCATTCTACATGTGATTGATTGATAGGGTACTGCTTTTCTCACAGGAACTACCCCTGTGAGCGGAGGAGTGCAGGGTGATGGGAGAGAGGTGCTTGGTGCAGTGTGAGACCTGGGCTCTGCTCAAGCCTGACCCTTCTGTTCCTGTTCTGGCAAAGGGCTCATCCCCCTCCTGCTGGCACCTCAAAGTGTATCCTGTATTTCAGAGGTTTTTTTGGAGGTTCAAGCCTCTTACCATGCTTCAATGTCTATGTGAACCTAAATAAGAGTGATAGTTAATTACAAAGTTGAAGATGCTTCCCTTCTGAATCCTGCTTGCTATGGGCATGTGAATGAAAAAAAGGAAAGGTTTTGTGGGTTTAATAGCTGTCAAGTACTCCCGAGCAATTCTAAACCTACTAAACATATTGTTCAAATAAGTGATTTAACAGATAATTAGCAAGCAAATAACTACTACAAACTCATATATAGTGTCTTGACAGTGAAAATACCTTTTTTTTTTTTTTTTCCCCCAGAATGTCATACCCGGGTTATCCCCCTTCTGGTGGCTACCCCGCTTTCCCTGGTTATCCTGTAAGTATGGCTCTTCAATGTATTGCATTCCTACTGTATTTATATTCTGTGAATACCCCTTCTTACTATGCTCTCTATATGTGTAAATAGTAGCTGTCAGTTCATATACAGTATTTTCTAGAGTTTATGGTCTTTTTTTTGTCTCTATATCCCTGAGGATGACTTTACAGTTGTCTCATAAGAATGCCAAGAAGGAAGTTTAAGATTCTTTTTTTTTTTTAATGTTGCCTGTTGTTCCAGAAAGGCTTTTGATTGTTTGATCTTGTTGTAGTTTATCTTTCTCTTGTGAGTTTCGTCTTTTTTTATATAGCTAACTATTTCAGCAAATAATTTTTTTAAAGTATCAGGAGTTCTTAGATAAATACGAGGGTCTTTACATACAGGGTGAGACATAATATCTGAACCAGTTTCTACCATAGTCTCTACCAAATATTCTGCATACCCATATCCCAGGATTTACAGAGATGCTGAACAAACTTCAGTGGCTGTTACCCTCAGGAAGAGCTTGGAACGCTTTGCTCAAGTAGCCCAGCTTTCATACGACACCAAGTAAATATTTTTCTGAGGATAAAGGACACCCTATCTTGACTTTGACCTCCTTATCCTTCAGCCGCAGGACTTTGTTCCACCTTCAGCTCATGACTGAATGGACTAAAAATTCTAATGGAAGGCTGGAGTGTATCAGGTGTGGCTGATACTTCAGTCTTTTTGATGTGCCTGCATCATTTTTCAAAGCTAGATGCAACTGTGTGCTTTTATTAGTATGGCACTGATCATACTGTAATTGTGGGAATTTTATATGGTCTGTGTTTTATGTAGTAGAGAACTAGACTTAAGCATGGAGCTCAGCCTGAATCCTACTAAACTACTGAAAAGCTATAAATAACATGCAATATATATAAATACATGCATATAAATACATGCAATAACTTCTCCCATTGTTTTGCTTTACAAATTACCCTTACTACTTCTGAAACACTTAAGGCAGTCAAACTAAAGATAAACATGTTAGAAGCCAGACTTTCTTAACGCCAGGGTTTATTCTGCCTTTCCCCGCAAGGTTCTGCTGGACCCTCATGATTGTAGCTGTAATTTATTGTTAACTACATCTGAAAATGTTTTTTTTTCTTAGCTAGCATCTAAAATACAGCCAACTTCAATCGATTAATTTAAAAGACACTTTAGATTCGATATCAACAATTCTAGGTTTCCTAGTCTGATTGATGATGCCCAAAGTGACAACCACTGCAAAAACCAATATGAAATTATTTTCTTCTGTAATGGTGATAGTTACCTGAGCAGGGCTTTTGAGGATCCTAATTTTGGATTTGTGAATCTAAATTCCATTAAAATCTTTTTGTTGAGTCTGTCGGAGAAAGGTTAGACTGTACCGCTGGGGAAGAGAATATTATATAGCCTGGACCCAGTAATCTGAGGGTAAAAATCTTGGGGCAACCAAACCCAAGGAGAACATCTGAGCTGGACTTCGCTGCTTTGCAGTTTATTTGTTTTCTGGGCTCAAGAATGAGTGTGTACTGCATGTAATGTGTGACACATATTTCTAAAGCTAGTCAGTAAAGATGATTCTCAGCAAGTGAGTAATGAGTCTGTACATTGTGCTTCATTATGAAGCTGGTTTTAAATACCTGATTTTTAAGATCAAGTATATGAATTTTAACTTACAGGGTTTTCCCTCAGACATCCTGGTCATCCAAGTAAATATTTCTAATGTACCTTAATGGTAATAGCAACCTTTGTGGTATGACTTTAAGTCCCATGTGTAGCAAAACAAAGGCAAAGCAAAGCAAAACAAAGATGTTTGACTTGTTTTTATTTAAAACCTGTAATAGGTGTTCAGTCTGACTTAGTGATCCAGATTTAGTCATTGAATGTCCATGCTTTATAACCTGGATTGCAAAGGAAATGGAAAAAAAACCCAGTTCTTGTAAGTTCTCACCATGTAACATTTGAAAATACTGGTTATGCAAGGGAGGCAGAAGTTTCAAGGATACTAATCTCTTAGACGTCCTATAAAAACAGAAGGTGAGCTCCTAATGATTCATAGAGAGCAAGCCTAGCTGAGCTCACCTCTTACTTAAGCGGGATAGAAGTAGCAGCTTTCCAGTAAAGGTGGTTGACAAGTCGAATGTGGCTCAGTAGTGCATGTACCTGGGGGTGAAGGCTAATGACATACCAGGCTTTAGCAAGAGCGAAGCCATCAGGTCAAAGGAAATGATTATTCCTTGTGCTCAGTGTTCACGAGGGCACACCTGGAATACTGTGTCTAGTTGTGGCTTCCCAGTACAACAGAAACATGGACAAACAGGAGCGTGTCCAGGGAAGGCTGCTTGCCTGGAGACGGTTAAGCAGAGATCTAGTCAGTCTTCTGCTATGTAGGAAGGAGTGATAGAGACATCGGGACCAGACTCTTGTCAGAGTTACACAGTGAAAGGGCAGCTGGCAACAAGTTATGATTGTAATTTGATTTAAGGAAAACATTTTTCACTATGAGAGTAGTCGAACACTGGAATAGGGGCCCAAAGAGGCTGTGGATTCAGCGTTCCTTGGAGAGACCGAAAACTTGACAAAGCCTTGTGTGACCTCATCTAATACTGAAGCGGGCCCTGCTTTCAAGGTGGACGGGCTCAGAGGCCATCCAGAGGTGCCTTCCACCCTGCAGCACTTTCTGATTCAGTGTCAACATGGGAGACGCATCAGAAAACTCAACCAGGAGGCCCCCATCCAGGCTTCAGGAATTCTGCTGCTGACGCTTAAAGTGCTGGATCTAATTATATAATTCACATTATTATACACATACATGGACATTTTGGTAGCTTGAGAGTTTTTACTGTAATGTCCTGTTAGCAGGCATACAGACATCCATTTTTGTGTTTCAGCCGACAGGACAAGAGTCTGTCTATCCGCCAGCTGGTCAGTACTCCTATCCCGCTGTTCCTGGAGGATACCCTCCGGGAGGAGCAGGGGCCTACCCTGCAGCACCACCGAGTGCTGGATATCCAGGGGCAGCAGGATATCCTGCCGCAGGGGGATACCCTGCCCCTGGGGGCTACCCTGGAACTCCCCAGGCTGGAGGAATGCCACCATATCCTGGAGGTAAGATCCTTTGTTAGAGTACAATCACTCACCTCGGGAGTGATTTCTGGTGTAACCATTCCCTGTGCTTGGTAGAAGTAGTCAAGAACAGCCGCTTTGTTCAGTGATCAGTTTAGGCAGCAGCGTGTAGGCAGCCGGCTAGATTGCTATCTAGCAGGAAATACCTGCATGCTAATGGCAGGGCCGTGATGGTTTTGGGACACTGCACAGACACAGAGAAATTAGTCTCTTGCATAGCTTTGCTCAATAACCTGGCTCATGTCGCGTCACAAGTACAACACATGAAGCGTGCTGAAGTCTTTCTTCTTCTCCTAGCTCCTACAGGCCCTGGGTTTGGTGTGCCTCCCGCTGGCCCTGGCTTTGGTGGCTACCCGCAGCCTCCTGCCCAAAGCTATGCTGGAGGTGGACCAGCACAAATTCCAGGTATGTCATAGCTAAGAAACGTTAAGCATCCAAGGTTAAACCAAGAGATCCCAGGATAGGTAGTAACAAATTAGGCCCTTACCTTTGTTACTTTTAGCTGTTGAGGTTTGTGTGCTGTACACGTCCTACCACCCTTCTTGACAAGACCACTGAAGGGCTGATGAGAACCATCTCTATAGGTGCTACGTCCAAAAGGGATGGCTGTCACTGATTAATGGTCATGATGTAGTGGTTTAGGTGCTTATCCTTCTTCAGACTGGAAGTATCTGATGAGAACTGTGAAATCCAGAGATCACATTCAATGAGTATCTAGCTCTTCTGTTAGCTCAAAGAAACGGATGCATTTTTCAGATCTGTTTGTTCATGGTGATCCCCAGCATAGTGGGGGAAGTGGAAAGGAGAACGCACACAGTTGCTTAAAAATGGTGCAGTGTTTTTAATGCTTTGAGTGGTCAGTTACCATCAAGACAATTTCTGTCATGAAATGTGTCAGTTGTGTTTGCAAGAAATTCAGAGAAGCAAAACCTTTTTTTTTTAATAATTGCTTCCTTAACTCTAATAATAACTAAGCTTCTGCTAAAATTATAACAGTGGTAGATATATATTATGGCTAAAAAAATAAAAGTCCAGTACAAAAAAATGTAGTCGTAGCTTTTGTATTCACAATGCTTTTGATCACAAAATGAGATTCCTTCAATTCTATTTGCACCAATTAATTCTTAATATTTATTCTTTATATGCTAGACATTTTAAGTGTATAATATGACTTTAAAAGAGAGCACAGGACACACATACTTCATTTGCATGAGCTATATTGACTTTTGTCAAAGATAGCAGTATTTAATAAGGAGATCCTTCTAGTTCCCACAGCAGCAGTAAGTTTAGTATTTTTAGAACTGCCTTGCTAGTGTATGTACCAGAATATGACCGTGATTGATTGCTTCTTCCCATCATTCCCAAGGGAAAGAAGTTCAGTTACTGATCATGATAGGTATCATTACCTAGGAAACAAGTTTTGTGCAGTGGTAGGTCTGTAAATGGCTTTCTTTTCTTATTAGATAGCATTTACACAATAAGAGAAGACCTGATTCATTCCTTTTACCTTGTTCTTGAATTTATTTTCAGTAGGATATGCTGGTGGACAAGCACCGTCACCAATGCCTGGTCCGGTATGTGCTGCATCCTCTTCTGTAATCAATTTTACATGGCGTCTGTAGTTTTAATGTTTTTACAACTGGTTTCCAACAATTTTCAGTGTGTTCTGCATCAAGAGTTCCCAGCTATAGTACAACCAGAACAAAATGATAACCCTGTATCTGTGTATACTCGCTCACCAAGTAGATCTTCATCCATACACTTGGGTAAAAGCTTTGCTTTGGCATTGGTGGCCAAAGCTGTTCAACCCAACTAAACGTTGTCCTGATTCTGTGTTAGATTAAAAATGGGGAACTAATGGACAACTCCTTCTGAAATACTGATTCCAAAGTTATGATTTTAATTTGAATTTATATTGTGCAGGATAGCTAGTTACATGTCACTCTTATTTTCAGCCTGCAGCAATGGTTCAGTGTACCCAGGGCACAATTCAAGCTGCTCCAAACTTTGATGCTGGAAGGGATGCAGAAATTCTACGCAAAGCTATGAAAGGGTTTGGTAAGTAAGCAACCGAAGCTTAAAATTTCTATTGAGCTAACTCCTTAAAGCCATTTTGTCCTTTTTGTCAACTTTTATTTAACCATACGTTTTTTCTCCCCAAGCTTTTCAAAAGTCACGCTTTCAAAATGACTCGGGCAATTCAGTAGACGAAGTTACACAGAAAATTTGGTAGACATAAATGCTAGTCATTTATTATGCAACTGTGCCCAAATGCAAGATTATAAAATGCCTACTCTCAGAGGGATTATTATGAGTTCTTACATGAAATTGCCCTTCTGTTTCTAAGGAACTGATGAGCAGGCTATCATTGATGTTGTTGCTAACCGCTCCAATGATCAGAGGCAAAAAATCAAGGCAGCTTTCAAGACTATGTATGGCAAGGTATGTTCCTTAGTTCTTTGAATCAGTAAACAAACAAACTTTTAGCTGCTGCTTTAACTGCCCGATTGCATTTTAGTCCTGGGGAGTGGTTTGGGCCTTTTTAAAATGCATTTCTTTTGGTTATCTTCCATGTGTACTCGGGGACATCTGGTATTTAACATGGTATTGTCCCGACACCTGGCTCTGTCGCTGGTGAAACCAGAAGCTTCTCTGCTTTTATAATGCTCGATAGATAGAAAATAATCAAGCTTAAACTGTCCTTGTATTAGTGTTTGAAAACTACTGTTTTTTTTTATGCACACAAACAGCACTGAAATCTGTTTTTTCGTAAGCAACGAACTGAGAAACTAGTTGAGGATTGGTTAAGTCAATAAAAGGCCAAGATAATTTAATTTCTTCTCTCTGTCATTGTTGCAACCTAAAGTGAAATTTTATAGTTGTGGCATTTTTTCAGGACCTGCCTAGGTCCTAATTAGCGAGGAAGTAATGAAGAAGAGCTGAGCTGCCAAATTTTGGACAGGGGGAAGTTCTTTATAAGAAATAAACCAAAGCTTTACAGGCAAAACAGCAAAAAGGTAGAAATCAGTCACAAAAGTAAGTTCGAGTTTGATCTTTTTTCAGTATATAATCTAACACTTTCCAAAGCTCTTTTTGTGTTTACAATTGAACAGGATTTAATTAAAGATCTGAAGTCTGAGTTAAGTGGAAACGTGGAGGAATTGATTCTAGCGCTCTTCATGCCTAGCACCTACTACGATGCCTGGAGTTTACGTCATGCAATGAAGGTACGGTTTTCCTGCCTGAGAAAAGAGAATACCTGATCCCTGCATTGTTGAAAACCCCTGTAGTGGCAAATAGATTTCAGGACTCTGGCGTTTAAAATTATTTTCTGCTGCATCACCCAGCTCTAGCCAATTTCTGCAAGATTAACCAGTTCAGAGCAGCTCTCCATCCAACAGAGGATGAAATGCTGCAGGACAGAACTTCGTTCTCTGCTACTTGGTCATAATTTTTGCTAGAACCTAGAAAGGGCCAGGGTGCTGTTTAAACTGTAACTACTGTTTAAACTGAAGGTATGTACCTCTCCTTACTAGGAGCAAACCATTGTTACTGAAAGATATTTTTTGATTATCCCATTTTTTTTCTAAAAGGACAACAACGAACAAAATATTTTCTTAAGGTCAGATGATACATGTATCTGTTCAAGTATTAAGACTGCATTAGAGTTTTGGTGAGATAGATGGTTTAAACTTTTAACTCGGGTAAACTGGTACATCCAGTTTTCCAGCAGCCAGCTGATACTGGAAACGAGTAACGTAACTCATGTATGAATACAGACCTTCTAAAGAATGTGGAGCTTAAATGAGTACCTGGCTTTGAGGAGGCAGTAGCCACTCTTGACCATTTAAAAAAATTTATAATATAACATTACCTAGAAGCCTCACATAGATCCACTCCTATCTAATCCTTGCCTGAGTAGAGATGATTGTGCCAGTGAGATCTCACAGTACACAGAACTCAATTTTTATTCTGAGGAGAGGGAGGGATCTATAAAAAGTTCCTGCTGGTGCCTCACAGTGAGGAAGTGGCCACGTTTGAAATAGAGAACACACTTGTACGTGGACCAAAACAGAATTTACGTGTGTATCTTTGGCTTTAATGATTATCATAAGGCTCTACCTTCCTCCAGTATGTTTCCAGCTTAAGGCTGCCAAAGAATTTTTTTCCTGAACCATTTTCCAGTTAACTTTGGCTGATGCCACTGTTGTGGATGTATAGTTTTGGGGTATTTCTTTGAACTGGCATGGAATTGAACGTTTGAGGAATCTTCATTCCATTTTAAGTATACAGAAGACTTGGTGCTTTCACACTGCAAAGATACTGTTCTTACAATGCAGATTGTATTAAGTTTTGAAATAACAGATGGCTGCTTAATTTCACAGTTGAAGAAAACTGAACAGGTAGTGCTGTGTAGTTACGGCCTCTCTTCCTCTGCCTACAGGGAGCAGGCACTCAGGAGAGAGTGCTGATTGAGATCCTGTGCACAAGGACAAACCAGGAAATACGAGAAATAGTGAAGTGCTATAAATCAGAATTTGGAAGGGACATCGAACAAGACATCAGAGCAGACACATCAGGACACTTTGAACGATTACTTATATCTATGTGCCAAGTGAGCTTTAATTTTATTTTTTTTGGTAAGATAATGGTGTACAGTCTGACTTGGATGCACGCAGTCATAATGGCTCCAGAAATAAGTTGCCTGCATATGCTTAGCAAGAGCCGGGTTTTTAAGAAATTAGCCCTGGGCCATTAATTTATTCCCTGCTGACAAGATGTGACACTTCAGTCCCTCCCTCAAGGAAGAGATAGTTCCTGTCTACAAATCAACGACGAATTGTGTGACCTAATTTAGCACCCTGTATTCATCTCAGAGGATTTATGTGTAAATACTTTGTTGTGCAGATGCAATCAAATGGTACTATAAAGCAGTGCTCCACACTGCTGTTAAAGATGCTTTTTATTTTTTGCATACGTTAGGAAAATAATTTGGGTGCATCTGATAGGATAACCTTGATGGTATGTAGAACCCCTACAAACAAGCTAAGAGGCACCGCGGGGCGAAACTTACCTCCCAACTTACACCATATTCCCTTCACATCACCAGAATTAGGGAGGTGCTACTATTGAACTCAGGTGAACCCTGGAGCTTGCCTACCCCATATCATTTAGTAGGGCTCTTTTTGCATTGAAGAATAGTAACTTCCCGTTATCCTTGTTTAGGAGGAGATATGTACTAATGCAGCTTCCCACATTTCTCTGATCAGTCTGCCTATTTGCTGTTAGAATTTTTGTGACGCTTCTCTATCTCGTTTGCCTCTATCTTTGTGAGAGTTCAGCTATGCACTAGGTATTTGGATTAAGAAGTCAAAATCCACAAGAAAGCAAACCTTGAGAAGCTCATGCTGCTAATTTTTATTTTGATAAATCCAGGACTTTACAATAATTGACAATCACATAATATAAATATTATATTAACCACTATAGATACAACAGTATTGGAGAGCGTGTACTCAGCCAGTATATTTAGCAGTGTCCATCCATGCACTGGGCAGCAAAAAAACCCTAAAACCAAAGCATGTAAAATGGCATATAAGCTCTACTGACATATTACAACTGTAGTAAGTGCTTTCTGGAGACATTCTTACTTGAAATTAGCAAATTCTAAATAAGATAGAAGACCTGAGATATTTCAGGTGTGCATATTCATTAAGATAATTCATTAGTTCATTTGGGAAGATTCTTTGCAACTTGAAGCCTAGGAAAAAACAAATCAAGAGAAAGCTTACATTATTAAGTAAAACAGAAAATTAAGTACAGTACTTAATTAGAAGTATGAGATGGTATGTAGGGGTGAAACTATCTGTGTCAGTCTATCTACGGTTTAAAGCATGCCCTACAGATTGGGTTCTGGGCCACTTGAGTATTTGTTGCCTACAAAAATATTAAACCAAAGAGCAGTTTTAAAGCAATGTGATGTATTTCAAACTGGTATTACACTTTCTGCCTCCAGCTTTGAAGATACATGCTTGGGGTCCACACTGCAAGCAGTTAAAGCATAACCTTCTCTGTGTGATTTCATCTGACATCTGTTGTCTTTGCTCTTAGGGTAATCGGGATGAGAATCAAACTGTGGATTATCAAAAAGCTCAAGAAGATGCTCAGCGTCTGTACCAAGCAGGTGAAGGAAGACTTGGGACTGATGAATCTTGCTTTAATATGGTTCTGGCAAGCAGAAGTTTTCCCCAGCTGAAAGCAACGGTTGAGGCATACTCCAGGGTAGGAGTTCTTCACTAATTTCAAATGAGCTTGGTCGGTGTATTTTAAATTAAGGTTCTGGTTTTTACTGCACTTCATTATCCACATATTAATCTTGTTTATTTGTAGATTGCCAATCGTGATTTATTAAGCAGCATTGACCGAGAATTTTCTGGAAACGTGGAACGTGGTTTGAAGGCTATTTGTAAGCGATACGTTCTTTCCTCCCCTTATCCCTTAGGAATGAAACCTTGTAATGTAATTGAAGAAGAATCCAATTCAGCACTGGCCATATGGCATATGAACACACAACGTGAGACTCTGCTAGCACAAAAGTAACTTCAGTTACTCAAATTATTCACTTTACGCTTAATTGGAGAAAATAAGCATCCACCATGAGGAAGTCAGTTTGAAAGAAGAAAAGGCTACATAGGAAGTGCTGGTCACTTCTCTGGGAAGGCAGGCAACGACACAGAAACAAGGGTCACTGCTTACTGCTTGTAGCTGCGTTTTTCAGAGCTCTGCAGAATGGTGTGAGTACCAGGGTAACAGAGCTGCAACTCTGGTGTGTGACACCTCAGCACAGACACCTGAACCCCCTCCACACAGGATCTCACAACCAACACAAACCTACTTTAGGCAGTTCCCTTTCCACCCCACTTCCCCGCCGCCACCACCTACCCCCAAAAAGCTCAGCATTTGTAAGGAAAACTTCAGCCCAATAGAAGACCTGTTTGGAGTTCACTTTTTCCTGCTGATTTGTCATAGTAAAGCAGTTCAAATTTAGGACAATTTGCTGACAGTAAGAATCAGTATGATTTACTGGTAAATCTGCAGACACCAGTCCTACCGGTACTTACCAAAATGACAGCATTCCTGTAGCTATAATGGATAAGCAAAAACTTCCCAGATTATATTCTGCTCAAGAGTTTTAGCGGGAAAAAAATCAGCTCTGAGAACCATGTAGAAGAATAAAGGCTTGTCTGAGAGTGAACAATCTAATTGAAACATGATCCATTCTGTAACTAGTGAGAACTTTTTACAGTTGTACTTTCCTTAGTGAGATTGTGGCAATGGAACTTGAGTAAAATACCTTGTATCCCAGTACCAGCTATCCAAGGAGAACAACCGTTTTTAAATGACCTAGTTGAGAATTAAGGTTTCAGCCAGCTTTGAAAAGCACTTCCAGAGAAGTTAACTGCTAATAACCGTTAAGTTTTAATTTGACGAAATAACTCATTTGGTCAGCTTGAAAATAAGCTTAGCTCTATAAAACAGTTCCATTTATCCCCAGTAACTGGATCTTCATCAATACCTATGTCTTCATCAATACCCCTAGCTCTCTACAGCAAAACTCCTGAATTGATCCTGCCAGGTATCGCGATACAGCATACAATACTGGAACTAATCCTAAAAATATATTTTATTGCAGTGCAATGTGCTTTAAATCGCCCAGCCTTTTTTGCAGAAAGACTTTATTATTCTATGAAAGGAGCTGGCACAGACGATTCTACCCTCATCAGAATTATAGTCACTCGCAGTGAGGTAAGGAACTTTCCTCTGTAAATGTCGCACGGAGCAGAAAGCTGTCTCCCCTAACCAGCTTTTCCCTTAGTCCTTCTTTCACAGCTGCAGAAGTCACATATTGCAACGAAGCTTTTATGGGGTTCAGATTTAGATTAACGAGTTAATTTGTTTTAAAGCCAGGTGTTGCACAGCAATTTCATTATCTCTGGCTAGATAGTAATGCTCCTTATCGTCTTTCTTAACTGTGGCTGCCTGCCCATGTCGCAGATGAGCACCTCACGTTGGAAGGTTGAGCTGTAAGAGTGAGGGCAGCGCTAACAACGGCCGGGCTCCCGGCTTTGGGAGCTGCTCCTCTGCCCTTAGAGGGACCGGCTGCCCCCTGAGACGAGCAGAGTTAATAATTGCACGTTTCGCCCTTGGCACGTGCTCGCTAGTCTATGATGCTCGCTAGTCTATGAGGGAGGAGATGTGGGGTGACTGCCTAGGAGTTACAGTCATACACTGTGTTTAAGTTTTGTGCTTTTTTGTGTTTTTTGTTTTTGTTTTTTTTTTCTGTGCATAGATTGACCTTGTGCAAATTAAACAGATGTTCACACAAATGTATCAGAAGACTTTGGCTACAATGATAGCAAGTGATACAAGCGGTGATTACAGGCGTTTGCTGCTGGCAATTGTTGGTCAATAGAAGAGGATATCTGGGTTTTTGTTTTCTTTTTTAAAACAAACTGAAGGACATGTAACATGCTTTATGCAGACACTGACTATCCTTATGTGTAAAAGAATAATTTTAAACTTTGTATAATCAAATATGCCTTCTTGATCATTCCATAAGCTTGTTGCACTTAAAATTGCCTTAATTTACAGCACATAATATTCATTATTGTATAATAAAAGATATATATCTTGTCTATTAGCCCCTATGCCTGAGTCCTTTTGACCCAGACAAAACCACCTCCCCTCTGCCAGACTCCCGGGTGTTTAAACTGTTTGTCTCAGCTGAATCTCCAGCACTCAACAACTTTATTGAAACGCCTAAACTGAACTGCTGAGCTGACTGTGCAAAAAAAGCCCCAGGCTGGGATGTAAAGCATTCTCCACCTCCCCTTTAATGCCTTTCCATCATAATGTTGAAAAAGATGCAAGTGCTCAGTTTAAGTCACGTTACACTGACAGCTTAAGGACCTTGGCAGAATCTGACTGTACGCCCTTATTTAATTTCTTAAATTAAGTTACCACTAGTGGTTAGTTACCATCATGCTTAAGGTGCAATGGGAAGGAGAAATCATCTCGGAACTAATTTTGAAGTATCTCCTTGTAAAGGAGTGGGTTATACAGCAAATGACTGAGCAATGAAAAGAGCCAGAATCTGAAGGCTAACACTACAGAACACATGTAAATCCAAACTGAAAGCGACTGTGACCTAGACAATATAAATGACTATGTGGATGTTTTCAAAGGATTAAAACAGAACAGCTTTGAGTAGCACATTTGGCTTTTTAGAAAGACGCGGTGAATCCGTCACCAGCCATAAATACAACAGAAGCTTCAAGTTCAGCAGCCAGCAATGTGTTTTCTGACATTTCTAAGCAATGCTTTAACAAATAACAATTGTATTACAGAACGCGCTCACACAAACAGCAAAACCCTATTTCTGTTATCCCTCAAACAAAAGTGGCTGGGGCTGGTAGAGCCGATCCTAATAGAGCAAAGCTTTCACTCTTATACAGCGCATACGTAAAGGTTTTTGCAAAACAATAATAGATATCAGATTTACTATACTGAAAAAGCTTAAGTATTTCACTTACGTCAGTGTTCTGTAACTTAAATCTGACTTCAGACTATATACTTTTTCTGATATTAAACTCAGTTCAGTTTAAAATTAATTATTTCAAACACGAACAATAGATGGAAGTTGATTTGGGGAGATTAAGACATTCCACTCTGCATTACTTTGGTCACCCTTGCTGCAAGTATCCACTGATATATTTATATATAGATACAGATATATCTGTCAATAGCTTTCCAAGATTGACCAAGATTCTCATAAGCTTTGGTTCTTGTTTCTTTGCTTTTCCTCACAAACTTCCTTACAAGTGAAGCAGCTCAGCATTTAATAATTAAAGCATATTAGTGCATCTGTATCTTTTTACGTGACTAAAAAAATCCCCACCACCTCACTGGTCATTCAAAGAATATCGATTAAGTCTGGCTCGTACGTACTACTACAAAAAAGTGAACAGACGAATAGGGCTCTATGTCCTAATGACATTCACCTGTTTTATGGCAAAAAGTTATTTTCATTACATGCTAGCAACAAAGAATTGTTAAGTGGGTGACAAGAATTGAATGATTGATATTGAAATTGTAGCAAAAAATTGGCAAGGAAAGAATGAACAGATACTGTTTATCCTGCCTCTATGTAACTAACATAACGGCGTTTCAAGATTAAATGTTAGGAAAAAAAAAAAAAAAAAGCTGTTTGTGAGCCTATTTCCCTCCAAAAGTCTTCGGAGTCAAACCAGGCGAGACCTACCTCTCCCTAAGAGAAAACCAGCCCCAATCCCAACCACTTTGTCTTTTTGCTAGAGGCCAATCTTCCCAATTCAAGAGATACAACTAGAGCAATTTCTCCATTTCACAACTGGAATTTAGTAAGCTTTAAATGGAAAGCTGTTGTTTAACGCTATAAATAATGCTGGGTGAAGCTGTGTGTTTGCCGTTAAACTAAATACAGGTAGACTCTGCGAGCTCGGCTGGTCTTCCCCGTTTGGCTCACCAGGTGGCAGCAAGTCTCTCCACAGCACGAATCCCTGATTTAAAAAAAAAAAAACCAACCCAAAACCCACCCTCACTCGGGCACCGTCTCTGGCCTCTCAGCTTGAGTAAAATGCGTTTACGCTTCTCAGAACAGCGAGAACCCCCAGCCCGGCCCCGAACACTCCTCCTCCTCCTCCTCCCCGCCACTGCCCCGCCGGCAGCAGCGCCGCACAAGATGCTTTAATCCGGCAGGTCGGGGAGAAGCGGCCGGTTCCCTGGGACCCACCGGTGTCCACCGAGCCCCGGGCAGGGCAGGAAAGCTCCAGCTCGAACCAGGAACCAACCAACCATGCCTCTTACAGCTTTTGCTCCCTGCCTCCTTTGGCTGACAGAGCTATTGCCAACCATTCTCCACTCCCTACCCAAGAAAAGACTAAGGACACGCAGAATTCCCACCCTCCCACCCCCTTAAAACACTGAAAGCAGAAAACAGGCAATGCGAACTACTTACAGTTTTCTGGGAGGGAGGATATCGTTTCTTCTCCCCACCAACGCAAGAATTAGAGGCTGCTCCAGATGCCACCTTTCAGAAACACAGTAGTAAAAAATAAGTACCTACTTTCCAAATGAAGAAAGCCCACAGACATATTCCTGTTACCTGACTACTCACTTAAAGGGTGACAGGAGACACACAGCATGAGAAATCAGGTCAACAACTGCCCAACAAATTTTACTTTATTGCAGATCTGCTTCCATAGCTGGCAAAATCTGCTACAGACAATGGATACTGCAAGGGAATCCTCAAGGAAGCACCACGGCAGCTGGGCACTTACTGACACACAAGTATTGGAACCGGTTCCCTCCAATTACGAGGTCTTCCCAGGCAAAGACTGAATCTGTGTTTTCTCCACATACACAACCCCAGCTAGCCAGAATACTAATCACAACTAAGATCTGAGTACCAAATAATGAAAAACACTGTCTCGTGAGGCTGAGAAATCTTCCAGTAGCACTTTCAAGCAGGAAGAGACCATCACAGTGCTCACCATGTAAAACGTCAGTCACTCGTGTTTGTTCTGCTCTGATACGACATCATACGCAGACTGTACAGCTCGCGACTACGGGGGTGCTTCATAAAAAACCCAAAAACTTACCTTTTTTTAACTTGATCTTCTGCACTCAAACTGTGAGAAGAGTTTCCAATTAGAATGCATCTGCAATAAAGTAAAATCAAACATTAAAACTCCATTAGCAATAGTGTGACACTTAACTCTTCTAATCTTTTATCTTAACTCTCATCCTGTTCAGCAGCTTGTCCTCACTTTAAGAAGAACATACCAGAAAGACTACATCAGGTACCTGCACGGACTGTCGGAACAGTCAGTCCTCTCCTTCTGCCCAAAAAAGCAGCCCCAGGACACACTGGTGTCTTGGACGTTCAGTTCAAACCAAGACACAAACCAGAGCTAAATACTTCTCAGCCTTTCTGGACTCAACTATCCCTGCTCTTTCAAGCTCGTACGAACCAACAATGGATGTCCAGTTTAGCAGACAGAGACTATCTAGGTATTTTATTTATGAGAGAACTCAAAAGGAAAAAAGGAAGCAGCAATAACCGTTAAATTAAATCGCATTTACATTAAACTAGTTCTCCGCAAGTTAAATCTGACCCTTTAGGCTATTTTTTTCAGTAGCTTGAATTTTGAAGAGTATTTCTAAAGAGTTTTCAAGGTCAGCTTAGACCTACGTATGCCAAATAAAACCAATACACAATGATAGGAGCCGCAGCCCATGCACAAAATTTATTGTGTGCTACCGTTTATAAAATACTTGAATAGTTCAGAACATGCATAAAATTTCCAACTTAGGGGTATGTACAGGTTGTACTTCATGGCAAACAAAAAAGAAAAAAAAAAAAAAAAAAGAAGAGGGAGATGAACTCTAGTGACAGAAGTTTCAAGTTGTGTTCCAGGGGATGAGAAGGACACGTAGCAAATGTCAAAATATATAACAAAGTACAGTGGCAATCAGTACAGTCCATTATTTGTGAACAAATTAGCACAGGGCTTCAATTTTTATTTTAACCAAGCAGTCCTGTAGATACCAAAATACATGCAGTCTCAAGTTTACACTTTCACTAATGCCTTAGCAGTTGAACAGAGCAATTGCTTACGCGCTGCTTTGCCTAAAGAAAAAGGATGTCCGATACAGTCTCAGTTTCCTTTACAGATTTAAAAATAATAAAAAGCTTGCAGCTATTCAGCCTGGTGATTATTAGCTATTTATGCAACCGTAATACTCACAATAAACTAAAAGTACCCATAACACCTAGGTAACCTATAGATGTACATCATAGGTCTATATATTAAATATTTGCAAAATGAAAACATGCATACACAAAATACAATGCCAAGCTTTACAGACTTGATATGAATCAAAATTTACTTAAACAATGTACAAAGTTCAATTAAAAGTACCTTAAAATTAACGCTTCCATATTTTCCTTACTTTTAAAATTAGTATATATAATATTATTTTTTTTAAAATTCAAGGTGGGGAAGAGTCTTGAAAAAGCTGGGCAAAAAAGTTTCTAAATTAAATATTTTTTTAAATCTGTGTTCAAGTAATAAACATTCCTACATAGAAATCTTCTGATAAGCTGTAACTAAAAAATACAGTGAATACAATATAGAATTAGCAACATCTAAGGAGTAAACCTGAGGTCAGCATTTTACAGAATGACCAACTGAGATTTTTTTTTTTTTGGCATTTTTTCTGTCTATTTAAAATACAGTTTTTTGCAGCCTCAGATACTTTAAGACCATTCTAATCTATCGTTTTAAAGACATTTCATGAAACCGATGTCCGTTAATAAATAGTTAGCTCTTAGGGTTGTATTTGAAAGTCTGATTTTTAAAAAAACAAACGAACGAACAAACTACCTCTACTGAAAGAAAAATCCCATTTGTAAACTTAAAAGTGTTGACAACAATAAGCATAAGACGCTAGTCTAGATGTGCTTTAGTGAGAACAGCCCGATCCTTTCCCCAGCTCCCGTCCGCAGCTCCGGCAGCCGGCCACCGTGGGTTTGGGGAGGAGGTGAGGCTCCGCGCCGAGGCTCGCTCCCGGGAGGCTGGGACACCACGTACAGAGAGGGGCTGTTGTCTCGAAAGCATGATGATGGTCTGTCTTCAGCGGGATCAAGCCGGATGGTTTTCCGCCTCACGTTAAGTAGTCACTTTTCCGGCGATCCCCCTGGCTATTTCATCTGTTGTCACATCAAAAAGCAGTAATTAGGAATTCTCAGGCAAGACATGAGTGAGTAAACCAGGAGCTGACGTGGTCACTGTGCATTGTTGTTGCCAGTCCCATTGTTTCCATTGCCATTTGTTGTGTTTATAGTATTAATACCATCTTGCTGAAGAGCATCTTTCCTCGGTGGCATTCTCTCATTGATCCTATCCAAACCTTTTGCTTCTTCAAAACTGCAGATTTTATGTTGCGGAGAGAATCCTCGTATTGCTTAACAAAATGCAAATTTGATATGTCAGTAATGGAAAAATAAGTCGGAAGCATATACTTTTTCTAACAAATGATGTTTAAAAAAAGGTAAGAAATCAGCCAAAGAAACATCCGGCTCTGCATCTGTATTAGTAAAAGCTTCTCTAACCTGCTTTCCTGAACCGTTCAACGGCAATCACGGTTTCGGTTTGTACCAAAAAAGAACTAAGTATGGCAAATATTCTGCAAGCGGGAATCAAGGGGTTTAAGCCCACTTGATTGCCTCTGCCGGTCCCCGGCCTGGCCAGCTCAGAACCAGCTGCTCTCGCTGCCCAGCGCCTCGGGCGCATCTTAACATCCCCCTTCTCTTGGGTGGGATGCCGGTAAGATCCAAGCAGCACAGCGAGTGCAGCAGAGGCAAAGCGGCAAAGGGTTACGGAAGTCCTAGCGGATTTACATCCCGCAGGCGCCTCGACGGCCCGATGCCGCTGTTTTCACGCAGGCAGAACGGCGGGATGTGGTTCACGTTCTGCGCTAATCATGGGGATGATGGAAATGGACACAACCACAATCACCGAGTTACAACTGTGGTTAAACAATGGCCTCATTTAAATACAAACGTATTTAAAGTAAGTAGAGAAAACAGGTATTATTTTGCTACTGGTTATTTTAATGAATGAGGTCTGTAGTTGAATTTAGACCTGAAAATGGTTGACCACGTAAATAAGACTGAATTCTTTGGGATGAAAGAATTCTTTGGAGCTTTAAGTACAGCTTTTCACTCACAACAACAGGACCTCTTGAACGTGTGTGTGAGAACAGAATATGGCACTTGTTTATATTTTTGGAGCTCTGACTTCCTTAATTAAAAAACAAAGAATACAGTCATTAAACGGTGCTTTGCAACCAAATCTGAAAACCCCCGGAAGTAGCGCTCTCAGCTGCTACGTTCTTGGTCACTCACTTCATTCAATAGTGAGCAAGAGGAAATTAAAGTATCTCTGAAAAGACAACAATCTGAATGCTGAACACTCGGAACACCGAATAATTTGATGGCATTTTGCTCAATACCACTAAGAAAGGAGGTGTATACAACTTATTTAGCACAGAAGCACCGACAATCCATGGACTTTAATATGCCTCATACTGGCAGGCTGGGGTATATACTGGAAGTAAATTTGATCAACAAATTATCTTCAAAATCCATAGAAAAAAACAACATTAATTTATACGTCTTGCACTACCAGATATGTTACGGAAAGTTTTAAAAAAATATGTTCAAAGCCATTAAAATAGATTTTTATGAGAAAAGGCATGCATAAACAACCCTTCTTCCACATATAACCCCTCCCCGCACAATCAAACAAAACCTTGCAGTTGAATGCAGAAAAAAAACACTAAACACTAGCATTTTTAAGGACTTCAAGACAACACCACATATCACAACATGCTATCATACAAAAACCTACTGCGTATTTTGTAAAAACAAAACGAAACAAAAAGCGACCAAAAAAACCCCCAAGAACTTCCCTAAAATATTCAAGATAACCATCATCCTGAAGCCAGAAATGAATGTTACATGTAAAAGGGATGAATCAATGCAGTTGATTCATCTCCGCTTGTGCAAGTTGAAAGTAAAACACACCCACACAGAGTACTTTTGAATTCCCTCCCAGACACCACAGATCTCTGCCGATGGCAAAGACTCTGATCATACCTTTTTCAGCCTCAATTGCCTCTACAGTGGCTGTACAGAAGTGAGCAGATGCATGCAAAATGAATGAGAAAGATGAAGAGTGTAATATCGCACAGCAGAAAAGGCAATGATCAATTTAATATAGTATGCTACGCCAGGCTAAATTACAGTTAGTTAAAATGATAATTAAGGTTTGGGGGGCTTGGTTTTAAGTGAAACTTCTAGATTTTTAACTCATACAATTTATCAACTAAAAGTGTATCAAAACAACACTAATTAACTGATGTTATTAACTGCACATTGTTGGTTTTTTGTTTGTTTTTTTTTTTTTTTTAAGACAGCAAACAGAAAATTTCAACTGATATTGAAGTTGTGTTATGGTTTAAACAAAAATACTAAAAATCTATTGGAGACTATGATTTCTGAAGATTAAAATGCATTATAGTGGGTTTCATTAAATTACCAGGAAGGATACTATAAAAATAACACTAGCAGTGTTCTAATAACAAGAAATTATTTTTCTCTTTATGTTTAGCTCCCTGAAGTTTAACTAGTACTTCAATTTCTCACCCTACTTTAATCTAAAGCGGGTAACTCAAGAGCTGAGCTGTGCAAGTCATATTTACAATGTCTCATAAATTGTTGATTGAATCAATAACAAAGTCTACAGCAGGAAGGTCTGGATTTAACATAGTCTTGGTGGGTGAATTAATACAAATATGAAAAAAAATCTAGCCTACTGCTTGTTTTTTGAACTAAATAACCATGACATCTGCTGTAATTTCTGAGGTGTAAGATCCTTCACAACTGTTTTAGCTCTAGAAGTCAAAGCTTTAACATAAGGTTATTAGGACATCAAAATAACTTTCTATTGGGGCATATTTGCTAAAGAAAACACTTTGTAACTACGACCTAAACTGTTTCAATAATGGTAACAACTTTTTACCTCCCCTACTATGTGCCCTGCCTCTAATACCACAATTTCAGAAATATTACCCAAAAATAGCATATGTAGTGGTAAACCTACTTGTGTAGTGCTTGATACATACTGTTAACAACAAAAATATAACAGAGTATTCAAGCAAATGTTGGGAAAACAAGCTAATAAGAAAATATGGCATTAGATCAGACTAGAATTCTTTAAAGCCACTTAAGTTTATTACTTCTTTTTTCCTATCCGACAAACAGCAGCTATGACTTTTCAATTGCCTGCACTATGCCTTTAACCTCACCCTCACTGTTGCGTTACCTTATAATTGCCACTGAGATATGCTAAAAAAGTAAATAAAATCAGATACTTGCACTAAGTGCTACTAAAATAATGTGGAATAGTTAGCAGTAATGCAGTGTTTTAACTTCTACACACCACCCATTCCATGGTTAAGAAAAAAAAATATTACCTACACTTAAATCTACAGAGCCAAGGGCAACCCTAGAATTAAATCAAAAAGCCACTTGAATGGGTGGTTATTTATGTTTACGTTAAGGGAAAGAAACTTTCTCAAATTGTAAAAATAAATTAGTTTAAGAATTCTTTTAGAAGGTCACCAAATACATACTTTCATACTGTAATCAATTTGCCATACAAATACAAAACTATGTAAAAAGACCACCTCTTGCCACCATTTCCTGTTACCTGTGAAGTCTTTGTTTTCAATCTTTCCCTGAAAAGATCACGAATACTGATTTATCTCTGTAAATTACGTAGTTTGGTCATAAATACAAATTTCAAAATTTACTCCTAGTTCATTCTACTTGTAGCACTATTCCAAAAAGATCTTGGAATACACATCACAGTTAAGAAAAAAAATAATTTTCAACTTGACATAACAGAACAAACTGACTGGAAAATACAAGCACTTAAAAAACCACACTGTAAAGACTCAATTTGGAAAATAATTTTGTTGGATTCTCTTTTGCAGGTACATCTAAATTAAAACTAAGTTATTTGTAAACCCTGATAAACCCCAAATAAATACTGTATCATGCTAACGTAGCAGGTAATCCTGAAGTCTTGGCTCAGAAAATTCTTGACTTGAGAGCAAATTTGAAGCAACAGGGTTTAATGGCATTTCCATCCTCAATTCCAGCTTTACTTAGGGGACAGATCCAATACAAAATCCTTGCCAACATTCAAGACAAAACCGAAAAACTGTCTTACTGCCCCTCTGACTAAGAGCAAGGGCAGCAATGAAAGATAAAAGAAGTATTTGGCCAGTTCAAGTGACTTCCACGGAAGTACTTACAATTCTGAATTTAGGCTTGCGTTTAGTACGTTGCTGAATAAGGCTTTAGGTGTTTGGGTTGCTGGGTTTTTTTTAACAGATGTTGACTCAATTTGGAAAATAATTTTGTTGGACTCAGTTCACAGAATAAGTCACTAGGAAATGCTACGTTAAAAACCAGTACTTAATATGGTCTTCAGTACTTCAGCTACTATAATGCAAGCAACATAAATAATAAACCCCATAAATCTACATTAAAAAAAAATTTAGAAACATACAAAGGCCATGATTTCCCAAAGCCTATTTTTATCCTAGTACATTAAATCTATGTAAAAATAACCTATGATTTGTTTTTCAAAAATATATCCATACATTTCTGGGGAAAAAAAATAAAATCATATATTGACTTCTTCCATAGGACGCAGATTTGCACTTTTTTCCAAAATTACCTTGTTTAACCGACTTGTCTTTGTTTAACCCTTTCACTGTAATTAGAGGTTGTATCTCACCCTGGGACTGCCCTGTTTCGCAGTACGAAGCTGTCGAAGCATTGCCCAGCCAGCAGTCGCATTAGACTGACTAACGTGTGTGGAGCCCTACTCTGCATGATGACAAACGCCAACGAGCTTCTCTCCTCTGAGAATGGCCAGTATCTCACAAAAGACAGCAGGGGGGGCTGAAAATTCCTGAAAACAGTAGTGGTATCTGCCAAGATCCAGTACAGAATATGTTACTGACATTAAGAATTATTATAGGCACATATGCAAAAATTGCATCGGCACTGCATTCATGGAGACTTATATCTATATGCCTCTATATATACTTGCCCTGATAAAAAAAAAAATAATTCAGCCCAGCTCTCTAGAGAAATGTAGATGCACACTCCAATTTCTGACAGCTTTCAAAGCTTCTTATAGATTCAATAGCAACCAGCACGACTAGAGCTTTTCTCAATGTGCCATTGAAAAACGAGCATTCGTAAGACTGAAACCTGGAAAACCCGTGACATATTGGTCAATTTTGTGAATTTTCAAGCAAACAAAAGACTAGAATAAAAAAATACTACAATTAATATTATGTTCTTTTATTTTCTCAAATCTAGACTAGTTTAAATTATTGACGGTATATTGATCAACACAGTACAATATACTTCAAAAGGTAATTAACTATTTGTAGTAAGAAACACTTCTATACTACCAGTGACCATATTTTTGCCAAGAATATGAATTCACTGATATTATGATGGTTTAGAAAAGCGTCAATTAGGGAAGTTTTATTTTTGGCTTACTTCTAGCTTTGCAATTGAGCATAATAATTTGAAAGCTTCTACTTTTTTTACGACTGAATCAAATTCTTATCAGTAAAAAGAAGTTACTGCAATTTAAGGAGAACTAACAGTTGGCATGAGTTATCTTGAACAATCAACACGACTAAAACAAATGAGGTATATTAATGTAGTGCATCAAGGAATATTGCCATCAAAAGTTCCAGTCAAGAAAAAAACACACCCACAAAAATCCAAAAGGCATTTTGCATACTTTCCAAATGTCCCACATTTTCAGTAATGGTAAAAAGTCATGTTTTATGTTAAAAAAATTTTCTAGTCAGTTTGATCCTCTCTGATATTTGTAATGCAACACGGATAAAAATCTGTCAAATGAGTGAGAGGAATGCAGACTCATTTTTTTAAGCATAATAAAGTACCTTATTAAACAACGAAAATTAAAACTAGAACATATGCTTTTGGAATAGTTGGATGGATTAGGAAACATACACCATTTCTTGTTATAGACATTCACATAACAATCACATACATACACTGGACATATAAACTTACTTGTAGACATTATATGTCCACTGAAAAATGACTTAAAATGTGACATTCATGTTTCAAAGCTATTAAAAAACAGCTTTGATAGCTTAATAGAAAATGTAGTGAAAGGCTTTTAAAAAAACTACGTAGAAAATTTTAAAAGTTCAAATAAATAGCCTAAATCACAAAATGAGAAAAGCAGCTACTCTTGGAAAATTTATTGTGTAAAAAGTGGTATTCATATATCACAATCTTTCAATAGTTATAAAATTCTGTGGTCCGATACAAGTTTTATACTTTCTATTAAAGCCTGAAGATGGCCAATAAAAAGTCTTTGAAAAATTTACGTTAAGAGTGCTGCTGATACGAAGTCCGGTTTCAGACTGGTATATTTTAGTTATCCACCATTGTGAACAGAAACCTGGACTTCATTCTTTCAATCCATTTGGTACAATCTCGTAGCATTCTCCCTACGTCTACCTAATCATTTATGGGCCTTGTGAAAAATATGATCCAATGATTCAACAAACTAAAAAAAAGAAGAAAAACCTTTTACAAAATATTCAATGAGCCGGATTACAGGTATATTTTGTATAGAGTTCTTTTTATTTTCATGCAAAAAAAATATATGCACACTTAGTAACACCCTTTTATTTTGATTTATTTACAAGTTTTAAATTCAATCCCTTTATTCTCAACTGATTTTATAACAATTACTGAATATTTTGCAAGTACATTATTGTTCGAAATGCACGGACAATGTGCAGCAGCAAATGCAGCAAACCTCAAAAACAAGGTGCTACAACATTGCTTCTACATCAAGAGACAGACAAGTGTCCGGGATAGTGGTTTAATTTTAACACTTATACAGACATACATCTATACCTAGAGAGAGACAGACAGATCTAAGAAAGCAGCTACATCTGCAGAGGAAGGAAACAGCATGTTACAAGGACAATTCAGGGAGGTCAATTATACATAGAACATTTGACAAACAACATAGAGAACAAACTTTGGCATTAATTACCAGGGTACAAAACGTAGCACATTTCAATCTATCAATGGAGTATAATGTGGAACTCTGCAGCTTGTAGCTTTTTGTTAATATCAACAAGTACTTGACATTGTCAGTGAAAATACTAACACATCTATAATAAAACCATTTTAATGGAAAGCAGACAAGTAATGATGCAAAATTACATTGCCATTTTTGTATCTGTAATGATCAAATGCCTTGATACCAGATCTATACGGTCACCCCACTTCAGGCATCTGCGCCACCTGAAAAATTGTAAACTAAGGAAGCTCAAAGTCTGAAAAATGTGTCCCGACACAGCTGAACTCATTTGCTTTTAGTTTTATACCCTGGTTAAGTATCCATTTCACATTGCCTGATTAACACATAACACTATGCTTGTATCAGCCGCTAAGACAAGAACTGAAAAGCATAAGAAATTCCCTGCATGCATTATGTGTAGTGTTAGCGAAAGAGTGAGATGTGCCCCAGTCCATCTGAGGCACAGCAAGTTGCATAACATCATTACCACTTTGCAGGGTCTGGCGTCCTCCGGCCAACACTCCACTAGGTAACATTCCAGTGGGAGTCAAACCCTTGAGTGTCAGCACACTTTCACTCTCCTCCCTGGTGTGAGAAAAAACACAAACGTAAATACCCACTCGTGACAACCTGTATTAAAGTAAAATAAGGGATGGGGAGAGGGAGAGCCTATTTTTGCTGTGCTTTATGCGTGGCAAGACCGAATGTAAATTCAAATTCAAACAACCAGAAAGGGGAAAATATTTCTATTCCGTACCACTCCTTCCTCTGCCTAGAAGTTAGAAACACCCATTACTTCTGAACCAAATTCTGAGCAATTGCTCATATGCGGGCTCATTAGCTTTGAAATTAGCACTGAATGCCTCATGAGGTACTGAGCACATCTCAGTGCCATAAAACAATCCACAATTTTGTTCAAAGTGTCTATGCTTCAGGAAATACCAACTTTAAAAAACTATCCCTATTTGAACAATTATGGTCTGTGGAAAACTATACATTCTGGGTAAATGTGATTGTCAAATCTCTAGATCTAGACAGGTAAAAGAAAAGGATATTTTTTAAAAGCTGAAAACAAACAAACAAAAACCTGAAACAAAAAAAACCCCTAAACCTCAACTTCCTGGTATGCCAGAAATTTTCTGAGCCAGTCCTGACCTGCTCCATTACAGCCTTGATTTCAGTTTCTCTATTTTGGTATTGTCTTTCCAACATTCACTAGTTTATGATTGGACAAATAACTTGTAAACTAAAGATCATGTTCTCTAATTTCTTGAAACATGCTCAAAAATAACTTAAAAATATTCTTTAACCAAAAATACCAACATCAACGGGGTGCATCAATATGCCAAACAAGATTCTGATGATCTTGAAATGATCATCAGAACAATGATCTCCCTGAAAAATACTTGGCATCCATTATCCTGGAAGAGATTTCCTGTTTTCCTAATATATATAAGGGGGGGTTAGGAATGCAGAAGTCATGCAAGTACCTGAGAACAGAGAAGACTCTTGCCATCTTGCCAATTGCACGAATTTTGTTTCTGATTATTTCTTTCCGTGCAGCAGCTGTACCTACTTTCAATGGAATAAGAGAGAGTCTCAAGCTCATGAGTACTTACAAGTTCACCATTTTAAAGTGCATCAAATTCAACACAACTGTTGAAGTTCAGTTCTCTTCACAGGAGGCCAGTACCCAAAACACTTAAGGGCACAAAGTTATAAAATTACGGCTTTAGAATGCCATCAAAACCACCATCACCTCTGTGTCCACAAAACACACACACAAAAAAGTTTAGGATGTTCACAGTGACTTCCTTAATGCTAGCAAGCATCTAAATTACCACCACTATAGTGTAGTAACTTTCGTAACTCATTTGCCTGAATTTTACATTTGAAATTCTCACTGACATCTGTGTGTATCAAGATGTATGCATACAGCCCAATATAGAAGCCAAAGAGATACTAAAGCCACAAAAAATAAAGATTTGTTGCTAATTCTTAAACAGCTGTCCAAGAGAAAACAATAGTTTGCTTGTTTTTATGTCAACTCCCCAAAACACACCCCCACAAAATAAAGCACCAAAGAATTGCAGTGTTGCCTCCCTTACCACCTAAGTCTATGTTCCGTATCATCTTAGGTTTGCATCATTTGCAGAAATTACAAATACCAAAGATCTGGAGTAAATACTGCATACTCCACAGAGCAGGGGTACACCATTTGTGACAGAGAAAAGTGAAGACAAACTCCGAAAGGAGGCTTGGATTGGGAAGGAGAGCCGCCTTTGCCGGCCCTGACATTATGAAAACGGAAGCTCCTTTTTCCAACACTAGGTGTTGCTGGTTTGTTTCAATGTATAGAAGTCAAAGTCATCCTTCCCCTCATCTTCCTCTCCTTTTGCTGACTCCTCAATTCCACTAAAACAGTAAAGGCAGATGAGGAGATATCAAAACTAAAATCCTTACTTCTCCTCAGCCATTGGGGAAGGAGAGTATTAATTACACCAAGGTAAGAGTAACTCAGTTATACTCTGAATTCAACCACAGGGGACCAAAAGTGAACAAACCCAGACAGCTCTGTTAGGTATTCCAGATCTTCCATATATCACTGTTCTTCAACCCTGGGAGAAATGTGCTTGTTAAAAAGATGCCAAACTAATTTGCAAGAATGTAGAAGAGAGGATCACAGAAGTGGGCAGAGAAAAGCTGCATATCCACAAATTTCTCTGTTCCCATTCCAAGAAGGCAGCTGTGGAAGAAGCCTTTTTTCATCCCCGCTCACTAGTATTTAGCTTCCACAGGAGAGCACACGCACTCGAGCACAACAGTCACCCTTTTCAGGCCACAGCTGCACAAGAGTGGGTAGACTTCCCACCCTGAACCGAACCGAATAAAATACAAAAGATAAGGCATATAGGGGCAAACAACAACAACAAAATCACACAAGAAGGAAAACGTATAGTAGTGACAAAGAAAAAAAGGGAGAAAGAGAGAATCCTTCTATGAACACAATGAAAGTATCTCGGGGTATGACAAACCATTTCAATGAAATAAAAAAGCCAGGAACTACCAAGGAAAGCTTTTTTCGACAAAGGAACAATTTTAATGAACTGCAGACACCAAATTAAAAAGAAACAAGACGAAAAACCAGAAGGCTCGGGAAAAACTTTCGATAGGATAGGCTAAAACATTCCATTTTTTACTGAAAATAATTTATTTTAAATTTTAACTTTTAATTTTTAAAATTCTAGAAGTTTTTACTTTCTCTCTTTGAACACAATTAAATAACAGCTTGAGGATCTGGAATGAGGAGGAGACTCTCACAGTTTTTGAAAAGGCTGGGGCTAAACGAGGGACCATCAATCTTTCCCTACAAGTCCCACAGTCTTCCTCCTCCCTACACTCATTTGAGGGCGACGCTGCTGCAGAGCTGCAACGCGCAGTGCAGGCTGAAAAGATTTCAGGCAGTGCTAGCACCCACATCTCTACTCTGGAAGGTCCCTGTGCCTTAAAAAGAGAAAGGCTGGTTTGGGGTAGTTTTGGTGTTTCGTTGGTGGGCGTTTTTGGTTTGTTAGTTTTTGGGGTTTTAACATGATCTTTCATTGCCCCAGCCCTCCAGAAGAAACACAGCCAAGCCAGAAGGCCAAACATATTACTGCAGGCTGCGGCACGGCACTGATGTGGCCACTGGATCCTGGTTAGTTCAGAGAAGAGACAGTAAGGTGGCATCTGCTTGCAGAAGAACATCCTGATTACACCCTAAATTAGAGGAGATATCTCCCATTCTCCATTCCCAATGCCTGCACAGGAAAGAAATTTGTCAACACTCATACTATTATGTTCCAAAGAATTCACATAATCCGTGGAAAGATCTCTATAATCTAATGCATTCCCAAGTATTAGAAATATTCTCTGGAAGTGACAAATTTATAGAGATAGCAAATTGATTATTAGGTAAGTAATGGTCAGAAGAATTTTTCCGCACAGAATTATCTACCCTGGAATTTCCAAAAACCAGGTGATAGACCATGAATTTCAGTTAGTAGGCTGCTTTTCACATCTTGCATCCAGCCATCTTCAAAACTGCACATACAACCAAAAAGTACCTTTATGACATGTCAGTTGAAGGAAACTAAAAGTACTATACAAACCAGCTTTTGGAACACTGTATAAACACATTCCATGCACAATCTTAAAAAAAGCTCACGATAAAATTATTAAAGAGCAAGACAGACAACTGAACGCTCCCTACACATGCAGGACCAAAGATAAAATTTTAGAAATAGGTAAAGAATGAAATTCTACAAAAAAAGGAATGGAAGAAAGGAGGAAAAAAATTCATGCACAGAAAGACAGATGTCTTGGAATATGACTTCTGATCATAAAATACACAAGTCTTTATAAACACCCCATTAAAATGGGTAATAATAATGAAATACTACATGTGTCTCTCAACAGAAAGGTATTTTCTGCATTAATACTTATACTACCAGGTCTAGGAAGTCATATTTCAAAACATTCCTACTCTGTCTGGTCTGTACCTTTTTTATTGCCATATATGAGTCGCTCTTCAGATGGAGAGTCCAGAAAAAAAGGAAGTGAACGATGGAGAAAAAGGTGAGTGAGACAAACAAAATAAAGATATTTAACTTGGCAGTGGTAATAAAGAAGGAATGGAGAAGAAATGTGAAAAAATAAAAAGGAAAACTGCAACACTTAAAAAAAGCATTCATCCAACAAGAAGTGGAATTGTTGAGTGTATTTTAAAATTTGACGATAAACAAGTGAAAGCTTGAAAGTCAACAGTTAAAAAAAAATCCATTCACATAGAAAGATAAAGCATAGACAGTACCTAGGTGGCATTAAGAGATGCATCAAGCAAAGAAATTGTTAAAGGAGACAGAAGAATAAAATAATTCAAATTAGGAAACTGCAACTATTGTACTAAAGACAGGGCATATGCAATCAACTGATGACTGCACTTATGCTGGACAACCTAAATCCTAACGTCTCAGAATACCACTAAACCCTACCCTGCAAATGCTTGGTGTAATTGCTTTATGCTCAATTTAGTAAGATTACTTGAATGGAAAATAAATTAACTGTTTGCAGGATCACATCTGAGACTACTTCCAAGTTTCACACTTCTGGCAACAACCTAAATGGCAACAAAGTTCAAGTGGCTCATAACCACTGTATTCCAACCTAAAGCACACATCTGCTTAGCACGACACTATTTTGCTCCTGAATTTGAACAGAGTAGTCATCAAACATTAAGAATGGGGTCATGTCTCTAATATCTTTATAAATGATCTTTAGTGTTCCTCAAAGGCTGATGAAACTTTCCTTCCTCCTCCCCCATCATCAAACAATCCACCAAATCAGCTCTGTTATTGGATAAAATGAAGTAAGTCTGAGAAACCTTTAGGTGTGGCATTAAGCACTACTGGAAAAAAAAAACCAAAAAACAATAAAACAAAGTGCGATATGCTAGGTCTTCATGTTAACGTTGCTTCTTAAATCATCATACTACAAACACCTCCTTAACCATCTACTGTATCATAGTTTACATGACAGAAAGATGTTATAATTCATTACATAAATACATATTATACAATGTACATATAAATGTTTTCCTTCTAACTTTTACGCTTTAAACTCCAACACTAAGACTTAAACTTGTATTTCATACTTTCTGGATAGTACTTTGCCATAAGAAATATTATACCCAACTTTCACCTATATCAACTCTTTATTGAAGAGCAATGTTAAGAAATTTAAGATCTTATAATAAATGTATTCTAAATATTAGCAAAGTACATTTAGTATGTTTCAAATTCTGAGAATTTTTCACAAAAAGTTACAGTTTTAAATAGAAATTAGATAAGGATACCATTATAAACACAAAACCACAATTCCCTTCTCTGCCCACTCGGCGCCCCACCCCCCCACCCCCGCCATTATCTAAACTAAAATTTGAAGAACATTTTCTTCAAATTCCAGGTAAGACTACATCGGTCTACGTTAACTACTGTTTCGCAAGTTATTGCCATTAAAAAGAATTATAGATCTTAAAGTAAACCCTACCGTCAAATTGATCTTCTCCCTCTGTCATCAGTTCATCATCAGAGCAAATGCTCAAAACATTCACCAACATTTCTGTTACTGTATAGGAAAAAATAAATCTTAATTCATTCCCTGTAGAATTTTAAATGTTTCCATGCACACAAGATAAAAGTAGTCTATAACCAGAAACTACAGTGAATGAACTTCCACATCATAGCCATTGCTCAGTAATCTGATTTCAAAAATACGTGGTTTTCTTGATGTGTGCTGTCACAGAATTTAAAAAGATCAGAAAAATAGGCGGCTGAAGTTATACCACCTAACAATCAAAGAACACTGCAGAACTTTATCTCCTGTTTTACAAGAATTTCTTTCAGATAAGCATTCTCTTCTTGTATATCAGTATTTTTACATTAGGACAAGTATTTGAACTAGTTTTTATGCAAAATTTACTTAAATATGAAAACATTTTGACTGCCCAAATTTAGGTTTAAGACAAGAAAGCCATTCCATTCCTGGCACCTGCAGGCATGTAGTAGAAGCAGAAAAATATTATGATATAAATATGGTGCAAAATACGTGTCTTTTTAAACTCTCCGTAAGAATACTGACATAGTGGATACATAAAGTTGTCTCAAAAAGCGTGTATTTTCTTTCTCCAGGAATGTCCCTATTCTGCCACTCAAGTGTTTCCCACGTATATCAGACTCTTTCTTAAAACAGTCAAACTCCTCCTCCCCGTAGAGTGTTCAGAAAACTACTCCAGAACTTCAGTCAGATGGTTAAAAACCCTGTAAATTGCTGAGTACATTTATTCATAACTAATTCATACAATCCCTGTGCTATCTGCTATGGTATTCTTCTCCTTTCTTGGAAAAGATTTACTCTCTAATGAAAAACCAAACAAATTATTCCGATTTTGATCTTTTCAACACAGACCAGACAACACTGACACTGTATCCTTCATCAAAAGTGGAAGTATGTCTTTGTTCAAAGGCAAGACAAACTACAAGGAACATGATTCCAGCATGATTCCAGTCAATGAGCAACTTTAACAGTACTTGGTGTCTCATTACCAGCATGGTAACAAAAGCAAAATAAACAGTATTAATATTTTTCAATACCAAAGGGTTATCCACTGCATCATGAGGTAAGAGATACAAACAGAAGTCTCCTTTCAAATGCCAGGTCCCTCCATTTACAAATAAAAAATTGAGTGGGTTAACCACACTAAAAAGTGTCCAAATTATTCGCTTTTAACTGCTCACTAAAGACAATATAAACAAATACAGAATTCTAGGTTTATATGACTATAAATATATCATATCAAGAATACTTTTGAAAGAATTTTAAAGAGCTTTCCAGATCTCTTTTATAAAAAGAGTATTCCTGTCATGGAAGGATTTTAAACAGACCCAAATAGCCTCTAACCTTGTTGCTTTTTAACTGAAGACTACTTGGAGCCCAAGTGTCCTAGATTCTGAGTTATCAACTCTAGAGAGGAAAAAAAAAATGTGCTAAATTATCTTTTTTACAAGAAAAATCATAACTGACAAAGTTATCTTTAATGAAGGTCAATCTGTTGTAACTACATAGAAAAGAAAAAATTTTACGTGAACTTCTCAACATACTTTATAACTATGCAAGATTAATAACGTATATAACCCAAGCATTTTGTAGAATATGAACAATTTTCATATTGGCTCAAAGGTATTTCAAAGGTACTACTTAACAATGCAGGTATACACCCTAAACGAGGATTACAATTTCTGTTAACACCTCTGCTTTATCAGATGCAGCTCTAACTATCTTGACTGAAACAGGTGAAGAAAGCAACCAAAACCTGTAGAGCAAGTTGTACTCCAGACTATCCTTTCTCAGAAATGGCATTTTCACATGCCAAATATCCCCTCCCAATCAGTTTAACTTTACCAAATCTTCTAATTAAGCATCCGAGAAGTCTACCTGATAAAGACAAATACAGATACCCACTTTCACAAAAATTATGCAATTAATCTCTCACTGGTAAATATATTTCAAAAAAATAATCTTCCCATCATGAATCTGTGAGAAAAAGAAAAGAAATTCATTGATTGTAACTTTTGCCTACCTTTTTCTCCAACAAATGGCAAAGACCATGTGAAAACATCCATGAAGTTTGGTAGCCAGTAAGGATGAGGAGAACAATTGAACTGACGAATATTCATCACATTGTTTTCATATTTTAATACAGCAGCTAGAATAAAATTCAGAAATTTTGGAACGAATGTTTAAAACTTGTGAGTACCATAAATGTAAAGTCACAGGGTTGTTTTAGCTCTATTTTATACTATAGACAAAATAAACCCAGAGATACTTCATTCTCTTTCAGAGTATTTACAGGACATATTTCTAATGGAGAACTTTGGATTTTATTTTATTGCGAATGTTGCAGTTTATGGTATGTAACATGTCAGTATAGTTCTGTACTATCCTATTATAGGTCTATAATGAACAAAGATTTTGAAAGGTCCTGAAAAGCTATAATTTCAGCAACTTTAACAAAATTCTAACTCAGAACAGCAGTATATTCAGATTCAGGTTTTATTCTTCATATGCGTACTCCCACATTGTAAGCCTGGAGTAAAACCATAGAAATCTAGAAGACCAGGGAGAAAGGGAAGCACAGAGAAACAAAGCAGAAAAGCAGAAGCAATCTAAAGCTAAATAAGCATTGACTACATTTTACCATACTTAAGCTTGCACTGCACTGGGAACAGCTGATGTGAAAAAGGATTCTTAAAACACAATATCCACAGAGATGGTGAAAAAATGCAAAAAAAAACCAGTTGAAGCTATTTTTATTTCTCCTTTACTTTACAATCAGTGCAAGTAACAACCTTCCTCTATACAGTTAATGACCCTACATAAGTGGTATGGGTTGGGGGGTGGTTCTTTGGAGGTGCGTTGGAGAAAATGCAATGTATTTAATACAAAAGAGGTCTTGGTTTCAAAGGAACACTATTTGAACATTTGGAGATCATTCATTCATCACATACTTGAAATGCCATACTTTAATGTCATACTTGAATTTCAGCAGGCTTTATTTTTAATTATTTCTGTTGTTGAACTTTGTTCTCATGTATGAATAATATTAATTCACAGTTAAGCTCTTCTCTGTAATTCTGACTTATAAATCTTGCTCCACAATATTAAGAATGCTTTTTCTGTGCAACTTTATCTTAAGCGGAGGATGGACAAAAATTAATTCCTTACGCGTTACACCTCCCTAATAACATTTCCCATGGCGATCCGTATTTAGACCAGTACTTGTTATTTCTTGATTTCCCAGACATGGCCATTGTGGCCCTGTACCATCACAAAACACACACCTTCCCTGTCTCATTTTCTTCCCAGTGACCATCTATTTACAAACGCGGTGAGTTTTGGTTTTGGCTCACTAAGGTACCTATCACAATTCAAATTCTTGGAGCTCATGCGCATGTAATTTCTTCTGTCCAGAATTAGACTCTCAGATGCCACGATACGCAACACAAACTACCTCATGCATAGGCTGCTGATCAATGCTCCCTGCCTGCCTTCCTTAGCTCACAAACTAAGGAGTGAAAACTCACAGTACAGAAAAGCCTTGTCTGACTGGAAAATACGGTCATAAGTACCAAATAGCAACAATTTTTACAAAGGAAATGTTTGCCCACATTTGTGCTTCATGGTACTCTTATAGGAGATTGTCATTTATGTCATGTACTCTTCTTCATAATATAACTTTTATTAATGGATATTTTTTGTCCTTTAATTTCTTACCCGACAAAAAATTGTTGATATTAGATGACTTATCTAGTAAGACATTTTTATTCTCTTATTACATACAGTTATCAATAACAAGTTCTTACCTTTATTATTGTAGACATCCAAGTAATTAGGTGCTGAAAAAATTGTTATTAATGATGGGAACCCTGTAGTCTGACTTTTCCTGTACATTCTATAACTGCAAAACCAAACAGATTATTTTACATCTTACAGCAATAAGCAATTAATTTCTATTTTACACTGTGAATAATTTCTTGGAGGACACAAAGTACTTACCCTGCATCTTGTGCTTCATGTGCTCTAATGATTGACAACAAATTATTATTTTGCAAAAATTCACAAACTGCTGGATAGCTGTGAAAAGAAAACAACTATGAGTAAAACAAATTCTCTTAAAATATGCAGCATGAGTCAGCATTAAAACATCAAATAGGTCATAGTATACTCTCACCTATAAAAGTAAGAGCATCCTCTGACTGTATTGTGACTGAAATGTTCTTGTGAATTTTCATTTCCAAAATCTTCTGAAGGATCTGACCACAATAGGTCACACATCGGTCCAAATGCTGGAGGCTCTTTGAATCTATCTAACTGTTTGAGAAAAGGCAACAGCACAAAGACTCTTTGAATATTAAATCAGTAAGTTTTACATATGTGTTAAACTACATATCCATCAATACCAAGTATTTTACAGTAAATCCCAACCATATCAAAGAGAAGTAGTTTCTGTGTATTTTTTCCTCTCCTCCTCATGAAATAAGGCAGAGGCATGCCAAAAGAACCAAACCTGTTAAGAGCAATAAGATTTATTAGTTGTAAAAAGAAGGGAGATAAATTCCAGACTGATGGATATGTGTAATACGAGGTCAAGTTACAGACAAGGAACAAAATGGTCCTTTTTCATGCACATGCCATATCTACCAATCTGGAGACACTACCAGGAATTAGCAAAGAGAAACAGCAGAGAAAACAGGAATTATAGAAGAAAAGCATGAATAATTAGCACTAACTGGAGGAAACTAAATGTATCATCAAAAAAAAAAGGCAACTCAAACCCCAAAACACCAAACCCAACCAAAAACACCCCTGAAACACCCGTCTCCATAATGGATTGTTTAAAAACGTAATGAAGAGGTGACCAGCTTAGCCCTCTTAGACTTCTTTCATGCAGGCTTTATTTCTCAGCTATAGCCCTGGTGTAATGGGCCATAAGCATTTTGGGAGATGTCTTTGTTTTCTTTTCTCTAGCTGCTTCCTTGCAGATTTCCACTTGGAAACACCTGCTTCAGCAGCCTGCAACTTTCCTAGTAACCACAGTGAAAAGGGGCAGAGGTAAGGAGGACAGCGCATTTGTTATCGTAAAAGGAAAACACCCTGCTTAAGTAACAGTCAGTCAATCTCTGATGTCCCAGAAATGAAATTAGATATCCCAGATTCCATGTAAAGTCTCTTTGATCTTTATGTAGCTGGAGTTTGTTAACAAGATGATTTTATCCAAGAAATGTAGGAACAGTTCTTTGATGGACAGTGCATTTATCTCACTTTACCTCCCATACCAAAGAAGATGACTTTGCTGGTACTAGAGAACACTTAACTCTTCGTGACAGGTTCGAAGGGAGGTTTGGTGAGCACCTGGTGAATTTGAGTCTAACGGTCCATAGGAATCCATTCAAATATGGAACCAGCAGTAGTGCCAAGCTCTCTCATGCCCTGGAAAATCAGAGCTCCCGAGGCTGCCACCTGTAACATAAGTGGAGAGGTCCAGATCTTTACAAATTCCTGCCAGATAATGGCAAGGCAGGTATTAACTGAAGTTGTTGGAATTTATTCAATATTAAAAATCCAGTGGTTTAACATTTTGCACACTGGATGATAAACCCGTTATGGAATATTTCTTCCAGATTGAAGAAGTCAGTCCATCAACTTCTACAAGTACCTGAATTTCTGTAGATTAAACCATCAAGTTTCTAAACCTCCAGCAATAAATTTGGGTCCAGAAGCTAACACAAGTATTCACACAAGGAAGATTCAACTGTTCGATGATTGATGTTTCCTGCAATACAGAAGGCTGAAAGTCTAGAAAGCATTTCTAAGAAATTTTCTTGAGTTATTCTTCAAGGATTTTCCTTATGACTTGGGCCAAATGGATAGAGACATTATAAATAAAAAGTTTTGGTTGCTGCAAACAACCTCGCCTCTCTCCCAGACTACTTTCTCATAGCATTGGAACAATAATGTAGCCATTTCTTGAAGTAATTTGGAAAAAATTTGTAAAAAACAAATATACTTACACACCAAATCAGTGTCTCCTTCACTAGACAGTCTACCAACTGGCATGGTTCTCAAGACATCTCAAAATTTAAGAAAATGTCACTGCAAGCTACTCAACCCAGATTGCATATATCAAATCAGAATAATCAACTTAAGGGTTTCTCTATATTGGGACAGCAAGAAAGTTAACGAGTCAATTCATGAGTCAATGACGTGAGTCAATTCAAAACACTTGTTACTGACTAAATATTTCTGAATATGTTGTGACCATGGAAAAACAGAATCTCAATACAAACAAGCTTAACATATTTCTAAATACGGTTAAGGTAACTGAGAAAGACAATTTTATTCAAGAATAAGAATCACTACACCTGCTGTTAAAACAGAAATAGGTAGTATTGTTTTAAATACATACCATAAGATATTTAAGTCTAAATTAAATTCTACGTATTATGCAGTTAGGGCTACTAAACTAAAGTGCATCATACCTCCGCATGGATGTTCAAATTCAGGAGTAGCAAAACCTTGGAGGTAGATTAAAGTACAGCAAATTAAAATTGCTTTACTTTTGAGGCAAAAGACCTTCACAGAAGTTTCACGTACTTGAAGATACAGACAGTAGTTTTAATTAATCTGTCCTGATTTTCCTATCTCTATCACATAGTAAAGCACCAAAAATAACGTGAAGGCCAGTGAAAAGTGGCAGTCATATATTACCAAAGAAAAGAAAATTTCAGCAGACCACAGAACAGAAGCAAGGTATTATAAAGACAGATTCCCAGTAGTGCCCCCATATATTTCAAGGCACTTTGCTGAAGAAACCTTAGTATCACCAAGAACTAAACAAAAGAATGACCATCTGTTGTAAATGAGGAAGAAAATTCTTTATCTCTCTTCTTTAAATAAAGAGTCCCCCATAATCTTCTCTGGACATTTTTCCTCCTTATAAATCACTAGGCTTAAAATCACAATTCCTGGAATTTTGTTTCAGCAGAAGTCTTGGCAGTGTAAATGAAATCATCTAAACAGCATCTCTAAGTTGATGGACATGTGTCTGAAAGAGACACTCTTTACCAACACAATCAGAACATTTGTGTAAATGAAGTTCAGAGAATAAAAATCAGATTACTGCAAGTTTTACAAACTTCCATTTTCCCAGAAATAAGAAGCACTTGTAGCAATCTTTCTAGTTAGGCTTTAGTGTCACACCTTCTTATGTCGTACCTGTCACAGCTGTCCTCTACTGGAAAGAAGTTTATGCTAGCAAAAATAATCATTTAATTTGCGTAGTTTCACCACCTGAATGAATGTCAATAATACTGACAAAAGACATGATCCAGAAGAAATTGTGTCTGCAAAGAATTTTTCTTAGGTGATTCCTATACTGTTAATAGAGCTGTGATTTCCCTTCTTGTGCCAGATGATTATGCCCACACGTTTGCACAGAAGACCTCTCCTTAATAAGAACTTCTGCTAATAAACCAGAAGGCTTGTAATATTACACAATTGTCTCGACTGTTTACAGAAGTCATTTCACACACCATGTTTGTACCACAAGTATATGATGTTTTCCTAGATACAAAAAGAGCACTTCACATCACCCATTTAATTTAAATACATTTACAATATCAGCGCATGACAAGCTGTAATGCAGCTATTGAAGCTGCTGCCAACCCATGAATAGTGCCCTTTCCAAGTTAGCAGATGATTCTTTAAAAAACAAAAAAGGCCCAAAGAACAGGCTCTAATAACACTGCCTTACATTTATAAACGTGGTTTTCATCAGAAGCAATATACAATGCAGATTTTCATACACATATATAAACATACAGGCTTATATTTCATCCTAATGTAGCCTTGAGTGTTATAGCAGCACATACCAAAGTACAGGCCAAGATGACAGAATTACCTTTTAATTAAATTTACTTGACACTTTGAAACCTGATTAGCTGCAAGACTGACACTAAAAGAAAAATTAATCACAATGACAGTGGCTTTCCAAAGTGTTTTTCCAGACTGTTTCCTTTACGCTACTTTCCAAAAAGCTTTGACCGTGTTTCTTTCCACCTGTAACGTGAGAAGCATTAAGGTCTTGTCCAAATGGCACCATTTACTTGCTTTGCTTTCTTACATCTCTTTCTCTGCACAGTGCATATAGATTTCTGTACGCATTAATATTTGCTCTGAAAAATGTGATGTGTCTCAATACATTTTTCCACTTAAACCACCGAGCTTGTAAATATGCTTCCTCTCTATTTCTACCATTTTCTTCTCCTCTCATATCATTCAGCTTGGCAGTGTAATATCTGTAAGTGAAATAAGCTGCCATTCCAGCCTCTGAAATGGTCCAGTCAGTACTAAAAAAAAATCTGGTGAATTCAGAAATGAGATTCAACTGGACAGCAGCCCATAAATCTGAGGAGAGGTTAAAAAAAAAAAAAAGGAACACAAATAAAGGAGAAAATTCTAAGAACATGAGAAATACAATAAATGACAATAAAAGACAAAATGGGCCATCGGTATTTATATACTGTAAAACCAAATTAGGAACATACTTTTTCCTTCTCTCTGATACTTAAATCTTTTTTGAAATAGGCCCCCACATACCTTCTTACCTATAATCCCAAAGCTTTCTTAGAACCACCTAATCATAACAGGAATGGTTTTGATTTCCAAACGCAGCAGTCAAGATGTCAGCTAAGTTAACTAAAATAAGTCAAAAGGAGTATGCAAAAAGGAAAGCAACTGAGTTTGAAAATTCCCATGTGATACAATCTTCACCTGACATAGCAGTCCATACAAGTTGAAACCAAGTTATTAGAAACAGATACCTCATGTCATCACAAACTTCTTCCTTTTAAATTGCACATCAGTATTTAGTGTTTCCATTGCATTTTTAAAACTCATTTTCATTTTTCTTGCTGGTATACTCAGCACATTTACCACAGTGAGAAGCACTCCAAAGTTGTTACTCAAATGCATACCAATTTTGCCATTTTAAATGGCAATCTGAATTCCTATTAAACACTGCAATTTCAGACTCTTTCAAAACTAAAACCCACAAGATCAAGAGAGTAAAAAAAAAACCAAACAGTTTTCAAAGAAATGCAAGAATAACTGAAATGTGATGTTTGATATACCAAACAATTTTAAGACTACAATTAACTCCTACAAGTTTTATCCTGAAAGCCATGAGAATGCTAGCTCTTATCTAGAAAGAAATACAAAGCACTTTTTTGATTGGTTATGAAGTTCTTTACATGTACTACCTGTGTCAGGAAACTATGTGAAGTTTTTGAGAGGGTTTTTTTTGGTGTGTTTTATAACAGTCACAGCTGCTCCAATGAGATCTAATTATGGAAAATGCACTACATAATCCAAGATTTTTTAATTATGATACTGCTTAGCCTACATTTCAGTTCCTGATTTACACTTCTGAAAAAGACAGGAACAGAAAACAACACGCTGACAATTTCACAAACATGACTTTGTATAGCATCATATAAATATCGGTATTTCCGCTTATTTTCAAATACATGAAATACTCACTCTCCTAATGTCATCTAGTGTATTAATTTCTGGTGAAAGTCCACCATGAACACAAAGAAATTGTTGATTTAAAAGAGCAGCAAGAGGGAGGCAATCAAAAGCTTCCATACAAGCATCGTAGACTCTTTCCGAGTACTTTATTTTACCTGCAGGAAAGAATATACAAACCATTAAGAAATCCATACTAGATGGAAGAAGGAATCTAGTGGATCAGAATTATAAGAGCAAATCTCAAAGTGAATGCTTAAAAAAACACACCGTAGCAATGGATATTTTTAGGTTTAAATGAACAACAGACGACAACAGCAAGCACATTTCCAAGACACATTCTCTTCCAGAACTATAAACTTTTTTCATTTCTTCTTCTGTTATCTCAAGTGCGGAGAAACTACTGGTTTTTAAAAAAATCACAGAATTATTTTGCCTTATACAATTATCTAGCATACTTCAGTGTAAAATACTACTGAGAAGTTTGTGATTTCTCATTTACAGTGAAAAGCTAAGAACTGCTTATAGATTACATCACTTTTAACTACACCAAAGAGGGTTTTAGCAGGGCAAATGATCCATTTATCACTCGATCAATACTTCCACAAGCCTCCAAATGGAGGAGCAGCTTACATCACCGAAAGAGTTATCTTACTAGTATGGTTGAAATCAATTCCCCAAATGGAAAAATTACCCGGCAGTAGGGTTTTCTTGCTAGCTTCACAATGCTGCTTAGCTAGTTACTTTGCATTCCTGATTACAGCCAAGACAACAAAATAGCCTTCCTCTCTCCAGGATTTTAAAATCAGGATCGATACATCAAAATTTACTCATAATGTATCTTTACAGACAGCAGTCTTCTACATAACTTGCACTCCCATGCCACACTTACCTGCAAGCAATTCCACAGAAATCAATGAGGCCTCCAAATGTTTGCAAGACCTTAATTAAACTAACAGACAAACACCTCTCAAGCAAAACGACAGAACCTAGATCAGCAGGTTGGAAGGAAGCTAATTTTACATTCTTACACAGTACTTACATTCTTGCTTAAAGGTAAAGTACTCTGTTAGGTGCCTGCATTCATGATTGCCTCTCAAAAGAAATAACGTGCTTGGATAGAGAATTTTCAGGACCCATAAGTACAGCACACACTGTTGAAAAACAAAGATATCCAGTAAAATACACTAGTTTATAAGAACTTTAAAAATTATTACTGAGAAACACTGAATAAGAATATTAACAGCTTCAAAAGCAAGTACAGCTTAAAGTACTTCTGAGTCCAGTTCTGGACATAAGTTATGCAAATTGCTTATTATTTTTCTTAAGAACAGCCGCACAGAATGCTGGAAAAACATGTATACTTACTGGACACTCAATAATAAAACAAACTCAGCAGAATTATGCTGCAGAACACTTTCATCCAGACAAATCACGTACGTGTTCGTGCCTAAAATCTGATTTTATAATATTATTCTAAACACTGGCATAAGCAGGAAAGCAGACATTTACTAATAAAGATTCAAGAAAAAACAACCCACAAAACTATTTACATTAAAGTCAGCTATATCATTTGGAGACCGTTTTTAAAGTAAGAATGGATTAGAGTAAACCTGTTTTCCCCCAAAAAACAGGAAAGCTGGTTGTTTATTCAGTGATCAAGCAGCAAATTCAAAGAGTTATAGTAAATTTCCATATATCATTATAATTGCAACATCAGCAGCAAACAGAGTTGAGGACAGATCTACAGAACATGCACAACTCTTTCAGTTTATAATAGTCTGTTATCACCCAGCAGTCATAAATGCCCAAAACATTCTTCTTAAATTTCAAATTTGATTCTTGTATTTTTAACTGAGCACTGAAATCTCAAACCCCCAGAAGTTTTGGACTACACTGAGGTCACCTGCAAGTTGTTATTGTTCTTAATCAATACAAGTACCCTGAGGCTATCATTCTTCAAAGTTTATTTTGCATAGAATAGTAAGTACGTGAAGGAAGAAAGAAAACAAAGGAACACTTTAAAAAACACCGCAAGCAGAGAGAAACACATCAAAGACTTCTATTTCGAACTTTAGCTAAACTAATTATTGAATTTTTCTTATCTTCTTATTAAAAATATGCAAAATAGTAATTTTTCTAATGATACCACTTGCTTTCCAATGTTTCTATAACTCTAAAATACGCTGATGTATTGCAAAGTCCCCAGACTCTTTAAAACTGTTTCCCAGCAGAGAGCATCATCAGTTTCTTACAAAACAACTGGTTATCATCAAATGAATACATGAATTAATCTGGCAAATTCTTCAGTTGTGAACTGTTTTAGTTAAGTCAGTTTGTATGAAAAATTTACAACAGCTGGCAACCTTGAAAACATTTAATAGAAAAGTGGCAAAATAGCGCCTTCCTTTCAGTGAACGGATCCTACATTTGACTGAATTGTTGAGATTTACACGTTCCCAAGCATGTTACCTGTTAAGTTGTTGGGGTTTTTTACCTTTCCTGTACTGGCATATTTTTTTTTTTATTATCAAATACAGACAAGCTAACGTCAAGAGTTCTCTATGTCCTGTTACTTCCGGTACGAAAAAGAAGAATTTGCACATGCTTATGTGAAGGACTCCCATCTTGATCCCAGCAGTTTGTTATACACAATCACAGCAGCATGTAGTTATCTTTCCTATTAGAAGTGATGACATTTTTTATTTGGAAATGGGTTACTACTAAAATGTCAATGCAATTAAAGATGTTTCGGGACAGACTGATTAAGAATTTATTACTGAAAAATCAAATTTCACTGTTCGTACATTTTTAGAAAATTTCACCTTCACTTTTCTATGAAAAGTCACGTATTTTACCAAAAGTATATTACATTTCAAATCACTACGGAAGATATTAAAGTAACTGTATATGAAAACTCCTGGAGGTCAACTAGAATTTCCTAAATGTTAATTAAGGCAAAAACTTCAGTAGGAAAAAAAAATTAAGGTTAAAATGGAGAACAAATGGTTCATTTTCATGTATTACTTTTTTCTTTCTCAACAGGACCACAAAGCATAGCCCCACCTTCATGCACTTGGCAGCAATTCAACTTCATTCAGATTATCTGCCATATACTTCACTGATGTCCCAACAGCCACTCAGAGTAGAAGAGAGCAGATTATCTCAATGAAGAATGACAAGCCTTTTAAGAACCCTGGAGTGGTTTTCAAGAGTATATTTAGCATATCTTTACATATTCCGCAAGTATATTTAGCATGCCAAATATTATATTAAAAATTAAATTCAAATCATATGAGGAAAAAAACAGAGCCTGTTCTTATTCATGTATTCAAGATCATCTATTGTTCAAAAGTTTTTTGTAAGTGAAATGGTTGAAAAGCTTTCATACCATATTTTGATATATTAACATATAGTGTTGCTATGTAAATGTCCTTTTCAAGGACAATTACGTTATTTGTAATCATCAAGAACAGGCCAAGAAGACTGAATTAATAAATAGGGAATGTCTGTTGAAATTTTTCCTTATAAATGACTTTGAGGCAATCACTCTTGCTGCATCTCCTGTTTGTCTACTATCCCTAACAAGCCCAAAAGGCATTGTGCATGCCCTTCACAGTATATACCCACGCATGTTATTAGAACAGCATAATTTTAATACAGAAATGAAGTATCATACACCATGACTTGCAAAATACTATTTCAAATGGTATGCCACTCTAGTAGGAATCTATTAAGAGATCCCAAGCTGGCTCCAGAAGAATAGTTAACTTAAAAAGCATAGCTCTGAAACTAATTGTATGAATAAGTGAATATTTGTGGAATGTAGTATACTTAATAAACATGCTGAAAATTAAAAAATTATTTGAATTCAAAATACCTGAAAAATTAATGGCAGAAACACAGGTCATCCTTAATGATGTTATCTGTAACCCCCCTCAGAATTTTAGTAAAGAAAAATATTAATAATTGTTAAAAAACATTTGATTACATAAATAAAATGCATCTTCTTTATACAGATAAACAGCTATAATAAATTAAAATACCTTGCAGTCATGACTCACCTGTTCTCCAAAAACCTACAAACACACCTTACTGCATATTACCAGGGAAGCAGGATTATGTATAATAATGCTACAGAATTCAACTTTTTAAAAACTAATTAAAGGAAGAGGAGGAAAAGTGAGTAAGTCTGGTGATTTCAACAGGACAGTCCAAACAGCTGGTCAATATCCTCCTGTAAACAGGCCTTTGTCATAGGAGAAAGCACAGCAAGGAAGACCACATTCACATGTTAAAGCAGACCTAAAATTTCATTTGAAAACCTCCGTGAAAGTGTGCTTATAGAAAAATTTAGGACAAAACAGATTAATATATTCAGTTACCTCTATACTAAAATAACCTCTGTCTACATAGTCACCGAGGAAGAGGTATCTTGTGTTAGCAGGTGATCCTCCCACTTCAAACAGCTTCATTAGATCAAAGAACTGGCCATGAATATCACCACACACTGCAAGCAAAAATTTTGTTCAAATTAATTTAAAAAAAATCTAACAGAAAAGTTACTAAGTTATAGTTACGTAAACAGCCACAAAGTACTTCTAATTAAAAGGAAAGGCAGGTATAAAGCAGGAGTTACAGAAATTTTTTAAGCTTCCCCCTTTGCTTTTCATTAGGATGCTGTCCTCACTACCTGTGACAATGCTGATGATAGCCCTATTCGAATCTGGCAGATTGTGGAACATCTTTCTATCACAGTCAATGCACTGAGCATTGAGGTCTTGAAAGTTGTCAGCAGCTCTTTACTGTCCTCCCCAACCCCTTCGGTCTCTTTGCAACTTCTCCGTGGTACGCGTATTTGAAAATGCCTGCTGCTTTTCAACAATTTGCTCTGTCCACGTGGGATTGAAAAAAAGCAGGAAGTATGCTTTTGTTTCTGAGTCAGACTAACATACCTTTTTAATATCATCATATCTTCTCTTTGCTCAGTTACTTTTCTCCTTCAAATAACCATGTTCACTATTTCAACAGTGGATTTTTCTTGTGTTTTTAGAATATGAGACAGGACAAGACCAGTGGTCAGCAACCTAAGGCAGAAGTGCCAAAGATAGCAGACTTTGAAGAGCATACAGCAAAACCAGGTCATCTCACAATTTAAAAAAAAAAAATTTAAAAAACTTATGGAAGAAGAACTGCTCCCAACTCCTCATTCCCACAGGAGTTCCCATCTCAGTGGAAGTCAGGAGCTGCCTTCTTCTTCTGCATGCGGTATTGCTGATAACAATTAACAGGAATTTGAGAGGCTATGCCTTCCATTGCTGGAAAATGTCACCGATCAACTGACGAATAGCATCTTCTGACTTCTCAGAGTTTATCAGCAAATTTTTTGGCGAAAAAGTTGTTCTAATTTTGGAAAGAAATACTGGATATGGCACACCACACCTTAAAGGTTGTTATTCCCTTGGAGCAGACCATTTGTCATCATGACCTACAAAATATTAGACTAAATGGAATGTGTCCTCTTTTATGTCACTTTTCTTAAGATTTCTACTGAAATGCTGCAAGAACTTTCCTTCTTTTTCAGCTGCCAATATACCAGTAGCTACGGGTAACTGCCTGAATAAACAGAAATACAAAAATTCTAAACACATGGACAACACTGTAGTTTTGAGCTTTGTCTGGAGCTTCAAAAGACTTTGAGTTCAGACAGTCACGTTGGTTTCCACTGTGTCAATCATTCTGACATATACTGTTTAAATGTTTTCATTTACCTAATACTAACAAATTAAAGCAAGCTGATGCCCTAAAAGAAGCTTTTAAGACACTAATTTTATATAAGTCCATTTAGAAGAAAACATATTCAAATGAAAGAAAATCTGATTTGAACACAAAAATCAAATCTATTTTCATTATCATAAATAACAGATACGCAACATAAATTATTTTCTATAAGCCTGGATTGTTTATAAATAAAAGTACTAAAGTATACCAATTCCAACTTTCACCAGGTCAAAAAGAAACAGAACTAGTCAAACCATGAAAATACTCCAAAAAACCCTAAGAATCAGGTTTATATCACAATGGATCAGGCCCTAGTGCGTTAAAGAAGCTAAAACAATCTTCTAACACTTTCCAGTACTACTACTACCACCACAAGAACATTGTTTCACATGCAACTGTCAGTCTCACCTACTGAGGAACGATAAAGGTGTATTTTTCACTCAGAATTCCAGTTCACAGTATTTGGTTCAAACCACAGCAATTAGCTTTCCTTCACATATTTAGATTTCAGAAAAATTCTGAGTTCATTTTTCTATTCAGGGTAGATGCCTTTATTCCCACTTACAGCACTGCAGGAATTACAAATCTGTAATTCATCAGCTTTTAATTTTGTCATTTTAATACCAATCTTACTATTTTTTTCCAATAGGTTTAATGCCTTCAATTTGCAAAATAACGTGCAGCCCATTTTTTCAGACCACTTGAGTACTATTAGGCAAATGCAGTTGTGAGGGATAATTCAATAAGATTATACAGAAATTTTACTTTAGCAATTTTTATGACAAACTCTACTACTGACAAAATCTGGCTTCTTTCCAATTTAATTATGAGTGAAATTATCTAGAAATATTACCTGTAATTGGAGCTTCAACTTCTATCATAGTTTTTTCCCTCCGTAATATTGCAGCACCCTCATTGATGATTCTAAGTGCAATTTCTTCATCCACTCGACCTTCTTTTATCAAGTGGTTCTTCAAAATGTCAACCCTTGGTCTTCCATCTGTGTCAAACACTTCTTCGGATGTCAAGCGATGCGTTGGTGGAAAAGGGACAGCTAAAATTTAAAAAGAAAAAACAGTACTCACAACAATGTTATTTTAAAAATATACTCCATCTAGGATTGGATCTGTCATGGAATAGCTGCTATCCAAAGTAGCAAATTTGTCTTTCGATCAACCAACTCAATGACATCATTAAAAGGTGGATGGAATAGTGCTATCTGCGTACGTATTTGAAAAAAAAAAATAACATCTATAATGTGCAAGTTTGTAGAATTTATAAAACAGAATTAGAAGGCACAATAATATGTACAACATTTGGAAGAGTCAAAACTGCCTTTGCAAAGGGACATCATCTCTCTCCAATATACTGCCGTTCTCTGAAGGACACAACAAGTATTGGGGACGCAGGAGATCCATTTAATAGCCACTCAGACTTGCAAAAGGCATTCTGAAATAAGCCCATCATCAAAGCCTCAAAACAAAACAAAAAAACCCAACTGAACAAAAACCCCAGCAAAACAAATCCAAAGCCAGCAAGAAAAGGATACAATAATGTTTAAAGGACTAGAAATAAATGGAGGTAACAGCCAGCACCTGGAAAGGAAGACGGTCACTGAAGGAGACCCACTAAAATCTGTGCTGTTTAATAAATTCATAAATTACACTGACAAGAAGGTAACTCATGGAGTGATGCAGCCTTCAGATGACAGTAAGTATTCCAGACAATGAAGAATAGGGCAGGCTATGAACAGCTACAAAAGTTGTCCATGCTACTGAGTGGCTCAGCAAAATATAACACATTAAATAGTAATAACTGCAAATTAAGGAAGGAAATAAATCCTAACTTTACATATAAAAATCACAGATTATAAAATTACTATTACTATTCAGAAGGAAGGTCTTTCCTATAGTTCCAGCAAAATACTTGATGCTGACACATCAAAGAAACCTAGAAAACTGAATGTTAAGAACTACTAGCAAATAGAAAACAAAAGAAGATGCAATTATGCCACTAATAAATCTAGTATGCAACTCTGGTTTGCCCGTCTTATAAAAAAGAAAGATTAATTAAAAAAAGATTCAAGGAACAATAACGGAAATCAAAGAATTAGAATGATCTCTGCTACAGGAGTAACTAAGTAGACAAGGATTCTTCAGCCTAAACCCATGAAAAGTAAGGGGGACCCTACCAGAGGTCTACGGCAGGAGAAGGTGAAGGGAGAACAGCACCTGTGTGCTCTCAGCCCCAGAATGGCAGAAAGGGGAAGGATGGACTCTGCCAGTTTGGAGTTCTGTCAAACCACCGACTAAGCAGCAGAACAAGTTCATACTATCAGAAAAAACTGTATTTGTGGGAGCCTACAACACTGCCATTGTAGGGTGAAATTCCTTCTTTGAGCTTCTTTTCCTTATTTTCCTGTTGTGCTGTCTCTAAAAACATTAAACCAAGAGTAGACGCTGTCCATATACTAGACACAAATTTAGAAATTACTGAAAATATGAGAAGTCCTTGGATCCTGGCTCATGGGTCAAAAGCAGCCATATGTGATCTGTATCTTAAAGAAGTGGAGCAGATGAGAGGTCTGAGGCTGGGGAACAAACCAGGCTCAGCAACTGCCCAGAGAGCACATTTGACAGCCGGCAGCTTACGTGAATTCAAACAATGGCAGTCCAGTAGTTAACTACTGCACAAATGAAATACGGATGTGGAACATGGGAGAAGAGGATACATACAATTTCATTGCACTCATGCAGGATTACAGGAAATCAAACTCATCTGATTTTAAAAAAATGCACACAACTATTGAAAGAATGAAATAAAATAGAAAAGGAGCAAAACTCTTCAATTTCTCTCCATTTAAATATTATTTTAAATATGTTTAAAGAGAAAAATTAGAGAAACACATCTATTCAAAGATAAGAACTAGTAGTATGAATACACTTGTAACTAGATTATTCATACTTTCTTACTCTCCAAAGTTAAACATTACATTCCAAAAATCAATGCTTAAGTACCAAATCATTCACTGACTTCATTTAAATTGATTACTAGCAACACATTGCTACCCCTCTGTTTTATGCAATAATAAAAATCTATCAATAAAACAACTGATGCATAAATCACACACACACACATATATATATTCACCGAAATTAAATTATACTAGAAAATAAACTGGAGAATTGTCTATTCTTCCTTTTATAAAAGTTTCCAAGTAGGAAGAAGTTGAAAAATGTGCCTTGACATTACACAGTGTAAAAACAGATTTTGCATTTTATTTTTGGACATAACGCATTTTATTAACAGAAAAGAAATGGCATGCCTTTCCTTCCAGTCTCCTCTAGTAACGATTCAAGTTTCATTTGGAAGTGTTAAAATTCCACGTAGTCCAAAATGTTAATAAACTTAGCGTATTTAAGAAATCAAAGGACAACCACTTCTCTTCCATGCACAATTGTTTAAAAACATAAATCTGTCTCTGAAAAGAGAAATCCATTGTTCCAACAAGATAAATTTAACTAATTTTTAGAAGCACTGGATTACAACCATGCAAGCATCAATTCTAGCATTCACTGTTTTTTTTGAACTTGACTTTCCCCTGCTTTTTTTAATACTTTATTTGTGGGCCCACAACTGCCTTCAGCAATGCAAAGTTGAGCTCATCCCTTTATGAGAGACCAGACAATTCACGAAGTAGATTAACCCTGCTTTAATTCTTGTAAAAGCATTACAGATCACACCTTCCCAGAACCAAAGTCAATCACCTTCAAAACACAGTTTTGTTGGACTTGTGCTTCATTAATTCTAGCGTTGTTCCTAGATAACGAACTACTTAAGTGAAAGATGACCCTTCTTTCTTTTTGGAGGTTCTTTGGGTAGATACAGGGTGTGGTAGAGAACGGTCTGTTTAGGTGACCAGCTGTTCTTCATTCTATGTGCAAATCATTACTGACTTATGACTACCAATGACTATTACTGCAGAATTCAGAAAGATGATGTTGACCTCCTGCTTATGACAGTTCAGAAATATTTCAGGTCTTCTAAGCATATGGCAGATGGAATTTTCTTCTTAATAAAGTTCTTATGTCCACAAAACATATTTCAGACCAGATTTGCAAAAAAATTAATTCTGACGATTTTAACAAACTACAGTTTTGACTTCGTCTAGCAAGTTACATTTTCTGTGAGGCTATAAAACCAGATGTTTCTGTCCAGTGTCTGGAAAGAACTATCTCAAATTATTTGAATTAAAATACTTATAAAGATTCAAATTAAAAACTGTGTATATCTAGGGGTTATGTATAATCTTAAAAAATCATGAGTATTAGTATCAGAAGTAGTTAAGCAACCGTAAAGTTGTATTTGTCTCATGAAAAAAAATGAAGTCTTAAAGCTAGTCCCTCAGAGTTTAACAAAATCCTTTTCACACATGTATTTTCCCATTGCTCAAGAAGGATATTTTCTTTTTAGAATAATCTTCAGAGAAGACAGAATAAAACATGACTAAAGATTTTATGTGCACTATCCAGCTGAATAAAATGGTAACACCTACTATAAAAACTGTTTCTTTCCATATTATACTTCAATTTTTGTCTCAACAATAGTTAACACTATATTAGAGCTCATACCTTTGAAAAATATTACAAATAACATCTTTTAATAGGTTAAGGATGATAATTTTTGAAGCATGTAGACAATTTCTGCAAACTAATGGGTTTAATTAAACCTTTGATGAAGTAGTAATAGAATGTTATAGCCTAAGGAAAAAGAATTGCAGCATGATGTGTTCCAAGACAGAAATATGACCCATGTTTCAAAGTCTTTGTGCATAACCTGTGCTCTCGGGACTGTAACAGAATAGTAATTAAGAGGAATTACCCTAAGGAAATAACATGGTGTTGGTCATTAAAGGATTCCCTTCTTTCCACTCCCAGCAAAGCTAAGCAATAGAAAAGCATTCAGAGATGAATCTCTAAAGCAATATGCACTGCAGCACAAAATAACTGACTATATCCTATTAGTAAAAGTATAGACATTAGTAACAAAGATAACAAACCATGATTTAGAATAACATACAAGATTGTCTAAAACAAAGCATTTCTTACTAGTCAAAATTAATCAATTTCACTTTTAAAATATGTATGGATGATACAGTTTTAACAATATTGATTCAAAACTTTAAACAGCAATGCTGGGGAAAAAAACAGTGGGTAGCTTTTGGGATTTGTTAACAAAAGGTTTTGATGTTTTTTATTAGTATTTGTATATGCACTTAGAAAGAGGGGAAAAAAAAAAATCACCTTTCCTTTACACTGCAGTGCTACTTAAAACAGAGATATCAAAAGCTAAACCTCTAAACCTAGTTCTACACTGACTTTCTACAAGCTTCTGGGTACATTTATAACTTACAATAAAGCATGCTAGAGAGATCTAAAAGTTAGCACCAATCTGAATGGATAAATTCACAGTACATTGTAAAGAGGTTCAAAAGTAGAAAAACCACATTAGCACGGCACTTTACCCAATATAATAATCCCTGCTGAGAGGTGCAGTATGGCAACTAACACAAACACGCTACTTCCAGACCCAAAGCAGATCTCCCATTGCCTAGTAACTGAGTACAACAGTAGCTGCTAATAAAATCTTACATGTAGATACTGTAAATTCAAATCATGCTGATATATATGCCCATTTTAATAACCTTGGTTAAATCTGGCTTGTATCAGAGACACCCTGTTGGAACAGGCTCTTGAAACAAGATGAGATCAAAGCCTCTAGACTAATGGTAGGAAAAAGTATCAGGGATCAACCGTACAAGGTACTGTACCTCCACAAGCAAAGTATTTTCTGCTCTTAAGACCTTAAAACTTAAACAATTCTTCTTCTCTGACAGTGAAAGAAAATCAGCCATTTTTCCTCTATAATCAGGAGCCCATGACACATTCCATGAACTCAGCTTGGTCTGTAAAAGCATGCTGAACATCCCAGATTTCATTTTCTGTTTTAAGAGTGGTTTTGATTTCACAGATAAAGTCTCAGCTCACATTACTAAGGTTACTAAACACAGACGTCGTGTTTGTAAAGAATTTGTTGCTTTGGTGGTAGGTATACATGAAACAGTATATAATGTTTGTCTCCACTAAGTGATGTGATATATATCAGTACAACCGTGGTGTTCTGTAAAAAGATAGGCCAGTATCCTTCATTTTGTCAGCAGGTTTATTACCACGATAACACAGTTGTCTGCGGTTTTTCTGCTGTTTGGTCAGGCTTTGTGGGCTTTTGGTTTTATAAGTGCATTGCTGTCTATGTAATGTCACTCAGAAGAATAACAAAGCCTAACACCTAGCACATCTTGCAGTCTGTCCCTGGAGTTTTCATGCCTCTGCCAACATCTACGCAGAAGAAAGAGATGTAGCACCCATGACTGCTACAAGGACAGAATATATCCAATTATCCTTCTGCATTTGTCAGAACAGATTTCAAAAGAAATAGCATAAATTCATCGCAGATGGTCTATGGACCAACAACCTTGAAAATATTAGTTAAGCACAAATGCACAGCAGCATCTACTCGAATCAGAAAGCTAGAATCAATAGTTGTCAAAAGATACGAGTTACCATATTTATCCCAAACAAGAAAGCACAGATTCAGCAACGTCGGTTTCTTGCAAATTACGGTATTTTTCCTAAATGCCACAAAAAACTATCCCTTTACTCAAGTTTCTTTGAATGCACGCCTCCTGCTATATTAACAAGCACTCCAGAAGCAAGGAAAAATGACCCCAAAAACACTGAAACCCTACAAACGCACTGCAGGCGCTATTTATTTTATCCTTACTTACCATGTACTTGCAGTCTTAAAAGTTTCATGGAATTTTAAATCTCAAATGAAACTATTGATATACTTAGTATGCCATGTCACATTCATCTTTTATAATGTCTGTGTAATTTCTCAATTAACTTGGTTGATACTTTTGGAAGTTTATCTCAGGAAAAATACAATTGTGTTTGAAAAGTATTTAAAGATGCTCTTACCATTAAAATGACCATAGCGGGTTAAGCCAAAAGATGATTTAGCACTCAAATGTGCTTCTGGGAATGTTGGATTCATAAGTCTTTCCCTTCCTGTACTCTCTGTTTTCCAAACAGGGTGGTTTAAGGATTTCCTCTAGAGTTTCATCCAGACCATCATGTTTACCATCACCGATAGAACTATTTTTCACTATTTTGTGAGACCCTGAATAGACACTTTTATAGTTTTTGCCTCCACTGCACCTTATTGCTATGAATTCCACAATTTTAATTACACATTGTAAGTAAAAGTATTTTACCTTTCCTTTACATTAATTTCGGGAAAATTTTGTTTAGTACTGCATTTCTCCTTTTCACAGGGAGATGAGAATTACACTTGTTTCCTATTCAACTTCTCCATTAAATACCATTCATGATGTAAGCAGTATCTAACTCTACCCCTCCTCAGCTACGCCTTTTCCAAGTCAGGGATTTCTCACCTTTGCTGTTCACGCTGCATGAAAGCCACTCTGTGCCTCTGAACATATCTTTAGATAAAGACAACAGTCAGGAAGGGGGACCAAAATTACATGCTGCTGTTCAAGATGCACATATAACACAAGATGCATATAATGGCATGATAGCGCATTCTCTTTTTTCTAAACTGATCTTCTAATAATCCCTAAATTCTTATCAGCCCGTTTGACTACCACTGCACCAACATTTTCAGAATATTAACCATTCAGACTCTAATGTTTCTTTCCTAAGCACACCACGCTCTATGTTTAAGCAAGAATTTTTCTTTCCCTTGTAGAGTCTACTCCGCCCTTATCAGAACAGTGTGTCCTGCAACTTCTTTGCCCAGCCACTTTCGGAAACATCTCTGGAAGTTTACTATCCTGAATAAGCGTTATGATTTGCCATTCACTCTGTTTTCTACATAACTTATGAATACATTTAAAAAGCATGCATGACACATGCTAACCTCCCACACCTACAGCAGTTTCTTACCTATTAACATCCTGTCTTTCCTAACTAATTTCGATACAAAAGAGGGTATTCCTCTTTGCTTACTTTAAAGGGTCTGATGAAGGAACCTGATTAATAGTTTTACCTGGATGCACCAGCTCACTGGCTCCTCCAAAATATTCTAACAATTTCTCTTGATTTCCATCTATGAAAACTGTACCAACTCCTCTTCTATTTCCCCAGGGACACAGTTAGTCCACTCTTTCTTACAAGTGCTATGAGTCTGCTTAAACTAGACTTACTGATCTACAGCTCTTCAGTTCAATCTAGAGCTTTTAAAAAAAAAAAATGCTGCTGCGCTCCATTTCTCAGACTCAGAAGATGAGTTATGCCACAGGCTATGGAAAATAAATCTGCAATTTTGCACCCAAAAACCCCAAAGAATTCCTTTAGATCCACTGACAAATATCTGCTGGTCCTGGGATATTTTTTTGGAACATTTGTTTTGTTGATATGTTCTGAAACCACTTACATGTCAATGAGACAATTCTCTGGTCCCATTCAGCAATAAGAACTGACTCATGTGAGAGTCCTTAGTTCCTTACACAATAAACACAGATGTAAGTATTTGCCAGATGTTTCTGCTCTGGCCTTACCTTCCCAAGTCTCAACTACCAATTGGCCCTACTGAAATTAAGGCAGATTTCCATTTTTGGGTGGGGTTTTGTTGTCATTACGTTTAAGATTCATTCACTCAATCCTTTCTCTCCAACAACAATAAAAAATAGTATAAGGCCAGTCAAACACTAACTTATCAGAATTCAGTTCCACTCCATTGTCTCTCCCAAAACAGAACTGTGATTTATTCGTTTGTTTATTTTTAAAGTATGACCTTTCAATACTCTCTTTACTCTGCTGCTTTTCTGGATCATTTTAAAATCGTTTATGACCAGCAGCACAAAGGCATTCTGAAGTGCCTTGTAATATCTTTAAAACAGCCTTCATGCTGCCTGTAAGCATTTATCCTTTTACCTGCTGGTTTTGTTGTTTTGTTGGTTTTTTTTAACCAGACTCTGAATTTTAAAGTTAAATACTGCAATGATTTCTTTTTCTTTTACATGTCAATCATTGTTTAAAAACTAGCTATTAGCATCTTAATTTAGGACCCTGCTCAAGGCTATGAGTTACTTCTCTTTGCGATTCTCTAAAGAGTTGTTTCAATGAACTACCATTTAATATCCAAAATGACTGCCAACCAGACAGACTGTATCATGACTTTTATCCAAAACAAAAGGAATACTGAAGCCTCCCATTTCCACAGGAACAGACATCTCCAGATGTTCCACAAGAATGGACAATTTAGCAAAAACCAGCCACTATATCAGCGTGGCAAGGTCCTGTGGATTGCTTCCCAAAGCCTAGCAGCAGCCATAGTGGGTCAAGCGCAATGCCAGGGAGGACAGAGTACTTCCAAGTACAATTTTGTGGTGTAGCTACTCACAGGTGGGTCCGAGAAGCCCTAGTGCTTTTCCCTCAAAGGAAAGCCAACGATGGCTCATCCTTGCCATGCCCAGGACCAAACAGTCTGAGCTTACAAGCACTTCTTCCTCTCTATCAGTGAAAAACACTTTACTACAAGGCAGTAAAACATTTGTTTCAGTACAAAAGATACAATACAATCACAAATTGAAAGTATGAAAGTCACATGCACTGAAAGGTCAAGCACGCTGACTGAAGTCAGCCAATCATGCAAGGAAAAAAAAAAGCAAACCCAAATGAACCATATACAGCACTTAAATATCAATGTCATTTTAATAAAAAACCATTCCACCCCCTCGCTGTGATTTTGATAGAACATAATAGAGGAAAACGCTACCTTCCATGAGACAGTAAAACACTATCATTCTCCAAAGATGAAGAAAAGTTTTCTAAGGTGCCTTAGAAAACAGTGAATCAAGACGACAGGTACATTTTCTTATGTCTGTTAAAAAAAGCAGTAACATAAGCCTCACCGCAAGACACCTTTGGAGAACTAAATGCCAAAAACTGACTTTAGATATTTCAATTCCATAGCTAACCATTAATTTATAGGAAACTCTGTAACTACAAATTACTCAGACAATTTTATTAAGCCATTAGAAGAGAAAATTTGAGCATTTTATATACGTTAAAAGCAATCAATAAACTTTGATGATACAATTCATACTTGGTAAAGTATGCCAGACCAATACAGCTAGACTGTATAGACTACATATTTAAAGCCATTATTATGTTTATTATGTATCGGTCTAATATGAACACTACACCTGACAGACTTTGAGATGTTCTTCCAGATATATGCACTTCCCACTAATTGCTAAACATACAGGTCAATGTATAAAGGGGGACACATCCTAATTACTATCCCACCTTATTACAAAAGATTAGTTACCAGTGCTACAATAATTTAAGCATTTTTTCTTGGGTGAGCATCTGTTGCCCATCTCTGACAAAATATATTATTAGTGGTAAACAATTTAATTTCTCATAGCCTCTAAAACTTGATGGTTTCTGTTATTTTCTCCCCTCTTCCAGTAATACAGAGGAAGAAAATAAAGCTAAAATAAAAGTGAGAGATGAAACAATGCAAATATCAGCAAGCATTAAGTCCTGAATTCACATTTCCCCCGAAAAAGACCTAGTATATGGAGAGCATGAAAGCTGAAATATGGACCAATACACAGATACACCACATCATATTGCCACTTTTTTTTTTTTTTCCTGTGGCTGTTCTCAAGGACCTGAGACACTATAAATGAAATGTCTCAGCAAGGAGAGACAGAAGGCCTAGGTACCCCAAGGATGTTTTTTTTTGGGAACAGAAAAGTTACAAAAGTAACATTTTGAGAACACTTTTACACTCTTTTTTTCCTGCTATAGGGGATCACATTAAACAAAATAAACACGAAAAATTATTGCCTTAAAAAGAATCACTAAACCTTATTCCAGTAAATAAATTCAGTAATAATTATCAATAAGTAAGTTGCTACTTATTTATTGATACTTGAACTATTGATGAGTTGATACTTATATAAAAAAGAGGCAATGTCTGCAGTGATTCATAAGCATTACAGAAGTTGAAAGTATAAAATGTTATGCAACCATTTAAACTGTTGTCTTAACAGTTTCACCAGCACACCTGGTCCACGCATTTCCAGTGTAAAAAAATAGGACTTTTAGGTGCCCTGGTATGCAGTCTTGACTTGACAAAAGCAGAGAACCCACCTTAAGAGAATATCACCATATCTATAATCTATTCATTGTATAATAGGTAAGAGTATAGTGAACATTTCTTGAACGTGAGCGGCAACACATCTGCTTGTGAACAGGGATGTGACATAGTTATTACATTTTAACATGGTTTCAACAAATGTATTTATGTTGCATAGATACTCCCACTTGGCGCTGACATAACCTGCAATCTTGCACCCCTGAGGTCGCTATCTAAAAAAAATATTTCCAAATTCTTTGCACCTAATGGGGGGGGGGGGAGGATGACACGACCAAACCACCCTGTCCTTCATATCAAGAACACGGACAGCTAGGCACAGCTGCCCAGGCTTTCTCCAGAAGACAGTGATTCAGCATGATAGGTATGGACAGGACAGGTCAACAGAAGGAACAGAAAACGGCTGCTATATGAACATTTAACTGGTTGCCATTATGTCAGATGAAGCTATCAAAGCCTGATTACCCTTACAATAGTTCTGTATCCTACACACCCGGGTTCAAAGAAATACTGTGACCCCAGGCTGCAATCCTGTTAGAATGTATGATTTTAAGCAACCAGATGCAGAGATCACATTTAACAAGCTGAATTACTAGGCAATTGGAAATCAGCAGGTTTTCCAGCGCACTCTGAAGTATCTAATCACTTACTATTAGTTCTCTTGCATTGTTTCAAGAACTTAATTTGTTACAACAAACTGCGGTAAAGGTACAAAAATTCAGCAAGTCTAACCGCTATATGTTAAATAGCACTAATGAGCACAAGTTTCCAATAGACTAGTTTTAATAACATTTCCTACTTTTACTCTTGCAATTTTTTCAAACAAATCAACAGGTTAAGCAATCCAAAATGAGTAACAACTCACTGTGAGCAAAAGCTTTCCAGCTTACTGGAAAACATGCTGATTTCCAAAACATACTATGGGATTCCAAGGCTTTAATTAAGACCTGCTGAAGACAAAGACATCCTTTTTGTTTCCCGAGACCCCCTGTTACATAAAAAGTTAAACGAACAGATCTCCGCCCCTTTGAAATCGGTCAGACGCTATGTTCCTAGGAACGTCAATCTTAAAAGCAAACTGCTTTGTGTATAACCACGAATTCCAACAGCCAAGGTCTGCTATGACAAATATCTGCACTGCCATCATCAAATACAGTTCAATATCAAAACCTCTGACATCAAAATAAAATGATCTGTAATTCAAATAATCAAAACCTTGACGTTCTTTGAGGCGTTATCTATGCTATCCTCTTAACTGATGGTTTAGATGTAACGAATATGTTTTAGGATACTTCAGTTGTGAAAGATTATTCTCCCCACAAATACTAAAATGACACACTTGATGTGCTCTGGAGCAAGGATCATGATAATTTACACCATTTTAGTAACTAGACCACCTCAGCTCTACACAAACGTGTATACTTCAAAACGTTTTACTTTTTCTTCTGAGAAGTATAACGTTCGACTTCTAAAGGCTTCCCCTGAGACTGTGCTACCAAGAAAGGCCACGAAGAAATAGATCAAGGTGAATTTCCTCCATCAGAACTGGGAGCCCGAGACCCACAGCCAACGAAAGGGGCGGCAGCCCCTTCCCACTCCCTCTCCCCGGCGCTGTCAGCTTCTGCCATCGCAGGGATCCCCTCTGCGCAGACGGAGGAAAAAAAAAACCAAAACCCAGAGAACCGGGCGTGAAGGGGCCAGACCCCGGGCGGGGAAGCCGGCGTGCCCCGGCCAGCCCAGCACACTGGTGCCGACACCGTCCGAGCAGCCCCTCCGGGCGGGATGCGCCAGGCCCGCAGGCCGCGGGCGGGCAGCCCCTCCGCCCCACGGCCGGCTCCAGCGGGCGGGCAGCCCCGGGGCTCACCGCCGGCAGGGCCAGCCCCCGCGCCCAGCTCGCCCCCCCCCCCCCACCCCGGCCTACAAAGCCGGCCGACCCCCGGGTACTTCCACGCCAGGGCGGGCACCTGCCCCCGCACGCAGCCGGGCGGCCCTCCCGACACCAGTCAGACCCCCCGAGCGGCGAGCACAGGCCGGGGCGCCTCTCCGAGCCCTGGCGGCCTCTGCCCCGCCGGGGGTCTCGGCCGCCGCTCCGCGCAGCCATGTTCCCCGCAGCCCCGCCGGGCCCGGGCGGCGCCAGGCCGCGGGTTCCGGGGGAGGCTCACCCTTGACGGCGCGCTCGCTGGTGGCGTGAGGCGGCAGCAGCAGCACCTTGCTCCCCTCCTTGGCGGACATCGCTGGGCGCTGCCGGGCTCCGCCGGCAGCTGCTGGGCGCGGCGGCGCCTCCGTCCGCCTCCTCCGCCGGCGGGCTGGCGGGGAGAGGGGGGCGCGGCGGCCGGCAGCGAGGCGGGGCGGGGGCGGCTAAAGGCGCCGGGCGGCGGCGACGGCCCAGCGGAACATGGCGGCAGGCGCGACTCCCAGCTCCTCGCGCAGCGAAGGGACAGTCCGCCTGGGGCCCGGCATGCACCGCGGCCGCCACCCCGCGAGGGGACTACGGGAGCGTGGAGAAACTCCGGGCTCCGCCGCGCCGGCAGCGCGGCTGTTAGGGAGCGTGGCGAAACTCCGCTCTCCTCCGGGGCGGCGCCTCCGCCGCGGGGCGCGGGGAGGGGCGGAGGCTACGGGCCCGGCGCCTCCGGGCTCTCTTCCCCCACCCCGGCCGGGGGAGGCGGGCGAGCAGCCGGTAGCGCCCCGCCGCCCCCGGGACGGGCGGGCGTCAGGCCGAGCTTGAGGGGTGGCAACGCGGGGGGGGGGGGGCGGGGGGGAGAGGGGCGGCGCGGCGGGCGGCCTGGCCCGGCCCCCAGCGGCCCCTCAGCGGGCGAGGGCCGGCGGCCACCATGGAGAGCTCCGCGGGGCCGCTCCGGCGGACGGGGCAGGGCCAGGCCCCGCCGGCAGCGCCGGGGGAGCCATTTTGTCAGATGGCGAAGGCTGAGGGGCGGACGGGCCGCCTCCCCGGGCCCGGCCGAAGGGGGGTCCACCTCAGAGCGGTGGGTTGCCTCCGCCCCCTCAGCAGGCGCCTCTCACCTACAGCACCGCAGACTCACCTCTCCAGCCTGGGACAGGAGAATAGAATCATAGAATGGTTGCGGGTGTAAGGGAGCTTAAAGATCATCTAGTTCCAATGCCAAGAAGGAGGTCGCCCTAGGGAAGAACCGGCGGGTAATGCAGCCCTCGGGAAGAACCGCCAGCAATGCAGCCAAACGTCTCTGCCCCACGCCTGGAGCTGAACAATAGCGGGCAAAGGACAAAGGAGGGGGCCAGGAGCAGTGACAGGCCTGGGTACCGCAGCACCTCCCAGGCCCTGACAGCCCTTGAAGCTGCATGAGGGGACAGTGGGGCAGGGCATTGCTCCACTGGCCTGATCCGTGCAAATGCTGCAGGACAGCCCTGCTGTCACAGAATCATGGAGTGGGCTGGGGTAGAAGGGACCTTTGAGAAAGATCGAGTCCAACTGTTAACGGAGCTGGTGGTAAACCATAGCGCTAAGCACGTCTATCTTTTACATACCTCCAGGGATGAGGTTCCACCACTTCCCTGGGCAGCCTGTTCCAGTGCTCGATAACCCTGTTGGTAAAGAAATTTTTCCCAAACCTCCCCTGGTGCAACTTGAGGCCATTTCCTCTTGTCCTATCACTTCTTACTTGGGAGAAGGACCGACCCCCCCCCCCCCTCTACAACCTCCTTTCAGGTAGTTGTAGAGAGCGATAAGGTCTCCCCTGAAACCAATCGTATACAAACCATGCAAATTTCATGTAGAGCAACAGGTCCAACCATATGCAGGGCATAAGACAGGGCAGAAAGGTTGGTATAACAGTACTAAACCTAAGCTAATCTGGTCATTCTCATGACTATTTCATATTGCATTAACTTTTCTGACAAAAAAAATTTAAGTGGTTCCTGCTCTCCCAGCTGTTAATTTCATCCTCTTTCTTCGAATTTAGTATATCCTCAGTTGTACCAGTGTGGGTTGGCTGTAGGACTGCACTGTAGTTGAGATCACATAAGTTAGCTGGGTTTAAAAAACAAAACCAAGCAAAACCCACCCCCAAACCAAAAATCTCTGAATTTGGCATCACCTAAATATCTGCCAACAAACCCGGTCCCATCTAGCAAACATCTAAATACATACATAAAACCATATTTAATCAAATGCAGTATATCTAAAGAGTTGCCGCTTTGCTTCTCAGCTAATAATACACCTCCTATGCATTACTTGTACTGAGCTGTGCAACTATTTCACACAATAAATCAGGAATTTAAGAAAGAAAAGCTGTTCAGAAGCAATAGTTTCCAGCAAGGTCTTGGTTCTTGCCTCATTTAGATTTAAGGGAAAAGGATGACTGAGGTGAGTACCTGGCATCTTGAGCATGAAAAGCTGTTTGGCTTAAGCAAAAATACATTAAAACTGATGGGTTACATGAGAGCTTTGTTTGACCTTGCTTTTTTATTACATGGCCAAGACAGTCCAATCAAGAAACTTCAAATGAAATATCACTGTAAAGACATTCAAGGAAGCAACTGAAAATTTTAAGGGAATCAGAATTATAAACCCTTGGGTTATTTATTAATGACTCTTGTATTGGAAAAACAGAATTCTATTAATTCCGTGTCCACAAGTAAAATGAGTGCATGCAGACAAGAGAACCAGGATACATTAGACTATCACGGAAGAAATCCTGGATGACTGTTTTGGATTTATCACAAAGCTTTCCAGGAGTAGAAATTACTACTTACCATCACATGTTCTGCAAATGTCTGTCATTGTACGACCAATTTAAAGGGCCTGTTTTTTAAATAGAACAAAAGCTCATTTGTTTCAATAGCATACACGTGTATCCACTCAGAATATGCAGTGAGAGCATGGGATAGGAAGGGCAGTAAGTAAATGTTGCTGCTATTGACTTAGCATTAGCTGAAAGTAGATCTGCTGGAACAAGGAACACAGGGAATGAATTCACTCTCTTATTTAGAATCAAGAGAAGCTCAGTAATAAATGCAGTTTGAATGTTTGACAGCGTGCAACAGCAGAGAGATTCTCATGTTATAAAGAAGTCGATTTGTCCATACATTTCCAAACACACAGGGAGCCTGAGACCTTGCTGAGTGTTGTCAGGAATTTCCTCTTCACCTCACCTGAAGTGCAGCTGCAAGAGAGATGCCTCTTACTTCCTTCAATTGCTCCCTTCTCTCACAAGCCCGCAGCCGACATGCATCTTGTCTCCTGGGGTATGAAGTAAAAGGGGCTGACGCAGTCAGAACTCTTGGTTGCAGAAAAAGCAGAGCATAATTTTATTTTGTTATGATGCTGTGCCAGAAGGAGAGATTATCAGCTTCTAGGCAGCACAGCTAGTGCCCTGCATGCTGAAATGCTTCCACTCATATCCAGGCACCACCTGAAGAAAAGGCTCATACAGATGAAATCTTGCTTCCCCTACCCCCATAAACACACCAGGTTGATGTGATAAATGGTATTATGTCTCCCTACAAACTGTACCTTCTTAAACCATTAAAAATCATAATTTGAATGACCTCTTTTCTGTTTGGGTGGGGTTTTTTTTGTTTTTTTTGGGTTTTTTTTTTAACAACAGCAGCTAGAAAGAAAAAGTTAGCTAGCACACTTACCTTGGGGTTTCATTGCTGTTATTTTTCTTACACGTTGCATCTTGCCTCATTGAAATACAGAGCATGTGCCTTTGTCATTAGGACAATAGCAAACTCAATATTAGGGAGAGAGAGAGTGAACTACAGAACTCTACCTAAGCTCTTTAGCTTGTCATTGAAGCTTTTTCATGTAGTATTGTCTCTAAATCTGCTAGAGACTCTGGAAGGGGCATTCACATTACCTCAACTTACCTCACAGTGAAAGCAAAGCTGATGGATTTGGTACATCTTGTGTTCAAGGAATAAAACAATTTCGACTAGCGCCACATGTAGCATTGTGATTGTAGGAACTCAGGAACACAATCACAAACAGAAACTTGGCCTCGCAGGTAGAAGTCAGTGTGCCTTTGTAACCCTGACAATTTCCCACAAATGCCAGACAAATGAAAGTATTTCTGAAAAGCAGAGTCACATTTTACTTCCTGTTCAGCTTTGCCACCAAGTGGCCATTCCAGTCCACACATTTAATATCTAATTAAAAAAAAAATTTAAAAAGCGCACCTGATTCCTATTCTGACTGGATATTCCAAAGCATTATCTAGCACTGGAACAACTGCTTTTGTAACAGAGAAACAATTCAGCAAGAGAAGCACATGGAATAATCAAGGCAATCCATGTTATTCTGTACCGTGGAGAACAGAGCCATTTGGGATGTAGATGATCCCTGCCTTCTCAAAGCAGCCCACACTGCAGCTGCATGCAAAGGATATTTAAACAAAATGGTGTTATGTTAAAACCTAGACTTTTCTGACACCAAGTACTGCAAGATATAGCAGCAACTATGTTTTAGTAAATTGTCACCTCAGACAAGAAGTGCAGTTTATTAAAGTTCAGACAGAAGTTAGACATAAAACCGACTATGTGGAATTCTGTAACCATCTCATGTAGAAGGTCAGATGACTGGAACAGTCCCTTCTGACTCTAGCAGCGACATATCTTTAAAACTGGCACAATGCAATGTCCCAGAATCATCTAATTACCCAACAAGGACTTTTTGAAAACTCTAAGAAGGAAATTGAATCACAGGAGAGAGAGATATATTCCAGATCCCAAGAGAAAGATGCATAGAGCAAATCTTGCAGAGATAAACCAGGTCTGAGAGGCGAAGACGTGCTGTAAGCAGGAGAACAAGATGAGGAAGACAAAACTTTTAAGAGGTTGTTCCATTTCATTGACTCTCATTAGTGACTGCTTGAAACCGACCTTTCTGAATTGCCAGAAATGGTATCACGGTTTCTATAAACTGTGAGACTGTCTCAGAACAAACCACATTTTATTTTAAATACATTTTGACATATTGCTGTACTGAGTTTCAATATGAATACCTGAAAGCTTTCTTTTAAGAGGACATGAGATTTCCCTGCTGTGCCAAGGCAGTTTTTTATGGCAAACCTTACTACCCATAACACGAGGGCATCATTCAGAAAAGCTGAAAGCATAGTCTTAAGCCATTTTCTCCAGCACCACAAAATCATCACTGCAATACTCTAGCTGCCAATGTCATCCAGTATTGAGAAGCTGCACTGACTTAAAAAGAAAAAAACAAACAAAAAACCCCAAAACCCACAAACCAAAACCAAATTATCAGATAGTTGCTGGTATAAATTGCACATTACTGGACTGTTACAGTTCTCTCCTTTTACACTCCTTTCCTGCACACTTTTCCTTCATTTCCCAATAACCTCTACGAAGAGGCTGTGGAAGGACAGACTACACAGAAAAAGCTAGTCAAGGCCACAGTCATTCCTTGCATCATATCACAGCTGTAAAAAACAGGGTAAGGCAACCCAGCCTGCACCACTTAGCCTGACTCTAGAATTTTAGGTGATTTTTTTTCATACCAAAACCTATCAGCCACATCTCTAATTTAAATCTCACACTTCTGGAGTGATGGTACCTCAAACTCTTCCTTAGGTTCTTCAAAGCATTGCTCACTTGCTCTGCTTAAAGCATTCCTTCCCCCGCCCTTACTATCTAGTTCAAACTTTTCCTTCCTTAGCCTTAAGCAATTGCTCTTTCTCCTACCATCTGAGACCAAGCAATTCCCTCTCTTCATTTATCTTACTACCTTGATGATATTAATAGACTATGATCCAGTCACCTCTACTCACTCTAAAAATTGAGTTCACTCTGCTTTTTGCTGCCCTCCTTTGTGTTCTCTCTAGTTTTCTCAGAGCCTCCACAAGCAAGAGACTTAACTGACAAAGTATTTAAGGTAAGCAGGTCTGCGTATAGGACCTTATTAAAAAAAAAAACAATCTTGTTGCTCTACAACAGGAACTATGATGTAAAACAGTGTGATATTTTACTTTTTTTTTTTTTCCTTAAACTTTGATGAAGCATGTTGATCCATGAACACAATGTCCTACAGATCAGGGAAATCCCATTAAGCAATTTTAAAGGAAACTGTGGGGGGAACAAACCCACAAAAGGCAGAGATACAACAACTCAGTTTCTGAAGAGAGCATGCACTCTTCTCACAAACACATCTGGCCATCGTTACCGGATGGCAGAAGTACAACTATGCCTCCAACCTACCCCTCTGCATCCTTTTATCAAGCTACTGAGACCAAACACCATTAAGTATTAATAAGAATTAACTGTTCCATTGGGACTGGATAGATTAAGAAGGGGTTGAGCAAAAAGTGACCCTCATAACTGGGCAAACTTGAGGCCATAATTAACAGTTAAATGAATGCAGAAAAGGATACCCCAAATTAATCACACATAAGGATTTAAAAGCTTTTCTACTAGGTTTTTTGTCCCAGTAACTCTATATGCAACTAAAAAACTATAAAACCACTGGAGAGATGTGGGCTTCCCCCACAAAAAAAACTTTGAGAAGATGTTATAAATTTATTTTCTGGTCTGTACTATGTCAGCATTTCATATGAATTACATCCTTGTGTTCAAATTAGTAGTTTATTGTGAAAAGTCAGTTGAGACTCGTGTACAGACCTTCCTCTCCCTCTTCAGGTGAGTAAGCTGCCATAACACCTGACTCTTCTATCTGCTGTATTAAATAGCTTCTTTTAAGCCTCTACGGGCAGTCAACCAAAACCAGTCTCCAGCGCTGAAATTGCTTTAACATCGACTGAGTTTTTTCGTCTCTGGAGAAACTAACTGAACTACCAGAGCAAAGGGAAAATTTATTTATGCATTATTTCACCCAATTAGGAACAATTAATACATAAACAATCAGTTTTTTTCTTCTTAAACATACTTAAAAAAACGTACCTGATTTCCAAAAACTTTTAGCTGACAATGGTATAATGTTAACTTGCATTTGATTGTTGTATAATATAACAAAAAAAAAAAAAAAGAAGTCTGTCTGAAGCTTTAAAAAAAGCTGAAGTTTAGTACGCTGTATTGGAGCTACAGGAATTTTAAAGTAAATGGTTTTCAATCAATAAAACGTGTAGCTCCACAGCAAACAGAACCTAGAGATTTTTCAAATGGCATATAAGCTATGAGAGAGACGTATATCTCTCTCTCACAACCAACACCTGATCAGACAAGAGAGGTAGAAATATGCATTCATTAGTTAAATTAGCCTTACGTGCAGCATTACAGCCAAGTAATTCAAGGTTAGTAAGTCAAGATTTGTAAATCAAAGCAAGTTATTTGTGTTCAGCTACTGTTTACTCTTCACATTGACATCGCACGTTAACATTCTCATGCTTTAGTGTGCTCTAAGATACTTCAGACAATCTTGAATAGATTTTTTTTTTATTTTTTTTTTTCTAATTAGCAGGAGCTCTATGTTTGGAACTCCCTCAATTGACAGTCACGTAGCAATTAACTGCTATAAATTTTGAATAAAAACCCTGGAATGATAGATAACCCTAGGCTGCCATCAAAATCACTTTGCCTGATTAGTAAAAAAGTTAAGCTAGAATTTAATAATATGAAATGATTCTTAGATTTATTACTAAAGTACAGCTTCATTGTACTCACTTTTCTCATGCACTTGTATTTAAAATAGTTTTTATTAGTGATATATACACACATAAAGCTTCTCAAGCCTATGATTCACTGGTGAATCACCTGGGACTGGGCCATCCCAAACTCAAGATAACCCTCCTTCAATAAATCTAATGTAAGTTAGTTTACAAATAGTCACTTGGATCTTCCTATTCACGAGTCTATTCAGTGCTTACTCACTCAAGAATGAATACTAAAACAATGCTATTGATGCCAATAAGGAAGTTTAGGTTTCTTCATCTGAACTCGTTCATTTGCATCTGCTTCCATAAATATTCTAGCAAACGTATTCAGTGTTCAGAGGTGACTATATAGCTCGTCTTAATTAGCATTTTTCTATTAATCAAACAGCAAGCTTAAAAACATTTCCAAGTTATATTTTTTGGTGGTTTGAAGGATAAAAAAAAAAATCCTTCAATGAACTAGAAGAACGATGCAGATAGAAAAGAATTTCAGCAGTAGTGCAAGAGGATAAAAAAAATATAATTAATTGAGCATGCTTTTTCTAAAACATTTTCTGAGGCTTTAAAGGTGATCAGTGATAGTTAGTGACGGTGGAAAAACTAGCATAAAAGGAGCTACATAGATATACAGATATCCAAGTAGGCTTGAAAAGGTTCCGGACTATGCAGTGATAAAATGCTAGAAGCGGCAAGCACAGATGGATGAAAATCTCACATTTGCTTTTTGCCACCCATAGTGCTAAACCGAAGACAGCACAGTGGTAGGAGCCTCCAGAATGCATCTAACTTAAGTGAGGTATTCATAAAACACAAGCGCATTTTTATCTTTGCCCCAGCTGGCATAAACACTAACTTAACCTACGCTGTTTGCCGAACGTCTGTCTATTTATACATATAGCAGTGGTATGTAAGTGTTTCTGCACAGTTCCATTTACCATGGCATGAACATTATTAGAGATTCCTATAAAGAACATTGCCTACTGTCTGCATCAGTCAATCTTCCCTTCTCAAAAGCTCCAGAGGCAGACCGGTGCCAAGGGCCCTCTCTGCACAGGAATCTATCCATTAAAAGAAGGAAAGAAAATTCAGACAGACCAATTACTGCATGTTCTCTGGAAACAGGGACACATTTGAGTGAAGACATGTAATGCACACATTTTCCTTCAATTTGTCGTCTTCACCTATCCATCCTCTCCTTCCTATTCCAATCCACCCTCTTGCTTTCCCTCTTCTCTTCTCCCCACATCCCTGCCCTGGCCCTCTCCCCAGATGACATGAGATGCAGAACCTGCAGGACTGCCAGTTATCCGGAATCCTGCCCACACCTCATACATCCTACCGCAACCGTCACTGGTAAGCCAATTTCAGCAATGTTAGCAATCATGGGAAATATCAGTAAGATGGTTCCTTCCCTTTTCCCAAATTCCCCACATTTTAACATGGGTGCAGCAGCCTTTTTTTAGGGAGGACGAGGCACTTACCTTGCACTTTTGTAGCTCACTTCTCTAAAGCTGAGTGCATTTTGGTTAACTCGCTAGTGCTGTACACTCCCGCACACACTCCATTTGAACAATCTGCTGCTCAGCAGGTCCGAGTACGATTTCCATAAACAGCGTGCACAAGCTCTGCTGCCTTCAAGAAAAGGAACTGTGCTAGGTAGTTCCTTTTCCATATAGAGAGGGATTATGTTTACACAAATTTGCGACTTCTAGAACACCAAGTTACTCTTCATTGTATTATTGCTCTTTTTTGCCCCTGACACAGCTGGGTCTAAACACATCACAAATTATTATGAGAGATCATATAAATATAGGGTGTAAGAATTTTATTTTTAGGAGAACCAAAATTAAATTATTTTTAAAAGGTAAATTTGAGTTGTGGGGGTTTCATTTCACTTAATGCCATCCATTAACCTGCTCTGCAGCCAGTGACAGATATTTTACAAAGAAAGTCCTGGTTATGTTGCATCAAAGCTTACAAATTTTATAAACTCTAAAGACAAAAGACTGTTCCAAAATAGCTGCTGAATTCCTCGAGGAAGCTCCCTCCTCACCCTTCTTATAGGCAACAGTGAACTTTAGTGAGCTATTAAACTAATACATAATTGATTTTTCTAGGGTTTAAATAGCCAATATAAATCCCATCAAAGAGACTTGCAAGTTAGGAGCTAGTCAAATTAATTACAAGGTAAAAATTAACTTGCTAACTTCACTAAGACTGGTAGGCACACACTACAGATGAAGCAGAAGAGTTTTTTCAGCTTCACGTTTTCTCCCATGTTAAATATATTGCTGAATCTACTTCAGTTTGTTTCTATTCTGAAATCCTAACACACTGCTTGGTATGGAGGTATTTCAGAGGTTACGTTCCACCTTTTCAGGCCTCTGAGTTAATTTCATAGTAAGTAATTAACATACACAGGACATTTACAAATTGGTTTTGAAACCTGGTAGACAGAACTATGATGACGAAATAAAAGCTGTTCCCTTTATAAAGAAAAACTGGATACCACCAATGATTAAGTAAATTGCACCAATGCAGGATTATTCTGCAGAGCTTTATGGGAGTGTACTTCCTCCTTCCCAGTAGGTAGGATTTAAAAAAAAAAAAATAAATCTAAGCATGCATATTTTCTTTATTTGAAAGTGTTTCATACTTCATATTGATTCTTGAGGAGGTGACTTTGTATTTTATTTTGGCAGATTATTTTTTTTAGATAATTGAGTTCAAGACTACTTAAGCCTCACTCTGCCACCTGAATTTTTTAGAGCTGTAGTCGAGCAAAGTGTCAAATACTTATCCATGTCCTCAGTTGCATCCTGGGGCTACTGGAACTTTTTCCAACTCCTGAAGGTAACAAAAAGCTGAAAACAAAAAGGGACTGCTGCTTCCCAGATTCCCTTTACTCCAATAGTATTGTTCTACCAACAAGAGAGTGAGAAACTACACCAGGGATGTTTCTGTTCAAATATCCACCTCTGCATTGCAGTCACTTCCTAAAATTGTAATTTCTACAGCAAGAAAATTAGCAGTTGGCTACGGCATGTCCACGTGCAGCAAGAGAGACTAACAGTTCCATATCTGTTGGGAAACCTTAAATAATACTCTGTTGCTTTTTATTTAGAAAATTAGTAAAAAAAATAGTACTATTGAAAGTTTCATGTTATTAAATTGGCAAAACCATTATGTGAAAAGTCAAAAGTCAGTAGGGCTTCTTTGGGATGTGGAGGAGTGGAAGAAGAGGGGCTTTGTTCCAGTAACCACACCTAGTGGGGAAAGTTAAGTGCAAAAGAGTGTGCAACATAATCCCAGATGTAAAACGCAATTTAGAATGATGGAGTTACAGGAGACTGTAACAATAACAGACACAATAGCAATTATTTAGAAACAAGAAACTGAGAAATGACATTTATTAAAATGCATGAGACTCAATCTCAGACTAAACAGCAAAAACTGATGAAATTCCATCAGGCACTGAGGTGCAAAACATTAAATTAAAACGAAGACCCTCACCTAGAGCAACAGGGAGAGCAGATTAGCCAGGAGTACCAGGCGCTAGAGGGCAGCCAAGACCTTCCACTGCCTGCCCGGGCCAGAGCCACCGCCGCTGCAGCTCCCCACTCTCAGCATCTCACAGAACCCTCCACGTTTTTAAACAATTCATAAACACCACACCTGAAAGGATTTGTAAGAGCAGGAGTGCGACTCATTAAAATCACACTTCTCACTACACCAGTCATTTCTAATGACTTTTTCTTGTGTAAGTCTCCTATCTGCATACACATCTTGCACAGATTCTGCAGTTTTCGCTCCAACAAAGAAGTCTCAAAATACTTTTCAAAGGACACTTAATTACTGTCCATTATGAGAGGAAAGTTAAGCACGGAGTAGTGATGAAACACATAAAATCCAGGGACAAAATTAGACATCTCCTCCAATCTAACTATATCTATATATATTTATTACATAAACTTTGTTAATGAACTAGAATAAACAATTTACTCATGTTTGTTACTGCACAAGACAATAAATTGGCAGTTTCAGGCCAACTAATAAGTAAAGCCAAATAGCAAAGAAAGCTCATACACAGACAGGTAAATAGAACTATTTTCATAGATTTATTTGAAAAATACTTACAAAAGCAAGTATGTTTGACACTAAAATAGTTAAACTTATTCTGTGTATACATTGGTGTAATTAAGCGTGCAGCATTAACAGTCTTTTCTGTCTGAAGCATTGTTAGTTTGCCTTAAGGAAGTGGGGAAAATTCTGATTTACTAATGAACAATGTCTCCCTGCCACTTCCTCAGCAGCAACTACAGCTGCTATCTCTGCCCGAGATCTCAGCATACTGAAAACTGCGTTTGCTTTACTAACTGCCAGCCTGCCAAGTGCAGATTTACTGGAACCTGGAAGGTGGGTCAGTTTTTTGTGTCCCTTAGGAAGGAACAGGAGAGAGGAAGGAGAGGAAAACAAAAGGATTGAGTTTTTTATGTGAAGAATTTACCAAAGCTACATTTCATGAAAAACAGTCCTTAAAAATGTCCTTTTGTTAGCGGCCATCTTCCTTCAAAACATGCGCATACTTCTGAACTTACCCGTAAACCAATGCCCCTGAAGCTTACCATTCCTATAGCACTTTTTTGCTAGGAGAGGCCAGGACTAGAATAGCTAAGATTCTCCATCCAGACAGCAGTTCAGTAGTGTCAGAAATGAAATACAGTGCAATTAGTTTCCACGTACTGTATAGCTACATTTTAAGACAAAACTGGCACAGATACTGACTGAAAGAGTTTGCTGTCTCCATGTAATCCATGCTCTGGCAACAGCTACAGTCTGTTCACAGAGCGGTTTATTAGGGCTCATGGAGTGTATGGGATCTCACCAGCCATTATTTTGCATGGTGCCAGTAGCTGCTGCTGCTCGAGCCAGCATATTTCTGTGTGCCTCTGAAGCGGAAGAAAAAGTCCCATCCATCCCATGCATTGGCAGCATTCGCCTTCTGACAGGCTGAGGGGTGTAGCTGTTCTGTCGCCAGTCTTCTTCTGGGGGCATGTCAACTCTCCTTGGACCCGGGGCCTTAACGCAAGAAGGGGGCACAGGACAACCTTGAGAGGCACCGGGATCCCAAGAAGGCTCATGTGGTATTCTTAAAGTGCTGTAGTCTTTGCTGGCTGGTAGCCTGCAACCGATGGCATAAGATTCATGCATTTGACGTTGTGAAGGCTGCTGGAGGAAGCCTTCCTGTAAACTCTTGCCTGGCTGGCCAGCATGTTTACCCCAGAGTGTTGTTCGTTTATCTGGTAATGTGGCTGTTTGCCTAGCAGGGTAGCTGATGTTCAGCCAATGGCCAGAGACACTTGATGCTCCACCTCCTAAATGTGGATTAACAAGAGGCTTTTGCCCCTGGGAGAGGGTGCCTTTGGGTGCACAAGGGAGACTCCCATAGCTCAGTGCCACACCTGGGTAGTCTCCACCTTGGAAAGCTTCACCCCTGTCAGGCACAACCAAAAGTTTCTGGATGATGTTCTTCTGATCTCCTGAGGGGGGAAATAAAAAAGGGTTTGCTTAGTTATATTTTTTGTTTCATCCTCTCAGAACTTTCAGCTGTGGCCAACAAGCGACAGAAGAAAAATGAGATCACCAGTACATCCACTTACTGGTTGACATGCAATTCTGAATAAAAGCTAGCTGCACCCTTTCTAGCATTCACTTTCCTCACTGCATTTCCTCCTTATCCTACCACAGCTGCTGTCACATACTTCCGATTTCTTTAATAGCCCTTGTGTCATCAAGTAGGAGCCCAAAGTATTTCAAGGCTAGTAGATCAAACTGGTTTTGATGGCTGTCACAAGGAAAACAACTCTCATGCAGGAATTAGTTATTTCTATTGGCACAATTACATGTATGATTTGCTGGAATGAGTAGCTTGTGGAAGTACTCTCATACATGACAACAAGGTGTTGGGTCTTACTGCTACTTTTACACTAAAGAAAGTACCTCACAAAAACGTGAATATGATTTTATATAAAGTCATCGTAATGTTTCCATGAAGATTATTCCCTTTTGTTATGTCCACTTAACACAGAATCACAGAACAACTCAAAAGGGCAGAGAAGAAGAAAGAGAACGTGATTCATCCTTCCAGATTTCTGGAGGAATTCAGGCAGATGGTGAAACATCATTATGAAAGACAAGATCTGAAGAGTTGTATTTCAGCGATATTTCTGATCATGAAGGAGGATGAAAAGTCCTGTGATTACCTGACGGTTTACGTGCCTTGCCCACCATGCTGGGCATCAGTACATCATGGGGTAGGTGCTGCACCTGGTTTGGGTTGTGCTGGGGATCAAAGGGAAACACAGGAGGATCATGGGGGAAAGGAAAGGAAGTGGAGCTGGAAGAACGGTGGCTGGTGTCCACTGGCATTTTCCTCGTATTTGGTGCTTCCTTTTATAAAATGAGAAAGGAGAAAAGAACATAAAATGAGAGTAAACACAGAGTTGGGTTGAATCAAGCAAAGATGGTGTTGATCCAAGGACAGGAATGAGTCACTGGAACAAAAACATGCATCTGTATGTGAAAACGAAATACACATAAAAACTGCATCAATCCAGTAAGGCTCTTACTGCAGCAGTGGGCTGCTCAGGAGGGTCATTTGACTGGAAATATATCAAGGAGAAAAACCCAAAACAAACACAATGGCTTACGGTTTGGTTCACAAACTGAATCCACAGAACGATGGCAGGCCAGTCAGTATTGGAACTGCCATGCTACACAAGCCACAAAATAAAGAAGGGTACTGCTGATCCTTCCTTCCTATTTTCTAGCAGGCTTTACTGAAAGCTCTAATTCCAGACTATCAACAAATTCACCTGTTGCAGCCGAAGAATTAACCAGTGCTAAACCGTTTCCCTCTATTCGGGGGTACCTACTTCAATGCAGGGATGGCTGAATGGCATGAACAAACCATCACAGACTTGAGCCCAGTGACTAACTTGAAGAAACGTGCCAGAGAGCCATCCTATCAGCTGCTTCTGTTGTGGGGATAAAAACCTTCAGCAGAGAAGGGGGCTTTGGGCAGCTAGAGGTTTTAATTGCTTCTGCCAGCCCCTCCAGGTATGCATTAAAGCCCTCAACTAAAGCATGCTGAAGAGCAAACATTCAGAAGTTGACATGTTCGTAGCTTATGGCACACAACAGAAAGATTGAATCAGACCAACAAGTCTAAATAACTGATTTTACAACTGAGACTCTTCTGCACTTATTATGCAGTTGGTATCAAATCAAAACTTAAGTACAGGTCACAAAAAATTAAATCCAAGCCAAACCTTCACATTATATCTGTCTATGTTGCTAAACACCAACAATAACCTGTTACTGTTTTCCTCACTGGCAGCTTTAACTTGCACCTAAAACTACTTAAACAGAGATAACATAGGGGGGAAAAAATGAAAAAAAAATATAAAAATCAATCTCCCTATTTTTAGTTACTTACTGTATGTAACTGGATGCATGTCATGTACCAAGTCTTAAATTATCTCCCTTTATGCTTACTTTTACTCTCTAAAAATGCTACTTCCTGAATATAACCACAAAAGAGCAGAAATTTTCACATGATTAATCGTGTCTTTTTAAAATTATAGGTGTATTAGAAGCTTTCTTGAAAATACTCTAAGTCAACTGAAGAAAATGTTTATACTGGATGTCTTTGGATACTGGCAAGTAATATTAGGTCACATGCTTACCAGCTGCAGCAGGTACTAGTCTGCAATGACTCCTGAAGAAGATGGCTTTATTACTCAAATAAAAGCTCATTCTTCTTCCAAAAAGAGAACAAAAATTCACAAAGATAAGCTTTCATCATGGCTTATTATTCAGTTGTCTGCTGTCTTGTTTGTTAGCTACTAAACGCAGACAGAGAAAACAGCAACCCTACACACAGACGAGGGCTCATTGGAAAGCTGCACATCATTCTACTTACAAAACTGTGAGAAGAGACCAAAGTCTCTTCTCTGTTTGAGATGACTGTTCCACTGAGACTGCGAGCAATGCGACGGAAATTCTCTGCACTGTACATTTCCTCCTCTCCTGGTTCCCTGCTATGTTCTCTGGTATACGTGACCTGCAGACAATATCACACATTTCAGAAAAGGCTCTCTGTAATATCAATTTTGTATAATAATTATAGGGAAGAGATCAATATAAATCTAACAGACTGTACTTCAATAAAGTCCATGACCTTTTCTTTTTTAAAATCCTTCATTAAGGTACTACCTTGAAAATTTAAAGCAAATGGGTCTGTTTGGATCCGGTGATTAAACAATATTATTCCTTATAGTCTGTGTTTCTTTAGTAAATATACACTGATTGTCTAAGTGAGATTGATTCTTTTATAAATATCTAAAGCCAGGACAAAAAGTCTCTACTGGGATGAATCTACCTAAACGACTGACTGCTGCTACAGGTATCACTGCCCCTGTAGAGATAATCGTGGCTGCAGCTGAGAGCCATCCTATCATAAAGTACTACAGTCTTCTCATAACTGAAAAAAATCAAGGAATACTTGATGAGTGCTGGAAGCTTTATGTTAGCAAGGGAAATGTTTATTCCTTCTTTCTTTTCGTCTGTTCTACATAAACAAGACTGTTTAAGCTCCCTTTAAGGAGTATGGAAGTACTATAGGAAATGTCATTTCCCCTTGAACAGACTTGTAGGTTTTCACGTACAGGCACTGATACGTAACTGCCAGCTATTTAAACAGCTTCTCCCTAGAAAACGAAAAATTATCTTCTCCCACTCTGACGTGGCCAACTACCAACTGTAGCAAATACTAAATTATCCCCCACTTTCAAGATATGGAGTGACACAGTTAAAAAAAAAAAGTCTGTGCCCCTGCAAGTGGTAACATCAAGAAGCAGTTATCACAAGTTGTGATGCAAGGCAGTTCTTGTCAGTGTGTCCAAAGAGACTAGATCTTGACATTTTCAGGGATATGTTGCTCAAAGTCAGAATTCAGATAATTTGGTTGCATGCATGTAGCATGAGTCACTCATTTTTTAGCTAATTAATCCTGAGCTAGACTGCACTTAGAATTCTCTCTAACACTTGTATCAATGACCCCAGTACCTTTGCCGTAACGTATTCTACTTCTCCCACTGTAAATTCTTTCACTTGCACAGGCCAAGCCTTTCCCCCTCTAGCACGTCTTAAGTAACAAGGAGTCACCTTGGAGACAGAAGAGACAGCGGATCCACACAGACTGCGCTCGATCTCTGCTGTTGGGGTTTTCGAGAGACCCATGCCAGCCGTAGCATGCAGCTTCCTCACATTCAGGTTCGCAGAGACTGGGAAGGAAAACGCTATGGTTAAATTCAACACCTGATTGCACGTTATGGCACGTTTCTGACTATCTTAGGTCTTACTCCAGCAAAGACAGACAGACTACACACACAGAACAACAACTCAAGAGATCCTTTGAACATTAATATATAAGCTAACTCCCAACATTTCAAGGGGACACAGTCTATCAGGATACTCATGCCAGCTTCACTTGCCCTTTTGCAGGCTTCTGGGGAGCAGTTAATTGAACTATTTAAGAGTTAAATGATTTAACTGCATACCAGCATTTGTTTGATACAGAAGTGAGACAGTTTAGAGGACCTAAACAGATAGAAAATCAGCTACCAGGAGCAAGTTTCCTAAAGGTACTTTGGATAAACAAGACTTATCAACTTCAAGTTCCCCACACATTCACCTGCTTGTTCCTAGCCAATGCTACAGTTTGTCAGCCATTTGTTGTGCTGGTTAAACAGTTAAAAGTCTTATTTTTAACTAGGATTGCTACAGTTAATTCACTTTAGTGCGATCCCCACCAAACAGTTACAATACTAAGATTTCTCATGGAATAGACAGGCAGATCAATGGCCTAATAAAAATGGTCACAGGAAATCTCTCTATAAAGAAAGAAAGGTGATGTGCTGGTAACAACACATTTTCTGCATTGAGGTGGCATTTGGAGGATCAGGTCTTTGCTTTAATCCGTTGTAAAGCTCCAGTAATGAAACAGAGGCATTTTCACCGTGATTCTGAATGCAAAGGTCTGACAAAACCAGTTGATATGGGGCAGAAAGCTTAAACAGCATTTGAAAATGAATACATAATCCAAGTTAAAAGTGAGAAAGCACTGTCCTAGACCCACTCAGGTGATTTTCATTGAGTTCATCACAGTAGATACACTGGTTGAAACTTTTTGGTTTTATACAGAACTTGCAGAAACATACATGGGAAAGTCACAGCAAACCAGAAGTAAAAGGTCTCAAACACAAAATTCACTTTGGAAGACTATCCATATCTCACATCCCTCACATATGGAGTGGGAAAATAAGCAAGAAAAGTGTCAGTGTAAGAAACGGGGCATTTGATGACAGAACTCAAGCTCCAGCTAACACTAAAGCAACTGAGCTTTATCCTGTTAGATTTCCAGAAAGAGCTTCTAAAAAAATCAGTAAGCTAAGTAGGAACACATAAGACCTTCTGATTCAAGCCCATGCAAGAGAGGTTGTGAGGTCAGATCTTGCCTAACTCTGAAAGAAAACCAGAAGAATAACAAATGTGAAATGGCCACCTTTGGATGTGTCACCTGGTCTGCCAGTAGACTGCAAGATAAGAATGTTTCATAGAAAACTCAACCTGTTGAATAAAAACCTGTTCAAGAGTTTACTGCAGTATTTACTCTGGTCTCAGCCAGGCTTGATTTGTCAGGAACGATGGAGGCTTCACCTCCGTAGCTGCAGGGCAAGGGAAAAAGCTGTCTGTGTATGTATTGCAATACATATCACACACACACACATATCTCTCTTATTTTGGTACCCATCAAGTTTCAGGCTGCTTTGTATTTAAACAGAAAATGCATAGCTCTAATGCTATGACACAGATTACACAGAAATTTGCTTCACTTGTGCTAAGCAGAGAATCAAGGTTGCCCTATCTCAGGCAGGAGATTAGATCAGCTTAAGAGGAGCCGGCCTGCTGTCATCAGACTCTAACTGAATGTCTCCAGCAACAGCTGGATGTTCTCACCACCAGCAACTGAATCTGTTCATTTTCTTTTAGCACCAACTAATCCACAAGGTCTCAAGGATCTTAGTGCAGATCATGTACTCCCAGTGCTGCTTTCACAAGTAATTTTCCAGAATTTAAAGCAGGTAGTCCCTAGCAAAACACAAATTCAACTCTCATAGATCTGGAAACACTTTTAAAAGTTACTCCTCTCAACCAGGTACAGACTAAATTCTCAAATACAATAAAATCAGTTAAAATTCACAAATATAGAGAACATTACCTTCAAACATAGAAACAGTTTAATAAATTCCAGAGGTGACGCAGGACTTTCAAACAGAAAAACTCAACAGCCTGATCTAAGTAGCTAGCTCCCTACTTGAAAACAGGATCAATTATTTCTATGTTACTCTTAACAGATGTTGCGCTCTTTGCCAAGATCAACAGCTACTCTGCAGCCTCCCCAGGCAGTGCTATCACACTGCTTTCTCTACTTATGTCATAAGAATGCTTTCAGAGTCCACAACCATAATCTTTCTGCATCTGGGCACAAACTCATGCCCGTTTAACTAAATCGACTGGAAAACACACCTTCACCTATAATGGAGTACATAGGCAGGTCAACCAAGAAAAACAGCTACATCATTCTTACCTGATTGGTCAAATGGATACCTAGCACTGTCCTGTCTTCCCAAGAATGGCCTAGTGGCCTGAGATGCCTGCAGACTAGTCTGATAGAGGGATTCCAGTTCTGAGAGCTCCTGTTCTGTGTCTTGATTCCACTGCGGATGCAGATGTACTGGGATCCTGCTCAAGTCATCTCCAACTGCTCTCTGATCAGAAAGGGGCGGACTCCTCCCAGGCACAGGAAGCCATTCAGTATTCTTATTAGCCTTCTGAGAACTGTAATACCTAGTAACATTATCCACCCAACGGTCCACAGGCATAGAGGCAACAATGCTACCAGTAGCTCCATCATCCACCCGTTTCATTCCTCCATCATGACAGTGCCTTTCCAGGTAGGGTGCAGGGTCTGCTATATTCTGTCCACCTCTTCTACACAGCTCTTCACTGTGAGAAGAAATACTCTTAGAAGCAACATGTTGGGCACTAAAACCCTCCAAAGAAACTACCCTGTCCCTAATATCCACAGTTGGGTGTAATTTTTCAGAAGACTGTGTTTTGTTCTCTTGGTTTTGATGGATTAGCTGTCTGTAACCAGAGGATGAAGAGTTGATGAAAGATTTTTGTGTTAATTTTGGAGACTTCTCATCCTGACACACTGCAGCAATCCAGCCTTTTTCATGAGTACCTTTTCTCTGGGAGACTGCATGCATTTTCTGAAATTGCTCTGCCAAGGAGCGAACATGTCCCTTTGTACTAAGAGCCTCAGATTTGCAACCTTCTGCTGTGCCATATTCATCCTGTGAGGGTAATAAAATCTCATGGCTGTTTGCTCTGGAGTACTTATTTGTTTTCTGCAAAGGATCCAAGTAGCACTGTTGTGAAGGGGATGAAGTTGCAGGGGTCATTGCATGATAGGCCCCTAAATGATCAATGCTGGGCCGCACTGGAGAGCTTGCAAGTTTGGAACAAGGACTGTGATGGCTGTCTTTTTCAGGAGATGCTGCTTGTGGCGGATGTGGACAGGGAAACAGTGCAGGCAAAGACCCAGAGTTTACTGTGTTAGCCTTGGATTTGTACTGAGGTGTGAGAACAGGCGTTATGTTATGAACCTCTTCTAACTTGCTGCTACTGCAGCATTCCCTATAGTCTTTTGGCCCTGTGGCTGTGGTGTCAGCAAATTCCACACTATGGTGGGCATCATTCTCAGTTCTTGCAGACCTCTCTGCCAACCCTTGCCTATAGGGAAAAGAGGGAACTTGGTCATGAAAATCAGCAGAAGCAGACTGGAAGTTTGGAGAGATCCTGTTGGATGGATTGCTTTCGGAAGGGGGCAAGGAGGAAGACTCTGGATATAATGATGAGTGCAATTCATGGCAGGAAGCAGGTGGGTGGAAGAAAGAACTGGACCCAAATTCCACTTCTTTGTTGGGTTCCAGTGGTACCTCCTGGCTCAGCAGTACTTGGAGCGGGCCAGTCTGTTCACTAAAACACACAGAAGGGTAAATGATTAGCAGTAGTCATTGCTTATATTTATCCCTAGGGTACAGAACTTGTAGTAGGTGACATATACCTCAACACATTTTTCTTTGCTAACTGTATTCTGATGACAACTTTGCATTAATTCAGTAGATACATACATGTTAGTCCTTTGCTTCTAATGCTGATTTTCTCCTATAACTGATCTACTGAATACATTTCATATTTTTAAAGAGTATTTTGCTGCAGTTAGGCTCTATATAAAGTATTCTTGTACAGCACCTAAGCTCGGCAGACTGAACGTATGGCTAGGGATAACTGTAGGAACAGTAAAAATAGCATTTATATAAAATAAAACAACTGCTTCCAACATAAACATCTTAGATATTTTTGAAAATACTTTGGACACATTCATGATCTGAACATGAACTAACGTTTCCATAAGGTCCCCTCTCTCCAGCCAACTTAATGAAGAATGACTTGACAAATGGAAGGAATGGGTCAAAACTTCTCTCATATCATCTTTGTATTCTGATCTTTCAGATATTTATCCAACACATTAAATAAAGTTCAAGCTAAATATATAACTATTATTTTGTAATAATTTGTATTCTAAGTATACTTCAGAAAAAAAATACTTTGTGAACTTTTACGTAGCAATGCAAGACAATTACATCCTTGGGTCATACATGTCCTTGGCATTTTTCTGCATTTAGTTAGCATTTCATATGCAGACAGAAGAAACAGTACCAAGTCCACGTGCCTGTGAGAAAACAACAGGCTACAAATAACTCCAACAGAAAACTTAAGGAAATGGTAACATCATTGCTTTGTTTCCTTCTTGAGATGCATAGGATGAAAGTTATCATGAAGACCTAGTTGATATGTGTCGCAGAATCACCTTGTCTGTGAGTAATTGCAAACTTTGCACTGTCTATAATGTTATTTATATCAATGCAAGAGTCCAGAACTCCAGCTACAAATGGATTCTTTTCACTGGCTGCAATACTAACATTTGGTTGGATATAACTTTTTGCAAAAGTAATGTTCTTTTCACAGAGCAGCAGTGAGCAAGTTCAGCATTAACAAAATTAGTTTTAGAAAGTTCCTTTCTTTCATTTTCTTAGAATCTGCCAAAATGCATAATTTGGGCTCTGCATTTCTCCTGTAAAAGAGGATATAATGGACCCCTGATTGACAAAAAGATCAGCCTTCATTACATATAATTCAGCTACTGCAGGAAAAGAAAAGAACATTATGAACTATAGCCTGGTAGGTGTGCAAATTAACTCAGTTTTAGTATATAGCTGTATGTGGCATTTTAAAAAAGAAAAAGAAAAGGATTCTCATCTGAGATTTCACCTAAGCTTCTGACAATACAGCATATAAGAAGGGAGAGGGAAGAAAAGTGACAGTTCGAGAAACAGCCTAGAAATTGGATAGGGATGGTCTAGTGCTAGGAGGGAATGGCATGGTAAGAAAGAAGGATTAAGCTGCATGCTAAGGAGGGTAGGAAGAAAGGATCAGTTACAGCAGAGAGTTAATTATGCTATAGTTAAAGTTGGTATGGAAGGAAGAATCATGAAGAGACACTGAAGAGGCTGCTAAGCCAGGCTACAAGATGCTGGGAAGCACAGAAAGAAAATGAATGATACGTCATCAGGGAGAGTAGTCAAGGTGACAGGATCGGGACCTGGATCCAAGAGTTGTACCAGTGCACCACGAGAGAAGTGGACTAGAAAGAAAAGATCAGTGTACTTGACACTTTCCAAACCACAGAGCACCAACACACATTGGTTGCTGTTCCAAACATAAAAGCAATTACAGCAAGATTTTTACTGTAGTACACTCTTTTACTGACTGAGTCCTAGAACTGCTCTGATTATAAACAGTTGCACATTTCATGGTAACACACACCCCCTTTTTAGCCAGGTTATTGTCTATTGTATTCTTTCCCTTGGTACATAAAACAATGATGCTGCCAGGCACCGACTGCTACAATTCTCTGCCACAGATCACATTTTGAACACGTGCACATTGAACTCTTCTATAAAGACTGGTGGGGGGCGAGGGGGTACTTGACTGTCTTATAACAGAAAGGAACACTGTAGGATTTGGACTATCCAGGGGAACATATATAGTTTGCTATTTCTTTCCAGACTGTGCTGCTCATAGATGCAGCTCAGATCTGGGTCTAGGTGATATACTCGGACTACCTTGTAGACTGGGCCACGGTGCCGCCCTGTGGTGGGTGGCAGGTTGGCGGCGACAGCGGCTGCGATGGCTGTTGGTGCTGCATGCGATCCTGGAGGCTCCGGGCTTTTCGGATACTGATTTGCAGCTTCTTATCGACTAGGGCTCTGCTGTGAGTGCTAGCGCTGGCATCATGCATGGCAAGTCTTAGTTTAGCTAAAATGCAAAAGAAAACATAGCAGAAAACAAACAGAAAAAAGGAATAAAATTGAAAAAGAAAAAAAAAGATGCAGCAAGAACATAAAACATGGACCATGCAAATACTGCCACAAAAGAGTTCACAAGGATGCTATTGTTTCCATTAATGCACATTCAGCTTAGCCAGGTGTCCAAACACGTTAATTGAAACTAAACCAAAATAAATAAATAAAAAAAAAGTTATCCATGTTTTAGCCCAACTTCTCATCCCCTTCACACAGGCTCTTTCCAACCCTACCACATTGATGCTTCACTCTGTCATCTACCCTTCTCCTGTACCCTCCATATCTGGGACTCCCTTTATGTACAGGAATACCCAGCTGGGATTTGAGATTCAGCATATGCCTTGCTGGAATGGAAGATTATTAGCCTCGCAACAGCTGTATGCTGCGCCCCTTACTCTGCATTCCCTAAGAGCCAATTTCTAAATGCAAATGCACAGGAGCTACCCACTCTGTCTGCAGCCATTCTATACAGACAGGGGGGAGCGTGGGGTGAGAGAGCCAGCCAGTCATAATGGAAAAAGACCGAAAATAAAATGATATCACATAGCACACATTCTCAAAGGTCACAATGCATTTAAGCTCTTCAATGTCCTAATGCTCTTTTCTTCATGGAAGTCAGGTACAGCATAGCTCATTTCTGTTAATCCAGATCACTAAAGAGTGGGCTACCGTTTTCTTCCTATGCTACACCCTCCACAAGAAACAGGGGAGCTTAATGCCCTTTGCAATTTGGCCTGAGGATGGGGAAAAATCATTGAGAACCAAGTGGCAGGGGAGTTACCTACTAGGTGCTTGCTGAAACGCACCATTTAGCACCAAAAAGGGCACATCAGCACCCCAGTGCTCTTACTGCCATAGCACTGGAGAGAACAACAAAAAGGAACGCAAACATGAAAAAAACAGATGAAGAGGAATAGGAATAAACCCCTTAAAAGGGAATGCTTGTAAAAAGGAAAGATTCTGTCTCCCTGCATGTTTCTTAAAGACCAGCTGGATCCCCATATTCAATGTTTCAGACTTTTTTCTATGATATTAGTAAACTGTCAAAAGCGCAATAGCTCAGGTGATTAGAATTACTTACATATAGCTTCGTTACAGAGAGCCAAAGCTGCAGCACAATCCCCCTTCTGCTCCTGATTCAGCGACTCTTCAAAGATTGAGTCTGCCTCCTGCATCGACTTCTCAAAGCCATCACTCCTCCCTGCAATGGGCAGCACCCTTCATTTTGGTTTCATTCATTGCAGAATCCTCACTTACCCTCATCCCATTCGTGATTGCCAAATTCTTCCACATACGGAGTTTCGCAGAGGCTGCACATATCCCAGACCGCACCACCTAACCTTCCCTAAGCAGAAGTACAACTTGAGCACCCGGATATGCTTCACACGCACACAGTAAAATAATGTGAACCAAGCTCTTTTCGTCAAATGTTGTTTACTTGAGAGAGTTGTACTGGCTTACTATATTGTTTTCAACAGTCAAAATCAGTACAAAAGATGGTATAGACATATCACAGAGACAATTCAGATGACCTCTGTCAAGTAGGAATTAATCTAAATTTAGAATTAAATCTAAACCAAAATATATCAGTAAGAAATATAGCAGGTCAGGGCTTTCCTTTTACGTTAAGTCCCCTGACAAAAATCATCTGTCCCTCCTTCAGATATCCAATTACTTCCATACAAAATGGAAACAAACTGAAACAACTGAGATGTCTGGGGAACAAAACTCAGACTTGAGTGCAAGTGTAAATGCCTGCACCAAATACTTCTACAAACACGTGTTCAGTGCATACACTCAACTGCTGAAAGAGACAAACAGAAGACAAAAACCCAAAGGTCTTGCAGCTCTAGGGGGAAAAAACACAGGTGTAAGAAGCTGAGAAGAAAGGGACAATTATCAAGAATTCTTTTTGCAACAATTTAGAAAACAGTGTTGGAGAAGAGAAGGATAAGTCATCCTTGGACACAAAGGAGAAAGATGAAAAACTGTGTCCTGGCATCAGAACATCCAGTTCTGAGAAAATGCCCAAACAATCTGGTATCACCTATTAGGCATTATACAAGTTATGCACTAAAATGTACATACACATTCAAATGAGGCAGGGGAAAACAGAAAATAAAATTTCACTTTTTGTTTTGTTGAGGGGTCGGGTTTTTTTAGTGGAATGTCTCTGTCATTGTAGTTGAGAACATAAGTATCAGCCAACAATAAATTATGTTTTCTCAACTTGCATAACATATACTATGCCCTGGCCTGCTCCCCAACACCCTTGTGCACAGATGCAAACACAAACTCTCTTATACCATAAATCCCAAAGAACTTGCATGAAAAGCAAACACTGCAGAGAGAAGTGAGAGTTGTTAGAGCAGTGAGTTAATCAAGCAGCACATTCCGTTTCAAAATCAAGGCTACTGAGGCTTGTAATCAAGGCCAGTATACTAAAGTTAGCTGTCTTTGCATGAATTTAGCAGTTTACTTGAGGGGAAAATGAGTCACAAGTGTTCTGAAGTTCTGCATACAAGCAAGCCTTCCAGGCAGTCAAGCAGTCTGTTAACGTTAAGCTATTACATCTCTGACTGGGGTACGGAAAGGCTTAAAAGGAATAAACAGAAACTTTCCCAGATCTCAAGTCAATGCCTGTAACTCCTCAAACATTCTACTGAAGTCTTTTTTGATGAAGCATTATTCTAGTTTCCTTTCTTTTTAACAAGGAAAAGCTAAGCAATTTTTTCTTCTACTATCTAATACAACAAGAGATCAAAGAGGGGTAACATCTTGGAGAATACGCTATTTTCTTTCCGGTAGGAGAAGCAGAGAAGACAACATCCTCATGCTCAATGATGGAGGTTTAATTTTCAATTTTCACATCATTACCGTTTAGGTTAGAAGAGTAAACACTAATAAGAAAAAAAGATACCAGTCTACTCTGGTACATCAGAATTTTTCACCTGTTTACCAGGAGGTCACAGCAGGATTGTAAAGGATAACTAAATGGCTCACTGATGGTCAGCAAAAATTATGAAAACATTCCCACAGTCAGACATTCTCGCAGAGATCGTACTTTTCATCTGCCATTGGCACAGTGACATTCCGTCTGCTGAGCAGTTGGCACAACTGTAGCCTGGAGAGCATTGGCTGTATTGTGCCCTGAGCTGGCACTCTCTTCCTCTCTGTCCTGTAGCAGCAAACCAGTTCCTCGACTCTCACCTACAACAGGTCAGAGCAAGCAGCATGGGGATGCCCAGATGCCTGGCAACACAGGGGCCATAGTGGGTTTGCCCCAGTCAGAGCCTAGGCGTTCACTGCGCCTTCGTTGGCTCTGCTGACCAACCAACAACCTTTCACTTAAATGCTCTACTGGGCTTCACTCTCGACTGGAGAAATGCACTTCATTCCACTGTCTCTCTGTCTCCCCTTACTGGCTGATGGAGATTTAGGGTTAAAACAAGGATGCTACATGTGAATCCTGTCATCAAATTCCCCCTGCTGCAGGTCCATCCTTCCAATTAAACCTCTTCCGCTGCCATCCCCTGCCAGAAACATGAGGAGTCATGGCAAAGACAAACAAACTTGGTATTTAGGTTTTTTATTTTTTTTTTTTAAATTCTTTTTCCTTAGAAAAGATATGTAAGCTAAACCCAGCTCGGATTTTTCAATTGCCACAGTACTTGTTCCCACGCCTGACAGGAATACAGCCGGAGAACGGAAAGTACAGAAACAAGCAGAATTGCTTTGGGCAGTGATGTTATCAGAAACAAAACAATAGCCTAAATGAACAAAGCTAAGCTGCAGGTGGACTTGAGGCATCTGAAAGGTACAAACAGCCCTGCTCATTCTAAGATGTTCGGTGAAGCCTTATAGCTAAATCTAGATATCAATACTAGTAATGGTGCATATCACCATATATGAATATATAAAAACACCTCTGCATTACTTATTTGTCTCACTTAAGAAGGAATTTGGTCAAAACACCAAACACAGGTTTTACACATCTTCCATGTTGGAAATTGATGGTCCTTCACTAACTGAAGCTACACAATTGTAATGGAGGGGGAGAGAAAGAGAGACCTACAATAGAAAATTAAGTTCAAAGGTTCAAAAACCATCAGCACTACAACCTTGCAAAATATACTGCATTCAAAAAGTTACCCTGATTCTGCAGTTCATCTAGATCCATGAACCTGCTGGGACGGGGATTAAAGCCCATTGCTGCCTCCATTTCCTTTTCTCTTTTTCTGCGTAGTTCTTGTTCATGCGCTCTCCTTGCCACCTCCTCTTGCAATTCATCCAGTTCACTCTTCGAAGGGACAAACATCTCCCCACCTTCAAAAGAAAAAAAGAAAGAAACTTTTCTGATCATAAAATCTCTTAAAGTATCTTAAGTATTACTTAAAAGACAAAGAAATATTAATGGAGAATACAATTAACATTAGAAAATAACAGACTGACCAAGCAAAGACCACAGAATTTCAGATCACAAATTTTGCTTTCTTAAATTTTACTTTTAAAACTCTGCCCAAGCTATCTGGTTTCCAATTGCCTTCTCTGTGTCAGTGACTGGCAGAAATGCTGCAGTATTGCCCTGAGCTCCCCTGCAGCACAGCCCATCCCTGGGTTCACTGAGCTAAGAAACAGAAAACGGAAGAGAAAATCATTGGAAGAGATAACCCTACGCTGATGCTGAAATCCTGAGGATTCTTACTGTGCTTATAATTTGTAAATAATGCTATGTCAAATTAGCTAGATCATTAGCTTTAGTAAGTAAAATGGATTCCAACTGAGATGCTTTTCATCTAACTGCATAAGCAGATGAAAATGAGAGGAAAATAAAGCTTATCAATATCCTAGTCAACGCAGTAGAAGTAAATCAGTCGTCATTCTCACTTCAACTAAGACCTGTATTCAGAAAGTGTCTACCCTCCTCCCATTCCCTTCCTCAGGCATTCTCTGGAATAAAATATTTCCTCAGAATGATACATAATCAGAACACACATCTGCAGAAAAGCTCAGCCTTAGCCCAAACACCTTGTAAATATCCATTCTCATTTCTGACAATTTTGAATTTTGTACAGCATTATGAGCTTGTTTTCAGGACTTGTCAATTGTACTAAGTTCTTAAGAGTTATGCTTGGGAAGGTATTTTCCACTGATGGCAGAATACTGAGTTATGGGAAAGAATAAGAAAAATGGCTCAAACAAAAAAAGATGCCAGAATAACACGATCAAAGGAATATTTTTCAGTTTTCTGCAATCCCCTTTTGTAAGTCTTATAAGTTATATCTTGTAAAACTGTGTTATGTTACTCAATGTTCCTCTTCCCTTTCCTCATAATTTCACTGTGAAGATCCAGAAAGTAAAGAACAATCCAACACAATTTACCTTGCAAAACCACTGCTACCAAGAAAGTATATCTTACCATTTCCAATGGTGTGTGCGCTGTTTGCCCAGCTCCCAACTGATGAATTAGACTCCACTTCCAAGATGCTGCTACTGTGAGACTTTGGGATGTTACGCCAGGCAGGAACCAATCCACCTGTTCGCTTCATGTGAACATCCCTCCAAGAAGAGAGCAATTATAGTTTGCCATTGTACTAATCTCTCCAGGAGAAATGATATCTAACTTCTTTTTTTTTTTACCATCACATAAATATTTACTTACATTTTAATTTCATTAAAAAAAAAACAAAAAACAAAAAACAAAACCACAAAACAGCCTACCATAAGAAAATCTTGGGAGGAACAAGGAAAGAGAAAGTTAACAAAGGGGAGGACAATAATTCTGTTCTTCTCCATAACATTATGCAATGCATATTTAAACTGTGGTCCAATAGCTGTTCTCTAGAGATTCTTACAGCTGAAAATCTACTATTCTGGCCATAAACAGTCTCAGTTTGTGATTGCCTGAAGCTTCCCAAGCCAAGGAGAGAAACACATCAAGCTACCTATTTACTGTTGCATATAAATATTACAAGTGTCTTGCAAGACTTCAGTGAACCTCTCAAACTGAAAATGTCAAAGATTTCTATACAAGACTATTGATCTCTCATTTAGTACAAGGCTTCTATCAAGCAATAGTTTAACTGAAACAAAAAGGTCTATGAGCTGTTCAAAGGACAAGCACGAAGTTGGATATTTTAGTTGAGTTTTTAAATCATAGACTAAGGGTACGACTATTTCAGATGCATCGTTTTAGTCAACATTTCTCATTCAACTGAACCCCATTTCTTTTCCTTCTCACTAGTAGTAAGCTATCAATATACCTACCAGAAAAGGAATCAAACTCACTCAGATTCCTATTTCCCTTCTATTTCTCCCCGGCCCCAGTAAACACGTAGTATAAGCTAGGACCATTGTTCTGCATTTTTAAAAAAATGTTCTACACCATTATATGACTACAAAAAAGAAACCAAGACTTGAATCACTCCAAAACCAAAATTTGTTGAAATCTACCTGTGGGTGCTTGAGCTTTCAGACAAGGGCATGTCCAGACTAACTGGGCTGTTGCTGTTGCGTTCACTGCTTTCATAGCCAGACTCCATCCTCTGTATTAGACGAGGATGCTGATCCACCATATGATGCTGGGTGCCCCGGCCTAGCACACCACGCTTGTATCTAACATTTGACTGGCTCGATCTTGTTTCTTGAATAGTCTGTTCCTTCACCTCATTCTCAATAAGCTCTTTACCTGTCAAGACAAAAGTATATAGCTTGGTAGAAGACCCATGCTTCAATACCAGCAAATCACATATACATATGTTAGCTTCTCAACCATGCTTAAACCAGAAGCGCTGCCTTCAGTTTACTGTAAAACTAGCAATATTAAGCAGAAAAACACCCAATACCTTTACAGCATCCCTAGTAATATTAAGCAATTATCTACTCAATTTTTAAATATCTCTCTCTGAGTGTAACTTACCATATTCCCCCCAGGTAACAATAAAGTCTGGAAAGAAAATCCCTTCCTCCCCATAACAATTTGTATAAGATCATTTTACGGTATCCCCAACTGTATTTCCAGTTTGTGTTTGTTATTGTAGCCTGCCGTATCTACTTCAGATGCTGCACTTTTTACATTGTTTATTTTGCCATTTACAATTTGATGAGGCTTACATAACATCAGTTCACAGAGGACAGGAAAAAACTTCTTCTTGTTCTTTTTTAATTCTTCCTTACTGATGTCACTGTGTCTTCCCACTTGCCTCTCGTTTCCTCCCCTTGCTTCCTTCCCTGGAGCTGGGTTGTCTTCTCCCTTCACCTTCCCTATACATATTTCTTTATGCTTCCCAATTCTTTTTAACCTTTCGGCTCCTTCTAGCCATTATCATTTGTCCCTCCCCCTCTCCGGGCCTCCAAATTACTGCAACACCATCACCACTAGCCGCAACCCTACTGCTAGTCACTCTTCCTTCTCATCCACACACTGTCCTTCAAGCACTCTGAGATGGGAGTGCAGCAGCTCCAGTACCAAAATAGCACAAACCCAGGCACGGGTGAACATCTGCTCTCCACACCCTTTAGTTTCAGGAGTACCCTCCTCTTGATAGGGAGCAAAATGACTGTTATATTAATTTGCAGACTGAGGAAAGGGAAGCAAGGGGCTGGGGCAACAAAAGATACCCAAAGTTGTTTCACAACAGATTTTATTACCTTCAAAAACAGCAAAGCTGAGGACAAATTCTCTACGTACAAGTTGCATAGCTGCTATGGCGTAAAATGGTCACAGACACATCACCACTGGCTGACAGGCTCTTATCCTCACAAGAACTCAGCACTTATATATGAGGTACTCGCCGCACCATAGTCTGAGCCATCATGAAAAAATACCATGATGAGCCAGAGGGGAAAAAAAAAAAAGACCAATACAAAAGGCCACTCCAAGGCATGAACTTCCAGATACTTAGCAGTCTAGCCCTGTGTTCATTTAAGCAACACAGACAGTAGTGTTTCACTTATTATTTCCTTATGTGTGAAATTCAGCACACAGAAAGCAAACCGAAGTACCATACATGCAACACGAATACCCACACAAAATCCAGCCTTCAAGGACACAACTCACCACTGACCTAAACACCATGTTCAAAATTTCACTTTCCTACTTTACTTAAGCAAAACTGGATAGTGGGGTATTATAAATTCCACACATTCTGAAATAAATCTGTCTTCTCAAACACTCACCTGCTTCTTCAGAGAAGGGGCTAAGCTGAGTGTAGCCACAATGTTTCCTCTTGTCTTTACTGAAGATGCTGTCTATGTTCAGAGACTCTCTTTTGGGTCTCCAGGTTGGCCGGTACCTGCTAGATGAACTGGACTTAGACTCGCTACTAGTACTCTCCACTTCCCAGTCTCGAGAGTGTGCAGGCAGGCTTTTTGAGGGTCGTGTTTCTGCCTGATCCACACTATTCCCTCCACGAGGGGAATTCTGGACGGTTTGAGAAATCGGCTGTGGTCTGCTGTGGATCATATTGCTCACTGTCTCTTTAAATTCCCTCAGCCTGCTGGTGCTGCTGGATGGTTTGGGGGCAGTTCTGGGGGCTTGTTTCTCCTTCAAGGTTTCTCCTGCAGTTTACAGAGACAGCAAAAGACACAAAAATAACTTCAGATTTATCTAGCAGTCCAGCTTGCAGCATCTTCATGCAGACTTTGAAAAGTAAGAACAAAACAGAAAACCCCCAACAAAATAAAAAAGCCTCAACCAACACCCCCCAAACACAGACATAGCAAAGACAGGACAAAATGCAGACAAAGACATAAGAAACAAGGAGGCAAATGCACGTACGCACTGAGGGTCTTAAAAATATACAGAAAGAGCTATTGATATTTGAAATAAAGGAACATCTCTTGCCTTCACTATGGTATCCTGATGACTGAGCCTCATCTCCTTTCCTCCGAGACCGGCTAGAACTCCTCTTGCGGTCTGCCAGCGAGCCCTTTTTGGAAACATGCTTCTGATTGCACTCACTGTCAGTCAGGTGCCCTGTAAGGACAGAAAAACACAGTAGAGATGACAAGAGCCTTCGGACCAACTGTGCGCTAAGAGCAGCGGGGCTCTCCTGTTCCTTAGGAGCTGTAGATGCTCCAACGCTAACTGGCAGGTCTGGGTAAGTTTTTGTATCCAAAAGTTTTTGGTTTTGTCTTGGGGAGGGTGTTCCCCTTTTAAGGTCAGAAAAGAGCAATACAGCCCCTCCAACGACTCATGGTTAATGAGAGCTCATCCACAGGGAGAGGAAAAAGTTGACTCTGCCTTCTCTTCTAATAATCTAAGGAAACCACTTTCTTGCTGTCTGAATACTTTTTCAGTTTTAATGGCCATGAACATGAAACTCCTGAGGACAGCTTGCTTGACATTACTCTGTTGAATGAAGACTCAAACACATGAACGAGTTACCATGTAATAATAAATTACTGCACATCATCAGCTGCTCTGCACTAACTACCCATCTGCACCCTCTTTGCCTGTAGCAAATACTAAATAATCTGAGTTAGCTTAGTCTACAGTGAAGAAGCCTCAGTTGACTTTCAAGGGCTAAGCCAGCTAATTCACATCTGCCACAAGCTAAGAGCATACACGCAAACCATCAACATGGATCAGCTGACACACGACAACCTTCCCTTACTACAGCTCATGTGTCTGAGTGCTAATATTTTCTCTTGCATACAATTTATTCCCCATTTCTTCACATTGAATGTGAATCAAGAGTACTGGACATCACCAGTTTTTTGTATTGCCTTTTCTTAATTTTATGGTTCTCACACATTCACAGTCCTAAACCTGCAAGCACAAACACACGCATGGCTTTACTCACGTGAGGAGTCCCAAGCAGAGATGCAGGATAAGAAGGGAATTTATGAATAAGCTACAAAGACTTTTCTCTAGTCTCTATATCACCAACTTTCACCTTGCATAGGATGATAGGAAAGGAAAATCCCTGCTACCCAATAGTGGATTAACAGCCCCCAGACCATATAAACTGGCTGTTCTGAGCCTTCCCCCTTCTCTAGAAATTAACATAAAAATCAAAAACATTTAAAGCAGATTTTACACGTAAAATTGTACCTTCAACAGTTGAAAAAAATAATTAACTTCAACTACAATTGCTACAAAGATACTACAATAAATGAGTGGGAAGGAATCCAAACAACAAAACGCAAGCTACACAAGACCCGCATTTCTATTCATTTGCAAAGTGGACAGTGATTTTGTAGCCAAATTCTTTAGAAACAAGCAGATTACATAAAATAAATTAAGGAAGTAAAAGAGAAATGTTGGCAGTGAAGACAGAAGATGTGCAGCATTTAGTTAGCTGAGCATGAGTCAGTGCTTTGGGAGAGTTCTGTTTTTCCTTCACAGCGTGGACTGTAACACATCTTTTAGGGACTGAAAGAACAATATTATACCTTGTAGCGGCTCCCCTCAAGATAGAAGAGGCTTATGATTCACTTCAGAGTGTACAGCTTCTCTAGTTTAACATTCTTCCCCCCAAAGTTCTTTCAACCTGATAGGGGGTGCTTGGTTAGCATCCTTCAAGTACTGTAACAGGAACTATTTAAAGATATTTAGTGCTACTGGAGCTAATCTTAGGGTCTGCATAGACTAATTTAGAGGCCAATTTAGCCTTGTAAAATGAAGGCTGCTAGCCTTGCACAAGTATTTTCTCCTCCTTTCAAAAATCGCCAGTTTTGTTCTATTGTCGCTGGACATTTAATGGCCACGGAGGAGATGCCAAGAATCGAAAGTTTGCAGGACACAGGCTTTGTTGTCTTTACTTGGACCTTCTGGAACAAAGACTGAATCCAACTTAATGCATGAATATATGAATTACAATCCCAAGAATATTAGCTAATACTTTACGCTCATTTTTTTTTAATTCACTAAAATAACAAGCCAGGATTTCTGAGTGCCGAGTCTTACACTTAAAAGGTGTCCCTTGCTGAATGTATCATTTAAATACCTCATCCTCCGGAGGCAGGACGGCTTCATAAGCCAACAGTGATATTCAAAGGAAAAGTTTGGTTTTGTAGGGATTGTGTGCATGTCTAAGAATGTTAGAGAATGAAATCAAACAGGTTGAGACAGAACGCCCCCTACTCCCTCCCACTGAAATCTCGTTGCATGAATAGGGCAGCCAGAATACGCACATTTTTCTCAGCAGCACAGGTTGGTAGGAGCAAGAGAGGGCTTATGCAGCCACTCTTCATGCTCCCATTCTGAAGTACCCGGGTGCCTGAGGTCATACGACCCAATGGTGATCCTTCCCCGGAGGACGATGTGGGATAGGGTCCATAATTTTCTGGGCTGGAGTAGTGGGTAAATGGCCATTAAATGAAGGATCCTGCTCTTGCCCAGAACGATTCAGTTGACAGGTCAATGTGGATGGCTTCTTTATAGCCCCACGGATCAGCATTTGATGACTGAGCAGTTGTATGAGTTGGCAGACTGACTTTTTTGGAAAGGTTTTGGGTAGGTAAAAAAAAAAAGGGAAATGCCCAGACAGGCGGCTAGCTAAGGGGACAGACTGACTATAGCTAAGGCTGGATCAGGGAAGATGAGGACAATTGAATTTAGGTGGTGAGACAGGCTAAGCTGAAGGGAACAACATAGGATAGAATCAGCAGGAGAAGAAAGAAAAAGAAAAGGACAAAGTCACTAAAAATGACAGAACAAAAGGTTACATGCTGAACTTCATGCTTACATGTTTGCAACCATCCCCCTACCCTCCCTTTTCTGCTGACTTCTGCAGGGAGGAACCTAATCCAAGAAAAACTCTGTGCCACTTTTGCCAAATGTATCAACAATATTCCACTAGCATTTTCAATTTTGTCTTCTTTGTACTCTGAAGATCAACATAAACTTTGTTTCCTCATCACTCAAATTCTCCTCCAACCTTCCCTTCTTTGTCACACTCTATCTAGGACTACGACTGGAACCTACAGCATTAAGTATTTGCTAAAACATTAAAAGTGCTGTAGGGTTATCTAAAACCATGTATTACAGATACTTGGACCTCTGATGAAGAATCAAAGAGTACTAAAAGAAAACCAACTTGAAACATTTTTTCAGGATTTTGATGTGAAAAATATTTGTACCATAGATGGTTTCAAATGAAGCAAATACACATATAGTGTCTTAATACAAGAGCAACTATTTTGCAACTAAAGGACAAAGTGGTATGATAGCTGTTGACACTCCGGTGCAACAAACAGTTGCTGATTCAACTCTTGTATCTTCTTAGAAAGTCTACTTAAGGCACAATAAAGTAACTTTCTCAAGCAGACTGAGCGGATCATATTTCTGATGCTCGAGAAGTCTGACCTTAACTCATGCACTACTTTTTCGGAAGCGATGTTAGAAGTTACAGAATACAGGAACAGGCTGACTAGGCTCACTGGGCATGAATAACAGAGGAGATCTAAGCCTTCAAACTTCCAATTAACCTCTTTTCAACTGAGGAGTGTTCAGGCAGACTGTTCAGCTGCCCTGAGGAACTTACATACAGATTATCTTCTCATTGCAGATTCTTACTTGCTTCGATGGCACAGGTAGGAAATCATCTTACGCTCTTCCCTGATGCAGTAAATACTACCAACACCCACTTACATAGAAAGTCCTTAGTGCCCAAATATGAGAGATTCTGGTGATGAAAAAGCCTTTCCCAGACAGCTGCAACTCCTGAAATGAAGTAACTGCCCATAGATGAATAAGTAGCACACACAACACTTACCAAACTGTACAATGGCAAGGTACAGACTCCAACTTAGAGAATTATAGGTAGGATTGTGGATAACAGAAAACATGCCTGTAAATATTGGTCTGGCTAGATACGGGTCTACAAAAGCCAACAAGACATTTAAAATTGTGCTTATTTTTTGTGAATGCCAATGGTTCATTACAAACCAAAAACATTTAGGATACTAAACACTGTTCACTATTCTGTTATAGGTTGTACACGTAGAGATTTCTCACTGGAATCCACTGCAGACATCACATTTAATGACAATGATCACACAAATATAATGGTATCTGCTACCTGTGTCCCTGCTGCTTTGTGAAGCTGCATCATTCTCCACATTGTAGATGACCGTCCCCTGCGAGTCAGAGGAGAAGTGACTGACCACAGACTCATAGTGTGCCTGTTTATAAGGATAGCTGTCTGTAGAGGAATCTGTCCTGGTATCACTTGAGATAGAAGGTTCTCTCCCTAGGGAAGGAAGGAAGCAATGTCAAATTTCAGTCTTTTGGGGCTATTATAAAAGTCAGGAGAGGCTAAAAAAAGAAAACAGAGGAAACTACAGAAGTTAACAGAAAAAAAGAGTACCAAGCATATAAACTCAGATTCCAGGATGCCAGAGCTTATGGGAAAGATCCTCTCCTTTGGAAGTGGGTAGAGTTACATTTCTTCTGCAAGCCTTTATTTCTTTCTCTTTGGTAACTCCAAATTTATCAAATCCTTTTATTATGCAAAATTAAACTTCGTCCATTGGACTGAAAGTACACATTAGTACCACACTGAAATTATTTTTCATTAATTTTTGACACTGCCAAGTGTAATTAAAATATGAAATACACTGCTTCAGGGGAAGTCAAAGTTAAAAAGTTAAAAAATTAGTTAAGTACAAAATATTAGTAAGAGTAATAAGAACATCACAAGTTATAATAATTAACACATTTCATCCATTACGAATCATAAGTTATCTAGTAAAACTTTATACTGAAATTGTATTATCTAAAGCAAAGTAACCCACTCCTCCTCAAGAAGCTAGCATTGATCCCCTGCATAAGTGGGATACTTAAAAGGATGAAGCATCATGATTCAACTTCAGTAATTCCTGAACTCATTAAAAGAGGATAAAGAGACAACCTTCTCCCATCATTTTCAGTACATAAAAGTAAAAATCTGAACAGTTTAAAGACTGTTGGCCACTTTATATATGTGATGTATACACTCCTGAACACACAGGATATTCATTTCATACTCATTTCTCAGTGGAGAACTTAAAGAAAAAAAAGAAATTCAAGAAGAATATAATTCTTACGTTTAATTGCAACCAGCCTGATGGCACTTCACATTTTTGGTGAGAGCAAACTGATGTTCTATTTAAGGATGCCTAAGTCAGAAACTTCCCCTCACCTCCTTACTGGTTAAAAATCTGATTGGTCTAAAGAAATATAGAATATAGCTGGTAATGGAGATCACAGTCACAACAAAGATCAATGTAGGCAACAGGAATCAGTGCTGTGGAACTGTGTACTAGAAAACAATTTGTAAACTTAAGTATTTATTCAATAGAAAATTAGGAGTTGTTTGCACTTAGCTTCACAACATTTTGTGCCAGCATCTTTCACAATCTTTCCTCCATAATTTGTAGTACTAGATCTTGATGTGATCAGATGCATTTATCAGATTCCTTTGACAGAAGTTCAGGTACAATATTAACAACTTTAGAATAAGCAGTCTCTGTTCATTTCCGAATTATGGGCTGTGGATATCTGATAACACCGAGGAATCCAGAAGAAGCTGTAGTTACACTTAGTGGGACAAAAAAGCCATTCTGAAAAAGGTATATTAGGGTAGAAAACTCTGGATATTAACAAGACTAGAAAATAATTCACCTCTATTTGACAGGAAAACGTGCAGGCTATGATTTCTCCTGGTACTTTAACCTACGCTATCTCACAAATTCTCTCAAGGGCTTGGTATCAATGTTGAACACTAAGGACTACAGGAGTAAGCTCTGAGGACTCACCAAGTGTTTTTGAAATGAAAGAGCGGGTTACTCACTATAGCCTTCTGAATTTTATCTGAAAGGAAACACCTTTTTATATATATATATTTTTGTATTCAGCTTCCTGAAATCATTTTCGAACTAAATAATATTAGATACTGCAAAGACAATGAGCAGAAGGGTTATCTATGCATTTCCTGGAGATCAACCAGCAGAACACCAAAGCAAATTTACAGCGCATATTGGCCTGAAGCTCATAGAACTGCTCACAACTGATATATAGCACTGAAGGCCCTCCTCTCCCTCCTCCAGACTTCCCATTTTTTTCAGAACAGGAAGACAGGTTTATAAATTGGCAAGGCACCTTGTCAAGTGAGAAGTGAAGCTCATCTTACCAGTGGTTTTATTTACATTTATTTTTAAGAGGAGCTGGAGATTTATTTCATTACTGGTAGATTGTCAACACATAAATAAGGAGACAGCAGATGTTCTCTGCAGATTCACTGACCAGGAAGCATGAAGTTAGCTATTGGACAGGAAAACCATAAAATATTCTCGGAATTAGAGTTGCATAAATAGGCTAAAATCATGGAAGAAAGGTTGTATTTCTGGTTTTAGTCTTGTTTTGCTCTCCTTGGCAACTTACAAACCCATCTCTAATTCAGGATATTCTCTGCAAACATCCCAAAATAGAAACAATCTTCTTTTGCAAAGCCATTAAAATATAAAGTTAGACCCAGTTTTTATTTTCACCCTATCTGGATTGCAACTGCGTATCTTTCTCAAAATTTATCTGTTCCTCTTTAAATGAGGCCTCAACCCCCAATGGTGTGAGTAAACGACAAGCCAGTTTCTGTGTCTTTTTTTTTTTTTTAAATAAAATGGTATTTCTTCCCCTTCCCCCACATCCCTTCACCACCCTAGCAGAGGACTCATTTATGACATTTCCTTAATATTTCTTTTCCCTAACGTCCCTCCTGAGTTTAATTCTGCAGCTTCCTTTAATTTTTATGTGTTCGTGCATCTCTGATCTTGTTCCCTTCCTGTTAAAACCGTTGATAGATTTATGAACTCAGCCACTGAAATCCTCAGTTATTGTTCCTCTCTACATTTGCGCCACAACAGGTCCTTCTTTTCTTTTTTTCCACACCCCCCCCAAGTTTCTTTCTCCAAACCTTATTGGAAAAGATTACTACCCAAACAATCAACAGAGTCTTGGACAGAGAGAGAAGTTCAAAGGTGAAACCCTGGAAGTCCTCTTCAGAATTCTAGGTCGGCTTTGACAAGCAACAATGACCCCTGCTAACAAAAACACATCCAAAACAGAAGAAAAACTTTTCACATGCAGCATTACAGCATAAAAGCATAAGGCATATAGTCCAGACTTCTTACCCGAGTCTTCACTATCATAGCAAGTCCTGCTATATTGCTGTAAATCCACTTGAGGGGGCAAGTCTTGTGTTGACACTGGAGTTCCTCTTGGGTCTGCATACAGCAGCAGCAAAGGCTGATAGTGACCCTTAATGCACTTCGTCACAACATCTTTCCATTTTGGGCCAATCTGAATTAACAACAACAATAAAAAAGTGCACAAGAAAGGTTTTCTGACATAATTTTCTATAAGCAGCTCTCTTTTTCCCCCCCTCATACTTCTTTCAGAGTTTGATTTTCCACTGACATTCTTGAACTCCTCCTATATTCAGCACTGACCTGGACTCACCAAGACGATTCTGGAACAAATCCAACTAAAATCAAGGTATTCACCATCTTACAGCTAAACAAATTACAATTCCTGCTAAAAATATGACTACAAAAGTAATCCTTCCCTTTCCAATTTTTTTTTCCATAAAAAACTTTTCGTCCTCTGAAACATTCTAACTTTATATCAGTCAAAAAAAAAAATTTAAAAATTGCCTTAATCCTTCCATCAGCATAAACAAAGTGAACAATAAAGGAGATCAATAGCATGACAGAAAATTCAAATCAAAGCTAACCACTTTGGTGTGTGAATAATTCTGCTGTTACAGAACCCCTGCAAGCATTGTGACATGCCAGGCAATAATTCATATAGTTATGCTCATCTCAAAAATCTTCCCCACATACTAATACAGGTTTCACCTAATACACTGAATATCTGTTCCAACAAGTTTGCTCCATACACAAGTGTTCTACTAAAGCAGTGCAGTACCTATCCTCGGCAAAGTTTTGCTGCAGAGAAATGTGACTGTGAACAAATGCGAGGATTAGAGTTTTCCCTTTGAGACTGTGCTTGGCATGACTACAGGAGAAAATTTTCCTCTCTCATCTTTGTGCTTCCATGACTAGAAGGAATAAAAGGAGAGTGGTGTGAAATAATGCCAAACAAACTAATGGGATGTAATAACAGCATGCCAAGATCCCAGCACCGGTATCTTTAATGTCAAGGACCTCATGCTTGGTGAAAAGACAAAAAAAAAAAAGCACTAACAGAAAAAGCAGAAAATTTGTTATTGGCAGCAACCACTAGGGAAGACTGGCATCTAGATACTTCAACAAAAAAAACCAAAAAAGCAAGCACTAAATTGCTATACCATTCTCAGCAAGGGAAAAAGATGTATGTTAGCTGTGCGCACAAACAAACTGTAGGTTTTCAAACAGCAGCATAAAAGCAAGACTGGCAGCCAACAGAACAAAGAATAAGGCTTCTGAGACTTCTGGTGTGCTTTTTTGAGAATGCTTTACTTTGCTCAGAAAAAGAAGCAACAGAGTTATGGATCTTGAGTGGAAAAATAGCCAAGTTTCTCAAAATCTGTAGAAAACAGTATGGATCTACGCACAAGTAGCTAACAAATATCTAATGTTTTTCTAAACGTTATTTTCTCACCTCTTTGACATGAGCATCATCAAAGTACATCCACTTGCGGATTTTAGTTTGGAAGAAGAAGGTAGAATAGTGTTTTCCATAGTAACAGATCATTCCCACCAAATACAGCTCTGAGTGTTTTGCTCTGTCATCTGTTACTCTGAAGAAAAGCTTCAAGGGAGGTAAAAAAAAATGCAAGAAAAAATTAATAAAGTGCCCAGAATTTTACACACTGCTTTATGTTTGAGGACCTCAAAGCACTACAGAGAGGTGTCAGGTTTTTACTTCAAAAGTTAGAGAAAACAAGGCAATAAATACTTGAGTAATTAACCAATGTTTAAGCAAATCCAGTGACCTAAACCAGGAACAGACTCCTACCAACTCAGTAGATGCTCAAGAACCGAGTCGGTCTTGGAGACTGTGGCTGTACTTTAAGGAAGACATTTACAACAATGATATATATCTTTTCATAATTTGAAGTGTGGTTCTACCCTGAAAATTTGTATTCTCTGTGTCATTCTTGCCGAGTATATCAAATACTGTTTAAACCATTCATTCCTCTTTGCTTTGTGGAAACAAAGCAGTTCCTGACAGTGAACGGCTTGCATTTATTCTGACTTGACCAAAGACAAATTTATGACAACACCACATAAAAGATGAACTGAAGACACTAGTAGGTCAAAAGAATTTAGCACACAGAAAAAAAATTGTTTTCTGACTATTTAATTGACCATGTTTTACTTAAAAATGCATAGGACTAATTTTTTAGTGCATTACTGCTTTACTGTGCAAGGACCACACTGTTTCATAACCACATTTCCATTAACTTGCACTAATTTTGGGACACTGTGCACTAGGCAAAGCATATTTTTATATATATATGTAAATGTGTACGTATATGTTTTAATTATTTTAATGTAATACCTCAATGCTACAATAAGACACAGCTACAATTTGGTATACCAATAATTCATCTCTAAAGCATCAGCTGATGTAGAATAACTGAATCCTCTAGGGGACAAACCTCTGGATCCCAAACACTATTTCATTAAATCTATCGTTCAGTCACACAGTGCCAACCACCACCTCTCAGAGACTCCTCAGTTATAAATAACTCTTAAGTGTTATGACCACACACTTCAACGTAAAGAGGATTTAAAGAAGTCAGGAAAAAAAGACCAACAAAAAAACCCACCCAAAACTACATTTTGCCTTCAAAAGAAATTGAAGTAAACTCTGCTCTTCAAAAATGACAGAGTACATATGCATTTTCACAGAAATGGCACAAATCCCAATCCAGAATTTCCTTGCACTTAAAAATATTTTTTTGATTCAGAAAAGCTTTGTGTTCTCGAGTAGTTTTTAATTTTCAGTCATTTCAGAAATTCAAGAATACGCAATTACACTAGTACTTTCACAGGTTTTGTGAAGCATTCAGAAACAGGTTAGATCCTTGGATCTGCCCTCTATTCCTCTATTTATGGAAACCAAAAAGGTAAAGGTGGCGAATTTTAATTTTTCTCAATCCAGTACTATAGACTACTGTGAGAAATTGTGTTTGCAGGTAATGTCAAAATACAGAAACTCACATCTCCCAGTTTAAGGCAAGTGCCCAGACTGTGAATCACATCCTCAGCCAGATCAGAGTGGTCCGAGTCCCAAACCAAGCCAATGGTGATGATCTGTGGAGAATTCATCAGCACACGACGAATACGGATCTTTTCCCCACAGTTACTCTGAGGATTTAAATAAAACAAAGCATTTAATATAATCCTACTCTTATTATAATGTTAGGGCAAGGCATTAACAAGTATAAGTTTCAAAAGTACAGCTTCCAAAGAAGTGGTGGTGAAACACAGCAGATATAATATGCTCAGTGTCAAGATATGAGCTTCTTATGTCACAGATGAGAAGGGTTGTCAAGACTATCTGGTATTCACAAGTTTTAAAGTGTTGATTCTTCCTCATACAGCTGATAGTGATTAAAAGGTATAGTGCAAAAGTAGGCTTATTTAAAAAAAACATAAGCAAGCATACATGAAAGATCCCCAAAACATTCTTAGAAATTGGAGGGAAAGCTCACTTTCTTTTGATCACAACCTCAGATTAAAAATTATATTTACAGAGACTGACACTTTATATGACAGTGTCAGGAAAATGTTCAAGGTGCTGCTTTGCTGTTAAAATTGGGTGGCTGCTCTACAAGGTACCTCAAGCATCTCATCTTAGACAGGACAGTTAGGTCAGTATTCATATAAATATGAGAGCAGCAGCTGGAAGATCAGGAGAATAAGACACGCTTTACTAATCCACAGCAGTTTTTCATTTCTTATTTCCTGTTGTGATTCCCTCTCCCATTTTTCCTTTCTAAAAAACTACCAGTGCTCATTGACTGGCCAGCCCCCCCTCAATCTCTAGCCAGAGTATTTCTCAGAGATCAGCTTGCTTGTGAAGCTAAGACACTTCTCAGAGGTCCTTCCAATTCATCACCTGTTGGAATTGGTGGGCATCTTTAAAGTATCATGAAAAAAATTCACCACCTGAATTAAGATATTATCACTGTAATTTTAGCAAACGGTGCATTTTTTTTTTTTCTTGGCAGGGTGGGGGCAGGGCAACACCTATGACAAAGTCCCTTTGCAACACTCACTCCCCCCGTGGCAGGTCACAAAGGTACCTCTATAAGATTCTAGAAAAAAAAAAAACACACACAAAAACATTTTCATACTGAGAATAGTTTCTCACCTCTACAGAGACCAGTTTCACAATTGGATATAATCATTTCAGACACTACAACCAGGGAAGAGATCATAAAGCATTTCTTCCCCACAGCAATCTAGAAAGTTAACCAGAATTTCAGTCCCAATTATCAATGAGAGACAAAAATGAAAAATTCAAACACCAGAAAGAAACGAGCTCAACAACCAGGCAATGAAGACAGATTTTTTCACAGGTAGAGGACTGTGACATTTAAATGTAGATATGAGGTTTTAATATTAAGATGACTATATTCACATATATTTTGCAAGGGTCATTCAAAGTACAAGCATTCCCATGGATTACCTCACAACAAACCTATCTTACTCTCAAAATTGTCTTCTTTGCTTCAGCTAGCTAACATCAGCATTTTCTGCAAGACAGAGGGAATACAGCATCCTGATAAAAAGCTTCCCTTGTATGACTTTTAGGCTACTATTAGTTAAGCCTTAATAGAAAATTTTCCCAAATAGGAAGAAGAGGGGCAACAAGTACTGGCAAGCAATTTTATCCAACCAATTATTTCACAGTTTACTTTGACAAAGAATGTCTTTCTATTAAATTTCCCATGCTTTGGTTATTAAATTAGCTTGACTCATATGAATCTTTTAAACAACAATACAATATCTTAATTTCTTTTACTCAGAAAAGTGAGTGACTATTTGCCAATATTCAAAAAAAAGACAAAAATTATGTTTCAATGGAGACTAAAAGCGAATGTTTCAGAGTTCTAAGTTACAGAAAGTGGTGGGGATAAAATGGAAGTACTTACACTGCCCCCAGGGAACAAGCATACAAGACATTCCTGTTAGAGCCTGTATTGCTTCACTGATGACTGGTGAGGCTCCAACAGTAGCATTACATGAAGCAGCAATTATGCAGCTGTTTCCTGCCCTACCTACTAATCAATACGTAAAAAAGTCTGATGATAACTCTTCTTGCATACTTATCTAAAACCCTGGATCTGGACATACTCAAATTAACAGAGAGAACAAGGTATCAAACTCTTGCTTTAAAGATCAAGCCCTTATGATTAAAAATATAAAAGAATCATCTTATATTTACATTAATTTTTTAAATTTTTCTTAACCCAAATGATACATGGACTTAATTCAGCTGAATTTTGTCAGACTTTTACTGCATTGCAGAACAGAATATTTTTAAGAATAGCAGCCTGTGACCATCAACTGGACACACGCAGTAATTTTTTTTTAAGTGGTTAAACACTAGTCATCATTCCCAACAACTATAGCCTACACTTTCTGATCAGTATATCCCACACTCTGAACAGCAAACCTCACTCAGAAAACCAAACCAATACTCCCTCAAAATTCTCTGCCTCTGGTGTAGCTCTTGCAGATACACTGTGTAGCCTATAAGCCCTTCACTGTCGGGATATTCTCTGGCAGTGGGAAGCAGCAGCCCTTTTCTCTTTCCCTCTGACCAACATTTTGTCTGTATGATACTGGTACAGCAGTTTGATCAACAGTTCAATTTATTCAAACTGAAAGGTAGTAATGAAGTTGAATAGAAGCTTATCTAGGCAAAACAACGCATCTTGTACACATGATTACAGTGACTGGTACCAAAAGTTCTGCTATCTGTGCCATAGTATGGTAGTGCTGAAAAGATTTTACAACAAATAAGTAATTCTTTTCTCATGCTATTATTACAGATGAAGCACAGTACCCTCAACAGAAAGAACCACCAGAGAAACTGGGATGAACTGTGGGAACACTGTTTAAAAAGCCTAGCTAATCAAACCCACTGTCAACATGCAGAAATTTCCTATAAAAAGATTCAGCCTCCAAGTTCTTTGTCATTTCCATGTTTTTAGGTAAGATCCCAGAACTTTCATCATAGGAGGAAAGCAACATGATTGCAGCTTCATGTAATGCTAACGCTGGAGTCCTCACCAACTCTCGTTGAAGCTGACCAGCAAATATATGACACATACTTCTAGCAGCCACACAGGCTCAAACAGGAATGGATTGTGTGGCCATCCCCCAGGGAGCAACGTAAGCATTTCCAATTTATTCACCCTCATCACCTTTTTTGTGGTTTCTAACTCTCTGAAACACTGATTTGTAGTTTCCATCCAAACACTACGTCTATTCTTGGTCTCACTACTTGTGCCTAGTCAAAGCAGCACTCAACATCTGTAGTTTTTCCCTTCCTCCATTGAATAACTGATAGGTACTGAATTCAAATCCAAAGAAAACTCTCTTATCTATCCTTTTTATCATTATGATGAACTAAACCTTGAAAATACTCCTGAGTTACAGGTACACATCAGTGAGACCTACTAAACCTCTTCTGTCCTGCCCATTGTCCCCTCAAAAAGCAAAACTAAGGGTACTAACTGGACAGTTTCGCAGGTCTCCCATAGTGCTGGCGTTCTGTAGTAGCTCTCCAAACATATCTGGAGTGGGTTTCTCTCGTCTCTCCAGCATACAAATAGCCTGATTGCTTCAGTATATAGAAAGCAAGGAAAACAGAAGTTTAATAATGAAATAAAAACATAAGCCCACATTAAGTATATGTTTCACTTACATTTTATGAAAAGTTAAGAACCTTAAAATACCCAATACTTTTTATATTTAAAATTGTAGCACAGAAAAAATCACATAATTATTAAGTGTGAATTACTACATCTCCCATGGTAATACTGCATAAAGAAATCAAGTAATACTTAAAACAGAAACAGTTTCTAGCGTGGCTTTAAATTTACATCTTAAAAGCAAGCATTTTGATAAATACTTGACGTCAAAACGAAATATTTGCTTCAGAATGCTTTCCTTCAGTAACCACAACCCTAGTAAAGCAGCACAGTAAAGCACATCCTTAATAACAAAAGACAAAAAATAGTGTGGTATCTAATTGATTTTGCTGTCCAATTTGAAAGAAAGATGACAATAAGTACCCAAGAGTACTAATGCTCAAAACATGTTCAAGTTTTAAATGGTTTAAGAGGTAAATAAATATATCACGGTTTATTGGTGTTTTTAAAATAATGTGTGACTTAAGATTTATTGAGATATTTCATATGAAATACTGAATACCATTTACATAATTATTTTCCTGTTTTTCTAATAAATAATATTCTGATACACAGTGTCCGCTGGTAACCTAAAGAAAAACTACAGCTCAATGGAACATCAGGTAAAAGACACAAGGGGGAATGCTTCACAATACTCCTGATACACTGGTGAAGTGGTAGCTTTTAACAGAGATCTGCATAAGAGCAGTCAGTTATTTTCAAGACAATTTTTTCGGGCTTTGTAACTACATGTCTCAAATGCAGGACAAGAAACAAAGAAGCCTTCATCCTAATCAAAATTTCAAGGCAGAAGCGAATAACAGACTCCTGCCTCAACCAGATTTAAGCAGCTTTTAACTGAGCGACCACCTCCCAAAAGAAGAGACGACTTTTCTCCTCTAGCATTCACTCAAACGAACTATTACAGAGCAAGAGCTATTGCTCTGTGCACCATCTCCTTTAATGAAAGGTCATGGTGACAAAGCAAGTTCCCCAATACCTAGAAAAAGCAAGAGCTATATCCATCCAAGAAATAGGATTTGAGGAACTTCAGGCTGGTCAGTCTCGCTCCAGTACCTAAAGCGATGACAGAACAAATCCCCTTGGAAATCATCTCCAGGCATACGAAAGACAAGAAGGTAAGTCAGAGCAGATAAGAGTCTCCTATCATAACATCATGGGTTCTGTTAAGGAGGTGAGAGCAGCAAATATCATGTGGTCTCTAGCAAGGTTTCCAAGTCATCTACAGCTGCGAGGTATGGACTCCACAGGTAGAATACAATGTGGACAAAAACCTAGCTGGACCTTCAGACTCAGAGGATCAAAACATAACCAGTAGTCAGTTAAGAGTTGTGCTCCTCAGGGCTTAATACTGGGCCGATGCTATTTGACATGTTCATTAATAACCTGGATGATGAATCAGAATACACCCACATCAAGTTTACAGATGACACCAAACCAGATGAAGCAGTCAATATTCAGAAAGGGAGCCATTCAGAAGGATCTTGACAGGTTGGAGGAAGGAACTGACAGGAACCTCATGAAATTCAGTAAAGGAAAACAAAGTCTCGCACCCGGGACAGAGCACAGTCAGTGCAGCAGTACTGCCTGGGCACTGAATGGCTGAGGAGCAACATCACAGAAAGCTGGTAGAGAAGCTGGGCGCAAGCCAGACTCTTTGCAAAAGCAAACAGAGAAAGGGCAATAGGCAAAAGATGAAGAAAGGGAAATTCTGACTGGATACAAGGAAAAAAAAAATTACAATGAGTGGTTAAGCACTGGAACAGGAACAGGCAAGCTCAGAGAAGTCATGGAATTTCTGTCCTTGAATGTTTTCAAAACTCAGCTGCACAAAACCCCAAGCAGCTTGATCTAACTTTGAAGTTAGCCCTGCTTTAAACAGGAGGACGGAGTAAAAGTCCAAAGGTTCCTTCCAGCATAAATTATTTTTTATTTTTCTTATCTTGCTTCTTAACTCACCTGCTCACATATTAAGGTCTTTCAAAATGTACATGAGTCCTTGACACTACAGTTGTCAGATTCAGAATCATAAACAAGTAGATGCACTGATCCATGCCTAAACCGATAGCTTCCGCTCCACTAAATCCTCATGTTCTTTATCACAGTTATCCAAGCTCCACCAACTTTGAATAAACCATGTTCTGGACATTTAATCTTGTGAAGGTAAAGATCAAACTGCAATATCTGCAGTATTAAAAAAAAAAAAAAAAAAAAGAGAAGTTCTCTTCCCTGTAAAAATCTCAACTCACCAGAGTGAGGTTGTGGAAATATAATGTACCATCTGAATGAAAGGTAACGGGTCAGAGGTGGCACCACAGCTGGTACAAACACACTAAAGAGAAAGAAAACATAATACATGGACAAGATTAAACAGGTATTTCCACAGCAACACTTCTGCTTATATCTTTTTTACCATGGCAATGCATGCCTTAGAAATGAAAATCTGAAACTTGAGAACTGGTGCTTTGTATAAAGCATGTATCATTACCTCACCTGTTCAAACAAAGTCATAGCAAACTTCTGATGGGAAACACAGTGTGGTGCAGTGCAAATATCTTCCTTTGTCTCATCTGCAATATGGAAGTGAATTCGCATTAAGAGGTTTTCCTAGCCAAAGAGAAAAGAAAAAGCAATAAAAGCATTACATCATTTCAAATGTAGACAAAAGTTAAAATATAGATCACAAAAGCTCGTCATACTCAATGTTATAAGCATTATTTACAGAGACAGAAGCCTCCCGCAAATTTTTGAAAGTTGCTTAGTAAACAAAGAAGTCGGCATTTCTTTGATATAAAAGAAAATGACTACCATTTCTGATTTGAAATGTTATGTCAAGTAATCATCTATTTTATTTACAAGAACAGCTAAAGATTCTGTCACTGATTATTCTCAAGTATCAATGGATGTGACCAAACATAAGCGGGATAGCAGCTCTGCAGTTTTAAAATCACTGGGTTGCCACTAACTTCTCCTCATCAACACAAAGTAACCCAAATAAATTTCTATATTCCACAAGGGCTTTGAAATATGGCAAATCAGCTACAAAAGGGGAGAACTAATAAACGGAGAGGTAGACCAAATTCTGCATGAAACAAAAGCACTGAACACTTTCTAGGTATTATTTCACACAACTCCATCTCTTTTCAAGTTCCCAGGAGTTCTTGTCCTAAGACTTCCTCTCCTCCCACGGTTGCCAGCATTAAGCTGGGAGTGCCAGAAGTCTATTGACACCTCTTCCAGCACCACCCTTCTATCACTATGAGATGCCTGGATGGTTTATAGGCCTGCAATAAGCAGGTCAAGACTGATTATTAGGCAAAATAGCTCTGACCCCGTACAATTTCCCTTGAACTTTAGAATCTAAGCTCTTCTGCCATTTACATTAAATCTCTGCCCTCAGGGCTGAAAAGGTTAACTAAGTGAAAAGCTATGGAATTATCTTTGCCTTAAAGCTTAACCTCAAAAGGAACTTGTACCCATTTTAACTGTCCTTGTGCCCCTATGGTTAACCTAACAAGCCTGCTTGTGGGGACTCCCACAATAGTATTAGATGGGCCATTTAGATTAGCTTTCTCAAGGAAGAAACTAAATCAAAAGTTCTACACCCTACAGAACTCTGTTCAAGTGCTGGACTGCATACAAAGATTTGACATAACTGTGCTCACAGGGGCTCCTGTGTGGGCCAATGTAATTTATTTCACTTTGAGGCTTTATTGATATGATCTACTTCCATTTTAAGAAAGCTTATTAAACTATACTATTTTGCTATATTAGTATTCTACAAACACATACTTTGGGTTATCATAAGCCCCTTACCAGTCCACTTAGTTTAGGAGAAGAACCACAATAGGTATATGCATTTACCCTATTTCTGTGATCTCTTACAGTGCAAGTCTACAATTAGGTAGGTATAGGAAATCAAAGATTTAACATATAGGAAGGACTCCACTCTGATAAGTGCTTTACCTAAGAGAAGTTTTACCTTGCAGTAGTAAATCCAGTATGTTTGTAATTTGGTTAAGAATTAACATCTTTGTTAACAACCAAGTAGGATACAAACACACTTGGGCCACCCTACAGACACCATCATTTCCAAAGAGGGCAGCAGCCAACAAGTCAGCAAGACAAAAATACCTCCTTGTTAAATTAAAGAAATTTAGGAGACTGAAGAAGGAAAAGAAGGAAATGTGGATAAGAATAAAATCTTAACATAATGGATGCTGAGAAAGAGTTTGAGTATAACAATAAAGCAGGTGGGTAAACCTAGGGATACAAGATTCATGTAAAAGCCATCTCCCAAACACACTGGTGAGATAACCAGATTTAAAAAAAAAAAATAAATTGTCAGATGGATTACAAATACAGCAACAGAAATATCTGGAGATGATCCGTTTTACTGTTGCTTACCTCACTTACAAACATAGACAGCTGCGTTGGGTTGTGTTTGGTTTACTTATGTGCTTTTACTTTCCTTTAACTAGAGTTTGTGAAAACAATTTCAGAATAACTAGCAAACAAAATGTCCTTTCACTCTTTTGAGGTGATCCTTAAAATCCTAAAAAGAATCCTGGATCATTCTTGCAGTGCAATTTTTTTTCATAATTCATATTCAAGAAACACTTGAGATTGCAAGAATTACATATGCAAAAGTAACTGTGAAAATGGATAACATTGATGTTTCCATTTCAAAATTATTAGTGATGACCCTCAAACCAAATACTGGTTCCCCAATGGATCACTTCAAGATCAGGGATCTCTCTGTGGGCTTTTTGAGGCCACACATGCAAGGTCTCTTGGAATCTGGGGAGAAATGAAAAACAAACAAACAACAAGATTGTGTAGTGGGGGTTCCCATCTATGCCTGTCAAAGCATCTTTCAGTTACACTCACAAAACATTCAGCAGCATCATCCATGATGCCCAGCTGGAAGCGTTGCTCATCCTGAAATGTCTTTGCAAGAGCAGTGCGCAGGGCATCAGAAGGCAGTACCTTCTCACTGCTACATTGAAACTGGTTGAAGATACTCTAGCAAGAAAACAAAAAGATAGTTAAGTTACTGTATTTTCAAAACATTGCTCAAGGTATCTGAAAAAAAACCAACAAACCTTTAACTCACTTTGACCAAACAACACACAGATATTTGTATTGTACAGGGACCGCATGAGAAAATCCTAAAAGTTCCTCCTTTGAAATCATATCCACCTTTGTGTATTCCTTCCTTTCCTTTCACACATACAAGGGAGGGTGGGGAGCTTATGGGTAAGTTTCCTTCAGTGTCAGTCTCCCTCGGATCTTACTGCAAATTTGATTCCTGAAGCAACTACAATGGACACCAAAACCTCCACACTACTTCTTCCTATTTCTCCCTCTCCAGTTCACTTTTTCACTCCCACCTTGGTAGCTTTCCTCTTATATGTGCCACCTTCTTTCCTCTTTCAAACAACTCTTTATGAACATCTTAGCCCTTAAACAGCCACAATCTGCTGCCTGCACCCTAAGGAATTTACCTTCCAGGAATTCTAAGAAGTACGTAAGAATTAGATTATTTTTGGGTTAGCATGCAGGAGGGAAAAGGCACAACATGAGCAGCAGTTCCTATGTATGGCCATAAACCCGCATTTTCATAACTGTAACTCACAGGTCATCTGGGTAATCATTTGCAAGGACAAGTACTTCTACAAAGAGGCATTATTGTTGAAAGTGTGGGTTATATGCACGAAAGTTCAGTATATATTCCCAACTGACTAAAAACCTGCCTTTATTTTGTGTGTGTGTGTATATGCGAGATATCCAAAAGATCTTCTGAACAGTTACTTAACTTTCATTGTGCCCTCCTACAAAAACAGGATCACAATTCTGTATGCAAGATCCTCAGTTTAAGTAGAAACTTCTAGCCCTTATTTTCATACAAGACCATTCTGTCTTCATCACCACTCCGCTCTACTTTCTACCTCCATCCACGTCAATCTCAAAATTCTGCTTGTCCTTTCCTGTAAAACTTTCCTCACAATTTCCCTAAAGATTGCAGAAAGCTCCATTCTTACTGGAAGAGAAAAAAAGGATTATCTTCAATCTTGCACCACTTGGCTTTTCTGCCTTCTGAATTTAGTCAAACAAGGAGAATGCCAGCTTCAAACTAGTTTGCCAGTTTGGTTTTCTTTCAAATCTATAGCGAGAATCTGTAGTGACGTTGATTTATGTATTACTTTCTCCCTTTATTACAGAAAGCTTCTCCCCACTATACTCAGGATCTATGTTAATTGGAAATAAAAAAGCTGAATCTCTCTCTCCTTTAACTATTCATGTTTGCTTCTTATTAGGAAGCAAGCAGGTAAACTGGGAGAAGGTTTGCCAAACTGTACAATCTCGGCTGCTTTGAAGAAGCTGAAAGAGTGCAGAAGACAGCTGTCACTGCACAGCTGGCAAACCAACCTCCATGCCCCTGCCTTTTCTGGCCATAGGAACAGTACAATTTGTAGTGTTGACATATTATTTAATACAGATGTTAAAGACCCATCTCTCTTTACGGCTATTTTTATTTTGGTAGTCCTTATGGTGCTCATTCATGGGTAAAGGCCCACTGTGCTGAATCCCATAGCTCTTCCAATATTGCCTTTATTAGGGTATCAATGAACTATGAGGAAAGAGAAGGCTGTGAGGCAGTAAGTCTCACGCTTCGTGAATTACAGACAATACCTCTCCTCAGTTACCTTCTACATATACATATATAAAAATTGAAAGAATGACAAAGTCTCTGTACTTAACAACCTTGATTCCCATTTCTGTCACTCTGATAACAGAGCAAGTTTCACGTTTCATTAGTAAATTTTCTCATTTCACTGGACCTCAGAAAAAATAAAAAGGCAATAAATCATAATTCCATCCTGCTTCGGCACTTTATATTAAATAATTTAAGAGCACTCAAAAATATTCACAACTGTGCTTTAGAAATGTGTGTATTCTGGTTATCATCAATCTCACGTCATAGATCTGGAAGTTGAGGCACTCGCATAATGACTGGCAGGCAACCTCACTGCAGGGAACTGATGGACAGGACATGATTTACTTCAATGACAGCTCTGAAAGGGCTCTGCACTCTTGGTGGGGAGGAGAGAATCAATGCAGGCTCCAAACTAGGTAAAAGCAGAAGCAAGCAAGCAATCCAAACCTCATATTTTAAATTTCCATCTTTAAAAAAAAAGAGAGTATGCTTTACTTTTACTCCTAACATACCTACTAGTTAACATAAAGAGACCCAGTAAGGAAAAAGTGATCCTGATGATTATAAGCAACTGTTTTTCCACAAGATCCTGCATTTTAATTTTTTTTGCATCACAAAATAATTAGAGCCTTCACAATTAAAACCAAAAAAACCTTTCATTAAACAGCAGAAAACTGAAATTTGTTACCACAACCACAGAAGTAATTAATTAATATCAAAGAATTCTGTGAAGAATTCTAGTATGTAAAAGTCAAGGATTAAAATATCCCAATATTATATAGAAGAATGATTTCTAAAATTTGTAGTGACATAGTACACAACGGTACAGTCTTATTTACATTATGAGGAAAAATCTTATCATGTCATTGCACAGTGCAGTTTAGAGCACACTGGAACACAGCGCCTACAGGAAGTCCCAAAAGCATCTCAAATGGGGTCAAAAGTACTTTAAACACAGGGGGTTTTGGTTTTCACTGAGTTTTGGTCAGGGTTTTTGAGGTGGGGGTTAGGGTGTTTTTTTCTGGGGGGGAGGTGGGGTTGTTTCCCTTTTTCCTTATTTTCAAGATAGGTTCTTTGCTCGCCTTCAGAACAGGTCTTTCTTGTCCCTCAGCCTCAGATGGACAGGTGCGGCATTTCCTGCAGTTTCACCACTTTAAGTTATCTAAGTCAGATCTCTCTCCTTCATTGCAGGTCTTGCCCTTGAGTGATACTGTTAATCACTAACGTATTTGTTCTATATACAGGTCCAGGCGGAGACCAGGAAAGCCCTGCTGATTCTGCCCCAGGAAGTTTTCATGACACCTTTTCTACAAGTGCTTCTGGAACTTAATGAGAACTTTACATATGAAACATTTAAACTTTGTTGTTCTCTTTCAAAAACTTCTTTACCTGAATTTGAAGATAGTGAAAATCCCATTAGAGTATGCACCACACTGACAATCTCTCTGAATGAGCACATTCCAACACAAAGGAGCGTTTCCCTAACAGCAGCAACAATATGAAAAGACACTGCTAAAGGCTTCATGAACAAGGTAAGTCTCTCCTATCTTACCAGTTTTCAGTAATTAAAATCAAGGATGCAGAACAAAAAAAAAACCCACCAAAACACAACATATATTAGCTTAACATAAAACCTGAGCAATTACTAATATTGAATTAGCAGCAGTACTTTGAATTCTACACTGATGACCTATTCTTGGCATGTCAGTAAGTCTTACAAGCCAAGACAGAGAACAGCATGAGCAAGGGATTTTTCGGACATGAAGTATGCCTTCTGGTTACACTGCATTCCTGAGGTCTATATGAAAAGGAAGCCCATCTTCTTCCATACCCCCTTCCCTACAGATCTTCAAAGGTCTGGAAAGAGTGGCAGAGACAGCAGAATCAGGAAGCACAAACATTCTTTAAGAGGAATAAATGGCCAAAGTCCCCCCAGTTGCAGCTAGTACTTCCCCAAGTACTAAGTCAAGATCAACTACAATTACATAGTTGATCTTTCACCAGCTGGCTCTCAGGGGCATCCAAATGTGGAAATTCCTTAACCATCCCAGGCAATCTACTGTAGGGCCTCACTTGGCTTATTACCATTCAGAAGGTTTTTTTCCTAGTTTTGTAACTGGAAGCTTTGTGTCCTTTCTACTACAGCTCTGGGCTTTTGACATACAAAAGGCTTGCGGAGTCAGTGGTCTCCCAAAATAATCTCCTCCAGTCTGGGAAGCGTGGGCAATCAACATAACTTTCTAAAGCTTCAAAAGAAAACAACCTAAGGTTTCAGACCAGGAATCTTTATCATACAACTATTCAAGTTAAAAGCTGGCTTTCTATTTCAGAATGCTAAAATTCACGTCCATGATCATAAATAGAGTTGTTCTTCAATTGGTTAGAGAATAAAGATAGTAAGTATTTTTTGAAGTAATTCATGGGATTGACATTTTAGAGTTCTTTTAAGCTTTAAAGATTTGGAAAACTGAAATATCTGTGAATCTGCTCCAAATTATCAGTGTTTGGAATCCATTTTCTCCCTAGGAAAAAAGTACTCAATTTATTTGGGGTAAACTGACATCTGCAATGTGTGTCTAACCACACCGATGAAACAAAACCCAGACTTGATATACACGCACATATGATTTTTTAATCAAGCATGTAGAAGCAGGCTGGCATAAGAATAAATTGATGGCTGAAGACAAGAGGCAACAGTTACTTAATCAGATCAGTGTCCACGCACTGTAAATTCAAGTTCTGTCCTTGGCAGCTTTCTGAGAACTATTTATTCTCTTCCAGCATTGTGCAGAAGTTCCTTCTGGATGGGGATATTGCTGCAGCTCTAGTGGCATGGTATTTATTTCAAAGAACAAAACAATGTTCCCCCCAAATGCTTTAGTATTCCCCACATGAACAGTTTCTGCCTTTTAGCAAAAGTTGCTAATATTAACATGGCCAATCCTCATCCTTCTCTCACCGCCCTTCATATCAATATTATTCTTGCTGTCACTCACTTCTGACAGTATTTTTTATTATTTTTTTTTAAAACTTTCTCTCCATTTCAATAGCATACCTTCTTTCTGCATTCCATTCAAGGGACTTCTTTTTCTTGTCTACAGTACATAACCTCTCATCCAAAACACCACACTCTTCTGATGCAGCCTCTAACTCAGTACAACAACCTGTTTCAATAAAAATTCTGGCTGCTAAAATCACTTCTCTCATGCAACTGCATCAGCCTCCACCCACAGTGTTTCTACTAGCTCACTTTCTTCCCCACATTTCCTCATTTTATATTCACCTTCAAGTGTGCAAATGATCCTGGCTCTATTTGGTTTTGTGTCTTTGGATCTCTTTCCAAACCTCCAAGTCCGATAACAATCAACCCAGATTTCCATTACTCCTTTCTTTTACAATCTCTCTTCCGTTTTTACTCACGCTGCACCCCAAAGGTCCCTAATATGGACTATACAGTCAGGCATCCTGGTTACTACCAAAAATCAAATAAAAAAATATACTTTCTGTGAGCTTTGTTTAGGAGGGCGTCAGGAAAATAAATCCAAATCAAAGAGCGTCCACATCAACTAGGTGACAATTTATTAACTGCTTGATCAAGATCAAAAGAGGCAGTCATTATTTGGAAGCTTCAATAACGAGTTTATTAACTCAGGAACAAGTTTATTTGTCAGGCAGTTAACCGCAAGTGCCCATTGAAAAAAAAAGTTTAAACAACAAAAGTAATTATTTTCTATAGTTTTACTACTGTTTTACCCTAAAATACTATCCTGATTTGGAAAAAAGCACAAAATAAGAGAAATCTTTGCAACCAATTTATTACTGTCTCAACCATATAATGAACTTTTCATAACAACTCCCTCCATCTCAATCAAGTAGCTAATCAGAACCACAAAACTACAGACATTCCACTTCTTTAAAGCCTTCTAATACCCTATTGTTCTCAGTTTTCACCTTTGAAAACAACATAATTTCTACACAGAAAATCCACGTTCTTCCTGCTTTTGTTGCACATGACTGAATTAGAAAAGAGACCAGCCATACTGGAATTTATCAATCAATAGAGCATTCTTCTTTGCAAACGACAAAAAACACTCTGTCCTATATCCTGGCACTATGGAGCTCCCAGTACAATCCCTGGAAGGAGAACAAACTCTCTGTGGCATGCTCAGTACAGTGGACGGATTTCCCCCTTCCTGCCCTCTTCCAGCTGTGGTAAACAAACACCAAAGCAAAGTCATGCTCTAGAAAAAGGAAAATAAAACACAACACAGTAGACTTCAACATTAATAATAAATCAAAAAGCTGTTCCAGTGTTAGGGCAGGCAAACTACATAGCGGTAAGGACAGCTTGTGTATTGAAAAAAAACACTTAAATAATGCCACATCTTAAGGAACTGTGTTTGGGATTCCAGCACAGTCTGCAGCTCACCCTTGTCTTTTTATAGCTGTTGATGCAAGGTTCCTTCAAAATAACCAATGAACTTGTGTCTGGAGTGATTTCAAGGTTCGTTTTGTAGCCACATAAACATTGCCAGGTAGCACTGCAAGTTTTAAAATCACTTCAATAATCTGCACAATGGATGTCTTCAATGTGGTATAAAAATAAAACATGATGTTATGTCAAGTATGACATCACTGTCCTGTGATTCCTCATTTTATAAAAAAAAAATTTAAAATTACAAATCACATTTATAGAGCTAGCTGAGCATTTACAGTAAATACTGTGTATGACATCAGAATCCCTAGAAACAGTTGCAGCAAGCCAAGAAAGTGTGGAAAAAATATAACTTCTTTGCTGTTATTCAAAGACTAAATTTAGCTTAGTGAAGACTATCTTCCTCTAAAGTCCATGGGAAGAGAATGTCACCTTTAGAGCAATGGTTCAAAGCAGGGGAAGAGCGTGAACCCTCCCTGCACCAACACAGGAGGTATCTGGTAACCTGTGAAGAGAACCTGGAGTGGAGGGGGGACACAATGTAGACTCTTCCCCCCACTGCTCCTTTCCCAGGCCAGGCTGGATTCTGAACATGCCAGCACGCTTTGGAGAAGCACAAGCATGTCCTGCCTCCTCCTTGCTTGGTCTGGACAGGTATTTCGGGTAGATCCACCTGGCAGCATGCAAGGCTAATTACCTCTCCCCAGACCCTAATGGGAGATTTTCGAATGGTATAGAGCTCCAAATTCTTGGGTTCCCACTGGATCCAGCCATATCTTCTCCCCCATCTTAGCAAAGCCTAAGGCAAGATTCAAGAGAAAGAGGATGTCAAAGACCTGGAGGCCAAGCTTGGCATTACCCTGGCAGGACAACAGTTAAAGGCTTCCAGAGCAGATGGGAGGGCTGGGGCAGGGGAAGATGAGCAAGAAAGGGAAGGGATGATCCTGCTGCACTTGGACACGAAACATGCTCTTGGTGATGCTTGCAGTATTAGGTGAATATTAAGCCCATTATCCCATTTGTCTCATACAAGTTTACGCATAGCATGTGCCAGCCAGCCAGACTCTTACAGGAGGAAAAGAAAAAGAGCAGTTTGAGAACACTGATCCAGAGGGCAACAGAGACCAAGCAAATACCTTTAACAGCCTTTTTTTCACCCCCTCTACTGCCTGAAGTTTCTGAAGATGAATGTGATCATCTCCACGGTTTGGGGCTACCCCTTTTGCATGCCTTTATCACTTAGTATCCATAAGTTTTCAGTTGCATGCAAGCAAAACAGCCTTTTTTTCTGGTGTTTGGGTTTTTTTGGGGTATGAGGGGAGGTCTGCATCCCCAGTTTCACTTAGCATTACGTGACACCCTTTACTACTCACCTTTACAATATTATTTGACCTGGTAACAATATAAAAATAGGGGGAAATTTTCAAATATTTATGTACACACATCAACATTCTACACAAGTGAATCAAGGTGGAAACTTGTCACAATATCACCCAGAGAAAAAAATAAAATTGTGAGACGCTTTACAAATATAATGGAACCAGGAGTAAAACAGTTCTCTTGTATAGTTTTACAATAAATGTCTGTAAACTTCCTGAAGGTTCTGGAATAGGCTTGGGTAGAACACACTGAGATTTCCCATGAAGTACAGACTGTAGATAAAGAACACACTAACATTTTGGTTTGGATTAAAGCCAGTTGGAATTCACTTATTTACTTTGGTTACTTTGGTATTGGTTACTGCTCATATTCAGAAATACTTGTCCAGATAACTCTTTACTTGTTTATGCATTTCTTGTTTTTTATTGCACAGTTTTTTATTGCACATTGAGTTTTGTGAGCTATAGGAATTCTGCACACAACCAGATGCAAGTTTTCTGAAATGTTCAAAAGTACTTGAGGATTTGGTGCAACATTGATAGCTTTGTTGGTAACTAAGGGTTGTAACACCTTCTGGCTAAGCATGGCATTGGTAAGAACTTCAGATAGGAAGCAAACAAAAACTAAATCCTTGCAGATATCTGGGAGCAGGAAGAGAGAGCAGCAATTTTTTCAAAGGCTGCTTAAGTTAAAAAAATAAGCATATGGCTGCAGGCGTCTTTGTCCAGAGTTTCGGTTCCCAAAGGTCCATCTTCTCCTTTTTCCCCATAACATTTCCCCCCCCTTTTTCAGTACTCTCATTCAGAAAAAGACTTGTTACCTTTATACTAAAACCTCTCAACTCTGCCTCAGCCTCCAGTCTACTTTCATTCAAATGGCAGAACCTGCCTGATCTCCTGGTATTTCCTTGCCATATCTTGCTGTTAGGTTAAACCCCAGAACAGCAAGAGCTTACATTCCCGATAATTTCCTAAATCCTTTTCTTTTTATACTCATCTCGGCTACCAAAAAATGCCAACAATCACTTGGCTATACTCGAGGGAATGATCAAAGACTTAGCTTCAAATTATTTATCCCGCTGAACTTAGTGAACTCAAACCAGATCCTGCCTAAGTCTTGCCGCTTCCCTGTAAGGAAGGGGATACATTTAATACTCCATCTTTTCTTTGTCTGGATAGCTGTATTTCTCACTTCCGATGTGCTGTCTTGCTCCTAACTCACTGTTATATCCTCTTCTGATGATATGTTGTAAATATCATCCTGTCTCATCATTTGAACAAGTATGTCCTGAGACAAATTGCCCTTCAGAAAGAAATAACTTATCTTCTTTCACGCCTTAATAGCCTCCTCTTTGCTGTTCTTTTGCAAGAGAAAACCCCTCAACAACAGTCCAAAAAACTCACTAGATAACTCATTTAAAGCCTGTCTCTACCAGAGCACCTGTAAAGTCACTTAAAAGTAGTAAGACAGCTATTATGCTACAAGTACTGCCTGTGAATTTCAGATGATCTTAATTTAAACCTTGCACTCTCTATTTTGCCATATTTGTAAGACATGCTGTCTGTCCTTTTCATTACTGCACACAGAATTCATGACACAATAAATTCTCCCACAATGAATTTAAATATTTAGTTGGATTTTACAACCCATTTGTGATCAAAGGAAATGTCTCAGTCCCAATCTCAGAAAAAAATTCACTGCTCAGGAAGATTAAAGCTGGTATTTTCATCGTGTTTGCACCACGACCAGTTCTCCCCCAAGGTTAGAGGGAGCCGTGGATTTGAAGTAGCAAAACTTAGAAAGGAGGGCACAAAACCCAGAAGTGCTAAAAATCAATGGGTAGAGACAAATGGACGTGTAGGATTGCACAATTTACTCAAGTACATAACCATACTCAGAATCAGAGCTAGCATCTAGATCTTACTGTCCAGGCAGCATCTATGACAGTCAGTTATTGTACCTGTATCTATAAACAGAATTGATGTTTTTTTAAAACAGAGACCGCAAAGAGCTGAGCCATGTAATGCAGACATCAATATCTACAGTAGAAAATACCTTTTAGTCTTACATAATCAACCGTTTTGAGCAGAAAGGCTTAAAGCTAAATGGCCTTCTCCATGCTCATGCTGACATTTAAAGTAGCTCTGAAGGAAAGGTGACTTCTGAAGATCATTCTAACTGTATACAGTATGATATTTACACACCAAATGATAAATCAGAAAAAACAAAGCAAACTGATGTTTTACTGGCTGAACCAATCTTTTAAACAACATGGAGGCTCACAATGATCCACACTCCCTTGATAAGAGTCTTTGCATCTGAAACTTTGCTATAGTATTTTCACAATTTATTGGCTTGTACATATTTTAAAAGCAGTACTATGAGTGTCTTGGGCCAGATTTACCTTTGCTCTTACAAATTTACAGATGCAAGTTTGATTACACATATTAATCAAATATTAGAAATATTTCTGTTCCATTTTTTAAAAAATTGGTTTTAATTTATTTCCAACTTTTACCTTAAGAGCACAGAAGATGCAAGAATCACCCATACATTTGTGCGTTGTGATTTGCCGGAAACTGCGTCGAAAAATATCCAGGTGCCAGAGAACCTGAAACACAAAACCAGGCACAGCTAATTTTATGAATATGTAAAACAAAGTGCTGCATAAAACTCTGGCTAAAGTCGCACATGCTAAATGATCCCAGAAGTACACTAATGTCAGTGAATATCACCTTTAAAATGGGATGCCTCTTATCTAACTGCAAGGTTACACTTTCATCTTTCTTCCTCGGCTGTAGCATTCACATACATTAATTTACAGTAGGACATCCCTCTGAATTTCTCAGCATGTGCTTTTAGATTAAAAAAGCTTTCTTCTTTGCCTGTGTGATAGTGCCAGCTTAAACAGCACTTGCCCTGACTGCTTGCCCAAGCTGCCACCACGGCCAGCCATTGTGCACCATGAGGCTGGCCAGAGCTGCCAATGACACCCCACTGACTGCTGGGGCCAAAACTCACCCATCCTTCCACCTCCTAGCCAGCCTCCTTGTTCCGAGCAGAAAGCCCAAACGCTGGAAAAATGGAGCGCCAACAGCATACACATTAAGAAGTTATTGCAAGTCAAAACAATAAATTACTAAAAGCTGTTATGCCCAATATTATCATTAGTAAGTGTATTTACGTGCCATGATTACCAGCAGATTTTTAACCCTAACTTGTGTGGGCAGTTATACTTTTCTCTCAGGACAGGTATGGTGGTAAGACCAGGTCTGTTACCAGGTATGGTCACAGCATATAAAAGCAAGTAAGCTTTTACGTGTTCTGTTAGCAACAGTGAGAGACAACATTTGCTGTAACAGCACCAAGTTTTATTCTTAAGTTTTACCACTGAATCTGTGCAATCTTGGACAACTATCTAAATTCATATCTGTAAAATAGCAACAATACCAATCTCCAAGGTGTCTCACAATCTGCTTTTTATATATAAATGTGGTTGGTTCTGCTTATTTCATTTTCAACTAACAATAACTGGACCTTCTTGTAAGCCTCAGAGCCACCAGCCTTTCAGGAGGCAAAAACTCACACTGAAAGAAGCCCTGACCTCAATCACGTCCTGCCAGGTTCCGGACAGAGCAGCAAGGTCCAGGCTGGCATCTGAGTGGCTAAATGCTTTGTTAGCATACACAGAGGGACCACACTTCTTATTTCTGATTAATCTGTTCAGAGCAACTGGCTAGAAAAAAAAATATAGCACTGTGAAAAACATTGTGCTGGTTTCAAGGAGTGCTCCCAGCTGAAACAACTTGTTAACGAAACCATTGCACACAAATATTACCCAAAATTATATTTAAAATCACCTTTACTGAATATGTAAAATCTGTAAAGTTTCCCAAAACTTCAGAATTTTCATGGCTATGTTTATAGCCAAACTCTCCCTATACTTAAGGGTCTGGGAGGCAACATAAGCCTTGGAACCATCTGATTACACACAACATTCCTGAAGAACTACTGCAGACTTCACAGGACAAAAAAAATAATACGTTTAGGAACGAGTCCAATTTTTCAATGTAATTGCCTTTGGAGTTTATCTTGAATGTTTATAGAAATACTAAATAGTAAGGAGCAACAAACATTCAAGAGTCTCTCAGACTAACACTGAATGTTAAAAAATGAAGATAAAAAAACTCCAGAAGTATGTATTTTATGAAATTATTACCATCTTGTTGTTTGGTTTTTTTAAATTCAGCTTTGACTGTAAATATTTTTTGGTATCCTACCTCTCTTGAGCTTTAGAAGAAAACAGTTTATGTAGAAGACTAAAGGCCAGGTCGTAGGCTTTCACCTTCCTGTATGGCATGCAGCTGATGTTAGGCTGTACTTAATTCTGACCAAGGTTCAGTAACTCAATATTAGGAGGCAGCCAGTGATTACACCTTACAATTTGACAGGAGCAATTAATACGGTACATCACTGGAAACCCCACTTTTCTTACAGTAAGTTCCTTTTGTACCCAAGTCCTGTATTTCACGGCATATTAAGCCTATTGAGGATCACTGGTGTTTCTATTTGCGTTATTTGCATCACAGCGTTATCTTGAAGCATGAAGTTAGTAGATAACTTAATCATGGCTATGGGAAAAAAAAAACCACCCAGCAAAAACAGGGACACAGTCTGTGCTACACAGACAAGTCATACGAAGGGAAGGAAAGGGTGGAGAAAGAGTTTTAAACCGCAGCCAGAAGGACTAAATCTCAAATGTCAGACATTCAAAACATCTAAATGGTGACAATACCAGTATAGCAGCCATATCACTCCACTGAATTTTTGACACAGGAAAGGGGTTTTTTTCTAAATCAAAAAGGTAGAGACTCAATCATCTAAACTAAGCTACAAATTAACAGTTAGAAAGAAAATGGACTACATGAAAAGGATCTTACATAGGTATTATTAACCCTTGAACCTGACTGGTTCAACAAAAAAGTTAAATTTACTTTTAAGGAGCACACATACTGCAAGTTATGCCACATTCTGTTATTTTAAAAGAAATTCTCTACATATATTTTCATATTTGGTTGACATATTTTTGGTTTACACAAAAAAATGATTCAAGTACACTAAGCGACAACTATGCGAATGCTATTGATTTCACCAGGAAAACCTGAAAATTAAGAAGAGTTGTTCTTTAGCTCAACTACTCTACATTTCCAAACATAGCTTTATTCTATTTGGGCCCACAAACAATCAAGTAGTGAAGCCTGGCTATATATGTTGCACAGTCAAGCCTAAAAAATACTGCAATAGACTGAGGACAAAAACAGAAACATTTTTTTATTATGCGCTCTTACCTGTAGTGCACTATTCAGGAAGCAACTGTTCTGTCCTGGTTCATTGCTGAGACCTTTACTAGGTGCTATTGAGGTTGTATTTCGTGGAGTAAACATGCCCTGTACATTCCCCCGACCCACAGAAAAGTAATTTCTTTTCCAAGACATCTTCTTTTTTCAGCTGTAGAATATGCAGGTTTAGGCTGACAGAGTATTTGTCTTGATCAGACCCTTCCTTTCTTTCACCAACATTCAAAACAGGAACAACATCCAATCTTCTTTAAATTATAGTTTAAATGGAATTTATCTTTTCATAGGACACAAGCAGTTTGCTTCTTTCAAATCCAGCCCAGGATGCTATTCTTCATTTGATGTTTATGTATGCAAAAACCTCTTTTACAAGCAGCCACATACAAAGTTTGCAAAGAGAAGGAATCCATGGTCATGCAAGTTCATCTGTTATGCCGCTTCTCCCTCTTCCAAACAGGCAGTGACTTCAGGGAACAAATGGCAAATTAAGGAGGTCCCAGAATCAAGAGGAGAAAAACAACAGCTGCCTCCCACACCTCAAAAACCCCAGCTCCTCTAATCCTTTTATAATCCTCCTGCAGAAGATGGGAAAAATCCAATTAGTAAGGGAGCAGAGAAACCAAAACCAAAATAAAACCTTGGCAGCTCCCTTTCAGTTACATCTGTCTTGGGTGACGAAAGACACATCATCCTCACAGGGGAAAAAGAAGTAATTCCAGGACTTGAGAACGAAGAGCTTTAAAGCAGTAAGAAGACTCCAATACAGTTCTTCTAATTCTGCATGCAATCTTTAGAAGTTTCTTCTCCTGATCCTGCTTTTGCAATCGGAATGCCCGGCCGTGCCAGAAAGCTTGAGAGAGAAAAATAATCAAAGGCTTGCGTCATTTAATTACTCTCTTGGTCTTGTGGTGTTCTGCCAAGACCAGTGTTGCCTCACCTCCCACAATACACTGAATCTTCTGAGACAAAGCAAAAAATATAAACCTTCCTCCACCCAAAAAATAAAATAACATGTAGAAGAACAGAGAATTCCAAGAAAAGTATGTAAGAGCAAGAGGTCTGGAGTATGTTGGAAGTATTAAAGAAGAAAGTTAGATTAAAAAAATAAAACACAACATTCATGTGAACTCCATGGCAGTTTTCATACATAACCTGTAGAATCTTGAAGTGTTAAATTTCTTTAAGATATCTTAGTAATTCAAACAATAGTAAGAGGATTTGTGATTCTGTGAATACATGCTAGCACCTCGTCCACCCTAGAACTGGGATTTTGCACTGCACTTGGAAGGTTGAAAAGACAAAGGCACAAGGCTCTCCCCTGACTCAGCAGCTACAGCTCTTTCCAGAACAACAATCCCCAAATTTTCTTAATCAGAAACTATGTGTATTTCTATAAAAAGTTACTTTAATTTATGTACACGGGATATACAATCTCTTCCAAAAGACACTGATGCTTCTGAAGAAGCCGGAAGAATCATTCAATAGAAACTGCTCTTCCCATCACAAGTTCACTTTTGCCCTGATCTCACAGGAAACACGAAAAAGAATTTGATCTAAGAAATTCCTAGAAACAGGAACTACAAGATTCATGGCAAAACGTTTTTTAAAGTTCTCGCAAGTGTAGCCCACCTATATTTACTTTACAGACAACTGCATATTTTCCAGAGACATCCCCAATGACATTTAGGGTTATCCCATTTTTTTATACACATAGTAACAACTGAATGTACGTATTAGGGCTGTTAGAAGCAAGATGACTATTCCACATGTTCTGAAGTAGTAATTGCAGCATGAAGTCACTATGAAATAGACACATAAGAGAGATGTTTGTGCATCAGCAAAAATTAACTAAGAGAATAATTCCTTCCAAAGATATCCTGGGTATCTGTGAAGGCACGTTGTTCACCTTCCACACAATTATAAATTCTTCATCAAAACACAGAAAGAACTTCCTCAACATCTGCAAATGTGTGACAGCAGCCTAACCCTTTCCCTTCTAGTAATATTTTGTTTGTACTTCTACTAAACTCATTCTACAAATATTAATGAAGTCTCAGCATTGCTGTAAGGCAGGCAAATATCTGTATACAGGTGAATACTCTTCTTGGTTGCCAGTGTGCCATGCAAAATTTTCAGCTGTGTTTGCAAGCCTGCAGACACAGACCATTACCATGCCCGTCGTGCAAGATTCCTGAGCACTGAACGTATACAGGATTCATTTCAAAGCAATTTCGGCCTCATCCTCCTTTCTTTGCTCAATCCCTTAATGAACCATTAGCCAACTATACTGTGTGAGGTCATTCGGTTTCAAGCAACAATTTAAGGATCTCTGTAAACCACGATGACTTGCAATAGGTGCAAGTGGCTGAGCCTGTGCCGCAGAGAGGGAGCCGAACACTGGGTGGAATAAGCTGAGGCCAGCAGGCTCTCTGCTAACTCACAAAAACCCCTGAGCCAAGCACTCTGCCTTCTCCTTCCCACAGCACCTATGAAAAGATGGAAAAATACAATCCAAAACATGCACAAGACGCACAGCAGTGAGCAGCACCTATTCAGTGGGCTTTAAGTTCCAAACAAGATTCTGCTCTCAAAACGGGCTCTAGAACTTTAAGTACTTTTTGAGCCAAGCTGTCCCAGTTCTGACAAAGTGAATACATTTTTCCTATTGATTTTATTGTCCTGGAACCAGAACCAGATTAGAGGCTTTCTAGTTCACCTGTCATTGCGGCAAAGCTACTGCAAGCTGGCCAGGACTCTCGCAGTCACTGTGCAAGCTTACTGCCTGCGCTGCCTTTGTGCAGGCTCAGCAGAACTGACTTCTTAACGCACATTCGCTATCACTGCTCACGGGAGAGAGTTGGGTTTGCTCCTTTGGCTATAGGGTCTTTGCAGAACTAAGAACAAGCAGAAAACACTTAGGCTGGTAACCACCCAGTTACGACAAAACCAGATCTCTGGAGACAAACATCAGCTTTGCACTTTGCCAACCTCTAAAAACTTACCAACATTATCTAATAGCTACAAGACGGAATCCCAATTAGTCTGAAATATATATAAGACACTATTCGTATGGATTGTTTACAGATCCACTTAACTTCTGCTCTACTATAAAAAGGGTAACAAAAAGCAAGCAGGAAAAAAAATTTTTGTAAAACCCAACCACCATTATTAAAATATCCTCGTTTGTTTCTACTACCACTGACAAACCATCAGTAGAAAAAAGCTAAGCCTCTCATACTTTAGACACCCAACATACAATTGCTAAGAAAACAGCAGGGTTCTGTAAGGGAAGAGGAAGGCTATTGCTGCGCAAGCCTGTCAGCAGATGTAGGTGTTCTCCAAGGATGCTACTTCTCCCAGACACTGTGTAAGCTTGTAAGCGATCCTAACCACAGAACTAAAGAAAAAACAAAATTTACATTCCAAAATGAAATCGTGATAACACTTTGATGATACATGCCACGGGCTTCAGAGAATTATATAGTTAAGTGAGAAGAAAACATTTTCATACATTGTCTCTGATTAAAGAAGTTTTTGAGAAAGCCTGCTCCCCTATTAAGAACACATAAAAGCCAACATCTTTTTAATAGCACAAGGAAAACCCCTACAACTGAATTGCCAATGGAGTTTCCCAGCCTCCGGTAGCATTTTAATGTTAAGTGACAACAACTGCAGCTCCACTTAACTGTTGTATTTAAAAAACAAAACAAAACAAAAACCAAAACCAAAAAAGCAAACACACTTTTGTATGGAATCAATGGAAAAATGACCAAAAACCCACCAAAACCTCTCCAGGTGACAGATTCAAAAGCTGCAGCTATTGTATGTCCCAGTGGCAGCTTGTCATGACTCTAGAAAACTGAGTCTGAAGTAAAGGTATTATCAGACTGGAGAAAACTATTCTTCTAGAAAAGAGACAGGATTCTCATTGCTGGAAATTGTACTAATACAGAAATATGACCAAAATAGGACGAGTGCCAGATTGAAAAGCATAAATAATGCTCTTGGTTCATTACTCAAAACATTATATTCGAGACACAATGAACTGAGGCAGAAAGCCGAAAACCTTTTAAGGTACTTGAATTTTGCTTATCATATTAAGACGACTATTCATCGCAATAAAGTACTAAATTAATCTAGCCAGTGTGACTGAAAAAGTCAACTATATCCCTGAAAAGTTGTACAGCCTTATAATAATGTTATATAAATGTTATAATAATGAGTAAATAATATACATAAATATATATATAAAGAATTCTATAATAAAAATTAGATCTTCCCTTGAATTCATGCTGTTTAGCAACAGCTTTCTTTAGGAAGGAGGGAGGGCTCCCAGCCGCAGAGGCAGGCTCAGCAGACAAAAGAAGGGCACAGGGCACCACTCCCATCGCAGCTCCAGCAATGCAACCCCAGAGCAAAGCTGGCCATGGTTCAGCATGTGCCTCTGGCCTGAAGAAACCTGATGTCTGTCCTCGGGACAGCAGAGCACAGCTCTCTACAAGACACGTACCACAAAAGAGTTCAAGACCCTGTTCATTCTCATATTCACTTGCTAAATCAATCACATAGAAACAGAACATCTCAAGCTGTATCCTTCGTTCTCTGGTGAGGTCATTTTAAGGGAAAAATAAAATTGTAACATTCCTCTCTACTGGAGTCTCATGTTCCTCCAAATATTTTAGGCTATTGCTTGATGAACAATGAGGCATGTGGCTGAATTAAAACAACCCATTTAGGAAAGCAGATGCTTCCATTTAGCACTAGGTATGACTGAAACCACCAATTAAGTATTTATCAGTTAAATAAGAGCAGAATTCATTTCATTACTTCTATTTCTGAAGAAACTTTCAAAACACAGAATAAAGTAAATGCTTCAATGTGCGAACGCGTGGGCTTTTAGAAGAGAGACCCTTATCCCCAAGATCCTACCACCTTTTCTGGTAGTACGGAGTAGACTAGTGGTGTTGAGGGCAAATTGTCCTTTCACATGCCACAACACCTCTGAAAACCTAAACAAATGAGAAATGGCATTGAAATACCTTATTTAAATATTTTTCAGCACAAAAAAGAAGAAAGAATTGTCCAAGACAATGGATTTTGGTGAAAATTTTCACCCCGATGGCTCCCAGCAGGATCACACTTTCGGTGAGGAAGCACAGGCACGATCTCCTTGACTGATCTCCCATGGCTGTTCTCAGCGAGAAGGAAAAAATTTTCACAACTAGAGGCTTGAGAACATACTTTCTCCATGTAGCTAAAATGATGCAAGTATTTGCTAATTTCTGCTTGGATTAAATTATATTTAATTACAGAGCTATCAATATTAAGACCTTCATTTACAGTTTAGACATCCCAAAGGACAGCCAGTTTTGCAAGTCAGTCTAAATTTAATCTTGAAGGTGATGAAATAAAATAGAGGGACAGAAAAAGTTCCCATTACCAAATAACTTGGGCTGGATGAAGAAAAGTGTGAACAGGGCAGTGACCTTAAAGTTAAACATCCCTGACAGAAGTCAGCTGCCACACAGAGGGGATGACTTCCTCCTCTTGAGGATATCTCCTCTTTTTGAGATTCTTAGCTAGCGAGATATACTGGACAAATTTCTTTGTGTACCTAGAAGATACAGTTTAACTACAAAAAGGTACAATTATTTCCATTCATCTCTATCTCCAACAATTTTTTGATAGTGCAAATGGGACAATAGAGAAAAAAAGCTTTCTGCGGTATGCACGCATTTTCTCAGTCTTGATTGCTTTGCTGGGAGAAAGAGGAGGAAAAAAGAGCCTATGATGCTTTTGCTGTCAAGCTTACACCCATTTGTCAGTCTTCCTCTTGTAGGAACAATTTAATTACCCAGCTTTGTGCTACTTGTGCCTACCGGGTGGAACCAGGAACTGACAGCACCTGACAGCACCACTGATGCTCGCAAGAGACTCATACTGGTCTTCCTTATTTTTCATTCTGCTATTGCACAACTCCTAGTCTGTGATGTGTTGTAAAGTTATGACAAAGCTGTGAGTATCATAGACCCTGGGCTAACTCTCCAGAACCATGTTAGAAAATATACTCAGAGTTTGCGTAAGGTTATGATAAACAGTCTTTCAGACACCAGGGAAATGTTTCCACTTACCTGATGCAAAAGTAATTACCTAAATGTTAGGCTAAAAGTTGCTAGCAAAGACCATCAAAATGATCTCGGAGTGAAGATTAAAACCAGGGTTTCCCCAAATCCACAGATGTACTTCTTTAGAGAGTAAGGGTACAGCAAGCCTGTGACAAACACTACAGGCTTCCTACAGAACGAAGGCCATGTCTGAGAGACCACCTCAAGAAAATGGAAACCAACACTGAAAGGACTAGACAGAACAGTGAGCAAACTGGGATAACACACATCCTTGACTAAAACTGCAGTAATTTCGGTCACTATCACTGTATGGGTACAGCCTACCAACCACTAGAAGAAACTGTAGGCAGGATACTGATAGGCCAATTTGCCTCTTGGGAATACAGCTCCTTGAAGTGGCAATGTTGGCATCTCTGAGCTAGTACACAGCTTACTGCTTCTACAGTGATTGGAGGGAGAAAATTGAACAAGTTTTTTTATGAAGAAAGAATATGTTCTTACATCCATTTTTCAAACCAACGAATAACTCATGAAAAACAAAACCAAACCCACTCTACGTTCCTGCTAACTGCTCAGACCAACAAGGGGCACGGAGAGACTCTGCAAGCTGCTGGGGTCAAGTATAGCTTTATACCACATGAAGATACTCTTTACAGCAAGCAGCTCTCCAACTTCTTCATCCAAAATGCTTGTGGGTTTTATAAAACTATAGTGGACTGTCTCTTAAAAGAGCGTAATGAAATCTTGCAAACACTTACCTAATCTGAATCATTTGATTTTAAGCCTGACAGTCAGCCGAATCTATTTAAAGAACATCTCTCACAGTAGAAAAAAAGCAGCAGAAAGCCATTGGCTTTGAACTGCAGAAGGTTCAGTGATGGTGGAGGGATGGAAATTTATACCTATTCAAGCTCAAGTGGAACCTCTTTGCTTCTTCCCGATTGCCTGCAGGTCTTTCTCCGTGCTTACAAAGCAGTCATTTCTGCAGCCCTTCCTGAAAGAAGGGCATCAGCTGATAAACAAATGTCTTCTGTGCAAACTTACGACCATGTAGACTTTTGTTCAAAATAGTGGAAAAGTATGTCACTTATCCCACAGAGCTACTAAGAGAGAGTAGGGTAGCCATGCCCAGATTTTCATAAAGCAGATAAGAGGCCAGTTGGCTCCTGAATAATCAGAAAAGCTATTAAACCCCATCCAATAAAGAGCTGTAATACAACATAACAACCAGGCAAAGGCAAATTACAACAAAAAATAAATAAAAAAGCCAAACACAGCTCCAAATATCTAAAGCCAGCACTACGGCCTTTTCTGATTGAAAACAACTTAACCTGCAAGATGATCTAGAAGTTTCTGGAGGAAAGCACCTCTTCTTAGAGACTGCAAGTTATAAGAGCACAGTGTGGGATAATCGAGTAATAAAGGGCTTCTGTTCAAAGACAAACAATGAGAGAGATGAGGTCAGAACTAGAGATGCAAAGGCCATGTTATTTACTTTGTGTGGGGCTTATTGCCAAAACACACTTCACTCCCCAGATAAAACTTTTACTCATATCAAAAATGTGGTATTAATAACCACTGACGTCGTGCATCATGGTACTTTCAGCAGATGCATTTGCTTGTGGAGGTTACAGGGAACGGAGGCAGATGAGCCCACAGCTTTGTGTCCTACTTCCAAAATCCTTCGGAAACAGCTGCCCCCTTTTCTGCAACACAGCCCAAAGGATCTGTTATCTCAATAACTTTTCTCTGAGAGTTGAAGAGGGAAGGAATATATGTAAAATTAAGAAAGTCTGCCCATCCTGAAGAAATTCAAACCATTTCAAAACAATCTGCACTCCCTTCAGATCTCCCCTTCACAGTTGCCCAGCTCTTTAAAACTGCTGTATAGATAATAAAAGCCTGCATCTTAACATACCTGGATTTCCGAAGCACTTATCCTGAAGTTTTGCATTACTTTCTACGTGAAATCTAAGTTTATTCTCCCAAGCCTGTATTTAAAAAACACCCTCCCTACCCCTAGGCTTGGTGCTGGACATTTCACAAGGAGGAAAGGTGGGGTGAATCCAGCTTTTCATCCCACTCCACAGAGGACTTGTGGAGTTTGGATAAACGGGGAAAACACGGCAGCTTCAAATGTTATGCAAGTGCTCAGAAGCAGTTAAACACCACCAATCAGTCCTGTGTAACACAGAAAATCACAACAAATAGGAACAGGGCAGCTGTCAACCATATGGTGAAATGGAAGGTTCTGGTTCAATTCTAGCAAACGCTCAGCCAGCCTCCTGCTGCCAGTTTTTCCCCTTTCCAAATCTTCACTTTAGCTCTCCAAAGGAGAGCTTCAAGATGAATTCAGTACTTGATTCAATCTCCAGATATAAACAAACATTTTCATTACAAAGGTCTGTATTTTACAGCCATCAGCTACTGCAACAAGATTTCAAGGCCCTTCTTCTTCCTGTGCCATCTTACTCGCAAGAAAATAATCTCATCTCTCTTCCAATAATTCCACTGACCCAAGAAAAACAAAAGTTTTCTATTTTGTCTTAAAAATTCCAGCCCAACAATGACTGAAGAGTTCTTAGAAGCTTTCAGCAGCAGTCAGTATTTTTCAGCAACATAAGGCTTAATGACTGACAACTTTCAAAATCCCTGAAATCCTGCTGCCATTCTTTTCCTGACCTTGCAGACTTTGACTGCTGAACAGAAAAATTCTTCCTTTTCTATAACAGCTACTTGTTATAACTATGAGTTCTCCTGTCAATCTTCACACCCCTTTTCTTCCTTAGAACAGAAGTCAGCAGCAATCAACTCCCAAATCATATGCTGCTCACATTACAGCACCACAAACCCCTCTGTTTCATTAAACTCTATTTCATTATACCTTGATTTCAGTAATGTTTGAAACAACTGAATGTTTTAATACACATGTATTCACATAGAATAAAAGCCGCAGGTAAGCGAGAAAAGGATTTTGCAATAAAACAAGCAAATAGAAGAACTCCAGCACCATTAGTATTTCAATTCAAAGGAAAGACAACACAGACTAAGAAGCAGCAACACACTGAGAGTAGCAATAGACTTGGACCACACAGATGGACAGCCTTTGGGTGGAAAAATAGGTCTTTCCAGTGATGTGTTAAGAATCTCAAGAGTCAAATCCTGCAATGCACTATTCTCTCCAGGTAGTGCTCAAGGGAAAAGACAACATTCAGGGCAGAAACCAGTTTCCTCAACACAGGCACATAACAGACTTTCTGATACCACTGGCTCATGAAAACCTCCACAGGGGGTAGGCAGACAAAATTCCCACCTTCCTCATGATCAACAGCTGGGGCCAGACAATATATTTGATAGTACCATAAAAGCATTTACTCCCTTCCTCTTTATTCTTAGCTCAGGATATTACTTGGTATTGAAATAACAGTTATAGCTTATTCTCAAACTATTAATTCCCTGTATTTTGTGATTTATCTATACTACCATTATCATGTATCAAGATGGCTTATAACATACACGTTCTTGCCAGACTAATAATTTACCAAGGTGCAAAACTAAAGCAATATAGGGAAACTCGTGCAAACAAAGCATAGGCAGAGAGAGTAAAGAACAAGCGAGCAGCAGTTTAAGGTGCCTATGCTGGGTCCCAGTATTAAATGCTTACATAATTTTTTCCTGTCTTGCTAAAACTGACAAGCAGGAGTGCTGCTGCACCCCAGAATGTTATATAGATTAATACTTCTATATAAAAATATAAAACCATGCACCCAGCATCCACGACATGCTGATTATTCGTCTTTTTTTTTTCAGCAGTCATCTGTGCTGTACAGCTATAAATAACACTTCAGCAGAATCACGAGTATGCACACACATGCACAAGCACTTAATAATCTCAACTTGGGTTTAAGATCATTATTATTTAGTTTTAGAGGAATAAGCACAACTAACAAGAACAGGGAAACTCATTTTTGCTTCATTTGGCTTTGTAAACAGAAGCCTTTTGCCACAAAACCCACTGAAGACTTCAGAACCTGAGTAGGAAAAACACCTGCACATACCACAAGAAAAAGTTTACTGAATCAAAACATCCCTATCCAACAGCAGTTAATACCATTTGGGAAGAGTAAACCAAACAGGTTAGGAAAACCATACCACGATACCATACACCTCAACAACAGCCTGGAACAGATGAGCAGGGGCAGTAAAACTCACAAGACTCATTTCTTGTCTTCTGTACAACTAGACCAGCAGAAGAAAACATCTGATCAATGCATTTAGGGAAATTACAGAGGAGAAGACTGTGCAAGCTGATGAGGGGTTTCGGGGTGGGGTGGTGGTCTCCTTTTTTAAATAGGAAGTAAACAGACACGACCAAACCTCAAAATCATACATCCCAAACTAGCACATGGTGCTCCTCTTGTCTCCCAGTAGCAAATAAAGCGTTGGCAATGTGCTGCCGTGGCTTCCCTGTGGCTTCTGCACCCCAGCACCAGACCTGACCGACTGGGCCATTGCTGGCTGAGCTGACAGCTGCAGACACATTCTGCCTCTCCTCAGCTGCAGCCCCAACCCATTGTATGATCTCATAAAGTGGCCGTTCTGCACGGCCCTGTGTGTTTTAAAGAGGAAAATGACAACTGAATGCACAACAGTCCTAAACTCACAGCTAAACATCAGATACAGGCAAGGTCACGTAATGATTCCTGCAAACACAGACAAGGAGCCCTTGTATGACAGGATGTGCAGCTACCACCGTTACTTGAAATTTTACTTTCATTGAGAAGCCCCTTACAAACAGACAATTTACTCTGCTTAAATTCTTCTGGTATAAGACATTCTGAAAGATGTACTAGAATAAACATTTTGGAGAACAAAAAAAATCCCTAATATATTTTTAATCAAGCAGTTGTAAAAAAAAAAAATATCTTCAAATCTAGTTCAACCTATTTCACTGTGAAATTTGGAGTAGATGGCTAAAATAGGAAAAAGGTACTTTCTTTGATTTTCATATACAGTATACTTGTCAGAAATAAATTTCAGAAATTTAAACATTACACATAGCATACACAGATGGAAGTTTCACATGTGCAAAGCAGATTGCATCCTATAAACAAGTTTTCTGAAATACAGATCGTTCATTTTATGTTAGAACTAAAAGTAAGGTGAAGCCATAAGATTTGCATATGAACTTTCACAAAACTCTGGCCTCTTTGAATTTCAAGTCTGAATTCAAATTTCTAAGTTATGATTCAAATAGACTGTTTATGTAAGTCTTACCAGATGCCACCATAAGGAACTACTTCCATACTGATTTTAAAAACTTATACAACTCTTTCCTTATAGACTTTAATAGCTTAAAATCTCAGGATCTGATGGGAAAAAAAGCTGCTGTTCATTGTGTGAAATGCAGAAACAATGATACAATTACCTTGTATCAAAACCAGGCTTATGGAGATGATGTTATTGTTTTCATTCAGAAAGGTTATTTCATCTTCACCAGAAAAGTACTGTGAAACTACCAAATGCAAAAGGGATTATTTTGTGTCCTGCCGTGGCCTGGAGAGATCCACAAAGCATGAAAGAGACTGTTGTTAAGTACAAGCAGGCTCTGTCCTAATGGGTCACAGAAGCAGAAGCTGTGCAAATGCAGTATAATACAAGCTGAACAGACCAGTTGGGTGTTGGGGTAAGAAAGAGACAAATGATGTCAACAGCTTTGATTTATTTTTTCTCTGCCTGGCGATGAAATGACACTACTGAGTGGCACCAGAAGCTCCCTACAAAAACCACCGCAAGTGCTCCAGAGGAGGTATATACCATGAAAGGATCCTTTCCATGTTATTTGTGGGTTGCTCACTGGCAGAAAAAGACCATGAAGAGGTAAGTTCACAATTCCTCTCTTTGCAACTGGAAGACACCTATTAAATACAAAATTAAAACAGAATTCTGTGGGTGCCCAGGGAAGTTATAATACATTTAACCAACTGGTACATGTGGAAAGGAAAACACCCTTAATAAAACTTTTTGTTGCTGCTGTTATTATTTTAAAACAGAATGAAAAAGAGCAAGTTTGAGAGTATGTACACATGCCCCCATATGCAAAAACAAGGCCTGGCCTGACAGCACTGCAAAGAATCCAGCCAACAACAACTGTTAAAGCCACTGAGTTTAACACTGGAAGAGCAGCTAGAGAAAACAACAGCCTTGCTCAACTTCAAACAATAGGATTTCAGCCCGGACTGTAAATAAAAGGATGCTTACTTCAGAGATTTAGTTTAATTTATTTTAGCACAGGTTCAACAGTTTCAATGCTGCTGAAAAGCAAGCAGCTACTTCTGCTACTCTCCCAAATCTGATCCTGCACTGATGGCCGAAACCACTTGTGAAACTAAAGACAACATGCGTTTGGCAGTAACCACATTCCCTCACAAAGGTGACTCCCAGGAGTGCTGCAAGGGTAAACACAAAGGACTACACACCTTCAGGTTTACTCCAGACTGGAACACAAGAAATTTAGAAAGCACAGCATCCTAAACTGGTACGTTATACTCTACGTACTCGGTTCATCTTTTTTTCCTCCCCACCATAGACAGAACTAACCAGCCTAAATTGATGTGTCTCATCCCTTCAAGCAGAGTTCCTCAGGGAACGGGGCTGGAGCACAGAGAAGCTTTGGGGAAACGGTCTCCAGCAAGAGACGACAGTGGCTCTAGGGGTTCTTCCACTCCATTGCACACAACAGGGAAAGGGGATGAAACTGGGTCTCAGGATGATATCATTTATGTAAGTGCTTGATTTCTGGCTTCTAATTATGTGTGTGAACCTGTAAGAGTGTGGTTGTGCCACGTAGCACCTCTGTAGCCCCATCCTGCCCTGTTTCCCTTGGAGAGGTACCATGGGTGTCCAAAGGAAAGGGCTCCAGGGACTGCAGGGTATGGCTGGCCTTAGACATGGCACAAAACTTCTGATAGACATTTTGGGGCCACTCAGTGACTGACAGGCTGGGAAGCAGAGACATAGAGGGCAACAGGAAAGTTGCACACAACCTTATTTTCTCTTCCTGAGTTCTTTGGAACTTTCTCTTAAAAAAAAGCACAACACCAAAACCAAAATCTGTAGTACTTATTTAAATAAAATTTGCCTTTTTTGATGTTAAAATTCTTTCAGTCTTTTGGAAGCTTACCACAGAAGGGTTAGACGGATCTGCCTCTCGGATCTGTGGAGGACTCCATATCCTGCCATGGCAACCCACAGTGTTTTCCCAAGGCTTGCTTCTTGCCCCCAGTTCAGATTACACAGCCGCCCCCACACCAGCACCTCCTGGGGTTGGTCACTGCTCCAGGCGTGCGCCTCCGAGCATTGTAACTCTGTACAATATAACTTGTTTTCCCCAGAATTCCCCAGACAATACGGCAGCGACACAAAAGGCTGCTGAAGGGACTTTTACCTTTGACTGAGAGGGTCTGAGGAAGATTAACAATATGGTACAGAAACAGATAGAGATCCAGAACATCAGCAACGCAATAAAAGCACAAAAAGCAAACATTGTCCTCTTTAAAAGTCCTCTCCCTCAGAATAGCCAGCCTTCAAGGAACAAGCAGGTGACATCTGGGAAAATGTAAAATGTAAAACGTATCCTTATCAAGAAGGGCTACCACACCACGATGGTATTTTCAGTCACGTTGTTACACCACAATAAATGCTTTGTTGAGAAATCAATTACAAAGTTTTCCTTCAATACTAGAAGAAAACATTCAGACGCACTGTTACTATTATTATTATCCATTGCTTAACTAGCATTACAACATATAACACTTCCTTGTAACACACCTGTCAGAGAGACAGGAAAAAATAAGAATATTCTATCCAGATTAAGAGTCTAGGCATCCTTCCTCTGTGATTAAGAAAATAAAATAAATCATACACATGTGTGCGTGCATGCACACGTGTGCAACTAAGTAGCTAACCCGGAAAAATCTTACATTTCTGGTCAATCAGGACTAAAGTCACTCTATCTGAGGCTAAACTGCTCTGAGCTTGAGCCAAAATGTACAGTATTAGAGGTGTTTTCTTTGCTAGACTACAAGGAAATTTTTCTGGCTTTATAGCATTTTCATTTTTTCCCAGTCACCTCAAGTTCTCCAATTCCAACGTTCTCTGGTGACCCAGGTACTCACCAATTAGGATAGCAAGAGTAACACACATCCTCTTTCCAAATCAAGTACCTTAGAAACTTAGAGAAAACCAGTGGAAATACGTAAATATTAACACATCAGTTAAAAAGATTATGATGATGATCCAAAACATCAGAACCTGAAAAGATGCAACTGGAAAATGCATGAAATTACGTGGCTGTGACACACTGTTCTTTGGGAATAGCAATAGTCTTGCAGCTTAGATCCATGGCAACTCCCAGGAGAAACAGCAACTGATTAACATCACTTGTCTCTTGGTAGAATCGAAAACTGTGTTGTACTGCAAAACCTTCCTACAAACGGTTTGTTCCAGCTCTCCTCATTTTGCTTCTTGATTACTAGAAAAACTCTTTTTCTTGAATAAAAGTATACGAATATGTTTATATCTATTCAGAAGGGTAGTATAAGCATAATTTTCTCTAGCACAATGCTTTGATTATATCCCACTATTCTGCCTTCCTGTGGTACGTCAGTCTCCCTGCATTCACTTCTAAGGGCCCTTGGGTCTAGCATAATATTGACTTTCCCATTTTTAAGTGCATTATTAAATCATGCCCCAAAAGTTGATGGTGCCAGCCTTCACCAGCCATTAGTTACATTATAAAGCAAGTGCTTCTGTTTTCTCTCCCTCAGAGAAGATGGAAACATACCAAAAACATCTACAAAACTATCTGGTTATCCTCCAAATCACTTCTTTCCTGCCAAGTACGGAGAAGCTCAGCAGCAAGGCAGCAGGTGTGCCAAAACCATTGTTCATCGTGACAGCCACCACAGTCTGCTTCCTTCGCTCCTCTGGCTGTTTGTCATGTCTCTTTGGCCTTGGATGGGGAACACTCTAACCTGGAATCAGCCTGTTTGGGTTTTTAAGACGCCTAAAACTCTGAAATTACTGACTGTAACCTATAGGTGTAACTACGTTACAAAGGAACATAAACCCCTGTATGCCCACCACAACGCTTCTCTGTTTGTCATAGAACAGCAAGAGGTTTCTTGAACTGCCAGTTTATAAGAAAAAAAAAAAAAAGAAAAAAAAGAAAAGAGTTTAAGGTTTCTCTAATTCCCACCAAGTACAGCGTACTGGAAGAAGGACCCATCACCTGAAACAGGATGTCTGAATGTGACCATTTTATATGGACAAATGAACCCAAAATCTCACGGCCACCAAAGTCGGAAGGAGGGCACTCCCCTCTCCTCCCCAGTGCTCTGCAGCAAGCAGTTAACACCTCTGCTCTTTGGCTCACAGGAGCAAATTCAGCTCACAAAATTAGGACTTTGGGGTGTATGGAAAGAGCAGAGGGGCTTGCTTTATTTCCTACTGGTTTAGCAAGCTGCAACAGCTCATCGAGAAATTATAGCCAGGGCAAGGAGAGCGGGACTTCTTCCAGGTGCAGATCAGCTGAGCCCTGCCTCAGCAGACTATGATCAATATTCTCAGGGAGCCAAAAACATACTGGGATTACAAAGAAGTTATTCCTTAAAAAAAAAATTTGGAATGCATTTGAACAGGCAGAAAGCATTTATTATACTGAATGATGAGCAGTGGAAATGATACACAGATTATTCTTCCCCCCCTCTGGTGACAAACTCTAGAACCAGATTTATCATTTTGTGGAATTAAAACCTCTGCTTAGTATCACCATATGTATGAAAATAGTTTGTGGTTTTTTTCAAATCTACAAATTTAAACAAAGATGTACTTCATGTTAAGCTGAAGCAGTGAGAAGTATGGAACAGTAGTGGTAGACTTCCAAAATTCACAGAATAATTACCATTTATTTTGGAAACAAGACATTTTACAGAAGGCAGGGGATCAGGAAACCAGCCAAAGCAAGTTGACTTTCACAAATCAACACATTAAGATAATAAAAGAGCTCTACATGTGTTTTATACCTCATTTCATTATCAACTTTCTAACAAAGAATTCAACAAGTAGAGGGAAGCAAAACTGCATCTAAATTGTCAAAAAAGCAGTCCTGCAAGCTTCTGACTAGGTAATAGTTATATCATAAAGTAACAAGAATGGGAAATGAACTGCCAACATCCCTTCCAGCTGTGACAAGCCCTAATGTGAGAAGAGATTCTGACTGGCTTAATCTTCAGATTTATCATGGATACTATTAGTCAGAAGCAGCTATGACACCATGGACCAGAGGCAGCTTTCAACTTAGAAAGCACCTTTCACACAGGTAGCAGAACATAAATAAGATGTATATATACAAAACAGCAGTAGACAGCAGGACTAGAATATTGAAAACCAAACTACTAATAAACAGAAGTGATACTCTTCCTTTGCATCTTGGAAACAAAGACAACTGAAAAGCAGCATTTTCTACCTTTCAGAACTTTATATAGGAGAGGATTCCTGTGACAACTTGGGATTCAATCAAAAAAACCAGTCATGTCACAGCAGTGGTGATGCTGAATTAAAACAACAGATTTAAAAGTCAGAAAGACCTACCTTCAGAAGCCACTTTGTATTGCATGAACTCCACACTGGTATTGCAGCAAAAGATGGAGATCAGAGCGGGCTGGGAAAACTCTCAGAGGACTCGCTGCTAGAGTAACTGCTCTGAGTAATACTTGCATGGAAAAATTATTTAAGGGAGGAGGAAAGAGCTAGAATAGCATGGGAGGGGACAACCTGCTGTTTCAAACAATAGGAAGCTGTTAAAACAAAAAACAAGGGCCTCTCTCAGCACAGGAAAGTCTCATTTGAAAAGCGTTGCCCCCGCTGCCACCTACCAGGCAGGCAGCTCTGACAACAGAGATAAGGCCAGAGCCCTGGCCCCGCTTACCGACAATTCCCTTTGGAAACAGGGCCAGGCCAGAGGGAGGAAGGTTTTCCAAACCCTTTTTATAAAAGAGACCAGACTGGGGGCAGAGGAGGGAGAGAGAGGGCTGTAAGGGATGACTTCATTTTACAGCAGCCGCCTGTCTGTGCAAGGCAGGGCTCCCCTCAGCACGACAAGTGAACTGCTGAGGTCCCTGCAAACCATTTAGTTAAACACCAAGGATGCTTTCTCACAGGAGGGGTTGATAACCGGGAGTGACATGTAGCCATTTAACAGAAAAAATGCAAAGGACACAAAAGATGGCTTCAGTTTTGATCCCTCAGTTTAGAGCCCTGCGGTTGCAATGCAAATTTAAAAGCAGTTTTTCAAAGAACAATTATTGCAGGACAATTCCTGGAACCATCCCCTGCGGTTCAAAGCCAGTGATACTGATCAAGGAAAAAAGAAGCTTGTTCAGAAAAACAGCTTCCTACCCCCAAAACTTCCCACAAGCTCAGTTATTTAAGCTCAGAAGCAGCATTACTACATTATTACTCCCAGACTCTCTTACAGTACAGCTCCAGGACACTGGTGCCATCCACATTCAGCATCAATTTGTTCTTCTAATATGGTCACATTCATAGCACAGACAGGGAGTCTTACTGTATATCCAAGACCAAAATAACTTTAAAGAAAACTTTGGTTATGTTACAAAAAACAACGCACACCATTGTCTTTCCGTCCTAGCACAAGGTACTACTAACAAACAGAATCAGATTGAAATATAATAACACTTTGGACCATACAAGTTATTGAAGATACTATCCCCACCGGGACCATTTACCTAATAGAAACAAACAATACAAAAGGGAAGCAGTAAGAATACAATTAAATTGGTTTGCCTTAAAAAACAATCCAGTCTTGCAGGATAGAATGGACTGAGCCAAGTTTTAACTACTTGTTTCCATAATCATAGAGTTTTGATGAGACAAAAAAAAGGAGTTAGAACAAGAAAGGAAAAAATATAGTAAAGGCACAATATTCTAAGCAGTGTTTTACCTCGTGATGCTTCTACATACATTTTTTTTCTTTTTAAGATTTAGATCTATGTGTCCAAATTTCAAATAAAATAATTTTGTAACGTGTACTAATAATGGCATAACAGTGAACAAAAACCAGTACATTGTTCAGTAAGCATGCTGGGCTCAAAACCTGCTCCACAGCTGTGTGTGGTTAAAGCAGCATGTTAACTCTGTAGCACTTTCCTCAAACAGCTTGTTTCAAGGAAGCCAAACCACTTAAAAGCACGGTTTGCAACACCATTACAGACCTTTTCCAAGCAAAAGCAATGTGCCAATCCTTATTTTTATCATAGACAAAGAGTGACCCAGTCTTCCAGATGTCTTGCACCATTACTTGGATCTGCAGGTTTCCTTTCAAATATCCATACAAGTCTTACCAAGTTACCAAGTCCATTTGTTCAAGCAGCATTATGTCCAGGGCTCAATGACCTGAGGTTGGCAAGCACTCTTGCAGAGAAAACACTGGTCTCTACGCTCCCTTCCTCCTCCTCATTCCAAAGGACTAAACATTCCCCTTTTCTCCTCAGACACAAAGGCCACATACACACTTCTGTAACTCCACTGATTTCCTTGCTGACGTGGTGTGGACCAGCACTCCCAAAATGGCAGGAGCACCTAAATCAGTAATGCCAAGTTTTGTAGTGACGATGTTTACAAATTCCTATTTGCTTCAACCTCAGTTTCCATCATTTCAGAACTCTTTCTCAGCTTTTTTCTAACATACTTCAGGTGACCACACATACTTGAGAAGTATGAATCAAGTTGTGGATGTTTTCAAATACCTCTTTTGACACTATTTTACACAGTCTCTCAGCACGCAGGTAGTGGAGACTAACAGCTACCTGTCTAAACAATATCCAGTTCTTCAATACTTCAGTGCATGAAGATCACATGAAAATTATTTCTAGAAGCCCTCTGTAAAGCAAGATCAGTTCCGCTTCCACCACATCTAAAATTAAAACTTTTTAAAACCATACAGAAGCAAAGAACAGGTAAGTGTTTTGCTACTAAAACAAATCCCTGTGCATCAGACAGAAAATCAGATTTCGCTCCCCACTGCTGATGGTCAAACTGTTGGGACAGCAAGCGGGGCTCCATGACCGAACAGAGGCAAGGGGACGCGTTCCCAGACAAAGCACAACAGCATGGGTGCACTTACAAAAGCGAGCTTTGCCAAACACACCACCTAAGCACCTGACTTGCCACCACCAAACTGAGAAAGAATTCAGAGCAATTACCACATTTCTGCAAAGAACAGGAAGAAAGAAGGAAAAAAAAAATTAGTATTTCCACTCTTCTAACATTTCACCTAAATTAGGACAGCACAGCAAGCCTCAAACAGCTCTGGTCAAGTACTGCAGCCCCTAGGGCTACTAGGACCTGATAGCAATACTAGCAACTATATATATACAGCCATCCACAGAGCTGCCTCAGACTGAAATGAGGCAGGAAAACCAGGCAAGATAAAGCAATAGAAACAAGACTGGAATATCTCTCTCTCTCCCTTCCTTGCTTTTCAGCTTTGGTTCAGAGATCAGCAATCTGAGAAGCAAATGCATTTCCAGACAACCCTATCTATTAGAAGCATGTATGCCTACAGCATACGTTCACGGTTGGCAAGATAAAGAGAGATTGTCTAAGAAAATGACAAAAGCATAAGTTAAAAAAAAATCTGAAGAAACAAAGTAGAGATGACAGAGAGCTGTAATAACCATTCTTTCAATACTGAAAACAGTTCTTTTCCCAATGCCTGCAGAGTCATATGATTTCAGCTTCCTTTTGCTGTTGCAGATCGTGTAGCTTCCTATCCAGCAAAGGCTATGCTAGCCTTTCCCTTCACCTTCGAATAATTTTCCACCACAGCACTCCTACTCATAGAGCTGTAAATGTCAGCACATTTAGTACAGTTTAAATACCATATTGTCTACATGGAGAAGTTTGTCAGGAATAAGTGCTACATGGTCTTAACTGGCTTCAACAAAGCAGCTGGTTGCAGAAGTTCCTGCCCACCTTTCACAGGTCACTCGTTCCTGCTCTCATCTGATGCTCTCTTCTGTAGATGGCAGCCTGTGTAGGGCCACATTACAAACTGCATCATGAAAACAATCTGTGTTAAAAATAACCAGAAAATAAAAGTATGAAGGGGGCTATTTTTATAATTTCAGTTATTCAGAATACAGAGCAGTCCTGTACTAAGCAGTTTTAACTGGCACAACACAGACCAGCAAACTACATGGGTTATGGGATTTTCTTCTGAGCTTTGCCACCAAAGCTAAAATACCGTGTAGACGCACTAATTCTTTGCACAGGTAATTACAGTGTGTTTTATGATACAGCTATGCCAACCTGACAGCTGCTACCAGGGTGGATCCATTCCGCATCACACGCCCCTTCTGCTCCCCTTAAGCTAACACTGGGCAGCCTGCAAAACGAGCTAGTATAGGGTGGTAAGTCAGCAAAGAGCAACTCTACCAATGGAAATAAAAACGATACGGTTTTTTCATCAGCGCGCTCACTCAGGATTCAGAAAAGCAGGCCTGGTGAGCAATGCCTCTTGACAGTGGCCTGAAGTTAGATTCTCTTATGCAGATAACAAAGCTGTCCCTCCATCTGCAGTCAGATGGCTGTGTGGCAATCAGTAACACGGACTAAAGGTGTGGTTTCATTTAACTGTGGGAAACGCCAGACCGTGTCAGTCTGTTTACTTTCCACGGCCTCGCGCTCCGGCTGCTTCCGAGTATTGCGTTGAGCTGGGAGCTGGTTGCATGAGCCACTTCAACCGAGAGCAGCCACGCCACATGCCAAGAGCAGGAGCACCCAGCCGAGCCCCACCAACCCACCCAGCCCTCTCCTGAAGCAGCCACAGCGAAACTGCACTAGGTTAACATCATGCTGCACTCCAGGAAAGATCAGTTAAAAAAAGTGCTGCAACACAAACCCCCTGGTTAATCGTTCCTAGCCTCTTTGTTTTAAGTAAGTGCATTCTTCTAGGACAGTGCTTTTTAGTTTGCAGTATGCATCCCCTGGACTTTTATGAAGTCTGAAAGCAGATGTTTGCCCTCTTCATTGAAAACCTTTGAGGTCAAAAAAGTTAAAAGTGAAGTGGATACAAAGCAGTGACCATCAACAATTTATTTTTTTTGGGGGGTGGGGAAGGTGGAGAGGGCGGGTTGAGGAAGATAAGCTCATGTTCCCACATCAGCAGTGCATTTTTCAAGAGGAGGGAAAAAAGCCAACAAAAATCTAACAACAGTCTAACAAACTTTAGGGCTATGTGTTCAAACGTATTAGGCAAACACATATGCTCTACTCAGCTGACCTTCTCCACATGGCAAGACAACTGTTTAAATACTGTCTTGGGGTGGGGATAGCACAGCAAAATTTTGATTTTACTTTATTGACACAGCCTGCTTTGGCAGGGTGGACACAGCCTTAAAGCCAAATAGACCCATATAATGAAAACTGATAAAAATCAATACTGTTTTGTCCCTTAGCATCTCAGCTATTCTTTTATTAAAATCAGGTTACCTAGAGCTATTCAAGTAGACTGTAAATTACAAGATAAGCAAAGAGCTTTTTTTGCCATTCTTCAATATTTCTAAAGAATAACCAAACATACTGGTTATCAACAAAGAATCAGACATACTTTTTAAGACTATTCAGAGACTGGCTAATGTGAGACCAGAGTCTTTATGCCCTCTGCTTTCTTTCAGCCACCCAACTGCTCATTCTCATCCTTGCACAGCTCTTTCCAATACGGCAACACACACATTGTAGAGGCCACAGAGACAACCTGGTCAGGGTAAACAGCGGCAAGGGTAGTTTGAAGCCAGATCTGTTCCTCAATGCTCCCTACATAGCCCCACATGTATTTATTGTGCAGGGTGGCTCGGGGTGGTAGTTCAAGTTAAGTTATTTGAGAAACCGTGGGCTGTAGTCTAAACCAAAATCTAAACTAGCTTTAAAAATAATCTTAGGAGCAGTGAAGTGGAAAGGATTCCTTAGTATATGAAGTCCAGATCTCTGCTATCAAGAGCACTATTGCCACAATTCCATTTCCAAACCTTACGGTTTGACAAATGAATCTGGCCCATTTACAACTTTAAGAGTAAAAACAGCTTGTATATACAAACAGTTTGTATACACACTCAATATTTTCCACTTAACTGAAAAAAAGCTATCTTGTTTCTTATGCGTATGGACTACAAGGAAGACCACTCCCCATTGAAACCAGTCTTCCCCTTGGCAGAAGACTCAAAATAAAAAAAGAAATACCAGGAGAAAAAGAAAGCATTAGTAACCCGAACACATCATTATGAACATATCCTGCCAGCAGTTTGACTTCTTACATCTAGGAACTCTAACCCAGTGCTTGAAACTAGTTTCACCTGTAGCACTGGGAGGTCTGGGAGTCTACAAAAGAGCCAGGGTTTAAAGGTTACCAAACATGCAGGAACCAAAACACCACTCTTTACCAAAGCGGTACCTCCACAAATACCACAAATTACTGCATTTTTGTTCCTACTACACTCCTAAAACCAATGCAAAACCAAGAAAAGCAATTCCATTGCATACTTATTCCCAGTGATGGCAAAACACAGTGCACTGCATTTAATCTATCCTGCTTTTTGTGACTTCCACTTCAGTGTGTGGACCAGAGCCAAAAGAACGTTTTATAAATATCCTATCAAAAAGAGATGGTAAAAGGTCTTCTTGACTACAAGTAACACACCAGGCTATAGATGCCTGTTAATCAAACAAAGCACTAAATTAAATTTCTTGGTCAAAGCACAAGCACATTCTTTGAAAGAATGTAATGCCATAACATGTCCAAAGCCACAGACAAGTTTCACGTTATCTGTGCAGGTAGAGCAGACACGCACACACGCAGTTTTATACCCTAAAAGGCACGGCACAAGATTTGTTTCCCTGGTGGAAAAGGAATTTCCTGTGGTTTAAATATGACCCTTGGACATTCAGGAATTAATTTACAGTTTGACTAAACTGGGAATCAGAAAATAACTTTTCCTATGCTAAGCACGCACATGGCATTGGGCCAGTGTAACTGGAGTGATAAACCCATATCCACTTTTCCCACTGTCATTAAGAATTTACACAATTTTGTGACCCTAAATTATGGCACCCAACCTGTAAACCTTGATAGGTCAGGATCTTAGCAACACTGTGGTCCTTAACAAAAGGCTTGCAAGAAAGTCTTGAGAAGTAAGATTATACAAGATTGCTTCATCTGCCTGCATCAAACAAAACCAATGCTTTTCAGGCTCTTATCTGACATTAAAAAAATGAGATGACAGGTTGGAGGTGGAAGATTCACTTTGGAAACTAACTTACATGAGTGTGAAACCAAAATAAAAGTAAGCTCACAAAAAGTTCTCCCTATCTATACTCTTTTGCCCCCTTTGATATTCTAGTTCTTCAGCTTTATTAGTTTACTTTTGTATCACTTAATTTAACAAGACCACAAAGACACAGTTATAGACAAAGTCATGAGGCTCATAAAATTTTATCTTACACCACTTTAAATTTCCTGCGCTAATTATTTCCCGTTGTGTCTTCTTTTTATTATTTGTCCTATGACTGAACCTAGGCAGACTGACATGTAGTCAGGATGTGTAGCATAGAACTCCCAGGAGCGTTTAAATCCATACCATGATATTGAAGGGCTGAAAGCAAAAGTCAGTGATAGGGGTGATTTCAGGAATCATCCCAATCACGGAGCGGGGGGGATGAGGGGGATATAAATATTTTAAAACTATTATGAATTGCAAATTAAAATAAGTAAATCCTCTATGAAAATCTGCCATTAGAAGAAGGGGGAAGTAACAGCATTTCTTAAGTTATCTTTCTTTCCACCTTGAAATGTTTTCAAGTAATTTCATTAAGAAACAGTGGCTGTTCTAAAACTGCATGCACCTGCAAAAGCTGTTGCAGATGCTTAAAATCCAGTGCCTTTTTCAACAGTGTATACAGTCACACATACAAGGGTGAGGGTTATTGGTTGTGTCACAGCCAGTGAAATGAAATTGGCTTAAGGTACTAAAATATCAACAAGGAGAGTAAGAGATAGCTGATGACTTCCAGAAGAAATAATGACCTACTCCACAAAAACCTATGGAAAGTCACATCTGTCACAGTAATAGGTGCTGTAATGAAAAAATATACTTAGCAATTAAAGAGATGTTCAGGTAGAAAAGTAATTGACCAGATTTCACCCTGTAGCCTAATCCTACTATGTCCCATATTACTTACTTGTTCACCTTAGCCTGGCGCCCTACAGCTGCATCACCCCTCTGGACTACAAATCTGTTTCTAACAGAACACTGGTACTCTCTGACTAAGTATGTGAAAAAAATAGTACCAATTAAATACCACAGTAATGTGACATTCACTCAGAGGTTCCTCTCCCCCATGTGTAAGGCACACACAAAGCACATGTATACATTAACAAACCTAAATACAAGGATTCCAGTGGTCTTAAAGCATGGCAGATTAACATATTTGACCCCTCAAAAAAAGCCCACTGTTAATATAAGTCAACTGGGACAATGCATATTCCAGGAAAAAGGCTGTTGTTGCCCATCTATCCATGCAGGATGCCCACCATGAAGAGTAATACAGAATACCAAGTAGTGTAGAACATCAGCAGCTAAATTTAGAGAGTAAAAACATCATCCATCGCATACTGATTAGATGGAAACACTATCAAGGCAACAGATGAAAGAAACCTGCAGAAAGATGGATTCATAGGTGTACATTCAAAACTAAAAATAGCATGTATCATAACAAATACATATGGCCATACATAAGAGTATTTTTCTTTATTTTAATGAGGAGTTACTACAGAATTCTGCTCTGTAGATTTAGAGACTAAATCTGCTTTGGAATCTAATGCAGAAATTAGATGTGGTAGAGATGGGCCTTTCCAATTCAAGACTTCAAAGGGAAGTCTCAGCCCGCATTCTTAACATAAGAATACCAGAGAGACCTTCCTGTAGTTAAGAGCCAAGCCTGATAAAGTCTTGCTTTATTTTGTCACCTCCTTCTGCTACCCAGAAAATGACAGATACCCTCCTGCCAGCTTTATCTTTGTGTGATAATTCCCTTGAGCAGAGAAATTTTTTCCATTATTTATTTCTGCCAATTTTAACTTATCTGATGAAAAGTGAACACATTAGGGCAGAAATTAGAACTGCAAATATACAAGTCTATTTAAATGAATGTTCAAAGAAAGGTTTCAGTGTCTCCTCTACCTTTATTTAACAACAAAAACAAAAGAAAAACCAAACCCCCAAACCAACCAAAAAAACCCCAAGACCCACAACCAAAGCTATAATCAATACTTTGCCTTTCCTCATCAGAACTAGCAAATGCAATTCCCGGGCACGTGAAGATTTAAGTGGTGTAAATTCCATATGGGCTTGCACATTCCCCTCTAACTGGCAAAGGGCACAGTCATTACTATTCTCCATACAGATGGGCTATAATCTTCTCATTGGCAAGGCAGGGAGAGCAGCTGCAATACACCTTACATCCCTCCTGTGCTCCAAACTCTGCTGTTTTGAACTGCCTTGATTTACCCAACTATCATGAGTTAAATTTAACATAGCACCTTCTACCAAGGACAGCTGGCACACAGCACAATTTATCACCATGACAAATAGAACGACTACTGTACTACCTGGTATTCACCTACCATTTCAGCAACAGTTTCAACAAGTAAATGCAAATGAAGCTTAGAACATTATGTATGCCTGTACAAAAAAAGCTAAAAATTACGTTTGCAAAGAATTAAACACCCTGCACGTTTTCCCAGCGTAGTCTGCTGAAGGAGAAAACGTTTCATTTGCATAGAGAGCAGCCGGCTCAACACAGAATAAACCAACACCTGCTGCAACGGAACCGCACCGAGCAGCCTCCCCCCCGCCCTCCCGCTACCACCATCCGGCTGCGCTGAACACGCCTCAGCCCACCCGCCACCCCCCGTCCCGTCCCGTCCCGTCCCGCTCGCTCCCGCCGCCGCGCTCCGCACCGCCACCTCCCGCGGCCGCGGGGCCCCGCCACACTCACCCAGGGAGCGCCGGGCCCGCCGAGGGGGGCCGGTGGGGGAAGCAGCAGCGCCGCCGCCCCGCACACACGTGCGCAGCCGCTGCTGCCCCGTCCCGCGGCGCGCAGCGCGGGAGCGGTAGCTGGAGCCAGGGCCCCGCCTCCGGCACTATGACGTCACCGCTCCGGCCGCGCACCTGATGCCCGGGCAGGTCGGGCCTTAAAGAGGCAGCGGCGGGGCCAGCGCCGCCACGGGGAAGGTTGCCAGGCAGGAGCGGGCGTAACGAAGGTGGCCGCGCTCAGGCAACCCCTCGAGCCCAGGCTGGAAGCGGAAGGCCGGGAGCGCTGCCCGAGGCCTTTCAGCGCCTCCCCTCCACCTGCCGGGAGCGCGGGGACACCCTCCCTCTGCCCTCCTCCCCGGGAATGGTCATCGCGGGGCTGCTGCCACAACGGGATGTCCCTCTTCACGCATCCAAACAGCAGCAGTTTTAAGCACCTGAAGGCCACAGCTTTCCACCGTCACACAAAAAATGCAGTGCCAGTTGGCTCATCAGCGAAGGGAGGCTTGCCCGTTCTCAGCGGCACATACAGAAACAGATACACAACAACAACTTTACTGTCAGATATTGTATTTCTGCCACAAGATACCAACCAACTTAAGACAGCACAAAACTGATGCTGTTGAGTTTGTACCGTCAACACCTGGCAAATGAGACCCACTCAAAATGCAATTGGGACAAATCAAACTGTTACCACTATCCTCTTCCCTAATCAAAACCAGTTGTCCCCTTACCCTGCTCAGTGACCCTCTCCGCTAAGAAAATGCGCTGGAGGACAAGAGACCTTTAAATCAGTATCACTTCCACTCAGCTGGGCAAATAGCATTAAATGTGGAAGAGAGAATAATTAAATGGAAGCTACAAACACTAGAATTTCCTATTCAAGAAGCAAATTTGAAAAGAAAAAGGGTGATTCCTCTACTGTGTCATCCTTCTTATTTATATCTAATCCATACAGAAAACATTGTATTGCAAATACCCAGCCATGAAAATGCATCAGCCTCACTTAAAACTCAAGGACGTTGCTGGGAATCCTCAACCTGCAGCCATGCAGCCACACAGCCACTTTTTTCTTTCTTTCACTACTGTTAGCATGAAGTCATCAGTCTTAATTACCACGTCCTCCAACTTTCAGGGCAACTTCATGCAAATCAATTAATCTCTGCTCCAATTCCTCATCTGTAAAACATCGACAAATGATACTTCCCCAATTCTCATCTATGCTTTCAGTGACAGTTCTTACTTTTAGCTATCAAAGACGAAATCATCATAGAGGAAAGTGTCACTCACTGTCCAAACTAATATCATAAAGGTTTTACTTAACCTTCAGTAGATATTTCCAAACAATTATTTGATTCTGCAAAAGTCCCCCGTTTTTATTTGTTTCTGTCCATGGGTTCCACCACCAATTATACCAGCACTCATTAAAAACAGTGGTGGCCTTTGCAACTGCACCATTCCGAGCAGAAGATGAGACACAGCATTCTGGTCTGAACACAGGAACAGGGTGAGTTATGCTTTAACACAATATATTACAGCCTCATACACAAAATTTTGCTTCTTGCTTTGGTAATAATGAAGATACTGTAAGAGATACATTTATTAAAATACCTGAATTACAGTCAACTCTCCTTTTCCCCTATACAGATTATTCTTTCATTTTTTTCCTGACATTTTTAGCCATTCATATGTCTAAAAACACCTTCTTCATGTTTAGACCCTTTTTTTTTTTTCCTCCTTGTTTTCTATTTGTAAGATCTGTGTTTCTGCTTTACTGAGGTTAGCTACCTCAGATTACTATAACAAATAATCAGGACTATCTTTCAGAAAATGGTGAGTGTCATGTGGCATGCTTTCTAAAATAGTTTCACATTCATGCTAATCTCAAACTGCACATGGACAGAAGTTATATGACATTATTTTATTTAAGTGCTTTAAAAAAAACCCTTTCAGAGTAATCTGAATTAAATTGACATTGATGGTAAGCACCAATGCTGAACATTTTTAGAACTAGGGGATCTCATCCTCTCAGGTCTCTAGGCTATTACTCAAACACTAAAACATAAAGTTTCATGCTTTTTCATCTTTTATTCTAAGCTGAGAAATAGCGTGAAACAATCAAAACAGTTATATCTACACTATAATTAAAAAAACCCCACTTATTGTCAAAAGCCAGGTTGTCAGTTCATTAGTGGTAGTTTCCACTCAGCATTTCATTTGCTAAAATTTGCAAACAAGCAGCGGGATTTCATTTTGAAGTATATTTAGAACAGATTATCTTAATTATTTATAGTATTAAATGTGGAATTGAAATACACTTTTCCCTCAATAAAAATAATTTTAATAATTTTTAAATGTCACATTAAAAAAAAAATAATCCCTCGGTTGATTGTAACCCATCCTGTTTGGTGCTCTTCTGATCACTGAGCTCCTACCCTTACAGAGACAGCCATCCAACTTCAGTTGGAGCCTGGAAGTCGGCTCTTCACAGCTGACAGATCGACTATTGTCTGCAGCATGTTTGCAGCGCTACTGCTTACCCGGACTATTGTGTTGCCTTCCTGTTGCCTTCCCCTCGAACCAACTACTACATTAAAACTACATATTTACACATAGTACCATTCAACATGTTGAATATTCAAGACAATTAAAATTACAGCTCTGTTCTGTTTTGCACCGGGAAAGCACAATAAAATAACTTCTAAACCTTATTTTATGTAAAGGGCACTGGATTTTTTTTTTCCCCAAACCTCAGTAGCCTAAACAAATTCAGTGCCCTTTTAGCACCCTAAATAAATTCAGTGTCATTTAAGAGCACTTAGCTACTAAGTTTCTAACATAGGACAAACTTCATTTACTTCTATTGCAAGGAGACAGTTCAAACTCCACTTTACAGTGAAAGTGGGTGTATGTGTCTCATAGTCCATGTGTAGGCACATAAAAGGTCTTGCATCGAAATACTGCTGAAGGGTAAGAGAATAGTACAGTTTAGCACGGTGGTCTGTGCTCACGAAAGCAGAAAGGACTAGAGAATTAGCAGTATCTAAAAAATTTACACAGGACTGACTGACTTGTTAGCCTTCATTTTTCACATCAGTCACCTATAATATTTTCAAACAAAAATGATCTTACAATGAAGATGAGCCACATCCCATTTTGTAAGTGTATCAGCACTCAGTGCTGTGTTAAGAATAGACCTTCCTCCACTTCCTTCAGAACCGAAACCTACTATTCAAGCTTTAGACTTTTTGAGACATCTCTAAGTTGCAAGTTTGGATTTTAATTCTGCTAACAGAGTCTGCGTAGCACCACACTTTAACTTACACTTATAAATCAAGCTTCTATTTTGTATCCTTATGTAATTCAACAAATACTAGGTACTTTAAAAGGACATCCAACAACCTAATCCAGCATTCCATGGTGATAGCCATCCTTCTTTACAGAATAAAGCAAAGCAAAAGTAAATTTGTTGGTCAAGTTAATTATTATCTTCATTAAGTCAAGCACAGAAAGTGCAACCATAAGCAATAAGACAGCTGGTCTGTGCTTCCTCAGTAGATTTTCAAGTGCAGCGAAGCAAGGTAGAAGTCTAGTTCCATGAAAAACTAAGTTATTTAAGGCGTCCATATTCCATCTCTTTAAGACAAAATAAAGCAATGAGTTTTCCGATCTACCTATGGCTTTCAAAAATAATAGGTAAGATAAAACATGAAATTATCCATTGACCAACAGCCCTCTGGCATGAGCTCAGCACTCGGCTTGGCAGCAACGCAGCACTCCCAAACCCCAGGCATTCTCAACTACATCATTTGAACTGCACCAAATGCTGGTTTTGCCTCGTACACCCAGAAGCATCAATACCGCTTAGAGCTGGTTGATGAGGTTGCAACATCTTGCAGCTTCTATACTATGGTATGTCTTTTATTATACATTCCTCCTACATACTAGTCTCATCCTTCCAATTCCAGTGGCACATGCTACTGGCATTCTTTCAGAGACTTAGCATTTTTGGCATATTTTTCAAAAATTATTTTATCACCGAGTATTCATCGGCAATAAACTGTGTTACTTTGCATTCCACTACAGTCCTCCTATTTATTCCAAATATCTATATCAAACTGCTGGAGTCATACAGCTAGGTCTAAAATTTTCAATTTAAAAGCAAGCATTTCTGGCTCCAGTGGTTAAAAAGAATACCAGTGAAATAAGACCAGAGCCCGAACAAGCACAAACCATGTTCTCCCACATGTATTTGTTTGAAAATTTGAAAGCTAATTATCAACATTTAAATAATCAATGTCAGCAATAACCTCCCTTGCAGATAATATGAAAATGACCATCCAGCTAGGAAAGCAAGGTATGTGATGAAGGAAAAGCATTAGAATTTACAGAATTTAGCCCAAATTCATTGTAGGATGGAGAAGCAAAATAGCAGGATAAGAGCAACCAGTAATCTAGCTGAAGAGAAGGGAGTTCAAATCATCCCCTCATATCCAAACCAATAACAAGCACATATTTCAAATCACCCTGATCCTTTCTGTGATATGCAAAAAAACTCCACCATTTAAAAGCTCCAGAATGTTTCCCTGCAGGATGTTGGACCCCTAAATTTTCCACATCAGACATGTGCCCTGCATTTAAAAGCTGCTCACCACCTACTGTCCAGCTGTCAGAACTTCCAGGTTCTCTCACATAAACATCTCAAAATGGCAAAGAAGTAATAAATAAGTAATTTAATAAAAAAAAAAAAAAAGGAAAAAAAGGCAGCAAAAATGTAAATTGGAAGCAGCTCACAGTAAATTATTAGAAAGAAGGAATACTGAAATGATGGAATTTCCTTCACATTTACTTAAACAAAAAGCCCCATTAACAAGTGCTTGAAGCTGTGACAAATTCCACTCTTAGGCACAGAATTCAGGTTTGGCTGGCTACACGGTACACAGGCTGTTGGCTTTGACTCATGCAATCACTTATTTCTCTTTGAGAAAATAGAAACTAAAACTGCTAAGCAAGGTAATTTCCAACTGCAATGATTAAAGACGTGTGTTCTAGGGTATAACAATGCAAATAAAGACTCAAAGTATGCTAATAACACATGTTACAGCCTCAGGTAACTGAGGCTGCACTCATTTCACAGTGGAGAAATACACAATGGAAATTGGGAAAGATTTTATAAACAAAACAATTACCTACAGTACATTCCTTGTTTTTTTATGATAATAATATGTTGAGTCCCCAAAGTGCCAGACTGACGACCGAAGCCATTATGAAAATGAAACAGAAATGGAAGTTGACTATTGACAGGCTTGTCAAGGGCATAAAGTAAGAAAAGCGAGCTGAAAATCTTGCATGATATACCTAGTACTTACGTACTGAGGTACCAACAAAAACAAGATGAAGGCTATCGAGTTAGAGGACATTAGAAGTGGAAGGCCTGGCAATATGGAGACTGTCTGCATCATCATTTTGTCTAGTGGATACTGTCTCAGTGTAAACTGTCTCCATGTATAAACTGATCATTTTTTAATCAGTATCATTCCAAAAAGTCTATACATACTGTTCATCAGCCTTAAAGTAATGTTGTTATTCAAAATACAGCTAGAAAAAGAAAATGCCCTAAGAGAAACAACAGTCAATTATCTCAGGAACTGGTCCTTTGCTCCTGGCCCAAGACTTAATCTGCATTGTTTTGCAACAACTTAAAATCGCTTGTCTTGCCCTACTGGTCATGGTTGAGCCTCACACTTGACAGCTTCCTACCTTCTTCAAATAGCCTACTACATACACGCTCGAAATTATGCTTTCCAGTTCTATTTTGGGGTCTTGCACACTGACCCTCTCCCCAGTTCAAATTATTTCAGTCTTTCCCATTAGGCCCCATTTTTGAGATCTCAAATTACTGGATTACTCTTCTCCAGGCCTCTGTTCAGCTGATCTGTATTTTCTTGGGTCATATGCCCTAATCAGATGCAACACTTCAACTGAGGACTTACCCATAGATAAAAAAAAAAAGATTATTCTATATGTTTTACAGCTTATACTCATTTTTATCCCTCTTGATATAATGTTTGCCCTTTTACAACGTCAGTAATTCTGGAGAATTGTCCCCTAATTACTTGTTCCCTAGCCTGTATTTTTGTATTTCATGATTTCTGTTAAGTGTAGATCTTCAGTCTGTCCCTATTTATCTCCTAAGATTTTCTCAATTTCCTCAAAATAATTTTGTGCTCTTAAACTTGTGTCCTATGTATATACATTCCCTCCAACTTCTGGGGGCATTTTTAGTGAATCAATTTTGTAAGCACACTCTCTACTCTATCATCAAGGTCATTAACGAAAAGACTGAAGCAAAGCAGAATGAGTACAGACCCAACAGACCGTGGTGGATCCACATTCAATACAACCATTTCATTTTGACAGACAATCGTTAATAACCACCCACTAGGCACAGTCATCCAGTGAGTCTTGCTCCTACTCTACAATAGTTTCTTTCAGGCCATGTTTCTTCACTTGTTTGTAAGATTATCACATGAAACAGTGCCAAAGAACTCACTAACATGAAAATATTAAGATTCACACTTTTCTTGTCAATTCACAGGCCTTATTGTCATGTTACAGAAGAAAATTAAACTGGCATGACTATTTACTCTTCCTACATTCATGGTGTCTGTGACTCATGTTCTTCTTGTCTCCCAGAGACTTCTATAGTTTGTGCAAGAATTTGTTCAAAATGTGGAAGATTGAGAGGAATGGTCTATAATTTCCTGTCTCCTTTTCCCCCATCTCTCCTTTTCATTTTCAGGTCTTCCAGCATCTCAAATAGCATCTAGTGGTACTGAGATAGCTTTGGTCACTTTTTTTTTTTTTTTCCCTTTTCTTTAACATGCCAAAGGATTAATTTCATCAGGTCTGGCCAATAAATAACCTACCCAAGTGCTAAGTAATATGCAGAATGCTTGCTTCAGATTTGCCACCCATCTTACACATTCTCTGTGCTTTTTATCTCCTTCTTGTGCTAACTGCTGCTCACTTATACTGCTCTTCTGCTAATGTTTTGAGGATCTTTTCATAGCACTTAGTTCAAGTACATCTTACAAAATTGTGCTATCAAAAACCCCACATTAGAGAGCTATGGATATACTGGGGTGAAGGCTGCTCAGCAGGCAGCAGTGCTCCAAGACAAGACAAGACCCCGAGAGAAGGAAGGGGTACCTCTAAACGGAGTGGCCGTTTCTACTTCAACAGCAATACAGAGGAGATCTGCAATAAGACAGTAATATGGACAGAACCGGAGCTCTGCAACCCAGACTTGCCATCGCACCAGCTAGGGAAGACCAATTAGCAGATCGTTTGCAGCATGTTATCATCGCTTCTGTATCAGTTATGAAACCTGTCTCTGTACACCCAGCCAGGCAGACAGAGCTGGGCTGGATGGGTGGGCTGAGTACTTTGTTCACATACTCATGCACGTATACTGAATAAGGGATTGCAGATAAAAAACAGGATTAAGCCCGACGCAGGCGATCCTGCAGATACTCTGTCTCTCGCAGCGTATTTGCTCTGATGGCACAGTGCACAAACCCAGCCACCCTCCTGCACATTCCTACATTGTTGCACCACTTCATTTAGAAACGTTAGTTAGTTGCTGTCATTGCCCAAAATTAAACTACATAATAATAGACTCCTACTATAGTACATGCATATGTGGCAGCTTAAGACTTAAATGTTTGATTTCATTATTTCAAAATAGCAACAAAGAGCAGGAAGAAAAAATGTTTAAAGACATCAGCAGCTCTAGTGCAGCTCTGCTAATTTTTGCCAGATAGCTAATACCTAAGTTTTCTTAAGTGTATTGTACGGTATTCACCATGCACCCAAGTTGCTTATTTCCTTTTCACAAGAATTATACAATGATTACACAAAACTGAAAACTGTTTGTTATCTTCTGTGTACACTAAGCATAATCATAGCCTTCAGCCCTTCCCTTTATTGAAAAATTTCATCATCTTGCCATAAATACCAGAAACCAGAAGAAGTAGGATACTGTAATACAATTGTAATTAATAAAAATGGATAGTTAGGATGCAAAAATATCTTTAAAATTAATTAGTTCCCCTAAGATTATCCAAAATTAATCTGACACATTGTATAATTTTATTACAATACTTTATAAATAGCAGAGCAAAATCTAACAAGTTTAACATTTAACAAATAATGAAAATACTGCTTGTGTAGGTTAAGATGGTAAATTAATCCTTAGCTTTTGGGGAGTATCTGGCTTTACCTAATTAATAATACAAATACTCATGGTTTTGAAGAAAACAAAATACCATTCCAGATATAACCTGCTTTGTCCACCACAGACGGAAGCTAAAACACTGATTTATCATGACTTAACAAGATAGTGACCATCAGCTGAACTGCATTAACTGACTAATGCACTTCTAGTCCAATTACCCTGAGAAGCAAAACATGTTGTATAAACCACTAGTGAATTAACTATATACACTCAAAGGCAATCTCAGATAATATACTAACAAAAGAAAATTTATGTTGCAACTGCTCAGTCACTAATTTACAGCTTACCAAGTTTTTCTTGATGAGGCAAAGTAATTTACAAGGACAAATATTCAGGCTTCAACTGGTGGGATTTGGGGTTTTTGTTTGTTTGCTTTTTGCTATAGGCACACTTTAAAAAAGATTTATGTTTTGTAAACTTGTAAGAACAATACAAATGTTACTGGTTTTTTTGATCCTCTTAGCAATATTGAACACTAATACTAATCACTATCAGCATTTTACCGGCCAATTTGAAGTGGGCTGACATTCAGTATATTTTGAAAGAGACATGAAAGAACTACTGTGTTTGTTTTTCTTTAACATGAAGTAGATTAACTGCTATAGCTCCCATACCATAATCATTTAAACTCAGAGCTCAAGAACTAATATGTTTAGGAAAATTAACATGGTAAAAGGCATATCTTGCAGACATGATTTGCACTGCTGCTTTGTATGTCACAGCTATTTTCATCAATACAAAAAAATGTTATTGATGCAGGCTCCTAATATTACCTTTGAACTTGGAAAGGACTAAGAGCTGTCTCATATCTAGTTCACTATCTGCTACATGATTAGCTTCTATGCTCTATTCACAACCACACTGGAATTCAAACCAAATACGTATTTAGTTTAACAATTCTCTTACAGAATTTGAACGGGTAGTACAGCCTGTATTCACAATGCTTGTTTATGCTTAGTATTAGCTGCAAGCTCAGTTGCATCCTGTCTATATGGTCAAGACCCATAACAAGAAATAACTACTGCTGGTTAATCTATATGCAGAGAAAGACTGAACTATGCAGCTGACCTTCTGAATTAAATCTAACGTCCCCCTCATGTGTATAGATATGCATACAAGTTACATTAGCAAAATCATCTGCTAACTTACAAGAATTAATTGTAATGTTGTTTCATTACACTACTTTGCATATTGTCGAAGAATTCCATCCCCCTGCTCCCTGCCCAGAAGCAGTTAACAGATTTTAGAACTATTTCTGTAAGAAGACAGACAGCAAAAGGTCTGGTTCCTCTTCTCGCTGAACTGGGGATGTGACAGCACTGGAACAGCCAGAACACCCAAATTCTATTCCCAGTTCTACACTAACATCGTCCGACAAGCCAAGCCTCTGTGCCCATCCGTTCTAGCTACTCATGATACCATGTCAAAGTAAATTTATTGAAATTTCTTGACTGAAAGACTCAAAACAGAATTCTGGTTAAAAAAAAAAAAGGTGAAAAACATGCTGAGAACTGAATTCGCCTAGATTAATTTGAAATTTCAAACAGTAAAAGGAATACTGCCTGCTTACACAGCAAAGACAAGAAATAAATCCTCAACCCCTTGCTTTTCAGAGGAAGCCTTGTTTCTGGACATTCATCACAAGCAGCAAGGGAGTGGTGCCATATAAAGCAGCTGACCCTGATTCCAGCACATTTTAAGTCTGGGTAACGGCTACATACATTTTGACAGGAAAGGCTGGAGCGGAGGCTGATGTAATAAATACCCAATGGAAACGAATGCTGTGGTGGCTCAGTTCTCATTCCTTAAAATTTTAAGCGCTGTCATCTTTTCCATAGTATCAACTCACCAATGGCTACTATTTGAATGGACAAGCTAAACCTAAAGACACTGAAGCAAAAAAGTTGTGCATATTCCTTTCTTAAGTATTTACCAATAAATAGAGCCTGCCAGCCTTCTCTCCTTTATATTTACTTCCCCTTTAATAGGTCAACAGTTTTGCAATTTAAAAACTGGCTGCTTTGAAACTGCAAAGTTTAAACTGATTACATTTTTAAAAATCAGATCACGTCCATAGCTCTTTTTAAAAACATGCTTATATTTTACTGAGTACACATAACTTTTGCCAACATTATTACTTCTGCAGACACAGATGTTTGTTATCCCTGCTTAATTGGGCAAAGCAAGAATTAATCTAGAGCCAGGCAAAGACCAAGGAAGTTAAACAACATACTGTCTCACTAAAAACACCTTCCACAAGCAACCTAGGAAGCTGTGCAACTGCATAGAACACAATGGGATCATTAAACACAAATATACTCCCAGCAAGGGCTAACCTCCCCCACAAAGAGCAAAGCTGCAGTCAAACGCTTTGGATAAGAGTGCAAAAAATTTTTGTGTATCAAGCACTGTAGACCACCAGATGGTTCTGTACACAGACTTCACCAAGATCTTCCTGGGGCACACAAAAAAAACCCAAGTATTATTTGTGTAAATCCATTATGCTTCTAAAGTTTGACTATTATATATAATTCCTGCCACCACATCCCTGAAATACTAAGGTAGAGCCACAAAAGATACAGCAAAAGAAGACAAGGAGACCAGGTAGGTAGAAAGGGAACAAAGGGGCTGCAATAGAGGTCTCTATATCACAAGTGATTACGCATTATCTCACAATACTATAATCTGGAAAGCAAAGAAATTACAAGGCAACAGGTTTAAAAACAAATATAGAGATACCAATTTACTATACAGCACATAAATTGTGGAATTCCCTACCACAGAACATTGCCTATGTCAAAATAAAATTTAGTTAAAAAAGACTAGATTTATTAATGGAGGACAGGTCAATCAGAGGCAATTACAGACTGTTATCTAGATCTAGTTCTTGATACCCCTTAACTACTGACCTTTGAAAAGATAAAAAACAAACACAGAAAGACCCATTTTAGGCTTGCATTGTTTCTCCCATAGTCTTTCTCTATGTGTTTTCTTTAGGCCACAGTTGACACTGCTTGACCAATAGAAATGATGTAACCCTAGCCAAAATCCTTCCTAAGAAACCAAAACAATTAATAAAAAAAAAAAACCAAACACCAAACTAAAGGACCACATGAACAAAAAAACAACTCGGTCTAACTCCGCATGGTAGCTCTCATGTTTTTCACTGAGATGGTCAGGAAGACCGAATGTAATGAGCAAACTCAGTATTAAGGCTCACGAATATTTGAAACCAAAACATCAGACTCAAATTCTTCTGTGTTTTCCTCTGTATTTTTCTTCTCCTTACTGCAAAGGATCTGAAAGAGCTGAGTAAGCGAGCAATGTCATTGGACTTAAAGAGGTGCATAAAGTGTAAATATGCAAGGCACATCAATTTATTTCCAATTACTTACATAATAGATATTGTTTATTTAATTATTAGTACATCTTGCAAATTTGCAGCATTTCGAAAAAGCATTCTTATACTTTGCCTAGCAATTATACCTGATTGTCTTTTCTATTGGGCAGAGTTATATTTCTGATCAAAACATAACTAAATATGCAGCCAAGTGACATATAAAACCTGTATCATTCATAACACAAAGCTTTCAATGCTGGCATCCTGGCTGCATCCAGAAATCTGAAGGTACCAGCAAACATATTTTTCTGTTACTTCCTTCAATGGGAATAAGAGACTCACAAGGCTGAAATTTAAACAGCATAAGAAAACTGGACTGATTCCAGCTGTAATAATGTCTGTATTTCCAAGCCTGGGTTGCTGCCTAAGGTGGCAACAGCCACTGAAGTCGCAGAAATTCTCTCCTGGGAGAAACTTCTGTCTGCAAGAGAGAGGTTACTCCAGCTGTGAAAGCAGGAGAACAGACATCATTAAAAAGAAGACAAATGCTGCTCTACATTATCCTAGTCTACATTCCAAATAATTTCTGCAGTACCAGCATGCATTGATAAAATCTTACTCGAAGAGAAAAAAAATTTCCCTAGCAACTAAAGGATCTCCAAAGCAATTTTGCCTTGAAAGTCCACAAAAATGATGGTGTTTCCTACAGGAAGATAGTTGTTCGTTTTGTTTTGGTTTTTTTGTTTGTTTGGTTTTTTTCTTTTTTTATAAAAACATCCAATGGATTTTTGGCAGTGATAGTTTTCTTATTCCAACTTCCAATTTTCAAAACCATGATTTCAATGGTCTCAATCTGCCAACAGGGCAAGAAGATAAACGAGTTGTGACATTAAGTCCACATAAGCTTAGAGAAAGGCACTGGATTTGGCACTGCATTTCCCAAGGAACATGCAGATGACAGGCAAACACATACACATACTTCCCCCTCTGCCCCCAGATTCATAAATCAAGACATTTAAGTGAATGCTGTTAAGGCAGAAGAATATAATTTTCCCCTCTCTAAAGTCATTTGGATAATTATAGCCTGAAAACAGTGCTGAACACTTGAAGAAACTATTCAGTAATTAGACTTTGCAGGCATGTCATTTGTTTTGTAAAGCCCAAACAGGAGAAAAAAAATTGATGTGAACACCTGTTTGACCATTAGCATTTCCAGAAGTTCCTACTAATATAGAAAGTTACAAGCATACATGTTTCAAAAGCCAGAATTCAAGTGATTGGCTTTGGCTAGACTGATATGTGTAGCGCTCCATCAGTATTATTATGGTTTTACAAGATCAATAATAGAAACTTCTGTGAAAGCTGATTGGAAAACCACAAAGAACGGTTTTCCAGAAGTGCATAGACAGAAGAAAAATCCTCTGTAGAGTAATGGAAAGTTCTACATATCAGCTACTGCTGCAAACAGACTTCTTGTTCAAGGAGTAGTACATCGTATTACTATTTCTTTTCTTTCTGAGGAGGTAAATTGCTTGTGAGATGAAGGATTGAGGATAGCACTATTAAAGACAGAACTAGTAACCAAGAGCCTTCATGCTGCCCTGAGCTAGGGCACCTACAGATGATGATAAGGTAAAAATCCTGTCTTTCATTAAAAGGGACTGAGGGTTCATCTCGCTCCTGAAGATCAAGAGTCTTCCACAACCTCTTTCGAGCAGCCCAGAGCTGCCCCTCACCAGTCCTTAACGGACTCAAAATCAACACCACTGTTTCTGATTAATGTGATAATATTACCAGTCAACAGAAAGTCTTTTGGTAAGCAGCTAAGGCAACTTCTCCCCATTCTGACAAAGAAAAAATAAACTAATTAAAAAACCCACACTAACCAAACAGTTTAATACTCATAAAAAAGGGGGGAATGGAAGACCCTTCATTTCATTTGACACTGCTTTCCTCTGTATTCAGTAGTTGTTGGGTTTTTTGTTTTGGTTTAATTTTTTTTTTTTTTTAAGAACAAAGAATGTTGGCAGAATTAAAACTGCATGACTACACACCTAAATAATGGGAATGGGTAGAGGAAGGAAATTTCGAACATTAATTTATGTGCTAAAATTCTATTTATTGCCTACAGTCATCGTGGGGGAGGACAGATATAAGATCATTGTGGGGGAAAGTGAAGGGCAAGCTATTTCTTGAACTGCTTTTCAGTTGTTACCAACTGTGCGCAGTCCAAAACAAGCAGCTGGATCTCACTTTGGCATTCACACTAGAAAACATCGCCAGCACCTACCTCATATCAAAGTAATTTGGCAAACTGGAGCGGCCATGCAGAACACCACTACACAGCACTAGCAGCTCTGCTGCAGCAGTCAGGCCCTGAACCTGGAGCTCTCCTTAAAAATACATAAATGAAAATCAACTGTTTGATCTTCCTCCAACACCAAAGGATAACACTGAAATGTAAAATGGGTATTTAAATCAAAACTGACCTCAGTTAAGTCTAGGACCAGTTTTATGAAGAAAATATTACTACTGGATAGAGAAATAAGATTTCTTCCTCCCCGCTGTAACTTTAAGCAGGTATTAACCTCTTCATAAAAAGATACTAATTACACTATAGAGGCATAAACTATAGTTTCTATAATTTTTCCTTTCTCATGACATAACTCTGACGACAAAAGGATTTTTTTTTTTTTTACACAGTTTCAAAAAAAAAATTCCCATGAAGAGATTTTTTTAAAATCTAAATGCATCATTTCTTTCTTCTAAAAGACTGAAAAGTAACTGACAATGCTATTCTTTTAGAAAGATTTATGCAGTTCAGTCTGCTTAACAGCTGACTGCAATTAAACAAAATTTATTTTTGGCCTCTTTCTGTCTTTGTTTACATCAGTAACAACAACAAAAAAAAATGAGAAAGAAAAAAAGTTTAGTTGAAGCAACAAGCTCAGCAACAGGCACATTATATGGTGCTTTGGTGACTTCCTGCTTAAAAACAAATCTGGTAAATCTGCTAAACTCGTCTGGTAGGTCTGAAGTTTTGTCTCAGTTTCATCAGGAGAAAGAGTGTGCTGGCTCCCTTGCTCAAATTCTTCTTATGTGCATTATATCTAAGTTATGCTATATCCTACCAACAGCTAGAATCTGTTCTGAATATTTTGCAATATGTGTCAGAATCCTCTATTTCTTGCACAAAAATTAGTGTTTGCTTAGTCAAGTTCCTCCATAATTTATTAAAATCTGGAACATAGTATTTCATAGTTTGGTTAAGCCCTCTTAGGAAAATGGCTTGATCTATACCAAATCTTCACAGAAATATTCTTCAAAGCAGGTGTTAACATGTCCACAGCCTCAGCCGCTTCTCAGGACAGTTGGAGAACAATTTCTCTGCACTCCTTTTCTTCCAGAGTTGATGCTTCTAATTCTTCAGTCTCGTGTGATGCCACTCTTACTGAAGGAATTTACTGAGCATTCCAAATGATCAGCTCATGCCGTTCAGAACAAAGAATGCTGAAGAAGATGAGAGCGATGAACAAGTAACTCAGAATCACAGAATAACTGAGGCTAGAAAGGACCTCAGAGGAGGCTTCTAGTCTAACCTCATGCTCTAAGCACAACCAAGAGGTCAGATCAGGTTGCTCAGGGTTTTACCCAGTTGGGTCTTAAAATCCTCTAAGGATGGAAACTGTACCGCCTCTCATTCAAATGCATGACTGTCCTAATGGAGGAAAAAAACCAAAACAGTCTTCCTTACAATCAGTTGGAACCTTTCTTGTTTTAATTTACGTCCACAAATTTATAACATCCTTCACATGCTTCATGATGAAAGTTCCTACTGCTTATTTATGAGTGATTTTCACAAAGCGAATGGGGACATTAATATGACTGGACAAATGAAAACATTATTACGTCCTATATAAAAACGGAGACTTACTGGCACTTCCAGATCAGCACAACAGGCCAGCATCTCACAAAGAAGTAGTGAAAATTTAATATGTAGAAAACAAGGAATTGCCACTGAAAATTCTCAGAGTTCGCCTCAAAAACACTTCCATTGTTTTATTGAAGTAATTATTGAAATTTGGATGTTATTAATACTCAAGGCCATTTGCAATTACAGACAAGATGAATATCATAATTCCTTCACATCTTTGGATAACAATATGGGCCCCGGCATTTGGCACTCATGTCATTACTCAAATGAATTCCAGACAAGCTGGAATAAGAAAAAAAGCCCAGGAACAATCTGGAATATTGTTGCAATTTTTTAATTTATACCATCAAAATGAAGTGGGAGGGTAGAAAAATGAGGAAAGAACCACTACAGCTAGCATAACCATTTTCAGACCTGCCAGAGACGGCTAAATTTGAAGTAAAACTATACTAAAACAAATTAGTATTTAATGCTTTCTGCTATGAAAATCCAAATTAAAAAAATCATCAGAAGATGTTTAAAGAGTTCAGGATTAATTAGAAATCTTATTTTAGGCTCTGGATTCTTGTGCAAACAATTTTACTTTTTTTTTTTTTCATTTATTTACTATGCATACATGAGATAAAATATATCAAAGGTTAAAATTTATTGATAAATGACATATCAATCCTAACTCCTGCAAAACAGTACATATACTCCTTATCAGAGGAAAAAAAAGTGATATAATTTTGTAATTGATACTTGAAGTAATATTTTTCACAGCAGAATGAAGCAATTCAGTTGGGCATGACACTGCAACAGTCACACATTTTCCACATTTTCTCTCACAAAACCTCACGTATTCCTTTGCGGAATAATCCTGAAAAATAAGATCTTGCTAGTACTGCTGCTTCTGCCTAGAAACATTCCTGGAGCTACACAGTCAGAAAAAACAACTTCAACTTGAAAATGTCACTCTTTATCCTTAAGCCTGAGAAGCTCTCTCTTCTGGTAGAAATAACAAGACGTTACCATCTTCCGCCTATGAACACTGCCAGTTCCTACCAGAGCAAGACTTGAATACAGTGGAACTGCCCAGGTACCCTTCCACGCTGCAGCTGCGATACCAAACAGACAGGCAGAGGAGAACCCATGACAAGCAAAAACTGAACAGAGAGAAACACAACGGAGAGGTGGTAAATAGCTTAATTTATGTGATAATTATACTGCTGAATATGACTGCTATAATTATTAACAAATGTAAATGGACTGACAGAAGAAATACATTACTAAATTAATTAAACTACCTTTCTATCTCTTCCCAAAAGGAAGATCCCTTTAAGAAAACACATTTGCACTACAGAATGTATTTCTTCTCAAAAGATGGCTATTTCCATATCAAACCAACAGTCTTAAACCCAGCTATCTAAAAGAAGATAATATAAAACCTTTCTGCTAACAGGAAAATTATATTCTCTCCTTACCCATCCTCTCCTGAAACAATGCATTTCAAGAGAAATGTCTAAAATAATGTTTTAAAAAGCTTTGCTGAAAAATTTGTGGAAGTTGTCTAGCTTCAAGAATTTAAACAAATTAGGAGCACCTTAAAACCAAACCAACACTTTCAATAAAAACTGTCGTTCATCCTGCAGCACTGCCAAGCTCACACTGCAGCATTCTTTCCTGGTTCTCTTTGAGAAAAATATACAAACCTAAATTTAAAAATCTATGAGGCATCCATAATCAAAGGATTTGGGTTTGTTGGCAATGCCTTTTTTTAACATACTTCAAAAGTATATATATAAACTCCCCAGATATCATCTATTACAATATAAGTACTGTATAGATTTGCTGTGCATAACAGCGTCCATAATAGAGATCACAGAGAATGCTGCAGTTTACTAATCACAAGTTTTATGAAGCTTTGCTGTCTATTTATTAGCATGCCTCAGGTACAGTATAATGGAAGAGTTTCAGGGAACAGGTAAAGTATATAATCAACACTTTTTTTCCCCTCTTTTTTTTTTTTTTTTTTTTTAAATTTTCCCTTCCTTTCCCCCACCATGACCTATTTTCTTGAATAACATGCAGAGCCAGTGAGGACATTAACTTGTTTCCGTGTAACAGTACAGCTCATGTACCGATATGCTGAGATGCATTAGCTGTTGTTTATTGATCCATTTATAAGTTCATTTTACGGGGAATACCAGCTGGAGGATCATAAAGTCTTTTGCTATCCTCTGCTTTGTGACACACTTTATGGATTAACTGTTTCCTAAAATACATTTATTTTAACATTTTGTGGAAATACTTACAGAAGATGCCTCCTCTTCAAACAGTCTCCCACGTCTGAATCACTCTTACATATTTTTAGTCCATTCATTATTTTCAAAAGTCAAAATGTAACAAATTGCATACCATTTTTTAAAAATAAAAACATAGGAATTGCATGCACCAAACATTACCTACTACAAAGTACTGATTTACATTTTACCAACTATTAGAAAAGAACAAGCTAGCTGGACTTTACTCAAGAGTGTAAAATGCCGTAACAAATTTCATTAAGATAGCAGGAAAAAAAAGCAAAAAAAAAAAAAGGGCAAAAGAAAAAGCTTTTTTCCCCTTGATTCCCTATAGGCTTCTCATATGCGAACTGTTCCCTTCCCCACACACACAGTATGCAGCGTATACTTCTGTATAAGTTTTGGTGAGCCAAACTGTACCATAAAAAAGAATTCTAGATAAGACATTAATATGCAATCATTATTATAGTTCATCCTACCTACTTCCGTCTTTAGCATTAACCTTTGAACCAGCAATTACTTACTGCTTATTTGCAATGTACATAACTCAAAAAAACAAACTACCTTTGTGCCAAAAAGTGTTTATACCATTTTGTAAGCTTGACTACATTTTAAAAATAGACATCTACTATAAACCCACATTAACTGTTCCGATTTAAACAGTATAGGAAAGCAGCTGAGCTTTAACTGTCTGAATTTTTGGAGCTATAAAAGACGACAAGGGAAAGCCATTCCAAAAGCCAGGCTTCTAGCCTTCAAACTCAAGGACTGCAAGCTTGACCATATCCACGCATCAAATCAATTATGGCAGAACGTAACAAGTCAGGGCCTATTGCAAAACAATTAAGCAAAAAAGATCACCGGGGTTCACGTCCTGTCACACTTTTACAGCCAACCACAATTCACTGAAGTCTTATCTGCGACATAAAATGGTATCATTTCAAGCTTGGAGAGACGTTCAAAAGAAGGAAACATTCACAATTTATATCTACGAGTTTTAAAAACCTGATTTCTCCAATTCTCAAAAAACCCCCTGAGAATTCAATCATTTTGCTTTTAATGACAGAACCACTGGGAAATCAGTGCAGTGCAATCAAAGGAGTGGGAAAAAAAAATGACAAAACAGATATGGATCGCATCCTGTATACCAGAAATGCTGTGCTAAAAAGAATAAGTGGGGTGCTCTAACTGAAAAAGGGGGAGAAAACAAATGGGACCAAGGATACATCGGACAGCATGATCATAAGCCTCATTTCATTAGTAACTAGGCAGCAAATTATTTCTATTGCCCACAGAAGCATCTGACCAAAATCAGTTTTCTTCCAACACCTTTTGAATCAGTTGGCCAATTTCCAACATTCTGAAATAAAAACCACAGAGATCTCAAAAATAATTATGTTCCTATAGACTACATGAAAATTGATGGTCAGGTAGAGGAAAAAGACCCAATTTGCACTTTCAGTGAGGGGAAAGGAGGAAAATTCATCTCATTGATTTGGCAGCAGGTCAATCAGTACAGACTATCTACAGCACTGTCCCTTGTTATGGAGGAGAATGGGATTAAGGACTGGAGGAGGAGGGATAAGGAGATAAAAAGACAATCCAAATACATACAAATGTAAATTTTATTATTTCTGCAGCTCACAGAAACTATGACCTGCAAGCAGTAACTTGTTTTAATAGCCTCACAAACTGAGAATAACTTGGACATGTATTTACATTTCTTGACCTCCTCCTGCTAAGTAGGTTGCCTAGAAACATCTTACCTCAGAACGAATGGGAAAATGGATTATGCGCTCCTATCAGCTTATTTCAAATATTTTGCTGAATCTAATTTATGAAATCCATGGAAATCATTTTCCATTACGCTTTTTAAACCATTGAGCACAATGAAGATACTCAATGAAGAACAAACAAAGTAGACATGCAATAATGATAATATGCTCTGAAAAGGCTTCCATAGATAAATACAAACCTGGATACAACATGCAGAAGTGTTGGTGGGATGACTCAGCTCCTAATGATATTTCATTTAAGTCCATTTTCTTAGCAGCAGCCTGAGGTTATTAATAACTCCCAGTACACTACTTAGAGCTGTGGATTCATTTTCATGTTAATGGTAGCAATAGGTTCTTCGTTAATGGTTTTAAGATAATGCTGGGCTTTGCCATATGGTTAGATTTGTATGAGGGTTTCTCATGGAAAGCAAGAGAGTGTAAGAAATTGTTGCTATATTTAACTTCAGTGTCCTCACAGGCACAGCAGACAATTGGAATGGACACTGTTCTAGTATTTACAAGTGCAAACGATGCTCAATATTTACTGCATGTTCTGTTTAAGAGGACTACAGGGACTTTAAGCAAGAGAACATATGGATAGATCAGAGGATCGGTAATGCAATACTGAGCTTTTCACCTCTAGGTCATTGGTTCAAACCTAAACTGGTGGGTAATGAAGGCAAGCTATTATCATCTGACAGCTCTGGCCTTTGCAAATTGATTTGTCAGGCTCAGTCCAGTTCCCATCAAACTCAAAATTCACCATTACAATTTGCACTCCTGAAAACAACTTCACCTCAGCAAAGTAACAAAAAATTGAACAGAGACAAAAGTAATCTCTTACTCCTCGGGCACCATCTCCAGACCAGGACCTAGAGAGAGTGCCAGAGGAACAGTGAAAATTACACCACCAGTAGCACAGCATATCATTCTGTGCATAAAGATTACTTCTTCCTCTCAGATATCCGATTATAATTACCTCTGTACCAGTACAAAGCTTTCAGGTTTTCTGGTACTAAAGAAAGAAGACAAGAAAAGAAACACCACTATGAGGTTTTTAAAAATGAAATTTCACAGTGCTGCTAAAGATTTCTTTCGATATCTTGTTCAAAGATGCCTTTCATAAGGCTGAAGGTTTTGATGAAAATGTTCACAGTGCTCTATAAAAGGAATGTAAAATTTAATATCCATGTTGTCATGATGTATTTGTAGCGAAAATGTTCGAACACCACTTGTAGCAGCAATGCTTAAGAATTGTATTCCCTGCAGATGGGTTTAATTCAGAAACTGATTTATTTACAAGTTACTACGAATTATATGAAGTCACGTTTCTACAGTATTTCGTCATAAATGTTAGACAGAAAATGTACAGATTAGTCCATAACAGCACATAACTTTCTGGATGCTTTCATGATTTGAACAAAAACGGTTTTAAGCCTCAAAACCGTAAGTCTAGCCTCTTCCTTTGCCTCTTAATAGTTTGGCAACAGTCACAGCAAATGCTCTGCAGGTACCACAGTTCTCCATTTTACCAAGTGATAAACGCTACAGAAGTGAATAAAGACAGCAAGTTTTAATACAGCATCTTTCAAGATCACCTTTACTTCACACGTTTAGGGCACTAGAAAACACAATCTACTGGAAGTTTTCCACTGTATGAACACGAAACATCACTTCTAACATTTAAAACTAGAACAGAAGACATACAGCTCACAAATCTTGGAAAGCATGGAAAAAATAACTTAAGAGCCTCCCACTTTCCTTGTGGGTTCCTTGGGTTTTACTAAGGTGTTGATAACATACTGAAGTTTCTCCTTCCTTTTCCAACAACTCCAGAAATAGAATACCTACTGTAACTTTAGGAAAGCCACAACAGGTTAACTTCACAACTGAATGATTGCACATAAGTTCAGTAACCTGAATGACTGAGCTGACATGTAGTCTATTGCTATAAAATCAGAGTAGCATAGCCAAGTGATGCCCTAGTTTGGCCAAACACTAGTCCTGTGTCCCATAGACAATGGTGGGTGAGATCCACCCAAACCTTTTAATTTTCTCAGGTCAAAGAAGAGGAAACCCATGCATCGAGTGACATAACGGAGACAAAAGAAGCAATAAACTGCATAGTAAACTTGCGTGTCAAGAGACACAATAAGAGACCTATAGACTGTGTCACTTGCCTTTGAAAGTGTCCAGACTGTAGCCAGAAGATGGCTCCTCCTAGCAGTCTTACACACAGGGTGCAAGCCTAGGAAAGGGGGCTGCCTACAGATGAAGACAAAATCTTAAAGATTAAAGACTACCTATTACTTAAGTAGCAGTTAACAATAGAGAGATCCATGCAAGATGATCAAAATTCCTTGACAGTCAGTAACAAGATTTCTTGCTACTCCTCTCTGCCATCAAACTCTGCAAAGCTGTGCTAGGAAATGACCTTCAGTGACAGAAATACACAATAACTTTGGAATGGTGACTGCTAAAAGGCGAAAGTTTAGACAAAGGCAAGAAGCGGAGTATTTCAGAGAACAAATTAAAATAAACTGTTTGAATAAATGTGGGTGGAACATATGTTAGGAAACTAAAGGATGTGTAAGGGATTTAAATTTAACATGAGAGAAATGAAAAGACTAATAAGTTCTACAGGTGCCAATAGGGACGTTTATTATAAGACTTAGACTTTTATTGGTTCTGAACAGTAACACAAGCAGTTTTAAAAAAAGAATAGCTGCAATTCGTTATTAATTCTTTCATCTTCCTGCCTCAGTTTCCTTTTTATATCACCTGCTGCATTTTGCAGAGTTGCATCAAAAGACATTTGGGACAGCCACAACTGTTCTTTATATAGATATGTTTATAGAGCACTCAAACACAACAGAGACTAAATTCTGATTAGTGTGGACAGAACCTACTGTAACTACAATAATGTGATACCTAAGAGCTCTGCCACTATTCTTTCATCCCTACGTAACGTTTTTGAAGCTCCACAGAATGAGAAATAAACACGCTTTCTCTTCTATGTACTCTCCATGAAAATTCGCATAAGAAGGCTTAATGCCTAATAACATCACCAGGACTGGATAAAGAAGGATTTAAATTCCCATTATCCTTTTTAATGAACTCGTGACTACAGTCTCAAAATAGACTGTTAACCCAGAACAGAAAGAAGAACTGACATAATTTTTACCTGCAACAACTGAAAGAAATGAACTGAAATGCTTTTTAAAGATGTCACTAGCATAAAGAAAGCAAAATTTATAAATTCTCTGAGATAACTGTAACTTTGTCTGTACTGGACAAATCAAGTTCACTTTTCCCCCTCACCTCACCCCAAGAACAGCGTAGTAAAAGGCTTCCTGGCTGGCATCACCCAGGTGAGAAAAAAAAAAAAAAAAAAGAAAAAAAAAGAAAAAGAAAAGGCTCCCACTTAATTCAGTCTGAATGATATGCAGCATGCTTGATTAGATATACTCTTGATTAGGCACTCGAATAGAATTTAAAGAGTATCCCATCTAGTGAAATTATAATTATTTCTCTTACTTCCTAAATGAAAACAGATTTCAAAAGGCTCATTCAAATTTTTTGTAGTCCATAATACATTTTTGGTAATTATTTTGTTCAAGTTATGTATTACCTCACCAGTTTAGTTCTCAGCACAGCAGTACTTTCTTTCCCTCTGCAAACAAGCACAAGACTATCTATGTTGCTATTGTTTTCCAACACTGCTATTCAAGTATATTGCAGCACATAACCTTTCAGTTGTAGATTTTCAAGTCTGAAGAGCAGCACAAGCTTAGAGGTTTGTTTTCAGTACATACTTCTTTCTTTCAAACTGCATGAGAAATTCCACAACTATTTTTCCTCCCATTTCACATGCGTATTTTTTCCATGGTTATAACACTCAGAATTTGTCCTGAAATCTGAAAAGCTCTTTGAATTCTTTTCACACGCACAGTCAGCCACTACAATACTCACAACAACTTCACAGAGCTGAAAGACCAGAAAGCCATTGTGTCTGAAACTTTTTTTGAAAGCAGAAGGTGTATATTGTTGTGGTTTCTATTTAGGGCTGTAATTCTCATGAATCCTCACTTATAATCCTCCCACTGAATGAGGGGTCTCAAGCGGGATCAGGTCCTGGAAAAGCAAACAGCTTCTGCTTTTTTTTTATTAAAAAAAAAAAAGCACATGCTTTTGCCTACCTTGGACCAGCATAGTACACGTAATACTATAACCGAATGGCTTCTTCTAACCAACAGCTTCGATACAACTTTAACTTTTAATGGCAGTTGATCGCATCTGAGTTATTTACATATAACAACATAAGTTGTTAGATGTCAGTTAAATATACTGACACTACAGCGTCAGCGATGCTAATTTCAAAGGTCCCTGCTGACAAAGGGCCTTTTTAGCATCCCGTATCCCTTTTCCCGTACCTGCTGCTCCGTCCCTCTGCTCCAGCTGAGGCAGGCAGGGGGGCCCTTCACCGACAACCACGCCGGAGGTCAGGCCCCGGGGGCCCCGGCGGAACCTCAGCACCGAACGGCTGCCGGCCGCAGCCTACCCACGCGTGGGCTAGGGCCAGGCCGTGCGGGCACACGGGGCTGCAGCGCTCTAGAGAGCTGGGAGAGCCGCCGGCGGGCCTCCGGGCTCACGGAGCGAGCAACCGGTTAACGGCTGAGTTGGTGTTTTCCCTGAGGGGACGGGACGGGAGGAAAGAAGCCCTAAGCATTACCCAGAGCCGTGGATCCGAGGTTCCCCCCGCGCCCCTCAAGGACCCTGCCGCTGACAGCCCCGCGGTACAGGCTGCCCCGGCCGCTCGCCCAGCCCGCCCGTGCCGCTGAGGGAACCGAGCCCTCCCGCCCCACCGCCGGAGCCACGGCCCCACTGCCGCCCGGCTCAGGACAGCTCCAGACAGCCGCAGCGGGACCCGGCACAAGGGGAGAACACAGCGGCGGTTCAGTAAGTCCCTACCTGCCGGCATCGAGTCCCGCCGCGGAGCGCAACGTCCCCTCCCCTAGACCGCCCTCATCCCCCGCTGCTATAGCTACGGGCAGCCGCGGCCGCCGCCTCTCGCGAGAGGCGCCATCTTCCCGCGAGAGCCGCGGGCCGCGCCGCTGGCGGTGGGGGGCGCCTCCTCTCGCGAGAGGGCTGAGGGAGCACGGCCAGCTTCGGGCTGGTCTGGTATCTCCACCGCCATTTCTCGTTCCCTCAGTGCAGGGCAGCCCTACCCTGGGTGGGGGCGTCTCAGAGGGCAGTCGGCCTAACCCGATGTCCCGTCCCAGAAGGGGCGAGAGGTCTCCGGTGTGTTTAACCAACCCCCTCGTTAGGCGGCAGCCTGTAGAGCTCTTCCCCAGGCCCAGCCTGAAGCCAGGCCGTAGCTAGGAATAATTCTGGGGGTGTGTAGCTGCCTGAGTCCCGGTAAACTGCCTGGCTCTGCAAAGGTGGCAGGGGTCGAGGCTTGCCAGGTAGGGACAATTGCAAAGTACAGGCTGTGATGGCTGTGGGATATGGCTGGAGCCAAATAACAGTCCAGTACATTCCTATCTAGCAAAGTTTACTTGTAGTTTATGCGAGAGCTGGGTTTCCTCACAGGTTAGACCCATAACACGTTAGGTTCATCATCTGTCCAAGTACTTCAGGTGTGAATTAGACCATCTCAGGATCTAGGAAAATTCAAATAAAATCTACAAATTTGTATTTTGATTTTCTGACTACTAGGCAGTGTATGAAATTATTAACTCACATTCCCTGAACTGCATGATCTGCACATTGCAGTATGTGATTTTCCTGTCACCATTGCAGAGTGCTGGTAATAATGTTAATTCTGGAGTAGCAGTATTTTTGCTGGTATCCAAGAAACACTCTTCAAGCCCACGGAAATAAGTGTGTCCTTTCCTGTGAATTACGGATCATGTGTGTAGAGAGAGCCTGGAGATTACTGGGGGACTGACATTTCCATGAGCAGTTGGTATCTCAGTGCTAGCAGCCTGGATAAACAATGTAATTAATTGCTCAGACTGAACAATGAAGATATGAGGGCTAACACACTTTCTTTTCTGCCCTTGTATTTCAGTGTTCCCAACATCTTAGAGATATGCCTTTTGTAACAGTCCTTAAAGGAGTGCCACCAGCTCTGTAAGTTGTGGAGGAAGTTCTTTTTATCCAGTTGTTGAACCCCATCTTTACATACAAGAAGTGAGTTGATGCATAATGTTCTGTATCTGAAAGATGTATTTCTGATAATTCAGGTATACTGTCAGTGGTATGCCTGAAGGACTGGGACTACCTCTTGTTCTGCCCAGAGCAAACACTTAAAACATACTGTTTGTATATACAGGTGTCTGCAATACTGTTTGTGCTGCTGCTGTTAATGTAGCATTTCTAACACCACTACAATAATACCCCAAAAAAAGTTTGTGCCTTTGGAAGAATGCTTGTTTACTTGTTGTGGCTTCCCATCCCATTTCAGTCTTTTGCTTTGGGAATAAAGCCAGTTGTACTGGGAGAGAGAGCAAATGAGGAAGGCCTCAATCCTCTCTTAGGGACCAGAGATAATTAAGAGAAACATTTAGAGATAGTAGATATAATGAAGCCCTGAATCCATGCTAGCTTCAGGCCCGTTAAAGTATGGCTGTTTTTATAATAGAATATGGAAGTAATTACTCATCTGAGTCAGGCGCTGTGGAGTTTGACTAAAGCGCTCTTCAGTGTAATTGAATTTGTATAGCATCTGTGAGCAGGGGAGGTCCTGTGCAATAAGGCCCATAGGTTGTCCTTAGGCTGGCCAGCAGAAAGTTTCTCATTTGTTTGTTTCTCCTTCCAGGGGCCACTTTGTTTTCCCTGCAGTGCATGATGTGTAATGAGATTGTTGCTTAAGGCAGGAGCTTCCCTCAGTAAGAAGGGGAAGTCTGCAGAGTCCTTATTTACCCTTTTGTGTAGAGGGATGTTTTGGAGTACAAGTAAAGCATTGCTTAGTGGGAGCCTTTTCCAATGCTGTTAGTGCCCTCCTTGTATGTTTTTTTCTCCCCATCTACAAATGCAGGGACCTGGAATAAAACAGTGGTGCTGCCCTTGGCTCATATCTGAGCTTGGGAAGAGTTGAGACCTTTGTTGGCCCTTCGTACTATGGTTGTGCATTCCTTGTCCAAATTTCCCAAAAATAAGTGTTTCCAGTAAGCCTTGACAGAAGAACAAAGAAGAATAGTTATTTTGGTTTGGCACTAGAAGAAGAACTTATAACCATAAATTAATCTAGCCTTATTTTACATTTATTTGTTCACTGTGGGTTTTTGAAAGGCAAATGTTCGTTATGACTCTGGCTAGAGCTATAACTGTAACTTCCTATTTTTAAAGGGTAGTGGTCCCTGTCTACAAATTTATTTGTGTCAGTTCTCTCTGAAAGTACATTGGACGGAATTTTCTTTAAATGAAAGACAGACCTAAAATTCAAACTTTGCACAAACTATTTAGTGTTTTTTATTGTTAAGCAAAAGGTCAAAACAAATAAACAAAAAAGCCTGCAGGTTTTCTTCAAAAAGGTTGGAAAATGTGCATTAAAATTTTTGATTTAAATAATGTTTCTAAAAAGTATAATTGAAAATTAAAGGAAGAGTTTATATCTGAGAATTTGTTTATTAAGCTGACTGGAGATTAGGCTGCATTTAAGAGCATTGCTTCAAAGTGGTTTATGTAGTTCTCTTCCCTTTACTGCTTGTGTTAATTAACACAATATATACCTGAGCAAGTACTTGCACTCATTAAAGCATCATTTAAGCTGTACTGTAAGCAGATCGTCATCAGAGAGAAGATGACACTTACTGTGTGTTAAACACAGAGAGAGCAAGAGGTATAGCATAAAGGCACTGCTAATTAATTACATTAGCTGAAGAGACTTTCACTAATAGATATATGATGCCATGAATATAATTAATAGTCTCAAATCCCACATACTCAGCAGTTCACAAAAGTTGTAGGGTTTCACAAAATGTGTGCAATCTTGCTTCTGCCTGTGTCTGCAAATTCTGTTTGATTATCTGTGGTCCTGGTCAGGCACATCTCCAAGACAGAACAGGCAACTAGTCTAAACTAGTTTGTAACCTGCAATTTGAGGATTTGGGCATAGATGAGATTGCATATAAATGTACTAATGTGCTGTGAGCCAGCAAACTTTTCTGATACTCTTTCAAGAGAAATCAGCACATGTGCTGCTGATGGGCAGCGGTGGACCCCCTAAGTTGCCAGAAAAATGATAACAGCAGCTTGTTGTGCCAAGGGCCAGTCCTTTGGAAGTGGGGTGTTTGCCAGATGATCGCACCTGTGGCAGTCGTCTGTGGAAGAGAACATATACTTGCAGACAAGCTAGGCAGGAAAAAAAAACTTGTGCAGTGAATGTTCAAGCCTTGCACCACAAATCAGCGCTTCCCATGGAGCAACAGGCACATGCAGACCTCTTTGCTCTATAACAGAATGATCGTGTTCAGGTTCTCTTCTGTCTGGTGCCTGCCATCTTGTATAAGAGAAGTGAATAAATATTATGTATTCACAGTATGATTTAAAAAAAAAAATCAAACAAGACACAGCCCATATTCTCCCAACAGCCTGAAACTGTTCCAATTTTTATTTCAGAGAGTCACTAAGCCTAACGACAAAGCCATCTCCTCTAAGTGCTCTTTCAATAACAACATCAAATGTAATTCCCAGATGTTAGCTGTATGAATTATATCATCATCATCACTAATGGCAAGCTGCTCACATGAGAGAGACAATTGTGAGATGCAAACCCTTTGACTAAGGAATACATTGCAGTCAAGTGGAAGGTTTTCTGTGCAATGCAGAGAAGCATACCAACTGTGCTACTACCTGCCAAATATTTATGCCATCAGCTATAGCTTCAGGCAAGAATTTATAACATAAGTCCATATTTATGGACAGTATTGCTGAGATTTGTTAAACACCTTCCTTTTACATTAAAACATGGGTGTTATTTTTTACACATTTTCAGTATGACTTGGATTCTTTATCATACAAGTTGCCTTACATGAGATAAGCATTTCAAAGCTTGGAAACTGTAAAATAATATTCCTAAAAATAACACTGTTAATAAATAAAAATATAATAACTTTTGTTCTGAATGAAAGATTGGAATGTCAGAAAATTCTATCTATCTAATCTGTTTTTCATGGGCCAGCCCCTCTCTATTAAATGGATTTTTGGCTGCTGTTCCATGGAGTATAAGCTTAATATCCAGTACATCCTCTATGAGGGAACTGTAGCCTGCCTTTACAGGAGGATGGGCTCAATAATTTGTTAGTTCTTTTTTATCTCTAACTGCAATGATCCTGCTTAAAGGCAGATGACTGAGTTTCCATTCTGTAGCTCCTAGTATGTGGGGGAAATTCACTATAATTAAATCTTATAAAATCCTCTTATTTCCAATATAAATAATTCTCTGACATAGGCGATTCCCCTGAGTCTACATCATAGCCCAAGGAAAACAAAGAGCAGGAGCAGTTACTTACTTCCTCTTAAATATTTGAACATTTTGGACAAACTCCTGCCCTGATTACAGTAGCTGCAAGCCTCACTGAAATTAATTATTTTTAAGGCACAATTTGGATTACTGATTTTTCTTACTTCTAATGTTACTTTGAATAATGACTAAACTAGCATGTATTTTAAGCTATGTAAACAGCAAGACTATAGTGTGAATTGTTCTACAAAATATAGTGTTGTATTTCCCATTTTGTACTAGAAACAAAAGCACATAAATCCTGCTTGACAGGATTTGAGATTGAAGGTGTACTGACAAAAGAAGACCTATATGCCTCATTAAGCAGATTTACCAAAATTGAAGGATCCTCTTAGCTTACACGTATGGATTATAGCAATATTATTAATAATTTGCAGTGATACAATACTAATTCCAAGCACATTGCAACTTTTTATCCTCATTTAGGGTTTGGGATAATGGAGCACACAGACAAAAACTCTTGTCCAACAGTACATTATGAACCCGTGAGAGCTTTGGGTGTATTCCCCGTCCTTTGACCTACTTGCTGGATGATGCTGCCTTCCTTGTACGTGGGGACTTTGAAAATACACCACCAGGGAGCACTGTGCTCTTTCTGCACAGTATTTAACTTTCCCTGCATGCTTAAAGACCTGTTTTATTTAGTCTTTTTTTTCCCACGTGCTCCAGTAGAGCTCAAATAATTGTTGTGATTATGTTGGAATTCCCAGACATTTTGGTATCATTGCCTTGTGTGCACCAATAGCCCTTACTTGCCCTGACCAGCCTTAGCTGGGACCTTCACTCCACTTATGGCCCAGAAACCCCATTTAAGCTCAATAAGTCTGAGGCCCTTGTCTGACCTGTGTTGTAGGGGCTCTGTCCCCTGGGTGGACCTGAGATATGTGCTGTAGCTAGCTTGTGTCCTAGATGGACTTTGGACCCACAGTGTAGTTTGTATCCAGCCCTGTCTCCTTTTCCTCCTGACCAGACACCCTGGAAGGCCCCTTGCCTGATTTATCTGCTCCCCATGTGTGGGATGAGTGATGGACCGTGTCATGATGCCGTGCTCAGATGTGGTGGGCTTGTGTGCTGGTTGGTGAGGGCACTGCTTGTGCTGGGCTCATCTGGGGCTCACCCCTCCTCGGAGCAGCCAGCCCTCTCTGCACCTTGACATGTCTAACTGGACCATGATCTGGAGTATCTGCTACTGAAAACAGACCATGACATTCAGATACCAAACTGTGTTGTTTCTGCTGCTCTTCACATATTTACCATGAAAGCATCATCTATTTCACAGTAAAAAAATCATGTAATTCCATATTCCAAGAGTCTAAAATCCCTGTCAGAAAAGGGGAGGCAATAAGTGGCATATTTTGTGGGAAAATATTTTGCTTAGTGTCACCTAGTTTTCTCTGAAATTTCCTCTGTCTTTCTGAAGTTCTCGCATTCTCTTTGGAGCTTGGATTCTTGTAATACAGTTAGAATACTTTTCGAACTGGAAAAGAAATTCCTCCCTCTTAATTACAATGCAATTGAAAAAGCTGGATTTATTAAAAGTGTTGGAAAACCCACAGCAACCTTATCTCCAGACAGAGATCAAATACAGAATAAACTAATAGTTTAGTAGGATGTAAGAATTTCCCATTTAAATGTCTTTCACCAGTGAAATTTGCATGTATTTATGTTGGCATTAGATAAGGAAATTAGTGTGGGAAATGACTTTTCAACTAATTCCTGGATCCATTTTATGCAAAGAAACAAAATAGGTTTTTCTAATGGTTTATTTTCAACTCGAACTTCAAATACTTTATAGGAGCATGTCAAAAAAGACAACCTTTTTCATTTTTGTTGAAATGTTCTTCAAAGTACCACCTTAATGTTTCTAACTTTAGTCATAGGAACTGAGTTATGGATACTTCTTAATCATTTAATAGGACATATCATAAATGTTCTTTAGCCATTTCAGCAGAAAGGTTAGGAAACTACTTACTCATTACTTCTGCAGCTTTGTAGTAGTAGTAGTAGTAATAGTAGTAGTAGTAAATTTTTAAGCGATATCAGGGTAGCCCTGGCAGTAGCCTTTTAGAGGACTGTAATAAAGCCAACCTTGTAACTATCCAAACAGAATAAAAATCAAATATATGGTTGCAGGGATTTCCAGACAAGGAGGAAAAACTAGTAAATTAAAAGTACTTCAGTGGAAGCTGTCCCTGTAAATAAGCTATTTAGCCCTGTTTATAAGAGGAAATGTCAATCTAAAGAAGGCACCAGGAGAGGGAATTCCAAACCAGTCCCCATGCAGGCTGAGCTAGGGTATGGTAGTGAAATGGCAGTCTTGTATGTGTCAGAGTGCAAATGTTCATGAAACAGAAGGTATTTCATATAGATAAATAAAGTTCTTTATTGGTTTTCCACAGTGCCTGCCTTTCTGTCTATGTGTGTGGCATTGATAAAACTGTTACAAGAAATGGAATAGACTTTGATGCTGTGTGTTTGAGTAAGTAATACACAACAGCAGGTGTCAAATTACTTTTGTTGTAATTAAAGCTTTTTCTTTCTTGCTCTGTAACTACAGGCAAGTCATCTGACTTGGGTGTGCTTCTGTTCCTTCGTGACCCATTGCCTTCTTGGTCTCTCTGTGTGAAAAAAAAACTGCTTAAGCTATCACCTATTTTATACTCTGGAGAATTGGGGAATCTTAGGTGGCCGTGAAATACTTTTATGTCTGTTACACTGACAGGCTGACTTGCTATTTTATCTCTGATGCTGTTATGATTACCTGGATCATTTTGTCTCAAAGTCATCATTCTTCACCCTCAGTTTTGAAGTATTTATCCAATTCACCTTGATGTGACCATCCCCATTAGTCCCCAATATTTCTTCCCACACCTAACAGCTAATTTCAGATAGAAACTTTTGTTACTGCTAATCCCCAAATTGATTCAGCATATTTTTTAAAGAGAAAACACAAAGGTTTTTTTTTCCTCTTGGTGTTTTATTACTTGTTAATAGATGACAAAACAGATCTATTACAGAGCAGACAGGCAGCATTTAGCATTGCTAAACAGAAGACATCCTAGTTTTGCCCTTTTATGCCCTGGTGAATAAAAAGCTCCTTTCCCTTAAACTGTTTCTGATATGGATCAACAGCACAGGGAAGATAAGTTTAGAACCTGCTAGGAACTTCTCTGGGCTAAGGGCAAAAGAAAGGAAGGGCTGACAGAACTAGAGTTGCACTTTTCAGCTCCTTACTATCAGCTTGCAAATAGGAAGGGCTGAGAAAAAAGGAAAGCCTTGGCAGTGGGGATCTACAACTCTTCTGTTTCACCACTCCTTGGCACGTTGACCTCAGTATGGTACTCGGAGGAGTCTCCTGAAGGCATCCAAGGTATCGGGGTTCTGTTGAAGGAGGGTCTGTTGCTGAAATTTTGATTATATATCATAAGAGATTCTGGAAGCAAAGGGCAAATATCAAACTGAGGCACTTTGAAGGTCATCCGTTTGGCTGCTTTCTCATAACCCCCGTAAGGCATGGCAGTCCTGGCATAGGGGAATACATGGCATTAGCAAACAGAACATAGGTAAACAACAGGATTTAGAAAATAAATAATCAAAGTTATTGAGATGATTGTAAATTTTACCACTGTTGCCAATAAATCCTTTCCAAGAACCTACACGTATCCATTGCCTATGTACTAAAAAAGATTTTAAAACAAAAAAGAACCCTCTTTTCCCCTGTGCACTTCCTTCCTCCCTGTTGCATCAATCTCCATCAAACCATACACCTTTCACACCTGTTGGTACCCTGTACATGTAGGAGGCAGAGGCTGCGTTATTGCAGAAATGAGTGGGATTTGCGTTTGTCCTGGGTACTGATGCCCTGAGGCTATGGAAGTGGGTGGAAAAATTCTATGGAGAGGCTAACAGAAAATTGTTGCTGCCCTAGAAATATTTGCAAAACTTTCAGTTCTTATCAGAAGCAGCAGGAAGATCCTGATTCTTATCTGAAGTACTGTGAAGTATATGGCTTCTTATCGTTAAGTATTTTTCCTGAACTCTTGAACTTTAAATGGCTGCAGTAATAAACAGTGGCAAGCTAAATCTCCCTGGTCAAATGGGGCGAGAAAGAAAGGAAAATAGGATTAAAGTCCTCTTATCCTGCTGCGTAGGTTTTCTGTCCATAAACTGAATTAAAATCTCTAGCTCTTAATGTATTTTCTCTTTGTAGGCCTCCAAACGTCGTTCACAGGAGACTGTGCTAAGCAACATGACATGTGACTAAAACCTATTTACATTGCACAAGACAAAAGGGCTATGGTCAGGGTTATTGTGTTTTCTCATGCTAAATAAAATTAATTGAATATCCAAGAAGACTTACCGGTTAAAAGACTTGTAATGAGGGAAATCAGCTTTGGGGCTATATGACAGCAAGTCAATGGTGAACTGACTTTTGTCCTCGGGGCTGATACCCATTGCTCGTTCCCAGGGGGAGATGTAAGTTTTAAATATAGTGATTTTTTTGCCTCCTGACTTTCCATCTGTAAACAGAGGAAGGTAAAACACTAGTTAGGTGACACTCACTCTAGATACATTGCCTATCTGTAATCTGCTACTGAAGTTGAGACACCAGCTTGATTTCCAGATTCTGGAGCCTGAGACTTTATGGTTAGATTTCTCTTAAAAAAGACTGTCATATGCCAATTCTGTCCTTCCTGCAAAAGTATGTGTACCACAGGCTAAGATCCACTCATCCAGGAATTTACATTAGAGCATATATTTGAAAGCTAATTTTTCATTGTTCTCTCTGGTCACTCAAATAGAAACCTCTTACACCAAGAACCAATGTCCTTACCCCGTCATCTCTTTTGCTATATCGAGGGAAACTTTATACAAGGCAAAATGCTATCTAATTTCATAATTTACTTCTGTCTTCCCTTTCTGATCATAGCAGACATAACCCCTCCACATAAAAATCATCATCATCATGAGATGCAAAAAACAAAGCTCTGACTGTAAACTCCAAAACTAGGCTCAAACTTTGAAGTTAGCTCAAACTTTGAAGTTAGCTCTAACTGACCAAAAACCTTTAACCATCGTATTTCAGGGTCTTGGCAACCCACAGCCATCTTTACTAACATGTTTCTCAGTAGTCTGTTCTTGAATGTTCTAAAATTACCATCTCCCTTATCTCAGTATTTTTATAGGTTGGCATTTTCTTTGGGATTACATTCATATTTTCCCCGTCCTGAGCCAGGATGTTAGAGACAAGTCTGTCTCAACCATCTCAGGATGGCTAAAAGCAGTTTGAAAGTATGATGGGGTATCTCTCTGGAAGTTAAGATCCTGTCAATGACAGAGCTGCACTATGCTGTTAAGTCAGATACTTGATCGCCAGAAATTTTAGGTTAGCTTCTGGTTGCTTGATGAAGCAAATGAGCTTAGATAAAGGTTTTCATTCTGTGTGCCTCTTTTTTTTTTTTTTTTTGGTCTAGTTCTGGAAAATACTACCTTGATAATAATAGCATTGATTATGTATTGATATGTATTAACCTCAATCTTCAGAAACCTTAAAACTCCTGAGCAATGACTTCCACTAAGCTTGATTAGGGCAGACGAGAATAATAGGTTAATGGATTTAGACATTTTAGTGCTTTCATTGTGCTATAGTTTGTGTAGAAAACATAAATCCTTATGAAGTAAGTGGCAAAGAATGAACACTATTATCTGAAACTTTCATCACACCTTCTTTCGTTGTCTTGCTTATTTTCTTCAAACCTTGTCAAATCCTGGGCTTTCCTGGTTTCAAAGAATTGCAGACATGTACAAGAATCTCATTTTCATTAAAAAAAACCCACAACTGCCTCCCTCTTTCTCTGTGAAGGACTTAAACTAAGTAGTTTAGTAGTAAATTGATTGCTAGGATTGAAGAATAAAAGGATGAAGAACTGCAGTTGGGATCCACCTCTGCAGTAAAAGCTATGGGATGATGTTAATCCTCCTTCTCCCTGCACACAGAAATAGGATAACAATGGAGAAAAATGTCCTGTAAGAAGACAGAGTCTACACAGATTTCTTTATCACAGGGATGCCCATGAATGTAAAAACTGATTTTGATATAAAGTGCACATTCTTCCAGAATGTAAACGAAAAGCCTTGGATTTTACAAGTCACTCATTTGGTAATTTACAACAGCAGTTCCTGGTTCCCAACCAAATTTGCTTTTTGTTGTAAAATCACATAGGGACTGTTAAAATAACTCTTTCACCTGATGATTTTCATACAAGGGATTTGGTTCTAGAAGTTTCTGGCCAATCTAAACAGAGGATAAAATTAAGCAAGGACTAAGTTCAATGAAAAATACTTTTACTCATAAAGATATTGCTTCACTAGACTGGTGGTAATTACCAGATACTTTTAGAAATATCACTGTTCCTTTCTGAAGATTATCCAAAAAGTGCTGTTTGTTTAGGTGAAAACTTTGATTTGAAATCAGGGCTGGTATACTCAAGACTGATGTGTCAGGTCAGACTACTGAGCTAAAGAGCTAATACTTCTGTCTCCAGTAGTGGTCAGTGTGAAAGCCTTGAAAGGCAAGGGAATGCCATACTGGCACACTGCCGTATCAACCTTAGGAGCTCAGTAGTTAAGTTTCCCATCATTTCTTTGGTCCAGCCAAGGCAGGTATTTCTGGCTCTTACCTATGATTGAGCAACACAGAAGCATGCAAAGAAAATTATCAAGCTGAAGGCACTTAAGTTTTTCTAGACTTTGCAATGGAACTTAGTTTGGAAGAATTCAGGTTTTAGTCAAATTAATTTATTTGTCCCTAAGAGTAAGGTTGGCACGAGCTCTGATAGCTTTAGCTATTTCTTGTTCTTGCAGAGATACTTGCCCTTGTCAGTACCATCGCCTCCTTCTCCACCACTTCCAGCCAATTCCCCTGCATGCTCCCCTTTGCTGTCCCCAGGGCCGCCTTTGCTTCCAGGCCTAGGAGGGGCACCAGGATACTGCTGCTTGCTGGCGCCATGCTGCCCAGCTGTCACTCCTCCTACCATCCGTCCCTGGGCATAGCTATCAGCATCTTCCCCGTAATGCCCTCCTGGTGGGATGAACTTCTGAAAGTGATCCTAGGGCAGGAGAAAAGAGAGTAAGAATCCCTGTTACAGGACATGGTCCGTTCACATTTGCAGGATTGAGTCCCAGAACCCCAGAAGGTCCCAAGTCCCCGTGATGTGACCAGTTTTATGTCTTAGTTACAAAACCAGTGGCAGAACTTTGTGTGAGTTATTCTCTATATTCAGTATAGAGCAGTCGTAGAACAGCAGCAAGGGCAATGGAAGCACACCTTTTCATGGACAACTCATAGTCATTTTATATGACCAGGGTGAGAAGAGAGGGATCTGTGTGTTGTCCCCAGCAGTGATCAGTATGAAATATAGGAGGAAGGGAAAGGAAATACAGCTTTTGCCAGAGCAGGTAAAGGTCCAGACAGAGATACATTGGCTAACCTGTGGGAAAGCAAGCTGGACAAGAAATAGAAGTGTTTCATGTCAAGGTTAAGATAGCCCAACAAAGTCAGCTTAATTAGAGTGTGGGAGCTAAGTGTTACAGGGCACCAGAACAACAGGATACCTGTGACAACATAAAAACATGGAAGATGACTGCCTTTATGTCTCTTTTCTGTATGTATGGGGAGGGGTATGTACACATTGAGAAAGACTGAAGCGATAGCAGCCTGGGAAAACATGAAAGACTTCCTGGAGACCACAAGAGGAAAATGACAAAAAGGAAGGGTTTTGTTTGTTGCAATATGTGCATTAACAAACCAAATCTAACCAGCAGCAAGGCAAGAAAGCAAGCTGTATCCATCAGTAGAATCAAGTTAGTCTTATTTTCCAGGCCATCCACTCTCCCCAGTCAAGGCCAGAAGGCACAATCCCTGCAGTACACAGTGAAAGAGCAAATAGTCCGTGCAGGATTTATAGACCTTGTGGTGCCAGCACAAGGTCTTGTCTTTGCACACAGCAATTTTAATAAATACTTGTGTGGAACAGAAACCGATAAAATATGTTTGGAAAAATGTTTTATGTATTGGTCATAAGTGAGATCAAAGCTTGACTCCTACCAGATGTAAAAATGTATCATCTCTTGTGTATTACAGCCCACACAACTGTATAATACAAGTTACCTGGTTTATATATCACACATGGTCTTTCCTGTTGGGACCAGGGGATTGGCTATAGGTGCACAAAGATGTAACAAATACGGCTGAAGTGAATGAATCTGTGGTTCCTCATGCTGCAATTCTGCTTGTATAAATTCATCTTAGGCGGTCAATGGGAGACAAGAGTGCCAGCCTCAGCGCTGGCTCTCAAAGAGTTAAGGCTTTCTCAGGGGTCTTACACCTAGAACAGTTTAGCAAAAAGAAGCTTTCCAGGCTGTAAACAGGCTTCCAAGGCCAGCTGTTCGGTCAGCTAAAAATAGATGAGAAGTGAAAACCCCACAAGGCTCAAGGCAGAATTATCTAACCCTCTGCTCCCTGTGTCTCCAGCAACAGTGTCCAGGGTTTCACAGCAGGTCACCAGGCTGCAGCCCAGGCAGGCAGCCAGCTGCAGGCTGAAGTGGCAGAGCTGGTGCCCCCAGGGCCTTTAGGGACTGTCTGTCCTTCTCCTAGCTGTAGGGAATTCCCTTTTTAGGAACAGAGGAGATAATGTTCCCCTTGAATGTCAGGAAGCACTGAGAGGGTAGAGGATTGTGAGCATTAAGCTGTACACAGGAGCTAGCAGGGCAATCTGTTCAATTATGCGTGGGAGCTATGTAGCTGTAAAAAGGCAAACTGAAAAAAAGGGTATTTTGAGGGCTACGGGTCAGAATGAGGTTATTCTCAAAACATTAATATATATGCAAGGTTAATTCTTCTACTGGTTTGCTCAGTAGTTTCAAAACAGGATCTGCATCTGTTTTCCTTCAAGTTTCACCCATGCTGTGTGCCCTTCCTGAGAATTAAATGCTTATTTCTCTTTTACTCTGGTTACTTATATGCACTCTCCTGCAAAAAAAAAAGGTCACAAAACATCAGCATAACATGAGCTACAGCAAAAAGGGCTGATTTGATTTTGTGCACAGCAGTATTTGATGTGACCAGGAAGGGACATCATTGTCATCTGGTGTTATTTTAAATTACAGTATTATCGCTAAGCAGCGATGAAGTTTCTCTGAAACACAGGGTCTGCCTCAGGAAAGCCACACCTAAATCTTATTTAGCTGCAAATAAAATGAGTTTGGTTGGTCTCAGGCTCGCTCATGATTCTTCATGAACCTGCTGGCAAAACATCCTGCATTGAGCAGACATCTCCATTCAGATAGGAAAGACCTATTTTCCATGCAACACCCCAGTCTACTCACCTGCTAGAATAAAAATATAATTTTCTTTAGTTTTGGTGGCCACAATAGATTGTCTTAGCTCAAATTAAAAGGAGGCAAAGGCAAATTCATGTTTTTGAAATATTGACCCTCAGTATATTCAAGCGAGCTCATTCCAAGAGAGCAGAGCTGAGGAAGGGCAGCCTTAAGCAGGAGTCTCAATATGGTCAAAGCTGGGTAGGTCCAGCTTTGTCTGCGGTACTTGCAGTATGCCTTTGGTCAGGATGTTCAGGGTGAAACAGCTTACACTGAGGGGAATGTGTGTCTTGGGCCATTGCTGACAGCATGTGGAGCTTTTATGTGTACGCATATTCACATCACAAAACCAATCTCTGCATTAGGATTGATTGACCCTGTTGGTGGAAGTCCCAGGAGAGAAGCCCAGGAGTGTCAATTGTGAAGGCTGATAACCTTCACCTCTTGGCTCTGAGGGCGGATCACACTGTCCCTCTGTGGCAGGGTCTGCCCTGTCTGTGCGTTGCTGGAGGTAGTGGATGTTATCAGTCCCTGGGCATCCCTAAATCTACTCTAACGAGAACAACTGTGGCAAGTTCATGTGATGTGTAGTCCCCTGTGTTTGCTAAACAAATTGGGCTCATGTCTTTGAAGTCCTTAGTGCTAGCAAGGGCCTGATCCTGCAGGCTGAGTGCATAGATGGATGAATTCTGAATTCTCTAGAGCTACTGTATGTGTCTCATGAAAAATAGATAATGAAAGATGATCCAGCTAATGGAGCTGAGATCTCAAAGTATCTCAAGGCCCTGATGTCACTGCAGGCAGTCCCCAGGAGGAAACACTGTGTGCTCCCTGTCAGCTCCTTGCTGTGCCCTAAAGAGAATGATTGAGGCCACCAAATGTGTTTCTATTTCCACCTCACTGATAAAGAGCTTCCCAAAGGTTTGATGCCTATGTGGTTACTAACACTTCTGAAGTTACTGTGACTGCGTCCTCTTAGTGGCAGCCACACCAATGCTCCTTAATGGTGGCACGGGAGATTTAAAATTCAGACACTTGGAGAGTCTCATAGACTGCCTGCTGTTTTTATCGAAGTGTGTGCCTTGGTCCTTAATTTGGAGAGCTGAATAGCTTTAAACCTATGATTCAGTTTAAAAAAAAGGATGAAATTTCAGCTGTTAAAGTGTCTTCAGCTAATTTTTTTTTTAAAACGTGCTCCCCCAAGAGGCACAGCAAGTTGAGCTCCTGCTTTCTATTTCCAGGTCTACTTCTGACTTACTATTTAATCTTAGGCAAATTATTTTTTTCCTCTATGCCTGAATTTACCCATCTAGATAATGGGTATTTTTATCTAATACTACCTAAAATTATTTATATCTTATTTGTATATTTTATATAATCCTTGCCACATTTTCTTTGTGGGTGAAAGAAATTGAGTTTCAGAATTTCTGTTCAAAGTTTTCTCACAGTGCTCCAACAAACTGCTGTGGAAAATAAAAGGCCTCTCTGGCATTCTGCTGTTTCCATGCCAGTCACTTCTTGAGTAAGAAGGCATCAGACTTCATGTTCACTCTTACACTGCTTTGGGTATAGTTGGGAACTCTAGGTCTTCTGCACTAGTCCAACTCCAGCACAGCAAGGCTCATTTTGTTAGAAAAGTTACATCTCAGCTAGCTCACTCTACTTAGGTAATAACCTGAGACTCTCTCAGTCTCAGCTTGTGGTTATCCTGTAACGTTTGTTCAAGAGGTTTAACATTCCCTGCAGAACAGACTTCCTAGAAAGAATGCTTTTCCTAACATTTTCTCTTTAACCCTACCTCCAGTGATCTTGACTCACATTCTTCTCAGTACGTTTAGGGGCAAACGGAGCCATCACTGTATGCTTGTGCATTAAACCAAGTATTGGTTATGCTTTCCGTCACACACTGTATCATGTCTGGCTATTTAACGTGTAAGAGCTCTGAGGCAGGTTGGTTGTGTGCTTCTGTCTGCTGTGAAGCACCACTTTTGGCATTGTAACATAACCACTTCCATTTTCTTCCTGTCGCCTCTGCTTATTCCTCTGAGTTCTTGTTCAGCAGCAAAAGGGATACAGGTTAGCTCCTGCCATTATCCAGAAGAACAGTAATCCAATTCTTTAACCCTTTTTCATTTCTTATGTTTTGTTTCACAATTGGTGTCTTAGCTTATCTGAAGAGACCTCTTGACCTGAAGACCAGCAGAAATCACTTGCCAACGCATGTTCAGCTTGTTTTCATACAAGCATTGCCAAAATGTGGAAACTACATTTCTTTTAACTTGTGGGTGAGTCTGAGAAAGTATCAAAAGTGGGGTTTTTTGTTTGTGGGTCTGGGTTTTTTTGATGTATTACTGCTGATAATTGTCTACTCAGATATTGGTTATTCCACCTTCCTAATGGTTTTAATTTCAGATTTGGTAGGTAAAGCAGAAATATGAAAAAAAAAAAAGAAGCAAGCAATTCAAGTCTTTCTATAAACTGTCTCCTGCATGTAACCCAAATCAGGCCACAGGTTTTGACTAGCAAAAAGACTATTTTTGAGCACCCTCACTGGAAAAAAAACAGCATAACAGCACCACCCAAAAAGTGTAACTATGGTTTTGTTTTCAGTTTCCACTTGATGATAGCAAGAAGATCTTGCATAGAAGTTCCCAAAGTGGACGTGGGACCTTGAGAGGAATTAAGGCAATAATGAGTGGGGCTGTAATAGTAATAGTTTCACATGATGTTGATGTGTTTGAGGCCAAACAAATTTAGCAATATGAAGTGGAGAAAAGGTCTGTGAAATGCTCATCTATTAATTGCTGAACAGTGAAGTGGATTTAGGAGACCCAGAGATAAGACTAAGACTCTCTATGATTTTGTGTGATTCGTTAATCTACCCTATGGTTCAGTTTCACCATTAAAAAATAAATGTAGTAATTTCCTTCGTGCTATAGTTAGGTGCTACAGTAATGGAGCACATAGCAAGACAGGATTTCATCATGGTCTTTAGTCAGTAGTAAATTGCATCTTGCAGCTCCACAGTGAGGTTGATAATATCCTCTGATACATGGAGAGAACCACAGTTCCTGCAACAGCATGGCATAGCCTGGGGTGAGGAGAAGAAAGCCTTCTTCTGATTTACTAGACAGGGCGCAGCAGAGCCCAGCTTCTCCAGCACAGCACCAAACAAGGAGGACGTTACATGAACTCTCCCTGTTTGGCAGGGAATCAGTGTGCTAAAAGTGTTAAACTCAGCCCTCCCTAAATACATCCCCTTGTACTATATATTTGCAAGAGAAGGTGGTCACAGTGTTGAAAACAGCTATGCAGTAAGTAGTGCGCTTCATTTTGCTCATGCTGGGAATAGTCAGTCCTTTCGACTATGGGTTTAGCTACTGTTTGCCTTTAACTGGATGGGTGGAGCTGCAGCAGCGATAGAGGGGCATGTTCTTGCTTTTGCATGGAGCTGTCTGACATTCATGCACACACAATATATATGTTTTCTCCAGTAAGGAGAAAACTGTCCGTAAAGAGAGTGATCTGATTGTCCAGCATGGTTTTTTGGCTGGAGAAGAAGGAGGAGGAGAGAAGTAGGAGGGTGGATCAATAACATGTGACTGCTGAGATTTTCTCCCTTGTGTGGAAGGTTTATGGCTACGGCACAGGCTATTCTGGGACCCCTTATATGGTTTGGATTTATTTTTAATAACCTTTCTCTTTGTGTGTTTTTATATTACATTACCTTGCTGTTAAACTTTTTTTGGGGGAAAGAAACAATCTGTACTCCATCCCAGACCTTTCTTGCTCTGCTTTGCTAAGTGTGTCCTGAGAATATGCTAAGACAGTTAAGAAATCTATAATATCAAAGCAGAAAACACACCACCAGCTTTAAATCCCATCACTGTCCCACAGCCTTAAAGGCACAAGGATGTGTGCCTTTGGGATGGGGAGCAAAGGACATGAAAATTAACTGGGAGGAGGAAGTAACTGGAAGTAGCAGTAGGAATTCTTTACTCTGCTATTATCTTCCTCCCACAGTTCCCTTTTGTTTAAGCCTTCTTTTCTGCATCTGCCTTTGAGCAGAGCCAGGAGCAAGAAAGGACACGAACAGGAAGCTCATCAAATATTGCAATCAAAAGGGCTTTTTGATGGAAGTTATTTGGTGCTAAGGTCAGGCGCTGTCCTCGTGGTTTGGAACGTAACAGTGAGGCCGTGGATCCGTCTCCTTTACCTGCCTGAGCAGCCAGCTCTCCAAGAGAGTGGCTCAGTTGCTGCGATTGCTCATCTCTTCTTCTCGTTGCTCTGAGTGCCAGCAAAGGTGCAAACTCGTGCTGGCTGTGGTGATGGGAATAGTTATCCAGGGAGGCAGTGGATGCAGCCTGCCACAGTCTTTGCACAGAGCACACCAGGCAGCCAGCAAATGGAAGCAGTTATGTCTGTGATCCTGTTAAGCTGGCCCCAAGCGAGGGCTGTAAGGCAAACCAAGGTCTTCCTGCACTGACTGATGGAGATTTGTTATTTGTACCATGAATGTGGAGAAAAGATAGCCCTGAAAGTGAGTCATGGAGGATTTTAAAGCAAAGTACCAGCTGCTGCTTGGAGACCACGCCATTGTTCTCATATAGCAAAGCCATAAAGAAAATCTTAGGCTTGTTAGGGTCTTGTCTAACCCACAAATACATTTCTCCACAGTACAGTATCTTACAGTGTTGCTCAAAGAGCTTGGGGAATAGAGGGAGAGATTCACTACAGAAAGGGTATGAAGTGAAAGTCAGGCACAGATGAATAAACAAAGTAGGAAAAACAGCTAGCAAAAATAAAGCCTTTGTAATGTCTGTCTTGGTGGGACTCTGTGCACGTTCAGTTTTGAGTCAGTTTGTCACAACTCATTCACTTTGTATTTCTCTGATTGGACACCCGTAAGTGACACCCTCAAATTTTTGAAAGTTTGGACTTCAGTCTTTTTATTCCCTCACTGTATTATTTTCTCACTCCTCACTGCAGCAGATTCTGACATATGAATTTAGCCCTCATATGTTTTAGGAGCTCTGAAATTGCTGAGTATCTATAAAACCAGCTTGCTTTTCTTTCAGATTTTCATCTGAAGAGTCCAAAGTTCAACACCCCATTCATTCTCACATCCTTTCTAGGAGATAGCTCATTGAGGAGATGAACTACCTAAAGCAAAAAGAGATGAAGAAGCTGCCCGAAGTCTAACAATGCTGGATTTGCTTTCTGTATCTCTGGTCTGTCATCCCTCATCTGTAATCTGACCTACTGTTGTAATTTTGATGACATTTTTTTTGTCAGGGATCTTTCCACATACTGCTTTCCAAATTGTCATTGTCATTTTGAGAAGTGAACCACAAAGTTTTACTTATTGCTGCTTTTGAAAACATCAGAAGGCTAAAAAACAGCATGTTTTTGTTTAGCAGAACGTTTTCTTCAGCTTGACTTTTATTATTTTGCTTTAGTTTCCTTGGACTGGAAAATAGATGCCATTGAGGGATAACATGACACCAAATTAATTTTAAAGAACATCAGAAGACGAGATGCCACATCAAAATGCATATGAACCTGAAACATTTTCTGTTTGTTTTACTGAACTGCTGACAATGATGCGAAAGGACAGTTTCATCTGTAAAAGTTTAAGTATCTTCAGAAGACTTTACACCAATACTTAACTGTAGAGAGAAGTTCAAAAATTAAATAACAGTACTAACTCATGGGAAAATGAAAAAAAAAGAATGTCTGAATTTATACACCATCTCTGATAGGAAAATACATTAGAAGAAAACAAACGTAGCTTCTAGCAAATAAACTGAAGATATTGCAGTGTCAGGGTAGAGGTTTCTGTCTGAATTTTCATTTAGGGAGCTTCTTGCAGAATGCACAGAGGACTTTGCCGGGCGAGAAGCATAAAAGTGTATCCTGGGCTAAAAATAGAACCACACCTACTGGAGCTGAAGTCACACCTGGATGGATCATTTCCATCTTGCAAAGAAGAAATGAAATAGGTACAAAACCAATTAGTCCTGCCCTGCACAGCTCTGAACACCTGCCAAACATACAGTCCTCCCCCATCACTCGATACTGAATTTTCTCATGTTTCTGCCTGTGTGATACCAAGTATTTGCCAAAGGAAACTAATGCTGCTGCTGAAAGGAAATAAAACTTGTGCGTTTATATAATTTTGGCTTTCTCCTGCACTTCTTTGCTAGTAGATCCCCACCACCCTCTCCCAAGCTCATGCACATACAGACAGAGGAGCGCTTGGGCACACTCAGTTCCCGTTTCCCCTGAGCGTATGGAGCAGCTCTTCAGTTTTAATCTCTGACCTACCACAGAATTGTCGGTGAAGGCATCAGGGTTGTTCTCATAAATGAACTTCTCCACTCTGAGCTGACGTAATTTGAACATCTTGGATCCTTTATTTGTGAGGAGAGAAAGCTCTTCCAGCATGACATCTCTGGGGATGCTGATCTTCTTCCCCAAGTTCAGCTTGGACACCTCTTGTGGCATGACTATAAAACATATGAAATGCGACACTTTAGGAAGTGTTCTGGTTCAAGGCTCTTGTCCATTGCTTCCCAGCATCAGTAATGACTTCAAAGCAGCCAAATTCTCTTCTAAATTAAGTTCTTATGAAAGAACATATGCACTAAATTTTTACATTGATGACGCTCTGGATATGTATGAGTGGAATTTACTCTGGATTTCGATCATGGCAAATCCGCAGAGAAGAGTTGCATAAGGGTGGAGCGAGATGCATGTGTCCCACATCTAAAGCACCTCAGTCAGTGCAGCAGTATTCCTTACTACTGCCTCAAAATGCACCACTGCCTTGTCTGGTTGCTGCCCTATGCTCATCTCCCCTCCTCTGGAATTAGATGAGTAGCCGTCAGCTCTTGGAATTGGGCTGACATATAATAAATAAAGACAACTCTGTTGTGCTTCGGTTTAAACATTAAATCATGAAAGATTCAATGTTACCAATTATTTTTTTTGTTTGTTTTAAGAAGAATTTTTAAAGGGAAAAGTACTTGACATTCTCTTCTAGTCTTAATACTCTAGTTACTCGATAAGTCCTTTTCCATTTAATTTCATACCACCAATTATCCATCAAAACAATGGATTCAAACATTTTCAGTGTAAAAATCTTGCAGAACTGCAGTTAAAGCATTTCATTCAGAAACAAGCGACTAAGCAACTTTTGCTAGGCTTCCTTTTTTTGTATTAAGCAAGGTTAAGACCACTTCTCCATCTCTACATCTCATTTACAACAGAGAATGAATCTCCATCCTTAAACTAGTATAAAATTGGTATAAGCCCATTCATTTTATTAGACATTCTCTGAAGAAATTATTAGCTTTTTTAGCAAGCCAATTTTATATAGTACTATTTCATAGCACAGGAGAAAATGTTCTTTAACTGAAAATTGGATTTTTACTTACTTGTTTATTTGAATAAAGGATTAGGGACAAACAGAAAAATATATACCTGTATCCTACAAAGAAGCTTCTACAGCCCTTTTTGGGGGCTGAAGAAAGAGACAGCACTGAATTATTACTTTTCGAAACCTCTAAAAATCTTCCCCATGCTGTCAAAAGTAGAGTGAAGATAAGGATATCCGAGTTAATTAAAAGTCACCCTACCCAATACACAGGTATTCTGTAGAAAGAGAAGTGTCCCAATTTATATTCTTCCTGCTGTATTACCACCTCTAAGAGACTTTGACTTTTTCAACTAATGAGTGCCGGAATCAAAGGAGTTCTTTCACACAGAGGAAAAGCAAATTAGAGACAAAGGTTATATGAGAGAGCGCAACATAGAATATAACTAGGCACTGCAATATTCATACCCATAAAAGATCATGTTCTCTTTCCATTCACACTGGTGAATTAATCCAAATTAATGCTGCAGGAGAATATGGGTTTACCAAGTGTTATCTAGGTCAACATTTGACCTGAGTGTGCGTGCAATGCTTTTGAACAGTAAATTAGAAAATGTGATGTGGCTGAAGGCTCAGCTTTAGTAATATTTGTGCCTCTGCCTAGTGGTCTTGCTCTGGGAATTCAGTCAGACAGGGTGTGAAATTTTAAAGGCTGAAATCCAGGTTGAAATCCAAGCAATTCTCACATGTGCAGTTTTGCATATCTTACCTTCGTGTGTCAGCTTCCCAATGAGTTTAGTGGACTTTTTCCTTTTAACAGGAGCAGGAGTCCCTGCAAGGGGCATTCCCACAAAAGGTTCTCTGCTTTGCTCTAAACACACAAGGAAATGGAGAATGAAACACTGGAAAGGTATTTCTTGCCTCTTTTTTAATTGCCATCTACAGTTAAGAGATACACAGCCTTCATTTCACACACAGGTTCTTTTCTATCCCTTCCACATGAAGGAGTTAGTGAATGGTATCATCCTATACAAAATATTATCAGCAGGCCATTGTGGTGTTCTCTGGAGAATTAGCATTATGGCACAAAATATGGCAGCAGATCACAGCAGGACCGTTGCCAAGGTGCCATACAGTATTGTCATCCAAAATAGGCATTTTAATTGCAACATGGCAGTCTCCCAGCACCCACGTGTGCCACAGTGGTACTCCGTTATCATCTTGTGCTGAAGTAATAGAATGTCAGTTTGAAAAGTTGCTCTATCATACCATATTATAATACCATGCAGTTATCATTGGATGGTAATATATATTTTTGTATAAAGATTTTGGGTCTGTCCATGAGTTATTTGGGAGAATTTTGAATAATATGCAAGTTTGGTTTGGATATTTAGATAGTACTATTAGAAATAGAATAGGTATTCAGAAAACAACTAGACTGCATGTTCTGAAAAAAAAAAGAAACAAAACAAAATGCTAATTTATAACTGCTACCATTTTCTTACAGAACGGCTGGAAGAAGAAGGCACGGGCAAACTTGATTGAAAAGTTGTTTGCCCAATCTGTTTGAAGTCACTTGCACCTGTATCTTATGTATTGATCTTACTGCATATCATTTTGGAGGAGGAAGGAGGGGAAGAGGGAGATTTCTTCTGGTACAGTGTTCCCCATCTCTGTCCCCAGATAGGATGAGAGATCTGTACTGCAAGTCAGGGAAAATTATGAGAAATCTCAGCAATTCCACTTCAGGCAGCCTCTCAGCGTCCTTCTTGGGTGTTATTACACATAATGTAAGTAGGGCAAATGTCTTACCTTCATTTCAACACTGTCCATGCCCAAACAACAGCATATAGGGGCACACAGCCTCACCTAATACAATACAATACAAAATAAAATGGGCAAAGACCCATTGGTTTCAGCAATATCAATAACTAGCCATCTCTGTCCTCGTGCTTCTTTGCGCTTTAGTTGCTTAAAATTTCAGAACCAAAGACATTGAACTATGAGTTATATTTTAAAACTAGCAAGCAAACAGTTAGCTCTAGGAGTTTCTACACTGCTCTTGTTGTGATCAAGACATTTTTATCTCCTATGTATTTTGCAGTTTCATTCCACTGTTGCTCCTTTTGCAACATGATTTTCACATGATGAAGTGATGATAACTGCTAAAAGAAGCCCATCCATGGCAAACCAGCTCCAATCACATTGGCAGATACTCTCTTGGATTAGTTTTTCTTTCAGATTTCCAAGCTTTTCTCTTTATTGAGATGCTGCCTATGTAGTTGACATGATAAAAGAGCCCATTCTGGTGTATTCCCAAAGCAAGCGTGAGCAGGTGCAGCCGTAAAGCACGCACTTCACATTCTCCTCGAGCAGATGGACATCTGCTTGGCTATATAAAAGAAGCAGGCCCTGCTTGACAGGAAAGGGGCAATGTTGCCAGGAGGCAGGGGGGGTGGGACATTATGGCCCATCTAATGGGTCATAAGACTGGCAAAACAGAGGGAAATCATTTGTATGCCCCGAACATGGACTCCCTGGGGCAAGGCAGAAAGGGCTGGCCCTGGTGGGCAACCGTGCTCTTCTAGCACACCCATTCCCAAGGAGCAGTGGGTGCAAGCCCATCCCATTCGGCTGTCCTCCTTTATTAATCCAGCAGGATTGGGGAGTGGAAAACCCGCTGCGTGCAATTGGTCTGGCTTAAGGAAAGGGGCATCAGTCTTTCACTGTGGACAGGGTCCAGAGCTACACTGGGACTACTGCTCTTCCAGCCACCCCACCACAGGGAGGCTGCTGGAGCCTCAGTCCCTATCCTCCCCACTATCCCGTACATAAAGCCAGGGCCACAATTATCCTTTCCTCCCCTGAGCTCTGTTCCTTGGTGCAATTCCTCTGTCTTTCTGCATCCATCTTTGCAGCAGTCACTTCCTTGTTTTTGCTGCAAACCAAACCAGTCTTTACCCTCTCCAGCACCTACTCTAAACTATTTCGCTGCCCAGTCAACTCACCTCAGGCTTGCGGTGCCAGGCTCAGACCAGCTCACGCGCCTGCCCCAGAGCTCGGCAGTGGGCTCCTTCCTCCCAGCCCGTCTCTGGGCGCTGCTGGGGAGCCTCGTCCCGCAGCCCCGCTCACCCAGGGTGCCTGGGCGCAGGCAAGCTCTGCCCAGCACAAAGTGCTGATGCGAAGTGCTGTGAATTTGACCCCTGAAGGCTGCTCGCACAGGCATCCTGTGGTTATTAATAGCCAACGGCCCAGAGGGCAGAGTCTCAGATAGCACTGCCACCAGCCCCAAGGAGAGGGGAAAAGAAAAGGTTGCTCCTCAGGCCTCCTGCAGTCACTACCTCAGTTCCCAGTAAGACCAGGCACTCCATAAGTGCCTCACTTCTTCCTCCTCTCTGTTCAAATTAACATGTCGTTCCCCTTCCTCTTTCGATTGCATTTTAATGACATTCATAAAACCTTCTCAATATCCTGTTTGTCAGTAGTGTCTCAAAAGCTATCTCAGGTCTTGCTCTGTTTGACACCCTTCTTCTGCCCCCTCCTCACTCCATCATTCAACCCAGTGTCCTCTAGGCTCTCATACATAATTCTTAAAATGTCAGGCATTCAAATAATACATCGGAAAGCACAGAAGAAGAAGAATTGTATGCATGAGTGAGAAGTAGTAGGAAAACCACAAAGTCTAGAAAGCTATTTACAGAGTTCTAGGAAGTAGCTGTGTAATGTGTGTGGGAAACCCATCGGAATCAAATAGCAAGGAAGCTAATTTCTGATTCATGACAGAAATAGGGTTGATTGCCTGCATTTGGTGCAGCTTTGTACATGCCAATGACTCCCCCTCTCTAGCTCCTGTTCATTATGGGGTGATTCTCTCTGTTTTTTCCCCCATACCTAGTTGGGTTCTGGTTCTAGGATGAAGGGAACATATCTCATTTTACTGGATTGATCAAAGATGCACATACATTTCAGCTTCTATGTAAAGCAGAAATCCTGCAGAAAACATTGTATTCCTATTTTACATTGGATCAAAATTGAGTTGTCCGCTGAATAAACCTAGAGTCTAGTGTGGAAAAAACCCCAATACACAGCTGTGATTGTAATAGAAAATCCTCTGCACAGAGAATTGCAAGCAAAGTTGATATAAAGGAACATCAGGAGACAGCCACTTTCCCTTTTTCCTAGATTTTGAAGTTGTTTTTGCCTGCACCAAATGCATATAAAACTTCCCAGTGTGATAAGTGGGTTGAAAGCAGAAAGTGTTAACCCCCAGTACTGTTTAGAAGATCCTGTATAAGAGTGCTGTAATGTACCTATGGGCAATAATCAAGCTTGGAGTCAGGGCATGTATGGCAATCTCCTGGCCTAAAGTTTCCCATTTTCCTCTTGCTTGCATCCATATAACCACTATGTGCCTATAGCACAATTCTTATTGTGCTCTTATTCTCCCTCATTTGTATCTACTGTAGCACAGTGCTGTAGGCTGTCCACTATCCAAGAGAGTGCCGCGTCCTTCACTGAGCCCAGCAGACACAACAGAATGATGCACGAGGGCTGGACAGCCTGGATCCTGCCCCCGCACTCCCATGCCGGTGATCTGTGAGTCTCTCCCCGGAGCTGTGCCAGTGTAAAGCAGGTGTAGGGGATAGCACAATTGAACTGTAAACACCCACTGCCTGCTCTGGGCACCATCACAGAGCTTCACGCCTGGTGAAAGCATTTACATCTGCACAAAGCTGGAGGGTGTCAAATACTACTCTCACAACTGACCATCTGTCCACGCTTCACACCCACTCTGCACAAGTGCAGGTGGCCACAGAGGAGCATGTCTCTTGGTGTTGGCCAAGCCCTGCTCACTGCAGGTTGTACAATGAGGAGTATTTTTTCACCACATTTATTTCTTTTGGATTGGTTTAGCACCATGTTGGGAATTTTCCCAGAGTGCCCAGTACCTACTGTGAAGCCCAGTTGTGTTCTTTGAGATGCTGCTCTCCTGTTCAAGTTCTCTCCATTCTAAACTCTATTTATTAAGGGAGCTATTGTCTGTCACAAGGTGATGACTTGTAGGGGGAGGCATAGAGAGAACAGACACAGTGTGCTGCTATATTGCTTAAAATCAGCAGCCCTTTGCCTCTCCTTTCCCAAAGGCATGAGGTACAGCTACCTCTTAATTTTAAGAAGTTCCTGTCTCCATTTTGATAATCATCTAAGAAATTAATGTGATATATGTTATGGGGTGAGAAGCTGAGAAATGCACCTACCACTATACGGCACCTTCCTGCAGTCACTAGGGTGATGCTAAACTCTGCCTCCTCTCTACTTGCTTCCAGCAGCTGTTTTCAGACCAATTTATAGCTGCTGTATTATTTCTCCAGTCATCTCCTGTGCCTTCCTGAGAACAAATTAAACCTTAGGGGAACAATTTGTGCCAGGTGTCTCCAAAAGATGGTGTTGCAAGGAAGTGTGTGGTTGCTTTTCCTTGCCATGAGCATGAGCTGCTGCTCCTCTGCTTCCTCCCACCCTAGAGGTTCACATCTGCTCGATCAGGCAGCTGCAGGGAGAGAGGAGCTGAGCAGGCTGGAAGGGAGGGGAGTGCCCCATGGCTAGCTGGTAATTGGAGGTAATGAACAGGAAATGGATGTGAACCTTCTTATAAAACTCAAGAGAGACTAGGGAAAAGCAGTAGCAAGGAGAAGATGAGAAGGCATGACTGGAATGGTGTGTATGGATCTCAGTCAGGTTATGAGCAGGCATGCCCAGCAATTAGGGATCAGAAACACGGCAGTGACAGCAACTCAGGGTGGGCCAACTCCAAGAGACGAGACTCCACCATGAATCCCCAGCCCAAAGGGCAAGAGGCAAGTAGGGTTAGGGAGAAAGCCAAGGACCTTGAGGTCCAGCTTCAAGGACTGATGGGAACTGTGGTCTGATGGGAACAAACCATTTGTACGCCAAGTCAAGGTCTTGTGTGAGAAGTAGACAGGGTAGTGAGGAACTGGTAATAAGACAAGTTGAGCAGGCATATGACGGAAAGTAAGCTAGGAGTAGAGAGTACAGGGTAGGATCTTTACCCAGGGCTCAGAAATATTATCTAGAAGCTGAAATGATCAAATGGGGAGATTCCTTTATTCCCTAGATGCTGGTGAGTAGTATTTAGATTCCTAGGCCAATTGTCGGCCTCCTCAGAAACTCCAGTAGCAAAATCCAAGGTTTCGACCAGCCTCTTGCCCAGGTTTTTCAGTGCTGTTGTCTGTGGCTGTCATCAGGCTCAAATTCTGAAGAGACGTTGGCCACCTCCACTTTGAAGGATGATCCACAGCCTTCATTCAGTGCTATGTGAAGTCCCATTCTGTTCTTGCAGCCATGATCCTCCAGAGGTTATTTTCATCTGCATGTGCCTATATACATACAACGAGTGAGACACAGGAGCTAAGAGTGCAGCTGGAGTGTACTGCACAGAGCCTGAGCCTTGAACCCAGAAGGAATGTAAGACAGGGTTTATCCTACTAGTATGGCACCAGGATTTATAGGGCGATTTGGGTAAAGCAGCCTTGCGTCTGACACTTAATGCACCAGGGCACATCTTTAACTGAGATTCTCACTTCCTACTCTTACCTTCAAATAAAATTATATGTCTCAATTTTTGTTTACCAGGCTGAGAACTAAATCCTGCCCCTTTTTCCTCTGTATGCACAGTTTCTCCTGAGAGACAGAAGTATCTAGTTCACCAGTCTAGAAATGTCAGTGGTGGGTCTAGCAGAGACCTCACTTGTGCCCTGCCGTGGTGCCAAGTTCAGCAGCTCAGTGGCTTTTTCTGCTAGGAATATTATACCAATCCGATATCTCTGCCATAAGTGATACAATGAACTCAGCATACATAAGAAGTTATGTAGGGCTCTTACTGTAGTCTTACCTACTTATGCTACTCAGTGCTCAAGGTTTTAAATCATTACATGCCTTGCTTGATGAGCTGTTTTAGTTTTGGTTTGGTGGGAGGGTGGGATTTACCTGGAACGTGGTGAGGTTTGGAGGCTAAATTCAATCTTTGCTTGACTACATGGAGTTCCCACTTAGGTCAGTGGGATAGTACATGTGCTGCCTGTAGGGCATTTCAGCACTTCAGGGAGGAGTTTTTAATCATACAAGGAACTGTCTGTATCTCACTGTGACCACCTCCCTCTTTCCAAATATACCCTTTGCTTAAGTGGCCTTAGGAACAACCTGCACAAAGCTTTGCTTTCTCTGACTTGTATCTTGAAAATTAATTTATTTTTGTGCTGCATTCTTGTACACCTAATTTCAAATGGTCTAACTTGAAATTATTGATGTCTGCAAAATCATTTTAAGAGCAGCAGATGAGATCTGCCTCATTACACAGTGCTAGATGGACATAAGCAGTAGTTAAGACAGGTGTCGTCAGCAGGGCTGTCTCCTGAGCACATTTTGATCATGTGGAGGTCTGGCAAACAGCATCAGTCTGGCAAATAGCCTTCGCCATTTTAATTTTCCAAAGATAGAGAATTAGACCTTGAACCTGCTCTCCGTTTCCCCTGGACCGGAGGACTGATCTGTGCTGCAGCAGATTTCAACATGATTCAATCTGTTCTGAAAATAAGTTGCTTTTTTTTTCCTGGTTCTTTTTTATTTTGAAATACATCATATACAATACTTGTTATTTTATAATATTTCATATGTGCTTAATCTCTTCCACTTTTACACAGACATCAGGAAGACTTGTCAATAGTTTCTAGCACCGCACCACAACAGGAAAAACACTTAATGCCAGGCTCCCTCTTGCCATTAAGTGGGCTTAATGCACGATGAGATGTAGGACTGGGACAGAAATATGCAGTATTTGATCACAGAGCTGGAGTATGTGTTGAAATAACTGGCGTACCCATGGTGTGTTACTTGCTGGGCAGCCTGTTTGCCTGCGTGCCCCACATGCTACCACCCAGGAATCCCCTCCAAGCTGCAGCAAGCCTCTCGCTGCCAAAACTCCTTGGTATGAGGCTGGCCTTCTCCTCCGGTATGTGGGACTGAGCAATACCATATGTGACCGCCAAAACAGGATAGATTAGGAAGAAAGGATTTCCTAAAATTTTAAAGCCTCCAGACTTAACACCACGTCAGGCGAATGCCAAAACCCCAGGTAACTCACAGAAGAACAGTGGCAACATCTAGTGGCCGTTGAAGCTATAGGTCTATACTCCCTGGGAATACCTTTATTCTCCTACATGCCACAACATACTCGCCCTGCTGTGCTCTTTGCTGGACACTTCTTCCATCGGGTATGATTGTTTGGGGGTGGACATCCCCACTAGGCACCTTACTATTTTCTGGTTTTAAATTACACTCTGAGTAGTGCACTGAAGTCCATGTTCATCCCTAGCCTGCTGCATAGCTGTTTCAGTAATCCTTCGGCTTTGCCTTGGGCCGGTAACCTCAGGGCCGCCTTCTGTTCCACTTTTGAAAGTCTCTTTGTCTGGCTCCTTCTGACATGATCTGCTGTGAGAAGAAATGACTCTCACTTGAGAAGGCTGTAGAGGTTAACAGGGAATTTAATCAGAGCCCTGGACACAGCAACTGTCCTGCAATGTGTCAAACCATCTGGAGTAGCTCATAATCCTACTATGTCAGCTTTATTAAGCAAAACAAGATGCAGTCCTAATCTGCAGCCTGTGCATCTGTAGACTTATTTCTTTGGAAGCTGTGCTTCTGGTTGGACAGAAGATCAGGTTTGGCATCAGCAAACATCGCTGCCCCTTTGTGCATTTCCTGTCCACGGGTCAATCAGAAATATGCTGGATAGTCCCAAGACTCACCTCCAGACCCCTGCATAAGGGACGCATCCTTGTAATTAATCTGAAAAACATCTACAAAATGATATCTGGACAAGTGTCCAGAGTCTGTAGTCCAATCCTACAGCTGACCTCAGCATCTCCTGCAGCACTCAGGAATTGCTGTCTGTGAGTGACACACATCTTGGAAAGGCAACCTGCCATCACTTGTCCTAAACTGAGCACAATGAACCTCTCAGGACCCAGAAATTGGGTAGACTTTAACATGAATAGGGTTAGAGTTAGGATTAGGCTTGGAGCCTGAGGATGCAATGGGATATATTTGATTTTCTGACTGATTTGGTTTTCTGATCTCTTGGTTACTATTAAGTTGAATTGTTCCATATGAGTTTATATTTGGATTTACCAGGGCTGACAAACTTCTGTTGATACCAGATTTACAAGCGGAGAGTAGGGTTTAGATTAGAGCAGGCTGAGGGGCAGCACCGGGGCGGCCAGCTGGGGGTGGCCCATAAAGAAATTTCTTCACTCTGTCAGTGAGTGTTTTATAGCCTGTAGTACCAAAATTTTGGATCTCAGTTAAGTTTTTGCTTGCATGGGGCTTTTTTATAGGGGTTTTAAGTCCAACTTATGTGTTTTTATTGCTGAGACATCCCATCCTTTTTTGGACTCCTTATATTCTGTTGGCCTTAGTAGTTTGTCGGTAGTGCTAACTGCATGTCTGTACACATAGCAGTTAGTTACTTCTGGGTGCCAAGCAAAGAAGGTGACAAAATGCCACATGTAAAGTGCATATCACAAGTTTATTCTTCTGCACAAACAAATAGAAAGTGACTGTAAATGGGGAAGAAAAAAGACAAAACAGAGAATGAAAAAAAGTATTTCCATAAACAAAGATGCCAAATCTGTTCTCTGTCTGGGGTCACATCTTCCACCAGACAGAGCACTGCTGCTGGGCTCCCATTTTCAGAGCACTGACGAGTCTCTTCTAGGAAGAGTGTCTGTTAGGGGATGCTGGATATTATAGCAGAAAAGGAGCATATTCTTTCAAAGGGACAGTTCTTGCTTGCAGTGTGCTCATGTCTGGCGATCAGTGACTCCTCATCACACCAGTCTCTTCCAAGATTCTTCCTCTCAGCTGCTGCAGGATCTTGAAGTTATCTCTGGCAAGTGTTTCCCATATATTCTGAGGGAAAGGGCTGATATTCTGAAGCAAAGATAACCCCCCAGAATTGCCATAGCTGCAATGTGTAACCTGCAGCGTGCTAGAGAGGAGGGATGACAGGCAGTTTTAAATCACAGCCCATGCAGACATCTTCAAATGCTTAACAAGGGGACACTGGGGTTGGCCTATCACTGAAGCTTATAACTCAGCAGGTGGGAGCTAAAACTTGTCAAACAACTGTTTATGTCTGTGCTTGTTCAACAGCTGAGGAATTAGAAATTTGGAGAGCCTCAAGACAAGCTTATATGATTCAAAAGTATTTCTTATAACCTCACCTGTGACCTTTCAATAGGCGACCCACAATATTTCATGAGCAGACGCTAGCAGAGCTGCTTGAAGCCAGCAGTAGTGCAGGTTTCTTCCTTGTAGCTTAGCAAATGCATCTCAGTATTACTTCTCATTTCATGCTACTTCATAGAATTACAGCCACAGGCCCTATTTGGGATACTCCACAAGCACTGTAGGCCTCATCTGCAACACCCTCTGCTTCTGCAGATCAAGTCCTGTGTCAGCATAGGATCCAGAAAAGATTGAGGGGGCTGAGATCCATCAAACTACTTTGGCTTTTCTTTTAAACACAGCTTTGAACCAAGGATGTTAGAAGTGAAATGCAGGATCCCCAGCCTCCTGGTTCTTTTCCTTGCTCTGATGTTTAATATTTGTTCTCCAATCGGACCTAACCTCTTTTTAATCTCCTGCCCATTACATTATCAGAAATGATGGGCCAAATGCAGTTATTCCACTCATGTGGGTCCTGACATCTAACATTCAACAGTGTTTGGCCATCAGTCCTTGGCTTGCATCAGTGCCTCCCAGAAATCTGGAGTGGGACCACTGAAATACTAACCACATGCAACCTCCCCTACATGCTAAGGACAGACCTGTCTTTTTTTCCAGTGGCAAAATGAATTTCCCAAGATACTCAGGCCCTGAGAGCACTTACCTTTAGGGGCCTGAGGGAAAGGGACACTGCAGTGAGATTCAGACTTTCTGAGGTTATTTCTTCACTGCAGAATTATCTTGAGCACCCTTTCTCTGGTCCACACAACCCCTCTCTGCACCTGAGTTCACTGATGCTTTCAGCCTGGGCTAGCTTGTCTGTCTAAGGCTAGTGGCTAAAACCACTAGCTAGTGACAGACAGCACTCCACAAGGAGACTAGAGATGAAGCTTTTGGAGCACTGCTAGTCCATGAGTTCCTTCCCACAGCTTTCCTAGAAAAATAGAAGACTCCTCCTTCCATGTTTGGGAAGAATCACAGAGATTCAGCTTGTCACAGCACACAGGATTTTTTTCTGGAAATGCCAGCAATACAATGTAGTACAGGATGAGTGAGAAAGCAGTCGTCCAAGTTAGGTTTTGTAGCATGGCTGCTCCTCTTCACCAGACCTAAGTGGATTCTGGTGATCTGAATTAACTCTGTGGTGGTGACTTGTCCTAAGACCTCCCCTCTTGGGCTTTCCAGGAACACATACAATCACCTCATCAGTTCAGGTTGGCTGCTCCTATGTCATACAACCAGGTGCAGCACCTCTTCTGGCTCAGGCACCCCTTTGATCATTAACTCAAACGCATTTCCAAAGATTTTCTTTCCATCCTCTCCCATGGCTGATAGTCTGCTAAGTGAGGTGTAAGTGCTGTCCTCCTCCCTCCCCAGCATGCTCATCCTATGTTTCAGGGCTCCCAGGACTGTGCACTGCAAACACAGGCCTGCAGAACAAGCCCAGATGAGTGTGAAGGATTCAAGGCAGGATTGTATATTACTTTTCCGTTTCTCTCATTATCTCCCTCCCAAGTTTGTCTGGGACTAGAGCTGCTAACTAGGTTCTCCAGGCCTCTTTTTCTTTGTGGGAGAGCACACATGCAAAATCTCCAGAGGCTCACAGAGAAGCACTTTAGAGCCTCCAAGAAAAAGTAGAGTCCCCAGCTTTTGTGAAAAGAGCTACACGTGGTAAGCTCCAGCTGTGCGGAGGAAGGTTGGCTTGGACTTAGTGTGAAACCACACTAGCTGCACTGCTTATAGACTTGGCATCAGCCCCATGTGCACACCATTTTTTCCCCCCAGAACCTACAGTTTTGTAGAGCCAAAGTTTGTGCTCAGTCCAGTCAGAGGACAGCTTCTGCTTGAAGGAGAGGAGCAAGTCTAATGAGATGGAGACATGTCTCAAGCAGGGCTAGGAGACCCTCATCCTGCCTCCAGTACTTATTTTTGAGGGTCTAGCAAAAGGCTGGGCAACCCCTGCCCAGGAAGAGGTGGCAAACCCCTTCCCTGCAGCTGGGGCATCCGCTGTGTTTGTGAGCCAGTGCTTCAGGAGCACTGCTTTTCTTGGGGTACTTGTGGGATCACACTGTAAAAGTGGCTGCTGCAAAAGGGGGAGCGCAGTTGGAAAGCAAATCACAGGGGGGTGTGCAGATCAGAGCACAGATGACATGCACACACACCTGCACAGTCCCTACTAATATTCTGAATTCTTTCTTTGGAAAGGGAATGCTTTCTTCTTGTATGTCTTTAGTGTAGGGATTAAGTCTGAGGCTACCCAGGCACATTCAAGGAATAACCAGTCCTGTTTCCCCAGCATCGCCAGGAAACTGAGCTCTGTATGTGTATGTGAGTGCAGATCCTCTGGGACTCTTAGAGCACTTCAGTTCTTACCAAATAGACCCCAAGGATACTTAAATCATTTAGTATGAAATTCTACTTGTGACTTTCTGTTTCCCTGTCCTCCACTTCCATACTGAGAGCGTCTGTAAAGGGTCTCCGTTTTCCAGCTCATTACAGAGTTTTCAGCAAATGTCATGACCCATTTCCAACCTAGCCACGCGTCTGTCCTAAACTGAACAAAAAGATGATGTGCAAATGCATATTCAATCCTGTCTCCTTTTAAAGTCAACTGTACCTTCTCCCACGCAATCCTCCTTTGTACTTACAGCATCTGTGTCCTTTTCCAGTGGGACTAATGCTTCAGGGCCTTCCTTGTGCCAGCCAGCCACTGCCTGAGCCTAGTTTTGTCTATCCTCAAAAATTGATGCTTCCTTCTGTGGTTCCTCCAGCTTGTGATAGGCCCATCAAGTCAATTCGACACCACTCTGGCAAACTGCTCACAGACCTGATAGCCACGTTTAGCACCAGCTAGGATGACTTTCCCTTTTAATCCCAGCCCAGGTGACTGGAGGGACGGGCACACATGGCCACCCTCCTGTGCAGGGCACACTGCCCACACGTACATGCACAAACAGCCCTGCTCACTCTGCTCTCTCGCCTCCTTTCCCATGCCCCTGTGGAGGGGAGTCTGGGAGAAGTGTCCAAGATGAAGCCCCGCTTTCGCTCCCTGCTGCGCGTTGCTCTGTGTGTGTGTGTGTGTGTGCACACACGTGCGTGTGTACAGACTGACAGGCTCAGAGAAAAGCAGTCTAATGGGGAAGCTAGGGCTTCTGTATTGTAATCCCACCACTGACCCTTTCTTCCTGGAAAGCTCTTGCCCCCCAGTCTCCCTCCATTCAGGGGTGACTCCAAAGCCCTTGGGAAAGGAAAACCACTACCGCCGACATGTCCTCATTTGAGACAACCTCTGCCATTCACCCCCTCCAGAGGTGGATTTTGCTGCCACGTGTAAGTTCCCAGTGTCTGTGTACTGCACATGTGCCCTCTCTCCACATTCTTCCTCCTGCTGTAGCCACAGCCCGTAAGCTTTGCTATGAAGCTGCCCATCTGAGACCAGGGGGAGGCTGGGGGAGAGGGTGGTGCAGAAGGGGCATAATTTCTTTTTTTTCTCTTTTCTTCATTTTGTGTCACTCATCCCAATGTACTGAGCTGACATGAAAGACAAAACGAGCACTATCTCTGCGGGGCCACAAATGGGATGGGAGGGGTGCCTGCCTCAGTGGTGGCCAAAGCTTGGCCTCCACACATTGGCCTGCATCCCTGTTCTCGCTGCTGAGAATTTGGGCCTGGCCACCTGAAACCGAGTGGCCGAGGCTGGGTTTGGGGAAGGCCCCTGGGCCACTTGACTGGGCTCTGGGGAGCTCAAGTATGGCTTAGGGGACTGGCTGAGCTCTGCCTGGAAGGGTGCTGGTGTAGTGGGGGCAGAAGAGGCCATTTCTGTTCTCCACACTGGCTCATCCAAGGTGGTGGCTGAGCGGGGCACAAGCACGGTGGGTGTCAGGCTGCTTGAAGCTGGCATGGGAGCTGGAGTGGAGAAGCGACGTATCTCCTGGGTCTTGGCTGTTTTCACGGGGACCTGCTTGGCTGCCATGAAGGACGAGCTAGCCTGTGGGGCTGGCTGGCCAGGAGAATCCTGAATGCTGGGGCTTGGGGGATCCCCAAAACAGAACATGGCTGACTTTAATTGATAGGGCTGGTGGCGCATTAAATCAATGACCTTGATCCCTGATTTCTGGCCAGGTGCCTTTTTCACTTTGCTCTCTGCTTTGCTAGCCTGAGATTTGCTGGCTGCCAGTGGATAGAAAGGGGAATGCATTGGGTTGTAAGCTATTGGAGGGGGAGCCCGGATGTTGGGTGAATATTTCCAGGATGAGGGTAGAGAAGGAGAAGGAGACGGGGTCCTGGGCTTGGACTCTGGCCTTGGTGTTGTCTCCACCACAAATTTGTCCATGCGGCTCTGGCGTTTGGCAAAGAGCTCTGCTCCTTTGCCTTTAAGCTGAGGCATGTCCTGGGCCCCATTCACCAGTCCAGCATCTTGCTGAGGCTTAGGAGCCACCGGAGGTGGGGTCTTGAACTTGCGGCCAGAGGACTGCATGAAGTTGCAAGCCTCAGCACCCAGGCTGAGGAAGTCCTCCTCAGGCCCAGATTCGAAGCCTGCCCCGGGGTGGTCACCTTTTGGCTTCTCATCCAGGTTCTGCACCAGAGACAGGAGCTCAGGGTTGGGTGAATTCTTCTTCTTCTCCTCAATCTTACTGAACATGGGTTTCTTGTTGCCCCGCCGGCGAGCCTCCTGCAGGATGCCTGTGCGGGGAGCCGGCGTGGCAATCCTCTGCTCCCTGGAGGTTAAGGGCTCAGAAGGAGGTCGTGGCATTGCTGGCGAGATGGCAGGAGAAGGCTGCTTTGGTGCAGGGGAACTGCTTATTGTGTGCTGTGATGGTGCTGGACTAATATACAATGAAGAAGAGGCTGTTCCAGGGACTCGTGGCTGGGATGCTGCAGAGGCCACCTCCCCTCCTGGCTTTGAGGGAGCTGACAGAAAGATAGAGGTGGTGGATGTCCGGGCAGTGTTGGCAGAAGGCTTAGTCTCTGGAGCATTTCCTCCCTCTCTTGGCTGTGACTCCAGTGGTGGTGTTGGTCTTCCTGGTGCAGGAATATAGAGAGTTGTGGAGGAACTGACTGGACCACGGTGCATTGACACTGGTGCATTGGCAGGTGTTCCTGGAGCCAGAGGTGAGAAAGGGGGAACCACCGTGCTTTGCCCACCCAGACTTTCACTAGGTTTTTTCGGTGCAGATGGCCTGAAGATGACAGAGGATGTTGCTGGGCGTTGTCCAGAAAAGCCAGGAGTAAAGGGCCGTGCAGACCTGTTGAACATGCTCGTTGTGCTTGCAGAGAAGGGGTCGGGAGTGCTTGGGGGAGGTGGGAAGAAAGTGGGGCTAGGGGGAGCCAAGAGCTGGGTGGGGAGGGTGGCTGGCTGCTTGCTGGGCACTTGCACGCCTTCCAGCTGGATGCTGAGGGGCATGCTGTCCACCTTCTGTGGCACAGGCATATCTCCGTTCACCGTGCCCTGCTGTGGCTGGGCAACTGAGGGAAGCTGGGGGCTCTTCTGCGCTGGGACTTTCTCGACTGTGTACTTCCCAGCCCGTTCCCTCTGCTGCTCAAATAATCGTGCTCCTTTACCTGAGGCCTCACTCAGTCCTTTTTGCTTCTCTTCCTTCTGTTCGGAGTCAGACTTGGCCTTTTCAATGTCCAGGTAAGTGTTGTCCCAGTCCAAGTGATTAGTTAGGCTTCGGGCATCAGAGAAACCTTCCTCATCAAATTCAGACTCACTAGTTGGAAAAATTCCGTCTTCCTCCTCGTAGGAGCGGTCTTCGTCAACACTCCCAAAGCTTACCAATGTATACTTCTTAGCCCTCTGCCTGCGCTTCTTGAACATCAGCACTCCCTTGGAGTGGGGGTTGGGTGCGTCTGTCAGCAGGGATGCAATGGTTCTGCACTTGGTTTTGGCTTCTTTCACGTTCTTCTCTTGGATGCTCTCGTGGCGGTGGAGCTCTGCAAGAGACAAAAAGAGGCAAGCTCACAGCTTAGCAAGTGGCTGGGTGGGCAAAGATGGACAATGACATGGCTATAGATATTCTAGTGCCCATATGAGGAAACACCCTGTTACCCCCTGCCCTGCCTTTTCTTTCCTACCTTTGCTGATAGTGTCTTTAGGAACTGCTGATAGAAATCCAGGTGCAGTTTTCTCTTTTCCTACAGACACACTAGAAGTCCATGCAGGTGTGGGGAGGGAACTCCCTCCTCTCTGACAGATGGTCTCTGTTTCCTGGTCCGACCTCAGATTTCCTATTTCTGCAGCATGTGGCCAAGAGTTCCAGGCTCCCACAGTATTTTTACAGTGCATGCCTTTGCTCCTAGGAATTTTTACCACTTATCACCCTGAAGGTGGAGCCCTGCTTTTTGTAGACCTTCCTCCTACCATATGGAGGATTCCCAGGAGCAAGCAATCCCTCTGACTCTGAGAGTCTGGGAAGCAGCCTGCTACCTTTAGCACCCATGCACGTGTGCAATGGGAGAGGTGCCCTGCAGGCGCAGCCGGGCTGCTCCTGCTCTGGGCCCTGCAGTGCCAGCTACAGAGTCAGAGGGTTTTGCAGCAGCACTGTGTATAGAGCTGTTTGCGCCTCTCTGCATCTACCCTGCAACAGCAGGAGACATGTTTTCACCCTTGCTGCAGTCCCTTGCCTGTGCCCCATGCCCAGCAAAGAAGAAGAGCATTTGCTCCTGAGCAAGAATTCCAGACCTCCACAACTGATCACCCAGGCCAGAAGGAATCCACTTAGGCAGGCTTGCTTGGAAAAGCCAACACCTGTTGGGACACTGGTATGAAAGTGTGGGATAATCATTTTCCACCTGCTCTGCCAGACCAGCGGTCAGTAAAGCCCCAGGGAGGAACATTGTGTTCTCTGCCCTGGGAAAGTAGAGGGTGAACGAGATGCAATAGTAAAATGAAACTCGGCTGCCCTAAGGAAGGTATGGACATGCCTTGAATCAGTGTTCCAAGTGACAGAAATCAGCGCTAACTTTGCACAGCAAAAAAAGAACATACCCAAACCATAGACTAATTTCTTACTTCTTTCATTTCATCCTTTTCTGTACTCCCATTGTCTTTTTCCCAGCATGATAGTACAGATGAAACATTCATCCACTGCCTGCATCTAATAATTTGTAAAAAAACTGTATAGCACCTTGTCCAGCCCTGATATTCTCCAGAAAGAGGTATAAAATTATGCCTGCTGAAGGGAGAGGAGAGGAGAGGAGAGAGGAGAGGAGAGGAGAGGAGAGGAGAGGAGAGGAGAGGAGAGGAGAGGAGAGGAGAGGAGAGGAGAGGAGAGGAGAGCTCCGAGCAGTGCTGGAGGATGGTGTTAGCTCAGGAGAAGAGGGAAGCGGCTCGGTCCTCTCGGGATCTCACTTCTGACCACTTTATCACAGAGCATTCATTCAATGGGGACCTGCTGATGTGTCAATAACCTGCAGTGGGGGACAAAGAGCTTAGCTAGGAAGGATCCTAAGGGCTGCAGATGCTCCCCAAAACCTGGCTAGGCTGCACAATTGTGGTAGGTGTAATCGTTCCATACTGCACCAGTGTAACCACGGCAGAAAGAGCTTCCTTCTCTCACCCCATGCTGAAAATAAGGTGTTGATTTGCTGAGCAGTCATCCTTCCAGGAAGCTTAAGAAAAATACAAGGAAAGACTCTTCTAAAGGTTTGCAGGCCTTCCATCACACATGCTGCTGCTTTGGGATTTCAACAAAGGGACTTCAGCAATTTGAGATCACCTCACATGGGTGCACAGTCCATTCCTCCCCTTTGCACTCAGAAAACTGGAAACAGCAAAATCAATGGTGAAAAAATGGCTCACTATTTGTGCTCTCACTTGCAAAGGGAAGGCTCTCTGCAAAACTTTCCTTACAGAATGGCTCCACCTTGCTGAACCAAGACTGAAATAGTTTCCAGGTTTTTGTGGAGACTTCAGGGGAGGACCTGCGGTCCATGATGGAAATGAGCTACAGTCCCTGAAGGTCTGTCCACTTTACTTTAGAAATCTGCACGCATGTGTCTCTGGGGGTTGTTCACAATGGAGGAAATAAGAGAGATTTCTTTCTTACTACAGGCATCCTTGCTACAAGCTACTACACCTCACCTGGCTTGTATTTTGCTTCTAAATTTACAAGGAGGAAGAGAAACACTACAGAATCTGAGTCAAGTCCAGAATACATAAACTCTGGGCCCTGAGTGACTTAGGATGATTTCTGGCATCGGGAGCTAACAGCTAGGGAGATACACCATCCAAAGTGAGTGTCTGTGCAGCCCCTTCTGGCAGCAGAGTAGAATCATAGAATCATAGAATGGTTTGGGTTGGAAGGGACCTTAAAGATCATCTAGTTCCAACCCTCCTGCCATGGGCAGGGACACCTCCACTAGACCAGGCTGCTCAAAGCCCCATCCAGCCTGGCCTTGAACACCTCTAGGGAAGGGGCATGTACAACTTCTCTGGGCAACCTGTTCCAGTGTCTCACCACCCTCACAGTAAAGAATTTCTACCTGATTTCTAATCTAGATCTCACCTCTTTCAGTTTAAAACCATTACCTCTCATCCTATTGCGATGGTGAGAGAAAACCTCGTCCTATCACTCACTACAGAGTACCATGAAAGTGCTCAACTCTGGGCTAGCAAATACTGTCAGAGAAAATATAACAGTAGACAGCCTTGGCTATGCTTCCACCAACTCTTGTTCCTGGCTCAGTGTTAGCGTCCACGAACAACTTCCCTAGGAAGTTCCTCTCAATTGCCCTGTGCTCTGAAGCAGCAGGCAAGTAAGGCCCTCTGCAACCTGCTACTCGCCTCCCCCTGCTCTTTTTCCTACTTTCTCATCAAAGGCTAAAGCACATAAGTAATTATACCGATCCTCACAACAGAAAAATGTTCACAGTATTCAAGCCACAATCTCCCACAACAGTTTAAGAAAAAAGGGAAAGAGAAATCTTCCTGAGATTACTTGCTGAAGGTAAAGAGCAAGAATGAAATCAGAATAGGCAAAAGAATAGGGGAAGGAGAGGAGAAGAAAAATGAGAGCAAACAAAAGGGGGGAAAAGGAAAAGAAAAAAAGAAAAAAGAAAAGAGAAGAAAAGAAAAGAAAACAGAAGAAAAGAAAAGAGAAGAAAAAAGAGAAGAAAAGGAAAAGAAAAAAGAGAAGAAAAGAAAAGAAAAAGAAAAGAAAAAAGAAAAGAAAAAAGAAAAGAAAAGAAAAGAAAAGAAAAGAAAAGAAAAGAAAAGAAAAGAAAAGAAAAGAAAAGAAAAGAAAAGAAAAGAAAAGAAAAGAAAAGAAAAGAAAAGAAAAGAAAAGAAAAGAAAAGAAAAGAAAAGAAAAGAAAAGAGAAAAAAGAAGAAAGATAGAAAAGAGGAGACATCTGTACCTGCATAAGGCTGATCCAAGCTTGAGAAGGCAGAGTCCAGACCTGGAGAGCTGGGCATGTCACAAAGCCCGTTTAATTCACAACTCCCCATAAACAGAGAGAGAGGCAATGAGAGAGAAGCCAAGCAGTTCCCTGCTGGAGCAGAACCAAAACTCTGAGGTGTCCAAGCCCTTTGCTATCAGCTCCACAAGCCTTTTAAAGCCTCTCTTTTGTCTCATAGGCATTGCTGCCGAAAGCCATGAGGTCACATTGTCTATTTCTGTCTTCTTAGCTTCATCACTGAGCAGTGTGATGGACATTGTCACCTGGCACTTAAACACCCTCCCTTTTTCCCCCACCCTCTACTCCCTGTGAGGAGAAACTCCTCTTTTTTATTTTACAATAAGAAAATATACTCTATACTCTCACCGCTGCTGTGGTGTAAGCTTCAGGGTAAAAAGGTGCTAGCGTCAGGTTACTGTTTCCAATGCCACAATGTCCAGCATTTCTGTGCTAAAGAGCCCTTCAAAGAGGTGAGACTAACACAGTGCTCATGTCCAACATGGACAAGCAGAGAAACCCACCCAGGAGGAAAGCAATTTTCCCTGTCTGAAACCCTCAGAGAGCACCCTGAGGGTAAATATAATGAAGAAAATATAAGGAAGGTAAATATAAGGAATAAAAGAGAGACGAGCGCCTTTCTTTTCCTGTGTATATCAATTTCCTTCCATGTCTGAGGAGAACCAGTCCATGATACAGATTCCTGTTGTGTACCAGGACTGAGGAACATTTAACAGAGGATCATGAGGGTCCTGCATTCCTGTAGTGAAGAGGTTTAGTTGAGTTAAAATGGCAGAGGCTGTTACCTACACCACGGAAGAGTGTGGCTGTGCCCAGGGAGGGTCATGCAGCGTTTGGAGGTCAAGGACTGGTGTTTTGTCAGCACCATTCAGAGCTCCCGCGCTGGAGACTGAGAGGTGTTGAAAGATGAGATGCTGATAGTGAGGACTGAGGTGGACAGGGAGGAAGGGAACAGAGGGTTCTGGGAGTCTACAAATCTCTGCAGTTGTGGCCTGCTCAGCATCTCCTCACACTTTGTCGAGGTCTTGTCTTACTGCCTCTTTCTGTACACGAGCAATAAGTCCTGTGAGAGAATCCCAGAGCTGTGGCCAAGGGACACTGCCCTGCGATTCTCCCTCCCAGCAGTCCCAGCCTTAGCAAGACTGTAGCCCAGGACTGGAGCGGACCATCTCCAGTGTTAGTGAATCTAGAAAAGTGAAGGTCTAACCATGCCTCCTGAAATCCACTAGCCATCGCTGCATGCCGAGGAAGACAACTTCCACAGGCAATGTTCATGTCATGCCTCATACAGAGGCTCTTACAGCAAAAGCAAAAGCAATGCAAGTAGTTCAGTCTCTTCTTCTTTGATGAGTATTTACACATATAGGAATACAGTCTCTTTGGGAAAACCTTGTAGAATCTGATATATACAATAAGCAATTGGAAATGAAAATACAGCTCTGCAGTACAGAAAAAATTCTCTATTAAGGACATTCAAATGGAGTAGATAAAAGAGTAAATGGAAGGGTTATAAAACTCTCCTAAATGCTGGTATGGCGGGTAATTTCTACAGAAAACTTTTTGTTAACTTTTAAAGCACTAAATTATATTGGAATAAACCACAAGAGGGAAAAATTTCTATCAAGCAAAGCCTACAAAGATTTTTCCATTAACTTAACTAAATTTCACTGAAGTGAAATGCATTATGTTACTAATTACAATAAAGAGAAGTGTAAAAAGTACAAATCTTTTCAAGATCAGGCCCTGTTAAAAGAAAGCATTTTAACGTATGCTCAGGAAAACTACTGAGCAAGTAGGCTTACATGATGCCAGACACTGTTCATGTTCACTAGGAAAAAAACAACAGTAAATTTTACTACCAAAGACCAAATTCTAGAAAAGCCATTACCATAGAAAATAAGCATGCTGCTAATTTCAGAGATAAAGAGCCTGTTCCTCTGTGATGAAATACTACTTGTCTACTATTTTTTCACATGGGATCAACTAGAATTTTGTTCTTCCAGCTATTTATGTTAGATAAGGTCATTTTTCCATGGCTAACGTTGCAAATATCTCAGTAAGTCATTAGAGGCTACAGACACCTCATGCTTTTCATACCTGGAGTCCTTTCAAAATAAGATTTGGATAGGTTATATTGGCCTTCTAAGTATTTCCCTGTTGAAAGCTTCAACCTTTCAAGCTTCGACCAAAGCTTGAATTGCAAACAGTAAAGCAGAGGAGTGTATATTCTTTTACTTAAAAGAAGTGACAAAACTCTTGGGACAGAAAACTTGTTTCTCATTCTTGGATATCAGCACACTTCCATCACATAGTCTATGCATAATATAAAACATAGATATGGCTCCAGTTTAGGATGCTACAAGCATGCTTCAGTCCTACTTAACTCTGCAACACTTAAGAATGTATCTGATGTTAAATATGTAGTTAAGTACTTGTCAAACCAGTATTTCTTCTTAAATGGCTAGTTTTTAAGAGCTCCCAGTGAGACACTGCCCCACTGCAATCTCCTGCTTTTAGAAAAATAGAAATCAACCTTCTCTGCAGATGAATCAACAGCCCACGGGAAAAAACATGACCAGTCATTTTGTAGATTTTTGACCATTCTTAGCCATTCTGCGACTCCCACCCTGCTATTGAAGAGCTCTGCCAGGCAGAGGAGGTGCGGAGACATTGCTATACGTGGTTGCAATGTATTAGTCTCATGGTATCCTGCTGCAGACTTGAATAGCTTGTTCCCTTAAAAAAATCTCCCTCAGTTGAGTGAGAGTTTTTTCCTGAGCTGAGGATGGAAATGTGTCCTCAGTGCAAAAGGTAACGCACACGGCCAGTTCTCCTGTGCCGACAGCTCGCACTCGGGCCCTGGATAGTCTTCTGTTGCCAAAAAAGAGCTTTCTTTTGCCAGGAGAGCACCTCCGGAATGCACTAGTGAATCTGTCTTTTGCAGTTTTAGCCCAATTTCCTGAGAAAGATCTATGCAGTCATGCTCCATGTCTTTTGATCTTGTTTCATGCTAATAGTTTTTGAGCCTATTTTGAGCTAATTTTAGGAGCCTGAAGTCACAAAGATACAACACTCCTACAAGTTTACATGAAAGTAGGTGGCTGAACAGAGGTGACAGACCGCACCATAGGCAGCAGGAAGCCTGAGTGCAGTCTTAATTAGGCACCAAAAACTGAAGAACACACACAACAGAGAAATTATGAGTTCTTATTTTGAATGTGAGAGACATCAGACAGATCTGCATTTTACTAGATATGAGACAATGAGATATCAAATGCAAGACATAAATTAAAAGGACACCAGGATCTGTTAATTCTACTGCTCACAAAACTGCTTGATGTCTGACAGCAGGATACCACTGATTTATCTTCTCTTTGTCCTTCAGTGTTTCCACCATCCACTCTCTAGTAATACAGACAAGCATATGCTCACCATCTGGGTCTGTGGACTTGATTAATCCTGTAGCACTTGCCATATATTGATTTTAGTCCTTTTCTGCAACCAGTCAAGCTCCTTCTACATTTAAAAATCCAGGCTTTCATGAGACAACTGTTTACCTTCCATGCCTTATGTCATCTGCTGATTAATACACAGCAATGTCTGCTGAATCCTCAGGCCATCCTTTAAAAATGGTATTATTGCTATTTCCTGTTACTGCTTCCTAGGTACGACCCACTCAAGAGAAACAAAATACATTTTAAAAGCTTCACTAGCAGGAGTTTGCAGTTGAAAAAGCTGATAGGAAGACAATGGTGATGCACCTCCTCAATCCAGGAACCCACCTCCCTCCCCCGTGTCCCACACACACCTGGGTTTCTGTGTGAAGAAAGACCAAAGAAAAGCTGCAAGGTGTCCCAGCCAGGTCCCAGCTCTGGGTAGTAGCAGTTTTGGGGCTGTGGGGTGCCCCACAGCGCATACTGCCTGTTCTGTCTAGATGCAGTCAGAGGACAAGATCCACTGACAGAAGAGAGGAGGGCTGGGATTTTTAATCATCTGTCTCCTCACCAGTCATATAACATTGAGGTGGAGAGGACATTTGATTGACATATGTTAGTGTTTAAAGCTCCATGGGTGAAAATATAGAGGTAGTCCTGTTAGATTCAGAAGCCCAGTGAAACACTACTACCAACTTAGCCAGTTAGCTAATCTGACATCATGAGCCATTAATAGTTATGTTTTCTGTTCTATTCTTAGCCAATTGTGCAGTCACCTTACAGTAGTCCTATCTCATCCATATTTCTCTCATTGGAAAAGTCATGTGGAACCGTATCAGATATCTTACAGAAGCCAACATATACTGTGTCCACCTTATTTCTTTAGCCACAAAGTCTTATCTTACTGAACAGGTCAAAGACTATCTCTTTTTCTAGTTTTTGTTAGTCCATGTTGTTTTTACTGATCATTTTGTTTTCCACAAAGTGTGCTCAAAAGAACTACTTTGGTCACCGAACTGAAGGTAAACATTTATTATTTTTTTTCTTATCCCCAGAGCCTGTGTCTGTAAGAAGGGTGCTATTCTTGGTCTCTTTCCCTGAGGCCCTTCCCATTATTCCAGATTATTTATCGAGGACTGAGGGCCATTCTGATACAATTTTCACTAATTCCTTACATTTCACCTCTACAGAGAATATGATTCAGCCTTGTCATTTCATTATAGTCAGTGTATCAAGATATGCTGAATCTACTCGCCCCCTTTCCTGCTCCTATTTCATTTATACAAAGGGCTTGATTCTCGGCTAACATAAGCGGTAGGTAACATAAATCTTTACAGATTTCACAACAAACTCTTCCTACAATGGATTTAAGTGAGACTGAAGAATGATTATTTGCATGTTTACAGTTTTCTCCTTCCTAGCTGTAACTTTCTCTCACCTTTGTTGAGCAATGACTCTGTTGTTTAATTACCCCTTGTCAAAGTCCTTTTATGCCTCACCCTTTTATGCCTCTCCCTCCCCTATCATTATCACTTTGTCTCATTTCAGTGTTGCCCCTGAGCAGACTTGTCCCAACCCTGTCAGCAAGTCCCACATCACTTCCAGAACTGATGGAAACAACATTGAACAGGCAGAGGGATTCCCATTGCCTGTTTGCATTACGATTTCTTTCAACTCAGCTCTCAAAATCCTGGAACCTAGAAACTATCAGCTTGGTTAAGGGTTGTATTTATAGTTGTTTCAGTGTGATCACCTTGAGATCTGAATTATTGGCAAAAGGCAAAATTTTGGCTTAATCTCATTGTTCCACATCAGCCTTACACATCATAAGTCACTCCAGATGTGCATGTGCAAGGGCAGGCTATGTTAACTTCATGTGTGTGGCAGCATATTCTGAAAAATAACTAGCTGAGGCTCTGCAAGGACCATGGAAGTGTGAGCGTGGAAGAGAACTGCTGATGCTGTTTCACCAGCAGCAGGATGATGAATGACCTCTGACCATGTCTGAGGAACTGTGACCCAGAGTCAGAGTCCCTGCACTGACAATAATAACACAGAGAAGTAATGTCTGAGTAACTGATAGTTTAAAAAAGATACTCAAAATGGCAACAAACGAAAGTATGTACCTTTTCATTTCAGGGACTGCATACAGCTTTCCTCCAAACACTTTCACATACCAAAGATCTTTCCCCTCCCAGAGATTATTATATGCAGCTAGATTTTTCTTGAGCTAACACATGTTCAGCTAAATCCACGTCTCTGTCGGGCTCTGGGGCAGCAGGATAGCATTGAAGTACAAAGGGGAAGCAGACCAGAGCTCTATCAGCTTTACTTTCAGTGCTGCAACCCACAGTATCTGCACTGAAATGCTGGACAAGAGTGATGCCCAAGGGAACGATGCTGGAAGTCTCCAGTAAGCATACCTGAGGAACATGGCCAATTACTTGTGACAATTTCTGAGAAGACAGAAGGAAAAATTCATCCACACTAGCCAAACCAGACAATACTATCTGTCTTCTGCCCAAACAGTTAATATATCAGCCTGAAAATACCACCTCTGTGCTTTTGATAGAAGAACGTAAACTGAAGGCATAAGCTCAAATGTTGGCCTCAAGCCTAAAACTGGAGGAGAAAGAGAAGAGTGTTTATCTCTCTGTTGTCTTCTATGATAAATGCCTTCCATGCTGCAGAGAATTAAAAACTGAATGTTGGTTATCAACTGGGATATTCTTCAGCAAAAGCATACAACTAGACTGCGTACACCAGTGTACGTAAATTGATTTCCCAAGTGGAGGCAATTTCCAGTTTAATGCGTGTTGAAGTGAGATCAGACTCTCCATCTGTGATTCAAGCATGGAGGCTGTCGTCCTTGTTTTCCTAGTGGTTGGCCGCTCGCTGAGTAGCACGGGTCAAGGGTTATTCAGCATTGCTTCATACTGATAGGAACAGACTTCCTGTAAGACGAATAGTTCAGGCAATTAATTTTAATCTCCTGGTCTGAGCAGAATGCTTTTCTATTTTACTTTAAAGCACGTAGGATGGGGACAGTTGACTACTATCCTAAACCTTTCAGTCTTCTAGACTGCAGTGAATGACAAAAGCAGTAAGCTAGCCTAACAGTCACGTAACTGTGATCATTACAGATACAACTGTCAAAGCTGAAAGCCAAGAAGGAAATGTGGTGCAGTAAGTTCAAACCACCATTCAGGTACTTTATCTTGTTCACAGCTCCTGTGGCCTATACTGATTGTAACAGGCTGATACATGGCTTGCTGGACTCCCTCTCTCTGTAGGGAAATGTGACTGCAGTCACTCTTAGAGAAGGTAATCTGTATGACCCCCAATGAATAGGCCACTTATTTATAAGCATCCTATCTCGTCAAGTGATGCCGCCGTACATCCGCTTTAAACAAGAAGGATTTCCTTTTCTGATATGGAATGTAGTAACTTTGATGACTCTGCACAGGCAGCCAGGTCCATATAAAGCAGAGGAGAAAATTTCCCCACCCATTTTTCCCTCCCTTCCCCGACCGTACATGGAGAAGCTCTTAATCCTAGGAACTAAAAATAGTCCAGTGGATAAGTTTAAATTGAGATATTTTGAAGCACTTCTTGCACTGACACAAATTCCTACAGTGTGATAGCAAGTTAGGACTAGACTGCTGTCCTGGTATGTCTGTCTTCTGTTAGCAATTGGTATTTCCAGTTGTGAGAAAGATGGGGGTGAAAATACAGTGCACCTTAGAGAGCACAGGTGGCTGAAGAGAATTAGCCTTGGCTACAGATGGATCCCAAGCCTCTGAGGGTGGAGTGAGCAGAAGAGGACACTGCAGGAGCTACAGGGAACCAAAGAACCTCGCTAGGAATTACTTGTGACAACTATAGTCTGATTCTCCCTGCCATAAGCTCCCACTTTCCCCTAACCTCCTAAAACTCATTCAGATTTTTTTATTTGCATTTTCTGTCTTGTTATCTCTTCCTTTCCTTCTGCACTGTCCAAGCAGCACAGAATTAATCTCAGGAAGGGATGTGGCTTGGCCCTTTACAGTGATGATGAACTGAGGCCCTAAAGATCCCAGTTTCATCAGGGATTAATCACCTCTTTAAAGAGAGCGAGTTACTGTTTTAGTAGGAAGGAAACAAATTTATACTTTTGTTTCTTCAGATTAGGCAAAATATTGTCTATTCACAAGTGTGAATGCTCTCCTGTAGTTCATTTAAAGTACAGAAGAGTCCCCGTTTGCTGGCTGTTCTCTTGCCCCACAGAGCAAAACACCAGGGTGCATAGCAGCCACTGCGTATCAATGAAGACTTGAAATCCTATTACTTGTAGGGCAAGTTCCCCACATTTGGATGGTGTGTGGCTCCCCACTCTGCCCCACTAGTCTGCATCAGCAATGTTCTGTGTGGTTTTTGAGACATGTCCAAGTCATGTGTCCTGTGGAGGGCTGGAGTGATGTACGTGCTTATCCCACCGGCTGGAAAAAATGAGCCAAGACCAATATGCAAACAGGGCAAGGAACTTTGGAAAGAGACAGGCCCAAACCTCACTGCAAGGGCTGTTGCCTTTCTAAGGAGCTTTAAAGCCTGGTGTTTTTGCTGGGGAAGGAGAGGCACAGCTCAGCAGCTGACAACATGCAGGGCATTGTGAAGTAGCACCATCAGCTACTGCTCCCTCTTCTCTGTGCTTACTTTGCTCCACCCCACCCACTGGCAAATGGGTGTACCGATTTGTACAGCCTTGAGCTTTTGGTACTTGCCGCCACACTGTGTTCTGCTCCCGGAGTCAAATCCTTCCCTAGTGTAAATAAGTGAGCTCCATTTGCTTCTGTGTTACTGCGATGCAAAGCAGATGTTAGACAGCAGTGTCACCTCCGGCAATTGCCACATGATGTGTATCCTTGTAGCAAAGGCAGGGAAAGGAGCTGTAGTTGTTAGGAGTTGGTGGGAGTCGATGCAAAAAAATCCATGTACTGGAGAAATGTCAATCAGATGAAAATTAAGAGAAAATGAATCAGTAACAATCAGAACGTCAAGACTGATCACCCATCATGGTGAGACTAGGAAAGATGTTGGGGGAATATGGTAAGCATTTACTAGTTTCACTGATGATCTTGAGGACACTATACAGTCAGCCTGGATCAGATTTGCTAAAAACGTCAGAAACAAAGGAAAATCATACAGAAAAGGGCAGGCAGGGGGGCTGAATCAACTTGCCTATGAGCTGGAAAGCTCAGAGCTGCATGGAGTGAGGACAAAGGTCTACAAAAGCTCTAGAGATAGGAAATAAACAGCAGAGCTACAGATCTTAAGTTTGAGAAAACCCAAGAGCTGACAGTCAACAGCAGTCATACTGAGATCCTCGCAGGGCAATAGTGCTGTGAAGACTGTCAGCTGCTGCTCTCGGTGGTGTGCAAAAGAATTATTATGTATCTCTACTCTTGTACAGGGATTTCAATTATTCATCTAGAAATCTGATGTTTCTAGATACTTACCTAGAAATACTATACTTGAAATTCTGTTTGCCTGAGGTGCAGGGACAGGTGGGAAAGGGAGAAAGTCTCTGTAGCTTAAAAATGACAGTGAAAAGTTAGAAAGAATGAATACAAAGGACAAGAGAAATACTCCTAAAATTGGAGAAAACATAAGAGCAGGCATGAGAAAGGAGTACACTCTAGAAAGAGAAGGTGAGGAACCATCTGGGTAACAGTCCCAACAAACCAAAAAGGAGTTTTTCACATTCTTATGGTGCGGCGGTGAGAGTCACAATGGAGAAAGCTATGGCAAGACAAGAATGGTGTGCTGAGCAAGTGCACTGGGAATATGTTTAGACACATAGTGCTCCAAAAGGCAGACATCTGATTAGATAGTCAGAAGGGTTCTTAAATGCCTGCTGTGTATATATCAAGCCCCAGGCTCCCATGACTAATCAGACAAGTCACCTACTGTAGTTAACAGATTTTAAAAGCTTGCCTAGCTTCTAACCCATTTCATGTTCCTGTTTAGCAGAACACAGGGGTCTCCATGTCCCAGAGTAGGCTACCGTGCTGTTGGTAAGCTAAGGAAAGGTGGAGAAACAGAGCTTTAAACTCTGATAGCTCCATGGGAGCCTGGAGCAGCTGTCGGAACTGAACCAATGCAAGCACAAACATCCTTGCCAAGGCTACATCTTTCTGGCAAGAGATGCTGTACCATGTGCCTCCCATGCCGATAACTTCTCTGCAGGCAGCTTCCCCACAGAGCCAGTGCAGCTCAGCAGCCTCACATCCTCCTGTTTATTCCAGGTGTAGGTGCTCCTTAGCTCTGTTCACCACATAATGAAAACCTTCCATCCCTCTTCCTTCCCTGCTTCCTTCCTTCACAGAGTTACTGGCTGCTGACTGTGACTTTTGTTTTAATGGCTGCTGAGCTCCAGCATGATCAGGACATAGAATTTTGCCTTCGCATTTACTGCCAAGATTCCTAACCCAAGAAAAGGCCAAGCTGGCCATGTGAGTTGCCATCTATGGCAGAGTAACTCTTACATAAGGACACCCAAGGCCAAACACAAACCACAAGCGGGGTGAGTGGTGGGGGGTAATAGGAGAATAAAATATTATCTCAGTCTGCAGTGCTTCTGGGAACCCTAACTCTAGCTGGCAATAGAGTTGCATCATCTTCTGCCATGGGATATTATTTTGCCATCAGAAATGCTCTGCATTAAATACATGGCTTTCCTGAGAGACTTCTGTACTGACGCTGTCCATGGAAATAAGTCTTGATGTAAAGCAATTACTCATCCACTGCTAGGGCTATCAGGTGGCAGGGAGCAGCTGAACATGCCTTTCTCAACATTCACCTCATGCTTGTACATTATTCAAAGGGGAAAAAAATAGCTCCATCCTCAGGGAGGCTGAAATTGCTACTTACTTTGCTGTCCTAAGGAAAGTGAGTGCTAAAGACTACGAAGAAATAGTACAAGGCACCAGGTCAGTTGTACTGCCTAGCAGGGCCAGACATAAGAGACCCAACCGAGTCTGTCCTCTCAACGCAGGGCAGAGCAGTAAGACAGTGCCCTGCCTGATGGAAGCAGCCTAGATTTGAAAGTTACCCCTATAGGATCCTTTAGGCAGAACAGATAAAGGAATGTTTAGCCCAAGGAAAAGAGAAAAGAGAGGCTTAACAATTGCCTTGCAATATTATTTGGCCTGGGGAAAAATGTCTAGCATTTGCAGCAGAGAATCAGAAGTTAGAATCTGTGTACTTTATTTCTGATTCAGTCTAGTAACTTTTCTGTGTCTCTGTTTCCCATTCTGTCTCCCAGCTAAGTCACTTTTATAAAAGCCACTTTATTTCTACACTCAGAGAAGTGTAAATTAGTCAATCATACTGCACACTGAGGTAATCATATGAAAACAAGTTTTTGATTACCTTGCTTTTAATATTACTGGGTAGATCACAACTGTGAAACCAGGTAATATCTTGTTCTGCCTTCATGTTGGGTTTGAAATACTCCCATGTGTAGCAGAAACCAGGAAAGATATTCACAATTAAGGTCACTTCAGGTCCATCACCCATGTACCACACTACATTTTTCAGTACTTTATTCCACCTGGAAAGGTCTTTACTAATAGGGATCCCACTACAAGGAACTGTTGCAACAGCTGATTTAATAGCTCCTGTCTGTCCTTGCTGGCAGCCCTTCACGGCCGATACCTAAAAAGTGATAAATTCTACCAGAGCTCATTAGCTGCTGCCAGGCATGGACACCTTTGCTGGAGGAAGTGCCTGCAGAGAAAACATCCTCCAAAAGTCGATGTAGACAAGTCCCTCCCTGAGCTTGACAGGGTGAGAGAAATGAATGAGCTACTGACAACACTCTTTTAGGGCTATGCTGACTGAAAATTATTTCTACTTGGTCCTTAATCATGTATAATACTACATGCCTCTGTGCCCATGGAGAGCTGAGCTGAACAGGGGGTCCTCAGCAGCCCCTCGGAATGAGCACCCTGTGCTTGGACACACAGACAGCTAAGGAGCAAACTGAGCTTCTGTGAGATCTCTGAAAGTCCAGGCCTGGGAAATCTAACCCCCAACCTCTTTCCTGACACTGAGTCTTCTTCAGCCCAAAGTGTTGAAGAAACCAGTGACCTCCACCCCGTGTCCAGCACATAGAGGTGCTAGAGCACATAGAGGTTGTGTGTCTGCAGCTTCTACAAGTGACTCCCAGATCCTAGACCCTTTCTCTCATCTGTTCCTTGGGACATCTTGGGTGAGGTAGACCCCAGTGCCAAAGCTGCAATAGGAAGCCCCAGTCCCTGGAGATCTGACTTGACTGTGCTTCTTCCCAAGCTAGAGGAGCTAACCTACTTGACATTTGCAGGAATGAGGCTTTTGGAAGGAGATGCAGTGTAAGAAGAGGGCATGGGTAAGTGGCAGGGTGCAGAGGACTTACTGGCCTGCTTGGCTTTCTCTGTGTACGTGGTGGTTAGGTCTTCATCAATTGGGTGCTCCACTGGCCCCACCATGGGGATGAGATGACGTTCCGCTCGGATAGCCTTGGTGGCATGTGGCAGGAGCATCGCCTCTGGAGAAGGCTCCCGTCCTTCTGTTGATGGTGGCCGCAACTGTCCCTCGCTCTCTGAGAATGGAGTGTCTGTGCGGCTGCCAGGCAGGCAGCTAATCTCCCTCTTGGCCACCCCGCCGGAGGCGGCTACCTCAGCCACCCCCTGTGCAGCAGCCTCGGGCATGCTCTCGTAGCCGCTCTGTTCGGACAGGGACACCTCATCCTGAGGCACATCTGCCTTGCTGTTGGTGCTGTCAGGCGGGGAGCGTGGGCTCTTCTTGCGAGCCCGGCGGTGCTTCTCCTGGGCCGCGTTGTCAGCATCGCTGTCTGTCTCACCATAGTAGGCCTCACTGTCCGGCGGGGAGGTGAGGCTCTCCAGGTGCCTCTGTGACCTCCGTGGCTGCGAGGGCTGTGCAGTGGCCGGGGCTCCTGATGATTCAGAGCTGAGTAGCTGCGCCGGGGGACTGAGCGGGGATGGTGGGGAGAGCACTCGCTGCCCTGGAGAAGGGGAGCGCTGAAGCCGTGGGCCGGTCTGGTCCCCACCAACTATCCTGTGGGGAGAAGGAAAGGGGGTGAGCAAGGTCTGGTTGGTGGGGCTGAGCTGGAAGGAAACCACCACATGTGAGAGAGGGATAAGGACTGAGCCAGTGTTTCAGGTGTCTTTCAGGTGGTACAGACACCTGAAGAGCAGGCTTATCTCTGACATCAGCTACATGCGCTCATCCTGATCTTCTGCTTCACACACTTGAAAATCAGAATGCCGCAAGCGCATAAAAATCTACTGAGCCAGCTTAAGCAGCTCCCCAGGCATTTCTCCTGGGGAGGTGAATTCCTGCATAGCAAACATTCCCCAGGACAGTGGGACATACCCCTACAGCCTGCTGCTTGCCGGGCCGGGACCGGGCGGGTGGTGCTCCAGCCACCACACTGCACTCCAGGTGCTCCTGCAGCTGGGACTGCACCCTGGAGCTCTGTCAGCTCTCCAGATCCTGGCACCCCCCAAACTGCTTTAGTTCAGAGTGTGCTCCAAAGAAAGAAGCTGGTGCTGTTTGTTTGCCCTGACCTCTATGTGGGAGTAAATAGCAAATACTTAGGAGAAAAAGGCCCAAGTGTTTTTTGAGGGTGGGACTCTGCTATCCTGTGGTAGGAGTCCACCCTGATGTGTGGCCTGTTTGCTGTGGGACTGCTTCACAAGCTAGCTACCAATGCCTGGCTTTTGACAGCCGTACTTCAGTCATGCCAGCCAGCCCAATCCATGGTGGCATTCGCCTTTGGCTTAGGCATAGCAACTTCTAGCCTGTAAGTCAGCTGGAAGGATGACTAGAGTAGGGGCAGGGCAGGCTGGGGCAGTCAGCCCGATTGCTGGCTGCCAGAGGGAGGGAGAGCTGGCAATGCTGATGGGGAAAGAGCCAGCTCTGTCCTCCCTCTCCTCAGGAGTGAGTCTGGATTTCAGTGACAGCTTGACTCCAGACCTCACAGATGGGGCTGGGACCTTCTTCCTTCCCTTGCCGGAGTCACCAGGGCATGTTAGAGTTACAAAGGAGCATGCATACTGGGAAGCCAGGCAGACGGCGTTGCCTCTGTAAAGCTGGGGAATTCATGACTTGGATTCCAATTCTAAACTGTGAAAAATTTATACTCATGTCAAATAAAAACCTTTGTGGAAGCTAAGGGTGGGACAATTTCTCTGACAATTTATATTGTTAGCAATATTTGCTATTATGAACTCTCACTGGGGAACAAACTCAAAGCTCCCCAAGCGAAACAGAACAGTCCTTCCTCTTTTTTAAACACTCGGCCAGATAACTGAAAAGCATTACTGTTTGTAAGCCAGTTTCTCTTGTTCTGCACTGTCAGGTCAGAATCTCTCTCCCTCCCTCTCTTTCTCTGTTCAAACACATCCTGCACTGACAGAAATACACGTGACCTTGCACGCTCCAGACTCATCCAGCTACCTCCCCTTTCTGAACGGAACTGATTGTTTTCTCTGGGAACATAAATATGAAGTGGGAATAGAGCAATAGATAAAGCAGTATTTGATGAGTCTTCCACTACCCCAGGATGAAGCCAACTGGTTACGCTATTTCCAGACCATCCAACATTGGCTCCCAGAGGGCTGCAAGAAGCCTGCCTTTGTCACTTTGCTAATTCAAAGTGTGCTGATTTTGGCCCATTGGAATTTGCCCAGGCACCTGTTGGCTGCAGATAGGCTCCGATGGGGTGAGATAAGGCCTTGGCAAGGGACCAGGAGCTATTCTGGACACCTTGTGCAGACCTCACTCATCCCACTTAATCACAGCTAGGGTATAGGGTGAGCACATCAGATGGCACCGGCACTTTCCCTGAAGCCAAGGGGAAGATCCTACATGTTCAGGCTTTCCTCCTCTGAGCGCTGCCCACCTCTGTCCCTGCTTTACAGATGCCAGCAACCAGCGTGGCTCTCCCTCCAGCCTGCTCACACTGCTCTGTCTTTTCAGGGCTGTAGAACATCACATTTCCCTGCCCTCTTCACCAAGGTCTTATTTCCTGAGGGTGTCTTCTGTTTTGGCAGTAGTGTGGACTAGCTGGGACCTCACAGAGCTTTGCTGTCTTCATCTTTATATGATTCATTTGCAGCTTGGCCATCATTCAACGTGCACTGAGGCACTGAGTTAGCTTAGCACAGGTAGAACCAGTGATGTTACTGGGACCCTTTTTGTGCTTAAATTTGAGCCTGGTCTCCACTATTCTGCTGGACTACGGACTGCAGAGATATTTCTTCCTGTAAAAAGGGACTCAGCTACATACCTCTTATCTTTCTGGAAGTCAGTTCACACCCTGTTGGACTACAGTGGCCTGCTGTAGTAAATACTCAGGTAATCTTTTATCCAATCCAAAACAATTATCCAATATGTAGTCAAATCCATTTCTACAGAACAGTTATTTAGGCATAATGACCTGGAGTCTCTATTAATTGCTGAGATGAACTGCCCTATGGCATCTGCTTGCTTGGAGCCTAAATTGCTCATTGTCCTGAGCGTAGCCCTCACACTGCAACCATTTCCCTCCAGCCTGAGGTGCAGGGAGGTCTGGGGTCAGTTCAGCCCCAGGGCCAGGCACTCTGGAGAGCAGCACAGAGACAGTGCAAAACTTTTGGATGGCCACATGTGAGCCATGGGGAAGTCCTCCTAGTACATCTTGCAGTATGGAGAAACCAAAGGCATCCTGCCGGCCTTCTTTCTGCTAGGTATGGATAGCTGCTGCGCTGGATGAAGCTGCCCTGCTGCCTGCACTTCCACAGCACCAGCACTAAGGAGCAGGTTACCTTTTCACACGGATGTTGAGCATGCCATTGGAGGAGTCGATGATCTGCATGGCAGTAGCATGGGAGAGGCCAGCACATGACTTCCCGTTGATAGATATCAGCACATCATTTTCCCACAGGCCTCCGCGGCATGCTTTGCTTCTCTTTCGGATCTGGAAAAATGGAAGAGAGAAGCTAGGGATGAAAGCAAGAACAGCAACTACTTAGTTCAGTTTCTTGTCTCCTGCTGGCCCTTCTTTTGCTCCATGCCTGATAGAATAAAATAAGGCCTAAGACTACTGTGCTGCCAGGGTGAAGAACCAGTCCTCTTGGGTGAGCCCTGGCTGTGCCTTTCGGTCTCTGTATTCCTGTTAATTCCAAGAGCCACTCTGCTGAGCATAGGCCTGACCTGATCATCAACCCAATTCGAGTCCTTTAGTGCAGATGAAAGACTCAAGAACACCGACATGCTCTTATTCTCTCATTCTCTATCTCCTAAATTGCTTAGGGAGTCTGTGTCCCAGAGAGGGAACAGGAACTCTTTCCAGACTTCCTGTACATGACTGTGTGTCCTTCTGCAGGCCCCTACTATGCCTCCTTGGTATGATCCCTGACACTCACACAGAGCCCTGGCAGGTACCATCCTCAGGGAAGCTGACATCGGGCAGAGATGATGGCTCTGAGGCACTTCCTGCTATCAAGCATTTCTGCTCTAATGGCTTTGGCCAATGTATTTCTGGACATCTGCATCAGGCTGTATGGCATCCTGTTACACAAGCGTAAACTTGGAGTAAATCTTTAGCCTTAACAGGACCTGTGTAGGACGGGCATTGCTGGATCTGAGAATGGAGCCTGGGTCTCTAGTTACAGGCTAGTTCCTAGATCTGGCCTCTTGTGGGCATCTTACACCAAGTGTTTCCTCTCCTTTTTGTTCCATCATCCATCAGTTAAACTTCCTACTGAAAACCCCAACCCAGCCTAGCCTTCCTGTTAGGGCAAGCAAGCAAAACAAATGCCCACTCAGCCCCAAACTGCAGACCTCTCCCATATAGGCAAGCAATGGGATAGTCTTGTAGGATGGCTTACTTAGCATCCATAATGCACTCATTTTACACATAAAAGAGTAGCTGGGTCAGGCGGAATCAGGCGCAAGGTAGTATTATGCTGGACCCCTGCTGGCTCGTGTTGGGCAGGCAAGAGCAGCACTACTCCATGTACTAACCCCATGCAGCGCTACAGGATTGGGGCAGAGTGGCTTGAAAGCAGCCTGGCAGAAAAGGACCTGGGGGTGTTGGTTGACAGCCGGCTGAATATGAGCCAGCAGTGTGCCCAGGTGGCCAAGAAGGCCAACAGCATCCTAGCCTGTATCAGGAATAGTGTGGTGAGCCGGACTAGGGAAGTGATCATCCCCCTGTACTCGGCACTGGTGAGGCCCCACCTCGAGTACTGCGTTCAGTTTTGGGCCCCTCGCTACAAGAGGGACATTGAGGTGTTGGAGCGTGTCCAGAGAAGGGCTACAAAGCTGGTGAGGGGTCCGGAGGCCAAACCTTATGAAGAACGACTGAGGGAGCTGGGGTTGTTTAGCTTGGAGAAGAGGAGGCTGAGGGGAGACCTTATCACCCTCTACAACTACCTGAAAGGAGGTTGTAGAGAGATGGGGGCTGACCTCTTCTCCCTGGTGACAAGTGATAGGACGAGGGGAAACGGGTTCAAGTTACGTCAGGGGAGGTTTAGATTGGATATTAGGAAACACTTTTTCACTGAAAGGGTTATTAAACATTGGAATAGGCTGCCCAGGGAGGTGGTGGATTCACCATCCCTGGAGGTGTTTAAAAAAAGAGTAGATGGGGCACTTAGGGACATGGTTTAGAAATGGCTTTTGTCAGGGTAGGTTAAAGGTTGGACTTGATGATCTTAAAGGTCCCTTCCAACCTCAGCAATTCTATGATTCTATGATTCTATGATTCTACTCCCAGGTCAGCCTGCCAGCAGGACTGAGAGGTGTTGGGGAAGAAGATGGAAAAAGGAGGGCTATGCTCCGAGTTGTCTGTGTGTTCACTGGCACTTTATCACTCTGTAGCCTCTCCAGCTTGACCCCAAATTTTGCCTGCATGCTTAAAATAGAGACTGGCTCATCCCAGCTGCCACATCCATCAGCCTCTGTCATTTTAGTCCTTTATCTCCCTCCTTGTTAATATGAGCCTGGAATGAGAACGTGTGGGTCTGTAATGAACTACTGCTGAAGAACCACTTTTCTGCTGTTACAGTATAAATGCTGCTTCCTGATACTCCCTCAACACGCAGCTGTTAACTGAAAGAGATAGCAGACACATTTCCCAGTGCTGCCTACCGACACAGCAGCTAATGCAGAGAGTTAGGAAGTTGAAGAGAGGTTAGAAGGAGGGACTCCTTCTGGTATTCCCCAAAAGGCCAACTGATGCTCCACAGCCAAGTGCTTGGTGCTCAGCACTGGATGGAAACACACTCGCCAGTATCTCTCCCAATTATGGAGCGAGGGGACTAGGGGTTAAAGGCTGTTAGCAGGTGCTCAGAGCATTCCTCACATCCCATCGTACTCCTCCATGCTCACTGAAACCAACTGGATGTGGGCTGGTGACCACCCAGAGCAGAGCCAGTAAGCTTCCTGCAATCCTCTGGTCCCACAGTCCTGCAGGACTTTGCAGGCAAGTGTCTGGGATTCCCAGGCAGGGAGGGTCAGGCTGTGCTCACAACACTGCCTGCTGCTGCTTCAGGCATCTTTAGATCAGAGTAGGCTGGTGGGATGCAAGCTGCCCCATGCGGGCTGAGCAGTGTGAGCAGGCAATGCATTTCTTTCGTGGTTAGTAAAGATGCTGGCTCTGGCTTGGTCTGTGCTCAGATTTTACGAAGGTGGCAAAAGGCCCACACAGTAAAGCAACTATAGTTACTTCAGTGCTGTTGCAAAAGCCTGCAAACTAGCTCTATAATCAAGGAGGGGACTTCTTGTCTCCATCCCTCTTTGGGAAAACAGGACCAGGTCTCTTCCAGTGCAGGAAGAGATCTACAGAGTCTGAAAATAGCATGTAAATGTTCCTGGCTGTCAGTCTCCCACAGGTTTATAAGGCCCTCCCTGGAAGTTTACGAATCTACTTCCCAGGGCCAGAGGGAAACAAACTATTCACAGCTTCACTTTAATGACAAACCCCTACCCTACTGCATTTGCCAGGGAGGAAAGCAAAAGGGTTAAAGGCAGAAGAGGATTGTGCAGGGAGAGAAGAAAGAAAGCACTTCATACAGAAAGGACGGGACTTAATCCACGACCAGGACAGCAGGGTGCAGTGTGCAGAAGGCTGGACCTTCTGGTCTAGACAGAGACCAGCACAAGGCTGCCAGTTTTCATATGACTGCGAGCACAGTGCTGTGGAGACCTTTAATGACAACCCATAGCCTGCACATCTCAGCGAGGGCAGTACTGAGCCTTTGAGGCCCCAGGCCAGGCGGCTGCCCAGTCCGAAAGCCAGGCGTGCTGCCCACCCTGAAGGTCAGGCTGCCCTCTGGCTCAGCCACTTGCTCCCCATGTCCAAAAGATGCCCTCTCCTGGGCAGCCAGTGAGCCACATGAAGTGTCAATAACAGGGATCTTCCGCTTAGGCTGCGGACAGGTTGGAAGGTGTCACTCAGCAGCTGTTCTGAAGAGATGGGAAAGTATGGGAAAAGCGGCATTTCAAAGAGAAATCCTCTCTGCTTCCTGTAGGAGATCCCTGGAGAGCCTTCATGTGTAAGTGAGAGGCAGCACCGAGGGGCCCTGACAAGTGGTCAGGGGTAGCCCTGGCCCTGGGACATTGCGCTCTCTGACCTCCTAGCACATGCTGTGAGGACTGACCACTCCTTTTCGGGGGGGAACCCCACAAATTCTCTGAGCCTCTTCTAACTAACTGCTTGTTACACTTTCCACTCTATGCCTCAGTGGACACACCTTGGCTCACATGGGAGGAATGTCCTGTTTAGATTCCATCTGGGTTTAGAGAATCCCTATTTCAGGGCCTTACTGATTTACGCTACTGGAAATACAAATCAGTGTGGAAAACTGGAACTATAAAGTAATGAAACACATTTACTCAGGAGATTGTCCATCTCACTGCCCTCTCAGCAGGACTTCTGTTGTGACAGAAGAGCTCTTGTCAGACAGGTTTGGGTGACTGCAGCACCTAGGTACATGCACATACAGGTGCATGTTTTCTTTCATTACTTTGCCCTCTTATCATATTAGACAGGAGGGAAAGGACAGAAGCAGCTGAGGGGGGAGAAGGATGAAGGTAACAAATGAGGAGGAAAGGAAGAAGTGAAGGTGTTGAAGGGAAGGCCGGGAAGGCCAGAGCTGGGATGAGGCTTTAGCAGTACAGTACGGGTTTCCTTGTACAGCCCTGGGGAGACAAAAGGACATGTGATTATTGGACGTGTCTCAGGGGAATTCGGCCTAGCTTTCGGGAACAGAATGCAAAAGAAGAGGGGGTCAGATGCAACTTGGCAGCATCTGCCCTTCAGTAGGGACTATATTTAGATAGTGGTATGTCGGGGTGAACACACACTGGGATGCTAAGAATAGAGTAATCCTGATAGTAACTCGGTGGCTTCACATCTTGCCTGAGTACAGCCCAGGGAACCAGTCTTGAAACTTTGCAATCACCCTCCCTGCTGGCCAGCATCGCTTCTTCATAAGAAAGGAAATATGCTGTGGGTAATCAGAAGTAGTTTGCAGTGACTTTTAGGAATAAGATGCAACAGGTTCATGCCATCTTCCCCCTTGCCACCCCAAGGCACCTCCCACCTCCTCTCATTGAGAGAACTCAGTCTATAAGGTACGAAGACAAATTACATTATCAGTCTTCCCCTAATTCCCTAAAATCTTTCCAGCAGCGACCTAGCAAATTCAGGCCAATTCAGAGTTGTATATTGAATACAATTCATCTTCCCATCCAGTGCCCCTTCTGCTCTCTGACTGCATGTCATCACACAGCTGCCCCGTTCCCTCAGCAGCTACAATGGCACAGGGTCCAGCAGTCCATGGCAACGTGGCAGTCTTTAAGTTTAATTACCAGCCTTATGTGAAATGTAGTGCTGTCACAGGGTTCCCATGGAGAGGTAAGAACTGCCTTGTTGTAGTATAAGGCAGTATAAAGCATTACCAAAAGGGAGTGAACTCAGGGAGGAGCCAACCAGCATTTGGGTCTCCTCCTCCCAGAACCTCCTGCTCAGCCGAACCACAAATGCAGTAGCTGCTAGAAACAAATACCCTCCATCTCTTCTTTCTGAACATCGGTGTTGACATCATTTTGGTTACTGTAACGGTTTGTTCCTCCAAGGCCAGGGCCTAATCTTTACTTGTGCAAGGAAGGATACCCCTGTGGCTAAGGCACTGGAGTGGGATTCAGGAGACCTGGATGATTTTTTGTGTGACCTTGGAGAAACAAATCAGACTGCGAGCCATAAATGACAGTCACCTGGAAATCAGGACATTTTTCAACAGTTTTTTGCTCTGGATCTTAAATTTTCTTTGTTTCAGCTGCCCACCTGAACACAGAGATCCAGTAAGATACTTTTCCTATGCCTTCTCTATTAAGTATGTGAATAACATCACATCTTCATGGCAATGCCATATTTTTGTTGGAAGCTATTTACAGGAGAATGTTTACTCTAATCCATTATTATTAAACTAACCATTACAATTACACTTCTCTATTTAGTTCCCATAACTTCCTGACCAAACACCGTATTCCTGTTTAAGAGGTGACACTGGATGACTTGCCTCTTGGTAAACTGGGTCCGGTGTCTCTGCAGACCTACTTCACAGGTCATCCTCAGTGAAGCTTAATTAGGGAGTCTTTATAAGGAGAAAGAAGGGAGAGAACACACACTACACTTTCTGGGACGAACACAGCAAGGGAGGGTGGTGAAAGAAGGTATCTTGAGTGGCAGGACAGACTTGGGTGGCTCCTGAGCAAGGGGTTTAGAGATGAAACTTAGTATGGAAGAGGATGCTGGTGCTGGCATTAAGTGCATACAAGACTACTGTAATATGTTACAGCCTAGAGTGTACTGGTGAGGGGGATATTGCTATCCTAGTGTGGGAAACAGAACAACACCTTCGGAGCACTAGACTTAATTCTGATTTGTACCAGGGTATACGAGCTGATAAAAAAAAAAGGCAAGCAAGCAGGGGTTGTTAGTTTTCACTCTCTGTTGAAACCAAGTGCCTTAAAAAGAGCATTTTGCTGTGATAATACAAGGGGGAAGAGAAAAACAACCTCAAACAATCCACTTTCTTTGCCTAAGCAAAATGTTTAGCACAGAGCTCATTGCTAGAAGCAAGTATCTAGCCAGGGTTGGCTGCAGGTAGATAAAAAGAGGCTTTATCTCCACGGCCTTTTGTTACTTGATGGGAGATTAGCTGAAAAGTGGGTGAAGTGTAATACCAATGACAAGGAATAATGCCACGAGCACAAGAATAGATACTAAAAGTAATTGATAAGCATTTTACTCTCAATACAGTAAACAGCAGGATATCAAGGTTTTTTTATATGAAGCAAGGATTCAGAAAGAACAGATATGTTTGTCAAAAAGCAAGAGTCCAAGTGCCCACATCTAGCTGCTGGGACAAAAGGAATTGAATGTTCAGAAGATACATGTCCCTTGTAGGTCCTTTTCTAGAGGCTCAGCCTTGCTCCTTTTGACATAAAAGATTTTAGGATCAAAGTCTAAGGGAATTAGAGTTTATAAGCAAATCTAGCCACCAAAATGCCTCTTTACAGGGACAGGCACTGAACTAGGACAGGAGTGAGAGAGCCTCGAACACAAGACAGAGTCATCCAGAGACATGGCTTCAGTCCTCCAGGACAAGGTGTTCTCAACCTTAGCGCTGCATGCTGGTACTGGGCTCTAAAGGGCAGTGAAGATATGCAAGCTCTGAATAAAACCCTTGCTCAGAACAGAGAACTCTCTTCAGCTGCTACCAATTGTTGAACAATAGCAGTCTTAAGTATAATATGCCTCCACAGTACTTATGCTGAGAGAGGGCAAATTAGAAGAAGACATACCTACTATTATTTTGATAGAACGAGGATACAATCCAAGACAAAAAAACCACTTATGTTTGCAAAAAGTTATTGTACACAGCATTCATCATATTTGCAAGTGTGGGTTACTTTACCAAAACACAGCACTCACTAACCCTAAGAGTCTCTGAGCAATGCTCTGAGGAGGATAAGCACTGTTCTGCAGCAGTGAGGACAGGATCAGCCACAGGTATGGATTAGACAAGTACCCTGTTCACCTGAAGGATTCCATGGGACCTTTGTTACAGAGACCTTCCTGTGCCTCGCAGCATCTTTGTAGGCATCTTGTAGGTATGAACGTAGAGGAAAAAACAGGCTTAGCCTTCACAGATGTATTCAGTAGTAGTTATAGCAAGCAGCATGTTGAATAATGCCGGTGAATGAACCTGAGCTCTGGACCACAATTGCCTGTAGCATTAAACTGTTGAAATGATGCTTAGCACATCTTCGGTTCAGGCCAGCTAATGCTCTCCAGAACACTTCCCAGGCACGGTTTGGGAGCTAGAACAGACCACTCCCCAAGCCGCTGCCTGTGGGCAGCTTGCATGCAGTCATCTTGCTTGGGAGAATAGAAGAGGTTAAGTGCTGGGCTTCTTTCCACTCTGTAGCAGCTGGCATCAGTGCCAGAGAGTGGTCCCAGGTACATTTAATGCACTAGGTATAGATGTAGCTTGTATGGTTTCATCACAATTGCTGATAGTCATCTGTCAAGAGGTTCTCCCAGGACTCCTGTCTGCTAATGGGCAAATAGGATGTAAAGATGAAACTGCCCAGACTCTTCACCTCTGCAAGGAGGAGAGGGAAAGCTTTTCTAGCAGTGTCCTTCAAACAGAAATCTTAGACAACCTGTGGAAGCAAAACGTATAGGGCAGAAACACTGTGGTCACATGGAAGAGGAGAAACCATTCAGGACAGTAACATATGAAAGACCAGGAGCCAACATCACACTTTGTCATAGGCATGATTGCCTCATGTCCTTTGGAGGGAAGCTAGGAAGCGAAAAAAAGAATAAATACGGAGTGAAGTGGCTTGGGCAGTGAGAAAGGAATAATTTAACAAATGGTTAAAGATTATGTGAGAGTAAACATATAATATAAATCAAGATTCTAATAGAGGGAATGCATAACCACCGATCCAGTCCATCCACACAGTCTGCTCTCTATACTTGTTTCGGGAAGGATTTACTGTGGAAGGCCATTTCCCTTGCAGGGGTGAGGCACAAGGAATTGTGAACCAGATCATAATCTGATACAATCAGCAATGATGACTTGCAACCATGATAATATGCTTTTCTGTTTAGGCCACCTGCTTATCATTGTCCTGGAGGTCCTTTTCCCCCATCTCTGCTGGGAAGGAAGGGCAGAGCTCCCCTTCCAAGCTCTGCACATTGCTCGCTGCTGTCCCAGCACTGTGCAGAGCTTGCAGCTTCTCAGCCAGGGAGCAGCCCTGGAGCCCCCGACATTCTCCCTTCATGCGGTGACTGCCGGGCCCAGCTGCTCCTTGGAAAGTTCCACCAGCGTCGCAGCCTGCGCTCCCTTGCTGGCAGCCAAGGGTGGCACCTGCCTAAGTGCCGACAGGCCATAAAACATATCCAGGAGCACTCCCAAAGCTGCTTGAGGCACTCCTTCCACAGCAGTGGCAGACATACTCGGCCCTCCAAAACTAGCATTAGTGACTGCTATAGACTAGGCTGCCAGCAGAGCTTTTTTAGGTGTGACAGTAAACATTTGTGAAAACAGATAAAGAACAGCCTGCCCAACTTTCACTGTAGGAGGGGGAGGAAGAGAAGGTGCTTGCAAGTCTGGAAGCCATCAGACCTATTTGGGCTAGAGCTGGCAGCCCCCATCAGAAATAATGTTACACAAGCAAAGGTAAATGGGACAGAGCAGGCAGGCCCTGGGTCACAGGGACCAGCAGCATGGCGTACAGGCAGCAAGGATATCTGGCAGAGGAGACAGCAGAAACAGTGAATTGTCAGCAGAGAAACATACAGGAGAAAGTGGAGATATGTGCGAAAGAGGTAAAAACGAGGTTGTGATGAACTGCTCTTAAATGACAAAACAATCCTTTGTTTTAAAAGCTATACAATCCTGTGTCACTGCTTCCCCTAACACTTCCCTCCATTGCTGCAGAGTATTTGTACTCTGGAATTGTAACAGGGAACTGAAAGGAGCCCCCTGAGTTATCAGGGCCAATCCCTCGTTGTTTCAGATGCCGTATTGTTTACTCCAGTTCATAAACTGATTGCAGAAGGATTTCAGTTCTTTTTCTAGATTGGAAAGTTGTTGCTGAACCTCCCTGGTTAGTCGTTTTGCGCACATTTGATTGGTGACAGTGCTGTCCTATATTTGAACAGCGCTGCTGGTATTTGCCCAACATCTATTTGTAGACAGCAATCATATCTTTCAACCTTTTGCTAGGTGAAAGAAGCCTTCTCTCCTCTCCTTTTCTATAGCTGCTCTAAATTCATTTTTCTTCAAAGTGGCTGGCTCCATAGGTGTGGTATTTCCAGTGAATTCCCACTTGTGCATTAGACAGTAACATCAATGCCTTCCTATCTCAGTCAGATATGGCTACCTGAAGCTCATTTGTTTCTGTTTATCTTTTTTTCAGAGATGCATCATTTTACTGGCTCATCATCCTCTTGTGATGCACTAATACTCACAGGTCTTTCTCCTCTACTATCAGTACCAGCTGGAAAGCCTCCAGTTTCCCTATATTTCTTCAGTATTACTCATGCACCAGACTATACTGGAGGTACAAGTGTCTTCCTTGCTTTGTATAGTACGTAACTGGGTTTCCCTTTTCATGGAATAAATCTTGTTTTGTAGCAGGATCCCTAAAGGCAGCTTTGCATGCACTTGCACCACCTTAAAGCTGCCCTCTTCATCTTTGTAAAAATTATTTCCCTAATATAGTTCCATGTTATGATTCTACTTTGGTTGATTATGGGCTTAATGCTTATGTCCTATCTTATGACTTTTCTCAGACTAGCTATTTTACATTTTGTTTAGTTTCAAGCACATTTGATGCACACATACTTATTGCAAAGAAATCCTCTAGGAACCTGATGGTATTGTTCACCCATACTCTCTTTTTAGAATGAGCGCACCTTCTCATCACTTACAGCTTCTCCTTGCAAGGAATGTTGTATATGTCAGGACCATGTACTTTTCCCTCAGCCTTTCTAAAATAAAAATCTTGCCATCTATGTATCCTTTTTGTTTCTTGCTTTTATGCTTTCTTGCATTCTTTCCTGATGACTGTTTCTGGCCAAAGATCAGTTGTGTTGTGTTGTGTTGCTGTGTGCACCACAGCTACCAAGCTATACCAAACCAGCTTTATTTTGGTAAGGGGTAGTGTAAAATCCCACTATACTTTATCTGCTTCTTTAAGAGTTAAAAGATTCATTAGGAATCACAGTAAGCCAAATATGAATGCACAGTAGTTCAACTGATTTCACTTGAAAGGATATTTCTGTAACTAAGAACAAAATGGAGATTTTCCTTTCCTTTTGGGGTTCTTTAGTCTTTATTTTCCCCTTTGTTTTTTTTTTCTCTAGTTCTCCATATTCCAGTCCTTCCTGATTTCTGCAGAATTATTCATGTCCTCTGTTGATGTTTGATCCTGCTATGTATCTGCCAGCTGAACATATCAATATCTGCTGTTCTTTCAGCTTACTCATTACTGAGTTGATGTTTTAATACATCCCTAATTTAAAAATCATCTATTCTTTCTCAGTGAGGGCTCCCAAGTCACTAATAAATTTTCTTTTGCTTCTTCTTTTGTTTCACCCTCCACTCTTACAGTATCTGTTTTTATGAGACTGAATTTTTACAGTACTCCTTTCATATACACGTCAGTATGGTATCCCTCATATACACCAGACATATAGCACCCAGACACTGCAAATGATTGTTTGGGTGGAACAAAATAGTCAGTATGTGCTCTTGTAGGCGAGTTTAAGATGAAAGGAATAGATATTTGCAGTTACAGATCTGGAACCATAGAGTCAGTTGGTGTTAATACTATTTCAGTCTTGCTTATGTTATTTAAATTTGAGCTTTTTCCTCAATATCCACTGGACACTGCTGGAAGAAGCAATGTGTGTTTCCCTGATCCTGAGGCAGGCAGAGCTGGTTTGGCTCCATAAGGTTACTTGAACACGAGGCTAGTTATGTATGACCCAAGACACAAGGTATATAATTCCAGCATTTTGCTCTAGGTGTGTCCCTGAACCCATAACCCACAGGGAGTCAGATGGCACAGAAGCTCTGTGGCAACTGGATCCAGCATGTGAAGATTCAGCTGCTTTTCTAGCCCTTTGTGTTGGCTGGACCGAGGTTTAGAATTAATCCCTTGCTCGGTCAAATGGTTTAAACAACAGCTATGTATCCTTTCAGTCTGTAGAAAAATGGGTTCACACCCCACTTCCAACATGTTCGTTTATTTAATTGCAGCCAGTTGAATACTTAGTGCTAGAAAAGACGGTTTAAAATGCACATGCTCACTGTACATTCTAAGTTAGCTGCAACCTGAAAAAAGCCAATAATTTAAGCTATCATTGTGAACAGCTTAGAACAATCTAGTAGAGGCCCACCAATGTATTTGAAGAGTACAGAGAATAATGCTGGAAACATTCTAATATCATTAATTACCATCTTGTCTCAAAAAAAAATAAATCATATAGCAGATCAAAAGAATTTTCAGAAAAACAAAAAAGATACCAAGAACAGCAATTAGTCATTGATTTTATCATAATCTCCATATAGAGAAACAATAAAAAGATGATGATGACGTAAACTTTAGAAAGAAGAAATGCAGGAAGACCTGTGACTGCCTAAATTGATCAAGTAAGATGATGAATTATGCAGGGCTTTGTAATACAACATGAGCAACTCTGACAGGAAACCCCACTTTGTGCAACATTTAGTCTTTGGAATGCCCGGCCGATTGATGTTATCAAATCTTCATTAGGAAACCATATAAGATTTAGTCAGACAAGTGAAGCACTAGCTGTTCACAAATAATTATCTGTTTAATTGTAGGGTAAACCACCAGGACTGTAAATTCTTACACACTTCATAGGGCATGCTGATAATCAGCTGGGGTGAAAGAATTTCCCTCCGCATTGCAGTAATAGAAAATTAGATGCATTGGTGAAGTTTACAACTTCCTCTGAAAACACTTGCAGGAAACACAAAGAAAACAGGAAGCAGGAGATGGAGTGACCATTAACCCAGTCTGGTCTAGCAATTGCAGCACCTCTACATAACTACAATGTATATAATTTATATAAAACTTATTTGTTATGCTTGATTCATTTCCACTTACTAGGCCCAAATTAGCTTTTCATTGCTCTTTTTCATCCAGAAAGGTATACAGAAACAATTTGACTCGGCATCCAAGGGTGAGCATTTTTTCTTAGTGTTACTAGTATGACTTTTCTAGTCTAGAAGTTGAAATTGCCTAAAATGACAGCACTGGAATCGCCTGAGACACCAACCGTATCAGGCTGCTGACTGGCACCTGTCGGATATTCATGCCTGTATCTTCTATCACATTTTCTCCAGATTCATCCACGTTCCTGCTCTGTCCTTCCCCATTCTGTCCAAATAGGTTTTGCTGTAAGAACCAAAGTGCTAATATTTCAGCTCTGCTAAGCCAAAGTTTTCCTCGTCTCATGTGAACACTTCTCTTTCTCCCCAAGAGTCCTTTCTTTGACAGCAATCAGCTTACTAATAGACCCTCTCATTTATCTAATCTTGTCTTTCCATACACGCACAACACATTCTTCACTGTACTAATGAACACCATGTTGTTGTTTGACCTCCCCTTTGCTGGGCAGGCTCAATCTCAGTGACACCTCCCTCTTACCACACTTCCCAGTGTTGCCCAACAGCACTGATCTCCTGGATAGAGGCCAAACTGAGCGAATTGCTCATCCACATGAGTCCCAGCTCTAACAAACCAATAAACACACAATACTTTCCTGTTTCTCTATGCTATATCATATGGCCACAATCCCTGGTCAGGCTTCTTTAGTGATGGGACCATGCCCATCTTTGGCTCCTAACGGACAGCGCTAATGATGTTAGAGTTTTGGACAATGCTTTGCAGGCAGCATTTGGGCCCAGACTTCATCCTGCTGGTGTCAATAGCAGAATTCTAACTTCAGAAGAATGAAGAGTTGATCTTTCAACTCAGAGAGCTGAAAACTGACATTCAAACTTCTACTCTCTGCATGGTAAGAGGCGGACAATTAGGTTACTCCATGACTCCTGGGAGTTTATTCTCTTCTAAGACGTTTATTTTCAGGTATGATCTTACTGGGTTCACAGTAAGGATCAATAAATCATTTCTTTGGAGACTGTTTAAATGGTGTTGCCTTTAAGACAGTGAGTATGTATGGTTACCTGGTACCGTTAAATTCTGGACAATAATAGCCCAAAATAATAATTATAAAATCAAAGTCCTGCTTGAAGAATGATGTACACTTTGAGCTTCAAATGGATTAGTATATTTTCCATAATTTTTTTTTAATGCAATATCCACGTATTGTAAAATAGATTTATATTGCTAGACTTAATGTATCTCACCCAGTTCTGGGTGAGAGCTACTTCTAGTCAATACCTTTCTAGAAGTGCTTCTAATCCTTGAGCAATATTTTATTCACCTTAAGGTGCAACTTAGCCTGGGTAATGGCTAGTTCTTGCTGCTGTTCAATCCTGAGTAATCTTTATAAGACACTCAGTATCTCCTCTCTTTTTAGTCCCAGTTTCTTGTCTCCTGGGGGAAAAACAAGAGTCAAAATAATCCTAGACCCTACGGAGTTTATGTGGCCACTGAAAATCCCATTTTCCTAACAACCACTGATGCCAGATACCTATTTCAAGGATATTGATTCTTTCTCATCAGCACCTTAAGCTCTATGAGTATGCGCAGAAGTTGTTTTCCTGGAGAAAAATCATCTTTCTCTATGTAAGAAACATCCACTTCAGGGCCAAGCTATGGGATTCCAAACCATTTGGCAGAAGTTACAGACAAACACTCTTTGACCTGGGGTGAGTCAAATGACACAGAACCTTTCACTTTAAAATTCTCTGTCAGAGGCACAGTCTACTTAAGGAAAGAGAAGAGCCTGGCATAGCATTTTTCATTCCTGCTGCTGAATGCCTTCCAGTGAAACATCCCAAGATACTGAGTTAAGGCTAATGCAGCTATTATGGGCTTAATAAACAGAGGACTTTTTTTCCTTATTTTTAAGCTACTCAGTAGTCTTTATGAAAAGAGAACAGTAACAGCTTTTTATCAAAAGTAGTGCAACTCAAGGTTCATGTTTATTCCTTTTTTATTATTTCTCTCATCCAAATAACTGGTTTAATTCTTGGGATGTAACCCATATTTGCTGCTTAGAGCATCAAAAACATTCACTTCGGACAGTATTGAGAAAGTTTCACCAACAGAAGAGACCCTAAGAAATGCATCTATTTTGAAAGCTGGAATATAGTAATGAATTGTTAGTGATAGTTAAATTGAATTCCAAATATGGCTTTTGTTGCTTCAATTTTAATTATTTTTTCTTTAGTTGGATGTCTTATGCAAGTACTGAAGCTTCTGTATTTGAGCCCTTTTTCCTGCACCACCACTACGGTTATACATCTGCTGACAGCTGTTGTTGTGCAGTTTATAAAGTTTCCGAGCTGTACAGACCTGCACTGGAGCCGCTCTTCACCTGACACTTGTCTCTACCTCAATAGAATCTATTTCAGGACCAGTATCCCACCTCACACCCTGCTTGACCATTCCACTCTAGTTTTCCTTTTAAGATCTGCTGCACACAGTAAGGAGTTCCTGCATTCCTTAACGGTAGTGAAAAATGCCCGACTCAGTAGAGATATCTGAGTTCAGTGGAACAATTCTGCCCTCACAGTTCACATCTTGAGGTCCTACCTTTGACACTTGAAGGGGTCTTTTCTGCTCTGAACCCCCTTGCAGCCGAAAGCCCCAGGGGGCACCTCCAGACAGAGTGATGAGCATTTCTTCTTCAGCTCCCATGATTTCTGCGCTTTGGATATTTCGTCTTCCCAATTTCAAAACAGACTCCAGTTCTTAACAGGTGATATATTCTACTCCCATCTTCACAATTCACACCACAATTCCCCAGTCCCCCAAAAGGCCTTCTGGTCACTTTCTCCTTCAAGTTCACACACACACAAGAGGAGAGTCGAGACTGTGAAGCCCAGCCTTCCCTGCTCTTCTGGACTCTCAGCTGCTGCTCTGCCTATGATTAGACATTTGATTCTGCTCTTGGTAAGGGGCCAGAGTTGTCCTACACACGTGTCATGTCAATCTCACCCTCTGTGCCCCCCCACATGGGTCTCTCACCGGAGCGTGGCTGAAAATAGCGCACCTTCTGTCTCTCCAAAGCTTTGTCTGACACTCTTCAAGCTGGAAGCATTTCAGTAAAAATTTTATTTCCACTTTCCATTACAAATGCAAATCCTAGAGTCACCCAGCACTTGGGATTCATTAGTATGAGTTTCAGGCAAGGACAGGACACAGGCACAAACTTGTACAAGATCAGGTGATAGCACCTGACCCTCAGAAGCCAAACAAAACCAGCTTGCAAGTGGTGTACTCCCCCACCTGTGTCTTCTCCATGCAGCTAGTGTCACTACATGGTAGCACTGTACCTGCCCTGAAAACCACAGGCAGACTGTAAATGTAATGTGCTCCCTCTGCAGCTTGCTGCTCCCCAACATCCCCTACAGCCACTCCTAATATTAGACACTGGGACCAGAATAGCCAGGATTAGCCAAACAGATGGGATTCAAGCAGTTCTCTGCGGGGCACTGCATACATAGGCTCCCCAGTGACCAAGAGAACAGCTTTGCACCCAGATACACTGGATTTGCACTTTCTTCTCTTTAGGACCATGGCAGGCAAGACCTCCTGGTTATCCCAAGCCACCTTGATCCCTTGGAGTTACAGGAGAAATAAAATCCACATTCCCCTTTTTCCTACAGGGCTTAAAATGTAATTTTCTCTTAAAATCCCAAGGACAAACTTCTCTTCCTTATTCTGCATGTGCGTATCTCCCAGTGACTAACAAGTATTTTACCAATCCCTGTGATACCCTTGTACCGTAACATTCAAAGGACACAGTTTTGCTGTGACACCATTGCTTGGTTGACTACTCCGTTGCCAGTATTCTAACACCCCTCATTCGGGGCCACTGCACAGTTCTGGCGGGCGCACACCAACAAAACCTTACAAGGTAGTGAACAACTCTTGCACCACCATTGCATTTTGGCGCAAAACTGGCCCTGGTCTGTCACAGGCCACCGGTGAGACGCACGGCCAAGGGCACTGTGACCAGCGCAGGCCGAGGCTCAGCAGCATTGGGCTGTGGTTGTGCCACAGCGCACCCATGCCCTCAGCCCACGGCTCGGCTGCTCTTGCGGTGGAACGCTGGTTCTCCGGCCGTGCAAAGCAACCTGAGAAAATGGCCTCCAGGGCTCTGTGCCCCACCACCGCCACAGCGGCCCCGCGGGAGCCCTCCAGCCTTACTCGGGGCTTCCCTGGGCCCGAGGGAAGTGCAGGGCGCCCGTCGGGCAAGCGCGGCGACAGCCGCTGCCGGAGTGGCGGCTGGTCCCAGGCCGGGCCCACCGGCAACTCAGGCCGGGCGGAGCCCGGTCGCCCCCGTCACCAAGGCCCGGCCCTTCCTGACAACTGCCCCGCGGGGCGCAAGCCCTGCCGTCGCGAGCCCGCACTGCCGACGTGCGCCCCCGGCGTGACGTCAGCGCCGCGCGGGCGGAGGCAGTACGCACGCCCCCTCTGCCTGACGGCGCCTGCGCCTCATCCGGGCCCTGCCGGGCGGGGCGCGGCGGCGGCCGGGGGTTGGCGGGGAGTGCGGACGTGGCAGGCGGCGGGCGCGGGAGTGGAGCTTCCGGGGGAGCGGTGGGTCCGGGAACCGGAAGCGGGCCCGGCAGCAGCGCCGGGAGCGGCGAACAGCGGCGGTGAGTGAGGCCGCGGAGCGGCTCCGGGGGGAGAGCGCCGGGCCTGCCGGGGGCGGCTGCGCAGGTGCTCGGGGCGGGCGGCTGGCACCGCGCCCGGCGGCCCGGTGGGGGCTCGAGCCTGAGGTGCCGCTGCTTCCTTCCCTGCCAGCGAGTTGAGGCCTGGCGGCGCCCAGGCGGGTGGCGCGTCGGGCCCGCCGTGCCTGCGCGCCGCGCTCGGCCTCTGCAGCGGCCCGGGTCATTCCCGGTAACGTGTCCGGGCCGGAGCGCCCCGCGCCGCCGGCGACGCGGCCCGGCCCGGCCCGGGTCAGCGAGTGCCGGCCTGCAGGTCTGGGGCCGGCTGTCGGCGGGGCCTTCTCCTCCAGGGCATGGGCTACCTTGGGGGGAGCCGTCGGCGTCCCGGTGTGGTGTGGCGAGTGCCGGAGGGTCCGTGTGGGGCCGTCACTCCCTCCCGGAAAACCAAGCGGTGTTTTTGGGCCCGGGCGCGCTGTGAGGCGGATACCCCCTCTGTAGCGTCCCTAATCTCTTGTAATCCGTGGATCCTTCCCCCCGCGCTTGTGTTGTGCGGTTCAAGCTTCCATTCATTCCAGGCTCGTAGAGGACGGTCGTTCCGTGTGGGGGGGACCCGGTGACTGAGTTTGGTTGGATTTGGTGGTAAAATTTGGCAATTGTCTGCCTGTGGCTTTGAGAATGGAAGGAGGAAAAGAACGGAGATGGCATGACCACAATACAAGTGTAGTCTTGAAAAAAGCAGTTATGCGAGATGTGCTCTTGTTTTCCGTGTAGATGGTGCTTTGTAGATGTTTTGTATCATCGGAGTCTGCTTTTGCTCTTTCTGAGCAATGCTCTTTGGAGTAGAATGAAGGTTAGTTTTGTTTACTTTTTATTCTTAGGATGTACTTGGTTTTATTTTTCATTATATGTGTGTGTTGCCTTAGCCCTGAAATCTTTATCAGGGAGACTTTGTAGAACCATCCAAACTGGGCCTTCTTGGTACCTGTCACACTGTAGTTGAAATTCTGTTTAAAATTACTGTCTGATGGAAGTCATTGCTGAAATGACTGCTGAATTGCTTACACCCACATCAGAATTTATGCACCAGAGTTAACAGTACAGGCATCTTAAAATACAGATTTTTTTTCAGTTTGGTACTCAGTGTTATATTTAGCCATTAATGTGATAATTCCATAAAAATATTTATATAGATCCCTTTTTTGTTAAGGATTCAATAGTCAACTTTACCAAATGTTGAGGGGGGGATGTTAGAAGGGGAGAAATCACCATCTGAAACATAACGTGCAATGTCTCTTTGTTGTTGTTGTTTACAAGCAGTGTAAAATCACAGTGCTAGAATGAGAAGTGACTCCTTGCTAATTTTGTCATAAAGTCTTTACTGTTTGTTAATATGAAGTTGTCCTGAGTAGGTTCAGGGAACTTTGGCTTTAAACTCTTTTTTTTTTTTTTTTTTTTCTGACCCCTTCTCATAGAGTAGGTGTTCTGGTTATGGGGTGGATAGAAATGTATATGGCCTAAAACTCCAGAGCCTCTATCTTTAGAGCAGACTGACCTTCAATCTTGTATATACACTGTTTGTGGAAACATAGGCATTTCTATCTGTTTTTGTGTGGTAAAGGTTCCTGCTTCTGGAACTACCCTTTTCTGCTTGCAGCTGTACCGCTCAGGGTTCTTTATTGCTATAGACAGACTGTGAAGTAGACATCGATTTGAGAAATATTTCTTCTTAATATGCTGGGACACTTGCTACAGGTTCTCATTTCATGGCTGAAAGCTGAGTTACAGTAATGAACAATTGTCTAAAGGATTATTTCTTTAATTTAAAGTCATTTGATGCGTGTACCTCTGAATGTTTTCTCCTGCTACTGTAGGACTATATTTTCTTCCTGTAACACTTATCAGAAAGAGGGTCAAAAATCCAAGAAAGAATTGATGGTTGGCTGAGGAAGGGCAAGGTACAAAGTGACTAAAAGCGATCAACAACAAAGTCTCCACAGAAGAGAGAAGGTGGATGTTTCTTGTTCTTTAGATTTGCAAAGCTTTATTAGCGACGAATTGTGAAGATAGAGCTTGTTCTATTATGTTCAGCAAGATTCATTGTTAGCATAGAAAGCACTAAAAGACAGTAAACTGGGCTGTATGCCTTAAGAGAAGCTAATTCTGAGCTTTTTTGGTTTTTATGAGTGATGAGAATTGTGTAATGCTTATTTGTGTAGAGGAAGTCAGAGTACAGAAATTTTGGTTGAAAGATGGTCAGTGTTACAATTTATGTGAAGAAAACTTGTTTAGCATTATAACATGTATTTTCGTCTTATGGATTAATAGGAATATATAGAATTCTTCCTTCTGACCTCTTCTTTAACCTTTAAACTACTCTTGTAACTTTTTCTAATCAATTATACTTGTGCAAAGCTCATAGAAATGAGTCAGATGACTTCACATGTAACATGTATGTGGAGGTAGCTAAGGAGGAGAGAAATCTTTCACTGTCATTTTGTCAATGTCATATTTCCAATGACTTGCCTCCACAGTGTTGCTCGCCAGAAGCAATGCCCATAACTGAATGCTTTTGAAATCTTTTCCTAGACCTTTAATACAGAGATAGAGATGTAGATTGGTCCCACCAGGAGACTTCAATCACATTTTCTCCTCTTTGTTGACTTAAGTAAGAATCTAGTGGTGGTGGCGGCAGTGGTTGGAAATGATGGTAGGTTTAAGGTTAGGTCAAGACTAAGCTCTTTATGTATTCAGTTTTTAACTACTTTCACTCTCTCATAACTTGTATGTTGGATTGGACCTTGCCCAAGGTGACAAATCAGCCTGACAGACAGGGTTTAATGTGGCCCTTCTTTAGAAGGACATAGAAGTGATCTCACCTCAGATGTGAACCACGATTTTTATGTCCTGAAGGCCGAAAGACCTCATCAAAACAGCTCAGGAAAGACTGGGCTGCAAAAGTCTGCTCCAGTACCTGTTGTGTCAAGAAGTTACAGCAGCTAATCTATCCTTTCTTCTTCTGAAAATGTCTTCTGTGAAAACATTTTTGCTTCTGCAGTTTCACTGATAATAAATTGTAAAGTTTCAGTTTGAAAACTGTGTCTTATACCTCTCATGAACTATTAAAACAGATCTTTCTGGCAGTGACTCAAAGTGCGTAGATGAAGAAAATGTTACCTGTGGTGTAACAAGTTGAGAATCTTCTGCCCAGGTGGAAAGACAGAGCACCACAAAAATACAACTGAATTGGAGGGTCAGTTCCAGTAGTGCCATTTGTATTGATTTGGACAAATGTATGGGAGGCATTTGTTATAATGGCCTGAGTGCTTCCAAATCAGTTGCCAAACTCTGACTTCCAGGATGTGAGCTTCTATTCCAGGATTTTCTGTAGAAAAATGAAACAGAAGTTTCTTGTAGCTGAAGAGAACCAAGTGTTCCATGAGTGCTTGTAGAAGACCTAGTCAAGCTGTAGCTGAAACAAAACCAAGGACATCTGCCTTTCAGAAGAGTATTCTTAGCTCCAGAGTCTAGGTCTTTAGAAGAATGGCATAACTTTGCTGCTTCTCCAGAAAGTTGCAGAAGAGAAGCGTTAAAAGCATTGTAGGTAGTATTCTGAATTGTTCTCTGAGGATGCTGATTGTCCCCTTCCGTCCCGTCTTTTGGAAATGATTTTGATTTCTGTGTTCATAAATGAAGTAGACATATTTCCTTCAGTTGCAGCAAAATATAGGAGGCCGTGCTGTTGTCAATTTTAAGTTTTTGGTTTTTTAAGGATCATTCTCCCCCCGAATTTTGAACAAACAAGGCTTTTATTTCTCTGGGACCAGTAAAAGAAGCACAAGAATCTTTCTGAAGGAAAGTAATTTTGCTGTACGTGTTTGCTTTAGAAAGCGATCAAGAGCTGATGAGATCAAGCTTTTTGGTTTCAAAAGGGAATTAACAGTGAATGCAGATGATAAAAATGATGAATATGCAGTTTTCAGTGATTTGGTGATTTGCTGATTGAAACATGCTCATATGAATCACTAGGTTTTTTAAAAAAACAGGTTTTAAAAAAACAGGTCATAAAAACTGCACTGTACTCTGCTTTGTTTGAATACTAAGGAATCTGGAAACTATTGTGAAAGTTAAATGATCCCCCCCACACTATTACTGTGTATTTTTCTCCTGTCAGTTCGTTGCTGATCAGTACTGGTTGTCTATCTTGTGTAATGGTGTTCAAGTATGAATTTCAGCTGTGTAACTATTTTGACCAAAACTTCCATGGTCAACTGCCTTTATACAGAGGAACAGAAAATGGTATAGAGTGACTGTCTTGTGCTTTGCAAGAAGCTTGTTTGTTATTTATAGTAATGACCACTTGTTGTCATAGTATTTTCCCAATAATCCCTGCTTATTTGAGTTCTGTATGTTTTAACTGCTGAGTAGTAATATGATGTTCAACAGCATGTTTTAATACTGTGTTTGACTTAGTTTTGGTAATATGTTACTACATGCAAAGGAATATCCTCAGTATTTTTGTCAAGTGAAACAGCCTGTTTTCTCCATTTCTCCCTATCTGGTGCATGTATTTCATTCTTTCTGTGACTTTTTTTTTTCTTCATGTCATAAGGGCATAAAATTTTCCCTTTCCTCATATCTCAAGTGACCAGGTTTTAATATATATTGAGTGGAGACGAAATGAATGCTGTTTGATACAAATGACTTGCACTGGGGAAGGAAGAAAATGGACTCATTCAGTGACAACTGTCTTCCGCCTTCTCAGAGGTAGATACTCTTGGCCCTGCCCTTTATGGTATTCCGCATCAGTGATGAGCAAGCATGCCACTGGCCTTATGTTTAGAGCAAGTTGAGCAACCAAAATAATGAAGCAGCCTTGTCCCCAGCTTTGACACTGAGCTTGTTCTTGAGTCTTCCTCCTCCTTTCCAGGCGGCTCCTTAACCTTCTGCCAGTATGGAGCAAGCATCCCCTTGTGCTGTGGTGGAGATTGGCCTGTTCTGTCTGCCACAGGGGCTGGCTAAAGGTCTGAGGTGTATCTGCCATTCTCTCAGTTGGGACACTGAGTTAGAACCATCTTCCTTTGTGTCCCTACTTTTTCCATAGAAAGTGTGGGAAATTATCTCAAAACTCTTTTCTTCTGTAAGACTTGCATTAAACGAGCTTGCCTCTTTGTGTAAGTATGGTCAGTATTATTGCCGAGAGAGCAACAAGCCGACAGATATTACCTGCTCAAGTGGGAAATAGTGAGGGAGGTGAGGGAAGGCTGAAAAGAGAATAGTAAAAGATCATCAGGTAAGATGTACTGAGTTCACTCACGACAGTAAGTCAGAAGTGGTTTGTGAGGGATGTGCTTGAGTTCTTGCCCTATTGTGCTTTAACCAAAAAAAAAAAAAGCAGGAAAGATTGGTCTTCTCCTACCCTGCAGTAATTCCTCGTTCAAACATTAGATCTGTTCAGGGATTTCTGTAGGTGTAATTTATGAAGAATGTCTTAATGATTATAGCTCAAGAGGTATCCTGCAAGATGCTGCTACTTTGCCTTCAGCTCTTCCTGGAGGAAGGACCTGTTTGTAGGAGCAGTGACTGGGAGCCAGGCTCCTCATGCACAATCCAATAAGCAATAGGCAGGGGCAGGAAGAAGAGAACACAGCCCTCCTTCCTTGGCAGAGTCCCTGCCTGGATGGTCCAAGGTGTACGGGTAGAACAGTCTTCTCGCGGCATTCTCCCTTCCCTTTACACCACCTTTGCAGGAGGAACTCTCCTGCTTTACTGTTTGCACTGAAGAGGAGGTGGTTTGGGGTAGGTCCGTGATTGCAATGTGGTGACACTAGTTGCCGAACTAGGGAGGAAGAGGTTAACCTTTTGGGGAGCTTGGGAAGGGAGTAGGTCCCAAAGTCCAGATTTCCTGGCCCTGTGGCTGCTAAGGTTAGACTGTTCTGCAGAACTAAGTCAAAGGTGGTGTGGGAAACCAGAATCTTTAGCAAGGACTCTCTTGCTGTCATGTTTATCATGTGTAATCATGATTAAAAACAGTGCAGGCTGATCAAAAATTCTGTCACGCCGTTGTAAGCTGTTGCAAATGACATTATGTTACTTTCAAGAGCAGGTCACCTTTAACTATTTAAGAGAAGTTCTTTTTCTAAACAAAAGCTCTATCATTACCTTTATACTGCTTGAAGAATAAAAGTATAAAACTTGATTTATTTCCTTTCATATAAAGTTTAATTTCAGAGTAAGCATTTTCATTCTTAGTATTGACATTTGTTGTGTTTACTAGCTATAGGAGGTTAAATGTAGTATGTATGTATTATGCTAGCTTTCTTCTGTAAGTAATTAGATCACTTGTGATGTATGTATTTTCCCCTTTATTTTATATATGTATATGGATCTGAAAGAATTTATTTCTGTGTGGATGGTTTTTACAGGACTGTAGTTACTTTAGTACAACTACTTTAGTACTGTTGTGCCAGTTGTTGAAAAAATTCTTTGACGTCGTATTTTTGGTAGTGTAAAGAACCAACCTTGGCATTGCCTGGGGTACTCTAATCAATGTATAGGCGAAAGAGCTCAGGTGTTTGTTATCTGCTTGAGTTAAGCTGTAGATTCCTCATTGGAATTTGCCTCAACTGTCTGATGGCTATTGCAGCAGTATGTCTCATCTTTGTTAAGATTTACTGTGTATCTTTAATACACAAGTTCATCATAGGATTTGGAGTAAAATATGAGGGCAAAATTAGTTATTTGCTTCAGCTTAACTTTGCATTTTATATAAACGGCAGTCTTTTAATAAAAAATGAAAAAGCTGTAAAGATACCTTTCTTTACAGTGTTAATCTAGATAGTCTTAGCTGAAGACGGTAACAGTGACATATGGGTATCCAGAGAAGTACAGGAGATGTAAAACATCCTTGAAAAACAGCCTATGAGGAAATCTCCTGCCTCTGAAGTCATCGCCTTGTCTCTCTGCAACTCAAGGGCTCTGTGACTTATCTACCTGCTTGGTACTCTGGTATTGTAAGAATTGCCTGCTAGGTTTGAGGTCTCCCAATGCCATTTCTGTTTTTCTCCTTGTAGTCAATCTCTTTATATAGTTAGTTAGAGGAACTGGGAACCTGTCTGTTAAGTAAGATTTCTTGCATAACTTTGCCAAGAAACATCTGTCCTGTCTCTTCTGCTGTTTCAGATCTTACACTTTTGTGTAACTCCTTTAGTGATATCTTTGCCTGTGATTCTTTTCCATTTTGAACATCTTTCTTAGATGAACATGCTGCTTTTGTGATATCTTAGTTTTCTGAAATTTATGTACATAACAAGGACTTTAAATCATCTATTGTTTAAAACAAAACAAACCAAAAAATCATATATGGGTTCTGTTCTGGATTCTATCAAACACTTCAAGAAGCAGCCTTTGTGGATGGTGAATTGTTGCTTGTAGGAAGGAAGCATGATCAAGTAGACTAACAGAGATGAAAGCTGAACTGAAGTGTCATGTTGGGAATCTCTCATTTATGTCATGAAATCTCTTTTTTGTTGGTCTGATTTTCTGTGAGGTGGAAGTAGTTCATAAGGTGTCTCAGGAAGATAATCATCTGCTATGGAATTGCAAATTATGGTATTGTTTTCTAAGATGATGATCAGAAGTCAAACCAGCATGAAGCCGTGAATAAGTTGATTGGAAAACCTAGTTTCTGAAAATAGTTTTCTAACTAGCTCTTGTAAAGCATTTATCTTACTTGAAAAAATTGCTGTGCAAATTGCCATTAATGTTTTACCTTCCCTAGTATCTGAGAAGCTCTCGTTTCTGTGAAACAGTAGAGAAGTTGGACAATTTGGTTTTATGTTTGCTAAAAGCCATTTTTCCCCCCCTTTTTTGCAGGTGAGATTAGTTTGGGGATGTGAATACAATGAGTGTAAACCAGCAAGCTCACACAGGGCCTCCTTACGGGCAACCTCAGCCTGGATATCAGGGATACCAGCAGCCGGCCTACGGAGGACAGCCATTGCCAGCGGTTCCTCAGTCGCAATATGGAGCTTATAATGGTCCGATGCCAGGATATCAACAGCCAGTCCCTCCACAAGGTACTTGTCAGTCAGAACTTAATGATTGGTAACCTGTGCATGGCTGCGTGCCTGGATTATTTTTTTGTATGCTTCCTATTGTTAGCCTTTATTTTGTGGTAGCAATTACCTTTTCTTCTGTAACGTTAAAAATCACGTTCTTCCTGTACGTTCTGAGGTTATTGTTCTGTCACTTGTCCATTTTAGTAGGGCTTACTCTTCTTTTAATAGCTCACAAAATTAACACGTTGTGAAGCACAGCCTGCTTTTTTCTGTATGTCCCTGCCCTGTGATACTGAAGCACCTGACTAGGACAGTCTTCTTCATGAGGTCATGTGGAGGGGCAGCAGTTAGGGACTGTAACAGATTTATAATTGAGACTGCCTTACATCATTATGTAGAAAGTTTGTGGAAATGTGGCAAGCTAACTTGTTCCCAAATTTTCCTGGTTTTGCAGGATCATATCACTTGTCTCTGTTAAAAAAAAAAAAAGAAAGAAACAAAGTATTTGATTTCTTTTTTTCCTGTTTTCAAAATAAAGACTTAAAAGTCTTAGCTTCAAGAGTCTTTGTTTCAGAGTACCTGAATTGCTTTGGGAGATTAATAGCGACTTTAACATCTGAAATGTAGAGGAGAAGATGCTATTGCTTTGGGTAGAAATATTTCTGCCTTTCAAAATCATGTGGATGAATTCAGTTCTACTGAGATAAGCACAACATGAACTTCCACTCTGAAATATTTGTTTAGATTTCAGATTGGTATTTTAAGGAAATGAGGAATATGCTAATCATGCTAATAGTCTCTGTATTATTCTCCCATCCAAGTATATATTGAATTTTTTGCAACTTCTTGAATTTTAAACCAAACTCAATGAGAAGGATAGAGCAGTCAAAGCGCTTATAGTTGTCTTGAAACTAACAGAAGTGGGAGACTGAAATTTGGGGTTTCAATAATTACCCTGTTGCATTCTTTTATCTGGAGTTAGCAGAGTAGTGGAGTAGAAGAGTCAGTGTGGTGTGCTAAAGAATGGGTTATTCAGTTGCGCCATCTTCCTACTGTGTCCTTAATCCTCTTCCTCCCTTCCTCTCAATAAATCTCTTCCAACAGCACTTTTAATCTGTGAGTTTTGGACTAATTTCACAGAGGGTTTAAATGCCTATAAAAGTAATGAAAATCAGCACTGGGCAGAGGGAAGAAATCCTGCTTCTTCGGAAGGCAGAGGCAGAGCTCAGCCCCTGAGCGCTTTGACTAACAAGTGTTTTCTGTCCCATGGAAGGAATGCAGAGAAATTGGACTTCCTTCAGTGAGGGAGAGAAGGAGATTCAAAAAGGACAAAGATTAGTACAGATTTGTTAGAAAAGTTTCGTCAGTGCAGCTATTTATAGAAAACATGTTTTGGTTGCTAGCAGTGTGAAGAATGTTTAGGATGTTTTTGAAAAAAACCTGATGAGCATTTTCTGTCAGGTACTTCAAGAATTATTTACAAGTCTGAAAAAACATTTATTTTTAAGGAAATTAACTTTTTACCTTCTAAGTTATTTCTGGTCTGAGTTTTTTAATTTCAGAACAACAGAAATGTAGTTCGCGTCAGCTCAGTCAGGATGTACCTTGACAGCTTGATAACATGCATATAAACTTGTGCAGAACAAAAAATGCAGATTTTGGTTGTGCCAGTAATGATTCAAAAGTAGTGTAACACTGAGGGCAACAACGTGGTCTTATTCAGACAACAGAATTGTATTGTACTACTCTTAAGTAGTATCTCATGTACTTTATTGATATGTCAGGCAAAGGCCACCCATTCAATGTGGAGAATTCTCTTCCATCTTTTCTTCTGAGACCATCCTTCCTAGGCTTAGCAGACTGTATTAAGGAAATCTCAGTTGTCAGTTGTGCATTTTGGACCTGCTGCTGTAAATCCAGGATTCCTATCTTCAGAATGAAGGAATGTAAAATTCAGAGCACTAGCACAACAGCCAGAAATTGAACCATAGCTGCTGAATATGACAACCAGGTGGAAAAGAGTGGCAAACAAACAAATCAAAGAGACCAGACAGGTGATAGTGATGGTTATCCTTTCTACCTCCATCTACAACATGTTATATTTATTGCAGGTCTTTTTAGCAAGACTTGTTGTAGCTGCATAGCATAGAGGAGAGAGAGGCACTAGAGGGACAGGAATTTAGTGAACATTGAAGGGTAAAAGGAAAATTGCCAGTGTTATTCTGTGATCTCAAAGTAGTTGTCTTAGGGATTTATTTAAAAAATAACAATAAAATTGCTTGGAGGACTGAGTGGAGAAGTGTTGGGAGCAGGTGCCATCCTCAGTCGGGCAGTCTTTTGCATCTGATTTGTGTGACAAACCCTAGCTCTAACTGATGGAAACATGGGAATGCTGTGCCAGTGATGCTAGTCTTGCTTGGGACCAGAAGTGGAGTACTGTGCTGCTAGCTGAAAATAGCTGCTTCTTGCTATGAGAATGTTGAAAGAACCGGGACAATTTTGCACAAGTCTTTCAGACAGTCTATCGGTTTCTTTCTGGTGAGATCATGCAGTTGAAAGTGCAAACACAGTTATCTGAATACCAGTAACAATCCAGCTGCTGCTGTATTGTTTCACATAGATTCAGTTTACAATACTACTAACTCTTGTATTAATGTTAGCGTATGAACTGTGTTGGTAAAATATGTTATGCGTGGTAGAACAGTGAGAGGGAGTATAGCTTAAGGAATAATGTGGTAAATGTGTGTCCTGGTTTGAGACAGCGTGACATGGATTTTATGTATATAATATTTTCTGCATTACAGACTGTCCTCAGCACTGGAAACACTGTCTCTTGGTGGTTTCTCTCAGGCTTGATTTACTGGTGTATTCTGTCTTTCCAGGTTACTTTCCTTCCTTGGGGTTCCCTTCGAAGGGCTCTCCTGTATCTCTCAACTCTGACACTTCTTCTCTTGCACCTAATTTCATAGGTAAATGGTGTCCTCTCTGTGGGTGTGTTTGTGCTTTGCTGCTTCTTCTGTGCCAAGTTCACATTTAATATGGATATTTATCTCAAAGGTGTGGGTACCTGATTATTCAGGCAGAGGTGGGTGGGACACTTCCCAATCTATTTGTAGGCAGCTCTCCAGAAACATAAATAGGATATGAAGAAATAATCCTACTAGAAATCCCTTATGCCTGCAGATTCATAGATAAAACCTGACTTGTGACTAATGTTTTCTGAAGATTGATTTCAAAACCTGAATTGGCCCATTCAGGTTCTGCCAGGGAGAAGCCTTAGTTTAAAAGAGTGCAGTCTCCCACTTGAGAGAGAACTAAAACGTGAGATTTGAAATGACAGCATTGCAATGAAGAAATGAAAAATCTCCCCAAGCAGCAGGAGGTTGTTATTGGAAATGATGAGATTTTTGTAACTTGTGCTTCTGTTTAAGGGAAAAAAGTTTTTAGCTTCCTTGGCTATAGCACAGAAACTAAATACATGTTAGGAATAATTATGATTCCAAAAGCTGTGGCTTGAAGAAGGAAATACTCTTGCAAAGATAGCAATCAAGATGTAAGAATTAGAAACACTGCAAGAAATCATACTGTATTTTTCCTGCTTTCCAACTAGGGGTATTTTGGAAGAGCTATTTCCAGCTGTGTCAATTTGTTTAGAAGAGTAGGGAGTCAGAGCTATGCCAAGACTGCATAGTGTCTGGGCTTTGAGTAAAATCATGGGCATTTGCCATCTTGTTGTAATCTACCTCCATTTTGAGGTCTGCGATGAGTAAGACCAATATCTCAAAGGTGTTGAAAGGGAACTTCGTGATTCCTCAAGAATAATGAATCTTAAGATAATAAATCAGTAGATATTGATACCTGTTCAAGTGAATTTTTTTCAGTGGCTATCTGATCAGTCTGTCGTAACGGTTACAGAAGTATATTTGTGACAAGAACTAGAAAAAGAAGACTTCAGAAGCTTTTTCTGAAGTAAGCATATATTTGTCAAATTTTATGCCTGTTAAAGTTGTAGGGGGAAAAGTTAAATTAATCTAAAAAAACCCCAAAAAAACCAAATGCATAGGATCCTTCCAGGAATTGGATTAAATGTACTTTCAAAGACAAAAGATAACAATGTCAAACAGTTTACATGTAGTATCAAGGAAAGAGATTCCAAAATAGATGAAAACATATCAAATTAACTGAAAAGGTATCACAAAAGACATTCAGAAATAGAAATACCACACAACATACAAATAGTTAGACATCAGGAAATGCTTAGCCAGAGGAACAGTAAGACAAAGGTACTGTAACAGTAGTTTAGAAAAGACAAAATTTAATGAGATGAATGTGTATAAAAATAATAAATGTCTCTGGAGATAATTAAGTCCTAAGTCTTGAAGTGAAGAACAGGAAGAAGTTTATTAATAAAGAAAAAAACCCAAGAAATTACTGGTTATTTGTACAAGGTCTAGTTAATTCCTTCCTTGAATTTACATCCACACCCTTACTAAGAATTACATGTAGCAGGTAAGACAAAAATATATGAGTTGAAATCTTATACTTTGGTGCATAAATTATACTGTAGAATTGAGAAACGGCTTCTCTTATTTCCTATTTCATAACGGTTCCTCACAGGAAAGTTTCGGAGTCCTTTCTAACCTTGTTATGGCGGTCACTGTCAGTGTGTATGTGCTGCCCTGGTCTCATGTGGCAGTTTACTCATCTGTATCTAATGATACCCCCTACATGAAATATGTTCCCTTGTGATTAGCAGGCATGGTAATATGGTTATTCTAATTATCAGCATTTTTAGCATAGTATTATTAAAATAGAAGTTTATATTCGTCTTTTTTGGAAGTAGACAGTGCAGTTAGTCTCCTGGTAATGTATCCATCATTCTGTGGTCTGTGAAAGTGTGAAGTCTTGTTTGTGAGGCAAATATGTTTAGGCTGTGACTGAACCAGCTCAGTCTGAAAGACGAGAAAGTATTCATGTTAGCCTCCAGCCTTGAGAGGCTGGGAAGAACAGTCTGTGGTGGCCCCCACTACGTTGTATATCAAACCAGTTAGTCTGATGTAATTTTTGAAAACTGAATCTACTCACATAACCTGCTTACCTTTCAAGTAGGGAAAACTGACCTGTAATGTTTACAGGTCAGTAAACATTAAGTTCCATGGGAATACTCTCCTTGATCTGGATAAAAATAATTGGACTCGGAGAGAGAAGAATTTAATACCTTACTGACAGGGCATGGTTTTTTTCTTCATCAAAAGATGAAGTTGTCTTTTGAAAACCATCCACAGTACATATTTTCTACTTGGTCTGTGGGGAGATGGTGACTAGTGACACTGGCTAAAAATATTTGTGTTTCAGTTTTGCTACTTCTAATATAGTTGTCTAAATTATTTGTTGCTTGTGGAGTATTGATACATCAATTTGGCCATTGCTAAGCTGTTTCTGCACTTTTTTTCTTTCCTGGATTTTTCATGGTAGTTGATTCAAGCACTTGTTTCTGTGAGTAATTTGTGATTATATTTTTTTTTATTTTTTTTTTTTCCCTTATGTCTGTAGGTTCATTAAGAGCCCCTCCAACATCTGGAGCTCCCCCTCCAGCCTCTGGAGCATCTCTTCCTTCTGGCCACCTGGCATACAGTCAGTTTGGACATGGAGACGTGCAGAATGGAATTCCAGCCTCAGCAGCCCCGATGCAGAGGTACGTAGGAAAAGAGCAAATCATACTGAAGGTCTGCATTGGTAGACCTGTGCTAGGTCTAGACCTTTTAGAATCTGAATCTGTTTTTCCTGTGGTGGACATTGAGTTTCTTTATTGCTTCCTTATTCCCTACATTTAGCTGTAGGGGTATTTGTTGGACAATAAGATTCTCTGGAGATGAAAAACTTCTGGAAGGATATGAGCAATGTCAGTGACTGAGCAAAACTACTTCTCCTCCAAAGACTTTATTTGCAGTAGTCATTTTTTGATAAGGAATTTTCTGATTCCTATGATCTGTCTTGTTTTAAAACAATTGCATCCATGCAGCTGTAGTGTTTGATTCCTTGGCAGTGTGAATTGATCTCTGTCTGGGGCGTGTTGCTGTCTGTCATTACTGAGTAATTCCTTAGTATTGGTTCTGGGTCCTTTTCTGTCTGTTGTGGATGCCTGAGTTATCTTCATCTAAAGCTTTTGGGCATCTTCTTCAGAAAGATATTGCCATTGCTTCTGTGGTGAAAGTGGCAACAGTCCTCACTGCTTCATTCTGATTACTGGTTATGGGGGAAGGTCGTTGTTTTTTATATCCTTCTGGTTAAGCTCAGCTCTGTCAGCTGGAGAGTCCAAATCCTTTGAGCAGCAGAGCATTCTTACGTAGCAGTGCAAGCCTGACTGTTGCTCACCCTGTAGACTTTGTTGCAGTACTTCTGATTTGTTGTGATAACTGAAATGCAATTAACAAAAAATGCCATAAATGTAGAACTTGTATTTTAAGAGCTAATAGATTATTTTTTTTGATGGAAGGATTCAGATCCATGCAGGATATGTAATTGCTTTTCCTGAGCTTCCTGAGTTTTCCTAAGTTTTCCAGTGAGCTACAGCGCTTCATGTAAATAATTCAGACTCAGCCTGTGTTTGTGGTAGAAAAATTTTAAAAGGCACAGAGTGTTGTAACTGCTTGTATAATGGGGAATCCAGTGAGGTTTTTCATCTTCCTTCTCAGGCCACCTGCTTCTCAGCCGTTTCTGCCAGGCTCAGCACCCACACCTGTCAGCCAGACATCTACGTTCCAGCAATATGGTCACCCCCCAGCCAGTGTACAGCAGCTCAGCAATCACATGGCAGGGATGACAATTGGCAGTACTACAGCATCTGCTCCTCCCCCAGCTGGACTGGGCTATGGTGAGGTTTCCTGGCTACAGAAATATGATAATTCTTTTCATTTTTGCTAGTAATTTCATAAAATATTTGCTCCTGTCAGTGATTCATTACTGTATGGTGGTGGGAGTTCTCTGGGTGTTGACATCTGCCATAGTAAATGGTAGCTTCCTTGACTAGTAAGGTCGTCATTGGTGAAAACAGAGGCTATTGTAGGGGACAGTGCAGGACGTGAGTAACAAAAGAGAGTAACAATTTTTCTCCTCAATTAGGTGAATCTTGGTGTGAAACACAAAACCAGTCTATCCTTAAGTAAGCTGTCAAGAGTCTGCATGCATTGCCACTGTTATGCAGCATCCCAGTCAAAAACCAAACCAAACAAAAAAAAAAGAAAAAAAAAAGAGGAAAAAAAAAAAGGAAAAAGGGCTCAGTGAATCCCAAAGAGCTGAAATTACTGTAAATGAGTCTGTGAAGGGTTTTGCTGGAAGTTCAGAAGAAACTTATTACATACTATAAACTCAATTTAGATATTCTGTTCTATTGTGTTAGATCTACTTTCCAACTGCTGTAGATTACGGGACTTTTCTTTTTTAATTGAAGACCAGAGATTTGTCTTTAGTCTGTGTAAGCAGTGTGACTACACTTTGATTTTAGTTTTTTAATTATTTTGGTAAGAGTGCTTTGACAAACATCTCATACTCTGATACAGACTTTATAGGAAAATTAGGAGTAGGGGATGCAGATTTCTTTAACGTTTTGGCAACACGTTTGTCTAAAATTATCCTCAGAAATAGCATAGTGGTAAATACAGATGTTAGTTCCATGCTATTAAAACCATGAAGGTCAAAACCATTCTTGGACTACAGGCTCCAACTTAGTGTGGAGTTTAAGATAAAAACTTAGTTCAAGAAATCAGTAGGCAGACTTGTGGTGGTTCTTGTTTTGCCTGCTCTTGGCTTTGCCCCTTTTCTCTGGCCGTGAATCCTGAAATGTGTTCTGATTATGTAAAATAAGAAGCTCAGACTCTGAGAGAGGGGACAGTGAAAGAACTATCAAGTTTCAGGTCCCTTGAAGGAGTTTCAACTCTGATAAATTTAGGAGGGTGTTCACTTAATGTGTGTCTCTATTAGTAATGGTAAGTCCATCTGAAGATGATAAAGTTGTAGACCTAGTTAGATATCTAGAACAAACGGGTTTTGCTTGCATCTTAATTGTCTTCAGGATAGAAAAAAAAATTATATCTTCTTTTCTTCTTATCAGGTCCCCCAACATCGGTTCCCCCAGTCTCAGGAAGCTTTAGTGCAACAGGATCTGGTCTCTACACACCTTACACTGCGAGCCAAGGACCCCCTCCTACCAGTGTGTCTCAGGGTCTTCCTTTGGCACAGCCTCCGTTTCCTGGTCAACCAATATCAACTCAGCGCCTACCTACTCAAGTCCCTGGTTTTGCCCCACCTCCCTCTTCTACAGGGATTGGACTTTCTTCTTATCCTCCTACCACAGGTGCCCCAAGGCCACCTACCATGCCAGGCCCACCACTGCCTGGGCAGACACTTGCTGGACCACCAGCCTCCCAGCCGAATCACGTATCTTCACCACCACCACCTCCATCGACTATGGCAGGGCCACACCCTGGGCCTCCCATGAGTGGCCTCCATGGACCACCTCCTCCCACTCATCCTCCTCAGCCAGGATACCAAATGCAGCAGAACGGTGAGTTCTAGTTCCTAGTATAGGAATTGTAAGTTACGTGTACTCTCTGTGTGCTGCAAACTGAGAACTGGATTTCAGGTTTGTAACTTGTGGGCTCCTGGCTACACTTCAAAGCTTCCCTCTTGTTTCCCTGTGCTCATGTCTGAAGGACAAATCCAAGATAAACGATAGGATGTGTCATTCTAAGATGTCGGTCAGGCAGGTTTCAATCAGATTAATGTAACTAAAGGGATCCTAGCTTCCTTGGCCAAAAAGTTGTTTAATAGTTAGTGCCATAAGACTACAAGAACTTGTGATTAAAATTTTAATATGAACTTTAATTTGATGTATGCAACCTCATCTGTTCAAAAGTAGAGATTTGAAATCCTGAAAAGCCTTATCTTTTTTTTTTTTAATTTGTGGCCAGTGTGCATATACAAGATATATGAGAGGAGTTGTTAAACATTGAAAAGGAGTTGCTACTTTTTTTTCTGTAATTCACAAAACTCTGTATTTTTCTCCGTGTAGAACCTTTCACATTTTGTGTGTGCTTAGAAGTAATACCAGTTAAGCTTTCTGAATTATAAGTAGTTTGGGCTGATTTTAATCAATAACATTTACAGATAGCTAGGATAAAGTAACATGCAGCTTTGCACAACTGGCCACATAAATTACTTAAAAATGTCTGTCCAAATTGCTGTGAACTGTAAAAATACTGATGGAGTAAATCGTGCTGCTGTTCCATAACTGAATGAAATTGTCTAAAGTAATATGAAATAACTTCAGGTAGTTACAAAACATGAGATAATCACACATTAACCTATTACAGTAATTTCAGACAAGCCTAAGCCCTCCGAGGGCTACCTCTAATTTGATGAATTTTGGGTCATCCACTAGCTATGTTGCTGTTCTGTGTGTGCACTTTCTATTAGGCAATTCTGCAATTTAACTTTAATGTTCATAGTGCATGATCTTAATGCATATTTTAATCATACTATTCTAAAAATAGTTATGTTAGTCTGACATAGCAGTGTTTCCTCAAGTCTGGTTTTAAGGAGGACTGTATCCATCAGTCTATTAGATCATTGATAGAGATGTACAGGTCTAAGCTAAAACACTGAGATAAGTGTGTTTAATCCTAATTAACTGAAAACCATGTGTCTTTCTTTTACTTGTTTTTTGTTGATGACAGGAGAAGTGGAAAGCGCCTAGTGGGGAAACGCCTGGTATTAGACATTATTTGATTTTGCTCTCCCTTTCTTGTAAGGTTCCTTTGGGCAGGTGAGGGGTCCCCAACCAAACTATGGAGGAGCCTATCCAGGAACACCAAATTATGGAAGTCAGCCCGGACCACCACCTCCACCAAAACGCTTGGATCCAGATTCCATTCCTAGCCCTGTAAGCTTACTTTGTTCTTACCAGTGTGAACTCTCCCATAGTGGCTTTATGTAAAACAGAACTGACAAAGACCAAAGCTGAAGAAAAGGTTTCTCTTTCCAAAGAACATCAGTCTGTTTTCCTGCTTACTTTTCTCTTGTATATCCATCTTCAGTCTTCTGTTATGAAGCAGTATTTTTCTTGGTGACTGAAGAAGGGCACTGCATATGCAAATCGATGCTCTAATTCTTCAGGTCTTTTTCTGTACTATGTTACATTTTGAGAATCCTTGAGGGCTTTGATTAAGCTTGTTTCTCCATTTCTGGATTCTTGCTTAATGACTTTCCAAGGTGAACTAATTTCAGGTTTTGAGGTGACAATCTATGAACTGTATGATCCAAGTTTAAAGTATGATTAATAGAAGATGATTATGGTGCTTTTCCTTTCCCTTTCCTATAACCTGTCAAAAAGCTAATTAGCATTTTGGGGGGTTATTAAGTCATGACACTACTTCAGTCAAATATGGACAACTTTTCAAATTGGGATTATCTTTCAGAATGGAGGTTCTGAGAAAGGATGAGCAGTGACGTTGTAATGGTTAGCAATCATGAGTAATATTAAGCCTGGCAGTATTATTGCCACTAGTCTATTGTGCTAGACTAGTTCCTTCCGCTGCTGCTGTTCTGTTATTGTCTCAGAAGGCCACAGTCATTTGATAACAGGAAACCTTTCCAGGGCAGTGCTCACAATCAGTTTACTTCAAAACTATAAAAATTATTTAGTCTTGAGTTACATTGTAGATCTGGACTGGTGCTGTCCAGAAGCTATTGCTATTCAAAAAAGATTATCTGTTTAGACTCCAAGTTTATGTAAAGTTTATGACTTTTTTTTTGTAGACTATAAGAAGTCTTTAATTGCTTCTCTGCTTCTCTTCTTTTCCACTAAATGAGATCTCAAATGGCTTGTGTCAGTTGCCTTAATTTTAGCATGTTCTTAAAGCATAAATCCCCAGTTTCTAACCAAAATGAGCACATGAGCCACTACCTCGGTTAGCAATGTGTTCAAAGCCCCAGCCCAATATCGTGGCAAGACTGGTTCTGGGATAGGTGCGTGCTGCAGAAGCTGATGTTTCCTGTTGCATGAACCAATGTCCAAATGTACCTAATTCCAATGCTACAGGTTCGGGTAGAGAGAAGTAACACTGTTACTTTTTGGTTTATTATTCTCTTTTCTTTCTTCTTTTTCTTTTTCCTTTTTTTTTTTGTGGCACTCTTACTTTTTATTTTGTTAAAAAAAGCAACTAAATGAGCTGCCACCACAGCAGAAACCCAGGCACAGAATAGACCCAGATGCAATTCCTAGTCCAGTAAGTGCTATATATATGTCAATTGTAGTCTGTGTGTTGGTGACCATCTGTGCATGCCTGAAACCTGAACTTCACCTCACTAACCCTTCATCGTTAATCCTTTACCCTTTCCTTGCTGTCTTCTGCTTGCCTTATCAAAATAAGTAACATTACACCACAAGAGGTTGTTAAAATCTTCTCTTCTGTGATGGTGAGGCAATAGAAAGCAGACTGTTTTAGAAACAGATCATGAAGAATGTCTCCCCTTCGCTTTGTCTAATCTTTAGAATATCTCCTTCATCAGATTCCAACTGGCATTTTCAGCATAAGCCATCAGTATAATTGTCCATACGATGTGTTTCTTGTGTTAACATACACATAGCATGAGCCTTTGTAGCCATGTTTTCTACCAGTTTTGAGCAGAATTTGCTTACTGTTCTAGTTGATATACCAGTACTGGGCTAATGCTTTGAAGATCTAAAATTGCAGATGAACTGTTTTGTTTTGATGTTAATTCCTGATGCTAATCTTCTAGTGGATTAATTTGAGGCATGGGGAGCTATAAACATTCTCTCATCATCTGTGCTCATACATAACCATTAAATTTTGAATTTGAAAATTTAATGTTTATGTGTAGAGAATGTTACCTAAAGAAAGAAAAAGCAGCTACCTTTTGGATTGGAAGAAAAAAACCACATTTGACTTTGTTACCCTCGTATCACTTCTTCCTCATTTAGCTGAAGTTGGTCATATAACAGAAACCAGTGGTGAGACCACCAACATCAGTCAATCTGTAGACTTTTGAAATGGGACTAGATTTATCCTAGAGTAGTCACTGCCTGATGCTGTGGGAGGCTTTCTGCTGGCAACTTGGATAGAAGTTCTGCCATGCAAACTTCTGCGTTTCACCATTTGCTCTAAGCAAAGGCACATGTGTTTGGCAAAATAAGATCAGAAGAATGATTGCTAGCTTTAATGCTTTAATTCAGGCACCAGTATGGAAATGTAGTTAAAACTGTGTAACTACAATTTTCTGTTCTTATGCAAAGATCACTGGATATTTTAGTCAAGTAAAACTGTTTAATGCATTTGCATTATCTTAAGCATATTTGCATTAATGAAGAATTAGCAATACTAAGAAACTGAAGATTTTTACTGGCTTTGTGAAGTTTAAGCTTGATTCATTGACAAGTCTATTGAAACTTCACTTTCCACATCCCCAGAATTCAAATCACAAACTCCTGAGCACCGTGGAGTAATAAAGACTTCCACCTGAGCTTGCAAGCATCTGTCTTTAGGTCAGAGTTACAGTGGTTAGAAATAAATGCATACTATGAACATGGTGGGAACATAACCTGTTTTTTATTTTCTGTTATCTATAGAACTTCACCCTGAGGCATACAGAAGCTTCTAATTTTAATTTGGCTAGGACCATTATACAGGGAAATACTACCAAAAATTCCTTTCTTGATCTGTGTTTGGCTTTATGAGTGCAGATCAGGCCTTAAAACACAAAATACGCTACTACTCAAAATACTTGGGGGAAAAATAATATTTAGAACTTGTAATTTATTTTTAGCTGTTAAGTACTGTTCAAAATCAAACTGAGAGGTGACTGCTTGACAAAACTTACTTGCTTTAGACTTCTTATTTTTAGAAATAGTAATGTTTGCCTCGGGTCCCCTTTTCACTGCCTTACAGATGTAAATTTTGGTTTTACAGTACCTTGAAACCAAGCCTCCAAATATTAATGTGGTGTTTTCCATCACAGATTCAAGTGATTGAAGATGACAGAAGTAACCGTGGGTCAGAACCATTTGTCACTGGAGTGAGAGGGCAGGTCCCACCTCTTGTTACTACAAATTTCTTGGTCAAGGATCAAGGTAAAATATTTGTCTTTCCCTAAAGAAACGAACAAAACACAAACCCCAAAAAGTCAGTGGCAGAACTGTCCATGTCTTTGAAGGAAAAGTTTGAGGAATTATTTCAATGGCTGGGGATGTGTGTTTTACCAGCAGAAGCTTAGTTTCAAGTCTCGTGTTGAATTGATCTCAATGTAGATTCTTCTGATAGTTTGGTAGCTAGTAACCAATTTGCAAGTAAAAAATATTTTCCAGGGCAGGTACCTGGGACCAGCATGATCAGGGATATCAGAGAGCAGCAAATGAAGCCTCTTCTGTAGAGCTATATCAATGACAGTTAAGAACTGAAATTTACTAGCAATATCATTTGTATTGGACTGGGAACTGTACTTTTTTAAATCATGAGTAGGATGAAAATTGGTCTGTGGGTTCCATAAAGAAAGGATATTTTAGCTTTTAATTCCTGCTGCTTTATTGGAGATTTTAAGGTTCCTTAAAAGCGCTTTACTCTTCGCCCAAAATTACAAAATTAAACAGTAGAAATGTTTGAGTTGACTTTTCTGCCTGTAGTGTGTTTTAGTTTACAAAAAGAGTGAAATAGGAATGCCTTTTTAGAGGTTTAAGATGAAGTGGAGTCAAGTTCCTTTGTTTTGAGTTAAGGACTTTTATTATATGTAGTTAATCATGAAGAGGCATTTTGTTTGGAATTCAAGTTTTGCATAGATTTAGAATTAATTGATTGTTTAGGTAGGCTCTTAGACTCTGTGGTTTAACAACACAACTTAAGGTACTTTTATTTCTGTTCTTGAATATAAACTTAACTTGTACTTAAATTTACAGGGATTTTCTTCTTTGTTTCCCAGGTAACGCAAGCCCCCGCTACATAAGATGCACATCTTACAATATTCCCTGCACCTCAGATATGGCCAAACAGTCCCAAGTTCCCCTAGCTGCTGTCATAAAACCACTGGCTACTCTACCCCCAGAGGAGGTAAGAACCGTATGCAGAGTTACATGCACACTGTATGCACTCTGAACTCATCAGGAGAATGCTATTAGATGTCAACATTTAAGAGATATGTTGAGAAGGGATGTTTAGGTAACAAAGACTAGGTAAACATTAATTCTCCCACAAGTGTGTGGTAGAGATCTGTAAGGCAGAAGAATGCTGGGATCAAAACATTTAATATTATGATCACCATGATAATTTCAGCTTCTTTGCAGTAACTGTCAAGCGCTGTGACCAAATGACCAAAATACTAGGATGGTCACAAATATATACACTTCCAGTTGATCTCAATTTCTTTCTTGGCCTAAAGTATTTAAATGGTTACTAATCACTGATATTAAGTCTCTTCTAGGATGTCAGGTTGTGGAATTGGATGAGAATATATCAAGCAGCACTGGTTAAGCTGTCTAATGTGTATGCACATGCAGAGCACTGCGTGAGATGTCAGTACAAGACTGAGTACTAGGCACTGCTGAGCTGCACTTGTATTTCTGCCCTTGTTTTTTGCAGCATTTGTTTCCTTCTGGGTGTAATGTGTGGCTAGCTAGCCTTTTACCCACTGTCTGATTGCTGAGAACATGAAAGCTTTGAGAATATTAGAGACAGAAATTTTATAGAATATTCTAAATACTCTGGCTGCTGTGTAGTTTTGGCCTGCTTGGAGGAGTGACATAAAGACAAATATGCTTGCTAAATTTGAGTACATATGTTTGCAGTATTCTCTGCCCTGTTAAGTTTAACTTTAGCATCTGCTGAGGAAAGGAATATCCTCTGGGCTTTTAAGGGTGGTTTTTTTCCGTTTGTGTTTATTAATTACTAAACTATGGTTTGGATTGTGAAAACTTGTTTGTGATAAAAATGAATTGTAAATTTAATTCCTGTATTGCTGTATTGTGCCTGGAGTGTAAAAGGAGCACAATGGGAGAATATGGTCATATTTGAGAAACCCAGAGTCTTGTGGAGCTGCACATTTTCAGAGGAGCTTTACAAACAACTAGTTGTTAGGTCTCCTGGTGTGTTTATGCTTTGAACAAATGCTTGCGATATCCAGAAAAAATATAGCTAGGATCGGAAAATTGCCCTGGAGACTGGTCAGCTTCTAGCATTGAGAAGTTCTTTATGGCAAGGGCAAACTCCCTGTGGAGGGGCTGTTCGAACAGATGAAGGCTCAGCTGTTCAGAGCAATGAGACTGTAAATACGGCTAAAGCTTAACATATCAGTAATGAGGGGATGAATGTCTTGTGAAAATACAGCATTCAGAGAAATCTAGAATATATAAAAATGCAGTACCTGGTTGCCAGATACAGGACCTTTGCCCTATGTTAATGCACAGTTCAGAAGGCAAAGTTTGAGGCTTCAGAAAGAAGTATCTCTTTGTCTTCTGGGAGTAAGTGGTTAGTGACAAGTTTTGCATAGCACTACATGTATGCAGCATGCTTGTAGTTTGTTTGCATGTGTGTTTATTGGAGGAGAGGCTGAGAAAAAAAATGTTATTGTGTGGAAGTACATTGCCAACATTGCCTGGCAGTCAGAAGACTTGAAATTTTGCTTCCTCTGAGGAGATCAGCCTGGGCAGCAGGAGCTGAGAAATGCTGGCCACAAAACCATTGTATTGTCAATAAATGATTAGTGGGGCTGAATGAGATATGGCATGAAGAGGAAGAAAGTGGTTGGAGCGTTTGCTGTACTCCTGCTCAAGGAACGTGTTGTCTCTTAAAGATGATCAGGGGTTTAGGGTGACTGAGAGAATTAAGACTGGACACCTTTAGTGACAGAAAATTTAGAAGTAAGTAGTTAAACTTTCTTTTGAGCTACATTCTTAGTCATGAAATATGCTTTGAACTATGAATGCAGCTTGTAGCTTGCACAAGTTCTGCCTTAATCATTTTAAAATGCTTCCTGCTCATTCTGAGGCTGAGAAGCTGCAGAAATTGTCACGCATCTTATTCTGGTTTGGCTGCAAAAAGAATATATTATCAGTTGTAGTTCAAAAATGGTATCACTACATAACAGTTTTGAGGACTTGCTATACAATGGGATCAAGACAAGCAGAACTTATGGTTATACTGTATTTGATGGTGGACTTCAAAAATAAATCTTATCAGATGAAATTTTTTAAGATAGTCTGGATGCTCTATGTTCTTGAATATATGGAATGCAATGACTGGCTTCTGTTTTGTCAAAAAGCTTACTTTTTACAAGGGAAAAATAGAAGAGGTGAAGAATTGCTTTTAAAACACCCAACCTGTGGTGAAAAGTAAATTGTATGCTCACTCCCATGAGGTTGTCACAGCCATTTTTTGCATGACTTCAGTGTTTCGTGTTCACTTGGGATACAACTGTGCTGTGCAGTGTGGTACTCCTGCTAGAGTTCATGCTCCTCGAGCAGGCTACTATATAAGGTAGTGCAGCACCATGCAGAAGTACTTGTTTGTGTCTAAGTGGGGTAACCCATTAATGATTGCAGCCCACAGAGAACTGCTGTGCTAAACCTTGAGTTGAAAAGCATTCATGAAACACTTATTCGGGCTTCCACCGCCCCTTGCACTATTTCCCACAGCTGCCAAAACGCTAAATCCTATGCAATGTACAGGGAGATTGTTTTAAGCTCTGCAGTATGTGTGGTCATTTCTTTCTCATCATCATGTGACTTTTCTTTTCTTTTTTCCCCTGCTTCCACAGACCCTTCCTTATTTGGTAGACCATGGAGAGTCCGGTCCTGTCCGATGTAATAGGTGCAAAGCTTACATGTGCCCTTTTATGCAGTTCATTGAGGGTGGAAGGAGGTTCCAGTGTTGTTTCTGCAGCTGTGTCACTGAGGGTAAGGTTTCTTCTGGAAATTGGTCTCTGGCTCTGTTGGGGTCATCTTTGAACAAGATGCAAGCAAATAGATCTTTATCATGTTATGGTAATTTATAATGTGTACTCCCCTTCAATGTGTGTTTAGTCTTGTAAAAACTTCATTACAAAACATGTTCAGTGCTCATTTCTGATATGTTCAAATTAGGTGTTTATGCATTGCAGTATTACTGTACCAAATTTTTAACATGAGGTACTTGTAGCGTAATGTATGGTGGTTTGAAAAATTATTTATGCAATTTTCTGAGGGTATTTCAAACTTACATTTTTCTATGACAGACTGAGATGTACATCTAGTCAGTGACATGAGTTAGGATTTTTTTTTTCTCACAAAGCCTGTTTAAACACTGTTTAGAGATGAGACTGCAGCTAAATCTGCTACAGCCAAATAGGAGTGTTCAATGTATGTCAGTTAATCTTAGTTGCTCTTCTAAATTAATATTAAACGTGCTTCCTTTTAAGCAGAAGTTACTATGTGCTGCTTCTAGCATGACATCCATAGGTTTGTTTTGAAGGCACAGTGGAATGTAAGGTACAACAAATCTTATGGTGATGTTTTGAGTGTTTCATTTGGTAGCACTGGTAGCTTTTAATGGACTGTTTGTTCATATCACCGCAGTTATGCTGTATAACTGTTTGCACAAACCAAAATGGGAAGCTGATGAGAGTTAGAAATGCCAATTTTAAACAACTTTTTTGTCTGGTGATTTTCAGCCTGCATGCATTCCCTGTCCCTGCTCACTCAGCAGCTGTATGAATGGCTGTACCTGTAACAACTCAGCAGGGGCAGAAAAGGGAGGGATGCTCAGAGACTGCTGATGAAAGCAATGCTGTGAAAATACAATGTAGTTGTACCTAATAGTTGCGAACAAATTCTGTCTTCTCTGCAAAAACAATGAGGTAATTAGATTGTACTGGATGTGTACTTGGAAAGGAGAAGAGCGATAGGTGCTTATATATATAGTCTTAATGATATCACTTTGTTTTGTTTTGAATGGTTGAAACTTTGAATGTTTAGAATAATTTAAAGGTGCTGAATACTACCGTTACAGATAATCACATTTTATTTTCCCTTGGAGCATATATCCAGCTATAACTGGAATACATTTTGTCACCCTAGCAATTCTGCAGGAGGGGCTGTCTGTCATGGTAGCTCTTGGGCACAAGGGAAACGCTTGCTTTGTTTCTGCAGCTGACTTCTGTAGGCGAAAACTTAAGTCCTATTTTACCTTCTGATGCCTGGTACCAGCACAAAAGTACTGGGCGTGGGGTTACACTTTCGGTTCCTCCTTTTTAATGCTTTACAATCCACTGTAAAAAGTACACCATCTATTCTGACAAAAGGATTATGGCAGTCTCTGCACCCGAGAGTGCCCAGAAGGTTTGACTCTTGTGCAGCATGGGAAGGGAAGGATAGCTCATATAGCAAAATAAGGAGCTCAGTCTTTTGGTAAGCCTGAATTGAGTCAGTAATGTTGTAGCCTGTAGTTTGCTTCAAATTCTGTTGTAAGTTATTTGTTACTACTTGTACAAGATTTTTCCTTTGTACTAAATTCTTCAGAAGAATCTAAGAACGTGTTGTTGTGACATTTCTGATGTGAAACGTAAAATAAGAATGTAAAAGAGGTTCAGGAAAAGTACAATAGTGACTATACAGTGTGCCACTTGGTGCCTAAGACAAGCTGGAAGCTGTTTGTCTGTATTTCTTGGCTTTAATTATGCTCTTAGATTGCATGAATATTTTTCGTAATACTTGTATACTAGCACAGAGTGCTAGCTAGCTTTCCCAGAGTTTTATTTGAAAGAGCTTTTGTCGTGTTGGCTCTCTAGTCAGCGTTTATCATGGACATGTCACTGAACTTAATGTTTTTTCCTTCCCCAGTGCCACCTCATTACTTCCAGCATTTGGATCATACTGGAAAGCGAGTAGACTTCTATGATCGACCTGAGTTATCACTGGGATCTTATGAGTTTCTAGCAACAGTTGACTATTGCAAGGTATGTGTAATGCAAGTAGTTTGTGTTTATTACAGTATTTTGTTTTGCTTTTAAATAAAAAGCCTGTTTTCCTAAAAGTAAGAATGACATGAATTGTCTGGGGCTGCTTTTGAGCTGTCAGAGATAATTAACAGCATTAATCCAACCCACTTCATTGTGTAAGATAATGTGTTTGCCTGCTTGCTTCCCAAAGTAGAGGAAGTCTTGATTGCACATGCCATAATATAATTTTGTTATAGCTGCCTCTGTCGTTCGCTTCTGGAGCTGTATAAGCAGCTATAGCTGTTACCTTAGCAGTTCTGCAGGAGGGACTCTCTTGCAGTAGTCCTTGGGGGCAGAAGGAGAATGTAGGAGACATTCAAGTACAACAGTAACTATGCAATGTGCCACCTGTTGCCTAAGACAAACTTTACCTATTGAACTTAACTTTCAAATACAGCCATAGTGGTTAAAAACACAAGAACAGTGTGGAAATATAGAGAAATATAGAGAGCTGGTTCACTTTTAAATTAAAAATTTAAAAAATAATTCTGAAGAATAGGAAAAATATGTGCAAGGTGTTTATTAAAGCAGCTTACGTTTCTGCTGAAATAAATGCTGGAAAAATAGATGCTTAAATGTTGTGACTTTATACTGGTTACCTTCTGATGCCTCAGCTTTACTTTGAGTTAAGAGAAAAACCAATTATTTTTCTTCTAACAGCATAAGAAGCATTTTTAATTTAAACAAGATGTGATCTTCCCAGCTTTTTTGAAAGTTCTTGTGTTTTGCGTTTGTTCTGTGTGCTCCTTCCAGTATGCCATTTAGACTTCAGAAAAATGTTGACTGAAACATTTTTCTTTCCCAAACTAAACTTGATACTTAAGTTGAAGGAAAAGGTTGCAGTTCTCAGATAGGAAAATCTTCTGCTTTATATTGATAAAATTACCTGTAACAAGTCTGGTCAGATTCAAAAGTCTTGAGAACTGACAGGAAACTTCCGTGTCTATTTCCCTATCCGGCCTAGTCATGTAAATGGGTGATTTAGTTGTCATTAGCCTGTTCTTCAGTGAGCAAAATAAGTCCAGGGCATGTATTACTGGTCCATTTCAAGCACAGTGTGCTTACATGTCTGTTGTTTGGGCAGGGGTGGGAGAGTGATGTTAAGAAACAATTAGTGCTTATAAGTAGAAAAGCGTATGAAAGCTATTAGAGTTTTGACCAGCACTCATTTGTCCATGTTACAGACCTGTTATGTGGGCTGCATTACATGGCTATAATGTGACTTCTTTCCTCTGTTCCACAGAATAACAAGTTTCCCACTCCACCTGCTTTCATTTTCATGATTGATGTGTCTTACAATGCTATGAAGAGTGGCTTAGTGAGGCTAATATGTGAAGAATTAAAGTCACTCCTAGATTACCTGCCCAGGTAGGTATATTGTATACTGCTGTAGCCAGTCAAAATGGGGGAAACTGTCACTTCTTCCCTTTAAAAAAAGCTAGAAATTAAAGAATTATTTGATAATCCTATCAAGCTTTTCTTCAGAAAAAGGCCAAGCAGGTCATCTTTCTGGATACCTTTCTAGGAGAAAATAAGTTTTCCTTCCTCGCATTTTTCCCTTATCTTTCATTGCGGTGGGTTCTGTGTAATGATTTCACTATCTACTTAGATGTGAAAGCAAGTATGTCTCCTCTTACAGGGAAGGCAACATGGAAGAATCAGCCATTCGAGTAGGCTTTGTCACCTACAACAAGGTGTTACACTTCTATAACGTGAAAAGCTCACTGGCACAGCCACAAATGATGGTTGTCTCAGATGTGGCAGATATGTTTGTGCCACTCCTTGATGGTTTTCTGGTGAACGTGAATGAGTCCAGGACAGTTATTGCCAGGTAACAGAAATTGATTTACAATGTTTGTAGTAAACATCTTGTTTGGTAGACTCAAGTGTTGCATTTAAAAGTGTTATGGTCACCGCTTATTTGTCATGTTATTCACCTAGAAGTCACTCCATGTATTTTAACTTCCTATACTCTTTTGAGTTTAAGCTGGCAAAGTAGAATGGAAAAATTCATGTGGTAAGGGTATATTTGGCTTACAGACCAGCTTGGCAGAGGGTATATATGAGGGGATTTAGTGCAGAAGGGCATTTCTGGGGGAAAAAAAAAGAACAAAATAAAACACAACTAGAATGATGCAAAGTAGAAATAGTAAGAATACTGAATCACTGTCTGTAAGGCAACTGCCTAAATAACTGTAAACTATGACAACAGTGGTGTCTAATTTTGGTTCTGTGGAGAAAACTGAATGAGTTGATAGAGAAGATAAAATCTAGACAGAAAGCAAGAGAAATTAGCAAAGTTTTGGCAAACTACTTAATGTGATACTTGAACTGTAATTAAACTATGGTGAGTAGCTAACTACGCTTTGGGAACTAGATATGGCACTGCATGTTTTTAAAGAAAATTTCTGTCTTGTAGTGCATCAACAAGCATAAATACGAAACTGTGGATTAAAGCTATTAATCTTTGAATAGTACACAGGATGCTGGGCAAACAGAAGTCAAGTGTCACTAGTCTTTCCTAAGAGTTTACTTACCAATATGTATTGAAATATATTGAAAGGGCAGGAATACAGAAGAGCTGTTGGAGTAGATATCCGTTAAGGCTATACAGCAAGCACTGAGAATATGGATGAGCGAAGCCAATGAAGAGTGACAAACCATCATTTCTTTCACAGATAAACAGCGAGATGCCAAATAGTGCAAAAATGGTGCAAATTTACAGACATGCTAGGGATTTCTGTTTAAACCACCTCAGTCTCATATGAACTGTTTGGCTTTTCCAGTTAAATTGAATTCCTCCTTTTTCTTGTTCTTTGCTAGTTTGCTGGACCAGATTCCAGAAATGTTTGCAGACACCAGAGAAACAGAAACTGTTTTTGCACCTGTGATTCAAGCAGGGCTGGAGGCACTGAAGGTTAGTAAATGCATTGTCATGGCCTATTGTTTTCAGTCTGAGTACTAAGAAGTTCATATTCTGCTAACACACACTAATAAAACAATTCTAAACTTTTTCATAAGTTTCCTTGTGGTAGATGTGTTACATGTAGGGAATACTTTGCTCGTTCTTAAGTGCATGTACCTCCGGTTCTAAGTAGCTATCTATTTGTTCTCTACCCAATTTTTTTAAATAATTTTTGTTCAAAGTACAAGACGTGTGGCTTAATCTCAGTTGTCTGGCTGGGTTTTTGCTTTGAACAGCTTACAGAACCTACCCCCCCCCCCCCCCCCGCCCCGCAAAAAAAAAAAAAACTCAATCAAAAAAACCCCTCCAGCGTTAAAACCAGGTGCTGGAGTCTGTCATGTCCCATAGAGGAGTTCTGTAGCATGATGTCTTTCTAATCCTGTGCTTGAAGCTCTAGTATAATCTTAAATAAAAGGCGAGAACGCAATCTGTTGAAATTGCCCACACTAATATGTTAACCAAGTAAACCTTTCCTAAAGTTCTTCCATTCCAGTACTTCATCCAGATACTTACATGCATGATCTAACTCTGACTTGTATATACTGATCGAACTGATTGCCTGTATGATTCCATCCAGAACTGTTCATATAGCTCTATTTGTCTGTCATATAAATTCCTTAGAAGTCTCTCTTAAACTCAGTTTTCATGACAGTTGTTCAATCAAGAAATGATATAAATTGCTAATGGATTGTATATGTACTGCATGTATCAGAGAAAATAACCTACTAAACATTAGCTAGTGTTGGCATAGGTTACTGAACTAAAATTAATGATCTGTTGAAGCTCAGATTACAAAATCCTTTGCCATTTCTGTGAATCTCTTCCTTTCCCACAAACTCAGTAGCTGCAAATTGGAGAAGAAAGCAATCTAACATGTTTGTGCAAAACCTTCTTTATCTGAGTCCTGCTTACTGCTCTGTCTCCTTGAAGCCAGTCCTTTTCTCCCTCCCATGGAACTAGCACAGGTGCAGTAGAACTGAAAGTTGCTTTTCTGTAACTGGGCAGTAAGCTGTGCTCCCTGTGTTGGATACCACTGAAGTAACCGAGTGGTCACTGAGCCTGTGTGTCTGACAGAGTGCCTTCCTGACAAAGCAATGAAGTAATGAGGATGCCTGAAAATTTGTTGTTGAATCACAGTCTCCCTCACAATTTGTATAAATGTTTCTAACCTGTGCTATTGCACTTGCTTCCTGCAGGCAGCTGAGTGTGCTGGCAAGCTCTTCATTTTCCACACCTCTCTGCCCATCGCAGAGGCCCCAGGGAAGTTAAAGAACAGGGATGATAAGAAACTGATCAACACAGATAAAGAGAAGGTAATAATGACTTGTGTGATGCTTATGTTATAGGTCTATATTATACTCTTTATGGGATAAAATAACTTTGAAGCAGCATTAAAAATATTACAAGGGTAGCACATAATGTAAACAATCCAGGTAATATCTTTTAACATTGCACTTTTATCTTCTGTTCTCAAGCAGAGCTGTGTAGATTTCACATCATAAGGACACCTCTGGTATGAGAACAAGAAGGGATAGATCTAGATTCTTATAGGGGATAAAATACCATAGCTGGTTTAAGGTAAATGTGCTGAACTTACGATTAAAGCAAGATGTGTAGTAATTTTTGTAATATTCAACAGTTCTTCAAAGGCAGGGTCAGGAAGAATTTATATATTTTCCTGAAGAAAGACTTAAAGTATAAAAGTGTATTGACTGAGACTATAAACTGGATCTTACTTTCCTTTTCTTACTACAAACTTCTGATCTCATCTCTGACTTCCTTTCTTAGACTTTGTTTCAACCACAGACAAGCTTTTACAGCAATTTGGCCAAGGACTGTGTGGCCCAGGGCTGCTGTGTGGATTTGTTCCTATTTCCAAACCAGTATTTGGATGTGGCGACACTAGGTGTAGTGACTTACCAGACAGGAGGCTCTATTTATAAGTATGCGTATTTCCAGGTAAGAGTGACAGTGACTAAGACAGGTATTTGATCTAAATAAGAATTATTGTTTATTTTCATAGTGTGAATTGTAGTGAACAAGTACTTCTTTGGAAACAAATTGCTACTTAAATTTCAAGATTTTCACCAAAGCTGCTTTCTTAGCTTTATGTCTTTGCACAAAATGTCTCAATTAAACAAAAACAACAAGAAAAGCTATGCTGTTACCTTTTAGCAAAATATTTTATTAGCAGGGCACTCGGTGCTGTATGATGGTTGATTTTTAGAGTAAGACTGCAGGAGATAGTATCTGTTTTAAAATTACTTTATGGTTTATGGAGCAGCTCTGATTTATGGGAGTACGAAACTTGAATTATTGCTTGTGTTCTAGCTGGAGACAGATCAGGATAGGTTCCTGAATGACTTGAGAAGAGATGTCCAGAAAGAAGTGGGATTTGATGCTGTAATGAGAGTGCGCACGAGCACAGGTGGGTGTTAGCATGAATGTGTCTTAATAAATTGACTACTTCAAGCATGTCATATGGGAAGTAACAGATTTTTCCCTGATTTAGAACATCTTGAGACTAGGCTATGCAAAAAGCTCTGCTAAAGCTTTGAAATTCTAAGACTTTCCTCAAGACTGAGCAAAGATCACTGCTGAAATCTGTCAATAGAACTTAGTGTTGACGATGACAGGATTTTCAGGGCTCCAAAGTCTTGTTATTGAAAATTGTGATTAATGTTGTTTGTTTTTTTTCTTTTTTAGGTATTCGAGCAACTGATTTTTTCGGAGCTTTCTATATGAGCAACACAACTGATGTAGAGATGGCAGGTTTGGACTGTGATAAAACAATCACAGTGGAATTCAAGCATGATGACAAACTGAGTGAAGACAGTGGTGCGCTCCTTCAGGTGAGGGGGGAGGCTTTTTAGGAGAAAGAATTGAGCTGACAGCTTAGAATTGTCAACAAAATTGTCAACAAAACTGTGTAAAGGAGGAACCAGATCTCAACTGGAGAGTGTGCCAGTTGCAGAAGAGGATGAGGTTGCTCTGAACTGAATTATTAGACACTACTTCAAGGAACTGTTCATTCTTTCTTTCTGCCCCTTACCTTTCAGCATATGTGTTCTCAGGGTGACCTGGACTGCTTCAAACTACAGTCCATTTTCTGAGACCAGTTCCCTTAAAACAAACTGCTAACATTGCTGCTTGTTATCTTTCATTGACTCTGATTCTTAGCATATGCTTTTAGCTTATTATGCAAGTCTTTTACATAATTATCTTATTTGTTTAGGCATCTGAGTCCTAGTTTTTAATTAAATATATTCAAACCTTGCATTTCTTATTGTAGCAGGACCTCATTTTTCTATATCCTGGCACTTTTGTCTCCTACAGTGTGCTCTGCTATATACAAGTTGTGCAGGACAGCGACGACTCCGCATTCACAACCTCTCCCTAAACTGTTGCACGCAGCTTGCTGACCTCTATCGAAACTGTGAGACAGACACGCTCATCAATTACTTGGCTAAATATGGTAAGGGTAAATATGGTAACAAGAATTGCAACCTTTAACTTTGTTAAAATGCCTGTTGTCGTACAATGACACCTGTGTATTCTCTTGGCATCAAATGTCAGGTGGCAATCCTGATACTTCAGTCATTTATGGGAAAGAGCGTAAAGCAATGGATGATAGTATTGTTGCTTAGGACGAGAGGTGCAAATAGAGCGTGTAGGCTTATCCTTCATAAAAATTCTTGTCTAAATTTTTTTAATAAAGGTTTGTTTTGGCAACTGTCTGAATTCATCCATGTATTTATTTTTGGACTGGTTTAGTTTGTTCTTTAACTGTTCCAGAATTTTGCTCTGGAAGTAGGAAATGGTAGCCTTTGCTCATAGATCTGAGTTAAAAATCGTACTTTTATGTGTTGTACCCTATTTACCCCTTCGGGTTTGCAGTAAAAACCTACAAATCCAGCAGAGATTGAGATGTGTATGTTTATTGCTATTAAAATCTAATAAACAGTCCCTTTTCAGTCCATTAAAGAAAAATGGTTAGGCTATAAAAGGAGGTTTTATAGTACCCCCTGCTTTTGAGTATGATTAAGTGTATTTTAAAGTACATGGGAGATAGAGTTGAAGAATATGTAATAAAACGGAGTAAATGAGCTGCTACAGATCTTCTGTAGGAATGTGTCATCTCTTTCCCACAAGTTTGAAGGGGAGGGGAAAAAAGACTTTCATAAACAATAGTTGTTTAGATTTGCTTTGTGGAAGTAGTGTTGGGCTTTTTATTATTTATGAGCAATCACTTGATAGCTGTCTGTCTCTTTCCACTTTTTGTGCAGCGTATCGTGGAGTTCTGAGTAGTCCAGTAAAGACTGTACGTGATGCACTGATCAACCAGTGTGCCCAGATCCTAGCTTGCTATCGAAAGAACTGTGCTAGTCCCTCTTCTGCTGGCCAGGTAAACTCTGATGCTTTCACTTGAACCACAGGCTCGGGTATTAAAAGGTGATGAGAGAGTCTTCCTACCTAACCTACTCAAAAAGTCAATTGGTTTGCTCAGCAGAAATTTGCAAAGAGAAGACTCGGGGAAGTAGAGAGACTGCAAGTAAAACTGTAGTTGAGAATGGCTTCTTGGACATCTGTCTGGAGCCCAGAAAGCACTGCCTGCTCCGGGGAAAAGTTTTTTGTGTTATTTTTGCAAGTCCATGATATAATTAGACTGTCAGCTTTCACTCCTTGTAGCTGTACCACACTTTGCTGGTTCATGCAAGTCTCTTTTTGTCAAACATAAGCTTATTCAGCAAGATAGCTGACCAACTTCTGTTCATGGCTTGTAGCTGATCCTCCCTGAATGCATGAAGCTGCTTCCTGTGTACTTGAATTGTGTGTTGAAGAGTGATGTCCTTCAGCCTGGTCCGGAGGTCACAACGGATGACCGTGCCTACATTCGTCAGTTAGTCACATCCATGGATGTGGCAGAAACAAATGTTTTCTTTTATCCCAGGCTTTTGCCCCTGGTGAGTAATTCAGGATATCCTTACCACTTTGAGACTTGCTGTTGTCTTGACTTGTCGTAAGGGCTGGCCTTTGTATTTTAGCAAGGGAAAGCAATTTCAGAGGGATTTGGGATCTGCCATCTGTTGGGGTAGTTCACTTAATTCCACTTGGTGGTAGATGCATTACTGCATGTTGTGAATTTGCTGGGGGATTTTTTTCTAAGCTCTGAGGCTGTGACTAGCAGCAAAGACAACACTTTTGACCCTTTCATAGTCTTTTAAAAGTCCTAAAGCTTCTTGTAACTTTATGTAGTAATTTTCATCATTGCAGGACAATCCACGTACTATTCTGACGTTTCAGTACCATAGTTGCTGGAATAACACTAACAACTAATTACATTCCTACTCCCGGAGGCAATATTGGAACTGCAGAGTAATTTCACGGCAGCCTTATGTTCTCTTTTGCTAACCAAGAGTCTCTGATCTGTTTGTGTGTTGCGTTCAGTTAGAAAACTAAGCTAAGGAAGATGATATTTCAGTCACGGCTACTGCAGTGTTATGAGTCCTAGAAATGAGAAAACCACTGGAGTCTTAGTGGCAGAAACTTTCAGGATTTCATAAGATGTTCTTGTTTTATAATGTTGATTTTATTTTATTTTTTATTTCACTCTAAAACAGACCAAAGCAGATGTTGACAGTGACTCCTTGCCAGCAGCAATCCGGAACTCAGAGGAACGTCTCTCCAAGGGTGACATATACCTGCTGGAGAACGGGCTGAACATCTTTGTGTGGGTGGGAGTCAACGTGCAGCAAGGCCTGATCCAGAACCTCTTCGGAGTGTCATCCTTCAGTCAGATTAGCAATGCCTTGGTGAGCTGGCTGGCAGTGCGGGAGCTAGTGTCTGTGATAGTCACCCAAAACTTAAAACAATGAGAAAGCAAGTTGAGAAAATAGTGTTAAATTTTTCATACTAGAAACGAGAAGCGCAGGTATGTGAAACTAGTGAAGATGTCCCTAGTCTGGGCATGTCAGCCATGCTTTTGCCTAGCTTTATTTGACAAGCCATGTTTCCACTGACAGCGCGGAGAACAGTTGATATGTACATATCAGAAAGACTGTATGTTAGTTGGGGGTAGATACACCTCACCTCTATGTGATATGAAAAAACTGTGTAGTTTTGTTTAACGTGGCTTTACTTCATGTGGCTAATGGGGATTGGATATCTTTCATTACAGAGTACCCTGCCTGTCTTGGAAAACCCCTTTTCAAAGAAAGTACGATCTATTATTGACATGCTTCAAGTGCAGAGATCCCGCTACATGAAGGTAAAAATGTTGTCCTTCATTTGTAGCTTAAAATCCCCTTCCCTTTTAGCAGAGCAGGTGATGCCTGGTAATGCTGCAATCTGAACTTTTTCTTCCTGATCTCATAAGTGTGATTCAGATACGAAGTTTTCAAGGTTCTGAAAAAAAATTTGGTACTAGTTTTGGAGTTCTATGCTTGCCATAGTTCTGAAACTAAATTTTTTCAGACCTGTTATAATATACTACTGTACAAACCACAGAAGTGAGAGCACATAAGCCATATATGCTGTCATTCTGATTTAGCTTTTTGCTCTTTTTTACAAGAACATTAATTCTAACTGCTCACTGTTGGTTTTGTTCTTGCTTTGTTTTTTGCAGTTAATAATTGTGAAGCAAGAAGATAAGCTGGAAATGCTGTTCAAACACTTTCTAGTGGAGGACAAGAGCCTGAGTGGGGGGGCTTCATATGTGGACTTCCTGTGTCATATGCACAAGGAGATTCGGCAGCTACTGAGCTAGAGGAGGGCGCGGTGCTGGAACTCAGCAGTGACATTTCGGTCTCCACTAATGACCTGATAAGAAGGCCCAGCGCCCTCAAAAAGGACAACATAGAAATCTGTACAATTCCATAATTTTTAATACACATTGCATAAGCAGAAATCCTTTCAACCTCTCCCAGTCCCGTATGAGAGATGAAAAATTTTCCTGGTGAGGGCTGAAAAAAAAAGAAAAGGCCTTTGATACCAGGTCTTTTACTTGTATCTAAATTGTTTCCTGTGCTTGGCAGGAGTTCACCCCCCCACCCCATGCTCGCTAATCCTGTCGTAATGAATGTAGTTTTTTTTCAGTTCACTGTACATGATTCAACATTGGGTGAAAAAGCGATAACTCTTCAAAACTTCTGGTAGTTGCTGTGTGTTTGTATGGGCGCGTGTGCATGCTCCAAGTGTGAAGAGGATGCACAGGGGGAGGCCAAGAGGCAGGTCAGGTGATGGGAGCTGGAGCAGCCAAACATTTTGTGTCTCCTTCTCTTAAGAAGGAGACATGGCGTTGCAGAGCACAGGTGTATCATGTGGCTGTCTGAACCAGAAATCCATGAAAAAGGAAATGAGTGGTAAGCCAGGAGGCAGCAGGGCAAACTTATTTCCCCAATCTTTCCTGTACTAGAAGTTGCTGTGCAGATCTGTAATGGAATACGTAAGAGTTCAGTGAGCAACAATCATCAGCTTCTGAACAGCGCAGGGGTAGAGACGGTGCTTCCTTGTTGGTGTGTGTGGTGACTCCTTTCCTTCTCACTGCACGGCTCTGTAATGTCCTACTCAATCCATGTTTCATGGCCTCTCCTGCAGAGCTTACCTATCTATCCAGATGGTGGTAGGAACAAAAGCCTCTTAACCTTAAGCAGAAAATACTTTTAACAAGGTGGTGTGGGGCTGTGTAGGAAATGGATGATAAGGAATGGCCATCTTCAACCATATTATTATGAATTATAGCAAACAAGCAGGAATTTGAGTTATACTGATGCAAATTTGAGTCTGCTTTGTACCCTGGATACAAGGAAGGGGATATAAAGACTAAGATTTAGACTGTACTGTAGCAGGTACTGCAAGTACCTGATTTCGGTTATTGAAAGCATCTGGGCTCTGAAGAGTTTCATTACTGGATGTTTATACCCTCCCCCATTCTACCTACTGATCAGCTTGCACAAGACCTTTTTATAAGCCTGTTTGTTAAACTGAAATACCTCAGACAGATTAATCCATCCACTTTGGCCACTCTGCTGCTCCATTCTGCAAGGGTGGATGAGAAGACTCCTGCAAAGAGGGAGCGAGTGTAAATCAAATTCAGAATTCTAAGGGCTTCGTTTATTCACTTTTGAAAGGGGGCTAGTATATTTTAGCTTGAACGCTTAACAAGTGTTCTTACAATACCCCAGAGTAGTGCTACCAATAGCACTAAAAGTGGAAGGAAGAATGTGGGTGGATTAGAGAACGTATTATCTGGGCTTGATATTTCAGAGGAAAGTCCTTGTTAAGATCAGAAGAATATCTGGCTGTGGTTTTAGTTCTGTATCCTGTAGCATGTATATAAATCCATTTTTTTCTTCTAATGCTGCTAGTTTGTCTTCCCTCCCATCACTACACAGAAAGGGGAATATGAAAATTGCGATGGAGAAACTCTTTCAAGATGTAGTTGACAGAACCTTCAAGCGTTTTTGTATGAATGTGGCTGACTTTTTACTCCGCGTACTGCCTCCAACCAAAAAATCGAGAGGATTTTTAACCAGAGAGGAAAAACAACTTCCTGGGAATATAAGGCGCAGCAACCACAGACTTCCACAAATACTAATTTCTAGTATTAATATTGGGGGGTTTGGGGGGTGGAAATGAAATCATAAATGAACCTTTCTTTTTCTTCACCTGTTTTTCCAATGCATCTTTTAATTTGTAAAGAAATAAAAATATATTAAGATGTATTTTATGTCATTGTTAGTAAATAAACACTGCTTATTTTTCCAAACCCTGTATTTTGCGGGAGGGAGGAAAGGGGAAGGGCTGAAGTCCAGCTGATTGATCCTTTACAATCTTCTGATGACCAAGTTCAGTCTTTTTTTATTCCCAGTGAATGATAAGAAATTCAACAAGAGTCAACAGACAAAAAGTGTTGTTTAGTCAGATCAGTGTTTGTTTCCTTAGATGATTGTTTATTAACTTTCTGCCTCTTCTGAACTTTTGAAGAGATTTCCCTGTTCTCTAACACAGCTTGAGTCTGATTTGGGGTTTTCTTGGTCTGCTTGGAAAGTTTTACCTATGCCTTGGGACAATGGTAACTTAGAGACTTCTGCAGCCTTAGTTTTTCAGAGAAATAGAGCTCCTCTTTCAGAAATGAGATACCAGGGAAGTTGGGTGGAGGGTTTTTTCTTACGGAAGGGGGTCGGGGGGGGGCAGGGAGGAGTGTGCTAATTGCAAAAATAAAGTTCAGAGTGAACTGGCAGTGTAACTTGACTGTAGCCAAGAACATTGATATTGTACCTTACAACAATCTATACGAAAGCACAAGACAGTCATTGCTAAATATCCGGTGACACTCAGTTTTCTGTAGAATATTTTTGAGATTACTCACCTACAGAATGTACATTATGTCCAGAATCTGCTACTGAACTGATACATTGCAATAATGATCGGCCTTGTGTGTGTTGTACTTTAATGGTGTGGAGTAGATTGTGCTTGGGGCCATCTTTGTGGCAGGACCCCTTCCCATGCCTGTGGGCATTGCCTGGCCACAGCCATGTCTTGGCATTCTGTCCTGGTGTGAGCAGAGGGGCTGGGGGGGTGGCATGGGGCTGGTGGCCTTTCCCCACTGACGCCGTGCACTGCCAGCACCCCACTCCTCAAAGAAAAAGGATTCTTCAAAGAATACTTCTTTGTCTGTATCGGTTATAAGTATTGTGATTAGGATTAAGTTATCTCTTAAGGAATGCATTTTGAAGCTTTTAGCTTCTAGCACACTTTTTGATTTTTGTAGTGTAGGCCAAACTCAGTTTTGCAGGTACCCGTTTCCCATTTACAGATTATTTTAACACCAAAGGTTGGTACAGAAGAACAGCTTTGAGGGAACTTCACACCAACCTGTAGATATTAGAAAAAACCACCCATAGTTCTGTCACTAAAATGCGTTTTCTGTTCCCCGCCCCCCGCCACGTTCCTCAGCAGGAGCCCAACTCGCCGTGCTGTCCCGCACCCTCTGACGCCCCGCTCGCCGCCGCAGCCGCTGAGGGCACGAAGTGACGGGAGGGGCGAAGGGCGGTACCGGCCCCCGGCGGCCGTTGCGGCCGTTGGGCGCGCGCCCCGTGACGGAACGCCGCCCGAGGGCGGGGCCCTTGCGGCCGCTTCGCGGGGCGGGGCCGGCCCAGGGCGGCGGGCATGGGTGGCGGCAGGCCGGGCGGCGCGGGGTGGCGGGGGCCCGCTCCCCTCTGGCTGGCGCTGGTGCTGGCCTGGGGCGCGCGGGCCGCGCTGGCCGCCGAGGGGCCGGGGGCGGCGGAGAGGGAGGCTGGACTGGCGGACGCGGCGGAGCCGTGTGGGGCGGAGGGGTGGGCGCAGGATGCCGTCCCGCCGGGCGCGGCCTTCGTCGCCGCCGCTTCGTACCGCGGGCCCGGCAACAACGACACGCGGAGCAACAAGGCGCTGCCCATCCTGCTGTGGTGGAGCGGCAGCCTCTTCCCCCACTTCCCCGGCGACACGGAGCGGATCGACTGCCCGCGCGGCTCCTGCCTGGTCACCCGGAGCCGGAGGGTGGCCCGGCACCGCCGCACCAAGGCCCTCATCTTCTACGGCACCGACTTCAGGGCCTACGAGGCGCCGCTGCCCCGCCTGCCCCACCAGACCTGGGCGCTCTTCCACGAGGAGTCCCCCATGAACAACTACCTGCTCTCGCACCCGCCCGGCATCCAGCTCTTCAACTACACGGCCACCTTCCGCCGGGAGTCCGACTACCCCCTCACGCTGCAGTGGTTGCCCGGCGTGGGCTACCTGCGGGGCCCGGCGGTGCCGCTGGCCGAGAAGGACGAGTGGCGGCGGAAGGGCTACGGCCCGGTGCTGTACATGCAGTCCCACTGCGACGTCCCCTCAGACCGGGACCGCTACGTGCGGGAGCTCATGAAGTACATCCAGGTAGGCGGGGTGCGCGGGGAAGCCGTGGCAGGGGGTTGCTGTAGGAGCTGGGCCTGCCCGGCTGCTCCCCTCCAGCTCCTTTTTTTAATGGGGTGTGTTTGTCCTTGTTTCTAGCCAAGACGCGACTCATAGCGGGATGCATGCTGACTGCGAGCTGGACAGAAAAAATAGTTGTATTCCTTCCCAAAGCGTGGTCTAGACTGCACCGCATGCCAGTAGGTAGGCCTGATGGTAGCTGTTAGCGGTGGACTTGGCCAGACTCGGGATCAGCCACAACTTGGGCTAAGCCTGAGTAAGCTTGGTCCTGTGGAGCAAGCGCTAGAAGCTGCTGAAATCTCTGGACCTTAAAGTTAGTGTATGGGAAGGCTGTCCACTTACAAGCCTTCCTCCTGTTTGAATGTATAAGCCTGCAATAAAAAGATGGGTTGCTGTGTTTCTAGAATCTGCTTCTTATCTGCGCTGTGGTAGGACCATGTTATTCTTATGGTGGTTTGTACTGTATGGAGAGTAGCTTCAAAAGCTGAAATAATGTAGTTTCTTTCAAGCAGAAAAAAGGTTAACTGCTTTTTCTTTTTCTTAAAATTATGAAGAATAGTAGATTAGAAAAAAAAACAAACACCAAACCCATGTGTTTTTAGTCTTTATCTGAAACATCTTTGTCCTAGCTATTTCTGCTGTTTCTATTAGTAGGGATTCATTTATTGTGCAGGTTTATCGTCTACTCAATAGCGAGGCAAAGACAGAATAGTTTTTAAACTATGACTGTATATTGTCAAAATATGAAGCAGATTACAGATCAAGTATATTGTCTTTCATTTTTAGACAGTATTCTTCTAGCTCCCTGCATCAGTTTTTCTCAGTCTAACAAATGGAAATTTTTTGCCAGCCTGCTAAGACTGGCAGAAACTGTGTATAATAACTGTTTGGAAAAGTTTTTGGTCTCTGTTAAGTAAAAAGATGACTTTTAAATTAACATAGAGAGAGTTGAGTGCCCTTCCTTACCTCCTGATTTCCGATTTATCTGGTAATAAATACATTTTTGGGTGACATCTTCTTTTCTGTGCGCTCCCCCATCCCTTAATCTGTAGCATAGTTTATGCTGCTTTGGAAACTGAGTACTCATTTTCCTCTAAAGCTGTTAGAATTGGGACTCTAGGAATAGTCGCAAGGGAAAGAATTTGTAGTGAAAGTGAAGCTAAACTAGGGTAGCTAGGAACTCATCAAAGTTAGGAATTTTACAAGAACTACAAGCTCTGAAAATGAGCTCCGGGCAAACAAATCACTTTGTAAAGATGCCGGTTGTTATTTTAGGTTGACTCCTATGGGAAATGCCTGCATAACCGTGAGCTTCCCAGTGAGCGACTGAGAGACACTTCTACAGCCACTACAGAAGATTCTGAATTTATGGCTTTTATCGCCAGGTACAAGTTTCATCTGGCCTTGGAGAATGCCATATGTGACGACTACATGACAGAGAAGCTGTGGCGTCCAATGCACCTGGGTGCTGTCCCAGTATACCGAGGCTCCCCAGCTGTGCGGGACTGGATGCCAAACAACCTCTCCATCATTCTTATAGATGACTTTGAAAGCCCCCAAGAGCTGGCAAAATATCTTGATTTCCTGGACAAGAATGGAGAGGAATATATGAAGTATCTCGAGTATAAAAACCTTGGTGGAATCAAAAACCAGTTCTTGCTAGAGAGCTTAGAGAGGCGGGAGTGGGGTGTGAATGACATGACTCTGCCCAATTACCTGAATGGCTTCGAGTGTTTCGTCTGTGACAGCGAGAACACCCGAGTCAAAGAGGAGCAGGAACACAAAAAGTCCCGTGGGAAAATCCCAGCTCCCAGACCTCGCATAGCTCAGTTCAAGCACATGGGATGTCCTATGCCAACCCCTGGGTTTGGAAGTGTTGAAGACCTCTCTGGAGGAGACAGGTAATGTACCAATGCTATGCTTTTTGGAGGAAAAAAAAGCTTCAAATAATAGTAGCTGTAACTTTTAATAATGCTTTGTAGTTAAAGGATCTCTTAATACAACTCCAGTTACGCTTTATGTCTTGTGGGTGGTACGGTAGTTTTGCAAATATTGTGTAACACTGAGGCTGAAAAAGAGGCTTGGGTGGTGGTATTGGTTAGTGGTTGAATGAGGAGTGTGAGACACCCATAATAAATGGCATGTGACCCTGGGCAATGTGGTTATCCTTTGTCTGTCTTAGCCTCTTTGCTTGTTTGGAGGAGGGATGTTTTTCAGTACAGTGATGGTAAAGCACTTGGTAGTCCTTGAGTGAAAGAAGCTCTATACCTCACAGCAAGGTACTGCATTAAGAATGGGGTTGCCGCTGTTCAGCGCAGGCCTGGTTAACTTACGTTGACTTCAGAGCAGAAGTAGGTTCACCCAGAATAGTTTACAAGACTTTTTTTTTAATTTGTGTGACGAAATTCTGGCTTGTGTTGAAGGACAGCACCCCATTTGTTTAGGAGACGGACCTTGCAGGACAGAGAATGGCTTGAGTAGTTTCTTGTCCCCTTTGTGCACAAGGATTGCTAGTGTTGCTGGAATCTCCTAGGCCTGGAGCCCAGTATTAGCCATCTGTAGTGTGAGCTGCCCTGAGGTCTGTCAGCAGGGAAATAAGCACACCAACCCTCAGGCGACCTCTTCTGACAGGCAGAATAGAGTTTTGTTTGCATGGTTTGCTTTATCCTTAGTATTTATACTTGCATTGGCACAAAACAAGTCAGTGCTTGGGTACCCAAACCTTGAGGTTTTTTGTTGACAGTGTTTGAAGTTGCAGTTGCTGGAAGGAAGGGTTCTTGCAGTTCATAAACACACAGAAAGTGTGTGTACTTTTTGTAGTGCATATTACTAGTGTAACACGTTTGGATCCCCTAGGTTTGTAATTTTTCTTTGCGTTTCCTGCAACAATTTGTCTTTTTTAGGCAGTTACTCAAATGCATGCAATTCACTTTCTATAAGCCATCAGACAACCATCATAAAGATAAACCCTCAGTCATAGCAGATCTTGCCTATATTCGTAGCTATCTTGTCACCAAAGATTTCAATGTTCTGATATCAGTCCCACTGTAGTATTAAGTTAACAACTTTTTGAAAATACTGGGAAGATCTCATGCACTACCCTGAAGGAAGTTGTCGATATATTGTATCCCAGTTTGTATCAGTTTACAGCTTTGTTAATAATTTCCTAGACTAAGGAATGGAATGCTTAGGAGTGTTAAAGTGTTAGAAGAAACAGTATGTTGAAAATGTAGAATCCATCATTTCAAGTACTGTAACCCAGAACTAAGTTCCATGTGGATATGAAGCTCTAAGAGAGTCTTTTATTACGTTATCCATCCACAAAAAAGTGTGAAGAATTTTGTAAGTGTGGGGAGTTACTTCCTATGTTTGGACACTTTCGAAAATGGTCAACTGAAATTAAAAAAGGAAAATAAGCCTGCGGCCATTCAGGTTCTTTAGGAAATGCCTATTTTACAAAACTTGCAACATTTGTCACTAAAAAGCATTTTTCACAGTACAATTAATTCTCGTATTGACTAATTGAAAAAGTATGCTTATAAGTAAAAAGGGCCCATAATACTTTGTTTTCTGTTGGTTGGTGGATTTATTTGAGCTTTTTTATAGTAATACCTTTTCTCAGTTTCAGTAACAAAATGTGCTTTTCCCTTGTAGCATGCTATGGAGCATCCTATTCTATGAGTATTCTCTACTTTTCCGCAGATTTTCTTTTGCTTGAGCAGCAGATGGCAGTAGAGAAACACCTTTGAAGGCACAGCATGGGTGCCCACGCCACTTACTTGCAAGCTGAGGTACTCCATCGTTCTATGCAGTGGTCATCAGCAAGGAGTTTTGAACAGTTGGTCCATAATCCAAGCTACAGTTGCATCCCACAGAAATTTCCATGTTTCACTGAACCATGGTGTGTTATTCTCCCCATGTTTATAGATATGAGATGTGCCTGGCAAAATTATACCAGGGAAGCTTTTGCGTTGTCTGCTATCTACTTTAGAAAGATATGTATCTATACCTTCCAATGTGTGATGAAGGGGATGTCCAGTGAGATACAGTGGTTTCTCTCTTGTAAGCATCTGAGCTTTCACCATTTCTATCTCCAAAATGGAAGATGATTACTTAGAATTGTAAATGGTGTGACAGTAGCATAAAATTGCCACCAAAGCATTAGCTAAACATGCTCATATTTTGTCAGTTTGACAGTAATATTATGTCAACAATATGATCAGTTTAAATGACTGTCTGTTTAATTGACTGAGACAGTCAATTGTGTATTTTGTTACTTTAGAAAACACGGTGGAAAAATGATGCAGGCCTAGTGGGGTTACAGGTGATAGAATTATGCACTGTACAAGGTGTGACTATAAATGTACATTGTGATTTTTAGGTTCTGGGGGCTTCTGGAACTCAGAGAACAACAAAGACATTTGGAGTTTATATATTTTTTAGAGCAAGTACCCAATTACAGTATGGTTACCCTGTGCATCTGCATGCTCTGTAACCCTTGTTCCCAGGTGTAATTTGTTTTTAGGGTTGGCAAATGTGCTGAATTAACAGAACTGTTGCATCATAATCTTTCTCTGTGTAGGTACATGTTGCTGGAGCACATTATTATACCTTCACCTTGCTGTCCTTTAGCTCTAAGTGTGGTGATGTGGTTCCTAAATCCTTATGCTTGCAGCCTCACTTGTGTTTGGACTTCTGGGCTTCACACCCAAATAAGCTTCAGAAGAAAGGCTGTAGAACAGCCATTTGTATGTGTTAGGTTATGGGTCGGTTGCTATAATCTGTTGAATTCTTGGCTGCTTTGCACAGAAAATAGCGAGTTACAGTGCTAGTGATGAGTAGAGCATCTGTTTAGTAGGAACCGGAATCTCCAATTATTCTTGGACTCTCATGTTTGTGAAATGTTTGATTTGTTTCATTGATGAGGATTCATTTTCCAAAAGTGGGGTGTTTGAGAGGGTAACTATAAGAAGACTAAGTGACAATACCTTTCCAGTTACCTAAACAGTTTTCACCTGTGGTAGCATGAGAAAAGAGAAGCCAGTGTGCCTTTGATAAAGCAATATTTTCAAACCATCCTGGTTTTGCTAGGTCAAAGTCACGGTTTATTTATGACAAGAGGAAAACCAGCTAAGAAGTGTATCAGATTTGCCACATGTACACAGTAAGGTGTGTCTTGCAATAGAATCCAGTAATCATCCAGGATTAAAGATAGATCTGTATCTCATGGTAATAACATTTAGGGTGTATGTAGTTGGTAGTTTCAGGATATTTGTACATTCCTGATCATCCTGGGGTACCAATTTTTCACAAGTTACAGAATCAGAGTGAAATTATTTTCTTAAAAATCAATAACAGCAATGTAAAAAGAAAAATACCAAAGTATTCTTATTTAATGTTTTTGACAAAAGTCTTCACTTGGATACTGGAATTCCTTTCAGTGGTGTTTTCATAGAGTTCAGCTGGTAAACATTTTATTTTTTCTGTTACCTACTGCCACTTGTGTCTAGTACTTAATGCAAGTATACTCATTTTCCTAACATATGCCATTATTCAATGCTGTAAAAAAACAAGTAATGCATCTTGGCAGTCCTTGAACAAAGGTTAATTAATTTAGCTGGTAAGCAGAGTGATCTCACAGTATGTCCAAGTGCTGCATTTTAGAAAGGAACCTTTTGGCAGACTTTTTTTTTTTTTTTTTTAATGCAGAAGTAAGCCTCTGTCTATGATCCTTCACATTGTAATCTATCTTAAAAGGTTTATTTTGAGGTTTTTGGTGTACGCTACAGAAATGTCCCACCGCAGATGATGCTGTTGACCACCAAACACTAATTCCCATGGGATACAAGTTGTATAGTGCTCTACAAAGAAAGCGACTATGACATGTTGTGCGTTCCTTTTGGGCTTCCTGGACTAGTGGGTGAAATCTGCTTCTGGGTAGTGCAGCTGTGCTTGGTTTAATATATGATGTATAGAGTGAATGCAGCAGGCACTGTACTTATTTCTGTGATTGGGAGGGAGAAGAAGCAAAAAGCCCTGTGTGTAAGTTAACAAGTATCAGGTAACTCATATGGACAGCTGAAAAAGAGTATCATGTTTGGTCCTTCTTTCTAAAATCTGTGATGGGCTTATGTGGCTGGGTAGCAGATAAAACAGGGAAGAGATAAATAAGTTATTGTCATACCTTGATATAACATGAATGAGAGAAGTAGTCCAGATGATCATGAATGGAAAGGGAATTGCTGGAAGTTGCAGTGATGTAGTCTGGGCTGTGAAAAGTTTAAGAACTTTTGCATTGTAAAAGAGAAAGTGTATACTCAACCACATGGTCTGGAGATAGAGTCATGGTTGAGGGATATAACACGAGTTTGTAATGAGTAGGTGTCATTCTCTAATTTTTAAATGGTTTATCTGGAAAAAAAAATATTGTTTTTTAGGCTGTTATACGCGTACTGGACGTGGAAGGCTATTCCCAAAATCATATAGAGACTCTGTGCTAGATTTTGTTTTAATAGAAGTTTTTATTCTCTACACTTAATAATTTAGTCCTTTTGGTTAACAGTCCAGTTGCATGCTGATATTTCTAGAATGTTGTAAAGCTAATGCTGAACGTATATTTTCCGTAGAGAACTTTCATAGCAAGTTTCTTTAAATGACTTGGAGCACAATGGCACAGTAACAGCATGCTTTGTCATGACTATCTCTGGGCCTGTTTTCCTCTTGTGTGAAAGAAAAAAAAAATGTTTCAAGCGCTATTACAGCTGCAGACTCATTTGTTTTTTTAATGGTTTATGGTGGTGTCTCTTTTTGTTTCAGTTGGAAAGAGATGTGGCTGCAGGATTATTGGCAAAGCCTTGATCAGGGTGAGGCCCTCACTGCTATGATTCATCGCAATGAGTCACATCAGGGAAGATTTTGGGACTATATGCATGAGATTTTTCTCAAGAGGACGAGGCAACGCTGACCCATCTTTGTAAAAGCTTGATTTGAAAAGTGCATTGAAAGTTGAGACTGCGAATTCTTACCTCGCTCCAAATGTTTGCCTTGAAATAGAAGAAAAACCTCTCACAGAAACTGTTTTTTCTGGTGCATAAAGGGAGTGAGTTTCTGTTATGATTGGATTTCAGTGGTGGAGGTCTTAGCAACTGCTTTAATTTGAATTCAGCTCTGTGATGTGAAGCCACTCCTGAATTGCAGGTGTCAACATGCGAGGCAGAAGAGGAATTTACTCTCCTTTTGCATTTGGTATAGTTTCCTTATGGCTTACATGACGTCAGAGGAACACCTCTTCAGACTCTTGCTCAAATGCCCTAAGTTATTTCAGGGATTTTTTTTAATCTCCAAAATAGTAATCGTTTTTTATAAGTATTTTATCAGTTACTTATTTTCCTCATTAAGGTGTACTTTTAGCTGTTATTAACAAATAGCTTTTCCAGTGAAGGAGTTACAAAAGACAAATGTCTATGGAGAGCAATTGTGCCTTATGAAACTGCAGCAATAAAGTCTCTTCTCCTCAAGTAACCATGCCTCAATTACTCCTACGTTTCAGGGTATCTGAATAGCTATGGGCAGGTCACTTAACTCGCTGCCTAATTTTCCTCATTTGCTAACTTTCCAGTTGATACATACAATGGGATGAGAGACTAAGTTATTTAATTCACAACTTTCAACAAAGTATTTCACACCAGCAAGTGTATTACCTGGTATTGTGTAGCACTAGAGTAAAATTAGTATTCTTTGGTTCTTTTAAATTTCCATCAAATCTGAAATCCCAGCTGTAATCTTGACTTTAATGCCAGCAGTTCAGAGGCCTTTGATTTGTTCTTTTTGAGTATCTGCAACTTTCTGCAAAGATAAATACATTCTTGCAATGGTGCCTTTCCAGTGGTCTCTGCAGTTTGGATACAAACATTGCTGGCTTTCTATGCTGAAGTGGATGATCAGAATCAGGTACACTGAAACGATTTTGTATCTCTACCAAATCTTAACACATAGTATGATCCTGGTCTGTGACTGGAGTTCCTAAAAGTAAGTGATGACATGTGGATAGATCTCTGTATCTCTTACAGATATAAATAAAGTCTACTGTTCCCTGCCATGTTTGATACCTTTCTGAAATAATTGATCTTGTATTGGAGGGAGACTAATTCACTTAGTGTGATGGGTTTAAAAGCACAAGTAAATATGGCCACACTGTAGTGATGTCTTTAATGGTATAATGGGATTTTATTTCTCTATTTGATTTTTCTTTTTTTTAGGAGAAAACTGCTTTTTTTATATCTGTTCTGTAATAATAGTAACAAATAGTTCTTCAGCTAAAATGCATTCATCAGTTTACATTCCTTTTTTTCAGTTACTCAGGAGACGTGAATACCTAAGTCAATATATCTGAATTAATTGTGAAAGTGGATTACTCAATTCAGACTGAGATTACAGGTATGTGTATTTAGGATTGAAGTGGCCACAACATGCTTGAGAAGTAAATTAAGATAAAACAAATTAAGGCTGCTTTATATCTGAATATCAACTTCTACTGAACAGTTTAATGATATTTAAATAAATTGTTTGAATTAATGCCTTCAACTACTTCAGATTCTCTTCATGTTTCTGTATAGAAAATCATTCAGTATTCTTTGATTGCATGGTTCTCTTAATTAGCTATATCTCAAAACCCTTTCTTACTCAAGTGCTTGGTGGGATAGTCAGGAGGAGAAATTCTGATCTTGCTTTTTGTACCAAACATAAAAAATAAGAAGTAGGTACAAGCACATCCTGCTTTTGCTATTTTATCCTGTAATTTAAGTAGATTTTCTAGAAGTGTGGTGTTTATAACCAAGTCCAGGTAGTTGTTATAATCTGTCTGCTCTTGCCGAATTAGACCTGCTACATTTAATGTATTGTCCTTGCAGAAATGGAGGAAGTGCCAATGTAAGCGTGTGTATCATAGCACCGCTTAGTTCTTCATTAGTGATGTCTTAAAGCCTCACTTTGCCTTCCCACTCAGCAAAATGAGCATGTTTGTCAGCTAACAACAGAATTGAAGATACGGTGGTACAAACTTAAGAGTAGCTAGCAAACCAAGAGAAAAAGAATTCCTTGGGACCCTGATTCATTAATATGCTAGTTCACAATCCAAGTATTCCTTCACCACTATTTATTATCTGTACTCAGTATATTACAGTCACCAGTCAACAAGTTTTTTTGTTACTCCTACTTTCAAAGTGTGTTTGAATGTATCTTTCAAAGCATGTCAAAGTTCATTCCTATTTTCAAAGTATAAGTTTTAGTTTGTAGTTAGGAGTCATGAGCCAGTTTCTATAGCTTTCTCTTCTGAGTTCTTAGTGTCTTCCTCGGTTTAACTATTTTTTACAGTCTTACAGGTGGTGAACTTCTCAAAAGTTAATGAGTGTCAGCTACTATTCTTCACAGCCATGATGCTCACCCAAGCCTTATTTATCTTGTGTCCGCAGAGGTTTTTTTGTAGTAATAGATCATGCTACCTTTATCATTTTCTATATCTCGCAGTATGTCCATGATTTATAAACAGTGTCTATTGCCTATATTAATATACCAAATGTTTCACTTATTGTACATGGTGCATAAGAATTAAGGCTGAAATATCTCTTCCAGTGCGTAGTATGAGTAACTTGTATAGCTGCCAGACAAAATCCTCAGGGGCGGGCAAGGCGGGAATCCTCCCTAGCTGGCTAAAGCGTTGTGGTTGCAGTTTTGTTCCAGGCTGCTGACCGACCTTCATGACATCCATTTCTCTGCACAGCAAGGACTGCAAAATGTTGAATAAAGGCGGTTCTACCATCAGGGCTTTGCTTTCATATCTCTCCTGTTATTTGGAGGCAGGAGGAGAAGCTGGGTCTCATACCCTTGAAGAGTTTGCAATTAATTTACTTAATAGTGCATTTGAAAGGATTGCTATAAAATGTCCAAATACTGCTGTTAGTCTTAGCCAAAGTGAATTCAATTTATGATCCTAGTTGTCTTTCTACTAATGCAAGGTGTGAATGCAGGCAAGGAAGAAGGTCACTGCAGCAACTATTAATATTTTGGGAAAGATTTTTGATTTCTGGTCTTGAATGCTAACTGGATTTCTCACTTCACTGCTTTAAATCCAAACCAGCTAGATGGTGGCTGAATGTCACCACTCATATTTTAACTACTGGAAGGCTTATATGATACTCAGACTGAACAGTGTATACAACATCTTTCTTAATCAAGTTCTTACACTGCAGGTGCCTGTACTGATAACAACACACAACTGAGGCTAATCAGGAATTCTAGCAAAGATATCAAATATTGAGGATGATAAGGAGGTGACCTCTGTAAACCCTTTGGTAGGCTTCTATGAACTAGGGTGAGTGACTTCACTGCTTGTCATGCATTTTGCCTGTTTACTGTGTGACCAGAGAGGGAGGATTTCAAAGCTGTCAGGATAGCTTTATTCACTAGCATTAATGTTCTAAAAATAGATATCTCCTCATTACTGCTCATATGAAACACCAGTAGATGCTATTGATGCTGTGTCTCAGAATTGACTTGACAAGCTGGGATAAGTTTATGCCCTCTAAAAGGTGAGAGAGGAGAAACAAATATCTGACAGGTTAAAAATCTAGAAATCCATTTCGTTGCATTGGACAAGCTAAAGTTCTCATTTTGCCAAAACTGTGATAGCAGGTGCTGCCTATTTTTTTCAGTAAGTAGCTGGGTGTTTTATATACTGAACTAGTAGTCTTGTGTTTTCTGTCCTTTAGCAAGCACTGCAATTTCTAGGAATCAAATAACCGCACTGAAGAATATTAATTTGATACCTACCATTGGTAATTTCTAGAACTGAAAAAGGATTGCCTTTTCTTTCTTTGTCACTGTAGTAGTTTTCAAACTGAATGATCTCTGGGTCCTCTGTGATGTTGAGTAGAATGAGAGCCAAGCAACAATGGATGTTTATGTTTGGAGGGAAAGGAGAATAGGAGATTCTTTCCCTGGAAATGGTCTGCAAAGTGCAGCAGTGGAGAATCACAGCAGAAATACCCCTCTTGCACCTTGGCAGAGGGTAGTTTTAACAGGCATGAAAGAACAAATAACTCCTAAAGGACTAGGAATGGGATAAATTGAATTGAAACACAGCCATCAGGGGCATCGCTGCTTAAACAGGCTTTGCTATGTTAGACAGGCAGCCATCTGCCTCCCTTACCATCCTTGCATATGCACTCTTCTGCCAGTGTCCCAAGAGAGCCACTCCCTTAATGACTAGCTGTCATCCATTTGGTTTGATTTAATTAAGATTGTTGATAGATCTCCAGGCACCTTCTGAGAAGTTGTATTAATCAGAAACATACAGGGTGGCAGGTTCCTTCATTCTGCCCAGAGACCTTTACTGACAGGTTGAAATAAATCAGAGACAAAAACCTTTTAGTGATATGACTGGCTGAGCCAAAGCCTATGTCAGGCTTTAATAAACTGCACTTCTCTTATGATTCAGTGTCTCAAGAGCTGGCAGTGAGAGATTCATGGCCCCGCAGAAGAATTAGGAAGGGTGGAGAAGAATGGAACAGTAGGATTTGTTCCAGAGCTGTGACATTACTGGCATCTTAATTTCTATGCTGTTAGATACATTCTCTCCTGCAGAAAAGACGGATCTAATGCTGAAGTGTCTCAGCTAGACATGGTTCTGGGGATCTTGGAATGGATCAGAGCAGATCATGATACTTTGTGGCATCTTTGAGCAAATAAGAAGGCATCAGGTAATTTGCAGTGGAAATGGGATGAATTTGAATAGATCTGGGAGTTAGGGATTAGGGATGGCAGCTCAGAACTAGTCAGATGGACAGAATAATGCAGGGTGGCTGATCTGATTGAGACAGCTCAGGATAAGGTAGGCTAGCATTGGAGTTGGGGCAGGGGGTGACATGTCAGAAAAGAAATTGCATCTGTCATTGTGTGAATGAATGCATTTCTACTAATATGTGCATTGAGTGCTAATACTGTCCAAATAGCTCAGCAGACAGGAGTAAGTCTGAACCCCCTGGGATCTTAGCAAACTGGTTAGTTTCACTACTAAAGTTAAAGTGGGGATGCCTTAACTTTTAAGGCATCTCCAATTAAATTGGAGTTTAAGGAGGTCAGGGTGAGACAGCTGAGAATAAACTGTGGTAGGTGAGGGTATTAGGAAGTCGTATGAGAAAACTGGGGCATTCAGGATAAACTTGGGTGAATATGCTGGTATTTACCTGAAAGCTGGATCCACGCAGTTCAGAAAGAAGTGGATATCAGCTCTCTTCATTTCTCCCAATACAACTGATTTCTTAGCCTCATCCCCTAACTGTTTTTTAGGCAATGTCTGGAGGTTTTACATAGTTACTCCAGAAAGCGAAGGATCCATGGTGTAATTTCTCACCATTGAAGAGGTATTTAAGACAACAATCTAATTTTAAGGGTGTATTTTATTACAGCATCGTTAGCATTATAGTTAATTGCGGCATAGCATGTACTGTAGCATCATAACTGGCCCTTATTCCAGTTGTGCTATAGATTCTTTTCAAATCTAATACTAACAGCTTAATCTCTGTGGTTCATTTTGGTTTTGACTAGCTGAAAATGCAGGCTAGGATTCAGGTTTAACTCTGTTCATCCAAGTAAAGTGGTTGTAAATGCAGTTAGAATTTTACATGTTCTTTATACTTGTACATTTAGGATCCACAATTAAACATCTGTGGAGTTCACTTGTCAATGTGCTGAGGGATTTGGGTTTCCCGTTGTCCCTATAAAGTTGGAACTTCTGTCCCATCCATTAGCGTCTCTGTGCTATCAGCTATACAAAATACAGGCTACAGAGAGACTTGGCTATTGAGTAACACACCTCTTCTGTAGTTCTACATTCTCGCTTAAAACGAATGCTTGTGTTTTTCTTCAGACATCTCTGCATGGTCTGTGCAGACGCCATCACATACGTTACTCTGTCTGCTCAGGAGTTTCTTAGGCTGATGCTCCAAACCCAGGCTGAATGCCAAAAAAAAGAGATTGTAATGCAGACAGCAGTAACTGACAGGAAGCTATTATAATTCTCCTTGTGTAGCTTGCCTTTCTCTTTCTCAGCTTCCCCCCATTTTTCTTGGAATTGCTTAAAAGAGAGATCAGCTTTTGAAGGTGAATGTGCCTGAAGATGCTGCCACCATTAGCTAATGTAATTTGGAAGAAGGGAGGCTGATTTACAGGGAGTGCAATTCAGCTTCTCTTATGTCCTAGTATTTGCGTCTTTTCTTTTTATTGTTCTTGTGCAAGTCTAGTTAGTAATTGCAGCAGGCAAATGGAGTAGAGAAAAGTGAGTATCAGTAGGGCTAACTAGAAGAGGCCAAAAAACCAAGAGCAGCTGAACCTCACATGAACTGGACTACTGAGAAGTACTTCATCTCCCTGTCTTGGATTTGCAAGATTTCTGATGTTTAGAGTTGCAGGATGCAAGCCCTCTAGCCTAATTTGAAGGTGCCAGCTTGTTTCTCTTCTCTATTGGTAGCCAAGGTAGAACAACAGCTCCTGGCCCATCAGAAAAAATGGAAGTAGAGAAACACCCCTTTTACCAAAATGTTTCAGAAGTTCCAGACCAGACTGTTTGAATTTGGACCTAAAGAGATGGAAATTTGCTTCTAAAGAGGATCAAAAGAAATGTTTTGTTAACTTGAAAATGTCTTCTCATGTTCTTTAATTGGACTCTAAGAAAATATTAACAATAACGAAAACATAATTATAGAATCAGACATACCAGAGTATATATTAAATCTGCAGATGCAGTAAATTCTAGTATTGATACTGATGCAGTGAATTCTTATAATGATACTGAGAATATTCTGGTATAGGTCTGTTTAAAATCAAGGTCACAAAATTTCCAATGTCTTGTTAACTTCCTTGACTGGGCAGAGTCCAGTATATTCTCTTCATCCAAAGTGATGAGCACACTGCAAAAAATTGTTCAGCATTCCTATGGAAGAAAACGGATTCTTCCTATGTCCTCTAGTGCACAAAGGAAATTGCTGGTGCCTGAAGCAGCCCTGATGCAGTGATAAGATGACTTAGTGACCACTATACGACAAGCATCTGAGTATTTTATGTCCCCAGTCCAGTATCTCATCTCCTCTGTTCTATACATCTATCTTGTCCCTCATACTCGGCAGAAATCTGTCTGTACCCCAGCCCTTCAGATGTTACTGTGCCCTCTGCATTACTTGTCATTTTCAGCTGGGGACATAAGGGCTCCAGAACCAGCCTGATGAGTTGAGGGCTTCCAGGGATTTAAATCCTACACTAGGAAAGAAACTTCTGGGAACAAGGGGATTCTCCACTACTGAGTACGAGGCTGTGAGAACAACACGGCCATTTCAGCAGAAGCAGTTTCAGGATCTTCTTGGAAGGCAGGGTAGGAGCATCAGTCACCAATGCGGGGCAGATCCAGCTGTTAGTATGTAATGGAGAGAGGTGGAGGGCTGAGAGCGAAGCAGCGCAGAGTTTCAAGCACCAAGAGAAGTTTCCACAGAGTTGCAAAAGAATTCCTCCAGTTCCGTTTGAGTTATCTGACACGGTCGCGATTTCTTCTGCTCTGGCTGGAGTGTGTGTACCCCTTCGTTGGTTAGGGTTGCTGCAGGGAAGGTTTTGAGATGCGAATTGCTGGAGTTGTTACTGGGTGGTTCCCTGTCACACAGAAACCGTGAGAGAGTTGTTTAGTTTCCACGGCCTTCGCCGGAAAACGGGGAGAAGGAGGAGGTTGTGAGGTTGCCCCACGAAAAGAGGGGTTTCCCGTGCGGTGGGATGACGACGTGACCCATCGGCAAAAGCACTGGGTTTCGGGGTCACCGCCGCGTCCCGCAGGGTGCGGTTGCTGTAGCCGCGTCCCCGCAGCGCAGCGGTCGGGACCCCGGCGCTGCCGAGCCCAGCGGGGCGGGCAGCGCGCATGCGCTCGCCGGGTGGGCGGGGCCCGCTCGCCGTACGGCCTGTCGCAAAGAACATGGCGGCGCCCGTCTACCCGGCCTGGGTCACCCGCTGGGTCTCCGGGCAGTGGCGGCAGAAGAAGCGGCCGCCGGCTATCCGCCCGACCCGGCCGCTGGTGTTGGCTAACAAGGTGGCGAACCGCCGGGAGGAGGCGGGAGGTGAGTTGGTGGCGCCGGGCCGTTGAACGCCCCCGCCGCGGGGAGGGCCCCCCAGCCCCTGTGGGGTAGGCCTGCCGCCGCGGGGCCCGCCAGCCTCCTCCCCCCGCTTGCCTCCGGCTACACCCTGGGAAGGGCGATGGTGCGTCAGGGCCGGGTCGAGGTGACGCTCAGAAGCGCCTTTGCAGGGCAGCAGAGGGGAAAGGGGCCTGGTTTGTGCCGTGGAATTAGCACATGAGTACTTCAGAAGAGATTGCTTTCTCGTGCGACAACACTAAAGTTGCATCTTGTGATATTCCGTACATGAATTGCGTGTGTAAAATCCTTTGTTACATTTCAACATAGCATTTACCTTAAGAACTCCATCAGATGTGAGATGGCTGCGGTGGTGCTAATCTTTGTGCTAGCAACATCTCTGCACAAACCAAAGATGAGATCTTTACTTCAAATGTTGTTTTTTCTTACCTGCCTCTACCCCATCTTAAACTTCTAACTGTAAATTTATGCACTGTGGATGCTGTTAGGATGAAATGTCAAACATCTGAGATTTTTGGTTGTGTCTTTCCCTTCTAGAGGCGACATGCATTACGGAGATGTCAGTAATGATGGCCTGCTGGAAACAGAATGACTTCAACGATGCAGCTTGTGCCGAGGAGATACGGATGTTCTATGACTGCGTGGCAAAGGCAGAAGTAATTAAGGCCTCTTTTGTGTTCTTAAAGACTAGTAGTAGGGAACGAGGAAGCTCCCAGTTATTTTTTGTGTGCCAACAGTAGTAATGTTCTCGGAACAATTTGATTGGTGGTGTAACCCATGTGAGCTGTAGGAGAGATGGAGGATGATGTAGCTCAAACATGCAGTCCTTCCTTTTTGAATGCAGAAGTTAAATTAAAATTAAGTTAGAATTAAAATAAAGGACTGCAGGAAGGGACTGGGTGTTTGGCATGTTATAACTAAGGATGAAACAATAGTCGCATCCAGTCATTTTTGTATTGTCTAATGCCTGAAGTAGAGCTCAGTTGCTGTCTATTGACCCTAACCTAGGCCACTTCTTTTGATTTCTTCCAGTTTTTAATCTATAAAGTTTCAGCACTAATGAAGCATTGTTCTTCTCCATATTACAGGATAGTTCTGAATGAGGGAGAATACAGTTTGGAGCTATTAGGTAGAACAATGATTTGTATGGTGCGAGATGTGGATTATATTGTAACTGGGGAGATGTACAGTGTAGGCAAGTTTTCGCAACTGCTCTGATTCATAAAATTAAATAGCTGACTGGGTTACCAATCCAATATCTGCATTATCTAGACAGTGGGGGAGAGTGGTAAGTTAGGATTCCCAAATTCCAGTCTGTCATAAATCTGTAAATAGTTCTGTGCTTGCAGGGGTGAGGGTGGAGACAACGTGGTAGACAAATAACCAGTGGTTTCAGTAATTCTCATAACAAACAGAATTTTCAGGATACATGAGGTAGTTAACAGCTATTCTCAATTCTCTGAAGATTAGGAGTTCCTTTAGGCTGTTTCTGACTTTGAAGGCTAGACATTTCCTTGAAAAATATACTTCATATTGTGTGGAAATTAGAGGTTTCCAGATATATGATAAACTTGAAATCAAGTCAGTTTCAAAAGCAGACTAAAGGTAAGTACAGGTACTAAACTTGTCCTTTAACTGATCACAGGTTTCCTTTTTTTTTTTCAGTAACAGTACCATCATTTAATAAATAGTTATTTACTGGTGCTGTTTGTGTTGCTGTTGCAGCACAAATGAAAAATTGTCCACAATTTATTTGGTAGATTACAAAGAATCAAATTGAGTAATAGAAAGTAAAAAGAAAAAAAACTGGAGTTGTTAACTAAGAATATGGGAGAGTATCAGCTTTGCAAGATGCCAGTCAGTCATTAATTACATCACTTAAAGGTCATCAGCTTTTGAAAGCCTTGTGATTATTGAGCCAATATTACTGCTATTGTAAGTGTCCCTTAAAGAAATAGCATTCTTCTGAAAGAAACTTCCCAGTACAATTAGTAGTAGTCTTTGGGGGTGAGCGTAAACTCTGCAAACAAGCAGAGATAATATTTTGAGGTTTCTTTTTCTCTTTCAGAAGGAGCGCAAGAATCAAAACGAGGACACCTTGTCACCCAGGGGAAACTTAAGTTCGAGCAAAGTGAACAAGCTCCTGAAGAGGTTTCCACAGATCACACGTTATGTATAATGTGCTTTACTAAAGGGACTGCAGACAAGCAATTAAAGTTGGAGTCTTTGGCAAAAAAAGTGACAAGTAGACTTGAATAAGCGTTTGATGGCAAGTGGTATCTGTCAGCAGTGCTGTGTGGATCTTGACTGCACCTTTGTTTCCAGAGTGGAAAAACACCCCTCTTGACCATGAGCTGACTTTGTTCATGAGGTTCTTGGGTCTTGCGGTCTTAGGATTTCTGCAGTGTGTTGTTCAACTAGCCACAGTGTGGAGTCAGGTCTTCACTGTGAAATAAATGCTTGTGGGAATGCATGTAAGTGCATTTTCTAACAGTTAGGGGGGGACTTTTCCTCATGTGTAAGCTTCCTGCCTAACTTCTGAGCTGCTATCAAAAAGTGCTCAGGCCCAGACGTTGAGCCAACTTAAAATTGATAATAGTCTCATGACTTGTACTCCTGCCTGTGTGCATACAGAGTTTGATTCCTCTTGAAATTTTTTTAATTCCTGCTGCTGTACAAGAAGGCTGTAGAATGAGGAGGAAGTCTCCAGCAAAATACCTTGTTAATACAGAATACGTTGGTAAGGATCTTTAATGTAGAAGGTTGTGATTTAGGCCCTCTGATTTGCAGGTGGGAGAAATATGGTGCCATGTCAGATCAATTGAGTTGTCGGTACTATAATAAAATAATGCAAGACTGTTGTTTGTCTGGGTGGCTTGTAATCTACAACAAAATGTTCTGTTGTTTTGGTAAAAAAAGCTAAGAGGGGAAGAGAAAGTTCAAGCATGGACTGATACAGAAATCGTGTAATTAATTGTTAGTTTTGATTTGGTTTCTTTTCCCTAGACTGCACAAAACTGCAGGCAGGTCCGTCTTCTTTTAGGACCAATACCTAATTGTAAGAAAAATGCAGTGCCTCAGAGAACTAATTATGCAACCATTTATATCACTAATTCTTTGGAGCGTAAAAAAAAAAAAAGCAGAGCAAGAGGAGCATCAAGCACATACAGACTGTGTTTGCCCACATGTGACTGTAGAGTTTGCATGAGCTGGAGCTGAATTCTCTGGAGCCCCAGGTAATACCAGTCAAGTGTATGCTTTACAAATTACTGACGCAATTTTCGTTTAACTGTTAACTTACACTGGCTCATAATGGGTTATCTCACAGGGTAGCTGATTCTCTTGTTGCTATTATGGCATAATTGGGTCTTTCAGAGGGCTTGGGGTCAGTAGGAACATGATGTCCACATCTAAGTTCGGGAAAGCGCTTTGGTTCTATGACACTTTGCATTTTCAGTCCAAAAGACGTTCTCTGAAAAGGAGAACTACTTGCTAATTCTTTGTTTCTGAAGGAGACAAGCTAAGTTGGGAGTAAGGAACTGAAGAATTCTAAATTCACTTCTGTTGATCATGGTTTTTCTTTCTTTGTATTAAAATTTACACTATAAGTATAGTTTTGCATCTCTTAAGCTGTCAGCTATGTTAAAAGTACTAAATTCCAGTGTCTGAAGAACTGCCTCATTATATAAGAGGCTGTAATGGAGAAACTGATACTTTTCTGTTGTATTTTTACTTTTGAAATTTTGCACAGCTCCCACTACTCTGGAATGCTGGTTTTGGATTTTACTGCTTCACAGGGAGTTTAACAAGTTCAGTTGTTTGGGTTTTTTCTGACCTTTCACATGTCTACTGTAAGCTTAAAATTACTATGATAAAGTTTTCCAGTCCTTAAAAAAGGCTTTTATTTGGAGGGAGAAAAAAAGGAAAGAGAATGCTTTTCAGATGCACCCAGGTTTTACAGTGCTTCTTTTAAAAGTACTCTAGCAGCTCTTTTGGCTCAGGATCCTATGCTGTAACCAAAAAACCTCCAGTTACTGATTGTCCTTGGCAACTTGAGCTGCTGCCGTTTCCCCGTATCTCACTGTTACGCTTATATTGGATCTTTAAACGTGCTCTGTGACATGCTTGTATTGGGGATCAGTCCATTAATAGTTCATGTGCTTAACTGCAGTGAATGATAGTGTCCTCTCTGAGCTCAGGGCCTGTACCACCCCATGATGCTGTTGCTGGGGAATAAAAGAAAACTGGGTTCTGGTGCTGAGCCCACTGGTTAAGAACATTGCTGCAGAGACCTGTATGTGATTGCGTGGTGGGGAAAGAATTAAACAAAAGCTGACTAGCTGTTCTACCCTCCTAAGTCGGATTTACAGGATTTAAGCAAATCTGCTGGAATTCCTTGATCTTCCTCCTGTTCCTTACAGCTTGAGTATTACACCAGCTCTGGGTATGATTGCTATTAACTACCTCTCTTTTTAGGCTTTCACTGAAGCCCTGTTATGGAGAAAGGATTGATATTCCAGATGGTTTTGATGAGTAGTAGTCCTGCCAGTTCTGGAGAAGTAGGTTGAATTCCAGAGAGCCAAGAGCATTTGAGAAGATGGTACTTCTTGTTCAGAGGGTAAATGCGGAACAATCTGCAAAAATCAAGACAGAAAGACCCTGTAGTGAATCATGGACTTACAATTACAGAACTGTGCTTGTATCAGGGTGAGAAGGTTATTTATGTTTAATAGTGGACTTAGGTTTTTACAACTGCTCCAAACTTGCCCGCACAAGAAAGTTCCAAGCTATGTTTTACTTTATCTTTAGATATGTTACCTATCTAAACTGCCATAGTTACATTAGTATAATTTCCTTCTTGGTCTTCCTCTCCACCTGGGAGAGGGCCATGTAGCCATGAGAAGCTTTTGAGAATCTGAGATCCACCTCTCAAGAAAATGTTGTTACATGTGCCAGAAAACGGGGGGGAGTCTTGGCAAGATGGAATTAGTTCCAAAAGAGGACCTGCCACAGAGCAGACAACTGCAAAATCCACTGTATCTTTGCACAGTTTGTCTTTCCTCCAGAAACTGAATACCAAGCTTGGACTTCTGTTGCTTTTGATACACCAGTCTGTGTTTCCTTTAAAATCACTTTATCTAGTAAATCACTTAATCTAGGAAAGCTTTGCCTTTAGAGGGAAACAACTTAAAAGCTACTGTGAGAGAAATCCAGTACAGGCTTTTGCTAGAGAAATCCTTTTGGTACATGTCAGAGGTTAAATGCAGCTGCTTCTTTCCAGGTCTAAAGGGCTAAATAGGCGAGTGTCTTATGGGAGTTGTGAAGGGGCATTAACAACCTATGTACTCCCAACAAAGGAGCAAATTTCTCTGAATGCTGGTAGATTTTCTGTTCCTGCCTCCAGTATATCCTTTCCCTGTGTTTTCACTGGAGTAATTGGTTCTAAATTCCAACACGTTCCCGTCTTTTCATTTTGTTTTGCTCCTTTTTGCCAATGCTGCCTGAGAGTTAGAGCATGCTGTAGTACCTAAGCTATTTCCATCCTCTGTTGCCCTGATCATCTGCCTCCCTTGCTAGGAGGATGTAGGAGATTTGCTCCTAATTAACTGAGTGTAATTCTTGGCCAAATCCACTGTGTCCAGAATGCACTGTGGTACAAATCCTCTCAAGAAAGGGCTCCCTACTACCACTCAGCAACTCCTGTATAAGATCCAGCATGTAGTGGTTATTTCCTTGCATTTGATGAGTGACTTGAGGATGAGGCAACACAAAACTGTCATGTGAAGTGAGTAATGGGCAATAAGCGAGTGAAGAAAAAAAAGGCTTTTCGTCAAGCCAATGGATTTTTATCAGCCTGTTCCTTGTTTTTATGCTGAAGGTGTCTCTGGAAATGCTACTCAGCAGACTTGGCCAGAAGTGAGCTCATTTCTTAAGGTGACCTTCATGTTTCACGCTGCAGAACACCAGGAGTTAATCCCTCCAAAATCAGAATATAAATCTAGGAGATGCCCATTAGACTGAGTTGAGGAGCAGCACAGGGAAAGTGTAAAAAAATATAAAAATTTGCAAGATTGAACTTCTTCAAATTGACCGATTCCCGTCTTAGTTTTAATAATGTTTAAAAGTTGTGTTGTAGCCTCTTACCCTAATTCATATGAAGGAGCAGTAAGCTGAAAATACTAAAAAACCCGATAGGATTGTTTATAGCAATACAATAATGATCAACCCCCTGGAAAACATCCTAGCCAATGGACTGAAAATAACTGTACAGCCCAAGGTCAAGGATACACTTGATGGAAAAGATCACTGGAGGCAATACCCATGACGGCAAGATTCAGGGCTGAAAATCGGGAATGCACCCTGGAGGGGGATGTGCCACCTGTGGGTTTTCCGGGGGGAGATCTGAGGTCGCTTAATATGAAGTTTTCTGGGTCCCGAATTTGGGGAGAGTTTGACCTCGGGAAGCTGCGAGCACCTCATCGAGCAGGCAGCGGTTGGGGGATAAAGTCCAGATTCCGTCCAACAAGTCTAATCTCTGGGAAGCGTGAGCGCACAAGCCGTCTCCTTCCCCAGCTCTGTTGCTGGAGGTTTTGCAGCAGGATCCAGCCCCGGCTGGACCTTGTGTGCCCCGGGGAGCGGGGGAAGAGGCAGCCCCGGGAAGGCGGCGTAGCCGGAGCGGGGCGGAGAGGCGGAGGCTGGCGCTGGGGAGAAGCGCCCTCCCGGAGCAGGGCAGAGGGAGGGACAGCGGGGGTGCGGGCTGCGCCCCACCCTCCTGCCCTCGCCGCCTCCCGTTTTTAAGGCTGCTAGAGAAATTCTGGGGCATGTTCTCCTCCCTTATTTCTCTCCCCCCTCCCCTTTCCGAAGAGACGAATCAAGGAGAAGAGATGAGAGGAGGAAGGAGAACGTGAAATTCCAGGATGCTGCTGGGAACTTTGATCTCTTCCCTTACATCCCTCTCCCTGCATAGAAATGGAAGAGGCATCACGCTCCCTCCGGAGCGGAGAGGCTAGTGCCCGGCTCCTGAGGAAGCCCAGCTGCAGAGCCCGGGGAGGAGGCAGCCGCTGAGCCCGGCAGCTGAACGAGAATGTGATGCTTGAAGAAGCTTCTGCCCACTTTGTACAGGAGGGATGGAGATCCCCAAAGTACTCGGGCTCCTGGTAGAGCTCTTGAGTCTGTTATCCTGTCTCAGATGTGTGCAGGTAAGAAATGGTTATTCTTCTATCTGCTCGTAAGAAGTCACATGGCTCTTTTAATATCCTCACTGTAAGTGTATCTTGTTATTCCTTGACTATGTTTTCCAAAGCATCTATGCAGCTGTGGTCTCTGGGAAGGGCTGGGGGCTTGGGGGGGGATTTATTTCGTTGTGCATATGAAATTCAGAAAAGGAGACAAAGCAGGAAAGCAGGACGCACAAGGGCTTGCAGATGCTTTGGCTCAGATTTCCTATGTTTCTCAAGCGCTGCAGTGACCCTGGCAGGAGAGATCCTTTGTTTCTGTTCTTCGCTGATTGACTGATAACCCCTATTGCTGTTGTGGACAGATGATTTATAGCCACATGGACCTGGGTTTGTGACTGCCGCACAGGCTGTTTGCACTAAAATTTGGTGGTGGCGATAGTGAGTGTTGGGGGATTTTGGAAGCTGCTACAGGAACTGGCAGCAACTAATCTTTCATTAGAAGGGAAGCATATTACTTGGACTGCAGTTCTTTTGTTTATGTTCTGTCTCCAAGAAGAGCAGTTTTGGGCTTTCATATATAGCCTGTTAATAGTCCAACCCATCCCTCTATTGCCTGCAGGCTTACATGTGTGTGCAGGTGCACACTAAAAGCTAGGAGTTGGGGGACCTGGATTATGGCTCGGTGGCCTGTTTGATGCAGTCACAAAGGTGTAGTTTAGCTCACTTTCCTCTCTTTGCAAAGAGCTTTGAGATCCTCAGATAAGTCCTTTAGCATTGTTGGTTCACAGACCATTATGTGGGCTTGTAACAGCCTGATACACGCACATAGATGGACTCTTGGCTGAAAAAGTTTTTCACTTAAATGCTGTTTTATCTCTGCATCCCCTTGTGCATACATACCTGATATCTGATCTGCTGTTTCTGAACCGTGTCAGGAATTCCTCTTCAATATGCAGTGTCACATTCTGACTTCTGGAGGGTGATGCTGGAGCTTGGCCATGGTTGTCAACACCTGCTGGACCATACTCACAAGCTTGATTTGAAAATGATATTTGGCATGAGTAGGTGTCGTTCTTGTCAAGTATCTGTGGGAACTATCCCTGCTTATCCCAGAGGTGGATTCGGTTTAATTCCAAATTTTTCGCTTCCACGTTTCCAGGGAGGAGTGAAGCTGAGAAGCAAAATTACTGCATTTTGAAGAAAAATAGAACCATTTCTAATAGTTAGTCTTCCTTATATGTAGAGCTCTGTTCTGTGAATTAGAGCTCCTTGTTCTACAAAAGTATTAGAAATGTTCATATAGAAGTATTTAGAAATGAATTAAACTACCAGGAGCTAGCAGAAGCATGTGCAATTTCTTCTTCTCACTATGGGTCTGTGAAGATCTTGCACCTGCCTGCATACCGTGTAATGGTGTTGAAGTGGAGATCCCTATCTCTCAGCCAGCAGTCAAGTTATAACCACCAAAAACACAGTCTACAAGAGGAAATGCAGTTTTGGGGCTGGACAGGATGCTGGAATTCTGGGTGCTTTGTTTCATATTTTTTGTTCTTAGCTATTTAACCCCATTTGGATAATAACACTAGAGGCCATATCATACTCTCATGTTTTAAAAACAAAATCCTCAAAAAGCCTTGTTGGATTTTCTTCTTTAGGTGTTTCCTACTTTGTATACAGATGTTTATTGCTATTTTAACAGGGATTCCTGGGGGCATCATCCCATCACATGGACACATCTCTGTTTGCTGCTGTGGCCACAGGTGGCTGGCCCTATGCATGGAGAGAGAATAAGTGGTTATTCATTATTTTTCTTACTGGTAACAATGATTTTCCTCTAGCTTTTCTTTCCATAGGCATCTCACTCAGGCTTCCAATTCTACTGGAAAAGAACAAACAGGAGCTTGTAACATAGTGCCTTGATCAAGGGTAAATCTCTGCAGGCCAGTAATTATTCATTTTGTTGTTAGTGGGCAGAGCTGTGATTGGATTTGAAGAGGAGCAATGGGGAGAGTGGGGAAGAGACTGGTTACTAGGGTGTGTTTGCCTAAAGCAGCAAAAGGCCGAGCTGCTTTTAGGACATGCCCGTGTTTATTTCATCGGATAATCATCTCTCTGCTTTTGCTCTGTTTCTTTTCCCAGGCTTTCCTGGGATCTCAGCCCAACCAAAACCACTTGCAGAGTGCAGGTAAGAACAAGAAGTTATTAATTCAGTCATCGGGCAGATTCTTTCCTGCAGATCTGAGACCATAGGTACGACAAACCACTGCTACCTGGCGTTCTTCCTTTCTTTCCATCACTTCTTCAGTCTTTTCTCCTGTGTGCCTCAATGTCTTTTTATCTCCTTCCCCAAAATGGCCAGACTGCTTTCTTTTCTTCATGTCTAATAGTTTTGCAGTTCCCTGCTCCTCCCACATGTCCTTTTCCTTTCATCTCTTTCTCTGCCTCTGTCTTTTTTTGCACATTCACATTTCCTCTGCTCTAACATGCTACTGAATTCTCATATGCCACCCCCCGCCCCTGGGTCCCAGTTGAGGCAAAGCGCATGGTGTGTTTTCTGGACACCTACCTGTAACTGCTTCTTATTTTTGTACCTTGCAATTAACCTTTAGCTGTCACTTACCCCCTTGGGGCTTGGCAGTGGCTAGAAGGCAAATAGCATGAGGCAATGTTTCTTTGTACCCTTGTTGTTTATCCTATGTGCCTTTACAGCACAAGGGTTTTCTGAAAGTGTTGCCTTTTTTTTGTTTATTCAGTGAACAGGGCTATAACTGTTATCCATTTATGAGTCTGCTTTTCCCATGTTACAGACTCTAAAAAGCCCACCCTCACACAGAGTCGGGTTCTGTTTTCCCTCTTTCTTATTTCAGGGTCATGAATGGAGAGTTTTCTTCTTTTGTTAAAGAAGAAATTAATTGTTGGGGACTCTTTGCTTGAGATGTTTCACATGGGCGCTGGCCCGGAACATTGGCACCTGCACTTCCCCCAAAACAGGTTCCCTTTCCCTTCCTATATATTGTCCAAGTTCAGATAAGTCAGGTGATATGGTAATGTGTACAGGGAACATACATACAATGAAATACAGTGTCATTTCCCACCTTCCTGTTTTATAGAATGAAATTATAGCTAATTTTAAACTCTTCTCAGTTTCAGTCAATTTAGACAGGCAATTAATCTTCTGAAGAGCCTAGGATCAAATTTAAGAGAGTATCTTATTCAGGTGCTAAAGCAGGTGGGGAAGGAAGTGGAGGAGTGTGTGCCAGGCTCAAGTACTGCTCCAGTAAGTGAATACATCTATGGAAGTAAACAGTAATGGGAACCAGTTCAAATTGTCTGTGTTTGGGCCCAGAGTTAATACATTTCCAAGGTCTGGGCAGTTCATGACTTCAGATCGAATTGTGTTTTAGATAGTGTCTATTATAAACATTCTTTGAGCAGCTGCCTTGAAGAGTGATTGAATTAAAATCAAGCCAGTAGCAATAAAGACAGCAGACACAGGATGTGTTTCAGGAGATCAGCTGCTGTCTCCCATATTGTCTGAGCCTTGCTGTGTGATGCTGTTGCATGAAAGGGGCAAAGCGGTTTTGGCAGAAAATAAACCCCCTTGCGTTCTAACACTCGTCACTGAGGTGGGAGGCTAGGTGCAGCTAGGTTTAAGTTCTGAGTGGTGCCCAATTCACCATTCCAGTCCAGTCGCATTTAATATGTATTAAACTGTTATGATTTGGATACACTAATAGTGGACTGCACCTTCAGTCTAGTCATGCTCATGAACTAGCATGGCCACTCTCGAGTCTTTGGTTGCGTTCAGTGAGAAACCGAAACAACTAGCTACTTAAACAGAGCGGTTTATTTTAACAACAGATATATAGGTTCTTATGATTGCCGGTGATAAATACACTGTCTGCAAAGCACGTCCAAATAAGAGTATTGTTAAATACACAAAAAGCGCGACAAAGTTATAAATTATACAGCCTGGCTACAAATGTAGGAGAGAGAGTCTCTAGAGAGATTTCTAAGTTTCCTGAGATAGCACTCGGTATAGTCTAAGTCTTACCCAAAGGTGTCCCTATGTGGGGGAAGAAAGGCTCAGCCCGTCGACTGATCCTGGAAGTCAGTGGTGGAGTTCTCCTTGACTTGTTCGTGATGGTGTCTTCCCTGATATCCCCCCTTTCTTGGGCTATTTTTATACTATTTTTTATCTTCAAGGTGGAGTTTGAGTGATTTTAGTCATAAATACTTTTATTATGATTGGTGTACTCAAGGAGGAGTGGTTGTACCTTGGAGGCGGGTAGCCTTCAGGATGGAGGTGTGTTTTGGTACGTTATAATGAGCAAAGGTCACACAAAGGACAGCATTTCATCAAAATTTGACGAAATGTTGGCTCAGGGTAGTGAGTAGGCAGCTTATCGGTTCCATAGTACCATTTCGTCCCCGTATCTGCTATTCGTCACAAGGCAAGGCCACGGAATGATCACATTCCGTTCTGTCACTCGTGTAGCTTCACAAGCAATCTTGTACAGGGAATCGCAGAAGTTGCATTCTTTGCATGCCAGCTGTGGCTGTATTCTACCTTAGAAGCCTTTTGATTTTATAACTTAATGTGTGAACAATGCTGTATTTTTGGCCATTTTAGTAATTATTCCACAGATGCCTTAAGTGATGCTAACAGCTCCCTTCCTGTGCCCAGCATCCAGCGTGTGTGGTGTCGGACCTCTTGGGTATTACAATGGGTCGCTGGCAGTCACTGAGGCTGGGGCAGCGTGCCTCAACTGGGCAGAGTTCCCCGATTACGTTCAGCAGTACCCAGACCGTGGCTTGGGAGACCACAACCACTGCAGGAACCCAGATGGGGGAACCACACCCTGGTGTTTCTACCGGCTTGCGTCAGGGGCCATCGGCTGGGCTGACTGTGACTGTAACCAAGGTAAGGGCTGCTGCGGGTCCCTGTCAGTGCCCAGGCTGCACCGTCTGGGGGGGCGACTCAGGCCAGAAACATGTGCTGCACAAACTTGCAAGCAGGAGGTGGGACACCCTGTGAAAGAAGCACAGTATACTAACTGTCCCAAATTGTTGAAATAATTAGGAATAGAGGCTAGCCTGTGTGGGAGAAGAACGTCTGTATATAGTAGGGGGTGGATTTAAGCTGCTGTACCCATAATGCTTTGTATAGATGTTTTTATTCTCATACAGGGAGATGACTTTTTTTTTTTTACTGTTAACTTATGCCACTTTGAAAGCAGTTTAAGTTATGTGGAAAACAACCCACTACTGCTCCTTAAGTGTCTGTATCAGAGCTCTCCTCCTGTAATTATAGCAGTTCAAATACAACAAGGAAAAATCTTCTGTGGTTAGGTTTGTAAGTCTTCCGTAGCAAGGTAGGGTATAGGCTTACTTTAAAATTCCTCACAGTGCTGACACAAAGACTGCTGCTTATTTTGAGGCATCCAGGGGAGCTGAGCTCTCTCAGTACCCTGACTCCAGTGCAGCACTCTTGAAAATGTTCTGTTTGTCCTCCTGTTTTCTGACCTTGTTCCCTTTTCCTGCATTTTGCAAAGCAGGTAAAGCATTAGTTTAATAAATAAAATGACAAAGTCTTTTCCCTTGTCAGTGGAAGTGTTCTCAAAGACAGCTTCATTAAAGGCAAGGACACAACAAGTGTAGTAGTGCTGTGTGCCTGCATTGAGGTACTACAGACAGAGGTGTACCCCCTCTCCCAGTACATAACTGAGCGAGATGTGCTTTCTAAACAGTGGTAGTTGTAGTTGTAGTGCAGTGAGAATTGAAATGGCATTTACATTGGCACTCCCTTTTCTTAAAGAAATTAAAGAAGATTCATCTGCTGTGAATCTGAACCTCTAGCTGTAGCAACAGTGACTCATAGGTGAGGTGATCGATAGAAAATAAATCAGTAGAGCATCATAAGAATTAGAGAGCCTGCCATTTCCATACACCTTTTCAAGGTGGCATGTAAAATCACTCCCATTCCACAAAAGGAAAATCCTGGAGCTGCGGCAGAACCCGAGTTTCCTACTGATATTGCCATGGGTTTGAAATGGATGTAGCATCAGCCATTCTCCCAAGCAGCCATTGCTGGATCTGGCAGATGCCACAACCGGCACTCCTTCATACAAGTTACTTCAGTGACAGTACCAGCAAAACAGGGATGAGAAAATGCAAGTGCAGTTCATGACCAAGACTTGCTGGTCTGAAACCTCAATCAGAAGATAGCAGCTTTTTTTTTTTTTTTTTGCTTCCCTTTTGGAAGGTGCTGTGCGGTTGGCTGAAGATAGTAGTGTGGAGCTGTACTTCAATGGACTCTGGGGCACCATCTGTGCTGACCACTGGACTGACTGGGATGCCAGTGTTGTCTGCAGGCAACTAGGTCTCAGGTGGGAACCTCAGTCTGGTTGTGAGAGTTATATGCTCATGTGGCCTTGGAAATAACAGCCTCTCTGGTTACAGTCCCTCTGGCATAGTGTGTTGGTTGGGGGAGAGGAGTTTGTTCTGTGGGCTCATTTCCCACTTACCAGTGTCCTTTCCTACTGTTTTCTTTCCGTGGCTATGCCAAATCCCAACCAGCATTTGCAAGAACTCTTTAAAACGATAGTTTCTTCTTGGTGCTCCAGGGTGTGGTGAGTGAGCTGTGAGATTGTATCCCCTATGTAGTATTACCATCTGGAATTTGTGTAGTGATCTATTAGAAATTTTGAGAGTGTAAACCCTCTTTGGGAATCTGGGATTTGGACCTTCAAAATTCCAAATAGCAAGGGGATAAGGCCCACAGAGAAGGAAGAAGGTGATTCAGATAGTTGGATGTTTGAATCTGTTGATGGGTTTGTTCATCACTCTCAAGTGAGGGTGCTGTTTCTGACCAGATCAACTTCTCTGCAGTAAGTAAGAAGACAAAATGGGTTAGATGGTAGGAAGTGCTTTGCACTTGCTTGTGCTTTTTTGTTAGACTGTAAATAGCCACCCCTTTATGCACTCCCAATCAACTGGGCTCACTGGGATGTGAAATGCCACAACTGGGATGGTGAGTCACAAGAATGGAGGGGAACTTGTAAATCAAGCAGTACTATGAGGTTTCATTGCTTTCTCTGTACCAGTGAGATCGGCACAGCTGGGAAGAAGAGTCATCCCGGATTGTGGCCTGTTCCCCTGCACCTGCAGTCAGCAAACTGCCATGGGGATGAGAAAGCCCTGCTGCAGTGTGGCTATCGGGAAGCTGTGTCAGGAGCTTGTAACCAGGGGAGTGCCACGGTAACGTGTGTCCCTCCAGAAGGTAAATCTCCAGGGGAGGTTCACTCCCTGTTTCTTGTGTCAGTGTTGCTGATAAGATGTAAAATCTAAGGTTGGGAAGCTGTGGAGAGACAATCACTGGAGCATGTTCATCTTTCATCTGCTATACAGATGGTTATCTTCCTTCCAGTGGAAAATTATCCATCCTTTCCCAATCCCAAATACTCAGAGAGGGCATAGTTCTATGATCATTGAAAGATGGCTGTTGCTTATGAGCACATCCCCTTTTTATCAAACCAGGTTTTTATCTGCAGGTAGCAAAGTCCTAGTCACTGTAGCATCCAGTTAAAGAGCCAGCCCTGGACCAGTGGCACCCATACTGTGGGCTGCAATCACAGATGCTTTGGGGGGTTTTTAGAGGGGAGGATGTAGTAGAGTGGGACACGACAGCCCAAGACCTCCTCTGGTTGGTGAATGGTTCTACACCCTGAACTGCTGGATGTGCTGTGTCTCTGTCTTATTCTGTTGTGCTCTCTCTCCCTTTCTTGAAGCACAGGTGTAGGTGCCCCACTGCGTTTAGTTGGGGGAAAGGAGAGCTTTGAAGGTCGAGTGGAGGTTTACCATGATGGCAAGTGGGGTACCATCTGTGATGACCAGTGGGACGACCGGGATGCTGAAGTAGTTTGTAGGCAGCTGGGACTCAGGTAATTTCCCTGCTGTACGTCATGGAGTGGTAATAGAGGCAGGTAGAATGAAGAATGTGAGAGCATGTCCTTTCATGGTAGTACCAGCCCTTTCTATGGGAAATGTACAGAAACCCTGGGAAAGATAATTCTGGACTGATCATCCTATAAAGGGATTTTGTACTTAATTCCTGTCAGCTTTATGGGTTTATGCTGTGAGGGGAAAAAAAAAAAAAGTTGGTGCACCCCTGTCCGAGATCTGTTTGTGTTTACCCCTGTTCGTTACTTTTGTACGCATGTCCTAATGCAAATCTTCTTGTCCTCAGTGATAACTTGTCATGGTGATTTCCATATGTCAACTGCAGTTGTTCACTTGGTTAAATTTAAATACATCCAGTTTCACTGACTGCCCTTACCCTCTTCAGACAGGAAAGCAAGAGAGAGCACCTTGTTCTCCTCTATGCCATTCAGCACTTAACATGGGAGCTGTTGTATACTGAGCATTCTTGAAATTCAAATCAGTACAGAATTGTTTAAAATAGGATGTTCCATTTTGAGATCCCTTCAACTTTGGGTTTTACCTGTTGCTGAGATTGAAACATCATTGTCCACAGAACTCCCCAGGGGTCTGAACTGTTCATGTTGTGGGCACATTTTTGTTATGTGTTAGAAGGTCTTGTTACAAAACTTTCCAATAAGGTATTTTGGGTTAACAGTTGTTAACACCACTGTGTCCAAAATACAGATTATCTATGGGAGGATGCTGGCCGAGTCCCTGTGCAAGGCAGACTCCGAGCACACAAGACTGTGACCTTCCTTACTGTGAGTTTATGTGTCTGTACCGTTTGCAGTGGGAACCCGAAAGCCTTGTCATGGGCTCACTATGGGCAGGGATCTGGCCCAATCCTGCTGGATGAAGTGGAGTGCTCAGGCAATGAACTCTCACTTGACCAGTGCAAGAAGAGTGACTGGGGACAGCAGAACTGTGACCACATTGAAGATGCTGGGGTCTCCTGTGACCCTTTCACAGGTACAGATCTACAGCTCTACGCCGGTCAGATGTGGTCTTACTCTCATATTACACAGCTTCCTCAGCAGATAGCTCCCTGGCTTCAGGATCCCACAGGGCTCCTGTTTATGGCTCCCACAAGGGCTGCCAGATGTGGAGACAGAGAGCAAGCAGAAGGTGGGAATGGATCAGAGCCAGACTTGGTGGTGTTCCCATTGCTTTCCACAGGTGGCATGGAAAGGCCGAGGTGAATCCTCCCCTGACAGGTGGGCATGTTTGGGAGCAGTGAATGTTTGGGTTTTGAGTACCCATGGATATCTGTGTCTTCGATTTCTTTCACTCATGGTCTGTACAGAGACTTGAGCAGTGGGGCACAGGCAGTTTGTTTTCACCCCTGCTGAGCGCTGACCTTTCCTTCTCCCACTCCTTGCAGAGGGCACTGTCAGGCTGGCTGGTGGCCGCAGTCCCAGAGAAGGCAGGGTAGAAGTTTATTACAATGGAGACTGGGGCACAGTATGCGATGATGGCTGGACAGACCTCGGTGCCCAGGTGGTCTGCAGGCAGCTGGGCTTCAGGTAGGACTGAGAGCATGTATAATGTCTGTGCTCCCTAATTTGAAAGATTAGATTCCGTCCCCCTTCACTGGGATAGGCTGGACCTTACTTTCTTCAATGCTGTCTTTGTTAGAAGGGTTATTACCATCATACAACTTTCATTCAGGAAAGATTAATAGGTATCCACACTCTTTCCCGGGGCGGGGAGAAAATAAAAATCTTTATTATGTCTTGCCTAGGTCTGTTTTGAAAGCAGGTAACAGGTTTGATACTGTCTTTATGGACCCCTCACCAAAAAAGAAAGTTCTCTCAATATACCTTAAATTTCAGCACTGCCACCTCCTCTGCTCTGTCAGCTGAGTGATATCACTCAGCTGCTCTGTCAGCTAAACACATCACCTGCTTCAGTAGCTGAACAAAGACCATCAGGGCAAAAAAGAGTAGTATTAGCGATTATCACAATGCTTTTCTTTCAGACCGTTGCTGAACTGTTGTCCCTCCAGGTATGGTTTTGTGGAAGACTTAAAAGCAGGATATCTAGGTTTTTTTGCGGATTTTTTAGTATGAGTAGGGTATCCTTCTAGAATTTCAGTTTTATAGACTGAAGAAAAGACTAAAATAAGGTCTTCCCTTGGAGTTCAGCTGCATACTGTGTTTGTCATCTCTTGTAGTGCCCAAAAGTTTGCAACTTTCTGCATTTCAGATCCAGGTAGTCGCTTCCTATAAAAAGAAGTAGAATTAATTAAATATTGGTATTTTTGATGCCTCTTCTGCTATCCCCTCCGCAAATTGATGTACCTGGTGTCATGTCTGCAAAGCAGCCTCTGTGGTATAGTTGGCCATCTGTGCTACTCTGACTGTGCCTTTGACCAGGCACTAGAAAATGGACTGGTCTGAGAGGGCCTCCATGAAAACTGAAGCTGGTGAGATGTGCAAGATGCTTGGCTGCCATCCTTTGTGTCACTTAGTGGTTTAGGTCAGGAGGCCACTGATATCACAGCTGAGCTCTGCAGGGGAGTTTCCCTTTGGGTCTGAGCTTGGGTCCCTCTGTGGGATTAATAAATTTTAATGAATCTGATGTTACGTTATGTTCTGTTTCCTTCCTCTAGTGGTCCTGCTACCCTGGCCTCTGAAGGGGACTATGCTGCTGGCCAAGGCTTCATTTTACTGGATGATGTGGCTTGTGTGGGGACAGAGCTGTCCCTCCTGGACTGTCCCCACAGCAACTGGGGGCAGCATGACTGCTCACACGCTGAGGATGTGGGAGTCCGCTGCTCCCCCGAGAGCAACACAGTCATGGATGGCAGCCTGGGTAACTCGCCTTGCCTCTTGCCCTGGACAGTGGGGAAGTGTCACCTGCTGGTCTGTTCCTTTGGACACTGTGGCAGATGTGGGAGTTTTCTCTGTGCTGTCTCAGTGAGGGGGCTGCTTTTTGAGGAGGACTCTTAGGAAGGAGACCTGGCTGTCTTGGGGCTCCACCAGGCGTATGGCCAGGCCTGCAGAGAAACAAACTGAATTGTGTTGTCGGTCTCTAAAACAAACCCGAGGGGCTGAGGAACGGTGGCTGCCTTAGTGTGCCCTTGCTCACTTATGAGATGCCTCAGCCCCATGTCTGTGGGAACATGGGAACCCTTTAATTAGGCCCTTTAGGAAACTGGTGTAGTTACATTAGTGTCGCACCTTGCCAAGACAAGAGGACTTCAGATGTGAGGGGCTGTTGTGTGGAAATTGGCACTCTCTTGTGTGGATGGCACACTTTTAATTAAAATTGTGAATGTATTTCAGGTTAGAATAATTTCCTTTTTCATATGAGGCCTGATACTCTTTCCTTTTCCTATTACAGGAGACTTTCCAATTTGTTAGATATTTTTAATTGAAATAAATGGCACCCAACTTTTTTGTTTTTCCTAGGTGTAGAACTCTTCTATTGCCTAGAATATAATAGTTTTATAATTTAATGGATTTATTTCCAAGGCACGTTTAAGCTTGTCCACTCTTGGCGCAGGAGTTAATAACTTTCATTCTGTTCTTGTTCTCCTCTTTACTCAGCTTTTGGAATATGATCCACTAATTATTTCCAGTATGTATTAAATAAATTAATATGTATGTAGTCTTCTGATTCATCACAGAGGTGAAATGAGGGACGTAGTCTTCATATAGAAACACTTTTTGGTTCTTTTTTCTTTTTCTTTTTTTTTTTAAGCTTGCTGATATCTGGGATTCTTCTTTTCCTGAAGAACCCAGGTTCTGGGTACCTCACACTCTGGTGTTTTTGCTTGCAGCAACCCATCTGTTTTCTGCTGCAGGGCCTCCTGTGCGGCTGGTGGATGGAGAAAGCACCAAGGAGGGACGGGTTGAGGTATTCCTGAATGGGCAATGGGGCAGCATCTGTGATGATGGCTGGACAGACAGAGACGCTGCAGTAGTTTGCAGGCAACTGGGATTCAGGTAAGAGCTCTGGTACGTGCATCTTATGGATAGAAACAGCTCTCAGGGGATCGCTTCTTTCTGGACCTGGGGGCTTCATTTCTTACTTTTGGCATATCTGCATATGCTTGAGGGAGTAGGGTCCCATTCTCACAGTGCCTTCAGCAAGTACTGTACTACTGTCTGCGTGTAGAGGGACACATAAATATTATTTCTCTTAAAATGTGCTGCTGCATCACATTCGCCTGCCTCCTGCTTGTTGTAGATTGGCCACCCTCTCTCTAATTGCAGTGGTACAGCAAAAGCCAGGCCAATGGCTTATTTTGGTGAAGGCTATGGGCCCATCCATCTGGACAACATAGAATGCAGTGGCACAGAGCACACCCTGGGGCAGTGTGTCAGACCTGACACTGGGATTCACAGCTGTTGGCACAGCGAGGATGCTGGTGTGATCTGTGACTATGTGGAAGAGAAGGTCCAAGACATCAAAACAGGTGATGTGCCCCTTTCTTCTAAGCAGAAATCTGAGGCTCCAGCTGTAGTATCTCTGCATGCTTTTATGCTTTTCCCCGTAGTTCTTCTCTTCTTTGGCTGAAACTTCACCTACAAAATAAGCATGTCCTGTCCTGCACCTCCTACTTTTTCCTTGTTTTCATTGTCTCCTCTTAGGAGCACAGGGTGCTCCAGAATGAGGAGCTCCACCCATGTCAGGTGGGTGCCTGCAGAACTTCCCCACAGCCAAGTCACTGTACCCTTCCTTAAAGCCATAACCATGAGCAAACTTTGGGGTTTAGAGCACTGAGGAAATAGCTGTAGAGGTCCCATTCCTGGTGTAAGACTACAGATACTGGAGGTAAGCACCTCCACCAAAACTTGAGCAAAACTATGGGATCAAATCTTCTATGTATTCCCTATGCACAACGCATCACAGTCTGTTACTATGAGGATTAATGCTCTCGGGGAAGGCTAATGGTATTTAGCTCTGTGACAGCAATTCTTGATACTAGCAAAGCTGAAGGTATCTACTCAACTGCTCTAACTTTGCTGTGCAGGTCCAGAATCTGGTGTGTGTGGGATGCGCCTGCTTCACCGTCGCAAGAAAAGGATCATAGGTGGAAACAAGTCTCTCAGGTATTACCCTGTATGTGCCGGGAAAGCCAGAACTGGTTCCAGCTTTCCTACAGGCTCTGGAAATAGACTGGCAAACACTGAATACATTCACACATTTTCACTGGTGATTTTTGAACTTCATTTGAACCAGTGGGCCCATCTAGGGGAGAATGCACACCAGCTGACCCCAGATGAAGCAGAGTGGATGGGAAAAGAGGAAAACAGCTCCTCTGTGAGTGATGCCTATTATTCCTTTGTTTCTTTTTCAGAGGTGGTTGGCCATGGCAGGCCTCACTACGGTTGAAGGGTTTTCGTCGAGATACTCGGCTGCTGTGTGGAGCAACGCTGATCAGCAGCTGCTGGGTAGTGACTGCAGCCCACTGCTTCAAAAGGTGTGTTTGTGAGTGGGAAGCCCTGAGGGATATTCAAAGATGAGCAAGATAACCTTATACAAGGCTATCCTCCCATCCCAGTGGAACCACATGAGCAAAGTTTCTAAAACAAGGCCTTCAGGTTATGATGTGTGTGATCTTGGAGCACTTCTGGGGATGACTCAGTATAGGCTTGCTTTATCCTTCACTGCTTACACCTGCCCTCTTAACTTTGAGGCTTTACAACTTAAAGGCATCCAGCATTTTACCATTCTTCAGTGCTTTAAGGAACTGTGAACTCAAGGTCACATGCCTTGCAACTGTTGTAGACCTTTTCATAGGGGAAAAGAAAAAAAGAAGTCTAGTGCACAGGATACCCATTCACCCCAACAGCTGGCATTATCACATCTGCTAAAGAGTGATAGACACTGGCTGGTAGCTGGCACTGTTTTATCAGTTTGTCAGGACGTGGTTCAGTCTCACAGCAATTTGAAACTTGTGCGAGTCTGTTTCTCTTCTAGTAGGATTATCAAGACCTTGAGTGTCTTTTTCTCCAGGTTTGGTGTTGATGTGCGGCGCTACCTGCTGCGGGTGGGCGATTACCACACAGGTGTAAAGGATGAGTTTGAGAGGGAGCTGCCTGTAGAGCGGATCATCCTCCACAGGAACTACTGGGCTGGCAGCAACGATAATGACATTGCCCTGGTCCGGATGCGGGGCAGAGAGGGGCACTGTCTCTCCTTCAATCACCACGTTCTGCCTGTCTGCCTGCCTGACAGGAAAGAGAAGTCTGACATCAACAGGCAAGCTTGCATCATCTCTGGCTGGGGAGACACAGGTGAGTGATGAGGCTTTGAGGAGGAATAAAGGTAGGGAAGTCTGGGTTCAGAAGCCTACACAGGCCATTAATTTATGGCACAACTCAAGGCCATGTTCTCACTGCTCCTATTGTCTGTGCCAGCACATGGTGGCGAGGTGAGGTGATTTTTGTGCCATTGTGTTTTCTTCTGATTTTGAGGCTTCTTGAGCATGCCCATGGTGGAAGTTTTGTTTGCCATAGCATCCTTCTGAAGCTGTGGGAGAGAGCAATGCTGCCATCTGGTCACAGTCCTCTCTTTCTTCCCCCTTCTACACGTTTGCCCACAGCAGACCCCTTAGGCTGCAGCCTGTGCAGAACTGGTGAATAAAGCCTATGGGAGGCCCCCATGTTTCCATGACCTCCTGCCTTCATGATACTGTAGTAGTGAAGTGGAGGCTTAGAGGTGGAAGGAACCTCTCTCAGACAACCTTGCTTGATCTCCCTGGGTATTGCTGCAGGGACAGTTGAGCTCTGAGGCTGGTTTCTGCAGTAGGTTCAAGACAGCCTGTACCTGTCCTCTTGCAGCATATTGCTATGGAGCTTCCTAGGTAAAAGGGAGCAGGGAATATTCTAGAAAGTATTAATTATTAAATACTTAACACTCTCAAGGTGATATTTTAAAATGCTGGGCTCAGTGGAGTCCTGACATGCATGCATTAGCAAGGTCTGGAGACAGCTTGAACTCTAAACAAAGCTTTATAACCAGCTGTCCACTCCTCCCCCATTTGGGGCTTAGAGATGCAATGCAGGGCTTGGGGCAAGGAGGCCTTTCTGGGGCTGCTGTCACTGGAGCAAAGCCATAAGTTCAGAAAGACTTGTTGCCAAAAGGCAAATAGCATCAGGAGCTTGTCTGTTGATTTTGGACTTACCCATCCTTCACAGCTGCTACCCCAAGTGTTTAACTGCAAATATACGTTTTTCTTCAGAGTGAGTTGCACCAGGTGCACGTGTCACTTCAGGGTGTCTGGAGAGGATCAAGGAGAAACTTGGCCATGTAACTCCATTAAGCTGTACTGGGACTTAATGGCTAGAATCCCTCCCACGCATGAAACCCAGCTTTCCTAGTAAGAGGTGCAGTTAGCTGCTACCTTGAGAACTTAGTGTAAACCTTGGGCACAGAAAGGTCATACTCTCATATAGCATGGGAACGTTGTGTTCTGACTAACTCTGGGGTAATAAAGAGATTTGAGCAGAGACAAAGCTGGCCAAAATGAAATCAGCTCCCTTTGAATAATATTTGGACGTTTCTGAAATTCTCTGAGGAATAAGCACTTCACAAATATTACTGCATTTATTCTCTTGAGAAAACACTGTCCTTGTTTTATAGAGGAGGAAATGGAGGCTCAGAGAGGTGAAATAAATTGAATGAGGTTCAAGTTACTTGTTGGCAGAACCAAGAGTAAGACTCATCCTTTGATGTTACCTCTTTCTCCAACCTCTTCCCCATTTCTTTGATCTTAAAGCTCTTTTTTGTGGTTTGGCTTGGCAGTACTGTTTTCTAGTGGTTCAGAGATGCTGAGTTTGGCCTATTTCTGTGCCGCAGTCTTGACATTAAATGTATAAACACCTGTTTTTGTGTGGAGCACCATTGCTCTAGGTCCCTGCTGTTGTCTGTAGGTGAATTGGTCTGGATGGTCTGTTCTGTTCCAGGGAAGTCCTATTCAAGAACCCTGCTGCAGGGGGTGGTGCCTCTTCTCCCACGGGAAGACTGTGAGGTTCGTTATGGGCAGAAGTTCACCAACCGCATGATTTGTGCCGGGAATCTCTCTGAAGAGAAACGGGTGGACAGCTGCCAAGGTGACAGTGGAGGGCCGCTCATGTGTCAGAGATCAAACGGACGATGGATCATTTTGGGGATCACTTCCTGGGGTTATGGCTGTGGTCGGAAGGATTCCCCCGGTGTGTACACAAAGGTCAGCAAATACGTACCCTGGATCAAGAAAGTGACCAAGCTAAAATGAAAATATCTGAGCTCTAGGAACTTCAGCGTATGGTCCTTTTGCCCTGCAGCAGCAGAAGGCTTTGGCTTCTGGCTTGTGACTGACTGATGGAGATTTTTCTTGTCATTGGACATTGGGAAAAGACTTTAATGTAGAACTGGGAGGAAAAACAGTTAATGGCTGATTCTTTAAAGTCTTTAGTTTCACTTTAGTCCATAATCTCTGAGCAGAGAAAGCAGGTGCACACTGGTAAGAATGATAAGTCTATGTTGCTCTGACTATCTGAGTCCTGTAATGCCATCACACTTGTTCCTTCACCCTGGCACACAGAAATGGTAGAAGTGGAGAGATACACGCCTCTGTAAATTTGTTCCCATTTTTGTATGTTTGCATACTTGAACAATGCTGCAAGGAGAGGTGAGGTGCTCAGAAGATAGCACCAGGCTCTGGCATAGTGGAAGTCCTCAGATATTTTTTCATAACAGCCCTCTTCAATTCCAGGAATCAGAAGATTTGACCTCAGCTGAGGAACAGGCCAACAGTTGGATTTTTTTTTTCCTTCCCTGTTATGTTTTTAGGGGGAACGTTCTCTCTTCTGAATAGTAGGTCTGCTCCCATATTATGCCTTTTAAGTGTCTGTCCCTGCTAAGAGATGCTTGTCCCTCCTGCTGTAATCCTGTATCACACATTTCCAGCTGCCAGATGCTATGGTTTTATTGCTGCTTTCTCAATATTAGTGGTTCTTTTGCGTTTGTTCTTTTCTTTTTTTTTCTTCCTTAAAGCAGCATCTCCTAGAATCAGTCGTTGGTGTGACAGTAAATCTTCATTTTTAAGAGACAATAGCTTTCTTGCCCTTATGATTACTACGAAGAACTTAAAAACATGACCTCAAAAAGCTGAATATTTTTCTTTAAATCCAAATGTAGTGTTAATCTCAAACATTCAGGTGTTGAGTCATGATTTAACAGCACTGTGGGGATTTTCTCTTGGTACCTCATTCACCATAGCTATTAGCTGCCCTTTATTTGTGATGTTAGTCTCTAATATCTCTGTGTTCACAGTTCTCCCATGAAACATGGAAATACTCCTGGGATATAGATACACAACAAACACAGGGAGTGAGTAATTTACTTGAGGTGTAAAACAGTAAGTGTGCTGCAAAGCAGCTTCCCACTTGCCCAAAGTGTGTCTTGTTCTTGTACCCTCTGGGCTACGCTTCTTCTCTTCTTTGCACTATTTTACTTTTCGTTCCTCTCAGTGGGAGTAAACTGGCTTAACTCGAGGGTGTGCAAGCAGTGCCATCAAGCTGTAGTTCTCAGCCTGAACAGAAATAATGCTGAGAGAAGGCAGAGGTTATTGAATACTTCAATTTCTTCCTTCCCTCTCATACAAACAAATGAATAGAGTTTCCTCTTAGGCCTTAATCAATTTTGTAAGTTAATTTATTATTCTTGAGTAGGTAGAAAAATATAAAAATAGATAGAAGGGCTAAGTGCGTTAGCAGTTTGCAGTGCACAGTGTTATCTTGCTGTATATAGACAAGCCAGAGAGAAGACAGGTCTGCTCAGGAGTAGGGGCAGAGATTTGACGTATAACTAAAGACCCGAACCTGGAGTAATAATAGAGTGGGACACACGGAACTTGTGCCAAGTGTGCATGTTTGGGGTTCGCTCATGCACTGTCGGGTAGGCAATGACTGGGTCAGGCACTGCCCTGCTGTCTGGAAGGTCTGCACTGAAGGCACTGTGGTGCTCAGTACCTAGGTATTACCAGGGCAAGAACAGAAGGCAGAGCACAGCCTGCGGATTAGCAATGTCATGTTACAGGGCATGTGGTGACAGAGCCCTAGGAATTGCCTTGGATTCAGTTAGTAGTGATCACTTAAAGCTTTATTTGTCTTCTATAAAACAGCTTATAGAAGGTGCTGACCTGGCTAGGTGGCTGATTTTTGTGTGTGAACGCTAAACTAAACAGTTCAATTTCAAGGAATTATAGAACAGTTGGGTTACCAATACTGCAATGGGAACTTTATTTTAAAAACAAATTGTAGGAATCCTGACAACATGCAATGTCGGAACCCCTGCAAAGTGGCCTTTGAGTCAGATCGGGTCTGTTTGTGCCTCTCCTCGAGGGGCTGAATGTCTGCAATGCAGCTTGTGCTGATATTGGGGTTTGAAGTGCCAGGCTCGATCCTTGGGCAGCGCTGTGCCTGGCTCCACGCTGGCTGTGTTGTCCTGCAGCTGCTGGCAGAGAGTCCCTAAGACACAAGCTGCAGACTGCTCCTTATCTCCCAGGAATTAAAATGACAGGAGGACCAAGGGCAATTATGTTACAGACCTCTGGTTTTGTGGGGATTAAATGCCAAATTCCACACTGGCAGCAACACTACCTGCCTGGGAAACATGGAGGGATTTGGAGCTTCTCTTCAGCCTTCCCCAAATCAGCATGCTACAGCAGTTCAGATAGAGTTTCTGTGCCTTGGGTGCTGTCACCTCTCTAGTTTAACCTGGTTTGATCTTTCAGCTTATTCCCATAGGCAACAGGCAAAGAAACACCCAAAGGACTGAAGCTATGAGGCTATTTCCCTAAGCCTGCTTAACTGGTTGCCATTCAGGGGTTAGAATAAATTACCGTGTAACACGAGTGAGACACAGGCCTGGCATTGTCTTCTGAAATTCCCATGTTCTAGGCCAAAGTATTTCTTTCTCCTATATCTTGTTACCAGGAAAGCTGTGAGAATTCTCGCAAAAGTAACATCCCGTAAGTCCTGCATGAGCCAGGAGGAGGGAAGGAAGTATCTGATCTCCTTCGCCTAATTTTACACCTTACTGTAGGGAAGCCTGGCAATACTCTCCTCAGTTGTCCTAACCTGCTTCAAAGCACCACAATTGCTCTTCACTGTTTAAACTGGGACTGTGGCCCAAACCAAGCTCGAGTGCTTTGTCACTGAGGCTTGCTGGAACTGCCTGGTTGGATGAGCGGCACTCAGCCACTCTAGGACTGTATTTTGTACCCAATATTGGCCAGCAGCAGATGTTTCAAAGGATAATATGTGTGAGTTTGTACTGAACAAGTTTTAACAGCCTTTCCTTTTGGGGAATTTTGTTCTTGACCCATTTAAATTAATTACTTGCATTACTATTATTATCGTTAAAAACAGAAGTACAAGTACTCAGTCCTCTAGGTGCTGTACAAACGTTATGCACCATCCTTTTGTGATTCTTTTTTTTCTAAAGCATGAGAATTTATATCCCTAACTTTTAAAAAAAACTATTTAATGTAACCACCCTTCACCTTCCGTATAAATGTTTAATCCCTTATTTAATCCAACTAAGCTCTCAGCCTCAATATTTCTGGCAACGAGTACAAATATAATTTTATTCTCCATAGTGCATCATTTCTTTTTATGGTTCCTGAATTAATTGCTTTTTGTTTTCATTGAATCCCATCTGTCCTTGTCTTCTTGGCTATGAGAGGAAATAAGGGTCCTGGCTTTATATTCTCTGTTGTCCATTACTCATTTTCGAAAACTGTGGCTTCTCTGTCTCTCTTCAACCCAAACTGTCTGGGTATCTGAAAACATGCTGACTGTCTCTCCATGTCTTCTCTTTCTGCTGGATCTTTAAGCTTTGGTAACTAGAACTGAATGCAGTTTGCCAGGGAAGGCTGTGCCATCTGCTGATTATTTTCAATATTATTTTCTATAGTAGGCAACTTTGTGAATGTTGTCAGCACAGTATGTGTATTATGTATGTATGCTGGAGCTAGCTTTAAACTTGCTGGTGTGGTCTTGGTGGCAGCCCAGCTACAATGGGATGAAAACCCACCAAGGTTAATTCCCCTTGTGTCTCAGGCAGGTGCAGGAGCTCCTCTGAGTGCTGAGTGATTGCTGTAGGTATGTCTGGGGAGCGTAACACAGCTCTGGGCAGGGAGCACCTGAAGAGATGTGTAGAGCTTTGCCTTGGCTGACATACCTATAGGGCTGATACAGTCCATCTTCACAACATTAGTCTGTTGGATAAGGCTAATGCACATACACTATTTCCAGGAGCTGAGAGCTCAGTCACTGCCGCTGGTGGCTGCTCTGTGCCATGTGGATGCTGTGAAACAAGTTCCCATAGCAGTGTGGCACACACTGGTTATGTGGGAAACGGAATGTCACTATGACTGGCTGGGAACATTGGCAGGAATAGAACCATGGCTATGGTAAGGGTCTAAGGAGCAGCTATTAGTGCTCCAGGTATCTCTCTTTGAGGGAATACCCCAGTGCTATACAAAGGCCGACGCAGTTCCGGTGTCTTCCTGACCTGCAGTGCCTGCGCTGGTTCCCTTATCAGCCCCGTCTTGACACCAATCCAGGCTTTGGCTGGCTGAAGCTGGATTAAAGATTTCTCCCTTTCCTTTAGCTGAACACTGTTGTGATGATTTCTATGAATTATGTTCTATGCTGTAATTAATCAGGCAGCTGTTTATTAACCTGGACAGGATGTTGATTACCCTTGTAATCCTTGTACCCTTGTAGCAGAGAATAACAGATCAGTTCCTCAAAGGTATTAGTGAAGGTATTAGTGAGGAACTAGGAATGTGGATATTTACTATCATCTCAACAGGGACCTGCCTGTTGTCTGTCTGTCTTCCTTTCTGAACCCAACATCCTGAAGTCTCTTCACCCAAAAAAAACTGCATTGATCTATCAACCACTTGAAGACAGATTTTTATGTGTGTATTCAGCAATCAGATGAAAGCTTTTGAGAGATGAACTGCACTGTGGTATTTAACACCATCTTGATAGACTTGCTGGGAGTTTCTTGCAGCTAGGGGGAACTGAACGGCCCTTGTATGTAACCAGCTTGGGACCGCTCCTTGTGGAACAAAGCACCGTGACCTGGATGAACGCACATCTTGTGGGCTGTATTTTTATGTGGTAAGAAAAATACTTAATTCCCCGTATCAAGGAGAAACATTTGGTTGTGTAGTAACCCACTCAGTCCTATTAAAATCCCATTCTACAAACCCGAGGCCAAATACCTCTGAAATCAGTCAAGTGCCAAAACTGTCATGTCCCCTGGATCAACACCAATGGCTCACAAGGTATGCTAATAAATGGATTATATTGTGATTGTGTGGGGTTCTGTCTTATTTTTAATAAAGGAACCTGTTCCAAGGGCAGGTTTTAGGATTTTTTGCAGCACTGAATTAAGCTAATTAAATTTCTGTATTAATGTTATTTTTAGAGCAGCTTTAACGTGCTAAAGCATGTTACAAAGTCAGCATCTTGTTAGCTACCTTTACAATGAAATGCAACAGTTCTTCAAATGCCACATTTTCTGGCTATTTGGAACAGGTGCAGATCAACTCATTACACTTAAAACTTAACAGCTTCATAATTTGTTGTTATAGATGACCTTTCTATGCTACCTTTGAACAACCTTAGTTTAGTCTCAGTCTAGGATTCATGTGTCACCACTACAAATGAAAGCCAACCTCTGGAAAAGGTAAAGTGGGAGGAGTGAAATGCAGTTTGAATGAGACACTGATGCAAGAATACTCTTCTCCCTCTTTTGCCCCCTGAAATCTGCATTGCTGTATAAAAAGTCTGGTTTGAAAAATAGTTCAGCTCCTTGCCAGGTCACTGCTACTGCACTGAATTGCCCAAGTCATTAGGGTTAGACTGGGGCTTGGTGTAGCCGATGCCTGCAGACTCCAAGTATTACAGTATGTAAGTTTGCCTGTGTGCTGACTCCAGCCTGCTGCTGGGGACTGATGTGCACCCACTGAAGAAAGAGCTGCTCGTGACCTGCCTACATCTCCTCTCTTGCTTGTGCAAAACTGAGAGCTCATGGCTGAGGTTTTGTGAGAATGGACAGCTTGTGGATCAATGGGGGGAAGCAGAGCACAGGCATTTTAGATGGCCTTTCATGTGTCAGCTCGCAGTGTTTCACCAAGTCAGTTCTGTGATGCTCTTCTGTAGTCACTGCCTGGGGAAGAAACAAAGTCGAAACTGTGGTTAAGGTTACAAGCCTGTCAAGTCTCGTGTTTTGGTATTAAAGCCCTTGACTGCTGCCTTCATGTGGGGAAATGCTTGGGAGGAGTGTATGGCATGAACTTACTCGTTTCAGATTGCCAGCTGCAGAGTACCTGGCTTTGGACTTTGAAACTGAAATATGTATCAGGAGGAAATTGGGCTTTACTTCATGCAGTTTTATAACTAGGATAGTTACCACATTCATTGGGAGAGAGGAAGGCAGGCATTCAGGTATCACCACTGACATTAAAAAAAATTCTTACTAGGGCACAATTTCCGCTTTCTAATGGATGAAGACAGTGTACTACTCAGATAACCTTGGGTTGCTGGGCTGGGTGCTGTGCCACTCTTAAACTGGCATGTCTAGAGGGAGTACCCAGCATTGGTAGGAGGTTTCTATGGGATTGTGTTTATGTGCAGAAGTGAAAAGAGGAAGCAGAGACAGCAAAATGGATCTAAATACATGAATGATCCAGCTACAGTGATTTATGTTTAGAAAACCCCTTGGATTTAAGAGGTGCTGATGGAGGACAGGAGTAGAACAGACAAATTCAAACAAACTGGTGAAACCCTGGTGCACCACTTGATCTTCCCCACTCTGCTTTTCAAATCCCACACATTCTGCCAGAAATAAAAGGCACCTTTCTCTTCACAGATTTTCAAAATGAGCCTGTCTCTTGAAAGGAAGAAAAAACTGCTTTGGATGTGCTTTACCAAAAAGAAGCTGTGAAGCTGTGTTGCTCTGATGTCAGATAAGCAAAAGGTGGTGTTTCTTCTATCTGTTTATATCTGTTCTGGCCTTCCTACAGATATCAGGGCTGCTGTGGCTCAAAGGGCTGAGCTGGAAACGGGTGTAACTCAATGCTGGGCTCATGTTCAGTTGCTGCCCAACAGAAGAAATGCACGGGCAGGACATAAAATTGCAGCAAATTAATCCTGCTGGGAAGCATATGCAGAGCATGCTGAGATTCCCAGCCCGTGCCAGGCATGGGGCTCAGAAACCAGCAGCAGGTATTGCCAAAGGCTTCCATGAGAAGAGTTCATGCAGTGGCTCGCTGGCACGTTTGCCTCTCGTGATGGCCTGGACAGTGGGCCCCCCTCCCTGTGAAGGTAGGGAGTGTGAGAGAGATTTACTGTGGCAATGTAACTGGACAACTCAGCTGAAACCACTTTAAAAGTTTATACTTCTACTGAACAAAACCCCTTCAAACACCACCACTACCACCACCCTCTTCATTGCAGTTTAACTAATCTGCTCTGCTTAAAACTGAGCTGTATGCAAAGAAGAAAACGTGCTTCTAAATGTTAGTTCCTTCCTTACTATTTTTCCCCTCCCTGCTTGCATGTACAGGCTTGCTGGAGATAAAGTAGGATTACAACCTCCAACGGTAGGATGGAGACAAGTGTAAGAGGGGATGAGTGTACTATTCAAACTACTGAACACTCTGAGGTTTTTTAGAACCGGTAACCAAACACACCACAGGAAAGCTCCTTTGCTTCAGGTTTACCACTTTGCTACCTCCAGCAGGTCTAAGAAGGAGATTCTGTGATTCAGCACAACTATACTGAGGTCTCGGCAGAAACCCTTTTAACTCCCCAAATATTTAAACCACAGCTAGGTTGATTAAGACTTGAGAAATCTTTATTGTCCTACAAGGCTTGTCTTTGCAGTTACACAGGTTTAACCATTCGCTTAAACTGATGCAACTGTGTTGTTAACACCTGGGGGGGAGGCACTGTTTGAATCATATGTCTGAAGAAATAAGCAAAGAGTGTGCCACTACTCACTAAATTCCTATTCTATATAACCATCCTGAATAAAAATAGGTTGCTAGATTCAACGCTGAATTTGATGACAGAATTACCCAAATCTACTTTTCTTCCCTCAAGACGACACGGGAAATTACCTTGGGAAATGCGTTAAAGTTTCAGATGGTTAGTTTTACTGGATTTTGTCACAGCATTTTGCAGGCACATGTCTGAAAATGAAGATCTGCCTAAAAAAGCTAGTAGCCTTTCAGTCAGCTCACAAAACAACCAGCCATCAGTACCTGCTAAGGACCAGTCACATTCCTAGAGAGGAGAGCTGAAAATAGAAGCAGTGGATTTAATCTGGGAATCCCCAAGTCTCCTAAAAGAGGAGGATCCCGTTCAAATAGCTTGCCTCCTGAATGCATCGGGGATACGAGATCTGCAGGTAAAATAGAATGAGACAAACACTGTTTACCTATAAGCACCCAGATAATTTTAAGGATCGACTGATTTGTTTTACAGAGCATCCTGAAATAGGTCCTACTTGCTCAAGTAAGTAGGCCTAAAAAAAAAAAAAAAAAAAAAAAGATAAAATCTTTTCTCCCTCACTTCTTACAGAAACAGGAAGTGACTGAGAGGTGTTATCGCTGTATCTAGCAGCCCAGGTAATTTTCAGGCATGGTGACGTGTAATATTTTTGTTAGTGTCTCCTCTTTCTTACACGAAAGGGGCCAGTTAAACATATGTAACTCAGAAAGCGCTGACCCTTACCCACGCTCATGAGCACAAAACTTGTCAAGGTGTGTTTTCTTAAATGGAGCACTGCTGTGTGGTTGTTGCAACCGTGCTTTTTGTAAGAGACAACCTAATGTTGAATTGACAGTTCAGTTGAAAATTGAACCTCCCATTGAATTCTGGTGGGAGATAGAATTAATTAAATTTTTTAAAATAAAAAACCTTGTATCCCTAATTCCAAGGTTAGATTATTTTTCTGAGAAAAGGCTCTGCAGAATACATAGGCTATTTTACTGCCCATATAACATTGTACAGGGTTGTTCTTGCACTTCAGAATCACCTTTTCTTAGCAATCTATTATTCCTACACTTAAGTACTAAGGTGCCTAATCTTTATATTTTGAAAGACTTAAGTGCTGGGAGGCAGCTATAGTGCAGGTTCATCCGAAGAAGCAGGTTTCATGGCATGTAGAAAGCTTCTGCTCCTGGAGATGTAAGAAAAATCTACATACAGCTGGGCAAAGGTACCTCTGAGTTTGCTGGATTACTTCATTTAGCCAAAATCTGCTTATGTATATTGCAGAATAATATATGTTGGTCTTGACGTGAATGAATGGACTGCCTCTGTCTCCCTAACAGTGAGCCTTTACTTAGCAACTGACTGTACCCCCAACAGCAAATAGAGAAACCTGACTTCTACAGCAAAGACATGTTGAGAGTCAGCCACCGCAGCACTTGCATCTTTTTTTCTGTGATTACCATTTTGGATTTCTAAACCTGTAGATTGATAGAGAAGAAATGTCACATCTAGAAACTTTCCTTGATTATTTTTTGGCAGACTGAAAATAAGCCAAGAAACTTATGTTTTGCTTAATACCTGCATCAAAAGGAGCTTCTCAGAGTATTTAGGAAGCTTTAAAGTATATAACATTGCTAGTTAGGCTAATACGCTCTCTAGACAAACTGATTTATCAATTGCTGAGTCTCTGTAAATGGGGTATCCGACCTGCTCTCTAGCCAAAGATTACTGATTACTGCTTTCACAGTCTTCTCACCTTAGCTGAGAAAATGTCCAAATATGCTATTGACTGAAAAAAATAGGACTTGCAGCATAACAGTTGTTTTCCTTCCCCTCTGAGAAATGGAGAACATCTCTTTCCAGTTCCTTTTAGCTTGATGCTATGCCTTTAATTTATCTGTGAACTTATAGTGCATATTAGAGCCTGCCAGAATGTCAGCTTTGGTAATGGCAGAAGAAAGAACAGCATGAAAAAGAAAACAAATGCTCCTCCAGGTTACTGTGAAAGGAAGAAGAAAATATACTTGTAATCTATGAAATACAAGATGCCAGACAAAATATACTCAGTAATCCTTGCAGGCATTAGTATCTATAAATGGCATCTTAAGTTTTCTGAAGAACATTAGTTGTGTTCATACATGTAGTCTTAGCCTTAACTGTTGTTTTCTGCTTTATAACAGTAATTTTAACAGCTGTTGCAAAGTGTTCCCTTACTGACTCCATTTACCATGTATGTATGTACCAGTCACTTACTTCACAAACAGTGAATTCACTTTTGAATAAGGCTTTAAGATCAGGCATATGTTTGTATTCTATAAGATCCCAAAGAGAGAACCTTGGACACCATCAGTTCAAAGTCTCCTGTGGAAAGGATTAGTCAAAGATTGGAAACTGCTCAATCCAAATTTGTTTTCCAGAGCTTGTGATTCCTCAGGGCAGCTTTGCTTTCAGCATCCCAGTATGCAGTGTCTGGGGGAGCTCTGTGCATCTTGCGCAGCCACTTGTCTAGTCAGAAGCAGAGCAAGGGGAACAAGCTGTGTGCTGCCCCTCCTTTTGTGCTAAAGCAGTATTTGCTCCATCTGTTCTACGGGCACAGTGTTGTTGAAATAAATAACAATGGTAGTTTGTTGTAATGTCTCTGGAGATGTGTCCTATCTATTATTAACAGCGATCAGTATATTGTGAAACACTGATCTTCTAGGAGGAACAGGAACTTAAGATACTAGAATTATCTGCAGTTTGCGATAGTGTCATACCACAAGAAACTGTTCTTCTGCACATCCAATGTATTACATAGACATAGGGCCATATGTGTGCTTTAAAAATTTGCCTTTGCTCGTCATTTCTGAGTGCGTTATCACACGTGAAAAGACAATGAAATCTTTGCTGAGTCAAAATGTAGCTGAACAGCTGGGTCCCGCTGCATCAGCAGTGATAAAGTCTCTAGAGTGCTTTATTTTGTTACGGAGTCTATGTTAGATTCAAGCCATAGCAAGGATGTGTTTTACTTTCCATGCGATCAGAAATAAAACCACGCTGGATATGACTTATAGACCACCACATGACTCACCAGTGAAAAGCAGACGCTTCTGGGGTGCAGTGCAGACTCTTTGATTTTTAGTCCCCAGTGAGAGCTTAAGACAGGAAACAAATGTAAATGTTGCAATTCTGCCTCAGGGTATGCGTGAGCCCTCATACGTGTCTCTCTCATGAAATGTTGCATTCTGAAAATCGTGTGTAACGGAGGAAGAGGAATTTTGAACAGCAATTTCCTTCCTCTGAAATAAGAGAGAAGGAAAAAAAAAAAAAGTACATCCCTGTAAGGGAGAAACCATCTTAGTGGCAACCTTGTAATCTCTGCAGGATTTCTTATTGAATTTCTTTCTTCCTAGCAGAGGACTGCTGAAATTGTCAGATACTATTTTTCATGGTCTCTTCAGCAGCGACTGTTGTTTTTGTCTGTTGGGAGATCCACAAAGGAAAATACATGCCTGTCTCATGCAATAAGTTGGCTGGAAAAAAAATGGATGAGTGTTTATGAACTCCTGTGCCTTTCCAACCCATAGCCCTGAGGACAAGGAGAAGCGAGGGATCACACCTGCACTCCCTCATGTTGGCCAGGGGAACAACAAACCCAAGTCTGGTCTGCGCAAGCCAGAAGACACATTTTTTTCAGTCTCCTGAAATGCATTTTAAGATAGAAGTGGAAATGTTCGCCCTGCTTTGCCTGCCTCGTTACTTTCATCACCTTTTCCATGCTTTCACCCTGTGGTGTTTGAGAAAGTGAAAGCAAGGTTTCTTCGGAAATTTCCACAACTTGTGATATCCCAAAGCTGGAAGAAGAAGGAATGGGAATGAGAATTGCTCCAATTTCATGCAGTTAAACATAATGTGCTGAGGCCCCCTTATAATTTGAAGCGTGTCACATTAGTAAATCTCTCTCCTATTCGTCTTTTCCTCTGCCCTTTCTTGATATAATGTATATTCTCTACTGGATTCTAGTAAAAGCTAACAGTGCTGTGTTGTGTGTAGTGCTGACAAAAGATATTGGTGAGTAGGCTTATGCCATCACTGTATCTCCCTGCCCATTTATGCCATTTCAAGTACCACAACATCTAGGTCAGGGTGCTGAATCTCACCTGTCGTTACCTCTTCATTCCTTGCATGCAATGTGTGTAGTTTCTTATGACTCCTACAATCTTCTAAGTAATTTTTTCCTTACCAGGGAGACACTTTTCCTGCAGGTGAAACCCTTCTTTCATGCAACACTCCACAAAGTACTGTGATACCTTCGTCTATCTCTGCTTTCTCATGTGGCAGAGATTCTCTGCAATGCCCTTGACCCAGAGTGCTACTGATGTAGCCCACCAGAATTCCCATTATCGGGCAGGTGTGTCTCTCTCTTGAGTTACTGCTGGTGCTGTGCACTAACAGGTCATTTGGCAGTACAAATTCGATCCAGTCAGCCATCAATGCAGGACAACATTTCTGTCGGATTAGCCAGAACACGAGAGACCTTGCCACGATGTGCTATGGCATGTTGCCTCATACCTGGCTCACACGGTGTCCTGCCTCTGCTCACCTGCCTAATGCACCTATGGGATGTTGTCCTTGCTGCATTGTGTGGACGTGTGTGGTAGATTGCTTGGAAGTACAACCCGTTACCAACCTTAGCCACCACCTGGGAAAAAGTCTTGGGAGAAGAGCACCAAGCCAGCGTCAGGATGTTATTTGCAGCCTGGCATTAACCAACAATTAACACAGTGAAAAACATGAACAGCCATTTTCACCTCTTTGTTTTCTTTCAATATTCAGCACTAAGGAATAGGCAGCAACCCCATGGACAAACAGGGCTCACTTTGTTATGTGAAATTTTGTGCACACTGTAGAAAATAATCTTCATTGTCTCTTCTGTGCATGACTCTGTGCGTTTGCTTCAAAGTTGTTGCCAGCTGCATCAGACACAAGGAGTTTGGGAGAAGGTGTAGGACTGGAGTAGGGTAGTGCTGCACCTCCCCAGACCAAGGCTGGGGAGACAGCGTGGCGGGCGTACCCTGCCAGGATGGACAGGCTGGGGAGCTGTGGCTCTGATACCCGCCTGGGAGCGTGGCATGCAGAAGTACGCACTCAGACAGAAATGGTGGGAGCAGAGAGCCTGAGAGCTGCTTCTTGGCAAAGAGCCTGGCACTTGGCAGGGCACCCAGAAACAAACCAAGACAAAACAGAACTATCCCAAGGTAATGAAGGGATGCACCAAGCAAGGCTTTCTTACCTGGAATAGTGTCCCCTCATCCCACTCTCACCAGCTTCTAGAGACTGGGCATCTTCTTGGAGCATTTGATTCAGATGCTTGACATTGGGAGCATCATCCTGCTCCCCCACGGTCTCTTTTCTCACCTTGTTCTTACCTTCTTTCTTTCCACTGGACGATGCAAACTGTCCTTGAACTTGGGTAGTCCCAAATGCTGCCCTGGAGGATCCCTATTGAATTTGGGAATTATTTCTGCATCTTAGTTTAAGAGGTAATAATCCTCCTCAAACCACAGAACAGAAGCCCTGCTGACAAGAAGCCTTCATGACAGACAGTCGTCTTGTGAGCTCAGGTCAGAACCTGTACTCTGCATTGGCTCAGGCACGGAGGTGTCCACGTGAGCACCTGAGCAGGTGCTCAGGTAACTGCATCATTCCTCAAATTCTCATACCAGCTCATGCATGGAAATTTTCTCCTCCCAAAACCAAACAGCTCCTGTACCTTTGCCTGGCAAGACTGCAGTGGGCTATGCCTGAGGAAAGATATCCTTTATCAAAAGGATGAAGACAATCATCAAATTTGCATGCTGCACTGTGACCGACTGTTGTTTTCATCTTGGCTATGACTTTGGGCCACGTTGGGTTGATCATGAGGTCAAAATTTTTGTTTCTTAGGTATTACATTGCATTTTGAGATAGTCTTAATCCAAGTGATTTGGTGGAAGGTTAACAAAACTCCAATTCTGGTAAATTTGTAGGTGAGAGGGTACTAGGACTAAGTCTACCTGAAAAAACAGCAGTGATATTCCCAAACCTTGGATCACTGACAACGGAAAAGGGAAAAGAAGAACCCATGGGCTAGACAGTGAAGTACCAGATGTGGAGAATGGCGTTGTACCAACTAGAATTACCCTGATGAAGGTCCTCCTTCAGACATCTGTGGAGAACTTTCTGTTGGGAGAGTCACTTTGCACCAGCTCAGCATTGACATGCTGCCGTGGTGGTTTTGAGGGTATCAGGTATCCCATCACTGTTACCGTTATGGAATCAAGGTCTAAACATTTTGACTTTGTAGAACTAAAGGCAAAGCATTCTACTGTACTTGACGCCCTAAACCCCCAGGCTCCGCGAAGTATCACTCTCTGCCTGCCCCTGCACACTGTAGAAAGGCACTGAGCACAGTAATTACCTAATTGCCCGAGTGTGTGTCATTATCTCACAGGGTAATTACAACAACTATTGTTAATTAATAGTATTCTTCACTAGCTGAAAACAGGTTCTAGGCAATTCTTGTATTTCTACCAAGGAAGAGTCTCTGAATTTCAGGGATCCTGAGTTGATTTAATAGGCTTTGATACACATATTTTTGTGTAACAGACTATTAAAGATAGTATCACCCATTAGATGTCAAACCTTGCCATATGTATGTGTGCTTGAGTGTATGCAAGCTCTTCCTATGAAATGAAAATGTAGGCAGCCTGATGGCAAAAATTGCTGAGAAAAAAAGCACAGCAAGCCTATTAACGTTGTGAGATTTTATTCAGCTAAAAATGATTTATCTACGTAAAAAGACACGAAGTGAATACTTTTGTCATGTATCTGTTACCTCAGATACCTCCTGAAGAGGATCCCTGAAAATAATTGCCTTTTTAGAACAGCAGCTTTGGCCAAGCAACATGATTAGTTAGATGGAAGTCTGTAAGAAAGATTTGAGGCGGCAGTGGCTGCGGACTCTCCCTTTTTCTTTACTGGTGGAAAGCCACCGCCTTTGCTCAGGGTTCTGGCCCTTCCCAGAAGCCGCGTTACCCGAGGAGGCATTGAAGGCTCTGACATTTGCGCATTCGTTAACTGTTACAGCTGATGGACATTTTAGTAACACATCCTTGTGTTCCAGATATGAGCATTACAGATCTGAGCACAACAAGCCATGGAGGAGGTTTCCCTTGAGGTCCAAGGGGCAGCTCTTAAGCCTCACTAAGGGCTTATCCATTAACCTAATTTTTTTGGTATCGATAGTGAATTAAGATGAGGGAGACAGCGCGCGTTCCCAGACGCAGCTCATTTTCTCTGAGCTTTAGGATTACCACGTCATTCTTTTTCCCTTAGCTCTCCCACCCCCGCCCCGCTTTTGGGGGCCCGTGCGGGCACAAACAACCTTTTGTTTCATTATAGTCCCTTCACGGCAAAACCCCCGCTGCTCCGGCCTCTGCTCGGCTTCGTCCCCTCCTCTTGGCCCGGAAGGGTCGGGTCGGGTCGAGCCGAGCCCTGGTACGGCCCGAACGGCCCGGCCCGGCCCGGCACTCAGCTCAGCCCTTCCGGGAAGTGCGGCCCTGTCCAGGCCTGTCTGCCAGGCCCCCACCCCAGGCGGCGGAAGTCGGAAGCGCCGCGGCGGAAGTAGGGCTCAGCTGAGGGGAGGGAGGAGGAGGGGGTGTCGCAGGTGAAGCTGGGAAGCGCGGAGCCATCTTGGGTGCCCGCGCCGGGCAGGAACCCGTCGCCGCCGTTACCGCCGCCGCCGCCGCGCCAGGACAGCAGAACCGCCACCGGGCCGGGCACGGGGGGGCGTCCGCGGGCGGGGCCTCGCTGGCCATGGGCACCTAGAGCCGCGGGGTCCAACCGCGACGGGAGCGGCGGCGACAGGCTGCCCCCCCCCCCCCCCCGCCACCCCCCCATTCCCCGCCGGTCACCAGAGCCGGGCTCTCCCCGCCTCCCCCATGAGGCCGGAGCCGCTGGCGCCGGTGACGAGCCACCGGGAGGTCGCGCCGCCCCGGTTTTAAGCCTCGGCGAGCGGGAGGGAAGTTGTCCCCGTCCGCACCCCCCCTCCCCCCTCATCCTCCTCTGCTGCCCCTTCCCGCCCTCGCCCTCCGGTTCCTGCTCCGAGAGTGAGACAAGCACAACCTCAGGGAGACCCGGCCCTGCGCACAGATACCCGCCGTCCCCCAGCGGGAGTCCCGGAGAAGGAGAACCGGCCCCTTCCCTCCACCGCCAGCCCCGGGGCCGGTGGCGTCGGAAGCCCTCAGACCCTCCGTGCGGCCGGCAGGCACCTGTCCCGCTGGGGGGAGGCAGCTCTCCTACGCTGACCAGACCCCCTCCGCCTCAAGTACATTTTGTGGACATAAGCATTTTTTTAAACTTTTTAAAGAACTTGCGGCTTTTGTTTTTGCCTTTTTTTTTTTTTGGGGGGGGGGTGTGTGGTGTGTGTGGGGGTATTTTTACGTGCTTCCCCTCAGTTGATTTCCTGCTTCTCCTGCCTCAGATAGCACTGGCTCTGGTTTTCCTGGGACTGTAGTATGGGGATCAGATTGGAACTGTGATTTTAAGTATTGCAGGAGCCCTCAAGTCCATCCACCTGTTAAAAGCAAGCAGCGCTGTTTCTGCCTTTCTTCTTTTTCCCCCACGTTGCCTGTCGGATGTGATGGAACTCATGTTTGCAGAGTGGGAGGACGGGGAGAGGTTTTCATTTGAAGACTCTGATCGCTTTGAAGAAGACTCTCTTTGTTCCTTCATCTCTGAGGCAGAGAGCCTTTGCCAGAACTGGAGAGGATGGAGGAAGCAATCAGCTGGACCCAATTCTCCCACTGTCAAAATGAAAGGTGAGGTCACCTGGTTTCATTGGGATGCTCTTTGCACTTGTGGAAGTTGAGGGGTGAGGAGATCTGCAGAAGGAATGTCAAAGGTGCAAAGCGAAGTCACATGTAGGATCATGGTCAGGATAATTTTTGACCAAAGATTGAAACTGAGAATTTACTGGGGATCCTAAGACAAAACTCTCTTTTGGGTGAGTTTTCACCTGCATGCGCTCTGTAGTATTGTAGTGCTGCTCTTCTGAGTAGATTTTGCGAGCTGCTTCTTGGAAATCTGAAAACAGAAAGTACAGACTTGGCTGGGAATAACTATACATAGGTTCCCACTTGCACTGATTGAATTACACTAAGGTTTCATGGAGAGTTCTGTTACTGCTATAAAACTACTCATGGTGGGGCATGTAAGCCATTGTTGTATAGACCAGTCTGGTTTTCTTGTCTGTTTCTTTACATTTCTCTTTTTTCTAGTAAATTGTCAGACTTTCTTTTGCAATAGTAGAGCAAGAGGGCCTTCAGACTGTCACAAAGAAGTCAGGAAACTACATTGTGTCTGCTTCAAGAGTTATTATATTTTCTTTTTTTTGATAGTAATTTCTTTTTAATAGCAGACAGGAAAAGAGATAACATTAGCAATTTAAAATTATTTAAAATTATCATATAGCTACTAACTCTTTGCTTGATTGTTTTATTTTTTTTAACAAATGAAACATAATTTCTCTTTTATCCTGATGCATCTTGACCCTAGAATTCAGGTGGTGTTTACACACAGCAGAGCCAGACATATAGTTAACAAATTATAATACAAGCCCTTTCTACTATTCCTTTTATCTCCTTCCTTCTCTTTCAATCCAGTGTCAGTACTTTTCCTGATACTGCTGACCTTCGTGACCATCAGCTGCCTCATTAATATCTCCCTATCTGGAACTGCAAAACTTCATTCTCTTCTGAATGTTGGCCTCACATGAACAGAGAATGCAATTTATATTGAACTGTGCTGAAATCTGGCTGTGTTATGCTATGGACAAATGCTCACTTGTTACTGGATTAGGACCAGGAAGTAGACCTTGCGTTAAGTGTAGGCTTTCCAGAGCAGCTCAAGTTTTGAATTTTTAATAAATTTGAGAACTGTCTCTAGTCCCAGATGTGTAACCTCCTGTGTCTCTTGAATAGTTAGGATTAGAGTTGAGGGAAGGATGGAAACTTTAAAAAAAAACCCAGCCCAAGGGGTTTTCAGAGGGAAATGCTGAATACCTATCCAGGTTGGATAGCTCTCTTGGAACCTGCAGCTGGGACACGTTGGTTTTAGTGTGGAACACTCTACTGGTGTAAAGAAAGGGAACAGTGCTGGTGTTGTGTGTTTTAAACCTATGAATTCCGAGATGTAGAAATAAGCATTGGGCACATGGCAAAGCGTATAAATGTTGTGTTTTGCTTTAAGTCTTGTTGCATATGTTAACTTGCTGGAAAGGAGCTAAAGTTTTGAAAACATACTGCTGCGGGAAGTAAGACGTCTCTAGTTTGGCTGAGGTGTATGAAACTGGTTTGTACAGATCTACAGGTCAGACTGATGTTTGAAAAGGTGATCTTTTTTGTTCAACTTTGAGATGCTTTTAGCTGACTGTTCTCCACTGGTTCAGTGTATCATTGTTTTTCTGGGCCTTGGCCTAGTTCCTTTAGCTCTCTTGACCGAATTAAAAGCCAAGCTGCAATTGGTCTCTCTACTGTCATCCACTTGTTGCATTTAAATGAAAAATCACTTCAGTAGATTGTGCTTATTTGTAATCCTCAGTCTCTTTCCTGATGTGAGAAATACAGTAGATAACATTATTGTTGTGATAATTGTAATTATTTACACCATATTGACATGTTGCTGTTCCGGGTTCTGCAGACCTGCATTGGCAAGTGTTGTATTGTTTGTACTTGCTTCATATTTTTTAGGTTTTATCTGTAGAGAGACTCAATTCCTTTGTACAAAAGTTTTACTTGTAACAAGAGAGGTATTCTGAAAGGATACTGTTGCCTGCTTTAAAAGCATGTGCTGGCAATTCCCAGGCCCTGCTCAGAGTTATTTTGAGAGGTATGTGAACATGGATTTGCTGCCTAAATAATTATTGATCTACTCTATGAAGTCATGTGTGATATTACCAACATGGAACACTCGCAGGTACTTTACTGTGCACAGTGCGTTGCCAGGGAGGCTGGTCTGATGAGGCATCTGTCATCATCTGGTATCTCCTGGGTTTCAGAGCTCCTGTACCAATTTAATTATTTTTAACATCTCTTTTTGACAGTGTTTTTGTAGTCAGAAAAAACAGTTTGTATTGAGAACTTGCTGGAACCTGAGGTTGTCAGTTGTAGTGAGTCTTCTAAAAAGTGCTCATTCTGAATTGAGCCATGTGTTTTTATTTCCACAGTTTACCTTTTTGCAATGGCCTGTGGTGCAGTTGCCTCTGCAAACAAAAAAGGAGGTTAGGCACCGAGTTCTTCGGTGTTAAATGCTAAAGGCAAACAAGAGGAACTATATTGTGTTGGCCTTTTCCTCCACTTTGGATCTCAGCCTGTGTTTTGATTTGGATTCAGCCAGATGAGTTATGTAATAGAAAGGATTTCTAGCTTTTTCAATTGTTTTGCATTTGTCCTTGTGAGCATCTGATTCTTCATTAATTAGTTCAAAGAGAATCCCCCTGAGACTAACGGTGGTGCTGTTGGCTGGGGAATCCTCTCCTTAAACAAGCAAACAAACAAATTACCTGCACGCACCCCAGTTATGGCTTTCTTACATTTTGCAACTTTTTATTTTGTTCTTGGGTATTTTTAATATTATGATTATGCTTACTGCAAATTTAACAATAAGGCTTGGGGTAGCTCGTTGCAAACATAGACAGTATTCACTGCAGAGGTCACCAAAAAGTTGAGTTATTCACTTGTTTGTCAGTCTCTCTCCATCAGCGTGCCACAAAGGTGATGAAAGGTGGACAAAAATGTCTGAGTTTCTCTAATATGGCCCTTGGAACAGAATTATTTATAAAATTGAGAATCTTCAGTAGTTATATCAGAAAAATAGCACTGTAACTGGTTGGTTTTCCCTCGTTTAATTTTTGCTGTGGTAAAGTCCTCTTATATTCCTTTCTCATTAAATGTACAGTTGCTAATGTGAAGGGGGAATGCATTGTGTCTACTTTATGGATGCCCTTATATTCTGAACTGCTCTCAACCTCCACCGATTCCTGTACTGAAATTCCAGGGATAACTACAGTAAAGCATGTAAATTTGGGGAATACTGAGATTCCTTTCATGATTTTGAATGCTGATTTTAGAAATGACTTGTTCTCACGTTAGGCTGCCTTGATTGCATGTTTTCACCCCTTGGTTTTTTATTTTGAATGAGGTAATGCTTGTAACTGATACTTGGGCATTGCCTGTGTACATCATTGATCGGAAGCTTTCAGCTGTCCTGGGCAGGCAGGGGATTCAGCACTGGAGTTAAGGTGAATGGATGTTTTGAAGAACAACATCCTTGCAGTGTATTTGGAACCATCTGGTTCCCTGAATTGGTTTGTGGCTCCAACTCGCTTTCTTCTGTATCAAATTACATTCCACCAATTTGTCACCTTTCTGCCAACAAATGCACCTACTTGCCTTTTCTCCACTTTTCTGGACAGTCTTTTCTTTCCCAGACACCCTACGAGAGCCATTACAATCCTCTCATTTCCCATCTCACTTTTTAAAATAGTTGTATTTTTCATTGGTAATTGAAATAAGTCTAGTGTTTCTGTAAATGTCTTGTTATCAAATGTCTTTAATAAGGATTTTTGTGACAGAAGTCTGAAGAGTAAATGTTCAAGTACACTCATTATCTCTCCAAACCCACTGTGGCTTTGTTTCTTCTTGAAAGCTTCTAAGCTCTCTCCCACCCATAGTCCTTTCTGTTTCACAGTTTCTGAAGCATAAATGTTTACCAAACACTTAAGAAGTTGCCATAAATACTGTAGGATTGCTAAATAGTGTGTTCGCAATATTTTTGCTCAGTTTGTATTTATTCGTTCACACTGGCTTCTGCTGGAAGCGTGGTGATGAGTTGTGTTGAAACTATTTTCAATAGGCAGCTAGTGAGAAAGCTCGATTATTTTTCTTTTCTTTCCTTTACTATAAGCTTGAAGCATTGCAAGCTGTATTGCAAAACCCCTTAGACTTAAGTAAGAATTGATGCAGGCGGCAGTCTCCTAGAAAACATTGTCATTATCCAGCCCCAGACAGTCTATGTTCTTCCAAACTGTTAGGAGTGCCCACAACGTTAAGTTCTGGGCACAGTGCCTCAAAAATACAAGCCACAGAGAGGGAATCATTGACAGAGAATAGACAGAGCCTGAGGTGAGGTTATGACCAGTTTAGAGAGACAGCCTGATCAAAGGTAAAATGACAGTGACTGATTTTCATTAATTTTTATGGACAAAGAACAAATGGCTGAGAGCGCAATACTTCTTTCTCAGGAGTTATTTATTAAATTGAAGTTAACCCTTGCTCAAGCAGTAACTGCAGAAAACAGCAGAAGAAACAAGTCATCTCTTTCAAATTCATAACTCTGCTTTTCAGACTCTTGCTCTTTTCAGAGAAGGATGTTGATGTCATCCAAATTGTGTCCGCTCCTTGAGCCTGGTGAAGCTGGAAATGAAGACCCTGTGGTTCCCTACTGTTTTGTTGCTGACTGTTACTGTCTATTGTAAAGTTAAGATTGATTTTATTTTTTTTTTCTACTTTATTTGTACTTCTGGTATTAAGAGAGAGGTTACGTAATCAGCTCACACTTCTGGGAGGTACAGGTGTAATACATCTTGTTTCTTGTTGTTTTTTAGTTTAGTACAACAGGACACATCTGTTTTAGCCCAAATTTATCTGTTACAATATATCCACGTTCACTAATAACATTAAAAACCCCAACCAGTAACTATTGAGCAAAAGCATTGTATAGCTCCCTAATGAGTTTCTTTATAGAAGCAGCCGAATTTTAAAAATATAAATGTTGATGAGAAGATATAAAAAATGCTTATTAAATAAGCAGAGATCAAGTGTCCATAGACGAAAGGTAACGTGAAAGTGAAGGCTTAGCTGTTAGCAGAAAATAGGTTTCTCTATATTTTCTTACCTTAATAAATGAATTTAATCTACTTTTGTACTCTATTCCAAAGTGGCTGGTGATGTTGACATTCCGTATAGCAGAAGCAAAAGTTCAAGCTGAGGAAGGGACTTACTGGGTTGTAATACAAGGTGCAAAGGGGACACTGATTCATTAGAGCTGAAGACACCACCGAGAAGCTCTAGAGACAGACGATTATCAAGGCTGATTTGCATAATTAAGTGCACCGCTTTAGAGTTGGGATATAGATTTCAGAAGCTGTCTAGAAGTTTCTACTAAACAAAAAGATGGTTTCACAATGCAGTGATACCTCTGTCTTTTGGAAGGATGACAAGCTGAGTGATTCTCACACATTTGTCTCTTCATTTGCATTTTCCTATGCCTTTCTGAGATAAGTGAAAGTGTGTACCCCTTTCTTCAGAAATGGGTAATGGAGAAACCCATAAGGAAGCTATCAGGAAAAGATGCTTTTTTTACTACTGAGATTTTCAATGACCAATCCAGTTTTAACTCTGTTGTGGTCTTCTGGCCTCTTCCTTTAGATGAGCTTCTCTTCCCCTCACAAGAAGTCTTTCCCTGTTGTAATGTCTCATCTTTCTACTGGGAAATGTCTCATTTTCCCCTGTCTTATCTTTCTACTCATCTTTCTTCCTGGCTTCCATGGATTTTTCTTTTTGTGTTTGTTTTCTCCTTCCTTTCACCTTGAGGAGATTCCCGTGTTGCTGAATGACCAGAGATCACAGATGCTCTATTTGCATTTCAGGCTGACTGAAGCTACAGGGGTTATTCTTCTCTGTGGCATGTTTACCTCTGGGGAAGCAGGGACAAGGGTTCAGGTTTGATCCTAGACTCTGGTTTGTGCTCTCCCTTTGTCTCCTGTCCCCTTCTTTATTTTCCTCTTTTTTCTTTTTTTTTTTCTTTGACCTGTTCTTCATTGCTAAAAAGTGGGGTTTATTTTTATCTATCTCTTTTTTTACCTGTAGGTAACCAGTTCTGTCCTGAGGTAAAAACAAGGTGAAGACAAAACATCTCAGGATTTCTCTCAAGCTACACTTCAGGTTTGAAGTGTGTGGTTATCTCAGCAAATGTAATTCTGCAACGAAATGCAAATGTCTGTTGTTTGTTGAGCATTTTACTCAGGATAACACTTGTTAAAACAGCTTTTTCTTTTCATGCTTAAAAGCTTTTTTTTTCATTCTTAGGAGTACTGCTTATGTCACTTTGAATGCTAGCACCAAAAGTTGTTTTCTTTGTTAAATTAATATATTTGAATATCTATGTGATCTGGTGCTGTAAGCAGGAAGAGCAGGTAGGAGACTAATTTTGTGTGTCTTACAGGAAGCACAGAGCGCCTTGTGTTTTGAGCTGTGCCCCCTCTGCGTACCTGGGGTCGCTCATCAGCGAAACAGTGGAGAGTGAAACTGAAAGAAAATAAATTTCTGCAGCTTCTGGAGTGTTGCTGATAAAGGCCAGGAGCAAAAAAGACCAGATTTATTTTTTTGTATAGATTATAAAACATGTAGGAGAAGATGTAATTCCTGCCCTGATGAAAACCCTGGAAGATTTAAAATTAGAGTTTAGTTACTCTCAAGATGCATCTTCTTTCCTAGGCAGATTGTGCAGTTTCAGTACCTGTGTTTTCTGGGTCTGCGTTTTGCTCATGTTCTACAACATGGGTGAATCTTTGTGACTCTTCACTTGAGCATTAGAGATATTTTTATGAGTTGATGACTTTAGAAAGTGATGGGAAGTTTCAAGAAGCCAGGCAGGCTTGTTCAATAGGTGGAGATGTGCTCATGTAGCTTCATGAATTGCATTGGGCTGTTGTCAGTTCTGTGCTCCTCTGGCTCTGGTTTGGTGTTACTTCTAGTCCTAATGTAGTGGTGTGATCTGTATGTTTGAAGAGCCATCAATTAAATGTGAATTAATATGCAAGTTTACAACTTCAGACTTCCAGTTCAATTTGAGGAAGAGCAACAACACCATAGCATAACCTATGCAGAAAAATAGCACCTTTTGTACAGTCTGTTTCTTGTGGTTCTAGTGAGAAAAGAAGGGAACTGACCAGACCTAGGAATGGCTGTCTTCAAATGTAATATACCCAAAGTAAAAATTACTCAGCGTATGTGTTGTGGAAGTAAAACTCACATGTGACTTGTGGCCAGGCCTTTTTTTCCCCCCTCTATACTCCAAATAGTGTTTTCTTCAACCAACGTCTCTTTTGCAGCATTAGGGTAATAATTATGGTTAAGTTCATTTTTAAGCAAATGAACTAAATTCAGTGATTTCAGTTACTATGAAAAGGTGATAGAGGATTAGAGATGGCTTAAGTAGTCAAATGGATTATTTTCTTTTGTAGGGTAACTAAGAAGGTTGCTTTTCGTATAGCCTACTTGCTGAACCTTTGCTTGGTTATGATGTCTAGGTTTTTTAAAATAGCTGAGTTACCCTATTAGCTACTGAATATTGCAAAGGTGTCCTTACATGTTTTTAAACTCACATAGAGTTGAAGGGAGATGTGTACACATTAATGTTAGTCTAGCGATTAGGAGAGAGTTTTCTTGTCCATGTCAAGTTCTTGATAGTCCCTGTTTGCTGAGTAATATAATTTTTACTAGTATGCTGAGGAAAGGATAACACAGTGGGTTAAATGTTAAGAATAAGGAATATAAAAACAGAAATAAGAAATTAAAAAAAAAAAAGGGGGGGGTAACGGCAAGGATCATTTAAACAAAATTTTTTTAAACAAGCAAAAACCCCCTTCTCCTGCCACTGTATACCTTTGAGGGAACAGAAATGGACATCAGTAATTTGAACAGCGTCTCTTATGCTGGTTATAAAACCAGGAGCAGAGACCATCTCCTCTTAATTGTCCAGTGTCCTAGTTATTATACAGTCCTTTGTTCCAGAGGAAGAAAGGAATGTACAGATTCACAAGATGTTTTACATACTTTAATGAACTTTTGGAGTAATGTATGGCTATTTAGAATATCTATAATTAATTTGGTTTGTTTGTTTTTATATTTTTAAATAACATTTACAAAGAGTCAAAACCAATTTATTCTTTATTTCTTGAAGTGCAAGAATGTGTTTTAAGATTTCGTTGCTCTTTTTAGACTGACAGCTTTTTTCTGTCACCTGTCTAATTGTAAGTCTGTAAAGCAGTTATAAGAGTAATTTAAAATAGTGTTATGGTTGTTTTTTCGACTTTATTTTAATGCACTTTATCTGTATTAGTCTCTTTCCTCTCTCCTCCTGTTTTGTGACACCCTTCAAAACCCTCCAAAATGTAAAATTCAAAGCACCTATGTATCAACTAGCTAAAATATTAGGCCTAGAATATTTTTTTTGACATATTAAAGAGCAGTGATGCATAATATACAATATATTTAAAATGTTATCTCTAAGTTCAAAATACCATATCACACATTTTTAAGTTGCTTCTTCCGAAGCTGTGTAGTCTCGAGCAGTAAGTATAGGGTTACCAACCAGAAGATTCTCATACTTCTTGTAATTTGTATGGGGTTTGATGCATCCTTTCTTCTTTGTTTGTTTGCCTGTAGAATGGCAGTAACATTCTGGCAAGGCTGCATTAGTTGTGTAGCATTTTTAACAGAAATATTGAAAGTGATGTCTTAAATGTTATGGGCAAGGCTTATGGAAACTCTGCTGTTTTGATTATGCTTAATTAATCTATATTTGATCCCATACAGCTGGAAACATACCATCTTTGAAAACAATGAAACAAAGGAGTTCTGTCAGGCTGTGATATACCTATTACTTAAAGTCTTCTGGAATTGCATATATTAGAAAAGTGATGCTGTGAAAAGTGTCCGGCTTTAATAAAATATCGTTGCTGTTATCATTATTAGCGTTTCTAGATCACTGCAACAAAAACCTAAGAAAGGATAAAATTGCAGTATTTAACAGTATCAGTTAGGAGAAGGTTGAACATGTTTAAGTTGTATACAACTGGAAAATCTGTGTGCTGATTTTTATGTATTTACCCAAATCTATATTGGTGTGTGGTTAGCACTGAAAAAAATTGGATATGAAGACATTCTCTTTCCACAGAAGAAGGAAACCTAAAAAGGTTGCAGGAGTAGCATCTTTAAACAAATTCTTAACATCCTTATTCAGCTGCTGCAAGTAGAGGACCTGAGTGTTATTTTTTGGTGTCTCAGTGACTTTTATGCCTTTGTCTGCTAGGTTTAGGTTGTGGCTGTGAGACATACAGTAGAGCTTTAAAGCTTCTTTTTCATATGGGATAAGGATTGGCATATAGAAGAAAGGGAAAGGATAAATGGATAAGATGGAGGGAGGAAGAAAAAATCTGCCTCAGAAGAAATCCTGTTCCTTTGTGTGAGGAAAGCTGGATGCTGGAGGAGAGAATAGACTTGAGAAAATGAAAAAGGGGGTCCAAAAACTATAGAAAAAGAATTCCACATTTTTTACAAAAATATAAATAGATAGTGCGATAAAAGAAATGTTACCCAGAACTTGTCTGCAAGCAATGAGAGTCTTTACAGGAAAGCATCCAGCTGTACTTTTTCCTCCCAAGCTAAGACACTTATGAGGCAACTCATTGAAATAGCGGGCAGGTGAACACCTAGACCACCAATTCCTTCTCTGTTTGGAGAGATGAAAAATTCAAGCAGTTGATGATCATATTTTGCCATCCAGAAATACTGGTAAACACAAGTAATTCATTGGTAGAGATCTTAAAATGAAAACACCAATGTTTTAAAATCCAGTTAGTATGGTTGGGATTTTTTTGTTGTGTGCTTGTTTTTGTGGGTTTTTTTCTCCCCTCAGATAAACTAGTGGAAAAAGTTAATTAGGCGTGAGATCTCAAAAGATGCTGCTTTGAGCATGTCTCCCCAGCCAGAACAAAAGAATGGAAAAAGTGAAAAAGTGAGGTGGCCTTAAAGTGAATGTAGCGAAGTTACCATCTGGACTCTTTTTTAGATAATATTCATTAAAACAATTCCTATGTGCAGCCAAGCCATTCTTACTGGCATCTTGTCAATGTATGTGACAGAACAAGATTCTTCCTTGAAGTACAAAAAAGTTTGCTGAATCTGTGAATATTGAGTATTGTATGACTTACACAATCTGTGTCTTGTTTCTGGTCTTTGTAGGATGTCAGGTTTACTGTTCTCAATGTACGCTCACATTTGCCTGACTTTGTGTATCACAAATCATGGGTTCTCAAGACTTACTCTTTGATCTTTTTCCTTTCTTTTTAATATCCCTCTACTGAAATTCTTACCTGGTGAATTTGCGTCTGTCTCATCCTGTGGAGAATCTACCAACACGAGCCCTTGTTAATCCATGTTAGATGCTGAGTAGCTTGATGACGACTTGAATGCCCAAGTTCCATGCTTTTAGGAAATGCTGACTACTGATGTAAAAAATTATTGGTAAATAGTTGACATTTAAGCTTCATGGTAGTCCTGCTGGTGGGTTAGTATGGAATTAATAGGTGTACAAATGTCATCATTTAGTCATCATTTAGTAATTCTCTTGAGCTCTTTACAGTTCCTGCTGCATATTGCATGTAATTCCATTTGCTACCTCATATTTAGGTCAGTAAATGCTGAGGAGTGAGAAAAAGGGAAATGCAGCTGTAAATTTAATTACCAGAGCTGGCAAGATGGGCAAGGTGAAAATATTTTTACCTTACATCTGCGTGTAACTCTCACACATGGCTTGAACTGACACAGAGAAGTTAGTTCTATTTGACCCAGAATGCCTTTGGAAGTTTTCACTGACTAATCGATTGCATTTAAAGCAGGAGTGCATGGGGTCAGCTAAGCTGCTTATCCTTCTCAAGGACAGGGAGTTGGTTTGCCCTGGCTAGTTACGAGCAGCAAGTGTTTCAAGACTTTTGCATACGTGTTCAGAAGATTGTTGACTTTGCTTCAGTCTTGTGATGTTGGAGAGATCTTGGGAGGTATTACACATTTGCCCAAGCAAATTCATGCAATGGACTGTAGTTAATCAGTGCCTCACAGTTTTCCAGTGCTGCTTTTGTTATTATTTTTGTGCACTGAAAATGAGATATGTGCTTGTTATTGGTTCCACCTCTGTAAACGTTCTGTAGCTGCCTGCTTGTTTCACATATTCCTTGGTACCCAGTTTTGTGTTTCCCTCCTTTTGTTCTCTCTATAGGTGATAAGAGAGAAATGGAAGAGTATTTATTTCTTGATAGGGAGGAAATTCCTCCAACTGTAGGATACTAAGAAATGATCAGGCGGCTGCCTTACTTTGAGCGAGAGGAAATGTGATTGCTCTGGGGTGGAGAGCTTGAGGAAGGCTGTGGACTGCCAGCTTTGGAACCCTGTGTCCTGCGGCGGTGGTTCAGGCTGATGAGGGGCTGCTGTGCTGCACCTTTGAACTGCAGTGGGAGAACCTAGAATTGAGGGACATCACTGAGTGGGCTCTGTAACCTCCCATAGGCCGGGGGTAAATTTGGGGAGATTTTTACAAAACAAAAGGAGATAAAAGTAGGAATCAGGTAAGATTTTTTTCAAAAGCATTTAGGTATCTAACTTCTTTTGACTCCTGTCTATGAAACAGATTTTTAAACCTCTAGTGGTTTCCTGTTGGTGATATTAAGAGGCGGTATCTTCTTTTAGTTCCTGACAGATGTTCAATTAATTATTTTTTTTTACCCTAGAGGTGAAAATGCCTCATCCTTGATCTATTCTTTTCAGACAATAACTTTCCCATCAGCCCCAACAAAATTGGCCTGATCTCATTCTGATATGTTCAGTAATGCAGCTCTTCAGTGTTTGCCAGTGCATTTGTTTGGAGGCCAAGTGATACTGCTTTGGGATTTAGACGCAGGAAAAAAAGCTGGTTAGAGATTAATTTTGCATGTAATACTTAAGGATGGATGCTAATGGTAGAGAGCAGTACATTAAATAGAGGTTGCATGGTGTCTTGGATGACTTCCTTTCAGCATCTGAAAACATATCAATACTTCTTGATAGAGGTTGATGCTCAGCTGTGGTGCAGTCTGACTTTTTGATTTGTGTTTATGTTCCATCGTCCACGTTCAGAAAACTACCCAGTCCCTTGGTCTTTGTAGCTTGTTTTTTTTGCTTGTTTGTTGATTTGTTTGTTTGTTTGTTTTTTTGTCATAGGCCACTGGAGATAGTTTTGAATTCTGAGCTTTTAAAATACCTTGCATGGGGCAGAAGTGAGAATAACTGGTAGCACTGAGCCTTGCTTTCAGGACACAGGAGCTGTTTGATGTCTGTGCTGTGAATGCACAATCCTGGTTATGCAGTATGCTTCCTGCACGGGGTGCGGGAGCGAGGAGTAACAGTGCAGGGGAAATTACTTGCCTGAAGCTGATCTGCTTCATCAGCTGTAGAGTTATTCTGAATGCAAGCTGCCCAATTTGTCATGAAACCTTGGCCAGCACTGGCATGAATACAGTGTTTTGTAGCACTGTCTGTCTTGCTTTACAAAAATCTGCTGTTCATTTTAGGATTTCTAACAGCTGTCGGTTGCTTGCCCATGCTGCTCTTTTTTTGAAATGAGTTTTTTTTTCAGGGAGGGAAATGGAAGGGTGTTTGGATTAAGAATTTTCTTGTCTGAATTTCCAGAGGAGGTTGTCAAGCTGTGAATGCTGCATTGCCTGCCTAATGCTGGTATTACAGTTTTGGGATCTCAATCATGTTAGAGTGGGTGAGGGTTGAGAAAAGGACTTACCGACATTTTGCTCTTGAGATGCAGAGCTTATGAGGAGACAAACAGATCTTGTCTGGCATAAGGCATAAACATAACATCGAATACTCCAGTTTCATCGGCACAGCCCTGTGCAGAAGATTTTCACAGTTATTGCATAGGAGAAGCAATAGACTTAAATGGAAAATACACTTTTCTGATCTGGATTTGACTTGTGTTTGGAGAGGTTCTGACATTTGCTCAGAGCAGATGTTTTCTGTAGGTATGTTGTACGTGTTTGCAACAAAATGTTATGTGAACTGTGAGGCAGAACTTAGGTGACTAGCATCTTAGGAATTCAAATTTAGTGATGGAGGAATGTGACAGTGTTTCTGTCTCGGAGTCATGAAACCAAATCATGGATTTTGGTTTCGTCTTTATTTCCTTCCCCTCCCACATCAAACATCTTTTTGGTTATCAGATATAACTTCTAGCTTTCCACCTTTGCCTTGTGCTGAAGTTCTGAAGACTTGATTCAAGTGCTTTTCTTCTAGAGGTCTGGTTCCTAATGTAGTAAAGAGTGTTGTAGCTACGGTGCTTTAAGGACATAAGGAAGACAAGTTTGTAAGGAAGAAGGGAAATGTGTTCTTCAGCCAGCTGACCTTTGGAATGCAGAAAGAGTTTTCAAATGTGCAGCTCTTTTTTGTCTACTACTTGCAAGAGGATTTTTAAGGGATAATTACACAGTGGGTTATCTGCTTGGCAATTAAAATTTACTTGGGCATATTGAAACTCTTTAGTTATGTTTATCAGTGGTGAAAGGAGGAATAACACAACAGGGGTGGTTATTTTTCTTATTAACATCTCGTGCTCCTCTGAAGAGAGGATTCCTTCAGATGTTTTGCCTCCCAAAGTGTTCTTGCTGACACAGGAAACTGCAGATGAAGTTGGGAGGGGTAGAAGGAAGCAGCTGCTCCAAGAAGGTGCGTTGAGAAGTTTGCCTTCATCTTCACGTACATTGTAGCCTCTTGCCATGAGGAGCTGTTTCTTGCATGATTTTCTTAAAAGTCTTGTGGCAGAAAGCATCGGCCTTTTTCTTCTGGCATAGGTCTGCTCAGCAGTACTAGGCACCCCAGATTTCCCCTGATAATGCCAGTACTATACATTACTTGGTTAAATTGTAATTTCTCTCCATTGATTAAGTTGTGACAAGAGTAGCAGTATCCCCGCTGGCTGTTGTTGCAGCAGTATTATACCAGACACTGGTATTTTGTGGGATGAAAGAATGTTTCTGAATCATTTTGTGGAAGTTTCCGAACAAAGTTGTATTTGGATTGTCTGACAAGGTGATCTGAGTAGCTGGTCTGGCAGTCAGAGGACGTTAAACTTGCTCCCCATGTGTCTCAGGTGCTCATCTGGTGTGGCACAGGGCTGGGAGGGCTGATTCTCAGGGGAGAAGTCTCATTTGAAGACAGTGCGGGAAGAAAAAGGAACCGTTTCTCTAGAATCTCTAGAAATTCAGGGACAGTAAATGCTGCATGTATTAGTGTGTGCTTTGCAGGCTAACATAAGAACCCCTACTATTCATCTGCGTCTGCTTGCTTGTTTCAACATTGTTTTATCTTTAAAAGGAGGGGCATTGGGAACTAGAGCATCTCAAAGAAAGACTTTCTGAAGTTAGATCATGACCACTTTATATAGCAGTAGAAGGTTTTGTTACCAGTAAAAGTTTTTACTAACAGGAAGAAATGATGAATTACTGTAGGGAAAGTTGGGACATGGCTGTGGGATTTTTGGCATACTCTTACTGATTTAAACTCTTTATGGGTTAGGACTCTTGGACCTTAACACACCCATCATGCATCTTCTAAGTTTTAGTTCTCTTATCAGTTATTGCTTAGCATTATAAAGCCTCACCAGCTTAATTTTGTAGGCCTTTCTTCTGCCGCACAAAATCTTGTGGAAGTGTCATTGAGAGTTGGCATAATACTCAAACACTTTCTGATTTAAAAGATGTAACTTTAAAAATAGTAACATAAAGATAAAATACTTCTTAACTCAGTCTAATACTGAAACAGCAGGAGTTGAGCTGAGTAAGTGCATTCCCTCCTCTGTTAGGTGTTCAGATTCTTTAACAAAAATTGTTTTGGGGTGCAGTCTGTATGTTTGATGTTAGCATGATGGTGATACCATTTCTCCACAGGTGAGCAAAGTTAAGTCATCTGCTTTTTGTTTGGTTTTGTTGTTTTTGATTTTTTTTTAGCTCTGTACACATGCTGAGAGTGAGTGTAGAAAACCATTGTGAAATGGGTTTGTCAGAAATGTGTGGGTTTTTTTTTTTAATAATTCAGATGACCAGAAGGTGAACTGCAAGCCTTAACAGGTTTAAAATTACTAAGACCTGAAAAAAACACCTCCACTCAGCCACTCCAAATCCACAATGCGATTTAATACTGTATTCTGCATATCTACAGGGCTTCTGTGTAAAATAAAAAATGAATATTATTTTTTTGATATTTTGATGTATTTTAAGGTCTGCCTTGTAAAATAAACTAATTCTTGCTTCCTAAAATGTCTTAATCTTGGAGACAGAAGTCATGGTGTCAGGATATGTTTATGTAGTCAGCCAAATAATAGCATTCTCTGCTTTTGAATGGAAATGTAAATACAGCAACAAAAAGATAGTTTGAGCCATTAAATATTTTGACTTACATGTATGAGCTGTTTGTGATGTAGTGTTAAGCAATTTTCAGAAATCAAATTGAACTGAGATTTGACTCTGCTATGGCTTTTGTTGTAGATGGTGGAGACTTTGGGGTGAATTGGACACCCTACTGTGATAAAATGAACCTTTTTGCATTGTTTTTTTTTTTTTTTAAAAAAAAAGGCTAGTCTTAAAATGTTATTGTGATGGTTGTAACGGAATTTGTATAGTAATAGTTCTTGCAGTTTGTCAGTTAAGCGTGAGTTTTCCAATTCTGGACCATAATCTGCCCATCTGGGATTTGTATTTTTAACAGGTTTTGGCTATGAATCTCATCAGTCCCATCCAGTAAACGCTAATGAAAAAGTTCTGTTGCTTATTCATCTTCTCAAATGTTTTGTACATAAAAATGTCATTCTGTGGCTTAGGGCTGATGTAGGCCTCCCCCCAGTTCTTCTTTTCGCATTCAACGTGGTATTAATATCTCTGCATTTGCTACCCTGTGACATTATTCTCCGTGTAATTTCACTGCTGCGAAATGGTTATGGGATCCAGATAGAGTTGTATAACTCTAGGTGGGGAAATAAGAGGTATAAGAAAGTCTTGTAAACACAGATTCCATTAGGGTTTTAATACTGTTAGTAAGCTTGCGGGGGTAGTAGCGGTGGAGGAGGAAGAAGAAAGCAGCAAACAAGAGAAGCAGATCTGTCCCTAAATATAAAAAAACATATTTAGTTGATAACTCTCCTTCCCGAGAGTTCTGCACTATCTACAGGCAGTAAGAAGGGTAATGTGCAAATTTCAGAGGTGAATTACAGGGACAGAAAAATATAACCAAGTAACCCTGATAGTTCTTTTTTGTGTGCTTTATCCTATGAGCAAATCAGTGTACCCAGTGATTCAAATTGAATTTTGATTTGTCCTCTGCAGCATTTTGCTAGTTTGTTGATCACTTAGTTCTCTCTAGGGATATGTTTTCAGTTATTAAAAAAAAAAAAAGAAGGTGTGTGTATGTATATTTTTAATTTTTTTTTTTTTTTTCATTCTTGCTTAGTGAGAATATCATCCTGCTGTACAACCCTAGCGGAGAAACTGGTATTCGTAGAGTTTTCCCTGTGGCTAACTTTGCCTGAAATACCTGATGATTGGGCAGTGCCTTGCTGTTTTTCTAGGTCGGTTTAGCTGTACTTGCTAGCCTTTTATGAGTGTGTGGATGTTTTAAAAATACAAAAACATTCAGAGAAAACAAAACCAAAGGAGCCCTCAGGTCAGAATGCTCCCTCCAGTCATCTTTTCTGAGCAAGCTTGGTTAACAATCAGTCAGCAGCAGCATTTGTAGCATCGTTTCTCCATCACTTGATCCCTATTCTTGTCTTCTCTAACTTTCTTGGTCTGTCAAAGCACGTGGAAAAATTCACACAGATTAATTCGACCAAAGGCTTTTTTCTGGAGTCTACAGTTCTCCATTTGTTGTTGCAGCTGGCTTTGTGAACGCTGAGGTGTTTTGTAGGGAATCGGTTTGGAGTGGGTAGTATCTGAGAAATAAATAGCTGCAACTTTATTCTGACTTGGTACAGCAGCTGTCCAGTGTAAAGAAGTTGCTTATTTTCTTAAGATTGACACTGCTTGAATAGTTGAGGAACCAGGAACATGTAACTTAACATCGGGTGTCCTTAATCTGAACAGGAAAACAAATTCCTACTTTTTAGCAATGCTGTGGTTTGCTTGTTTTTTACAAGGAATGTTGTGGGTTTTCTTTCCCCTCAGTATAAGATGGCATGGAATTATTAATCTGAAACAGAGGAATGCTAATTGAAGACAACTGGGAGTCAGTATTTGAATATTACACTGTGTCTTCAGCTTTTCAGATGCTTCATTCTGCATGTAGTCAAGCTCGACGAGGGCTGGGTGCGGCGGGCAGCTCCTTGTGTCCCTTCAACTGTCAGGGCCTAACATGGCAGGGTCTTGGTTCAGTCCTGGGCTGCTCACCCTGCAGCTTGGCAGTTTGGTTTCTTCTCTTCTATTTGAGGCAAGAAAGTTCATTCTTGGTGCCTGTTTAGTACTTGGCCTGTCTGTTGGGCTGCCATAAGAGCACCTGTTAGCTCCAGTTGTACTGGAGCAATCTGTGATGTATGTGTATGTATATGTCCACGTGAACACCACTGAGACCAGCAGCGTGATTCAAAAAGATCATTTACAACCCAGACTACAACCATTTTGGCATGGGTGTTTAAGGTGAATACTATTTCTGTTGTTTTAAGCACTTGTATGTTACTTCTCTCTTTTCTCTACATTTAAAATTGCTAGCTATTTCAATTGCCTTTTTTTATGTTCAGTATTTGGTTGCCTTCTGGAGCTTGGTGGTTTTGGTTCAGTACTTCGTATGTTCCAAGTCTTACAGGCACAGACAAGCGTGGCTGCAATATCTCTTCTACTCAGATGGAGAACTCTACCTCTTTGAAAACATAGCTATCCTGTTTGTGACTGCATCACAAAGCTTACATGTAATTGTACTTAGTGTGATTTACTCCTAAAATTGTAATCCCAAGACTATTCAAGGATGCCCTTAATACTCCACCATTTCTATGTATTCTGTACTAGTGCATTATAGATGTGCTGTATTTTTAATAATGTTGCCTGAATTTTGGGAAATTGTAGGGGATGGGTATTACCTACTCATCTCACAAGTCTGTGCTTGACAGCTACAAACCAGCAAGCGAAGTGTACCCTTACTGCTTACATAGGCTGCAAGTATATTAGTTCAACACTTCTGAAGATATTCCCTTTCTGATGACTTCGTAGGGCTGGGACCTACCTGAGCAAAATGTTAATGTGACAGAAAACTGAGTGGTGGTGGTGGTGTGTCTGTGACCCATTGAATCAGTTCTGCTCTTAACTGAATGCCTCTTTGAAAAGAGAACTAAAGTTAATGAGCTTTGTGAATGGAGCTTTCGATGAGAAATGCTTTTGAAAGAAGAGAAAATATCTTATTTTCAGACTTTTGTGAAATGCTTCTGTTACATACCATGTGTCTTATCCTCAGTTCAGAGGTGAATTTTTAAATTTTTTTAAAAGCATATGTTGCTTTTTATAGGATGTTGATTATGTGGTAAAATGGAAGCGGAACAAGTAAAGAAATATGAGTAATGGCTTAAATACCTTGGACATAATTTATTTGAAACAAAGAGTAAATTTTAATTAAAATGCTTATGTTTTATTTTGCAGTGTTCACCCTGGGAAACTGTATTTTTAAGTTCATTCAGAGCAGTCACCTTCGAGTATTACAAAGTTCAAGGCAAAGGTGAAGTTTTCTGATGTTTGTTGCAGAGTTTGAAACCTGAAGGAATATATTGCTCTGGCATGTACTTCTTAAAGACATCAACTCTGAGAATAAATTTCTAGAAAGGAAAAACGAATAAGAGAAAAAAGTAAAACCAACAGCAGAATTTTATAAAGAAATGTACAAAAAATAGAAAACAGTAAGAAACCAAATATTTCTGAAGAGTGTTGATTTAGGTGTGTTATGGTTAAATGTAATACTTGCTCTGCTTGCCCGTATTTGACAGTTCTCAGCGCTTTTTGGTTTTATGGGGTATCAGAGAGAATATATCACTGATTTAAGTCAAGGGGCTTTTTGCTGATAGGCACTTAATTAAAATAAAACAAGCAGAAATGCTTAAAATACATTCTACAGTAACAGATTTATCTTTCTATATGGCAAATCCTGTAAAAAGCAATGTAATATTTACCATTTTTTAAATGAGGTTTGTAAAACAGGTTTTACGACACTCCTACATACCTCCTTCACTGGCTAAGATTGCACTCTGCTATTTCCTGTTAGTTTTACTGTTCTTCTCACTTTAGCTTTTGATATCAGAAGCGCTTCACTTAATTTTCTTCATCTCCTTATTCTGTATATAGTTGTATTACTTTGTACTGCGCTGTTACGTTTTGGACTGAAGCCAGCGGGACAGGTGAGGGGAAATGTGAGATGGGGAGCAGGAATAGGTATAAAATCAAAGTTATAGACTCATCTCTAAAAAGATATTGCAGCCTAACATGACATTTTTCTTAAGGTTTATATGGCAAAAGCTATATATGTGTCCTGTCTTTGCGTTGTGTCTTATCTCTTGCGGTGAGATTTGTTCAGTTGCATTTGTATTTATTCTCTTGTACGTATAGTTTATTTTAGAGACGTGTCAAATGAAGGTAACCCAATGGAAATAAGGTAATTAGATAACAAATACATTCAGCGTTTGGCCCAGTTGTTTTTTCTTTCAGTTCCATTTAATAACTCTTTGGTATTCTCATGGCCTCTATTTTGCTGATTATTCAAGCAGTTTCTTCTCTATTTGTCTATTGTGGAAGCTCAATTACTGTACTGAAGGAGTAATAGCTCAGTTAGAACATGATCTGTTTTTATGAATAATTGTTGGCTGCAACTTGTTATAGCCTACCCTATGTTAGCAGAGGTTAAGCATTATAGCTACACTTGCATTCCTATGTCAGTAAGCCCTGATGGCACAGAAGTTGTTTCCAATGGTGAAAATGCATATTTATGTGCATAGCTTCTGTTGGCTCGTTTGGGGTTGGGGTTTGTTTGTTTTGTTGTTGTTTTTCTGGCAGGAATATTGATGTCTATGCTAAACTTTTAGCTGTTATAAAAGGTCTATAAAAATCAAACATGTAATTCACATAACACAGTAGCAAAAAGGGTAGGGCAGTCCTCATCAAAGCTGCGTGTTCCACGTGGCAGTAAATAGATGAGACATGATTTATTCAGAATGGTTTAGATATAGCTCGATCCTGCTTTTTAGGCAGGAGGTATAGATTAGATGGCCGCCCAAAATCCCTTCCTGACCTGGGTTTTGCTAGTCGTTTAACCTGTAAGTGAGAATTGTTTGAGGTTTCTTATGCTTTGCCTGTGACTTCATTCTTCCAAGACTTTAAATGTTTCCTTTGCCCAGCTTGGGTCATCATGTCTGCTCCCCAAGAGGAACCAGTGATTCTTGCTAGTTTTGCTCCACAATTTAAAATGGTCATCTCCCTTGGATAGATTTATCTTGCAGATTTGTCAGTTTTGTCATCTTTGATTTCACTACTGTATTGTTTTTTATATTAAGCCTGCAGTCTTCCTCGCTGTCCTTATCTTTGCTTTTTGAGCAGAAGCTGGGATGCTTTCTCCTTTTCTTTGTTAGCAGACTTCTTGTTGTGTTTTTTTTTCTTGCTCAAAATATATTTATTATAGAACCTGAGAGTACCTTTTGTCTGTTGTGTTGATAATATCTTTTGATACAAGTAAGTATGAATCCACCAACCTTGGATTTGTGTATCTAGAAATAAACTTTCTGAATGGATCTCTCTTTGTTTAAGACTCAAAGGAGAGTACTCAGAGTCTAGTATAGGCACCTAACTCAAAATGACTTTACAGGAGGCCTGATGGGAAAAGACCCTCTGATGGTCTGAGTCACATTCTAGCTAAGTGTCTCACCTTGGCTACATAGGGGACTACCCCCTTGAAACTTAGGGCAGTTTAACTTCTTTTAGTATTTACACTGTGTGCTAAGTTAGCTACTGTGAATTCACCTGCCCTTAAAGTATCATTGAAAAATTATTTTCTACTTTTTAGTTATTTTCTACTATTTCTTTTGCATGTCTCTTTTTCCTTATGGAAAATTCAGCATTTTAGAAAGATGCACGATGCATGGTCTTATAGATAAGATTATTGCTTTTTAGATAATTTTTTCACCACCAGGTTTTACTACTTTCACTTTATTCTGAAAATGTCTAAGCTGTGTGCTGTGAATGTCTGACTGTGGGTTATGACATGCCAGATAATTGGCCACCTGTCTTCTGCTGATTACTACTAACACAGTACAGCTGATGAGTCAGTTAATGAGTTTGGTGCAGAGTCAGCCTGTTACCTCACTGTGTAAAACTGTTAAAATCAAGCTGGAGCTGGCTGACTTGGACTGGACTTGCACTGGAGCAGATGAGGGCTCATGTTATCTTCCTGCTTGTAAGAAATGTCTTCTCAGGAGAGGTAATTTCAGTAAGCTTGTCAAAGTATTTTTCTTGAGCTGGTTTAGTTTAGCTTGAAAGGAACAGCCATACTTTGTAATGGAGAGCATGGAGAGTAATTGCAGTGATCCTACTGCTGCTCCTGGTACCAGTACTACTCTACTAGTACCAGTGAGACCTAGGAACTAATTGTATGTGTGTCCTAGTCAATTGGAAAAGTAAAGTATTTTTAGGGGTAAGGTGTACTGATAGAATAATAGTTAGGATGCCTTTGCTCCTTTCTTGTCAACTGAGTCTGTCTTTAGCATTCTAATCCAACCTTCACACCCAGCACCAAATCCTTGTAAAAAGGGATACAGTCCAGGCTGCAGGCTTGCAGCTCCTTGAAGAATGTGCAGGTGTTTCACCCACTACTGAAGTCTTTTTTGAGTCTTATACCTTGTAGATGTTGTTTAGGGGTTATCTGTTTTCTAGTATTGGGTAATGAAAGGCTTGGATGAAGTGCCTCTGTACATAAAGTGCTGTTAAAACCAGAAGAAATATCTCTCCTTTCATTGCTCAGAGTAATTTCAAGTATTAAAGTGCCTCAATTTGGACCTTCTGTGGTATCTACTACTACTGTAGTAGCTGCAATGATATTTCAGTTGACTATGTTGCACTAATTAAAAACTAATTAATTAAATATAGTAATTTTTTTTTAGTGACTTGATGAAAGCTTTACACCTGTTCTGATTGTCAAAAGTGGAAATGAGATGGCTTTTCTGCTAAAATCTTGTTTATCTGCTAGCTATAGAGAAAGGGACTCTCCACTTTTCCATCCTTGTTCATTTTACAGTCTGCTGCTCTCACATTTGTGGATGGGATTATAGCACTGTAAAACAGAGGCTCCGTCTATAAAATAGAGTAAAAGTCACTGGTGATGGAGAAATAATCCTGACAGTAAAAGACTGACTCTGTCTGTGAGAAGTAAATGCTCCCTAATGAATCTAATTTTGCTGCAGTCAAAAAATCACGAATGTGGATGTTTGAAAACTGTATTTTCGTTCCATATTTGTGTAATACTTCCATTTGACAGGTCTGCTTAGTACTGGGGGAAATGTTGTCTGCTTTGCGGTGTGCATGCACTTTCCAAGCCCTCTCCCTTCCTATCTGATCCCAGCTGTTTTGGACTGGAGGGCGGCTCTAGGCAGAGGGTGAGAAAGTGTTTACTGACATCAGAGCTTAAGTTTTCCTTTGATATGTTGCCTGGAGGCGGGTGGGGAGGGAAAGCTGAGGGCCAGGTTGGTTTACATTCTGGCTTCCAGTGGTGTTTTGGAAGCTGGTTAGGGAGGTGAAGAGACATAACATTGAATATCTGAAGCAGAATTAATTAGGCTCTTGGCAACAGGGTTTGGAAGATGGGGGAACCAAGGCTGCTGGAGTGATGGATCAGGAAGTGATCTCAGTGAAGCAGTGAGGTGCTTGCAGATAAGACAAGCCTGGCATTTTGTATAGAGTGTAATCTAGCTCAGAGCAAAGCAGAAACACGAGGCTCCCATAGCCTGATGATAAGAAATCTTCATCTGCACTTAAAAACATAGAAAGTGGAGTTAGTTGGTAGAAAGGTTGTGGCTAAATGTATTGGTATGAAGCTTTTGGTGCCTTCAGTTAAGCTCCTCATGGGCTCAGTGTAGTCAGCACTGTACAAACATATGAATTCTCAGTTGCTTCTGTAAAGAACTTGAAATATAAAGACATATCTCATATGAAAGGTGGTGGTAAATGGAATAAAACAACAAATACTAACTGAAATTAGAATCTTATAAATACCTGAATACTGAACATTACCAAAAGAGTAAATACTAAGGTTTCTGGATAGTCTTTCCATTGCTGTCTTGTGCATATACACTGTAATAGTTCTTCTCTGTGTAATCACCTGACATTCACAGGATATTCTATGCCATATTCTAACAGAAATACATGAAAAATACTCAGTTACCTTAAGTCCTGCTAAGTGGCTTCAGTTTTGTCAGCAGTTTGAGTCACTGATGTCTGCTAGGCTAATGTGGCTCTCCTGATGAAGGCCTTTCTTTAGGAATGTGTTCCCATGCCTTACGGGGCTGAAAACAAACATAAAATTGGCAGGCAATTCTTCAGAAAATTTCTGTGCTACCTTTTACTGTCTGTCAAAATTGGTCCTTGAACTTGGTGAGATAAGAAAGGAAGTGGAAGGGGCTCCCTGCTCCGATCTCTTTATCCTCTTATGAATTTTCTTCTCTGAATGGCTAATTGCATTTTGTTTCTTGTCTTGCTAGATGGGCTGGTGATCCCATTGGTGGAACTGTCTGCAAAACAGGTTGCATTTCACATTCCATTCGAGGTGGTGGAGAAAGTTTATCCTCCAGTGCCTGAGCAACTGCAACTTCGGATTGCCTTCTGGAGTTTCCCAGAAAATGAAGAAGATATCAGGTAATGAATAATATTTCTGTTTCATTGATGCTAAAAGAAAAGTTCTATTCCCTGGAGGAGAATCGTTGTCCATTTGATGTCCTGTATATTTGCTGCTTCTGCTGTTCTTGTGCATTTTGTAATACATGGATGGGTTACTGTGGGATATCCTACGATATAGGGTTTTATTTCGGGATGAGCTGCCCTGCATATGTCCCAGGAAAAGCATGTCCACATGCCGGTTCTGTGTGTAAATGATAGCAGAATAAGTGCACCCATTGATTTGTCTGACAGTAACTTGTTTGTAGAGTTTTGTCTTTACCTTAGTCTTACACAGTATTCTTTCCAGTTTGAATCTGTTCCTTGAGTTAGAGCTTCAACTGGGCTCAGAAATTGCTGGGGAGGGCTAGCTCAGTATGCTGTGCAAGCCTTTTGGTGGTGTAGGTAGGAGAATCAGAATTTGCCGAGTACATCAGTGATCAGAGCGGATACAGTTAGAGAGATGACTGTATTTCTTATGTTTCCACACAAATTGTGTGAGTACACAGTCAAAAACTCTGTGTTTTTAGATCTTTCAACAAAGTATTTTTGCTGAAGTTTTTACACTATAGAAGGCTTACCCATGTAACTATGTATTCAGAATTTTGTTGCCAAGTAGCGATATTACACTCTTAGAGAGAATCATCCTGAAAGTTCTTAGATGTGTCCATCTAATGTTCTGGTATTAGATGGGGGAGGTGATGTCAGAAGTGCTGATGTAATTAGTAAGATCACCTGTGGGCAAACAGGGCAAGCCAGCTGATTGTACATGTTCATTATTCTGATGAGTGCAGATATAAAAAAAACCTGATATGAGCATGCAGGTAACTCCTCTAGAAGTTTTTTTTAAAACTTCTAGGAGTTTTTACTGTGGCATGCTAACATTGGACCTTGAATTGATATTTTACTGTATAGAAAAGCTTAGTTTTAGGCTATGAATGAATTTCTATTTCAGAGCTTTAAGTCAAAATTCCTAGAAATGCCAGTGGCTGTACACAAACCTAGTTAGGAAGACGCTAGTGATTTTTATGGTTGAAACGTAATGGAGAAGTGGCAGCAAAAAACCTGGACTTCATCTTAAAGATGAAGATAGTAGGAATTTTTCAAAAGCTGCGTCAACAAAGAATGCAAGAGGCTAATAACATGAAGTTTCTCAGAAACAGACTGATCTTGACATGTTATGTGTATCTCTTACAGATTGTACTCGTGTTTGGCGAATGGCAGTGCAGATGAGTTCCAGCGAGGGGAGCAGCTCTTCCGGGTGAGGGCTGTCAAAGACCCTCTCCAGATAGGTAAGAACATTGCAGCTCCACATCTCTAGATATTTCAGATTCCTAAAACCATATCTGCGGTGGTATGACTGTTTCTGACATCCTAGACTAACCTTCCTGCCACGTATATTCTTTGTGTATTCTAAATACTGTGTTTGTTTCAGCCTCACTCAGGTCAGCTGTGAAACTGAGTGAAGTACCAGAAATGTTCTGAAAATTAGGTCTTTGATCTGTCTCGGTGTTTTGGAAAAAAAAAACTGTAGAATGCCTTTGTCTCCATTTTCTCATTGATAGAGAGAACTTGGTTTTCTAGAACATTCTGATCAAATGAATGCCTTGCCTAAAGTGCATGTATGGCACAGAGGAAGTTTGCAAGGTTTAATTATTCTTGTAGCAAAAGAATTGTATTAATAATACAGTCACTTGTGTAGTATATTGGTAGAAGGAAATCCCTGTTGCTGGACAGCTTTATCATTTCTCCTCACTTATCTTGTTCTTTTTGTGTTTTTTGGTTATAGAAACTTATCTTAAACAAAGAACTAGACTTGGGATTTTTCATTAAATCCCTTGAAGTAAAGAAGAATATTGAGTTGGCTTTTCCAGCTGTTAGACAGGAAGGCATTATGTCAAATAAAGACACTAGTATATCAAGGTGGGCCATGTCAATCCAATGCAGATGTGTTGTTTTTTCTGCAAGTGTAAGGTTCAGAAATAGTCTATTAATTGGTATGTGGGAACTGAACCTGGCTGTAATAAGAAATACGATAATATAAAGAGCTGTATTATGATAAGGAGGAAAGTTCCTGTATTTTCCTGTGGTGAAGGATAGAGTCTTCTGTGGGCCTGTTCAGTTGCTAGTACCAGTAATATTTAACTCTCAGTGATCAGCAGATGAATAAATTTAGGTAAAGTGCCCTCAGAAAGGGAATAAAAGGGACCCATTCTGTAGAAGTCTGGGGAGAATTAAAGAGGAGGAGATAGCAGTTAAGATACACAAATTGCAAGAGACTGATGAACGGTTATCTGAATATAGGGTAAAGCATTTGAGAAGAATTTACCTAGTCCGTTGTCTACTGTAATTAACAGTAGCAGGAATTCTTGGGAATAGAAGTGAAGTGAGGTATATTGAGTTGTTAGTGAGACCAGATAGTAGTTTTGTAACATCAACAAAATTGAGCTAAATGGGATTAAACTGACTTTTGAGTGCATTCATAAGGTCCTGTTGTCAGAACTAAAATGCCGAGAGAGGCCTCTAAGGCACCTGCCGAACTTCAGGAAGGCAAGTGTTTGAGAGACAAAATGAGTCAAAATGCAACTGGTTGAAATTCAGTAATTTCTGGGACTTTCACAATGTAAAAGAGCAGAGTATTTAATATACAGTGCTCAGACTGTGGTCAAAACTGGTTTCAGTAGTAAGTTAAAAAGGCAAGGAGGTGTAAAGCAATGTAAATGAACAAAGGCTAGGAATATTAGTGTGAAATCTGTGCTTGGGGGAGGAGGAGAGGAGTAGGGAAAAAGAGGAGTCGGTGAATGATACAGGGGAGGAACTTCTTAAGTACACATACAGCAAGTGGGCTTCTTGACAAAGGATTATGTGTGTGGAAGGGAAGGAAGTAACTTTGTTAAACTGTAATGTTGTTTCCTCCTTAGTAGAAGAACTTTATCTAATGGAAGGACTACTGTGTTTTTTGTTTTCCCATGGGTGGTAGCCCAGCAGCTGCTGCTGGTGGGTTGGATATAATTATGGTTGGCTACTCCAAATGATTTTAAGGTGTGTGGTTGCAGTTTTGAGTTTCATATACTGTCAAATGGGAAAAGAAACACAGGAAATGAAGCAGCCCTTGAGAGGGGATTTGGTTTGGAGGGGGGTTGGGCGGTGCATTGCAATATCGTGATCAATAGCACAAAGCTTGAAATGTGCTTTGTGCTCTTTTTGTCCCATTTCCCTTTGCAGTAGAAGGTTATTATTTTTTTAAATATAAGTGAGTAATCTTAGTCATCTTGTTCACATGCAAATCTATATCCATAATTTCTGAACAATAGTACCTCTTCACCACATTCCAAACCCACACTTTTTTACAGTGTTCTACTGTATATGCACAAAGAATTGACTTCTGTCAATTCCTCTCACATTTCCTTTGTAGCAGTCATATACTCCTGCCATCAAAGACTTTATTGCAGTTCTCAAATAGGTGTATTGTCATTGCTGGTCTCGGGGACTTTTTTTCTATCATAGTCTTAATTTCTTTTTAACAAATGAGGAAGGCAGCAGCAGGTTCAGTCTGGATTCTGGCTTTGACACTCCTTGAATAGTGTCTCTAAGTCTCCACTTTTTAGAGATTCTAGTACCTTGGTTTAAAACAAATAAATGTCCCAAATTGCCTTGCATTACTTCCCGTCTAAAAGCTTTTGTTCAGCTCTTGTTTTCCCATATCTGTTAGTCCTGGTAAAGCCAGAGAAAAGATTCTTGAATTCTATGCAAATTCTATGCAAGTTCTATGTTTGCTGTCATCGTTATAGGGGCATCAGAACTACCAAATATCAATTAAGAAAGCTTGAAAGCTGTATTGCAATAAATATTCTTAGTAGGGTGTTGTTAACTCATGGGTCACTTAAATCTTTTAATTCCAATTCCTTACTAAGTAGCTTGGGGTATTTCAAATTTGTGCATTTCCATCTGAAATCATGAGGACGAATAGGACCTCAGAAAAATGAATAAATAAACCTGAAATTTCACAATAAATTCACATTCTTGCAATCTCCATGAGGTGACCCGATCACTCAGGTATGCAATAGATGTGACCCTTGTCTTCACATTTAAGCAGGAAGGTAAGAGCTGTGGTCTGCAGGAGGATGTAATAGCTGCACTTTGGATGTAAACATGTACAATTTGATGACCACTTCTTTAAACAGTAGTGTTGGGCTAAGCACTCCAGAATGGTCCCCTGCATAGTCACCTTTTCAGTCCCTGCAGGAGCAGACTTTCGGAAGCTGCACAGTGAACTGAATTATGGTGGGGTTTTTTTCCTGGTAAAAGTAACCATTAATTTAATCCAGAATTTTTTCCTGGTACGGTTTCCTGTACAATGCCACAAATGGTTCTTCAGTATAGCAAGACTGGTGGTGCAAAAGAATTGGGCAGAGCTGCTTGAATTAGCAGTGTCAGTGGCAGATGTTCGTCAAACAACAGTTTGAGTTGAAGCTTGTGATATGTCATGCTGAAGCCCTTAAATTTTCTTTGTCTCTTTTTATAACTGTTCTTCCCTCTTTGCATTTAATCAGTTAACTGTCTTCATATACAAATAAAAATTTCATTGTAGGATCTTGATAAGAGTGTATAGCTGTCACCCATTCTTCTCTAACACCTTTCAAGTACTTCTTTTTCTCAGTGAAACAGGATTGCTGCAATTTCAATTTGTGGAATCCTTAATTTGCTTTTGTGAAAATTAGGACATTTTGGCATTAGTCTGAGATGCTTCTGGTATAACAGAAGGACTAGCTGAACTGTTTGGGTTGTATTATCCAAGTGTGGAACATAAATTAGAACTGTAGCTAGTAATAAGCAGTGCAGTAATTTTGTGGTGAATGCCTTCTATTGTTTTGATTCTGTTCCAATTGCTAAAATGGCTGAAGAATTTGGGTGGCATTATGTGTACTAATCAAAATAATCACCCACATCAGGAAGAGGATTTGAATTCTGGGGGACAGGGAAATAGAAAGGTTAAGCAAGGTAAGAGCAAGTTTGTATTGGGACAGGGATTATATTTTGAGGAAGAAATACTGTACATTGTTTTAAATGGTAATTAGTAGGTCACATGCACTTCTGAACACTATCATCATTATAATCTCACAATATCATAATAAAAACTAGTAGTGTGGATTTATAATGTACTTCCTTGTGCTGATGATGGAGAAACTATTTCAATCATCTGTCCCAAGCCATATTTTTTTCATTTAAGGTAGATTGTTGGACTGAAATTCGGTTATGGCTTTGAAACCCATGGTGCATTCTATGCTTCATTAAAACTGAATTTGAGAATAGCAAAAAGGCACTGAGGCTGATACTCATTGCTGTAGAGGGTGATTAACTGGTGATAGGGACCTTCAAGACAAGTAGAAGATTCATGCTCCTGATGGCCTTTTCCTGCTTGTAATATGAGTGCCTCTGGATAACCATTATCTGTAGAGGAAGCTGCATTATGACTACAACTGGTATGCATTGTACATGAGTTTACATGAAGCCAAGCCTCATTAAAGCTCTTTGTCATCCTGCTTGAGATGAGATTCATAATTTATTTGTTTCATTACAGATTTATTGGGCTGTATTCATTCAAGTGTTATTGCTGAAATTTCCCTTTTCCATTGATTTTAGTCTAAGCAAGAGGGATGTTTTGTTTTCTGAGTACGTGGTTTATAAAAATGGAATATTCACAAAATTGCAAGGAGGTACATAATTTATGAGAAACGGGTAGCTTCTGAAGCCACAAAGTGAAAGTAAGTGTTCAGGTGTAAGTGATGCCTTCTTTAGCTCACTGTAAAATTGTGAAAGGTGACTTAATTGGAAATAATTCTGAAGAAGTCACCTAGCTTGTACTGCACTGTGGTCGGAGTTAATTAAACATAGAAATCATGCCCAAAATATGTGTTGTCTAGCTTTGACCCTGTGATCAAAAACCCATACTTTTCAGTGATGGCTTTATCCATTTCTGCTTTTCTTTTTTAAATATTAATAAAAATAAATATATAAATAAACTAATGTGTTAAAAGCTAGTATTTTTGAACCTCTTATATTCTGCCATAGCTGATCGGGAAGAAATAAGTGCTGGAGACTCTAGATCCATGTCCATCCCTATATGTATGTTGTTGCTAGACACGTCGTTTCACTGTTTAAATGGCACATACCTAAATTTCCATTCTAACCGAATCTGTCTCCCAAGCACCAGAAGAGTAACTTTGGACTTTTGAATTTTAACAGGTTTCCATCTGAGTGCCACTGTGGTTCCCCCACAGATGGTGCCACCCAAAGGTGCGTACAACGTGGCGGTGATGTTTGATCGATGCAGGATCACGTCATGCAGCTGTACCTGCGGAGCTGGGGCCAAGTGGTGTGCTCACGTCGTGGCGCTCTGCCTCTTCCGGATACACAATGTAGGGCTTTAAATACAGTTCTGCTCTCCCCTAGGCATCTTCTCCAAGTCTCTCCTCATTACGGTTTTATACAACACGCACTCTCTTTAGGGAAATTGTTCTTGGCACTCCTCTTGGTTACAGATTGTGCAAATGTGCGTTCACAGTTGCAGTCTGCAGGCTGAATTGTCTGAGGCTCTAAACTGCAGAATGTCCTTTGGTAATGTGCAAATTGCTAAGGGTAGATACAGAGTCCTTTTTGGCCCCTTCCTGTTTCTCATTTAAATGCTAGAATTACTCATTCTTTCTTCAGTTCAGCAAGGAGTGAAAGGTCACCGATAGTTAGTCTTTTTTAGAAGTCTTTGTAAATATGGGATTTGAATGCTCTTTCTTTTGGTTGTTTGATCATTCAGAGTGCAGAAGGAAAGTAATTTTGATCAGTCTTGGCCTTTATGTTCACCAGTTTGTTTTAACACATACAAGTGTCATTTTGACTTGATTTCAAACAGTCAGTTAAGTTTATGGTTTTGTTTGGCTGCTTGTATTCTCTGTGGCCTTGTGTAGAGTGAAAAGTAGGCGTTTCTTATCCCAAGGAACTCCAGGTGAAAATGCGTAGAATCAACATGAAATACGCAAGTTGAGGGTTCAGTCTTGCATACAGATTAATTTCCTTGCTCTTTGGGAAGCTAAGAAATATATTTTAAGGAAGGATTAAGCTTGGATGATTAAAAGGAACAGAAGATTTTCTGCTGTCACAGAACATTTTATAGGTAACGTGCTCATGATCAACTCCAGATTCTTAAATAAGTGCTAATAACCCGCTGAAGCTTGTTAATATTTCACAATGGACAATTGTAATAGGCTTAAATTGATACTCTTGTGAAATCATTGGAAAATTGGTATACTTTCTGGACTTAGGACCAGAGAGTTGGCAAAAAAAAAAAGAGTTCTGCCTTGAATTATTAGTTCCAGTTTTAAAAGATGGGTATGGAGAGTGAGAATAAGAAACAAATTTTCATTTATATTATTTACACTCAGAAAATTTGGACCCTGTGTAAGATAAAAATAATCCTTTTCCCTCCAATCCTTTCTTCTACCTGAAAAATGGTAATGAAAGGATTTTCATGTTTGTATATACTGACTGCTGACACTAGCAAGTTACAAGCCAAGGTATAGTGCTCTATGTCAGCAAATCAATATCAGAAGCATCTTTATTCTCAAACTGCTCTTGCCTGTTCCCAGGTTAAATTTTAGGTAGGTGCCATTTGGGCATTTTTTTATTCCGTACAGTGAAAAAGGTTAAGAAACTAGTGGTGGTTTGTGTTGTGTGTTTGTTTTTTTTTAATCATCTAAGTTGTTATAAGATATGGAACGAGACTGATTTTAAGATTGAAGAAAAAAAACCGCTAATGAGATAAATGAGGTGGTTGTGATTCTGTGAAGCATACCCCCACAGAGCTGGTTGGTTTGCCAGAAGCTTAAAGAATAATGTCCTATTTTAGAGGTTTGTTTGTGAAATCCCTGCCAGTATTTGTGCAATTGCTAGCAACAACAGATCTTAAGCACAGCTGTTAAAGCAGTTTCCTTGAAAAGAAACTCTTAAAAACAGTTTTTATACAGCCTAGACAGCTTATTTGCATCCTATCTGCAACACACCACGTAATTACAGAAAAAAACAACTGTCCATCAAGACCAAGCATGGTATGCATGAGCATAGCTACTGTTCATGACACTTCATCTGTTCAGCGGACACAGCTTCATTAACTCTGACCTGTTAATGGCAGTTTATATTTCCTTTTCTTTCTTTAGGCATCTGCGGTATGCTTACGAGCACCTGTTTCTGAGTCCTTGTCTCGGCTACAAAGAGACCAATTGCAAAAATTTGCTCAGTACCTAATCAGTGAACTTCCACAACAGGTAAATGGGGACAATTGATAGGACTGATTTTTTTCTTAAATTCAGTTATTTTTATTCTGGGTCAATTTATATGATGTCTTTTGTTGCAGGATAACCAGTTATGCTGTTTGATTGTGAGTTGCTTGGAAGGCTTTCAGTTCTTGCCCTTTTCATGTTTGTCATTCTATTATTTGACAATTGTCTATTGCCAAGTAAAAGATTAGAAGTGTCTTAAAAGGAGAAAGAAGAGCGATGGCTATTCATATTAGCATGAATGTGCACTTAGCTTGTGGAAGATCAAACACAATAAAATAAATGCATGGTGGTGAAAAGCTTAGGTCAGAACAAATCAGGTTGCTTCTTTTTTGTGTGTTTGGTTACTTAAGTGGAGAAGACTACCTGGGGATGTGTTGTATATGCCTTAGGTGAGCACTTCCTAATGCACCCAATTGGTGACCTTTTGACTTTCCCCAGTGTAGCTTCTTGGTGATTCTTGAGAATCACTTGGGTTATGGAAAGTAAGAAACATGAAATTTTGTTAGTCAAAGGCAAAGTCTGCTTTCTTATTCCTTTAATATCTATGTTGTTCAAGGTGAGATCATTTATATAATGTGCTTAAAATGCTTGCACAAAATACACAAGAATACCTAAGTAATTGTGAAATGTTTGCTTTAAAAATATAAGAGCTTGGCAACTTTTTTATGCTGGTTCAACCAAAGGAGGTTGAGGAAAAACTGACCTGCATGGGTATCTGTCACATTTCAGTAGCGCGTGCATAATGTCTTAAGTAGGAGTTAGATTACTGTCAGCATGTGTCTAAAATTCATATTTTGGTGCTGTGCTTGGGACACTAAGATATTCTGTTGCTAAAAAGTCCTCTAAATTTCCTACAGAAATACATAATCTTCTTATGCGAGGAAACAGAGGAATCATAAAATATGAAAGTGATATAAAAGTACTGCTTTTTTGTTGCTGGGAGTTCAGCCCCAACAGTGTGTGCTTCTTGCTGCATTACATAACAGACAAAGCTTTTCTTCTCTCCTTAAGAACTCAGAGCTTTATGTCACATAGCCTGGTGCTTAATAAAGGAGGGTTTTGAAAGGCTAGCAGTGGTGGTAGTTGTTTCCTGAATGACATGTGAGTTGTTTGCTTTCAAATATTATGCGTCTGCTCCTTTTTCCAGGGTTTATTTCTCCTTCAGTCATGTGTACCAGCTGTGCACTCAGGAACATCTGGATTATTTAATTTAATTATTACCATCTTGACAGATAATCTGATGGATGCTGCCCAACAGAAAAGTTTGGGTTTTGTTGGCAGATGCATCTTAACCCGTGTGTGTAATTCCCGTGAAAAAGGCAAGGCGCACCCTAAACTCTTCCAACAGTCTTATTCCTGGTCTTCAAGATTTCTGGGTGAAGATGGATACTCTGATACCTTGGGACACTGCATTTTGACTGTATGATGTAGAATTAGAGTAGGCTGTACACGTGATTCTATTTTGTCCTTATTTCCAGCTTGTGAATTGCATTATGGTGCAGTCATGTAATGCTGAATTACTTTCAAGTGTAAAGGGAGGGTGATCTGTAGGAATGCAGCTAGATAAGGAGATGTTTTTCAAAATCTATGTAGAAAGTGTTTTCTGTATCTATGAAAATGTCAGTGATTCTGAGCAGCTTGGAACTTATTACCCAGTTCTTCTCCCAAGAGCTGTTTCCCTTTGTGAAGCCAGTACTCCTATTCCAATTAAATATGAATATTTTGGAAAAATTCCTGAAGGAGAGTCACTGCAGGTGGCTGATACTTCAACCTTTAGGTGTGTCATTGCCTAGACCTGTGACTTCTCTGCTTTGTGGTTACTTAAAATATGTAGTAGTGGAAAAAGTAAAAAATAGCTTAATGCTGAGTTTGTTTCTTCATGTGACTCAAATGCAAAATATCCTTCTGAATCATTGTTTTTTCTTCCATCTGTTCGAGATGGATCTGTATTAGATGCAAATGTAGGTGTACTCGGTGTGCCTTGTTTTACAGTGTGATCTTTAACCTCAGCTGTTGTGTGGAGAGAGATGGGGGGATATCAGATGTTCTCTTGCAAGTCATTTAAATCCTAACTATATGCCTAACCAGTTGTAAGCATGTGTGCTAATGGCTAAATGGGTTTATAGTTTCAGCCCAGGCTTAGTTTGGGGAAAAAACACTTTCTACTATGCATTTTTCTTTCAAAAAGAGCATGTCAAGGGTATATCTACTCAGGATTTTGCAGTCAGGTATGAGCCTTCTCTGCTTGTCTCTGAACTGTCCAGAAACTGATTGCGTTAGTTTACTGCTGAAGTTGCATTAGTTTACTATTGAGTCAGAGTTAATATATATATGGTCTTTTTGCTAACAGGATGGTAAATAAAATACAGTCTGCCTGATAGATTATGTATAGATGTAATTTATAGTTTGCTCCTCTCCTCTCATTAGCTTGAGTTTCAGAGAAATGATTTAGGAAAAAAAAAATAAAGAATGTTCAAAGTGCAGGTAAATGGTGACCTTGACTGCAGTCACTTCCATCTCTCTCAAAATTAGCTGCGGTATCACTCTTCATGCTCATACTCTTCAAGAAATGAGAAGGGAACCAGTTACCTATGATGCTTTTGTTTATTTCTTAGGATGTGAATGTAGGAAGTAGACCTTGGATATAGGTTTGCTTTGAGAAAGGAGAGGAGAAAGTGTAACAATTGGTTTGATATTGTATAATCTATAGCACCCTCTATTGTCCTTTCTGAAAACATGACTGTGTGTTATTTGATACTTCCGAAATGATGAGTGTTTAAATCATGAAAATCCAGGCAGATGTGGGTATATCAGGCTGAGAAATACTATGTATATTGAAAGTTTGCTTCATGTTTTCAGATTCTTCCAACTGCTCAGCGCTTGCTGGATGAGCTGTTATCTTCTCAGTCTACTGCCATCAACACAGTGTGTGGAGCCCCAGGTAACCTTGATATATCTTATTTCAGTAATCGGTGTCACAGATAGAAGTGTGTATATTTCCATTGCTTTGAGTTTCTGAACTGGTCTGTTACCATGTAGATGGGATTGCAGGTGGAGGTCAAGGAAAAGGGCTAAGTACAGGGACTTGCATGTATATGTGGCACAGCAGCAGGCACTTGCTGGTGTAATGGATGCCTCAGAGTATATGCAGAGGAAGGGAGAATCAGGCAGTGCACCTTTCTAATGAAAGATTTAACTTTTTAAGTTGGTATTAATGATAGACTCCTGGAAATGTTGATTGGAGGGGACCTCTTCAACCTCCTACTTGAAAGAGGACTGTTTGCAACACTAGATTGGGTTAGCTGTGGCTTGGGCTAGCTTACTCAAGTCTTGGTTACCAGACATGTTGCAGAGTATTCCTGTTTTAGTGCTGTGTTACCCTTTGAGTCAAGAATTTTTTCCTCGTGTCCAATATGAATACCCTTTTTTATCATCTTCTACTGCCAAGAAGAGTTTGCCTGCATTGTGTTTGTGATTCCAAGTAGTTGTAGGCTGTTAATGATCAACCCTCACCCTCTCCTTCTTAGATGAAATTCACCCATCTTCCTCAGTCTCACCTCATGGGTCATATGTTCCATGCCCACGACTATCTTGATACACCTCCACTATATCCTCTCTGGTTTCTCAATATTGTTCCTGGTCTGGGGAACACAAAACTGGGTACAATATCCTAGGTGTAACTTTACCAGTGCCCGGTAGAGGGGGATAAAATAAGTTCCTTAAATCTGCTAGCTCTGCTTTTCTTAACATAGCCCAGCTTGCAGGTTGTTTTTTTTTTTGTTTTGTGTTTTCCGTGGAAGTTTGGCATTGGTTTGTGTTCAGCTTGGCATCCACCATAATCACCAAACCCTATCAGCTATTCAGCTGTTTGGTTTTCGGTCTGTACTGATGCATGGGGTTTTCTGTCCCAGGTACAGAAGTTTATGTTTTTCCTCAATGAACTTCATGAGGTTTCTATTGGCACAGTCCTTGAATTTCTGCCGATCCCACTGGTTGTAGGGCTACCATTCAGCATGCCAGACATGTCTCCCAATTTAGTGTTGTCAGTGGTTAAGGTAATGTTATGATAGCATTTTCAGATAGTTCTGAATAGTGAGTTCCACAATGGGTGAAATAAACTGATTAAGACTGCCTGTGTGCTCCCTATAATCCCGGTGATTGGGCACACAGACAACAGTATCTTCAAAGCCTGTTCTTCAGTATCTTCAAAGACTCTGTATGTGTTGTTTTTTGTCAAGATCCCACTGCTGGACCCTCTGCATCAGATCAAAGCACCTGGTACTTAGATGAGTCTACTCTGAGTGACAACATAAAGAAAACCCTTCATAAATTCTGTGGACCCTCTCCTGTTGTTTTCAGGTAAACTGCTTCCCATAGAAAGGAAAGTGGGATATCGACGTAACCTGTAAGCTCATTCACTGTGTAGCCTGTACCCTTATGTGATGCCATGGATGGAAGGATGCTTAGTTTTGTGGTTGCTCTTCTGGACTGTATTTTTCATAGCTTGTCCAATGTTATTTCAGCAGAGCATACTATATTTGCACAATATCTTACTTGTCTGGTGTTCTTAGTCTCATTAGGCATCATTTCTTTTAGGTTGTACATGTCTGCCCCATTTAAGGTGCAAATGTATTTCTAAATGTAGAATATACTCTGGATTTTGTATGGCTGTGCTTTATTTAATTTTTTCTCACCCTTGCTCTTCTGTTTTATCTACAGTGATGTGAATTCAATGTATCTCTCTTCCACGGAGCCACCAGCTGCTGCTGAGTGGGCCTGTCTCCTGCGTCCCCTGCGAGGAAGAGAGCCTGAAGGAATCTGGAACCTGCTTTCCATTGTGCGGGAGATGTTTAAGAGACGGGATAGCAATGCAGCTCCTTTGCTGGAGATTTTGACTGATCAGTGTCTCAACTATGAGCAGGTATTAAAATCTTTTTGCTGTGGGGGTCGAAATTCTGGAGAACCAGGTTGAGCTAGTGGCTGCTGCCATGTGCCTGTACAATGCATGGCTGAATACATATTATTTTTTAACAGTCTGCATGCACGAGGGGCATGTGCTTCTCTACACTAAAATGGTGTTACAGTTTGCTCTTGTGCTGATTTAGTGATGTCCAAGTAACACTATATCCCAAAAATACCTCAGTCCTTTTAACATGAATATATGGTGTCTGAACTCTTTTGTTCAGCCTGTTTGATTTGATTTCTGCCCCATCAAGATATTTTATTTTGATGTTTTTTTTCCTAAACAAAGTACATCACATATGAGCTGTCATTTTGATAAAAACTAAAGATATATGTTGGGTGATAGAATCTCAAATTCTTTCATTGTTTTTACAGAAGATATCTCTTGATGGGTTTAAGTAACAATTTTTTGCATATTTTTAAAATAATCTTAGGGAAGAGGTTTCCTTTGACAGTTCAGGATGCTGATCTTACTCTGTAATATAAGTTGCAGTGTAAGTTTCCATATTGCTCTATCACATACCTCAACTTCGAGCAGGTGAAAGGAAATGCTTCATTTGTCACATTTGTTACAGAATTACAGAATGTGATTGTTCACTTTGTCCCTCCAAGTGTGAAGGCCTCTAGTAAGAGAACCTCCTGTGAGTGTTTTGTTCTGCGGGCATGTGCTTTGTAACTAGAGAAATTTTGAGATGCCTTTAGTTCTCAAAAACCAATGCTACTATAGTGCTTGTAGTTATTTTGGAGTCAAATAAAAACATGATACTAACTACAGATCATGTTTCCTTGTGGTTATGAGGTTAAGTGAGAGCAGGGGATGAGATGTTGTCGACAACACAGCTCCACTGAACATTTTCTTCTGCAGATAACCGGCTGGTGGTACAGTGTGCGAACATCTGCATCACACAGCAGTGCTAGCGGGCACACAGGACGCAGCAACGGCCAGTCAGAAGTAGCTGCGCATGCTTGTGCGAGTATGTGTGATGAGATGGTGGTTCTTTGGAGGCTGGCTGTCCTTGACCCAACTATTAGTCCACAGAGGTGAGCACCAGAATCAGATCCAGTCTCTCTTTATTTCTGTGATGTTTCAAGGACACTCAAGAGTTTCTTCTTGTAGATTCCTTGTGTTTGTATCGTTACCTCATTACCTTTTCAACTATTAGTCCTTCTGGACTATGTGCTATGTAAGGTTCAAGAGCACTATAATTATTTTAAAGTGTAATTACTATTGCTGCTCACTTTTAGCAACATCATGTAGTGTGAATAATTTGTTTTCTGAGAGGTCTCTTTTGCATATGAGTGTAATTCTGCATTTCAATGTCCCAGTGAAGAACATTTCTTTGAATGATAACACTGCCTACCAATAAATTTTAATGCTTTCTAAATTTAGCAACTTAATGGATTTCTGTTCAGCCCAACCATTCACTGTTGTCTATTTCAAGACGAACCATTTCTTGCTTTCTGTGCTCTTAGGGAGTTTATTCTCTGCAGTGTGTTGGTAAACAGTGTCACTGGTGTATGATTTTTCAGTCAATGTTTTCAATTGTCTGAGGAAAAATTTTGAGGCAGGCTTCTAAACCATATTGTGCCTTGGTAAATCACTGCCAATCTTTATTTAGCACTAGTTGAATAGCAGTGGAAGTGCTGAGGGCTCATGTAGAGATACTGTGGTTGACATTGTAATAATTCGTTTTGTACATCTAGTCTACAAAATGTGGTGTGTAAAATGTACTGAATTAGTTTAATGTGCTAGAAATGCTCAGAAAAAAATTCAGAACGAATGAAAACAGGATGGTATTTTCAATACAATTACACATTAACAGGATTTGCTTTTTGTGAATTTTGTTGTGTAACATTAATAAAAAGACCTATTTTTGTGGTTTAACCCAGCTGGCAGCCAAACACCATGCAGCTGCTTGCTCCCTCCTTCCCCTCCTCCAGTGGGATGGGGGAGATAATCAGGGAAAAAATGGTAAAATCCCAGCTGAAACCAGGACAGTATCCCCCCCTTATTCTATACCATCTGCATCATGCTTGGGTCATACACTTTCCAATACATTCCAATTAATCACCACCACTTTTCCTGTCTCTAGCTGGGCAGCAATATCTTGCCATGGTGGGGCAGCCCAAATGGGTTTGCCTCTGCACTGCCAGTTGTTCTGCATCCATTCCTGTAACTATCCCCACAGAGCATTTGCCACCATCCATGGATCAGTATGGAGATAAAGTACTGGCCATTTTTCTCGTTCAGTGATATCTAAAACCAACTGGATGGCTTTCACCTCTGCAAACTGACTCGATTCCCCTTGTTGTTCAGGAGACACCTATCTATGTAAGGTACATCAGGGACACTAAAATGGCTGCACTTTCTGTCTTGTACAGTTTACAATATGAAGTAGCTAAATACAGGGGAAAAAGACAAATCAAAAACTGTAGGAAACAGGGAATAAGGCTTAAAATAAACACAAACATCAATCAGATCACACAGAAAAACCATAAAAGATTTTGGCTTTTAATAAAGAATGAAGTTGTGCTATGTGTATTCACATTTGAGTTATTTGGCACAGTTCATATTTGCTCAGATCTCCTACTTGAGCTCATGCAAAATTGAAATACTTCTGCTTCATTAGCTGTTCTTTTGGCCTTTGAATAGTCACCAAGAAGAACCCTCTTCTACCTGTCTTTGCCGTTCTTTCCAGTGAATTGTAAGAAGACTTGCTACCTCATTTCTAATTCATTACTGGCTCTTATCCTTATGGTACCCTTTCCTGAGTAGTTCCCCATTCTTCTTTTTCCTTCTGAAAATCATAGAATCATAGAATCTTCATGGTTGGAAAGGACATTTGAGATCATAGAGTCCAACCATACACACACACACACACACACACACAAAAAACCCCAAAACCCCAAAAAAACAACAAAAAGAAAAAAAACCAAAAAAACCCCTAACCTCCACTCTCTGCCCTTCAGAGCATGCCCTGAAGTGCCAAATTTACACATTTCTTAAATACCTCTAGGGATGGTGATCCAACCACCTCCCTGGGCAGGCCGTTCCAGTGCCTGACCACTCTTTCAGTAAAGTAATTCCTCCTAATATCTAATCTAAACCTCCCCTGCCCCAACTTCAGACCATTTCCTCTGGTCCTGTCATTATTCACCTGGGAGAAGAGGCCAACACCCACCTCTCTCCAGCCTCCTTTCAGGTGGCTGTAGAGGGCAATGAGGTTTCCCCTCAGCCTCCTCTTCTCCAAGCTAAACATGCCCAGCTCCCTCAGCCTCTCCTCATATGACCTGGTCTCCAGACCCCTCACCAGCCTGGTAGCTCTCCTCTGGACACGCTCCAGCACCTCAATGTCCCTCTGGTACAGAGGGGCCCAGAACTGAACACAGTACTCGAGGTGAGGCCTCACCAGTGCCGAGTACAGAGGCACGATCACTTCCCTGCTCCTGCTGGCCACGCTATTCCTGATACAAGCCAGGATGCTGTTGGCCTTCTTGGCCACCTGGGCACACTGCTGTCTCATGTTAAGCTGGCCGTCCACCAGCACCCCCAGGTCCTTTTCTGCCGGGCAGCTTTCCAGCCACTCTTCCCCAGGCCTGTAGCGTTGCTTGGGGTTGTTGTGACCGAAATGCAGGACCCGGCACTTGGCCTTATCAAGCCTCATACAGTTGGCCTTGGCCCATCGATCCAGCCTGTCCAGGTCCCTCTGTAGAGCCTTCCTACCCTCAAGCAGATCAACGATCCCACCCAGCTTGGTGTCCTCTGCAAACTTACTGAGGGTGCACTCAATCCCCTCATCCGGATCATTGATAAAGATATTAAACAAAACTGGCCCCAGAACTGAGCCCTGAGGGACACCACTGGTGACCGGCCGCCAAGAGGATTTCACCCCCTTAATCACAACTCTCTGGGCACGGCCATCTGGCCAGTTTTTAACCCAGCGAAGAGTACACTTGTCTATGCCATGATTTGCCAGCTTCTCCAGGGGAATGCTGTGGGGGATGGTGTCAGAGGCCTTACCAAAGTCCAGATAGACAACGTCCACAGCCTTCCCCGCATCCGGAAGGCGGGTCACATGGTCATAGAAAGAGATCAGGTTGGTTAAGCAGGACCTCCCTTTCCTAAACCCATGCTGGCTGGCCCTGATCCCTTGGCTGCCCTGCACTTGCCATGAGAGCTCACTCAAGATGATCCTCTCCATGATCTTTCCTGGTATCAAGGATACCAGGAAAATCCTCTCTTTGAATAAGCCCTACCATTCTGCTCCCTTGTTAATTAATTTCTTTAGTGGTCAAATAGAAGCAGTTGATTTTGTTTAGCCCCTTTTGTCCTAATACCCTTTGCACCTAAATTGGGGCACCTCGTTTTGACTTGATTTTTTGGGTTTTTTGGCTTTTGATAGGAAATCTGAGAGGATTGAGGTGTTGGGCTTGTACCTCAGATCTCTGAAATCTGGCAGAAACAAGATGGCAGTTGATTGAGACACTTGCTGTAATTTCTAGAAATGTCTTTTCCTCTTCCTGAATTAGATCACCCAAATGTATATTCGATTTAGACTATCTTGCTAATGTGCCTAGGCCCTACGTGAGATTTGGAGCTGGGAAATGCAGAAATGCTTTGTTCTTCCCATGGTAATATGGGGCATGGGACTAACTGCTGTGTAATTAAGTCTATATAACCCTACCAGCTTGCTTCTTCCTCAGAGTTATTTGAACTTCAGTTATTTTTGTCTTGCTTGTTCTGTGGCTTGCAACAGTTTACTCTCTCGAGGACAGACTGCTAAAGCCTAAGTTAAATTGTTGGTCTCTAGATAGGCATATCAGGGTAAAGAGGTAAGTGCCTGGGAGGTAGATTAGGTGGTCCTGTCTGGCATTGTGCTTCTCTGGGCAGGCTGTTTAGATTGTACATGTGAATGTCTTGACTGGAGTTGTTCACAGGGCTGTTTCACAGCTGCTGCAAACTGTTCTGTGAATGTTTCCAAGAGCAGTTCCCCGTGGCACTCCCTGGTGTCAGGCTGCTGAAGCTTGCATCACTAATACCTTATTTGGTATTAGCAATTAGATAAGCAAACAGGGCAGACAGTATTTAATTTTAAACCTCACAGTTTGTGTTGTGCTTTCATGTTGGCACTGTTCTCATTTTGTTTCTGTATCATGCGCCTATTTAGGACTCGTTTGTTAAAATACCTGTTTCCTTTTTTCAGCCTGTCTGCTTACTAATGCTGCCTATACTTAATTCAGCAGAAGATGTTTCTGACCAAAAGGAGGAGGTGTTCTGTGGGTTAAGAGATAGTTTGTCACAGGTGCATATTGCGTTTGCTTTCTAACCTGTCCTCTTACTTCTTCTCTTAGGCGCAGGGACCTTTGCTCACAGCTCAGACAGTGGCAGCTGAAAGTCATAGATAATGTTAAGAGGGGTCAGCACAAGAAATCACTGGAGAAGCTCTTCCAGGGTTTCAAGCCAGCTGTGGAAGCCTGTTACTTCAACTGGGAGGAAGCTTATCCCATTCCGGGGATCACATATAGCAGCACTGACAAGAAGAACTCATTCTGTTGGGTAAAGGCCATCCAGCAGAGGAGCTGCCGGTTGCAGTGTGCAGAAACTGCCTGTGAGGCTGGTAGAACCCATGGACAGGAGCCCGGGGGATCATGTCTGCAGCCTGGGGACAGGCTGCGTCCCTCTCCTCAGGAGCCAGCAGTTCGTCCAAAGGAACTAACCGGAAAGCGGAAAGTTGTCTCTGAAACACCACAGAGGGTTCTGAGACGACTTTCCGCAGAGGGTGATAAAGCTGTGTATAAGACTGCAGTGGGCAAAGCAAAGTTGCCAGTGAATAAGGGCTTGACCAGTAAACACAGTGGGAAACGCCGCATGAGCAGTGAAGACAGCTCTTTGGAGCCAGACTTGGCAGAGATGAGCCTGGATGACAGCAGCTTGGCTCTGGGGGCAGAAGCCAGCAACACATTTAGTTTTACAGAAAGCCCATTGAGCAGAAGCTACAGGGACACCTTTGAAGAGGATGGTGGGGTGTACTTCTCTGAGGGACCTGAGCCCAGTGTCAGGAGCAGTTCCATGGCCAAGAAATCGCCCAAGGATCCTGTGGGGGAAATGGGTAGTGGTGATGATGACCTGCCTTCTGCAGATGAGAACAGCGGTGGTGTGAGCCTGAAACCAGAAGAAGTGGGAGATAATGGTGCAGCGGGGGGAGGGGATGATGGAGAAGAGGAAGACGATTACCAGGTATACTATCTGAATCCACAAGAGGTAGCCAAGGAAGATGATGACAAAGCTGAAGGGGGAAATGAAGAGGAGCAGGATATATTTGCTGGTATAAAGCCTCTGGAACAGGAGAACCGGATGGAGGTGAGCCGAATCCAGTTCTAAACACTGTTTTGCAGTTTTATGTATTGTATGCATCATGGTCTCACTATCCTCCTAGCGGCCACACTTAACCTGCATTAAACTGTGTTAAGTTGTTAAATCAAGTGCTTAATTATAATGTTGTCATAACCCGTTGTATCATAAGGTATCTGCAGTCTTAATGAAGTGGTATCACACATGTGTGTTTCCCACAAGCTTAGCTCCCTATTTCTGTGCTAACTGCAAGTGTCTCATAGTTGTAGCTGGTCCCATCTCATATTCCAGGATTTACAAATGTAGGCAAAACAGTGTGCGCTTTTTACCTAGTCTCACTCTTAGAAATGACAAAATTGAGCGGAAATTAAAAAGAAGACCAAGACATGCCCAGCAGGAAAAATTTAAATCCAAACACATAAGCAGAAATTCTCTGGAAAGCCAGAGCTAATCTAAATAGACTGTGTCACGTTTCTGTAATAACCTCAAAATATGTTTAGAGCTTTCACCTATATGAGCGAGCAGCTGAAATAGTTATAGTCAGTCATGGAAATAGTTATAGTCAGTCAGTTTCAGTTTTAGGGTTTTTTTGAGTTATTCTCTGATTTCTTGTAGCACTTGGAGGAAGGATGTGACTTAATCAAGGAAGAGGAGGCTTTTTAGGGGAGTGCTTAATGGGGTGGTGGTGAAGGTCCAGGCAAGGAGGACTCTGAGAACACCTGTGGCTGAAGTGAATTGTGAATTGTGTTTGCAGAATCTTTGCGACAGTGGTTTGAGCAGGCTGGTGGAGTGTGACTTGAATATGATCATCTGTTCTTTCTTGCAGATCCTGTTTGCCTGTGCAGAGGCCCTGTATGCCCATGGATACAGTAATGAAGCATGCCGCTTAACTGTAGAGCTCGCCAGAGACCTACTGGCCAACCCTCCAGATCTCAAAGTGGAACAGCCACCAACTAAGGTAGAGACAGTGCTTGTCTAGTTTTGGGAATAGAGAGTAAGTTAGAAGGAATATGTGGGATAGATACAACAGCATTCCCAGGCATTTCTCATTTGCTGTGATTCAAGGCCCTTCACTGATGCTTCCTCTGGGTTGAACTTCTCTGGATGTCATTAATGTGCCTGCTCACTGTGCGTGTGAATAAAAGGGAGAAAGAAAATAAGAGGCTATTCAGCAGGACTTGGAGTCATCAGAAACTTGAGTGTAGTTAAAAGCTTCTTCACTTTTCCTTGTGCTTCAGAGAGAAGCTTGGTTTGACTGTTAAAAGCTGCAGCTCCTTTAGGAATCTGTTTTAAATCAATTGAACAAAACACACTACTAATATCGGCTTCACAGGATGCTTTGTTTAAGAGATACTGCTACTGCGTGCTATGAGATTTTACAGCAGCCATTAGAAGTCTTGATTTTTGTGCAGCTCTGTGCAGGTGACCCTGTTTCTTGTGGTTCTCTCCAAAACCTTAGTCTCCTGTTACATAATGTGCACTATTGGAAATGTTAGAAGATTTGCTGTTTCAGGACAGAGGGTTGGAGAGGAAAGAAATAAGCATAAAATTCTGGAAAGTCACTTGTAGTGGCACTAAGCAGTGTTTGTTGTATGGAAGGGTTCCCTTGGAAGGGACAGGCATGCAACATCTGTCTGCACAGCATCAGTCCAATAGTGAACATATGTCTTATCAACAGGCCGGCTCTTCCGCTGTGTTGTGCTGGGGTGAGATAGGGGAAGTAATGATGTTCATCAGTAGCCACTGGGATTTGTGACTCATTAGCAAAGGGAATAAAATTTAAATGTGTTTTATTCTTTCTTCTGTCTACTGGTTATTGCAAAGTGTAGAACAAGCATAGAATCATTTGGGATGTTTAGGAAAGTATCCTGTGACAAATTCCTCCTGAAACAGGGCAAAAAGAACAAGGTATCAACCAGCAAGCAGACGTGGATGGCAACCAACACCTTGTCCAAAGCTGCTTTCTTGCTGACTGTGCTAAGTGAGCGGCTGGAGTACCACAACCTGGCCTTCCGAATAGGAATGTTTGCTCTGGAGCTGCAGAGACCACCTGCCTCTACAAAGGCTCTGGAGGTATGAAACATCTCAAAAAGGTAGTATCCATAAGCAACATTGTGCTCCTTGAATGCTTTTGCTCATGTGGTTTCCATTTTAACTACTGAAGTTTGGTTATGCTTTTATATGTTTCCTTAAAATTGATTGCAGTGGGACAAAATGTATTGTGTGCACATCCCATTAGCACACGTTGATCTGCCAGAAAAATGATTAGAAATATCATTTCATCTGTCATTGCCTTCATTGATGGGAATCTCAGACCTCATATGACAACAGGCCTTTTGATTTCACATGAAGCTACAGGCTTGAAAATATTTAAATGAGTACAAAAACTTTTGTGAATGTATCATTTCCATTAGAAAAGCTTACTTGCTACTTATCTTAAGTATGTTTCCAGTTTGCTTGGCTAATCTGGGGAAAATAAAGCTATTTGTAAATGGAAGTGTCCATATTTGCATTGGTGAAATGGTTTTAGACTTATTCCTTAGGGTGAATTGGTGCAATTGTAACATGTTTGAAAATCGTTGCGCTTGCGGATATCTTATTTGTTGGCAAGTGAACATATGCACTGTGCAGGCAAATTATTTTGGACACTGCTTGATTACTATAAGGCTTCCTGTGTAGAAAAAAAGAAGTGTCCAATTAAGACCTTGTCTGTGTGATTTGCAGCTGCCTTGCTTTTCACTGCAGGGTTGTGCAGTCCCTGGGGGTATGCATTGCTGCTAGGTATTTACCACTACACTTGTTACACTAATTATCTGTACTTCTTATGGTCTAATTAGAAGATTGTGAGATTGGCAATCACTTGCTACCTAGAAGACAGCAGTCACTTGCACATGTTAAGAATGGAGAGAATGCAGGAATGGCAAAGCATAGTGAAATGTAATGATCTTCATCCAGGTGGCATGCATTGCTGCCACCCCGTGCTCATTCTTCTGCTAGTCAGTCTCTGTTGTCTTGAATGGGTATATTATTTAACATAGCATCCTTTCTTCCTACAATTAAGAGTCATCACCTTTTCCACTGACTTATCCTGTCAAATGCTTCTCCTGATGTTCTTATGAAAACTGATGCGTTTTTTTCTGTATGCAGCTCAAGAGTGATAATTTGAGTAAAAAAAAAAATTGTGTATAAATATGAGGCAAGACTTGTATTAAATTTGAAAATCTGTATTCAGAGAATGATAAAGGTGGCTAGGGTGCTAAGATGTGCTATAATTTAATGATCCAATAAAGACTATTGCTGTACTTTATGTGTAGGTAAAAATGGTCTACTGCCCACAGGGCCTGTGCTGATGACAACTTCTTCTGTTTCCTTGTGGATGCTACCAGGTGAAGCTGGCGTATCAGGAGTCTGAGATTGCAGCCCTCTTGAAGAAGATTCCCTTGGGCACTAATGAGATGAACACTATTCGAGGAAGAGCTGAAGAACTGCGAGAAGGGACACTATGTGATTACCGTCCTGTCCTGCCTCTGATGTTGGCTAGCTTTATATTTGATGTCCTGTGCACTCCAGGTACTGTGTGCATTGGCTTGAGTGTGTGAAGGGCTGAGATGCCAGGTCTTGAGGGGTTTTCAAAGAGAAACTGTCTTCTGTATGAGAGCAACCTAATTTTGATTCTTCACACACTGTCACTTGCACATTGCTCCACGTTGCTTTAGAGGTATTTTGTGCCCCAATGGAACTGTCTGTATTTCTGCTTACATTTGAAAACAACTGGAAACTTACCACACTTCAGCACTCTGTGTGTGTTTGTAAAATAGTTATAAACGTCTGACTTTCTACTCTGATGCTGGTTATATTCAGACAACACTAATATAAATCTAGTATTTAAAAAAGAACATAACAACCTGGGACTAGAAGACTGACTTGGCAATATTACCTGCCTGGTTTGAAGCCTTCTGAGTCTAGAGAGAGAAAGGGGGAGGAAAAAAACCAACAAGACGACAGAATTGTGGTCTTGAAACTGGTACAAGGCTAGGAATATGACCACAGGAAGCTCTGCAAATTCAGAAAACTCTCGGAAAAGGCTTTTGCCTTGAGGTCCTAGTTTTGAAAGCTGACCACTAATTCTGTTGTCTTCCTTCAGTGGTTTCTCCTACAGGCTCTAGACCCCCAAGCCGTAATTGGAATAATGAAATGCCTGGAGACGAAGAGCTTGGTTTTGAGGCAGCTGTTGCTGCTCTTGGTAAGAATCTTTTACAAGAAAAGTCTTTCTTCATCCATATTCTGCATCTGCCTCTTGGATGGTGAGAGTTAGTAGTTCATGCCAGTTTGCAGAAATGAAAATGTTTGCATGGTTTGTCAGTACCAGATGCAGAAGGATTCTACATGCCAGGGTTGAGATGCCTTTGCAAAGCTGTGAAAAATGGAAGGGGGATACAGGACAGGAACTGAATGTTAAAGTAGTAACATGAATTTTAGCTTTCTTGCTCTTTTGTCACGGAAGATGTATTGGCTGTATTTGATGGACAGTTTCAGAGAACAAAAGGCAATCATTTCAGAAGAGGTTAGACAATGATAGTGAAAAACTAGCAGAAGTACTCTCAAGCATTACCATGTAATTCGGAATCTTAGCATAATGCTGGATTCTTGCCTTATTTATCAGCTTCAGCAACAAAGCAGTGATTATATATATTATGTTGACAATACTGTATGCCCATTTAAAGCAGCATGCAAAAAGGAATAGAATAGATTAAACAAGGCCTGTCCTCTGTTGCCTCATCTCCGAAAGGAGGAGAATGAGTTCTCTGTGGTGTGGGAATGCTGGCTTGTAGCGTCTGCAGAAACTGGAAAACTTTGTTTCAAGATGGAGTTGTGGGCTTGCCTGGACTCTTTTCCTGTGGCATGTTAGAATCTGGTTGTTCTGACAGTTGTAGTGAGCTTAGTATTCTGGGAACAGACAGCAGCAGCTCCTGTTTATTCATGACCTATTTCTGAAGTTACCAGAAAAACAGGGAAAAAAATTTATCTTCTTTTGCCTGTGACAGTGAGGTGAATAAAATAGTCTGAGGCATAGATAGTGCTCTGGATGTGGTGTAGTCCCATGGGCTCACTTGTCTCTTCATCCCCTCTTTTCTGACTTGCAGGCATGAAAACAACTGTCAGTGAAGCAGAACATCCTCTGTTGTGTGAGGGCACCCGAAGGGAGAAAGGGGATCTGGCACTAGCGCTGATGATTACTTACAAGGATGATCAGTCTAAGCTGAAGAAGGTGAGTTTCCCTTTAAAAGGGGAGAGGGAGATGCAGAGCAGACCATGTTTGGCTTTTGATGGGTTTGATAGCTTCGCCAGTGAGCATAAGTTGTTGTATCAAGTGCTGATGATTTACAAGCTATATTGTGGTATTTATATTCTTCCACTGATGCAAAATCTGATTGTGCAGTGTGCATTGCCCTGAACTGGCGGTCTTTCCATAGGTTTCTTAAGGTCCAGTCAGGAGATGCGTTCTCACTGCTTTTAATGCTTTTGCTTACCTGTTAAAACAAGTCCTTTGTCCCAAGGATTTTCAGTGTGTGCTCTGTGTGTGGTCTGGGAATTGATTAGAATCGCAGAATCTTCATGGTTGTAAAGGACCTTTGAGATCATCGAGTCCAACCAAACAACCTGCAATCTCTGCCACTAGAGCATGCCCTGAAGTGCCAAATTTACACATTTCTTAAATACCTCTAGGGATGGTGATCCAACCACCTCCCTGGGCAGGCCGTTCCAGTGCCTGACCACTCTTTCAGTAAAGTAATTCCTCCTAATATCTAATCTAAACCTCCCCTGCCCCAACTTCAGACCATTTCCTCTGGTCCTGTCATTATTCACCTGGGAGAAGAGGCCAACACCCACCTCTCTCCAGCCTCCTTTCAGGTAGTTGTAGAGGGCAATGAGGTCTCCCCTCAGCCTCCTCTTCTCCAAGCTAAACGTGCCCAGCTCCCTCAGCCTCTCCTCATATGACCTGGTCTCCAGACCCCTCACCAGCCTGGTAGCTCTCCTCTGGACACGCTCCAGCCCCTCAATGTCCCTCTGGTACAGAGGGGCCCAGAACTGAACACAGTACTCGAGGTGAGGCCTCACCAGTGCCGAGTACAGAGGCACGATCACTCCCCTGCTCCTGCTGGCCACGCTATTCCTGATACAAGCCAGGATGCTGTTGGCCTTCTTGGCCACCTGGGCACACTGCTGGCTCATGCTAAGCTGGCCGTCCACCAGCACCCCCAGGTCCTTTTCTGCCGGGCAGCTTTCCAGCCACTCTTCCCCAGGCCTGTAGCGTTGCTTGGGTTTGTTGTGACCGAAATGCAGGACCCGGCACTTGGCCTTATCAAGCCTCATACAGTTGGCCTTGGCCCATCGATCCAGCCTGTCCAGGTCCCTCTGTATCATAGAATCATAGAATCATTTAGGTTGGAAAAGACCCTTGGGATCACCGAGTCCAACCATCAACTCCACTCTACAAAGTTCTCCCTTAAACCATTTCCCTTAACACCACATCTAAACGAGTCTTAAACACATGCAGGGATGGTGACTCCACCGCCTTCCTGGGCAGCCTATTCCAGTGTCTAACCACTCTTTCTGTGAAGAATTTTTTCCTAATGTCCAGCCTAAACCTACCCTGCTGCAGCTTGAACCCATTCTCTCTGTTCTATTGTTAATTACCTGTGAGAAGAGACCAGCACCAACCTCTCTACGATGTCCTTTCAAGTAGTTGTAGAGAGTGATGAGGTCTCCCCTCAGCCTCCTCTTCCTCAAACTAAACAGTCCCAGCTCCTTCAATCGCTCCTCATAAGATTTATTCTCCAGGCCCTTCACCATCTTCGTTGCCCTCCTCTGCACTCGCTCCAGCACCTCGATATCTCTCTTATATTGAGGTGCCCAGAACTGGACACAATACTCAAGGTGTGGCCTCACCAGTGCTGAGCACAGGGGGACAATCACCTCCCTACTTCTGCTGGTCACACTATTTCTAATACAAGCCAGGATGGCATTGGCTTTCTTGGCCACCTGGGCACACTGCTGGCTCATGTTCAGCTGCTTGTCAGTTAGAACCCCCAGGTCCTTTTCTGCCAGGCAGCTCTCCAGCCACATTTCCCCAAGCCTGTAGCGATGCATGGGGTTGTTGTGGGCCAAGTGCAGGACCCGGCACTTGGCCTTGTTGAAGCACATTCCATTAGCATTGGCCCATCAGTCCAATCTATCCAAGTCTCTCTGTAGAGCCTCCCTATCCTCATGTAGATCAACACTCCCGCTTAGCTTCGTGACATCTGCAAACTTGCTGATGATACACTCTATGTCCTTATCAAGGTCATCAATAAAGATGTTAAACAGAAATGGTCCCAACACTGAGCCCTGAGGGACACCATTTGTGACCGGCCGCCAGCTGGATTTAACTCCATTGACCACCACTCTTTGGGACCGCCCATCCAGACAGTGCTTGATCCAGCAGATCGTATGCTCATCCAGGCCATGAGCCGCCAGTTTTTTCATGAGAATTCTATGGGGGACAGTGTCAAATACTTTTTGAAAGTCTAGGTAGACAATGTCCACAGCCTTTCCCTCATCCAATAATCGGGTCATCTTGTCGTAGAAGGAGATCAGGCTCATCAGGCAGGACCTGCCTTTCATAAACCCATGCTGACTAGGCCTGATCCCCTGCTTGTCCATTATATGACTTGTACGGCACTCAAGATGATCTGCTCCGTGACCTTCCCTGCTACTGAGGTCAGACTGACAGGCCTATAGTTTCCTGGATCCTCCTTTCTGCCTTTTTTGTAGATGGGTGCTACATTTGCTACCCTCCAGTCCATTGGGACCTGTAGAGACTTCCTACCCTCAAGCAGATCAACATTCCCACCTAGCTTGGTGTCATCTGCAAACTTACTGAGGGTGCACTCAATCCCCTCATCCGGATCATTGATAAAGATATTAAACAAAACTGGCCCCAGAACTGAGCCCTGAGGGACACCACTGGTGACCGGCCGCCGAGAGGATTTCACCCCCTTAATCACAACTCTCTGGGCACGGCCATCTGGCCAGTTTTTAACCCAGCGAAGAGTACACTTGTCTATGCCATGATTTGCCAGCTTCTCCAGGGGAATGCTGTGGGGGATGGTGTCAGAGGCCTTACCAAAGTCCAGATAGACAACGTCCACAGCCTTCCCCGCATCCAGAAGGCGGGTCACATGGTCATAGAAAGAGATCAGGTTGGTTAAGCAGGACCTCCCTTTCCTAAACCCATGCTGGCTGGCCCTGATCCCTTGGCTGCCCTGCACTTGCTGTGAGAGCTCACTCAAGATGATCCTCTCCATGATCTTTCCTGGTACCGAGGTCAGGCTGAGAGGCCTGTAATTCCCCGGATCCTCCTTCCGACCCTTAATCCTCCTTCCGACCCGATTCTGTTTTGCTGCAGGGATGTTGGCTTGCAGAACAGTATATCTAGCAAATCCTTTTTTTCTTAACATCTCACCTCTTTGATATATTAGTTCAGTCCACCTGTGCCTTAATGTCCCATGCAAGAGAGATAGCAAAACTCTGCCCCTCCACCCCAAAGGAGGAAAAAAATATCAAAAACTAATGAAACTCCAGGAAGGATTTTATTAATCTTTTATATTGAGAAACCCAGCAAGAAGATTATTAGTGTCTTTCTGCCTCCTGAAGGAGGAGCACTTTTGCTATACTATTCTCCAGGGAATAACAGGGACACTGTGATATTAGTCATCTGCAGATAAATGTTCTGTCACATTCGTGGTGTTCATTTTGTGTGGAGAATGAACAGTATAAATGGACAAACCCATAAAACGTAGTCATGCATTGTTCCCCAGTTATGTAATAAATAAGGACAAGAACGTGTTATTGTAGGCCGTTATAAGTGACTTTCAAGTGGCTTCTCTAGTGGCTTTACCATTTTTTGGTAAATGGTATGAAAGGATTTTTTGAATGGTGAGCACAGAATTTTGGTGACTTAAACAACAACATCTAATGACTGTCAGAACTAAATATAGAGTCCTCCATTGTGTCCTTGACATACCAGAATTATTTCTTTATTGTGAGTTTTGAGTGCTTCTCAAGTAAAGCCAGTGTCTGTTTGAAGTGAAAATGGGGATATTACTTGCATATGAATAAATCTTTGCTTCCTGAGTAATGCAGACCACATGGCTCTCAACTGCGCGTTGCTGATCTTCAGTGCAGCAAGACAGTGCCTACTTTCTAGAGAATAAGCGTTTTCTTTTTTTCTCCAACAAACGGAATTTATTGTCCACCAGGAAGCTGAATTTGGTACTTTGCTTCTATGTGTAGTGCCTGTTCTTCTACCCTTCTGCTAAGCTCTTCTCCCCCCACCTTTTTCCTTGCTGTTACAGATTTTAGACAAACTCCTGGACAGAGAGAGTCAAACTCACAAGCCACAGACTCTGAGTTCCTTCTACTCATCCAGCAAGCCTACAGTAGCAAATCAAAAATCTCCTTCCAAACATGCTGCCCAGTCCACTGCAGCTATCCAGCAGCTTCCAGGGACTTCTGTCACTCAGCAAGCTGCTGTAAGCACTGCAGTCCAGAGCAGTCCTGAGAACTTCGTGGAGAAGAGTGCACAGGGTAAGAAGTGCTTTGTAACGGCTATGCTGAAACCCTTCTGTTACCACTGCAAAACTGTAACTGTACCTTTTTCTCTGTTTTGGGAAGTAGTCAGAGTGATTATATTACCATCTGTCTGCTTGGTGGTTACTAGAATGTCAGTCCTCTATTATCTGTTTGGCTGGATCCATTTCTGTACACATTCTTGTTCCACAGAAAATGAAGCTAATTGTCAGGTTTTGTATCTTGAGCCAGCTGTATAACCAGTTAACATAAAACTGCTGTGATTCCATCTTTTAAGTTTGTATCACAGAGGTGCAGGATTTCAAAAAGTTACACACTGAGTTAGGTACCTTCATGCAAGATAAATAACTAAGATTGTTGAAGGGCATTAGAGACAAACGTGGTTTTCTTTAAGCTGTGCCTCTGCTTTGGTGGCAAACATGCCACATACAGCAGCATTTGGTGGAAAGCAGATACTCTCTTAACTCTTCCCAGAGATCAATATTAGCTGAGGATGACTGCAATAAGGTTAGGGTTGCTGGAGCATTTTTGTTCTAAATTTTTTCTGTAGTTGCAGCAAATTTTCCGGATCTTCATTTGTTAAGATTCAATGTTCTCGGCCTGCTGTTGAATGATATACTTAATGCTGAAAGAAAACCGAGATAATCCTGCTCATAAATACCGCTCACCTTCTAAAAATTCTGCATCTTTTGATGTTTATATCTTTTAAAAGGCTACATCTGGTTTTAGAGCTACAGAAACAAATCATAATGTTTACCACGTCACTGTCCTGTTTATGCAGAGAGCTCTCAGAGGTCCCCCTGTGAGCCAGCTGCGGAGGCCACTGTCCTGAAACAAGAGGGAAAGGTCCCCAGTCGCCTGGCCCTTGGAAACCGAGGTGGATACAATGGGAGATGCTGGGGTTCACCTGTCAGGCAGAAGAAGAAACACACAGGTAGGAACTGCCTAGTTCATACTAGTTCTAGTTCATCCATCTTCACCCACCCCTCCTCCAGCGGTGGGCACCAGGGACCACACCGCAACCTTCACCTCTGCGCCTTCGAGATTGGGCTGCATGCACTAGGGCTGCGCAACTGTGTGTCTCCCAACTGGCTGTCTCAAACTTACTCCTCCCATGTCTCTTGGATCACAGGTTATAGCAAAACCAGTTCGTTCTAGTGCTATGCTAGGCAGCCGGCTGGGGTGTCGGCAGTTCCCTTGCTCTTTCATTCCACTTGTCAGCCTTTCTTGTACTAGAGAAGCAGCTGATTCTCTGAGGTGTTTGGCATGGAGAAATAGGTTTTGCTCCACGGATTTCCTGTCCCCTTCCGTATGGCATATTACCATACCTTTCTCACACCAGATGTGTTCTGGGAGATGGATTAGATATCTGGAGATGAATGATTGCTGGACTCTTGGAGCAGAGCACTGTGCTCCTGGGTCCAGAAATATATTCAGAGGAGCTGCTGCCTCTCTACACCTCTCTTGTGAAGGGTGTAAGTTAGAGGCTAAGGGTGTGAAGAACCTTTGTGTAAATTGTGCAGCATATACCAGAAGGTCTTTCTTCATACTCATACAATGTGTGGAACTTGACTTTGTATTTATATTTGCTTCTTGTTATACAATGCCAGAAAGCTTGGCAGATGGAGTGGGGAACGGGGATGGTGTGAAGTGGGAAATAAAGATATATTGTTCTTGGACTCTTCTACTTTCTAATCTGAGAACTGTAAAATGACACTTATATCCGTGGCCAACTGACTAATTTAATCTCTCTTAATTTGCAAAGTGGAATGCCTGGCAGCTCTGAGGCTGTCTGACACAACTGATCTTAGTTGGGACTGTAGGTGATATGACATTACCTTTACCAACCCTGGTGACATTACTGTGTTGGTTCTGGTGTTGTAGGCATGGCTAGTATTGACAGCAGTGCTCCTGAAACCACCTCTGACAGTTCTCCTACGCTCAGTCGGCGTCCACTACGTGGGGGATGGGCAACAACATCCTGGGGCAGAGGACAGGACAGTGACAGCATCAGCAGTTCTTCAAGTGATTCGCTGGGATCTTCCTCATCCAGTGGCAGTAGGAGAGCCAGTGGGGGAGCCCGTGCAAAGACTGTGGAAGTTGGAAGGTAATGAGTAATACCAATGCACAGAGGCAACTTCTAGATCCGATGTCATGGAACTAGCACGTGTGCATCAGGAAATACTTCCCTGGGAGCGTTTGCTTTGTTTTGTTTCTTCTGGACCCTAAAAACAGGAACTCTACTCCAGCTAGTGAACTTGGGGTACTTGTTGCGATCTGAAAGCTTCCTCTCTCTTTTTCTTCTAGGTATAAAGGGAGGCGATTGGAGAGTCATGCTCCTCATGTCCCAAACCAGCCTTCAGAGGCAGCTGCTCACTTCTACTTTGAATTGGCCAAGACAGTCCTTATCAAAGCAGGTGGAAATAGCAGTACCTCCATCTTCACCCACCCCTCCTCCAGTGGTGGGCACCAGGGACCACACCGCAACCTTCACCTCTGCGCCTTCGAGATTGGGCTGTATGCACTAGGGCTGCACAACTTTGTGTCTCCCAACTGGCTGTCTCGAACTTACTCCTCCCATGTCTCTTGGATCACAGGTTATAGCAAAACATTATTGGGAAGCTTGCTTTTGGGCAGGAAGGAGGGGAGGGAGGTGAACTTATGCCAAAAATTTGTGATACTGATGTGCTGTGGTAGCCATGTAAGCTGCTGGCACAACTGGCAGTACAAGCTGAGCACCGCTGGTTTTACACAGTGGTGCTTGTTTGGGCCTGGAAAGCTCTTGTCACCTGTTTCTTCTTGTTTGAACTGCAACATGCTTCAGTCTTCAGAGTCATAGACCATTTCTTACAGAGACTGATCTTAACTTCTCCTTTGGGGGTCTGCTGAAGAGACAGACATTTGTCAAGTTTGAACATGCTCTTTGGCTTTGTTCAGTATTTCACTTTCCTCCTCTCTCTGTTTTCCCTACTAACTGCTTTCTATCCATGTGGCTTCTAGAGCCTGAAAAACACACCCTTGAAAATTCATGTTTTCCTTACATGGTGGAAATAGGCAACAGTCCAGGCTGTGGTTTGTGGGTACTAAAGTCGGCTATAGCAAGTTCCTCTCACTGCCTCAAGTGCATCTTGAGCTTAAATTTTATAATGGTACCCTCATTCACTGCTTGCTTATTGAGGGCTCTTGCTTGTCCTGTGTTTTGGGAATAAGAGCCTAAATTTGACTTGAAGCCTAAGGGGAGCAACTGGGCTCTGTTGCTGCTCCTGAAGGAAGTGAAGAGTGCACCTCCTGTTGAGGGAAGGCTGACTGGAACTGTGCTGGGCATACAGTGGTGTGAGAGTCTTCTCTTTTACTCTTAGGGCAGGCCATGGAGATTGGTAGCGCAGCCTTGAACATCTTGGTGGAGTGTTGGGACGGGCATCTGACTCCCCCAGAAGTGGCATCATTGGCAGACAGAGCTTCACGGGCCAGAGACTCCAACATGGTGCGGGCAGCTGCTGAACTGGCACTCAGCTGCCTGCCCCATGCCCATGCCCTGAACCCAAATGAGATCCAGAGGGCTCTGGTGCAGTGTAAGGAACAGGTGAGCATCACATGGGGGCTGGCTAGTGCAAGCTGATTTCCAGCATCAAGGTCACGCTGTTACTTGTGGGATTGGCTCCTCTGCTACTGGACAGCTTTAATCCCAGTTCTGTGGATTTATCTTTTGTTTGTTTGTTTGTTTGTTTTTACAAATAGCTTTGGTTATTCTGCCTAGTTGGGATCTACCTGGTCCCCATAACATCAGTAATTTTAGAGTGCCTTATACTTTTCTGATGTTGTAGTTTTGCCTTCTTTTGTTTCTGGTTTTGCATTCTTCACTTTTGCTTTTCTTTCACTGTCCCCAGGACAATCTGATGCTGGAAAAGGCCTGTATGGCAGTAGAAGAGGCAGCCAAAGGAGGTGGCGTGTACCCAGAAGTCCTCTTTGAAGTAGCTCACCAGTGGTACTGGCTTTATGAACAGACTGTTGGTGGGACCCCAGCCCAGAGAGAAGGTGCCACTGGCTGCAGTGCCAGTGGTGCCCGAGCTGCCTCTGAAGCATCACGTGGGTTGACAGACAACCGGGTGACCTCTGAGCCAACCACTGTAACAGTGGCAGCTGCGGTGACTGCGGCAGCGACAGTCATGCCGGTGATCTCTGTGGGGTCGACCATGTACCAGCAGCATACAATGGCAGGGCCGGCAATGGCACATACACACACGCAGGGCCTCCACCCTTACACCACCCTTCAGACTCACATCCCTTGTAATCCCCAATATATTGGACACACTATCCAGCACATGCCGCGCCCAGCTGTCTTCCCGGTGCCTGGCTCAGCGTACCCGCAGGTGAGCTTTGCCTGTGCCTTGTTTGTTTACGGAGGCTGTGTGGCTGCTTCCAGAGGGAGTACGTCTGACTGGGGAGGGCGTGGGGCTCAAACCTCCCATGGCCTGAAATCTAGCTTCTGCTTTCACTTACTTGCCAATTTGTGATACTTACTTTGGCTCCCTATCTCAGCTTTTGCATTGCAAGGAGCCTTCTGTGGGTGCATGTAAAATCTCAAGAGAATATAAAATAGAATACGTCAGTAGTTTTTAATCTTGCTGCTCTGTAGTTTCTCAGAAGGCACTGGACAGAAAGCTTGTAATCCTGAGAGCTTGCAGACTAGATAGAGACTACAGAGGGAAAACCAAATGAAGGTTATTTTAACCTGTGCCTATTTTTGAAAATTCTTGGAGTGGTTTTCTGCAAACTGGTTAGATTTTAAAAGGAGGAGGAGCAAGCAGATGTAATGATCATGTGGTGCAAGGTAGTTTCTGTGCTGCTTCTTCCTGTGCTTCTTCCTCCCTGTCAGATTGGACTTCCCATGCTCTGGGGTTTGTGTGGGGACATCATGTTTTGGACTACTTCTGAACGGTCAGATGAAGTGGACATGACAGTTATTTATTTTCTGTTTTAGGGTGTCCATCCAGCATTCATAGGAGCACAGTACCCTTATTCGGTAACCACACCATCATTGGCAGCTACAGCAGTGTCATTCCCTGGTGTGCCGGTCCCATCCATGACGCAGATCGCGGTGCATCCCTATCACAGTGAGACAGGACTATCACTGTCTTCCAATGTAGCGAGTAAGTGTTACAGCTCTGGGCTGTGTATAGCATAGGTTTATTTACTGTACCTCCTACCAGTAACACAGTGAAGTCCTGCTCCTTATGGACCACAAGTGGGACCAGCGTTCTTGGACTGAAAGGTCGTGGCCAAATCCACTCCATCCTGAAGATATGCATGCTCGGGGTACTGGGGTTCATAGTTGGGCCTGATTCAGCTAGTGGAGCTTTAATTTCTGTTTAGCTAATTTTCCAGTATGAGATTATTTTGGCCTCTCAGACTAAAGTGTGTTTGAAGCCCTGCTGGCCTTTCTGACCTTTAACTTATTAGGGCTTTATTCCCCCTCTCCTTTGGGTAAGGTGAGCATAGATGATGTTGAGCAGGCTCTTGTGGTTCCTTTGGGTCAGATGGATAGGGAGTGCGGGAAGCGGGCAGCAGGCAGCAGGCAGACTTCTGCTACATTGGCACTAATAGATGTCTTTCCTGCCTGAAGTGATTGGAAGCAGCTGGTACCCGAAATGTGGAACCTCTGTATGGAGGACATGTTATGGCAAGATCATGTCAATGGCAGCCTGAATGTTTGCTCACATGTTGTGTTGGGGCTAGAGTGGTGGTGAAGACCCATCAAGTAGTGCGCAGCGCTGGAATAACAGATGTTGACTGAATTGTGGACATGCTCTCATTGCCATGGGGTTTTTGCACCAGCGGTTCACGGTTGACCCAGGCTCTATTATCCCCTTACTAGAGAAGCTGTAATATTTGCCTATTTGTACATTCACTTATCAGTGCTTTGCAACTCACCAGGTGCTGGAAGACTGGTATGTGGGAAAACACTTAAGAGCTATGTTGGCCTCCATCATGTCCAGTTTATCAGGAGAATCTTTTCAGTTATTTTTATCTTGCATTTTGATGACAAAACCACCACAAAGGCAAGTAGAATAGTCCTGAAGGCCTCAGGATCTGAAGAGCATCCTTTGCTGATAGCCTTAGTCCTTGGCTGATACAGTTGTGAGAAACCATTTCTGTACTCCTCCAAAGAGTTATGGATCTTCCAGAATTGCTAACTCATCCTACAGCACTTAAAATAATGAAAGGAAAAAACAACCCCACCCTTTCCAGTTGCCATTGTTTATGGCTTGCATAACCTTCTGCTTACAGTTCTTAAAATACTGTTTCACTGTTCCTGGAGTATGTAGTCATGTGGTGATGCTTGAGCTCTGGCAACAATTCAGCTCATTCTTACGGGTTATTCTCCTTGGCCAGACTTCAAATGCAGCATAGATTTTGCCCCGCTTTTGGGTTGTTTGGCACAGCTTGTCTGCTTGGTTGAGGAGGTCAGACAGATCTTTCCTGGGAGGCACATTGTTCTCAGGTATTCAGCTATTCACTAGTAAAATTTTTTTTAAAATATTGGAGGTGGCAGGGGAAGAGGAGAAATCATAACTTGGAGCATTGCCCAAGCTGGTGTAGTAGCACCACAGAGAAGCTGTGAAATAAGGATAACAATGCACACACACCTGATGGCATCTCTGCTCTGGAATTCTTAAGCAAACCTTGCTTTTTCCTTGTTGTACCTTTCTCGAGAGGGAAAGTTAGATAAACTTGCATCCCTTGTCAGAGTACAGCTTACTGGCTCAGTGTTAGCTGCTGTCTGTAAAAGTTCAGGTGGTACAATGTAATGGATTTTCCTGTGATTTCCCTTGATTTTGCCCATGCTGGTTAAGTGTCTGAAGGTGACAGAGCTTCTCAAGTTTCCTTGCTGGTTTTACTATTGGTACACACCATCAGCGTATGCAATGGCCGTTCTTTCCAAGGATGGATTGGAGGCTAGCCTCCAGAAACACTCTTCCCGCATGGTAGCTGGATGTCATAGCTGTCTCACAGCAGAAGTGGAGGAACCTCACAATGCTGGACTTGATCTTTGAGTGACTTAATACTGTTCCTGCTCAATGATTTTCCTCAGCAGTTTCTCATCAGGTCTAGACATGTACGTGCTTGTTTCCTTGGACAAGAAATCAGGAGCACACATGTCATTTAATAATAGCAAAGACCTTTGAGTCAACACATGTATTTACATGTAAAACATGGATGATGTGCATGTTCATGCAAAAGAGATGGACAACCATGTAACTGACCCCCTTCAGGCCCTGCTTGCTAACAAAAGAGAGATATTCCTAGCCCACTGTATTTCAGTTATAAGTCTGTGGGTTTTGGCTGCTGTATTGTTCTGTTTAGGGGAACAGAACACTACATTGGCAGGGGGCGGTCAGGTGAGGGAGATGGTGGCCCAAGTAAACCTTCTTTTAGCCTGGTGGTGGGTCCTAATGCTGCTGTTTTGCTCTCTTCAGTAGGAAGTGTCCATGCAGGATCAACGTTCCCAGCGATTCAGGGGGCTTCCTTGACAACTCTGTCCTCACAGCCCAACTCCCTTGTTACAGGGGGTTTTCCTGCCGAGGATGAGCAGCACAGTCAGCCTGTGAGCCCCCAGGGTCTGCACTACCTCCACTCCGCATACCGAGTTGGTAAGGATGGCCAAGTGGGTTTCTATAGCCCCCTTGAGAGGGATTCAGGGCAGGGCTGCAGGTTTTCACTATCCTTTGGAAATTTGCTACTGCACCTATTGGGGGTGATGGCATATTAGTTACATGGGGAAAGCCAGTTCATGATCATATGTGGAGGCTAGAAATGGAGACAAAGCAATAGAAGATTGAACTGTTGCTGCTGAGAGCCATCAGAGTAGAAGAGAAAGGCAAGTGGGTTAGAGCTGGGAAGACTCTTGCCTTTCAGCAGATGCATGCAGAGGAGTCTGGATAGGGCTCTGAGGATGTGGTTGTGTAATTTGTGACTATGTGAAAAAATGGAGTTCAGCTCCTGCTGCTTGTGGAGCACACCTCTACTTTACTAATATACTAGCTGAGTCTTCAGAGGCACGGGTGGATGGATGTGTGCTCTGCCTCTCTAGCTAGGTTGTTGAAGATTGACATGGAGACAATTTACGTTTTGTGGAAAATGGGTATGTAATTAGAATTCTTTTCCCAGTCTGGTTACGAGGAAATAAGAGTCACTGCCTGAATTACTATCGGTACAAGGATATCAATCTTGGGGTTTGTCATTGAGCTTAGGTTGCAGTAAGCTACTTGCACATAGTCATGGTCCAACCCAGTGGATACCTGGGGAGGGAGAAGAGAGCCTCTAAGATAAGTAAAGCCAGCCCAGGGCAGCAAATGAAGAGAAACAGCAAGAAAATGGAAGGAAGGCTATCTGGCGGTTGCTTATGGGTTTTTTGTTGAAAGCTAGAGAAGAAAGTACTTGTTAACCAGAAAGGGGTGCAGATGTCATTGGAAACATAGCAGCAGTAAGCCAAGAAAGGAGTTAATAGCCTGAGTGACAGAGAAGGATGTGGGGGAAGCGGGTTTGGAAGATCAAGACATAGTGCCAGTTGGTATTTTAAAACTTTTTAAATGGGAGGATTTGCGTGAAGAACTGTAGTGGAATAAGTGAAATGTTTGCAGATTGGCAATACTGCAGCTCAGTGTTGGCCTGTTGTCCTGCAGCTGAGTAGGTTGATGTGGGTAACTTCTCTGCTGCAAAATTTGGAGCAAATGCATTGCTTCCAGGACACCTCTTGTAGAGTAGCCTGTGGGGCTATCTGCTTGACCCTACTGTAGGTGCCAGTGGAGTGTCTTTCTGCAGCTCTAGTCAGGTGTGATGGCTGTGCAGATTTCCCAGCCTGGAGCAGCAGATCCAGATGTTCTTGCAGATACTTCCTGTGGTGACAGGCTCCACGATGGGACTTTTGTGTCTCTCTGGACTCTTTGCAGCTAGGGAATTTTCTGCTGCTGAAGGACAGGCCAGTCAGGTTGTGTTGCAGTGAGAGAAGTGCTAGAGTAAGTCTTACTGGGCAGAAGTGCTGCTTGACTCTGGCTGCCCCTTTCTCACAGGGATGCTGGCTCTGGAGATGCTTGGCCGAAGAGCTCACAACGACCATCCCAACAACTTCTCCCGTAGCCCACCCTACACGGAGGATGTAAAATGGCTCCTTGGGTTAGCTGCGAAGTTAGGTAAGGCTCAGAGCAGTACTTCAGCAGAAATCCACTTGCTGGGATTTGGACCATGGTGGGAAAAAGCTCTTCAAAGAGTGAAACTTCAAAGATTGGGTGAGCCTGATATCTGGTCCCATTTCTGAGAATGTTTCAGAAGATCCCTGCTGCTCTTTCATCCAGGCAGTTGTCCCATTTCTGGGTTCTGTAGGCATGCTGTTGAATTTTGAAGCACTGGATGAAGTGCATGGGGTTGGACAGGGCTCAGAACTTGTATCTCTTCCATTCTATAACAACAACTTTTTTCTTTTCTGTTTCCACTATCTTGTAGGTATTCCTCTTTCTTATGTATATTTATACCTTCTGTGAAGACCTTTTATAGCAATAGGTGCTCAAACCACCAATTGTTTGAGTGTTTTTGATTTTGTTTTTACTTCCACTTTGCTCTTGGAACTTTTTTGTCAGTTCATTTTTTTAATTCTTTCATCAGCAGTAAGAACTTAAAAAAAAAAACACCAAAAAAACCCAACAAACCACCAACCAACCTCTATGAACAGCCTGTCTAGCGGCATGGCTTCTCCTGCTGCTGCTGGGGGAGCTCCACTGTAGGCAGCAGTAGGGAAGCTTGACTGTCTCTCCAGGCTCCCTGAGGCCTGAGTGCTGGAGCATCTAGGTGCTTCCTAGATGGGGAGGCAAGAAGCATTGGGAGGAGATGTGGTGTATCCTTGCATCTCTAGTTACCTTGCATATCAGTTTTCTTTCATATCCCCTTTAAAGACAGGTGAACTGGGAATATCAGTGACTGAGGTGGTACCTGGCCTCTACTCAGACCTGATGGATGTATCAGAATGATCTCTTGTCCCCATGAGTTTGCTAGAGTGTCTCCCCTAAGCCTGCTGGAGGATACATTACACTGAGGAGAAGGTGCTCCAAATCCAGGTTCTTGCTGGGAATTACCTGATTTCTTGTGTTTCTGTTACCTTAACACTGTTGTTCTGACTTCTCCTTCCTGTGCAGGTGTAAACTACGTGCATCAGTTTTGCGTTGGTGCAGCCAAGGGGGTGCTGAGCCCTTTTGTGCTCCAGGAGATCATCATGGAAGCTCTCCAGAGGCTCAACCCTGCCCACGTGCACAACCACCTGCGCACCCCAGCCTTCCACCAGCTGGTGCAGAGGTGCCAGCAGGCCTACATACAGGTAACATGGGGCCTGTCTTCCTGCCTGCCAAAGCTGCCTTGCAGGTACTGCCTCCTGTGCATGTGTGTGCAGAGGGGACAGGACCTCGGGTACTGGTAGCTGAACTCGTCCGTTGCCTGATGCATCCCTCTCCCTCAGCAGGGACTAGAACAGGCATCACTTGCCTGTATGGAGAGGCTGCATCATTGTACTGCTTCTTCCAAGGCCTCTCACCTGCTGTGCTCACCAGGAGGGAGCGGTTCTCCGTTCCCTGTCCACTTTCTTCGTCTCTCCAAATGCTGCCTGTGCCTTTTAACTTCTGTACTTTTTCTTTGCTATGTTTTCAGGCCCCCTGTCCACTTCTCTTCCTAGCCTGTCTTTTTTTTTTTTTTTTTCTTTCCTTGTTTGTAGCCCATCTTCCCCTCATCATGAAGCCCTGTCATGGCTGTTTAGTGTGCCAGTGCTAGCGCTAATAGTGGAAGTGGCTTGGCCAGCTACCAGTACGGATGAGATCTCTCAGGATTTATTGAGACCAGGACAAGTGTGTTTCAGTGAGGCAGCTGGAATAACAGAGCTGCCTCTTCCTTAAACAGTGTAAACAGAACACCTCACATGTACCTACTTCTCTTGAATAGAGAAGGGTGATTCTGTAGGCATACTGTCCAGGTTGGATTAGCTGTCCTACCACCTAGATGATATTTTGGAGAAATGACAGCTTCTTCACTTGAAGTCTTTTTCTGAATTACATTGGGGAAACAGATTTCTCAAAAGCTGGACCTGCAGTTTTGGGGCCTTAATTGAGAAGCTGCTAGAAGTGACAGTGTTAAGCCTAGAGACATTTTGTAGCTACTTAGTGTAAGCCTTACTCCTTCCATACCCCTTAGCAAAGGAAATGTCCAGTGAACATGTTGGGTCACCATGTATAGCCTGCAGAATGAATGACATGAGGGTTAGATGTTGGTGGGTGGTGGGGTTCCACGTTATCTGGCCCTTTTGCACTGTACTATGGCCCAATTTGGTGCTCATGAGGGAGAGGACACCTGCTGATGCTGTGTGGTGCATTTTGGTGCTCTGAGGGGACACTCACCTTGGCCATGTGAGGATGTAAGATACAACACTGCTGTCTTTTGAGCTAGCTCTCCTCTGTCAGAACCTCTGAGTCTTGGGACCTCTTGTGGGGTAACAGGATCATGTGGCTTATTGCTCTGGGAGCTCCTGAGTCCTCCTCTGAGTGTCACCAGCATGAGGGTGCTGAGCAAATACCTTATGGCTCTTTCCCTGTTCTCATCCAGTACATCCATCATCGGCTGATCCATCTCACTCCAGCTGACTATGATGACTTTGTGAATGCCATCCGCAGCGCCAGAAGCGCCTTCTGCCTGACTCCCATGGGCATGATGCAGTTTAATGATATTCTTCAGAACCTAAAGCGCAGCAAGCAGACAAAGGAGCTGTGGCAAAGGGTCTCTCTGGAAATGACCACCTTCTCGCCGTGACAGCAGGTGGAGCTCCATGGACACACAACCCTTTGCCCCTCATAGCTGTAGTACCATTTACACCATCCTTCCTTCTGGTGTCTTTTTTATTTTAGTTTTAACTCGTTGGAAACCACTGATCTGATGTATTTATAACATGACATTCCTCTCCAGCACTGTTGCGTGTTGGCGCTCTGCTTTGCTCGCTCTTCCTCCTCCTTCCCAGTGGGCTGCAGGCTTCAGAAGCATCAGGAAACGAGAAGGAAGTTGAGCTGGCTGCCCTGTGGTGTAGTCACCGCTTTTTTCCCTGAGCCCCTGGAGGCTGTCCTGCGAGCAATTTGCAGTGTAATTACGCACGTGTTAGAGGGGTGGGGGATTCTGTCTTAAATATTTATTTTGGCATTTATAAATATGTAAACTTTTTTTTTTTTTTTTGTATGGGCTTCTCTTACTGCACACACCATCTCCTGTCGGGAGAGGCTGGGACTGCTGTGCACAGCCAGCACTCCCTCCATGCCTTTCAGCACCTCCTGCTGAGAGAAGCTGAGACTGGAGTAGCAGAGCCAGGGCCACCTCTGTGGCTTTCTGCAGCAGCTGCTGAGGACAGAGGCTGTGGCTTGGGCAGTCAGAGTCCATGACTGTGCTGAGCTACTTGGAGACTGCCAGAAGTGCTCGGGCTCTTTCTCAGGAGCATCCCTCGCTGGGTACTGCTGGCTCATAGGATGTTTTGATCCTGGTCGTTCCAAGTTGTACAATCGTGTTTCTTTTGGTTGGGGTATTACTCTCCTGTAATCAGTTTCTTATCCCTTGTCTCTTCTCGTTTCCTGATTAAACACTCGTTTTCTTAGACTGACTCTCTCTTCTCTCTGCTATGATGTCGACAGTCCAATGGAGCTGGCCAGCTGTGTGTCACTGGGAGATCCTGGGAGCCCTGTTGGACAGCTGGCCTGCCTTGGGGAACGGCAGTCCAGCACAGGGCAGGTGGCTGAGCTTTTACGCAAGCTGTGAGCCAAAGGTTTCTCAGCCGGTACTGCTCTGAGAATGGTGTGCCTCTGCAGAGGCTGAGGTACGTGTGGACTAGGTCGTTGATGGGTGTCAGGGGAGTTGGTGGTGAGCCTGTCATGTTCTGCCTACACTTCTGCCAGCCACCAGGTTCCTTTTCTGGTCTTGACATCAGTGATATCGTGTGGTAATGCAGAGCTGTGTATTCCCAAGGTATTGTGCAAAACAGTAGCTGCTCACCCTTGATGTAATTGTTAAAGAAGGCTAGTGGTCTGCTCCCATGCGCTTAGAGAGATGTTCGCTGGACTATGCGAGATACTCAACAGGGACACCATTGCAGAAAATTAATTTTAGAAAGATTTTATTTTTACTCCAAGGAAATTTAAAAGGCTATTGCCATTTGTAAGTGTACAAGCACATAAATTTCAGTGCTTTTAAAACTGGAAGTCAGATGATTGATCGATGTTAAGAATCCAATTTCTCAGTAGTGTATTTTGCATCTTACTTGGGTTTAGCCAACGACAATGGGGAGCTTTTAATTTCTGCAAGCTAGAAATGTGTGCCTGATTGTTATTTTCAATGATACTCTTAAAAAAGAAACAACCTCATAGGCGTAGGGCAAAACAGATGAAGAGGCTCCTTTGGTTTGACGTTGTGTACTGTGCAGGCCAGAGAATGTGGTTGAGGTTCCTCTACTTCTGGTTGTGCAACTGTAACTATTTAAATATCTCCTTACAGGCCCTTGTGTTCCTCCATGAGGTGTCTAGTTACATGCTAGTTATAAATGCTGATGTTTGTAAGAATGTGTAAGATTATGAGCTGCCTGCTACTGGGCAAAACTGGATTTGACTGGAGAGCATGGTCTGATCTCTGGGAAGTCTGGGTTTCTGGTTCTTGCGTGTTCAGAACTGGGAAAGGAGTTTGGAGAAAATGAGTTTTCTAATAAAGTCTGATCTTTTCCTTTCTACTGCTTAGAGGGGAAAATTAGGGGAAGAGAAGGGAGCGTCTTTTAGAAGGAAAGATGCAGAAGGGAAATAGACAAAAGAGCTGAATGTGTTAAATATCAGGAGCAGAAGTGACTGTTACTGCATTGAGGCTTTGGACTGAATAGGGAAATGAAATGTCAGAGCCTTATCTGCAATATCTATTAGAAGACTACACTTAGACCCTGAGCAGGCAGGTTTTCAGACTATTATAATTAAAAAACACCAGGAGCATGAGAGCACTGTCACCAGTATCTTTGGTTTAAGGAAATACAGTGGAGCTGCTTACCGTGAGATTAGAACAGACTTTATCTGGACGTGTACTTGCTTGCATTCTGTGTAGTCCCCGTAAAGACCATAAAAGAAAAGAAATCACAATGCCCATTATATTTCACTGTGCTCAAAACATTCTCTGGTTATTTTACCCACTCTAGTCCTCATACAGATTGCGATTCCATGTGACAGACCCTGTCAGATTTGTCTTCCAGCAGCTGCGGAGCCCAAACAGCAGAAGAGCCGGGGAATCTCACCTCAGGCAGACATTGACTCAACAAGCAGCTCAGTGGCATGAGGCACAGATCAGTAGTTTCAGAAGTTTCCAGTCTTTCTCTGAAAAAAATTCCACAGAGTGAGCAGAGAGAGATGGGAGCTGTGGGGAGGTGCTGCATAGTCATTTGTCCAGGTCTGACAGAACACCCCTTCAGTCCTGGATCTCAGCATCTGCTCCTGAGCCATATCTCATGGAAATATATCTGACCAAGGACGGGAAGGCTTAGTGAGAACAGATTTGTGCCTGGATAGGGCCCGGCCTCCACTTGCATGAAGAGAGATGAAATTCTGTGATGTGAGACCTTGCAGTGGGTTATTGCCACGTTTGGTGACGTCTAACGCACTGTCCGTTCCTTAAAGGTAAGATGAATGAAGTTTTTAGACTATACTTCTTCCTGTGTCCTCTGTTCAGTGACTTGCTTCCACTTGCCAGATTTATTTGCCCTTGTGACCATAGGAATTAAGAGTTTCCCCTTTAGGTGTTGGTGTCTCTGGAAATAACAGCTCCATCAGGGAGTTGGAGAAGTCAGATTTGTGCAGGTGCAGATGAAACCAACTGAGAAGTGGCTGATGACGTTGCTGCAAGATACCTGTAGGCTGGTTTGCACTGTCCTGCTAGTGCTGAAGATTGAACTGTTTAATAGTCCTGGTGAGGGCAGTGTGCTAAGGGCAGCCTTGCACTCTGGATTAACCCACTGTCTGCATTTGAAGTATCGTGGGTACTTTAGCTGAACAGTCTGGCGTGGCAGATGTGCGTTTTGATGCTCTGTCTGAGGATCAGTACATGCAGATGATAGCAGATGGTGCTGCTGTGGATACTTGGAAGCATCTTCTTAAAGATGGACATTCCCTCTGTGTCTCATTTGAGAGAGAGCTATATACACACCCATAGTGGGGGCCATACATCCGAAAATGGAAAGGAGAGGGTGTGAGATGATAAAGGTGAAGTACTGGAATACTGTGGGTTAGCTGGGTAAGCGTAAGTGCCCCCTCGCTTCCCCGAGGACATTATTGAGTGGCCATGTAGTGTCTTTACCCTTCATCTCTGCACTCTTGCCCTCTATCTGTCTGAGACAGCAGCATTTCTAGAACTTAACCTATTGATCTCTGCATAGTTCTGAGACTGTAGGGGTAAAATCTTGGGTTTAGTGTATTTGGTAGAAGACAAGATGCCAAGCTTGCAGCTGGACTTTTGAGTATTTGGCTTGTTGGTAGCAATGGTGTAACTTTTGTTCTTGCGGAATGGATAAAATAAAGGTTTGAGTCATTGCAAGCTTCATTCCTTGGAACGCATCTTGTGCTGCAGGTGCCCTTTTTCTGTGTAGATCAGGTATGCTGGCCTCCAAGAGGGCCGGCTCTCCCTCCCTCTCTGCACGTTCACCTACAACCATCTTTCCTGCCTGTGAAAGTTTTCCTTTGGAAGCACTTTCCAGGAACATGAGTTAGCAGAACACTACTTGCATTTGGGCTTCAGTGTCTTTACAGCCCATGAACAAGCTGAGCTGGAGTTGTCATCTGATGGAGAACCTTGCCTGGCAACAGGTACGGCTGGAGTTAGCTGAAAAGTGTGTTTCTGTCTAGTTTTGTTTGCTGTCGTTAATATTTATTTGGGATATTTATTTTTCCTTCTCTGAGAACCCATTGAGAAATATCCTCTTGGGGAGCTGTTGAACCTAAATTGTTTTTAAATACTTTGTGTGGGTTTGTTTTTTTTTTTTATCAAGCCCAGCACTGTTGTATTTTGGTGCAGAATACAGTTTTTTTACTTTCCCAGTTTATTTAGAACTACCTTGGCTGCTGCTACACGGTGCTAGAGTGCACTGAGCAGCCTTGCAAAACCCAGTCAAGGGAAATGGAGTAAGCAAAGGCCATAACCATGAAGGTCACCATCACTCCTGCTATCAGTCAGTCAGCTGTAACATGACAAAAATTTGAATTTGGTTTCTGTAAGAGTTGGGAAAATTGTATTTTTTCTTACCTAGACATTAAGACAAAGGTGGGTTATTAATATGAATTATCCAGGATGGACCCAGGGAGTGAGCGTACCAAACCAGAGCAGTTTGCTTGGTCTGTTACTGATGGCATTTTTTTTTAAAACTAAATAAAAGTGAAAGGGCAGGTTGGGCCATGAGGCCCCTCAGCAGTTGTTGATGAGCACGACTGTTGTACGCCTTTGCTTTTAAGCCCTGCTGATGCGGGGGTTGGCTCTCAACTACAGTTTATTTAGAATATTGTGTGTTTTTTCTTTCTGTGCCTGAATTTAAGTGCCAGTTGACATGATTAGGGTAAGGAGGATCTTTAATTGTAGGTTGGCTTTTTCTTTTTAACTATGTCCCCTTTAACTATCCCTTCCCTCCCCCGTGCCCCAGCTGAATTCAAATGTGACTTTTGAACTTATTTCTGCTGCCCATTTCATATTGGAAGGGTACTTGCACTTGGGACAGGGGGGTGGAGGCACCTGTGCAAGAGTGGTATTAACCTGTGAAAGCTGGTGCTGCAGCGTGGGGCGGTGCTGTGCTAAGGGTTCCATTTCAGCCTACGACTAGTTAATGCTTTCTTTCGGGGTAAGGTCCAAATACAAGCCGTGTGTGCTGGCCGATGGTAACTTCACTGCTGTAGAGTGGTTCTTGTTGCTATAAAGACAGTGACTGCTCTGTAAGCAAGGGACTTTTTTTTTGTTTTTTTTCTTTTTTTTCTTTCTTGTTGGTGTTGCCTGTTCACAGTTCCAGCATTCACAACTCCTTGGTGCTGCACAGGCTGGACTGCACCAGTACTTCAGTGTCATAAAGGGGATGCAAGCTGTAAGGGTAAAATGCTGGAAATGCATTAAAAGGCTATTATCTAGTGTATGTACGTGGTCTGCACTATGAACAGGGGCTGGGGGCTGCACAGGTTCTTGCCATGTTGTGCTTTACTTTACTTTGCCTTATTGAAGTCAGCCGGGAGCACTTCTCAGTCAGGAAGTTTGGGGCTTCAAGGGCAGCTGTTGTGCAGGGCCTTGGTGTCAACACGTTGGTGTTCTAAGAAGTCCCAAAATGCACCTTTTCCAGCGATTTGACTTTGGAGGTCCGGAGGCCAGCCTGGTTTGGGATTCTCTGTTACCATAAGTGACGTAAAGGAGAGCTGGGTTTCAGAGTGCCGGGGCAGTGTCACCATTGTGGACAGGCTGGTTTACAAGCATTTTGGAGAGACCGGAGAGTCGGCAAGATGATATAGATAAGAATGGGGAGGAATCATGTCTTGGAAGAAAACCATTCTTTAAAGCCAAAAATACATTGATTAATAGATTATTTCTAGACAGTTCTCATGAGTAGTGGAGACAAGAGGGTCAGGAGTACTCTTGTTTGTAGCAAAAACAGCTTGCAAACTGTTACTCAGAGGTGAGTGTTAGTTCCCAATCTTAACAAGGCTTGGTGTACTCCTTTTTTTTTTTTTTTTTAACCCCCTCCCCAAGCCTTTAAGAAAAAGCAGAAAGAAACAAACTGTAGGTAAAGCCCTGATAACTGGAGAGGAGGTACCAGTGCTCAATCCGTGTCCTACTGTGTGATGGGAGATTTTATTCCTGTTTGAGGCAGCCTGCTAGAAACACTTGCGTGTATGTTTGTTAGATGCCAGTGTGGTGGTGTCTTGCTCAGCAAGGGGGATGAACAACTGCTTCAGGTTCACTTGGCATGGTCAGGCCAGTTTGTCATTGCTTTTCTTGCCATGTGCTATTGATACAGCAAAATGACCAGCAAGGAATCAAAGGATTCTCTTACCATGTGAGCATGAGGGCTGAAAAACAAGAGGATGAGTTTGCTCGAGTTGCTTGTTAGCTTCATATAGCCAGACTCTCATGTGTCAGTCTGACTTCCAGGAGCTGCAGGCTTATGCCAGGAATATGTGCCTTTGCAGTGCTGTCATCAAGTGAAAACTGCAGTTTTCAGTGATCAGATTTTTATGTAGAGTTGAGTTGATTGATACATGCCCCCAGCTACAGAGAACTTCTCCCAGTTCCATTAAAAGGTCTTTACCCTATAGTTGAGACTTGTACCAGCATTTCCTGTACCTCGCAGAAAGAGGTAGCAAGCCTGCCTTTAAGTATCTTCCTGATTGAATTCCAGAGGGGGTGTGTGAGTAGAAGTTCCAGCTTCGTATGCTGAGCTTTGTCTTCTGAGGTTGGGGTGTATGTGTGTGTATATTTTTTTTTTTATATACACGCTCTGATAGCTTTCTTAAAAAAAAAAAAAAAAAAAGGTTGTTTCTTACTGTTTGTTTTGCCAATTCTCACCTTTTGTGCACCCTTCCCGTTCTGGAGTGATGTGACCTGTCTACTGTTCCTGTTACAGTCACGTGCCTTTATGTTATGTGGGTCAAATTACACTTTTTTAAATGTATTGGTTTCCTATGCATCAGACTAAAAGAAGCACTCTTAATACATTACGAAACAAAATTTCATGTAGTGTTTTATGCTCACTGTTTTCCTTGTCTTAGAAGTTCTTACTTACCATGAAGTTCTGTTACTAAACAGTGAGGTGGGAAGTTGAGGTTTATTTCCACTATTAAAATGAAGTTTGAGGGTGTGTGTAATGGGTCAGTACATAGTAACCAGTGTAGCTCACCAGAAAAGATGTTTTTGTTGGCTTTTTGGTATCACAGAGCTTCTGCAGCACTGTGCTGTCAGAGGGAAGTACGAGATTTGAAAATGACTCTTCATCAGTAGATCGGGTAAGGACAGCCCACATTTGGATCTGACCACAACGGGTGACTTGTTTGCCATTAGCATAAGCAGTAAGAATTAGCATAGCATAGAACTGAAGCAATCGGGGAGAGGGAAAGAACATATAATGAGAACACACCGCTGCTGCCCTTTGCTGCCTTGAGTGAAAGAATACTGCTGGTCAACCAACCCCGACATTTAGTGAGCCCCTCCCACCATTTATTCCCGGTACCTTGGTTATTTTTTAATGTTTAAATCCATCTCCTCAAAGATGTACCATAGTCGGAGGTAAAGCATGAAGTAACTGTGTGACAACTTGTAAAGGCTTAAACACAGGAAACTGTGTCTAATGGAGCATCAGTAGGGTTGGTCCTGGGATCCTCCTCCCGTGGCAGCATGTAAAAATAGCTGCTCTGCCGCTGTTCTGTTAATTGGTGAAATGCTTGGTGACATGCGAGTTGTAAGGCCGTTTTATAATGCTGTCACAACTGTGACTATTTAAATGATACTTTGCTTCCAGTTCAATGAAAGGTTGCTCGTTCCTGTAGGTCGGTGCATGTGCTGCTGCCCCAGGCCCTGTGCTGGGGCACACCCGGACAGGAGGTGCACAGCAAAGCTCTGGTGCAGCGCGCAGCAGGGAGCCAGCGATGGCCAAAAGTCATCACTAGTGCAAACCAGTAAGAACGAGTCTCTAGGTTGTGTGCCATGCCAGCCTCTGCAAACCTGGAGCTGCACTTGCAGAAAAAGAAGCTTTAGGACACCATTTCTGTGTTGTTATAAATATAACTTAAAACGCCTCGGTTGCCCTCCCAAATATCAGCTGTAAGGCCTGGAGTAGGTTTTTCAGTTTTTCTTACACTTCTACCAGCTTAGGGTCTGTGACATCACTCCAAATCATCACAAAGAAGAAAAATAAGTAGTACATTTATTGAATCCACTTACTACTACTTCTAGCCTTTATTCAGACACTTGTGCTCAGCTTCGAGAGCCAAGAATTTATCATTCAATGTGAATGATGCTATACATGAATCCAGTGCAGGAAGTCGGGCTCTTCTCTCTAACAGGAGCGAGAGAGGGGTTTCTAGTCTTTCTGTCCTTTTTTTGGCTGCACAAAATAACCCTTTCCAAGGGCACATGAAATAAAATACTATATTGCATACTATATACATTTACATACAACGGTAAACGCACCATTCATTCAGAAATACACAATACCTAAGGCTCAATGGAAAAGCTTGGTTGAAGCAACTTCTCTCTGGATAGGAGAAAAGGAGCTCATGACAGTTGTGGAAGTTTCCATACTCTGTGTTCATATGGATCCTGCCCTGCTGTTCTCTGGAACTGCGGCAATCTCCAAGGACCATCTTTGCCTGGGAGGGAGCAATGATGGCCCACACAACTCCAGAAGCCCATGGCTCAGTGACAGAAAACACGTACAACCGTGATGGAGGATTTCTTCTGAGAGTAATTATCCAGCAACTGCAGGAGGAGGCAAAGCACCTGAGTACTTGCCTGTGTGCAGAAGTAAACCGAACCGCCCCTTTTTGACATAGGAAACCACTTCTAACTCTAAGCCTTCCCTTTGTATCTGAACAATACTTACTTTTAACTGTTGTTTTGCTTTTCTCCTTGGATTGTTGGACTGCAAGGGGATTAAAACAGGTGCCAGCTATCAGCATATGTGGTAGGGGCCCTAGAGCTGTTGGGAAGAGAAAACTTTTTTTTTTTTTTGTAAGCTGATCAGAGATGGGGAACTGAGTATCAGCCTGATATTACAATACCTGAGCTTTGCTTCCCCCAGCTGCTGCTGTGCTGCACTAACACATGCCTCCAAAGTGCTCTAAGGGGACATACTGCTCCTTGGTTATCTTTTGAAGTCTCTGAAGTCCCTGCAGAGAAATACTTGCCTTGTTGCCACGTATGGCAACCTTTTCCCTAAGATAACAAATCAATTCTGTGTGGCAGTAGTTGTAGCTTTGCCTCATCTCCCACTGCCCATTGGCCGAAGTCAGTGGACGTTGTCTCACACCAACAATGCTGCAGATAAGGAGAGACAATCATGTCTATTACATCTGTCTCCAAGGTGCAGTCCCCAACAGCCACACACAGTGGCACTGTAAGTAATGATTATGGCCAGTGTACTCTGCATGGGGAGGAACAAGGCTTTCTTGTACCTTGCTGGTGCCAAATACACTCCTGGATAAAAGCTGGGGTTCACTGGACTAGATTCCCCTTTTATTAAGCTGCTGCTCTACCCTCAGCAGTGGGCTCAATAGCTCACCGCTAGCTCACCGCCTGTCTATACTTCTGGACGCAGAGGAGTAACACAGTAACCCTCCAGCTAGGGCCTGTTACATATACTGAGAAGAGTAATTTAAACATAAAGTGTTAACTGTGCTCTCTCCCCTGCTCAAAGTAGGCCAGGCATTCCAAATCCTTCCCGTAAGTAAAAGTCGACGTGTAACACACCATTAATACTCAAGAATGTGACTTGCGCTCCAGGCCCCAGGGCAGTGTCAGAGGCAGCAGCCCTTCCTATCGGTGGGGAAAGGCTCCACATGCACATTCTCTGCTCCTGCTCATTTGTCCAGTTGTTTTGGCTTGACAAGAGATGGCATCACAGCACGCGTTGGAGCACCACACATCCCAATGGCACTGGGGGCAAGGGAGTCCCTCTCAGCTCCAGCTGGAGTTCTGCAGTTCCTCTCGGAGCCAGCTTGGAAGGGGCTGCCCAAGTCTGTTCATCAGCTTGGATAATTCAATGTTGTGCTCCCGGTAGAAGTCTCTTAGGAACAGCCGTGACTGTGCGGAAAATACAGATCACATGAGCATGAAAGAAAATGTTACCCTCAACACACGTTCCACAGGTCATCTAGGACATGGGTGGTAGGAAAATCCAGGTTGGTTTGCTGGGATGTTTCTACATCTCTTGCTGGCAACAGATTTGAGACAGTTACTCACCGAGGAATCCATATCAGGGTATTTTCTTCCTTTACTCTTTCCTAGGCATTTAGTCTTTCCTCCATCTAGCAGCTGGCACCAAAATCCTTTTGCTTCATCAAATCTGAAAAGGACACTTGTCTTTAAAAGATATGGCCATGTGCCCAATTAGTAGCAGCAGAAATAAAGTAACTCTATAGGTATTTCCCGTTTCAATGCTTTACGAATTGGGTTTGGGTTTTATTTATTCATTTGCAGTATGGGTACCTTTTTTTTTTTAAGCACTTGACTACTTTGACAAGAAATCCATTACAACCATGACTGTTTCAGCTTTATGCAAATTTCAGGGGTGTCACAATATCTGTCTGTTAAACTTGGGGCAGGGGGGAATAACAGACAATGTTTTAGTGCATTAAATTCTTTTAAATCTCCTCGTTTTATTTGAGGTGCACTAGAGAATCCCCTGACTGTTTAAAGAGTCTGCGTTTCTTTTCTTGCTAAAACACAGGTATAAGGCAAAGCTAGGAACCGTGTCTGGGCCTTGTCTGTCCTGTCCCCTCAACTGGCCAAGGGTGAGCTTGAGGTTTGAGCAAGTACCTCTACCAAACTCTGAGGCAAGCTGACCAATACCATTTCTTTTCTGACTCTGGCTGAAGGCTACCAGCCAGTACCGCTACTGTAAACAGCCCGTTTACCATCACCACAGGTGCTTCGGCAAGTAAGGCTTTCCAATAATTTGCCCTCCCCTGGCAAGCCATGTGCCACCACCTTGGAAAACAAATACAGGAGGAGACCTGAAGTGGTTCTCCTCTCCTTACTGTTCAAGGAAAGGGCAACTGCCGTATGCCTACACACACGCCCCACTCGCTACTCTCAGCTAGCACAGGCTGTGATAGCAGAGAAGATGTGAAAACACAGGTTTCAGCTGCAAAGAACAATACTTGGGCTCTCCAGTGGGCTTGCAGAGCTTCCACTGAAGACATAACGGCCACAGTTCACCTTCAGCTAGCGCTTAATGTATTCAGATTAATTGCACTTGCAGTGGGGGCAAGATCACAGTAATGGCTGAGTAACATCCTTCAACTTAGTATCAGTGAGGTAGTGGTGCCCTGGCTAACACCTCCTCAGACAGCTCTGGCCACCTGTCAAGCCCATGTTTTCGGTAATAACGGCTCTTTACCTCAGAACTGTGTGATGCATCCCTAATTCTCCATCTAGCTGGAGATAGGAGCAGCTTGTCACACATTTTTGATTGCACTTCCTCTACTTTCTGTCAGATATAGGTGTAACACAAAGCATAAGGAGCCTTTTCTGAAACCACAAAGACCAAATGGAAAACATCGTAATTCCTGCTGTGAGCAACTTCATGCTTCTCCACAACAGTGCCAAAAAACCCCACCCCTTCCCCTAGCATTCCTGGAAAGACTTAAGCTATGATTCTAGTCTCCACGGAGCATCTCATGCTATCTGAACCTAATTTTAGGGTTAGGCAATACCTCCGAAACCTCGGCGGGTTTTGTAGCCAGAGATGAGAAGTATTCTTCCAATCAAGTGTTTATTAGTATCACGCTTGGTTACAAAAGTGTCCTCCCCAAAACGATTTCCCTACCTGAGGGCCTGGGTGTAGTTGAAGAGCGGTGTAACTCCCAAGAACTTCTGGATGTTGTCCATTACAGAGGCAGGGTTGTGTCTCAGCTCCTGGCCATCCACGATGAGAAGCTGAAAAGACAGCAGCCACCTCAGTCTCCGCCAGCTGGTGCTGAGCGACACCCCTCAGCCTCCTGGCTCTCAAACTGCCCCTGGCCTTTGTGCGTGAGTGAAGGCTGCCAAAGCCTGTTTGTTCTAGAGCAACGTGGTGGTGGGATATGGCCCATTTGTCACCACAGACAGAGAAGTTATGATAGGGGCCATAAATACCATAAAACTGTAGATTATGACAGGCTTTGCTTAATAAACTTGCCTTTGGCCAAACCCCCTGTAACTGCGCATTAAGGCCCAGCAGTAGCACGATTTACAGATTGTCTCTGGAAACCTCGCGTTCTTTGCAGCTGTCGGCAGCCACTGTGCTAAGTATTCTTCTGTAACCTACGATTATTCTCCTGTTACGTGTATGATAAACAATAACGAACAACATCTGTGCTAATAAATTACCTATTCCAAAGAACAGAATAGAAAAACAGTCACGTGAACTGAGGTCTGGGGAAGGTAGGAGACCCTGACCCGCAGTAAGTACAAGGGTGGTGTGTCTGACTCCATCGTTCCTCGCAGCAGTAACCTCCAGGAATAGTAAGGCAATGAGATACAAGCCCAAGAATGTTTTCCCATGTCTCTTTTAGTCTTGGCAGATCTATCATGTACAGTTTAGACTGCTGCTTTGGCAGAGAATGAGAGATTAAATGGGCATTTTAAGGCTCTGCTGGATTACAGACCGTCTGAGGATAACCCCAGCAGCAGAAAGGAACTTGAAAAAACATTTCCTGACTCACAATGTATTAAGACAGTTTATAAATTTCTCGGGAATTTAGAGACAGTAATGGTCTATACTGTTGAGTTTTTGCAAATGTATACACAAAACACAGAATCCTGACATCCCTGCAGTGAAATTTCCCTTCAGCAGACAGCTAAAGGCTTCACAACACGGGACCTAACAAGTGGCGGAGAGTCTCTCTCTAAAGCAGTGAAATCGCAGCGAGCAGCTGAACTCCTGCTGGGCCCAAAGAGGGTCCCTGGGCTGCAGGCTGCCAAGATGAAAGGAAGGGAGTGCGAACACTGCTGTTCGTGCTGAACTTCTCAATAGTGCGGAGGCCTCTGGGAGACCACGGTATTCTCCTGTGCTCATTTACTTTTACAAATACAATAAAATGCAAAATTGGAGTATTCAAGCCTGATTTTCTTATCAGCATAACAGGAGGAAGCAAGTGGTGGCTCTTGTTCCAAAAGACAAGACAGAAGGTGAAATGAAAAGGGCGGGGGGGGAAGAGGAGGAGGAGGAGCAGGTGCACAGTTTGTTCTCCTCTCCTCTCCACTAAACCTACAAGGGACCCCATGAGAGCCTCTACTGCCAAACCTCCTACCTGCCCAGAGGGGTAGTACGTGAGCCAGCGCTCGAGGTGAGTTGAATACCAGCCAGGGAGCAGGCATCGGCTCTGCAGGTTGCGCAGTTCCTGAGGGGCCTGGGATTTTGCAGAGATCACTTGGTAGAAGGTGTAATTGAGTGCCACAGGGTCATTGTGAGCACGCTGGTGCTGAAAAACATAAGCTGAATTTAGGGGCAGGAACACAAAAGTCCACCTTACACATCTCTGCGGAGACTTCACTGAGCCTTTGTATATAACCCTGTCCACGCTGAGGCAGCCCGCATCATCTCCCCCGGCCTCCCTGCAGAAATGGATCTGTGGCGTTTTGCCCCAGGCTTCCCGCCTCATCCCACTGGAATATCGCTCTGGCCCTCGCCCACAGAGCAGCACAGGAGAGTTACCTGGTACCAGGAATAGGCTCGGTCAGCAGGGTTGATCAGAACTGTAATGATTTTGGCTCGAGGGAGCAGGGCTGCACCACGTTTTGGTACCACCTCTGTGTCAAAGTAATTAGCGCTCTTCTCAAACATGAAGTCTGTGCTGGCATTGGAGGGTATGGGAAAGAATTCCATGTACCTGCCGAGCAGACGGGATGCTGGTGAGCAGCATGGCTCCAACAAAGAAATGGCACACAACAAAATAATGGCCTTGCTCCCCTTCCACAGACACAGTTCACAGAACAACGGCACCTCCCCAGTAATGCAATGAATGGGCAAACGGGTGCGGAGCTGGCAGCCGCGCGACTTGGGAAGGGGTGGCGGAGCACAACATTGAGAGTTGGAGATGGTAAAAGGGTAAGAAAGGATTTTGCTGAGAGTGTCCCCCAAGTCCTTGGATGGTGGAAGGAAAAGGCTGAGGACAGGGTACTAGTTGCAAGCTCTAGCAGAAAAGAGGTTTTGTCTAAGAGCAAGGCCAGAATCATCCGCCTGCACTGCTCCTGACCACTTCTTTAAACCCGTCCAAATCATTTGTCTCTCTGTACCTCAGCCCATAGCTGAGATGCAGGGTCAAGAGCTCTGCTCTGCCTCACAGGAGCTTGTCAAGTTAGTAATGTGGGAACTGTAAGACATTTGAGTAATGGCAGGGTAGAGGGTAATGGGGGGACAGGGCGCTGTAAAGCACTGCAAGACTGGTCTCTGCTGGTATTTAAGCCGTACAACAAACTCCGATTCCATGCTAAACACGAAGATTCTCCTCTTGCATGTGATGCTACACTCAAACCAAGTTAGATGACTTTTCCAGGGGATGCAAATAAAAGCCTGCGCTTTCTAGGCCTATCTGTCTAGCGCTAGTGCAACTCCTCTATAGTGCCTGACTCATGAGCTTCGCTCAAGTACCAACCACCTCCCAGTATCTTTTCAATGGTACTCTAAATGATCAGAGAAGTCAGACAACATTTCCCACAACTCTCGGGCAATAAAATCCCATGGCAGAATGCCTTACTGCCACACAGTCACCCCTCAGAGCCACGCATGAGGGGGTGCAGTGCCTCGGTCGACCCAAAGTTCATGCTTCAAGCAAGAAACATCTTTAAATTTTCTCTGCCTGGAAGCGTAGCGGCATAATAGTGCCATAGTGACAGCAGAATTTCCCTGTCACGTGGAAACACTGTATCATAATTGCATACTTTTGCAGGTAAAAATCAGGATATTATGATGTGGACACTGGAACCAGTTTAAAGGGCCCAGAACAATAGTAGGGAGGTTGTCCCTCTGCACTATGCGTCTTAACTCGGAAACCATGAATTTTTCAATGAGCACACCTTGTCTGTTTCGCATGTCAAAGGAAAAGAAACCTCATGACAGCGGTGCATTCAACAAAGATTCTGAATTCTTAAAGTTAAATCATGCCTACGAGTCTCCTGGTGAACAGTCACCGAGGTCAGACAATACCTGTCCTGCTCCTGGGACGAAGCAGTTGGGTGAGCAGGAAAACAGAGAACACGCATTGAGCAATATCAGTGGAAACAGCTGTTCAGAACGGGAGAAGCTACTAGGGTGGCTGAGGTGGACATACAGAGCCTCAGGAGAAGACAACATGGGCATACCTTATCACAGAACAACACGCGTCAGGATTCTTACCAATCGATTCCTTTATGATAGTTGGGTCCATTAAAAAACTGGATCTCCTCGAAGGTGGATGGACTTGGGAAGTTACTGGTGACAGCTGGATGCATGGTCAAGAAGAAGTGCACAGCTGTTGTGCCTGCAACAGGAACCAGTTAAGGGGACCTGGGTCACACATAATGCTTGGCTGAATGAAAGGCTTTACTGCAAAAACCAGTCCCCAGATGGGCTCACTCCTCTCATGCACGGCTAACCCACTCCTTAACTCATGCAGGTTACAACAGCAGTGACACCAAGCGCTTTGGGATTGACCTTGACTCAGCAGTTCAATCCCACGTTTCTGCTCATGCAGCTGACTTAAGTCACCTCCCCAGCATGACAGCTATCACCCATGTCAGCTATCCCCATGCCATTTTTTCCCTGGTGGCAAAGCCACCCTGTCATGTGGCAGAACCCATATCTGCCAAACGGGAGGTGGGCTGGGCACTGCAGCACAGTATCTTGTGTCTGGGAAGATGTGCTAGGGACAACATTACTGTCCTTGGATGAGAATTCAGCTAGAGGCGCCTTGGCCTGCCTCTGCTGTAGATGTTTTCCCTTCACCCAGCCAAACCCCGATAATCCAACATGCCAACAGAGCTTCCCAGTGCCCAGGCAGAAGAGAGCAGCTTGGCTGGGACAAGGTTCCTCCCAAGGCCAGGATCGCTGTTTGTTGTGCGTGGTTGGCAGCTGCTGTTTCACTGCACTACAGGGAAAGCCAACGTTTGAAGACCTGGCTTTGGCTGAAGAGATTTTGCTCTCTCTAGAAGGGACTCTTCAGTACAGCGTATACAGCCATGTCACTGCCAACCACAATGCCGCAGCAGTTCGGAGGTGGTGACAGAGGTCAGACAAAAGAGAATCGCTACCTCCCACTGACAGTGACATGGAGCATGCAGCGGGTACACAGATTTGTCGCAATAAAAGCACTAGGGGGCATTCATCGTAACCTTTGCTAAGCGTGTGTGTTAGTCCTCTGACAGCTTATGTTTGTGACACACTAAGGAAGGTCACAGTTGCTCTGAGCTTACGTGGAAAAGCCAAAACACGACTCCGCAGTAGGGCTTTTCCCTGCAAATCAGGACTGAGCCAAGCAAAGTGCCAGGGCGCAAAGCACTGACAGACTTGCCAGATTTAGGTTAGAACAAATCAGAGATTCTCTGAAATGTCCTCTGCAGCCATTTGGCAGCCTGCACAAAGGGCAGCCGTACAGATCTACAACACAGACCTTTCCAGCTCTCCTCTCTGGAGGAATGAGAGGGAAGCTGCAACCTATCTTCAGATAAAGTATTCACGTTACCGGTTTTCTGAGGTCCCACGATGAGGAACTTGGGGAGTCGATCGCACGTTTTCTCTTTGGACCAGATATCCTTGTGCCTCTTATCATCACAGGGATTCTGCAGCACAAGTGATGGGATTAAGCATTACCACAGGAGCTAATGGAAAGGGGAGGAAAAGCTGGAAGGCCAGTCCTCTCGGGAAAATGCTATTAGCACATGAAGAACACTTCACAGCCACACTGCTGCTCTGCCAGGCATCGAGAAGAGTTAAGTAAAAGCACAGGGGAGTGTTTTCAGAAGCTCTTAAGTGACAGGGGAGCCAAAGTCCCTCTGAGAGTGTTAACCACAGGCCCTGCCCTACGTCGCTGGGCTGGGCTGGGCCACCATGATAGTACAGCTCAGCATCTGTGAACTTCTGGCAGACAGACAACTCCATCACCTTCAGTTAATTTCATCTGCTCATTACCATGCAGAGAGCTGCTGCACTGGGATAAAATGGAATAAGCCTGTTTTTATTTAATGAACATGAATTCTGCAGTGTGAAATTACTTTAAGATTAATCACATTAACATGCCTGTAAGCTCCTCCAGCACCAAACAGGGTTCTTCCTCGCACACTGAACATTTCACAGCAGCTTGCTCTCATATAAGCCCTTTAACAACCCAAATGCCTGCAAGCCTGCCCCCCAGCCACTTACGACAGCCATCCCTGTCGCTAAGCTCACACCATGACTGTGTCCTACTGCTTCTACTCCCCATCCCTTCCACCTTGCAATTTGCCACCTGCAGCCTCAAGCCACGAAGGCTAAACCTAAAAGCTTTACACATGACCACTCTGCGCTCTGGATCAGCAGTCTCACCACGCTTCAGATGTGGGACATACCTCTTGGAAAACCACTAGGAGCAGTTAAAGCTGCCTTCTCACCTGCCACAAGGGATTCTTCTCCTGGGGAAAGATTTCAAAGTACTTTTTTGCAAGTTGGACAGGGGGCAGCGTTTGCAGGCGAAGGTTGGTCCAGCACTGCACAAACTTGACCAGGCTCTCAAAAGTGTACAGTCCCAGACGGTCATTCCCATAGTTGGACAGGTGGGTCATGAAGATGCTGATCTGAAAATAGAAAAGGCATGGGATACTGGTAAATCAGGTAACAGTACTGTTTCCTCCTAGCTTGATTCTACTGTCAGCAAGAAGCTGTTCACATCCCAGACTACCCTGGCTGTCCGGGTGATTAAAATATATCTGTCAGTATACAGCACTGCCTTGATAAAAGAAATGTAGCGCTTGCAAGACAGGAGGAACTCAGGAGGGGAGGGACACAGACCCCTGGGGAATGGTGGGGAGGGTGCCCGTCAGGGAGGGGGGCAGCACGCTGCGGGCTCAGGCACAGCGGCACAATTGACAGTTTTCACAGGCATTGTTTCAAGGCCCACAGCCTGTCAGCTTTCATTCACTTTGGAGTTGATGTCTCCAGTGTAAAGGAACAACTGTCAATTCACACTTTAAAATACAAACAAGCGTTACCTGGGCATCTGAACACGGACTGCAAAGAGACACTGCACTAGTGCATTGTCCTAGGAACAGACATCAGCTGACAAGGTTTTAGCCTGCAAGAGCCTTCAGCACAGGCAGCCCCTGAAAAACGTCCTGCCAAGCCCGAGGGTGTAAACCCTTGGGCAAAGTGGCACTGAGCACCCATGGGAGCCCCCCCAGCACTGCAGTGCTCAGAAGCCCGTGTGCTGTCTCTGCCTTGCCAAGCCACCTCTTCTCTCAAGCAGATACATTTTCCTCCTGTCTATTTTTCAGTATTTTAACTTTTGGAAAAGAGTGCAAAAGACTGCTGTCAGCTTGACTCTGGTGTGTGGCTTTGACAGGTCCCACGGAATTGGGCATCCCAGTGCCTGTAACACAACAGCACTTTGCCAGACACAAACCACACCACGGCTAGAAGTTATCAAAACAAAAGTAGAACACTAAGGCTAATGGAAGAATGGCTGTGTGGATGATTTAGCACTCCCAAGTTAGTGTCTGTTAGTGCACGGAGGGGAAGAGATGTCAGTCATAGTAGGGGCACCCATTGCTGCATAGTTCAGAGCTTCCTCCTGACGATGCCAGGTAAGGTCAGCAGGCAACAACAGGCTTCCCTGGCAGGGGGCAGGAATGGCTTTCCCACTCACAGTAGGGGAGGAGCAAAAGGGGGAAGCAGGAGACAGATGGTCTTGGGATGAAGACATTTGCTGGCACTCAGGAGGTCTGAATTCAGTTTTCTGCCCGGTGTCACCATGGACTGGTCTCAGTGCAACAAGAGGTACTGATAGAGCTTGAGCCATCCCTGAGACACAGTGAAATGAAATTTAATCCTGTCCATACGGTGCTCACACTCCCTGGTCTTTGCACAGGCAACAGAAAACGGTGGCAGGACTCTGGGACACATGGAAAGTAAGCAGAGTTAAAGATTTATCACGTTCCTCTGCCTGTGAGTTTTTCACTTCTGGTTTCCTACTGAGCTGACAGAGGCCCTGCCAGACAGGCTCTGGCACCTACACTTCAAAGAGCAGCGTGTGCTCGGTGCTGTTGTGTAAAAAGGATGTGCTAAATACAACACAGAGCAAAGGACAGAAAGATCTTCTGTGTAACTGCAGGGCCACGCCATGGAGCACATAAGGTGGCAAAAGGATGTCTCGTGTATTTTGCCCGTTTCTGTGAGACACCAGGAAGGTGGCATGACAGGAAAGGGTGGCTCATCCCTTAGACTTGTTAGTGAACCATTTAGAGAAAAAAATTGCTGCATGAAGCACCTGGCTCACTGGCATAAACCAAGTACTGCAGCAGGGAGGACGCAGGTCACCACTTAGGGTTCCTTCAAGATTTCCAGAATAAAAAAAGCCTGTACATGACCCCGGGTAGCAACTGTGTCTCAAGACTGACATTTGGTAAAATGGCTCACACAGGTAATGCTGTCACCTGCAAACAGTCCCAACAACTGGATTTAGCAGAAGACAAGGCAAGCCCAACCAACAAGCCATTTCCCCGTACCTCTGAGTGTGCAGTCACGTCCTGTAACACACATGCGCTGTTTAACAAGGCCTGGCAGCTTCTCTGCCTCGTCACAGCTACTGCTGCCAAAACAGCTCCGAGCTCTACTTCTGACATAAGCTACGCTCAAGTCCCATCTCTCCCTCCCTCCCATCCACACCCAGTGACGCCGGGAACTGGCTTGGTAACAACATCTCCCTCCTCTCCCCCTCCCTTCCACTGTCAGCATGCCATGGTTTCCCTTCCTACACACTGAGAAAATATGAGAGGAAAGGTCACAGAGAGCCCAGAATACAGCAAACTGGAGAGTATGAGCATCCTTGCAATATGTAACAAGCAGCTGTGGGCACAGCAGTAAACCTCCTGTGTAGTGTGAGCAAAAGTGTTTGTGAGAAGTGATCATAAAGATGCCCTTTGCTTCTGGGAAATAGCGACTGGGCACATGGCAGCCTGTCTGCTGAACATCAACAGCTATTGTCCTTCTTGACATCAGACCTTGTTCACTAGTCAGAAGATCAAACATCTTCTGTTTGCACTGTGGAGTTAATCACACGCATACAGGCTTGGAGACTCCTGCATGTGTATACCCACTCAAAAGGAGCTGGAAGCACCAAAAAGGACTGAAAGAGCCTGGTCCAAGTCTGCTACGGATCACTGCTGGGGCTGCGGGGCTGGCCAGCTTTCTATCAGGTCCGTGAGATGGCTCTATCAGCGAGGGGAGGAATGCAAGGGCCTGAGTCACTGTGCAAACAGGAGCAATGAAGAGGAGCTTAGAGCACAGCACTCCACTGCTGACAGAGAGAGAAATGCTCTACTGTCAAAAGGAAAACAGAAGTGTAAACATCGGAAGCATCTGAAGGCACCTGAAAGATTTTTAAAAGTCACCACAAAGAACCAACAGTAAATCTGGCAAATAAGCTCATCCTGTACCAGAGCACAATCTTCCTAAACTTTTTGGATCACAGATCACTGACAGCTGCTTCGACTGTCACATGCTTATCAGCAAATTTTAATGGGTAGCTCTAGAAACTATGTTTCTACAAATTCCTTGGCACAGCCTCCTAGACCAGCAATGACGTCTGGATTAAAGGCCGGCAACTGCTTTTCCGAGCTCTTAAGTTTCACAGTGGCTATTTCTGCAGGCATTAAGATCTGACAATTATGAAGTGGGAACAAGGCAGAATTCACCCAAAATATGGGAAGAGCAGAAAAACAATGGTCAGAGAAGAAAACAGTTTCTTTCCATCTGACCGATCACTCTATAGGTAATACAAAGAATAGCCTTCTCCTTACTACGTCTTTTATTAAGCAGGTAGATTTGGTTGTTGTGTGTAAAGATAACAATTGTGTCTCAGGCGATAGGGACAGAAGGCTGGCATCCAGACCTCGTGGATGGAAGGTGGCTTCCAAACCTGGAAGTATGAACCCCTACAGCTTTTTAGCTAGGACTATTGTCGACCCATACCTCCTGCAGATGATACACCAAGCTAGAGCTGGTCACAGCCTAGCCACCTTCAGAAACGCAGGGCCTGTTTGTAAGCTATAGCCTGTTCTGTGTGATGGACTCAGTGCACACTGCGAGGATCTTGTTACGATCAGTTCTACTCCTAGGAGCAGAGAGGCACTAAACACTAGGAAAAGCAAGAGACAAGAAAAACTTAAGCTCATTGAGCAAAAAAACTTGATTTTCTGATTCACCGAGCCTCTACAGCCCCAACCAAAAGTGTCTAAAGCTGCATATTCGACCCTGCAATCAAGATGCAAAAGAAGGAAGGAATCAAAGAAAACATCACGGTGAGCAAAGCCACTGATTGTACACGACAAATCCCACAAACAAGTACTCAATGACTGGGACCAGTACTCCAAGGTTCCCACCTAGAAAGCTAGCGAGAAACAACCTACTTTCTCTCTGCTCTCTACAGATCTGCTTGCGTGGCTTCTTTCCCATACTCAGGCACTGTTGGAAAAGATGTATAAAGAAGTAAGAAAGTAGAAGTTTGGAAGTCATGAGAAAAGGAGAAATTAAATATCATTAAAACTCACGAGTGGCTGCAGAAGTAGACATTCTATCTAAAATAATAACTATCTAACTGTAATAACTATCTAAAACTGGCAGGGCAGTGCCCGTTCAGAGAAAGGGAGGACAAGAGGTGCCAAATCAGCTTTAGTGAGAAACAAATTCAGGTGGGGAATTGAGAAAGTTACTGTACAATCAAAATGAGCAGCATGTCTTCCTACTGCAGCCAACAAGCGGGAACGTGAGGGAGTGTGATCTGCGGTTGGAGAGGCCTACAAAGCTTCATCTCTTAATTCTATCCATTCAGGATTTTTCTAAAAATGACTTATTTTTTTGTGTGTCTCTTGCCACCTTGTACATCTTCCCAGCTTCAATAGGAAGCGAGAACCTCATGTGATTTGCCGTTCAAGGGAAGGGAGTGCAGGGTGTTGAAGTACTACATTAGCTTGGTGGCCTGAGGGAACTGTCAAGTATTGAAAGGGAAAGAGAAACACCTGTGTCAGACCCAGATCTCCCAAAAATGCCTTAGGGTGACAGCTACATCACAAAAAAAGCATGCAGAAATCGTTTCAAGCGTATACATATTGCAAGAAAGGGGAGAACACTCCATAACAAAAGCCCAGAGAAAGCAATTATTCTGAACAAAACTCATCAGTGAGCCAGGGGAGAAGCCAACAGGAAGCAGATGTGCTTGGAAGAGAAGGAGCCAATCTCACTTCTGATTCTGCAGCAGCCGAGGTAACACCCATTCCGTATTGGGCCGTGCTCAGCACGTCACCCTGGCTAGTTTCTATCTGTGAAGTGTTGCATTTGTCAACACTCAATACTGATGCTTCCTTGGCAGTATGTAAAGCGAGGCAGCATTAACTAGCAGGTACTTCCTTGGCCCTCTTTTTCACAGCTTCTTAGCATCACACTGGAGATACCCATACCATGATGGCTGGTTATACTGAATCTCCCATAGGATCTAGTCCATTCTCACATCAGGCACGTAAGCTAAGACACCCATACACTGATTCCCCTTTCAGATGAGCTTACTGGGTTCAGAAGCACCGTCAGGAAGAGTTCACCACCACGAATGCTCTTGTCCAACTCCTTTGAGCCACCAGGATATTCATTATAGAAGATAGTGTGAGTAAAAAGACCACAGGTCTGTCGAGGCAGAACCTGGCAATATCAGAGAAAAGCAAAGTTAGATAAGAGGCAAACGCAACAGCATCTACACGTGAACGTGTCAAAGCAGCACTCTGTGGATCAATACACAAAGAGTAAGGGACATAAGCGACACAGGTTCAGTGGACTCTTGATATTCCTCCCAAACATATTTACTCATCACAGCACAACCAAGTCAGCGGGATCTCAATTTAGCCTTGTTATGCTTGGTTTTGCTCTCTGTTCAGTGCTGACCTCTGAATTGTACTAAAAAAGACAAAAACTGGCTTTAGCCAAGTTTTTTCTCTTTGCTTGACCTAATGGTTTTGGAAACACTGGTGGTATTAAGATCAGTGTCTCTGATGCAGGTCCCTTGCTTGCCCAGCTGTGCTCACCATGATTCCATTATGGATAAACCCACGCCGGTACCGCGCAGGCCGCAGGTGTGGGTATTCCTCTGTGCTCGTTACTTGGATGCTCCAAACTGATTTCCATGCCTCATAGAGTTGTGTGTGAACAGGATAAACCCCAGAATGATGGGGGGCTACGGCATAGCCCAAGTCTGTGGGAATCCCATGCTCCTGGAAGCAGAATATGAAGATTGATAATTCAATATTTAACTAACATCCTTAATAAGGATCATATTTAGCAATAGACTCCAAGTTGGTGCAACGTGATGAGTAACATGAAAACTCTCCAGTCTGGGAAACCTGAAAGACTGCTTGTACTTCTTGTTTTATGCATCTATAGAACTATAAGGGTGGTTTGGTATCAACAAGGACATTCAGCATTGGTAACAGCTGCTGTAAGAATGGTTTTGTAGCTTGCAGGTGTGACAAATCAGATTAATTCACAAGCCTCAGGTCATGCTCCTTGGTTACTATAAACTAATCAATGCTGTTAAGTGACACATCTCACTCCCACAATGCCTAGATCTGAGTCACTAGAGGAGGAAAACAAAATTTCCTTAACTAATATAGAAGGAAAGGAAGATGACGACTGGGATCTGTCTTGTCTCTAGCAATTCAAAGAAAAGCAGACACGAAGCAAGAGACTGTTGAGGGTGAAGATATGGGGCCTGGAGCTATACTAAAATGACAGGAAATATCTGTATTTCATGGTTTTTAATTCCGCTGTGTGGTTCTGGTAACAATATGAATGATGACAGCTCTGCCCTGGTGGCATACAATAAACCCAGAGCCCCTAAATGAAGCAACAACCTTCTCCTTCCCACTGCTAGCCTGTTTTACGTTAAATATGTGTAATTGTGTTCTGTGCTTTGTCTCTCTTTGCAAAAGACTACACTGTTATTTAACCAGGAAAAGAAAGAGCCTAAATTGTTTCTATAATGCTGCAACTGTGCTCTGAATTCAATATCATTCCTAATCTGTGTGTGTCATGGGAACACAAAACAGCAGCCTGCTATTCCCAAGGGGATTACCATCAAAAGAACCAAACTAGAGGTGAAGAGGACATTTCTTTTCAGAGAAACATGTACGCTATATTCAGATCTGGGCTGTAAGCTTCAAGCAGACATTGTTCCAGCAATGCAGGATGTTCAAGGCTTCCCCCTCCCCTGCCAAAACCCAGGGAATTTCCCCTGGACTTCCTAGATAAGTAACTTCCTCCAGCATTGCCTGTACAGGCCAGAAGTTAGCACACAGAGCATTCTACACTACCAACCAGGTGACTTCCTTACAAAACCGCAGTGAATAAGGATAGAAAAGGAAATGCTTTCTCACTGCCAGAGTTTGTAAGTTAATTGGATTTGGATGGCAATGCTACAAGTTCACACCTCAGTAAACAAGAGCCTTGGGATTTGCACCCTGGAACGTAGGGAGCTGCCTGGGGCCACGCAGGTGCCAGGAAGCACTTCCCATTGCACAGGCAGGCATGGAACTGTGTTTCTTGCCTGAAGACAGCAGGAGCCACACACCAATTTAAACTTTCAGAATTGCCATTCTTAAATGCAGCTAAGTTACTAGACTAGTATTTGGGCTCAGCAGCGTCCGAACAGCTATTCCAGAAGAAGAGTGTTTAAGTATTAGTACTGTAAAGTAAATAAACTGTGACGCCCCTTACCACAGCAAACTGTTTGTTGAGCTTCATCTGCTCAGCCAGCACAGTGACATTGTGGAAAAGATGAGGCTGCATGTGACTCCACATGTGAGGGAACCACCAGAACTCCTTCCTGTGTTTGAGCAGCATGTCATCCCCTTCATCTTCCTCATCTGTACCTACAGAGAGCAGAAAAGGAAACGGAAAAACAAAAGGCAGAAGAAGGGCTCAATGTTTCAAAGCAGTGGCTAATCCCCTGCAACGCTGAGTCGTTCCAACAGAAAATCACGCTCTCCCTAACGTGTAACACACACACACGAACATGGGGGCCGTACGCTGGCACTGGGACAAAAGGGTGCCAAGGGCTTACCTGTGTGGTAGAATTTCCCTGAGAAGCCCAGGTTGAAGGTGAAATTTGGGACTAAAGTTCTCAGCTTATTCTGGGTGCTCAGTAAAGCCTGTTTGAATGAAAGGAAAAAGAAACGTTCGTATTCAGTTGCTCTGTAACATTTCTCTGTGCTCTACTGGTGCCCAGTTTGGTCTGAAGAGGGTATCAGAGGGAATGGGGTTTAAAGCATTGTTGCCTGTGGAGTGAAGCAGAGTAGCCAAGTGCTCCACATACAGAGTCTTTACCTGAAGTAGTCCTGCTGTACTAAATGATGCTGCTTTAAAATCACAGTCAGATGATGCTCTCCACTTCAATGTGAAGGGCACAGTGTGTCTGTGCTAACGCAAAGGGACCATAAATCTCACTTCCAAGCAAAAGATCCCTTAGTCTTTCCAGGTTCAACCTCAATGCTCCCTTCCCCTCCCATCCCACGTTGGCTGGGACTTTCCTATTGAACCTCTGCCCTTTCTCTGAGCCTACATGTTAATGAAATGGAGGATGGGGCAGCACATGGTGCACAGCTGAAGGAAGAGAAGTCAACAATATCATGAACAGTAACTAAGTGATCCAAAGGGAAAGGGCTTGTATTTAGAGAGGAAAGGTGGATTTGCAGAACTACCCATGCAAGGAGTCCTGCCATGGCAGGGATGTATCCTTTGTCCTTGTGTCCCTTGAAAGTGCCAAAACGCTTTTGTAGCAGGGAAGTTTCCTGTATTCTGTAAAGAAAACTTGGGGGAGCTGAGATTCACAGTCATGACATCTACAAGTTCTCTCTTTCTCACTTGTGTCTGCTTTAAATGTCCAAAGTAATTGCTATAGCCAAAGGGAAGGAGCCTTGTGCCACAAACCCCAAGGTCCCGCAGGATACGGAGTAAGACAGCAGACAACCTTGACAGAAAAAAAAATCCCAGAGGCTCAGTATGTCACTTACTTGTAAGACAAACTAATTCCAGCCAAATTTCTTCTGCTGGAAAACAATAAAAATAGAGAAGCCCCGAGATGCATGCTCGGCTGCTACCTGCGTGCTTCGGGGAAAGTGTCACTGGTGCAGCTCCCTATGGGAAAAGTTCTCAATCAAATAGGGACCTGGCAGGAGGGCTGCTGGCAGGTGACAGAGATGGTCCTTGCCCAGGCAGTTATTTAGATTTTAATAGCTTTTCTGAGAAAGCAATGGATCAGTGGCTGCACCAAGGTGAAGGTGATGACCTTTCCACAGCAGACTTGGGCTAGATGCAAATACACAAACAACTTGGCACATAAGACTGGGGAAAACATACAGACTTTTCAAACTGTGCAGGGGAGGCGGGCAGATCTTTCTGTATCAGCTGCCCCTCCCCAGAAGAGCACTACAACGCTGCCTTCACATGGCTCACGGTCTGTAGGCATCGTTTAGGCATGCTGCTCCCCAGGCGGTGAAAGTGCATTCACAAACGCAGACTCTCATTCAGCGGAGGGACCAGCCTTGACACCTACCTCTTAAGGATATCCTGACAAATCACTGCTGTCACTAACATTTCAAAACAGAGTTGACCAAACACTGATCATCACACTAATTTTAAAATGATGACTTATGTAATTTACTACAATTACCCTTCCACTGCAAACGTATCTTGGAGCGGAGCTGTTGAGCATTTTTATTCCCAAGGGAGGCAGCCCATGACTTCTCACACTCGGCAAGGTGGGAAAACCAGACAAATTATTTCTGCAGCGCTGCAGATGCTCTCCATGCTCTCTCTGAAGGAACCAAGCTTTCAGACTTTCCCTTAGAGACACACTTAATTGCCTGCTCCTCCTCCCCACAGCCACACAAGTGACATCAAATCAGCTTGGGACAAATTTCAAAGATCCCAGCTCCTCCATGGCCACATGCCTACCACATCCTTACCCCAGCCCCCACCACAGAGTAATATTTTGAGAAACGTATGGCACTCGACGTCTCCAGAACCCCATCACAAACACAGACAGTGCTTTTAAAAGGTGACATGCAAGCAGCACTGATGGCTCCTTTGCTGCGCAAGATCCAGAATAGGCAATGGGAGGTCAAGTTCCCCATAGAGAGACCCCATGAGACAGAGGGACTCATCCCATATATCACAGAGCACAGACTAAGAGCTGTGCATGTCTCTACAGAGAAGCACCTGTCTGCCCAGCTGGATGACAATACCATAGCAAATTTGGGACCAGCAGCTTGAATACATCACCCAGTAACTTAGAAAGGGAAGTGCCACTTTCTTTTCTTGTCTCCAGACCTGTCCCAAGCCTCACCACTTCTTCCCTGCTGCCCTGAAAGGCACATCCAGCTCCTCAAGCTTGGGTAGGAAGGTGGAGAGGAAAGACAGCAGCTAAGAGGCTTAGCATTCCTCTGCACAGAGGGAGATTTAAAGCCTGTCTGGGGTTACCATGACGACACATCTGTCTGATGATAAATCCCAAAAGGCCCTGCTCCAGCAGGCAGCAACCGTTTGTGTCCGGGGACGGACCAGAGAGGAACTGTGGGGGCCCCAGAAATTCTGAGACTATGGAGCCCTATGGAGTCCTGCTTTCTTGGCACGTTTATTGCTAATTGTGTGCCACCCCTCTGCTGATGCTGGGTCCTTTTCACAACCACATCCATAAGGTGGCACAGCATAGGTTTGAAGAAATGCCTTTCCCCTGCACAGGATAAAAGAGACTAAGGTGTCAAGTAAAATATTTGGAAGTTTGTTTCAACAAATTATGCACCCACTGTTCCCTAGCACACTGGTTCAAAGAGGTCTGTGAACTGTAGTAAGATGAAACAATGCAGAAGTGGGAACGGGCCGGGAAGATGGCACTTCTCTCCTCTCTGACACCACTGCTCTCTATTTCTCTTTTATAAAGTAGAATGAATATGACAGTACTAATAATATCTTACAGGTGACTCAAGTGGCATTTCATTTATATCCATAATGTGCTCTGAGATTCTTAAATGAAAGGCAATCAAGAAATGTGGAGTAGGCTATCCACTAAGATATAAAATAGCTAGCCAGATGCAAATAGATCTGCATGTGCATATTTAAGAAATTTAATTGTTCACATGGTACAGGACAGAAGACTAGCATTTTATCTATCCCCCATCTCTAAAAAGGAAAGTTTCTTCCTCTAGAAAACTGCTCCTCCAACTCCTCCAAGTATTTCTTTTTTATATTTTCTAACTATCTCCTATTCAAAAAATCCTTCAGAGATCTAGGCAAGCCCACGAGCTAGCCAGAAAGGCCCTTTCCCCAGCTAAGCTCCCTGCGAGAAGCTCAGCAAGGCTCACCTCATGAAGGAACGGATGGGGTCTCCAAGAGATTCCCAGCACCGGCCACCACAACTCATAAGCCACATCAAGGCCAGACCTGCTTCATGCTTGTCACAGTCTATCAGAGAGCATCCTCCGCAACTCACGACCTGTATTTTTGGAGGCCTTCAGTACTTAATTGGGGCAGCCACGCTACAGGCCCAAGTGACAGACATCTACATTCCAATGCACATTTCTGGACATAATGCAAAAAAGGTCTAAACTTCAGTCAGATCTTTGTTGCCCATCACTTTAAAAAAGGCTTTTTTATGATCTCAAGTAATGATAAATATTTACTTCTAGGCAAATGTTAGGGGAAAAATATTTAAAATTGTGCCTTTTGTTGCAACACATTAAAAAAATCTATATAATCTCACTGATGGATCTGTAAAGATTTACTCAACAGTCACTACAAGCTTCTGATGCCATCCAGTGAAAGACAAAAACTCTCTCTATGGGGGTTAAAATTCTAGGAGAGAGGAAGAAATAGGGGGAAGCCATAGCACCCTGACGGTAGCCTCTTTTAGGTTGCTTCTTTAGGACCTAATCCTAGCCCTAAAATGGCATGATGTCCTTGGCATCACAATAACACAGGGCTAAACCTTCATGCAATTCTGCTTTTTTAGCTATGAAATTTTTCATTTCCAAACATGTTTGCAGAGATTTTATCTGTTTCATACAAATCCTAAATATTACCTCTCCTATCTCAGGTCCCTCTAAAAAGAGGCAAACGAAAAAAGGGAAATAAGGTTGAGAGTCAGATGCTGGGAAGAGAGGGTACCATGGGTCTAGGAAAACACTACATGGACAAATGAAGAGAAACAGATGATAAAGAAGAAAGCAGAGAGTTTGACAGCCTCTTCTAAAATGCTCCTGGCAAAGGATACTAGGAACATGTTGCTGAAACACCTTCTTCATAGGAACTGCCCCTGTGGACATTGGGTAGCACATTCTCAAGAGGATTTTCTGCAGTTTTCTCACTGCCCAGCAGTTGCACTGGCATAGCTCAGAACAGCACTGTCCAACGAGAAAGCATTCCCGGTACTGGTATTTCTACCTCCCCTACAATGTTAGAATCAGGGAGTTGGAAACTGATGGATATTTTCATTCCAGGTAAGATCATCCTTTGCAATTTAGAAAGGCAAGAGCTGGCTGACAGCCATCCTCACTAGATTCTCTCCCTTCCACCCTCACCATTCGTAACCCAAAATGAAATGACTGCCCTTGATATTCACTTAGCTTGCTCTCAGACTTGCTAGCATTGATTGCTCACTATTTATGCCCTTGTAGAGATTACCAGCAAAAGAGGCAAGAACTCATCTACTTAATCTCTTTTCTCATACCTAAAGATGACCAGGAAGGGGCATAAAAGCCAGATCCTTTTGCATTAGAAACCGCTTGTCTTTGTTGGCCAGTTCCATGGAGGTTCGGTAAATTCAGAGGATTATGATTATAGAAGAGACTGAATGTGGAACAACTGAGAAGGGATTCTCCGAGATTTCGTTTTGTTAATTACATGCAGCTCAAATCTTTGGTAGACTTTACAAGGGAAAAACCTTTTCCCTGTGCAACTTCCAACTGCTTCACTTAACTGAGGACTGCAAGCTCCTGCTGCAGCCCTTCAGCAGAAACAGGAACTCAAGGGTTATCATCTTTAAAGCACGATTCCTTTTTTCTTTTTAAAGAAGAAAGCTATTCAGCCTTCCTTTAAGCATCACAAATAAAAACATTCCTCCTCTCACAAAGGACATCTACCATGGGCACGCGTTTCATCAAATTATATTCAGCACTTTCTTTTAATAGTAATTTTGTCTGGGAAGCTCTCTGAACGTGGACCTGCATATGGCAAACAGGCTCACTGGGACAGCAGAGTCAATTTTATACCTTCACACAACATCCAATCTTCAAACCACTACCCTGACCACTGTAATCTAAGCTTTAAGATAAGGAGCTGTGTGTTGAGATAACAGCCCCGAAACAGAGCTTTCATATCAAAGGCCAAAGAAAATGCCAGCTGTTCTGTCACTATTACATCCCCTTCTCTCCCCACGGCGAGAGGCTATCAACAAATCCATGCAGTTATTTCTCGCTTTTAAAAAATAAAAATTCATTAACCTCTCGTGGCTCTGCAATCAGACAGCTTCTTTTAAATGGATAAATCTGGGTTTTATCTGCTTTGGCTGAGCTTCTCTGCTTACTGATCTCAGATTATTCCTCCATTCCACCCTGTTAAAACCCAAACAAAGCATCTTTTGGAATTATCTTGTCTGGGTTTGTTTTTAACATCACTAGAGCAGCCTTTGTTTCCAAGAGCTTTGGCCACCTATCTCCTGTTTTCTCACACGGGTCTGTAACCTGCAAAAACACTACAGAGGTGAGAATCTCTGCCAGTTTGGACTAGAGGGTGCAGGGCCTGCTTTGGACCAAGAGAAGATTATGATCCTTCAAACAAAAGCTTTCAAAGCGTTTCAGCACCTCAAAACACAGAGACACTGAAGTGAAATGAGGAAAATTCTAGTATTTTCTAAATAAGTATTATATACAACTGTTCCATTTTTCTATATCTCTCTGCTTGGAATCACTTTTTCGATACCTGTTTGCTTACAGAGTTATGGTCAAAGATGGCTCTAAAGAATTATTAAAGAGAGCAGCAAGTAAAATGAATAATATGCCATGCAATGAGAGCTGCTTCAGGCACGCAGCTTCAGATGAATTGAGAAGATAAAGCTAGCTCCAAACAGAATGCAAGGACTTCCTTTTCCTCGAGCTAAACTTGGGATCAGAAGCAGAACTTAAAATCTCAAATACTTGAAAAAATGGAGATGAACTGAGGTATGTCTTGCACGGATGCATAAAACATGTAGAAAAGGTGGTAAGACTCCTAGTGAGGTGTAAGAGTGCTCTTGGGAACATGTAACAGATGTGGTTCTGTTCAGGTAAGGGGACACACATGTACAACAGTATTTTGTTTTATACCTTTGCCTCAAATGTTCTGTGCCCTTGGATGAAAGGTTAAAGGGTGCTTCACTTTGAAATTGTTTTGGAAACATGCTAAGGCAGCTGCTGTCATAGGCTTATCGTCACCATGGCTGGTACTCTGGGAACTCCATCCAGGACCTACCTAAGGGCAAGTGCTAAATGGGAATCCAGAGTGAAAGGCCTGGGGCCTCACACCTCTGGGAACAACCTCAGCACACCTGGAGAAACAGGCAATGCACCTACCTCAATGGCTACAAACCAGAACTGATGGGGAAGATACAAAGGCAAGCCCTTGTCTCCATGAGGCAGCATAGTATATCACAGTATATCACAGACTTAGCAGAACACTTTATCACGTACTTTCAAGGACACAGAGAATTAGAAGGGGCACTTAGTTTCTTACCTTTTTCCCACTTGTTTTCTCCTTTGCCTGTCTTGCGTCCCTCTCCTCCACAAAATCTCTCTCTCTGTGCTTTTCACATACCCTTTCCTAATAAGTCACTGTATTATTTAAGGAACTGCCAAGGAAAGCAAACCACAAAGATGGCATCTCTCTTTCCCAATCACGAAGCCACAGAGATGGTTCTCATGAAGGCTTAGTCTGAGCATGTTTCCCTGGTGAATTTTTGGATAGTCCCTGCCCAGGGATGGGGGTTGCTGGTGGAGGATATGAGGGGCGTGTCATGAAGAGTAAGGGAAAACCTTTCTTTTCCCAATTTGGTTATATCCTGAAAAGCTAGATGGCTAAAACATAAACTGTAGCAGTTTACACCGCGTGGACTGGCCAACAGTTTTGCAGTATAATATATACCATTTATATATATCATAATAAATAATAATATAAACCCCACAATTTTTCTATACTATTCTAACACAACTTGCCTTTTCCTTTTGAAAGGTGGAGTTTACAGCTACAAACAGGTTGACAGAGGAAATCTGCATATGCTTGTTCTCTATGTTAAAGAGGAGACAGGACAGACCATCACAGGCATCCTCCTCTTAAAATCAGAGAGGCCAGCTACAGGTCCCAAAATGAAAAATGCTCCATTTAAACCTGCAAAACTGTTGAGAGCAACAAATACGGTGCCTCAGCATCTTTGCAGGTTACTTCTCTGTTTAAAATGAAAACAATTGCAGCAATCAACTCTTGCACTCAAATTAAATGCAACCTTGACTTTCCTGGCATACCACACACACTAGAAATCTGTCTGGGGCCTGTAGTTATTCTGGAAATTTTACCTCTACATCAGACACTTTCATGCGAGTGCCCTCTTTTCCCACAAATATATCATCAATGTCGACGAGGATATAGCGATCAAGTGTGAGACAGAGGCGCTTGCCAGTCAAGTAGGCAATGGCATCCACGAAAATGAGTTTGTGCAGCCAAAAATTGAGGTTATTGCCAAAGAGAACCCGCTGGATCCCATCATGCAGACCCAGGTCCTGCACCACCGTGGCATGCAATGCTTTGTGGGTGGCCAGGTGAGGAATGGACTCCGAGGACTTCGTGCTGGCCAACAGCACCGGCTCGTAGGTGCTGTGGTTTGACTGGAACACAGTCCAGTCATCCCCAGGCAGGGGACCCTGCTCCACCTCATTAGCCCGGGTGACGTAGAGCAGGGGAGCACTAGGGTTGATGTGATAGTCCCGCAGCCCCAAGTTGGAATGTAGGAAAAGGGGGAAACCCTTGAGCTGTGCACTGAGTAGGCTGTTCTCGTTGGCTTTGAAAAAGCCAATAATCCCCACTCCATACTCTACACAGTATTTGTCCAGCAGCTCTCGGTTCCAAGCATCAAGGTTCACATATTTAAGGATGTTCTCATAGATAATAAGAGCGTAGCGTCCCCTGTCTTTGTCTGTCAGGGTGGGCATATCCCCTTTGCCAGGGGCAATCTCTGTCCTGTATTTAAACCGGCTAGATTCCAGGATGGCCACTATTTCCTGCCCCAGTTGGGAGTAAATGCTTTCCACAAAGACTAGCACCACAGGATCTGTGCGTGAGGTGTCCACAGATTTCGTGAGCCTCCAGCTGGCTTGCGGTGGGATCAAGATGCGGTGCTGGTTGCTGCAGTCACTGAAGGGCAGGGGTGGTGGCTCCTTGATTTTGGGACTGTTAGTTACGTAGTAAGCCAGGATGCACATGGAGATCAGGCTGAATGCAATGAGCAGCAGGATCAATCTGTGGAGCTCCAGCTGTCGCACGTGCCGCACTACTTTCCACAACTGAATCATGGTGAGGCGGGCTGCCCACCCCCTCCTCACTCTCTGCACCCACGTTGCTCTTGAAATCTCCTGTGCTGCCGTGGCAGTACCCAGCAGCAGCTCGCAAAAAAGAAAGAGCAGCTGCAGAGAGAGACAAAGCTAAAGCAAACAGCTACAATGCTAGACTCCCAGGGATCTGCCATTTATCTCAAGTAACCATGGCCCTCAATTCCCATTGCTCTTTTGTGTGCTTCCTCCTGTTCCTCTCCTTTCACTCAGGAAAGTCTTTTGGAGGAGGGGGGTTTCCTGAATCACGTCTCCAACAGCAAATCAGTCTGTCATCCTGTGCACAAGCAGTTTCAGCTCAGCCTTCACAGGTGTCCTGTTTCTCATTTAGCTGTTTCGCATTCACATGATGGCACCTTCTCTTTGCATCCTGCAATTTAAAAAGAAAAAGTCAATTCTCAGTATGGATTCATGGTATTTAACGGGTTTGAGATGAAATGGCAGGATCAGCAGGTGCTAGGTGGGCAGCATCACTCGCCTGTCAGCAGGCAGACCTGTTCCCTGGGAAGTGACGCACAGCATTTGTGCGGGAGCTTGGCAGAACAATTGCAATGGCCTTTGGAAGAAAGGTTCTGACAGTGCACAGGGAATCAGCATTCACCTTGGGTGAGATTCTCCCACACTGCAGCAAATAGAGCCAGTGCACCTGGCCTTCCCCCTCTAGCCTATATTTCAAAATTAACAAGAGGAGGAGATAGCCCTCACATTCTCCGTCTTGACTTGTTCTCACACTAACAATGATGTGTCCGAAGTCCTTGCCAGTGACTTCCTAGGCCCTCAGGATACGGCTGTCCCGAACCTAGCAAGACAGCTCGAATTCCCACCAGCTCTCCTGCCCTGCAGCTCCTGATTTTCCATGGTTTCCTCTCTTTACAAGGCTGTCCCTCTTGTCCTGGGAACTCGTGTTCTTCCAAGGCTCTCAAAACACAATTCTGGAGAGGCATCATCCCTCAGGTGTCACGGAGCCAGGGGGCACAGGCTGCCCACTCACTGCACACCTAACTGCTGCCAATTGATTCAGTGGCAGTTGGAGAGGAAACATGTCCTGAAATCTTCCTCACCTTCCCTCATACGCCACTGGGGAGCATGAAGCCAGTTTTAAATCACCAACAGCACGATGTAAATTTGGGTTGGTCTCAAATACGTGAAAGTTTCTTGCTACGAAGCTCTCTCACCTCCCGCTTTGTGTTTATGACAGCACACTATTTCACCATATGTTGTTATTTTTCCAGGATAAAATGCTCAACAAAGCCAACAAACACCAAGCCATCTAAAACATAAACACCATGGAAAGTAACTAAATTGTTCTTTGGTTTAAAAATAAAATAAAATCACTGTGTAGTTTTCCCTCCCTTACCAGAGTAACAACACCCAGGTGTGCATTACTTGGGATACAGGCACATTTTTGGGGAGCACCAGCTGCCCCTCCCAGCACAGTGCAAGAATGAATGCCAGATGTTGCTCACCAAGTCAGCGATGCTCAAAATGAGCTCCCTGTAAAAGTTTAAAAAACTTTTTTTCTCTCAAAACCTTTCGTCTTCACACACCCACACTCCTGCAGACGTGCTCCACCATGTACAATCCCTCTAACCACCTGCTCAACTGGCACAGCCTACAACACCAGGAGGCACAAGAGCAACAATAACAAAAGTACTACCAGAACAGTTCTTCATTCTTTCTCCATTCCTCACATTTTTGAGCATTTTTGTTACTATCATTCTGATAAAACAAAGATTATTAGAAAACTAGTTTCTCCACAAGTTTCAGACAGACATAAGGTTTTTATACAGTAAAGTCAGGGTTTTAACAACTAGCTCCACCAGAGAAGAAACTACTTTTAAGACAAATGCTTATTTTGCTCCACCAGAAAAGAAATTACTTGTGAGACAGATGCTTATTTTGTAATGTGTATTACTAAACAGAAAAAAATCCTTGTGAGTCAGGGAAAATATCAATTCACAGATGAGGCCAAAAGTCCCACTGTAAAGACTCCCACCAGGCTGTTTTCCAAACTCCTGGTGCAGCTTGAAGTAGACAAAAAAACTCAAGCAGATTTTATATGAAGAGATGTAATATTGCTAACTCTGTGACAGCAGATGGAAAAGAGTCAGAGCGCTCTATACACAAGCCTTATAATGAACGTTAAGTATTATCTCAAATAACTTCTATGCCATAAGCGCAGCAGAGCAGGGACTGGCCTGTGTAGCGCACGATGAAACCTTAGCCCCGATGAGGTCTTCAGAATAGCTGTAGACTGTAAATGCAAAGTATATTACAGAAATAATTTTCGACTGGAGAAACGGCGACATAGCAAATCTTACTGAAGGTCACAGTGCAAGGCAGCAGATGAATCAAGATTTAAAAAAATAATTTCTGTTCCCCAGACTCAAAATGGATCGAGTCTCCGTTCCCAAATGGCCCTCTATAGAGACAGAGCTGGCTTTGGCAATCCAGCTCAGACAGCGACAATAAGCTGTGTTTTCTACAACATAGACAGCCGATCGTCTTTCAGTTCTGTCTCTACATACTGTTAACTTCTTATTGGAAAAAGGACAAAGGAGAGAAGGGGAGAAATTACTATGGGAAGATGTAAAAAACAGAATTCAGCTAAATTTTTCCTTTTTTTTTTTTTTGTTTCTGAAGCAACAACTGATTTTGAATGCATGACTCTCTGGACTGACTGCAGGATATGGTTTGTAATTCCAGTTCAAGTCAAGTTCAGTCTCAGTGATACATGTCCCAGTGTGTCAGCATAGTACCCAAAAACATGTGCCACCTCTCAAAAGCAACCAAGAAAATAACCTTTCCACCTCCACAGTGAGTCTTTCCCATCCCACTGTCTCTGCAAGGACAGCCACGATATTACCACCCTTGTACTTGGCACTAGAGCTCCAAAGTCACGCTGAACTGCAGAGAGGCAGGAGCCAGCGGAGGAAGAATTCAGAAGGGCAGAGAGGGGTCAGATAGAAACATACAATGAATGCTGTATCTTTTTTATGAGGTGAATTCTCTGTAAGACATAATATATACACAGCTCCATGCACATCAGCTGCTATGAGAAGTGGTCTTCATTGTACTCATGTGAAACAAATTCATGCAAAAAATTCCACTCACATTCCTACATACTCAATTTTGACTGAGAAGACTAAGAATTGCAAGTCAGTGTCTTCCCAAATAGCTCACATCCTTTTGCTTTTTAATCCCACTGGATAAAATAGAATAATTAAGACTATTTTGGATTCAAAGATTCACTATCTTAACATGTATTAGACAAAAAGTTGTTTCTACAGGAGAAAATAACGTAAAGAGGGACTTAGAAGCTCAGGAGCCCATGTGTTGTCTGCAGAAATTTCCAAGCAAGTGTTTCAGGGGTAGAATTCATGATCTAAACACCACGGTAACAGTAACAAAACTGAGAGTATGCTAATCTACGCAAAAGCCTGGCAAAATACTTCTAAAACTTTTTACCCCCAAAACACCAACCTGGAAAACACTTCTCTTCCCTGGTTACACTCACTCATCTCTCCAACTTCATTTTTAGCGTTGGACTGAGTGTCTATTTTGCAAAGAGCTGTAGCTTCAGTTTCCTGGTTAGCAGTTTAAAGGTGAAAATCACAAGACAACTGGATTATTCTGTAGAATAAGGACGAAACCAGGGTTTAAACTAGGCTGCCACACCTGCAGTGCCCAGCTGAGGGGCAAGAGGGACAGGAACCCCCTTTGCTGGGCACTTCTGAATCACAGCAGTGTTTTCATAACAATGACTCCATTCAAGCCTCTAGCGAAGCTCCCAAACAAGCCCCCATTTGTTATGAGGGTGAGCTCGAAAAAACAAATTAAAAAAAAAGGCCTGTATCAGATTGCTGCTCAAGAATCTGTCAACTCCGATCTCTTTAACAAGGCTTCACAGCCAGAGGGCATGCCAGCTGGCACAGTACGCATTTAGCTCTTTGGGGACCACATCAGCTGGTTTAGGTTCAAATGAAAAGAAAAAAAAAGCAACAAAACAAATATACCAACGAAAATTTATATTAAAAGGAGAGAGAGCTGTCACGAACAACCTATACCCAAAACACAAAGCCCAGAAAGATCTATACTGGAGAAAGAAAAGGAAAATTAAAAAAAATCACATTGAAAATTGCTCACTTTTAAAGGAAAAGAAAATACCTGTGTCCTCTTCTGAGATCAAACTCCTTAGAATCTATCACCACACACACAAAAAAATTATAGATAAATTAAGGTCCATTCCAAACTCCTGCCAGGACTGCCTGAGTGCAAACTGCAGGAGGCAGCAGTCAGAATGCACAGCAAGGATGAAGTGTTTCACCGGTGCAAGGATGGAGGCTCAGCAGGCTCCCAAAAAGCATCGCTATACCAGAGACCATCAGCTGTAAGGTCAGCTACCTCACATATCACCAGCATCAAGACAAATGCTTTATAAAACTTAGATGTTCTGTTTCCTAGTGATATACAGTGTTAGTGTGAAACATAAACTGTTTTGTGAATTATCAGCTGCTAAGCCATGTGGCAACTGATGTGATATGAAAGCAAGATAACAATCAGAATTGTGTGGTTTTAACGTCTGATCTTGATATTTCCAACACTTGGAAATTGTCATGGGGGATCAGCACAAATGCTGAAGACAAGCACTTATCCAAAACCAGTGATCAGAGTATTTGTATTTGGGGCTGCTGGAACATTTATGCTAAGGCACATGGAAAATAATGGGTGTCATCTGACACCTTCATCAAGAGCTTCTGTCATACAAGCTCCCTCCTACCTGAGCTACAGAAGGTCTTCCCACCCTAAAAACCAGTGTCACGAGTACATTTCCCCATCCTTTTTTATTATTCATAATATAATCCCTCTTTCTGGAATGCACAGCAGCAGGATCTTGCCCTCATCTGCAACAGCTCTAATTCAGAGGTCTTTCTTCGGCACTTCCTGGGAGGCGGTTGTTGCCTTGGGCCCCAGAGGGACACCAGTAATCAAGTTACACAGTAATCAGAGAAGGAATCTGATTGATTTTCCAACCCATTCCACTTTAATGGTGTCATCGTGACACAAACTTCCTCATTAGTCTACTCGATTGCGAGACACCATGGCCCCTCCCCTGTCTGGGGTGGTATCTGTATGCCGGGCCTCCAGGTACATGCAGCCCCCCTTCTCTCATGACGGTGGGGACCTGGCAAGGAACACCAGCAGAGCACAGTGAGCCACACAGCAAAAGAATTAGTAGAACCCTCAGGAGGACGAATGCTGGTTGTATTCCACATATTGGATAAAAAAAATACTGTGAAAATTACAGCCACATTGTAATGTAATTGCCAACCCAGACTATTTTTGGGCTCTGGGCGTGTGTTTCAGCTAGCACCCACCGCCACTCAAATCCTGTGGTGAGAGACTACCAAAGGAATACAAAACTCAGATCAAAGAGGCAAGAAACACTAATGGTGCCCACGCTGCTCCGACAGCCAGGCTTGCAGCCTCCAGCCAGCGCTGCGCTCTGCTTCGGCAAGTCCCCATGCAGGGAGAGGCCTCTTTCGGTACAGACCTGTGGTAAGCCGGAAAGCTGCCAGCTGGCCAGCAGGCTTGAAACATGTCAGTCTGATATAAGAGGAAAAGACCTCTGCGATGAAGTAATAACTATTTTTCTTGTTTTATTATCATCCCCAGACAGGTATGCAACTTCACACCTTCTGCAAGAGCAACAAACTGTAGTCGATGCTCAACAGATCTGCACGAACTCCTTTCAGACCAGCCTGGTGGAAACCCAACCGCAGGCTTGAACTTACCCTTGTGCCAGCGCAATGCAGTTTGAAGGTGCCATGAAGGCATGGATCTTGGAGAGGCCATCTCACACTGCCAGACCAGCTCCACGGGGGGCTGCACAGGGATCCCAGGATTCCTGCAAGGTTCTTGCTGTTGGGATACATGATATATCCCTTCTGCTGACAACCTAGTTTGCAGCAGATCTTTGTTATCTTACTGCTTTACAGTACAAAAAAATTAAAAACAGGTTTAGTCCTTCATGTGCCAATGATAGAGGCACGGCCCAGGACTATCTGCTAGAGATATAAACCAATCCAGCTTCCAGGATATCTGGTTTTCAGCTCCCTGCCTTCTCTCCATCATACTACATTCACTGGTTAGGGTCATTACAACTGGTCTGACTAATTTTCAAAAGCAAGGCAATGTCAAAACTTTTACACTGAGGTATTCCCTCAAGTTGAATGTCAGCAGCACAACCCCTATATGTTTCACTGTCTCGGCACAGGACAAATTTGGGAAGGGAAAACAGTTGTTGTCTTGTTTATCAGCCTGCCTAAAGATCAGATGTGCAAATCAGAAACCTGAAGAATTGTTTAAAAAACAATCAAAATTTCAGCCTTCAATAGGCTAGTGTTACCTACTTAATAAAAATAATATGTAGCTTGGCAGCTGCACACCTTTGCTAGAATGAAAAGGAAAGACTACAAGTTATCGTGACAGTGGAAATGCTCACAGATGCCAGAGCTTTCCACCAGCTGAGGGGACGTAACTGCTCTGGGGCTGCACAGGTCTCTCTAATGCAACGGCTCATATGAGAAAAAGGAGGCATTTTCCTCAGAGGTAACCAAAGAGCCATCTCCACTTCTTTATTTCATGTGCTACTGAAGCTCCAACACCCAGGTGTGAGGCCACCACAAGAACTGCATAGTTTCATTCTGGACTTGCCCTTCCTTCTGTTTTGTGCCTTTCCTGACACATAGGTCTATGCATGCTCTGACCCTAACCCTTTTCCCAAACCAGGTGATAACGTGAGACACCGGCTCCTGTCTGCTGCCAGCCAGCTGGAGCTGTGGGATGGAGAACCAGAGTTAGCACAGGTTATAGCCTGCCACACAAGGGCACACCAAGTTGCTCTCCAATCCCACCCAGGTGGGAAGTGGATATCTCAGTCACCCCATGTGGGAGGAACACACCATCTTCAGCCTCCTCCTTACATTGGTAATCAACAAGTATATTCTATCATGGCAGAACATCTTCAACTCAACTGTGAGAACAGGAAATAAATGCAGTTCCTTCCGCATTAGATATGGACAAGGATCTAATTTCCACTCCCTCATGCACCCTGCTTATCACAATTCAGATAAACGATCCTCCTGCAGAAAGCAAAACGTCTTCTCTGCTGTCTTCTCTTAAGTAACTTAATCAAGTGGGGAAATACAGCCAAACTGTGGCACAACCAAGACAACTCAGTGTCAGTCAGAGCTGAAGTGCCTTAATATAGAAATGTACATTATGAGAGTTTATCTGCAATTGCTATGAAAGCAACCTAACCGTTCTTCCTTTGAGCTACACTTTAAAGATTTCACCTCAATTAGCAAGAGGCTGATCTTCTATATTCAATTGCTTCCTCCTGTCAGGTAACACATAGGAGCTTATCTTCTCTTCCAATCTATTTTATCTAGGAACATATGACAGTAGGGAACAGGTTAATACTATTACACTGAAAAGTTCGTCCAAACTGACATCAGAAGAAAGCTCCACCTCAGGAGAACCTCAGGAAAAGCTCTTGTGCTTATCTGTTCTTGTGTATTTGCACCAATATTCACAGGGTGAGAATTTGTTGGGCTTGTAAAAGAACATGTTCCCCAGCTGTCTACAGCAGCTCCCTCCTGCCTTCAGCTGAGGTCATCTATTCAAGACCTCTATCCAGCGTAAAGCTAATGGCATATCTCCCAGTCTTTGTAGTTTCTAATAATCAGTTCTGTATTACGTTGGCATGATTGAAATAAATAAGCCTCCTGGACTCAGAAAACAAAACACATCTTTGCTGGCTCGGCTACTGCAAGACAGCTTTTAACACAGTGCAAACTCACTACAGAAAAAGGAAGGGAAAATTATATAAGCAATGATATAAATCTGGTCTAGCAAAGGCAAAATGAGTGAAAACAAGCAAAGGAAAGAAGAGTGCAACGAGTGGAAAATGGATGACTTGAGGTCTATGGAAATTACACAGGCTGGCTGAGACAGTGGTTCGGAGGCCTGGGTTTTGCAAGGCAGGAACAAATGCAAAGTGCTCTACTGCCCTCACTAAGCCTTCATGGCCACCTGCGCAATGAAAATCATCATCTGGTTTTTCACAAGGGTTATGGTAGAAACAGGTCTCAAGAGGAGTCTCTACAGAAGACTGTCAGGGCCCTGCATACGCCAACGGCCTATGAATGCCTTGCCCAGCCTCCACCTATTGACCTGCAAGCTGTACCTGAGCTCAGGCCATGACCTGAACTACCCTGCAAGTATGTTCTGCCTTGCTGACCTGACTTTGGACCTGCCTGATAACTATGGACTCTTTTGGTGATCACTGGATTCCACGTTGAACCTGGTGGCTGTCACTGACGACCTCTATTTGCCTCTTTTGGGTACTGTTGCTGAGGATGCTGCCTGTGTCAGAGGAGGAGGAGGGTGGCTGCAGACCCCATGCATGGTGGGTCAGGACAACTCCAGCCTACTTGGGGTCATCATGGCCTTGATGGACTCTACAGCAGCTTCACACACTAGTTAGTTTTCAATGCATGAAGGATGTGTAAGTGACAGCAGGATGGAGTCTGCTAGAGAAACAGGGTGATAAAGAGTGAGTTGTGGCTATTGTTAGACTTCCCTGTCTTAATGTGGGTGGAATTAGTTAATTTTCTCTCAAACCATCTGTGTTTGTAATTGTTACAAAATCAGGGCAACACAGGCAATGCACACTTATTTCCACACCACAGTTGACACTATGCCATGTTCACTACATTTTAAACTAGAATTTCAACACTGTACCTTCTGTTCCCCTTTGTAGAAACCTTGTTTTTAGACAATCAACACAGAGAAATGAAACGTATTTCAAAAGACTTAAGTCTCAAATATATTAATTCATTTTAAACTGTACTGTAATTACACACCACTAGTTCTTCACCTTCCTCCCACTGAATAGACTAAATTGCTAAAGCAGGTGCTACATTCTTGCATTTTTAATTAGTCAACTGATTAGAAGTAGAATTTTTTTCTACTATGAAGCTACATCTTTAAAATACTCCTTTATGCAGAATAAGTCCAGGACCTCATTAACAGCCTAATTAACAGTACAGACAAACTCAGGAACAAAAGCTGACATATTTGGAATCAAATCTACACTCTGATAAAACAGAAGTTTTGTGAGGAAGGCTCGGGAATATTGAGCAAAACGTACACCTCTATTAGGGACCGCAGCTGAAGACAAGAAGATCTGGGTACTGAAAACTGTAAGGTGCCCAATTATGGGTTCTGGAGACTAAATCAGCTATCTTGGAGACTGTTTTCCCAAATTTACAGGTACTAAAATTCCCAATGAAGTGCATTCAACTACTGAAAATCTGATTAATCTTTCATTATTAACATGGAAATTATTTATGCTTTGAAGCAAGAAATTGGTTTTTCCATGAAGAAATTTAGTTTTGAAGTTCACTTTTAGTTTCAGATAATGGAAAAACGTATGCCTAACCTTCATGTCAAAATTAATGGGGTTAGTGCTGTGTGCCATTTTGCAATTTTGTTTAAATATCTACAGGATTAAACAATTATGAAACTATTTCTGTTTCACACGTAGCAATAAGATATGAGATCAGATATCACAAGTAAGACTTAAGAAAATAGAAGTATTCAGAACACTGTTTATTATGAAACTTAGTCTAAAGCAACATTAGTGTTTTCAGGCTTTCTTTTTCTTTCTTAATAAATCTTCCAACTTGGTTCAAATAACTGAATTGAAACCAGAAAATCCCTGTAACTTGTTTTTAAAAATCAATGATCAGATTGCCTTGTCTCAGTTGGAATGGAAAGAATAAAACTGCCAGAAAAGTGAAATTCTCTTCAGGTGGAAACGTGCATCAGCCTGTATGGTGAGGTGTTCAGTAGGAAAGAGAACTCACTTCTCTTGGTCTAGCCTGGTAGAAGGTATTTAGCCTATAAAACGCTGCAAAAAACCTGACGACTTGATCCACCACTTGCATACAACAACATAACCACTTACCAACACGTAGTTTTAGTAACGTGGTGTGTTTTCAGCTTTTCTGCAATGTTTTTGTGGTAAAACTTGTTCCACAAACAAGGACAGGGAAATGCTTTATAAAAAGTAAGCAGACACAAGCTCCTTCTGCGAGCTTGCCCATGCTAGGAAAATAACAGCCACGGCACCGCAATTACCACCCTAGTGAAGCTGTGCAATGACATTAATGTTATTGAGCACTACCAGATTTGCACAGAGCCCTGTGTTTTCTACCACTATTCCATGCACGTTGATAAACACAGCTGAACTTTGCCTATACAGACAGGCTAGCTGATGGCACTTGCTGTAATACAGCCACTAATTTTCCATAGCCTAGCAATTATCTTGAGATAAAACATGGCTGCTCTTTAATAGCATGCAGAAAATAGTGTACTAAGTGAAAATTTCTGCACTCAAAATGGGAAGGGGAATTTATTACTAGTCATTGTATAAAGAGCTACTGCAAACAATGCTCAAAAAATAGTGGCAAGTACACTCCTTTATCCTGCCATACATACTATCTCATATTAAGAAACATGATCCAGAACAACAGATATAGGAAAGAAAGCATACAGACAGACAATTAGTCAAGTAAACAACTTGGGAATGATTGCTGGAAGAAACAGGTTCGCAAGAGCAGAGAGAGGGAGGGAGGATTTGGCAGCAGAGACTGGGAGACTGTTCCAGGAATAGGAGGCAGCATGAAACAAAATGCAAAGCTGAAAGTAGGAGGAAGAGATAAAGGGAGGAGTGCACAGGGAGTCAGAGGGGAGCAGGAGAAAATGACAGCTCACATTGCTTAAGGAGGCAGAAACATAGCGCCTAAAGACAGAATTTGCCTGAGATATTAGGTATAGCTTGCCTGCTTTTAAAAAACATAGGTCCGTTAATAATCAAAAGAAGCAGGGTCTAAAAGGCTTAACAGCTCATCTTCAAAGATGAGTTCCAGCAGAAATACACCAGCATGCTTATAGCTTACGTATTTAATGCTGACCGAGAAGGGCTTATACGTCCGCAAGGCTAAAACTCACCATGTCTTGCAATATTCCGGACACACGACAGCATTATTTCATCCATATCCTGAGTAAAGTCACTGCTTGCTGGTTTGGTTGTGCAAATCTAATACTCTTGCAAGTACTGTCTTAACTGCATTCATCCCTTCCCTTTGTCCAGAGAGAAGCATTTGAGAGCAAAAGCAGGCATTAGGCAGGGAAGTTGCCTCAACTACATTCTTACAGCGCTTTCTGCCCTTTCAATTGTAAACCGCTTCCCAGACAGAGACAAAAGTGGTATTAGCTAGCTGACAGTGTAGATTACCTACATTAAAGAATGCACACAATAAAACATTATAAATACTGAAATTTCGTCATTAATGTTGAAATCTCAAGTACAAATGTGCTAATTGATCTCAGTGAGGTAACAGATACTTTATAGTTTTCAGATCACTTAACACTAAAACCTTGTGCACAGATGTGATAGGAGAGAAACAACCGCATTTAGAGCATTCAAGTAATTCAAACTCGACTTTGCAGAAACACTATAACTAAATAATTAATGCATTAACACTATACTTCCAGACAAGATTTTTTTCTTCTTTTTCTATTCAGCATTGCTGCAAAGGCAGTCTGGAGATCCAAATTCTGAATTTTCTTATCTTCTCCACTGTAGCCAAAACACAAGAATTAAATAATTTTTAGCTAGACAGTAACTTTGAAGAGCTATAATTATGTTACTAAAAAATACACTGTGATAAACATCTTTTAAAATTTTAGACATTAATTTTAAAGTTAAATACACAAATTAATTTGAACTCTAATTATTTGGTCTACTTAACTCTCACATAATTAATTTGGTAGCTGGAATATAAAGATTACAACTTTTTGGAAGACATGCTCCATTTTCTTACACAACAAAGAAATGAAGCCTCTACTTGAATTGTAAAATTCAGCCTTCATTATGAATCTGGGTTAGTGTTTCTGCAAAATAATTTGAAATGCTTTGACTTTGTCCTCACTCTCCTGTGAAGCGCTAAGTGGCTTGCAGAACATCTGTGACTGCAAGTGTTAATGGAAAACGCGTTCAAAGGACCTGCTGACATCTTGGTACCTGTAGCAAGAATCCTGCCCTGGCGCTTTTATGCTTATTTTTGCCTATATTCCCCTTTGCCTGCCTGTATTTTCCCAACCAATTTATTTGACACAACAAGGCAGCATCGTGAGGCAGCTGACTGCCTCTGGATGCAACCCAGCCTCCTCCGTGCTCGCCAGGAATTGGTTTCGCTGCCTGACTCCCCCCTCAGCTGAGAGGGGCACAGGAAATGGGCAAATTCACCAGTATCCCCCCACCCCAGCCAGGAGAACAGCCCTGCACATCCTCCTCCTCCTCAGCCACACAGGGCTGCCAGTTTGACAGCCGCATCGGTCATTCCAGCTGCTGGAACCCCACTGACGCGGCTCTCGGTTTCAACCCCTGGTGTCCCTCTGCTGAGTGGGGCAGCCCCTTGGCAGCAGTGGCAACAGATAACTCTACCCAAGCAGTGACAAGTGTGTGTAGGGGTTATCAAGCCATATGCTAACCCTCATTCAGCTTCTCCAGAGTTGAGACAGGCTGGCTGTTTTCTATCTCATTCCTGCACACGTAAACTGAGGACCCAATTTTGTCCTCTCATCCAGAGCATTCAGAGAGGAAGACTCCACAAGCTGAGCCACAAGTGAGGGCTTCATGTTCAGGAGACCAGCACTGGGAGCTGCCAGGGAAATTTCAGTGCCCTTTTTTGGCGTCCTTTTCTCCTCACACAGAAGGGGCAGAAGAAAGAGCAGCATTATCACAGGAGGTGAGACAGGGTGGGGTATTAAAATCTTCAACTTCCCCTTCATGCACTGGTCCACAAGCATCAGAAATAGGTTCAAAAACCATCTTTGAGACAGTGAGAGCTCTTCATTTGCCCTCTGGGAGGGAGCTAGACATCATCCTAAGAGCTAGGGAATTTGAGAGTAAGACTCAAGTTCAGTCCTTTATTCCACTTTTAACTTGATGTGGTTACACATTTCCCAAACCCCAGCTGTAGAATGAGAATCACGTTACACAAGGATGCTGACCACTGATGCCTCAACAGCACTTTGTGAACCTATTGGAATGAATTGGTATCCTCACGTTACCTGGGTAAAACACAAACTTCAAAACAGCAATAAGGGTGGGATTGCCACTGCTTGCTGCTCTACTGCAAACACTCCAGAGAATGAGATTTGAGACAGAAGGTGAAAAATCCTCTAGCAGTTCTCGATTAGCAGAAGGATTGTAACTCAGCTTGGTTTGCTACAGCACAGAGGTTGCTCCATAGAAGGGGTGAAAATTCCCTTCCCCTCCACTGCCTTTGCCAGGCTCTCATATATTTATTTTTCTTCACTGCTGCTATTTGCGTCAAACAGGGGAACCACACTCATTCAGCACGGGCCACCTCAGAGGTTAAACTACTGCCAAAGGCATTTGATTCATTGGGAAGGGGGAAGAGAGTGAATTTATTTTAGGTCAAATTGCTTTTATGAAGAATCACCTTGGACTCTGCAAATGCTAGGAATACAAATAAAAGGAGATATTTGAGTCCTCTACTTCTTTAAAGAGAGGTCCGCTTTCCTTCACGATCCTAAATAGACTAATGTCAACCAACCAGTTTAATGTCTGCAGGCTGAACCAATGCCACAAATCCTACCACCTCAGAAGAGACACCTTAACTTCCATCCCCCCGTCCTTATAGAAATCCAAAGCAGAACAACTGTACAAGTACCAGTGGGAGCTACTGGAGGTCTGCGTTATGTGCTCTCCCACATTCCCCACCCCTCTGCCCCAGGAAAAACATTTAGCCTTTATACAAATATATTCTGCACTTGAATTTTCAGTATTAAAATGATTACTTACTCTGAAATGAAGCATTCAATATGGAGTGGCCACTAAGCACCAGAGAAAGGCTGAAAAGCTACCACACACCAAAGCAGAAAGAGGTGAAATTCTCCATTGGGTCTTTTTCAGTTCCAAAAAGGAGGGTCTCTGCATAAACTCAGCTCATATATGGGAGTATGAAAAAACAAGATTATACTTCCTTTGTTGTACAATACCTAACTTTACAACCTTTTATTTGGAAGAAGGCATCACACTGGATTGAAAGCAGCTTTTGAAATGGTAAGCAACAAAAACAAATCCCTTTAAGGAATATTTTACATTAAAGATGGCTTCAAATTTGCAGTGAAAGATTCCGGCACCAGCCATATTCTGAGAACAATGTGTGCTCTCTCTCCGCCAGCCCCTGTGCCTGGCTTGCTGGCTCTATAGTGAGTTTGTTATTGCCCTAAGGGAGTATTAGATAATGAAGAGCTCCGAGTTTTCCTTTCGCTTCATGCCTGGGCTCATCCTAATATGTGTAAGCAGGCTTAGTTTGCAGACTTTCCTTCTCAACCTCTTTCCACTCCTATTTTCCAGCAACCCAGCAACATTTTTTATAAATGAGTACTACCAATTGCCTCTCTTGAAACAAGTTTATTGAATCCGTCACCTTCTTTAGAGTGCTTCAAAGACTAAAATGAGGTTCCCAGCTTTCAAGCACACCCAAGGGCTTTTAGTGCACTAGGTGACTCCATCATAAAGCATCAGAAAACAGGCACCCCACAGAGTGATAACAACTCAAGTACCTGCTCCAGTCCAGCTCTGCGCTGCAGGTGGCACTTCATTCTGCTAGAAGAAAACTTCAGCAGGGTCCAGGTGTGTGGAATGAGGTATGACAACGGAGACATGTCTATACACACTGAAGTGGTAACACCAGGCTGAACGTGAGCTCGTGCAACCGGACCTCAATTGTGGTTTCAGGCAAATGGCTGCATCCACTCACAAAATGCCTCTGACATGCTGTAACATTTTACTGAGCGCATAAAATGGTTGTTTCACGATGAAGGACAGCAGTGGGGTTAACAACTTTTCATCATATTTCATCTAAGGTGAACAAACTGGATACATCATTTCCAGATAGTTTAAAACAATAGAGAATGTTTTTACTGAAAGATCATTTGTATTTTTTTTAGTCATTTCTTTTAAATCATTGAAGCAGAAAAGCCACATAAGGAGGCTGTCTCCCAATTCCAGCAGTGAGTTAAAACCCAAGATTCCGGGAGTTAGCAGGCCACCTTTGACAGGTTACTTCAGCTCTGTGTTGGTTAAACGCTCCTGTAAACACATACCTTTTCATTATCTATTTGGGGTTCTTGAATTGAATGGCCTATATAGAAAGGCCAGATCCTAATACCATATGAAAAAAATCTCACTGCAATTTTAGCTAACCTGAAACATATGACATCACTCAAGCAGAAACCATCACCCTTCCTCCTCCTTTATGAGCTGAACCTGGGGAGTGAAGAAGGAGGGCAGAGAAGGGAACTGAAAATTGTTGTCTCCTCTTCCATACAGCCATATTGTAGAGGGAAGGTTTTAGACAGCAGGACTTAAATCTACACTGTTACTTACAAATCAGCCTAACCATCTGACTACACGTGTTACAGTAAGAGGAAAACACTAAGACCCTTAAGAGAAGAGGCCCTGCGAGAAGTTTCTGGTCTGTGCTCCAGGCCAAGCTCTCACATTGCAGAAGCATCCATACTATCAGCATGAACTGGACTGGTTAATTAAAGAACATTTTTAAAGGTGCAAATTCTGTTTAATGTGCCCTGACCAGGAGAATGGCAGCTACATCTCAGCTTGAGGATTAAGAAATTTCTTAAGGATGGGAAAAAATCCTCAGTGTTCCAAGTGAATCTTATTTCCCAAGGAACTAAAAAATGGAAACCAAACACATTGTTAACCAAAGGCTCTTCTAGCTTGTGATAAAAGGAAAAAGAATATCTATTAAAATTTCCATTTCTAAGCTTTCAAGTTGCTAAATATTAACTTAGCACAACTAGCTTTGCTCTTGAGATGCAAATGAGAATTTAGATTGCTGTGTGAAAAACCACTAGAAAATGTAGTTCCATTAGTCCTCAGGGAACATACAAGACATCATCTGATTTTTTAAATTTTCTATCTGTAATGGCTCTAATCTTTACAGTGATTTCATCAGTTACCAATGTTGCTGATATCTGTTCATATTCCAGTCAGGCACCCAAGACATACAGTAACTACGAAGGGTCAAGGGAGTATCTATTTATAGTGCAGCGTGAGCAGTAGCCTAGGCGAAGGCGTGCAGCTGCCTTGTACTATTCAAGCGCAGTCGTGAGCCACCAGCTCCTCACAGGGCAGATTGCATCCTCCTCCAGCACAATTCAGAACCTGAATTTAACCCAGCAGCAAGGTTAGATGCAGAGACATCCTATCAGGGAGGGAAAGGGAGAGCAGAGGGAAGAGAAGGAACTAACAAAGAGCTTAATGAGCAAGGAACGTAGCAGGCATATCAGTGCGAGATACAAGCCCTGCCAGCTCCACTTAGTGCACTGCCTAATACAGTCACCAAAGAGCAACTCCTCCATCCTCTCAAAGCACTGTCCTTGCAGATGATGACTGGTTAACAAGGAGTCAAATAACAAGACATGAAAGAAAACGATGTTTTCTTGTAACAGCCTAGGTAACAATTAGATAAGGAATAGCAAAGGTAAGCACACAGATTCAAATTCCTACCTTTCAATGTGAAATCCTCAAGTGAAGTTACTCTCTCAAAAGAGGTCTGACAGTCAGCAACCCAAGGAAAGACATGGAGGCAAAGGGAAAGCAAGAAAGCCTGAGAGCTGCTCTTCATATATAAAGTGAGCTGGCCTTTCTGGAGAAGGGCAGCTGGGCTGCACAGTTGGTAGATGGCAGAACCATTATTAGTAGCAGTGGCTGCCTTCCCTTCCCTCAATGTTGCCAAAATCTCTCACATAATTTTGTGAACCTAAGGATGCTGGAATTTTAAGTGCAGACAAATGGAAAAATGTAAATAAATCCATGCTAAAAAAGAGCACATCAATGCTGAGCACAAGCACCATTAAACGCTAGCTGGTATATCATACTGTGGCTACAGGTAGGTGGTAGGCAAAGCACAGTCCCACATAAACAGCCCAAAATCACAGCCGTCTTCTCCCCAGAAACTATCCTGCCTTGCAGCTCCTCTCTGAAAAGCTTCCATGTCACTCCCTGAAATCCCAGGAACAACGAGAGGAAAAAGTAAGGAAGACGGTGTGCAGAGGAAGGCAGAGAAGCATGGTCCGGTACTCAGATTACACGGCACACGGCAGATTTGAGATGCTCCTTCAGGGTGGGGGTACAGCTCCATTCCTTCCTCCTCTTACACACTGTGCATCTAATCACGGCAGGGCGTTGAACTCCATTTGCACGGCAGACAATGGGATCTGGCAGCAGTTCAAAGGCATTTCTAGCGAAGTGACTGAACCAGCTCACTGCCGGCGCAGGCAGCCGGGGATGCGGAGCGCCCCGCTTCCCTCCCCTTCGCCCCCCGGGCTGCAGGGGCAGGTGCTGCACCACGGGCAGCCGGTTCTCCTTTTGTTCCAGTGGCAAGAGGATCAAAGAGCAAACCAAAAAAGTACCGCCAGGGAGAACAGCAGCACCTAAACCCACGTCAGTAAGGTAGAGGGAGGCGGGGAGCAGGGGAGAAGAGGAGGGAGAAGGAGAAATAGAGAGGCAGGCGGGCGGGCAAGGGAGGAGAGGGGAGGAAGGCAGCCCACAGACAGCAGTGCCTGGCACCCTGACAGCTCGCTGCCGGAGTTCGTCTTCTGAAGCTGTCACAGGTTTATGGATGCCTCCAGACTGACGGGCTGACAAGATGAGGGAAACTACACTCAGTAAATGTATTCAGCAGCAGTAAATTGCATCTCTTGCCCTAATGTGGCTCGCAGTTTCACTCAGTGAACTGATCTCATTGTTGGGGGGGGGATAGAGCAAACCAACCCAACAGCACACCAGCTAAGTATACTCAGACACTATTACTGGAATCTGGAGACTGGAATAAATCTGCAGAGGGACACAGAAAAATCACCTTCTTGTGCACCACTAATAAAAAATTAACATGTTAAAAGAACAAGCACATAAATCTGAAATTATGTTCTGTCCCTATCTAAGTGTGTGTTTGGTCACAGTGGCGCTGGGGGAGCTACACTCTCTCTATATCCCTGAAAGACTGGCAGAAGAGGGGCTTTCTACTTTAAAACAGAATAGAAAACGGTGTCCTAGAGGAGCCGAGTGGCAGGCAGGAAAGGAGGCACTTCTGACCACAGCAGCATGCTCTGCTCTTTGAAGATGCAATGCCCTAGGGATGCTCAAAGTTGTGTCCTTTCCCAGTCAGGGTTTGGGAGAAGAGGGTTTTCAGACAGGATGACACACTAGCACACATCTCTAGAGGAGTTATTTTAATAGGAGCTGACAGCACATAGCAAACACTTCTGTAATAAGACAGTGAAAACTTAAATGTGATGGAACGTTACACGGTATTAGAGAGCTCTCTGAAAAAGGCCTCAACCTCAGTGATTCAGGTGCCATCTCTGTTATAAAGTGAACAAAGCACCTCCCTAAAATTTTATCCTGACAACAACAAGCTAAAAACTAAAATCAGTAACAAGGGTCAATTACCAGGCTCTTAGGGTTACCTACTACGACTTAACCTGCTTTTGCAGAATGTCTAGCTTCTCACAGTTAAATTGACCAGGTAGCTGCAGTAAGGTCTGCCTCAAAGGTATTTTCTACTGTCTCATTGCTCTGACAAGACAGAAACAGGTTCTAGAAGCTAAGGTAGAAAAAGTTGTAAATGATGTTGTTTATTATGAGTAGATGATTCTCCTTTTGAATTAACAATAAAACTAATTCAGAAGAATACTATTATATATTCTTTCTGTCCTATAATGGCACAATGATTTACTCAGTGTTGTTTAATCCTAGAATATACATTATAAAACCATAGCAAATTATTTACTCATTTATTTAATATGGAAACGGAAAAAAGCACTGAAGTCTTTCAGAAAGAAAAGCACACAGACATTAAGATATTTATTGCTAAGCAGCGAATAAAAGACAAGGTGCTGAGGGATAAGGATTACACACATGAAACTAGTGCTGCTGTCCTAATCAATCAACAAAACTTAAATGGATGCTGAGTACCTTTGAAAAATGTGGTTTCCACATCTAACAGAAGAGACAACGCTCTATTCTGCCTCATTTAAAAAAACCTTCTCACATACATGTCATGCTACAATGCAGCACTGCAAGTTTGCAAGCCTCTTTGTGAACTGCAGATGGATGACGCTGACAAAATTTTCATTTATACATAACCTAAAACCATTTAAATTTTTAGCTTCCAGCTCCTCTCTATGCCAGTAAACAAACCCTTTCCATTCAAGCTGCAGTATGCAAAAAGCAGATGTTGGAAATCTCTTGATACTCCACTAATCACAAAGACGACAGAAAACCCTGACTCCACACAACAAAGGACTGATTTTTAGAGTAACCAAAATTTTCGTGATGAATTTTCACCATACACTTAATACATTTTTCTCCAGTCTCCAGTGTTTTATAGAGATTCAGGTTTATTGGACACTTGCTGGTAGTCTTTTCAAATTTATTCACTTATAAAATGTTAGAGAGAAGAATTACTGCTGCTCCATGTATATGAAGACAATTAACTTTTGCTCACTGCCTAAAGTCACAACTTCAGTATCTCTCTCAGAGGCTAGATTTCCTCTCCTCCATTATTCCTACCCAAACCTCCCACCCTTCCCCACTCCCCCCCGGCACCCAGAACTATTCCACACTATGCCCCAGATCAATGTCAAGCAGGGAAAAATTTAGCTCAATTGCTGTTAAGCATCACTTGGAGGCAAGTACATCAACTATGTCCTCATTCTAGCAGGTAGTTAGAGTGGGATTTCAGTGACATTTTCCTGAGCAGTCAGGCCTAACTACCCTGGCATGACGCAAACTGTAGTTCTGCTCAATATCACTTTGTGGTGACGGTCTCCAGAGAGCCCTGGAAACAACGGGAGAAATGCTGGGTGTTGCTACCAGTTAAGAGAGACAGCCCCTACTGCTGCACATTGCAAGTACAGTCTCCCCTTCCCAGACAGCTTCCCCGGTCATGAAGATTGGGATAACCATGTAGGTCTCTCTACAACATTCCCTGTGCTGGCTATGATATACAATAAGGCTTTTCTGACACCATTACGTGATGTTTGTATTCACTACTCAATGTATTTTAATCATTGTCGTGAGAGCAGAAGCACAGCTGCAGAATTATACAACACCAGAGCAGAGGTTTCCCACCAGGATCAGCAGACTATATCTGAGGCGTCCACAGAATGGTTACCAAGAAAAACAAACCAATCAGCAGCAGCTTTAAATCACTGTAAAGGTGTCAGTATCTTTATTAGGCAATTTTTGTACATCCGTGAATTAAAACAGATTTTAAAAGGAACTTTTGTTAGGGTAATGCCCAGAAAGATGAAAGCAAACTCAAAATGTCTAGTCATGGTTCAGATAAAAGTCTCAGTCTTCTGTCACTGGCTGAAATCACACGCCTGCTGCAGCATTTCTGGACCAGCCTGTACCTTTCCTCTGCTTCTAAGACTCATAATCTGGAAAACCCACCAGAAAAACAGAACCAACTATTCGGAGAAAGAAAGAGGCCTTTTACGGTCTCTATATCTAAAGTAAGAATGGTGGTTGTTACAAAAATATTAACATTATTTGCAGTATTTCCTCCTTACTGTGAAATGGCATAATTTCCAGGATGTTGGTTGGACCCAAACCTCTTGCTGTGCTTTGTATCAGTAGCTTAAAAGGCTATACAGTATCAAAGTAAATATGTTTGAAATAAGTGGCCTTAGTTTGAAAACAACCCAATCTTGAAAAGTTAAATAAAAAGGAGCAAAATCCCACTGTCCAAGCAAATCTTCTAACATACCTATATTGAAATCCTGACTTCATTCCCCAAAGGACATACAATGATCCTCTCTGATGCCTCCCGTTCATTGGGCTATACTACAAGGTGTTTACTTGGACCTTTACGATGACTTTAAATGGCTAGGCAAAACACTTTTTTCATGCCTTGCCATGTCAGAAGGACATACGCTTTTGTTACACTTTTTTCAAAATATCTCAGGTTTAGGATTCTATTTACACCGAGTGCTCTTGAGAAATGGACAGGGCCTAAACAGTTCTGGAACTACCAAAACATAGAGAGATATCTGTTTGTTTAATACATTCTTTGAAAAATTTTCTTGATCAGACTTAGTTGTACGCCACCGAGGCACGGTAGTGTTGACAGTGCTATCCCCCAACAATTCTTAACCTCCAGACAGAAACACATAACAAATCTACTGTGGTTTACAGTAATGTATGTACCAAACAAGAATTTCTCACCCAGTTCTTCAGCCTTGCACACACCAGTCTCCTCTATGCACAGATCTTGTCCCCCAGGGCTGTGCCCACTGTTTCACTAATTTACTTTACTATATTTTACAGGTAGAGACAACACACAGGATACGCTGTGGCCAGTCCCATAAATCTTGAAATTCTTACTGGAGCCAGTGAAGACCAAACATGTTTGTGTGTAAATTTCACTGGAAAAATACTAGCAAAGATAGATCACTACTGAAATACTTTAATACTGCACTAAGAACCTGCAAAAAATTAGTTTCTTTTGAGTTCCTCCCTCCTTCCTCACCCAAATATTAAAGAAGAATCTAGAATACCTTAGCTCTTCTCATCAAGATACTTGGACACAAAGCAGATTTTCTGGGGATCATCACGGGAGGAGGGAAAACTTCTCATTCTCTTTAGCAGCCACAGAAGGGACAGGAGAAGATTTAAGGATGCATTTAACCCAGCCAATATCTGTTTGTTAACAGAGGAACGGCTTCCTGTTCTGAATTTCCCCTTTAACTAAGGTTAACAGAGATCCACTCCACAGCACAAGGAAGCCTGTAACTAAACCCAACAATAGCTTACTGGCCTAACGTGAACATTGCCAGAATTGAGGCAGGGATGGGGGCTGAGAAAGGAGATGGACCCTGCAGACTTGTGTAGCAGGGTAGCTCATTTAATTTCCACAAATTTTGGTAAATTTCTAGCTGGCTTGAACGTTTATGTTGCCACTGGTGAAATCTACCCTCCCTGAAATTCAATCAAAAATAGCTCTGTCATATTATCCTTTTTTTTTTTGGCTTGCCACTGAAATAGAAAACAAGAATAGTTCTTGAGAAGGTCTACTTGTAGTTGACTTTGGGATTAAGGGGAAAAAAACAACAAACAAAAAACAATAAAAGGTTTGTATTCCTAAAAACATACCTCTGTCTCTTTTACCAGGAGACAAGTGAGCCATCATCCAACCCATCCACCCTGTTTGGAATGAATTGCCTATCTGAAGGATGACAAGAATTTCTGGGGTCAGAATAAGCACATGAGGGAAAACCCTCTTCTTCCCCTTCTGTGAAACAAAGAGGCTCTGTTACAGGTACCAGTTATATCATTAAAACTTGTGAGAGATGATGGCATACAGAGCAAGCAACCTTTCATCTGTCCCACTAAGGAGCTGGAGGTGTCAGGACCCTGAGGGCACCATCAGCCCTTAATGGTTCAGACCAGTCTCATGTGGGACCTCCACTCACCCCCTCTGCCTATGTCCCAGCATCCCCATTTAAGCTCAGGCCTGGGCCTTTGCTCTTTGCCTGAACTTTGCTGCAGGTGTACCTGTCTGCAGCCCTGCCTCTGGGCCCTGTCTCCTGGACTGTCTTACGCTGTAGGTAGCTTGTCTCCTGGAAAGACCCTTCATATATACGCTGTAGCTTGTATCCAGCCCTGTCTTTGGACCTGTGTCCTCAGTGTACTTTGGACCCATGCTGTAGGTTTGTCTCCAGCCCTGACTTTTAAACTCCTGGATGGAGCCTCACCGCTCCATCGTGCCTGGGACTGTCAACAGACCCTGTTACCAGCACCCAGCTCTGCCTGTGGGACTGTGCTCCATCGGTGAGGGCACTGCCTGCGCTGGGGTCACCCTTTCCTCCTGGCTTGTCTCAGCTGCTGGCCCTTGCTGTGCCCTGACAAAAGGCTGGTGCATAGTGATTGCAGAAACAGATTTAAAAATCAATGGAAACAATATTAATCTCTTGTAACTGGTGACTGGACAGGCCCTTTCTGGGAAGCCCTCCAAGTTGCCCGTAACCACAACCTAAGTTGATTTCCAAGCCCTGAAGCGTGGCCTTAGGACAGATCTTGGCAGTTTGGTGAGGGCCTTAGCTTTAAAAACAGCTTTAATGACAGGTACAGAAAATATAATCTGAGAGACTATTAGAGTTTTGTAATATATAAGCACATGAATCATTTTGTGGAAGAAGGTGAAAGAAAGGAAGAACATGTGTTTGCATTTATAGGAGAAAACTTAATGGTAATGTGTTACTTTTCGTCTTCCACATTAAAGTAGAAAAAAAGCTCTTGATGTACTGAACACAGCATTCCCCAACCGTAAGATTATATTCATTTAAAATGCATGGCAAGAAGGGTGTGAAAAGGGCCAGAGTTAAACCATTCAATTGACAAATAGATGATACATTCAGAAGAGAGGAACATGCCCCTGCCAGAGCACCCTAAGTCGTGCCCTTCTGCTTTGTAATTAATTTTTTGTCTGTGTTCAGCTGTGCTCACATTTCTGATCTTACAGAAGATCTCTAAAGCCCACTTGGGGATAAAGTAAGCTTATATGGAGGAAAGGATAATGAGGTTAGTAGGTGTTGCCATGCAGGTTGCTAGCCTTACACAGTCTTTACACTGAGTAGTGCCTACAATTTGAGACAGTTATTTCATTTTTTAATTCATCTTTAATACTCAACAGGTTCATCTTCAGGAACAGCCAATCTTTAAAAATGATGTAAACGCTAACTGGCAAACATCCACCACTAACTTGCCAGTTCTCTTGAACGTCAGTCCAATAAACTAATTAAAATGTTTAAGACCAAATCCTGTCCAAGCACTAGAATTCATCTCTGTTGCATAAATGTGGCATGATGTCATGAAGACACACCATCTAAGTAAACCAGCATACCCCTGGAGATGTTTCAATGACAGGACCTCATTTATACAATAGATCAATTCCACAAGTTTCAGATGGATTGGTTACTATAACCTGACTCGGGCAAGGAGATGCAGAACTGGTGACTGCAAAGAAAACCAAGTAGAACCAACTGACAGAACAAAACAGACACAGGAACCAGAAAAAAAAAGTAATGGAAGAAAAAAGGCGTTACTTGTCCCTCTGCTTCTGCTACAACTGAACAGAGTTGAGGTATCTCACAGGAAAATAAAGACTTCTAGTAAAACAAAGTTTTATTGAAAAGTAACCTGCAAAAATAACAGTGTCTCACTTTTTATGTAATTTAACCGTGGGATATTATAGAATCATAGAATTATAGAATCATAGAATCTTCATGGTTGGAAAGGACCTTTGAGATCATCGAGTCCAACCATACACACACAAAAAAACCCCATACCATCTCTGTCACTACAGCATGCCCTGAAGTGCCAAATTTACACGTTTCTTAAATACCTCTAGGGATGGTGACTCAACCACCTCCCTGGACAGGCCGTTCCAGTGGCTGACCACTCTTTCAGTAAAGTAATTCCTCCTAATATCTAATCTAAACCTCCCCTGCCCCAACTTCAGACCATTTCCTCTGGTCCTGTCATTATTCACCTGGGAGAAGAGGCCAACACCCACCTCTCTCCAGCCTCCTTTCAGGTGGCTGTAGAGGGCAATGAGGTCTCCCCTCAGCCTCCTCTTCTCCAAGCTAAACAAGCCCAGCTCCCTCAGCCTCTCCTCATATGACCTGGTCTCCAGACCCCTCACCAGCCTGGTAGCTCTCCTCTGGACACGCTCCAGCGCCTCAATGTCCCTCTTGTACAGAGGGGCCCAGAACTGAACACAGTACTCGAGGTGAGGCCTCACCAGTGCCGAGTACAGAGGCACCATCACTTCCCTGCTCCTGCTGGCCACGCTATTCCTGATACAAGCCAGAATGCTGTTGGCCTTCTTGGCCACCTGGGCACACTGCTGGCTCATGTTAAGCTGGCCGTCCACCAGCACCCCCAGGTCCTTTTCTGCCGGGCAGCTTTCCAGCCACTCTTCCCCAAGTCTGTAGCGTTGTTTGGGGTTGTTGTGACTGAAATGCAGGACCTGGCACTTGGCCTTATCAAGCCTCATACAGTTGGCCTTGGCCCATCATCCAGCCTGTCCAGGTCCCTCTGTAGAGCCTTCCTACCCTCAAGCAGATCAACGATCCCACCCAGCTTGGTGTCCTCTGCAAACTCACTGAGGGTGCACTCAATCCCCTCATCCGGATCATTGATAAAGATATTAAACAAAACTGGCCCCAGAACTGAGCCCTGAGGGACACCACTGGTGACCGGCCGCCAAGAGGATCTCACCCCATTAATCACAACTCTCTGGGCACGGCCATCTGGCCAGTTTTTAACCCAGCGAAGAGTACACTTGTCTATGCCATGATTCGCCAGCTTCTCCAGGGGAATGCTGTGGGGGATGGTGTCAGAGGCCTTACCAAAGTCCAGATAGACAACGTCCACAGCCTTCCCCGCATCCAGAAGGTGGGTCACATGGTCATAGAAAGAGATCAGGTTGGTTAAGCAGGACCTCCCTTTCCTAAACCCATGCTGGCTGGCCCTGATCCCTTGGCTGCCCTGCACTTGCTGTGAGAGCTCACTCAAGATGATCCTCTCCATGATCTTTCGGGGTACCGAGGTCAGGCTGAGAGGCCTGTAGTTCCCCAGATCCTCCTTCTGACCCTTCTTGTAGATGGGCATCACATTAGCCACCCTCCAGTCACCTAGTACCTCCCCTGGTGACCAAGACTGTTGATAAATGATGGAGAGAGGCTTGATGAGCTCTCCCGCCAGCTCCCTGAGTACTCTTGGGTGAATCCCATCCGACTCCATAGACTTATGTGCATCTAGCTGTAGAAGCAGATCATTGACTACTTCCTCCTGGATTACGGGTGGGTTGTTCTGCTCTCCATCCTTATCTTCCAGCTCTGGAGGCTGAACACCCTGGGGATAGCTGGTCTGACTATTGAAGACGGAGGCAAAGAAGGCATTAAGTATCTCAGCCTTCTCCTCATCCTTGGTTGCAACTTTCCCCCCCGCATCCAGTAAGGGATGGAGATTCTCCCTGGCTTTTTTTTTGTCGATGTATTTATAAAAACTTTTTTTGTTGTCTTTAATGTTAGTGGCCAAGTTGAGCTCCAGCTGGGCTTTTGCCTTCCTAATTTTCTCTCTGTATAACCTAACGAGATCTCTGTACTCCTCCTGAGTTGCCTGACCCTTCTTCCAAAGGTGGTAGGCACAGGCATCTCATTGCAGGAAACATTAAAACATTATTAACCAGTAAGAATTGCTAAGGATGGGTTAGCACAAAGAAAGCCCAAAGTCCACTTTTAAGGTAGTAACAATAACTTACGGTTTCCAATAACTCTTACTTTTGTGTACAGTGAAATGGGTTCTATGTAGCCTACCTGGCTATATATTCTACTACATGGTCCCCTCTCAACCTGCTATCGTTTCTACATTTTTTGCTGTCTTTCCCCATTTCCTAGCCTTTGTGCCAATGAAATCAAAGGTGCAGTAGCAATTTACTCTGGCTGTACCTGAAATCAAACATTCTTCTCCCTTTGCCGTTCTAGCCATAATGTCACATATACATCGACATTAGTAGAATATATGAAGCATTCCACTAATATTTTCACTCCCTCACTTATTATAAATATTTATCAATTTCTCATGTGAATATTACACCAAGTGTCTCTGGAATTACACATCTATTCAAGCTGGACAGAATGCTAATGTCGTCATTACACTCATTCTACTTCATCCCAAGTTTTTGTTTAATTGATTCTGTTTCTACTCTTGAGTAGAAGCCCTGGCTTCTATTACAACCCTAATCCTCTACTGCAAGTATAAAACCCTTTATCACGTGTTTCAAGTTATTTTTGCTCCTTTCTTAGTCTCTGCAAATCACACCTGCAAAATTGACAACAAAAAGTTTACAGGAGACAAGATTTACTATTTGAATCACACTGGAAATATGAGCTATGAAAACAAGGGCACAGCAGCTACGTAGGTCCTACCTCTTTTCCAGACCTTCAAAATCCTTTTATCTGACTAATGCCTGTGGACCCTTGCCTATGTGTCTCCAGAAAACTCAGGGTTAGGGTTGAGAGAAAGCATAGAGCTGCACTGTGAGTGGGCTTGGGGAGGAGCTGCCAAAAGAAAGTGTGAGCTGCATAGAGACCATCCTTGGGAGAAATCTTTCATTTGGACAACAGTATCAAACTTGTCTATGGCTTCCCAGGAAAATTAGGGTTAAAGTTCAGCCTCCGGTTGACAGACAGTGGAAGTTTAGAGCTGTACTGTGTGTAGGACTCAAAGAGTCTGAAGTCCTCGTTTTAGCATGTCCACCTTTCCTCACCACCCGAGTTTCTGTACGTTGGAACTCCACCTCCTGCAATTTCCTTTTTATAAACCCAGTCTACTTGCATAAGGAATGTGCCATTCCATCCTCATTTGTCATTTTTTGCCCTCATTTTATGCACAGCTGAAGCCCTAACAGTCTGCTTGTATCAAGCAATCTGAGGTATCTGTATGACAGAGAACACTCTTCAAGGCACGAAAAAGCATTTCAACCAGACTTCTCCAGCACACACACAAAACCAAATAATCTCTGTTCTTTCCAAGCAAAGACTCTAGGGACCTTTCAATGGAGGCAAGACTTTATCACATCATCCCTCTTCCACCACACTGACTGCAGGAACTTCCACTCTGAAGACGGGATTGGCCTTTTTGCAAGTACTGCAGCACCTGAAATCCATAAATGTCATAGGAGCCTCAATCTCTGCAAGTTTTGTGTCAGGCACCTCAACAGGACTGGTGCTTTTTTGCTACATTAGAGTGCAGTATTCAAACATATGTCCTAAATAAACTCCACAAGAATAACCTTCCCTCACTATTCATCCAGACAGAACTAAGGCGAAAAAAGTAGGAATCCTTTCCTTCAGCACAGAATTTAGACCAACCCAATATTTCTATTTTTAATTACATTTATGATATTTCCTGTGGGTATAAGTCATGAATGCAGTTCCAGTATGCTGGGAGCAATGTAAATATAGTCATTCCCAAAGGGATCTTACAGCTGTTATGCACAGGTCAGAGAGTCTGTGAAATGCAAAATTTGAAACTAAAAGCTTTTTAGCCCATATCCTTCCCATTCCTTTTCAAAGGCAGAGTTAATGGATACTGAACAACATTGCCCCAGATTTTGCCCACAAGGTATGGAAGTAGTAACTCCATTTAAAGAAAGTAGTATTTAGCAGTAAGCAACCACCCGGTCCTACCTCACTCAGGAACTGCATCAGAAATTCCTTTCTGATCCAAGCTAATTCATCTGCCACTTCATGCTGACAACTGTGCAACTGAAGACAAGACACATGGAATTGTTTCCTCTGAAATCATTCTAAGGGGCGGAAGGAGGAGTGCAACTTCACACCGCAGCATACAAGTCTAGTCTCCTCCTCCTACCTGACTCCTTGCCTCTTATTTTGACATGAGACCACTCAAAAGGACTTAAGCAAGCTCTTCCCCTCACCAAATCCAGAGATGTCAGCCCATAAAAATGCAAAAGATTCTGCACTTACCTTTGATCACAGCCTGGTGAAGGAAAAATACTCATCAGCTGCTTCTCTCAGGAACAACTTTCTGTTTTAAAATACATAAAAAAGAAATAAGACTTTAAACAGTGCTTCTCTCACTCTTCCCTAATGTTAGCCTCCATCAGTGTTCGTAAACATTTACTTAGCAGGAGCACCTTCGCTCTCCAGAACCAAAGGTAATGATTACATTACACTAACCATGGCATGAGGACAGAGCGAGGCCAGGACAACAGCCAACTAGACGATGATGTAGGGTTGCACTGCAGCAGGCTCAGTTGTGCAAGAGTGAGAAAGAGTAGGGCAAGATGAGAAATGACAAGTGCACGGAAAAGAAAAACCCAACCAACAAACCAAGAACCTGGATTTAGAGGTAAACCACAAAGAAAAAAAAAAGTTCACAGAACAAGCAAATGCAGTATTAGCTGAGAGAACTGGACATACCAGCATAGTCCTAATGGGATTTTTCACATCTGTTCATTAATATCATTGCCTTTGAAAGAGCCAACAAAGCAAACTATAAGACGCTACCCTCTTTAGTCTTGGCCACAGCTAAATCAGTTCAGTAAAACTTCAGTGGTGTGACAAAGTCTGAGTAGTCTATTGCCAAAGCCTTTAAAAGAGTCAGGACCATGAGGAATACTGTGAAACAAAAACAAACCACTGAAGGATGGAGTTACACCCTTCCTCCACCCCTCTACCTGGCTAGTGATCACACAGATGAAAGTACTTTGTGAAGCTGACTGAAGCTCAGGAAAACTTTGTCTGTACACACACGCACACACACACACACAGAGGCAAACACACACACAGAGAGCAGTCTGCCAGTGAGAGCGTCTCAGCAGAGTCACCAAAACCCCGAGGGAGGGCACAGGTTAGAACAGGGTCGGGGCTAAAAGGGTAATTTTACCGTACCTGTCAGACAGCCTCTAAAGGCTGCTCTTCCACATCAGCTGTGTCTGAGACACACAAGTACTCTCCTGTAGCTTTCCAGCTCACACACACCTTGATTCAGCAAGAACTCTGACCTTTGAGTTTCCAATAATCTTTAATACCTCTACAGCCAATTAGTAAACAAATAAGAATCACACTTGTGCTGCCTGTAAATATAACTAAACACGCCCAGCTCACTGCCTTCCTCGCAAATTAACAACTAGAGCAAAATTTTCTCTTTTCCTTTTTTCTGGTTAGATAAAGATTAGTTTAGATGAAAAGGACCTACCCTTCCTCAGCACACGACTTTCCATTTTTATTTTGATCCCAAATTCTTACGTTTCTTCACAGTTTGAGATGGCAGAATGAGAAGCCCTGCACGCCTGGCCTCCACAGATTCCAACACACCAGGGTAAACATCAAAACAGTCAGGTGCAACAGCAAAACAACTAAACTACAAAAGGGGTGAATGTTTGATGTCACTGTAAAAGAAACAGACAACTAAAGAAATGTTTTTCACAGAACTCTGGCAATCCAGTGAAACTCACTGAGAAAAACAATCAAATTAGGAGGTTAATTATTAATAGAAAGTATACAATGGCAGTGGATAAGACTCACATACCCCACAGCAGTCATTAAGACCCACACAAACAGATTCACCAACATCCAACTAATGGCATTTAAAATAAGTTTCCCATAGGGGCTGGCTGTCCCCCGATGTTTCACTGCAAAATATCTTGCACTTTCTGATGCAAACTATTACCAAAGCGGCGACTTGGACCAAGATGGAGTATCACTCTGGTCTAATTGGTTTTACTTTCCAGCGGACTTGAAGAAAAACCACAAATGGATCAACAGATTACAAATGCAGGGGAGACACTCAAAGAGGAACATGAGTTACAAATAACTTTCTCTTCAGCTTTTAAAAATGCAACTTGCTCACACTTACAGAAGCTCAGAAACAGTTACATCAATGAGGTAAAGAGACTGCTGCTCTTTGCAGTCCCACAGTTTTCCACTAAGGCACGTTACAATCAATAGACACAGAAACACAACAGCGCAGGATAAGAAGAGAGGAAGAATTTAACACTAGTTGCATGGGGTAACAGTGATGAAACACAAAGAACAGCCAATTTGGATTTCACTGCAAGATTTATTTTAAAGAACCTTAAAGTAAAGGTGTAGTTTAAAGCAACAGTAAAGTGATGACACTGCTGTCATTTCCACAGAAAGCTAAGTAAGGTGGTAAAAACCTTGCCTAACAATCTACCATTTCCCTTCTCGATACGTACTCAACTGCCTGTGTTGCCCGTGAGAAGCAAACAGATTTGCATGTTTGGAAAGCCCTCAGCTCAAAGCACGCGTTACCACCATTATCAACAGCTGCTAAACACCACCTCCCAAATGCTTAACGGAGAAGGCAGCACCACATTTCATCTCTAGGCATCAAAGCATTTACTAATGGAAATGAACCTCTGCCTAGCACACAATTAAGCTATTTTGGAAAGACGTCATTAACTCTAGGAGCATCGTATCTTTTCCCATGTTTGTATTTAGTTTCAAATTTACCAGCCGTAACAGCAGAGTGGGAAAGCTCAGGAGCCTGTGCACCGGCCATGCAGGCTCCTGCAGGAGCTCCCATTAGTCAGGGTGTGTGCCGTATGAAGACTCAATAAGCAATGACATTTATATTCCTGACAGTTTTATTTCTTTAAACACCAGCCACACTGGAAGTTTCACTTTACTTTTTACTCTGGAAAGAAGGCCAAACCTGAGTGTAACAGATGCTGTCTGGAACGCCCAGGACACATACTAGACCATGTGTGTGGTCCCCTTCACCATTACAAGATAAAACAGCTTTCAGGAAAATGAGAAGGGTCCTTAGTTTTTCTGAGCACAAAAACCTTAATATTTACACTAATCAAATACAACAGGGTCCACTTAGTCAGAATAACAGTGGTCACACGGGAGCTCAATGAAGTAGAACTATTTTCCCATGAAGATCTTATCCTCAGTCTGGGCAAACAATCCAAGTCACAACTAGATAGACAACAGTTCTATGCTGTAAGTCTCTGTAGTAATTACACCAGAGAAACATGGCAGTCCTGAGTTTAAAAATAATAACAATTTTAAAAGCTCATATCAGAAGCACAGTGAAAATATATAATGATAAAGCATACATTGGGAAAACATAGAAGGTAGCTTGATATAGGCAAAATATGAAAAGATTTACAGGGACACGAACAGAGAGTATAAAGTCCTGCTTCGTAAATGGTGGAGATTTTTAGTTAATTTCTGTGAAATAATAAAATAGAGAATAAAAACCGCAATCATCTGAGGTTCGCATTTCTTTCTGGATAACAAAGAATTTACAGCACCACTAAAAGAGCTGTGTAGCTTTACAGTTCAAAGCTGCACAACGACAACACAGCGCAAAGACAGAGGTGACTTTTAGCGGGTACAGGGAGGAAGGATGGATGGAATGCAGCAATCAAACAGGAAAAAAGGGAAAAATGTACATAGAGAAGGGGGAGAGACAAGGCATAGAGATATGTGGGAAAGAGTGAAACCAAGAACAATTATCAGAAAAAGTCACTGTCAGAAACTGCAAATGCTCAAGAAAGATGCACCATGGAGAAAACTGCATTCCCTGTCAGGATCTTCAAGGAAGTGAAAGAAAGGGAAACTAGGCAGCAAGGATATTACTTGAAACACTTAATCAAGGACATCTGCCATCAAAACAGATTACCTTAACACATATAGCTCCTTTATGGGTCACTCATGTGCATCCATCAAAACTGGTTTGAGAAGGGAAATGGTTTCTGAGACTCAGTGAAACTCCTAAGTAAATTCATATTTCTGAGAAAGCAGTCTCATTTTCAAAATTCTAGAAGCGATCTCTTAAATTCCTTGCCTCCCTCTTGTACAAACAGAAGAAAAAGGCAGAGCCACCTGAGGAAGGAGAAACATCAGTTCGATAATGTAAAGCAAATGGCTTAGAATGGGGTTCATCATTCAGCCAACGTCCTACTTCAGATCTTGCATGTCCGTATGTGGCGTCACCTTGTCTGCACACAACAAAGGAAAGGATTCCTCCCTATAAGCCTATTCATGGCATGGAAGGCATGTGGCCCAGACCCCGTCTGCCATCAGCATGACTGCGCTTGCTTGCAGCCGTGCCACTCTGAAATGCCCATGACCCTGACTGCTCCAGCAGTCCAATTTTCAGAAAGGCCATTGCAAGCAGTGAAGTGTTAAAACCGTAATGCTATCGGTCTTTGCCCCTGTCCGTTTCTCTCCTGCTATCAGCTAGCTGTATGTCTCCCACCAGGCAAAAAAGCAAACCCATTAACATCAAGGCCAATGGGGAAAAAGACATCAGTAACGACCTTCTTCCCAATGCTGCAGCCCAGCAGCTAAAATCATGCCAAGTTTGTGAGAAGAGAAAAAAATCTGTAAAAAATGGGGGAATGATTACAACTGAAATATTAGGAAAAGATCTCCCCTTGTTCTCTTTTGCTTTCTGCTCTCATCACACAAGTAGGAAGGAAACAGCTTTCTCAGCTGATGAGCTTCCATTGCTACAGTTCTCTCTTTTACCCCCCCTTTGTTTCTGACTGTTCCTCAATGAGTAAAGAATCGTCCTGAATAAGGAAAAAGTACGATTTATGTATTATACAGATAGATCGTAAAAGATTGTCAGTTTCCATCCTGCCACAGAGCCACCGCCTCCTGACAGCAATGCTGTAATTAAGTTGATAGCATTGAGCATTCCCTGACTTACTGGGTTAAAGACGCAGAGCACAGTATTTAAACCTTTCACCCCATTCAGATAATTTAAACAATTCTGCTCATGGCTTGTTTAGGCTACTCCTCCCTGAAGCATTGAAAATTAAGAGCACCGAAAAGAAGTAAACACACCTAATTTGGTACTTTCCTCGGTCCTAATAAACCATGGCTCACACAGACAAAGCAATGCCTTATCTCCCCTATACCAGTCATAAAGCCACCGTTATCTTGAGAAAAATAGCATTTAAAAAAAAAGCGCAAACAAATAACCAGACTAATGAAAGGCAATGATATGTTAGTTTTCCAGACAGACAGCCTGAAAACACCTAGGAGCCCAAATCCCACAGGAATGAACCTCATGTCAACAGAAAGCTATGTAAAGGCTTTCTGCCTAAATGGTGACCCCCAATTTACAGTGAAATGAGAGCTACCATGGAGAATTTCAAGAGGAAGAGGGTCATTCCTCTGTTAAATAAAGCAAATTAAGTCAGAAGCTTGCTGACTTTAAGTCCATGTAATTTCTTCTCTACATTTTTCATTTATCATTGTCAATATTTGATCTGGACAGTGTTGTCTCTTCAGGCTCCGTATGCTTACATTTGTCTCTGTCTTTTATCATAAAGTGCGGTGCACTCTCCACTGCAGAGGAGATTCCTCCAATACCAAAGATGATGCAGGGGAAAAAACAAAGTATAAACTCAACCTCACAAATGTGCCTACAATGTTATGAATCAGCAATTCCAACTTATGATTCACCCCCATCAAGGAACTAATTAAAACTAAAATTAACATTGCTCATTTTCTAAAAAGGGGAAAATGAATAAAGCCAATGATCTATACCCAAATAAAAGGTATAAAACACATGTTTGATATGACTGTAAAGACACGCTGCAATAAAGAAAATGGAGTTTTGTCCATAATTCATTTCTAATGTGCTGTTTAAACAGCTTTCCTTGTACGCGCTTTGAGGTTTATAGTAATAACTTCCAAGGTGCCCAGTGAGTGACCATAGCACAGCTGGCTGTACAGAAGAGATACATAATGAGAAGAGATACTCCATCCAATAAACCAAATAAAAATTACAGATATAGGGCTTCTTCCTGGATGTAAAAGCACAAAGCTGAATGAAATCAAAATCTGGAAGAATAAATATGATATCTTGAAGCCAAATTGTGAAAGGATAAGAGTTGTTAGCAGATCGGCTGTATCCACACCTGTTTTATTAGGTGCACTTTGCCTTTTTCAGTAGGTGAGAGGAAGGAAATTTGCATACATGGAAACAGAGAGAAGAGGTAAAAATAATTCACAATTTCAGGGGGATGAGGGGAAAGAAGAAATCAAAACTTCTTACCCCATTACCTTTTACATGCTTAGCCAATGTTCAGCCCCAAATTCAGCTTAGCCAATGCTCAGAAACAGACACGTATCTTCAGGATCTTTCCCTCGCTTTCAGGTATGATAGCTTGTTTTCTCTTTCCCCACAGTTTTCTCATGCCCTGCTCCTCACTGCTACTGCTTTCCAAAACGCCTCTGCGCCTCTATACCCAGCCACTGATGGCGAAGGCTGCAGGTGCAGTCAGCTGGTGAGGAACGCACAAATGTTGAACAGACTGTTCCCTCCTCCCTGGGGGCTCCCTATCACCACAGAGGTTGGCTATATAAACACTCAAATCATCACCAAACCTTCCCACTAATGGAAATAGATACATGATCTGTCCACAGAAGTCTCCACTATCATATGAACTTGTTTGGAAGAATATTTAAATGCACTATTTTCACTCTGCCTACCATCCCTCTTCCTTTATATTTTCTGGGATGCAGAGGTAAAACAACCTGCTACACAAATCCATTTTAAAAGAATATAGATGATGCAGCTGCTTGATCCTATTGTTCATTATGCCTGGAAAAAAATCTTTGCATGAACCAGTAATTTTTTTTCTCTTTATTTTCCATGAGACAACGCTACAGATTGTGGCTACTGAGAGAGTAGTGCCAGAACAATGCGAGGAGAGGAGTATCAGTTCTTTCAATGCTACAGGTGCAAGGACTTGGCCACATCCTTTCACTTGGTCTTTTGAAGTTAAAAATCTGACTGTGGTTGAATTGTCAGGAAGAATGGCATCCAAAAAAGGGTACACATGATCAACCAACCTGAGTTCAAGGAACACCGTAAGTGCTTTGAGATTAGTAGTCAAAAAAGCCTGCAGATTCTGTAGGACACTGGGTTATGATCAGGGAGAAGTGTCAGTACTTACAGATTGACTCATGGAAGCGCGACTAAAGCAGCTCTGTGCGGCATTGTTTGAGAGTCACTGACCCAGAAAGGCACTAAAGCAAAGCTGTACATAACACTCCCTATGCAGGCACTCAGCCCTGTGCTTTGCTGCTGGAAGGAAAACACTGTATGGAGCTCCACAACTTCATAGTTCACATCAATAGCTAAGCGAGGTCTTGTGATTGCAATGAGATGAAAATTTCTACCTCCCTTCTTAATTTCTTTTCATACCTCAAGTTAAAAGCTCTCTTCTGCCTGCCTTCATTCTCTTCCCCTGTCTTATTCTACTCCTTCACAGCGATTCTGAGTCAATCAGTGATTAAATTCCCTGTGTTTTCATGCAAATATCTAACTTTCCTGGCTTCACTGGAACATCAGTGAAGGCCCCCCTCCCACTCCTCTCTCATCCCAAGAGCCTGAAGCATACGCAGCTTCGCCTGAGCATCATTTCGGAATAAGGCCACACTTGTGTTTTTAAGAGAGGCATCCAGCCAGCTGGAGGCTTCTTTATGACTTTACTAAGTGCAAAGCCTTTTAGACTTGTAGACTGAGCCAAACCCCTGACCTACCATGCCCTTGTGGGACCAACAGTACTCTTCCACTACTTGAGAGAGAAAATACATGAACTGTCAGTTTAAAAAGTATGCGACATGGCAATTGAATATTATCGCTGTAGGATACTACCAAACAGTGTTTCAGTAGATGAAACACAGCAGGGTCTGGTGTGCAGGACAAATTTTTTTTAAGACTTTAAATCAACTGCTCCATTTTAAGGCAGGTAGAAAAAAATTACGCAAAAGTAGAAGCTTCATTTTGAGTTTTAGACCACATTTACATGTCAGTGTGAGAATCTGATCTATTGCTTGTCACAACCGTCAGAAGTATTTCCACTGAATTCAACAAGCACAGGCTCAGGATTTAAATTTATGTTGTGCCAGTATTTGTACATACATTTATGTATATAATCACCATACTGTACAGTATTATAATTATTTTTTTGGCATGGAACTGTCTAAGCATTACACATGAATCACAGCAAAGGGTTGGGTTTTTTAAATAATATTAAAAAACTTCTTTCTCCTTTGGGACCCAGCCATAACCCATTCTTATCTCTGTAATAACATAGATTTTCATCTCACTAATCTTCTCCCCTTCTCAATACAAAAAGAGAATTTGCAAAGCGGATGACTAACCAAACCCCTTTCAGTTTAAGGCTCACTCTGCTTAGGTGTTTTGACACTCCTAAGCTATATTTTTCTACTAATTTTTTGAAAATACATGTTCCTTTTGTTTCAACAGATTTGGAATAGACAAAGTCAGAGACAATGCCCCATCTGAGTTACCTCATAAATCAGCAAAAATGTCAAGGGAAACTGCCTTTTTTATCCTAGCAGTGCAAACAGAAATTGCCCTTGTCAAGCCTTATTTACCAGACCATCTTGCTGGTGAACTGCATAACACTCTTGCACAGTGTCCTGAACACATCCTCGTTCCTGTGGACCTAGGCAGTTGCAGATTATAGTGCTTTTCATGGGAAACATTTTTTTCTTATTCCTTCCCTTCAGCTTAACTACCAGTCCAACCTGAAAGGTATAAAACCAGACAAAAGGGAAATAATTTCCCAAATACCAACACTCCAAACACTTTGTACTTCTAACCACCATTTTCTCTGGGCAAAGGCTCTGCCATCTCACCCTCACCCCGACTCAAGTCTGACTCAACTGCCAAAGAAAAAACGGAGCTGTTTAAATGCAGTAGCATTTAAGTGTTGTGTCAACAGAATAATAGCAAAGTTCTCTAAAACAGGCTAAGTACAATTTTTCTGATTTACAGGACAGTAAAACTGAGGAACAGAGCGCAAGCTTGGACACTTACTATGTCAGCAGCAGAATCAGGAGTGTGAGGCCGCAGGAACAGAGTTCACAGGATCCTAACCACTGCCTTTTTTTTCTCTGGAGCACTACTTTGTGCCCGCCCAGAGCACCCCCTCTGACTTTTTACCTCACACGGAGCACAGGCCAGACCATGCACTCTGTGAAGTTGCTGGCATAGCCAGGGTTGCGACTTTGACACTTTCAAAGTTGTGTCTTCCAAGTGTCACCCTTTGTCACCACAAATATTAAATATCCAACATTCAATACAGGGCACCTTCAAGTGTTTACGAAAGGGAAAAGGCAGTCATTTGATGCAAAAACAACTTCACACTAAAAATCATTGTTCTTTCCTTTTCTCCTAGCACCTTCTTATCAATGCCAGCTCACCCTCAGTTATATATTTTCCCTACCAAAGGACGTGCTATATTGCATCACAAAATTAAGGAAAACAGTTTTTCAGCAACAAGACGACGGATGCCTTCTTACCAAGCAGAACAAGAATAGCACTTTTAACAAAATCAGATTTTACAGGTTATCAGAGCCATCTCTTCCCTGTTTCAATGACAGCTGGATGACAGTTTTCTGTCCCTTTTGCTGCCTGTCTGGTCTATCTCAGCTGGACTCAAGCTAATAAGCTTCTCATTATTGAAATGACTATGCCAAGGTACTGGCAGATGGTCCTATGTTCCAAGCACATCTTCCCATTCCCTCCCTCACAAAAGTCCTAATCTATACACAGTGTAATCGTCACAAAAACATATGCTCTCTGACAGAAAGCTTCCCCTCCATTATCTCTGTACTCTAGGGGATTGTCCCTGAAACCTCAGCGACACAAAGTAACTCCCTTTCTACTCAAGTCTGTTTCCTATATGCCTGAAAACACATTCACCAGGTCCTGGTAAAAGTACCTGTACAAGGCTTAAAATCCATGCCAATCTCTCCCTAGTACTGTCCGTATCCTAGTCCATTACCTAAAAAAATGCACATACACACATATCTGCATATTTAGAAAAGTATAAAGTAATATATACCTCATATTTCTTACATGTAATACTCTGCCACTGTTTTATTTACAGGTCCCTGTAACAGTATGTGAGCCTTTCTCTTAAGATAAAAAACCATATAGTATAATTTATTACGTTGGTTACCAGTAAATCTCTTGTGCAACACTTCCATTTCAATACTGAGTGAGTCAGTCGCTAATTGGATATCTCATATATCTTAAAATAATCTGTTTGTTTCATCTGCTGGCTCCCTCTCCCCCATCAATTTAATCAGATTATTGTGACTGATGAATTCATTAATCCGGTTGTCGTATCCTGAAAGCATCACAACTTCTACACAGAAAGTTTCAGGAAGGAAGAGCAAGTATCTCCCTTTTGCACACACAGATAGTTATGAGCAGAGGAACAAATGAACGCTGTCAGTCTCCCAGCTGTGGAAAGCCTGCAGAAAGGTTATTTCTAGACACTTCGGATCACTTTGTCTGGCTTTGCTGGAGCTCCTCAGAGAAGGCTAGGGGTATGACGGGCACAGACAGGCCACCGTAATATGAAGGGTTGTTTTAGCTCTCCAAATTGACTCTGAACCTTCTGAAATATCATTTCTTTCCAGAGGAAGAGAAAGTTTTATTGTCAGTTCTTCTCTGCGTTTAATCCCAACAGTACTGAACAGTTTTTCCCCACTGCAGATAGGGAAAAACATCAACAGAAAGTAGAAAAGCTTCCCTTTAATCTTTGCCGCCTCCTTTTCAACTTCAAGTTGAAAGTCTTCAAAGTAAAACCTTTTCTCATACTGCCCAACAACTTAAATTGTTCCTGATCGTCACAGGGAATAACTTAAGTTTAGTAACTCCAAAACTATCTACCTTACAAGAGGTGAAAGAGTTAAAAAGCATATTAATTTCTAGACTGAAACAAAAACCAATAGGTCAAATACAGCCAATGGTGGACAAGAACAGAGAGTGAGAAATACTATTTAGCCAGCACTAAAAATAACATAATTATGCTTCTGTAGCTTTTATCATCCAAAAATAAAGAAGCCAAAGCACTTTGACAGCACACCTTCCCATCCTCCCAAATAGTAAAGGAAAGGAAAACAGAAAGAACTTGGCACTTACCAGGAAAAACAGTAACTACAGAAAAGCGTTCAACAGCACTGCTCAAGTACCCAGGAGCTGTGACGGTCTGAGGAGGGTGATATAAATGACCTCCACCTGTGCTTAATTAGTTGGCTGAAACTGTATTCGCAAGTGAGACAACTCTACTTGAGCTGTAACTTTATATCTTTCTAAAAACATCATAAACCAGATGAAAAACATACTACTTAAAAATATGGTAAGACACCAAATTGCTGAGGAGAAAACCGAGTTTCTACCTCTTGCTGTCTGCCACAGCAGACATCCAAGATGACATTGAGCATTTGAGGATCAAAAAGGCTCTCGGTGAACGCCTGTCAAGTGGAGGATTTGGATGAGGTTTACTTTGGGAAGACGGCCAGCCTGGTAAACAGCAGCAAGCAAACAGGAAAGGCTACTTGTTGGAGGCAGTAATGCACAATAGGCTTCCAGAAACTAAACACACCATATGTAATTACAGCAATTTATTACAGTTATGTGGCTTTGCACATTTGCAACTGCATTTCCCCCTTTTTAGTCTCAGAGTAATGTGCTTATTCATGCAAACTGAAAGGAAATATGTAAACAGTTTTGAAAATGCAAGAAGAAAGTGTGAGAATGGAACATTTGATATGGCATTATCTTGCAAATGCCTCCAGATTCCTCTCTGGTCACTGTGTGGGCAGCACATTCCCAGGACAGAGTGCGGGGTGGGCGGGAGAAAGGGGACTGTACAGCTATTCATGAACTGCATTTTGTCTTTTCCCGCTGAGTTCATTAGCGACCTGGTGGAGCAGTGGGGAGGAGGCAGGGCTCGCCCCCCGCCGCTCCGGCGGAAGCACAGGCACAAGGAGCTCCCAATGCCCAACGGGCTGGAGGCAGCCATGCGGAGGGAGCGCGGCCCTCTCCCGACTCCCTGCCCACACAGGGCCTGTGCACTGCTCGGCTCCGGCTGCTGGCCTGCTTTGCCATCTCTCATGCAGATGTACCATTTGCAACCATTCAAGAGGAGAGTTACTCCATCACAATAAAGTTCTTACAAACTGGGCAGCCCTCTCCCCGGCCCCCACGTAAATAAAAACACAAGTTACATCATCTCGATCCTTCCCTGACCCCAGCGAAGCTCGGAGGGAGGCAACAGCTCCCTCAGACAGATGAACTGAAGAGGACAGTGGAGAACCCACGCTCACAGCCATGTTGACAAACAAGGCCTAGGGGCACCCAGCGCCGGCAAAATAAAGTCTCCACACACTGCATCACACACCTAGCTGCTGTAAACATAGGAACTGTCCTACACCTCCTTGCTACGCCAGTTCCCCATCACACAGCACATTATTTTTCACAACTGAAGACACTGCCAGAAGTGGAAATACAGCTTCCTAGGAAAGGACTCTGCCCAGGACTTTTCTCTCTATCATCCTCTGCCAGCAGATCCTCCTTCCCCCCATTCACCAGCATCCTCTGTAGCACAGGACAGCTCTATAACCAAGGCAACGCAAGAAAGCAAGGCCTGCCTGGAGCTCTGAAGACAGGGATAGATTTCGAAGCTGTGGTATGGCAATAACGTGCAATCGCTGACAAGCGGATGATAAGCCCAGAGTAGGTAACTGGTGTAGGCTGGCTATGGACAGAGCACCACTGAATAGTGCCCACAAGGTGGGGGGTAAAGGAAAAGGATGGGGGGAAACACAGCTGGAACATCTGTATTACTGGTTTATCTGCGCGGCCCATCGTTACTCCAGGTATCCCTCACAGCAGAGGGATGTGGAAATGACAGTGCTGTGATACAGCCCTGGCCCCTTTCAAAATGTTCTTCCCACGAGAGGCATCAAGATGCATTCATACGGTAGCCTGCAAAAGCGGTAACAGAGAGTGTTTGGGGTCTTCTGAGTTCAGGGTTAATTTCTGTCCCATTTTTAGACTGGTAACATCTGGGGCTCAAGAGACTGATGTAGGATGAAGAATGGTATAAAAGAGAGAGAAAATTACTCTGCCATATAAGAAGAGAACGACATAACAAGCAAAACTGAAACACAGTAGAATGACAGAAGTCACTAGGCTGTGATCACAGCAGGCTATAAAGCAGAGTACATCACATTAATGAGGTAGGAAAAGATTGGTCATATGCAGAGGATTACATAGAGTCTAATAAAAACATTCTCTATTAAGAGAAAAACATAATCCAATTCGTATGGAAACAACTTTCATATTATACAAATCATGGTACAAAATGCAGAACACGAATTCAGGGAAAAATGGCACGTAACACTGACGTAAAGCAAGCTGTCAATAAAATCTGATAAAATCATAACACTGGCAAACAGCAAATATATCTATTTGAACTAATCAAATGTAACAGTAGGAAAAGATTTTAAAGATTTGAAGTAGCAAACGCTGTACTCTAAAGAAGCAGAAATGGTGGTGCAGTGAGTTTTTGATTAATAAACCTAACTTCTGTAGCTTGCAAATGAGTTGAAATGAAGGATTTTTTTGTTGTGCTGCATTCATGAAGCATCCTAAACAGCTGGCACCTGATCTGTTGTGAGGACTCTATGGACTGTGGCAATGCAAACAAATTTTAATTCAAACAATAATTTCATACATACGTATTCCCCTCAGAAGAATCTAATTAAGAAGAAGAAACATGATGATATATTATGTTTAAGGTTAATAAAAGCAGTGTGCTAAACTGTGAAAGTTATAACCGCACATACTTTTTTTTAAACAGGGTCATAAATAAATTCCTAACTCAATAAAAGGGAAAAAAAATAGACACCTTCACGAAGGCACACTGTGTGCTCAATAAGTAGTGACAGGAAAAAATGCAGTAATAATGCAAATTAAGTTACATTAAAATGTATAAGGAATTAAAAGGTGAGTAGTACAAGAACTAACTTGTGCTTTCCACTGTGAAACACTGTTCATTTCTCACCACTTTATCCTAAAACAACAGAAAAACAATGAAGTAATGGGTTGAAACTGCTAATTGAAAAAATAACAAAGAAAATAATTTGTACATTTGTAGTCTGTTGGGTTTTTGGTTTTTTTTTTTGTTTTTTTTGTTTGTTTGTTTGTTTTTTTAAGTCTGACAGGAGATTTAAGAGACACCTGAAAAAATCCAAAACAGTCAAGAGGAGAGACTGGACAGATTAACTATTAATTTGGTTTCCTAACAAAAGAACAAGGGAACACACAGTGAGACTCAGAGGCAAAAATTTGGGTAATTTGAGACTATATAGTTTCACATCATACACAGTTATCCAGTAGTTCTTACTACGGCATTAACACCGATGTTATGAAAATTATGAAACATTAATATTTATAATAAGCATATTTGAATTAATAACAATAAACATCAATCACAAAGCACAGAAACACTCCTGTTTCAAGGCACAACACAATAAACATCTACGGAAAATGTAATATAATAATCTTCTGCAGAATTTTTTTCTTAAACAATGAGAGCTGCTGTCAATAAGGGAAGGACTTTGTATTTTGACGGACAGATGCTCTGATCCACTATGGGCAATGGGGAAGACATACCAGTAGCAGTTTCTTCTGCAGGAAAAACATGTTGTAAATTCTATCTCTGTAGCTAGTGATAAGAAGTCTTATGAAGTGTGCCACACAAATGCAGAACAAAGAGCTTATAGTTTACAGTTAAGAGACAACAAAAAGATCTATAGGCAAAGCTGCAACAGAAGATAAGACAACAGTTATCAACATACTGGTTTAACTTTTTTAAAATCAAGATTTTTTTGTAGGTATTTCGAACATTTATTGAGGTCTTCCTAAATATGAGGGTCAGAATGGGAGGATGGTACTTTGACAATTTATGAAGTACAGGATGGAAGCTGTTATCATTAACCTGAGATAAAATTAGCTACATACTGCCATAAAATGGAAGACATATTTTTTTTTTTGACAAGATCTTATGCTTGCTGCTATATAAGCAGATCTTTCACTTTAGGATCCCTTTCATTCCAAGAATCCATATCAGCGACAGAGATAGTGATCATGACTACGTCACCGCTGCCTCCCATTGTTGGTCCTGTGGCAAGTATGGGGAGACAGAAAAGAGAATTTTTGCTATGAGCCATGTGTTGTTTACCTGTACTGTGGGTGGCTGATGTCAGCCAGGAGCAGCTTTAAAAAACAAAAAAAAAAACCCCTAAAATACCACCAGCAAGAAAAGAAACACTCTAATCCTATGCTCTTAAGTTTTCACCTTTATAACTGTTTCAGCTTCAAAAGCAGACAGTGATCTTGCAGGTAGTTTGGTCCACCTCTTCTTGCTACTTTCTCACCCGAAATTACTCGGTACAATATCTTCTGGTCTCAGGGTGCATCAAGGGCTGGCTGCTCCAATAGGAGAGCAGGAGACCCCAGGGCACCTATGGGGCACAGTCCCACCATATCTGAACATGGTGGGCAGAGCTGTGTGCTGGTGGCAAGGTCCATTGACAGTCCCAAGCAAGGAGAGCAATGAAACAGGTCCAAGGACCACACAGGGGTCCAGTTAAGAGCGAAAGGAGACAAGGGACAAGACAAGACAGAAGACACACTATCCGCAACATAGGTTCACGGTCCATCCAGGAAGCAAGTACATCTACCACGCCACTCAGGACAGGACTGAAGGCCCAGGCCTGAGCTCGAGGGGAGTCCCTGGACACCTGGGGAAACAGTGCACAGGTACGGGTCCACAGTGAAGCTTCTCAGGGCATTGGTGCCCTCAGGGCTGATGCTCAGCCGGTTTCTGCAACCTCTGAGCGCAAGGAAGATCTGTGCACATACAAAGGAGCAGACAGATGACGTTTCAAAGATGTGGTATCAAGCATGGTTTATATTCACACATTCTACTGTTCCCACAGGAATTTACATAAAATTACAGATCTCCAAACGCATTTTTCTCTCATGGGAATATACACAAAAATTACAGATATTCGAGAGCAGTTTTCCTACTAATTATGTAAACATATTCCCGTCAAACAGTGGGGGGGGTTGGGGGATACTTTTTTCCCCACTTCAGCTGCACTGGAGTGCTCTCCTGTAATTGCTCTTTCATCCCATACTGGCCTCTTCATACCAGTGCAATTTCCACTCAACTATATCTTAAAAGGTCTGAAGCAGCGTTGTGCCTCCAGCAATCACCAACCCAAGTGTTCTAAAACATTCTTGACAATACAGGCAATAACAGGGCATGCCCTTCTTCAACGCTCTGCTATTGTCTCTCACAGCTTCTTCAAGCAAAGGCCAGGGAAGGGGAGTCTCACCTGCAGGAGAAGGCAGTCCTGGAAGTTAGAAGGAAGAAGAACAGTGAGGAGGTGTGACACAAGCAGGGAACAGCAAACCTAAACAGAAGATAAAATCTTCTGGACCAGTTCCTTCCACACAAGCGGTGCTGGGCTTGTCTACACCGATACTCTTCTTTAAAATTTCCTCTCTTCCACTGCTGCCAGTGCCCGCGGGGGCTGCAGCGTGAAGTGTTGCTCTGTACCAGTTTCCCAGGCGCAGCCATTACACCTCTACGCCGATTGGAACGGGAGATGCCCACTTCCCTCTTGCCTGGGATTTCCTTGCTTTAAAACACTTGACAAGCATGGTGCAAAATTTAAAACCATAAATACACGCTTCTCTGCACGTTGGAGGAAAAATCCGTGCCCAAGAGTTTCATTTCACACGTTCAATTAGGCCATGAAAAAAAGTATTATGGATGCGCAAAAATAACACCTTTCTGCGATTTGCTGGGTTTTGCCACATAAAACTGCCACAATTATTACATTTTTTATTAAAAATCATACTGCTAAATTTTCTTTTTTTGTCAAACAGCTTAAAAATGTAAAAGTACACAAAGTTGTTATCAATGTTCGCCAACGGTTACAAACACTGACCTCTACCTTAACTCAACATGGCTCTGACTTCAAAGCCTGCTTAAAAATATTTAAATACCAACATTATTAAGCATAGCAGGCATGCTGAATACTCAAATGGAGCCAGCATGCTTTAAGCGAAACCCAGTCTCTGCATTTCCTCCCCCTTATTTCCCAGGCTCAGCTTACCTGTCCTCCAGAGCAGGACTTTCCTGTCACGCTGCTTCTGACAAGAGAGGGGTGGCGTTTCCCTGCTCTCTCATCCTTGGGCTACTGCTTTTTATTTCCCAATCTCTTCCCTTCTTTAACTAACAGCAATGGAGGCTAAGCACACGGCGCCTTTGTTTCGAGTCACAGGCTTGCGCCCTCACCCCAGTCGTTCTGCAGGCACCTTCGCGACTGCTGATGGGGGGAACCGAAGGCTGGTCTGAAATGGAAGCGTGGCTCTCCTGCTGCACACCTGGGGGAGGTGAAGGGAGACCCCCGCTACCACTGACTGAGCTGGGGGAGCTCAGGGGGTTCACGCCTGACTGCACCTGCTCCTGCCATTTTAGAGATTTCTCAAGATAAGCAGCATACAAGGAATCTGCAAGCATTACCTACAGAAGGACAAAACAATACAGGGCTTTTTGCGATCGTTCACAAAATTAACCATGAACAGAGCTATTGTAAAAGGCTCTGTCTCATAAGATGACAGGCAAGTGGGGGAAAAGCCTGGACTGATAAAGCCCTTCAACGGAGAACTTCTGGGATCTTTTTCACTGTGTTCGTTAGTGATCATACATCTTGATTAACAGCGAAGCAAAAACACCACATCAAGCAAATTATCTGCCATCAGCAATGGTTATAAGGAAATGCTGAACCAATGTCAAAAAGAGTTTAACTGCTTAACTATCAAATGCTTAGCATAGAAAGTAAGGCAAAACTTTCAACATCGTTTCTCAATCATCACTCAAAGGCTGCCATTAGTAACATTTGGATCTCAAGAGCGTTCAGTAGTACGTATTGCTGGCATCTGCCGGCAAAAGAAATGTTTAGTAGCCTGAAAAATGTCCAAGGGGTAAAATTGCAACAGCTCATTTAAGGTGCAGCTATCAGGCTGCACAATCACGAACACAATCCCACAGGAACAATCTTCACAAGTCTTCACAGGAATGATTTTATTTTTATTTTTTATTTAAACTCCTGCCCTTTCTATTTCTTAGGGGTCCTGGGTGCAGTTATGATACACAGACTAGTACTGATCACTGTCTTTTATGTATCTTTTTCTTCCTGGTCCTTATTGCTGTGACCCAAACACTTTTCAGTCTCTCCTGAAAACCAGAGCATGGAGAGATAAGACTGCTCACTGAGACCCTTTATTACAGACTGCTGGACTCCCAGGCATAGTCTTTTAATCAAATTACTCTTAAGGCTTATGTCAAGTAGCAAATGCATCAAATTCTTGGCTCCAACAAAAACCAAACAACTCCCTCCAATCTAGAAGACATATACTTTACAGGGTAAAACTTTCACAATTGTCTTTTACCTAGAAGCCAGAGACCTTGCACTTCTAAGTAATAATTTGCTTTTCAAAGTAGTACCCTTGAACATGATTTTCTGTAAGTGGGGAAGAAAAAGGAGGAATCTGGATATAAAGAGTCTGTGAGCACATGGGGAAATCTGTCTTCTGTGCTTACAAGTTAACCAGCACTTGGCACTAGTATTGCATTTTTCCACCACAAGTTATCTTCCCTGCCTCCAAAGTAATATATTTTAGTCCTATCTGCAAAAGGTACATAAGGTAAATCGGAGTTTAGACTTCCTTAAGCTTATTCACCAGCAAAGGACTTCTATTTACAGTCACTTTCTCCTCTCCCCTCCCAAAGTAACTCTTAGCCTCTGAGTGAGGTCATTCTCCACTAGTTTGCAATTATCTGTGGTTACATTCTGGATGCTCACTGTGAAATCTCAGAGGAGCTGGGGGATAGACAGGGGGTAAAAGCTGCATGTAAGAGACCACTCCAGCACAAGTATCTCAGATCAATTACCAATATAGATCCATTGCATTAAAAGCCTCCTGTTTCTGAACCCTTCCTAAAAGCCCCCTTGAGCACACAGTCCTACTGTACGTAACGATGGGATAATAAATTAAAAATGGTAGGAGGGAAAAGAAGAAAGGAAGAATCCTAAACATAAGGAGTTTATCTAAGCAAAGGCAAACATGTTCGAAGAAACAATCACAAACACAGTAACAGCCACAGACTCAAGCTGGAATTCAGATACAGATTTCTGGTACCTGATCTACAAATCATTGAGAAGTGTTGGCTACTACAGTTAGTCTTAACATGCCAAAGCCTTCTACAGCAAAGCCTTCCATAGCATCACCGGAAAGCTTTGAGTACTAGCTCATCTTGCAGCTGGGAGACATATTTTCTTTTGAAACTTGGAAGACATATTTTGATGAGGAAGGATAAGGCAGGAAGGGACCCCAGGACTTGCATATAGGTTCAAGGGAGTTTTCTATCATTTCACTGCAGGGTACTCTTGAGAACTTTCTTAGATCAGCCCAGAGCTGAAATCGGTTTTCCCTTCTCTCTGACATGCTTCTATCCCCTCAACACGCTGTCAAAATTACTACTTTGGCAAGAAACTTTCAACGTATCACTATAGGGTTAATTTCCTTTTACCTTCTACTATCATACTTGAGTGCAGAGTGCTCTGCTTGGCTAAAAGCTCAAAGGGCATGAATAATGTAAGAGGACTCCACTGCAAGGACCATTAATGCCTCAGAAAGCCTTCACTGGATCTCTCACCAGTTCTCACTTGCTGCATCTTTCATTTCCTTTCAATGTTACACTACCAAAGCCAAATCAAACTCAAAGCTCTCGCATCTAGCACCTCCCCACCAGCAATGCAGCCAACACACTATAGGGACTTAGGAACCAAAGGGTGGCCAGGAGGAGAGCGGTCCCTGCAGCCTCCTGGCTATGCCAACTAGCTCCTCCACCTCCTCAGCTTCTATAATTTTTGCCTTCAGCACTGAAATATTACATCCTTGGTTTAAGTAAAATCACTCCAACTGCCTTTGAGTTTAATATAAAGACCTAATAAATGCAAGAAATAGTTTTCATATTTGGAAAAAGTAAAATATTTTGCTCATAAGACTCTCATCACAGAATCTTCATGGTTGGAAAGGACCCTTTTTGCTTTCAAGGATGGCTGAAATCCAACTGAACTATTCACCTTGCAACATAACATGGACATCCACCTTACTAGATGGCCCGTGTCATATTAAGCTTGGGGAAATTTGGCAATAAAACGAGTCGTGGTCACAAGAAAACCCAGTCAGGTGCATTCACAGAGGGAAATGGTGAGTCTGAATGTTTTCTGGTGAGCCACAAACTTGATACATCACACATCATTCCAAATCAAATCAGGAAAACACAACCAGAATTACAGGAAATACTGGGATCTTGGGCAAATTGCCTTCAGTGTCTGCTCTCAGTTATGCTACCTGTAAAATACTATTGATAAACGTAACCATTAAATAAATGCAAAACATGATTAGTCCGATTCTTAAACAGAAAAAATTAGGCAGGGACTTGTTTGGTGTCATGTGTCAGATATCTGCTTCACATTACATTGCAACTATAATACAACTGCCGAACGCTGGAGAGGCTGGAAAATAGGAGCTGGAAAAGCACATTACCGGCAAATAAATTTAATATAGAAAATCCTTAGATTTGCTTATGCACAATTATGATTTGTATCCGCTTTTCCTCCATACATAAACTGAAGGAACAAAATACATAAAAACAAATTGTGAGGACTTAAGGAGGAATGTCTTAACCCAGAGCTATGAACCAAGCACTGCATGCAGAAAAAAAGTCCTCTGCACCTCAGTTTTCAGTTAGTTTGGCCAAGCCCACGTGACAGGAGTGATGCTGCAAGTAGGCACCAAAGAATAATTGAAGGGAAAGATGTGAAATCACAAGTTTTTCCCGTGGTTATAAAACAGTATTAAAAGCAAATGAAATAGGAGAGGCTTGAAGAGCACTAAAGATTCTAAGACTGGCTGGAAAGAATTACTTAAAAGTAGTTTGAAGCTGTGGTTTGAAATATTTAATATCTATGGAGGCATCTGTTCCAAACTTCGGAGGGTTAACTCAAAACTTCTGCAAGCTATATAAACTGAGTTCTGTTTTAGAAACCAACAGACAACTGTTTTGTACTAAACACTAAAAACTGTAATACAAGACATCCGTTGGAGTTACAGAATGTCCTGTAGCTCTTTGAAATGTATAAATTTGCTTTGGTCATTATGGTCATACCTAGTATGTTTTCCCAATATCACATATGATTGTGTGAAGGGCTTTGAAATGAAAGATACCATGTAAGTGCAAAACATTTTTGCAATACACTAAACTTAATTTGGACATGCTATAGTAGGATGGCTCCTTTACTGAGACGTCTGCTAGGAAACTGATTTGGCCAAATCACAGTGAGTGATAATGAGTGCTGTTTAATCAAGACAGTATTAACATAAATTTTAACTTGTGTCAAGTAGCATAATGGTAAATTGCTGAATGTTAAATAGGCGTGGAATTTTACACTCTGGTCTTTCAATAAACAAGTTCTTGAGTAAACTAAAATGTACAGTTTCTTCAATGTGCAGTCAAAAAGAGCTAGATACAACCAGAAAGAGTTGAAGTCAAGCAACGCAATACTTGAAATCATAAACTTCTTTTTCAATTTTAAAAAGCTTCAGTACTTGAATGCTCTTCATCTTTGAGCTAAATACAAGATCTTTAACAAGAAAAGTCCATCCAGATATGCTTATAATTCAAAAGTAATATGAGGTATTTTAATTAATTTCTGGCTTTTGTACACATATGACATTTCTGACTTGGGTGCTTAATCCTGAACAGCTTTTTACATTTTGTATGGATAAGTGTCAGTGGATTTCTGGCCTTAGCCCTGTAAAAATGGCTATAAACAACATGTCTTTCCATGATAACTCCAAATTATGTGGTTTCATCCATCTGCCATTGATTTTGCCAGTCAACACACGCACTTACTATTTGTCACAGAGAAATGTACAACTTCTGGCACCCTGATTCAAAACTACTAGGAACTAAAATACTGATGGTGAAGAGCCACCACACTCTGACGTCAAGCAGAAGCCTTTACTGCAAAAGCGTAACACAGTGACAGATACTGCTTTAGATATTCGTTCTTAAAGGAAGGGAAATTCCCAAATCCAATATTAATAATATGATTGACCTGTCTGAATTTTAAATTAAATGGAATTTTAAATTATTCCATGACACACTCAGTTAGTGAGTGTGTTAAGAGCAGAACAGCACTTACTATAACATTCCCTAGAACGTGCAATTCCTAAGAAAGGGACTAGGAGTAAAGGAGACAAAAAAAAATCACAGGGAACAGCTCAGTACTACAAATTATATGCCCTGCAGGAAAACATGACAATTTAGCTCTTAGGACCAGGATACTGGGGAGGAGGCAAAATAAAGCAGTTGACAAAACAATGCAATTGCATTAGGCTTGCATTAGGCACCCACATAAGAAGAGACTGCTTTCTTAACTACAGATGAAAAAAGTCAACCCTAGCAAGATATCAATATCAAACCATATGCTTCTGTTCTCAACCACCTTTAAATGATAATAAGAAGGGACTGATTATGGAAATATTTCAAATATAGAAAGTTTCTTAGTCCTGCAGGCAGCAGATGTTGAGACTGGCATATGTACTTCAGTTTGAAGGGAACTGTCTTGCTACCTATAGGAGGTACCATGCACAAGAGGTGACTTAACATTTACTTCCTATTTCAGTGGAGTGGTTAAATGCAACACTTCCCCACAATGCTAGGATGAAGGCTGTGACAGAAGAATAGGTTTCTTAATGTGACATGCAAGCGAAAAGTCTTTATGAGCAGGTGGACAGAAGAACGTACACCTGGTTTCATTCTGTGCATGAACACACGCATGAAGTGGACACGGGTCCTGCATGATTACAAAAGAACATGCAAAGGGCTAAAATGATCGTTGCTACTGTTCCAGTCCCAGGCCTTTCATGTGCAGAGCTCAGAAAGAGCCATGACTTTCAACACAATCATTTTATTAACACTAAACCCCACAATTAAGCAGGACTCGTTCCTTCCACTGTCACTTCATAATCACACTGACTCTGACAAGAGTCACACTCTCCCCATCCTATTCCTTCCACTCTTGACCTGTGCAAGCTGAAATCTCAATAGGGGACAAGAAGGCCAAGCTTTTCCACAGGTCTAATTCTCAAAGCAACAGCCACCTTGAGAGCGGAAAAAAAAGAAAGTGTGCTGTTGCTGTGGAAACAGAGCACAAAAATACGCTATTAGATCAAGTAGCTCTCGGAGGACCAAGCACACTGCTGAACAGTTACTGGAACTTCACTGGCAAGCAGGAAGGGTTCGGACAGGGAACAGAGTCAGCCTAGATGTCTCCACCATCTCCCAGATTTCAGGGGACCCGGGACAGGTTTACAAAAGTGAGTCCCTCACTACACTTGGTGCAGAAAGGTATCTTTTACGTGAAAACAATTACTATTACATGAAGGCCTGGAATAGGGAAGAGGATAAATTGCACAGCTTGCTTAAATTCTTGATAGATGTATTAATACAGAATCCAGGACGTGGTATTTAACAGCAGACTGCAGAAATGCCTGGGCCTGCCCCAAGAGTTTACAGGCCAAATTCATAAGCAATGCTGGTGAATGGTAAAGAAGAAAACTAACCTACATCCTAGTAGAGTTCTTTTGTTCCTTGCTCCCTAAGAGGTGAAAAAAAATTAAATAGAATGTGATATTAACCTGATGATTAACACAAAAAATGTCCGAATTAAGACCACATGGGCAAACTCAGTATCAGACTACTCTAACTTCTGAGTGACTTGACTTTAAAATCATCCTTGTGCATAAATTTACAGTTTTGTTTCTCTCTCCATTCCCTTTGAGATCCTCTAACTGTGTAAGCTGTTTGTACCCTGAACTAGATAAACTGTATGAGACTAATACAAATCAGTCAGAGAGAACACTGGAGTCAAAAACAGCGTTAATGAGAACACCACGTACACAAAAGTCAGCTCCAGGTTTTCAGGAAGAAAGGAATTGCCAAGCGTCAACATTAGAACTCCTTGTAATACCAAAGATCAGGTGAAACCAGCAACCAGTAGCTATTTGATACTCTAAAACACTGATTTTGCTAGGACGTTTTAAACATCAGACAGAGATGGCAGGGGAATCCAACAGATTAGAAATTTGTTTAGTTTATCAGTGCTACAATGCTATCAGACATTAATTCCCCCAACTCTGAATCTTCTACCCTTCCTTCTCATCCCTGCAAAACATCTCATATTAAAAGAAACTAGACATGGGCAAGCTAGAAGAATGATTTATTTTACAAGGGTGTTGTGAAGCTTAATTCATGTTTGTAAAGCCCTTTGTATTGTGCCTTTCATCTACTGTGGGAACCTCACAGTATTATCAATAAGGTCTTTTCTACAGTAGAAAGGCTTTGCTAAAATGGCTATACTAGCAAATCTGCCTAGTCGAGATGTGGTTTACACAGGCAAAAACGTTATTTTGCCAGAACAGCTAACAGTAGTTCCCTGAAAAAACATGCTATACTGGCAGAAGCTCAATTTTGGTGGTATCTAACTGAATATAGCATAGAATATTGTACGTCAACTAAGAGTGATTTCTACAGAATCTTAACAAAACACACTTACACTGGCAAAACCTTGAAAGGTAGCTCTGACCAACTTATTTTAGAGACTGCAAATGAAGGATGTGTATCTACTACTTTCACACACCAAGCCTCTCCGTTCATTTATTCATGCGAATGAGCTAGAAGCAACAGAGCCCTCTGTAAAGAGATCCCTTTAGCAGCAAACGCATTTGACTTTAGTATTTTATACAAAATAATTGTTGGGTTATTTTTTTCCTTTAAGTAGCAAGAAGATAATAAAGACAGTTAAGATAAAGCCTTCGTCAGATATATTCTGCCAAATAGAAAAAAACAGAATACTAACAGCACTACATGGAATGCCTAGAAACTTATGCAACTGCAAAGAACACAGCCTGTGGTACAAGAAACTAGTTCATGTGACAGTCATTTTAAACTGTGCTGTTATTTTCTACTCAAGACCCCAGTTTTCCCACACAAGTTTAAAACAACATTAAATATCCAACTGTAATTTGTCTCCTAACAAAGGCGGAGAGGCGCCATCATGCCAGGTTCCCAAACGACTACTAGCCATTTTTTTCTAGTTGTGTTTAGCCTTATCCTGAGTTGCTTAGGGTGGCAGCCTGCAGCTACCAGCAGTAGTGCGTTTACATTTTGCCCTTCAACCTTTCCGCATCTTACTAGAAGCCTGTAGCAAATTTTATCACCTCAGGGCTTGCTTACACAGGGAAAGGAAACTCATCTGTCTCACATCTCCGGCAGGCTTTTCTCCAACAGATACCTGTATTTATTTTAGAAGAGTGTCTCTCCATAACCATCTGCAGGAGCACATGATTTTTTAATATCCACAGCACCAAAGCTGTGCAGTACAGAGTAACACTTTGGCAGAGCCATATTTCAAATCTGTGGTGGGTTATAAACTGGCTAAACATTTTCCCACAAACCGACTCAGATCAGGCATGCTTGAATCTGGAATGGAGCTCAAAATCAAAGGACAGGAATTGCCATAGTTAGGGGAAATAAGCTACTTAACAATATGGAAAATTTATTTTCCATATGAAAGATGGTTTCATTACCAAAATTTAAACAGGTGTATTCAATTGCTTTCGACTGAAAAATAAAGTTAAATCCACTTTAAAGGAAAACTAAACATGAAACTCAATCTTCTCTGCCATTGAGACAAATTAGAAAAAACCTAGCTACCGTAAATTAATCATTAACCTATAATTTACCGACATAGCACTATAGAACACACAGACTGCATACCAGGACTACTTGATGTACTGTTTTGTAGCACTTAAGAATTATTTATGCGACCTCTGAAATGATAAGCATAATAATAGGCAGTAATTTATAATTGCTACGTGTTCTCTCAGTCACTGATGTACCTGTCTATATAGCATGAAGAACAGCAGTAACCTAAAAACCAGACTTGACAGTTCTGGACTAGGTTTAAAAAGAACAAGGTTCAAATGAGAGCCAAAACACAAGAAATCTTTTTGCCTACTGGCTAAGCTATAGACCAAAGCTATAGCACCAAAAGGCCGGGCTTTCTTGCTTCCAGTTAAGAAGCACTTTCTTGACATGAGAGTGTTAAAAAATGCTGGATCATGTTTCCTTTTTCCACTAGCATGTATTTTGCATGTAAGCAGCTGTTCCTAATCAATAAGAGTTAGATATTAACACTTCATACAACATGAAAATTTATGTCATGGCCTTCTTTCAAAAACTATAAAGACATTTTTCCCACTAGCTCTGTGCCATAGGCCAGACAGCACTCAATTTGCTGAATCCACAGCATAGCAATCATGAACCCCTCCATCCTCCATTGGTATCACCAGAAGGTTTGCATGAAGATCAAGGACAGAATATGGTTGTTAGACAGTACCTACATTTCTAGCTGGAAAAGTTCATTCTTGCCTTTGGGATACTCAGCAGCAAAATTTAAGGTTAACCATCTTTAAAGGCAAGGCTATCTTGCCCCATTGTTTCTTCCCATTCCATTCACTTCTCTTTTTTAGCTCCTTGACGTCCCTTCTTAACTGTCATCTGTCTTTAGCCTCTGATCACACTGACTGATCCCTCGGTTTCTTCCCAGGAAGAGAGCTCACAGGCAATTTGCAGCGTTCGGTGCATAATCTTTTTGTGTGCCCTGGGTCCTGCCAACACAAAACTGCTCCCTTGCTGAGCACGTCCTGGCAGTGAAGTTTAGCTAAAGCATTTGGAGCAAACGTCTAGGAGAAAAATATGTGGAGGCTGAGGCCAGGCTTCCCAGTGGAAGGTCACTTACTCTGAAACATCCTTCCATCACTGACAAAGATATCCCACATTTATCATTCTAAAGTTCAAGTACATTTCAAGGCCAACTTTGTTTCTGTTAAGCAAAGATGGAAGAAAAGGCATACACTCAAGCTGAGGCTTTTTTCCTCTTAGTTTTCTGGAATTTATAACTGTTCCAAACTTTCTGCAGGGGTAGGAATAAAATGTTAAGCGTAGAAACAACCATTACTCAGCAGGATCAGCTGCTACACTGAAGCACAAAGGCGCAACCACAAAAAAAAAATGCACAGTTAAATGACGAGGAGCTCACTTCTACTCAGAGACAGCTGAAGCACCCTGAACAGTATGGGAAGAATAAGGCTACATGTTTTCAGCAAACTCACACAAATAAGCCCAAGCTGTTGCTTTTGACCTTTGATGCCCTTCATGATTTGTATCCTGAACCAATCAGATCAGGAAAAAGTCTAGGACAGGTTAAAGATTTAGCCAGAAAAGAGCATTTACATCTCAATGACGAACTTCCTAGTTCTAACAGAATGGAGGTTCACTGACTTTCAGAGCATGCTAGGGCTTATGTACTCAAAATTTCTGGGGATGATGGGAGGAAGGAGAAATACTGAGGAACAAAATATTTAGGTTTTTGATGTGTAGGTTTTGGAGCTCTCAAATCATCTGTACAGATAAAGTTTAGAATTAGACCTAACTACACCTAAAGACATGTATTGTAAAGGAGCAACACAATTTGAAGAACTGAAGCTGTAATAATTTTGCACAAAGGGCTGCAGTACAATCAAAATCCAGAATTTCTTGCATATTACGTATCATTTAAAAAGTGAACCCTAAGTACACAAAAATTTTTGCAGTAAAAAAGGCAAACAGAAAAAGCAGAACTCGGGGAAATCAATCATCCTGTCTATGAATCCATTTGTGCACACTATTTCTTTGAACGTAAAACACAGGCTTCAAATACAGCTGCACCTATTTCAAAATTCGCATCTTCATCACCTAACTATAAAAGCAGCATAACAGTCTCTGCTTACACACAAGGTATCTGTGACAAACCATCAGTCCTAATTGAGGAAAATACATTATAGACACAATGTTTGGATAATTAACTGCCTTTTGGCCTCCAAGAAACAGCACTGAAATTCCAAATTGTCCTCATTTTAACATATGTCTGTATTTTAACATAATGAACGTACTTGGATGCAGTTTTATCACTTCCTTCACAAAGGAAAAGAGCAGTCACTTTTCAGCTCAATATGGGTCTGAAAAATGTTACCTTAAGACTGAACACGCAAGACACTTTAAATGCAGGTGTTTCCTCCACCAAAATGTTAACACTTTTAACACTGCTTTTCTGCAAACATTTTATTTATAAACAATTCTTTTTCTTGACAGAGCTGTAAAGCAAACAGCTGAAGATCAAAATTGCACGATGCGTGTTGAATTTCTCCCCACTTTCCAGAGGATGTGTCAGAGCTGGTGTCTTGCACAGAAGTACAGAAGAGTACCTCTAAACCAGCAGACAGATCCACTATACGAAAATCTGTAATGTGATCTTATAATAGCTGATCCTAAATTTGAAAAGGTGAAGGAGAACAATCAATGCTGGATAAGTTTCATATAATCATCTGAATGGCTCTATTGTCTCTTTCGTCATGCTAAAGTTTGCTTTGTTGTTGTTTTCATCTTTCCTTTTAAAATAGCCTCCTGCAGCTCTAAGCTAAGGATCTTCCTGGAGCTTCTATGCGACAGCTGCAGTATCTTAGCCATCTGTTTAATTTATATTTGCTAATGCAGCTCCTGCTGTTTTCAACTGACAGCTTTTTTCTCTCTTATTACCCCCACACGGGAAATCATTGCACTTGCCAAAGTTTCTCTGTAGTCTCAGATGTCAAATCAAGTCTGGTGACAAAAGGTGATGAATGAGGCTCCTATGCACCTCCCTTTTGTTTTGTTAAAATTATGAAAATCTGTAAGGGGTTTTTATGTTATTTCTTTAAAGAACAATTATAAACAAAAAGAAAGGAAGGAGTACAGAAACAAAGAGGGAGATAATAAAGGGAAATCATACCCCGTCCCTCTCAACATGGCACTTCTGTGGGAAGGTTGAGGCTGGAGGATCTCCAAGATACTCTCAAAAAGCAGAATATCCATTCCATATCCCTTCACTAACGCCATGATTCAACCTCTTCAGTCATCTATGCCCACCTACCAAGCTCAGGGTTTGGCTGACTACTGGCTTTCCCTTGCAACCAACATGCCTCCTAACTTTTCTGGAGTGCTCTGGATCGCAGAAGTATTCACAATTCAATGGGAAGTGATGGAGCCGCAAGGTCCATGTGTCAAAATGCCAGTAGTTAGTGCCATCCTGTAAAGCCTCCTGCAAGAAGGTGCAGGCCCTGCAATCTGTGCTATTAAGAGACATGATAAAAACACAAACTGGTTCCTGAAACAGCAGTCAGCCTTATACAGCAAGCACAGATGTCACTGTCCCTGTAACTCCCCTTACAGCATGATAACAAGAAGATTTAAAGAGTCTATCCCTGCTGAAAGGCAACATCAGCTTTAACACAAAACTTCGAAACTTAACTTAAATACCCCTGTCCTTCTTAAAACCGTATCAACTGAATCACAGTGAGATCTGCAATATCTGTCCCAGGCGATGCAACACTCCTATGTTATAAGGACCACATTTCAGTGACTAGCCCCAGCCCAGAAACAGGTAGACACATCAAACACAAAGAGCTGCACACAAACCAAACCCAGAAGCATGATCACCCTTCCATTCTAAATACCCCCTTTCAAAACAACTTTATCAACTGGAGAGGCACACAGAAACATGAAATAGGCACTTCCCAAAGGGCTAGAAGATGCGTGCTTTCTGGTGCCAGAGAGAGCCCAGCACAGCAGCTGATAAGCAGCTAGCAGGGATGCACGTTTGAGGGAATACTTGGGAGACAAGTCATAATCTCTTATTACCACAGTTCCCAAAAGATGATGATGAGAAATTAACTCTATTGTTCTGACACTCTAGAGTTGGCTCCAGCTCCTAAACATCAAAGCAACCCATAGGATGGAACTTGTGACAACTCCCTATCTTGTGCACAATCATCCCACCAAGCTCTGGAGGATAAAGTCACTTGAAGCAAAACGAACATTTTTGCTTTTGAAAGTACAGCAAACTAGTGCCAAAAATAACTACTTGTGCACTCTGGAGAAGGTTACTGCGTCATCTTCATATCCCCGCTCCTTGAATAATTGAGGTACAAAAAGTTGATCTTTGAAGAGCATATTGGACAAAACAAAAAAGCTAAAAAGAATAACCTAGAATACCCTTAGATCTAATACACTAATAGCTACACCATACATGAGGACATTACATCCTGTCCTAGCCAGGAGATTTTGTCCAAGAGCCAGACAAGTCACCTCTTAATTTTCACTCTCCATCTCGGTCTTTCTGTCCACAAATATATGTTCATGTTGACGTACTTAACTATAGTACTATTATACGGTGCTATAGGCTAAAAACCCAACACAGATTCTAACACTTTTATAGCTCAGTGCTAATACCAAGGGGGCGGGGGAAATCACCTCAAGGAGTACACAGGCCTGAAAACCTCAAGAGTTACTACTCAGCTTCAGTTGATTACTTGTACTTTATGGCATTTCATAAGTAACACAATCAAGAAAGCATAAAGTATTAAAATATAATAATGTAGATATAGATTAATGTCCCAAGTCACCACAGATTTGTTTCTTATGACTTTCATCAACATATTGAAACAAAGGCCCACAAAACATGACTCCCAGTGTTTCTGTCTACCATGCTACCCAGGCCAAAATTATCCTTTATATCAATTCTTCCTTACCTCAAGAAGCGTTTGTGCAGCCTGAGAAAGAGCTGTGTTGTACCAGATGCAGACTGAGTGAAAACACCATGAACCTGGGGAGAGAAAAGTTTTGTATAAATACATGTACCTGACAGTGTAAGGCAGTAATGCTTTCCAAACTGCAAACGTTCTCCAGCCAGGGTGTCTGATTCACTTCAGTACCTGAACCACTGCAAGTTTTCAGCTCAGGAAATTAAAGTAGTGGTGATTTTAGTGATTCCTTCAGCCAGGAACGGGAATAACTGAACTGATTAGAAGTTACCCAAAGTTGCAAATAGAATAAAAAGATTAAAGAAGAACTGCCAAGTTAGGCATACTGGTCTTATCTTTTTCAGCCAGATTTTTTTGTTTTCCTCCATCCTCCTGGGTAAATAAGAATTATCGAGTGTTGCTTTGACTAGCCTCTGGTCAAAAGCTTCTGAAGGAAAGAGGAGGCTCAGCCATGTGCTGTTGCTCAGTCAGTTACGCATTATTGTACCTGTTCAGCAGAAAGGCTAAACCAAGGACCAGGAAGTCCACAGGATTCCAACTGAAAGGAGCAAACCAGTGCACAGCAAGGTGCTCTTTGAGGTGAGCAAAGATGCCTTGCACAACACGACAGGACATTACTGAAGACACGGCATAACTAATGTTGCAAAACCAGATGCAGGAAACAAACACTTCAGTGTAAGATGGCAACAGATTTTACAACTAACAAACCGGGTTAATTTCTTCTCTGTAGACTACCACAGCCCAAGGACAGAAGAACACTTTTCTACCCCTTAGGGGCAAATGCCAAGTAAGTGTCAGCATTCTTTCCTGTGTGAGGTTACATTATGGTAAGTAGTGTCTCCACACACACCTTCTTTTTGGACACCTTTTCACAATTTGACAACTTAATATGTAAGGGGGAAAAACTTGACACTTTTTACCATAAGAAAATTTGCTTGCTTTTTTTTTTTTTTAATAAAATACCTCTACTATACAACTTCTTAGCATGTGCAAACCACACAGGCCAACAGGCTTTCCTGGAACCGGAAAATAAAAAAGCACCTTTGCTGTTCATACTACAGAGATAAAAGATACCTCAATCTGAGTACGTTTGTTTTAGGAAGAAAGCCATTATTCAAGGGTAGATGGATTTAGCAGCAGAGTCAGGTACAGGATTATCTGCCCTCTCAATCTTTTCCATAAATGTTCTGAACATTGAGCATCCCAGGAGAAAACATCTGAACTAAACACTTTATTCTTAGCTTGATCAGACAGCACTTGATATAGCCTTCAACCAAGCATCAACAAATGAAGTCAGCTTTCCATTGCCCAGGATAAGGGGGGATGGGAATAGCCAGACAAGGGGAAAATGCCGAGCACAGAAACCCTGCTGCACAGAGGCAAAAGCCCAGCATGTCTGCATGGTGCTTTGCAGTGCTCCATGTTCTGGGAATACTCTTAGCTGGAGTACAGAGGCAGCCCCATAAGAAACTCCATCTGACAAATCTCTCAAAGCAGAAGGGATCACAGTAGGTGTAATACGTTACTCTTTCACCAGTTACCCCTCCTGAACTGCTGCTATCATCAGCCCCATGGCTCTAAGTCTTGCAGAGCTAGAGCTTCAGCCCAAATCTGCAAGTTGTGGATCCCAGCTGGTTCCTGAATGCTCCTCCAGCTCCTCCAAAGCTGGCTTCCCAGCGCCCCAACTTCCAGGAGTACAAAGCAGAGACATCAGCAATGGCTCTGAACAAAGCTGGCAAAGGCTCAGCAGGTGAATTAGCTTGGGGTCTGAACTATGCAAAAACCTATGTACTACTTTCAGGTCTGAGTCTTGGATTTCTGTATGGATAACTTGTTACCTGAATAATCTACTCATAGAAAAGAAAACATTAGCTGTAAAAATTAAACAGAAGAAAGGCCAATTTTAGTGCCTACACTGTAATTCAGAGGTCAAAAATTAACCTATCCTACTTACAAATGCTATTTGCAACATCCCCCACACAGGGTTTGAAATCCTGTCCTCTGAAGTTTTGCCTGTGTGTATTCCTCTTCACTTCACAGCATCCTCATGCATTCCCCAAGAGCCACTTCTGCAAAAAGTATAAAGACGATACTCTCCAGGAAATCAGACTTGACTCTCTAGGCTGTCCAACATACGCAAGTAATATACTTAGTTAGACAAGACTGTCCATACGAACACAGCACTTCAAAACCAAACCGTTACTGACCGCAATACTCACCACCCTCAAACTTAACTCTGAGCTCCAACAAATAGGCCATAGCCTGCCCCAAAAAGGCTAATGCTAGTTTACTTTAAGCACAGAGGCAACAGCTTTCAACAAATTTCAAAGAATTTAAAAGTTTTACCTTCCAGAAAACCAAGGTTTGTTGTTCATCTGCACTTTAGGTGCCTAGATTTAAAATGAAAAGGCAAGTACAGCTGCTCACAGCTGATAAGGCCTCCTGCTACTGGCATCTATTTATATCCATGATCCAGAGTAACAAACCCACGTACTTTAAACAACTGAAGCAACTGATAGATAAAATATGGAAATGGGAAGATGGAACTAGAAGGCATCTCCTATGCTATATAAATCCCTTCCACATAAATCAAGAAAAAGCACATTCGGGTGAAGGTAATAAAAGATCCATACTGTCTCTGATGATCAACTGCCAAAGCAGAGAATCTCAAAAACAATTTCCAAGTCAGTACATGATGGCGACTCCTGACAGCATCTTGTTGGCTCCCATCTGAACACTGGGGCCAGCAACCTCTGCCAAGCCAGTTATGTCTTTTGACTGGCGTCACCAACGCGCTGTGTTGTGTACAGGCAACTTCTGCCACTCAGGAGCGGAGGCATCGCAGAATGACGTATGGGAGCGTGGATTTAGTGTTTGGTTTAACCTCATGCAACGCCTGATTTGTGGGTTTACAAGGCATAGATGGAAAGACAAGCTGAAGTCTCAGGAAATAAAGAAGTAGTCGGTCCTATGGGTCCTAGGCCTAAGAGAGAGAGCAAATATGAAAGAAGACAACGGAGGAGGATGGAACACAAGTATGCTTCCACCTATGGCCATGATAGCTTGGCCCAGAGCTGGTATTACTCCTACAGACAATGCTAAGTCCAACTGAGTCTGAAAACCCCTGCATAAGAGGACATCACAACTCATACATACACACTTATTATGCTGCATTGAGATATTGCTTATAGGAGAAGAAACTGCAGTTTGTCCTGTACTCATCTGCAACATATTGCTCAGTGGGTTATCCAAAGACATATTACAGAGGAGGGTTAAGAGCTTCAGGGTACAGTTCCACAAGGAGCATAAACCAATATGTCAGCGGCTACCAGCAAAAAAACCGGACCCACATCCCTCGCTATTCACAGCACACTGATCCAAATAACTAATCCACCAAAAAATTATTATCAGTGGGTCAGATTTATGAGCTGATCGAATGCACCCTGCAGCTGCTTGATTGCAGGAACTGAAGCAAGACAGAAATGCCACGACTGTGGCAGATGAGATCAACACTGACCTTTCCGGGAGAAGCACGGTCTGAGATCACCTTTCACAGAACAGTTATCTGTATTGTACAGGCTAGAGGGGAAGGCAGGGGATATAGAGGCTGGCTCGAGAATGGCCTGGTCCATTAGACCACGTTTTTGTGTGTGTGTGTGTGAAGTTCTAAATCTCAATAATCACTATGCAACTGAGACACTGGTTATTTCCATCTAGGCTTTTAAACTGTAAAATGTTAACAAACTTTGCATATATTCTAGGATTCAAAACCCCACACAAGAGTGAAATGCAAGCAGCATTTTCAAAAGCTCTCCCTAGTGTGCCCTCCTGTTTATTCTACGGTGTCTCTCTGCTGCAAAAAATTTTAACTTTTATTTAAAACAGAAGCAAATGCCACTCTCAAATATCCCTTCCCCTGCTTCTCTTTTTCCTCTACTGATAGAATAAAAATCCAGTATCACAGCTGGGGAAGAGCAATACAGAGCCAACAAAAGATAATCAGACCGGGTTGGGAGGGATGTATTGGTATAGAGCGCTACAGCTCTGGAACAGGACAAAAGGAGAGGATTTCACAGGGACAAATCTGAAATAGCCAGCAGCTGGCCTTGAGGCATACACCACACAAATCCATCCAACTACAAGGGACATCCCTCATGTTGCACCCAACTTTGACTCCGTCCCACACTAGTTCATTATTCCTAGTCTTTATAGTAAAATTGACATCAAACACCTATTCAGAAATTGAAGGTTAGAGGGAACAGTATTTAAATTAGAGATTAATCCCACTTTTTCTCATGCCTCCTGCACTATATGTTATTTCACAATATTTCCATTTTGATTCCATGTTCCAAATTCGGGTTATGGCAAAACAACAGGAACTTCAGTTGCTATGCCTAATGTAAAATAAAATAAATAAAAAGTCTCAGCTCTGAGAATCCAACGCTCTACATCTATAGATAACGCAAGCACCTACTATGTGCATGATGTTTAGGCACAAAAAATCAGACAGACAATCAGTCTCACAGGCTGACCAAGGTAATTTTAAGTATACAGCATGCCAGACGCAACAGAGTGACTTGGACAGGGATTACAGGCAAAAGCTAACGCACGGTACCTGAAATTGTCACATTTTTTCCAGTCAAATCCTCACAAGTATTTGGCAATTATTCAAATCTCCCCATCCCCCATGAGCAGTAATACTGCACATCTGAGTCTTCTAACTAGCAGCCACGCGGTTTATGGAGCAGCCGCTCTGCCAGGTGAGGGAAAATGATTGCCTGTTGTGCTGACCTAGCACAGAAACATATTTTGTCTTAGCTGGAAATTGTTCTTACACAACCAGTGCTTTCAATACACTGGAAAATAGCTTAGATACCTGATATCATAGATTTTAATATACTGACTGTGGATATGGCCATCAAAATCCCCACTGCCTCTCATTCCTCACACACTTAATACGTTGATTTAATTATACGCCTGTAATTCAGTTTACATTTTACAGGAGGCAAAAGGTAAGAGAGATTCCAGTAAATGACACTTGAGATAAGAGAATGAGCAACTGGAGAGCATGATGCTCATTCTTTGCATATAGACCAGCCTATAATAAAGGGCTTAAAAATTCACTTGACCAGAGCAGGTAGGAAGCCTTGGCAAAAGCTAAACTAAAATTAATTTTCCAAAGTACAAATCAGTGAAGAGCTGTCTTCGTAAATCCATAGACAGACAGCCTCAGTCTGCTGCTGTGCTCGAGGCTTTTTCCCCAGCTGCAGTGAACAAACCTTTGCCGGTCCTCACTGACTGGGGCACCAGGCAGCAGGGACAGGAGCAGAGATGAAGCAAACCAGTTCCATCAGTTCCATCCTGCACCACCTGGGAAAGCTCTGAATGGAAACCCAGGCACTGATCGCAGAGGAAAAGGTGAAGTAAAACATCTAGCAAACAGAAGGAGGTTTAGAGATGGATCTTCCTCCAGCTGCCTGGAAGTAAAAAGCAGCCAGGAGGCTTTAGGGCCAGATAAGAAAATGACAAGCTCTGGCTACAGTTCAAATGTGAAAGGAGGAGGGTAAAATGATGGTAGCAGAAGAAAAGCAGAGCAGGGAAAGACTACAGGGAGGAACCAGCACATTTATGGAAGAGGTAAGCTGTAAAAAGAAAGGGCCAGACAGACAGAAGTCCCATGTAACACAGAAAATACGGAAAACAATTTAGATACCCTAATAGACACACTAAGGGACAACTTGAATGAAATAGGAATAAAAGACAAAACCGAGGGATTACAAATCATAATCAAATGAAGAAAAGTCAAATTATCCAGCATATTTTCTAGTCTTAGTGCAACAATTAATTAGATCAATATTCTTCTGCAGAATTAGTAACTTCTCTATGTGATCAAGCACTCTTTGTCAAAGACAGACAAGACAGACAACAAGAAAGTTAGAATAATACATTTGACAGATCTATTTTACTTCCCTTCAAACCAGCTGTAGCATTAATTAAGATGTCATTTAAATATATTAAACAAGAAAGTTAGCTAGCAATGTGTTCCATGGGCTTAATCAGCAATACAGAATTACTCCATTCCTGTATGCCACAGCAGGCACATTAGTTAAGGTGCTCTTCAGCCCCCCTAGTTGCTGGATACAGTATCATTATCTGCTGATGTTCCTCATGCTGTCAATTTTTGTCCAAAAATACCATTTACGCATAACATTACTTCCTAGGCTCAAAGATACCAGGCAGAGGGGCACAACAGACTGCCCGCATCCAAGGTCTCCTATGCTATTTGACAGACGCCTCAGGATCGGTGATGCTTTATCGCCACAGAGGCTGTGGAAGCCTGAACAAATTCACTGATGGGAAATCACTGAGTGTGATGGCAGGGGACAATGCTGCCACTCTGGAATTCCTTCATTTTGCTCCATTTTTAAACCCAACTTATTTTTGAGGCTTAGGGAAGATGTTTCAGAAAGACCACAGATTCAGAAAGCTTGTATTTGAATAAATAGTTGAAGTTGACATTAAATCACATAACATTTGGGTGTTTGCATTTTGCTTTTAGTGTTTGTACTTCGTACAAGATAAAGAACAGGTCTCAGGTGTGGCAGGCTACTGGAGAATTCAGAAAGAGTGAACTCAAGAAACAAAGAAAGAACGAATATGAGAACTAGACTCTACAATCAAAACCTAAGGGAAAGGGCAAAATCTTCAGGATTTCCATAGCTGGGGAATTCACGGCATTTTGCCTTTCTAGAAAAATAAAAACAGTAGTATACTAATAAACCATGTCAGCAGCAGTCAACCTTCAGAATAGCAGAAAAAACACTGTAAGAGAACAGTATGTACCAGGAAGGATCACTGGATTATAGAAGCCACCACCGAAGCACCAATTTCTGAAGCCAGGAGGTATTTCTAGGCATAATAAGGAAAAAAAAGTCAGCTTTCGTGGTTGATAGTACTGAACACAGTATATTCATTAAAATCTTGGAACTCATTAAACATCTGAGTGACACTTTATAGAGGAGCAGTTACAAAATTGGTATTTTGCAACTCTGAATCTAAAATGAGTGGGACATTAAAAAATTTTCCAAGAATAATTTAACCAAAGACCAGATGGAATGAAACAGAGAAGCTATCAGAGTTGTCCAAATAATAGAATTTATTGTTGTTGTTGTTAAGTTCAGTCCAGTTCTCATTAGGGAAAAACATAAAAACAAAAAAACCCCAACAACCCAAATCAAGTAAAGGTCAATCTTGGTGGGGGAAAGAGAAGGAGGAATCTCAGACAGCAAAGTGAATCTAAATATATCCATGTTGAAAACGAAGATCTTTTTTCAGAAGTTGAAACATGTCAGAAATACCCAGAAAACCTTTTGACAACCACTAAGTTATTAGCATAACAATCCTCACAAACAGAGTGGGAGAGAAAGATTGGAGATTTCATCTCATACAAACTCACAAGCAGGTAGGAGTATAGTTTTTTCATAGAGAAGGCAGTATCTAAATGAGAAAACCCCAGCAGGTTAACAGAATAAACGGAAATACACATGCAAGCCTTGATGCTGGTGCTGTTTCAGCTTACTCAAAATCACCATGTTAAAACAGATGCTTACCCTTTCCCCTATCCCTTACGAATGTAACATGAAGCTCAGTGCCTATGAAGAAGTTAATCCCAAACTACAGTATCATTCTGTGTCCCAATGGACTTCCCCCCTTTTTTCCTCCTCATATCACTTTCTCTCAACTCCATCTGACATGGGTGATGCATTTATGGTATAGAGAAGCTGCTTCAGTGGTGTGTTTTTGAAAATCTAAGTTTTTTGCAGTACTCCAGCCAACCAGATTCAAACCAGGAAATCAACGTCCTGCACATTATCTCGTATGATTAAAAGTCACAGGTAATCAGGTCGCTATGCATGCATCCCTCTAAGGAGAGAGGCAAAAATACTACTAAAATCTTTACAATAAACTAATTAAAGAATGGGATGGTATATTCATACATATTTCATATACATATATCTATTTTTATTTTGTATGTATTGACACGCACACATGCCTCTCTGACGCAGGAATTAAAAATTCCCTTTTAACATACCAGTGGCTGAAGAGCTAACATATTAGTATTTTGGAAGTGGCTTGCAGAACAGGAAAAGCAACAACACAGTAGGAAAATTCCATCAGGGAGACAACAATCCAACAACAAACAGGACATAAAGCATCAAACGGAAAGTGAACTCTTGAAGAGTAAGACAGATGCAAAAGCTGTTGGTGGTAGTGTGGAAAGATGTATTTGTTTAGCAAGCTTAGGAACATACAGGAGGTGTGGAAGTATTTATCAGTGCAATGCTCCGAAAAGACATACTGAAAGGAAGAGCTCCCAATCGGTTATCAAGCACAGCTCTTCAAAAGCATCCAGAACAAATTTCCAGATATGACCTTAAACAAATCGAAATGCCAGGTGCTAAAGTATACCACCAGCATTCATTTCTATACTGGTACAGTCCTGACACAGCAAGGTTTAGCAGAAAGCTCACAAAAATACTTCCCCTCTCCCAACAAGTATATGTTCATGGAATACTTCTAGTTGGAAAAAAATGTCTGAACTTAAATTCTAAAGCCATAAAATTTACTAACCATTACTTCCAGAAGCGAAATCCACACACCTACCAAACAATGCCAGGTACTCACTTCTCCCAAAATCTATTCAGCGGTCATCAGTCACAACACCTCCAGTAAAAAGGACAAGCTCAAGCCTTTCAGCATAAGCTGAAAATTCTTCTGATCCCCTCTAAAATCATAGTTATCTTGCATGAAAAGTAATAAATCACAACAAAGAAATATTTTCTGTGTAATTTTAGAGTGCTATTGTTTTGATTTTTCTGCTTTGTAGCTCCATTTCATGCACTTCAGCAGTATCCCCAACATCACGTTTCAACCCTAGGCCTATCGAGATCCACGATTCCACTTATTTGTTACTAAAAGGTACCTTATTCAGAAAGCTGTTCTGACACTGCACTAGTAATACCGTGCATAGGCAACCAGTGCATACGGGGACTGTTAGAATCCCACTAAACACAGACTCTCCTGCTAACTTCAGCATTGCAGCCAGGAAACCAGGCAAGCCAGACTGCAGCAAAGAAATTCCACTTCGAGTGACACGGCACTAAGATGAAGCCTAAAAGAAGTATATACAATAAAACCAGCTTCTGCTAGAGCATGCACTGTAATCATTCATTCCTTACCTTTCCCTTTGCATTGCAGAGGTTACATCACCCCTTGAAACACAGTGATAAGCAGGAGCAAGTCTCATACAGGAATCTTTCTTTCCCTGGGTGCTTTGGGGAAGCGGGAGCGTTCACTCAAGTGAGCATTCATGCCTCAGCCAGCTTGAGGACAAGGCTCTGCACCGAAGTCCTTAAGACCTTCTCACGGCTGCTGATTTCATCCACGGAACTGAAAGAGCATCTCAGCAGGACACTGCCAGCCTCCTTTTCAGCTCCCTCTCGCTGACTGCCAGTCTCTGGCAAGTGAAATGTCAAGAACCAGGCAGGGGCGGTGTTTGGAGAAGGAGGGATAAGAGATTCTCACCATCCATCAACCTCAAAACCTATTCAGCGGACAACTTGAATGGAACTGGCATTTCATTCTCCATGGTAACAAGAGATGGAAGGAGGTTGGAAAAAGAGAGGAGAGAGAGAGAGAGAGAACAGACCCGGGAATATCTGATGTTGAAGAAGCAGGGAAAGTTGTAAACTTTGCAACTTCTCTTTGCTGTGCAAGTTGCATGTAGAAAAGGGAAAAGCCCTTTCCTTGCCTGCACAGTCCCCAAGACAAGCTGTCCCACAGCCACGATGGGGTGCCCTTTCTGTGAGCAGCGTATTGATGCGAGGGGAGGAAATCCCTTATTCTGCACCAGTCCTCCCCAAGGGAAAGACAAATGCCTCTCGAACACTGGGAATTAGGGAAAGCTGCAGATTATTGCCCCACAGAAAACAGAACTGCCTGAAAGGGAAAAGAAAGACACTGTCGTTCCCTGTACAGCACTTCATGTCTACAGATCGAAGCCACTGATGCCGACTCGGTCTGTGTGCCAGCACTGACCACAAACTGGAGCGGAGAATTAGCATTAGCCCCTTCTCCTGCTTTGCACCTCGGGTGGAAGTAAATGTTTGTTACTTCTATTATGCTGAAACATACAGACAGGAGAGAATCACACAGAGAAACGCAGTATTTCTTTTTTTCCAAGGCACACCAAAATGAAGCACGGAAGCAGCCAGACTTAAAATTCGGGCAGCACCTTTGCTGAGCTCACAGGAGCTCTGGGTAAGTCAGTTCTTATTAACATTTCAGGCCTGGCCATCTTCTGAACTTTTTTTCTGCTATTTTACATTCATAACTTGAGCTGTCACAGCCAGAATGTGCACAACAGGGAAATTACATTTGGATTCATGCACGTTTGTGTTCCAAGCTGGCCCCATGCAGCTCCTGAAAGAGTCTCTGGCTAAAGCACTTATGCAAGATAACCAAACAAAAGACTGAAAAGCTCTGCAAATCCTGGCTGCTGCCGCTGCCATCTTATTTCTTTCTCAATTCTTTACACAGATTCTTTCCTGAAGGACACATTTAAATCTCCCTCCCCCACCCAAACCCACCACCTCTCAATTCTGAGTTTGTTCTCACTTTTGTATTGCATACAGGACATGCTGTTGCACGGTACTTTTTTTTATAGCCTTATATATACAGTGAGCTTTTAGTTAAAGGCGCAGAGCTGTTTTGAGTTCTCACAGTAGTCCTCATGTATCAGCAAATATATTTAAAAATCACAGTTTTTTTAACAACTATCTCTTTTTCTTCATTGTTACCATTGAATTTTGGACATTTGGCTTTCAGTTTCTTACCTAAGTCTTTATTTACCATTCATGACATTGCAACCCATAAGGCATGTTAATACCCGCCCCTGTCCACTGAACTTCAGCCTTTATCCACCACCAACCATTTCAAAGCTGTGTAGATACATTCTTGCTTTTGAAAAATACTTTCCTCCTCTGACAAAAATGTGTTTGATTTTCTCCCGTGTCTTCCAAGACCATAAATCTTCAAGAAACGAAAAGGGAAACTCAAAGGGAACAATACTGCAGTTACAGTCACTTCACTTCTGTGGCCACTTCCTATTGCTTTTCAACTCATCTTTCCAAGACAGCCTTTTCCTTAGTTAAAGGGGGGCATATTTACCTTTTGAAAGGTACTTAAGGTACATTTGGGTTAGAAGTACTTTCCTTATTTCCTGAAGAATTCAGTGAGAAAAAGATAAATGAGACTATTCCATTCTCTCCCTCCCAGCCAAAACCAACTAGGAGTGACACACATCAGCTGTAAGATGTCAGTCTCCTACAAGTCTAAATAAGCAACTAAATGCTGTTAAATGCGTCTGCACAATCAGATGAATTCGGTTCTTTTCACTTACTTGTGAAGATATTTCAGAATTCCAAGGAGATATTTCCATCCCTTTTAAAATTTATTCTACCCACATCTATTAAGATGAAGATATTTAACAGAAAAAGCTTTTTATGTTCCTTTCATAGAACAATCTTAGAGTACTTTGTTATTTTGCTTTGTTATGGGAGCATAAAAAGGAAAGAAGGTATTTTTGCCACTTGTCACAAAGCAGGATCATCTTCTCTGCACTTGCTGTTCACTGAGTTTCACCTTGATCCTCTTGAAGGTTTGAAAGCACTGCTGTTTATCTGTAGCTCAGGGAAGGGATTTTCTTTCTCTCTGAAGTTAGATTCTAACGTACTTCAAAGACTTGCCGTCTACTAACATCATCCACTTGTCTTCCTGTGATCCAGAAACTATACCCATAGAAATGGAGAGCTTTCCCAAATCTGTTCTAGCAGCATGCTTTGGGCAAGGGGGAAGACACTGACAATGTTACCAATATTCAGAAATGTGCCAAAAAGCACTGCAAGAGCAGAGAGCTGTACCAACCGTACTGTCCTACTGTGTGTTTTCCTACAGCCACCAGAAAGTCAACGTGGATGTGTCTCACCAAAGAGATACGCATTTTGGAAACAAATCTACTATGAATTGGCTAAAGCTAGCATCTCAAAAGGCACCCTACTGAGAGGTACTGAAGTGAGAAGCATGCCCACACAGAAACAAGGTCCTATCCAGCTTCCCAAAACAGAAGAATAAACAGTACAGCACAGCCAACATTCAAAGGCCTGCCCACCATGTGTGCCTGCCATGCAATAATAAAAGCTGGAATACAGCAATAGCTTCAGGCTGGCTGAAAAAGAAACTGACTTTGGTTCCGATCGAGCTTGGTGGTCTCCACGCAGCTCTCATGTTACAAAAGCTGCCATCTCAGCTGGCAGCACTTCTACAGAGAAGTGAACCAGTGGTGAACCCGAACCAGTGGTGAACCTCACCAGTGGGACGGCACTGGCAGTGGCACGTCACAGCATCCTATATTGCACCTGCTCGGGGAACAAACAGAACTTCTGCTACCACAGCTGTGAACCCAGAACTAAATTCACTTTTTTCAAGTAGATGCCTGCTCTGAAAACCTTGTCATGCCTACCAAGAAAATTAACACATGAAGTACGCTTTAACCGTGCTATGATTTAACAGTAGAACGCTTTACTACAGCTATTCCCTGATGTACCACATTAAAATAGGGAAATGAGCAATCCTGTTCTATGTTACGAGAAGAAAATAAATACATTAAAACTCAGCAAATACGCCATGTTTTGAGTTAGGTATCCATCCACCGACCAACACAGTTGAGACTGAGCCAGAATTTAGAGTGTCCAAGAGAAGATGTCTTGAAAGGTGTTTTAATACAAGAGAGAAAGATATCCCAGCCCTAGACTGACTCGCTTGACACATGAAAATGGCGGAGACCAAGTACTCTCCTGTTCTGGCTCACAAACTTGAGGGAAGCTCAGTCAATCAGATACTCCATATCCACAGAGACTGATACGATGCCTTAAATTAACACAACAGCAAAAAACCCTAGCTAAAAGCCAGAACAGCGGAGAGACTGGCAGGGCAGCCACACCTGACACTTACACGAGTCACTGTTCAACAAGATGCTTTTCTGGTCCTCAGCGCCCTCTTATTTCACATAAACCAGAACCCTTCAGCCCCAGAATAATGACACCAGAGAAGGAAAGAGGGCATTTATCAAGTTGACAGGGCAAAAGACTCAAGTCCAGCAATCTCCACCCAGGCCAACAGCTACTCCACTGAATACCATGGGCAAAAACAGGCAACGTCTCAGGCTTCTACACCTCTGAAGCTTCAATTCAGATTTATTTTTTTAAAAAAGGAATTTTTACATCTGGGATTAAACAGCACATTAATTTATCATCACCATCTGAGGAATAAACGCTCGTTTTGATTTCAGGGCAGAAATCACTCACCATCACAGAAATAATTTATGCAGCTGTTAGGTTAACAGCTCTGCAGATCCTGTCAATGTCAGAAGTTCATCTGCTGCAGGAAATGAACATTTATTTTTTGGTTTATGTTCCCAATTTCATCCCAGCTAAACAAAAGACAATTTCTAATAAACATGGCAAAAGAACCACAAATTTACTCCTATGAGCATCATGGAATAAAACTCGTATTTTACCTGGCTGAAAGGCCTAAGTGAGAAAGAACAAGCAAAAAAGGTAGATATTCAATCATAAAGATTCAGAGGACAAAACAGTAAAAATGCTACACATGAATCTTTCAAAGCACACATTAAAATGGTTTCTGGGAATAAAACAGACTAAAAACATGATTAGAAAGCACACAAAAATCTTCCAAGAAGTCCAGACCTCAAGAAATTCTGAGGACACCATTCTGGAAACCCAAAGCATCTTGATTTAAATTGACAACCATGGCTGAAACATCTCTGAGCTCTTCTCAATATAAGTCATTTCAAGGTGGCAATGAATATGGCCAGAGAGTACACAGACTGAGTTGACCTGATGACACAACACCTGTGTCATCAGTAAAAGAACATACCGTACCACTGAATTAACAGTCATTTCCCACTGCAAACATACCACCTCAAAAGGGGAGGGATAGGGATGGACTACATGCATATGATTTTAGCAAAACATATTCCTCTAATAGGCAAAATGATACTAACTCCATAGCTTCCTAACTTCAAGTATGCCACAAAATTAATCAAAGAGAAGAGTGTAATAAAAATTTCTTCAATAGAATCGGCGTTACTTATTCAGAGCTTCCCCATAAGGGTAAAGATCTTCTGAATCCCATGGGATTAAAATCTTAACATACTTTAGGTTAAATCCTTCTTTTCTTTTTTTTTTTTAATTAGTCAGAGTGTTTTAAAAGCTTTTCATAAAACAGGAACTTGTGTTCAACATCATCCGTTAAACAATCTTTCCACTAGAAGAATAAATGCAAAATCCCGTGCCTCATGAGAGTTTCATGTTTCATAAGAGACAGAGAGCAAGTGACTAGAAGAGTCCTAACAATTTGTTTGGCTAATGCCATCTAAAACAACACACACAAAGTCACCTCAATCTGTTATTTTAAAACTTGCAATAGCACTAAACGTTAATGATACATGGAGAGGTGAAAGCTATCCACCAGTGAAAGAAGAGCTTTTAGAAGAGCATTTTGTATCTGCAGTAAAGGTTTTCAGTGTTTGACATAAACATTTTCATGCAAATAAATACACGTTCCTCTAAACTGAAAGAGTTTACAAGGGCACAATTAGCTGTTTTCATTGAGTATAAATCAGACAGCTGTCTCTAACTGCAACCACTAGCAAAAGATGTATAAGAAATGCATTCTTCTTTGCAGATGTTTTTCCATGATTTAAGAGAAAGTTCTGCTTCAAGAAATGAATGTAATGTTATCCAAATCTACATGGTCTATGGCTTTAATGGGTAAATTTACACGTGAATAGTTGCTTTCTTTTTTTTTTCGTTCCCAATTTCCTCTTGGATTTTACCTATTTCATATAAGACTAAAACAGCTACAAAGATTCAGCAAGCCAAATTAAGCGCACCATGATGCCTCTGCAAATAAAACTATCTTTTAACAAGCAGCAGGGGGGGGTCAATGCAAATGAATCAGCACTAACTGCTGTCATTAACAGTACAAAAAAGAAAAATACCACCCCTTCATTCTAAGGGGGATCAGAAAAGTCAGAAAATTGTAAGAAAACAGTTTTACAGATGAAGAAATTAGATACAAGTTTCATATGACAGAGGCATGTCTAAATGTCTATTTCTGTCTACATTTCACAATGCAACTGAAATACAAGGGCTGTTCAACATATGCTTGGGACACAGGACACTACTTCAAGCATAGCACTAAGCTATGCCTTAAAGGTTCACCAGTGTAAATAACGCAAAATCAATGGGTTTAGGGATTTTTTTTTGTGGGGTAGGGGAGGAGTGGAGAGAACACATCCTAACCAGTCGTCTTGTTTTCCCACTATGTCAGCATCTCAATAGCTTAACTATCTATAAATGAACTGTCTCTTAAGAAGGAAGTGATTCCATTTAATTCTGTACCATTCTGTAAATAAGAGGACAGTATTTAGAACAGATGGTACAATATACCTCAGCCTTTCTGCTACAACTAACTGCTCCCACGACTTCTAAACCGCTTTCCAGTTTTACACACAATGATTCTAGCTGGTACAAAACAGAGAAACTTCCCCTTCAGTGGGGTGAAGGGAAAACCAGAATCCAAACACTTTTCAACATGCCAGCTGACAAAAACGTTGCAGATAAATATAAAAAAGAACCATAAATTACACATTTTCATGCACCCCCACTCCCAAGATACCAAATTAATGGAAGAACCAGCTGAGGTACCAATGCAGACGTGACCAAAGAGGCCTCAGGCCCTGACAAATAAGTAACTTCTGCAACTTTCAAGGCAACACGAGTTCCCAGCTGCCGGTTTCCCTTCCCCAGTGTAGTAAGATGTAACACGAATTTAGTTTACAGTATGATGCCATATTTTGGCTGGAAGGCATAAGAGATATGAATTTAACAATGTATTAAATTGGAGTGTAGCACCTGTGTCTTACTACCCGCCTGCTTGATTTCCCCAGGGACGAAGATGTGCCACCTGGAGACGGGCAGCGTGGGCTGACTTACCCTTCCTAGGCACAACCACCTGGGCATGAGGTCCCAAACCGGACCACAGATCTTAGGCACTGGGACAGCGGTGAGGAAGGAAAGCACACTCTGAATGCTACCAAATGCTTCAGAGGAAAGGATTCGTCCCTGAAGGAAAATATTTAACATAATTCACAAGCATCTCTTGCATTATCTCCTCCTACTTGCCTGTGCTGACATAAGAAAGGCAGGCATATGTTATAATTCTGGCAACTGCTTCAAGTGACTGCACTATGGACAGGAGCATCAACACCTACTACAAAAAGACATGTTAGGGAGGCTTGTCTGTCCTACAAAATGTTATAAAACAACCCTCTCTGCTGTAGTACGGACTCTATTCAAACACTTGTATCCTCTCAAGGTATCTTACTGACAAACACGGCTAATGTGATGTGTAATGAAAGGGGATAAAGCCTTGCTTCCTAGAAAATAAAATCAGGCAGCTGATTTTACCAGAGGAAACAAAGGAGGTTGAAGCTCTCACTAATGGCTTTGTAAGTGTCTGATTTCTAATGCTAAAAGCTTCCTGCACTTAGGTTATGAATTTAGAAGGGAGAAATTATGACACGCATGTATGTTACGCATTGTCTCACAGGCACGGTAACTTCTACCTCTTCTGTGAAGATAATTTGTATGTTGTAGTCTTCTCCATTTCAAAATTTCATCATCTTTTGAAGCAGCAAGAGACATTCTGAAAACGTCTCATATTTTCTAGGCTGCCCTTGTGTTCACTGCTTCCCCATACAAACGAATGCCAAAATACCAAACCAATCCTTCTGTCCTGCTGCCTTTTCTCTCTGACCTCCAAGTAAATACTCCTAAATATTCTGTGACTGCTTGGAAAAATCTACTGTATTCCCACCTCCTCAAGCCATTCCTCTGTAAAACAGTTAATCTTGAAAATACAATGCTGTCACCTTCCTTTCGCAGGTTTCTGCCATTGCTGTCACTATGGAAACAATCAGAACATCAAATATGTCAGTAAGCATGATTTATAAAATACGAAAGCGCCAAAGGTAAAGACTCTACATAAAAAACAATCAAGACAAAATTAGCTTGTTAGCATGGAAACATTGGCTTTAAAGGATTTTCAAGTTCATATGAATTCCTAGGGCAATGCTGCAGTGAGCTATGGCCAAGGGGAGAGCCACCAGCGCAGCATCATGCACGAAGTCACACAGCCAAAGGCTGCAGCTCTCCGCCAGGACAAAGTGTTCTAATGATCCCTTTTCCATCCATTTCAAACACAAGAATCAGATAGTAAAGAAAAGTCAGTATATCCCCAAAACATTTCACCAACATAGGAAATATTGTAAGACATACACACATTTCACAGAATCACAGAATCTTCAGAGTTGGAAGGGACCTCTAGAGATCATCTAGTCCAACTCCCCTGCTAAAGCAGGATTGCCTAGAGCACATTACTCAGGACTGCATCCAGGCGAGTCTTGAAAATCTCCAGAGAAGGGGACTCCACAACCTCCCTGGGCAGCCCGTGTTTGTTTCTTTGAGATTTAGAAATAAATTAAGGAAGGCCCTTGCAGCTTGCACTGCCTGTATCTCAATAGCGCATTCAGTCATCTTCCCCTCTGCTCATCATCTTCATTCACATCTGCATCAGAAGCAAAGTCAGCGCCAATTATTCTTAGCTTCCCAACCAAACAAAGATTTTTAAGCAATTCTTAGAGAAACACCAGCTGTAGAGCTTGATTGGACAGCTATTCTGCTGTGTTGTGGCTTCAGCAATGCAAAAGCAGAGTGCTTATTATCGCTGTAAGATGAGGTTCATCCAAGCCCTGTATGTGCAGAAGAAGCAGTTTTCCCCTGCTCCCAGAGCTCGCCACATACTTCACTTTGACATGTTGACTCAATTATAGCACACGGAAGCCTCCAGGGAACAAACACAGCTTTTTGAGACAACTCCCTCTCCACCCCACACACATTCTCTCTGTGCTTTTTTAGAAGCTCATTTCAAGGAACGTTTTGCCTTTCATCATCCCATTATTCTCTGTTTCTCTCCCCTCACTACATTATGATGATGTGCCTACCCACTTCATGTTGCTGCTTTTCCTCACCTGAACTGGCTTAGAAAGTAAGCCACTATTCCACCTCAAATTCAGCTACTGAAGTTACAATACAGACAGCAAAAGGAAGAGGGACCTCCTTCTTATGCCACGACAAAACATTTCAGCTTAAAAAAACAGAGCAAGAAAACAGCTCAAACACGAATGAGAGCCACAGAGCACTAGGAGAAGAGAGGAACAGACCCGCAGCTGTGAAGCACTTTTTAAAAGCATCATGAACCCAAAAGAATAAACGTACACTTTTCTTAATAAGTACATGGCAAACAGTAAGCTCCAGGTGCCATTTCAGGTAGGGAGACAGTTTGCCACCTAGTCAGTGCTGGAGAGGTGACCCTGAAGACTGCTCACTGCCTTTGGGACTTGGCTGAAGGACTTCTGCACATCCACTGCCTTCAATGCTACGTGCACATAGAGCAAATTCCCTTACATTCAGATTCTCCCAAGTGCCTCAATAGAAGAAACAGTCTATAGTAGTCTTGACTTAAAAGCAATTTTTTGACTGGGTATCTTAATGACAGTTGGAAATTTACCATATTATTCTCTTTTTGCCACAGGACCAGCCACTTCAGCAGTAGTTGAGGTACTCTAAGATGGAGATACTCCCTTCCTCACTTGAAACATAAGCTTTTGATTCCCGGTTTCCAAAATATGAGATCACATGCTTTGTCTGAGATTCCCTCTATTAGATTGCAAGAGTCAGCTGGGATGAATCCAGACAGGAGCTGCAAGGAGAGAACAACTGAAAGATTCGGAATCCTGCACTATAAACAGGGTAAGGAAGAACAAAAGAAGTTATAAATTACAGAACTGAGAGGAAAGGTAGAACAGAGGACAAGGTAAGCTTCTGGGGGAGCTCCCCTTCCACAAAAAGCATCTTCCAGAAACAAAGAGTGAATTTCAATCCATTGTTCCCCAGGTAGTTAATGATGACATTAAGTTCACAATATCAGGAATCTGTATGATAGTAAGATGACAACTAGAGCTGGAGTTTATCTTGCTCAAACATTGGACAATTTGAAATAAGCCATTTCACCCCTTTTGAAAAGTTTCAAGAAATCCTAAATTAAAATATTAATGGAAATAATCAGTCTTTAGAAATTGACTCACATATTGTATCGTGTGAGTTTATATTCTCTTCTGTCTCTTTTCTTCCTGTTTTCCATCAGTCATGCATGCCTGGTCCCACTGATTCCCATTTACACCTCAGAATTAATAACAAGCATAGCCATGAGTTCCATGGACAAAGTTGGGCACAATAAAAAGCACCTCCTGTTAGCAGTTTAGGTTTGCTTCTGCTCAACTCTTTGTTCTTGCGTAGATAAAGAAATATTAAAAAAAAAAGGAGGTTTTTAATTACCTGTGCTAAGTATTCACTACTTCCAAAAATATATTACTTTGCATTTGTCATGTCTTCAAAAAATCTACCTGGAGTCTGAAACACATACACATTTAATCTTCTCAGGCTGTTCTTGCTTAGTACATCCACAAAATAAAATTGTGTCCATTACCGCGTCCCTCTCACATGATTAGTGAACTACGTATCATCTTCTGACTCTGGGTTCTTGGAGTTTAAAGTGATTAATGACAGTGGAAAAGCCACAACGCTGGGTAGCAAACACTTGCTATTTTCTTTGCCTTTCATATATTTTCAAATAGCACTCTGAACTAGAAGACACTTTTCATACACATACCCAGGGTTCACAGGTACAAACCACAGACAGAAAGGAGGGAACAAGACAGTGGATGCAGTATAATTGAGCCACAAACGTGGGCTAGTCGGTACTGACTACCTGCAGCAGGCTGAACTTGCTCCAGATATTCTGATACTCTGAAACAGAGCACCAAGAAGGCAAATAAGCTTCAGAAGATTTATTTATTTTGGAAAATGACAGTGACTCTCAGTCACGTAACAGTCGTCTTCAAAGAAAAGAAATGAAATCCAAAGCATCCTACTGATTCTGCGCTGTTTGGGAGCCAGCACTTAACACAGCCTGTGTCCAAACACAGCTGGCTTTCCAGAGCCCAGCAGGCTTTCCAGAGGAATCACACACTACTAGAACAACAACAGTCAAAATCAACATGTAAACCCAGGTCCCCATTCTACATGGTATACCCCAGCTATTTCAAATATCCTTTCACATTAACATAGGGGGCAAAGGCAATCCGTTTGGTAAAAATTAACAAGTCGCAAAAATGTATAAAATCTATAAAAAGGATAAAATGTAACTCATTACTCGGTAAATACATTAATTCTATGAATTAATTACATTGATGACATCTGTGCCCCTTTTCTTTGGCATAAACAAAGTAGTTACCTTGCTGAGAGAACAGAACCTCTAAATCCAAATGAAGTTTGCCGTCCATGTAGACAAAGAATAAGATGATAATCATGTGACACACATTTATCACGTTTTTAATGCAGTTCTGGAAACTGGAGATGTTCAGCAATAAGAACAGTGTAAAAATTTAGACAGAACAAAATGAAACACGTGAAAGTATGACTGCTGGCAAAGAGCTATCCCCAGCAAGGACTGAGGAAGGATGGCACTTCTCAGCCATTTTTCAGACCCAACACACATTCAAAACTTCTACTTCGTGGAATCTCTGCTGCTCTTCCTAGTTCATGGGAAATTTCATCTCTGCCAGACAATTCAAGGGAAACTGAACTGCAAATTCCATTAACTTGAACTCTTAGACTGCAACTCGGCTACTGTGAGTCACTGACAGCTGGGAACAATCCTGCCAGCTTGGGAGAGACACCAAATTCGATGCACTATCCACCCCCCGTATACTCTAGTCCACAAAAGCCAGCACATCCGAAAGGAATCACAAGGATGCTACTGCTTACTGGAGATGGAGATATCAGTCTGCTAGAAAAAAAAATCCCTTGGCAGAAAGGGCCTGCTTCAGGCAGCTGCTGATAATACAGTCCCATGTGCCCAGAGCTCTGCAGCAGAAGAGCGCTTCGTGTCCATATCTGTTGTTCCTACCACAGAGGTCTGAAACTTTGCCCTGCAGCTTAATTTCCGGTTTGAGTGAGGATCTGAAAAGGGGGCTTAGAAGGTTTTCCTGCAGTAAACTTATGTACTTACAATGACCTCCAAACTATCAGTTCTCTGGGTATGGAAAATGAAGAGTAGCATGTAGTATGTTAATGTAAAGACTCCCAAGATCCCTCTATAGATTCCACATATCTCAAAGGTGTTCAAGCCTTCCTTCATCAGGAATCGGAGCACAAAGAAATGGATACCCCAGAACATCAGGGATGAGCAATCAGCTTCTTTCAATAACTAAAATTACATTGCTAAATCCAACAATATTCCACACAAAGAAATATTTTGTATCTCTGGTCTCATCAGGCTGTCTGATTAACAAATCTGACTTGTGCATTATATGCTGCTTTTGTTAGTTGCCTGAAGTTACTGCATGTCTACAGCTCAGCCAATTACACAGATACAACAGAAGGCATACAATAACTCATTTGAAAGGGTGAGAGAAATGACATGAGGAAAGAAGCAATTTGATTCACATACCTAAATTTCCATCTTTTATAAAAGTATCACATTTGGAAATAAAGTTAAGGGAGTTTGTTTGTTTGAGGTATTTGGTTTGGGGTTGGTTTTTTGTTTTGTTTTGTTTTGTTTTCCTTTTTAAGGAATCCATGCCTTCTAGAGGACAACCACAAAACCGCAAGTATCCTCAGTAACTACCCTAACACTTTTCAACATATAAGCTCTGCTTGCTTTTAGGGCCTTGTCTAGAACAGCAAGTTTTAGAGAAAAAAACCCAAAATGCTATTTCCAACTCAGTTGTACCACTGAGTCTCACATGATTTAGCTGCTAACGGTAAAAAGACGAAAGATGCATAGCCTCAAGAGTACCACGGTAATTGCTGAACTAAACCTTATTGGAAATGATTATTCTCTACAATCCCTCAGGTACACAGAATTATTCTTTATGATTATTTAATGAAATTACAGCCTCATAACTGTAACTTCTTCCAGGCCAGATCCTCACATCTACCTGCCACCTCTTGCTATTAAGCTCACTCTTTGCTTGCTTGCAAATCCTTCTGCATATATTGTATTCCTCGTGATTCCTCCTCACCGCTTCCTGACAGAAGAAACACGCCAAACACAACTGGAAACTCTAATTCATTTCATGCTGTTGTGCCAAGTATCAGTCAGGGACACACCTCTGACACACAGAACCAGTTTTTGAGCAGTGTGCAGTAGACTACTTACGTTAGTGTTCTTCTGTTAAGAGACTGTTAAGTGTCCTTAGTCAGAAAGGTTTTTCTCATGGATGTCATAGAGCAAGAGAATCACAGAGCAAGATCTTGCTCTACCAGGTAGATTTATATATATACAAAACCAGGAAAAGAATCTTGCCTTGCCTTTCACGATTTCAAAGATACACCCTGAAATTTAGCAGACATCTTTGAAATGACCAAAGCCCAGAAATAACCCAGAAACCAATCAAACAAAACCCAAAACAAATAAATAGGAAATAAAAAAGTGTAACACCTTTTGGACAGTAAACTCCATGAAATATTGCTATAAGGTTGGAAACGCAATTGCGATACAGTAGTGGCAGATTAACGTGGACTTCTGACATCAATAGCCACATCTTCTGAGACAAGATGAAGAGGCTCCAGATCAGACCAACAGCAAAGAGTATCATGAAAACACTCATTTTTAAAATAAGTGGATTCAAAAAAACTATCCAAATTGCAATTACAGAACGGGAGTTCTTCCAACCTCTTTCCTTTTAACAAATACCCATGTCTCTCCTCTAAGAAGTGTTAAACAGCCTCTTACAAGACAAGGCAACACTTAAGTAATGATTTTTAGGTAATTAATAAATATTATTATTAATATGATGCAGTGATATCCGTATTAAAAACTTTACCACAGGAAAACTTAAGCAAACAATAATAGCAACTGAGAAAATTTAAATCTATGTATCTCAGTATGTTCAAGTTTTATCAAGTATAAAAGTCCAGCTTTCTAATGGAATATACAATATTTGCTTTTAATCTTGAACATTCCCAGATATGTTTCTTCATAAAGTCAAGACATTTACTTTACATTATTTCTAGTGTATAAAAAGCCTTTTTAAGCTACTAGTTAGAAGCTTCTAGAATGTTTTACCCATGACACTCTTTGGTTCCTAAAATATTAAGCTAATGACTCTAATGCAGAGTGGTTTTACAGGTAGAGGGAGATAACACCAGTATTTTTAAAGACAGAACACATTTAAGGAAAATTGCCTGCAGAATACCAATACACACCTAACATCTGACAGCATTAAGCTTTACAGATGCTCCTGAAGAACAGTCTTCAAACCTTATGACATCCCCGTTTCTGACAGTTAATGCAGTCTCACTGGAAACAGACCAATACAGACTTTACAGCATCACGTATTTACTCTCATCTACCCTTCTTTAAAGTACTAAAACTCTCCTATAAACAAAGTTTTGTTTGCGTGCAGATAAAACACAAACATTATTTCTCAACCATAAAGCACTCAGATGTTTTTAAAAGTTCCCTTCTGTGCTAAATCTTTCTTGTTTTACTCCATTCCCTGCCAACTGGAAACACTTGTAAAACGACACCCCCCCTCCCTGCCCCTCTGCAGGCCTGGCACACTCACCGTTGCACTGACGGAAGGGAAAGATCTGGAGAAATTCCTGCTCAAGTACTCACTGCAGGGCAAAACGATTAAATTTATCCCCCATCTCATAAGTAGCCTTCTCGATTTGATAAAAGCCTTTTTTCTTTCAGTTAATACCCAGGTACCTCAGCTACTTTCAGCAGACAGCTGATGTGACAGACGTTAGATTTGATGAAGAATTCACACAACTAAGCAGGAAATGGGCAGTCAAGCACTCCTCTCAGCCACCCCTTCCCATAGGGGTCATTGGGTAAGAATCGTATTTTTATTACTGTTTATTTTCAGGGTCTTGGAGATTTCTCTAGCTCTAAATTTGGATCTGTTCAAGAGATGAAACCTGCCTGCCTTTCAGCTTCTCTGGTCTGCAGTGCTGCAGAACGCCACACAATTTACAGTAAACCAGAATTTAATAGTGCTTTGACGACTGGCGCTCATGATTTTATGAGCTGGTAGATTAGATTTTCTTCATTGCAAACCTTGATAGAGTTTAGGTGGCGGGTTTGGTGAGCCTAAATTTATCAGTTCCTCTGAACGTAAATCTACATCAAAGAGGATGGAAAGTTAAGTACTCACCTTCTCAGCGGCACCTTTGTTCAGAAGCCAGCACACAGAGCAACAGCCAACAACGCCTGGCTCACACGCACACCCTCCAGCTGGGACGGGGGGTGGGGGGGGTGGGAGAGTAAAATGGGCCTGGATTATAGATACACAGGGAAGTAACATCAAAGAGTACTTTAGTTTATACACGTATGAAAATCACTGCACACGGGTTGAGCAAACAACCACTTTGTTCTAAACACCAATTATTCAACAAGACAGTGCACATACTATTGTGTCTCCTTAAAAACAAGCGAAAGCAAAGACAATATTTCTTAATCACTGAAACTGATCCCCAATTATATAAAAGGAAAAGCAGGAAGAGGAAGAATATGCTAAGAAACTCCTGGCTTGCTTTAAGAACTCACAGCCCACCAGTCAGAGTTGCAACTTCCATGACCATAAGCATCACGGCACCAAGAACTCGGCTTTAAATTTCACACAAGGACCTTTCTTCATAATGAAAAAGTTAAAACAGACCCTCAGATGAAGTCCTCCATACTGGAGCTCAGACAGCAGCTTAAAGCCTTGTGCCAATTGTGTGCAGAGACCATGTATAGCAATACAGTGTAGCACCATAAATTTTCGTTTTCTTAGTGCTCTTTGAAAACTAAGGTTTAGGCTTTTTTGCTTTACAAAGGAAAACCCCAATATGGGTAGACTTTCCAAATTCTTTAAATTATCTCCTCAAATTAATCCTAGGGCTACTTTCCAACCAACAGGAGTCAGCCAGCAAATGCCAAGCATAGCCATGTCCTCCCTCCCACAAGCCAGTGACTCGGCCAGCGGCTCCGTGCAACTCCTCCTCGCCTTCCCTCGACACTCCAGAGCCCAGCACGCACCTGACATCCATCCAGACAAGAAGCCACCGAGAGTGGCGGTGAACCTGAACAGCTCTTGCTATTAACCCTACTGCACAAGCCAAACAGAGCAGTTTAGGGCTGCTCTCCATCCTCTCAGATGCAGTCAAACTGACTTTCTGTCTGCAATTTAAGATGCACTTTGGTTGATTAAGGAAAAAAATCTCTGCTTGCCTTCCTCTACGCTAAAAAGGTTTTGCTCCTGTTCTTACCATCCCATCAATTCCAGTTGGCCACGTGCAACACAAATAGTAGCTTACAGTCTGGGAGCTCCCTCACCATCATTCACCTAGATGTAAACAGGAACAAAACAGTGCAACTAGTACTCTGTATCTGGGATTAGTTTGCTCCCATTTATTTGCAGCTACAGCATTCAGGCAGAATGTAGCAAGACAATGTTCTTGGAAGTCATTCCCAAAGCTTATTCACCTCTCTTCTCCCCTTATATCTTTTTACATTGTTTGCCCAACTGTTCCTTTTTTAAATATTTTTCCAAAGAAACCATCTAAGATTGGTATGCAATAATGTAGATTTGAATCGGCAGGAAGCATTAGGGAGGCAAAATTAAAGAGTTAAGAGAGGCTGCCAACTTGCCTTTTTACCTCAAAAGCAAACATAAATTAAATGGGTAAAAGAGACTTACTAAATTATTCAATCTATTTTCATCAGAAAGCTGACTCTTTGATGTTAGATTATTTCCTGAATCTTTCTACCAGTCTTATATATTATATATTTGTTCTTATATATTTGTTCTTCCAACCTTTCCTTTGGGCAGACTATTCCATACTTTAATATATTTCATAATCTCATTCCCTTGTTTCCAGTTATGCCCCTTCTCACCTTAGTAAATTAATTCATTTCTATCTTTCAAGTATGTGCCTCTCAAATATTTGTAGACTCTTATCACATCTCTCAGCTACACTTCTAGTTATCACATAGCCAAGGTAGGCATGTTTGCCTGTCGGTCCCTTGGTCTGTACTCATTCGTCATGTGTCCCTCAACTCTCTTCAGTTGGTTTACATCTGTCTAGAAACAAGATGTTTGGGCCTGAACCCTTGGCAAGTTAACCCTCACAGTTGTTCAAGAAAGAACTTCTCTTTAACTTGTATAACCCAAAACCATATTAATTTGATTTTTGCTGCCATGACACGTCTGCAAACTGATTTATCTGCTGCACAGCTACCCACCCCAAAGGCTTCGGGTGCTTGGAAAAACAGCAGTGTTTTTCCAGTTTCACTCTTCCCCTGGCCCACACACACACACACTTCAAGTTAAACTTTTTTTGCCTGTATTCTCTCCAGCGCCTCCCCACAAATGGGAAAGCCCTAATTTTGATGTTCTTTTATTACTTCTAGTATCTCTAGTTCTTCTGCATTAGTGTCTTCACCTACATCTGATTCACCTTCAGCATCTTAAAAGTTCAAAAAAAAAATGGCCTGTAATAAAAGTGTTAAGAACATACATTTCTCTGTAAGACACCACGAGACAAGGTCTCCACGTGGCTAAACATATTTTTGTTCAGCACTACTATGTTTACATTCCTGTGTCTTTCTGTCCCGAATTTCCTACTCTCAGCCTAAATTACATAATGCAAAAGGAAAAGACTAAGACAGAAAATCTGACATATCTTAAGCCAGGTAAGATACACAGCTAACTCAACAGCACTGTCAGAAAGCGGCAAGTATCTCCCTCTCTTCCCTTCCCTTTCCCACACATTAACCAGCCGCACATTGCCTTTGATGTGCCGCCACTGCCCTGCGCTGGCATACGCTGTGACGAGCCAGGTATTTTTCAACTTTAGATTTAGTGCACTGTACACCTGCACAAATACTTGCAAAGGCACTATGCACCACATTATGCAGGGACAGGAGAAGAGTGGGACTGTGTGGGAACTTACACCACTGAAAAATGTCCAAGGGATACTGGTTCCTGTATTCCCATTTGTAAGAACCATCTGAGCATAGGAAAGTAAACCTGAAATCCTGGAAACTGGAAAGTCCACAAAAACCCAAAGACTTCTCAAGAGCAGAGGGAAGGAGAATCCTTTTGAGCATGTGAACACTGAAGATTTCTGCATAGTTGAGGGGACAGGATGAATTGAACACAAGGTAGATCTGTTAAGGAGCTGAATTCTTTCAAGGATTAGAAAAAACCCGATGGAGTAAAGGAATACAAGAACACATTGTTTATTGGAACTTTCTCAAAAGATTTGGTCAAGTCCTTCACAAAGGGCTACTTAAGTCACTGTGCAGGCAAAAAGAACAAAGTACTGTCACAAGCGGGAAACTGGCAAAAAGAAACAAAACAAGAATCGCTGATCAGTTTTGAGCATGGAAGAAGGCTATTTGTGGAGCTCTCAAAGATTAGCATCTATTTTCTTTCAGGTTGTTATTAAATAGTTGCAAAAGAAAGCAAAAACTGAAATAAAAGTTCAACTGAACACAACTTTCAGTAAGGTTGGTTGAAAACACAGAATAATGTGCATTAGTTTAGGAAATTCTAACAGAAGAATTAGTTACTATTCTAACTGTTGGGCAGTTTAGGGCCCCAGCAACAAAAAAAAAAGAGAAAGAAATAACAACTAGAAAGAGGAAGGAAGGTCTTTAATTATGAGCTATAAATTACTTGTAGTTACTCTGTAAGACTTTATGTTGTGTGTCAGTGAAAAGAGTCATTTGATCATCATGGTAAAAAAGTAAACAAGACATTTAGAAAACATAATATTGACATTATATATATTAACATTCTTTAACATACTCTTTCTTAACACATATCTTCACCTTTAGTGTGTTTAAGTCTACCCTGACCACTGAAAATTACCAGGGCAAAGAATATGCTTAAAACCGAAGGGAAACTATAAAAAACAATTTCAGTGTCCTTGAAATTACAGACAACAGGCTTGGAAGGAAATTCTTTCAGGTGGGATCAGGGATATCTAAAGCATTCCTGACACATTTACCTGTTATCTCTACCAACATCTTCCAGGACAGAGCATCCAGAAGGTCCCTAGACGATCCAGTACACCGCTTAACCACTTGCGCTGTTGGAAAGTTTTTCCTGAAGTCTACTCTAATCCTCCAATTTAAGCTCTTTACTTCTGGTCTTACCTGTGTGAACAAGGAGAAAAAAATTGTTCTTTTTCTCTTTGCAGCACACTTTAAAATTGTTAAGTAACTTGAACTTCTCCAGCCTGAACAATCCTGATTGTTTCACTCTTTCCTTGTAGGTCACATTTTCATTGCTATTGCTTTCTCCTGAGCTACTTCATCTTGGTCCTCATCTCTCCTCAAGTATGGTGTGTAAAAGCAGCCACAGCAGTCCATCGTTCCAGTACACAGTAGAGAGAAAGACTATGTGTCTCTTTCGTATACGTTATTTGCATTCTTGACTCATGTACAGGGTATGATCCACTAGAACACCTGCTTCTTACCACAAGCCTACTACTTAGCTAGCCTTCACCGCTCAATATTTGTGCAGCTGATAAATCTTGCCTGAACAAGATGCTTACCTTAAGCAACAACAAAACACACGGTAAAATTAAAAGTCAAGTTATTTAAAGTGGAAGGGAAGAATTAAGGGAGAAGAAGCTGTGCATACCCATGTAATCCATTATCAGAGCAATATTTTAGTAAACGCTAGCAATAAATATGAAAATAGAAACATCTTTAATGTCTACAAACACCAAAGAGATAGGGATTTTTACGGTTTGAGGTGTTTTTTTAGCCTCCTTGCCTTTCAGTGAGATGTGTGCGCTTAAATCTCTTAAGTGTTTCTGAAACTCTCGCTCATAATTACATAATTGTCCATTATGGAGATTTTATCACTTCCTCCAAAACAACTGACCATCAGGTACTACTAGAAACAGAACACCATGTTACACACATCATCTCTCTGACTGGATATGGCATTCTCATCTTCTTTTTTTTTTTATTTCTCCTGAGTGCATTTTATGACGCAAAACAAGCCAAAAAGGAGACTGGGTTTTATAATAAAATGAATTATGATATCAAGGAAATAAAGTCATGAAATGATGGATAGAAATTTATCTTTCATGTATTTGTGCATGGATGTATGAGTTCTGGAAGCTATCATACAGTATTTACGGCAAGACCTAAAAACGTCACCTACAGTTAAAGACAGGAAGCAGTATTTTGTGACCAAATTGTTGAGAAAGCATCATATCATTTGTTTCAACTATGTTCTCATTGCTATTTACACTACAGAACACACCGAAAGGCTTCAGCCGTGGTTAAGGTTGCTGTATATCATGCATCTACCCAAACGCATACACAAGCACACAACCCTATCTGTATATATAAACAGATTTCTGTATGCCTAACAAAAGACAGTCCCTGTCCCACATATTTTTCAAAAGAAACAGAGATAGCACACGAGCATTAGAACTGAAGTATTATCCTAATTTGACAAAAACATAAGCGAGGCAGCACTGAAGTAAACTACCAAAGTTCACATGAAAAGCAGAGCAAGGGACCTAGTTCAATTTTTTTAATCCCAATTACAGCATACTAACCACAAAACAATCCTCCTGCATTCCTTTCCCTAATCACCAAATAATGCAGATGTAAGATGCCAGCATCTAACACTCATTCACAGTAATACTGGTGGCTAAACAACACGTAACAATTCTCCAAGAGAAAGCAAGAAATACTTTCATTCTTTACTGTCTGAATTTAGGAAGCCAGTATCACTGTTTTCATTCCTCCTTCTCTGCCAGTTCATACCAAAGGCCTACCCAGACGGCGTTTAAGAGAACAATTTATTTCGCAACTGAAGGAAACTAAGAACTCAGTCACTGCAATCCAACTCCAGCAGTTGGTTGTTAAGTCATGAGAGCTAAAAAAATGCTTTAGTTACTTCACCCTTAAAACAAAACTATCAGGGAGTGCTACTAGAACCGCTGGGAAGAGAAAAATCACACAATCACACCTTAAGCTAAAGTACAGCGCGTCTGTACATGAACAGACTTTAAGAAATAGAGAATTAACTGAAGAAACGTTACCAAAACTGTCGCAGACATTTTCATCTACGCTTGAAAAAAGCATGCAAAAAGAGCTAAGAGTGGCATCAGAAGCCAGCGTGTACTTTCACGAAGAAAATCGGAAACACTGCAGGAAATGATGGAAAAGAGAACAGCTGAACCAGAAACTAGGTTAGAAAGGGACATCTCCCCAGAGCCCTAACAAATCCATTACAAGACCCTAGGGAGATGTTAAAAAACAAGGGCCTTTTGTAGCAATGTTTAACACTCCTTTATGCGCCACAGTGCATATATTTACCAAGAAGAGTAATGCGGCACACTGAAACTAAAAATACAATTGCGTACTGAAAGAAGTTAGGAAGACAAGGCGGCGTTTGATCAAAGACACACACAAGGTAACAGACTACGGAAGGGTAAAAATGATGTGAGAAAAACTGATATGGGCTTATTTCAAAGAGCAGGGAAGAAACCACAGAGAGCGAGCTGGCAGAAAGTATCAGGGAGGTTATACTTGCAGTTTAGGGAAAAGCCTCATGCAGCATTACAGGCAAAGCACAATCTGCAACAAGCAAGCAAAAAAGCCAAATACCCATGGGCACCGTGGGCACACAGGGAAAACCGTGTAACTGGGTGCTTTTATGACCTATTTTGTTCATTTTATATTAATGATAGCTTTCTAATCACTTTATGTTTGTATCCAGGCAACAGGACCAACCGTGCATGTAAGAGATCAGGATGCTATTAATATATTTTTAAACTGGGGCAGATGACAATTTTTTACGGAAGCAGTGAAGAATCCCAGGCCTTGTTCTCTCTTCCAACCAACTGGACAAAAAAACAAAACGTCCCCCTCACGCTCCAGATTAAACGCTCTGCTGCCATACAGCAGCAAATTGCTCCCATCACGCAAATTATCACGTGATAAGCGCCAATTCCACTCCTATCCTGTGATACAATTACTTCCAGTCAGAAGACACAAAAAGATCAGTAAAAGTTGGCAGGAAATGGGTAATTGGGACAATTCATAAACTCCACAACTTGCTTTCCAGCACGTCTGCAGAGTCCTGAGAAAACTGGGTGGACGATGGGACAAATTAACTTTTTTGCTGCCGTGGATCCAATCTGCTGTCCAACTTTCTCAGCCCTGAGTGAGATATTACAGTTCTTGCTCTCATCCTGTATCCCTCACACACAGCTTTCAATCTAGCAACATCAGAATGATTTACCGCAGAAAACAGAGAGTCCTCCCAGTAAAGATAAGGTAATGTATGCGAACAGCTAAATGGCAATGGGATTTTCTGGCTCATACCAGAAAGAGTAGCACACCAACCTCAGCTAAATACAGAATCCATCCCCTCTATCCAAAAGAAATGCCTGTACGCTATTAATATCACAAGATGAAGCTCAGCTGTATAAATAAAACCTCTCATTTCAGCTGAGTCTTCATCATCTCTCTGGCATCCATCACCTTCTCCTCTTCACAACAAAACTCTCAGGAGGGCCCTTCAGTGTAGGTTTTTCATAACAAGCCTGTTGCTCAAGTACACTGGACAGGAATGCAAGTCTGGTTTTATTATCTCCTCTTGGCAAGTTAACATTTATGAAAGATTAGGTTGGAATTAAGAAAAAAAAAAAATCAAACAATGAAGTTCTGAAGGAAATGTTCAAGAACGCATTTGCAAGTCAGCGTGGTTTAAAATGGAAATGTATTGTCTGGATGTCAAGGGGACCTGCATGCTCTTTCAAGAGACTCGCTGACGTGCTGAATGACCTCAGGCACATCACTTGATCTTTCCCACATTAAAAAAAATTTCCTTATATGACCTTCCTAGGTACCTCACTTTGAGAATTAAAAAATAAAGACACTGTAAATCCTCCTATTATTATTACTGCTGTTACTATGGGGGCTGGAACTGTCGTCAGCAAACAGGCAGGACATAATTTAATTTTCTTCAAATATTTATTATGCGACAACATATCCATCTGTTTAACACTCACTATATTTAGTTTCTATCTTAAAAAACACAGGGAAAGAAAATACCAGTTTCTGCCTCTCACTTCCACATATCCTTTCCAGCCACATATGCACTAATAAATGGCCGCTTATCCTTTCAGCTGCAGCACACAAGAAATTGCAAGAAAGCGGACAAAATTTCAGCTTGGATGAAAACAATACCAACCACAAATTTATTCTCCAATATGCCAAAACCAAAATCCCTAGTTTTAGCAGTGTTAAATAAATTTTAATTTCAGCATTGAGGGCAAAGGACAGGATATGAAGAAAAATGGTGGGAAGAGAGGAGATAGATGGCAATAAAGCACTGGGCACAATGACCACATGCTAAAAGAGGACAGATAAAAAAATATTACATATCTATACAGAAAAAGTAACTTTTCAGTAGCATTAATTCCTCTCCAGTACATTATAAAATAAACCATCATTCTTAAGTAACAGCTGTTAGACAAAGGTGCCTTTGGCATCTAAATGTATTCTATTCAGACACTTTTATGAAAAGGCTTCTCTTCGCTCATTTGCACTGTCTTCTTCCATCCACCTGTATGCAAAAATCTTTAACATGTCTCACATCATATCACTGGGACTTTGAGATAATATAAGTCAAGGAGGTAGCAAAAATTCTAAACTAATTAACAGACACTGACTGAATCTGCCAATGCGGAAAACAAAAAAACAGAAGACACCAGCTAAAATGCACTCACTTCCTTTTATTCTTCCCGATTCCCTTCTCAATTATTCCAATCCTGAGATCATGAACTGCTCCCAACTCACCTCAGCTCTTGGCAGCAGCATCCCTTACACCACGCCAGTCCTGGTCCACCAACGCAACTCCAACACACAGAGCTCAGCCCTAACTGGGAGTACGCCCTAATTTTCTAGAGCTATTTATAAACTGTGATACAACATCAGGTCAGTCATGACTCTCTCTGAGGCCAGTATCTGATACTGCAACAAAAAAGGGCATGGAGTTCAGGCCAAAGAAACTCCAGCGCATAGGTGAAAATTAATAAGGCAAAGGTATAAATGCAAAAAGATGCCCTAAGTTATGATGCTTGGATTGTTTTTAATGGTTCCTCTTCAGATCTATTGCTGACAAGTCTTCCTCCATTTTCACAGAATCCAAAGATAACATCTTATAACAGTGATACACTTACATCATTTATTAATTTACTGGTACTTGATGGTTTGAATGGATAGCGAACAGTAACTCCCTCACAGAGTGTCAGTATTTTGTCCATCAACTATGGATGTTTGCTGACTTGTCTTTTTGGTCATGAACTGTGGACACCAAATGCATGAAGAAAATGAATTTTCAAAAAACCGTAACAGAAGCAGTAAGGATCTAAATAGCACCTTTTTGCACACAAAACAAAAAGAAACTTAATAATTTAGGAGAGATACTGATTGTTTTGAATCACTTCTGTGTTTGCAACCATAACCCACCAGCTCTGTTTCTCTTTAGTGGCGTTGCTTACTTGTTCAGGAGCCACCTGAATGGACAAGGTACAGGTAGCCCTGCCGAGGCCCGGCTGGTGCCCCAATGCCGCAAGGGAGCATCAACGCTACAAACCAACAGAGTCAGGGCTGCTCTGCACCAGCGTGGCCCCACCGCTTCAGGCATGGCAGAGTAGGACTGGATGATATAGGGCCTTTTTATCTGGAAATGACAAAATAAGATCAACCGGCTGCCAGAGCACTTCTCAATCCACCAGTATACGACCCATATCAGCAGCACGGAAACACAGCTGCCCACTTACGAGTCACACTCCTCTAGAGCAAGGGTTGAGCACCGGCCTCTAACCTCTCTTCAGTTTCTCAACAAGGACAAAGGTTCAGACAAACAAACAGCAGATAAACTTCGGTCCAAAATGAGATAAAGCTGGACTTTGTTTAAATAGAACATGATTTGACAACAGGTTAAAGATGTGCCACTGTCTGCCTAATCCATCTGAATCTCAACTAAGTCTACTCTAATGTGTTACAGTTCTTGAAGATACCTCCAGAAAAAAAAAATCCACATTATTCCTCAACCCCATCAAAAGCTTGCATTTACTTTAAGTAGCCTGCCTGCATTGTGGAATACGTTTCTACCTAACATTTTATCACCTGTAAACTGGATATAACACCTTGTTTTTAGTGGGATATTCATAATTGTTTTGTGGTCTGGTAAGAATCATAGTTATTTAAAACACTTTAAAATTATAAGGGACATAAAAGTGTCATTCTGAATTTGGCCTAAAACTCATTCACATCAGCATCCTACCACCTGTACTGTACAGTTCCAGGTATTCCCAAGACTAGCAGAAGAAAGCTGTGAAGACAAATGTGCAAAATAGTCATCAAGAAAAGTAGTCCTTATTGTCATTTATGTTTAGGGATAACCTAAGCTCAAGGAAGCTGTCTGTTCCTTCCAAAGGGCCTTAAAAGTCTGTTTTCATGTGCAAGATTTGTCTATCTAATATTTACTACTCTTATAACACATAAATATCAGATTACTTTTGACCCCACAAAGTTTTGGCCTCAATGATGTACTGCAGCAAGAGCGCAGAGTTCCACAGACCAACCCGTGCATCGAATGAAATATTTTTCCTTTGGCCAGAACTGAATTTGTTACTTTCCAGCATCACTGACAGCCTTCCTTTCTGATGACAAGAAGCTGTCTATTCCTAAACCACTACTCAAAACAAGAAATTGTCAATACCTGTTTTAGAAAGAAACTATTTCATAAATAAAAAGTACTCTGTAATGACTGTAATTCATAGAGATGCTGGAATCAGTATGAAAGCTACCGACAATGCATACACTGCACCTTCTGCATCTGAGATGATGCTTCTTAGCAGCGGTATCACCCTTTCTGTGCCCCTGCACTAGGGCTTAAAGAGCAGAGCTTAGAGCACCTTCCTCACAGCTCAGCACCGAGGCCTAGGAACAACAGCACCAAAGTCCCATCATGAAATTACCAGCAATACCATCATCATGAAGAATGACGGTAAATACAGAGTTTTTAAAGGGCTGATGGGTTTTCTGAGCACGTCAGCACAAGTGTAGTATACTAGAAAGAGACACTTCTCTCTTGATGGTGGGAACAAGCACAACAGCTGTACGAATTAGCTATTCACTGGAGCCTTGTTCTTCTGAACTTGCCATCAGACATAATTCCTACCTGCAGGATGTGAAGTATACAGCAGTTGGTGCCTTCATGATGCTATTTTACAGAATTAAGAAAGTGGCATATATAAAAACCAGACAACTGACACCTAAAAATTACTGAAAAAGGTTACTTAGCTAACTGACAGAAAGGAAGAAATACATTGAACAACCCACTCAAGAGATTCTGATACAGTAATTTGTCCTCTTCATCCACCCCAAATTGTTAGAGCAGCCTGAATAAGGCATTTCCTTATACTTTTCGCTGCCATGAAGTGGATCTTCTGTCCTGATCAGGCCAGAACTACTGACAGAAGCTGGAGCCAAACCCCCATCAGTGTGCTGGCTAGCTTCCCCTCCATCATCTGAAAACTTCAATAGGAAGCGTGTGACCCTCTTCCCAATTAAGAACCCTCACACAACCAGTAATTCATCTCTTGCAATTACAGGTGGCCCTGAAATAGATTAAATATCTCGCTATCCATCTTCAGAGGTACTCTTATTTGATTTCAGTTTTTCTTGTATTGACATCTGGAAAACATGGCTGGATATATCTAAATACTGTTAAAGAGATCTGATATTATCTCCCTGATGTTAGCCATCAGGGCCTCACTTGGGTCAAATAATCTCTCCATTTATTAGAAGAACAATTCCAGACAATTCAAGAGTTTTTAAAATATTAAATTAAAAGATGTCTCTGATAGGCCTAACAATGAGACCACCGCTAATTCTGCAATGACAGAAGCTTATGCAATGGTTTTGAGTCATTTGACGCTGACAATGACCAAGTAGCAATGACATTGTGGTTTTAGGACATATGGAAAAAGGTCTTTTGGCACTTTAGAGAGGATTTATGACAAAGACTGCTCAATCTGGATGAGCAAGAGACATTCAAACCGGTCATACACCAAAACATCAGTGAAGCGGCATTTTTCGTGAGTTCTGTCATGTTCATCTAATGCTAAGAAGTTAAATGTGATGGAGGGGGTATTTGCTGAGTTCCCCCTTGTCTACGCAGGCTGTAGGTGAAGATGCTACTGACTAGCCGAACTACCTAGAGCTTCAAAACAGCTGAATTCAATGTTGGGCACAAAATGAAAAGATCGATTACAAATCAACATCTCCTTTAAGTTCCTTTTAAAAACATTTTAAAAAGGACTTCTCCGCATCAATTTTCCCTCTTCTGGCAAAGTTTCTCTTCCAAGCCTCAACAACTTGCACAATAAGTTTGTTCTTAATATGGAAAACATGTATCCAGCGACTTTTTCCTGTGGTGTTGCTGACAGAGATAGAGGAACGTGACTCACTTCCGGTTTGTTTTTTTAAAAATCTATCAGCAAAGTCCGTGGCTGTCTCCCACCATGACTTTCTGCTCCGGAAGACCGGATGCCCGCTCCCACCACCAGCCCTCCTTCCCCCAGTAAAGGGCAGGTGGCTCACAGCCAGCCCAGCACAGCCCTCAGAAGCCCTCAGCAAGACCCCACAAGCCATGGGTCAGCACATCTTGTTAAATCTGTACGCTGACTATTCCAAGTAGTAAGCTTCTGGATGCAAGGTCCGCCTCTTCCCTTCTGTAGTGGAAATTTCCTATGGCTAAATAAATAAAAATATTATTTAAATACCTATCACAACCCATGAGAACTAACGAATTTCCACAAAGTTACAAAAGTGCAAGACACCTCAAAATTTGCACACAGGTTGCCAGCAGCAGTCTTACAATAAGATGGCTTTGTAACAGAGCAGAGGCGAAGCATTTTTTTAAAACCCGTTAACCTCTTTGGTCTCTTCAATGTGAAGACATTGATTTGAACAGGTAATATGGAAAAATGGGTCTGCTTTAATTATAATGCCTAATGAACCACTGATTGCACAGAGATTTTTGTTCAGGACTGCTTAAGAATGAAGAACCCAGATCACAGGACTGCTCAGCCACATCACCAGGTGCAACGCGAACAGGACTAACGTAACAAAAGATACTCAAGCCTACAGAAAACACAGCAACTCCACTAAGAACCCCCAAATGTAAATCCCTACAGATATAAGTTACAAAAGGAGCAATCCTCCTGGAAAAATAAAATGGAATTCTTGATGTAGAAAACAATAATAAAAAGTGGTATTTTTTTTGTTCCCCTCGAAAGGAAACTTGAAGGAGTGTAACTACTGAAACAACTCCGTGGTAATACGCCACTGAGATGAAAAGGGAGCGATACCTCTCTGCACTATTGCTTCAGTCTTAAGTCTAAAAGGATTTCCTCACACTCACTCACAATAACTTGTTTTGTCTAAAGACTTTGCATGTTAGCTATTACGTTAGAATATATTCTGAAGCTGCACACTTCTTCACAGCCAACACAAACTCAAGGTAGTCAGTGATCCGGGTTGTTAGGACATGGAGTAGACGGATTAGGAGAGGGATCTGGTCATCATTTATCCTATCATCTGTGGGGTCTGCTGCTCCAGCAGTGGATTCCTGCCTGTTTCCTTGCTCTATCTCTATGTTCCATGGCCTGAAAAACACCTATGCCACTGTATGCTGGTTTTGCATTTTTTTCCCTGAAGAAACAGGGTAGAAAAAGAGGCTGACTTGATAAGGAAAAAGAAAATACCCCATCTGGACAAGATGACTGCAAAAGGAAAGGAAATTACTAACTCATAAGCTGTATATTAAGCTGTTTCACAGGACCTCCCACTCTCAACCTCTCCGCTTCCTTTTTCCCTAAAAGCGCTTAGATTTATGGGGTTTTCTCCCTGTATGCTAGCAAAACTTCATTATTGTTTAGGCCAAAACACTAATGCTATTATCACAGAAGAGAAGACCAAAGGACAAAATACAGGAAGTAATTCAAGGTATGAATTTTTTTTGCAACTCATTATTTCCCAAAGACAGGGAAAAAAGTCATAGAGAACACAGCAAGCTCAGCTCCCAAGATCTAGTATTTCAAGGCTGCAAATTGCACGTACCACTCTGTAAATACCAGAAAGGAGAATTAATAGCTAAACAACGCCTGCTTAACTCACACCGTTGGGTTCCAAAAGTTCAATTAATACCAGTAGATATTAAAAACCTAAAAACCCCTTAATCTGTAGCATGCTTTCTTCTTTAAAGTAACTACAAAGAAACATGTATAGATGACAGAATTAAAACAAGAAATTGGGGAAAATTAATTTTCTCCCTGTATTTTCATGAGGGGAACGCATTAAGGTTGTATAAGCAAAATGAATTCTGATATATTCTATCTTGTAAGTGTTTGTCCTCACAACCTTCAGAATATCCACATGTGATGGTGCACATCCATACATGTGCCTCTGTGTGTGTCTCTCCTCCTGTCTCCAATTTCCATGTTTAAACAAAAGCCTCAACGATGAATTCCATTACATAATCATGGGCAGAGCTATCACCTGATCTGCCACAGGGGCATCCTGAGCTAACCAGAAGTTATAACAACTATAGGTGGCTGTTCTCAGTGCAGAAGAACTACAAAAAGGAAGCAGCATTACCAGAAGGTTTTAGGTATTCTCTGACAGCCAGGTCTTCAGATTCAGAGACCTGGATTCCATTCAAGGCACAAGAAGGTGCTACAAACCTTTGTATCTACTTCTTAGTATCTGTATCTCAGCTATTTCACCTTCTTTTCTCCTCCAAAGCCTGTCTCTCCCACCTAACCTGTTATAATCTAACCTTCTCGCGTTCCTCATGCCATGCTTGCCTGCCCTTGAGGGTCACCTGTCAGTTCCCTGTCTAATGTTTCTCCTTTGGCAACACAAGCTGACAGATGCAGTACCCTCCTGATGGAATATTTTCCATTTCATTAGCACCCAAAAACCTACTAGCACCTCAGCACGTTCACCGTTTCCACGAACCCCATTTGTTTCCTAGAATCAGACGTCTTTTTTCAACAGCCATAGTCTCCGTTTCCCACACCTTGCAGCTTCACCTCGCATTTCCTCTAAGGATCGGTCTGGATGCCGGCCTGCTCCAGCTCCCAACCCCTGGATGCCTCAGTACAGGAGCTCCCTCCTGTCCGCTCCATACAGAGACTGCAGAGCCCGGACTATGGGACAGGTTCTCCGTTCTAGTGCAACTCCAGCACTGACCAGACCCAAGGGGCAGGGACCTGCAGTTCAGAGGAGGAACCAGCGTCAGCCCCAGCCTCACGCATGCTGGGGGTGGGATCTTCCAAATTTCTAACCAGCTCTACAAAGTCTTAAGCATGCTTAAGTTACATTTATTCCCCTGACACTGCATCTTTCATCTAATTCTTATGGGAACATAAAGGAGTATTCTAGCTGTAATGCAATATCAATAACGACACATTATATATATTTTGTATGCACAGTTCTGTTCTTTTGATAGTAAAAAACACAGTAACAGATATTCATGTTCATGATAGTTCATTTTCCCTATCCCACCTATCCACATTAGTGAACAAGACACCAGCCTCAATACACAGATTCTCTAGAGAGCAGACGCAAACCCGCTACCTTGCTTACTTCCCTTACCAATTCTCTTATCTGCCTACACAAAAAAAAAAAACCTAAAAAAAAAAGGTGAGACTACTTTTCCCCTGGAAGGGGAATTGAGGTGTGGTGGTAAAGACTAAAACTTCAGTAGAAAATGCTGCAATCATTGTTAAGTACTAGCCCAAAAAAAGACTCCATGCTTCCACCATCTTCTGATGAAAATTTACGTGGCAAAGTGCTGAAGCTGACTCAGCTCTATTTACAAATACTTCAAATACTTGTATCTCTTGCTGAAAAGTAAGCTCAAAGTTTTCCAAGGCAAAGGTAATGTGCATTGTATACTTTAAAAACATACAGTGTGGTTTAGTAAATGTTTATCATTACTTACCCACTGGACGGAAGAAAAAAAAAAAAAAAAACCGAAGCAAAGTACAAAAACCTTCTGAAGAGAATCGAATTTTCTCCTTTTCCAATTTGCACACCTGTGTTGGGAGGGTCTTTTGATAAAGCCGGTGGCCAACCAGCACATGCTATTTAATTGTGACGATCAGCATGATGTGGTGTGGTAAGAACAGCTCAGAAGGCTGGGAAATAGCACTTGCTGAAAATCAATAGAATCTGTTAGGGGTGGAAATCTACACAGTACCTCAGATGTATGGATATCACAGATCTCTCTATGCAACGAACTTTCCTGAGATAAAGCTGTTCTTTAGAACAAAGTAAGTCCAATTGTGCAAAGCACAGCCCGTGGGAAGTCAAACAACGAACAGATCTTCTAACCAGAAATAAACTACTTTAGAAAATGTAGCTTTTTATTGGAACTGACTTTTGGGTTTCCTCCTGACAGCTGACATCTTTCTACAAAGCAACGCAACAGAATGTCTGATATCTGTAAACTACTTTAGATCTCACAGTAACAGAAGAAAAACATTACATTCACTGTTTAAACAGCGCAATCAGGAAGCGCTCTTACAGAAATTGCCACGTCAGGTATCACAACTGGGTGGCAACTAGTATGTAATCTCCCATATGGGGCCTCCCAGACCCAGCACCATCTTTCAGAAAAATAGCAGCCGGAACACAAAGATCAGAAACATCGATATTGATTAAAGTTAAATTCCAATTTTAAAATTTTAAAGCCATATGAAATTTTCAGACTGCTGGGCTTTGGGGGGAAGAAGAGCAATGCTGGCTTTCAAAACAGGTTTCTGATCTCCTAGAAAATCCAGATTGGTAACGTAGTAAAAGACAACATCCCAGCAAGAATGAAGGTCCCCTGTTGTAGGTGCTCTCAACCTCACCACACGCATCCGCCCTTTCTCACAAACCACCTGTGTGCAAATGGTCAGAACGAACGGGGTTTACGTCAAATTGTTAAGAGGTTGACACACTTCACTGGAGTAGAAGCAGAAGAATATGGTAGGGGTAATCTTATGACTGCCTGGCTCTTGGAAGGGCCAGGGGGCTCTGATGAATGTAGTTACTGCTGTAATCTTGAGCCAAATGCCTAAGGGTGACTGCTATTTCAAATCCTCTAAAGCCTATGAAAACAGATAATCCATTGTTTAAAGACTTTTAACTAAAAAAGACCAAGGTTGCAAAGCCTCAGGCAGAAAGAACAATGAAACACCAGACAGCAGAGCACTTAGTATTAGTTTGCTGCCCACATATTGCTACGCTCTGCGCACTACACAAGAAATAGCAGCAATTGGACCTCTGTGTTGAGAAAGAGCTTTTACTGAAGAGGGAAGAGAAAGCAGATTCCTCTGCCCAGTCTCACAGCTACCTGCTCCCAGAGGCACTATACACCAAAGGTTTTAAGTCTTAGAAGTGATTAGTTATGCCCAATATGAGCTGCATTAAATAGGCACAGAATTTTTAAAGCACTTGGCACTTGCTTTGGTAATGAGGCCCCTTTAATAAAATGCCTCGAGCTGAATACTTAAATATTGCAGCATTCAAAAAAAAAAATCAGTAGTCATTTATAACCTCTGCAGCTAGTACATTTAAAGCATGATGATGCTGTGCTACCAGTGTAACGTCAATGCTGACTGTGCTGGTTTTGGCTGGGACCGAGTTAATTTTCTTCATAGTACCTAATACGGGGCTATGCTTTGGATTTGCGCTGGGAACAGCGTTGATAATACAGGGATGTTTTAGTTATTGCTGAGCAGCGCTTACACACTGCTCAAGTCAAGGCCTTTTCTGCTCCTCACACCACCCCACCAGCAAGGGCTGGGAGTGCACAAAAAGTTGGGAGACACAGCCAGACCGCTGACCCCAGCTGACCAAAGGGATATTCCAGACCGTATGACGTCGTGCTCAGCATATAAAGCTGGAGGAAGAAGGAGGAAGGGGGGCACATTCAGAGTGAATGTATTTGTCTTCCCAAGTAACCATTAGGCATGATGGAGCCCTGCTGTCCCAGAGATGGCTGAAGACCTGCCTGCCGATGGGAAGTTGTGAATTAATTACTTGTTTTGCTTTGCTTGCATGCACGGCTTTTGCTTTACCTATTAAACTGTCTTTATCTCAACCCACGAGTTTTCTCACTTTTACCCTTCTGATTCTCTCCCCCATCCCACCGGGGGGGAGTGAGAGAGTGGCCGTGTGGTGTTTAGTTGCCAGCTGGGGTTAAATCACGACGCTGACACAGTGCAGGAAGTTTGCCAAGCCAAAAAAACGCATTGTTATGACTTGCTCCCCAGGAGAGAGACCCATATCCGAGCAACCGCAACAGGGGAAGAACTACTCTACTCGCCGCTCTCATGTACTGCTTCCTAGGATTTGCTATTTCCAAACCCAATGAAAATTAACAAACATTTCTAAGAATTTTTGATGTGACATTTATTTCCCCATCCCTGTTTAAGATGCTCTTGGGTGACAGTGATAGGACAAAAAGTCTTTTGTACCAGTATTACCAACGCGAAGCTAGATTCAGATCAGTACTAGTCAAAAATCATTTCTACTTTCTTCTCGTATTCCCCACTGATCTCTATTTCTGCAGATTCAGTGAGGCCAGACATACAGGCAGAAGAAAGGGATGAGAAGTCTCCTCACATTCACACGATGGATTTCACTGCAGTAGCCAGTCTGTTCCTGTAACTTTACATGAAACAAAACATTTCTTTCTGCTTCTCCTTCCTTTTCCTTCGAGACACATAGAATCAAGCTAGATACCAAGATTTTCCTAAAAAATATTACCTAAGGATAATTCATTATAGGAAATATAAATTTAAGATTTGAGTGTTAGATAATATCATAATGTCTGTGCATACAAGGTCATTCCCATTTCACTTGGCTGAGAGTTCCCTCATCTTATTCTGGCCATCACGAAAGTCCTGGCATGTGTGCTCACAAGCCTTGCAACCACTTCCCCACCTTTGTCAGAAGTTTCATAGCTACACTGGAAGACAGCTGTGGTAAAAGGTCATGACTGCAAAGGACGATGAAACTCCATACAGCTCCAGTAAAAGTTACAGATATCCCAACAGAGGTTGTATAACACCAGTGCCAAAGGGTTATGAAGACAGGACAAAACCAGTAGAGCTCTCAACACTCGTTTTCAAGCTTGGTGCCATCAGTCCCATCCTGGTAGAGCAAGCATGAGGTTTTTAAATCACTAGCCCATGAAGACCAAACAATCTCTGCATCCCTACCTAATGCTTTCTCCAGATGGAGCCTAACGACAGGGGGGAAAAAAAAAAAAAAAAAAAAAAAAAGTCTTGCATTTGTGGTTTACACCCTACAGCTGTATGAAGAGGTGTTTGTCTGTGTTTATTTATTTTTAAAAGTTTGCTCATTTTTAAAACTACTCAATAGAGATGTTACAGACATATCCTTCAAGAACAGCCTTGCTTCTAGTGCAGACACTGTATCAGTTTCCACTGTTTAGTCTTTCAGCGTAGCCTCTTGTTGATCTTCACCCTTGCACAGGATGCATTTCAGGAAGATATAATTGCAGGAAGAGGAAGGGGCCCGAACACTCACAACAATTTCAATCCCTAAAGATCTGTCCAGAATAGTATCACGGGTCAGACTATCAGTGGCAGGTTGCTAGGAAAAGATGTTGAAGAAAACACAGAAACACCTCTTCCCACCCACCCCCCCTTTTTTTTTTACAAGGTATGTAAAAAACCAAAGTCAAGAACCATTCTATAGAAACATAACTAGTTTTCTGAGATAATATGTCATGTCTTTCTGGTAAATTGCACAGGAACATAAAGATAATGCAGCACTGCTCATCAGAGAAGCTGGCAGGTCCTGGAGTAGGACGCAAAAAACCAAAGTGCAGAACCTGTGACCTCAGGTCTGGTCCACACCTTGATCAAAACGACTGCTTTCCTCTTCCCCTGGACGCATCTCCTTCAGAAACAACCATTGCTATGATTTCTTCAACCTTTCCCCTCAGAAGAAATCACCGATATAAAAATTAACCCAGTGTCCAATTAAAAGTGGAAAAGGACAGGCTGCAGTAACTGTCTCTCAGCCTGCTGGGCACGCAGCTCAGCTCTTACCACGCTGCCTGTTTCCGATATCCTTTTGGACTTTGTCATGACCACTGCTAGTTAAATCTAACCTAGGTGAATTTGACATCTAAAAATTTTGCTGGACTGATGCAAAGAGAAGTAGCGTAACACTCTTCTTCAGCTAACACTATCTGAAACTGTCTTTTAAGGTGATCATCTGGCATATATTTAGGTGCTCACACCTCTCCTCTTCTCCAAAGAGAGCAGTCCTGGCATCTCATCAATTCATCCTGTCCCCAGGGCACTCTGTGGTGTGCCAATACAAAAGCATTTGGGCCTGACTGGGTTTCTTACTGATCAACTGAAAAGTAACTTTTTATCTCCTGGAGAAAGGTAACATAGCAAAAAAGAAGGGCTGTTTTGTTCTGTTTATTTTAATTTCCACCTCAGTTTCCTGATCCTGCTTGCAGAGCGGTTGTGCCAATATTGAGAAGGGTCAGTATAGGACTGGATTCCTTTTCTTAGTGGTAGCACCAGCTTAAATGCAAACCGCGAGGAGCACGTTCAAAGGGCATCTTCACCCTGCTTTCATTTAGCAATGGAAAAAGCTAGGACAGACCCGTAAGTAAGATAATTATACAATAGCTGGACAACATGCCAGAGAGTTAACTGTAACAACCTCAGAGAAACATTATACTCAACACCAACTGCAATTAGGACAACCCCTGAACACTAGCTTGTTCTTAACCTGCCCACATATGCGACGCAAGACCGAAAGAGACTTCCAAGCTCTGCCTGCTTCCACAGGCACTGTACCGTCACGTGTGGTTCATGAGGAATTTGTATTTAAAAGTAACACTGGGGAAGGCAAACATCAATATTTTGTTTGAGGCAAAGCAAGTTTTCCTGCAGAAAGCCCTGTGTTTATATGTTTACGTGGACTTGGGCCATGGAAACATACCCTGTTCCACGCAGGGTTACACGATACTAAACTACAGATGCTAACACATGATAACAGCACGTTCTCGTGGTAGCCTTGACTGAGGGAAGTAGGCTTATTCACATCACGCTTTGATACAAGTGGCCAGATCTGAAGCAGGAACATAAAGGAAGGATATGGATGAAAGCCTGCAGACAAAACTAAATCAGGAGACAGTGACAGATCTCTGCTTATGAGGAAGATGATTATGACTCAGCCAAAAGTAAAGCACACGCAGTTTCAGCTGAAGTATCACTGACTGAATCCAGAACATTTAATTAAAAATGAATAAAACCAATGAAATTACAAGTAACAAAACACATTATTTGCAACTGAAATGGGAGGGGCTGGGGGAAGCTTGATGTTTCAGAGGTGTTCTGGACAATGCATTAGACATGGAGACTAGCAATTTATGCCAGGCTTCAATGCTGAAATGAATCTGCCTCTTCAGGGCTGCCGGACTGGGCCAGGATCCCACTTTATCCCACTGAAAAGACAGATTCGACATTGTGATAGCTCACGTCATTCTCCTGAAAGGCAGTTCACACAGCTGATGAAACAGGGAGCTGCAGCAGTCCTCACGCACGGCCTCTCTGCGTTGATCGATGCAACATCTACACTAGTTTCTGCCTGCTCTTTTTAGTATCTCTGCAGCCCTTGGTAACTGGAAGGACAAGCAGTTCACCAACAGCAAGGTGCCAGTGATTTCAGTTTTGTAGCTCTGCAGTTGAGACAAACGATGCCACTTCAAAGATGCCTCTACATTTGAAACAGACCCACACGCAGGTCATCCCCAGAAGAGAAACACAAGCAAGACACAGGTGATGATAGATGGAAGAGGACAGCAATTTAAGGAGTCAGCAAAGACACCAACCTTTTCTCCACTGAAAATTTCTACCTTGAATTAGATTACACAGAGTTCCCACTCTTACTGTGCTCCTCGTTCACCTCAGGCCATCAAATATTAAGAGGTATTCAACTTGCTGTGAAATTACATTATTTATCTCAAGCAGGGATAGAAACATAATGTGGCACTGTGTTGGGCCACTCCAAGCCTGACCTCACCCTTCGTTCAAAACTTCCAGCAGTGTCAAAAACTGCTGGAAGTCAAACCTTCCAGCAGTGCAAAACGCAGACTGTGCAGGAGAGAAGCCTGTCTCTTTACAGAAAAAAAATCACGTAGGCCACTACCTGACATTTTGACATTCAGCTTGCTTCCAGAGCCAACTATAATCTCAGCAGTTAAGGTTCTGAATCTAACGAAGACCTTCTCATGACCTGCTCTGACTTCTCTGGGACAGGCATGGCTGGCCAGGACCACAGTAAGGTCCTGGTTATCAGATACAGGGGAACGCTGGCTGGTGAACAACTTAACCACAGAGGCAAGGGCAAAGAGACAATCAACAGTTGCAAAGCGCGCCATAACGTTGAGCATTTGCAAAAGCTTTCAGAATAAAGTGTCAGTGGCATAGAATCACCGCATCAGCATTAGCTAAAAAAAAATAATAATAAATATCTAGAGAAAAAGTGCTCTAAATGTGGGAAAGGCAGTTAAGATTAGAAGAGACACATTTATGTAAATCATTTATCAGTGAAAGTATTAAAAATGCTACAGTGAAAGCAATCCAGGATTAGGAGCAAGTTAACTTTACTCTGGGAAGTATTCAACTTACCTTCTGCTTAGGTACCTCTCCTGCTGACATTTTCTACATCTGGACTAACATCCTCAGTTTTCATTATACTCAGTGGAAAGACAAAAAAGAACTTCCAGAATGCGATTCACCTCACAAAATATGGACATCTGCTTTAGAGTGAAATAAATTGCGCCCTAACACACCCTTAATATAAAGGGAACTTGTAGCATGTAGCTCAGATGTGGACACTTCTGTTGTAGATCTTCATGCGCAGTCAGATGAGTTCAACTCTCATCATCCACGAGCTGACCGAACTGACTATTTTAAAAGTCCTTTCTGGCACGAAGTTTCCCACGCACTTTAAAGCACTGGGTAGGACTAGAGAGTAGAGAGCGAATGCAAAACCGTTCACTAAGAGGCTCTTAAGACAAAAATAGACATTTATAAAATGTTCCAGGGTTCTTCTAACCTTTCTCAAGCAAATCTCAAGTTTCACTTCTTTTCTAAATTGATCTCTACTACTTGAAATCTATCACAGCTAAAGCCTGTCATCCCACTGTTTCCTTTAAGGAATTTATACCAAAGCGATTGAAAATTTAAGAGTTAAGATCTGTTGAAGAGCTCTAAAAATCCACACACAAGCTCTGATTTTACTTCAGAAGTACTGCCAAGCAAATTAGCATTAATTAGAGACAAGCTGAAAGACCAATAAAATATCAGGCTAATGGAATCATCTGGAAACGTAAGACTAAACATGATCAAAGAAAAACAAGTTGTTCCATCGTATCATCTAATGGTCCTAACATGGAAGCCTCCCAACATGAACCACTCAGAGGAACACTGGATTCTTGGAGAGTTTCTGATGCAGAAATGAAGGATGTAGGAGATGAGAAACAAATGGAGAAGAAAGGGCAGGATACAGGGGTTGCGCGCTTTCAAAGAGACTGACCAGATGGCAGACCAGAACTGCAAAAAGAGATTAAGAAGGGATAAAATTGTCATTTTGCTGTCCCTCTTTCCTCCTTCCTTGTTGCATCAGCTATGCCAACCCAGCTTCCAAGGGAACTGCTGAATACAGAGGAAAAACACGCATCAATAAATAAAAGCCGCAGCGATCCCAAGCCTCAGAGAGGGCTATGACTTGTTGGCATGTCATTTAACACATGCAGTTTCATGTCCTACTCTCTCCCCCATTGTGGAAACCCTTCCTCCCTGAGGAGGTACCTGCGAGCCCTCGTCTCCTCGTGTGAGATACAGCACCAGGAGGAGAAGGTAGGAGAGGAGGGGACAGACTCTGCTGTCTCTTGCTTTACAAGGAATGCCCAAGACAATATATTCCACTAATGCAGACACTTCCAATGGGAAAAAAAAAATAGGAATTCAGAATTTTGCACTGCAGTGCAGGGAGAAAACAGATCAGACTAGTGCAGTACAGCTCTACTCAGATCCCACCAAAACCCTAGATCACACTCCCTCATTCCCATCCCACACTCAAAACATGCGCCAAAGCGCTGAAGATGGTAACTGCGGCGTGACACACACACACAGAGCACGGGGACCAGTGTTAGGACCTGCACAAGCCCCGTGCACTGAGCAGAGGACAAAATGTGCCTCTCCTTTTCACCCTCCTTTGTTCCTGGAAAAAGACAATGAACGTTGGTCTCTAATCGCTGTTAGTTTTAATGCTTAATTTGTATTTAATGATGAATATTAAATTCACTTCATGGAAAGAAAATGTGCTGTATTTTAGGCCGAGTTAAGGTGTTAACGCTTCAGCTGGAGAGCAGCTGCAAACACTGTTGATATTCAATGTCTGCAGCCCCAGCAGGAAGAACAGCTTTGGTTACGTACAGCTACAAACACATCTGGAAGAGACAGGTATTTTTGAACATCCTATTGGTGGTGTTAGTACATAAGGAAGTGCTGTGTGAAGCTGTCCTTACTTATTTTGCACTATTCATTTTACTCAACAAATTCAAAAGCAGGCTGAGTCTATATAGAGATAGACCGTGACCATCCCTCTCCCTGTTTGGAGAGTTTGAGCAGCTTTGAAAAACAAGCAAACACCAATTCCCACTTCTGTGAAAACAGATCTTGTGACATTGCCCAGTATATGCCACAAATATTTTGAGAAGGTCCAAACTGCATTTTACAATCTTATCAACCCCCTCACGTTCACTGCTAGATCAGTTAGTTACTAAAAACATTACAGCAGGCAAGAACGTAATGGAGGATACCTTCCTTGTGCAGAAGATTAATTCATCATTCACGTCTAGAGATTTCTACTCCATTTTTAATAAGGCACATATGGATTGAGTCTAGCGATCTATATCATTTCCTTTCAGGATATGGGTCTATATTGAAAAGCAGTCCCCAAACAGCAATTGCCAGAGGCCTGAGACCTTCAAATATTGCTATGCAGAAAGAACAGTTAGGGCTCTGATGTATGTACTCCAGTAAATCTTTCAGTGGCGATTTAAGACACAACTGTGCTCCACAGCTCTGCTGGAGATTCCTGCCTCTGGAGCAGGATCAGCAAAGCAGAAAGTCTGACTGTACCTTCACTGCTGCACCACACAGCCCGGCATCAAAACTCCCGCGGTGGAAGCAGAGGCGCTTATTCCCTTCTGATTTTGCCTCAGTGGGAAAACTGCCAGCATAAGGGCAGGAGCAGAGCAGGGACAAAAAAAAAACCACAAACCAACCCAAAAATCCCCCACATCCCCCAGCCTTTGAGACTTCCAGAGCTGATGTGAGAGCGCCCAGGACCAGGCGTGCTGTGCCTGCCGAATGTGCTGCTACAGGCCAGAGGTGAAGCGCCTCGGTGCAGGCATAAGGAAACGTGGAGCTTCACCTCTTCGCATTCCGTTCAATCAGCCAAAGCAACTGCGTTCAGGAAAGTCACAGTGAATTTCACAAAGACGGATAATGTTGCTCTGGGCCTTCTAAAAATACGCTCCCAGCATTAGCCTTCTACCAGTTCTGCACTGCTCAAAGCCTGTCATCAGACAACAGCAACTTAGTTGTATTTGCGTGCAATTGCGGAGCCTGGAAAGACAGCTAGAGAGGGAAAAAACTGAACTCAAAGACCCTTGCATCAGCGAGGGCTACGAAAAGGCTAGAGAAGCAGAGACAGCAAACAGGGGCATTCACCCCAATTATTTCCAGAATCCAGGACAGACCCGGCACTGGTGCCCGGCTCTGCCACCGCAGACTGCTCGTGTGCTACTGCTGCAGCATCGCTGCCTGACACCCACCAACTCCACTGCAGCTGCCTGTTGAGCTGGAAATCTGATACACTGCAAAGGTTGCTGACAGCCAGAGGCTGTTCCCTTGTCTATAAAATATCCTGTAATAAATTACATTACAGACTAGGGAAAAGGATTCGGAAGGGAGAGAATTAAAACACAACCTTATGAGAGCTAAATGAGACCAATTAAAAGAGATTTGCTACAAGTGCTGAGGGATTTTGACCTGAGCTGTAATCAGGGATGGATACGCATTCCTTTAAAAGAGGCAAACGAGCGAGAGATCATGTGTAAACAACTCTGCCAATTAAAATGAAACGGATTATCTTATCTATGCAGCTCTGCTCAGAGAATCACCGCATATTCCAGATACACCACAGAGAGATATGAGATAGGCATTCAAACCTCTGAAACACGGCTCAGTGATGAGGAGATATGCTGTGGTTCAGGACACACCGAGGCCTCATCTGCATTTGGGTATTCTCCCTCCCACCCCACCCCCCTTTTCTTTTTTTTAAAGAAATCATGGAATTATAAATGCTAATACAAAACTAGACTCGGGCTTTTTTTATCAGCTCACCTACATGAATTCTGATGCAGATCAGACTGAAGGTTAGGCATCGCAATGGTAAAACAAGCCTCACAGAAAAACCACACAGCAGATAGCACCATCACTGCAACTACTGGATACTGCTGAAAACCAGGCAGCTTGCCAGCGTGCATGCTCATGTCCCGATAAACACTCGCAGGTATTATTCCACGCCTTAAAATAGTGATTCTCAGTTTTTTCTATATCACAATCTCCGTTTTGCTGCCAGATACCCCAGACCGCCTCTCTCCTCACGGTCAGTGATACCGGAGGGCAGGACTGGCCCCTGATCTTCGCTCTGCCACCACAGCTGAGAACCCGTATGAAGAGCAAAAGTCCTTTCTGTGATTGGAGTGAAAAATTTGATGTGGACAGATGTACCACTGCTTCTGCTCCGTGTCCTTGCTCTGCAGCTCATTTTCACTGCTTTTTGACGTTTCTAATACATCCTAGTTCAAAATCATATTCACATACAAAAAAAGCAGTTTCACAAGGGCTGAAAAACGCATCAAAACAGAGGAAGAAAAGACACGTTAGGAAACCATGTTCGAGAAGCAGTAGCACAGAAAATAGTATCATGGACTTAAGGAAGAGCAAAAACTAAAAGGGAAGAAAGAACAAAAAGAGGAATTTGGGACGAGGAAGAAAATTTTTAAAAGAAAACAGTAAGCATAGAAGACAACAGCCTTAAGAGATATGTATATGTTCACAGTTGCTGACAGTGGAAAAGTTTTAGAACATTTTATGTTTGTTGCCAGATTTGAACACAGAGTTTTTCCACTGGCTCAGATCTGGTCTAGCGGAGTCGGGCCGCCTTTGGAACCAGCCTAGCTCTTAACACAGCACAATCACTTTTGTGCGGCATCAAGTACAAACTAAAAAAGCCTTTCTAAATCAAATCTGACAATCCCAGTGCCATGAAAACGGCTCCACTGAGAAGCCCAGTGGAGAAACACCACCCAAACCCACCGCAGATGGAGCACCTCAGGTGTCTCCGTGGAGCAGTTCTACCAGGCTTGGCTCTGGGACCGCTCACTGGTGCAGATGCAGAACGCGAGCACGTGCGGGCACCCAGCCCGATAAACTCTTGGGGCTGATGCTGCGCTTGTAATTATATCTGGCTCTCAGGGTGTTTTTTGTACACAAGATGTTCAACCGTACCGGTGCTACCTAGATTCTTCCATCATCCAAAACTTCACAGTCCAGTTATTGTAGATAATTGAGTTGACTGCATGTAACCTGAAAAATTCATCAGAAGTTTCTAGTTTATCTCTTTGCCACAAAGGGCAGGGTTACATTTCTTAATGAGAAATGCACGTACAATTAGCAACTCTGAATACTTCTTTGGCAAATTGGTCACAAAGAATCCCAGTGTGGAGTAGTGTAACTTGTGGTTAAATTCAGATATATGACATCTGCCCGCTTCTAATTCGGGCAACACAGAGTTTATTCACTCGTCCACAAGCAAACAGGGGCGTCTCGCGCTTTATTTATCACTGCAAATACGTTTTAGCAACCAAAAGGATGGGATATACTATAGGAAGGATGCCTTAGTTCCACCAGCTTTTCCTACGTAACACCGTTTTCGTTGTGCCGCCGCGTTACCACCACCGTGCCCGCCGCCGGCCTCCGCCGAACGGCAGCCCCGAGCGGAGCCTGCGCCGCGCACGGTCTGGCCGCGGCCGCACGGCGGGGTGCGGGCATCGTTCGCCCCGCTGCCTCCCGACTTCTTCAGCGGCGGCCGAGACCGTACCGAGCCACCCCGCCGTTCGCCACCCACAAACAAAGCCGGAGCGCGGCCCCGTGCTCCCGGCCGGCGAAGAGTGGGCTGCGAAGGGCGGCTGCCCTGGGGAAGGAGCTGCTGCTCCGCACCGCGTGTTGGCGGCTCGGCGCCCACCCCACGGCAGCCGGGCAGAGCTGAGAAACCTCCGGCCCCGGGCGCCGCCGTGGCGGGAGACGGGGCCGGGTTCCCCCCGGCCGCACAGGTGGCTGCGGGGCGGCTGGCGCCGCGCCTCAGGGCTGGGGGGCAGCGCCCTCCTCGCCGCCGGCCCCAGCTCGGCCCCCGCGGCGGCTCCTCACAGATCCCCCCTCTCCGCCCGGGGCCGCCGTCCCCCGGCCGGCACACAACTTCCCCCAGCCCCGCCAGCGCCGCTCGCCCTCCCCCACCGCCCCCCGAGCCGAGCCGAGCCGAGCCGGGCCGGGCCGGGCCGGGCCGCCGCCACCTCGCCGCCCTCCTCCTCCTTCTTCTCCTCCACCTCACCTGCCGCAGGGAGGCCCGGCCGGGCGGGCTGGCGTGGGCAGGGCACGGCTCCCGGAGAACGGGCGGGCGGACGGGCGTCCTCCAGCGCGGCGGGGAGCTCTCAGGCCGGCCGCGGCCCGCCGGCTCCCGGCCGCTGGGCGTCCCTCCGGCCGCTGGGGGAGCCGCCGCCGCGCCGCCCGGCCGCCATCTTCCGCGCGGGAGGGGCGGCAGGCCCCGCCCTCCGGCCACCGCCAGGCCGGGCCCCCGCGGTGCGGCGGGAGCGGGACCCCGCGGGGAGGACAGGGGTGGCGGCTCAGGGCCGGGAGCTCCTGTCCAGGACAGGACGTCGCTGCACGCCGTTACCGAAACACGTTGCGGCGGGTTTACACACGCACCACATCACACAACACCTCCCCCCCCCGTGAGGGCGGCCGCGGTTTCGCAGGAGGGAAGCCCGGCGGGACGGGTATCGGTGCGGGCGGAAGGTGTGAGATGCCCAGAACAGCGTTAGGTGGGGACAGACAGCGCTGGTGGTAGCAAACCCCCCCCCATTCCCCGATAAAAACACCCCCCCACCGTGCCATTTCCGACTTAGAAAGAGAAAATTGTAGTAGGAAGCCAGAAGGGGATGTAGAGCCACATCACAGGAGCATCCCTCCTCAGCAGAGGATGGAGAAGTGGACGGCAGCTTGGGAGTGCGGATACCACGGTCCTGCTTCGGAAGCACCCGCCACGCTGCAGAGGAGCGAAAAGTGATCATGGTTTGGCACACGTAGGACCTGGAGGGGTCAAAAGAGGCAGAACTGTCTGGGGGCAGAAGAGGAGCAAGCGAAGGGAAAGCTGGTGCTCGGGGAACGAGGCCTCAGGCTGCTTCCCATCCTGCTGTCTGAGAAGTGCCGCGGCCCTGCAGATCACTCCCAGAAAGCCCTCAAGAAAGCAACATAAGAGGTAAATTTGTTGTACAGGGACCTGTTCCTCTATTGACAAGTTGGAAAAGCTTGAAAGTCACTGCTTTCAGACACATTTATACAGGGCTTTTCAGCTTCTGCTAATCAACTTGTATCTGAAGCACTGACCATGCTTCTGTAAGCCAGAGTTAGCAGGTGAATGAACCAACCAAAGTAGAGCAGACAAAGCAATGAGCAATCATGTCTTAGCAGGGCTCAAAAGCCTGTTCTGCTTCTGGCCGACAGCACCCACACCCCAGCAGAGGCCGACGAGGCAGCTGCTCCCACCACCTGCACCGAGGCTGCCGTCCCATCATCTCATCACACCGGGACCTCGCACTGCCAAAATACCCAGCAGCATGTATTTGAACACGTGATTGCATTTCTGTTGAATTAACCCAAACACGTACCAAAGTGCTTACATCAGATGACATGCCGTCCCCCTGCCTGCAGCCATCCCGTCGCTAGCGTGGCAGCAGCAGGTGAGACCCCATCTACCACAGACGTTGCACTTTCCAAAACAGCTGAGCAGGTCTGAGCCAGCTGAGGGAATCCGCAGCAGTTCAGCACCGTGTCATGTGCTTGTAGCATTTATGATCCAGTACTACATTCTGTGAAACTGGATTTACTGTTTCAAACCACAGTTTGATATTCTGATACAAAGTGTTTTGCTAGTTCCCCTCTCTCCCCCAGTCCAACCAATCTCAGTTACACTGAAGGAGGGGAATCATTGACAGGAGCGTACTTTGTACGCTATAGTACACGTACAACAATACTAGCTTAAAATTCCATTTAAGTGTGCAGTGGAAGAAACCACCCCAAAATATATTCCATCTCTGCAACCTCCTCCTCCCTCTACCAGAGCAGAATTCACCTCCCTCTCATTTCACCACAACTCCCAACCCCTCTGCCATCTTTGTCTTTCCAGCTACCTCGTATGTAGCTTTCTCTATCCACTTACAAGACCCCTTTAATTCCACCTTGCATCTCCGCTCTCTTCCCCACACCAGCCTCCTCACACTCCAAACCTCTCCAAGTGCTTGGCTTCATTACTCCCTTACCACCTTCCAGGCTATCGCATTGCTCTGTGCCTATTGCACTTAGCACGTGCTGTCCCTGCTAACATTGCATTTCTCTGAAGCACCTTTTTCTCCTTCCTAAGCTTACATAAACAAACCAACAATCCTTCCCTGGATATTCAAGTAAAAAAATGAGTTACAATGAATATTTCTATTTGCCCACTCCTATTTATGTTTTAATGAGTCAGGAAGCCTGTTTTTTTCGAAAGGGAAGGTCAAAGTATAATGCTGTATAAGAGATTAAACATGTTACTGCTTATGTGGAAGCTCAATGAAGTATTTCCAATAGATATGGAAGATTTTTACTGATATAGTAACAGATTAGAAGGTCTTTAAACTTGCTCACATGATATTTAAAATAATTTCATCATTAATACTATTTTGGAATGAACAAAGCTGAAATCTGTTCACAATTCTTAAAACCATTTAAGACTATTTCAGAATTTGGGCCTTTTTTATACAAGAAAAATACTGTAAATCCAAAGCAATGAATTTCAAATGACACGAGCAGAACATATCCTTCTTGCACAAGTACTTTTTTTCAGTTTATTTTGAACTTCTAAACATGTAGTAAGAAACAACCAAATAAATAATAGCTTTCTGGAACAGGAACAACCATACAGCAGCAGCACTGCTATAGCTACAGATACAACCTATAGGATGTTCCAATGTAAAGGAGGCCTCTGAAGCACAGCATTGATGCCATTTTTGCAGTCTATCCTCCGTTGGCATGAACACTACACTTCTCCACAGAACCATGCAGGAGAAATAAGTCGTGATGAGAGAGTACGTCATCCCAACAAGAACGAGCCAAATTCCAACTCTGCCAATACATTGTGGTAGGATGGATTAACACAAAAGGTTTTCTGTGAATAAATGTCGTCCTGCCCATCATTCATAGGTAATTATGGGGAGCAAAATTATCTAAATTGTCACAGATGAGAGGCAACAAGCTTTCCCTCTCACCCCATCCACCTGTGCTTTAGAGGACCCCGCTGTGGTGTATGGAACTTTCAGACTGAGACTTTTTTGACCTAATTGGTTTTGCATCGTTCCACTGTGGCCAGGTTGTCTTAAAACCCACGAGCATATGCATTTTTGTTTTCTAAAACTTGCTAAGTATAAAGGAAATTGCTTGATTAAAATTCTTCATGATACTATTCAGCAGCAAATTCCTATTCCTTACCGGCAGGCAAGGCTTTCCTGCAGGTGAGGAGATCTCAGGCACTAAAGATCTCAAGGGAAAAATTCATAACCCTCCACTCAAGCCACTTTAAGAGCCCCCAAGGACCACCTTTCCCAACTCTGAAATAAATTTATACCAAACCCAAATAAACAAGCATTCCAGGTGCATTAGTCTCCAGTCCCAAACCTTTCAAATTCTCAGGGGGCGGGGAAAAACACCACCTGTGATGTGCAGCAGCAATACCACCCAGCTGCTCTGCGTCACCGTTCATCAGCCTCTTCCAGTGGTTTCTACAGAGGTCAGTCTCGTTATCTGCATGGACAGACGGGAAAGCTGAAGCAGAGAGTACACAAGTGGCTTGTCTGCAGTTGCTCCGCAGAGCCCTAGCAAAACTAGAAACAGACTGCAAATCTCACAACTGCTAGTCAGATGCTCTGTTCATTTGTCTGTGTTATCAGTTACACATAAGTAAAAGGTAATGGTTTTCATAACAAAACGGAAAGGATATCAACACTCAAGGTCCAGTTCTGCTCGTGCTTCTCCCCACCTGTCACACATACTACAGCATAAAAGCGCCCTCCCAGACTTTGTGCTGCTAGCCCAGCAAGTGAGAGCACACCAATCCTACTTTAAAGGGAAATCTGATTTGGGCACAAATAAAAGCCACCATCAATCACAGGTCTCCCATAGAGCAATCAACCTAGATGTACAAGCCTGCACAGGCACATATTGGGAGAGAGGGACGGAACTTAGAAAACCATACTCAGACATTTCTCTTAGGAAGGAAGATGGCAAAATACCATCCAACACGAAAAGCAGATTTTAATCAGATACAGCATACTACAAAGTAAATTTCTGAGAATATCCCTGGTTGATAGCTCAATACTGGAGCTATCACATTGCAGATAAGTAGCATTTCTGATCCCCGCTGTCAGCTAAAACATAAGACAGGCACCCCTCCTGGAGCACAGTCTATCCCATAGGTACATTTTTTCAGTGCCCCAGCCCAAGACTAATAGAGGACCTGCAAGTGGTAAAGGCACATACAGTACAGCTAAAATGGAACACCATTCACCTTTTTTAAATGTACTTAAATTACACACATACACGGGAACCCTCTGAAAGGCCCCATATATATGCTACATAAATATTCTTGACATAAGCATTAGTCCGACTATTGTGCTGATTAACAGAGCTACTAAGAAATGGGAAATCATCACTAGCTTTATGGGTAACTTCGTAGTGTATATTGGATCATACTGCAATGTTTCTTCAAAGATCATTAAGATATGATGAACTGCTTCAGGAGAGGCCTTACCTGATGAGTGATGCTGCCTTGGATGTCAGAAATGATAGCAGAACCTCTCTTTGCTACTGTAATAGCTGGAGTTATCTCTCCTGGCCAGGAACAGATTGTCTTCAGGCCCAGTGAAGTGGGCTGTAAAACTCTTACCTTCTCCCTTTAACCACTAAGGACAATTTTCCTCTTGTTTCATCAGGCAGCAAAAGCAATCATCTCTTTAAGCAGCAGTAACTGACACCTATTTGCTAGGTAATTGCTGCAGTTAGAGGGGATTAAGCACACTGAACTCTCTTTCGGTGATAAGGCAAAGCCACCCCTGCAGCGCCTCCCAGATGCACCCGAGAAGAGCTCAGGGGAGAGGGAGGCCAGCCGAGCTGGGGGCACACATGCCAGCTAGCCCCTCAGCCGTACCTGCAGCCAGTACGAAAACAAGATGGGTATCCCCAGTGCAATCCCAGCAGGAACTCTGCCAGACACCGCACATGCTCAGCTGCCGCAAGGCCAGCGGGAGCAGGACACGGAGAAGCACACAAGCACCTCTGTCCCACCCAGACCAGCTGGGAAGGGGGCTCAGCAGAAGGCAAGCGCAGCACCCTGCAGGCTCAGCCCAAACAGTACAAGGTGGGAAATAAAAGTAAAATGCCAAATCAGTGAAGGCCCAAATGGAACAAAGCCTACCCAATGCAGCTTAAATGAAATGCTAATAACAAGTGGCAGTATAGAGCCAAAACACGCTACATCCATCTAACTTCAACTTCTGTTCATAAATCATGCTAGACCAGGCAAATTTGTACAGGTGAGTGGTTTGATCTGTGCCTCCGCCGAGCATCCCGTCTAGGACACAAAATACGCTAGAGCTGCCACCCAACTTACGTTCAGCACATTTACACCAGGCAAACCTAATGGCAAGATGGCTTCTCCCACACAGAGCCTGAAATATTGCTGAGGAAAAGAAAGTCCAAGGAAGGAAGTAGCAGCATCGGCTTGCCAGGGGTTAGGCGATCAGGAACAGAAGCAACATTTCCCTGTTATCCTGTAGTCTGCCAGGGAAATGCCATAAAGTTCATTTTAACAGGTTCTGTTGCCCCTTTGTTTTTATTAATGCTAATATTTTTTCATTTTTCCTTTTTAAACATGACATTTTTAAATCACATGATTTACTGACATAAAAAAACCAAACCTTTGCAGATTGATCCTTATCGCACAAGTGCCAATTCCACATTGTCCCATGGTTTAAGAAAAAAATGTGACACTCAAAAACGTTGCACTGTTTAAATGTTATTTTATTAAATATCTTCAGTTCAAGGTTTCATTGTAACAAAGCTATGAAGGTTCTACCAACATTCAGACCAAACAAACAAACACTAGCTAACTTTAATTATTTCTATATCATGCAAAAATTCTGCATCAAATGCCTTCCATTTCCTGTTTAAAATGTGATATTTATAATATATATTATATAGATGCTTATATTAGCCCCATAAGAGAACATTAAGAATGCTAAAGGTGTACAGCTGTGTTTGATAATGGCCATACCAAGCTAAGGTTCTCATTAACTTAAAAGGAAACAAAACAAACTAAAAACCCAAAAGAGAGTTTGTCTCCAAGACTGTGCAAAAACTAAAACCCCAACAGTTCTTTTTAAATTTTCTCTGAAAGATGCAGATACTTAATACAGAGGGTTTTCTTTTTAATTATTAATAATCATCAGGTAAAGAGACAAGGAAGATCAGACCTAAAGAAGGCATGCATAATGTTTTGTATTTATCTTTTTAAAATGGCATAATTGTAATCTCCTGTTTGCTCTCTCTTTGTGGCTTTAAAAAAAAAAAAAGTCTGAATAAAATATCAAGGCTTTTCACTTTTCCACTTCACTCACTGTCTTAGTGCTGTCTTAAAAACGTTTCAAAATAATAAAATCTAGTGTTTGCTCCCCATGGGTTCAATCCCCACGCTCCTCCCTGGGGTGGTGGAGGGAGGAAGAAAAGCTCAGACAAACCGGGGAAGTGCGGATGGTCTTTTCCTTCATCACGGATTAAACTGATCTAATCCTGGTGTGGGATAGCACCTCTCTAACAACGGGAGCAGAGATCTGTCTGTTGCAAAGCGACAGCTCCAGTTTGTGCAACAGCTTTTATTTTCTGTTGAATAAGGATTAAAATTCCAAATTGGGTTTCTTCTCCTCTGTAGTCTGTAAAAAGGTTGCCTCGCACTTAGTATGCTGTCAATGCAATCACTTTAACTCCCTCACAAGATCCATAAAATTATTAGGGGTAGACAGAAATTCAGGTAAAAGCCCATCCCAACTTCTGCAAGTGATGCCTTCCCTTGGTCAAGACAAATCCTACCGGGTCCGCCAGAAAGGCTGTTTTCTTCTTGGGGTTAGGCTCCCTCCTTGGTAAGGTCAACAAAACACTGCCACCTTCCCCACCCAATGAATAAAGGAAAGAGACTCCTTCTGCAGCAAAGAAAAGAAAGGAAGATGACTTGGCCCAAAGGACAAACATCAGATCACATGTGCTAATTCCCTTTCCCCTCTGCTTCATGAGGTATCCTCTAACACCCAGAGGCAACACAGGGAGGTGGCCTGGAGTCCTTCGGGCTACCGCTTTTGAGGTTCTGATCTGATAGTTTTCTGTGTTACAACATCACTGTAAAAAATAGAAAAATTACCCAAATAAACACTAGGAAACATGACACTTACAAACATCAGATGGGTTATAGTGGTGGGGAGAAGCACCTGGCTGGGGCTGCTGGCTCCCACTGCTATTTCACTCGGAGACCAAACAAATCAAACAGGAGGCCAGGTAACCCCTTTAATTCTATGGGTGCATATATTTCAGTATAAAAAACACACGCTATTTATGCCTCATATAGGAGTGTATGTGCAAGTCTTCATGAAGAACATAACACTAAGTTTTTTGTCTGCTTCCTAAGGAACACGTGTTCTGCAGCACTGTGGATCCCAACTATGCTACTAGAAAGGAAAAAAAAAAAATAGAAAATCCCATACATGTACCCTCTTCCTCTAGAATCTCTGCTCTTAATGCAATGCTTTTTTTGTTAAATTAAATAAGCTGGCTTCAAACCTCCATGTTTGGCCAGGTAGTGGCTGTTTCTAAAACCAGTATCACTGAAGAGCAAGCTTCTATTTAAGTTATATTCACTTAAACCCATTTTTTAATCCCTACTTCCACCTTTAGTTTTAAATCAACATCCCATTTTGTTTTTTTTTCTTAAAAAAAAAAAAAAAGAAGAGTCTGTTTTGGGATCCAGCAGCCGAGCAACCAGCTTTCCATAGCGTTCTTGCTGTGCAGGAATTGAAGAAGAAACTCAGGCTGAAGTCAGTCTGCCGGGCAACAGGAAGAGAAGCGCCTCCTCTCTCTCGAACCCCAAGTCTTCACACAGGCTCCTCTGGGGTCTCCTCGCCACCTCTCACTGACTGAAGTCGCAGCACAGCCTGAATGTGATGTTAACTTCCACCGTGGCTTTGTGGAGCACAGTTCAGCCACCCGCTGCTCAAGCCGCCTCCTTTTTTGCTCTCCCTCTCTTTCTCTCTCCTTCACTTTTGCTTTCCCCCTCACTTCATTTCTGAAAGATGTTCCAGCTGCTGCCATTTTCTTAGCCCTGGGGGAGGGGGCATGTTGGATAATCTGTCATTTATTTAGCATTATTCCTGTTTTTTATTATTTTATACAAACAACATGTCTTTTTTTTTTTTTTTTTTTAGATTTAAAAACACCTTCGTACAGCAGAAACAGACACGATGGATCCATGGAAAACAACAGAAAGGCAGTGCCCGGAGCATCAGATGCATGCAGGGTTTCGTGCATTTGGCTGCTGCCTGTTTGTAATTTGTATTTATTTTTTTTTAACGTCAAAACAGACATGACCGTTGCTGTCACTCAGGCACTCCAGAGCTGCTTGCTAAGAAGATATTGCCCTCCAGCTGAGTATCTCCACAAGTTGCTGCAGTCAGGAAGAGGTAGGGTCCACCCAGAAAGGAGAGGTGAGAACGGGATGGAAGATGGAAGGAAATAAAGCCAAACATTAGCTGCACACGATTAATAAAACATGTTTTCTACAGGCTAATTATTTGGTGCAGGCAGAAACCCTTCCTAACACAACCCAGAGCGGGGCTCGTGAGAAGAGCCCTGAAGACAAGAGGCACACACTTTCTCTTCCAGGTGGCTGAGGGTGCCAATGAAAATGAACTACTCGCTGAAATGAATTACTTGGAGCAGACTTGGGCCCACTGTCCAACAGTGACATGTCCCGCAAGTGGAAGATGTTTCCCGAGGGGTGATCTTAACAAACAGTTTCCGCCTCACTTCCAATTGGCTTTTGCCTTGAACTGGAAGATCATTCTTTTTTTTTTTTATTTAGTCCTCAGTAATTTAGTCTCTGAATGTTCCTACTATTTAAACAAATGTATGAGCTTTTCTGCAGTTCTGCAAAGTTGTAGCCCTAATGACTGCTTTTAGCAGAGGCTCCTCCTGGCTAATCTTCTTGTGTCAAATTTCTGGATTTATTTTGATCAGTTTTAAGTTTGGGGTTTTTTCTTGTTTGATTAGCATTGTCCTGTCATGAACGCGTAGCCAAAATCTTCTTTCTACCATTTCTTAGTTTGCAAGTCTTTGTCGCAAACTCTCTTATTAGTCTTTTCCCTTCTGTGTTCCTACTCTCTCCTTACACAGAAGTCCTCTGATTAACCTCAAACTTCTTTTACAGCTGCAGTTTCCTTTCGAGATGACTTACCCAAAACTGAACTCTGCCTTCCAGGTGAAAAGGCAAGCCACCAATTTCTATTTAAGCATTCTTATGCATCTCATTCCTTCTTCAACCTTACCCTTCACTGCACATGGGCCAATGCTGCTCCAAAATGATTCAATGTGTTCAGATGGGGGCTGCCCACACTGACCCCACTCATAACTGCACGTGGTTACACCTCCTTCAGAACCCAGAAATGCACACAAATATTTCAACTTCAATTTAGTTCATAGGTTTTAAAAAATACTGTTTTAACCAACAGTTTGTGGTTTGGAAATGGCTTCTGCTCTGCACTTTTCAGAAACCCTCCAGCACATACTTTTGGAGGAGGTGCAACATTTCAGCAGCAAAGTCAAGGAAACACACCTCTTCTGTAGCAGCTAAGACTCTCCCCTCCTAAGCTTCCTGAGAACTCCTAGGCATAGCCACTGAGACATACCAATCTTTAATTTAATAATTTCTTCTGCATCGTTTTTGGACTATATCCAGGACAGAAGTCTCCCTCAGCATCTCTTTGATAAAAACTGATACAAGTAAATTATTTTTTGTTTCCCTGCAAAGGCTTTATCCTGCTTGCTGCCTTACTCCCTGGAAATTCAGCTGATTGTCCAGCTCTCGAAAGCTTCCCTGCTTCTGGTGCCCCCAACTGGCTTTTGCTTTTCAAATTCCATCTGTGACCTCTGCAGTTTGCTTGTGATAGTTCACATTCCTTCCTGTTGCCTTCAGTAGGGTTGAATCTCTCCCAACACATAAGAATAAAAACTGCTCTTGGCTTAGTCCCAAGTACTACACAAGAGTAGGACTCAAGTACTAACTATACTTGAGTGGTTAATCCTCAAATGACCACATTGAAAAAAGCTTGTCTCCCGGGTGCAGATGTTTTTTGTGATTGCTCTTAAATAGAAAATCTTTAATATAAAGGTCCTAAGATTAGGAAACTTCAATCTTTATAATGAAGGCGACACATGCTTCAGCATAAAACGAAAGGAGGCAGAAAGATTTTGTACATCTAAGTAAAAGAAACCAGTAAGGCAATAAACAGGAATGCCTAAATGCTGCAGAAGTAAGTGAATCTGCTGTTCTTCAGGAGCAAGCAACAATAGTTTCTTCATGTCAAATTTTATAACCAAACTTTCCTCCAATGCTGAATTGTGGCAAGCTAATTGGGAGATATTTTAAATCCTCCAAATCCTTAGTTGTTTAGATTTTTTTTTCCCCTCTGAGTTTTCTCAACATCGTACACTAAATAGCTTCTGTCGATCAGAAAATAGGTAGTAAAATTTATATGAATAAATCTTTACCGTTATGGCATAGAAATTGTTCTGTATAGATTTTACAATATCCTCTCTACAATACGACATCCTCATCAAAGAAGTTCTCTGAAATCACCAGCGTGTAAAAGGTAGACCCCTGACACCTGGGAAACAGTGAACCCGTGCACAGCATGAGATACTCTTCCTCTCTGCTCTGGATTAGCAGGGAGGAAGCACTGGTGCTACAAGGGTAGCTGAGCTCAGAAACAACCGCCTGGCACACGACTCCAGTTTGTCAAGAGTGGCAGATAATCCTACTGAGTCCAGAGGACAGGGCTTAGAGAAAGGAACACCAACTGATCAGCAGTAGTTTTTAGCCTACAACTAAAAATGCTCCTCTCACCACCAGCTAAACAGCCTGCAATACTGAATTCCCACATCCAGCAGCCTTAGCTGTGTGTATGATATACTCTTTCCCCAATAGTCCATACCCGTATTTGATCCTCACTGGAGAGGTGCTGCAGGAGCTCCAGAGCAGTGGTAGTGGACGTTCAGCCACTTGCCATCTCGGCGGTGCCAGACACGGGTCTCTTCAGACTGCGTGGTGCGGGGCCGGCCTTGGCCATCGATGTACTGTGTTAGGCGGATGTACGCGATGCAGGCAGCATCTTCACCGATGACATGGACGTGGGGGTTCAGGATGGTGGTGTGTATTGGCTTGCTGTTCTTCGACAGTACTGGCAGAACATGCAAAACCATCAGCTTCATTTTACTAGTAAGAAGAAACAGCCCCCCACATCCTCCAACCTCTTTTATATTCTACTCACCTTCCACTGGTTTCTGGGATACAGTAAAAACTGCTCCCGCAATTCTCCAGGCAAAATCCAAGCAATTCTTTCCCCTGTCACCTGTTCTCCTTAGAAACTGCGTACTTTTTATTGCCTAGAATCCCCTGACTCCTTTGCTCCCACTTCTTCTGCAAAGCATACTCTCCACTTTTTCAACATCAGTGCTGCTATTTCTTCAGTTATAGAAAAAGATCTTTTAATTACAGAATGTTGCTGCAAAGGAGTCAATAATCAGGAGATCATTAAGCTAGGCCTGCACCAAATATGAGCAAGCCTCAGAGAAGTGTAAAAATCACTCCAGAACAGGCTTGGTCTCTGCACACTTAGAGCACTTGGCATTGCCTATTAAGGATCTTGACCTAACTGCCAAAATAAAACAAATAGAACACTTCAGGATTTAAATTTCAATTATTTCATCCTGTGGAAACATCCAGGAAGGGAGGCAAATCCACTAGTATAAATGATTTCTCCCAACCCCTTCTCCTGCTCCAGGCTGACAAGGTGACCCTTGTATCCACATAACAGGTTCATTACATGTTAGAGATCTGAAACCATCCAGGGAAAACTCAAAGTGAAGGCGTGACTGATTTGTGCATGACTATCTTTATGTCTGACCATTCAGTACGTCTACCCCAAACATACATGTTGTTTCCATCAAAATATGCTCATTTCTTCCACTTCCATATCAGTAGGAAATCCAGTGCCTCAAACTTTTAAAGCTCCTGCAGTCCACGCTTAGAAAATATTTGCACCAGGCAAACTGTATGCCTAGAGTGAAGGGATCTGGGTGTTAGAATTGAAATTGTTGCTGGAAAAGGCTTTTCAGATAAAGCACGCTGGCTCTTTTGAATGCATCACAACTGATGCACAATCGAGTTCTTGCTGGTTCTGATAGCCAGTAAAAACAAGGGCAGTTTTCCCCCCAAAATGTGTCATAAAGGAAGATCAGAGAGAAAGCTGTTGGTGTTACCAAGTCTACCCACTCACAGTTCTCAAAGTAAAACTTATGGAAATCCATTCCTTCAACCAGGTTCCCCAGTGCTTCAGGTTCAAATGAGGTCAAGCCAGGATCACAGATTTTTCTGCAAAGGAAGGCACCACAGGCTTACAGTCTGCTTTTAAGCCCAAGGGCTATTTACACAATGAAGCGCTGGTACAGCATTTAACTCACACCCTGTGTCCACCTAACTGTTTCCCTACTCCAAGGAGTAAATTCCTGGAGAACTCAGTCCTACTGCAGCAACGTGGAGTTAGTGCTAGTTGGCATTTCACGTAAAACAAGCCTCTAGGTTTCTGGCTTTGCTTTTTTTTCCCTTTCTGTCCATACCACTGCCCTCCCCACTATGTTTCTTACGAAGTTAGAACATTTTCCTTCTGTCACTCCTGTTGCTGCTTGGGAACTGACTTCTACTTGATGTTCATTGAAAGAGCTCTACCTTCCTACCCTTAATGGACGGAGGCTAAAAAGCATAGAACTTTTTACCATTTCTGACTACATTAAAACTCTTCATACCCAGGAGCCAGAACATCGCTTGCACACAAACTGATAAACAACCTGTCAGAAGACATCTGTACTTACGTATAAGCATCAAAGTCTCCATTGTTGATGGCTTCTATCAGCTGCTCTGTTATCTTAATGATCTCCTGCTTACGCACTGCGAACAAGAAGAAAGAGCAATTTAACTGAGCATAAGACTTCAATGGGAATATGGGGCTAGTGGGTGCTTCCTAACAAGCAATTTGCGGAGCACCATTAGTGTAGATCTCATAGGATGCTGCTCCCTGCATTCCGGAGATATGCAGTAATGACAGCCATCCACATGAGATGGGGCAGTGGTATGAAAGGGGAATGGTGATCCCATAATGCAGGGAGAAAGGAAATAAAGATGTCATATTACATTTTTTTCTTCTAGAAAGGTCTGAGGCACCAGAGGTGTCTCCTGAAGGACAGCCTGAGGTGCTTCTGGGGAGTCTGACCAATGAATGTCAGTGAACCTGCCAACGTGAAGCCCTTGTCTGGCAGCTTAAGATGTGGAAACCCTTCACCACAGCAGACGTATAAGAAATGGCCACCACACAGATTAAGGCAATTGGAAAAAGTCTCCCAACAACTTGCCTATCACTATCACCAATACCTCAAGACATTATGAATGCTGCAAACAAGCAACTGGGACATGTAGGGATGACTTCCGCAAGCTAGAAAGACAACCACAGCAGGATGGATGTATTGGATGAACAAGTCCTAGCTATATACTAGTGTGCGCTCCGTTCCTCAGGCAGTTCACTTCTGCCAATCCCTACGGCACAATTCTTTTCAGCACTGTGACAGCACTGCCATTAGCCCCACCCAGTGCTCTGGACTTCAAGACGAATGAAGACAGGGGCTAGCTGTCTACTGTTATTTGGCCAGCACCTCTGCACCCTCTTCTCTTACGTCTCCCGCAGCCGATTGCCCAGGCGCTGTCCCCTCTGAGATGTTCCATCAGTCATGCTGATCTCAAGAGTCCTTAACACTCGCAAAGTTTGGGTCGGCTCTCTTAAATAACGCAATTCCAGTTCTACAACTGTATGTGCACCATATATATGCCTGAGCCTGTATACAAGCATTTAGGAGGTGCTATAGCACTATCTTCAATGTTACCAAATAATTTACAATTCCTACCACCAGAAGTGGAATTTATCTGTCCTTAGGCATCTAAAATGTAGGTGTCTAAAATGGAACCAATCACCTGACTGTTCCCCCTTTTAGGCCCTGAAAGAAATAGGAACTTCTGGAAGTCTCATCTGAGGCACCTCAGATGCCTACCATTAGGGGGGTGGTGTTTAAATGTTTAAATACAACCTACCATCTTTAGATGTCCAAGTCAGGGAAGCTGAATTCCACTCTAAATGCCAGAAGATGCTAGTCTGAACTGCCCTACCCTGCAAACTTTCATACACATGTGCATCTCATCCCACCATTGATAAACACAGCTGAAGACCAACAAGATGGTAATCTCACTGCCTATGAAAGATGTTTACACCCACTCTAGAAATCAGTTAAGAGAATTATACTACCAGCCAGCCACAGAAACATCTCAGATAGGGGACAACTGGCTCATAATAGTAAGGGAGCTGGTTTTGCCACTCAGGTTGTATACATTTCCAAATGTCGAAAGATGTATACAGGGATTAGATCAAAATGACACAGGGAGCTACGTCTTTTGTGAAAATTGTCTTTACAAGCAAGTCGTCTGGAATTGCTTCTGCATGAAGCTGGGCTACCTGTTGTACCTCCCCCCCATGCAGAGCACACACAAATGTGTGCAATGTCCGGGAGATGGACTCCACAGGAAAGGTTGCCCATTTGGGATGAGGGAGGAAATCTGCAGACCACAGCGACCATGTGCAGACTCGTCTCAAGGAGATTTGCACCCCCTTCCCAAGTGTCACTATGCAGCAGCATTGACCCTGTCCTTCAACAGAAGTCCATTCCATCAGACTGTGCTCGTCTTCTTGCTTTCACTACATGTCCCGAGCTACAACCAGCACGCAGGAGAACTGTTTTTTCCAAAGGATGGAGGGCCTCGGGATGTCACGGGGGAAGGCATTTGTGCCTGCCACTCCTGATGAATCCACGGGGCCTCCAAGCTTACGCTGCAGAGAGGCAAAAAGGGAGGCAAGCATGCAGCAGCACAGATATGAGTGTGACTCACGGCTATTCCACTGTCTTTTTCGAGTGCCCTAAGAGGCAGCGCCGCCACAGCCGCCCGCCAGCACCAGTACAGCCGGCAGGAGGCTGCAGACGGGGACACCGCGGGGGCGGCGGGGCCCCCGGCAGTGCTTTTCGCGGCGTCCGGTTTGAACCGCGGGCCGGAGCTCACCCCTGGGCTCTCCTCCTCCCCCCGGCGGGGGCCGGGAGCCGGCGGGCCGGGCTTGGGGCTCCCCCGCTCCCCCCGCGGGGCCGCGGCTCCCCCCGGCGGCCGCCGCCGCTCCCTGCAGCCGGGAGCGGCCCCGGGAGCCGCCGGCACCAACCCCTCAGAGGGGCTGCTCCGACCCTTCTCGGACGGACGAGGGGGGCGAAGGGCACGGAGGTGGAGCGAAGGAGGAGGGAGGGAGCTTTACATCTACGGTAACTAGTACTAGTTGCACTACTCCACTACTGCTACCCAGCTGCTAACTTACACGGTGCACGGTTAAGTACAAAGGGAACTACTGGAGTTAGCAAAGGCTCCGACCGAGCACGCTCTAACTCCAATGTCTGCCCTGGGCTGTCCCAGGCAAGAAGCTTCTCTTCACAAGACTTTGTAGCTGCAAAACAAATGTAAGCATTAAAATAATAAACAAACAAAAACCAGAAAGCAAAATAAAAACCAAGAAAGAAGTACAAACACACACAGCCCCAACCCCGGTCGGCACACAGGGACATCCACATCCCAGCAGCCTCTACCCGCTCTCCTGCCTCTGTCACACATCAGCTGGGCCAGATACTGCTCAGAGGGGACCGCCCTGGCACCGGTGCAGGAGACCCCTCAGAGCACAGTAGGAATCGCACTAATGCTGCTGGAGGTAGTTTGAGGGTGACCTAAAACACTGGTCGGAGTAGTGACAGAGCAGCATGAGGGCAAGTACGGGATGCAAGCGGAAGGGAAAAAAAGTAGGGCATCCAAATCACTGCAAACCTCAACTCGGAGGGGAGCGGGGTGGGAGAATGCTGCCCCACGTGGCAGAGAAGTTTTTTGGCACTCCTCAGCCTACCAAGCAGGGCCTTGCTATGAGCAAGAGGAAGGAGTTAATAAGAAAACAGTGATGGACAGTTCACAGCAAAAAGGACTTCAGAAGAGATCATTTCCCTTCCATTCTGGCTGGGCAAAACACCTTTCCCGTTGCACCTCACGAACCAGCAGTTTGACATCCTTAGGGCTACTTCAAAAGTAAGTAACAGAGAGGCTCCAAGTGCTGCATTGTGCGAGATGCAGGAAACCGGGGAAGGCAGACAGGAGGAGACAGAAGAGGGCATGCCTGCTCCTTCATTCAGACTGACCAGATGTTCCCAACTCACATTAAGGATCCTTCCATTATAGCTTAAAATAGTCAGGCAGCTAGTACGGTGTGTCTGTATAGGGGAAAGGCTGGGAATCCCACCTAGATTTTCTCTAACGTACTAGCTTTTTTCATATCCATTTTCAGAGGCAGCCACTTCAGGAGAGATCAGCCAGACAGTACTATAACTGGAGGACTAACCACTACCAGCTAACTGAGCTAGCAAGACAGACACCCCAGGTAAAGCTCACAACAGAGAAATGCTCCTCAGACCCCACATTATCCAGGGATTTTTCACTCAGAGCACCTGACAATGGATTCAGAAGTGCTGTGCGGTCTTCCAGCAGTCACGGCCTCCCTTCCAAAGCATCCTTCAAGCAGTCTGTAAACACTGGTTTTTGTCCCTTTTGTACTTCCCAAGCACCATCCGTGTCTGGGGTGCTCAGAAGTTCTTGACAAGCGAGACTGAATGCAGCCTCGCATCCTCTCCACAAGCAGACCTGCACCACTGACCCCATTTACCACAAAGAGATGCAGTGACTTGCCCAGGGAAACCCGAAAAGGCAGCGTCTCTGCAGACAATGCCACGTCTCGCCCAGATGAAAGCAAGGGAATGAAATTAGCTAGGATGAGGTTCCGGGTGGTTTTTTGTTGTTTGGGTTTGGTTGTTTTTTGGTTTTTTTTGTTTTTTTTTCAAAAAGGGAAGGAAAGGTTTGGAAATTTTCAGTGTGCGAAAGAGGGTATCTTGTGGGAAGGGAGATGATTTCTTTTTGTTCTGGAGTACTGGAAATGAAAAAAATCAACGTTCTGGAAGGAAGTTGAGGAAAAGAAAAACCTTGGGGAAGGAGAAATGGGAAAGGTGGAGGGAGGGGGTGGGAAAAAGATGCCGTGAAGCACTGCACCCCTGGACTTACTGGCTGAGAAACAGAGAGAAAGCTGGGATTGCATGGACTCAGTCTGTGTTTTGCTCTCACTGTGCCTCCGTCCTTCAAGCACTGAGCTGCCGTCCCCGGTGGAGAGAGGGGGAGCTAGCATGGCAGGGAATTAAAACACAAACACAAACAAAACACGCAAGTTCAGTAAATAAAAAAAGAGAAAGGAAACAGGAGAACATTAAAGAAACCACAATGCTGGGCACAAAACATGCAGGAGTATCCTCCAGGGCAAAGCCAAGTAGACAGCTCTACAACGTGGACCTGCTGTGCAATTTACAATGAGAGGGGAAGGGGGGACACTGCTTTTAGCCCCGCCACAGTGGAAACAGCATATCCCTGAGGCAACTGTCACTGATGGATTCTACACCACAGCAGAACAGATCTGCGTAACCTGTTTATTGAAAATAAGAAGTTGGCAGAGGAATTAATGGCACAAGCACTTCCCTTTTCCCAGAGTCATGGCTATGCAGAACGCCGAGAACTCCAACACCCCAAACCTTTTGCTCTATTTAGTTTTGCTCGAGTGCTTGCTTAGCTTAAACCATGGAGGGGCAGGAGGAACACTGGTGAACACTGCTACACTTAAAACGGGAAGCACTAAAATTACCAGAGCTGGCCATAGCACAAACCATTACTGTGCAAGCTCCTTCCCCCCAACCACCATTCAAATGCTCCCTTCTATTAAAATCATAACAAAATTTTCTAACCTCTGCCAAAAAAAAAAAATATATCAGTTTTGATCTGCAGCAACACAGCCCTACACAATTCTTCACAGATTTAGCCCTGGCCAGCTGCCCTCCTTCCCCCCAACCTTCTGTTCCAGTCCTAGCCTTCCTCTCCTCACAGCATTTGTATTCCTGACTTACAGGACCCATTGGCTCAACTGGCTCAAGTCTGGGACCTCTTCGGAACAAAAGCTGCCAAAGGAGACAAGATTCTGGACAAATATCTGTTCTGGACAGATATCCAGCAGAGATTAGATAAATCAGTTTCATTACCACACTACAAAAACCATCCAGTCCCTTTCCCTCAAAGCTAGGTTCTTAAACCACGGATTACTCTTTGGCAAAAAGGTGGGAACTGGAATACTGTCCTGTAATGAGGTCAGGTCTTATCTGAAACAATCTGTATTGCAGAGCTTGCTCACTCACTGGCATGCGTTTCTGCTCCCTGTGACTCCTCAGAAGAGGAGCCAGCAGCTTGTGATAAGCCACAGGAAAAGCATCAGGAGCTAGCCCAGCTGACAGAGGTGACATTGCTGCCACACCACAGGGTCAGCATTGATTTTTCCCTGCATGTGTAACTCAGATTGACTACAGGGAGAACTGGAATACCTCTGCCTCAAAATGCAAACTATTAACACGTTTGCCTCAGAATGCAAATTGCATTCACTTATCCTGAACCTGCTCATTCAGGAAAACGTCTGCTCCATCCTTTAGGGAGGTCAGGAAAAGGGCAGCTGCTCAAACAATGTGAGCAGGTATGGGACTCGCAGCTCCTTGGTCTAAAGAGTTTTACAAGGACAGAATATTTATGATACGGTCACTGAAAGGTGTGAAATCCCTTCTCAGCCTCTCATTCTACCGATATCTCAGTCAAGAACACAAAAAAATAGTTTCCATTCATAGACGATAGACTGAGAATGATCTTCATCTTAGAAACAAAAATAGACTCAAAGACAAAAAAATAAAGTGTGTGCATGTCAGTACAGAGATTCTCAGAAAGAGGTGAGAAGGGAGACTGAGCAGGAACAGAGAGGTTTCAACTCCCTGTAACCTACAGGGAAGCACAAAACCACAACCAGACTCCAAACCTCAAGGGACTGGTAGGGATTTTCCAAGCCTAGAAATGGACTGGAGATGAACAGATTATGATATTTGCAAGAAGAGAATTCCAACTCTGAGACAAAAACAAGTTAGCTCAGGGCAAACAGTGTTTATATACCACAGAGGCCAAGTCAGCTGGTTCCCCAACGCATGGCCCCACTGTGACAGGAATGACAGCGTCATGGTGCATTTATGAACTGAGTCAGACATGGAAGTCTGGGAAGCTAGTTCAAGGCAACGATCGAATCTCGAGGATCCCCTGCCTGCGCTTAACTGTATCAGAAATTACAGGCAAAACACCTACCTTTCAGATCCTCATCTTCGGTTGTGGTGTTACAGCTCTCTGTGGAACCCTGCACGGCAGAACAGAGCGTTACCAGGCATCAGCAGTCAGGAGCATTGAGTAAATAGTTTGATTTGTTTGTGAAAGAAGATGGGGAAAAGCGCAAAAGCATTGGCAGGGATGGCGGGAGAGGATGATACAAGGAAGATTTGGATGGAAGCAGGCCAAATTATTAAGCAAAACAACAGCATTTCTGCTCAGCTTTTGCATGTTTAAGCCGTTCAAGCTGTCCACCCAGAACTTTTACTAGGACAGAAGTTACCAAACTCTGTCAAATGAGATCAAATGGGAGTTGCTTCTGTTTGGAAGAATAGCCACAAGAAGCTAAAGAAGGGCTCCTAGGCTTTCTCAGAGGAACAGGTCTCCATTTCCAGAAGAAAGAAAAAAAAAAAGTGCGTAAGTGCCTGTATCTTCTCTTCCACCCCACATATGAAAGAGAGTGGTGATTACACACCACAACAGGAAAGAGATAATATTTGAACAGTTGTCCCTACTCAGCCTCTTCCAGAGATCCACCGCCATACAACACAACCCTTCCAGTCTACTGCCAGCAGTATTCTGGAGCAGGCTACAAACCAGACATCAGGAAGGTAGAAACCGAAGTAAGACACACGAAGAGGAGAACAACAAGAGAGAAGCAGAGGTTTCTCTGGCAACACTCCCATCCCTTACCTTTATGCCATCTGTAGCATTATGGACAACAGTTGTTTGAGGCTCCTAGGAAAGGATGGAAGAATCATTAAACTCCAGTTCCAAAGCATTCTCTCATTTCTTTTCACTCCCCAGCAAGTGGAGAAAAGGTGACTGACATAAAAAAACCCAAATCAAACCACAAACTCCAAACAGCACACGTGCTTGCGTGCGCGCACACACCTCCTGCACAGGTTTCCTGAAGAGAGAGGGGCTGCACTAAAAGCCACAATCACAAGGAGACAAAGCCCCCAGCTTCCTTGCAATTGCCCCTAATTCCCAATTTGCCTCCAGTGAACCGGGCTGGCACAAATGCCAGACAGCAACCGAGCAGCACCCTCTGCAGCTGCTCATGGAGTAGCCCCTCAGTGAGGACCCCTCACCAGCGTCCTCACTGCAAAATGCTTCAGAAGAGGGAGAAGGGGAGGAAAGGATAATACTGGGCTGGGGCCTTTGTCTCCCAGTTTTTTGGAAAGTTTGCCAGGTATTTTACCCTAAAAAAGGGACACTCATAATTTTCAAAATAAAAAGGGGATAAGCCAGACCACCTCAATGCCTCTCAAAGAGTTGGTAAGGGAACTGGGCTGTGAAAAAAGGCACATTTTTCTAAAAGTCTCTAAAATGAGATCCAATTTCAATAACAACAACAATAATTAATAATTTAGAAAGGCTTCCTCAGTATCAAAACCATAATGAACACAGCCAGTGAAGGGAAAGCAGAAAATTATGAAGTGTCCCAAGAACCCTTTGCTCTACAACAAACAACAAAACCACCACATTCCACCCTCCCACCCTGCAAAAAAATGCCAAATCCAACTCTCCAGAGACACACAACAAAGAGCAGCTACCAGGGCTACGGGTGCTGACTACCTCCTGCACTCATCCCTTCGCTACTGGGATAAGACTTCAGGATCCTGCGCCATCACCTCCCACTGCTGTCACTCTTGCAGGGTGGCTCAGCGAGGGCACTGGGGACTATGACGGTGCAGTGATGTACACTCACCCATCCGCCTCTGTCACCCATTGCGCTGCTGCCTGATCTTCCAAGCATACCGGGCAGACCCCACCGAGCTGTGCCGTTAAATGTACTAGGCACAGGTCACCCTGTGAAGCCCCCTGCACACAGCCCAAGCAGAAAATGCTAGCCCAGCAAGTCAGCGAGCTGCAGAGGATCAACTACACAACTGAGCAGCCCAAATGAGCCATCAAAGGATTCCTCTAAAAACCCTTTGCCTGCCCTTTCTTCTGTGGTGTCCTGAAGTCCATCCTCCGTTTCCTGGGTTTTGAAGAGTGCATTGAGCTTGCTACTCTCTTCTTCCAAACCAGCCTCCCCAAAGCCAGCAGGAACAGTTGAACAGGACGCACAGAACTATACAGGGATGGCACACGGGGAAGTCCAGGCAAGCTGCGATCCCCACATCCAACCACAGCTCTGCTCAGCACCCCCACCCCAAAGCCTGTGAGGCTGTGATCAGGCCCCACAGCAGCACAGGGACACAGACAGAACGAAGCCAAAACACAAGCTGAAACAGAGCAGCACAAGCAGCACTCGAGATGGGGGGGAAGGAGAGAAAGGGAGAGGACAGAATCAAAATTAAACCAAACACGAAAAAAAAAAAAAGTGGTTGGGGAAGATACCATGGACGTCTGCACTGGGGGTGTTTCTTTTGCAGTGCTTACTATACTGGTTTTGTTGTTGCTCTGTGGCTGAGACAGAAAAACATGGTTTTAGTTCCCCTGCTGGGCAGCAGAGGCAGCAAGAAAATGACAGTATTGCTTCAACCCCAACCATCTCCTCAGACCCTCCCCTCCCCACACGCTCCATCAACAAGAAAAGGGAGGAAGAAGGAGTGCTGCCTGAGTCGCTGGACATCAGACTTCCCTCAGAGGCAACGGATGTTGTAAGGGATGTACCAAAACCCAAATGTCTAGCACAGACTGCTAGATCTATAAGGAAGGAAAAGAGAAGGGAAAAACGCAGCAGCCCAAAGGGATAGGGAGAATCCTGCAATGAGCACCAACAAAAAAGTATTTGGTGAAGAAGAATGAGAGATGGCAGCTGTCCCAGGAGAAAGAGACTACAGAAGTGAGAGACACGCAATAATCATGGTGCAGTCTCAAATTACGAGGTCAAATGGGAGTTGTGTCTGAGGAGCTCCAAAGTGTGCGGGAGCAGCCCTAGACATGTGATGATGCTGAGAGTCCCAGGGAATGTACTGATGCAAGAAAAAGTGTGGTCAGCCCTAGAAAAGGTAGAGAAAAGATGAGGCATCATGTGTTGTGTCCCTGCTGTAACCCAAACAAAGAGACTTCAGGACCAAAATATGGAAAGGGATGGGGGTGAGACACAAGGAAAAGGTCATGTGTTCCCCAAGTAGCAAGTCCTCTGGATGGTGCCCGGTAGTTTTTCCACCTTTCCCCTCTTCGGTCTCTCTTGTAGCTGTGGTAGAAGAATAAAATCTCCATTTCCTGCATTCACACAGCAGGACAGTGAAGCAGTCACCAGCTTGCTGCAAAGAAATGTCCCACTGAGTCGTGTACAACAGTTACATCAGGAATGAGCAGTCTATGTTTGTAGGAAGACAAACCTGTGTCCACTAGTATATAGCTCCTAGCCCACAAATCCAGTCAGTTCTTGGAGAATTAGGTCCACAGTTACGCTGCCGTGTAACTCCCACACCAGGTATATAGCTCTCTTGCTGCCAGACACCAGCAACAACGTCAAAATCAGCACTGCAGGAGACTCGCTCAACTCCTTGGTTTCCAGATCAGGGGTACCGGATGGGAGCTCACATCAGTGTGACCTCATTGCAGCCACTCTCCATCCCACCGCTCTTGGAGAGTGCAAACTCATACTGCAGAACATCAGGCCCTCATCACCCAGTAACCACCACAAGGAATGCAGAAGTCAAATGCTGAGCTGGAAATCATCTGCCAAAGGTTTAATGTGTCAACCAGAGACAGATCCTGTAAGGTTGAGACTTCACACACACCTACTAATGCTTCATTTTTTCTTCAAAAGCAGCATGCCTTGGCTTAGCTATCCTTTTTGGAGAAGGAGAGAGGAGAAACATAAGATGATGGGGCAAGTGGAGAGGGGAGGAAGTAGGAGAGAGAGGCAGGAATGAGTTCTTTCAAAGTCCGTGAAAAAAAGAAAAAAAGAGAATATGACACTCTCATCCCCAAAGCTAAGAAAGGAGAAACGCTTCACAAATTACTGTTTACTGCCTCTTCCTATACATTCCTGTATTGTCCTAAGACTTTGGCCTTCCAAGAGCTTTGCTTCCTGGCATGTGTTTCCAGCCTGACGGTAGAAGAGATGACAGGCTTCTGTGAATGTTAAGAGAGGAGCAGATCAACCTGAAAACATGAATCCCAAGATGTTTTATGGCATAAACACAACCAAATTTCTGGCAGTGCCTAGGTCCAGCCCTCCACACAGCACTGAGGCTCCTGCACTTCTTCAGAAACTGTGATCCTAATGCAGAGACCTATCTTCCAAACCCCTTCCAGTGAGAAAAGCACAGCCCATTTTTAGAAGCTATATGAAAATACTTCTGATTTTTTGGAAGGCTTTATAACTGAGGCCAAATGGGGGGGGGGGAACCCAAAAACATCCAGGAAGCCACTGTTCTGAAAGAAAGTTGACGGCAGCTTGTTAGGTGTGGGACGTCACCTTACAAAGTGCAAACCCAGGCACACCCAAAGCACACGGCCTACCCTCCAGGCTGCACTGAACACCCAGGTCATCCATCATACTCTTCCCCAGCCAGCGGGCTGAAGAAGATCTAGTATCATGCTTGCTAGTCCAGAATCACATAGCATTTTACTCCAGGGCAGAGTCCCAAGGAAATAAGAGGCAGAAGACTTAGCCTAAGCATTTTTCACAGCTCTTTCTCAAACGGAGGTGTCTGACATACTGAGCTTCCCACACACGCTCGTGTCTGGTGGCCACTTAACCAACTGCCCTTCCCTGGACGACTGGCCTGCCCTTCCCAGAGTCCCAGGTACCACAGCCAACTCCTGCCCCTCCTTCCTCTCTTACTGCCAGCCAACATCATGGTCACTGGGCAGGCTAGGATCCTCAGTAATTCACAGCGGTACAGCTCAAGTTAAGAGAGGCCAATTCACCTAAAAGGGTGCCAGGCCCTTCTTAAGATCTATGTAACACGATTAGTTTTGGCACAGCAGTTGGCAGCGCTTCCTGAGCTAGACAAGAGACAGACAGACAGGCACAAACAACACAGAGGGTGCAAGAGAAGGAAAACAGACCAGTGATCATATCGCTAGGGACACACATTTCTAGCCAACTAAAAGAAAATAAGTACCAACACATGGGTCGCCTCTGGTTATTTAGCCACCTTCACTGCTTCCATGTTTTCCCGAGGCTGACACTTACAGTGTTTACATATCCCAGCTGCTTTAAAACAACATGCAGAGCGAATTTAAGTTTTGCTGGCAGTGGGCAGAAAAGAAGGGCAAGAAAGGCACAATGAACTCCTGTCCTGGAGTTTCACAAGGGCAGGGCTGGTGAAAAGTCAGTCTCTCACATCAGATTTTCCAAGCAGTACTTCAGGATTACTTTTTTGTGTTTACATAGTTTTAAATGGCCACTGAAGGAGGAAGAGGAGAAATATCTTCCAAATTGTAATGTAGAAGCAAATTATTCTTTCTCAGTACTATAACATTCCTGCTCCTACCTGCAATAGGGAAGAAATATTTTTTCTTCTTTTTCTGTATAAAGGAGAAAATGCAGTAACTGATTTTTGTACTTTAGTTACTATTTATATCTCAGTGTCAGAGACAAAGGCATCATCTAACGGGCTGTGTATGACTCCTTACAATATGGCACTGGCCAATTTTCTCTTTGCTCCCTTGAGAGTGGATTTGACTACTTTTCTGACAAATTCTATGGATGTCAAACATCTGGATGGATGAAAAGAGGAAATGAATAAGACAGGGGAGGCAGTTACTAGGTATTTGGTCATGCTGGGATACATAAACGAGATAGGACAAAAGGAAATTCTGGATTATAAAGGCTCTGACAAACCTTTTCAGTAAGTATGCAAAAAAAAGAAGTGACCGGCAGCTCTGAGCTGCCCGGCGGTGCTGTGCCCACACATTTCATCTGAACAGTGGAGCCCCATCAGTCTCTGCCGCATTTGGAGCGACTCCCAGTTTGCTCTACACTGCAGGGCTCCCACCAAGGATGACGGCACCAACACCAGGCAAAGCACCTGCTCCTCTTTTTGGCACTTCTGCAACAGAATGACAAAGCCCCATGTCCAGGCAAGGCACACACCTGCTCTGCTGAGCCCAAGAGAACCACTGCCTTGTTCCATTTCACACTCAGAGCAGGCAAGGTCAAACGGCATTGCCAGCAGAATGGGAACTGTATGACTGGCCGGGGGCCAGACGATCACAGGGCCCTTTTAGTGAGGACATGGACCTTTCAGTGCACAACGATCCCCCCACCACCGCCCCCCTGCACAGACATGCTATGTAGGGTGATGAGCACAAGCCGAGCGTGCATGGCATGAGAATGGCGGACGCACGAATCGCAGGCAGCTTACGGGAGGTGCTCACCATCAAATGCACACTGGAGCTCGACTTCCTTTTCTGGACACACCATTGAGAGAGGGAAAGAGAAGGGAAGAGAGGAGATGAGAAGAAAAGCACAGAAACTATTCACACGTTAGTGTGCCAGCAAGGGCCCCCCTGCCAATAATGCTCCCCTAGGGGCAGGTATAAGCAGCAGCAGAAATGCACAGACACACGAGAAGATGCAGAGAGAAGTCACCGTTAAAGAACATGAATACACACCAGGGGAAAGGGCAGAGTTGAAGATTCCCCATCCACTCAAACATCGAGGTCAGAACACAGGTGCCCCACACACTGATATAAGGAGAGGAGAAGAGGGAGGAATATATAGTCACAAGATGTGGGATGCAAGGGGGTGCCTCTATGTGCTCTTCTACCTCAGAAAACTCTGCAGTTTCCCCAGCCACACTTGAAGAGGTAGGCAGAAAACTCCCCTGTGTTCACATTTGGAGGAATCAGAGGTGTGTTTGTTTGCAACTAGAATCAGAGGGCAGGGAGGAGGGCACAACAGGAGGGACATCCCCAAGGGCTAAAGAAAGAAAAGGGAACTTCTCTGTGTAGCATGAGGAAGAGAAAGGCTCCCTCACATGGAAACTGAGGCTGACTGGAGAGGCAAGGTGCACCCGTGCTCAGACATAAAGGAAAGGCAAGGAAGGCAAAGAGGCACCCAACAGCCAGAACACCTTGCGCTCTCACGTACTGGGAGAAGAACAAGCAGGGAGCAATGCTCAAACACTACCCAACCTTCTTGGACTCTACTGTTGCTCAAAGACATCTTCAGTCATCTTCGAAGACACCTTCGCACCAAACTGCGCTCTCCAGTAAACCAGGCTCAGCATGCATTTCTCTGCTCTTTCACTATAATCTTACTGTCATCCCGTCCAAGCTGAGCCTGGCATTACAATGCTGCCCCTTCCCCCCGCTGTCTTCATGTACATTTTCCATCTGCCCTCCTCCTTTGGTCCTATCTAGGCTATTTCTCTGATGCTTACTATTCATGGGGAGGTACTACAGAGTCTATCTCATAGAGTACTGTAGGACAGCACATCCCCCTCAAAAATTATGATGGTGTGGGCTCAGCTACGTAGCTTTGGACTCCTGCACACTACCATGCCCGACCTCTGGAGCAGCCCTTGAACGCAGTACAGGCCATGGAGTTGTACCTCCCCATTTCTTACACTTACCGAGTTTTCACAGCTTTCATCTGAATATTGCCTTTATCTCTGCTATCCTCACATCAGAGCTCAAGCACACATACAGCCTGGCATGTCTTTGAGAGCAGAAGTGCCCACGTTCAACTTCCACCCAGAGCCACATTCCTAATCACACCACACAGCCCAGAATCACACAGCCACTGCATGAACGGACTCACGCTAGCAAAGCTTCTGCCTCATCTGATCTTTAACTCCAGTATGGACAGACTGATCTGTTCAGCATTTGGCTCACCAATCTTCCACTTCATGGAGGCACAACACAGGGCTTGCCATTACCTGGTTTACAAACTTGTGATTCCTCTCATCTTCTTTTAGGACAATTTAGCTTCTCCACAGGCTTTTTCTCAAGACAGAGCTAAAATAGGATGTACTACCAGTATATGAATACAATGCTTAGACCACCAACAACCCAGAGGAATCTCTGTACCCAGTCACAACCAGGAATTTTTAACTGGGAGAAGTAGAAATTTACACCAGCTGAGAAACTGATCCAAAACTTCAGTTTTTATTTTTAATGTATCCTATAAGTTGTAGCAGACACAGAGAGGCCATATGGATACTGCAAGGAAACTTCTCTCTAAGGAAGACCGTCTCATCTGAAGTTCAGATAGATTTCCAATGAGTTACAGAAATAAGAAAAGGGGCAGAAAATGCTTTGAGACAAGCAAAAAGTTCAGTATGAAAGGAGAGTCAACCAAGCCATACAGAAAACTATCACCGTCCTGTATTAGAGGTACAAGTAACTCTGACACAGGAGGAAACATAACCCTCTGCAGATCAGAATTTAATTAGGGTACAATCTAAATTTAAAACAGCGTTGGTCTATTAACATGACATGATGTATTGTAGAAATCCCAGAAAGCACATTACTGACTACTATAATAACAGGGGGAAGAAAAGCTTGCTAGGCAGGATGAAAAGGGTGGGGAGTGAGGTCTGTGTTAAGACCACAGCATGAAAGTACTATTACAACTCAAGACAGGTTGGATAATGCCAACATGAAGCACGGCAGTAAGTGCTAAAGCATCAAAACTTAAGTCAAAACATACACAAGGAAATTACTAAAACAAGATCAGTCTCCCAATCCCCTCTTGCATCAGTGCCATCTACATCACCCTCCCAAGGTGACCAGCTGAATGAGCAAAACTTTTTGGTTTTCTTGTAATGTGACTGCAACCTAGCAAAGTAAATAAGACAACAGAAGTTTAATTAGAGAGAGAAATCTCTTTCCGTTCTATAACACTGCCACATCTCTAAGTATTTCTAGGCAGTGCAGAGACATTCCAGGGAATGCAAAAAATTGTTTGTCTCCCAAAGCAGTACAGACAACATTTTCCCTCTCAAACCCTGGGATGAACGTTTGTTAAAGTTCTATTTCTGTATTTGTGTGAAATTCAGGTGTTCATCTCAAGAGGAGCAGGTTCTGTACAGTGAAACTTAAGGAAGACTCTTGCTTTAGGTAACAATAAATAGAAGTCAGCAGGTGACAGAAGACAACATGAAGAATCACGGTCCCTTCAGCACAGCAGCAATACTAGAAGTGGCAATAGTAAACCATTCTGAGCACTATAGAAAATACAAAACATACTAGAAGATGCTATAGGATGTAGAATGATTCCAGGCAAGGTCCCATTCACAGTTCTGGGCACTTAACATAGATATCTTTTTACAACAGCTTTTTGCATTTCTATCTTCTACATGTAGTTGTCCCCCAGTTTGGTACTGACAGCATATTTATGTTAAAATATCACGCTCGCTGCAACTCATATTCCTGTAGAGATTATTGTCATTTCAGCACTTGAGGCAGGGAAAAAAAATGTTGGACTCAAAGCAGATCAGTGAGAGGCAGCCTGAACTAGCAGATTTGAGGTCCTCTTTCTACTTCTGCCTTCGTCTTTTTGTGTGATGCTGAGCAAATCATTTTGTCTTTGTCAATCCATCTTCTCTCTTGCCCTTTGCCAGCTTGCCCATTTAAATTGTAAGCTAAGAGGCAGGGATTTTCTGCTTAGGCATCACTGCAGTGCTAAGCACACCAGACCCTTGATCTCAGTTGGGGTTTCGAGGCATTGCAACAGTGCAGTGAAAAAAGTAAATTCATCAAAGGTGGGCAGAATGTGTTGCTGGATGTCAGCACTTACACAGATCTGAAGTGCTCCCCAAGCATCTTGTACAAAACAGTTCAGCCTAAAAATGTGATGTTCAGTTGAACTTGGGTTCTTCTCATTTAGCTTCACCATAACAACCTTTAAACAGCATGGCTTTAAGATCGTAAAAAGTCCAGAAACAGAAACAGGAGCATTAACTCCTGTTGGTCACTGCATGGATGTTACTTGACCCGTGCAGATTTTCTAAGGATTCGCTGTTGGTTCACCTTGCTACTGTGCCTTCTCTGTCTAAGGCCCACTTTCACAAACTGCTTTCTCAGCAGCCACGTGAGCTCACGGAGCATCCTGCCTTCTCCACAGTCTCTTTACTGGGCAAAGGGCTGGGAAAGCTGCTACCCACCAGGCATAAAATGTACACTTACCACAATATTCCTTACAAACAGCAGAACAAGTGGTATTTGGTGCTTCTTTGCAGTTATGCAAGATGAAGGGCAGGTTTTACAACGTTGACCTTGTCACACCAAAAATCTGGATTTTTACTCTTTCAGCTGAGTTCTCCTTTCAGCTATGCTATTCTGCTTTTACTCGGAAAGAAAACCGCGTGCATGCGGCAGACAAGGTAGAAAACAAAAACAAAATTTTGCAGAGCATTGCAAGTGAATGCTGTTAAAGTCTCCTGCATCCCATAGCATTCTCCACAAGTTACTATGTACATAGAGTGTTACACTGGGCCTGAAAAACATTATTGACATCATTTTGTGTCCCCTAATCACAAAACAAAGTGCCCAGAAAAAAATAGAAAGAAAAGAAGAAACTGATGAAGAGCTTAGAGAAGAACTACTTTTAAAATATTCATAATTACATACTTAACTAAAAATAGCACTTTGTGCATTAACAAATTCTGATTATAAAGATGGGTCTGATGGGTCCTGCTAGAACTGGAAACACACTCATCCCCTCAACACCAGTAGGAAGGGAAATTCCCCTTTGGGAAAAAAGGGAACAGGGCTGTTTGAAGTGCTGCCCAGAGACAAAGAAAATCAACAGTAGGACTCTAACACTAACTACAGGGAGCCCAGACCCTGACAAGGTGAGAGAAAGGACATTGAGCATAAAGTGTCCTTAATCTTCACCCAGGTGTCTGCCCCGGCCCATTCCTTAACCCCTCCCTCACCTTGCAGTGGAGGCAAGCCCAGATTACAGGCAGAAAGGGGAACAAGAAAGCAAGTACATTTGACATGAAACTATCTACAGTAAATTTTAAAATGGCAGCTGCACAACGTAGGTCATAAATTTAGAATCTTAAAAAAAAAAATATATACCTGGGACCTACAGTGGTGGCCACAAGACACGTGGTATGTTACGTGCAATTCGTCACCCAGTATCTTCTAGCCTCACTTTCTGGATTTGAAAGCAGAAAAGCATGTTCCTTGGGGATAAAACCTGGCCCGCCCTTGTTGCTACTTCATCAGCTTGGATCCAAATTCTGCCTGAAGAAAGTGAGTGCAGCACTACCAAAGGTTTGGTGAGCAGGGACAATTTAAGATTCAAGGCAGTTTAAATCATTCATTATTTAAGATAATGGAAAAGTTCTCAAGTGCCAAGCTGATGAAATATCTACCAATTAGCAGAATTAGTACTTGAAATAGAAGCGGCAGTGCAAAATGAAAACCAGGAATGCTTCAAATAGATTTTGGAAAGGAGTTTGCTAGAGAAGAGGGTCATACACATGGAAATTTATCAAAATAACCCCAGTGTGGACACACCTATATTGGAATAAAAAATGTTTCCTTCTTGTCCTCCCCCTCCTGATTTAAGCTTTCCCTCCCCGCTTCCAAAATGGTCTGATGGAAGAAAAACGCATGCATCCCCATTGCTTTAGTAAAAGATTAAAGCCATTTCTATAGAAACAAAACCTGTGCTTTCTTTCTTACATCTCCACACAACTCACACTGGATGCTCATATCACCCCATATGACTAATGTATCATTCATCTCTCATTTATGCTAAATCAGCAACAACATGCTGCACCTTGCTTCAGATATTCACCAACACATATTTTCATGGAGTTCTTGGGAATAAACATGAGAATAGGCCTTGAGTATAGGCCTCACTCAAACTTGCCTAATACTATGTAATAGAAATTTCTGCTGTATTTGTCAAGTAATGCAGGATTCTAGCATAGAGAGATCTGAATACCAGCCAAAAGGATGTGAAAGTTACCTTGAACAGAAAGTAAATTAAAACAAACTGGCAATGGTTTTGGTTTGGGTTTTTTTTTTTTAATGGGCTTAAAGCCATTAATTTTTATATTAGTGTAATCATCATTTTTTTGAAGAAATACTCTTTCCATTCTCATCTACTGTGTGGATATTTGTGGCAACACTCTCATAGAGCACAGTCACCCTAGACCAGATAAAGCTAGAGAAGAAACTCAAACACATTTTCTCTCGAATCTTCATAAGGAATTAATTTCCAAGACAGTTTAAAAAAAAAAAAAAAAACAACAAACCCAAACAAACAAAAAAACCCCCCAAACTAAAAACCCAAACCAAACAAACAAAACACACAGACCCCAAAAACCCAAAAAGCCCAAAACCACCCAATCACCAAACAAACTAGGAGTCTCCATATCTGGAGGGAACATGGCAAACAGACTAACCACATGGCGTGTGCTCAGCAGCAGACTACAGTTAAAAATACAGCATGCAACGCTTGTTCTAAAGCTACATCTGATGTAGAATTATTTACACAGGAAGTGGGACTGAAAAGGATACCACAAAGTTGAAAATCTGTTTGGTGTTCAAGTCATGGTATCTGTGCTCTGCACTACTGCAACGGGCAGAAAATCATAGTTCGCTACAAGGAATGCAAGACCAGATTCTCTTAACTCAACCAGCCACTGGCACAAGTTGTTTGTCAGAACTACCTAGGATGAAAAAATCAGTGGAGCTAAAATGACAAGTTTCCTGCATAAGGAGCAACGCATGAAAAGTAGGCTGGTAACAATGGCGAGGCCATCAACCAGACAGTGACCAGCACAGAGACTGCTGCGCAGCAGTCAAGTGTGTCAAGTACTGCTCTGATAAGCAAGTGGAAGTGGTAAAAGGCTACACTGCCATGGGATGACTAACGGGAAGTACCACCGTACATGTAGACAGTAGGAGCAGGGAAGGAGATAAGCATGTAGCCACAGAAATCCTACAACAAAAGTGTTAAGGATGTACTACCAGACCACTACCTGCTCTGTATCTTGTCCAAACTTAGCACTGGGGGAGAATCGACCTATACTCCTAAAAGTCTGCATTATTGAGCAAAAGAGTTACTCAAAACAACAGCTTTAAGAAGAAATATATAATTTCTTCCTGAGTTTTAAAGCTTATAGAAATGTGGACTCAAAAGCCACACCTGAACATAGATGACATTTGGGGAAAATAGGAAGCTTAAAAAAAAATAATCTTCTGAGGGCCCTCCGCCCTGGTTGAAAGCAAGTGATGCCCCACGTGGACACCTTTCAGGCTCATGCTGCAGAGCAACACTGCTCTAATACTTCGGAGCAAGGAAGTTGCATGCAGACTCTTGACTGCAGGTCTCCAATGTCATGCAGAAGTAGAGAAGAAGTTCCCAGAGGGCAACCCCATTCACCATCCCCAAAGACTTGGGTGTCATTAGGGCAGAACACAGCAGAACTGCAAGAATGGATGTTTTACTAGAGCAGTCCTCAAAAAAACCACAACTCCTCTGAAAACACCTCTTTTTCCAGCAGCCTGCTTGTATTGTGAGCCCTCTGGAAATAAAGCCTGATGAAAATGGACAAGGGCTCAGAGAGCAGGAGAGAACAAGTGTGCTGGTCCTGCAATGTGCATGTCAAACCCCAGCATAGGGAGAATGAGGACTGTTCACAGCGCAAAACCAGGATATGAACTCTTCCTGTGGAGAAAGGTTTGGACATCAAATGGAAATGCAAGCAAATAAACCAAACTCTACTTTCCCGTGTGGCGGACAGTTATCCTTCGGAACAGTTAGGGGAAGACAGGGCTCTAGCCCGTAACTGTCTCTACTTCAGTACCAGATGGTAAAGGGCTACTGCCTGCAACAACATACAGCCTTGGGAACGGCCTATTTGACCTCCAGATGACCACGCACACAAAGAGTGAAAGTGAAGTAGGGGAAAAAAATAATTCCCCTCAGAAGGGAACAGGAGAGTGCCCGGCCCTCAGGAATGTGGACCGAACTCTAACACAAGACTCAGTTTCCATTCTGTCCAAACATGACCATCTGGGGACTCCTCCTTCCCCATCCCTTTTCCCAGCTCAACCTTCAGCATCTGTCCAAGAGGGGAGACAAAAAAATTGTCATGGGGTCTGCTGGGTATCATCAGCCACTGGCAATTGCTCTGTGCAATTTCGATACCCAGAAGCATTCTGCACTGAACCGAACAGAACAGTTAGAGGCATGTGTCACACTTGAGCAAGTCCTTGGTCTTTCTATTCCACAGCATTGACCAGTTCTCCATACTTCAGAGAAAGGGGAAAAAGAAATCTTGCTGGTACAATAGTGCACTTATCTAGTTGTGTGACGTATTAAGTGCACGTAAGGAACATTAAGATCCCACCCAGGGCTTCATAATGATATACTGAACATAACAATCCTAGCCACAAGACAGGTTTTACCCCGGAAGGGAATGGGCACCAGAGAAAGTGGCTGCCTTCTGTTCAGGTGGTGGGAGAGACAGTGAAATGGGAAAGCAAGAACTTACCTTCACTCCATCGGACTTCTTGTTCAGCAGGCTTTTGGCAGCTGTGGAGAGAAGCAGAAGTAGGTGAGATTTGGTTTCAAGACTATTCTCTCTCTCTCCCCGCACTTCCCTCAAAACTGCACAAGACTTCAGAAGAACAACCATCCTGCTAATTCCTCTCTAACAGCCAAGACACCTGGAAAACAAAGCCGAGTCACTCATCAAATCCATCCTGACAGCAGAGGGTCACCCATCCTATCTACTGTTCACCTAATTAGGCAAAAATGCTCCCACTTTCACCATCTCAGGAAGACCAAGTCTGAAATGAGACTTTAGAGCTCCTCTATTTCAATCCTCCACTCCCACACCGTGACCCCATCCAGCGCCAACGGTTACAGAGGGAAAAGCTAAAGAACTCTGCCAGATCTTTGCAACAGGATAAAGGCTTTACCCTCAAGTGCAGCCATTCACATAGTAGACTTTGCTTATAAAGGGGGGCACTGATAACACAGAGGCCTCCTAACTACTGGTATTCAGTTACTCTGGGGAAACATCTGGATAGCCGAAAGGAAGAGACTGGAGAAGTGCAAAAGGCAGCATCTGATCACCGTTAAAAAAAAAAAAGTGAGAAAAGAGACAGGAACTAGGCTGAATTTCTCCACTGAAAGATAAAGATTCTCTGCTGTGCTCAACTTGAACAACTGGCACTAGCAATGAAAGTGAGAGCATGATAAACACAGACAGGGAGCCCACAACAAACGCCTGGCAGAAGGCACACTTGGGACTGAGGATGGAGCTGCTCCATCTATTACAGAAAAGTGTACATTGACAACAACTGTCAACAGTAAGTCCCCATCTACAACCTCAACAGATACAAAGCAAAGCTTGCCTACTCATGAAGGATGTATTCAGTTGTTTCAACTTCTGTAAACAGCATGCTAGAGACCTACAGGACCAACACCCTCAAATGCCTCTCCTAAACAGCTACTGGGACGCACACAGGTCTGGGTACTTGACCGGGATTTTAGCTCCAGCAAAGACGAGGCCTAGAGAAAAGGCAAGTCCTAAGATAATGCTCATATGACTGTTGAAATACTTCACTCGCAAAGACACGCTGACCAACTCGTGCACAGAGTGCTTAGTCTCTCTCTCTCAGAGCAGCAACATTAGGAAATAATGTTTTTGCAATATCCAAGCAACTGTTCAAGATTTATGTCAAAAGCATTTCCCACCCTGCATTCCCTACCACATGACCCTACAGATATGGATTAACTAGTCAACATCATCTGAGATGATGCAAATGACTACAGTGTCTCCTCACAATAAAGAGGCGGCACTCTATACAAGTCTATTACAATTTCTGAATTGGCCTTCCTAATTTTACTGCCTAATGCAAATATAAAGCTAGATCAGGAATTTGTCTTCCTTCCTGCTCTCAGAAACCATCCAAGAACACTGGAAGACCTCATGCAGATGTCTTCTGGAAGTGGTGTCAAAACACAATGCTCCAATGTGCCCATGTAACAGTGGGCAGACAAATTGTCCCAAGCAACTCATCTGCCCTGCAACAGTTTCTTTGCTGAGTGTATACATACCAAAGTATTGCAAGACTGAACCTAACAGATAAGTTCTTGCCACCTTCAAGACACGATGAAGGAGACCAGCTTGATTCCACATGCAAGTGAGAAGAACAAAGGTGACCATGGGGTCAAAAAGGCTCCAGCATTTATACCACACGTACATCAAGGCATCTCACAACAACTGTTAAAAACAAGAAACTGTTATAGCCTTACAGCACTTCAGAAGGAGTAAAGGATTCTACACCTTAACAAATATCAAAAACGGGACATTGCTGAAGTGAAAAAAAAAAAACCATCAGAGAAGGGAAACAGCACCACCACATGTTCTGAGAATGACCCAGACACAAACTGGGAAGCAACGTTTTTCACACTTTCTGCAGTTTCCCCAGAAGCTCATGTTTGTCTTTGTGGACAAAAGACAGATAAAAACATGTTCTATGGCGTTAAAGCAAATTCAGCTGAGAGCCCTTCCATATGGCCCAGTGCCATGTAATGCTGACCCAGTGCTCCCCTCGCAGGCTGCCCGTGTAGCCCCATCCTCTGCTTGTACCTCCGCACAGCGCACACCGTTCTCCCACCGGCCTGCCAGCATCCCAGCACTGCAGAAGGAAACTCAGTCTGTGGCGTACTTAGTTCACGCATCATACTGAGGTTTGTAAGGGCAACTGGAGAGCCCATGAAATGCATTTGTCTGCAAAGATGACTGCAGACACCTCAAACAAAAGTGAGGCGTGCAGATTTACCCACAGGTCAACCTGTACACGTTATGAGAGAGAAGTTAAAAGGGGATGCAAGCAGAATTTCTGCAGCAAGCCAAAGACAACACTTTCTGTAACAAGAATAATTTTAGAAGACAGGCAGCAACATGCAGCTTAGCAAAGAGACAACAGAAGGGGGGAAAATCCAAGGAGACATGAAGGTAAATTCTTTACTGTTCAGGAAATGGTCTTGTACCCATGCTCTGCAGTTTTCCAGGCATGAGATCCTAATATTTATTTTCACCGTCCTTCCCACTTCCTCTAAACATCAAAGGGATTAAATTCCCTGTTCTCAGTGGAGTTAACAGTTCCTCTATAATAAAGCAATACAAAGGCACACACTGCTAACCCGGTAGCTTAAAAGCACAGTTCTGTTCCTGGTTTAACAGGACAGCCTCCAGTTAATCTCTAAAGAGAAACACAAAAGGCCTCCCCTGCACACACCCCATATACTCCTCCCTCTTCCCGCATTTCTCAGTTTTGGCCTCCATAGGAAATAGCCTGGGCTCTGGACCACACTCCTGGCAGAAACACAAATCCCTAACGCTGAACTCATCAGCAATAAACACTAGACACTGGATGTGCCAGAGACAAGGGGAGACAGTGGAGAAGGGAATTTCCAAGAGAGACTGAAATACCCACTCCAAACCCAGCCATGGATAGTGCCTCCCCCCCGCTAGCCCTGCTCCTCTTCTAGTGAGAGCAGCCCTTCACCCAGCCTGCCCTGGGTTTGCCCTGTCCCCATCTGTCAAATCTCAGTTACATTTCTCATCCTGGTTAAGCTTCCGGAGAGTATTTTTTGGGATGCAGGCATAACACTGAGGTTGCTTTTGTTAAGCCTGATGAACACATGATGCCAGACTAACAGGCAACCCAGCCTCTCTAAATACAAGCATTTACACCATGAAGAATTCTGGACTTTGCTGAGATTTGATTATTAAAATAAAAATTGTATCATACCAGCACAGAATTCTCAATGACAGAGTTGCAGCTTGTCATCCTCATATTCTCAGTTCAAAGAAAGTCAGATTAACTAATTCTCAACTTGGTATCACTTCTGGGGCTCACCACAAACCAACCAAGAGGCAGTATACTGCCATGAAGAGGCAAGTCTGGCTACCATTACAAACAATGCCCACAAACGCATTGTAACTTCAAGAACATCTATCTATCAAGGACAAGACAGAGCAAAGACTAATACTTAACTCTCTGCCACAATGGCTGTTTAGGCCATCAAGACAAGACAGTCTAGCAGCAGCCACTTAAACACAGCAGAGTGATTTCACAGAAGAGAGAGGAGTTGTTGTCTTGTGTTCTCTACCCTCACTTTGGTTTCTGTCTCAGCAGTCCCCTTTCTCTTAGATTCTCCCATGACTTGCTATGGGAACTTGTTACAATAGCAATTGCACAGGAATGCTGCGCACTAAGTGACAGACCAATACCAAGACAACCAAAGACAGACCAGTACAAAGGCAACTGCCTGGCAGTATGTACAGCATGGACTCTTCCTCTTTCTGAAAAGTTGATTTTTTTTTTTTTTATCCTGCTTTGCTATTAACTCCCTCTGCTCACTAAATGATGCCACTGTTCCAGAAACATACCCGAGCAAGAGATGAGCAGCAGCATTTAATATTCCCCCCTCTCAATGAAAAGCCTTCCATGAGGGCTTCTGTTCCTCAACAAGACTAGAGTCATTCTGTTCAAAGAACTGCTACAGGATAAACAAAGGGTCATGAAAAGCAGTCACACACTTCAAAACACTCTTTTTAAAACAAGCAGAGAGAGAAAGGCAGAACCAGGTAGAAAGGTGGGTGAAAACCCCAAACCATTAGGCGATGCAAGCCCTTATATGATCTAGACCCACAGGATCTCTAGACATAGCAGACACTTTCGTTCCTCTCCAATTCATCTCATCAGGCACAGCCAATACCCAGCACTGTGCATGTTCTTCCAATGATTTGTGAAAATCTTGAGGGTAGATAGCGTTTGAAGATGCATATCCATCTCCCAGACACACCCCAATGGTTTTCAGAGAAAGATTAAAAGAGGGAGCATTCATTAAAACTAAAGCCTGAAATACACAGCCCAGTGGTGCCCTCTTGGCATGAGCCACAGAGCTCCCAGTTCTCCCACTAGTGAATAATTGAGAAGTTGTGTGGGAGCCAGGTGATTTCTTTCTGCTTTTTTCACCTCTGCCGGCCTCAGGAATCCACAACATTCTCCAGAAAGACTATGTACAAAAAGCCAAAAAACAGGAGCCAGCCTGATAGTTTGTGACATTTCAATTAACATTTTCAAACGCCTTCCCGCCAACACAGAAATTTCACATCCTAAAAGACACCCTCTTTGCAGGTATGCATAGGTAAACACACAAACAGGACCGGAACCTTAAAGGCTCAAAACAGCGTGAACACCCATCCTAGACTTTCGAGCCTGAATGCCCCAGTCTGTCCCAAATTCAAGTTGATGAAAATATGAGAGCACTTCTCTTGCAGTATCACAGAATCCCCTCCATTTCCTGACAAACCAAGAAATGAAGAGGTGAAGGGCAAACACTGCAAGATAAGTCATTCACAGACTTCTCCTGAACTTTAGGGAGAGAAAGATAAAACAAAGGGAATAATAATAATAATTTAAATCTACTTTTGATAATAAGTGAGACTCTCAGGCCATAGCGATAAGCATTTAAATGCAGCAATGAAATCCATGTGATTGTGGGAAGCTGCAAAATGGAAGTTTACTTACTGATGTACACTGCTTCAGCAGGGCCACGCTGTAGTAGCTGAGCACCAATCTCTGAAACCCCTAACTATTTCTTAAGCAACTAAGTAGATACAGAGAAATCACTTAAAAACAACTTAGTTTTTCATTAAATGTGACCTCATCCTCTGCTTGGGAAATGTGCTTCCCAGTGATCACATAATCATTTATTCAAAGCTCTCTGGAAACATCTTGATAAATTTTCCCCTCCATATTTTCATCCTTTGAATTCACACCAGGAGGTTAGTGTGCACGTGGGTCAGGTGATAGAAATTTCTGGTCCTGAACAAATATCTACATAACCAACACAACATAGCAGAAACTTCAAATATATTACCCGCACAATTTTAACTTTACTTTGCTTAAAGGAAAGAACCCAAACTCCAATCTAAGTATAAACATATATATGTATACACACACAGAAAAGAGCAAAAATTCAGTTTCACAAGCACTTCTGGAAGGCAGTTATAACAGGACAGTGAAAAATTTCAGTATTAGTATTATTTCTTCCTTCTTGCTCTTCAGTCAGCTCAAAAACATCTCTGTACAGGTTACAGCAAACATGCAGAGGCATATTCAGCTCTTTACTTAGTTAGAAAGCGCTCTGCTCCCTGGATCTACCTCCAGCCTCTCTCAAAGCAGAACTGCACATCGGGGAGTTAATAAAGATCTGTAGAGACATGTAATGAATCCCAGCTATTGTCACAAGCTGCTATAATAGCTCCCTCACAAAATTGACTTGAGCAAGCAGTGACAATTCCCAAGAAAAAGGTTCAGCATCAGTTAAAGACAGCGGTTTCAGCCATAAGGCTTAATTACATGCAATGTCTGCCTTAGGATCTATTTTGAACACAGGGTAGCACGCAGGACTTAAGCTGAACCACTTGAGAGAAGTAAATTTTCATAGAGCGTGAAAGCTTGTTGAACAACTCCTCCCCGAACTAACAGCTGCAATCCAGTTAGGAAAACAGTGCTAAGAATTTCATGTAAGTCTTGCATAAAAATTAACTTATGGAGCTTCTCAGCACTTTGTGAAGATGGCTGTTTCTAAGATGAAAACCTATTTTGTCCATCCTTTCACTCAGTTTACAGCAGGCTTACTTTCACCCTTAAATACCGCAGCTATTAGGAACCCTTGAAAACCTTGCCAACTTTCTCGCAGTAATAAATTTGCGTTTACTTCTCAGAAGGTGACTTAGGAGTTTCTTGCATATGATCTAATGAATTGATTTACCTGACTGTACTTCTGTAAGTGAACACAGATCAGATCAGTGTTTGCTTGGATCATCTGAACACCAAAAGCCGTAAGTGAGCACCCACGTCATCCTGGTGTGACTCTAAAGATCCCACAGCGAAGTTTAGATTGCAATGTTCTCTCTCGCAGCTGAGTGAATACCTACCAGAGTATGGACAGCAGCTACAAACCCCTTATTATAACCAGGTCTCAATTTCCTGACTTACACCGAAAGGAGTGCAACTGTATCTGCTTTTAACAAATAGCCTACAGCTGACCCAAGACATAATCTTTTAAAAGAAACACAAACAGCCAATATTAAGTTGTTCAATATACCATAACCAGGGAAAGGTGCCAGATCACATCCTTTTACCTTTAGGAACTGACCTGGGACAAAAGGCACCTAGCAAGCAACAGATTACTCACAAAAGAACAGAAACTTTTTTTTTTTTGCTTTGTAAAGTAAGATTTTTTGATGGGAATAAAAGAGAAAAAGTACTGCTGCAAACTCTTCAAGCATACAATTTGTCACAACCTAAAACCACACTGCCAAATGAAGGAACTCCACGTTACAAAACGTGTGACAGCAGAGATAGTAATGACAACAGGATTAAAGAAGTCTTCTCATATTTCCTGCAGATAGTACTATCACACCTAATTAATTGATACCAGGGTCACATGACTCTTCGTTTTCCTCTTGGTTCAAAACATCTGTGAAGAAGCTTTTAGAAGATCTCATCCCCAGAAAGGAAGAAGCTGCTCTCCTCATAAATCTAGTTCCCCGTCTGCTGGGAATGGGGCTTTTAGAGGCCCACAAAACAGTGTCACCCAATTAGAGAAAATAAAAAACCCTTAAAGGTCTTTAGGGAAAGAAACAAGTACTATTTCAGAACTTTTCAAGCACAATTAGATGACCTGTCAGGATAGGAAAAGTCTGAGTCTACCCAAAGTTCCCACATGGACTCTACAACTGTTTTACTTTCAGTTAGCATGTACCTATTCTTCCATTCCAGCAGATTTGTGAATTTCAACTGCAGCAACTAAAAAACATAAATTAAATAACAATAATAATTTTTAAAAGTCAAGCTCATATTACACACAGTCCTGCAAAGAAAACATGAGTAGCTGATCTCCCCACTTTCAAAACACATGAAAATACTAGGAAAATAGCTACTATCCGCACAGGTTATAAATGCCTTACATCTAAATTCACAACATTTCTTTCGGGACAGTTTTTCAGAGCATCTCATTTCCTGGGATCACAGCTTGTATTCAAAGCAGAACTCTGTGATACTGAGAACCCTGCACTCACTACGGGCCACCTAGGATTTCCTTTTCTTCAGCTCTTAACTGAAGCAGATCCAGCAGCTTCAGCCCTTGAGACGGAGAAGAATGAGCAGAGCGAGCCCTTTCCTCCTCGATACTAGCTCAGGGAATAAGTGGATGTATAGGTCACACACCATTAAGAAGAACCCTTCTCTCAGGCATTTCGTGTTCTCAAAATCTGGGCCACAGGATATTTTCTTACCCAAGCACTTCTGCAGCTTCATTATAAGTGACAACATTTGCAGACTAAAAATGAATCTAAAACTGCTGTGCAAAAAAAAAAAATAAAAACCCTGACTATTTCAGAATCATCAATTAAGTGAAATAAAAACTAGCTGTGTGAATAGATCAAAAACCATTCATACCATCAGAAAGCCCAAGAAAACGTTAAGTTGCATACAGTCCTGCAGAAGCTCTCTCATTGTGCCATAGGTCAAACAGTTATTTCAGAATCATTCTCAAAAAACAATATATAATTTTTAAGTCCTGTAATATCCTGGGACAGGTGAATTGAGAAATTTGTTCTCTCCCTTTAAGGCCAAACTATCAGAAATGCAGTAAAGAGAAATCGCTGCAGCCACAAAGTAGCCCTGACATATTGGCACAGGTTCACTTCAAAGCAAGAACCAAGGAAAAAACATTCTGAAGTTGCTGAGGGTTGTCCATTAATTGTAGCTTGATTTCACATCCTCTATTTTTTAAAAAAAAAATAAATCACCATACAGGAGGTTAAAAATGCTGCCTTGATTTCACAAAAGAACGTATGCATGAATGCGCATTTTGAATGCTGGAATGATCATTTCACAGAGGTTTTCATTCAAATTACAAGTTTATTCTAACATAACTCAGAATGTAAGTATTGGTATCCATCATTAGTAAATGGCCAGATGAAATTAATACATTTTCATTTCATTCATCATCACTTATAATCCATACAGCAGGCTTTCAGTTGGAAGTAACTGCAGTCAGGTCCAATAAAAATCTGACTCATTCAACGACTGCCCTTTTTAAAAGAGAGGAAAAAATGGCAAAGAGGGCAAAGCAAGCAATCAATCCCATATACCAAAAGCACTTGCAAATAGAGGTTTTCCACCAAAGGGAAATGAATACAGATAAGACTGCATCACCTAGATGTGCTGAGACAAGACAACCATCTTCCAAAAAGCACTGATTTGCATGTTGAGATTTGCATTTTCAGTAAGTGCACTACGTAATGCAGTTGGGTGGGAGCCAGATGACCAGTTATTAAGCTTAAAAGGATGAAAACCAACTCTGAGACTCCAAGAAGGAAAACTCTAATAGCCAGATGCTTCAGACCCATTTTTGATGAGTCAAAGTAATACAATATCTAAATAGCTGCTGTCCCTGTTCTGACCAATATTCTGTTCACACTGTTCTTGCTTGCCCTGTGTCCCTGCCCCAGGTCTAAAGGCATCACTGCTATCTAGTAAGAGTTCTTGACTCCTAGCTTCAGATAGGAAAGCTAACAAATGCCAGATAGAATTTCCCAAAAATAATCTGATAACAAAATATCATGAGAGGATCATGTCAGCTCACTTGATTTCTGTTTTACACCAGACTACAGCACCAGGTGCTCCTCCCCCCAAAAAATCTCTTCCTATTTCACACTGGTCACCCGCCAAGGCGAAGAGACCACCACTACACCATGATGAATTGTGAGCATGTTTCCTCCCCTCCTAACTCAGCCTCAAAATGGTTAAAATGTCCCCTGAGTCGCTCGTACAAAACAAAACCAAAGAAAGGGATGGGAACAGAGAGAACTTACCTGAAAAATTCCGAGACACAAGCATCGTCGTGAGGATTGCACCCTGTGGGGAACAGAAAGCAGGGATAACAGACAGCGTCACTCACTTCAGAAAGGGTCTGGGCTGACCCACAGAGAACACAATGCCTCAGGTGCCAAAGAGGAGGTATCCCAATGCCACCCTGGAAAGCTCTAGTGTATCCAGGATTCCCACATGTGGCTGTTGGACCTGACACGGGACCACTTGGGAGTCCTGCCTTTCTAGAGCAGCAGCTAGAGGCCAGGCAGGATAGCCTAGCTGATCTAAAATGGTACGAAGAAGTACGCTCAGACACATAGTTGCTTCCTAGCTTTCAAATAGCAGGTAGCTGCCTCGCAGGGGCCAGAAACTGCCCTAGCTACAGGCAACAATACACTATTACTGGGAGGCAGAGAGTGGTCAGCACTAAAAGCCCCAGGATTTAAGAACTAGTTGCCCTATTTCAACTCTCTTGCAGAAAGTGGAAGGGGTAATTATGTAGCAGAAGACACGTAGGAAACTTAACAGCTTTGGAGAACAAAACTACCCAGCTTCTCCATACACTACTTTAGGAACCCTGTACCAGAGGACCACATAAGGTACTTCACTAACATTAGTGAGATGAACTTAAAAAAAAAAATATTCTTGCTAGGAAGGCATAAATCCGAAATTCTCAGGATTAAAAACAAATTTAAGGCAAAATAACATATATTTACCTTTAGCTTTCTCCTAGCATTGAACTTTCTCAAGCATTCCACAGTCTCCTGCCTGTGCATCATTGAAGCGACAGTGGATCGTTGCTGAAAAACAGGAAAAGCAAAAGATCAAGAACATACCGTAACCAAACCAGCCAGGGGAGTTCACTCCACTTGCACACGGCCATGACATGCAAGCTGACATGGCCAAGCCTCTCACCATGGCATGGCTGTGGAACACTGCAACCAGTTCACAAATTAAGAACTTCCCAATACAGCATGACATGTTAAGTCAAGGTTGGCTATTACAGAACTGTGCCCAAGAAACTCTATGACTGAGGTACGGGTGACAGTCAGTGCTCCCTGTCTCTCATGCATGCAAATGGATCAGGACAGTGAGAAGACAAAGTCCAATGAACAAGCATACCATGGGGGACTGAGTTACAGGCACTACAGAAAAGGTCTGAATTGCATTAGCTATGGCTCTAAGGGGAAATTCCAAGCAGTAAATGAACGCTAGCAAGCGATAGCCTTCCTGGACATGGCAACTCCCTGATTGTAAGTGCTTAACTAGCAGAGGCCTCAGCATCTTTGCATCGGTTTTGCAGAAATAGATTTTCAGAGTGTAAGAGGAAAGATCATACAGCTCTATTGTACCAATGCAAAAACCTCAGCATAACCTCCAGCCAGTGACGCACACCTGTCACCCACAGAAGATGGGGATCCCACCAGCTGCAAAAAGAGAACTTCCCAGAAGTGTTGCCAGTCACCGAGAGCACATGAGGAAACCAAAGACTGATGCTGCCAGGCATTTAGAGCACATGAGGAAACCGGAGACTGATGCCAAAGTAGCTGTTGCTCTTGCATAGAGCCACAAGCCTGAGCTCCCTTTACAAGGGCAGTGGGTGAATTACTAACTTGGCAGATCAGTGTGTACAAACCCTTCCTTACCCTTCTCCTGCTTGGAAAAAATTCTGCATTACCCAAAAGAACTGCAAACCATGCTCCTATTCAGCTAGTTTCATGGTAAGTGTCTCCACTTTGATCCTGTCATCAAAACTAGTCATCTGCTGCAGTACAAACAGCAGTTGGAGGGAGAATGTAGCTAAACTATCCTCAAACATCTTTGGTGGTCACTGTTCATCCAGCCTCTTTAGGAATGACAGTGATGTCCAGTTGTTCAATGTGGGTGTGCAAGAGTCAGGACACATACTTCAGAAGTTCAGTGATGCTGAGAAGCTCAGTGTCTCAGATAAACATTTAAGATTTCCTACCACGTTTACTTCAGAGGGGCAATGCATCCCCAGAAAGAAAACGTATGTTGCACACACACAGACTGCAGAGCAACAGACTCAACAGGAGGCAGTTTGGGTGAGAGGTTGAAATGGCTGTGAAGTGAAATCAAACTCCCCGTAACTCAGAGAAGGAAAGCCTCTCTTGAACTGTGCTCTGTTATGCTGCCATAGCGAGCAAGCTATCGTAATACATACAGTTTTGGTTACAGGCATTGGGACAAAAATTAAATAGACAGGAACTGCTATTGATTACAATGGTGCAAGGAGAAAAAAACAAAAACAAAGCAGAGATGCAAAGTCTCAGACAGCGTGAAGTTTTGACTTCCAAGGAACTTGCATCACTTTACAGCAGACGCTACACTCCTGTTACACAGATGTTCACATAACCAAGTTTAAATTGCTAATTTGTTGGTTTGTGGCAGAAGGAAAAAACCACTACAGTTTCTCAAAAACAAATGAACGAAGGAACATACTAGACACATCCTAGAAAGCAGAAGTATGCTATGGTATTACAAGAGCATCTGGTTAGACTTATGTGGAACTATTTCATCCTGCAGAGATAAAAGTGCACCATTTCTGCCTTCCCCTATGACCACTCCCAGCTGCATTCTGGGATTTCCTTGCCAACTTCGCAAAAGATGAAAAATACTTATGTGTGGGGTCTGGCAAGGCAGAAACTACGTACACAGAACAGAAAAAAATTTTTTGCTGAGTTCAAGTTTACAGCCAGCTAAGCTGCAGCACAGCAGAAACGTTCCAACACTACAAAGATGCAATGAGATAAACTGAAGTAGAGATGAAGAACAAAATAATCCTAAAATATTTTATGTGATGCCAAACTCCATCTAACATTTTAGGATGATACAGATTGGAACAGGAGGCGTGGGGAAAACCAGAAACTACGGACATTCACAGAACTTCTAAAAGAATAAGGGATTTTTTTTTCCTTACAGTGGTGATAAAAGCACCACAGCATGATACAATTGGCTTGTTGAAGGTCAGCCTCCGAAGCAAAATCACGATTTGAGATACTTAAAATATTCTGGGTTCCTCTGCAGCTAAGTCTTCCTGACATGTCAGTTCAGGCTAAACCACAAATCAATCTGTAATAGTGGAAAACACTTACGCAGACCCATGGATGTTTGAGAGCCTGGTCAGCTGTGATGCGCTTTGCTGGGTTTATCGTCAGCATCTGATTGATCAAATTCTTTGCTTCAGGAGTCACAGTGTCCCACTCAGGTGATGGGAACTGAAAGAGGAAGAAGGAACAGATGATGAACTGAAAGTATCTTCTACTAGCAGAAAAGATTCTCCCTCCTACACAGCTGAATTACAGCTTTTGCCCTTTTGATACCAGGGCTAACATATTTGCAAAAAACATCAATTTTTGTGAAAACCCACGCTGAATGAAAATAGTATAGAATCCAGCAAATGAATGGTACCAGACAGCAGGACACACCTGTACCATTCACCAGACACAGGCAGGAAGATTAACAGTTTAAAAGCCTTTAGGAATCACTCAGACCTTTGAATTTCTTTCACACTCAACAGTCAAAAAAGTCACAGATTTTTTTCAGCTGAGTTCTGACATAAGAAACACAAGCACTATCTTTTTTACCCCACCTTGCTCTTTCTCCAGCATGCTAAAAAGCTGTAACACCATATGCAAAATGACAAACACATAACTACATCAAAACCTTGTGAAAGCGAAAACTGCTACCAGAGAACATCCCATCAGCTATACTTTCCCCACCATAAAGCTCAACATCCTGGAACAATACCAATCACTTAGTAACACCAGGAAGTTGTTAGCAAGCACCTATCATACCAGAAACCATTACTTGAGGAGCAAGAGAGATGTAACAGTGGATGGAAATACAGAAGCATGGAAACAAAGAGAAGAATCTCAAGTATTTCAGTTGCTGATCATCCATGAGGGGTAACTGCTTTCTCCTACAATTCCAGTAATGATAAAGATGAGATATTTATGCCATCCTCCAGGTGCTTGCATATGGTATAGACGACAGCATGCTGAAATTAAATGCAGTACATCTCACTCCTGTACATGATTCTACTGTACAAATACAGGTGAACTTGAGAACACAAAGATAGATGTGCTGTTGGGATAAAAGTCCCCTGTCTTTAAGGGGGGGAAGATTGATCTTTCCTGAGAACATTTCCTTACATATTCCTACAATATTTAGAAAAAGTTTACCCCATCTTTTTTCTCTGGCATTTTGTGCTTTGCTCAGTTGGGTCATAAAAATACACCCACCATATTTGATTTACATATAATCTTATTTCTGCATTCACAGGCATAAGGCAAGGCATTATACAATTTGGTCTGCAAACATTGCAAGAGACTACTCAAAAATTATGATACTGTCTCGAGCTTTCAGCCAGGACACTTTCCCACCACCCAACTCTAAAACATGGCAATGCCTTGCAAAACCCCTACCCAACAGCCCGAACTCCAATTCACAGCTGCCACTTCCTCTATGGTCAAGAGATACCAACAGACCAGTCCGGTGCATTCTCGGTGCTGGGGTAAGAACACCAGGGACAGATAAGCCAGTAAAACTTGAGCTGTTTTCTACCAGGCAAAATGGGGGAGGAATGTATTGCAACTTGTCCATTGGAGGTAAGAATTCAAAAACAACAGGTAGGTAGGAGGCATCAAGCACTTCACTCCTCGTGACTTACAGAACGAGTTAGACATTTAACCCTTGAAGTAATTTGAAAATCCCCATTGATATAATTAGTGCAAAAACATTTCAAATGACAACAAGCAGCACAGAAACAAGAGGGGCAGGAAGGCAAGAGAAGAACACAAGTCCATTTAAGGCTATCAAGTACAAAGACATCACTTTCCTTTCACTCAGGAAGCCACTGAGCCAGGACACGGGGTTATGCAGATCTTTGTTCTCACCAGTAGAGCTGCTCTCATGGTCTCAGGCACAGAAGCTGGGAGGTAACTGGGGTCCAGCAGAACCCTTGCTAGTTTTTCTTTTTCTTTCTTTTTTTTTTTTAAATGCAAACCACAAGACAGTGTACAAAAATGAACTCCTCAACTTCCTCTTACGATATTCATGCCCACAGGTTTTGAGCTAGGATTTCCAGGAGTTCCTTCTTCCCTCCCAAGCCTCTCCTTACATGAAAGAATTTACGTCAAACGTTCAAGCTGTGGTACCCAAACCACGTTGGCTCCTTGCATAATCTCCTTGCTATTCCTCTCCTTCAGGCACCTTTTTACACCTCAGTTTTGCCACGCTCTGAGAACTATTCCATGAGCTGCCTGGCTTTTTACCAGAGTCTCCAACCCACCACACTGATGCCCACCACAAAGCCACCCCTCCAAAGGCCCCTGCCGTTCAGTCTTCTCACTGGGCTCCATGCTTTCCACGGCTGGAAGAAATTCCACTATGGCAGAGAGGAGACCAGAGACCATAATTTAAGCTATTATTCAACAAATTACTTCCCCATACTTTTAATTAGGCCTTGATAAAGACAGGCTCCTGCATTCTACCTTTCCTCTGCTCCCCTGAAAGTTAGCATTGGCTACATCTGCAGCACTTCGTGGTAAATGCACTAGAAGACACTGTTTCCCACCATCTGCATTTCCACATCTGCATTTCCCTAATGACCAGCAACATCTTGGTGCCCACTGCGATGCTTTCCACATATCCCTTCTGTAGCCCCAAACAGGACTGTATCCCAGGTAGTGAAGACAACGAGGTGTATGAACACGCCAAACATCACTTTACACAGTAGCTTGGGGCCTGCTGCTGGACACCAAGTAAGATAGTGCCATGTTTTGGATGGCTTCTACACCCATGCAGGTACTCAGCAAGAAAGTGCCCTTACGTCATAGGCTCCGGCTTTGATCTGCTGATAGAGTTTGTGCTGATCTTCATCCCAAAAGGGAGGGTACCCCACTAGCAATATGTACAGAATCACTCCTGGGAGGGAGAGACACAGATACACTATGGTTAGGCTAATACGCCAATTATTCCTTCAGCCCCTCTTCCTTCCCTCTTGACAGTCCCCAAGGCAACGATTGCTTTATATCTTCATTTGCCGTAATATCTAGCCTTCCAAGGTAGAAAAAGACAGTAAAAAACTCTCCTCTGCTAAACCTCACCCTGGCACTTCATGTTCAGCTCAACGTCAGCTGCCAGGAGCTAGAACAAGGTGCATGATGTCCTTCTACCCTCCTCTGGCTATCATGGCTGGTGAGACACAACTCCCAGAGGCTCTCAGAATAAAATAAAGACACATCCCTTGGGGCTGCTGGGCAGCAAGGGACTTTTTAGGAAAGGCTAGGCTTTTAGATGCTTACTGTGCACAATCTTGGGACAAAAATGCCACTGACAAAGCTAACACTCCTGGCCTGCAGAGAACCATTTAGCCTATGTCAGGCAACACTGATATCATGTATCTTTAAACTTATGGGTCCCAGATACATTTACACTTAATTTTTTCCTTTTAAAAAAATCAGCTCTCTTCAAGTATTTCATCTTCTACATAGTTAGTGTATATAGGAAATTGTTATCTAAACAACTGACTCTTCAAAGCATAGACAGGTCCTCTCTCTTGAGTCTCAAACATCTGATAGATGGCCTGAGGAAAGGATTAGGAGCCAGAATCAAATGAGTTCAGCTCCAGTATTAACTCCATCTACACAAGGTTCTTATCCTCAAGTGTGCCTTCTCCTCTCCACCCAATAAGAAGGAGCACTGTGCACCCTCCCAGCAACAGGTTATAAAGAATTGATTGCTCTTCTACATGAAACGGTGTTGTTTAAATGTAAAACGTTTTGACAGAATCTTACCACATGCCCATATATCCACTGGTTTTCCATAAGGATCTTTTCTTAAGACTTCAGGGGAGAGGTAGCCTGGAGTGCCAGCAAACCCTGCAAGGAAATGGATGACGTGAAGTACTTACAGTACCCACGCAGAAGAGATCTTGCCATATCACAAAATCCACCAGCAAATTCCAAGAGCCATTTCCCACCCTTCATCCCATATTTGCTAGAGCTACATCTTGGTAAACCAACAGAAAGAGAAAACAAAAAAAACAAACAAAAAAATAAAATCAGATGGGATCAAGTGTCTACGTATTGCAGGAAAAACAGAAAAAAAAAAAAAAAAAGAGAGACCATGTCAACCAGCTGAGCACAGACTCGTACGCCAGGCACATGTACAGCCATTGTTACATATAATGGCTTGGAGTTTGAAAACACAAGGCACAGATGGGACACATCCGATTGCCAAATAGTGTGGGCAGATCACGAGAAGACCAGGAGATTCTCTCCAGAATCTCTGCAGCACTGCAGAGTCTCAGAGCTGATGTTTAGCCTGAGAAGGTCTCATTTCTAATTATGTTTTAGCTAAACAAAGATAAGACCAGATCCAAATGTGCCTGAGGAAGGCCAGGTCAAATGCATTTCTGTAAAATGACCAAACAAAATTCCAGATGTCTACACTCCTGAGCAGTAGGAAAGTTCAGATCAGGGTCTAAACTTAGCAGCTGCATTCATCTCTGACACTGGCATATGCTGTAAACGGAGGAGAAAAATAGAGAAATACATAGCCATTTTCTCTGTCTTTATTTATTATATTCTTTCCTCTATTGCACCTAGGCTCGTGCCCAAGGACCCAGAGGCCGAGATGCTTGGAAAGGAAGCAGCAATGCCAAATACACACAAGAGTACTGGAAGAACTGAGAGAAAGCGCTCAGGGAGGGTGCAACTCAACCAGCCACCTGGAAAGGGAGGAGCAAAAGTGGGAAAGCTCAAACACTCTTACCGAACCAGGCCTGCTGCTCTCCCTGGACTTCTATAGCCAGTCCAAAGTCAGCCAGTTTGACAGCAGCACCCTTACATTTACTTGCCAGTAGTAAATTCTCAGGCTGGAGAGAAGAAAGAAAAAAAGGGGGTAAGAATCAAAGACTGACATCCTTGTTAAAGTCTCCTACCTCAGTATTCCCATCATTAAATTGAATCTGCTGACCAAATTTAGCAGGCATGTACTAAAGCTGTTCAGGTGAAGGCAAAGCAACAGCAACAAATGGCCTTGACTCAGAGTGGCAGGAAATCCCCAAGTCTAACACAAATCCTCTGTGGGAGCCAGAGCCTCTTCCCAGCCCAGCCCATACGCTACATGCTGACACCAGAGGGCACTGGCAGTACAGTTCCTGCAGCACAGAACCCAAAATTCGTTTCTGTCATCCCCGCAGAGAGTAACTGGGGGGGTGGGGGTGGGGAAGGGGGAGAAGATGCAGTAGATACAATCCGCAATGATGTTTCTCCCCATGAACACTGTGCAGTCCCCAAGGCACTGGAAAAGTAAATATGATGCTAATAAGGGCTGCCAAATACAGCGCCGCAATGTGGGAAGGCATCATCTGGATAGGCAGTAGCTTTCATCCCTTACAGAAAAAGCATCAGCCTCAAATTGGCATAAGCAGCACCGCAATGAGTATTCTTGTAAGCTGTTTTTTCATGCTACATATTTACAGCAGCATAAAATATGCTGTCTTGCTACTGCTGCTGTCACCTATATGACAAGCAGCCGTGTCACTTCCCCCATGTGCCAGGAAAGGGAGACAGACTTTTGCCCCGACATTTCCGCCTCACGTGAATCTCACTCGAATCACAGTTCTGTTGCGTCCCAGCAGAGGACTTCAGCAGAAGGCCTAACACAATTCCAAAAATTGCACTGAGAGTCAGCAGCTTTCTCTGAAGCACCAGAGCAGCCAGTTACATGGGACCCTCTGAAGCCCCAAAGCCTTTAAGGTGGTGGCTCTGACAGCTCTGCAGGAAACCCAACCTGTAGACAGGCAGGACAAACGTGACTTATCCTACTCTCTTCTTGTCATTTGTGCAATTCATATCAACTTGAGATTTTAACGGAGCAAGATGGAAGCCTGGAAATCCAGAAGTAGGAGCTTGGCTCAGTTTCACAAATCTGATGAAGGTCATTTTTGCAGCCTGCTCACTGGTTTCATCCCACAGCAACCCCCTATCCCTGTTCTGCCTGACAGGAACAAGAAGCTTTGCTCATTCACCTGTCTTAAAGTACTGGGCGTGTGTCTTGCTTCTGCTTTAAATGAAGGGAGAACAGCCTTGCCCACCACACTCCTTGCCATAAGCAGCATGGAAGGAAGGGGAACCGGGTCTCAATACATGTGGATGCTACTAGCTTTTCACTATATGGGAAGTGGAAAAGAATGCCTTAATCAAGCTACACTGACGAAAATTCACCAATGTAAAGAAGTCCCTAAAGCAGATGACCAATGAAGTTTTCCGAAAATTCCTCCCAACTTTAGATCACACCTGGGCTTGGCTTGACTAAGAAATACTGAAATTTAGGCCAGGCTTGTGCTAGCTAAGCATTTTTTGCTTCTAAAATACAGCTACAAACACCTTAAGGCTAATGGTGCTTACCCATGTGCATGTTTGCCAACATATGGGTTGTTTCAGGTTTCACATACTTTTAGGTAAGATGTGAACGCATTCCCTAATTTCTTACAGTCCCTATGGGCAGTCAACATTTGAAGTTCTTTAAGAGCATGAGAGCCAAAAGACAGGCTTATGAGAGGGAGGTGCAAAAGACAAAACTTCACTTGAAGCAAGCTCTGCAGTTATTACACACTGATCCTAAAGGCCAAGCTTTTGGCAAGGAGCTAAATATTAAATAAAGAGCACAGGATCTTTTATTGCTAAATGGAATGGCTACTCCTCAGGCCTGGACAGTTTCAGTGAATCAGAGCAAGCGACAGAAGAAACACATTAACTACAGTGGGGAGTGTCTAGCAGCTGATAAGTTCTAAACAAGTTCACAACTTTCACACAGACAAAATTTGTGAAGGAAACAGATTGTATCTGAACACAGGATGTGAAGGAAAACTTACACCATCCTGTACTGGAAAACACTACTGATTTTCATAAAGGCCCTAATTTTGGGCAGTAGTGCCTCTTGGAGGCTGCTTTCTCAAGAGCAGGTGTCAGCTCTAATCCAGAGCAGCCATTTCGCAGTACATTTTGCGAGTACTTTGCAAGTACTTGCACCTTTTCACAGCGCTTTGAATCAGAAGGCCAAAAGTGTTGCATGGGACTTTGCCAGAAACACCAAGGGTTAACAGCTGTCCAGTAGATCAAAACCCCGGGGGAACACTGCAGCCGAGCTTGCAACACGCTTTTACCTTGCTCTCTGCAAAATATTTTTATGCTTTTCTCTTTATGCTGCACAACAAATCAAAACCAACACTAGTAGCAGGTGTCATCCTGCATTAATTTAACTGGACCACTGGTGGCCATCACCATTCCCACTTTAGACAGAGAGGGCTGCAGGGCAGGCAGACCTTCCCGCACAAACTTCTTCATTCTGGAGCCTGCCCAGCTCCCAGTACAGCTGGCACTGCGTGGGAAGGGAGTTTAAGTAACTACCCTGTGGGGGTTCTGGGTCTATCGATGTGCTATAATGTGCAAATGGTTGATTCATCCAGTGTTTAACTGGATAGCAATTTTGGTTTGAGACTAAAAGCGCTTCTACTGATGAAAGAAGAAAGAAACAACATGAAAAATTCCTGTTGTGTGTTTCTGCCCTAGCCCAATGGCATGTGTTTGGCAACAGTGCAGAATAAAAATATACATGCTCTGTGCAGACAAACTCATCCTGGCAGATTGAACAGAGATTGCCCCAGGTCTCCAGAGATCTCTTCAATGGCAGACTAGAAAGTGTCCTTCATTATAATGAATCCTACCCAAGTTTCTCTGAAAGCCTACTGCACTCCAAGTGCTCTCTGTCCTGGAGCTGTCTCAGAGAGGCTGAGAGCTGGCAAGGTTCACGAAGACTGAAAACTTCCTCGGGAGTTCAGCACACCCTCTAGAAAACTCCAAAGGAGCAGATTTGTGCTTCAGGAACCCCTGAGCCCAGTTCAAGCAAAAAAAACCCTGCCAGCTGGCAACACAGTATTCCTGTCTTGCCTCTTCCAATGATCCCCTGGCTGCTCTCCTCAGCCTCTGTGGCACGGCGGAAATATTACCTTCAAGTCCCTGTGCACGATATCATGCTGGTGAATGTGATTCACACTCTCCAGTATCTGATGAATACAGTGGCTGCAAGACAAAGAGAGGGACAGTGAGTTATTCAAAAATGCACATACACTTGGCATCTCATCTCATCCCAGAACTATTTCCCTAACTTTTATATTTGTACCAGGGAGAGTTCAAGACCCCAGACTGAATCTCTTCATCATGCCCACTGGATGCCACAGCTCAGTACTGTCACAGCTGGACATCCCCAGCCCCACCAGCAACAGGATGTTTTTATAGCAGGATCACAAAGCCTCTCTCCTACCTCCCATCACCTCCTTGCTTTCCTCCCCATCACAATAAGCATCTCACGTGTCCCTTCAGCCAACAGTACCCACCCCACACACGAGAACAGAAGCACACCAGCGTCTGCAAACAGCAGCCAAGATTGGGCAAGCAAGACCAAATTGCTCCAGGAAACATTCAGCTGGGATAGTCCTGAGCAAAGAATAAACTTTTAAGAGAGCAGCAGCCTCCCCTGGCAAATTCAGGATGACGCCTCCTGGGTGCCTGCCAGTTTGCAAAGCTTTCAGAGCAGCATCTCAAGCACTTTACATACACAATGCGCGCACACACCCGCTTGCCTTTTAAGTACAGATCCCACTTAAGCGGTTAGTGATCTGAAAAGCAGACTCATTCCCTGTTAAGTGCAGTGTGCTGTCCTCCCCCAGCTCACAGAAAACCGTGTCGCTGCCACTCGCACTGCTGTAACCACAGGGGCAAACGCAAGATTTTATTTATACCTGCCACATAAGGACAGCACAACACACCCATGGTGTTTTCAGGCTGAAAGCATCTCCTCTGCTAGACATTTACTCAGCTACCAAGGGTGAATGTGGAATGGAGTAGGGATTTTGACCACTAGGGCTGGGCAGTAAGCACCCAGATGGGGGCAACTGAGATGGGTCTGTGTCCTCACTGCCGGATCGGTCAGCCCCTCACCGAATTCTACAAATCCCAGGGGAACAAATTTGAAATGAGTGAAATATTTGAGGGAAGGGAAATTGGCGACTGGAGAAGATGGGAAGAGGGTGAGGGGAGGAAGAGGAGAGGAGGTGAAGCACTGTGTATTTGTTACCCCCACCCCTCTGGAGCTGGCAGTACAATCCTCAGGGTCGGAGTCCATGAATATCTCCCCGCTCCCAAAACAAAAATGTATAATTAGAACAGAGTCGAGTCTGAGCGAGAGAGATTTTCTGGCCAAAAATGGCAAAAGTGTGAGGTGTCCCAGGCGAGCCAAGCGCGGCGGATTGGCACGGACCTCACTCCCTTGCTCTCCCAGCCTGCTCTGGAATTCAGCTCGGCATGGGGAGAGAAAGGGAGGAGTTTCACTCTGTCATCTTATGGGCACTGGAGACCTGACCGGCTGACAGTCAGAGGGCTGAGCACCCTGAAGAAGGCTCGCAGAGCAACAGACAGTTCACCTTTTCCCCTAATCCTGCCGCCGTAGTTTTCCTGAGCAGTGTCCGTCACTGCCAGCTCTTGACCATTTCAGGGAACCGGCACTGGCAAGAGGGTCAAGGGGAAGGAAGATGATTGACAACCTCAAAACTTCCCAACTTCAAGGCAGAACGGCTTGAGTGACTGTGTATCTGTCCGAAATGCTGTGCCTACAACATCTGTACACCCCACTGAAAACTCCTACAGGGCCCTCAGACCTCTCTGCCAGGAGCACCATCAGAAACGAGCCCACTGGTCTTCCCCATCAGCAGACGGCTCATGGCAGAGCACGCAGTGCAATGCCTCATATGAAAGCATCATGCAATGCCCAGAAGACATAGGTTGTAAGTGTACCACAGGGAAAACAAATAAGCACCCACAGGCTCCACAAAAGCACCTACACTAACACACTGGGTCACACTCTTCCCTTCCTTGCACTCAGTATGATCTTCCTCGCAGCACTGCCTACCAAGCTCACCCTGCAGCACCACCCACTACTCCCTTCTGACCACTCTCCTCTCGCGGCTCCCCTAATCCCTACTCCAGCAAGGGTTAGGATGGAATAAGAACATGGCTGCAGAATAAGCAGGGGTGAAATGTCACCATCAGGCCACTCCCAGGCCATGCTAAAGCAGAACAGGAGTTGCCTAATCCCAGCTTTGATTCCAAATGCTGCATGTCCAGCAGACGCACAGGTCAGAGAACACCCTCAGCTACTGCTGCATAAACCGCAAAGGGACAAGCGCAGGCCATTTCAGGAAGCTCACACAAGGGAGAGAGGGGACACACTCAGAAAAAGAAGGGTATAACTCTTAATGTTTTTAACATGAAAACATGAAGGTTGCTCTCACATACTGTGCCTTTTCTCTCTGTGCCAGCCAGCTCACAGTCAGAGGGCTTCCACAGAAACATTGCATTCAAAGCCCCCTCTCCTCCGTCAACCATCACCTAGATGCAGGCGAATTGAACGGGTCTGCCCAACAGCAACAGCACATCACTGGAACCCCTACCAGGAGAAGGCAGAGGCCAAGCAGGCAGTGCTCTCATAGCCACAGGACAGCTCTCCCCTGTGTTTGCTCGCTAAGGACACACTGCCACCACCCTCCAGAAAGGTCAGGCAGACAAAGCCGTTAGCTACGGGCCTCCCAGCAAAGAGCACAGCGTCTGCAAGTGGTGAAGAGCAGCGTCTGCAAGCAGCAAGGGCTAGAGCTGCGGTGAGTCAGGCTGACTGGTGACAATAGTTTATGCTAATAGCAGAAAGAGGAATTGTTTTTTCCAGATGGGGATCAAGAGTGTTAGAACAAAGCTGTGCGCAGAACAGCAGTCAGGAAACTCATTCCACTTGCCAACACACGTGGCACATACACAGAAGGGTCTGGAAACAGTCTTACCTGGCATCTGCTTCACTGTAGTACTCTCTGGCAACAATATCCTCAAAGAGCTCCCCACCAGTAACCCTGGAGTGCAAGAGAACAAGGGAGGTTACAAAGCCCGTGCTCGACTAACTCAAGGCTGTATGGGACGTACATGGCCGCCTGTCTGGGCCCTTTCCCGCAGCCTGTGTGGGGACCTGAGGCACAGGGGAGCCAAGGCAGAGCTCCAGCACCATGGCACCAGCACTGGTACATCCATGTGACTGTCCCCTCGGTTCTGCCATTTCACCAACTGCTGACACACTGGGCACAAATTGCCCCTGCACCTCTACAGAGCTTAGTCTATGCTGAGCTTGGGCAGAACTCCTCCTCTGACCCCCTCCCGGCTGCCTCAGAGACAAAAGTCAAACAACCTCCCTATACAGGATAGCTGCCCTTTGCCATCCTGCGCTTACACCTGCTGCCAGGAGCCTTCCTGGTCCATCCACTATCACACAGTCAATGGATTTTTGTCAAATAGGCCAGAGGTATCTACAGGTCTCAAAAGAGAAAGGGAGAATTATATTAATGCAGGTGTTTTTTATTCCACTCTTACTAAACCGTCCACGTGTCTGTATCACTGGTGAAGCATCAAAGCCAAAGAAAGACACTTACAGATCAAAGACGAGGTAATGGAAACCTTCTTCTGAAATACTGTCATGGAGCCGCACTGCAAAAACATAATCAAGAAATGGAGATTTACAGAGAATGTAACAAATATGACACTTCACAAATCAAACCCATGCACACAGCCAAGTTCTCCCTCAACCCAATCAGTCTATTAATTCCCCATGCCCTTCGCTTTGTGACCTATTTCCTTCCGTTATCTCAAAGGAACAGATGGGTGTCCTTCACATACACCCACCCCTCCCCAGCGTCAAAACAAACTCTAAATATCTTTGACCTCCTGTTCTTTCTCCTTCTCTAACGCTTCAGTACCCTCCTTTCACATCTGCCTACTCTTTCCTCCATGCTCACGTTTTGCCAGCTCTCCCCACCCATTCTTATTTCCCAAAACAAACCCTTTTCAGAATCTCCAAACAAGGCCCCAACCCCAAAATTTCCTTCTGACCCCACCTGCATGTCAGCACTATTGATCTCCCTTCTGCACTTACTATGTAAGGCTCTGTGAAGTTCCCTCTCTTTACTCTCTTTTCCTCACTTCAATCTGATTTACAACCCAAATCCTTACCCAAAATTCAGAACGAATTTCTTCTCTCGTTTTTTTTCTGACCTATTTTTTACCACAGACATATCTGATCACATTCCCCTTCTCAAAATTTCATTCTCCTTCAGCTTCCTTACCTATGCCCCCCTAGTTCTGCTCCTATTGCCTAAATTAACCCTATTTTTTCCCTTTCCTTGACCCCTTTAACCTGCAGGACGGGAGTTGCCCCCATGATGGGCCACCTATCCCCCGGTATTCTGGGGTCTCTGGGGCTCTATCCTCCCTTCCTCATGTTACACATGGGCAATAACTATTGTATCTATACAGCCAGCACAGTGCCATTTCCTCCCATCTGAATCAAAATCTCATTTTCTTTGATGTTTCTTGGATACCTAGGCACTAATTCTAACCCAAGAGGAGAAACTAAGCCCTTCATTTCATATTGCTACTTACCCCCTACTTTTCGCCCCTGCTGGAAAACTTCACTATTTTCCCTGCCAACCAGAGTCATAAGCTTGCAATCCTATTTGACTCAATTCCTAAACCCACACGCTCTGACTAGGACGAGTTGTCTTCCTCACATAACTGTCTATAGTCTTTCCCTATTGATTCACCCAACTAAAGCAACTAGCTGAGACTAGACTGGGTCTCAGTCACTGTAACACCTTGTGATCGAGTACTGACCAAAGCAACGTTACTGTTCTCATCCCTACAAGAGAAATCTCGTTACCCTGCTCTGTCACTTTAATGGTACCTTTGCCTCTCTTCTCTGCCTTCCATTCTCTTCCACATAAAACACAGGTGACCTGTCTTGACTTTTCCCAGCATCATGATTTTCTCTCTGCCAGTATCAAGAGGTCAGTTTGCACCTCTTATTGGCGCATGACGTCAGCTACCATCACTGTCTTGGGAATGTTTCAAACTAGCACTTGGCACATGCTCCTACCTCATATGGAACAGCTTTTGCAAATGTTCTCAATGCTCTCCTCTAATCCTCCTTGCAGCTCTCCTTTGCTAAGACACCCTTCCACATGCACGCAAACACACACAAACTCAAAACTGAGAGTGGCAAAGATGCGCAGAGACCACTGCCACTACCTTTCCTAAAAGGATCTCATTCTTTCCTCATTCTTTCTTCCTGTACTTTCCTGTATTTTTTCTGCCTTTATTTACAACTCTCTGGGCTGGTCCCTTGATCAATTTCCTTTCCTTAGCATTTCTACTGCATCCAACTGCAGGGTTTGGGAGGAGCACTCCCAGTGCTGTAAACAAGCAAGTACAGTCAGAGTACCAGTATTCAGGTGCAACATGCTGTTCCTACAGCACGAAAACAGACACACATCACTTTTAAGAACTATGTTGCCCAAATCATTTGTTGCAAAAAAATAAAATAAAATCTTCTGAGTAGGCAGTTTTAGTTGGCTTTGTAATAACTTCATTGCAATACAACCTTGTGTTTACAAGAAAACTTGCCTTGGCAGAAACCAGCAGAGGCACCATTACAAAAAAGCAAGCAAGAAGGGTATTTCCTAGGAGAAAAGATTTCCATTCAAGACTGGAGACAAGATGGGAAGCGGCTGAAACAGACACTTGGATTCCCAGTGCAGGGCAGTTTTCACCCCAGTGCACAAGACTATTTGAGGTGAATGCAGGAGACAGGCACAAGAACAAGAGCTGAGGCCCAGGACATGGGCAAAAGTCTCTGAACAGACCTTATGAAGAGGGAACAGATGGAGAAACTTCAAGGAAAGCTGAATATGCTAATAAGGTCATGTCTGGTGACGCTTGGTGTGCATGAAAAAGCATTCTCCTTCCTCTGGCACCTGGTCATTGAAGCGCTGCAAGAAACACCAAGCGGAGAGAAGAGCGGCACGAATGAAATCCTGCCAGAGGAGGAGCACAGCCACCAGCAGGCTGAGAGCAGTGGCCATGAAGAGGGAATAGCAAACACACCTGCAGGTAGAAGTGAGAAATAGTGAACAACAAACTTTGACGTAAAGATGCGGGCAGCAAATTACATCAGAAAATAAAACATAAATAGCTGATTGGTGCTATTTTGTTGTCCTGAGGAAAGCAATTTTGTCAGATACATTAGGAAAAGGGAAGGAAGTAGCAATTCAGCTGGCAGAGACTGGCAGAGGCAGCAGAAAGAGCCTTCAAGGACAGTAAAACACTATTTGCGTCCTTAGGTGAGGAACCATGACAGGAGGACAGAGACAGTTCATAAATACTGACGCTGTACATCACCCTAGGGCTGCACAGCAAAAGGCGGCCTTGGAGGCAGGACGCAGGTCATTAACTTAACAAGGGAGCTGTGTCCTCACGACGGCCCAGAGCGATGCTGGAACAAAATCTGCCCAGGATTTAATCTGCTGAGGTAACAGAGTTCAGGGAGTAACGGTAGAAGAGCAAAACCCAGAAAAGCTATAGAAAAGATGACAGTGGGCCCCACTACCCTGCACAGGAATAATTAGCAACAGCTCAAAGTATTAGGCTTAAGGTGTGAAGGGGGGCAGCAATAAGGGGAGTAAAAAAGGATTAAGAAAACTCTGCGTATAGCAAACCTTGTGACTTTCAATTCCAGCCCACACCTATTTCATACTGATGCTGATGAGAAGAAACAAAAGCAATACCCAGTAGCAGAAAAGCAAGAGCACCCAGTGCCCTTTCACCCTAACGCTTTGCTGACCTCTGACCAGCGAGGATACTGCAATTGGCAGCTCTGATGCCACAGTTAACTCTGCTGACATACAAGTTCAAACGCTCTGCTCTCCAATACAGTGCTAACTATCAGGGACTGTCATCTTAAAAAACGTGATCTGCTTTTTCCAAAACTATTCAGCCAGCCCATGAAATGACATATATTCAGAAGTACCTCCACCACCTTTAGCTCATATCAAGGATAAAAGCATTTTAAAAGTTTCTTGGCCTCCTCTCCACTTTGGTTCACAAATATGATCCACATTTTGTTAACGTTCATCATAAAGATACGCAAACATCTGATACCTCCACCTTCCAGACAGTATAGAGCCCTCTTTGCTTTAAAGATGTCCTATGTGAGTGCCCTCTAAAGGCAGGACGCAGGTTCCCAAATGGCCAGTTCCAAGAGCGGGTACCAGGAACCCAAGTACTGGGTTTGTCCTCTGCTCCAGACATTTTCCCATGAAAAGGAGATCCCATTTGTTCCACAGGCTGCTGATCCTGACGCACCATCTAACATCTCCATTACTACCACAAGTCCAGCTTCAACCAAGCAGTTGAGCAGAGCCCACACAGGCTGCTCATACCTGCGTAACTTGTTGATGAGAGGGTGAAACATATAATCCTACGTAGATACTGGAGGGTAAAGGATTGGATTCCCAAAAACTGACTACCCATGATAAATAAAATGGAGAATTAAAAATAACAGTATTCATCCAGTTAACCTTTCCTTAGAAATATTACAGAACACCCTTTTTTTTTTTTCTTCTCTCATCAGGGGAGACATCAGTGACGTCTATGTCTAGTGCAGCAGGCCAGCCAAACACACACATCACAAAGAGAGTCTCAAGTGGCAGCAACAGGGAAGTTGCACAACAGCAACACGGGGTCTTCCAAAAGACAACCAAACTACAAAAGAATCCAGTACTTGCCAAGGAACCTGATCTCATTCTATTCACCAGAAGATGAGGTAGATTATTTCTATTAACTGATTCTGTGGCCCAGAAGCACCGATTCAAACTATTTTTCCTTCCTAACCAAAAACTCTTAACACAGGGGTTCTTACAGATGTAGGAAATCAGTCCCTGCCAACACCACGGCACAGCCAGGGTCAACTGATGACTGTTCCCCTGTCAAAGTTCTCTGATGGATGAAAGGGCACTTGCTAAAATGGTTAGCAAGAACAGATGAGGAGAGAGGAGTAAGAAAGAAAACAGAAGCAAGTCAGACAACGAGGCACTAAATCAGTTACAGGATATGGCGAAAGACTTTACCCAAGGTTTTAGTCAGAGCACAGAAAAAAGTCCCATCCACACAAAGAACAGAGGGCTCATAAGAGTTCATAAGCACATCTAATTTTGTAAGACTGTCAAGTATTACAGATAACTTCGGAAATAATAAATAAAAAAGCACAGCACTAGTAAGCAGTGCCAGAATAAATGCTATCCGAAGGAGCAGAATCAGTTGCAGACTGTTAGGTAGAAACATCTTCTGCAACAATACCAGCTGGCTGCTCAGCAGAAAGTTTACATCACCACTTGGACAGCATCTCCAAGAAGCACATACATTCTGGGAGAAATAAGCAGTGGTTTCTGTACAGCATCTCGATGAAACAATCTTTTCAGCATGTCACAAAAAAAGAATCTGAATCTGGTACTGTAGTGGTACTCTGCCAAGGGTAATGAGAGACTGCTACCTAAAACTGTCCCTCCAATTTTGAATGCACCCCTGTAACTCTGCACAGCTGCAATGCGTCACTACACACAAGGCACAACCTAACTGGTTTAAGCATCTTTTTCTTCCCTCAGTCTCCTCTCCAGGTACAGGTAAACTGGTCTCACCCTGTACAGGAAGCATCTCCCACAAAGCTGGCCTTTTGGAAAAATAACTAACAACAGAAAAACAGCGAGACCAAATCACTCCTCTTCCCCAAAAACTCAGATATTCAACACCGCCTGATGCAAGTTACGCAAATTATTGTCTGTCTTGTGTGGGTGTGTGTGTCAGGTCCGAGGCCCTAACGCAATCCAGAACGTTTGCGAAGAGCCTGACACTACAGTGAGTGGCTCAAGGGGATGTGCTGCAGTTACTGAACGTAACAGCAGCTGGGTACCAGGAATTCAAGTGCTTTCTAAGAACATCTGCTGTGAATATTACTTTTCTCTGCCTGCTGTCTTCAGAGTCTCACTGGAAATCTTGCCTCAAGAACAAAACTTCAAGCTGATACTTCAAAAGTGTTTCAAAATCCTCATGCACATACAATCTCTATTTTAGAAAGAAATAACATTAATAAGCTGTGATATTAACTACAGAAAATTAAGCATTTCAGTGAGAAACAGCAATACAGTAACAGTCATGCCATGTGGTTTGTATTCCCTGTCTGAATAAAGTAAGCCTGTGCAGGTGGCCACAGCTCTCTGATGCCTGAGCATGATATGAAGAAACTGAGCATAAGAGGAAAGTCTCCCTCATAACACACTGTACCAGCCTCACAACCAATGCAAAGCGCTGCTGAGTCACGCAAAGCAAGACTGCAAAAGTTGAAGTGGATCCTGAAGAAATCAGAAAAGAGCTTTCAATTTTTATAAATCCACCTGAACTACAGGAACATAAAAAGTCATGAGAAAGCAACAGGCATGCCATTTTTAAAAGGTCACATGTAAAAGCCCAATTGATATTGGAGTCACAAACACAGATTATGCCCAGCCTAGATTTGACCCACATCTTCCCTTCACTCTGCCCAGTGTGCTGAATAATATTATCTTTTTACTCTTATGTCAAGCGTAACAGGCCAGGAGCATTAATGCCTGCTACATAAGCCCCAGGATGAACATTGCCCTGTATCCCACATCCACAGCAAAGGGCGGAGCAGGGCTGCCTAGGGGCTCAGCCTGTGGTTGGGGCAGGCAGGCTCTTGTAACACAGGGTGCTTTCTGGCAACCTGCTGCAAGTAAATCTCTGCAAGCAAAGTAGTTACCAAAGTCACAGCAAAAGGCAAGAACACAAGCAGAAGAAGAATTTCACAGGACAATTCCCAGTATCTTCACTTTGCAATTACTCATCTCTGCTTAGGAAAAGGTAACATGGGCTGAAATATGCTTGCTCCTACATACCAATGGTCTTTGCCTGTCCTTAGGGATGGTGTTCAAGCTACAGGATAGGGTAATCTTGTCTGCTAAATCCAGGTTCACTGGTGTTCCTAACTGTAAAGCATCTGGATATTACGGGAACACGAAGGACACTATTAGCCAACAAGACCCCACCTGGAATACTGAGCCCAGCTCTGGAGCTCCAATATAAGAAGGACATGGACTTGTTGGATTGAGTCCAGAGGAAGGCCACAAAGATGCTCTGAGGGCTGGAGCACCCCTCCTATGAAGCCAGGCTGAGAGAGTGGGGGTTGTTCAGCCTGGAGAAGAGAAGGCTCCAGGGAGACCTTATAGCAGCCTTCCAGTACCTAAAGGGGGCCTACAGAAGAGGCAGGGAGGGACTCTCTATCAGGGAGAGTAGTGATAGGATGAGGGGTAAATGGTTTTAAACTGAAAGATTTAGATTAGATATTAGGAAGAAATTCTTCACTGTGAGGGTGGTGAGACACTGGAACAGGTTGCCCAGAGAAGCTGTGGATGCCCCATCCCTGGAGGTGTTCAAGGCCAGGCTGCATGGGGCTTTGAGCAACCTGGTCTGCTGGGAGGTGTCCCTGCCCAGGGCAGGGGTTTGGAACTAGTTGATCTTTAAGGTCCCTTCCAACCCAAACCATTCTACGAACCACATCTGCACCAACATACATCACGTGCTGTGATTATATAGCATTTGGGCTCTCAAATTAAGTTGCCTGTGTTGCAGTACCTGCAGCAGAGCCAATACAAGTCAACAGAGATTTCTGGTTGTCTCCTGGGTCACGGTAATCGCAACGCAGTAACTCTTTCACACAGTCTTAGTAGTGCAAACTCAAAAGTGCTCCGGGATCTTCTGGACTGAACAGTGCTATTTAAAGGTCTGCCACTCATTAGAAACAGCCACAGCTTCACTTCTGAGCAGTTTCCAACCAGACATCAGACATTTGCCTGTATCGTGGAGAAAGGGAGGAGGCAGGAGATACCACAAGGGGAATATTTCAGGGGACGGTTCATGCCAGAAGCAGCAGAGTAAAGCTGGAGGCTAAAACCTGCCTGATGCCCTGTTCTAAAGATATTCTCCAACGTGCCAGGAGATGCTGAAACTATAGATACACACACACACGGCCCGACAGACTGCAAACTGAGCACTATCGTCCGTGGCAGCACAAGTGACAAGTGAACTGACGCAGATGGCTACCACCCACTCCCCGCTTCCCCAGCTGCTCACCAGCCCGGGCAGCCAAGATGGGGATTGTCCCACCACCTCCGAGCCCGGCTGTGCGCCAGGACGCTTCCTGCCCGGTGCGCATCACTCAGGACGCCTGTCCCACGAGGAGCCACCACCAACCTGTGACTGCCTGTGAGCTGGGTGCTCAGCTCCCACCCCAGCTGTTTCTCTAATTACATTAAACACGCAGAATTCAGCTGCAGCTGCTCAGGCTGCTTCCAAAAGGACTCTTCTTTTAATTAAAAATTTGCTATTAAAAAGCATTAAATTCTGTAATGCAAATAATCCTCTAGAAATCATCTGTTCCAGCAGCTAATGACCAGCTTTGTTAGAGCAGTAACTAACCGCAGCAGGACAGTTAGCTAACAGGACACAGCATGCTGATGTTAACCAGTCCCTTAGGAACGTGGACTCTTTCCCTCCTCCTCCTTCCAAATTTGACACAGAGAGGTTACAGTATGCTGGATATATACCAGCTTGCTGTGAACTCCCCGAGTCCACAGCATTTCAGACCAATTGCAATTTTAAAGCTTTGGAAAATGGAAGAGAAGAAGGGCTCGTTAACACTCTGCTCCGGTTCAGGCAGAACCAAGTTGGTGCAGGCTCTGCAAAGACAGACAGGGAACAGTCCTAAGGGAGTATGAAAAGGCACACACAGAGGTGTTGGGTTTCTTTTCCCCTCACCATTGTTCTCACCATAACCTTTTTAACACTCTGGCCCTAAAAACTGAGGTTAAAGCAGTGCACTTTCTGCCATACATGGTGCCGAGTCAGGGGAAATTCCCTTATGCATGGAAATTCACAGTCTAGAAAGAAAGTGCAGGGAGAACAGTACCTTTCCTGTTAAGAAACTGGTCCTTCTGCAGAGGTAAAAAGCAAAAGTAAAAAAAGAACACACAAAGTATTTTTTTAAAAACATTTCGGTGCCAACTAAATGTTATTTTTCCTTTGATTTTGCAATGTCTGTATTGAAAGGCTGAAGTTCAGCACATGATACATAACATTTAGTATGCCCTACTTAAACATTACATGAGCCAAAAGAGTGCATTAGCAGGAATATTTCCCACTCTCCTGATAACAGTGCAATCACAACCATCCAGAATTGTTATTAATAATTTCTGATTATCCACATACCAGATAAGCAAAGTACTTCCGATAACCACTAGTATTATATGAGAGCTTTTTCTAAAAACCCCCAAAATAATAACAAGCCAACTTTATTGGCATCTGAAAGAAAATACAAAGAGAAAACACACTTTATGAGAATTAATAAAATAAAGATAGAGGCCGTGAAAAATTTTAGATGTCTCACACAGGCTTTGTAACTTCGCTACACACATTTCTGCCACCAGGGAGGAATCAGCCCTTGGTACTGCAAAGCAGGGCTCCTGCCCGTGCAGGCAGGTGTCCTGCCTGACATCCCCTCAACCTTGCCGTATTAATCTGATTGTCACAACTCCTTTCCAGCATTGCCCAGGACAGTCATGAAACCTTGCCACAGAGGCGAGCTCTGTTCAAATGGCAGGTTGTCGCTCGCACGGTTTCACCAGAGAGCAGCCGTCCCCCTGTTCTGCTCAGTGCTCAGGCAGGGGAACCCCAACGGAGGCGCCTTCCATTTCCTCAATGCTATTCTAACTGGAGAGGGAGCAAAAAAGAAAAAAGGTAGGGGAATCCTTCTCCTCTGACTTTTGCAGTACTTTTGAATGCACTGAGTCTGGCCACCATCCCACTATTTTACCTTTTTTTTTTTTTTTTTTAAGGGATTGCTTGCATACAGATAAATCTTGCAGCTAAACAGATGAATAATGTAATCCGAACACCTCTCTAGTACAGACCACAAAGACATACAGAATAAATATATCCCCCGGCTAGGAAGAAAATGCAATTGTTACTCCATTCCCAAATTGAGGGGGGGTCACAGAGAAACATTTTTCTTAAAACTACAGGAAAAGCTACAGGAAGAAGAAGCAGAAAAAGGAGAAAACAAGAAGTAAACTAACAATAGCTAGTGAAAGAAGTAACTGGGTGAATCAGAATAAGAAATAAAAAGCTGGACTGCCTGGGGTTTTGGGGAGCCTCCTCTCAGCAAGACATCCACAGGCACTCACCTAAATCCCTAACAGTGCAGGGACTGGGAATGATAAAGGGTAACTTGCAGCTCAAAGGCTCAAATCTTCCATCAAGAATGCGCTCTAGCTGATATTCTGTTTGGTGGGGTTTTTTCTTGTGTGGTTTTTTTCTTTTTCTTTTTTTTTTTTCCCCGGGAGGGATGACAGGGGAGGAGAACAGGTTAAAGGCATAAGGCCAAGAACATCATTGTTTGACATCTTAGGAAGCACAACAACTTGCTGTCCTCTCAGACAGCCCCATGACACTTCCAAGGAAAAGCTGCTCAGTAACTGAGAAAGCCGTCAAGAATAACTCTTGCTACAAGGTCTGTTCTCCCCCATCCCTCCCTCCCCACACCATCCCCTCTCTGCACCAGTTTCACCCGAGAAAAGGGGCAGCCCCCCAGCAATAGAAATCGCAGGGCAGCAGCTTTAAACAGCAGGTCAGGCACAGGAGCATCCCACTTGGAAACCGCGGAGTTTCCACAGGGCAGCAAGCGTGGCCAAACCACGGGAGAATCCCCAGCATGTTAACTATTCTTTGCACATAACATCCCTTTTGTCCCAATTGCAAAGGCAGCCTGGATGTCTGCAGCCAAATGAAAACAAGGAAATCTGCTGTTTACAGCAAAACACAGCCTACGTTTTTTTCTTGTTCACCAAGGAAGCAATTGGAATATCTTGTTAAGGAAAAGGTGATAAGAAAACATTCCAAGAGGCAGTGGTGTAGGGGGGGAAGCGAGGGCCTGCTTATCAAGAGCAGTATCTCAAAATGAGGAATGAGCGAACCTGAAGTTATGGCTCATACCTCTGAGACAACAAATCCAGGATTAGGTCTGCAGACATGATCAACGCATCCCATTTCCCACCCAGGGTAGTTATGAGTGTTGCGGGATTCTCCAGCTGGGCTGCACACAGAAGCACAGCATCCTTCTTGGTCCGTGCAGCAATTCACACCTTGATCGTAACCATCATTTAAGGGCACACAAACTAGAAGCCGCCTTTTATACACATCCATCAAAATCACTCCCATGAGACAGAGGTACTCTGAGGACAGACCACTTGTCAAAGGAAATAAAACCGAACTGGGTCAAAACAAATTCTTGTAATTCACAGGAGAATTCTATACCATTTTATTTCCATTTTAAATAAGGATGTGCCTAAAATTGTGGTTTATGCTCAGAGAAGCCAACAGATAGAAGTTAAAATAAAAATAAGTGCAAGTATATTTTGGAGAAAAAGTCAGAAGTAGGAAAAACCTGAAAATGCAATAATTCTGACAGATGCTGAGGACAGCATTTCACTACTGCTATAAATTGCCTCAAAGAAATTAACTCTGAAGCAGTTCAGCAAAGGATATAAAGGCAGAAATCAGAAACAGAATTTGGCTCTGGCTCTTGGGCTACTACCAGCCTCTCTTAAAATACGTACTTTTATTATTCTAGACCTAAGTGCATGCAGTTCTTCACAGCAAAGGCTGCCGTGAGCTGGGACACAACAACTGCTCAGTTTGAACTATGAACTAAAGATATTCAAGAACTGCTTTTTTACAGTTGGATTAAAAATATCTAAGAAAGAGATCACCTGGTGACAGATCCAAAGAGGAGGCACATATTTAGACTGGCAGAACAAAAAATTTAGAAGGAGAAGGGCAACACCTAACAACACAGTGGACAAAAATCCATGCACAGAGCAGACTTCATGGTGCACTGAACAAACCACAATCCTACTCTTGTAGGAAAACACAGGAATGCTAGAGAAGAGTTTTCAAAACCATGCATAAGAATTTTTATCAAATTTTGCATTGATATTGCTTTGGGAGTCCTAGGACAGGAAAGGTCATTGTTCAGCACTGCGCTGAACTCCACATCTGCACTGAACAAGCCCGCAGGAAGATACCAGGGTTCCCAACTATGCCACTGCTCTAATATTCGATGGGTAGCAGGAAGCATGGGAAAAACTGAATTCTCCACAAGAGAATCCCTATATAGTGAATGAATTCCAGGACTCAAAAATCAAATACACAGACTGACTGAAATTAAGTTTACAACTACGCAGAAGACCAAAAGAGCTGTTCCAGCAGGCAAAAATAGATATTCAGCATACTGTAAGTTTAGCCTCACAACAAACAGAAGGCAATGGTGAAGTCTACCTTATCCATTGCACAAGCTTCAGTAGCACAATCAGGCAAGTGTCTGCTTTGAAGGGTCAGGGCTACCAGCATGCTTACAGAAACAGGCTTCTTCCCTGCAAAGCAGGGACCAAGGGAGAATAGAGCCATATCATTCTCTTCTCCGTGTTCCCAAATACACCCATGTCAAATGCCCATAAGATTTATAGATACGTGAATCACTGGAACAGCAAGTTATTCAAGAAGTGGAATTCCCCACAGAGTTGTGACTCTTGCCAACTTCCACAGGCATTTTATCTGCTTAGACAGTGGGGTTTTAATGATGTTGCCTTCTGCCTCTCTTTAACACTCCCATATCCTCAGTAATGGGTGCATCTTTTTTGCCTTTAAAACAGGATGGAGTGAACAGATCGCTAACTGATATCTGTCCAATTCTGCTGTATTTGCTGAGCATGGCTGGCAAATGGTTTCTCTGGACCAGAATGCAAAATACTCTAGAAAGCTGTCAGGAGGAAAAAACAAAACAAAACAAAAAAACCCAAAAAAACCCAAGCTGAAGGTTAGGTAAAGAAGTCCTTCCTCTAGTGAACTAAAGTCTGAGGTGATCAGCTATAATGGCACATTCGAATGCAGGGTGTGCAATGAGAACACGTTACATACCACGAGTCAGAAATCAGAAAATTGCCTCAAGTCAACTTTCTTCCATCCAGACAAAAAACCTTACTGCAACACTAAGCTCTTAGAAGGTTTACTCCCTGTGATTACCTTGGCCATAATGTGCATATAACGACAAGACAAAACACCCAATTACAGAGTGATAGCCTATAATTAGGACTGAGATTTGATGAAAGCATGTTAGGGTAACTCAGAAAGCAGTCATTTCACAGACAGCAACAGCAAATCGAAATATCACCATTATTTTGTACCTAGAGCAACCTTTATGTTATCTGAGTAGCAGTGTTATGGTCAGTACATTGCAGTCCAGAATCTCCATAGCGGAATCATCTGTCTTGCAGCAAATGGATAAGAAGCACAAATTCAACAACATGTTTCCTTTATATCTTGCATACAGGCAGGAGAGAAAAGCAGCCCACCTCACAGACTCCTAACTTTCAATCCTCTGCCCCAAACTCACTGAAGGCTCACATCACTGCAGAAGAGCAGGACATGCAGCAACGCAGTTTGCAACAAAAACAGTAACAACAAAATGGGGAAATTAAAGGAAGTGCAAAATCTGCAGAATTCTTCAGGATCGGTGCAGTGTTACTAGCACAGCTCACACTGAGGTAACGCACCAAGTATTCAACCAGAAGAGTTTACAGCAGAGAATGGCAGTAATGAGGTGATTACTAATTGCTAATACACGTTTCACGGGAAAAACCTGCTGCTGTGTCAGAACAACATGTTTCCCTTCTATGACAACCTAAGAAGTCCAAGGAATACGGACGCAGCAATGCGTGTAGCATCTGGACTTCAGCAAGCCTTCTGACAGCATCTTGCGTGCTATTTCCATATGCAATTTTAAAAAAAAGTGTATTCAGAACTAGCTTCCAATGGTGTATACAATTCATTGAAAAAACATACTCAAAATTGATCACTGTCAAACTGGAACAACGTATCAAGTATTCAAGAGTTTGTCCAGAGTCCAGCAGCATTCAACAGTGTTACCAATTATCTACATGATGCAATATATGGCATTGTTATTAAAGATCATGTTACTGCGGGGGGAGCTGCAACCCTATCACACTATCAGAAGATAAATGAAAATGGTCTTGACAAATCGGGGCGGGGGGGAACCCACAGAGTGAATTTCTTCCTATTTGTTTTAATAAAGTCAAATGTAATGCACGCTTTGATAGGAATCCTCATCTATACACGATGGAAAAATTATTTCCTTGCCAGAAGTTCTGCAGAAAGTAGTCTGGAGCAATAATGCGTCAGAAAACAAATGTGCATCATCAAGATATTTAAGTGACAAGTTTCAGAGGCTGACGTACAAAACAAGAGCACCTTTGGTAGGACAGGTGAAGCAATTCTTCCCCCTTCAGTCAAAACTGATGTGGCCTTGGAATCTTATGTACGGTTTTGGGCATCACGTTTCTAGAAAGATGTGAAGTAACTGGAGAGAGTCCAGAGAAGGAAAAGGCGGGAGGGGCAGAGGGAAAGGCTGGAGGTCTAGAAACCATGACGTAATGAAGTGTGAGAAAAGATTGAAAGAACTGGGTTTGTTTAGTCTGAAGAAAAAGAAGACTAAAAAAGAGACATGATAACAGTCTTCAAATATGTAAAAGACTGTTACAAGAAAGAAAAACTACTTTCCACATACACTACAGATAGAATTAGAAACAACAAGCTAAGATAGCAGCAAAATATGTTTTTTTCTGATGTCTAACTGACAGAAAAATTAAACTTTTGAAAGAACGCTTTAATGGAAGCATTAAATGTTTTTAAGAACAAACGTGCCTGGAACCAGCCAGGTATAAGAGGTTTTCAGAGGACTGCTGAATGGACCATATGACTTCCCGAGGTTTATTCAACACACTTTGATGCTCTGTTGTAGGCACAAAACTTAATTCCTTTATTGCTATTTGTGAGCGCCCGTTGAGTTTAAAATGACTAGTCTCTTTATCTTAGCAGGAAAACTGTTTTTTTTCTAGGAAGACAGAAATGCTCTGTAGAAAATGCAAGAACCACTGACATTCCCCCAAACTGTCTTTTCCAAACCGCAATACAACAGGAGACAAGCATTGCCACTCATTACAGATGAGTAAAAAGCTGTAGAACTGAACCAGGAATGTGATACGTTTCTGTTTTCTGTGTGGTTTACTTATAAAAGTGGTTTTCCTCTTGTGTGTAAGATTTACTCTGTGAGAGACCTGGTAAGAAAAGATGTAAGAAATTATAAAAAGGAGAAATGATGAAAGTGAAGTTAAGGCCAAAATAAAAAGTGGCATCACCTACTAAACTAAGTGCAACAGGTCTTATGGGGCAAGTGAAACTCGATAACTAGCCAATATGAGTTCTAGTCATTCTGAATATTGCCAAGCAATAAATTTACCAGCCAATATATTCATCAGTGCAAATTACTGTAGAAGGTGGCCACTGCTACTCTCCTCATGCCATACCTCCACAACTACACTCAGATGCAATAAAGCTCTTTCTTGCTGAAAAGCTACTACTAAGGTGCTTTGCATTTTGTGAGGTCCCGAGCTTGTGGTAATTGCTTCTTCATCACATACAGAATAGGCTACAGATGTTAGTCCACAGGCTATGCTGTAAGGCACCTTTCCTCTCCCAGGTCGGTCTTCAGACAATAGGAGCAAATGGTTATGAAGCTGAAAGTCAGGAGACCAGACAGATGCTCTTAAAATGTTATCTATACTGACAGATAGAGTTATGCAAAAGAAAGACAATGTAATGCACCACAGGTCTCCCAGACAGGGATATTTAAGAGTGGTTTGGTTGAAGGTGGCAGTTTGGTATTTCTTAATGTTTTCTCTAAATAAATTAACTTGAATTAGACCTTATCTAGGATCCTAGAGGCTTTATTTATTTAGAGATCCTGAAATGGGGATTATTAATGGTCCAAATCTTTTGCTCAAAGCAACTTTCAGCAATGTGAAATTTCTGTAAAAGAAAACTTAGGACAAACTTCCACAGTGCTTTGGAACTAGACGAAAATCCATGCCCCCTCTCTACAGTTCAGTAAATAATGTAGTTTTGGTTTGAAGTTGTGCCTTATTTTGCCTCTTCCTGTAATTCTAGACAAAATGATTCCCTTTACTCCATTTCTCTTTTTTTTTTTTTTTGACCACTGCCAAAATGAGCAATTTGGTTTTGGTCTCTTGTTTTTAGAATAAGCGGCCACTGTAATGAGAAGCGCTGACATATTAGCCCACCCTCCATTAACTTTGGGCATGTCACTGAATACAGCATTTAAACAGATAGGTCAAAAAGTGACAAGAAGAGGAAACAGAAAACAAGTGTGAAGAAAACAAACCCAATAGCTTACTCCCACTGCAGAATGTCAGATGAGCAGACAAGAGTCGTGCATCATGCAAGGAGCAGGGACACCTCTGCATGCTGTCACAGCACACTTTGGTGAACATCTGGGCAAGGATGCTAAGGAATGGGACAGGGTCACGTGCAGAATTTGTCAAAGAGAGAAACTAAGGTGATTTCAACAGGGAAGTTTGACAAGTTGTTGTGAACATTCAGAATACACTTGGCTCTCATACAGGACGCCAGATGAGACATATTACTCCTCTCTCACCCCCATCCCTCTGAGACCAAGGAGATTTACCAATATTTGGATGCTTTAGAAGTCGGCAGATTCGAGCTTCACGTTCCAGTTTCTGGTGATCTGAAAGAAAATAAGAAACAAGGCATTAAGCAACTAAGCTCTTGTTCATATTCAATGGAGAAAGGAACACAGTGACCCAGCAGACATCCAGAGAGCTGGGAATTTCTGCAACACGACTGTTTCCCAAAACCTCACAGACATTTCAGGCGAGCACTCTGCAGCTGAGACTGCAGGTGAACCTCCGCTCCTTCTACAGAGCTAGCACTAAACTGATATTCCCTCCTTGGATTCAGTGAGTAGTAGCACAGGCAAAGACACCACTCTTCCATCAGCCTCACAAATACGCAAAGCCACTTCCAGTGACACCCCTTCCAAGACTTACCCCCTTCTCCAAGGCTGGAGAGGAAGAGGAAAAGTCTCTGAAGAAATGGCCCACAAGAAATGGAAACAGGACCTGCTTCCACTCCAGAGAAAGACTGGGGAAGAAGGTCAAAGTAGGGGAGAAATACACAGCTCCTGCTAGTGTACAGTCGCCACATGAAGTAGGGAACTCTGCCAGCTCCAGTGAACCGTAAAGGTAACCATACTTCAGTTACCCATGGATGGGCTCGCTGGTGAAATGCTGATCAAGCACTTTGAGATCTCCAGGCAAGAAGTTCTGCCCAAATGCTAAGTATGCTTATTTCAGCCCAAAGGCAACATCAGTTCGAGCACAACTGTCATCTGGATTAAAGAAAAAAATATCAAGGAGAGTAAAAAATGGTTTCTCCTCCCTAGAAATGTAACAAGCATGAGTGCAAGGAAAGGAGAGGGAGCTAGAGCAACTCTGCCCATCGCAGCCAAGACGCAGGGGGCATTTTAGCTACTGAGGCTCAGACAGGAGATTTTTCACTACAGCAGTGATTGAGTCCCGAACTTTCACTACAAAGCCCCCACCCTCTCAAGTGAAACGCTCACATTGGACAAGCAGAGATTCACTGAAAGGATCTGTGGGAGGCAAATCTTTTAGGCAGCCCTGGGAGCTGCTAAACTCTAGACTTTTGGGGATACAGATGCCTAGAAAAAGGCAAGAAGCAAGGACTGCCCTTCCTCCCCAGTCCAGCCACCAAAAGAACACGAGGCAAGCAAGCAGCACTCTCTGCCTGCTCCTGACATTTCTTCTGGAGCAGATCTTCAGCACACAGGCTTGAAACCATACCTTCTCTGCATCCCCCGTGACACACGTCTTCTCCACCGGAGTAAGCAGTACCCTTGGCTGGTTGGGCTACTCAGCAGATCACTGGTAGGAATGCAGGATCCTCCAATTTATAGGAACCCCACTACAGAATCACTTAAAGTGACACTGCATTGCTCTGCCTGAGAACAGTCCATGGTCTCTGCATGGTCTTCCCTTCCCTTTGTAAAGGAAGGCTTTGGGAAACTGTTCTCTTCCCCATGAGCAGAAGACAGAGACTGAGCCAGATCTCAGCTCAGAACACTTTTCTCTCCCAGGCTGGGAATAGCAGCTCAGGGCACTGCAGGATTTCTGTCTTCTTTCCCACTGCTGAACTGTAGAAAATGTCCCAATTAATATTTTATAGGTCTGAGATGTGCTTACATCCTCATCTGCTCCTGTTCAGGGGTGGGGGAAGCTAAATTACTCCTTTCATCTCTCCTTCCTTCTCAATCCTGGAAATTATTGTTGTTGTTGCATATATTTTACAGTTCTATGCCAGAATGGCTCTCCAATAAAGTAGCAGGCAGCAGGAGAGCCTGGAGAGCTTCCACACTCCTGGGGCCTTGGTGCAGTGCAAGCGCTTTCTCACCTGCATTGCTGGGAAGGGGTGGGGGTGCCTTGCCTTCCCTTTTAGCAGCATCTCTCACAAATGAAGTTTTGCAAAACACAGTTGCAAGGTAACAGACTGCGCTGCATACTCTGCACTCGGGCCAGATTTCTCACAGCAGGACAACAGTTCAAGATAAACTATCCATAGCCAGCTCGCACGCCTGGGTCTTGCAAATTCCCCACCTACCCTCCCAGCTCTACTTGGAACTCCTACAGAAGGGGATCCTTCACCCACCCGGATCACGTTGCCCTCGTGCACAGTTACACTTGCTGAGAATCTGTTCCCAAGTACAAGGACACAGGGAAGCAGACAGCAAAAACAGCTGAGCAAAGGGGGAAGGAGAGGTAAGAGCTCACCACGTGCTACTCAGCCACCGAGTCCTGACAGCCAGGACAGACAGCTGACAGGAGCAAGGCTCAAACAAAATGACATAACCATCAAAATGCCATGGGAGATGTAAATCAAGAGCAATTGCTCCCCTGAAACCCTACACCATCGTGCAGAGGGAGGGGAGCAGGCAGGGCAGCTAGTGATCATGGGTAGCAGCCACACCAGAACTTGTGACAAGAGGTCATCACCCCACACCCCATCCCTCCAGCACCACACAGCCTGGCCGGAGACCAGAGGAGGAGTACAGCACTCCGGTCACAAGGTACAGGAAACTATTTCTGGTCAGGGGGAAAGCATACCACACTCTTCTGTCTCCAGGGCAACAAAACAGGCAAACTCAAGCACAACTCCCAGGGAGAAAGCACACTCCAGCCCCGGGAGCAGCCAGCCGCCACAACCGCGAGCAGAGAAAGGTCAGGCTGAGCGGGTTTCCTGCTGCAGGTCCTGAAGGATCACGGGTCCCGTTGCTGTGGGATCACCCATCCCCATGCAGGGGGCACCAGAACACAGCCCTACCTGTGACTTCAAAAGGGCCCCCCTACTCCATCCCCAAAGAGAGCCCCTTTTTAAAATCTTTCTTCATCGTCCAGCGGCCTTTGGCACAGTGCAGGCATTTGACTCTCATTCCAGGGATCAGTGGTAGAGTCGATTTGGTACTTGTTGGGAACAACCCAGTACCTAAATGCATAAGGAATAAACACAGACTGCAAATTTTCCCTGGTCTAACAATGGTTATTGCCAGAAGGAGAGCGAAAAAACAAAATTCCATCGGTCCAGCAGAGCAGTCAAAGGCTAGCCTTTAGCACGTCTCTTATAGGGGGTCTCACCAAACCTTAAAAATGCAAAGTATTCCTAACTGTATTAGAATAATGATGAAAAGACTGTATGGGTTCAGATCCCTGCCTTACCAAGAGCTTGCAAAGCAAACCATTTCTCCCCTCTCTGCCCAAATGATCAAACTTATTTCTGCAAGCCATTTGTGGCGTGAAGGTGTTTATTCTTAATGCACAGTGGAAGTACACCTCATAGCTAATAGAAACATGGCAACACATCTGACCTACCTTACAGGACCCCCGCCTTTCACACACTATGAAATTCAACCAGCAATTTCCATAACTTGCTTAAAACACAGTATATCCTCTAGAAAACATAAGGGTTCGCATTCAAGACTTGAAGTGATAAACAAACCCACAGAAGTCCCTCCAAATGTTAGTTATCCTTCCTGTTAAAATTTAGCACTGCTGTTCCAAGTCTGAATTCATCTACCTCCTGCTTCCAAATATTGGATTTCATTAAGCTCTTTTCCTGCTACGTTACAGAGCTGTCTAGCCCTGAACAATAGCTGATGCTCAAAACTTAAGTACAGGATATTACAAACACTCATCTAATATTCATTTACTGTTTTCCAGCCAAAAAAAAAAAAAAAAAAAAGAAAAGAGAAACTTGCTATTTGGACAATTCTTCTATATACACTGTGAAGCAATGAGTACCTACGCAGACAGAAATGTGTAGTCTACACAGCTCTTTTGTAGCAAAATTTAAAATCTAACTGCTTAAGGAGATGGTGCTTAAAAACAGCAGGAGAAAACTTTCCCGTGTTTGATACACAAACTAAGGTGTGAAGATCTATTTCTCTTTATTAGTCCTTTACATGCAATGACTTCTGCATCTTGGTTCAGCATGTGAGACTACATTTAACCCAAGTACCTTTAAAATTATTGTTCTGCAAATACTGTGCTAAGTGTCATTCTAGTAACATTAATACCAGGTTTCTTCGGAAGATACTTGATAAGAAACTGACTGTTCAGAGAACTGGGATTTCTTTGGGTTGGATTTGATTTGTCTAGGGGTTTACTTTAATTGAAAACAAGAATGACCGTGTTAGCATCATTAGTGAGAGTTAAGGACCTACAAAAATTAAACTGCTTCATTTTTGAATGCACAAACGTGCAGCCCATTCACTGGGACAGAACTGCTCGTGCACAGTGGATGGACAGAAGTGGCCATGCACCATAAATAAGAGCTGTAAGGATCTCTAACTGAGCAGATTAAAACAAAAACGACCCTGCCTGAACACAGAAGACAGCAGATCGAAACCATGATAGTTCGGCCTGCATGTCCTAAACACATCAAACTTCAGCAGATAAAGAGGATAACATGATGCAAAAGAAAGGTGGACCCAAAAGAAATAAAAAACAAAATCCACACAGCTTTGCTTCATGAAAACCTGGCAATCTCCAGCAGGGTGGGGAATATGACTAGTTTTATACTGATGCACATTTCTTTCTCTTTTGTAAGAAAATCCTTTCATTGTCTGACAACTTCAGTCTGGTAGCCCAAAGATGCAGCGTCAGAGGTGGATGAATAACGCAACTTCTGGGCTCCACTCTTCTCCAGGGAATCAGTGCTTGGTTTGCTAATCTAGCCACTACACGCACGGCTGCTTTGCAGGAGGTTTTTCCTCACCAGGTCTTACTCCAAGGGTACCTGAGGCCTGGAGGAGAACATTTTCAGACACACAGACAGGGCGCAAGACATCTACAAATCCCAGTAGTCTAGAGCTGTCAAGTGAGAACATTTACATAACAACAACAAAGGTCGGTCACTGTGCCTAATCAGCTTGTTTGGATGCTGTGCTGAGCAGAAGGGGATGCCAGGGAAGCACAGGGAGACCTGTCTGCGTGGTACGCTTGCAAAAGGCAGAGTCTGGAAAAAGACACCGGCAACAAACCCGAAAAGGAGATGAGTCCGAAACAAGCCGGGTGAGGGCTGAACTTGAGCCGGGGAGCAGGGGAAGATGGTTAGGTGTCAGGTGCCGACGCTGCCACCCTGCACAGGCAGCACAGCACGAAACCCTCCTGGCTTCGGACATAGCTATGATGCCCTGACTGACTCCCGCTCCCGAGAGATGTGGAGAGGGGTTTTGTTTCAGCTGCAGGCAGCTGCCATGCAAACACGTTTTCCAGCCAGAGTCTTGCCACAGGCTCCTCAAAGGACCAGCGACCGGGGAGGCTGACAGAGATGTGCCCTTTGCGCCCCATCCCCTCCGCCTGCCCGAGGAGCACTGACATTTATTTATTGCTCTAGGAACAACGTCAGCAAAACCACACCTATTCCAGATAGTTCCTTCTCCTGGCAAGCAGGTATAGAAGACAGCATTAAAAACTAACTGAAAGAGTGGACAAACAGTTATTGAAATAAATCAAACCAAGATTTATCAAAGTGATTAATTTCACACCTACCAGAAAACAAGGCGGAAAAAGTTAATTCTACCATACTTTCTTCAACAAGCATTAGAAACACAGCACTGTTTCGAAACCATTCCACATGCAAGAGAGCACACCCACCGCAGCATTTACTGGCTAAACTTTACCAAACTGCAGCTATACTGAGGTCCTGTGGCTAAAGCTCACTCTTTATTTAGTACACCTGCCTTAAGAAGAAAAAAAAAAGGGGGGGGGGGAGAAGGGGATGACCATGGGAAAGTACAACTTTTAGCAGCCTGAAAGTTTAGCCACTCCAATGGAAAGGCAGATTTTCTCCTACACCAGCAAACAGAAGCAGCAACAAAACTAACACTTCATTGTGAATCATCTCTGTTTGATGAGAAACTGTGTCATGAAGAAAAAAAAGCTTGCTCCTCCCTTTACCAATACATAATCTTCCTGCCCTCAACTGGAATATACAATCCGGCTGCTCAATACTACAGTCCACCTGCCTTCATCCTGCACTAGGACCACGCTCTGTCGTTACTGTTAAAGGAAGCTTGAAGCTATCATTCCTGTGGGAACACATTCTAGATTACATTTCTGAGAATGGGAAGAGTCCGGAAGAGGAATCAAACCCAAAGCAATAAATTCAGTTTGATTGCTGTCATCATGCCAATTCCGGGAGATAGTCAATTGGTGCCAGCTGCTAAGATACCATTTCAGTTGCTTCAAGACAGAAATCGAATTTGCATCAAATACATTTTGTAGTGTGAGACAAGTCTGAGCTTTCAGGTTCCTTCATACTTTTCTTTGCTTGTTTAAATTTAAACTTCTTCTCTGAGACATTCCCAGTAGAAGAGAGCTAGCAGCTCCATCATCCCGCACTTCAAGCCACCCACCTTCCCCCATATTCTCTTATTTTTCCAACAAGGCTGTGCTACAGAACAGCTGAGATATCTCAACATTTGCAATAGGGTGGCGCAGGACAGTATGCTATGCCACACCACCACTTTAAACATGAATACCAGCAAGTCTCAGATCACCACCATCTCCCCTTCTGCAGAAGTCCGTAGGAAAACAAAAAATCATCCTAGGCCTTAAGAATTACCAGAGGCCCCCACAGATTCAGTATATCCTTTCTGACAAGAGATAAGAGCAGATGCCTACAGAAAAAAATAAGAAAATAAGCATATAATGACACTTCCCAAACACTCTCCCTCCCTCTAGCTATTTGCAGCTCAGACTTTGATGTTTCCACTTCAGCATTCGTACATTGCCATTTCAAAGACCAGCCAAAATTAATAAAACTGTAACAGCATACTACCCCCATCGCAGGTGACATTTCTGAAAGCCAAAGCCTGCTTTCCAGCCTCCCAGTGCAGAACAACCCCAGCAGCCCAATGTCCCAAGCACCCTACCACCAGCAGCTCTGCTGCAGCAACTGCACGAGAGTCACAAAGTCACCAGGGGGAAGACGCAGCTGGAGCGAGCAAGTGAGGATGAAACAGTAAGCCTCCATTTTTCTCACCCAGTAAAAGCTTCAGAAACAAGACAGCGGTGAAATCCTCATCGCTTGCCTTCAGCTACTAACAGAGGAGGTTCAAGTGCCAATAGGACACAATAAACAAATACAAGACTTCTTTCAAGAAATGCCGGCAGACCTACTTTCTGACAAAGCCTTTCCTCTAGCAAAACCACTAATATTATTACCTCGTAACAGCCTTTTCCCACGCTTTCCCTACCTCCCAGAAACAAACAACTCCACATGTAAAAGTGTAATCCTACCCCTAAAAGTACATACACACATGGATCTTAAAGACAGCCAGAAAACTCACACAGTTGGTAACAAGCTGTGTTTCCACACAATAGTATCTGTGAACCTCTTGGTATTACTGGACTGGAAAAACAAAACAAACGAAATAAAAGGAACAAACTGCACAAACGTCGAACGGAGTTTCTTCTTTTTAGTTCAAGTAATGCAGAAATTAGATTATCAACACCACAGAGTAGAAGTCAAGATGGTTTATGTGACTGTCTCTCTGACGAGCACCCTGAAGAGTGGCCCAGGGCAATTTATTCTCTTTTCCGGTATTTCATTACCTCATACTTACTTTGCAAAGATAATCTAACTGAAGGCAGATAAGAATATGCGTACAACAGTGGCAAAAGGAAAGAAGGTATTAAAAATACCTAAAAGGGATCTTTTAAAAGAAGTAACAGTGTGCACCTTTGACATTGCAGTTTCTATACTCAGTGCCATTCAAAGCTGCCTTTTCTTTTCAGATGCATATTTTTCAGTTTATCAGCAAACACCTTGTCCAATATTTTTCTTTGGGATTTCCAGCAGGTGGACCTGGTAAGGGAAGGAGAATTCCTGTCCTCTTGCTTTCAGCAGCAATGCATACCCTGAGTATTACCTATGCTACACATTATAAAGCAAAAGAAAAGCAACCTGATGCGCCCATTAAGAGGAAGCCGGGAGCTTGGGCTCTCAGACACCAGCAACTTTCCAGGAACTTCAAGAGCCAAAGGAGGTCAAATTACTGAACCAGTGCAGGCTCACAGCTATAGGTGAGAGGGATCTCCACCACAGTCACAATTAACTATGTGAACACATGGGGGTTGAGTGTGCTCAAGCCTGACATGCCTTTCCTTGCCTACAACGGCACAGATAAAGCCAGATTGGGTGTTGTCTCTCTTTCGGAGAGAACTCTCACCATTCAGCTTAGGTTCTTGCCTACAGCAGATCCCATGGTTTGACCCAAGCCAGCACTGCAAAGCAACGTGAAATCTGAATGCATGTGCATGCACCAGTACATAGGAGGAAGGAGCAAGCACCCCAGCCATCCACTGTAGGTATAGTCCTTGGCTTCACACTTGAGATCAACTCAGAATCTGGGCAAGCATCTCCATCTGAGCTTGCTACAGCACTCAGAGCAGGCCTTATAAACGCCATGATTAGACAGACATCCCTCCAACAGCATCCACTGCCACCTCCCCACTGGACCCATCCTTCCCCGCAAGCCACAGGCCCCCAGAGCCTCTTCAGGCTGTTTCAAAAGCCGTTCCCAGTCTTATTTGGCCAAAAGCAATGGGCCAAGTAGAGCCCAGTGGATTCAGGCTGAAGCCTCAGTGTCAGTGCAGCCACTGAAAAACAAGCCAGCACCATGACTGCATAAGGAGGGTGGAGGATATCTGCCTGCAGAACAACTAACACAGGCCAAAACACCATTCAGGCCCCAGTCAAAGTCTTCAATAAGCTCTGACACAACACAAATGCCACCCCTTACGTACAAGCCCTGCCTCTGGTCCAAATCGCCTCTCAGGGTACACCAGTTCCTCTTGGTGGCAGGATAAACATCTCTGCATCTGCCCTGGTCATCCTTCCCATGTTGCCAGTGGCATATACAAGGCCTGTGCCAAATCTGCTTTACTCTGTGTTTGCTTTTCCCATCAACTAGTTACTTCAGTTACTAAAAATCAATGAAGAATTTCCCATTTCATTCCCCCTCTTTTTTCCTGCTAGCCATCAGCTTATTTTGTGCCACCGTGATGGAAGCAACTCATAGAAGGAACATCCCTTCCAGGTTTGGTGGTGAACAGGTGGGAACAAAATGTTTTACCACTGAGGTTCCCTTCCAAGCTGTGTGCCAAGTTAACACCTACAGCCACAGAAATCAACACCTACAGCCTGCTGCAATAATTAAGAATTCTACTAACTGACCATTAAAACTGCCCACCAATTTATCAACTCCATCTGCTCCATTAGCTACTTCAAAAAGAGTGCCATTTCTTGCTTCTATAAGACTTCTTCCCTGCTCGGGGTGCGATGAAACACAAGGAAAGCCGGCGCTGCAGTGGGAGGTACTGGGAACCATTCCTGCAGCAGCGCATTGTAGCTCCCCTCCAAAGCAATGCATCCTCCAGTTGACAACAACAAAAACACAGCCACCTTCCTCCTGACCTGAAGCAATGGAGATCACCAACTACAAACACTGACAGGCAGATATAAGCACAGCAAAGGGCAGGAATTCTTTTATCTTGTTTTGTCTGCTGTGGCCAGGAGGCGTTAACTGCACCCACCACACTCCTGACACAGGAAGAAATGTGGTGTAATTGTACTCCCCAAAAGAATGGTGCAACTGCCACACTGTCCAGCCTGGCGGGGCATTTGCTTGAAGGCCCCCACCAGGTTTGTGACGAGTGTAATGCCATATTTTAGCTCTCCTTGGGCATATTGGGTCAGTGTCCTTTCAAATGCTTAAGAGAGCCTACATCCCAGAGAAAGGAAGAACCGCAGGATACAAACACAACTAGCAAAAGGAATGAAGTTTTCAAACCAGAAGATGCTGAACTCCACAGCTTTAAATGGTCAAACAACTTCCCCTTTCTTGCACCAAAGCAGATCAAAAATTAATACAATGCTCTGTCACGGTCACTTCAGACCTCATATCCTATTAAGAAGGCCTTCAGTTCAGAGTACTTGTCTAGCGTAACCCTAAAAACACAGCCCCCCATCCCACCTGCAGCCCACCCTTGCACCAGAGCCCTCCCCTTCCTTCCCCCTGCCCCACATGCAGCACCCCCCACCTTCTTCCCCCGGCAGGGCTGCGGTTCAGCACGTTCCCCTCCATTTTGCCTCCCGCAGCTCGCACTTTCCTCTGCAGCCCCACATCCTGCAGCACACGTTCCCACAAGCCCGTGTCCCCCAGCGCTACGTCCCCCCAGCTTCCTGCAACGCAGCAGGGAAACGTGCCCCTTCCCTTCCCCGGCTGCACACAGGGCAACCCCAGTCCAGCCCTCCCATCCCTGGTTTCCCATCTGCAATGGCACCATTTTTTTTTTTAAGCTGCATTTTACAAGTAAATCACGTGCTCAGCTGCTACTTTGGGTGCAGAGCCAAGAAACACTCCAGTGCATGGGGGCAGGGAGCTGATGTATTTTTTGTTTCATGTGACCAGCTTACCAGCAACTTCACTGAGACCATAAGCAGAATCTCCCCCCACCCCCCTCCTTCACCACCAACCCCTTCTCCCAGCCGCTCTCACAGCAGAGACGCGGAGCAAATGCACGACAGTAGAGTCTGGCATCTCGTGTGACTGCAGACAACCTTCAAGTCAGAGAAGATGTGAGACACCAGCCTTGCATTCCAGATAATTGTCTGAAGGCTTGTGTGCAAGGAGCTGATCTTTCCTATAAAACAGTGATGGTTGTGGAAAACTGGTGGCTGGAAAAATTAAAAAATACAGTATTAAAGGTAGGGTAGAGGGGAGGAGGATGCTCTGCTGCTCCACAGGTGTTGGGGTGATTCCTCCTACCCTGCTGGAAGCATGAGAGCCCCAAGAAATGCTGCAGCACAAACAACAACTGACGTCCTGACACGGCAACTCTGGAGTCCATCTGCATCTCTGAGCACGAGGTGTGGGGCAGCGTAACAGACCGCATGCTACGGCCTCCCACACAGAGAAAGGCAGAAGTTGTGGGCTGGGGATTAAGAGGCAGGAGGCTGCAGTTACAATGCTAACTTCCACAGACATGAAACTATATTTTTTTGGTTACAAAATTAGAGGGGGGAGTGTTTCAGATCTAAGAGGCTGGCTGTAGAAGGTGTGTTTAAATAAACAGCATTCCAACATGCTTTTACAGAGATTAAGAAGGGGCAAGTGATTTTTGAAATAAACTTACAGTCTAAAATTTAGAAGGGTTCCACGCGCTTTCTGCAATGAGATGGGCAGGACAACACGCACAGTGGTGTCTCTTAGCTCCCACAGAGATGAGCAGTAATGCTTTTCTTAGTTGCCCTTTGCAGAGCAATTTTAATTGTCCCTAGACCTGCAGATCACAAGCAGAGATTTTGGGAAAACAGAAATTCTGGCAAATTTCTAGAAGACAGATACTTGAATGGGAGGAAAAAAATTTTTGAAAACAAACAAAAAATCGCCATAGAAGAACAACTAGTTCCACAGCATCTTTTGTCAGAGGACCTTTAGGTGTGTAACAAACATTTACTATGCAGCCTGCAAACCCCTGAAATGCAGGGTTTTTTTCCCTATCCTTAAAGAGATGGAGGAGGAAAGCAGAGGTACTGAAATCAAAGACCATGTCAGTGACAAACCTGTGCACGAACTCAGATTTTTGGAATTTGAGCCTCTCACTACCGTGTTTTTCATCCTACTGCAGAGAGAGAGATGAAGATAGAAACAATGCAGGTCAAATCTAATGGATTTTGAGTAGTCTCTCAAAGCAAAAACTGATAGGGATAACATTATCACTGCTGCAATACCTCATTGTAACTCATTCTGGGAAGCATGAAGTTCTACCTCAATCCCACACTAAGTCTTAATGGGTTCTTACTATAAGGTCCAGCGTTCAGAAGTGAAAAAAAAATAAATTAAAGAACATATTTAGCCTGCTTGGGTGGAACTGCTACCTGATGAAGCCTGCATTGCTCTTCGCAAAAGCACGGCCTGAAAACAGCTTCCTTCACGTGGAAGCTCCAGATCTGGCCTGTCTGTGAGCACAACAGCTTGAAAGTAGTCACCGTGCCCCATCACCATGTCTGCTTTCAGATTTCCAGGAACGAGGCACTTGACTTGCATCTTTTCCAAAGAAGCAGCTGTTATGATTTTGATTTTTTTGTTTTGATTTATTGTCTGACTAAGTTTATTTCTTGTTTTGATGAATGTTTAATGCTCCTGGCTAGATCTGTTTAGATCTTGTTTGCCTGGGGGCATTTAATACTGCTCCATTACCATAACACTAATTTTAAGGCCACCTACAGCTCTTTTCCCCCACCACAAGCCTTTTGCTATTGTTTGGATCTAAATTACGTGGTGCATTTTTGGCATTGAATTCCACAGCACCACACCAAGACAACAGACACTTAGCGAATCTCAAGAGATGGCCAGATTCACTGATTAACAGACAACATACCCAGAACAGCAATCCTCACTGATTAAATTCACCCCATATACCGATTGACAAAGATCGAGGATGAGAGGTTGAAACTGTACCTCTCATGTTATCTCAAAGCATACAGATCTGTAAATTGCTGCCTAACCCAAGCAAAAAATGAGAGGGGAAAGGGAGGTGTATCAGAAGGAGAAAGAAAATGCAGTGAAACAATTATTAAAGTACTAACACTGATTATCTACAAAGCAACTTTCTCTGTTGAGAGCAGGTTTTAATGGGGTGGCAGTTAAGTAGTTGAGCCAACATGCCTAAAGAATAAACCCTGCTTTTTCTACAGAACACACAAATGAGGAATAGTGGCAGACAAAGCTTCTCCCACGCTACCCACCAGACAGCCTCAGCTCTGACCTAAAAGGAGCACTTCCGCCCTACAAACATTACTTTGACCCACACAAGTTGAATTTCTAACTAAAAAAAGACAGCGGAGCATGGCCAGTGCCTGAGAAGCCTCCACAGTCCTATATGAGCTCTGTGGAGCATAAAGGTGGGATCCAGACTGCAGTACCCCCTGTTAAAAGAGGCTCCCCCACAGCCATTATTCCCAGCAAACAGCATGGAAAAAAAAAAAAAAAGAAAAAAAAGAAAGGTCTCCTTATACTTCCTTTTTTGCCTTCTCTACCTAGACAGCTGGTCCAGCCAGATGAGACTTGGGACTCCGTTCATCCTGTCACCAAAACTGCTATCTCTGTTTCAAGGTGAATGCTAGCAAGCGATCCCTGCCCCTTCCTCAGCCTCTCTCCTCTTCTTCAGTTCTGTCAGGCCGCATATCCAACTACTGCAGTCCTTCAGCACGGCAGGCAGAGGACAACTACAGATGTCTGAATACATTGGGAAGATATTGCTGCAGACCCAGCACAGAAATACACAGCTCACACAGCTCACCGGAAAGCTGAGGAACTTGGGTAAAGAGAAGTACAGCCCTTTGCCTAATAAATAAATAACTATTCATCTGTGCTGGAGGACTGGTCTCTGCAGCAAAAAGAGGTTCCCAGGTGCCGTGACCCAGCAGGGGAGGGGGGCAGTGGCAGGGCAGGCAGCACTGTCCAGGGCTTAGGGACAGCAAGTCTCCCAAGCTGCTTATATCCAATACAGCCAGGATCGGAAGCGACAGCAGCCAGTGGGCAGGAAGGCCTAGAAAGCCTGTCCTGCAGGCCCTAGTAAATGCAAGCATAAAATGTGCTTCTAAAAGAAAAACATTAACAGCACTTGTAGCCAGGAACTCAGAGAGGAGACAAAGATGACTAAAGAAGTGTCCAGAGGGAAGCCAAAGCTGCAAGAAAATGCACGGGAAAGACAGAGCACCCACCAAAAAGAGCAGCACAAGGAAAATGGGATGAAGTGAGAAGAGAAAGCCCAGCTCAGAGATGAGACTCATTGGCCTTGGTGAAAGGGAGCAAGGACAGCACAGTGGCTGCCCAAGGCAGGCTGTTCTCCTTCACAGACCACAACCCTCAGCAGCAGCCTGGGGCATTACAGACCATGTATGTCACCCACAGTTCAACAGAAATTAAGCCTGGTAACCTCTGATGAGTTTGCCAGCTGTTGTGATCACAAAGTAATCAGTTTTCCATTTTACAATTATTTAAAGAACTTCCTGTACTTCACACTGTCCCCACATTCGTTCTTCCACCATGCCATGAAACATGTTTCTCTATTCAGCTGGAGCAAAGCCACCAGACCCTCCAGTCACCACAGCCACGCTGGCGCCCGGAGAGGGCATTTAGCCTAACAACATTAGCTACCATCCAAAACAGCGACCATGCTGTTGGCTGATCAGCTTAGGAAGTTTCTGCCTCCGGCCCATCTGCTTGTTCTCACCTCCTCAGCCGAGTCCAGTGCCAGATCAGCTGTTTGGGTGGCAGCCCGATGAGCAGGGAAGGAGAAGAGAAGCAGAAAAGGCAATTTCAAGTCTTCTCTGAACTCGGTTGAGCTTTCCAAGGCAGTTGATAAAATTAACAACCTTAACAGAAACTGCCCACTGCAAAGAGCAACCAAATAAAGCTGTTAGTTCCCAAATGGCTGATGACCAAGCCACAGCTGCGACGGGGAGGGGGGGAGCACGCATGAATCCTTGAGTGAGTCACTCGCTCCCTGCATCCCTGCTGGCCTAGATAAGTGCTGCTGCCAGTTGATGATGGGTGCTGCAAACCAACTCTTAAGCCCACAGCATCCCTGCTGCTCATCTCCCGGTGGGCACAGAGCCCACACTGAACAACGCAATCTCTGTGCAAGCATGCAAGCAGGAGAGGTAGTCACAGTGGCTATTAGGTCTCCAAGGTTCCCACACGGCTCCAACGGACTTTTATGTCTCTTCTTGTCCTTGCTCCTGCTTTCAGAAGACTCCCTCAAGGGCTGGGATCTCAGGCAGGTGAGGATGCAATATATAAAGCTCCTCCTTTTAGACGAGGAAACCATGGAAAAAAATGTGAAAGCAAAGAGCTAATAAAATAAAATCAGTGATGAAAACACTGTGCAGGAAGTTGCTCCTTGTCCCTGTACTGGCATTAGCTTGTTTACAGTGCTGGCTGCACACTTGTATCATCCCTGCAACGAGTTCTGATGGATCACATCAGGACTGCCTTACCTCAATGCTGAAGTTTAGGAAGAAGGCAGCAGTAAGCCTGCTAACTACCCAAAGCACAAAACGTGTCCAAATTAAGAGCAAATCATATCAAGTCTAAATCACGTGTGTAACGTCTCCCCTATGGATGCACCAAGGACAGACTACTGGCTTAAAACAGACACTCCAGCTAGCTAGATCTCTACAACACAAAAGAAAGCCTCGAGTGATGTAATACTGAGGCACCACAGCGGCAAATCCTGCAGTAAAGTCATTCAGTGCTTTAAGAATTGAGGGTTTTAAGTAAGTCCCATAGTGTCTAATGCAGTCCCTATGGGAGAGCTATTAAAGTTTTAACTATCTTCACCCATTGAGTACATGACAGACTTCTCTCCCCCAGTTTCGTTAAGTGAACAAACACAACAGAAGGAACAGGGAGAGAAAAGGAAAAGAACCTTGAAAGAATAGAGAGAGTCTCCATTTTCTGCATTTGCAATGCTGGTGTACACGCTGGATGATGAGGATTTTAGCAACAGAAGCTGGCTAGCTGATATTCACACCAAAAAGAAAGGCCACAAACTCTTAAGTCTCAGGCTAATGATGCTAAATTTTGCAATTTGAAAATTCCATCTTCTTGGTCACACAACTCTGAAAACTTCCCCCATGACTCTTGGTTGTGAAATGACAAAACACACAGGACCCTGGGTAAAACATGATTGTTCTCACAGTTATGATTGCCTGAGATAGCACTGGCTTCTCCTCCAAACCGTTAACATAAGTAGTTCAGGGAGTGCAAAGGAATAAAAGAACAGCTTCTCCTTTGCCTAATCCATCTACTCTTCTGGCCTGGAGATGCATCTTACAGTGGTTTTCCCATTGCGTACCACAAAAAAACCCCATCATTTAAGGTGCACCTGAAAAGCTTCCTTGTCTATAACTTTTAAGACAGGAGATGGAAGAATTACAGCGTTGTCACAGTCGGTTAAAAGCAAGGAATATGCGCAAAAGAGAAAGCACCACAAAGCAGAAAGTAAGATGTTTCATAGGGCACCTGCCTCAACCAAGAGTATGGTAACAGCAAATCCTACCAAGTATATGGACATGCAATAGCTTCAGAAAGGGTCACTGATATAACTATCAAGGAAAGGTCAGCAGTTTAAACCACTCGTGCAATCTTTTCTACAGCTCCCTAGACAGGCTTGAATTTTGCTTGAATTGCTTTGATGACAGGTATCCCTAAGGAAACTGGAGCCCAAACAAGCATATCTGAACTCATTTACTGCAATACTAACAAGTGAAGAGGAAAGAGATGATCATTTCTGCAGCCTTCAGACCAACACAGCTCACAGTGAGAAACAGAGCAAGAGAATGAAGGAAACAGAGTGGTCAAGACATGAAGTGCTGCCTACCCTACCCTAAGACAGACAAGGCAAATTGATTATGCTAGTCACAAGAGTACTCTGCCCAGTCTCCAGCCCGGTACTCCTGAAGCACCTAATGCTGCTACCCCTTCCAAGCAACTATCTGGCTAGCAATGCCCATGTGACAAAAACCAGGCCAGCTCAAGACATCATGTATTCATAAGGCCTCTAAGGTCTCCTGAAAATGCAAAGATGTCCCACCTTAAGAAGGCCTGTCTCTCACACAGCTCTGGCAAAAGCATCTTGTAACACAGCAAATCCCTGCTGTAAAATGAAGTGGTCCAGGGACTAAACTAACTATGGAGAGTCAGAGGAAAGCAGCTTCCCATTCTACTGTGCTTCAAAATATCATGTAGAAACACAGCAGTGGACAAATCAACCAGTGGACTTGGAGACCTGGTAAGACTTCTTTATTTCCTTCTATCAGCCGACTTGGTCCATCCGATACCACTCTAGTGTAATCTCTGCTTAACTTCCCTAAGCATCTGGCTCCCGAGGACAGAACATACACCACGTATCTCAGTGTTTATACATCTGTGCTAGAGGCAGATTTGAATCAACTGGCTCCGGTCCTGCTTGTGCAATCGATCACCCTTTGTCATACTTGAAAATGGCATCTCTTTAGCCAAACTTTGGGACCCGGGGCAAGAGATTCCTCATTGACCTGTCAGGGAGCCCAAGAAATCAGAGATAAAAGGTCTTTGGGAGGAGGAAGTCACTAGGATTGTTGAGCCTATGTGGAACAGAGCAGGAGTCTATGTTCTTCGGAGATAGAAACATTTTCAGGAGGAACAGCTTGATGCTGTTCTGCTACCAGCAATTATGCTAGGTTCTAAACAGCAAGTATGTTTCCTTTTAGTGACCACAGTTTGATTTAATATCCGATTCCAGAGCAGATTTCTTGCTTTTGAAGTCCAAGTTTCCCTCTTACTCTCGTCCCATCTCACCATACTTGTGGACTTCTTTCTTACTTCACATTTTAACTAACAGATTTGTGCTCTTAAATAAAACAATTATTCATTTTGAAATGTAAACAACAAACTGAAAAGGTCTACAGAAGAAAATGCATACTTTGGCTCTTTATAGTAAAGTCAGCAAGTAACTTCATATAAATCTTAATTCAGAAGGTACCCAAAAGACAGCTGAGGGTCACTGCTGATGACCTGTGGAAGTCAGGCAGACACATGGCACTTGGCTATCTCCACTTCCACAAGCACCCAGGAGACCTGCAAGTGCATGCAAAAGCAAACAGCCACTCTGCCACAGGAGTAACTACTAAGGCCAGCTATAAGCTGGATAATAAAGAGGGGGTGGGGAAAGGCTGCAGTGAAGACCTGGTGTCATACCAGGACAGGCAGGGAGAGCGCCTAAAGAGAACAGGTCATGATCTGGCTGGGGGGAAGGGCGGGATGGGAGCTGCAGAGCAAGAGAGAGAAAACAAGACACCCTCCTCCCAGACAAAGGATTAAAAAAAAAATAATTAAAAAAGTATAAAAGTCCATTTATTGAAAATTCTCTTTTGTAACACATTGCAGTGACATGTAAACTACTGCTCTAGCAGCCATAGAAATGCCAGATGAATGCGACAGAGGCTGGCTTGCATAGAGAGGGAAGGAGGAAGATGGGCTTGGTGGCATTCTCCAGAGAGGACACATGGTCTCACCGAGTGCTGCTCTCCTTTGGTCCCTCCAGGACGTTGACAAGGCAGAGCTAGAAGGACAGTATTTGATGGCCAGTACTAACCCTTTCCTGTCCTTGCTGCCTTGAAAACAGCAATATAATTGAGGTGCAGAACAACCGAACTTACAAGCAGTTTTCTAGACTTCTTTTGAGAAAAAGTCAACATGACAAGCTCAGACAGGGTCTTATGGAATTTGGTTGCCAAATGCAAGACAGCTCTCAAGAGCATTCTTGTTCGAGTCCCTTAACAGATCTGTCTCCGATGATGAATAACCTTTGGGACCATGGAAGCAATTACAGAGCAGGGTTCAGAGAACTTCTGTGTTACAATTTTTCTATTTGATATAAAATTGCCATCTAAAACTAAGCCTTCTGTTGCATTACAAGTCCTACCTTTGAATAATGCACTTACCAAACATATCAGTAGCATCTCCATACACATCTTGCTGAATATTGTTTCTGGTTCTTTTGGGTAGCTTGTTAGCATACTGTGTGTTTCTGGGAGGGCCAGACAGCATGGCACTAGAACAATAAGCTTTCTCCCAAAGCTTTTAGCAAGCACACAAGCTTCCTAACCTGCAGGCTGGAAGCTGTCTGTTGGTAGAGTGCCAAGAGAAAAATGGGATGCCCCTTCGCACCGGCCAAACACAAAACCAGGAGCAAGCATCTCAGCACGGTCCAAATGTATGGAACTAGCAGAACGCTGTGAAAAGTTTTATCAAAAAAGTTAAAGCAAGGCTTGATTCTCTTGCATTGCGGACATGACACAGGTTCCAGTATGAGCAGCAAAGATCAGCATATGGAACAGAAGATTGCTTTAGGAGCACATCGTGACCCTGACAAAAACGAATATACAAATTACCATCTGGAATTAAGTTTCACATAAGGAAAAGGAGCAAAAAGCTGCCTTTTGTAAAAGCCCTGCACCCCCTGCTACACCACTGATAAGAGTGAAATAAAACAAGAGGAAAGAGATCCCATCAGCAGCCTTGCTCTGAGCAACTGCTTTTATTTTAGTGAGACGGGAGGGGAAGGGGAAAGGAAAAAAAAAAAAAAAAGAAAAAAAAAGAGCAGCCTTCATTAGTCACTGATAGGATAAGTTGTATTTACAAAGAGTGCATTAGTCATCTACTGGTTTTGTTCCAGAGGGAGCAGAGGAGGGCTCTGCCTTCCCAGCTTCCACAGGAGACAAGGCCTCCGTGCCCGAAAGCGCAGCCACCGCACGCTTCATTCCAGAAAGCGCTTATGACGGTGAGGTCCCCTCATCCCTCCACCCAGGCACTGCTTTCTGCTCTCTGACAGACACCGACGAGGAAGACACAGGTGGAAAACAGATCCTTCCGATTAGTACTGACCTACACTGCCTCTCAGGGCTCCGTCTATTAAACACACATCAAAACAGCACCGCCAGCCCTGGTGGGAGGAAGACGCAGGAAAATACTGAGGCTGCAGCTTCTCTAGTAGCTGTCACTGCTCACATGAAAGCTCATCCACAAAGGAAGATAAGAATGCAAGGCAAGCAATTCAGAGGGATTGCAAAGACAACTGCTCCTCTTTTCCTCCCTGAAGTCGCAGCATGCTGCAGAAAGCCTTAAATACACAGAGACCCTGCCCTCGCCGGGGCAGTTCGAAGTGTCTGGACTACAATGTCCTCCTGCACAGCTTCTGTGCATGCCCCAGCTCTCTAAGACCACCTCATCCCCAGCAGACTGACAGGAATTGCCTCTTCCTACACACCTCCTCCTCGTGTGCTGGCTACAGCCATCGGGAAAGGCTGCAGCAAGCAGCACCTGCCCCTAGGTATGGAAGGAGCACCGAGGAAAGGCAGTGGCTGCATTTCCACTGGCACCTGCAGAGAGGTTCACATGCTAGAGAGCCAGAGGGTCAGGCAGGCTGGGGAAGGCAAGACTTGTCACAGAACAAATATGCTGTTCCTTCAAATGCTGAGCTGTTATCAACTCTACAAGAGCTTCTGAGCTGCAGGGAATCTGCCTCCAGTTCTTCTGAGAAATTCTGGGAAGTTCTTGAACCCCTGAGAAGAGGGCTGCCAGCTTAGTGGGTGTTTTACTGGTACTATCCTACAAATCTATTCATTCCTGTTAAAAAAACAAAAACAAAACAAAAAACAATCAAACAAAATCAAACCCGTAGCCAGACTCACGTCTGCCCTGCTAACAGTGATTTTGCTGCCTCCTCCCCCCGCCCAGCCACTCATTCATCTTCACGCAAAATAGCAAAGGGATTATGCAGATGTTGCTTTGCTATCCTGACCTTCTTAACCTGGGCCCACGTGCCATCAGTGATGTTGTGCGTTCACCATCCCACCACCCATACGTCAGAGGCTAACTCCCTTCTGGCCACAGCCTCATTCATAAGCTGGCTGGTAATTCTCATCTCCTGCTACACAGCTTCACAGGAGCAGAGGCAGGAACTACCACCCTCCCTGCATGAGGGCGAAGCAAGGTCCAGAGCACAACACGCTACTTGTAAACCACAACTGAAATGAAGAAGGACAAGACAGGGCTGCATACCTAGAGTCGTATCCGACTAAGGGGCAGCAGGAACACTGGAAAATTGAATGCTCAGAGAGGAGGTCCACAGTGGGGACAGTGTAGAGCATCTGTAGATGTGTGCCTGGGGAAGAATAAGGGGGGGGAGGGAAATGCATCGTGAGGGACAGGATTTCACTCTAGCATCCAGCAGAAGCAGCAGCTCAAATGGAGCTGAGGCTACTGCAAAGGAACCACAGAAGGTGGCTGGGCCACCAGTTTGCATATATGCTGTTTTCTACTCCTAGGTGAAAGTCTCTGCCTAATCCAGAAAGAAAGGCTGCAAAAGTCCTGCAGAACAGGTCAGCAAGGGTTTTCACAGTCATCACTTGACCACACTATGGACATAGGAAAGTTGCATCCCATCCAGTGAGGATAAACTACCTTCACTGTCCAACAACTACCTTCAGAAAGCCTGAGAAGAGATGCTAAGGACAACCTAGAATAAATCCATAATGATGTCCCGAGTGAGGGAACAAACAACCTTATGATTCAGACAGCAGCTCAATAGATCTACAACTGGGAAGGTTCCAGGTGAACAGGAAAAGACTCTTAAATTTGCCCCGCAAACTGCAGGAAGCGTATAGCAGACACAGGACCAGGTGGCAGGGGAAGGTCTCTGGCAGGGAAGAGAGGATAACTTCTGCATGGCCGTCAGTGCAATGATCACAGTCAGCATTGTTGGTGAGCCTTGTGTCAAGATCCAAGCACCAGCAAAATGCAGCTGTCAACACCTGTCCATTATCACCCAAAACACACAGGGAAGTAGCAAGTATCTGTTATTTTGATTCCAAGAATCAGACCAAAGGTGGTCTTGGGCTCAGCCCTGCTGTCCTCACAGTTCTCCTCTATCTTCTGCAGCACTCCAGGCATCTGTCCTGCAGAGCTGACATCCCCAGGGCAGAGCAGAGTCACCTTCCCAAGAACAATTTTCTTTGGAGCTTTGGAAAAAAAAAAATAAATAAAATAATATAGTCAAGGCCTCTTCAAACCAAAAGCCCCCAGACAAACCACAACTCAGCTGCTGGGACTTACAAACCAACACTGTTAACAGCTCCCAGAGTTTTCCAGGGTGTGTAACTGTGGTTAGGAATACATCTGCCACAGCTACATTTCCCTTCCTTTGGCAGAAAAGGTGTATGGAGGGGCAAAGAAAAGCATGCTGCAGCACACGAGAGTTACTGGGCTTTTTGGTCACTTTCCTAGTTTTTAGATCCCTTTTTCACATTTTAGAAGCCATGAAAGTCTCTGTAATTCCCAATGCACACCACAGCCATAGTACTAACTTTCTTGACGTTCAGAGCATTAAAAACACCAGCATCCCTAACACACCACAGTTAACACAGACACAGGCTATCAATACCCCAGGCTTTCCACTGCTCTCTCTTTGCAGCTCTGCCCTGAACAGACAGATGGGTGGCTCTCACCAGCATCTTCCACCCACCTGCGTCTTCACCTCAACTAAGAGAGGGGACAGAAATCACCCTTCCCAAGGACCTGATGATGACGCATCCAGCACTGTAGACAAGCTGTTGCCTATAAGGACTCAAGTGGTCGCACAAGTTTTTCTCCATAGGGTTAGGGGCTGGAAAAGTTCCAGGAGGCTGGGCTTTAGTGAACAAGACCCTGTGCAAGGGGATACCATAAGCAGCTGTTCTCTGGGAAGCCAAGACCTTCACTTTAAAAGTGCAGCAGCAGAGCGAGAGCTGGAGTAAAACTGAAGTGATAAGCAAACTGCATAACAATTTCCTCTGGAGCTGGCACTCACAAGCAGAAGACAGACACCCAGCTTCTGATATTGCTCCTGCTGGGCACCTTCTGTCCTTGCAAAAGAGCCTCAAAGCTTTATGGAGATGTCTACTCTGCAATCAAAGGTTTAATCGCAGCATGAATAGACATATCCATGTTAGCACTACACTCGCTAGCAGGAGTAGTAATAGCGGGATTCATGGACTTTAACACAAATTGTACAGTCCTGCTGGGGACCTACATATGTGCCTAAGTTGCTAGCCCACGCTGAAATCCCCACCACTATGGCTTCAATGCTGTTATCTCTACACTACCGAGAATAAAGTCAGTGAAGTATGTCCTTCATGCTGCAATCACACCTTCTGCTACACTGCCAGCAGAAAGACCAAGTTCTCTCTTCATCTGCTTCAGATACTCAGTACTTGTACATAGACTAGGAGAAGTGGGATAAGAGGAATGAAGAGAAAGAGGGAAAAAACACAGACACAGCGTGAGAGATTTCTAATTACGCTTTGTTTATCCAGTTCTGTGCATTTTCCCCACTCAAACACTGGACACATCCAAAGGCAAGTTCTACAGTAATAATAATAATGAAATAATAATAGAAAGACATAACAAAAGGGAGAGACACACGAAGAGCAGCTCCAGGAACTCACAGCACATGTGGGTGAAGTGATTACACTTCATATCTCACAGCTCCACCACCCACAGCCAATTCCATTTCCACCGCAATGAGCAAGCAGCATCAAGTACCAATCTCCAGCTCAACGGGTGCAGAGATTTACAAATACACACGCAGCAGTTCCCATTACGGTGGTCTCTGAGCACACGCTACCAGCACACAGAGGTGCCCTGCTCTCCCACACTAGCTCTGCATTTCAAAACTAGCACTACAGGGAAGGAAACAAAAAGAAGCCAGCTTTGCGTGAGTTTTAGAGCCTCCAGAGAAGATCCAGGTTAAGTTCAGTGACACATAGGACTAACTCGTTCCCATAGGACTGGTCGCCCACCTGAGCATGCTGGCAGCACTACCTCCACATTCAAACCTGTGGTCACCCTCTTCAGCTGCCTTTTACCATCGCATCACCCAGCAGATGGAACAATGCTGGTAGTTACTTTGTTCAACTTATGCCTCAGCTCTCCACTTGAGCATTCTATCCCCAGGCTGAGTTAATGTTCTCCCAGATCTGACAGTCAGAAGTGCTTTCAATTGTACCAGAAAAGAGACTGCCAAGCAAACACCCAGGACTTCGTCCTTTCCCCTCCAAATGGCAGGTATCAGAAAGAAAACTGGTTTTCAAAAATCTGTTTCTGAATTTTTTAAAGATTGGGCCACCCTCAAAGACACACATGTGGGAACAAAAATGAGGGCACAGAACTGAAAGAGGCTTTGGACCAGGAAGGTCAGAAGAATGACAGCAACTGAGCCATAATCAACAGGACTGAACTCCATCCGAGTTAAGCATGTGGTTGTTGTATTCACCAGCACACTGTCAGGAGCTCAGGAGTCTGAGCCTTACTCAAATTACGAGCTACGACTGACTACCTGAGGCCACTGAGCCAAGGAAACTGAGAAGCAGATGAGCCATAATCACACACTGCTGCCAGCTTTGGTTGTGTGTTCTGGGACTCCTGGAACAACACGGTCCACAAGGGCTCAGGTATACTGCTGCTGGAAGAGCAAGTCCCTCTGATTCTCTTTCCTTCATTTCTCTTCCACAAGCAAAACTCTCAAAATACATAATTTAAAAAATAATCTACCCTGCTGACAAAAGTAAAGAACAGCTGCACACGCTCCTTTCTTCCCTTAAAATTCACATGGTATAAATCTGTGCAAAAGACTGCCCAAAGTCAGAGATGCACACAGTAACAGAAAAAGCACAGAAAACAGAGAGCTTGAACCCTGGAACCTGCAAACCAGTTCATTTTGCAGGACCAGAGGTAGCTGGGAAAGAGGGCGTGAGAAGGAAGGGGCAGAAGGAAACAACATACTCAGTCTGCACCACCACCAGCCCACTACCGGGCAAAAAAGCACTCACCAGTACTCCCACATCCACTACCACGCCACGTCAGGAAAGCAAGTTAAAAAGGAAGCCTAAGAATGACGGCACAAACTGTATTAGAGTCCTACAATATAACGGAGAGAGACCAGTGACCTCACCCAAGAATTCAACAGGGTATTTTAAAAGCTCCGCAAAGGGGACAGACTTTCTCAATTGCTACAGAAAGCTGACCTAAAATAATCCTGTTAGTTTGTTTCAGGACTCTTCCTGAGGGAACAGAGCGAAAGGCGGCATAGTGACAGGACCCCAGGAAAGAATGGATGTTCCCTGAAAAGCCCTGATGGCAAAGGTGTTGGGGTGGGAAGTACCAGCTTGCCCAGCTTGCCTTCATGTCCGACAAAGCACGCTGCCCCGCCTGCGCATGCAAAGCCACGTGCACGGAGGGCATCCCTCCCAGCTCCAGCGCTTAACAGTGAAAAGGTTTGAACGACATCCCACCAGGGTATGGAGGGGACGTCGTTCTGCCTGATGGTCCAGGAAAAGCTACATCTTGAGATGCACAAAGGCACAGAGGCAGCAGCTGAGGGGGAAGGCCTAGGGAGATTAATGTGTTTATCTCCTCGCTTAAGTCTCTTACCGGCCAATGGTTTCAGCCCGATGGCAGCAACAGGACTAAAAATAAGAACTCAGGCATTACCAGTGACTCACCGAGCGGGCAATGGCACTGTGAGGGATCACAGAGAAACCCGTTCCCACTCTTGCAGCCTAGCTCTTAAGTTGTAGGAAATTGACTTCCCAAAGAGACAAGGGAGACACAAGGTAGAGATCTCTTCATTCAAGCAATCTCTAAGGCTGTGTGTCATTCTCTTCAGGCATGCAGTGGCTTTAAATAGATAATCAGAGCAGTCATAGACCCAAATTTTAGGTTCAGTACCTGCGCCTCAGAGAGTGAAACTGCAGCTTGTATCAGAGGGGGCAAGCAACGCCATCAGATCAGTTCCACACTTTCAGAACATTAAAATTCCCTGCTAGAGGCAATGCTAGCCACTGCCGGTCTTAGTTTCTGCCTGAATCTTGTCTATCAGTAAACACACTTCACAGACACAGCAACTCCTGTGTGTCGCATTAGAAGAGTTCCTACAGCAAGGACAAGCTCACACCAGCAAAGCTAGCACCACAGCAAGACATCGTTTGGACTGAAAAGCCTTCTGTTCCCTCCAAAAACCTGTCTACCCTTCAGATGGTATTTTAGTAATTCAGCTGTACAGAGATGCAGTGGCATCTCCAATTCCTTAGCTAAGCTACTGGAACTGAAGATTCCAGTAGTACAGTTGTTCGAGCTAAAGGTCCCACCATAGGACCGATTCCCTTCATCTTCTTCCCCACAAGGCTACAGGTAAGACGAAGCCAGATTTTTTTTGGAGTATCTCTAGGAAGAAAGAGATCACTCTTCTGGCACTGCCTGTGGTGCAGATCTGTTCAACAGCAGGTACAGGAGGTCCCTTTATTCTGACACTGGCAGTCACTATGGTCCCATCCTTCCCCTGCCTGTTTCCTAATGGCCCTGCATCCGCTTTGCTTATGACGCTGGCGCAAGCATTTGTGCAACAGCGCGCTGAACTGGATAGCTGAACTGATCCATCATTAACCCGGTTCACCATGTAACTATATAAAGAATTTGTGCTGGTGCAAGGAGGGAACGAACGATCAGAATAAAGGCTGCCTCTTTCAGCAGCAGCACACAGCTCACACTGGCTCCAACTGCTCATGAAGCTACAGTGTACAATGCCACTCTCCTTTGCTATGACATTCCAAGAAATTAGTGCCCACAAATGGTTTATGTCAGACCTCATGATGTTCTAGTCTTCTGACTGAATTAGTCTACCCCTAATTTCTGATCCATCACGAGAAACAACCATTCACAAGAGCTCCCCCAACATTCTCCCTTTGTAACTCCTGGCACTCATGTAAGAGGTCGTAATTTTTATAAGTACAGAATGCAGATCATTCTTTACCATCCCCATATCACATATTGAGGAAAAATATCCATTTTCACAGATTAAAAATCATAGAGTGCGAATAAAGCAATTTATTTGAAAATCACAAGGAGTCAGCAGACAGCCAGGACTTGCAGAGCCCCAGATCCTGTACCTAAAAGAATTAAAACCCCGCTCGCGTAATACCAGGATCTCGCATGAGATCTGGATTATAGCAAGGCAAATATGACATTGCTATTGAGATAGCACTGCTTCAGAGACGGGCCGTTCAGCAGCTAGTGAAGCACCCTGATTTCCCAAGAAGCAATTATGCAGATGGCTGAGTACAGTCAGAACCAAGGACCTCACCAATGAGAACAACAGTGTCCAATACCCATCAGGTGGTCTACCGCCCTTTGACAGGGACAGCCAAAACCAGAGTGTACTAACTCCCAAATCTACATGTAGCTCCCATCCATTCAATATACTGGAGAACTTGCAACGAGCAGCATCTCCTCTTGCGTCTAGGAGAATACAGAGCAATTCTCTCTCTAGTTGGTCAGGAAACCGGCAGGCCAGAGCAATGAAGAATTTACACGATCTGAAGTTAAAGCTGGAGACTGTTAAAGCTCCCAGTTTGCCCTACAAGGACAGAATGGAGACCACACATCAAGAATTATTCAAGTATTAGAACCATAGGACACTTGACTCAATGACTAAAAGAAATGGAAGTTTTAAGGAGAAAATAACTTGGCAACGTATCTAGAAGAGCACATCACTGACAGTGTACGGGAGAAACTTTTATTTATTACAGCCTATACATAGCTCCGCACTCTAAGAGAAAAATCACAAAAATAGCACCAGAGGAACAAAGAATGTGAAGACGGGTCTGGGTAAAGCAGTTATGAAATTGCCATGGCAGATATGGGAGGAAGGAGTTTCAGAAGGAAGAGCCAGGCGACACCACCCGTAGCCAGGGCTGGCAGGAGGCACCGCGCCAGCCTCACGCTGACAGCTGCCTGTGGGCCAAGATAAACCCCTCTTGGCCTCGCTGATCAGCAGCACAGGGAAGACAAGATAAGCATTCAGTCTAGAGAGGGAAAACACCCGCATTACTGGGAAGAGAGGGGATTTTAAGGAGTCAGTTTTTGTTTTTCAAACAAGCAGGTTCCCCATGTTGGAGGACCTGGGACAGATCATTCTTGGAAGTCAGAGGAGGAAGACGGCAGCGCATCTCAGAAAACCAAACATCTGCAGGTCTAAGGTGCTTTTCCAGTCTTCTCTGCCTCCTGCCATGTTTAAACATATTTTGCCCTGTCCAATACAGCTATTTTGACAAGATGCTGTCCTTAGGGACTTCTGGTTGCCTTCATGATACCAAGATACATGCTTGAGTCTCAACCACTGGGCAAAATCAGTTTGTAGCTCTGTGGTCATCAGATGCTCCCAGGAATACAATTTGGACAAGAGAAACAATGAGTCATGTTTGGGCAGAAATACAGCATAGACCACATATATTTATTTTGCATCTTCCTGTGTTCATCAGTACAAGTTAAACCTGGCTGCTTCTCTTTGTTCCTTACACTTTTAAAGGAGCAATAATCACCTCTCCTCCAAAAGGCAGCTTTACTATTTCTTCTGATTTTATGCTGAAGAATCATATTCCCAAAATGTTAACGGTCGTCTTCATGTCTGAATTAGTCAATAGGATCATTCAGGTTCAGCTCCAATTTGAGACACAGTCTTGTTCTATGATTCCCCAACCTGACTGCAATTCCGTGGTCCCGTCAGCACAGTCATCTTGGGATGTACTTTCAGATCTTTCAGCATATTATCTTACTACAAAGATAAAATATTTGCTCCTGGTTTAGTTCATGAGTTTATGCTTAGTAAAGCTCTGAGGGCACCATTACACCATCTCTAATCATCTACCTCAGTACAGACCAGAGTGACCCAAAACATGACAGCTTATTAGCAAATATTTCACATGTACATTGCAAGAAAGATCCTTCTGCTCAGCACATAAATTGTTAAAGTCTCCATTTATCAGGTAGAAAATACATGTTAACATATAGACAGGTCATGACTAAGCATCAAGAAGAACAATTTGAAACGCCCTTCAAATAAAATACAGATCCAGATTGTTCGTACTGACTGCAAAAAGAACGCTCAGCATTTCCTATGACACCTTCTAGTACTGGATTTTCAGTGCTTTAAACAGCTATTAATATGGCCTAATAGCACCAGCAATAAAAGAAGAATACACCATTTTGCAGAAACGCAATCTGAGACTCAAATTAGTCTGCATTTTAAAAGGTTGAGGCCCAAAATGACTCTGCTTTTCCTTAGATGCTGTCTGCCCAACAAGCAGATTTGCTTTGATTAGCCTCCAGCTATTCCTATGGAGGAAAAAGTGGGGGACAAGAGGGGGTACTGGGTTTTCTGTCTGAATTTAATGACAAAACTGAACAAACAGCTGAACGCAATGCCTTGCTTATCATCACACAAGCTATGAGTAAGGCAAGATCAGACAAGAGGTAGCTCACCATCTTTTACCCTCTTTTTAAGGAAAAGGCCAATATTGCCTCACAGATGCCCATTTGCTACAGGCACTTCTAATACAGGGCACTTTTGTCCTATAAACGGCACCTCCTCTTCCACACCAGCCACTTACACACTAAGCTCTGATATCCAAACTTGAAATGCATCTTGAAGTGGCACCCAGACATTTATACTGACCCACTCTAGTCAAAAGATGTTCCCGACATCTTGAAAGAGACGGCAGGTTATGACGGACCGTGTCTTGTCTTCTCCATACTCTTCTGTACACTTTTCAAAAGCCATAGGAGGAGAGAAGAAGGAGATGAAGTGGCAGCTACTGCAAAAGACATTATCTCTTAATGAAGGATTCATAAATGTAAAAGCTTTCCTTCTCTATCAGTCAACAGTTAAGCCAATAGTGCAAGTAATAAAACTCTGGGCAGCGGCACTGAATGACCATGCCAATGAAGAGATAGAGGAAAAACCTTTATCTAGACCCAGTAGGCATAACACTTTGGAAAAAAAAAAAAAAAAAAAAGGTAATACTTAAGTTCTGTTCCAAAAAATTGTTTTACAAAATAACTGGAAGTTTAAAAAAATAGCAGAATTAATATCGTCTACGGAAATCGATAGTGACACCACATCATAGATGGGATTACAGAAGCCATGACTAAATGTCTGATTCCAAGGAATACCCAAAAATTTGATTTTCAGCAACGCTAGGTATGCCAAGATAAGGTAAATTATGCCCAGGAGAAGCAGGGGTGCCCAGTGCTTCCATCTCTGAAACAGACAAGCTAAGGAGAGCAAGTGGCAATTATAAGGTCCAAGTTTTGGCACAAGCTCACATCATGGTGTTCAGCTTTGCACTTGCTTTTTCCCCTCCCTTTGTTAACACCATATTAGAACATACTAAAGCCTAGAGGAACCTTCTCAGGTTTGATTGTTCAGTGAAGAAACCCCAATCTTTTCAAATACAACAGCCTAAGAAAACAGAGCACAGGCATATCTTTGTAATTCTGGGTCAAACTCACAAATCTTGGCCTTGTGGCAACATACAGCAGGAGAGCAAGACCTGGAAAAGAAGATCTGGCCAAACCGCAGGCATGCAAACCTGGCACCACTGAGTGTTTTTGGCCATCAGGCCACAAACCGTTTTGTACCGAGAGCTAATTCTCCCCTCGCCTACCCAGCAGCGCTCCGGACAGCCCCATTAGTGGTTTGCTCCCCATCGCGCTGCCAGCCACTTCCTCCTCCCCCACCGGCCCGCTTCCTCTTCAACAAGCTCGCAGCTCCACCGGGGATGCAGCAGCTCACCGCGCAGCATCCTTCTCGTCTCCATTTTAACTAAAGCTGCTAACCAAAGCTCCTGCATGCCCTAGGCATCCCATTTCCATGTGTAAACAGCTTCAGCCCAAGCCTGTTTTCTTTTCAAGCAGTTGAGTCTCTCCCACAGATCGCACAGCAGTCCCTATGGTAGGGTCTGAGTGCCCAGTGGCAAACACTCCAACCCTCCTCTTCCACAAAGGGCAGATGTGCAAGTACGTAACACATCCTGAAACATTATGTGAAGCTCCCAAAGCTCCTCCATCTCCACATAAAAGATGCAACTGCTAGAGACAAGAGCAAGGTGGTTTGAAATGCTTTCATTATAGCATAGAAATGGCTCCTTTGAGAGCAGATGCTGACACCTTTCTGCTTAGCCCCAGAAGAAGAGACAGAGGAATCGTCACTGAGCTAGCCACTAGCTATCCATCTAGGACCACTAAGCTTCAAGCACGTGATCCTGCCACAGACAGCAGTTGCCTTATTAGGAAGGTGCCTTATTAGAAGATGAAGTCCATTTAATACCCTAGAGGGTCTGCTACCATTAGCTCAAGTTGGCAGCCAGGGTATAGAACGAAGAAATCAAGCCTCTCTCCAGCAATCAATGCTGCCCCCAAAATGGGAGAAGAAACATCCCCTTTAGGTGAAAATCTCCCCTCTGCCCTAAAACCTACCCATTTTGTCCCACAGCATGGAAGTTCTCCCAATATACAGAACACCTATAACCACAGAAATTCATAATTCTAAAGAACTTAGCACAGACAGAGGAGTAAGAGAACAACCAGAGAAACCCTTTTCAATGAGGATGAAGGAACTGGTCCCACATTAGGGGAAGCCACTCCAAGCCTGCAGAGTAGCATAACAGGCTGTCCTATCTCAAAAGGAAATTATTAGAATGGACGTGTCGGTACAGTACTGAGTGGGAGGACACTAAGACAGAGATAAAGGGAGCTTCCACTTCTCTAAACTTTCCCTGTAATGCTTTATATTCAGATGAACAGACATCATCCGTGCAGTTTTCTCATGTCAGGTCCCAAGCAGGAATGTGGGGTTTTTGTTATATTTTAAATTCAATATAGTCGTTGCCAATCCTCCCCCTTCCTTAAGCGGAATTATTCACGTATTGAAAAGCAATGCATATCCTTCCCAAGTAAAACAGCACATGATGCGGAGGTGGCACCACACTAAAACACAAACATAGCCAGATTAATAATTATGTAAAAACACCACTTTTCCTACTCCATGCAACTGCTTTGTGTTGCTGACTCAGATGTGTTCATTCCAACAGACAAAAAGCTGGGTTTTACTACTGCTAGTCCCGCTAAGGCTTGGGAAAGCAAAGTCAAGCCCATGCCAGTCTCAGCTAGGCTCAATCTAGGAAGCTCTTTAGCACTAGAAGCCCCAGCCCTGCAAATCCCCAGCGGGAACTGCAGACCGTGGGCACATTTGTAGGAGAATAATTAGTTTCAGAGCCAAGACTGTGCTCCTCCCCCACCCCCTAAATTAAATAAGCCAAGAAAGAGTACGCAGCCATCCAGTCATTCTTGGAGAATCATTTTTCTGACTAGGTCTGCACTTTAAGGATGCCATTTTTCATTATTGTTAATAGGTCTCATTAACTAGAAGCTCTTAAGCACAAGACCATTACTAAATGCAGTTTACATTGCACAAAAGCAATGCCCTTATTGTGGCAAGGGCAGGGGGGAAAGGAAACAGTTTACCTTTCCATAAACACCGATAATTCAAAACCAAGTACTATTTGCCCTTCATTTGGGTTCACAGTTATTCCAAATGAATTGACAGTTAAGAGAAGAATGGCTTTAAAGATCTCCAGTTTGCAATTAAAGTATACCTCATGACTTAAAAATGAACAACAGTTCATTTTAAAACACAGCTATTGGAAAGAAACCAAAACACCTCCTCTTTTTCACTTAAGAAAAACTTCCAGAGCTTTTTGGGGTTGGTGATCACATCGTGGATTTATAAAGATACACAACCACATCCTTAAATTTCAGGCACATAAGCAACTTAAATGAACAAGTATTTCCCGCCCCCCCCACCCCCAAACAGCCAGACTCTGGATAGTGAACTCTCACTTCAGCTCAAAGTCTGAAACAATGTGTGTTCTTGGAAGCCTAAAAGAGAAGGCTGTACAAGAATTTCACTTTTATGAAGCCACAGAGCCACTGAGCACGGGGGGGGGGGGGGGGGGGGGGGGGGGCGGGGGCGTGGCTGGCATGCTTCATGCTAGAAGAGTCAGCCCAGGCAATATTTAAAACCTATTCTCAAGAGTCAGAGAAGTACCTACCCAATTTGTTGCAGTGTTTCAGTGCTCCACAAAACCTGCAGAATCATCAGGGCTTGCAGTTAGTAATACAGTTGATATCCCTACAACTTGTGCACTGAATCGGCTAATAACACAATATCATTTTCCATGGAGAAGTCTTGTCATCATACTCTTCATGCTTTCAATTCAAATATTGCTTAAATCAACCCAAATTTCTAGTCATGAACAGACACTCTTTCTGTTTGGAGGCAACCAGCATATCATCCGTACAGAGAAGCAGAACAAAGTTTATAGCTTCAGTGTAAAAAGTTATTTCCAACCACGTGCCACATCCACGCAGTTCACAGGACTGAGCCTGGGAGGACTGTGCTTCACATCCTCCTTCACAGTATTAACATTCCTTTTCATAGGAAGTAAAAAAGATGGGAAAAAAATACTTCATAAGTGTCTTTTACATAGACCTGCACCACACAGAGCTTCTAAAACCAGCATCACGGGATGCTACATTACTGGTTCTCGAGGCTTTCCCTTTGCCATCTATCTTCTCCCCTGCCCTCCACCAAAAAAAGCCCCAACAAACTAGCAGAAAAATTCTTTGCAACCTGAAGGCCAAAAAGTTATGTGCAACAGTGCTAGCATAGGTCCACACACCAGCATTAGTTCTCAACAGCATTACATCTAACACAAAGCTCAACTGCAAACAAAGACAAATGCAATTTCCAAAAGTGGAGAAATTCAAGCCATGATGGGCAGTACTATCAGCTCCTAAATTTAATATACACTCATTGCCAGACCACTAATTCATTTTGTCTCACATTCCGTAATCAATGGTGGCTGAAACCTGCTAATTCAGGTAGAATAACAACATTTCAACTTACAACATACGGGAACATTAGGACAGCCAGATGGCAGAAAAGACAGACTGAAAAAGGATAATGGTTGAATGTCCTTGGTTGTGTTGTTTTCTGGTTTTTGTTTGTTTGTTTTTAAATAAAAATATCAATCTATAGGATGGATCACTCCCAATGCTGGCATCGAACCTCCACCTCCCCACCCCTTCCCTCATCTTCCACTCTCCTGCGGTGGTGCTAGGAAAGGCTGTATCTCCAAAGGCAAGCTTGTATTCTTCTCTGAAGTTATGTAGAAAACAACCGTCAATAAAAAAAATAAAATAAAAAAAAAAAGATACAAGATCTGTGTTTCAGGATTGCCCCAGTCATCCTGTACAAAGGGGAGAAAGGATTAATCTCCCGGTGCCAAACACAAATAACCTGAAGAAATAAGTCTATAAGCCCTTTACTTTTAAAAAAAATTCCCCTCCAAATACACCCACTTTAATTACACACAAGTTTCTCATCCTTTTTTCCAATCTATGATATTTGTCTCAAGGCAGCAAGTTTGAAATGAATTATTGAAAAGATAAATTTTCAATTCGTTGCATAACCACATTTGTCTCTTATTACAGAAAGGGCACACAAGAACATCTAACTAATTTTTACAGCACACTTTAATTAACCTTAATCACATTCTCCTCTCCCTAGTATTTTCCCTTTCCCTCCACTCCCCCCCTCAGATGGATACTCCTTCCAACACCTCTGCAGCATGGTTCTGAACTGCCTTCTAAACAAAACCTGAATTGCACTATTTGAAATGAGAGCAGTATCCCCGGCATACAACCTATTAAGCGTAGAATAGCTTTCTGGTCATTCCCTTCCATTTTTTATTCCCTCCCCTGAACCAGCTTTCAGTTAATGACAGGTCTTCAGGTCTGTCCCATAACTTCTCATTATTCCTTCTGACGAGCCAACAGTAATCTTCTTAAATGCATCCAAGATTTTATTCCTCCCTGGGTGGCAGGGTATGTTCTACTCTTGAAGACTTCATATTAGTTTGACATTATCGTATGATCAAGAGAGCTTGCAGCAGTATACCTTGTGCATGTACAGCTGTTTCCTTTGGAAAGACTTCAAATGCCTCAACCATACATTAATGTGAATGTTTACAAATTCTCCAGGAGGTAGGAAACCTTTCCACAAACAGACTGATTAGTTAGCCAAAGAGACACAGCAAGTGGGGAGCAGGAGCAGTTTCCTGACAGCATCCCGTAATCTAAATTTTCACAACTGACTCAATTACTTACTCAGATCCTGAAATGCAGCCAATTTTAGAATTTACCTAAATTCTTCTCATAAGATTGCTCTTATTTTCACGCTTAGGTACAGTTGCTGATCCTAGAGATTTAAGTTTTCATTTTTGCCACCTTTTACCCACTTCAGAAAGCAACCCATTGCAGATGCTACAGTTCCCGTTCCTGTAGTTACAACTGATACAAGGAAACAATTTTATATCTAAGTGATCTCCTTTACTTTTTCTTATTAGCCTTCACAAATACACACACAAAAAAATCCACATGCTGTTTATTGTCATCTGTACAAGAGCCTTCTGTATCAACAGCAATTACCTCTAGTTTTCAAGCTGTCTCTTACCACCTGGAAATATAACAGAAAGGTAAAGAGTCCAACGGCAGATGCCAACGTGGCATGCCCGACATAATGTATTTCAGAGCTGTATTCCATAAACAATAAGCAAATCAGATGGAAAAGCAGTACAACGAACACACCAAAATCTTACTCCTGTGACCAGCAAACTAAACTACAACTCCTCTTAATACTACATGCTTTAGCCCACGTTATTTTCCTGCCAAATGCTCACAGTCTTTTTTCTACCTACACACTTCTTGTCACCATAATAGCAAAGAATATGACTTGGACTCTTTTCCTAACTCGTCATGGCTTATTGACGAGTGTTCTGGAAAGCACTTTAAAATTTGCATCTCTGAGTATTTCCAAGTGTAAAACGGGGTTAATACTTCCCTCACCAGTAGCAGTACTGGGAGGATAAAGGATGCTTAATGAAAGCTATTGATGCATTAGGTAGTTGATGAGGAAAAACAAAGGAAGACTCAGGATACATGGCTAAAAAAAAGCCGCACAAAGAGCTGCATGCTTTCCTGGTGGCACAGAGAAGCACAGTGCAGTGGAAGGACCTTCTTTCAGGTAGCGGAACAAATTTTGGGAGGACAAGGGGTAGGGGGAATCAAACTCCTGGAGAACAAGACTAATACACCCATCCCTTTCCATAAGAGAGAGCAAATCCCTAACAAAACCCTGGAAAAAACCTTACTTGGAAGAGGAAGTTCCTGGCATTGACTCCACCTTTACCAACATATGAACAGAAACTATAAGGCTGTCCTGTGCAGGAAGGACTACGCAGGCTCCTTCTCATACAACCCCGACACGCTTCAATTCAGCCGTCACTGTCAGGGCTGGCCAAGCCTGCAGACCTACTGCATCTAGCCCCCACTTTTCCAACAACACACCTGTATCATGTGGCCCTTGACTAAAATGCTATATGATAATGCAGCCACTGGCCATCAAACAGTTGGATTTCTTTTGAATGGAGCAAGGAAATCTATGTTTGAACCCAAATGACGGAGGCTTGGGAGGGAAACAAATCAGACTTTCTGCATGCTCCTAATACTGGTATTCAGCAGAACACCATTCTTCACTGCATGAGACATGTTGGAGGGCCTGCGTCCATGCAACAGCAAGCCTGCATTTGTCACTTATTTTTTAGCTATTCCAACCAGTTGAGAGAGGGAAGGATGATGGAAATGCTGCCTTGATTTGCTATTTGAGGGACATGAACCAGAGGAGTAAACTAAACAGAAAATCTTCTTAAGGGCACAGATGAATGGTTCCGCACCCAAGTGCTGAATGACTCCTCTCCAAAAGAGATAATACCTCTGCTGAAACACGCTCTTCTGACAAGAAGAAACTCCAAGTCTCAGAGGATTACAATAATTAAAAAAAAAAAAAAAAAAAAAAGGCCAAACCATCTATTTTAAGACTAAGTTTCCCTAGTGATACTAGGATAACTTTAAATCAAGGACAGCAAGCTGTAAATACAGAGCAGGCTACCAAGAAATTTCAGTGAGATAAGACTTAAAATGCACCTTTGTGCCACACCAGATATCACCTGTAGCAGACCCACCAAAACACTTCCATACAAAAGGGCAAGACACAGCATGTATCAGTAAGTCTGCACAGCAGTTAGGAACATGAGGCGATAGGGAAAGAGACAGTGCGGCTGCCTCCAGCTCCTGAAGAGTCCAAAAACTTGATCCTGTGTATGCAAAGTGCTCAGGTACTTCTAGGTATTACAGAGAAACCAAACAGTGAGAAGACATTTTAAGAGGAAATGTTACCACTCACTAAAGCAACTTTAAATGTAAGGACTACTTAAAAACATACACAAAACTGTTTCTAAGCACTGATAACTTTGAAGATGCTATCTAGTCAGGGAGAAGTGTCTCCCAACCTTTCTGTGACCAAGCTCCCCTTCAGGCAGCTGGCAAGGCTCCGCACTGCATGAGCACAGCAGCCACCCGCTCGAGGCTGCTGCCACCATCCCTGCACTGCAGCCACCCGCCTTCCCAGTCCCAACGGCATCAGGCACAAAAACTAGGTTAATATTCCCTGCTAATTTGATCCAAAGGTACTCAGGGGTCTCTGCTCCCCATGCCCTCCTCTAGAAGTACAATACAAGCATGCAAGAGCTATCTCCATACCACCAGTCTGGTGCACTAACACACCACTCCACACGCACTTTTCTCAGTCCCAGCTGCAGGCAATCGTAGTTCCCAAAGCTTCACCCAAGCAACCGCTTCCGTGGCTGCTCCGAGAAACCTATATGGAAACCAAATGACTTCCCATCCCCAGAGCTCCAATAGTTCCTTACTGAAGGCTTCTTCTGAGCTTAGTTTCCTGATCCAAGGGATGAGACTGGAAAGGAAGAAACCTGCTATGATACAGAGAAGGGAACAGACATCTCCAGAGAAAGAGGGAGGTGCTCCTTCAGCCAACAACGGCACCAGAGACTGAGTATTGTCAGCCCATGGCCTCATTCAGTTGGGCTCTGTAATTTGCCCATATTACACTCATGCTTTGCTAGCTATAGCTGCCATAAAGATCAACTTTTTCAGCTGTTGCAAGCTACACACCTGGGGTGGGAGAGGTGTTTGAAAAGAATAAGCACACACCTTCTCCTCTAGTCCAGACCAGGCATTTGGCAGCAACCCAGTGCAACCTAATACACCCAGCACAAGTAGCAAATTGCCTGTTAGGGACAGCCCTGTACACCGACACACAGCTCTGCAGCACTGACATCCCTATGTACAAAAAAGAGAAAGGGTAGAAACAAACTCCAGTACAACCAAATAAGAGCCTTTTTTTTTTTTTTTTTACTTTACTTTTTCTATTTTTTTTCCCCTGGGCCAATTTAGTTGCAATATAATCTATCACCCTGGAAGCTCACTGTGCTTTTCACAGGGAGCCATGCTGCACAGTCATTGTGGCTGTCTCCCTAATCACAGGTGATGTAGTGGTAAGGGACCATGTCCCCCATGAACACCCTTTAAACAGAAAGACCAGGCACACTAGCAATGAGTTGGGAGTCCTTTCTGCATCTCAGTGACATTTTCATCACCATAACTGGCTACGGGTAGAATATCCCAGGAAGCAAACCCTAAAAATAACTTCTTACAACAAGTCAGCCAGTCCCCCGGCAAAAGGGGAGGGAACATTGCTTATACATGGTTAGCACAATTCGGTTATTACAAGAGAGACAACGAATGCTCAGGCAAACAGGAGAGGCAGAGTGGAAACAGAGGAGGAAAAACAGGTGGCAAATCATACACCAATTTCTCCTGTGTCACCAATGACTGTCAATAGAAGATGCTTTTCCGGGTGGAAATAAAGAAAGCAGAAACCCAGAACCAAGTCTGCCCAGAATACTTTTAAATGCAGTGAAGGAGAGAGCCTTCCTTGCCTGCTAAGCACCAGAGTGAAAACAAGCATGCACTCTCTCCAGCTACAGCCACCTTTAAGGAAGGCCCCATGGGGCTCCCCTCCAGCTCTGGCCCATGGAACTCCAGGTATCCCTGTAGATCCCTGTGGGAAGGCATCACGCTTCCCAGCTACTTAACTGCAGAAACCACTGAGGACTTTCTTCATCAGAGTATCCTCAGAAACTTGTGGTTGGGGAGCCAGCGAGCAATCCTACAAGTGCTCCCAGGCAGGGCTGATACCCAGGCTACTGCTGCACACTGGAGAAGCAGCGGGGCAGGGGAAGAGCACAACAGCAAGCAGCCTGCTCCTCACCTGCGTGCTCAAAGCCACACACTCCCTGGCCAGCCTCCCTAAGATGCACTTGACCCTCGCAGAGCTCCCCCTCAAACAGCACACCTGCCACACTTGCAGCAGGGCTTCCACAGCACATGTCCCCTCTCCCCTTCATACCAAGTCACTCAGCAGCAGTCCCCAGCCTGCCAGGTATGACACCTGCACAGCCGTGGCACTCCAGCTGACTCCACCACCTGTGGGCTTCCTCCCTGGCATCACAGCATCCCCACAGGTCACCGGCATCATCCCCTTGCACCAGCCGGTGGTCGCTCTGACAGCCCGTGCGACGGAGGAAGAGGGCAAAGTAATAAACTTGCGACTCCTGAGGCCTCTGCGCACTTCTGAGTCATGTGCAGAAGCTCACAAGCTCCGAATTGTAACAGGACATCCTGTGTGAGAAGGGAGTGTGCAATGAAGACATCCTGACAGGATCGGCCCTAGGCAAACACCTGGTTAGACTCTGCGGCAGAGGAATGAGGAGGGGAAAAGCATGACAGGATTTTCCAGTTCCAGGACTGCTGCCCCTTGTGCTTTTCCACACGTTTGCCAGCTCCTGAGCAGCTGGTGCAGACACAGGCACAGAAAGGAGAGGCTCCTAGCATCAGCACAGTGCTGCCATCCCTCTCTCCTCCTCCTGCAAAAAGTCTTTCTGAACAAGTTTCCCTGTGCCTTGGGAAGGACCCAGCCACAACTGCAGACATCAGGCTCGCTTGCGCTCGCTCCCTCTTGATTTACAGAACTTCCCCGCTAACAGCTGCATTGCAGATGAACCCTCTTAAAGTGGACATGCAGGAAGCGAGACACCAGGGCACAGAGCTGCTCCGAAGGCGACACAGCCATACCGGTGACCTCCCTGCCGCACACACAGCGACTGTGACCCATCCAAGAACTCCAGCGACTCTGTCTTGATCCCGCTACTCACAGAGGGTCCTGAAGTGCACAGCTTAACAAAGAGAAATCCCACCAGCTGAGCTCATTTCTGGGCACGAGCTCCTTTCTTCTCCCCACCAGCTGACCACATCAGGTGCCAGTGGGTTTGGATGAACCAGCTAAATAAATATCATCCCACAGCTGGTTAGCAGACAAGGTAACAGTGTGGCAGGGAGGCAGGTCTCAGCAGTGCCAAGTCACTGCAGTGCAGGACCCAGGAATTCAGAGATGCAGAAAGAAGAATATAAATTCCTCTGGCTCAGTCAAGCTGCATGTTTCCTTGTTCCCAAGCCGGCTCCCACCACCCCTTCAGATAAGCTAACTGCACTGGTGAGACCCGAGTTTTGTTTCCAAGATGGATAAGGAGTTTTAGCTGTGTTTTTCAAGTAGGAAAAACCTTCAGCAGTTAACATGTCATATTTCATCAGGGATCTGAGCAGGCTGAAAAGCCTAGGAAAGCTAAGAAACTTCTTGACCATTTGTGAGGTGGTGGGAGGGAAAGCTTTTTAAGCTCAGCTTTGGGACTACTGAAGAAATTAAGTGTACATAGCCACGAAGAGTTAACGAGGCATAATGCGCTTCCTTAAAGCTGGGTAACCAGCTCTACAGCAACATAAACGGCTAGCAGCAGCCAGAGTCACCTGAACTTGTCAGCAATATTTGATAATGGTTATCAAAAAAGCAAACTACCTTGTTCCTCTTTTTTCACATCTCTGATGCTGAACTTGGCTGCCTGGAGAAGACAAACAAGCACATTATGAGAGCTCGACTCCCATTCTGCTGCTGTAGAAGTGTTTCCACACAAAGGACGAGACGACCAACACGTCACTCCTCTACATCATCCTTACTAAGTGCAAGAACAATTCAGACAGACTGAGAGAAGGCTGTGGATCATTGCTCTGCACTGATCAGGCAACACTGAAAATTTTAATCCAGGCAACTTCATAAAAAAACAGCAGATGCAACACAATATCCTAATCTGCAGAGCTGGCAGATTCTAGGCCGTATGACACACAAGTCAAACAAAAATGGGCAGAGCTGGAAGTCACTTCTCAATCCTACAGTCTAAAAATCAGAAATATTTAAAGTAACACAAGAGCTATGAATCACTACTTTAACTTGCACTGAAGAAGCACATCCATCACGATCAAGCTTTGTCTCTGCAGTAGCACCAGTTATAAAATAAAGCTGCACGACTCTTCTGATCTCTTCAACACAATCTCAACAGAGGACATTCAATACCCAACGCTTACATGAAGAGGCCCTGAGGTAGGCAAAATTGAACTTAATAGCACACCAACTCTTTGGGCAAAAAACAGAAAGAACTCCTGCTTGGCATCACCAGGCTATACTCTCTATTAGCCTCCAAGAACAACCCTCCAGCAGGTCTCTGTGGGTTACAGGGGCACTAAAGACAACTTCCTTCTTCCACACATATTTTTTCCTCCAGCCACCCTGGGTGATTTCTTGGCCTATCACCCATGAAATGTTATATGCTTTGACACAAGGAGGTGGGCGGGGGGGGGGGGGAAACAAAGAAAAAAAAACACGATACACATGGACATTTTCAGAATGGCAGCTGCTCCGCTATAGTAAAAATGCTAAGTATATTTGGCAGGCACTGGAGACCAATCCAAGAAGAGGTTTAACAAGCTGTTTTCCCTGCAAAAGCTTCCAGGGCACCCATGCTATTTGAAATGTGCCTCTAGTAAGCACATCCCAAAGAAAGCACTGGCCTATCCCCTCTGAAGTCACGTTTAAAGTCAGGTGTATGACATCAGGTCTCCAGCAGCAGGATCAACACACACATCTCACATCTCCAGAGCTGTGGGGAACTGTACACCCTGATTATATTCTGCTGCACAGACAAGGAGACCCCTCACTCAGATCCCTGCAGAACACATGGCAGATTTGGAACAAAGCAACAGGTTCAGGAAACAATCTCCTTCAAGAGAGAAGTCAGGGTGAAACTCACCTTCCTGAGCTACCTTATGCTCAGTCCACCTGTAAAAGAACAGGACTCAGAGGAGAGGAAAAAAAAAAGGTGTTTTTTTAAACTTAAATCAAGTTTAAAGATTTCTAGCTCTTCTCCCTCCTTTTTTTCACCTGAGACTTCAGGCTGTGTCAGGCCGCTTCTTCTTTTCTCACTGCTCCCCTGGGACTGAGAAAACCTCCTCCTTCAAAGGAGAGTTGTCTTCACCATCAAGATATGACATCTCTCTCTTTACAGCTATCACTTACCTCAGTCTACACCAACTGACTTACCGGAGATGACACAGTAACAGCAGAAGATAAAGCACATCCAAATACTGAGTTACTGCACTAGACAAGCTGCATCCTACACCAGCTAACTCAGGTGCCTAGAAAAGGAGTGGAAGTGAGAGGAGGAAAAGGAAAGCATTCTTTCCACAAGTTTTCAGGAACTGGCTTTGGAGCCTTAACATTGTTGTTCTTGCTCACGGCCTGTATTCACAAGGGCTTAAAAAGCCCGCTGGGATTTGGTCAAGTGGGAAAGACCTATACCATTAACTTCCATATACATTAATGTCTCATTTCATAAAGAAATGTTTTAAGTTGAAGAAGCCCTTCTAGAAAGAAACCAGTTTTAATTACCACAATTCTATCTTACGAAGTCTGCAGACAAACATTTTATGCTAGCATGTGTATTGCTGCTCAGAGGTTTGCTGGGCACAACCAGCTAAGTCTTTCCTGAAGCAGCCTGCAAAAAGGCACCATAACTCGTAGTAAGTACTGCAAACAACCAAGCGGTACCACCTTTTGAGCCATGGGGCACTGAGGACAGAGAGCCGCTCACCAGCTCCTCGCTCCCCAGCCACCTGCACATCACTAATTCTTCTAGGATCTGTCCTTAAAATGGTCAACCTCCACAAAGGAGGCTTCGGCACAGGGTAGTGACAGGACTTCCCTCAAACTCCAGCAGAGGGGAATCTGCCCAACCCTCACCTCTCTCACGCACTACCTGCCCACCACGCTATCAGCTCTGATATGCAGGGACACCCCTGCAGCTCCGGGAAGGGAAACCAGCAGGGACAAAAGCAGTATGCAGGGTCAAGACCAGTACTAGCCCTAATAGTGCTGACATGGTTTTGCTTCAGACATTTTCAATGACAACAGCCTTGCGTTATCGATAACACTAGTGCAGGCTGGTTAGCTTCGTGTTCGACAGTCTGAAACCTGCAGGCATCACTGAAACTTGATTATTTGCACCAACTCTGATGCAGAAAAGCTCTAAGCATGAGGTAGAGAACTAGAGTTACTTGTGGGTATAGAGAATTGGAAAAAAAAGGCCGAAAAAAAGAAAGAGACACCATCTTTTCCTACTTGTTACATTTCACCTGCCAAAACAATGCAAATCCTGACAATTTAACCAGTGAAAGCAGGGTGCATTCACCCCCTCTTCAAAGCTGGAATCTTTCAGAGCAGTGTTGCCCAGCATTTAGACTGAAGGAAGAATGCCAGTCCGCATTCCCCCCGCCATCCCAGTGGCTGTAGGAAAGCGAGCCTGGTATTTCTCACTAGGATGCTGTCCTTCGTTAATACATCATCACCCGCCCTCCTCCTCCCCTCCTATGAGAAAGTTTAATCCTTTGGCTCACACGCATCTGGTAAATTTTTCAGTCCCTGTTTGCCACTGTCATCATGGCAACAGCCCCCAGAGATAACCCAGCAGCTCTGCCACAGCAGGCCGGCTGCTGCTCCCTGCCTTCTCACCAGTTAGCCCTTGGCTCGGTGGGTCTACCAAGAGCTATGCCCACTCCCAGGCTCATCCTCGCGGGCACCTTCCTTCCTTAGAGATGTGTCTGCATGGGTTTTGTTTTTCTTTTAAATTAACTGTGTCTTCGTTCCCACAATGCCTACTCTTTTCTCCGAGACAGCTCTCAGCAAAATTTTTGGGACTCTGACAAAATCACACTAACAATAGCACTCCAAAGAGAAACGCTACCTTTGTTGCCCTGAAGAAAAAGTGTCTTGTTTTTAACAGCCAAATCACCTGTGCCTTCTAGCAAAGAGATAAGATTAGCTACCACCCTTCTCAGAAGCAGGACACTATCCTGGACGTGTCACTGCTAAGCAGACTCCAGCCACGGGAAAGACAAGACAGCCCAGGGCTGTGGGTGCTTGGACGGCGGATAACTCAAGATGGGAACTTTGGATTGAAGCAGCAGGACAGCGGGTCACCACTTCGGAGACATACATAACTCACGCTCTCAGGAACATAACGCGAAAGTGCTGAGAGTACAGTATCATGTCTATACGCACACACGCATTCTCCAAAAGGTCATCACATTTACTCAACCCACATCTCAGAGATGGGGAATTCTCCTTCTGACTCTGCCAGGAGCAGAGCAAGACGGATCCTGACACCAGGAGTAAAGCCACAGTTACCTCCTTTCCTGACCCCATCATAAAAAGGCAAGCTCTCCTTACATCTCTGTATTATTCTCAGACTCAGTAATTAGCCGCTTGCACCAACCACCATCTTCCCCAGTCTGCTCATCTAACAGGTAGGAGCAACTGGAATTCTGCAGTATTCTCCGGGAGGAAAGGAGGAGGGTAAAGCAGCATTAGTAAAGAGATATTTTGAATCAAAGCCTTACAGATTAATACAATTACTGGTTAAAGTAACTGATCCATGAGAGACAAATTCAAAATTAAAACAGAAGGAAAGGGAGCCAGAGAGTAACAGGTGGAAAAAGCGATGAGAAATCAAAACCTAACAACTATAGACTCAGTTTCCCCAGAAAGCTTAATCCACGCCCCACTGATCTTTGGCTACCCTCCATGTTCAAAAAGCTGATTTCTAAGATACTGCTGGCCCATTTCTTCAGAAGTATTCTGCTGCTGTTCTCCAAAAATGATGTAGGCGGGAATTCCAGAATGCTTGGGGAGCTGTGACGGAAGTATATAGTGATACTTAAATAGACAGTAAATTTAAAAAGGTACAAAAAGGAACCTGAGGTCAGCCTAACTCATAGGATCCCACATTTTGAAGCATTAAGCTTATTGTCATAAGGGCCAGCAGGAACTACAGTTGTTTAAGTTACAGCTTGACATTTCCTCCATACACTAAAAAAGAAAATTATCTAGTGAGCACCTCAAAATTTTAAGTATGCTTTTGCCCATTGTAAATGAATGCACCTCTGTTTCCCCCAAGATGACTACTCTGAGCACTGACATCACTTCTGTTTCAGGCAAACACACAATGAGGTGAAATACTCCACATTTCTTTTTACAACATTCAAAGCTTCTTTCCTGCGCTGCTGACCCTGGTGCCAGCTGATCTTGCTCTCTTCCCCTGGCCCAGACAACAGCAATAGCTCACTCTGTAGTCACACGCTGGCAAACTAACTTTTTTTTTTTTTTTGTAAAATCTATTATCTTGGTGCAAATCAGGAGGTTTCAAGAACAGAGGAAAGAAAAAGAAACACCTGAAACACCAAAGCAGGTGATAAGCCAGAATTAATGAAAAGGGGGGTAATGCCCTGGGTGTTAGGGTTGTGAAGTAGACAGATGGTACTCATAGGTGGCACAGTGGGGAGAGATTTTTATATTAGCATGCTTCCCTTTTAAAAATTGTCTTCACCCAATTTTCAGGGCCAGAAAAACTAAAATACTTCCAGGGCATGGAAGGGAACAAAAAGATTGTCATAGCCCTCTCTTAAAACAGTGGTGTTAACCCACCACTTGGCGGGGGCCAGGGAGGAGAGAAGAGGGAAGCACTCTTCAGAAATTTCTTTGTGATCCACGGATGAGGAGTCCTCTGGCAGTGATGGTTTTGGCACTGTCCAGAGAAGGATTAAATCTGGAGGCAGTGAAATTTCCAAGCTACACCCCAAAAACAACAAAAAAAACCCCATAGTTTTTGCACTGGATCCTTCTTATAAGAAATTCAAGTAACTCTCCCTGTCCCAAATATCTACAGCGTGCTCAGCATCCCACTCTTCATTGGAGGGACACCTGGAAATATTTCCATTGTGGCTCACTGGTCAGAGTAAACTCTATAGAGCCAAGGTCTTTGGGACACGTGCAGGAGTTAGTCTAATCACATCTCGGCCATACACAAATCTAGTTTATATTGGGAAAACGAGAAACCTGACTCTCTCACCAAGCCCCTTTCTCCAACCTCAGGCGGAGGCAGTAGGAACTCCTGCCCAATCTGTGTGCCCACTGCCCCCCCCCATTGTTAATGCTGGAAATTTAATACTCAATGTGACCACTGAGAAGACAGACACGAGCTGAAATCCTGTCTGCTCTGTTCCAGCTCCTTTATAAAATATACAGTGTAAACTGAGAGGCAACCTGGGGTAACCCCAACCATCACCGACATCCATCGCGGGAGGAAGCCAGCTTCTGGCCATGGCGAGCCACAGAGAAAGCAAGGCTTCCACCGCCCGCCACCCGGCCAGTCTCTGCCGGCTCTCACGCCGGGGCCCTCCCCTGCCCCCATCGGTGTGTGAGGGGCCGGCAAAAAGCCCGGCTGAGCCCCGGCAGCCCCCCCGCCCAAACTCCCAGCCCCAGCCGCTCCTCCAAGGTCAGGGTCACACGCGCGCGCGCTCCCCTCTTCTCCAAACGCCTCTGCCAGAGACGTTCCCCCTAGTGACGGACACTGCGCGAACCCCTCTTCCCCGAGCGGGCTGCAGGCGCGGGGGGGGGGGAGGAGGAGGAGGAGGAGGAGGGGGAGGCAGGCTGCTGGCGGAGGCAGAGGGCTGCAGTTTCTGACATCAGCGGCGCAGCCCCCACCACCACCCCCCGCCGCACGCATGTGTGCTGCGGTGCAAGGCGCGGGGCTCGGCCGCCGGCTCCCGCCCCACCGGCCCCTTCCCTCCCCCGCAGCCCCCCGCCCCGTACGGCCGGGGCCCCGCACACACCGCCCCGGGCTGCAGCGCTCCCCGCATCCCTCCACGTGCGCAAGGGATTCTGAAAATTCCCCCGCCACCGCCGCACCGATCACAGCATCGTTGAGGTTGGAAAAGACCTTCAAGATCATCGCGTCCAACCGTTAATCACAGCATCTCTTAGACTCCTCTCGGGCGGCGGAGGGGAGGAGGAGGAGGAGCCGGGGCGCAGCGAAGCACTTCACACCCAGCCCAAGGCCCAGCTCCCACACCAAATGACCAGACCTGATTCGGCTGCTCAGCAAGTACTGCTGAGCAGACACGGTTTGATCTGCCGTCCTCTGCACGAAAGGACATTTGTCCCCGACCTACAGACACAGGCATGCACAGAGGACACCTATTACAGGACATTTCTACGCGAATTCAGATGTGCGCTTCAGCCATCCGTGACCGCTGTGCTGGGCTTTCCTTGCTTTCCCCCAGAGCGGCTTTGCCGGGCTGCAGTGCACCACCGCTGCGTGCATCGCATTCGAGCGGGTGTGCTGTAGCCCACAGGGGACTTCAGACCTGGCAGCCACAAGAGCAGTCCAAGAGAGTCCTAACTCAAACGCTGGGTAAGAACATTTACAGAGCAGATCAAGACAGAGGTCAGGCACTGATGCTGCAGCATTCAAGCTCAACATTTCAGTGTCCAGGGAAACTACTACTGACACCTCCAACAAAACATACTGTAAAGCCCAAATCAGCAACCACTACGGAACTAAAGGCCAGGACAAGACAGGTGCATGGAAAAAAAAAACAAAACAAAAAAACAAAACTGAGCTGGAAGTGTAAAGAGAGCTTTTTTCCTGTCAAGGTTTGATACACAGAAGTAATTCCCTGCTCCTCCCACAATCCACATAATCTCCTACAGGAACAACAACAAAATAACTGGGTAGACTGCAAATTCTGATCTGGTTTACAAATTTGGAAAAATGGAGAGCAGGGACAGAATCCACCTCTGTATTCCACAGGCAAGAGCAAAGCCACAATAAGGAGAAAGCAGTGAAGCGGACTAACTTCCGAAACATTTTCATCATGTCACTTGCAAGAGTTGATAGATACAGATTTTCATCAGCAAATGAAATTTAACAACAGATGTAATGCACAGAGATTTCTCCCTCCTACCTAAAAAACAAGGGACAAAGATCGTACGCATGGTGGTAGGATTACTATATACTATTTGGTATAAACGACATCCTAAAAATTATCACAGGATGAAGCTCTACTTACCCCTTTCCAATGCAGCACTATCTCTTCAAGTATATACTGGCAAGTAAAACACTGGATATTTCCCTACTGCTTCTAAAGCTACTGCTTCTCTCTTGATCCTTTTGATCACTGCAAGCATTTTTACTTTATTTGAACTTCACTGCTGCCCAGGAACCGGAGCACTACTTGCTATGAATTTTCATGTTCAAAAAGTATTCTGGTGACACCCACAAAGACAACTTCCAAAAAATGACTTCCCTCTGCCCGTAGCTCTGGTAAAAGCCTGTGCGTTCAATCCCATAGGAATTTCAGATGACTGAAGCATTGTATTTCCCCCATGTGTAACAACCACTGCACTTATACGTCAGCTGAACGCTGACTAAGGTGAAGTCTGCTTCCCCTCCCTTTCCACAAGCGCTCGGCCCCTATTTAACATTAAAGTTCTTGGCATACTCTTCACTGGGCAGTCTTAACCATCAACACTATATGAATAATAGCAAATACTTCATTAAAGCCGAAATGTGATTTTTAATCTAGACCAACTCTTATTGACATGATTTATTAAAAAAAAAAAAGAGAGAACACACATCCAAAAATCATAGACAACAGAGAAACAGACTCTCCTCTTAACATCTGACTTCATATTTTACAAAGGGTGAAGATTACTAGACTGAAGTTATTAGGACTGCCCTTCACAAAGACCAGCACCACGTTCATTCTCCTTGCTTTCAGAGAGAAGCCCTGTAACAGTCCCATGCCTCTTCAACTCTTTACTGGTTTAAGAAAACAGTTTGATAAACATGTCAAGTAACACAGAACCCTTTAAATGCATACAATTCACCCCTAAGTGTTCCTCTTCCTCCTTTTCAGCTACGTACAGCAAGCTAATCAGCACTTCCCAGTCAGCTATCTAGTACTTCTTCATCATGAATCTTGAAAAATAAAGGCAACAAGAAGTACCGTGGAAGGAGAACAAGGCTTTGTTACCATTTCCCTGGACATAATCAAGGGAAGCACTACAGCAGGCAAAACTTCTGTGAAGCAGCAATGGGCTACACATATTTCTCAGCAGCAGCAAGACGCTGGCTCTTGAAGTAGCAGTTACTACACCAGGTATCTATGCAGGTCCAAATTCTGCTAAAAGGTAGAAAAATATAAATGTAGCTATACTTATGGTGAAGAAGGGCTGGGTGTCCTCACATGAGGGAATATTCTGGTGCTGTGACCAAGCCGAGAGGAAAACCAACAACGCGGGAGGGAGGCCAGGAGGGTGGGTGACCCTGTGCCACAGGCAGGCACACACTTGGGTGTGCAGGAGATCCCCGTGCCTATGTATTGCTGGCCAGAAACATGGCCTCCCCAGGGAGAAATGCCAGCTCCAGGAAAGGAAGCATCAGGCAACATATATCCAGGATACTGCAGAATTAATGCCGTAATTCTCCTCCTGTGGGAGACAGCTTTCTAAAATGCCTGTCCCCAAGACTTTCATTTTCAGGTTGCTGAATCGAATCTCCCTAATCACTGATTTACAGCTGCAATGTCTAAATAGCATGCATTTTCCTTCGGTGCTTTAAAGACCTATTCCAAGGTGAATTCACTAAGTCGCTATCAAAATATTCAGTCCCTTTTTGTACAAACCACTTGAGCTATCAGCAAACACAGCTGGAGTAACTGAGGAACCTATATATTCAGCTGAAGTCGCTATCCACTTTTCACTGTAAATGCAGATTCTTTAGTCCTCAGATAAGACTTCAACGAAACCTGATCAGTCCCTTGTTTCTGCTATTCTTCCATACTAGCAAAAACATCCATTTCCTTTCTTGGCTCTCCCCACACTTGCCCTCTACCTAGCCAATATCTTTGTAAGTAAATCATTGCCAGCTGCCTCGAGTTATGTAGCTGAGGACCAGGCTAGTATCCTCAATGTATTTTATTTACAGGAAGGTATGAAATCTAGAAAGTAAGTAGTAGATCAAAACACAGCCCGTATTCACCCATACTTACATTTCCTACTTGCTGGTTCATAAAACTGTCATCACCTTAATATGAAAAACAATTAGAATCTATATATTGCTCCCTCTGTAACTCATTAGGTGCCCAAACACTTTAAAACTGACTCAGTTCTTCTGCTTCTGAATTTTGTTTCAACTCTATTCATCCTGCAGTTTTCCCCATTTTTCTTATCTCTAGAGTTAACTTCAATACCACCTCCTTTGTAAGAAAACGGTTTCTCATTTGTGATCAGTTTATCAAGCTACCCTTTCCCTTCCCTAAGCAGGCTTGCGTCCACTAATGTCTCAGAAGATGGCTCTCCTGAGCTTTAGTCCTCACTACAGAATGGTCAGGGAACTCTGCGGAGTAACACGGCATTAATGGCTGTCAGCAAAGCAAAGCCACCCTTCAAACCTCTCCCATATTAAGTTGAACTAATTTTGAACTCAAGAGATTGGATATCCCACCTACATCAGCAGGCACTGTCACCTGACCATGGAGGGGACACCAATTCTCACAGGATCTGCAGCCACCTCCTAAACAATCTAGGGTTCCACTCGTTGGTCCCCAACACGATCTCACTCGGGCTAGATACAGAAACAGCACATTATCACATATGCTTACTTCCACAAGTCTGGGGAAATAAATAAACAAACAAATCAACCGTCATAGCACGGCACTCTCCACTTCTGACACTACTTCTCCATGTAAACTACAGTGAATGGAAATTTTTCGCCATTCTTCAAGCTGTCTTCTACTCTTACCACATTTTGTATTCTGGCAAAAAGGAGAATACGTATTCTATTTTTCTTCTTTATAGTGATTAGGCAAAATATTCTTCATTTCTAAATAATTTATCAAGATCGTTTGCCTCCTCCTCCTGCTTTTTTTTTTTTTTTTTTCATTTCTCAGTCAGCCCCCCTACTAAGCCATCTATTCAGCTAGCAAGACAGTTAAGGGCCTAATACATTAATTTTGTCAAATCTGAAAGGCCTGTAAGGACTTAGATCTTGTCTTGTTCACCTCTTCTAGAAACAGCTGCCTCTGGCACCTCAACTTGTTGCACTCTTGCTTTCAGCATCTTTTACTGTAGTTCAGTTTCTCTCATTCTCCTCCATCACCCCATCCACAAAGCAACTTTAATCCCTGTAAGGGATTCCCTGCACACTAGCAGACACACATTCCCTGCATACTACAGGGTACACTACCCTTTGTGCATACGTACGTCCCTGGAGAATAGAAGACCAACAGCTTGGGGGAACAGTTAAGATTTTTTCTCTTTTCATAAGACTACAGTCTGGTTAGGTTTTGGAAGTCTCCGGGACTAACAGAAGCAAAAAATACTTGTTCTAATTTGTTGAGAAGTCAAATTCCCACGATTTCTCCACCCTACTTCTGCCTTTGAAGGCAAACTTAGTTTCCAAACACACCATGTTTAACTACAGCATGAAAGGAGCAAGGCATATAGCATCTATCCTTCAAAAAAACCAATCACGTCTGTTCTGGTAAGACAGATCTCCTAGGTAGAAAAGACATTCAGCAAAATCAGTCTGCAACGCTTCTCTTTATTATGAGTGATCGGTACACACACACATAGATAAATCTTCTATAAACATACCTCTAGCTCAGCTTGCAGAAGAAAGATCTCAAAAAGAAAAAAGACAACATCACTTCACAGGGTATCCATTTCCAGATACAGGAATTTTTCTATCATCTTGCGCCGCCTCCTTTTAATTTCCTCTTTGCCACACAACTCAATTATTTTGTAACACTGAAATGACTCAGACAAGTAACTTCAGATCCCTTAAACTTACTACAGCTTCAACTCCAGTGAATTATTTTCTATTAATAAAAGAAAGAAGGGCATATCGAGCCACTAACCTCTGGCTGACAGTTTTTTGGTGTTGATGATTTTTGCAGCATATTCCTGTGATGAACTTTTCTTTACACATCTACGGACCACGGAGAAGGCTCCCCTAGAAGAAAAATAAAGAGAGTAGGAGCTATGAAACTGAAAATGAGAATACAGTAGCAGCAATTTCTATCCTCAGAGCGGACCGGATTAAGGACAGGGCAGAAGACACACAGAGGAGGAAAACAACACATGACAATCTGATACACAGTGTTGTGCTGTCTGATCAGCAAATAAAATCTAGTCTATACGGTACTCAAGCCTCCTGAAGACCCCTCAAGCCCCCTCACAGACAGCGCAGTAAGAACACCACACTGTGCAGGGAGACGTAGACCATATGGGCACAGAAGCAAGACATGAAGGGACTGATGAACGGGAGACAAGCAGCCCAGAATGACGCTACAAACACTAGCTGGTAAGTCCATCTCCCGAAGACAGTATCATCCCCAGCAGTTACATCAGACAACCAGGACTCATTTCTCCCACGTTCAAGCACCAGCTCGGTCACAAAATTACTGCAACACTTTGCAGAAGTTACTAGTTCTCTTACATCTGTCTACCCACCTGCAAAATGGGGATAAGCATGTACCTATTAATGAAGTGAGTAGGAAGCTACGAGGCTTTGTACATTTTCTCAAGCTGGAACTATTGATATTACTACAACTATTCCAAAGAGCCACTCGGAGGTCTGAGAGAGAGGGAGGAAGGATATCTGTGAGGAAAAAAGAGATAATACAACAGAGACCAAGGTGAAAAGATAGGGACTCAAAATCTACAGAACTACACAGATGAGCGCTTGAAAGCAGTCCCTTCTTTTAAAAAAGAAAACTAACAAAACCAGGTGGGAAAAGAATAACAACTGGCTTTACAGGAAAGATCTGAAAAGGGGAAAAAAACAAATAAAGAGAAAACCAGTAGAAAATTCCAAGTCCTTCAGACCGTGAACTCCTGTCTATGGACAAATGTACATATTTAAAGTATAAGAAAAGGGAACAGAAGCTGCACAAGGGCCCCACAAGACAGTTAGCCCTACGGAGAGCCTAAAATAGCTTGAATCCTCCCGATACCGCAGAGTCCTGCCTTTTTCTCCCCTTCCTCAACCTCTACATACAAACCAATAAGCAGCAAGGTGAGCACCGGCACTGGGGCCCGGGCTTGGTGACACACAGCTGCAGCAGCACGGGGAGGGACAGGGACACCGGGCTGAAGAGATGCAGCAGAGCCCAGCAGTTGGTGCAGGAAGGGAGGGAGGGGGTGAGCAGCAGCACCCAGGAAAGCACTGTCCCCATCATCCTACCCTGGCCCTTGCTACGCTGCTTGCAGGGGGCAAGAAGGTCCCCCCTGCAAAACCCTATCCGAGGGTGCAGAGCAGGTCTGCCGATGCAGAGACAAGTGCGGAGAGAGGGAGGGAAGGAAGGCGGGAGGGAGAGAGAAGCGCGGTGCAGCAGCAGCACCTGGTCCTTTCGCAGGGACGAGGAAGTGGGGACCAAAGCATCGCGGAGTGGCCGTAACAGTGCCGCGTTCCAGCGCGCAAACACTTGAAGGGGACAGCAACGTGCAGCAGGGGGACGGTGCGGGGAGGAGAAGGCGGCAGCCCGGTCCTGAGGAGGGCACGGGGGGCAGAGAGGAAGTCCCGGGGTGCAACAGGAGCGCGCAGCCCCGGTCAGGCTGCGGGGACACCCCATCCAGCGGCGGGGACGAGCCAGGGGCGCAGAAACACCTTTCCCTCCCAGCGGCGATGCCTCTGGGGTGGACGCGGGGCTGGAGAGCAGGATTACAGCGCGGCGGCTAATCCTCCTCCGGCTCCCGGGAGAGCCGGGGCTCCGGCACGGGGCTCCCGGCAGCGCCGCCGGGTCCCGGGGCCGGGGCGGGCGGCGGGGCGCGGCGCGGGCTCCGTACTTGCCAAGCTCCTCGTAGAGCTGGTACTCGTCGGTGAAGCGGGTGCACGTTGCCGTGGTGGCCATGTTCGGGCTGCAGGGAGGCTCAGCGCCGCTGGGGCATGGGGCAAGGCGGCCGGCACGGGCCGGGACGGGCCGGGCGGGCGCACTGCTCGGCGGCCTCCCTCCTGGCTCGGCGGGGCGGCGCGGGCTCCCCCCGCTGCCGGCTCGGCGCTCCCCGCTCCGCCGTGCACAGTCACCGCTCGCCGGGGAGGGGAAGGAGGCTGAGCCTGGCCAGCACCGCGAGAACTGGCTCGGAGACACCCCGCGCCGGCCCCCTCCCTCCGCCCCTCCGCCAGCCCCGGCCCGCCGCGGGGTGTGGCCGCCGGGGGCGCTCCCGGGGCGCCCGCAGCGCCGCCGCCGCCCGCCCGCACAGGGGGCTGCAGCCGGGGCGCGGCCGCCTCCCCCCCGCCCGCCGGCGGCGGAGCGGGCACTGCAGTCAGCGCCCCCGCGTAGGGAGGGAGGGAAGGAGGGAGGGTGGGCAGGCAGACTGCGGCGAGCTCAACCCTCCCCCCCCATCCACTTCGCTCCGCAGGCGGCTGCGGGGCCAGGAGGAGCCCCCCCGGTCGGGCCCGCCGTGGGGTATCGCTCTGAATTCACCCCGCGGGGGGCGCCGGGCCGGGGCCGCAGCGCCCGGGGCGGGGAGAGCCGCGGCCGGATAAACTTCCTGCGTGCAGCGGGAAGGGGGGGCCACCGCCCTCCCCCAGGCGCACGTCAGCGGGGCGAGTGCCGGGCTACCCGGCCTATGCCTGCACCGGCCCGCAGCCAGCGGCCGCCCGGCTCTCCTTGCCGCTCTGGCCGGTGGAAGAGGAGGAGGAGGAGGCGCGGGGAGGAAGAAGAGGCAGCTGCCGGCCGCCCTGGCCGCAGTCGGAGGCCACCGCCCAGCGCGGGGGATCCGGCGCCCCGCGTTGCCCCCACCGGCAGGGGCAGCGGAGCCCCGAGTCCTCCTCCCGACCCGCCTCAGCGCTGGGCCCATCGCGCCTCCCGGCCTCGGGGGGTGCGTGCAGGAGTCCCCGGGGAAATGAACCTTCTGGCGCAGAGGTGGAGCGGTAACACGCGAAATGTCTTGAAACTGCTCAAGAATGAGCCCCGGCATTCGCACACACGTATGGTTTATGGTGATGGGACTTGGACGCAGAAGACAAACAGAAATCATCAGTCTCCAACTGCAAAAGAAAACAAACCAGCCTCTGTTCTGTCTCTTAATAGCATACCATCCGAGAGTGCTGTCTGCAGTGCCTTTATAAGCAAGTTTGTTTTCACCTCTTACTTAAGTGAGTCTGTCTCTGTCTGAACAATTGCCAAATCTGCTTAATACGCAGATTTATATAGGGCAGTCACTGATCCAGCCAGAGAAGGGAGGACTGCTCTGGCCTCTCCGGCACGACTGGGAGCGTGAGCTGTGGCAAGAACATACAGAGAGACAGATGAGCATACCATAAGCCGGGAACAGTATTAAACTGATCTGAAAATGAAAAGTACTGTATAAGTACCATGCATTACTGCTCTGTGACCAGACTAGGAAATCGACATGTTATTCAATCACATGAAAAGCAGTGACAGCAGCCACCAGCATATCATTCCCCCCCACTCCCCATCTCCAGGTTAAATGCAGCCAGCCCAGTGCTGCAAAGTCTACACCCAAGTAACGCAGTGGGCAAAAATTCACCCAGCCTATGCAGAAAATAGATAGCAAAAGTAGGACAACATAACAGTAGCATTATAACAAAGCAGTACTTCTAGAAGGTGATTATGAAACAACAGCATTCTGCGTCTTACACCATGCCAGCATTTAAACCTGGAAACCTGCTGACCCAGCAGAATAATTCAAAGAGCCAACAAATGATCTATCCAACAGGTGCCAATCAGTGAACCTGCCTCCTGCTGAGCTAAACCAGCTCCAACAGCCTCATTCAGTGGTCCACCAGTTTCTCTTAACAGCTGGAAGAGCTGTGGATGAGGAGGAAAGCAATCTGACAACCCAAGGTCCTTACCGGGGGAATTGGCTGATAACACGAAACCCAAGTAGGATATTCCAGATGCGGTGGTGGGCAATGTTGCTGACACACAACCTGCAGTGCCTGTCCACCATCCAAAATGAAATTAGATGTTCTTTGTGCAGGAAAGGCGAGCTGTTAAGTTTGTGCTGTGGTTGCACTAGGTGATGTAGACAAGACACGTGCAAACCAGTCCCCTGTGTTAAAATGCACGGAGCAACTGGAACAAGACTCTGTTCCGCTCTTTCTTCTTCAACACAAAAACTGAGGGTGGATGTTTAAGAGCAGATTTTAGCACACTGTACTGAATGAGCAGCCAGAGGGAGAGAACTTTTTTGCATGTGTCCTGTATTCCTACAAACTGAGGAAAGATGATAAAGATGGAAAGGGGTACAAGCCACAACAAAGAAATAACAGCAACAGGAGAGGTTTACCTAAAGCTATGTATTAAACTGAGTGAGACTCTGCAGTTGAAAACTGTTCTAACTGGACTCGGGGACTGTTCTGTGCCCTACACAAAGCACCCAATGATATTTAAGAAGCCCTGGTTGCAGTGGTCTCATAAAAATACATAAGGAACATAAAAAGAGGGAGGCAGATGAGGAAGTTTCTCATCTTTAAGTGTTACAAGGAAAAGTGAGGTCTGGAAATCAGAAAGGGAACAGAGAAGCAAGTGTGGAAAAAAAAGCTAACCATGTGTTATGCATAGCAAGTGCTACAGAAACAGATTGCTAACCGAGAAACTTGTGTTAAGCGAGAAGTGGGATATAAATTGAGTGACAGACTTGATTAAACCAAGTACTGAGTGGGAGACTAAATTACGGGAGTAGAGTTTTCAAAAGGAATGTAGACAAAATGAAGCAGGAGGAGGGGTGGCAATATGGATAAGAGAGTATTGTGTCAACAGAAAGAAATATTGATGTTCTGGCTGACATAGCAGTCTACTTGTACTGAGAGTAAAACCGCAAACAGAGGTGAATCTTGAACAGTGCCTGGGCAGAATAATGTTGTAGCGACCAGAAAATATCTGAACAGTAAGAAATGGTTGTGAGAGAGCCTGTGCGCTAGTAACGGCAGATTCAGCTAATGAACAGTGAGATTCTGACCTCAGTTATGCAGGACTGAAATCTGGAAGTAATGCCTTGCTTTTAGTATTAGCGAGCTGCAGATTTCACATTAGTGGAGCAGCAGTTTTGGTCTCTATCTTTTGAAGTAGCACAGGTTGGCTTATACAGTACACTGAACTGTCAGGGATCTGTCAGGGATTAATCTGATTTTAATAACTGGAGCTGAGTAAGAGGCACTAAAGAAAGTAAGTAAAATGCAAAGGATTTAATGCAAAGCCCATGGGTGTAAATGGACATTTCCTCTCATGCTAATGGACTTCGGATCAGGTCCATGGAGCCTAAGGTCAGCTTTGGCACGTTAAAGAATGTCTGTGGGAAGGCAATAACACAAAAGCATTGGTCTTTAGGGAAGCAGAGCAAAGGACTACAAAATGAGTTCACAGAAACTAACTGGAATTCAACCCACTGTGGAAAATGGGAAGGGTGCTGGAGAAGCTGCACGGTAGCTTCTTTCCAGCAAGGCTGAATAAGCCAAAGGGCAGCGTGTATCAGTGTGCTGAGTGGAGCAGTGCTGGCTAGTGCCAGATATGAAGAGAGGGGGTTAGCAAAAATAAAGGACCTGGGAAGGGTAAGAATGGGTGGAGTTAGAAATCGGTCTGTGAGAGTGAAGGCAAGAAGCAATAAAAAAATTAGCAATGAATGGAATAAGTAGGCATATTTTTTTAAACAGACATTCTTTGGTTTTCTGCCGTTAAATTGGGGTCCCACAAAGAATCAAGTAATCTTTCTTCTCTATGCCTCTGCTGTCCAGTCTGTCTATTTAGAGAGAGTAACTCCAGGTAGGTCTTATCACTCACAAGGCATTTACAGGACATAAAATTCAACCTCCCCTACTCTTATGTGGGGCTTTCCTTGCACTACTTCAGTATAGTAACACATGAAAATACAAACCAGAACACCCGAAACCCTAGAATTGTGTGAAATATTGCATCATCTTAATTCCTAACAATTATTTTGCTTCAGACTCTACAAAGAAAAATTAAGAGTTACCTAAATCATGCATCATTTTATCAGGACTGTCCACAGACTCACTGTCAGGTACGCAGGAAAAAACCCCCTATTTTCATGGCTGATTATTCATGTTGGCTATACAATATAAGATCTCTCAAAATTTTTTTTACTTAAGCAATTGTTGCGTATCTATCAGAAAAATCAGGCTGCTTTAACGTGCCTGGTTGTTCTCTTCCTTCTCCCAAACTGAGGTTCATTTATTACCTCTGAAAAATCATGATTCAAATAAGCCGAAGTGGATTTGGAGATGTAGCTGATAAAAATACAAAGTAGCATGCATAGAAGGAAGGTTGGAAAGAGAGGAACTTTTTGGCGAGTGAATATAAAATTTATATTTGAAATAAACGTTAGAGTTCTGGAGAGAAGCAAACATTAAATTACCCTATTAGTACGGACTATTCAGCCATCCATCTAGTTTAGTGTCTTGTCTTCAGTAGTGACCTATTGCAGACGATAAATGTGAGGGAGGAGGAACAGGAGGGGATGAAAGGAAGACAGAGAAGGAGAAGGGAAAGGAATCAAAACAGGCCAAAAAAGAGATCTATATAACTATAGCTCCCATGCATACTGCATACTACTCGATTAGAGAGTGGCTTTTCTCCTGACCCCAAGCTGATGATCAAAATATGCCCTGAAGCACAAGGATTGGTAGCCCTTGTAATTTTGATCCTAGCTTGTGTCAGTGCATATGCTATTCTGTTTCATGTCAATGCCTAATCCTTTTTGATACTTACTAAGCTATTTAAGTCAATAATATCCCATGGCACTGAGTGTCGCATGTTAATTATATGGCTCATAAAACATATAACCTGATATCATTGCAAATTTGTTCTATTTTAATGTCACTGAGTGCTCTCTTCTGTTCTGAGACAGGGTCAGGAGGCGTGTCCAAATGGCCAGCCCTCTTCTATACATCTCTGCTCTTCAGTGCTGAGGGTCACTGTCCCCAGGGGAGTTCACACAACAGAGGGGGTGTCTGCGGTCTGGCAGGGTCTCAGTGCCCCCAGGCAGGCTCTGTGTACCCGCTGGTGGCCCACCTTGTTCCTCAGCTCCCCCAGTGACTCATGGGGACACTTGGCTTTCACTGGAACTTTTGCAAGCCACCTAGACATGAGGTATTTTCCTCTCAGCTTGAAGTGCTTGAGACTTTGGATTTCAGAAGCACGGCTTAGGTCCCCAACTAGGAAAGGGAAGTATTCGGTACACATTCAGCTCATTTAGTTGCCATAAACTCACTCTGCACAGTCTTTTCTCTGGAGCCTTATCCTACCTTTACTGAGGGATCAATACCAGGTTTATTGACCGACTTCACAGTCTGTTCAGGACACATGATATAGGCAAAGCCTGGTGGAGGAGAACACATGGACAGTCTTGAATAGCTGAGTACTTCACCTGCAGACCCATACCGAAGGGGCTGCAGCAGCCTGATTTTATGTTTCTCATCTCATGGAAATCCAAGTCCCTCCAATACTAGCCTGACCTCTAGGTTAGAAACTGAGTGAGCTCCAGAAGAGTAGCCTTTCCAGCCTTCTCTTTGAACCTTTCTTTGCTAGAGAGATACCACTAAACAATTTCTGAATGCTGAGCTGCAATGTCTACTGTCTGCTCTCTAAACTGATCAGTTCCACAAAATATTTATGCTTTTATCATATCTAAACTATCCTTTGCAATGTATCAATAGGACCCTATAGAAAAAAAAACAGTGAGGATTATGGAAACCAAACAAATGTTCTGAGCAGTAAGAACAATTTCCTCTAATTCTGTATTTTTATCACTATTAATAGTATTGCATTCAAAGAATTTCAAGTTTTCGTTCCTATCTTCTTGAAACTGGACGATGTCAATTGTTAATCAGGTGAAGAGCACGGTTTCCCACCATTTATATGTCAACAAGGTCATGTTCCACGAATTCCTGTAGTAATTATCCAGTAACAATAACTAGTATGTCAAAATCACCCTCAGATGAGCTTAGCCTCAAAATGTTTCATGTCTGTTGCCTCCCTTGGTGAGGGGATGGCAGAGAAGCAGATTTTTGTGCTTCACCAGAGCAAGTGAACAGATCTGCGTGTCCAGTGCTGAGTGTAGTTTAATACTGTCTTTGGACGGCTCTGCTGTCACTGAAGGGTTACTGTGTTGGTATACGATAGTGGGGAAGCATCTTGAACATTCATTTGAATATGGCCATCGCGGTGGAATGTCCAGGGGCTATTTTAAGATTCACACTGTTTGTTTAAACAAGATTGTGTGACTCAATGACTGTTATGTAAAGGATGAACACAGATTTCTCCCTATATCCCAGATATCCCTACCAACTTAAAATATTGTATGGTGTTATACATTACTGATTATTGAGTGAATACTGAAAACTAATGACATGTCCTAGGGTGGGGTCTCCCTCATTTTTTAAATGAGATCTCTGTCCAGGGGAAGGCTAGTACTGCAAAAAAGATGACGGATGGACAGTCCTCATGAGCTGAATGCTGTCTTTCACAGCATTGAGAAGAATATGAACAAGCAACTCCTTCATTGCTGTGGGTCACCCATAACCAAAAGGAATGAGAAATGAGCAGTTTGGTTTCTGTGGGTCAGTCATTGCTATCTATTGCTACTGCTAAAAAAAAGACTTCCATTTAGTGCCAGCTACAACAAATTTTGTTTCTTTGCTTTTTAAAATGGAGCACAGATCACTGGGAAAACCTCCAATTTCACTCTCATCACTAAAGTCATCATAACATTTGGCCACTACTAGCTCTGTTTGAATTCAACTCAAATGAAAGATAAATTTCATGTATCTCACACTATCCATCTTGCAATTCCTTCCTCTTGTCATCTCAGCTGAATTTATGGTATGATCCTTGGGGAGATGCTAAATTTTTTCCATTAAATTCTCAGTTAGGTCTTGATTTAAATGGCTGTGGATTATTGTCCTAGAATAAGACTGCTAGACACCAAACCTACACTGAAGTGTCTGTAGACACTTGAGATTACAGAGACCAAATCATTCCCTTGGGGAATCTGCCATCATACAGTATCTCGAAAGATCAGTCTCTAACTGCAGTCTCTTCAGAACACAGCGTCTGTCTGGTCTTGTTTGGTAAAATACTGTGCATGTCTAGTAGCATGCGATAGACTGATCAGTTTGAGCTGCATCAGCTCTCAAATCGTAACACCCTACCAGTTGAACATCAAACCAGGACTGGAGTTATTTAATGCTATCACAAAAAGAGGAAGTTATTGAAAAAAATACAGTGTTTTGCTTTCTTCCAACTTAAATATAACTTAATAGCATTCCATAAAGCTTGACTATTTTTGTCAAACTTGCAGTTTGAAAGTTTTCAGTTTTGAAAAGAAGCACGCTGTGCTCATTACCCAAGTGGGAGTGCTGCATTATAATATGCAAAATGACAGAATCATCCAGTACCGGGATTCTCAATCCTTTTTCTCCTGAGAGATTAGTCTGAATCTGGGAGAGCTCACAAGCAATATTTAATCACCACAGCCTCCTGGACCATTACAAACCATGAAGTAGTATACCTCCACATCATAAATGTCACTGCCATAATTGGCATGAACTGGCCCCTCCTGGCCGTCTCAGGAAGTCAACGTTTACAGAGCCTGCGCTTTCCTGTCATCACCGGGCAGAAGTCCTTTCAACTGAGGACTAAGGCAGGAAGGGTGTATTTTCACTAACAATGTCCACGGTACAAATACAAAGGAGTAGATGCAGAAGCAATCAGTCTCCAAGTATTTCACCAGCACTTTCACCAGCGCTAAACTCTCAAATAGCACCTGTTAGCAGAAAATATTGGTTTTCATTTTTTCACCTCTGAATCCTCTTGGTCCAGTGCTTCATCTCCTCAGTTTAAACAGTAACTGTTTAAACATGACCTTGACATTTTTAAAGGAGCCTGTAAAACCTCTCTGCTGTAAAACAGCCAGATTAACATTTATGCATAGTTAAAAAAAATAAACACTTTAACCAAAATTGCCTGAATGTTTATGTGAGGGGAGAGATGGCTCACAGGACTCTCCAAAGAACATTGGCAGCAATTTCCTACCCTGAGTAAAATAAATTAATTAGCACACACATCCTGTTTAACATCAAAAGAAAATCTGGCTCCAAAGAACAATCCAAAGGAGCGGGCCTGTGAATGTTTACAAACACAGCCTGAGCCAACAAGCGCAGCAAGAGGGTATTTGGGAACCACAGCAAAGCCTCCACCCAGTAGCTGGGCTCTCCAGTTTCTCCAGGGTTCAGTTCTGCCTGCGTGTGACGAACAGAGAACGCACAGTGAGAAAGATGGGCCTGATTTCCCAGCCAGGGCAATAGTAGAACGGTGATTTACGCTCCCCATTAACAGCCACAAAACCTGTGGGAATAAGTGAAGTAAATCATGTTTTACAATGAGAGAAATGAGGCGGAGCGCGGGACAGTGGCTCTCTCACGACCTCAGGGGAGTGCAGCAGCCACGGAAAGGCAGAATTCAGGTCGCTCCTCCAATATGAAAAGATACAGACGCTTTCCTATTGATCTTGATTTTGTGTGAAGATAATGCAGTGGTGCCACTCTGAATTAAATGTGCAGCTCTCACCAGATTTCTCCCCAAAACTGTGCCTTCAGCATGGACTGCCATTTGCAATTAAAAACTCACTAAACCTGTGTTATGCTCCTGCGACACTTTTCTATGGAGTGGCTGCAAATGTTACTGCTTTCTATGCCTCCTTCTGAGTGTACTTTGTTCCTTGTATCTTGTTAATAAAAATAAAATGCAAAAGAAAAAAAGATGGTTCTTGACAGGTTAAAAAAATTATACCCAAGATCTGTCAGTTTGGGTTGGGATCCCTGTTAAGAATCCACCACACTGAGTCTGCAGTGACACAGACTTCCTGCCTTTGAAGGGCAGGAGGCAAATACACCTGACTGTGCGGAAACACAAATATTTGCACATTCAGAAGCTCTCAAAGTATCTAAAGGAATTTCTATACTGCAGAGGAAGGTATTATTTCCATGTTTAATGTCCTTACATTACATTCAAAAAGTACTAGCAAAAACTACATCACAGCAGCAGAATAAGATGCTAGCGCGTGGCTGTGTGTCTCTTGAATACTTGTAAATCACAGAAGTGCGTGCGAATGCATGAAGCAGAACTGTGTTTCTAGTCACGAAGATGTGGACAAGGTGACTCATGCTGAGGTGTGCATGTGCACATGCAACTGGATGGTGCGTAGCCTATGTGAGTCTATGTACTACAGCCCCATAAATGGGAACGAAAGCAGAGAGGCACCATAAACTGTGCAAGGATAAATGAAAGGCATCTTTACATATATATTCCAAGACGAAAACATGTCAGAATACGTAAAGGCCAAGGATCCAGACACAGCTAACTTAAAGCGAGCTCCCTACAGCAAAGAAGGATAGGCTAGTGGGTGGGTCAGAGAAAGAGTGACAGAGCATTTTATGTTTACATGAGAAAACAGATACTGTTGTTACAATTATGGGCGAAACTTCATTTAGCTTTTGGCTCTGAGTGTGTTTGGAAGAGGACATGAACTCTGTGATCCCACGCAGCTGTAGCACTGGGCTGTCATTCTGAAGGAAAGAGCAAGCTCCCTGTGGAAATCACACCTGCTGGCTGTAAATACAATCCACAGAACTAACATCTGTCTCAGCTTTGGCATCTGTCTCTGCTCCTAGGTGGGCACGGAGGTAGGTGAAAGCACTGTCTGGACTGTCCCTGTCTCCACTGGATGGCCCCCAAACCAGGGCTGGGATGGCGTCGGCCTGGGAGCTGGGGTAATTCATTTGACAAATGCATGATGCTAGCTGAGGAGCTGAAAATCCTATTCCTAGCTCGCACTTCCCTTCAGCAGGGGGAACAGAGGAGTTCAAAACTTTTTTGTATTGCATGTCACTAGAAATACCATTACAGTAAGAAACTCAAAAGTTTTACAGGCACACACAAAACTTTTGGAGCTCCCATATGATTCCATTTCTCTTGCTACAACAGGTTGTTTTGAGATTAGCTTCATATCATGCCCATATTTTTTTGTCAAGAACTTAGATGCTCTCTAAGCCTAAATATTACCTATTTATTTCAATCTATATCTTCATTTTTGTCCAGAGGTTATAATCCTCTTGTTCCGTTGGGATGGTATGCACTTCCTGGTAACTGAAACAGTTTCTTCATCATTTTCTAAAGCATATTTACCAAGACTGAAATCACAAAGGTGACTGCCTAGATCACCAGGTTTTGGGGCACATGGGACTGTCCAGTACAGGTGACAACAGACCTGCTTTAGTACCAGTAACTTTTGTACTTTTCTGTATATGAAACTTTGTGATGGGCAGTTTTGAGCTGTGATTCCCGCCCAGCTGATTTAGAGATGCAGCCTTCTTATAGACACCATGCACACTTCATGCATTAAATTTATATTTACTTGCTTGTCTTTGTCCACCTGCTAACAGGCCAAACATTGCAGAAATTTATTTGATTGCCAGAGACTAGGATCTTGTGTTTTCAACACCTTTCTCCCAACTAAAACTTTATTAGTTACTAAGTTTATAGCCAGTACAATAGCAAGGGTTGTATTACGTGAAAAGGACACTTATACTCAATGGCTTCTGGTTGCCCAAAGTCTACCATCCCACCATCTTAGCATAATGTTCTACCCAAACACACAACACATAGTTGCTCTAGCCATAGGCTAGTGCAAATGCAAGGCCCAGCAACAGCGTCATTCAGAATTCAAGCCTCCAGTGTAACTTCTCCAAATGCCAGCACAGGCTGACAGTCAACAATGTCCTGCACACACTGGACTTGTGTGCAACCCTGTCCACGTGAGTTGCTTCTGGAACAGCTTTAGGAACAGGAGCAGAGGACAAGTGACCTTCAGGACTCGCCTGAGGTTTTCAGCACCACCTGGGAAGCGCGCATGCCCTTTGGGAATGATCCCATCCCCATGTGAGTGCATCCAGCACAAGTGGGAGGAGTAGCCAGCCCGTAGTGTATACAGGAAGTTTTGCAGCAGTAAAGATTTAAGAAGCAACAAGGAAAAATATGCAAGCTACATACAGTTAAAACAGATGTGGAACATCTGAGTGGAAGGTGAGAAAGAGAAAAAGTTTCAGGGACTAAAGAAACAGTCCTGCTACTACTGACTCAAAAAAGAGGCCACTGGGGGAGAAACAGCAATCCGTTGCCAATGCAATTTAGCATTTATAAAACAAGTATCTCAAGTCCTACAGGTAGCAGTGAGAAGGGAATGTCATCAGGATATCCCAGTACACAAAACCGGGAAAGACAGTCCAAACCAAATGGCTTCAAATTTCTTCCTTAACAGTCAAAGAATGTTAGTAGAAAGGAGGAGAGCCTCAGCTGAATTGTGTGCTGCACTGGAAGAGTTTTGATCACCAGTCAAGTGTTGAGATGCTCAGACGTCCTCAAGAAAGCATCGCCGAGAGACACCCAGCGGCAGCGGCTGCCTTGGCCCTGTGGAGCTGCTGCGGGGCCTGAGGGAGAAGGCAACGGTGAAGGCTTGCTGCGAGGGGAGCTGAGGCCGGATAACTGGGCACATAAACCTCTCCGAGGTATAGAGACCCCACCTGCCAAGATCTCTAGACTGCCCAAGGATTAAAACCACATCCACAACAGTCGTTTTAGACTATTTAATCCTAATGGTTTAATTAGCTAAGAAAACACTTCCAGTTCAAGGGGTTATGAATTACCCACATTGCAAAACTATATTCCTTTCAATCAGCTTCAGCTGTGTGTCTTACTCTTCACATTACAACTTCTGCTTTTATTGTCCTCTGCGCCTGTAAAACCTTCTTTGTGCTCATTTCTTAGTGTTCCTTTGTTAAAGTCTAACCTTACAATCGGATCTTGAAGTAGGTGACCCTGCCTTCTCATCGTAAATCATTTCCTCTACTGAACGGTTATTGTGCCTTCTTGGAAGTAAACAGAGCTCTTTGGAGGTGGGCTACTTACTTGCACAGGTTAGCAAGTATTTCCACAGTGATATACAACAAAAAAATGAGATAATAAAAGAGTTGGAATAATAAGTCATGGCCGGACAACATTACACCTAGTCAAGGCAAAAAAGTATTTGGAAAAAGGACTCAGAAGAAATTTCTCCCTTTTCTGTGTCACTTATCTCAATGGAGTAATCAGAAACCCTCATCTAGATTCATTTTCCTAGTTTTAAAGATATTTTTGTCACTTATGAAATTATCCCTATTACTCAGTATTTTTTAACTATTTAAAAGAGAACTGATGGATATTCATGAATATATTTGAGGAAAATACCTGATTTATACAAGATAGCCAAGTACGTATTTTCAAATTTAATTTCTAAGAATCTATTTAAGACAGTCTTTTAATACTACATATAAAAAAGAGGGGAAAAACACAAGAGAAAATGTAGAAGCATCCCCCACGATCCCATCATAATTGACTTAAGTAATTTTTCCTGAAAATTACTTCAGGTTTAACATCAGGCTGGGCTAGCTATGAGGTACTCATTTCTTATGTGTGCACCTCAGAAAGCTCTTGCTGCAAAACATTTCTAAGCATGAGGATGCACAACAACAAACAAACTAACCTATCTCGATTATTAATTTCTTGTGTTTTTCAGAAAATAATCATGCCATACCATGTTTGTATATACACTGTGACAGATGATAAATCAAAGACCCAAAAGCATATATTTCAGCGACCAGGAGGAGTGTACTGTGAATTAAGGTTTTCCAGGCTGAAGGTGCTACTTGCTTCTGATATGGGTCACACTACAGGCGGGAGAACTTCTAACCACTGGTTTTAGCTGTTTTGACTAGACAACCTTTGCTGAAATCCCAATCTCCACAAGGGATATCTCTATAGGCTCCCTTCAAATAGCTCTCTACTAGGAGAGGATAATAAGGGGAAAATCAACATGCCTATATATATTGGGGGGGGGGGGGTAGAAAAAGAAAAAGACTCCAAAGAGATCTAAAGTAAAAAGAGACAAAACTCTGGCAACTGGAGGTGTGTGTGGGAAAGAATTTACTTAATAACCTCAAGTAATGGCCCCAGTGTTAATAAGTCCAGGAGGTGCAAAGAACCAGACCAGATCCGATGGGGAGGTATTCCAGCATAAGAGAAATTCTTGAAACAACAAGGACACAGCTTGCACTGGAGAAATAAAGCTGATCATGGTTACTGTAATTACACAAGCGCACACTGCCCCCAGAAGGCAGCAGCCCACAGTTCTCCACTCTTGCTTTTTTCTGCTGCTTCTCGCTTGCCTGCACTAACATTTATTGCGGATAAATGTCAAGTGATGCTTGTGGGGAAAAAAATCCCAGCTTCATGTATGAAGTGATGGCCTGTGAGCTGACCATTACTATTCACAAGTAAGAAGGGCAACAAGAATAGCCAAATATGTGGAATGCCGCTCTAACAGATAAGATTAAGTAAGCTGTGACTCTTCAAATTAGAAAGGAAACAAATCAAACAAATGAAAAGTGATGTGAAACTTGCATATAAAATAACAAAGGGATTCAGAAGAAGAAAGAAGAGAAAGCAACTGTGATAAATGCTACAAACTTTTACTTTCCATTAGGAAGCTAATCCTGGTATTTTTCCCTGGAATTCACCTAGCCAGGTAGCTTTAGACTTGCTAGATGAGTAACAGGCTAATAGGTCTTAGAACAACAGGGTGCCATGGTCCTCCAGAGTTCCTCACATCTCTGCTGCCAAAGAGTACATTGGGGCCTGTCTTACCTACAGAAAGACACTCCTCCCCAAGTGGTCTGCCCCGACCTCCACCGACTCATAAGCAGCACTCACCACCATTCCTACCCCGCCAGCCTGAGCCCTGGGGTATGAAGGTGGCATTGACCGGGCAGAACTGAGCTAGTACTTCCTGAAGGAGTTGGGTAAGATCTCATGGTCCCAAGCAGGCTCCCAACGCTCCCTCCAGCCAGCAGCTAGGCCTGCACAGATTGACGACAGCCCTCAGCAGAGGTACATAGCCCTTGGGAGAACCAAGAGAACCCATCCTAAGATATGAAACTGGCTCCCACCTTCAGTTCAATTTTTTGCATGATCTTCTCACTTGGTTTGTATTTATTGATATATTATTTTCCTCTGAAGCCTGAAAGAGCTTTAAAGTCTTTTCCAACCTTCCCCTCTGTAGAACACACGCATATCTACAGTAATGCAATTCCCTTTGCCGTTTCCTAACAGGCTTAAAATGTTGAATTCTGGTCCCGCAAGGCACTTTGCTGTGAACAGGCCTCGGTGCTTTCATAAATCCACCGTTCAGTAATAGCACAAACGTCACTGTTGGGGCGCGAAGGGAAGTGATCCAGAGGGATGCCTGACATATGTGAGCCGGGTGTGATGAAGAACAGAGCAATCTGAGAAGCCCACCAGCAAGTTGGTTGGGGTTCCTGCACATGGGCTGGGGCAATCCCAAGCACAAATAGAGGCTGGGTGGAGAACGGATTGAGAGCTGCCCCAAGGAGAGGGACTTGGGGATGTTGGTGAATGAGAAGCTCAAGAATGACCTGACAATGTGCATTCACAGCCCAGAAATCCAACTGTATCCTGGGCTGCATCAAAAGCAGCATGGACAGCAGGTCGAGGGAGGTGATTCTGCCCCTCTACTCTGTTCTCGTGAAACCCCACCTGGACTACTGTGTCCAGCTCTGGGGCCTCCAACATAAGAAGGACATGGGCCTGTTGGAGTGGGTCCAGAGGTGGACCATGAAGATGATGAGAGAACGGGAGCACCTCTCCTATAAAGACAGGCTGAAAGAGTTGGGGTTGTTCAGCCCGGAGAAGAGAAGGCTCCAGGAAGGCTCCAGGAAGCAACCTTCCAGTACCTAAAGGGGGCCTAACCCTACCTCTTTATGAGGAAGGGTAGTGATAGGACAAGGGGTAATGGGTTTAAACTGAAAAAGGCTAGTTTTAGATTAGATATTAGGAAGAAATTCTTTACCGTGGGGGTGTTGAGACACTGGAACAGGTTGCCCAGGGAAGCTGTGGATGCCCCATCCCTGGAGGTGTTCAAGGCCGGGCTGCATGGGGCTTTGAGCAACCTGGTCTAGTGGGAGGTGTCCCTGCCCAGGGCAGGGGGGGTTGGAACTAGATGATCTTTAAGGTCCCTTCCAACTCGAACCATTCTGTGATTCTATGATTCTAAGTGCATTCCATACACCTGGAAGAGCGACGGAAATACTCGCATGCGAGTGCGAAACCCACGCGATGACCCCGGACCCGCTGGGAGGGTGGGAAGGGCGCTTGGTACCGTGCTGTGCCGGGCGGCGGCCACCAGGGGGCGCCCCCGCCCGGTGCCACCGCCCCTGGTGCCGGCCGGCGGAGGGTGGCGGGTCCCGGCGGGGAGCGGAGCCCGGGCAGCCCCCAGGATGCGGCGGGGCTCGCTGCTCCTCGGGTGCGGGCAGAGTCACAAAAGGACTTGTTTTTATGAGTTGGGTATTCAAAATCTTACAGGGCAGCGACTTCTTTTCGAGTGGTACTTTGTGTCCTTCTCAGTCTGTGAAATTTTACTCAAAAATTTTAAGGACGCAACCTGCTCAAACTTGTTCAAAAATTTACACTGACAGAAACATTTAAAATAAGATGACTGGGTTTATGCAGGCCGTACAAATTGCAGGGGTTTGGATTTTCTACTGCGCCAACAGCAACTCAAGATTCCTGTAAATCTAAAACTTGCCCCAATTCAGCCCGTAGTGTGGACGATGAGAACTGAGCACTGACCCACATGGTAAGGCTTGGTGTGGCTCTGAGGTGTAAGAGGGAACAGCTGTGTGTGGTGCTTGCCTTCCTCAAGTCACTGTTCTTCACAGTCTAATTCCTGCAATGCCCCAGCAAGTAATCAACAAATCCAATCAAAATTGGGAATTTCCTGCAAGACACTTAATTGCAAACTCAACGAGAAGGAGGAATTGAACAAAGGGATAAAACAACATGTGACACGGCACATTTCTGTGACAACATCCAGTTTAAATGTAACACAGGCTGTGAGAGCTTGTCATTCTTGAAAAGTTATTTTCAAATAAAGGATCTGTTTGTGAACTAATGCACCTTGCAAGAGTTGTGACCAGTAAGACAAGACCAACGCCATCAGACAATTTACATTCATAAACACAGGCCTGGAGCTGTCAGATTTTCAGTTGCTGGCTCCACAGTGGCCTCAGACAAGCCTCACACTTCTTGTTTCTATCTGTTTATTTGAGAGATGATGATAGCACTTATCTCTCCTATAAATCGCATACAGGGCTATGACTGACAACTGGTGTATAAAGGATGAAGACTTGCTAACAGTCACTGAAGTTATGCCAACTAGCAACCCCACAATTGCATTCTGTTCTTGCTGTGGGTGTATTCATTTAGCTAATGAATATCAGTGTCTGGGATTAACCAGACAAACCTGTAGCCAGTGAGAAATGAATACAATATAGGGTGTGCATCCCTCTCAGCAATCCGTGATTAATACTTGTTTCTACTAGAGTTTATGCTTTTCATAAACTCCAGAATAATAAGCCCCAGTGTGCTCAGGGGAATTGATTTTTCTGGATTCAGTACTCTGGAGGTTGTGGCTCCCAAGGTGGGAGGGCAAACAAAAAATTGGGAGAAAAATCACTTTTGCTGTGTTTTGAACCTAAATGTGCATCCCCGTTGCAAACAGGAGGAGGGGCTGTTGTTTGCAGTTTAGAGTTCCCAGGGCTGTTTGCCATGGCCAAGGGAAATGTTTACTACAGCTGTAATATGTTACGTGCTGTTGATTTTAATTGCTTTTCAAAATGTGAAGACAACTGTGATATTTGGAAGAGATGGGAGAGCTGCACTAATAAGCTCTATTCTACAGCAGATCTAGTTCACACTGTGCCATGCAGGCTTCTCTGCAAAATTTTGCCAGTACCCTGGGGAGTAGGGAAGGAAAGGATGGATCTCAGGCATGTCCTACCCAGCCAAAGAAGTGAGCCTGATTAACTGCACATCTTGGAGCTGTATCAACGGAGGCCTATGTGCTTTCTTATAAGACCCTACAGTAAAAGCGGCTCACTATAGCTACAGAGCTATGGAGCTACTGCATTAACCCTTATTGTGAGTAAAAGCAACCCTGAATCTCAGATTTGGCAAAAGTTATTTGGTCTGATTGTGAACTGTCCTGGCAATTAGTGGCATGGGTAGCCAGCCATGCACCTTAGTTGAGTGCTTAGAGGCGTTCCTCAAACCTTTGGGAACAGTCCAGTTCTAGGCTAATGTCCATCTGGAGGCTGTTCCCAAAAGATTTCAGACCCTGGTCCCAGATGGTGACGTATGAAGGAAATTCATTACTTCCTTCCGCTGGGCAATTGGTATTCTGGGATTTTGACTCACCTAGAAGTGGGTTGGAGGTGCAGTGGGGGTGTTGATTACAGCTGGGCGCTCTTGAGTGATGGGAAATGTTGCAATTTGCTTCATCCAGCCCCTTGGAATCCAGATGCGTAGGCTTCTTCTTGGGGCTTGTGTGGAGTCTCAGCCCCAAACGTGGAGTGCGTTTCTCACTAGCAAGAGATGAACCAAATGTCAGATGGTTAGGAAGCTTTGCCTCAGCAAAGCTGTACCACACAGACCACACAGCCAGGTGTTTTTTTTTTTGCAGCTGTGAGCAAACCTAGCACTAAAATCAGAAAAAACATCAGCAAGACAACTAGTGGAAACTGGCAGATTCAAACAGAGCAATGGAGCAAATCTATACCCTGCCGCTCCTGGATAACCGGATACTTTACAATAAAACTGAATGTTAATAGGATTTTCAGTCATGACTCCCAGTTTCTATTTCTCCATAAGAGCTAGGTGTGACTTCTCTGTACGCAAGGTGCTTAGCTCAAACTGCTGCACCAGAAGTTACATGTCTATTTAGAAGTACAAGTGGGTCACAAATACAGACTGAATTTCAGAAATGCTCGAGTTCCCAGTAATTTCAAAGCAAGCTGTGGATGTTCAGTATCTCTCAGGAAAAAATAAAATAAAATAAAATCAGTCTGCTATTTAATTCTTGGGAGACTGACCTCAAACATGCTGGCTCACCTCTCATTTGACCTCTCTGAGACCCGTTTTCCTCCTCTAGATTATGTAAATAATGATATCTCACCTTGTAATTTGGCTGAATAATACTATGTCAATACTAGATGTGATTAATTGCTGTCTTTCTCACACATCAGGAATAGGCAAATCATTGATTTCACAATTTATAAAGATTTTGGCTTTTGAACTGTTTTATTTTGACAAATGGGTTGTACCGAAAAAAAACCAAAGTCTTGCAGTTACATACCTTGGTGAAATTATAGCCAAAGCCTTACTGATACGAGTGTTGTCTGTGAATAAACAGGCACTTTGTATTTCTTTGCATAAACAACTAGGTGCATGTCTGAACAAACAGAGACAAGTCCATGCTGGCCAGCATCACCACCCAGTCCCAGGTGCCAGCGCAACGTGGGACTGTGCAAGTTCTACCTGCCAGGGCGCTGCATGCAGCTCCCCTGCCCCAGGGTGTAGCTGCCTGGGCTCCAGCTCTGGGCTGACAGGGCTCGACTGTTACTTCTGCTCAGGAGCAGCGCTGAAGCTGAGTTGAGGGTAGGCATGTCCCTGGTCTCACACCTCCCTGCCTTGCTCAGCTCGTGGCCTGACCTCAGACGTGCCTCTACAGGCTCACCTGGCAGCTGGGCGCTTGCCCGCCCTGCTTGCCAATGCTGGCCGACAGTGGTCCAGCCTGTGTAGGCACAGCCCTGCCTGCCCTGCGGGGAGTCCCTGCTGCCAGCTCCTTTCCCTGGGGCTGCACCTGCCCCTGCTGCTCCCTGGCACCCAGGGCTTCCAAGCAGCCCTAGTCCCTTCTCACAAAGGGATCAGAGATGCAAAAAAAGGTTTCCCAATTATTTTTTAGCGTGAACAAGCAAATCATAGAATAGTTAGAGTTGGAATGGACCTTAAAGGTCATCTAGTTCCAACTCCCCTGCCACGTGCAGGGACACCTCCCACTAGAAGTAGGTTGCAAATATATTTGACTGGTTTGGATAGGCAGAAGCCCCGTCATGCCTATGATGAGCTGGCTTAAACTTTATTGTGAATTGATACAAAAATTTGTGTTTAGATGGAAGGTTTTCCCAGAAACTCTGCTCTTACAAGGCAGCTGCCTAGCTGATTCTTGTAAATGAACTATGTCTAGGAAATACACAACAAAACTTCCTGTAATCTAACGTGGGGACTGCTGAGTGCTTTCAGCACACGTACACACCACCAGCTCCTCGCCGCACACAGCTAGCCGGCGTGCTGCAGTGTCTGTAGGGGTGTAGTGTGCACAACACCTGACTCACCGAGACAGCCCCAGTCAGTCTGAAACAAACCCGCCTTGCCCATTACACTGCTAATAAAGATGCCACCCTGGCATCTGGGCCACACGGGCCTGCCTTTGCTAAGGCAGACGAAGCCATGCTAATGAACACCAACTGGCGTTCACCTGGTGTCATCCAACCCCAGTTAAACACCCTCAGGAGAGAGAGCAAAGTTGTAACTCACTGTTGTAGGCAATGCATTATATATCTATCTAAAGAAGAAAAGACACGCGGCAAAGCCTCTTCACTGGCTCAATAAAGAGATACTCGATGTCACTATACTGAATAGAAGATTCAAAACAAATCTACTACCAGCTAACAATTTAGACATAGATGCTTAGAAATGTTACTTCACTTAGCTTGTACTTTTTGAGAGAATGCATTGGGTGCTCTGTTTGTCTTGTGTTTGTACAGTAATTAGCACAATTGGCTTTGACCTGTAACCAATGTTCCTACAGCTATTCAATAGCTGAGGCATTTAAAAGATACCAGAAAATTGCCCAGTGCAACTGGCAGATAACCTCACTGGTTGTCACAGGGCAGACTAAGGACTGGATAGGACAGAGATGATAACTTTGAAAGAAAGGTAGAGGCACAATGGTAGGATAGTTTTGTGCCGTGCCTATACCCTATGAAATCTGAATAAAAAAAGAAAGCTTTTGAATAGTTGCTCTGTTTTAAAAAACAGACGCTATTTACCATATTGACCTAAAGGGAGAATGATGGAATCCAGAATGACCTGTGTTTTTCCAAGTAGCTTAACTTAAAAAGAAGCTAGACTTCCTTTTGGGTAAATACAGTAGTCAAGAATCAAAACTTGACAATATTAATGGCGTAACCCAAAGCAAAAAATATGTTATTTCAGGCCCATGTATTTCAGTGTAATATACTGAAATAATCTCAGCCATTGCATGATGATTGATTGCTGAGATTTTCCATATTATTAGTTTTACTCTGATTTACTCATTTTCTATATTTATACTTTTATAACACATTTTGGTGTTTCTGAGGCTAAACACTTTTTTTCCGGTGTCTTCTCTAACTAGTCATAGCTGAATGATGTGACCGATTAAAAATGGATTACGCTGCATGGGGTATTTCCATTATGTCTTGAGCCCGTGCCTAATAGCACCGTTTTTCTTACTACAAAATATTTTAGCTTCCTTGAGGAAGTCCAGTGACAGAGATGCAAACAAAGATTAAATTATCCAAACACAGATGCTCAAAAGCAAACATACAAGAACCTCAATATGAGGATCCTTAGAAAAGTAATGACTAAATTTGCTGGAGAACAAATATTACAGAACAAATATAACAAATAGCAGATTCAGGGGACATGCTGAGTCTCAGATTTTGTCCCTAGTTATCAAAGGAAGTCACTTCATAAAATCCTGTTTCTTAAAATGACCGACTTCCTCTGTGAAACAGAGAGAGGCTTTTTGTGTCATTTCATCATTTGGGAATGTGCTCCAGACCAATAGCTGTGATCGTCAGAGAACTCCTTTCAATTTCCAGCCCAAACATACTCGCAACCAGTGGACACTGTCTGTACAGTCTGTTCCGGGGTCCCCCTAAGTGACATTTCTTGCATAAATAGCTCCTGCCCTGTAAACGCCAATGGAGATGTACATCTTTTCCATCCGGCAGATGGTCATCTTTGTGACCTAAATAATTCTTCAAATCTCTTGAAACAGTAGTATACCCTCTACTCATTCAGTGCCCAGTTTACTACAAACTCACCTGTACATACCCTTGTTTAATACTTCTTGTTTCCTTGGATCCTCTGGTCTTGTCTCTGTATTTTTAGCTTTTTGCCCAAGTAAACATTGCATACAGTGTTAGCAGAGTCACCAGCTAGGTGAAAAGGAAGGAAGGAAGCCTCCTCCCAGCCTTTAACTGTATGCTAGGCCTTCATCTTCCTCTCACAGAAGCTACAGATGACGTGGCCCATGAACAGTGTTCAGCTAGGGAAGAGATCTTCAACTCAACAGACTGATGCTTGTTGAGCCTTACAGACAGAGAAGTCATTGCTAACATTCCTGACTATTATCAGAATTTGCAGTTACCTGCATTGAAAGATCATGTTTTAAGATGATGATTCAGGGAATTAATTTTAATAGATTTGGTTGGCAGTGAAAATAAATAACGTCTCTACAAAACATTGCAAGAATCATAAGGACAGACAAACCTTAAATTCGTAGGCTGGACATTTTAAATAACCTGACGGTAAAGAAGGTGCTTACAGCCAACTTGTGAGTCAGTGGCAGAGCTGGTAATAAAACTTAACTTTGCAACTCATGAATCAAGGGTCCCTCCAAGGCATAAAACTGGCTTCTATGGTAAAGCAGCATATGTGTGTTTTCAGAGCGAGAGAAGAGATGGAAAACCATGCTGATCACCTAACTTTCAGTTACCAGCCAGGTCAAAAGGCAGGATGCCAAACTGGGTAGATCAAATACTTTCATCTATGATGACACTCCTGTAAGCACGTGAAATATATAGCTGTCTTAACAGGTTCTGTAATGGACTAGACCTCTCGTTATCCAGGCAACTTGAGTAGTTGCGTCATTTATAAGTAGGTATCTGTGAATTTCCCAGTTGATCAAAAGCAATTTTTTTATTAGCTCCTTGGTTTTCCCTCATTCTTGTCTTAGCCTGAAGAAAAGGAAAACCCCACACTGCCACATGACAGAGCAGGAAAACAGGCACAACAGAAAGCCCAGCATTGCTTAATGAATTGGGAAAGGAATGAGAATACCTGTCTCGTAGCTTTTTGTTTACAAGGTCCTTCCTCCAACACTACTTAGAGAGCACACATTTGCACTGCTTTTCCAATTATTGGGCACCAAGTATCAAGGAGCAGATTCAAGCAGGAAGCTGAGGAGGGTAGTTTTTAATGTCCACTCTGTGTGTATGAATAAGATCCGTGTCGCCCTGTTTTGTCTAAAGTTACGTTGTCGCTTTTAGGTATGAGCTAACTTTACAGAAACCAGATTTAAAGTAACTGAATCTGTTCACACTTCAAGCTGCAGCAGCTTCATTAAATGAGTTCACCACTCAGCTAAACAAACTGTACCTTTCTGCTTACTGTCCTTCTCCAATACATATATCCCACAATAAAGTAAAGCACCGTAAATGTAAAATGATTGAACACAGTGAAAATGCTCTTTGCATGCCCATGTCCTAAGGCACTTTCTGCCTTAGGAAAAGAAAAAAAAGAACTGAAAAATCCTTCACAATTAATTATGCATTAAAGAACTTCAGTGACTCACTCATTTTAAGAGTACGACCCACAGATTGTACAGTCAGTCAAATAGGTAGGCATTCCTTCTCAAAGGCTGATATGGTATGAAAAATTACTTAATCACACTACAGTAGCTTCTGAACGCAACTCTTGTTGCAGCAGCCCACAACCTTTCTTTAGTTCTATAGGAACATTCTAACCCTCAGCGCAAACAAATATAAGGCCTGAGAACAGGTGTAAAGATAAATGAGTTAAATCAATAAAATTGGAAGTTGCTGATCAGTTGAGCACAGAGATTATGGTTTCTCTAGAGTCACTTACTTGAGACGCTGTCAGTAATGAAACTGGAATGCAATATCACATAGCATGTGAATCAGCACTGTCAAACACATCCACCTTTCCACTGACGGTTGTGTACAAAGGTGCTAGCCTGCAGCCAGAGTTTCTCAATTTCCACAGAAGAAAAGGAATCATTCATTCCTTTTCTCATTAGAGATATCCTTCCCCTATAACATTCAAGCCCAAATTTCTATTTCAGACACCCTAAAGCATGCAGTGTTGAAAGCACACAGAGTGTTGATGTGTCTGAGTCTTATTTCTTTACAACTCCATTAACAGTTTTCAGGAATAGATTTGGATCAAATTATCTGCACCACCAACTTTCTTCCCACCAGAGTAGAAGGTGGGAGTAGAACTGGTCTTCTGGTTTGGGAGCTCCAAATATAGCTAGCATGTTACCAGGTATTCAGCATATTACGATATACTGCTACTCTACATTCATGAAGCCCCAAATAGAAGAATGTACTTGCAATACATCTGTATCTTCCCATCTGCAACAAACTAGCTCCTTGAAGGTTAAACACTACTTAAGGGAGGAAGGAGATAAGCCATCCTATAAAGGAAGCCTTTAATCAGCAATAAATACAACGAAGGAAAGTAAGATCATCCTGTTGGAAAGCAGCATGAAAGGAAACATGGAACCATTTCCTCCTAAAGCCACACGCTCACCATGCTGTTCACTTCCAGGGCAAGTATTTAGCTGCAGCTGCTCAGAGTCACATTATCAGTCACATTATAAGGTGAGATCAGCTCCTACTGTTTTCTGTAGAACTCATGCAAAAACTTGATACCAAACTGAAGATGTTTGATAAATCAGGAGAGTGTTTCCAAAGATGCACCTGCATTTTGGTGATTTTATCCCAGCTGTACTCATGCCATAGACAACAGAAATCTATGCAAGCAAGGTTTGGCCACTTTACCTATTATTTCTGTGAGTGGTGACACAGAATTGAGCAGGAAATGCACTGAGAACTGGCAGGAGGAAAGGCCATCTTCCTGTTTAATAAAAACGCTGCCTGACCCAAACACTTTATTCAAGAGCCTCATGGCTGCAGAGGTTAAAATGCCCCAGAGACGGAAGGACACTGAATAACTTAGGGTTTGACAAATTCACCTCCTGAACGTTGTTGGTTGCCAAGAAAATTCATTCTGACTCACAGGCAGCCATATGTATTGTTCTATGAAAGGATATGAATATGTGTAGTACTTGCATTGATGGCCCTTACAAGCAGCTAAAAATTTCCAGCACTTTTAGTAGATTTCTATCTGTCCTGAAGAATAGTTCCGGTTTGCAGAGGAGACCTCCTTAGGCTCTCTGAATGCCACTTGTCCAAAAAGACCTGGTGGGCAGCCTGCCTGGGAAAGAGAGCAAAAGCACGGAAGCGGAGGTGACCTGGTAATGTGTCAGCAAGGAGTGGCAGGCCTGAAAAAGACAGTACAGAGCCAAAATGGGATACAGGCACATAACCAAAGGCCACTTTGCTAAAAGAGTTCTGCCCTGCAGAGCTCTGTTTTTTAAATCCTGTGCAGCAGAAACCCTGAGGAAACACGACCTGACCTTCCCAGGGCTGATGCTTGGTGACTGACAAGTGCTGTTGACACAACTGTCAGGTTATTTCATCACAAAATTTGCCTCCTTAATTGCTAAATTTAGTTCTTAATTATTTCAGAGAATGGCTGACTTTAAAGATCTGCATGTTTGTCAAGATTATTTACAAAGGGAACAAAAACAAGCCTTAGCAGCGTGGATGTTTAGACTCTTCTCTGTTAAAAACACCTTTGGCTTTGTACATCTAAATCATCTTCTATCCTGGATAGCAGCATGCTGAACAAAAATTTTAAATCACATCCGATGAGGATATGTCCCTTATATCTGATAACTTACCACTTCCCTGGAGCCCACACTCCAGCTGTTGATGTCTGTCTACATAAGGACTCAAGCATGCTAACGGTATTTGAAAGGGAGACGAGATAAATGTCCAAGACACACCGATATAAAGCAGGGATCAAAGAGGTATCTGCATCCCCTCAAAGGCTGGATCAGAGAAAAGATTTAAGAGCCCTTCTCTCTTACTGGCATGGGCAGGGCAGAACTGCCCAGATTTGGGACCCAGAAACATTGCCACTCTTTATAACTAAAGGACCTCAGCCTAATTTTTTGCTGAGAACTCACGGGTTGTTTTAATGTCCCCACAAACTATTTGGCAGCAGCACAAAGGTTTCTTCAGACAGCTGCGGGATATTACTGAGCACTTCATGCTCCTAGCAATGCAGTAATTCCCTAACCACTATATAATTAAGGGCTTTGTTGAGGTCCAGTGACATATTTGTGCATTTGAAGTGCTGTACCTTGTTTCATAGGTCAGACTGACACGCACCAAGAAACAAGCCTAATTTCTAGACAAACTTTTATCTGCAAAGGTGGATTCTTTAATGGTGCTTCATAGCTGCTAGAGGTGTAGTCCATCCCCATCCACTTGCCCTCCCCTTGGAACTTAACCATTCTCTGCATTTGCTGTTAGTCACCATTAAAGCCCTGGCACTCAGCTGGAGAGCTGCCTTGGCTCTCTCGAGATCAGAGCAGCTAAACATTGAGCCTTTTGTTCTCACTGCCCAGTGAAAAGAGAACGAAATTCCTGAGTGGATGATTCTATCTTATTTGATCATCGTTTATAATTTCTTCCTTTGTTTCCTGTCATGGATTTCCCTGGGAAAGAAACAAAGAAGCTTTCCCTGCCTGGTGTGTGATTTCCCTGCCCTTCTGCTGACAAGCCAAATGGTTGGTGCTGACTGGTGATAATATTACACTCTATACAAGAGGCAAAGGGGAAATGATCTGTCAGCACTCAAATAATAAAACTTGCAACTGCCATATTTCACTGCTCATGACTTATTTGTATTTCTGTCTTTTCAGAGCCTTTTTCACCCAGGAAAATCCTAAAGAAATTTTAAAATAGGTTGAAGAATTAAAGGCTGATTCTACCAACTTTTTGTCACACAGGTGCTTCATGAAAATCTGCGCTAGAATCATGGGGATGACTCATACCAATATCTGCAGAGGCAAACATCATTCTTCTATTCTAAGTCGTAAGTACATTTACTGAGTGCACCATATGCATTTTCTGCAAGATGGGAGGTTACACCTGTAAAACAGGCATCAAAAGAGTTGATAAAAATTTTAAGCAACTTGAGTGACAAACGCAGGGCACCTTCAGATGCCTAACTTTTTGTTATAAGTGCCATTTCATGTTTCATGTCCCAGCAACATAAAGATATGAGAACTACTCAAGATGTTATCGATACTCTGCATTTTTCCAGTTCATCATTATCTGTTCCTTTCATGTACAGATATTTCAGAAGATTTAAGAAATTCTGTCTCAAGCTTTGACACATGTAGAAAGAAAGATAAAATATTGTCTAAAAGGATTTTAGATGAATTTTCCAAAAATCTCACACACAGAAAAAAAAAAGAAAAAAATATTTTGTAATCAGAGACTAGCATGTTAAATAAAACTCACAAGGCAGTATAATTAAGAAGCGATATTCTGGGCAAGTATGGGCATTCCAACCTGCTGGTATAGTAGAAACTATAGACTGACTTTTGTACAGTGACTAAAACCCCTTGAGGCTTAATGTAATTTAACCTGCTTTTCTTAAGGAAGTATGTTCAGTGTAGGTTTTGGCAACATTTTGTTTTTCACACATGATGAAATAACCAGCAAAACATCCTGCCCTTTCTCACACAGATGAAATAAACTGTATGATTTCTGATGATATGAGAGTTTTTCTCCTCAACAGAAGATTTTGAAAAAAAAATAATAAAAAAATAAAAAAACCAGAGCAAACCCCAATCTAATCTCCATTGAAAACATGATGTTTGGTAGTATATTCATTCTTATGGGAACTGAAATGAGATACCAACTTCTAAAAGATTTTTGGGTGGGATTTTGCATATCCATTGTATCTGCAGTTTTGGGTGTTTTTCATAACCATAAGTAGCCACACTGACTAGGATGACTTAAAAAATTTCAGTCCCTCACTACTCCATGTCTTTCTGGCCTATAAAGGAGGTTGGGTAAGAAAGGCACAGGGCTGGAACACATTTCGTTCCCAGAAAACATTTCTGATTCTCTCATGGATGCTTTGCAAGACATCTGTCAAGTCAGCGTCAACCTGCTGCAAAATCTAACTCTGGGTTTATGCACCACCTTTCCATCTATAAAATGAAAAGAGTGCCTTTTCAGAATAGAAAGTCTTCAGGGCAGGGAGGGTGACTTAGCAAGTACTTGTAAATTTCATGGCATTTTGGAAGCTTGGTTTCAGCACTGGCCTCCAGGCAAAACCTTAAAGGTAAGGCAAGAGATAATAATAAACTTTGCTGCAGCTTCCCTGTGAAGCATCTGGGTGCTATCAGTGATCGTTATCTGACTCTCTTGTCTGTTTGATGGCTACTGCATTGCTTGCAAAGTGCTAAGAGTTTCATATAGCCACCTGAAAAAAAGTAAAAAAATTCAGATAACTGATAGCAAAACAGGTGTCAAAGGCCTCTGATCAAGCCCAACACCTCTCCAGCGGAACAGTGCTACAGGATATGCAGTTGTTAATGGAATTTCTGAAGATCTGTCCAGAATAGGAGAGGCAAGAGCTCAATTTTTGCTTCCTAGTGAGTAGTGACACTTGGATAAGTGAGATCTGTTTCCGTGCAAAGGAAGATGCTAAGCACTTAATAGAACAATTTGCACGCTGGCCTTTTATTGTCTTGTCCTGTGTTTCCTGTCCTCTAGATGTGTAAGTAATACATAAGTTTTTCTGGGTCCTTGTACCATCAAAAAATCAGAGCTCCCTTTCAAACAAGTTGTTTGGAAGTGGTCAGGCAGAGTGAAACTGGAAGAACAATGACAGCAGGAACTACAGACTGAAAACACCTTTGTAACATAGCTGTACACAGAAAGAAGAGAAGACCTAGGGACTGTCATTCAAATAACTAGATCTGGAGAGGTCTGAAAGAAAAGGCCATAGATACAGCTAGTCCTGAATAACAACTGTTCTAAAATATATATTTCTGTCATACAGAAGAATTTAATTTTATTTTCTCTGTCTGTAATATTACTTCTAACTCCAGAAGGGGTGGATAGAGTGATTCTGGTGTAAGATGGTGTATATGAAACTTATTGGTGTTCTAGTTTAAAATAAGTGTGCTATATTATTTTAAATTACCTGTATATAAAGTCAGTCTGCAAATTCTCTGCCATCCACCTTCAAACCAGATACAGCATATCCTCTTAAGTACAAGGAATCAAGAACTGTTAAGTAGATAATGGTCTCAACATGAATGTGCTTGTAGCAGCAAAACCAGTTTCTACAGGGAGATGGACGTTCTGTGGGTGCTGCCATTGAATATTGTAATTTTGATGGGATTGCTAACATGGGAGTCTGCCCACCCGCTGGCAGCTTGCTGAAAACAGATGTCACATGATACTCAGATACTTAGTTGACTTTTTACTTCTATTTCAAGATACCTCCCCTAGTTCAAGTCTGAGCCAAAAGACAATAAAAATCAAGTTTTTTTCAGAATTAGGAACTTAGTATGCTTTATCTTCCACTTGGGAAGATGCTTTCTGTGTGACTTGTTCATGCAGCTCAGTGATCAGGCAATAGAAACATCAGGCACAAATTAATTCTTATTCTTTTTTTGGTGACAGTCTCACCTGCAAGCTGTGATGGTCGTGCCTTTTCAGGGGTTACTGAAAGAGCAAGCCTTGCTATGTGAGCTTCACTGATGACTGGGTATCGTATCCACACACATACTCGCATTACTGCACATTTCTGTTTCTTCCCTTAAGCTTTGGAAGTGCTAATGAGAAGCTGAAGTGCTGTGCCCTAGCCAAGAGTACATAAACCCCAAAGAGTTCAGGTTCTAAATAAGAAAGAAAAAGTAAAGAAAGTAGTGGGTGAAAGGAAGCATTGGTAGCCCAATTTGGTAGATGAGACTCAAACTAAAGAGACATTAAATGTCAATTTCAAGAGGTACATACACGCAGCAAGACCTTCAGAGGTAGCTAGACTAGTTAAATTCTTGAACTATTCAGTGAAAGAGAGCTACCTGCAGGTAGGGTCAAGTTCCAAAACACAGTTCCTCCACATCCATAACTGGAAGTCAGATCTGAGGCAGGTTAAAACCAGAACACATCTCTTGCACCTGTGACAAACAGAAGCTTAATATGGTAACTGGCTTTGCAGGTAGCTATGGGGTGCTGAGTCTGGCTTATGCTATAAAGCAAATACTCTGGCTGGCTAATTCTCTACAGCTCCATTAAGCCACATCTCTTGCAGGACACAACCATTCTCTTCCTGGAGAAGACCCAGAATCTCTCCTCCTTAAGCTTTAGCAAGCTACAGTTTTATTATTACAAAACACCTGGGCCCATGTGTATTACAGCACTGTTGCTATGGGCTAGCTAGTCAAATCAACATACCGTCCAAAAGGAGACCAGCAGAGGTCTATTTTCTGGCTACTTTGATGTGTGTTGAGTTCATGTAAGAATCATCCCAGGTTCAAGATGGAAAATCCTAAGTACTCTGGAATCCCTTGAAACTCTGAGCTTTCAACTAGCTGTGTTCCTTGTCCCATTAATTCTTGTATCTTCTTATCATTCCTCCTTGCCTCACCAGCAATCCTCCTTGCCTCACCAGCAATCCTAGAGATACGGGATATTAGCTCCAGCTCTGCAACTGTGGGTGAGCCAGACTGCCTTGACACCTTGCAAGAAGTCTGTGGGAGAGCCTGTCTGCATCTTCTCCACAGGTTCTTCTATCTCTGTACCACACCACCCATTAGTTCTGTTTCCCAGGGTGGCACCGACTCACTTGCTTTATATTTAGCTACAGCAAGTCTCATGATATTTCAAAATGTCCTCAGGTAAACTTACTAACTTCTCTGTCAAATCCATGAGTCAAGACAGACAGCTTCTACTGTCTCACACGCTAAAAAGAAGCTTAGTCCTTAATAGTTTTTTCTCATCAGAAAAGCCCGTGTATTAGATGAGACAACCACACCTACCTTAACACATCTGCTTGTTTGAGCTTTTCTCAACCAAACAGCCAATAAGCCTCCAATAACCAAAGGAAAGCACACACAGAGCTGCAATACTCTACACTGCAAAGAGAGGTGGATTATAAGCCTCTTCTTTAGCTAGATCTCAGGACACAGGACAGATATCCTAAAAGTCAGACTTAACTTCTCATTGCTAGGGTGCCTTCCACAAACAGTCAGAGCTGGAAGAAAAGCTACAATCCCAACAGGTTCCCAAGGTGTACCAGTAGAGAAGGCAGGATTTCTGCATAGGTTCCATTGTGTTACCAGTGCCTTCGCTCCCCACAACCTTGTAATCTCAGTTCTCTTCACAGAGATACAGGTAAAGATATCTTGGAAGTACTGGCTTCCATAACACATAACGGTGTGAATGTTGGCCAGGATCAAGGATCAGCATGCCCAAATAGACTAAGGAATGTGGGCATCTATGAGAGATCTGTGAAAAGGCAGCTGCATCTGGGGAAGAGCTAACACTGAGTAGGAAACAAAATAATGAAGAGCAGGTGTAAACCAGTAAGATATCACGTAGAAGTACAGGCTGGTAGACTTCTTCTCTCCTGGATATAGATCCCAGCTCATTTATCTTTATCCCTTCACCCATCCTTGCCTGTTTGCATGATCCTTTCACACAACCAAGAAAGAGGTGGGGATTCATGAAAGGCAGGGTACCTGGGACGCAGTTGACTGGAGAAATGCAGTGAAGTGTCTGTGGAGCAAGATAGAGGATAAGACCATTTCCTTCCTTGGTGGATCAACACCACTTGCTACCCATCTCTATGTATTCCTTAGGGAGCTGGCTGGTGTGCCTATATCCAAACTGAGCTCTGCAAAAGCCAGCAGGAGCAGCTTTCTGCAAACCACTGTCTTGTTCCATGTATACGTCACCAAGCTCTGCTTTCATCACAGCCCACTTTCTTTCCCAAAAGCTTTCAGTACCTCCAGTCCCAAGTGGAGACAATGATCTGCACTCTCCTCTGCTTGCACTCTGGGGATGTTTCCAGATTCACAAACATCTTCAGCCCTCACATAGAGCCTTTGAGGAGCCCTTCCTCAAAGTTCACACCGCCTATTTAATCGTTAACTCCTCTCACCTGGACGCAGGGCATGTCTGCATTAGTACGTGCTCATTATTTTATTATTTGCTTTCCTGTTTTGCTCATAACTTTCAAAATGGTTTCTGAAAGATTTGGCATCTCCGTTCCCTGCTTACCTTAATGGGGACTTTGACTTGTGATGCTTAAAGAGGCAAAAATCCCCTTCTGAGAATCAGGCATGTTTTCACAATCATTCTGCCTGTCTAGCAAACAGGGGTGTTGGGAAACATCTCAATTACAGTGTGCGCAAGTGCTCTGTAAGAGCAAACGACTCCTCAGCTTTCTCTAATGTGTTAATAGGTCTACTATAACTGTAAAAGGGAAAAAACTCAACAGGAAAGCCAGACATGACCAGTTCCTTCCTTAGTCAGTCTCACTGACTTCAGCCCTGCCACTCTGAGCCACCAACGGCAACAGAGAAGGGAACAGAGGGGAAGTAAAGCTGGGGCAATAAGCTGCACAACACACACAGAGCTTACATGTTGCAGAATGAGACATAGGCCCAGGCAAGTCAGAGCATCACTCAGGCCTGTGAACAGCAACTGGGTGTTGCCAAAGCCCAAAAGCAGCCGCAGGCAGGTCTGTAGTGGTCACAGCACCACGCTGCATGGTATGGAGTGAGAAGGTCCCAGATTAATGCCTAGGTCATGAGACTTACCAAGACAGCCTATGCAGGCTGATTAGGGCACGATTCTGTTTCCCTCCTTGTACTTGCTGCTTTTCGATGCCTCATTATGTCAATAACACAGTGTAACAGCAAATCTTTCCAAACTCACTTTTCAACTCATTTTTTTTGAAGTAGGAAAAAAGGGTGTCCCATCTGTAACTTCTTATGCCTCATTCTCTTTCTAGCAAAAATTAGAATGAGTCTAGAAAGCCACAGATTATCTACAAAATTCAGTCCATCAAATATCTATTGTTTTTCCTACCAACAGACAATGTATAATTTCTGTAATTTTGTGCTGGTTTTAGCCATCTGCCAGAAAAGAGCCCTGCGATGAAGAATGGGCTTCTGGGTTGCAATTCTCAAATGCATCTGAGACATGCAGGCACTTCTTTTTGTTTCAAACTCCAGGGGAGTTCAATGCAGAGCGTGCACTTGTGAGAGCAGCTACTGAGAAGTGCCACCCCTCCTGCCAGAGTCTGCACCTGTAACATGGGAAATATATACCTTTCCTAATGGCAAGGGAGTTGGGATTGAATTAAGACCTACTTAAATGAAGGCTCCACTGGACACTTTTAGTCAAAGCTGATGTCTAAGAGCTAACAGCATATTAAGATATTTCAGGAAAGGGGAGGCAGCTCTACTGGTGTTTGCATTCCCTTGCAAACTCCTAAAAAGCATACAATTACATTATTTTTTCCCAAGAAATGTACTGCATTTTTTTTCTGACACTTGCACACACAAAGTTGTGTGTCTGAATTGATTAGCTGTCTATTAAAGGATTTCTAAATCATAATTTATAGTTTATACTATTACAGGGGTCTTCAAAGCCATATTTTCAATAGGCCATAGTCTCACAGTTATGGGACAACTGGTGTGTATTCACGAGTCACTTGGTACAGCCAAGTGGCCAAGTGCCCTCTAGCTTGCTAGCATCGTCCATCAGGAATCTGGAATTAAAATTGAAAGAGTCCCTCATTTCAATTTTGTTTCCTTGTCTAAAGGGCACAAAAATATGAACAGAACTTCAGTGGTATTGGAATTGTTTCTTAACCACCTGGTGATGACCACCAGTAGTCCTGCTGATAACCCAGAATCAGTTTCTCTGTGTTCGGAAGGACCTGAGCTTTACTGAATCAAAACAGAGTCCCAAAGACTGAGACTTTTGATCTTACCTTAACATAGTCATATGTACAGTGCACCTGCAAAGGAAATAAATTTCATTCAGATTTGCAAACCCAGGAGTAAGCACTCTGCATAGTTATTTGGTTAGCTAATCCAGCCAAAGGAAAACTTTGCCTGAAGGAACATGTCAGCAGTTTGCTGAACAAAGGGTGCTTGTGTTCCAGATGAATTTCCAGCCTTTCTCTGGTTAAATCCCTGACAAATGCTCCATAGGCCAACTTCAGTTTGTAAAACAGGTTCTGACTATGATGGTTCATCATTAATCCAGTTATTAGATCAATTCCCAGCTCTATGTCAGAGCTGAGAACATTCAGTATGTAATTGGACTTTCCTTTTCCGCAAGTCTGGTGTTTATTCGACCAGAAAGGTCACTTTCATGAGCATGAGGAAAAAAACTTGCATCTTGTATAACTCAGGGTTATATAATAATTTTGTGGCTGAAATCATAATGGTGATTTGCTATTTTTGTTGCCACAAGACAGATGCCAACCCAGCTGCTCTGTTCTCCCTCTGGGAGCAGCCTCCCCTCCCCCAGTGCCACCATAAGGAGACGAGACATACAGAATAGCTGAATATTGTAGGAAAACAACCTGCTGTGAGCCAGATACTTTGGTCCCCCAAGCCTGCGTAGCGCTATGTGAATGAGAGGTATCTAGATACTGCCTTTGTATGAGCAGTGCAAAGTTGAAGAAGCAGCTCTGACCTCTCCTGCACTGGAATCATTCCTTTCTGTATATAAAAAGAAACAGGGAATGAGTCAGAAATGGGGAGAGAGAATATGGGAAAAGGAGAGTCATGTTTCAGACCAGGAAAAGGATGGGGATGGAACACAGCTCCACAGACCTGAGCAGTTATTGCAGCTGTCCCTGTCACGCTGCTACACAGCAGCACAACTTGAAATGGTTTCCTGCAGCATACAGCTAAAAGCCAGAGAGGCACCCTGAAAGCATGTGAGTGAACAGTAGAATTACGCCCCAAAGTTGTTGTGAAAAGGAGCAATTCCTTAATCACTGCTTGTCGGTTATCCCAGTCTGCCTCGCCCTTCCTTGCTTAATGTGGCCTCAGGATTCTGGCAAGGAAATTAGAAAAAAATAATAATCACATCTTCCCGTACTAACTATGAGTATTGCAGCATACCAAAAGCCCAGGTATAACCTTTTGCACTTTATTCTGTATATAAGAAAATTTATTTGTAAATGACAAAATCTGTTTTTACTCACTGCTTGGGAACTTGGAAATGAAATCTTTGTCTAAGTGGTTTTATTCTGTCATACGTTCACACTGGCTTATTATTGCAGAAGAGCAGGCAAGTGCTGAGCTGAGAACATTGGTTTGCCATTGTCTGAATGGTCACAAAGTGCTGAGTTTTGCACAAAATAACTTTTTACTTCAAAGTTTCTCAGAAGATCCAAGTTGTTTGCACAGGTTTGCTATTCTAGGGTTGCTTACAAGTGCGGAACTGTAGAAGATGTGCTTGTTATTACATGAAAGATCCTAAATGTTAGCAGGTTGTTTGGGTTTTTGTGGGTTTTTTGGGGGGGTTGTGTTTTTTGTGGGGTTTTTTTGTTTGGTGGGTTTTTTTTTTTTTTTGCATGGTACCAAGTATCAATTGTACTGGCAAAACCCAACAAGTAACCAAGCCCCCTAAAGCCCTCACTAAAGCTAATGCCTTAATTAATTCTCTAATTTCCCCACTTTCTTGTGGCAAACATAAGAACTGTAAAACAAAGTTATGACATTTCCATTTAAACTGCTGGACAAGATAAAAGAATGGAATTAGAACAATTACATGTTAAGTCTTTAATGAACAATTTCTTAACCTATTTACAACTAACTACATAAAAATCTTAGAAGTATTCTTCTGATGAAGAAAATACCTCTCAGTCATCTCTCAACTGCAGGTAAATTCTGCTCTCACTTGCACTGCATAAACAAAGTAGCTCCACTTAATTAAACTCCTGTGGTATCCTGAGAAACCATAATTTGCTGCTCAATTAAAAGAGCTGAACATTATAGATCAGATGCAAATGACTGCCTTATTACTTTACAGAAAGGCTTTCATCCTAAAAAAATAGAAGATCCAGCACCCTTCATGCACCGTTACGCACATCAGCAAGCACCAACTTCTTCTTCCTCATTTTTAACATCCTCCAAATAAAATGAGAAATAGGAATATACAGGCAAGAAGCTACATTTTGGATCTTATGAGCATAGAAGATACTAATAGAGGCAACAATTTTTACAGGAACTGTGTGCTCTGCCCTAAGGCATTTCAATGCAATTTGGGCATTTAAATCCCCAAGATGCATATCAAAATATCACCTTTAGATAAGAAAAAAACAGCCTAAGAATCATTTACCTCAAGGAGAATTACATTAAGCAGTAAAGTTAGAACTGTCATAAAAGCAGCAGAGCATTCCTGTGGCAAAGTTCTTGGAATTCCTTTATAAAATTTCAAAATATTTTATTAAAGCGGATTTGAAATTATTGCTTCGTAATGGACAGGTATATGCCTGTGAAGAAGCCCTGCCTTATACATGGACACATAAGTTTAGAATTATGGATGCTGAGCTAGTCCCTTCTGAGATACGCAAAGATGGTGCAAAAACTGTCACAGAATCTAGAATTTTATTCTTTCCTTTAGAAGTATTTAGTAATTTTTTATTACCCAGAACTATAAAACCTGAGGCTTTTCCAGCTAAGATGATATTGTATTAATGTTGTCAACAAGAAATTGCTGCCTCTATGCTGTTTTCAATTACTGTACAGTTGGAATTAACTATTATGACATCTGGTTGCTCTAATTTGTGTGATTCACTGAGTTCACTGTCTAGCAATTTGGTGGTCAAGCTCTGAGCAGCTAGTGTGTGAATGGGCACCACACTGTAACATTCACCCTTTGACTGGTTTTGCAGCTAAGCTCCTTCTTTTCCACTGCCTCTTCTTTTCTGTGAGCCTCTTCCTTCTACTGGGCAGCCTCATCTCGTTTCATGGTCAATGCACACATTTTCACTATACGTTTCCACATTGCTTTCTTTCATTGCATGTTTTCATGGAGTGATGTCTGGAATACTGTGGTCTTTCCGCAGTATTTGTGAAACGCTGTTCATCCAGTTCCTAGTGGGATGTGAGCTTGGATATGGGTAAACAGAATGTAACCAACCCTTCATATCAACTTCCTAGTTTACATCAAACTTCTACTGACTCTAAACATACGTCTGCAACTGACAAAATGTTTGCCCATTGTTTTAGAAATATTTACAAGAGGAAGTGATAGGAAAGGGGGAAAGTGACCTATAGGTAAGTGTCTTTTTGGATAGGTCTGCCATTTAAACAGATGGCCTAGGACGCTCCCTCCCTCACTGTGCTGTGACACTAAGAAAAGCCCTGTAGATGAATAGCTGATGGAACTGCAACTGTACAACCTGCCTGACAGCCCCAACTGGCTGTGTCCATAACTGTCCATACCTTGGAAAACGTAAGGATAACACTGGTTATGGTGGCTGGTGATACAGCACCACACAGTGTGCTCAGGACTGCAAAGATTCTGTCGCTGCTGGTGGCAGTCTCTCCTTTTAAGTTCATATGGCATTTCCGTTAACATCAGCCTGTGGAGCGACTTCTGAGGACAGGCTGTGTGTCCCTACCAGTACCCGCCATCCAGGGCCACGTCCCTCATTTTGATGCAGTGAAGCTGACAGTCAGAGTGTACCCTCTCCCTGGGGCAGAGGAAAATTTGCCCCCGTTTTTACAATCCCATGCACTACAACTAGGTCAGTGAATCACACGGGTGACTCACTGCGGTGTCTGTTGATTATAAGCTGGTGAGTGCTTGTTCTTCAAAAACATTGCTGCAGAGGCCAGGACTTCGGGAAACATGTTTATAGGAATTTTGGTGGTTTTGAATAAGAAATGGGATTTACAAAAAATTAACTGAAATCCATAGAAAAGCAGATTCATTCATGTCAACTCATTCTCTGGCTCAATTGATCAATGCCCAAGAGAGGAAGACAGGTCACCAGTTCAAGTTTGCAGTCTTCAGCTGGCAAAAGTTTGCATCATTACTTTATCATGACATGGTATTACCCTGCTGTAATATAATGTATCATACGCTGCATCAATCAGGATCCTGACATGACCACAGGGAGCAAAATTCTCACTTCAAATGCTTTAAAAAAAAGATTTTGCTTAAATTAATGACATTTTCAAAATACAGTATTTTGTGGGTACTAAGATTTCCTGTCTGAATCCATACTTCAATCCTTTTTCCAATAACCAGGAAGGTAAAAAAAATATAACTGAGATTCTCCACTGCTCCGATACACCAAGGAACCTTGAAGTAATAGAGCAACCGCAGAAAGTCTTGCCATGAATTGTGAAATTTGGCAATGCTGACAAACTGGGGGGTGGTTTGTTGCTCCCTCATAGTTAGCTCATAGGAGCATCCAGCCAGGCAAGGACACTGAGTTACTACACAGACTCCTTTGGGCCCACTTTGTGACATGGTGTCTATGTAACAACTCAAATGTTTCCATGGTTTTATTAAACACGACCAGACTTTGAGCAAGCATGAACTCACAATTCTTGGGGATTTTTTGCTTTCTTTATTGTAATTTTCAAAGTTTCTGAATGTCTGTGCTGCTGGGGTGGGGGTGCAACATTGCCCGGCAGCTAATTTTCAGAATTCTTCAAATTCTGTGTATTCAGTCTTAGGAGAAAGGAGTGGCTTGCATGACTTGATTGTGACTGATTAAACTGATTAATTTACTCCTTTCCCAGGAGTATAGCGCCTTGTAAGTGGGTTTGGGAGCAGAACTTCTGACTTTCCTATGCAAGGAAGAACTGTGACATGTTCAGAAGGCAAAGAACAAAAAAAGGCAATCATCTAAGCAACGCAGTGAATTAGAAACCAAATTGTGCAGAATAGTCCTGATCCGCCAGCTGCAGTCCTGACTGCTGTCCTCAAACTCTGCCTGTCAAATCCTTGGGCTTTCAGACTTGTGACAGACACATCACTTCCCCTGCAGACCACTTCCACTTACTAACAACAGGAAATTGTCTCTAAGAGACACGTGCTTTGCTTTGAGAGCCAGCTTGGGCAGCCTGTAGGAAGGAACACTTCCTCTTGGAGCTCTTCAACCTAGTGCTCTGCCATGCTGGTTCTGCTGTTTTGACCACTGTGTCTCCTTCCCACTGCAAATGACCATGACTAAGATAGGTTCATCATTGTAATATTCATTTGTGGAAAGAAAAAAAATAGCCCACCAAACCATTAAAATGCAACATATATATATCAACACTCCTTTGGATGTACACTGAGCTTGCTTGCGTTAGCCAGTAACAGGTTCTTTATTGGTGCGTCCTCTATTACACTGTTACTGAGGGGCTACTGCATAACTAACACATCCGTGCACCAGGTCTGTTGCAATGTCTGCAGAACGCGGATTCTTCTCAGCAACACACTGATGTCAGAACTGCCAATGACCAACAGTGCCTGGATGATGGTTTGGATGACAAAAGTTAGGTCGAGCAAATTTGGCACACTCTCTTGGTAAATGTAACAGATTTGTACATGGGAGGAGACCTGGTCCCGTAAAGGGCACGCTCCCTAAGCCTTAGCCCAAAGCTCTTTACTAACAGTGAAATAATAAAACAATTACTTAGAAGCACCACCTACAATGCCACTCACGGCCTATTGTTACATCTGACAGCTGCATTTCTATTACAATAGATTGTTTTTACTGGCTGGGTTCTCTTGGCCAAGGTCTGATTCAACCCAAACGGAAAGGAAGAATTCTAAAAACTCTGCAATGCTGCCAGCTCTTTCTGTAGAAAAATGTTCTCAGGGGATGGGGAGGGGGTTCAAATGTGTAGTGATTTGACGAACTCTTGACAGTGAAGTCACAGTGAAGAAGTGACAGCCTGTGACTAAGGAGATCAATCACACAATGGTAATAACAAGAAATAGAGAATCTCTACTGTGAAAAGATGGTGAGGCAATATTTTGAAATGCCATTGATGATCCAATGCCTATTCTCAAAAGAAAGGATGGCTGGAAAGCAACAAGTGGGTTTTTGAATGGGAGCTATGAACAAAAAACTTGAATATGGACATGAACATAAGACTTAAAAAAATCTCATCTATCCTCCATTGAGGTGTTTCTATCTCACCTCCTGGTTTTGCTTAGCTGTCATGACTGCAAGAGCAAATATGGCAGAAGGCAACAAAAATTTCCCCAAATACAAATCCTCTGCACTACATATGTTGCTCACTGCATTGTAGCCACTCTAATAAATTACTTTTACCCTGAACATCTGGCTGCCCTAATGTCAGTGACAGTGCTGGCACTTCTCCATCTGTTGCAGCATTAGCAGTCCAACTCCATGGTATTCATGTTCACGAGTTTTGACAACTTTATCCTGTAGATTTGCATGGCTGAGTAGGCAAGCTGCTAAAAATAATCAAATTGTTTCTACTCTACCACAGTCAATGAACAAGAATTTGAGGAGAAATTCCTAAAACCGCCAGGGTTACACAGTATCATGATGAAGTATAAACACTGCAGACTTCTTTTTCCAGTTAAAATACTTTAAATGCATAAAACATGGTTCAGAAATGCATTTGATCAGATTTTTCATTTCCAACACACATGACTTATAGGGAGGTCTGAAAAGGCGTGATTTCTTGAACCAAGACAATAGGCATTTTAATTACACGGTGCATTCATACCATACTGACTTGATTATAAGGCAATCTCAAATTTCAGATGATGTTTAATTTTGGAAGATCACAGATGAAAAATGAAGAAGAAATTACTAACATTTACTTTGTTTTGCTGCTATACAGTCCTCCTGCCCTTGCAGTCCCTGTACTATGTACACAGGGGATCTTCCCCTGTCCTGTGCGTAGCCCCACACAACTGCTTCCCCTCCTGATCCCGCTGGGCTCCACACAGCTGGTTAATCCAACCCTCTGTACCACGCTGCAGCTCCCCAGAGCTCTAGACTGAGACGATGCTAACAGAGAAGAGGGAATGCAAAAGGGTCACCCTGATTATATAATTATGACTGAAGAAGGTCAGGCTACTTATATCCCTCACTATCTTCTCCAACAGGGATTAGAAAATCTACATCTTCACAGGAATGGGAACAGGCTAAGCAAACAGGATAGTTTCTCCCTAATACTTTCTCAGCCTCCATATATTTTCAGTTTCATCCTGTGTGGCTGCTAGGTTTTCACCAGTACCTCCCAAGCCACGTAATTATGAACCACACAACAAGGGGCTTCAGCTAACACACTGTGCTACTGGAGTAGCATCAGCTCTTAAGTACATCTCATTTGAGTTAATTGCAGAAATCCATTCTGCTCCCAGGTAAGCATAAATCCCGCTAACAAGAGCCAACACAGCTTTGTCAAGAACAAATCATGTCAAACCATGTTTCCTTCTGGGCACAGGAAGCCTACTGATCTCTGCAAGGAAAGGTAATAGATCTATTTTCAGCACAATCCTATATGATATTCTCATAGGGAAAGTAGTGAAATACAGCCTAGATGGACACTGCTATGGGGTAGTCCTACTATATGGAAAAACTTACATGCAGTAGTTGTCTGTGTTTTGCTGGCAAATGGAAAAGCCATTTAAGTCAGTTCCCTGGTACTAGCCAGTTTTTTTAGTAACAATTTGGATGATGCTTTGGAGATAACAGTTATAACATCTGTCACAGTGCAACACTGGGGGGAATTGCAAGCACTCTGCAGAGCAGGACCAATGTTCAAAAATATTTTGATTAGGATAAGAGAAAGTTCAAATGCAGTAAGATGAAATTCAAGAAATAAGAGCACAAACTACCACCCTTGAAAAGAAAGCATGAAAGCACACAAATTAAAAATGAAGAATAATTGCATACTAGCAAAAAGCAGTGAAGCATTTGGGAAAAATGTCACACACCGATAGGGATCAATAATGCAATGGCTACAAAAGATGTAAATCTCAGTTGGTTCTAAATTATCAGTTTTGTTGTGGATTAGAGAAAGGAGGTGAAAATCCAATGCTTCTCAGTGCTGGGGAAGAGGAGACAAACAAAATAAAGATGTAGGCAAAATGAACAAAGTCCAGAGAAGGGGAACATGAATGATAAATCAACTAGAAAATAGGAAAGGTTGAAAAAATTGGGGTGATAATCTGGAAAAGAGACAGCTATGAAGGACCACGAGGGAACACAAAAATAAAAGGCTTCTAATATGTGAAATGATGTTATAAAAAGAATAGTAATGAACTCTTCTCCGTCTTTAGCAGTAGGGAAACAAAAAGTAAGTATAATATGCAGAAGATGAGAATTAGTACAAACACTGCAATACTATGGAAAAAGCTCTTAAAGAAGTTAGCTGGGGAGGTTTTAAGTCCCATTCACCAGAGTTTTGAACAAAAAGTGTCTCAGCAATTTATAACTGTTTATATCTTTTTATAATTAATACTACCTCAGTGAGAAGGTTACATGACCTCGCAAGTTCCCTTTCATTTTCACAATTCTGAGATCATTTTAGTCACATAGGAAAATACAAGCACAGAAGTGTGGTGACTACCCTAAACTGAGACAGACTAGAAAGAGCCAAGAGAGAACACAGATCATGAGATTTTGGATTCTCTGCTGTAAGCAATACCTCTTCTCCCTACCATGTACACAGCAGTAAGCACTGAGCAACTTGATATGCATTCCCGAAACTCTCAGGGAAATTCCCAGCTTACTCCCCCTGTTTATACACTATACATTGAGTGGTAAGACTGGTAACTTATTGTTACTGAACATCAGATAACTGTGGAACAGTTATGGCAGTAATTCTAAACAGTCTCACATTTTTATAGGGATTATGGATAGAGAATGCGAGGCTGCCTTTGTCTGCCAAGGACACCTATTCCTTTGTGGTACTTGTAGATGTGTGAAAGAATATGTGACTCCTCTGTGTCAACATTTATAACTCAGTCTGCCCACCGTGAAGAGAAGAGCCATCGCAGCAATGACAACCCAGAGCCGTACCTGAATTCCACTTTGGGCATGGAGGCAGCTGTTTGCATTCCTTTTCTCAGTCATCGGTAGCACAGCCTCTGCAGGCTGGCCTGCACGATAGACAAGTAGCAGATTTCTTATCCTGGCACACAAAATGTTCTCCAGAGCAAACCAGGCAAACCTGTTTTTTGGGTTTTTTTTAATTGCCATCGAGTTGATATGGGTTGGGGTTTCACGGGGTGGGGTTTTAGAAACTAGTTTGTCCTTGACCCTGTCCGATATTTTCAAAACAGCAAGACAGGTGGAATAGAAATTATCCCTATTTAACATGCAGGGCTCAAATACTAGTGAAGATCAGTTTAGAACTTCAGGCAATTTTGGCAAACTAGAAAAACAACAACAACAAAAAAATGCCAACCTCTTTTGGCAAATACAAGAAAATGAGCTTCAATGAGAAGATGGCACAGGCTGGGATACTACTGCCCTGCAGCAGTTCTGTGGGAATAGATCTCAAGGTTATAATCATTCACAGGCTAAAGATGAGTCAATAACATCATACTGCTGTGAAAAATGCAGGCATTGTACTCACGTGTCTACATTGGAGTACGGCCTGTACAACATGTGAAATAATCCTGCTTCTCTACTCACTTAGGTGAGTAGAGAAAGCCCCAACTTTCTCTTACAGTTTCGTAAAGCCCCAGCTGAAACACGGGGTGTAGTTCTAGGTGCCCAAGTAGAACATGGGCCGGTAAGAGACAGAAGGAGACTAACTAATGTATTTAGAAGTTCAGAAAACACTGCCTGTGAGCAGAGATCAGATACACTGCATCGATCATGGAAAAAGGCAGGAGAAAGGATGTAATAGCAGTCTTAAAGTACATGAGGAGTGTAAAAATAAAATGTTTAAATGCCTGAGGTAGACAGGTCAAGAACTAATGGATTTCAGTAGCAGTGACTGTAATCCAAGTTTTCATTAGAATAAACTCATGAGGAGCATACACTGTCTCTATTACCATAGCTTTTTTTAAAGCAGGTAAAACAATGCCATAGACAGTGTCACCCTGCTTTTGGACAGAGGGATGAACCCAAGGTTCCTTCGAATATGATTTGGTTTATAATTTAATGAAAGAAAGAGTAACACATGACATTGTATTGCAGATGGCTCGTTCCTGAGTTTAAGACTATGAAAGAAAACAAATCTAAAAAAGTGATGTACAACCCTCTGCCTCTCAGACAACTTCCTTCTCACAAGACCATGAGGATGTGAATGTTATCAATTCCTGTTATGATATGCAGAAATATAAAAATACTAACATGGGAAAATAGAACCTCAAGCAAATCATCCTCTTCCTCTTAAATCTTTGACACAAGTTCCTTCTGTCCAATACCACAAAACATAATTTCTCTGGTTTATGCTTGTTACAGAAACAGAGAAGTGTTCGACGCACTAACTGCAAATCTTTCTAACAAAGATTATGCCTTCCAGAAATTAGTTCCTTGGCTAACATTACAATGCATTACGCAGCCCAAAGCCTCTGTGAGACACACTGTCTTCAGATACCTAGGAAACAGTTAATCATTTAAATTTGCTGTGACTGCAGGTTTATCTAATTTCCCTATGCCTCAGTCCCTATTTCCTGGGAATATTGCAAGGTTAAAACCATGACTGTCAAAGAAAAGTCACTACACAGATACATTACAATATACTTAAACCAGTCTTTTCCTTGCCAATACATCAAAATATAGGGAATAGGCTAGGTAGTACAGCGGCTGGAATGCATTTCAGCTGCTCCTATTACACACAGCTTTTTAAATTAACAATACTTTAGCAGCATTTTATTTTGGTTTTATTTGGAAGATGCCTCCAGTAGTCATAAAATCTCAAAAGGATCTGAAAACCAGGAAAAGCAGCACTCCTCACTTTTCTTTTCTTTCCTCATTTAGAAAAAATGGCTGCTATAGTTGCTGAAAGAACTTCAATGACTTGCATAAGGTAAGAGATATTTAGAGTCAATAAACACATTTTCCACATGAGAACATCTGAAATGAAAGATGCATTTTCACAGCTGGAAGTATTACTATAATGAAGATGCTTATGGGAGCATTTCATGCAGACTGAGGATTCAAAATAAAAAAAAAACGTATATATAAATCTCACCCAGATTCAGGGTTCAGGATACTGGGATCAAGGGATTGAACCTCATTTACTGATTATAATCCTGCAAAGAGCAGGCTGCAGAAGAAACGGAAACAGAGACATTCCCACCATCTGCTAAGCACCCAGCTTTACACAGTGCAAGCACTACAATGTGTAGAAGAACTTGGGTTCTGACAGAGAACATGGACTGAAATGCTGCAGCCAGGAAGCTCTTGGGTGGTTGGCTGAACAAGAGAGACCACCAGCGTAGACAGAGCTTCTATTGCCTGGAAAAATCTGTCTGAAAAGATGTTATCCTCCCTTCAATTTGATAAAGATAGTTGTAAGACACAAAATACTGGTGTACTAATATGACAAGTTTTGCACGCCTTTCTGCACCTGAAATAACCGCTCTGAATGAACTTTCCTATTTGCCTCTTCAGATCAATCAAAGTTTGTGAATAAACAAGAAATTTCAAACATATGCTATGTTGTTAAATGTAAGGATATTAATAGAGAAATTGCTGAACAGGAATGGTTTTCTAAACAAGGCCTCCAAAGTAATAAAACACAGAAAACCAGAGATGGTTACAGAGGAAAGACCCAGCAACCTCAGTCCTGAAAACAGCGCCAAGAACAACGAACCTCCCATTGACTCATGGAGAGCTGTTTAAATTCCCGAGTAAATTACAGCACATCTGCATTATATCCTGCACAAAAGCCAGATTTGGAGATTTTATCTTCTTCTTTTATGAAACTCCTTAAAATGACTCTGGGTAATCTCAGGCAAAAACTGAACAGAGTTTAGGAAAATACAGGACTGTATTGGATAAACTGGTTGAAATAAGCTGAAGGCAGGTACCTTGTAAGCATGCCAGCTTCAGCCCAGTAGGCCATTTGTGCCTCTTGAGATTCACTTTAACTCAAGTTCATTTGACAAAGGCAAGGAAAAGTTGCTTCACTCATACAGAAATTCAAATAGTAACATTCTGATTTGTCTCAGACTTTTAAGAGCATATCTTAACTTTTGAGAGTGTACTCCCAAATATCCCTTCCAATGCAAAAGTCTTTCTGAACAGAGTCTTAGCCTGAAACATGTCTTTTTTCAGTATATTACCAGTATGCGAGAACAAAGGACATTACAAGGTGGTTTATAATAATAACTTTAACAATGACTACCATGAAAATCCCATGATTTTGCATACAGCAGGAAGCCCAGTAAAAGAGGGACTGCAGTTTAAATAGGTTTGGTTGTAGTGTTTACACTGAAGGTTTTTTTGATTTGCAAATATTTCATGAGTCAGTTCTGATTTCTTCGGATGTAGTCATTGGGTCATATGAACATACCATAACATTTTCACAAATATCTGAAAATTATTTGAATGAAATCTCACAAACAATTGTGCTTCTATGTGCTTCTATGTGTATTTGCAATGTTGATTCAACAAACTCCACTTTTGCTCTTCAACACATTTTTCTCTAGCATTCATATTGTTATAAATTTACATTAAGCAATGCCAGAATTGCACTCAAGATACTTAAAACTATCACAGTATACTTAGCACAGAAAAGAGAAAGACTTGTATAATCAATACTGGGCTGTTAAAAATAGTAATGAAAATAACTTGACAGCCTTCTCTCATAATTTATGGGAGAATTATTTTCTTCCCTAGGTTAGACTAAGTCTCTGAACATGTCCCTAAAATATGCAGCTTTGCCATGAATTGCATAAAAAAATAACAGAAAAACCAACAGCTGAAGCCAAATCTGAGAGGAAGACTACTTCCACGACAGAACAAACCAGTATAATCATGATTTAGTTCCACATCAATATCTGTAACCATGTTAGTATGGGGGAAAAAAGGTGGGAGGTCCATCAAGCCATTCATTTTTTCCATTCCAAATATTTTTTGGTTCTTACCAAATGACTATTTAACTTCTTTATGATACTAAAATCAAAATTTTAGCACGTTAAACTACATCATCTGGTTCATATTAATTCCTCATTCTACTGACACATTCAAAGAATTCTTAAATAAGAGAAGCAAGATTTACCCTTGCAAAACTTGTGTTCTTTCATCCTCTGAGAATACCATCTTCCAGTGTTCCCTCTGTTTTAGCTACAGTTTCAAATAATTGTTGGGAATAAAGGTAAAGTTTTATGGTATACAATACCCTGAGTTAACGCTGGAACATTTTTCAACACAAGAGCAATACTTACTAGTTCTGATCCTCTTCAGCAGCAGCAATTTTAATTCAGAAGCAGCATTGTTTTTAACATTCCTGTACTTCATATTACAGTTTATTCAGAAGTTTCAGATACTGCTCACCTCCTAGCAGTGCTACTTCTTTCCGAACTACCAGTTTGATCAGGGACCCCTCTTTTTGATAACTCAATTTTCATATGTATTACAGAAGAAAGCAAGTCCAAGACAGGTGTCTCTCCAAAATTAGTAGAGAAGATAGACACAGAAAGTTGGTTTGCAATCAGAGCAATTGTCTGAATTCCCTAACTGTATTTCCTATAACCTTGTGATTCACTAGGGTAACCAAGTCGGTCATGGGCTTGCCTTTTCCAATAAACTTAAGGTGGCACATGATTATTTTGTTTGATTTTACAACATTAATCGTTTTCTCAATTATTTGTAATGGTATCTTCCTTCTTAATGCCTGAACTTCTTAAAGTTCAAAGACTTCTGTGTGGCTTTAGTGGATTTTCAAACCTCACCATGTAGCCAAAATAATTCTTTGGAATGCAATAGGGCAAATGTTTTCTGAAACTTCTGTATTTCACTCTAATTCCTTTTAAAAGAATTTAAATTAACTGAAATCGAGCATCATGGATACAGAATCAAATACCACCCTGTCATTCCAATGCAATGCCTCTTTGAAACAGCACAGGTGTCAAATTAATCAGGTTTCAATGCCATAAAAGTGGGGTACTAAAAAAAGGAAGGTTAGATGGGAAAAACCTGAAAAAAAATCACGAAGTTCATAAAGGAGTGTGGATATATCAGTCAAAATCTGAAGGTGTAAATTCAAAGGTAAGACAAAAATGCAATTTGGCTGGTCATTAATAGTTATTACCAAAGTGCAAATAACAGAAGAAGAGAGACTACAATGTACGGTATGCAGTATCTCTGCAGAGGAAATGAATAAAGATGACCCTACAAGGCTGACAGTCATATTCAGTCTTAAAAGTCACTTAAGTCACATCCTACTTTGTTTGGAAATGCAGCCCACAGTCATGTAAAGCAAGACAGGCTTAGCGTCAAGTCATGATTGTGTAAACTCATTTACAATAGCATAAGTAGAGGAAGCAGCACGAAAAACATGTTGAAAATGTGGCTGATGTTAGGCAGTCCTCTCGCTCATGCTATTGCAATCATTTCTCTACTGTGGCCATCAGTAAACTTGCATGGGGACACATATGTCTAAACATTATTCCTTGCCATCAAAAATACAGAATATGCAAACAAAGCTTAGTTCTATGTTGGATCTGAGGCATGAGTCATATGGGTAATGAGACAACCAATAGGGTTGCAAGCATCTGGAATACAATCTTCTGTGGATTCAAGTTCAGATAAGGTGACGACTGAGAAGAGGCAATATGGTATGTCTTTCTAAGGAGATACACTAACATGCTTCAGAAGAGGCCTTGACGTTTGAAACGTCAAGAAGTAGTATGAAGGGGAACTTTATTCTTCAGATCCTGAGTTTGGTACAACCAAATCAATTAATATTTCACTCATGTAAAACTTGGATTTTGAATTATTTGATAATTGGATGGAAAACGGTCAGCCGGTCCTTGCTCCAGCACCAGTACTATCAAAAGAGACACATCTCTATACACCTTGATGGTTTTTATCATCACTCTGCCCACAAACATGGGGAAGGTTGCTTACTAAGCTGTACTCGCACAATTATTATATCCAATTTTCCTAATCAGATCTGGCATGTCATGAAGTCTATTGGTAAAATAGTCGCACTGTAAGATCTAATTTACATATCTCTTGACATCAGTTGAAACACTGGTACTAAAAGATACTGCACAGCAGACCTTCACTGTACTTTTAAACATCTATGAAACATCAAAAGAAACTCATGCAAAGACATAATCTAAATACTTTTCTTCTTCTTTCCCCAATTCATATTACTGAACTCCAGAACTTAATTCTGCATCTTTTGTTTATAATAAATTCAAATGTAGGTTTTAATATACGCATTTGAGAACAAAAATCCACCCCTTGAAAGTTTTTGGGTAGGTAAACCTCACACAGCTGCATGACTGCAAGTGTCAGAATCTATTTGTGCATGTCAGCAACAACAACAAAATAATCGTATAGATCAGCTCCTGACAAGGACCAGTAAAGCACACAAGCTTTCAATATTGTTAAAGAGAAAAGACAGGTCTGTTGCATGGGCAGAACACAGAGCTCCAAGTAATACAGGGATTCATTAACTCTGTCAGTAAGACCCTTCCTGGGGTGTCAAATAAGTATTGTACGCTTAATTAGCATGTATGATTCTCAGAAAGCAAGCAGCTTTAATGTACATAAATACTGTCTTGTTCTTAGTGAAGAAAAGCTAATGAAATACACTGGTTTAAGAACAGCTGTTCATTACTCCTCCCTGAGAGTTGCAAACGGATCAGTATTATGTGCAACCCAGGAATACATCTGCAAGATTTACAGATTTTAACTTTGCAAAATTTCAGATGAAAAGAAATGTTCAGGTTGCATTAGAAAGTGTTACCAATGACAAGTGAGCAGGATTTTTTAACGGTATTTCTATACTAGACGAAGTCTTTGTGCAGGTACTACTATGCTACAATGGAAGAAGGTTAAGGATACTAATATATTTTATTTTGCTCACAAAATTATTATGTGCTCAATCTGCAAAGTATTCCAAATAAAAATTTCTATAATAAAGTAGGCCAGAGGCAGGAATTTTCTAAAGAACATGAGAAAATGGTATGATAAATCTCACTGAACTCCAGCTCATTTAGGAGCTCACTTGAAATAAGCATAAAGGATTAATGCAAGGAGCGTGACAATTTTATCTTTTGAACCTCTAGCTTTAACTGTATAATTTGCATACATGCTGAACAGCCTTTTGCGTGAAATATGTGGGATCTGTGAAATAACAGACAGGGAGAAATATAAAATTATCAGCATTGAATGATTCTGGTTCAAAGAACATTAGTCCAGCTTTTCATCTGGTAGAGATATTAATCATCGGAAGGAAATCCTTATCAGCATTGGAAGAAGGGGTATCTTTATCAGCCAACACAATATCCTATTCTTTTCTCTTCCTCATTAAAATTAACATCTCCAGAGAAGTGGAAGTCTGATTCAGAATTTCTACAGTTTCTTTGACTAAAGAAGTCAGGAAATGGGAACGGTGATACAAATAGTATCTACTTTTCATCTTCCTAAGGATGAAATTCTCCACTTGAGTGAGCGCAGTACTTCTCTGCAGGACAATGCATGTGATGGGTGTCAGCGCACTGTATATATTCATGTCGCCACTCCCCTCCCACTAAGTGGCAGCCAAAAAATACAGAACCAGGTGGAATTTAAACCTGCTCCTATTTTATTTTATTTTAGATACATTACTTTCTTACATTCCATACATAGATAGAATAATGGACAGCAGAACACTGAAAGAAAAGGGAGATAAGCTTTAACAAATGGTACCAGAAGCAAGCAGTTCATTGTGGAAGAGAAGCAGGCACTATTTTGACCAGTCAAGAAAGCAAATAGGTTTCAAATTATGTTTAGCTTCATTCTGACAAAATCATAAAGATTCTGAAAATTAGTACTCAACTTCCATGGTCCAAAAGGTCTCAATGTTTATCCAGACTTCAGAATGATGCTGGTTTTATCAAAAGTGAACTACTGTTCTTCCTTCCAACATACCTTTTTACTCTTTCTAGCAGGCACTAGCATCGCCATTGTACCTTCTCTTGTCCCAGCAGGACATGATACTTGCTTTCTTCCAACATGCCCTCTTACTCCCTATTGACTTTGAGGAGTCTTTGAGCATGTAGAGCAGAGGAAAACTGCTCAATTTATATCTCATAATTATTCTTGTATTTTCTTATCCTTGTTAGGTGCCAGGGGAAGTATCTTTTCTCCTCAAAGGAAAGCATCTTGGAGTTCATTTAATATTCCTTATTAGTACTCAAACTAGCTATGCCCTTAAGGCCTGAAAAAATGCAGTCTTCAATCATCTACACTTTGAGGACAAGAGAAAGACTAACAGGTCCTTAGCTTTTTCTCCTTCCCTTGCAAGACACATCAAAATGAAAAAGAGTGACTGATGGCAGAAGAATTGTTGAAATCCTTCCATCCTTTTGGATACTTGGCACGTGAGATATGTTAAATGAACTTTGTAAAGGTTTGAGGGTGTAATAATAGGGATTTATGTGCAGGGAGAAGTTCTTTACCCATCTTTCCAGCTCATGGCCAGGAATTCTACAGACGTTTGGTGTTTTTTGCTGCTGACTCACAACACCTACCGTCATAAACCAGAAAATGAAGACATTTTTAATTTTCTTAAAACATGGGCCTTGGTTACTCTAGAGTTAGATGTTACTCTAACATCTAACTCTAACATCTGTATTCTGTAACTTTAACTATTCCAAATAGTTATAGTTACAGATTTGTTCATCATTGCACAGTGATCAGATAGATACGCTGTCACCATTACCAGCTACTGAACTTTGCCTTCCACACAAGAAGCTGTTTTCCCAAACAGGGCTCTTTTTTTAGGACACTTCAACTGAAACTGAACATTTTTCTTGAAAGACGTAGGATCTGTAAAATATCTGACAGGAAAAAATATAAAATTATCAGTACTGACTGATCCTAATTCAAAGAGCAATAGTCCAGCTTTCGTCTTGTGGAGATATTCGTTATAGGAATTGACAGATAATGGCAGATAATACTGCTGACGCTGGGAAGCAGCAGATGGAACTGTTGCTGTTAAGCGTGCATATATTTTTTTTAAAAGCCTGAAGTTTCATTTCTCAAGTGTTGTGCTCTCCAAACAACTAGCATATAAATATATTTTTGACAGCCAGTAAACATTCCAGCTAGAATACCAGTACCATGTATGAGTGGAAAGTAAAGATTTCCTGATTTACTCTAATGTCTCAAACGTAGGAACGGAGTTAATATACTGAACATAAAATACAAAGCCCTAATCTCCACAGAAATTAACACCATATCATACCATAGCAAAGACTTTTTCTGATAGACATGTCATCTTTAAGATTGGGGACCTCAATTTGTCAATATTCCAATACACATCTTCTGAAATCTATGAGGTGGGCAGATGTCTATAAGCAATGTTCATTTTAAGAGAACACAGATATATAGGAATTGACTTTGCAGCTGATGGAAATTATTTGGGAAATCTTTCTAATACTGCCATTGATATCTCTTTCCAGATTTCTTTTTTACGACCTTGATCTAGCCAGCTGAACTTTCCATACCTTAGTTTCTGATCTGCTGTCCTACTAAATCATGGTGTATTAGTTGAATTGTGACTTTTTTTGAAAGCATGACTTTCTATGCATTTATCAAATGCTTAAGACAACCAAATCCTATTCTAATGTTGGCTTTTGAAGGACCAAAACCAGAAAATACATACAGCTTTCAAAAATTACCTGGAAAAAAAGGTGTAATATATTTTTTGGTGGTCAGATTGAGATACTTAAATTTTCATCAAACCTAAGTGTCAACTCAAGAATTTTTAAAAGGGGTGAGCTGAAGCAGCCACATTTAAAAAAAAAATTCAGCACTTGTAATGTACTCAAAGTAATTCCACATACTTTGTGGACTTGAATCACCTGTTAGCATGGCACATGAATTTTGCTAGCTTTTTTGTTCTAAATATAGACAATACATATTGAGGTCCCTTATGTAATCTTAAAAATTACTCCACACCCAAACTAAACTAATTCACCATGAATGACCCAGAACAACTTCAACTCCATTAGAGACAGTAGGCACGTGAGGAAATGCAATGTTCCAAGTGCTGTGGGAGAACTGTGTACTTTTACTGACAGGCCACTTTATTTCAAATTTCATGAAAAGACAAATCTGTTCCAATTCATAAGTATTAAGGTTTCCTGTAACAGTTTGCATTTACAAACTGGAACACGTTAAATGCCGTGAAAGAATGTAGAGTATGCAACAACATGAAAATACAAATATTTATCATTTACTTTAAATTACATGCCCAAAGTTTTCAAGAAAAGTCTGACATGGAAGTCAGAGAAATTTGTGCATCTGAAATGGTCTTAATTTCAAGGGGGCTTGTTGTTCTTTATCAATTTTTCCCAAACTACACTCCAGTATCTAGAACAGGAGACCACTTTTCTTAATATTCTCTGAAAGAGAAATAACAGTCGAGGGGATTTATCACTATGGAGCCATTAAAAATGGAAATAACGAAACCAAACACACACGCACAGTCACCCACACTGCCCTCAGGGCACTTCAATGCTCCTGTGATTTCATTGCAGATACCTCTAAGTAAACCCCTGGAAGGTTTACACAAGACTTGACATTTACACCCTGTTTTCCCACTGATCTATAAGCAATATAATTTAAATATTTGGTGCCTCCTGCTGCAGCTATACCTTTTATTCATACTGTTGTCTATCCAGAATACCAGATGCAATTTACAGCTGACACCCCCAACAAATGTAGTATGTTTATAGGGGTTTTTAGTCTAGACCATGTGTTATGAAATTTAACTTTCAGACTATTCAGAAGAACTTTAAGACTACTCAAAAGAACTTTAAGACTTTGCATGGAGACTTTTTCTTACATTTCTGAGCAGAGTCAGTTTTGGTATAGGTAAAATGCTGGCAGGTGCCTAGAGCAGGTGATTGCTAGGGCACAACTGGAAATGAGTAATGACCAGAGCTGCAAACAATCAGATATGCTCCTGTGGTTGCCTCTAGAGGAAGGACCAGGGTGTGGGAGATGACAGCTCCAGCTGGCAGCAAGGAGAATATATCCCCTTAGCTATAACAGTTTCTGCCATTGGCTTTCCGTCCCTTCCTCGCATACACTTGGGAGCAGCAAAAGCAGCAAGGTGGTGTCTCCCCCAGTTTAAACTGTGTATGCCAGTTTTATGGACATGGGTTTCATTTTATCTCCTGTTCTTAAAAAGGGTAAAATAAGAGCTGATGTACTAGCTAGGAAGCATTTAAATACTTTGTTTGCTTAATGAGAAAGGCAAATTAAATACTACTTTTAGTTGTATTTTAGTGGTAGAAATTTTTAAGAGATTGACTGGAAACCAGCCTGAAACTTGAATAACCTTCTTCCCAGTTAATCTCAAGAGGCTGAAAATAGTTGGCTATCTTCACCATGGAAAAAAAATAAATAAAGGGAGCCCCTATTGACCAAAAACACCAGAAAAAACTATTAGATGGTTGTGACTGTAGCGGTACTTCCTCCTACTAATTGTATTCTTATAATCAGAGCTCTTGCTGTTACAGCTAATGATTCTGTAGAGATAGCATACAATACCACCATCTTTAGATTTCCTAATTGCATCATTGATAGCTATGAATACAACTGTTTGAAGGTCACAAACTATGACGTCAGTGGAACTGTGAGGGTGTAGCTAGAGACAAATTTTGACTCACTATTTGTGAATGATCACTCTAATGACCAGTCCAATACTGAGCTACTTCATCACAGTACATGATGTTTATTATTTTTATAGAAATTTTTGAAATTATTTAAGTAACATTCATACATCAGTAACAAAAATGCAATGCTGCTCTCTTCCTATAATAGTTTGCTTTTAAAACATAGTGTGAAAAGCACAGTACCTGGTACTGCCACAATATCTTTTCAACATTAATGTCAACTGTCAAGATAGCACAGCCCTAGGCTATGTCTTTGTCCATGGGAAACAATAATCAGGAACTTGCAAATATAACTGGTTGAGTTGTTTTTGAAACACTTGAAAATGTAAGCTTACATATGTTTATATACTTTTAATCAGAAGTTTTGGTTGAGTCTATTAAATAATTTAAGACTGTGGACAATGTGACAGTTTCTTTAGTCCATCTGTGAATACTGGTTTCTCACTGAAATACTATCTGGGGCCTGGGTACTACAGCAAAACCTTGGTGTTCCTGAATTTTCAGCCCAGCTGGTAAAAAAATGTGAGCCATTTCTGTCATTTCTGAGCTATACCTCTACTTCAGCAGTTATAGAACAGCAGCAAGAGTTCTCACTATGCCTATGTTAGAGAACTGCACTGGTTATTTTCTGCAGAATTCTCAACAGATAGAAATGCTTAGGCATAGATGGAAACCAAGACACACAGAAAACCTTAACTGTTCCAAACTTTCATGCTTTTTAAAAAAAACAAAACCACCACTGGAATTCTTTCATAATTTGATAGAGGATAATAACTTGGCCTTTCCAGAACAGGATGAAAGGCGTCTGCTAGGCTTGCAAGTTTTGATTCCCTCACTCTTGTAGTCAGTCTCTACTGTGAATAAAACAGTGGTTCACATGCATACCCAAACCAACAGCATCTAACATACAGCTAGGAAAGGAGTAAAGGATACCCTTCCTTTTTGCCCCATCCCTGTGGAGTGACACAACATGACATTCACAGCTCCACACAGCAGGCTGACCAGAAAAGCAATTAATGGTTAATGGTCTTTGCTGGCCATGCCTCTGATAGTACAAGGGTATCTTTGTGGGAGAATATACTGGGCTGTCCAGGAAGATTGCCCACAATGAGGTAGTTGGGGAAAACAGTTGAATATGGCAAGACACCTGTCCATAGAGGAGGTAAGAGGAAAACAGACAAGTCATCAACACCTTTCACATAAATTTCACAGAGAACAGCACCCACAGACACCTATCTTAGGAACACATCATACTGTAAATATGACATCCTACAGTAAATATGACTAATTCATAGTCCTCCATCACTCAGCTACTTTGTTCATACTAGCTTGCTTTTCCTCTTCTAGGTGACTGATTTAATGAAGACCTTCCTGTACTTTTTATTACATACTTCCTCAACACAATATGTTACATGTACCTCAGAAAACAGAATGTCAGAATTTCAGAACTGAGATACAAAAATTATATAGAACAATGAAGCACACATGCTTTAGGTAAGAACTTAACTTGCCCCACGTCATGGTTTAGGACTCTCCACTACCTGTCTGCTTGGAGGCTGGATCAGGGCATCACTGGGTTGGCACTTCAGAAGACAGCAGGATAGTTCTGCTCAGAGGATCTATTTGCAAGCCTTGGCATAAGAGATGTGCTGGAGAGCTAGAGATCAAAAAGACACGCTCTACAGATTTGAGACAGCGGTGCAGCTCGCAGAAAAGCAAGCTGGAAATGGCTGTAACCTGGATGCCTGTTTGTTTTAATACATTTCACAATAACTAAGAGGTTACTTGTGTTGGTCTTCCTATATTTGAATGATCGCTTTGAATATTCAGCTACTAATTAAAGAATTTTAAGAATTGTTTTGTTTTCTACTATTTTATTTCAAAAAAAACCATAATAAGCCAGCCCAAACCTTATTCTTTCCTTTTTTAACCAAGAAGATATCTTAATTAATTTCGGCTGTGCTTACAGTCATACCTCTTGTATGTATCAGTTCTAGATTACAAGATAAACCAATAATGACCTTGAACTCCACAGGGAATTTATTCCAACTCACTGGAGTATTCTTATCATACTTTAACAATCTTTTAAAACTAAACAAAACTAAACAGCCCCATCTTGTTTACACAGAATGGGTTTAAATTTGGTGTCATCAAATGTCTGTGCAATGTCAAGCATCAGGATGCACTGGTCAGTTCTGAGATGTTACAGACTAGCAGTGAGAACACACAGGGCATTTTATTGAGAAATTCATATGACTAGAATTCCCTGAAACATATCCCTTTGTAAATTTTGGCTCATTTGGAAGGGTGAAAACAAACAGTTTCCATAATAGGATAGAATAGAATATGTTCTGCACCTCACTTTTTAACGCAACACCAGGAAATTAAGTCCCCTGATTAAGAGTGTGAAAATTTTTTATTCTATTAACATAGATTACTTTCAAATATATTACAGAAACCACTCTCTCCACATGTCTCTGGTGTAAGCCAGGATTTCTTCCCTATGAGGACATGAGGTCATTTCAACCCATGACCTTGCATGTCAGATATCTTCTGGAATGAATATGAGAAAGATAAATTTCTTTCATTTATTATTGCTTGTGTGGCAATACCCAGCTCCACCTTACTTTCAGGTGAGAGTTGTTTTATTGATCTGTTTGGAACTCCATGAAAGGACACTTGCCTCCCGAATAGATCCCAATGGCAGTATGTTTAGTTCCTATCCTACCAGCACAGTGGAGAGAAGAGCCCTAACCTTCCTCTGTGGAACTGTTTCTCTTTACACCTTTCCCAGCTGTGGCAGATGCTTTTGGTCTTTGCGGAATAATACTTTGGGGAACATTCTGCTACTTTTTGAGACAAGAAACTGCATAAAAATAATTGTTTTTCTTAGAAGGCCTTCCTGAAATTATTTCTGTGAAAGGAGTAATTCTTTTTTCTTGAAAGGAATCAAATGTATGTATGTATTGTGCAGGCAAAATAACTCACTTCACTAGTAGAAAGAATTGAAGTGGACTACAACTTCACAATGTGAAACTCATTCCTGCCTGCTCGTCTCCAAAACTGAAGAAGTTTCAGGGTATCTGGCACCTTCTAGTTCTTGTAAGGTCAAAACTATCAACTTTTTGGTCCCATGTTTTGAAACTGAATGTTTGTAAGCTTTTAAAAATGGAACCTGGAAACAGAGCTCAATTCTGCCGAGTTAGAGAAAATAGAGACAAAGTAAAAATAATTTCTGACATTTTATTTTGAAACAAAGACAATGAAAAGCAACTAAATTTGTATGAAGTTCCATTAGAGACAATGAACTTGTCTTAACTTCTAATATCATCCATTCTAAATTATTTGACTTTTTATCCATGAAACATGGACAATCAAAGGATTATGAACTCTTCAGGAATATCCTGATCGAGTGAATCACACCTCAATAGGGACCTTGCCCTACACTTTTCTTTCAGAGCTGCTGTCATATGCCTACCTCTCATTCACAATCATGACCTCCCTAGCAATTCATAGGAACTCAAAAAAGTAGTAGGAAAGTGCAGTAAGTGATATGAATAAATGTCTGTAATGCTAAAGATATGGTTCTTTCTGGCAGCTTCAAGAAAAAGAATGTTTCCCGTCTTTGCTATCAGTGGTACTCCCGATAATTGCTGATGAGCACATATACCCAGTGGACCTGAAAATTACTTTTCTTCTCCCCTGAAGCCTGAGGAAGAGGTGGAGGGGAGATAGTTGAGCTTTGCTTCCATTTCTTTGGCTGCTCTGTATGTTTTCACATTTCTAGGTGTCAAAAGACTGGAGGTTTTTTTGAGGCAGCTGGAAATAACAGAATGAGGACCTGTACTAAATAATAACCCAGCCCTCTTCAGGGAGCACTTTTGGAAACCTCTGGCTTAAAATTCAAGCATTAGAATAAAAGGCAGGTCTTTGCCATACTCTTTACTCTGACTGCTCATGACCTTGAAAAATTCACTTCCCCCCCTGCATTTATAGATACGAAGTTAAGGCAAATAAATGTGTGAGGCAGAGTCAGGTAAGGTGCTCCCATATGAGCACCTTCAGCTAGATGACAAGTAATATGGATGACAGAGGTCTACATCTGGTGACTATGCCTACTGCCACACATTTCAGAAAGAAATCTCACAGCTAGAAAGGTAACTGTGAAAATGTAATGATGTTATCCTGCACCCGCAAACAACCTCAATTAGCTGCTTTCAGAGAATGGGCTGACAATCGTTTCTCACCAGGGTGAACCACTGGGGAAGAATCTGCTAGCAGAACTTTGTTTGCTACAGGAAAGAAAGAATGAAGAAAAGTTCTTTCCCAGGAAGTAAAAGAAATAGAAACTTCCTGCTGCCACTAAACGTGGTGTTCTTGTTTATCTGAAGGAAATGGGGAAGTTGGCCCAATATACCTAAAAAGACCTTTGGGTGAAAAACACGCTTCTCCTTCAGTCTCTCTTGACCAGTCTCATTTGACCTTCAGTCTCTCTTAATCTTCATTCCACAGAGCTGCGTGTACCCTGGCTAAAACTCTTACAGTTAAGTAAGACAGCATCTATTTTTTGCTTGCTGATCAGGCTGCATAAAGCAAAGCAGTCCACTGTAAGCAAATGAGTGGTAGAAGAGTAATGTAAGCAGACATCAAGGAGTGGTGTCAGCTACTCCTTGCAAAACTCAGTGAATGCTCACAAACCATAAGCTTGACACATGCTTGAATTCTCAAGCAGTAAAAGAGCCCTTTGTTAGCCATTTCCAAGGACAGGGTGAAACAAGCCTGCCCTTTCAATATTTAAGCATATACATAACAGTTTTGCCTGTTCAGGATCCCATGAGGCTCAGAAACAGCAGAGTGCAGGAAGTGGCAACAAATCCTATTCATGAACAAGGTTTAGTACAGGAAGGGACAATGCCTTTTGTTTGCTCAATGATTTTTCACTGATACCCTTGAAAAATCTCCCTAAAGCTAAAGTTAGAAGGGATTTGAGCTGTCTAGTTACTTGGCAATGAAAGACCTTTCCAGTAAGCCTTCAATGCCTTCCTTTCCCCACAACTTGAAATGAGTAACTTCTTCAGCATAATATCTGCATCTTCACAGTTCTCCAAAGGCTAGGAAAGATGTAGTCAAGCGATAAAATCTCAAAATAACAATGTTACTATTTTTTTCAGTTCTCTTTTCCAGTCCCTAAGAGCAGAATTTGTCGGAAGCCAGAGTGCTTGCTGAGGGACTCCACTGTCCCACAGGTCTTGCCAATTAGTCCAACTCATCATCTGCACTCTGTCAGCTTCTGTGCTTTGGCAATATAGGTATAAAATACCAGAATTTCTGACTGAAGAGCTTTTTAAAGCTTCTAATTTTCTGAACTGTGTAAGTCTTTTCAGCATTACAAAGTGAGAGCAATACACCTACAAAACCCCAACACGCTCACAAACAGGTTGCTTGGCTTCAATAGTTTTTCACAGAACTACAGGCAGAAAATGTGCTAGTTGAAGAAATACCCTAAAAGCAACATTTAAAACAAGAAAAATTTGAAAAATTGAATGAAAAACTACTTAACTTAGTATGGGCTAACATGAAATACATTAGTGTATGTTTGCACGGTACAAAGACCAACAATTATTTGTTAGTTGTTTTTTTTTTAAATAGACACTAATGAACACATGCAATGTGTTCAACATATGTGTTACCATACAACAGACCAGTATGGTAACTGGATATGATGCAATCAGTTTCTTTTGTTGTTGTATGTTTTTTAAACTGTCAGAACGTAGCCAGCCTAAATCATCATATCTGAGGAGGAGACAGAAGCCCCAAGGAAAGGTGCTGCAACAGGCAGGATATGACAGATGAAGGCATCAGTAGGGATTCTGATCAAAATGGAGTTGCGGTCAAGTAGTGGGCTTCAGCGTAGGCAGGCTGCTTTGTGGGTAGGGCGAAGGGATACCAGGAATTTCGTAATGATTGGCATTTCTGGTTCAATACATAGTGAGAACTGGCACTCTGTATTATGTTGCTGGCAGTTGGTTTCACATAAGGCCACAGACTTTGAAAGCTCTCATTACTAATTGTATATGATTAAATTCATTTGCCTATATTATCCTCTTTCCTCATTTCTTTAGAAGTATTTCAAAATATTTCTAGTCCGAAGCCCTGTATTTAGAACCTTCCTTTTCACTGACCATTTCCTTCTCCTCCCCTTTGCTTGACTAAGTGACCCAGCCCTTCCTCTAGCTTTCCCTCCTGGGGTAGCATCCAGGCTCCCTCAGTTCCTTCATGATCAAGTGGAAAATTTTGTTTTGGAGGGTGGAGGAAAGATAAAGGAAGGGGAAGGGGAAAGACCAGGATTAATTGGTGTACTGTGCATGATCAGTGCATTCTTCATATGACACTAAGAGAACTTATTGATCACGTTTCAGAGTGAAATCTTGCAACTGTTTCTCACATTGAGTAATATCCTATTCCTCACTCTGATGGAATGATTTACTCCTTTAAGAACAAAGGGGCTTGGACCTTCAAGCCGAATTCCAGCAGGTGCTCAGAGTTGGTACTGTTATGCCCAGGGAACTGAATTTTGCATGGTTATGTCCCTTTCTCTGCTGTGGAAGCTACTGCGTCACCCTTGATGAACCGCATCTTCTTGCTAAGACGATACATCATTCATACATGTGTTTAAATACATTCTTAACATTAATGGAGGTACTCACATGTTGACAAACTCCACCTACCTCCACCTCCTAAATGAGCTACCTAACATTTAATGTGTTCCATAACTCCAGGAATCAGTTAACCATTGCATACGGATTACAGAGATCAGCTAAATGGTCCAAAAAACATCTTCTTACTACAAAATTCAAACCATTTATATGTAGCTAGTCATGATTTTAATAATAATGCTAGCGGGTCCAAAGCAAGGGTTACTAAGACTCCTGCTAAAATTTCTCTAAAAATAAGTCAAATGCAGGTAGATATTATTTCATATTTATAAAAAATGAAAATCAGGAAAATGATAAAAAGATTTCCGTGAACAATTAAACATGAAAAAGAAAGATTTACAATTCTAAGCACTATGCCTTCAACTACATGCAGGATCACAGCACCTACATTGCCTGTTGGAAAACTTCAGATTTGAAGCTGTGACCTTTCACAGCAGCTTCTGGCATTACTTTGTAAATTTGGGTACCAAAATTTGCTGCCACAAAACTTTATGTGACCTCACATAAAGTCATCTGTGGATGAAAGACATTAGACATCTGTTTTGAGGACTTATTTTTCTTAAATGGTAAAGCTGGGATTTTTTTTTCTATATAACAAAGGGATTTAAAAAAAAAACAAAACCAGACTAAAAAACGCAGAAAACTTAGTGAGTAGAGGACAATTCTGTACTGGACATGTGAAAGCCAGTAGGAAAGATCACATGTGCAGAGCATCTTCAGTATAAACTTTGCTGAAGTTTGTTCAATTCCTATCCAAAAATTAAGACTTTGTTTAGAAAAGGCTGTTCTGAGTCACTGTGCACATCTACTGGGTCACGAGTCCTGAGAGGAAATATACTGCAAATGCCTCAGTGCATGCCTTCAGTTGCAAAATTGAACTAGCTGAAAAAGCTCAGACAGGTTACAGTGGTGGCATCTGTCTGAAAGACAGGCTCCAAGCAGGATAAGACATGGGACTGCAAAACTGCAGGTGTTAAGCCTGGCAATTCCAGCAGGGCCCACAGAAAGATGGACTGCATGTTGGAGTTGTGGCACTCATCCATACAACACGCCTAGAGGATGGTGACCAGCTAAGTTCAGGAAAAAGCTTAGAGGAAAGGAGAATTGTTCTCCCAATGAAGTCAGTCAGGGAAAGTTGCAGTTATCCCTGTCTGGAATCTGGGATGTTGCGGTTAATATCCCTATTCTCGTCAATAGTTCAATGAATTTCCCAGTGCCCACAAACAGTCAGGACTTCAGTTTTATGTTCCACACTCTAGAAATGCATTCTGACGCTGGCTCAACACTGACTCAGTGGGCAAGGTGCCGTTTACTGAATCACAAACACCACTTCCTGCAGGACTGTTTCCGCTTCTGGTGTTTCTAAGAAGATCTTGGCTCTTTAGTTGAGAATCAAGCTCGCAACTTAAGACAATGAAGTTGCAGAACATATGCCGTTTGTGTAGTGTTTGAACAAAATACACTATCCTGTCGCACAGACTTTGAGTGAGGTTATTCAAATGCAGTAGATTTCATATGTGTTATATGATAATCAGTTTTCTTAGGAAGATAAACTAAGTTTTTTCAAATGAAAAAACAGAAAGCATGTCTATGTTTATGTTTCTCTTGCTTTTATGCCCAGCTTCAGTGGTGCTGCAAAACACTTCAATATAACAGAATGGACATCTTATCGAATAGGATGATTTTTTCCTTGTCAGGAAGTCAAGGTAGCTGAAACTTTCTGAGAGAGCTGGATTTCCATATCTTAGGCTGTACAACACTTTTAGAAACAGACAAAAACAAAACAAACAACGCTTAGATCACTGTAATATTACACTTTTTAAAAACAAATAAAGCACTGGTGGGGGAATTTTACATGGTACTATTATCAGAAGTTACACATACAATGTCATGTGCACTTGTTGCACGTGACTGTCCCAGCTCATAAATCCATTGCTAAGTCTCTGGTCAATAATGCTGGTAAATGTACTCATCCTTATGATATGCAAAAGAAAGACAGCAGTCTCTTCCTCTTGGCGACAGACTGTTGGCTTCAAGTAGCTAAATGGTTAATTCCTAGTGAGGATCAGTGAGTTTATCATGAGGTCATGCTTGCATGCCAGCACTAACCACTTCAGCTGCACATGGGACAGCAGAGCTGTTTCTGCAACCCAGCCAAGCCTAGGCAGTCTCCTGCTATGGTTTCCATTAGCAAAAGTTTTGGCAAGTTGTGCTTATAAAAATATTTGTCAAGTACTAGGAATATGCATGAAATAGAGCTGTAATCAGAAGTAATGGATGCTTCTGTTTAGATTTCTTATTGTTAGCCCAGCTGTAACTATTCTCATTTGAGAGCTTATTTAAAATACATTTGAGTATTTACATGCCTGTCAAAAAAGCCAATATTTCATATGAAGTATCTGCTTCAGTTGGTAGTAAGCAGTAAGATACCTTTCATTCTGAGAGTGACCAAAGATTTAATTAGTCTGGAGACTCAATTAACCAGGTTTCTGAAGAAGATTGTCCAAAAGGAGAGCAGTAGTATAAGAAAACAACAGTATAAGTCTAGCCTTGAACTGCTAACAAATTCAAATTTCCTTCTTAAGGTTCACACGCAATGAGTTGGGACATTATTTTGCTGATAGAGTAACAGCACTGACCTCTCATCCTATGCCTGAATGATGAAGACAAGAACCACTAGGGAACTTGAAAATTCAAATCAGAAATTCTCAGATGACATAAGGGGGGCTGCATATGTGCCAGGCGCTAAGATCTGAAACAAATCTTTTGCAGTAGGTATCATTTTTAGCTTATAAAGGCAGCCCAAATAGACCCATAGCATTCAGAATACTCCTATATACCCAAAACTTCAGCTTCTAAGTACATTATTGTGGAATTTCCCATAGCTGCATGTTGCTGTACAGGAATTTTAAGAAACCAACAAGATGCTGCAAAATATTGCCCTGCTGTGGAATACAGGTTTCAGCAGAGGTGAGATGGCAATACTACTATATGAGAACTCATTAGTTCACTGTTTCCTTTGGTCATTGCATAAGATCTACCATTCCGAGACTTTGGGATAGAGTATCAGATAAGGACACACTCCTGTTGTTAATCACCTGCTTGTATGTGGTGCTTATAAGCAAGAAAAACTTTTAATTTGTCAAGAAGTAAAAAGAAAATACAATGTTGATTTCCAGCTGCTGAGCTTTCTGTCTCCTTCTCTTCCTAGAAAGACTTCTTTAAAAGAAGTGTTACTATTGCTTCAAAAAGTAAATCTCATGTCAGGGTTCAGAGAACTACCTGTCACATCCAAGGTGCCTCAGAGCTCCTGATGAGTCACAGCGCCTGGGACTCTACTGGCTCTAATAGCACTGCTCAATCTAAGATCAGAAAAAAACCTCTCGTAACATGAAAGTCATACCAGGTATTCAGGTATCTATTCTTATTTTCATTTTTATTAAATTGCTGGAAAATTTCTATGTCATTTATTCATAATCAAAACATAGTTTATAATATTTCTTTTGCCTTTTGAAGTGTCTGTAGATACATATTACTCAGAGCTTATATTTATATTTTTGAGAGTTTTTTGAAGATACTTAAGGCCACGTTTGCCTGTGTGTCTAGTCTGAAGTTACTTACACAAGCTGTTTCAAGTTAGAATACTTGATATATATGCTCACGCAGACTTGAATGTCACATGCTGAAACTGTGGTTTCCTTATGTTCCTTAAATGATTTTATCTTTCCTCCTTTTCTTCATTTTCTCACCCATTTTTGAGGAATCAGTCTTCTCGATATATATCACAGTAAGGGAAAAAATGTCAAACATGCCTATAGAAGGCAATATGGAGAAACACAGAGGTCCAAGTGTGCCAAATTGTCTAGCTCCGGAACTGAGAGCTGTGAAACCATAACTGTGCAGCACTGTCATTTCAATGAACCTCACTTTCAGGAATTATCTCATATTAATGTAGTGACATGCTTTGAGGATCAAAGCAAACACCTCTGCCTGGCACTGAATACTACTGTGGAATCACCTACTAATATATCACCAGGCTGTCAAAGACAAGATAAATTCCTTTTTCAATATGAATCACAAAATGGGGAGAACAAAAGGCAGAGGCATTAATCACCCAGAAGTATCTAAAGCAAGCAAGTGACCTAGTAGCCTACATTGCTTTTATTGGAATTTAGCTTGAAAATCATCACTCTTACAAGCTTAATTTCCACATGTACCAAATTTAGGCATGGAAACATTAAAAAAAAAAAAAGTAAAGAAAAAAGGAAGCTTGGCCTGGTTCAGAATGCCTAAGGTAGGTATTTGATGTCCTTATGTCCCATGAGAGTACCCCTAAAACCATTTAACATATCCTATGCTATATGAGCTCATGCTTTTGTAGAAACATTGCACAACTGACATTCAGCACCTGCACAAGAAACATCCTTTCCCCCCTTAAGACTCATATCAAGTTATCTTCTAAGAGCAGGAGCTTGACAAAAGAGGCAGCAGTAGCAGCACCCAAGTTTTGCAGTGACCCTGAAAGGAAAGATTGGGATTCCAGGCTCTTGTCAGCCTAGGGCATGAATTTCTAGATTTTACAGTGAAGAGGGTGGCCCAGGGCAGGAGCCATTCTCCACCTTTTTCTGATGAGACTGAGGCCCTGCAGAGAGAGAAAAGGGAGATCTATGAGGCCCAAGAGACAAAGCTGTTCCGTTGGAACATATGTTCTATAGTGGGCTTTTTGGTATAATTTTGTGGATACAAGAAAACAGTGATGAGATATTATGGGGCAAATGTTGATCCCTATTCCACCAGTATAAACACACTATGCAGTAACTGAGCTTATAGATGTATATTTCAGAAGAGGGTTTGGGTCTCCGATTTCGCAGGTACTTTGGTACGCAGACCTATGCCATTGAAATCAACAGAAGACAAGGATCTCCATAAGCAAGTTTTCTTTTAAATAATAATCAGCGCAGCGTAAGGTAGTTTTAAATAATATTCAGTGCAGCATAACACAGTAGCCTAGGATTTGTCCTGACGTTCCTTGCTCCCACTGAGTAATGCTTATTCATGAAGTAGTTCCATATAATGAATTGTGTTACACAGAATATATTAGAAATTTCCATTTATCTCAGGGGAATTCTCACAGGCTGGCAAAAGCTTTCCTCTTGGACTACAATGTGAATGTTCCTCACCAGGTGCCGGGAGGGAAAATCCAATTCTTTCCTATAGTCTGTCTCACCTTAACAATAGCCCACTCTTTACACTGCTTGCAACTACTTCATACATTGATCACTTCAGAGCTCACTAAATACAAACTTAACAGTGGCATTTCTCCTCCAACACCAGTTAGGCTTTGTCCAATTTCCTCTGTACTTTGCATGGAGTAGAATCTATTCTCGCCAGAACCGTTTAGAAGCAGAGCTCTGTCCTCATTCTCCTGGGCTTGGGAGCTCGCTTTACACATCACTGGCCACTTCCCACAGCTTTCTTCTTCACTGCCTCTCTTTGTACCCTTCTAACTCAACACTCCTTGTCTTGAAATGGCTGTCTTTTAGTTCTCTTTTTTTCTTCATTTTATACCTCACTTGGAAACACAAACTAATCTGCCATCTCTACGTGGGTGATGTTACATCTCTAAGGTAAACCTCCCTCACTCTGTCAAAATGTAAATCTGCACATTTCTCTGGTATCACCTTTTGTAAGACCTTTCATAGGATCAAATTCAGCTATAACAGAATTCCATCTTTCCTGGTCCTTTCGGGTCCAAAACCACTGTCCTCCATCTTCTTTATCTATAATTGAAAGCAACAAAACTTTTCTGCCTGCCATAAGCCTTGACAAATGCGATTACGCTTCTCTTGTCTGCACTCAGAAAAGGTCCTGCAAAGGCTTCTCTTATGGAATTCTGTTTGATCAAGTCACTCTGTACCATCTGCCTGCTCTTCACCAAGTCAACCATACATAATTTGTTTTCACTCTCAGAGCACCTCATGACCTATGCCTTCTAGGCCTATCCTCTCGCATTCATCCTTTGGATGCTGACTCCTCCTGAATAACCTATGTGGCCAACCTCCACTGTCCACTTACTAACTTTTCTGATATTAAGTCCAGGGAGAAGCGACTTTCAACCTTTTCCAGCACAACCTTCATTTGCTACTGTGTTCTCCTTCCATTTCTGACAACTACTTACTTAATAACACTTCTTTCTTACCCTTCTCCTGGATAAACCACAGCAGTTTCCAAAAAGAAAATGACACTTCACACTGTCTCTTCCCCCGCAGGTTGAAGGGTGCTCCCTTCCACCCTGCCTTTTTGATCATGACTACAACAGCATGCAGCCCAATACGCTGAGCCTTACAGATTTATTAGCACGGACTCTGCTCTACACCTTGCCTTCTCCATCTTCCCTGTAAATGCCTGCCTCACTCTCTGCTTGGTCTGTAGAGGCAAGTGAGCATACTCCTGACACCTCTTGGGGAACAAAGAGAAGATGCACTCCAAAGCTGTTTCAAAAAGGTCCCAATGAGGGAGGCTTTGTGGTATCTCAATTTGAGTTATTTTGCTCAAAAAACATATACATGTCAGAAGAAATAAAATATTGTCATTTCCAACAGTTTTAACCAAAATCGCAGAATGGCACGAATGGTCAGTATTGCCAAGAAAAAGCCATGGAGACAGAGGAGAGAGACAGAAAGTATTTCTGCTTTCTGGCAGGAATACCCTTGGTGGTACTGATGATAGGTTACTGTATGCCGGAACCTCCTTCTGGACTTTGCACAAGGATGAAAAAAAGGCCTATTTTGAAAAAAAAAAATTAAAAAAAGAGAAGTGTTGTGAAAAGTTTTTCTCTGCTGTGCTTATCATATACAAAAAAGCTCTATAATCTCTCATTTTTTCTTTTTTTTTTTTTTTGATCCTCTTTGTCCATCTTATTGATGGACAAAGAGGACCAAAATGGCTGCAACTGTCATAGACAGGATAGGTGTCAAAGTTCGTGCAGGAGAGCACGCACAACTTTCTTTAGAGATGTATTTACTTAAACTCTATAAGCTTTAAACAACAATCAGCAAATAAAGATTAGGGAAAGCAGCACAGTGTCTATACTAGAAGTAAGTTACAGGAAGCCAACTACAAAAAAAAAGGAAGACTGCAGCCAAAACATCCGAAGGAGTGGGAACCGGAGAAAGATAAGGACTATTATTAGACTATGCGAGATACACACTATTATTAGAGTACCCAAGTTAGTTCTGTTTCCCCTTTCTTCTTATCACAGTTTCTTTATGAGCTTATTCAGGAAGAATGCTGTTGTTCAACAGCACCCAGGAAGCAACTTATTTTTTTCTCCTTAAACCTCTTTTTCCTCTGAATCGTTCAACAGCCGTTGACCTGCAAGTGTATTGCGACTCTACCTGACACCCTGGGCAGTATTGCCCTATGGGCTCTCTGCACTCACATCATTCTGCCATTGGTATCCTTTTCCTTCAGCTGTAAATTCACAGGGGTCTCTTTTTTATTCAGATCTTTTTCAGTGTTTCATAGAACAGCCGGTAACTAATGTCATTAATGTTATGATTACAGAGTTATTTTTCTGTAGCTTGTATTTATTTAGATAATTAATGCTTAAGAAATTTATACTGCTGCCCACCATTATGGTACCTGAATACTACACTCAAAACAATCCTTCATTTAAGGATTGTAGCACAATTCTCTGCTATGGCTGCAAGCGATCTGCATCTCCGGTGAGCAGCCAGGGATACACTCAGCCCAGCTGCTACCCTCAGGTAGACAGGGCTCCCTGCCACTGATCCCCCACCCCTGGATTCTACCCGAGAGGTGCGAGACCTACACAACACGCTGTTTTCTCCCTGGAGGCCAAACTGATAGGGGCAGGCATTGCCACACCTTACTGAGAGCAGGAACGATTAATTTTCTCTTGACTAAGACACCTGTTACAGTATTAGTGCTGCTTGGCAGGGCAGCCTGTAAAATCACCGCTTCCTTCCCTGTAGGTAGGAACTGTCTGTGTTAGTTTAGGAATTTATCTTCCTTCATGAGAAGGAAAGCCAAAGAGAGAGGAGGAAGGAGTGGAATCCTAAATGATCTTCCCAGGCAGCCTCTCAGGGAGATAAGCAGTGCCAATTTTCTTTCCTGGACTGTATTGCATAGGGGATTAGGGTGTGCTGCTTCCCTGGATACGCCACCACTGGGATACTCATCTCCCAAAATATGCTTTCTTCCCAGATTTTAGCAAATCCTTTTTCTCCAGAAGTCTGCCAACTGACACGCTCTCAGTTTGTTGTGTTTCCTGTGGCATGCGAATCTGATTGACTGACGCACTGCAGAAATAATAGTCTAAGCCAGCTGTTTCTGTGAATTTCCAGTGTCAGATTTCAATGTGCTATTCCAGATCAGTAAATGGCAGGCAGACATAGGATTCTCTTGAAAAATATCCTACTTCAGAATTTAAGATCACCAAAACAAGCACAGCTTAATGGCTAAAAAACTCTGTATTTGCTTTCTGCCTTCTAGCTTCAGACTCAGAAGTCTTCTTTTCTGGGTTTCCCCCAGTGCCACCAGCAACTGGAAACTAAAGATAGGCCTAGACATAAATGCAAACATAATTTTAAGCTATTTAGGATCTCTATGTAACATCTGTAGTTCAGACTAATCTTTGCTTTAGATATTTGCTGTCTCAACCGAGCAATTTCAACAAATGTCAAAGATATTGGTGATTCTCATAATCAATGGATTTTCATAAATGCTAAATGAAATACAAAACATAGTTTAAAAGCAGGTGCACATCAAGCTGATGAAGAAATCCTCAGATGTGATCATTGCTGTTCAAAAAAAATATCCGTATCCGGACAGCTCACTGAAACAACAAAACATTGTATACAAAAAAAGAACATTTGTCAAGTAGCTGTTTCCTAGGTGTGAATGAGACGGGCCCAGTGACAGCGGATTTCACAGGTGCTCAAGGTGCTCAGCCTGTACCTAGGGTCAACTTCTAGCACAGTCAGTCGCTTTGCAAATGCAGCTGGCGTACCCAGCAAAACTGTGAGGGATTGTGTCATTTTAAAGCTTCAACCACATTCTCTCCTAGTGTAATAAAGTAGCTGAGCCAACAGGAGTTGGTTGCTTGTTGTGACTGAAGCAATTTTTCAAGGTTTTGATTACACTGGCTTAGTTCAGAGATAAAGGCTGGCTACTCCCGCTGCTCGCAAAGCAACAAGTATTGTCAACAAGCACCCAGAGAGAGTCCAGTGGCCCTCAACTGATACACTCTGCTACTTCTACCCACACAGATAATGCAGATAAGAGAAAAACAGTAGGCAGTAAGAAAAAGGAACAAAACTTTAAATAAATAAGGTAACCTGAGCAGCTGAATTATACCTAAAGGAAATGAGATCACCATTTGCTTCAAATTTCAACCACAAACAACTGACAAGTAATCAGGAGTCACTAAAGTGCAAGAATTTTTATGAATCACATTCACCTTAAAATCAGCTACTCTGGAAATTCCTGGGACTCATGCAAGCCGTAATTTGAAAGAATAAGATTAAAGAGCAAGCTGTATATTTTTAGCTGTATGAATGGTGATAATGTAACATTTGAAATCTCTTGGTTTACATTTAAAAACTTATTGGTTTATTCAGTCATACCTGTTATTATGTTATTATCTCAAGAGCTAGAAGTAAACTGACTTAAAAAATTAACTTGGCTAATATCAAGGGGAGAATACAAAATGTTTTACTGTGAAACTGGCTACGTTTTTGAAGGTGAAGCTAGGATATTCTAAAACAACTTTATATTGGAAAATTTCCCTTAAACTTGTAACACATTTTATGACTGCCTTGAAATCCTTTCTGCCGTAATCCAAAATTTGCTGTTACCCAATACTGTTTGATTTTGAAGCAGCATTCCAATACACAAAGCAGTTGTAAATATAGCTGTATTCTTTATATTCTATACTTGTAGCTGGAGCTACTTAATTCAGTGACAAGCTGTTTACTTTTAAAACAACAACAAACTCATTACGGAGATGACAAGTCATGTCAAAAGGATCTAGGTGTTTTCTTGGCTTTTGTACTCTTAATTACTAACTAAATACTGACTGTGAAGCTTAACCCTGCTCTTTTATGTGGGATGACTGAGGTTCAGGCACAGATAACTGCTCACATACAAATGTAGACCTCTTTGCTCCTGATGCACCACGAGTAGAGAAGACTTGCAAATTATTTTTCTATTTAATGGGAATCCATGTTGGCAAAACAGACGTTTTACTAGTCAAAGGACTAATTCTGATATTACTTACATGTGCGTGTGTACATGTGCCACAGAACATGTGACACACAACCACCAGACTTAAGGCAATACAAAGCCTCAGGAGTACCTGAGCACTGACTCTGGAAGTGCCTTGAAGAGAAGGGACTGCTCCCCCTGCACTGAGCTCCGTTACCTTCGGCAGGGGCTTGCAGAAGAGCCTGCTCACAGAGCCAGGATTTCAGGATTAAGGCAGATTTCTAAGCATGGCTGTAATTTTAAGCCTGTGCAGACTCCTATTAGGCTGGTGAATGTGCCTGACTGAGAAAACTGGTGTGGAGTATCAGGGTACCAGAGTAAGGGAAATTTTTCCTGATAGAACAGCATGTCTGCGGCAGTTCTTTTTACTAATATTTACAGGGTTACTTAACTCTCTGTGATTTCTATCCTTTTGGGGTTTACTGATGGGCCACCAGAAGCAATGCATGGTGGCGGACATTTTTTCTTTAGTTTTAATAGTTTATCATCATCTGTGAAAACGAACACTGGAACTAATAATACCTCCACCCCAGCAACTTCTGCAAAACAACGCAAACCTCACAATCTCTTTCAGTGCACCACCATGAGATAAAACCCCTGTATTTCTTTAAGAGGGTCGGTGTCCTCATCTAGTTGGAATGGAATGTTATCTTTTCTAAATTTGCTAAGTCAGGCTGGCCGATTAGTCCGAAACATTCAAGTTACTTCAACTATAAATTAAAACAATCAGCAAGATTTTTGTTGGCAACTGAAAACTAAACCACGGAATCACAGTTAAGCAAGAACTGCCTGACTGTGGGTCTGATCCTACTAGCTCTTCAGGGTTGGATCCACTGCATCTGTCCTCTGTTTGAGAGAAGTACTATACAACTGCAAGAGGTTCACAGACTTGGATCTCATGAGCAGCTCATAATAGGTGTATATATTTTCTTTACTCTGTGCTACAATACAGGTACAAACAAGAGAAATATATGAAACCTTATTATTAACAGCCCTGAGTATGTAAATGAGAGTATGACTTTAAATTTTGTGAATTGCATTTTCCAGTTTAGATGCTATACTCCTGCTAAGCAGGTAAAGTGCATTCTACATGGTCACCCATACCACTTCCTGTAGCACCTCTTTTCTTCAGAAGTCTTTCCCGCCTTCCATCCTGCCCACACCTCTGCCAAATTCAGATAAGAGACCAAGGTGATGAAAACACAGACAAGTATATAGAAAAAAGAACTAAACAGTGGAAAGCAGAAAGTGTCTCTCAAAATATAAAACTTGTTCATGGGTCTGTACAATAATTTCTCTTAAGCCACACGGTTCATCATTAATCAGTACCTACTAGGCGCATAAGTTACATTGAGATACTTTCCATAGGCATGTAATTTTGTTCACCGTTCTTCCTGAACAACTTGGATTTTGAGTTATAATGACCTCCTTTTCCTCTGTCCTATCACAATCTTATTCTATGGAGATAACATGGCTTGTAACAGAGCCCTTCTAAACTCTTGAGACATGAAGTAATGAACAAATCCTGACCCTGAAGCTACCAAAAGTCCCTCGGTAGCAGAACTGGTCCTGTTTCACCCCTCGCACTCCCTGGGCCTGTGCATTTCCTATCTGTGCAGCTCCAGCTTTGAGGACAGGTGGAGGTGTTGCCAGAACTGCCAGGCTACAGATTTTCCAAGGTCTCTGTCTTCAGGCAAGGCATATAACAGGGGTCCAAGGGTTTATTTCAGCTGCAACCTCACTTCAGATCTTGTTGTGCCAGCCATCAGCCAGCTCAGTGAACTCAGCCGCTGGAAATTATCTCATCCATTTCTGCTTCCTTAAGAGTCACTTAATGCTCATACAGATCACGCAGCCTTGTTTGCTGTGAGATTGCTTGCAGTACCAAAGCAAACTCATTTGTAGGTAGCCTGGATACCTCTCTGCTAAACCATGGTTTCAGTTCAATTATTCAACTGCAATTCATTCATCTATCTAGGTGCAAATATTCAGTCCAAAGGAATTTGATGGCACTAAAGCGGTCCTGCAAACATGGCAGAGTTTCTGACCAGTAACTGTTACCAGTCCACTTGAAACAAAGCAACACCACAGCCCAGGTCACTTCTGCTGGTGGCCTTTTAGATATATTTTATCATTGAGAATAAAGTAGTACAGTATTTCTGTGAAACCTAAGTATATGACAAATAGTAGAAAAAGGGAGTTTTGAATCTTGCTGTATCTTGTGCCTGAGCGAAGACAACAAAAATGTTTGTCTCTTGGGCCTGGGAAACAAGTATGAACCTTCAGGTTTCGGGGGGGAAATGAGGAAGAGGGGACATCTACACAGCTTGGTCACAGGTTCAGGGAGAAGGCCATTGCTCACAGTTCTACAGCACTTCTCAGGGAAGAACAAATGGGAAAGAGGAAAGCCAGGTGCTCTAGGGCTGACTCCTTTTCCAGAAAGAGAGTTTGAGGAAGCCACCAAGGCCTAGCACCTCTTCCTCGGGAAGAGCTGTCCAGCCCCAGGGAGCCCTCCTCTTCCTGGCACCTTGTCCCTCCCCTGCTCTCCCTACTGCATGAAACCATGACCCATTTCTTCATTTATGATGTGTAGGCTGGTGTATGAAAATTCATTAAGTAAATGTTCCAGACTTCTTTTAAAATCCAGATTATTTCCCCCCTCCCCGGAATTTATTCCCTAGGATAAGCTTACTCCACAGCCGCTCCTCTAAAGTGAAGAGAATGACATGGAGATTCTACCTTGGTATTTTCTACCCTGTTTCTTAGAGGATCTAATTACTTGTGATGTTGATATATTCTGTCACCACAGAGAGAGAGAAAAGTGACTTTCCTGAAATTCAGAAAGATTTCTTTCTTACCTACATTCATTTTTGGACTTCCAGCTGGAGCTGTTTCTCTTGACTCAGTTGCTGCCACTCAGTGAAGTGAATTCAGTGTGTTTTCGGCAGACGTGAATCTGACGATCTGAACAGAAAGGAATAGAGAATGTAAGCAGCTGGTACCCAAATAAAGGTACCACAGACTTGACACAAACAGAAGGTGGGGAGGGAAGAGGCTAAGCTATACTCATACCAGTGAAGTTAGGTGTCAAACATAGAAGGGTGGTCTCCTTAAGCTCTGAATTGTCCAGTTATGAAAACATTTCTCTTGAGGGAAATTCAAGTCAACTCCTGTTCTGACCTGGCCTCTGAAGAAATTGCTCTTCATCAGCTATACAACCTATGGAGACCTGCCTTGGCTTAGTCACCTGCACTGCCTGAAGCTAAACCCTATGAATATACCCACAACTACCACGTGCTGGTTTGCTCTTATTCACTACATTGCTACAACACCACAGCATAATGTGAAAAATCACATTTGACTGGGCTAGGAAAGACTATCTATTTTGCTGGGCCTGCACTCTATAACAGATGTTTGTCACTTCACTTCTCCATCTGCACCTTATTAAATGACCCCACTTTGCATATTTCTTTGGAAGACAGAATTTATGGGAAAACCGTGACCAATTTCTCGGGATCAGAAGATTGCTTCAGGGCAAGGGAGCTGTAAGCAGCTTTTGAGAAGATGGGTTTGGCCCCTGCTGTGAGGCTCCTGTCTTAATGGCATGAGGAACGCACCCTGCTCGCCCCAAATGCCCTGTGTTTCAGCTGGAAGCAGCTCTCAAAACACATTCAGTGCCTCAAGCATACATTTTGGCCCAATACCCCCTCCCAGTGGGCTGTGTTTAACCCACACCTGACTCATTTTAATCCTCTATTAATTAATAAATCATTTGTGCTTCTCTCATTATGAATAAAATACACCACGCTTCTTCATATCTCTAGGCATGTTTCAACACAAGTCATTCTTCTCATAGCTGTCACTCACATTTCTCTTTTGGTTTTGGGTTTTTGTTTGTTTCTTTTTTTCAAATGCCTCTCTAGGCAATCGCTGACTGTGGTGGGGAAGCCAAGGAGCCCCCCCAAAAAATCCAACCCCAGGAAAGTTGTTTGGTCACAAAATCACAGAATGATAGGGGTTGGAAGGGACCTCTGGAGATCATCTAGTCCAACCTCTCCTCCCAGAGCAGGGTCACCTTAGAGCAGGTTGCGCAGGAACGCATCCAGGTGGGTTTTGAATGTCTCCAGAGACGGAGACTCCACCACCTCTCCGGGCAGCCCGTTCCTCCTCATGTTTAGATGGAACCTCCTATCTTCGAGTTTGTTACCTCTGGTCCTGTCACCGGGCACTCTGACTGTACTCCCCCCTGCCGCCCGAAACTAAAAAGCAGCCTGTAAAATTTCCCCCTTGAGTCACTCCAGCTGCTTTTGTTTGCAGCCAGGCGAACGGCGAAGCGAACGACGAGGCCTTCGCGGCCCGCGGGTGCGTGCGGGCGGGCCCGGCCCCGAACCCGCCCCGGGGAGGCAGCGGCGTCGACCCCGCCCCGCCCCGGCCCGGCCTTTATAGCGCCGCCCCGCGCCACCGCCGCCAGCAGCCGCCCGGCAGCGACAGAGAGAGGCACAAGCACCGCGGGGCTTCTGCGCCGGTAAGTGCCCTACCGTCAGAACAGATTTGTGATTTAAGGGTAAAAAATGCCGGGTGTAAGTCAAAGGGAATTAAGTAGTTGCTCTTTAAATTAAAAAGAAAAAATAAATTTAAAATCTGCTCCAATGCAGTATTTCAGCAGTGGGGAAGATCTGGTCTACATGCTGTAGTGTATCATAATTTTAACAAGAAATCAGCAGTGCTGCTGTTTGTGATGCTACAGTTCAGTTGGGCCTGAGAAACTAATTATGGTAATAAAGGACAAATTACTTGCATAGATGCTAAAAATAATTATCTTAATATGAATAGTATTTAAGGGAAAATATATCTGCTGGAATCTCAACTGAATTTGAAAATTGGGCATGTCCAAGTACCTGAGGCGTGATTTGCTTTCTTGCATTATGAAACCTGCTTACAAGTAAATGCTGCATCTACATTAGCATTTTGGTTTGGATCATGTCAGCTCTCTTTTTTTTTTTCAAATGAATCCAGTGATCTTCTCTATTCCCTATGCTTTGGTTCATGCCACTGAATAGCTTTAGAGTATGTCTGCTGTATTTCTTCTGACTAAAACCAAACTGGAAGATGCAGGTGTTCAGTCTGCAGGAGCAAGCTAGAATTAGTGCAATGTAAAAACCTCTGAAGCAGATACAGTGTGGAGCGGGTCTTCAGCTCCAGCTGAGTTCTGCATACCTGCTCTTCCTGCATGGCACTGCTTGCTGATGTAGATTGCCCCAAAGTCTTTTAAAAATCAAGTTTTCCAGTCTTCTAGAACTGAGGACACTTTAAAAATAAAAAAAAAAAATTCATTACTTTCATTGCAATCAAAAAAAAGAGACACTAGTACTTTATAGCTCTCTTCGCCATCATTTTTACAAGCTAGTTTTGTAACAGTCACTCCTGGGAAGATTGCTATATGTGCTTGGCTACAAGAACCAGCAGCATATAAGAACTCAAGACAGAATATGTTCTAAGCCTCTCTCATACTGTAAATAAGTGAGGTAACATCAAGACCAGCCTTTCAGGAGTTTGCAGTGGTCAGAGGCAGTCGGTGAGGTGGCCGGGCTGATGTAAGTGCCCAGCATCAACAAGATGCAGTCAGCAGCTATAGAGGTCATTAAAAAAAGGAGCTTTCCCTTTCATACCCTAAATGTGGATGCTCAGTGCTTTTGTTGCAAGGTAGCAATAATCGGTTAAAGAGGTACAAACAGCTGGATAGCAACTAAATGCGGCTGCCAGTTTCTAACTGTGTTAGTCCATGCTGCAGAAACAAAGTATGGATTTTTTCAATTTGCCTTTCTCTGCTTTATTTAACCTCTAAAAAAATCTGGTTGTATTGCTAAATGTACAAAAAAGCTTCAAAAGATAATGTCTAATTTAATCCAGGGAAATAATAAACAGATATTCCACAACAAATCAATGCTTAATTCTTCTGTCAATTGTGTTGTAACTTATTCTGAAACCCACTGAAGACAACAGAAGCAAGAGAGCTGACACTGAAAGCTACAACATGACATTAAGTTCTTCTTTTATTTTCAGAATCAAAATAATACAGATAAAAGAGGAACGAAGTGAGAAGTTAACTAACAACATGAAGTTACTCATCTTCGCAGTAACCCTGGGCACACTTGTCACGGGACTAGATTCTGTAAGTTTTGAAATAAATCGAGGGGGGGGGGTTCACTTGGAACCACTTCTGGTTTTGATTACACTTCTGCTTTGGACAGTATAGTAGGCTTTTGACTTGAATTGTTTTTGCTGCCTTTGTGTGTATGTATACATCTGCTGCACAAAGATGACTAGAAACATGCTTTTGAACCCTTTGGTTTTTCTTCTGATTCTGGTCCACCCTAAGATGTCTGCTAGTGTTCAGTTACTGAAGGCATCATGCAATAATCAAGAAGTCTATCTCTTCTAGTTTTCTCTTAATGCAATTTAAACCTAGAAATTGAGTACCAAGAACTCAGTGGTCTTTCATGGAGGTGGTATTGTGCCTTAACCAAACTTCCACCTCCCCTACTTGAAAGTGTGATCCTAAAAAAGGAGCAGCATATATTTATTTGAATATTTTTTGACTATCAACTTGTATGACAGTTGATAGCTATCAGCAGAGCTATTCACCACACTATGGAATTATATTATTATCATTACTTGGTTTAGTATAGGCAAGCCCACTTGACCTCTGGGAAAAGTACACTAAAAGCCTAATCTTAATTAATTCTGCAGAGAAAGAAACATCCAGCTTGCAAACCAGAGGCAGGACCTGAAGTACAGGGCAAGAATCTATTATTGTATAAGTCTACTGGCTTTTATTCCATGGCACAAATGTGAAGCACCAAAGTCACCAAAGTGACAGAGGCAGCTGGGGAATGTTGCATTTTTCCTGCACCTCTCGGTGGCTGAGAGGTGTAGAGGGAGAGGTTCCCTTCCACATTTTAGGGACACAGAGCATTGAGAGCTGCTTAGGCCCTCGTAGCAGAAATAACTGCAGTGTTGACCTGATGCAGTGGACCATCTTGGTGTTTTTTTCTGGTGGTTTTTTTGTGTGGTGTTTTTTTTCTTCCCCGTTCTGCTTTGCTTGAGTAGAGTGCCACTTTTCATTCACATACAGATTCCCCAGAGCAGGTTGTTGGTAACTACATGCAAAAACCTAAACTGTTGAAGGTATCCAGTAGGGAGCAGAATTTGTGCCAGTAGGATAGTCAGACCACATAAAAGAAACTGTTCCCTTTAAAATCCTTTTTTCTTTCCCCTTAGGTTTATAGCAAGAAGTACTACAAGCTGCCACATAAACACAGATCATTTCACAAGGGTAAATACCTGCCTCTTCTACTTGAACCTAAAAAAACTTGTTAACTTGCAATTATACCTTCATACAAGAAGGAAGACTTTTACTGATACTTAAACATCTAAAACTTAGTTTGCAACTACATTTCGTTTTACTTCATCATGCAAATGTTTTGCCTCTAATTAGTGATGTCTCTTACTTGCAGATTGCCATTGTTTGAATGGAGGAACCTGCATTACCTATTACCTCTTTAGCGGAATTCATCGTTGTGTATGCCCAGAAGGATACACTGGGATTCACTGTGAACTAGGTAGAACATCAATCTTCCTTAATACTAACTAACCTGATTGAAAAGATCTTAAAGGATAGGCAAATGATGAATATGAAATGCCAAGTGAAAGTATTACCCATAAACAGTGACAAGATATCCTTTAGCACTTTATGCTAACAGTCTAAGTGAGGAGAACCAAATAAATATTGGTGCAAAATTGCAACCTCTGACTTTTTTTTTGTGTCCCTGCTTCTTCTCTACTGTTGCCTACCTCACAAATGCTTTAGATTGGGGTGAAAAAAGTTCTTGTTTGGGAGTGTTCAGAAGCACTGATTATATTGTGAAGTACACTGAAACTATTAAAGAAGCAATACGCATGCCTTAAAGCATAAGATGCTCAAAACTCATATAGAACAAATTTAATAAGAATACATAATCAGTCCAGACTTCACATCATCTGTTTTCAAGTGTAATGCAGGAACTTTTTTCTCATTAGAAGGATCCATACAGATTATTTCTGTCTCAGAACAATTATAAACAAGAACATGCTGATAATGAAATATTGTTTTCTCAGACACTGACAGCATGTGCTATACTAAGAATGGGGAGGACTACAGAGGAATGGCAACAGAAGATGAATGTCTGCCGTGGGATCTTCCCTCAGTAGTCAGGAGGGGTCAATACCATGCTCATTTGAGGGATGCTTTGCAGCTTGGACTGGGCAGACACAGCTACTGCAGGTAAGAAAAGCATCACTCTTCCTTGGATGACTTCTATTGTCACAGCCCCAGAAGTGCCTCAAGTGATGGTACATGTTTAAAAAAAAAAAAAACCCAACAAAATATTAGGGATTTAGACTGACAGTATTTGGAACGCAACTCGTTGAAGTGTCTAGAGTTCTTACTGCTGAAGCTGATCATACTGCAAAATTCCAAGTATGCAACAGAAATAGTCAGTTGTTAATTACTTTCTCTAGCATATCTTGCAAGAGAACACTTTTGGCCTTTTCAGGACAGTTAGAAATATAAGATACTATCACTTTTTAAATCTGTCTTTATGAAAAGAACACTTCCTTTATCCTCTAGAAACCCGAATGGAAGGAACAGGCCCTGGTGTTACACCAAAAAGGGATTCACCATTCAAGAAACACCCTGCAACATAGAGAAGTGTGGTAAGTAACAGGAATTTCAAGACAACTGATTTCTACTTTTTTAATAGCACAAGGTTGGTGCTTAGTTGTAAGAACACCTGAACAAAATTTTTCCTTTCCTAGGGCACGCATGTGGTCAGAGGAGCATCAGCAAGTATTTCAAGATCGTTGGTGGAAGCCAGGCAGAGGTTGAGTCTCAGCCTTGGATAGCTGGCATCTTCCAGAACATAAGGGGCACTGACCAATTTCTGTGTGGTGGCACCCTCATTGACCCCTGCTGGGTGCTTACAGCAGCACACTGTTTTCATACTCCGTAAGTTTGCAGTTCCACATCCTTATTTGCAACTTTCTTCAGCGGATTTCTTTGCCTGATGCTCACTGAGCAGCCCTTCAAAACGTACCATAGTAAGAATGTTCTTTTCATTGAGCAAAACAAGAGGAACAGCTGTAAACATTAAGCCTCTGGGAGTCCAAGTCTATCAGAATAAGCTAGCAAGACGTGAACGTTTTAGTGGATTGTGTAATTTAAACAATTTTAGCTTAAATTGGAAACTGGGTTTCATTTTTACCTCAGCTGTTCCCAAACTTAAAAGTTGTACTGAAAGGTGATGAGCTGTTGAGCAATACACTTATGGGTGTCTTTTGTTGTTTTTCCTGTGGAAAGCTGATCATCTTGGCATCCTGCAGAGGATTCGCATTGCCAATGCCTGGCATTAGTAGCAGCTAGCTAGGTGTGCATTTCAAAATGCCTGAGCGTCTGTCTTAATCCCCTCAAATGGAAAATCAGGATGCTTTCCTCTTAGAATGGAGGATTAACTTTCAAAGCTGAGTAAACTGTGCTTTTTCTTGTCAGTATTAAAGTAAACACAAAACAGAACTGGGTCTGGATCTAAACTGTTGACCTCACTGTCAGAAGCTGGTAGTCTTCATGAATCTCTTTACTCTCACTCAGGTCAAAAAAGCCACAAAACAAATCCACCTACAAAGTCTTCCTTGGAAAGTCCATACTGAATGCTACTGATGATAAGGAACAAGTATTCATGGTTGATGACATCATCTCTCACCCTGAATTTACAGATGACACAGGTGGCAATGAGAATGATATTGGTAAGTGTCATCTTAATATGAGCCTTTAAAACACTGAGGGTAGCTGAAGGCTATGTAACTGTGGCATACACCTTCTTTTAGAAGTATAACCAGAGATGAGACGAAGGGGAACAGGAACTAGGTGCTTCTGAGAACTAGGCCTGTACTGAGCAAGATTTTTCCACTTGTACAAACTTAGTTTGTGGCACACATCAGATGCATTACCTGTCACAGAGATAAGACTGTCTTATCTCTGGACCTGTACAAGGCATGGCTTTTCCATAAGCACTGGTGGCAGCATCCCATTTCTAACATCTTAATCTGTGTCTACAGAGATCACACTGTATGTATAATAAATGATGGAAAAAATGCAGGTATAGTAGGTTTCATCATATAGTAGGGAAATGCCATATCAGGTAGCACATTAGTCAAAGTTTTTCCCGAATTAATCCAGACTTTGGTAAGTCTCTCTGGCTTTTACAAGCCTATCCCTAAACGAACAAAGTCAGAGATGGGTTTTTGCAGCTTACACAGAACAGACTTGCCACTCGTGCACTTGATGCTTAGAATTCTCTCTACCACCCCTCCCAAATTTCTGCTGCTAAGGAAAAAGACTCAAAGAATAGCTTTAAATGCCCTTCTGGTGAGAAGTATAGTATAAACTGTCACCTGTTCAGTAGGGATCGGGGTGCCACTCTCTACAGCCAGTCAGGAAGTTGAGGCTTTAAAACACCTGAAAATACAGTTGCAGAAAAACTTTCCCTGAGCTATCAGCCCCATCCTTCTAGGAAGGAAGTTCAAGTTCAAACACTTGCCAATTTTAGTGCTGGGAGATTAATTCTGTTGTTACTAAATAATGACCCAGCGTCATTCCGAAAAGCAATGAGAGGAACCATATGTAACCAGAACTAAATGGAATTGCTATTCCCATTAACTGTACCCTATACTCCTATTCTCAAAGAACTTGAGGGAGGGTAAAACTTGCTTTACAAATTTAACTTTATCTTCTCTGACTTGTTTCTTAGCTTTGATAAGGATAAGAACAACTTCTGGGCAGTGTGCAGTAGAATCCAAATATGTCAGAACAGTCTGCTTGCCAGAGAAGAACCTTTACTTACGAGACAATACCCGGTGTGAAATAGCTGGCTATGGAAAACAAGACTTTTGTAAGTAAATAACTTCTTTCTAAAGTTGTACTTCCACAATGTGGGAACTGGATTATTTTTTTAATACCATGACCTGCAAAGGATTAAAAAGGATTCCTTTCTATTATTCTATGCATTCCATGTGCATCTCTCAAAGATAATCTCTGCTATCATCTTCTCTAGTTGTCCATGGCATTTCCTATCTAATGCTTCTCACACTTCTCAAACCATACAAAGTAAGCCAAGATGTAAAACACAGCATTTTTTTTTCATTCCTGATATGGTGAGGAATAGAAAAAAATTAAAGCTGTGTTGGAGGATTAATAACAGATTGCATTTGTGCAGAACTTCAAAAACTATCAAACTCTTTCTCTCTAAGAACCAAGCTTTATAGTTTGCATTTGGAACACTTGCTTTTCCTCTTCAAAACTCTTTCATTAAAAGTAAACAAATACTGCATAAACTGGAAATAAGAGCCTCAAATCAGAACTGGAATGGCTGTGCTAATTTCTTTTAAGTGCTGAAAGTGTGTGTTATACACTGGTTTTGTTTGTCTTGGATAGTGAAAATAGTTAAATATTCTTTTGTTTGCAGATGACATTTACTATGCTCAAAGACTGATGTCAGCCACTGTAAACTTAATATCACAGACAAAATGCAAATATGAATACTATGACAGTGTCAGAGTTACTGACAACATGGTCTGTGCTGGAGATCCCACATGGATGACTGATGCATGCAAGGTAGAACTAGTTTATTTTATCTTCTAAACTGTTTTAAATGCATGTACGTTATATGGATCAACTGATGGCGTCTTCTAATTCTACTAGCAGAAGAGTCTCTCTTTATGTAGCTGGAATGTAGTACATCCAGTGGAGTTGAGCTGTAATGTGGACAAATGTATGGAATGAGGTTGGGACCTAGACTTAGGTGTTACCTCCTCTGGAGGAGCAAGAAGTGCTGTATCCTAGCCAGTTATTCCTCAGGGCCTTATTTACAATCTGTTCAAGCAACGACTAGCAGATAGATATCAGAGGAACACAGTAGCTATTCCAATCTCAGCTTGCACTTCATTTAAATCCCCTCTGCAAAGGGATAAAAGGTGAACTAGTGGGGGACATTGAGCCCCTACACAGATTCCTCAAAACTAGATTTGCTTCCCTGCACACTCACTGGGCAGAGTGGCCATATGAGCCACTACAGAGAACAAGTGTTGTCCCTACAGGCAGGGAGACAATTAATTCTGTGAAGAATTGGGTGTGTTGCCTTTGACCTTCTATCACTAGCCTAATAACTGTGATTATAAACTTGGGATGGAGTGTTGTACACAAGGTAACCGCTCTCTCTGAACCCTGCTAGGGGTGAACTAGAGAACACCTTACCTTACAGACTGTGTTCAGCTCACAGCAGATGCTGAGCCTTCTGTTCATCTATACAGTGTTCTCAAAAATCAAAACTAGCTCATAGATATTTACTAGCTTGTTTTACTCTCCCTGCTATAAAGGCTCCATCTGCAGAAAATGGCCTCATATATTCTCTTTCCGCTGTCAGGGGGATTCCGGTGGCCCCATGGTCTGTGAGCACAACGGCAGGATGACGCTTTATGGGATTGTCAGCTGGGGAGATGGCTGTGCAAAGGAAAACAAGCCTGGCGTTTACACCAGAGTTACTCGATACCTTAACTGGATTGACTCCAACATGAATGCAGTAACTGCCAAGAGTCGTTTTCTCCCTGAACCAAAGTGACCTTTTTTACATCTGGACTCAAATGAACAAGATTAAGCCTATACAGATGACAGGACACTAAAGTCCTGAATGTCATGAGAGGCTTTCATTTTTAAATGCTTGTGTGGTCTGCCGCTCACATCGGTGTTCCTGAGGCAGAAAGATGGTTGATATATTATATTACTACTATGAATTACCTGAAAACCACTCCATGGGAAGCTAAACTATTTAACATTTAAATGAGTGTTCCCATGCATGATACTATGCATATCAAGTTACCTGTCCACTTCATTTATGAACCAGCATTTGTTCTGGAAGTACTGGTAAAGTTTTAACTTAACTCAAGTATTCGTTTTATACATGGCCTGAGTCTAAAATCTTTCGTCATCACACTGAATAATGCTAAGACTCAAGTCCTAGAAACCCAACCTGTTAAGAGCTGTACTGAGGGCGTCTTTGCACTGATCAGGCTTTGTGTCAGAAAGTGGGAGGAACTGCATTAGTGTTAACTATTGCTGATGCATGAAGAAGGTCCAAAGTCTGCTTAGACTGAAGCAACACTTAGTTGCTATAGACCCAACATATAATAAAATCTTAAGGATGCCACCTGTAGCTGTGTCAGCATTACAAACTCAAATGTATTACACTTAAGAACTGTACTGCAAGAATTGAAAACCTGACTTGACTTCCAGGTCAAATCTGAAGGTGTCTTGGTCCCCTTAAAAATCTGATGCTGTAACCTCTCCACATGTACCTATGTACCCAGGAGAGGATTTAAGTGCTCAACACTCATTGAATGCTGCAGATGTCCAAAGTCAGAACTTTATTTCTATTCATTTAATTTATATTATATGGAAACTACTTCTTACGCTGGTTTTATTTTTAAACTTTTTTTAATAGATCTGAATTATTTGTATGAGGGCTGGAACCTCAAGCTTTATTTAATTATTTTTATTGTGTTTAACTTATTGTTTGTATGATGGATATTAAAATATCATTAAAAAACCTATTATTCTTATGTGTCTGCTCCTTCCCTTTTGAAAGGGTAGTGGTATGATTTGAAAGACAACTGCCATTAAGTTCTAATCTGAGCCATAAAGTCCTTTGGTAAAACATAAACGTTTGAACTTCCTGTTTACTAAAGCCTTTCATATGAGAAATTAATGTCTTTTACTACGGGCTATAGAGTGCTAGAAAACTGTGTGTGCACTACCCAGGCACAGAGTATAGGATGAACAACAGTGCTGACGAGGCAATATCCATGCTGCATGTGCTTTACGACTTCCATCTAGCCCTGTGGACTAGACCTTCTCAAGTGGCTGTGGAACATCAGGTGAACTTCTATAGCACAATATTCCGTTTAGGTTTCATCCTAAGGGAATACAGTTCTCATGCTCCAGAACTGTGCTGCACTATGATCCAAGTCATTGAGGGGGGCACAGAGGGATCAAGAGATTGGTTACAAAAGCTCACTCATTAACTAAAATGCTATTGCATGTGGGAGAAAGCCATACAGTATCAGAAAGGTGCTACAAGGAAAGTAATTATTTCAGCTTTCCTCAGTACTTCTTTGTGGATACTAATTTTGTAAGAGAAGCATTCAAAGTTGACCTCAAGTACTGCTAAGCAAAATCTTAGGTAGCAGAAATTACAGCTAATGGCGAGATTGATTTAGGTTTCAGTTTATTTTCTTTTTCAAGAAAGAAGTTTAGCTAGAACAGAATTCATAGTAGAAAGTGCTAAGAATAAAGAATTACTTAAAGCCAACTGCATTTCTAATTCTGGATGAAACATCACAATTAAACACAATCAGTCCTTGCTGAAGATACATTCTGTTGTTTCGGCAGACAACAAAGGCGGAAAATATTCTCAAGGTCGTCTCTTTCGGGTGGTTAAGGAAACACAGTGAAGTCCTAGCATCACTTCCATGTCCTGAAGAGCATGGGCTGTCTGCTTTGATTTTGTTTCTTTTAAAGAAGCTATAAGATGGAGGCAGACTGGAGATACTGCTATAAACCAGGTTTATAGCAAATTTACAGAGAAGAGTTTGTATCACAGCATCAAGATGCCATATATTTGTGTGGTGTTTGTAATTGTGAAAGTAAAAGACTTGCATGAATGCCAAGCATTTAACACTGAAAAATTACTTCCTACGCTGAAATTGCTATCATGGAACGAATTAGCGGCCTAGTTAGCAGCATAATTTCTGACGTTAGCAGTCCAATCCATCCTAACCGACTAACATAGTGAGCCAACAAGACTCTAGTAGTTATTGGTCAACAGATCTCAGACTAGCAATTTGGCTTGCCAATTTTTGGCCTATTTCTAAAAAAAGTTAGAACCCAAATGTTTTGTTAGTTATTCATCTCCTCTCATAAATGCAGAATTTGATGTCAAGTTACAGGACTGCTAGGGAAATTTAACGGATTTTTGTAGATCAGACCACACTGTTTACTTTCTCATTATAGTTCATTTAAGAATTCAGGAAATAAAATCAAATGTGCATGTGCAATCATTTCTTATGGAGCTCTCCTAGAAACCTTTCGGTCTCTGTCACTAGCTGCTTAATGATGAATGACTAGAGATTTCAGGAACATTTTGGAAAAATCTTGAGCAAGAAATTTGTTGTGACCTACAAGTAGTGCTCTGACTCCAAATGCGCAGAATGGGCTCTTTGTTAAAAAGTACTCATAGTAATATTTTGGTCAAATGTTTTTTTGTCATGTTATATGCACTGAAGAATGTAAAAAACCTCTGAAGAGATAAAACCTTATTTTTCCTTTTTCATTTTTTATAAGTTAGAGATGAGCTAAATAACTCATTGTAAAACTGATTGATGTCTTCATAGCAAGGCAACTGTGAATTCAGAGTTGCTCAGGTACAAATTCAACTATAGCAATCCTTTCAAAAATCAAGGGAAAATGCATAAACTAAATTTTCACTTTCTAAAAAGCACACTGGTAATTTGTGAGAAGCATGCTTCAGCTTGTAGCTTATCATAGTCTGGGTATGTGAACCTTGCACATCGATGATGGAATGATAGGAATAAGAACCTTAATAAAGTCTTGTCCTTTAGACTCAAGACTGAAGTATGTAAGATCTGGACTATTTCCAGCTTTGTTATTGTTAAGTCACGTGCCTTTATACAATTTCCCTGCTATAAAATGGGTGGGACAGTACTTCCTTTCTCCCACAGGTTTGCCTGGGTATGATTTGTCAGGAGGAGGGAGAGTTGACAGCTGCGTGAATGTACTGTGAGTAACATGCAGACATCCCGGTCTCGTACAGGGACAACAAGAACTACTTAAACATGAAATGATTACTGACAATACTGGACTGTGAACTGTTTGGCAATACAATTTGTAGTTGGGACCTGCAAACAGAAATTTGTTAGTAGAGGTTAACACTATGTGTGGTAGAGTTATTCCGCAAAGGCATGCTGTTTGTGGACTGCTGATTAAAATTTGTGAGTTAATTTGGGAGTTAAGATTGCATTGTTTCTAGAGAACAAGTTGGAGATCTCCGGTGAGAGACCGTGAGACTGGAGGCTGTGCAAGAAGAGAAGGAAGGCACCTCTTCATTGCTTTTCTAGACAGTAACTAACAGGTCAGCCTGACCAGTGTTGACAGAGAATACTATGGGCACAAAGTAAGCAATGATAATATAGTTTAAGACGAAAATATACTGTGTTTTAATCATGTCTTTTGGATGCTACAGCTTTCTTACTTCAGTATTTCTTTCATTTAAACATTTATCAAAGTACTAAAGTAAACAGATTTACAACAGGTGGAGAATATAAATATCTTCAGGGTGATCATATATTACTATCATTGAAATGAAAGGCACATTTTTCATTGACTTCTATGGGCTTTTTCTATGAATAAAGTCAATACAAATTAAATTTCAACTTATTCACATCATTATGAATATAAGTAACAATGAAAATGGAGCAATAAACAAAATTTGTATTTTTGTATTTAGGTCTTTCATTTTGAAATTTAGGAAGCTCTGGAGAAAGTGTGAATAAAGAGAGAGTCTTGAGAGCTGAGGAAATTTAGATGCTGTTTTGGGTGTGCAATCTTATTTCTTCTTTATTTAATGTTAGATAAACTGCCCCAACAAAAATGAAATCTTTAAACAAACATACTGTGTACATACATCTCTGCTCTGGCTGCTATAATACTTCATATACTCTCTTTCAATGTTCTCTGCATGACTTTGGCCCCACAACTACAATACCATCTGTCTGGCTAGTTATCAGAGCCTGGGAAAAAAGGCAGAAGATGAACGCACTGTTTTGCAAAACTTTCTCTTCCTACAACAGAATCCATAGGAAACATTTCCTTTCCCTCCTTACAGAGAGTGAGCAGAGGATGATCCAAGTTGCGGTGCTGGTGAGGATGAAGAGAAATAGCCTAGAGAACTGTGCACAGAGCTTGGCAAACACCACTGCAGAATTACAAGAGAAATACTAGAGAGAGGACGTTTTTGGAAGATATTCGATATCTGGTGGGTACTGACATATATGCGAGCCAAATGTTGATATCACAAATCTGCTCTTACTTAAGCATATCGTTCCTTGATTTCAGATATGTGGCAAGCAACAGAAAAGAGTTGAATGGGAGTCCAACAAGCATTTAGAAACAGCTGAGGGATGGGCATCAGCCAAAGAGAAGAGATCATATTCTCAGAAGCCTTAGGAGCATAACTAATATGAACTCAAGTCCTTACTTATTTTCAATACTTCCACAGAAGAAACATATTAAGCAATGAGGATAAAGCAGTATCTGATGTGTCCAGAGCATAGGAAGCTAGTTTAACCTGTCAGCTCTTAAAAGGAAATGATGCATCCTGAATGGACAGACCACTTTTCCTTATATAGCTGAAGCTTTCTTCATGGAAGTGAAACTAAAATGTGACTCAAAGCACTTAAAAATAAAATCTGTTTTAAATAAACTAAGTTATGGTGAAACACAATGTATAGTCACCTATTTGTTGTATATATTACACCACCTCCACGTGGAATTGTATGCATGGGAGGATTTTGATTGTGCTTATTGAATTAATACAGAGCAATATGACTCTTTGGTCACCAAGCCTTTGGCTCATTTCTGACACTTAAGCAGAGCACTTGCTTTGGAGCAAATGAGAACAGCTTATCCATGAAAAGCAGATCAAACCTTTCTGCATGCATCAAGCTAGTCATCTGAAACTTCAGATACTTCCATCTCAAGCCAAAGTAAAAAAAGTGACATACTTGAAACAATACATATTCAGTAAAGAGAAAATCTGGGTTCAAACTTGTTCTGGCATACCCCTTCCAAATCTGTTGCATCCCATGCAATTATACAAATGGGCAACCTGAGCAGAATTCGTGTTTTGTTTTTTAACATTTGGCACATGAAGGATGTGGAATTTTAAGAGTGAAAATGCAAGAAATTTATGGAACAAGTGCTATGTACTTCATGAGCAGTAAAATGAGATACAGACCCACAAGTCAAGCATGAAACCATATGCAGACCCACACGAGCCGGATGTTCAATTCCTGTGTCCTGTTCCATAACTACAGCCAACTAGTTGACTCATTCAGATCTAGGCTCCATCTGTCTGGTACGATAAACTAATGATATTTGAAGTTGGGAAGGACTGCAAGTATTCCAGCATCAAAACTGAATTCGGAGCGAGTTTGGCAAACCAGAGTTATTAGAAATGAACGAGCTAATAAAGACAAACAGGAATAACCAAACACACAGATGTAGATGAGTGACGACTGATATTAAAGCAGATCCAGAAGGTGCAGCAGACCACAAGCTGGATTTAAGTCAACAGTATTGAGTAAAAAAATATAAACATATTGACACATAACACCAGAGCGCAGTTTGTAAACCTAGAGACTAGGCAGACACTCAGCTGTGTCTTGAGCATCATTCTTCTTGTCAAGAACACAACAATAACGATCAATGGTCTAGAAGATGACAAGGAGAAAAGACTGAAAAAATTTGGTTTATTTTATCCAGAGAAGTAAAATCTACAAGGGACATTTTCTTCAAAAGGGAAAAGGCTGCAGCAGAAAAGGGGATAAACTCTCCTCTGTGTCTATTGGGAGACAGGGTGAGAAGCAATAAGCCTGGCTGCAGGAAGGGAAACTGAATCAAAGAGTAGCAAAACATGACAATAAATGGCACTGAGTGGCATTGAACCTCCTCCACTGAAATTTTTCAGAACAATTTAGACAGAAATAAACCAGTTGTTTTGGGCTCTTGCAATGAAACTGGAAGGAATGTTGAGAAATCATCTAATCTCGGGTTCCCTGTTTTATTATGAAATAAATGAATATGTCCAGTGACTGAGATGACTACATGAAAATACAGACACCACAGGGGAGTTTAGAAATAGTATTACACAATTTAATCATCTTTTTAAAAAGTGTCTTTAAAAAAATGGCTCCTATGAGAGAAAATTATCTGGACTTCTGAATTTAAAATTAAAACCAAACTTCTTAATGGTAGACGAATAACTATAAAAAGTTTTAAGCAAACTTTTCAGTGACTCTTAACAAAATAATATTCCAGACAGAACTGGAATCAAATTAATTGCTTCCATGTCCCACTGGGCAAAATATTTTCAATTAATAACATATGCAACTGGCAAGAAAGTAAAATTATTATCCCCCATTGGATAGTGGAAACATTATTTCTCTACCGAATAACTGGAAATTGTTTTGTACGTAATGCTATGACTTGGCATCATACGCATGAATTACCTCAGTATGTTTCAAGCTGGAGGCCTCTGGGTGTGATAAAACCTTCCAAAGCACAGTATTATCATAAGGAGGCAATCACAAAAGAAACTGAAAATCACAGGCAACCATCAAACTTTGCCAGCCGTGGGCTTATGCATTTTAGGATCTGATGCCTGTTTGGTGACAGTATAATTTCAGAAAACCAGCTGGACACATTTACAAATAAAAAACATCCACAGGCAGTGTCATCATTTATTACAAATCAAGCAAAGTATCTCTGCTAGCCACAGCTCAGATGTTCTAAATTCAGTATATTTATAACTTCAGCAGCAGTAATTAAGAATGACCACTTGCTAATTCTTCCCTAAATTTTCTTGTGTTGTGGCACAAAACTTTAGCCTAAGTTGAAACAAAACATCCCCAAGTGACATAAATCAGAACATCACTACAGCTGTTGAAACTGCAGCTGTTCCGTGACGATCACAGCATGTACTTGGCATTACTACAGCACATCAGCACCCGTGATAAAAAAATCTTCACTAATGTTCCAACTCCTTCATCTTCAAATGCACCTGCAAAGTCTGACACGTTGCAAATTGATGTGGTTGGCTAACTTTTTTATTTTTAAACATGCTTATGTGCTATATTAATAGCAGCCCCAGCCACATGAAGAATTGCCTTGAACTGGTACCCTTGACCCCCTCAGTCGTATTTTGCTCTAGAACTTGTTAGGCAGAACCTGAGCCAACATTGCAGGACAACAAGCAGTTTAAGCAGCTTGATTAAGTAGCTCGATTAAGTAGCTTGCTTTGTCTCAGAAATGATTCTGACTAATAATCTTCCAGAAAAATGAGAGAAACTATCAGACTTAAATCAGCAACAGAATTCAAGGGCCATCACTCAGGTGGGAAGACATTTTTGCCTCCTTATGTGGTTAATAGCTTCTGCTTTATTTCTGGAAGGATCTTAGCTGTCATTTTACAATTGTGATTCTTCACAGAATATGTCCTGGGCATCCTTGTTTGGGTGTTTGATTTTGCTTTGAATGCCAAATGGGGTGCGGGGGTGGAAACTGAGGTGGAAGAATCCCTCAAAAACACAGGGTGGAAATTCTCATTGAGGCCATCATGTGAAGACTGGGCGCAACAGAAATATTCAGAAATATTCAGTTTTATAAAGGATCACTGGAGACACTGAATCTAAGATTGGCTGTTTAATTTCCCTTATATACCTTGCATTTGGGATCAAGTGTGTTTGATCACAGACATCACATTTTATGTATCATCTTTAAGAACAAACTATTGCTGATTTCATTTCAAACTAGATGTAAACAGATAAATTTGAAATCTTTTTCCAGAACAACCCAACTGCAAATAGGCTTATCCTACATATGAAATATTCTTGCACCTAAGGACACTTCTGTCTTATAATAACTGTAACCTTCATTTACAATAGACTTGTTTTAAGAAATGCAGTATCAAGAGCTCTTTTGTTTATTACCCAGGGGGGCAAATTAGAGAAATTTAACATATTCTGTAGCTGAAACCAGGATATGGAAATATTTTTAGATGGTCAACACAGCCTTACAACACATACACTAAAGGGACTTTCAGAAAATTTATGGAGGAAATTATGTAAGCTACTAGCTTTACTCTAAAAATTTTGGAACAACTTTTGCTTTAACAGTCATATTCTAGTCTTAACGTACACATATGTCCTCCTGAAGCATGAAAACAATCACACGGACAGGAAAAATACTGACTGTTCAGAGGCAACAGAGCTGTCAAACATATAAGCTGACAAATGGTGGGAAGGAGATAAAGAGAGCGGATTCCAGCCTCCCAAGGATGCTACTGTATGAGTGCTTTGAATCGCAAAGCTTAAAAATAAAGTTTGTCACTTGACTGTGATCTATGTCAGCAGTCTTTTGAATCAATGCACTTGCAATAATAACAAAAAGATTTATTATTAATTGCAGCATTGAAAATGTCAGGAGGCCGCAATGTTTAAAGACCTCTCAAGAACTAGATACAGTATCTCAATGAAAACTGACCAAAGTGTCAGGCTATACATACCTGTGCTGGCATTTATGTTGATAGACTTTGTGCCAGCATAAGAGAGGAGACAAGTATGCAGGTATAATGAAATTTTATAATTTTCACTACATTGGTTTTATAGTTTTGACTACATTGCTTTAAATAAGTTAATCATCTTTCCCTGATTGACAATTTTACAGTTACAAAGACTGTGTGGTAAGAAGACCTGAATTTCACAAATATTTGAGCTTTTCTGCTACATTTTTTCCTACCAACCATTCATGACAAAGACTGAAGTTTTTACATATATATATATACGTGTGATGTATTTCACCGACTTAATATCAAAGGGTCCTGCAAATCTCCAGCATTTGAGGTCCTGCATTCAACAGCCTGAGAGGTAGATATATCTGCTGCTTTCTACAGGGACAATCAAGATCAGATGCTATTTAATTATTGTTTTTTCATTGTCTGGGTATCTGTTACACTTGTCCAGCCACTACAACTAAAATTACAGTTTTTGGGCTCTTCAAATGGCAAAAAGCATTCTTGCTTATAAGGTTACCAGTAGCCCAGCATGTTGTTGGTATCACTGCACGGTAGCCAATGGCTCATTTTTCATATTAACAAAACCACTGCCAAACAGAACTGTTAGTCTTGTATTTTTAGTTACAGAATCTTGCTATGAAAACAAAGATCCATCAAGACAGTCTTTATACAGATGCAGTAACAGAAATAAAATTTAAAAGCCCTCAGATCAAAGATACGAGTAATCAGATCAATTTGGAGATTTGTGAGCTATCAGAGAAATAATATTTTAAAGGGAGAATGTAAATATAGCACTGAGGAAAGTCCCCACCCTCCAAAAGACGCCTTTCTTACTGAATGATCTGCAAAAGCATTTGAATTCTTATTTTGAGAGTTAGTCCTACTTGTTTGGGCCAACTTCATCTCTCTTTTTACAGGAAACAATCTCACACCTACAAAGCTCCCAGCAGATAGGGAGCCTGTCTTTAAATGCCACTATACTCTATTAAAACTTTTATGACCATCTGAAGAAAAAGTAATTAAGTCTTTCATTGATTGGCCTAGATACACTCGAACTTGGATGGGTCGCGTTTGCTTTTGTTCGCATCTGTGTTTAAGCTATGTGCCTGCAACCCACAACCCAGACTGTGAGGATGCGCCAGCATCTCGTCGCCTCTCGCAGTGCCCAACACACACAACTGCCACTAGATGGGGCAACAGCCTCAGAAAAGGAGATGCTGTCGCTCGCAGCCGACGCACAAACAATTTACTGAGCCTGTGCACATAAATCACACTGAAGTGGTTTTATTTATACCATTACCTTTGCTCCCCTTCCACCTCAGTACTTATGAAAAGGTGAGCAGGGGATAAACAGTAGGTACTCAGCCATTTACGTATATAACCCCGCACTTCCTACTGTGACCCTGCCAAACAAGGCTGTGATTCCTCATTGACATTTATCATCTTGCATCTTCCTGACTTACCTAGATTTCAGGCAACGCCAGCACTCTTCATGGCAGCAGAAGAGACAGAATGCTGCCCTGATGAGAAGCCCTTGTCACAACAAAGCCTTCGTGAACAACAAAAAAGGCCAGTTATTTCATGTGACGCTCACAGGAAGGCATGGAAACAGCAGGAAAAGTGTTTAAGAAGAAACTGCAAAAGCACAGTACAGTACATTACCGTTTTCCTCCAACAATGCACGAGTTCGACTAAAATAGCACAGGCAAAGATAAACTGGCATATAAAACACGAGCAAACACGACAATCCTAAATCTTACCTAAGAAGAGTAACTGTTATAATTGCTTTAAGTGGGAGCGATGACAGTGATCTTCCCCTGAGCCGCTCTAAAGCGCTAGATCATTAAAACGTGTCCGCCAACTGCTGCCACTTCAGAGCATTTGCTGGGAACATCCTTCTCCGCACCCCCGCACCCCCGCTCCCGGCACGGCGGCGGCGGCGGCGGCTCCGCTGGGGGCGCCCGCGCTTCGCCCCGGCGGGACCGGGGGGCGGTAGCACAGGGCAGCCCCCGGCCGGCTGGGCGAGCGAGGACCGAGGCGGGCGGGCCAGGCTGGGGCAGGCTGGCCGGGCGAGCGTGTTGTAATGCAGAACCCCCGGGGAGGGGAAGGTGCCCGTGCCCCGGGACACCCCAGACACCCGCAGTGATGCGAGGCTGTAAACCCCCGCCTACGAAAATATTAATTTTCATATTATTTTGAAAATACTGACCGCAGGTCGTGTGGCCACGTCTAAGTATGAGCCAGCTCAGTGCTCTGGCCTGAGGGCAGCAAAGTGTTGCTGCGAAGTGTTCGTTACTCCTCCTGGGCTGGAGACACCAGTGAGGCTGGAGGTGGCATCCCAACGTGGCACTGAGGTCTTCTGGCACTCACACTTGGGCAGTCTTTTCCAGACCACTTCCATTACATACTACACACAGACAGAGACGAGTACTTTGTTGGACCCAAGTTGCAACAACATACTGCAATTTGCTTTGAATTCGTTTAATCTCTTGGATTTTGGGTGCTGAAAGTTGTAACTTCATGACAACACCCACAAAGTTTCTACAGGTGCTTGGGGAACTCGGCCCTTGACTGCTTTCTGATGGTAATGCAGACACACTCAGGTAATAGCCAAAAGTCTTTTTATAATTTATTTTTTCATGGGTCTTTGCATCTGACATCTGATATGTTCATGCAGGGAAGTGAAGTACTGTCAAATGACTTTCGACAATGCGCTTCCATCAGAAGGTGTATGAACATTTTCAGAACACAACTGATTTTACATTGAGTAATTATTGTAACCTATTCAGCCATCAACGCACAGCTAGAAAGACAAATCTTATCAGTTCGCTCAAGTTGTCCCACCCTGAAAATAAAAATGGCATTGCATTACAATATCAAATTAGGTGTAACAAAGATTAACATCCAGCCAGAAAGCACTTGCATATGTTTAACAAATAAGTCTGCACACCTCTTTGCTACAGATGTCTCATCTGTGTTGTAATTTGTCACCAATTTTTACAAAGCCCATGACCCAAACATCAGGAATCCTTATCATTCTGGATCTGGGAAATATGAAGCCGTTAAAACACCTGTGACTGGAAAACGTACATTGTAAGATAAGAAATGGTTTTTCAGGCTCTAATTTATCAAATTTATATAAATATTTTTTTAAAAATACCTTGCTGTAAGAGAAATGTGAAATAGATGGTAAAGATAACAAATCCTAGTTCATAGTTCCATTAAAGAGAACTTAAAAGATTACTTTCTCCTTGACATATGAAGAGAACTCAGTATTGCTTAAAAAAGTAAATTCTACTTTTCCAAATCAAAACTGAACACTTATTTCATCTCATTCTGCAGATGTCAAACAAACATGCCATCAGTCAGAATGCCTGAGATATTGTGCATTTCTCACAAATTACCTACCCCCATTAGAAACTGGTTTTGTAACATTTAAATAGGTTTGCTATATACTCTGTTAGACTATTACAAGAGCACAGCACACAAAAATTACTCAGTTGATCTTCTTTATGGATCAGTTACATTCTAAAATGATGCCAAATCACTTGTTCCTTTTATAGTAATTTCTGCCACAAGTATAGGATATAAGACGTTTTGAAAGCAAATGAGGTTAAACTGTGGCAATCAGCATTGAATCAGAAGTTAAGGGAGGAGGTAGATAATTTTCATGATCTTCAGTAATTTCCAAAATTATTTCTAGAACAGAACCTTTTACAAAAGTTGGCGGTTCAGATGCCAAGGATAAGTAAGAAGATTCTTCTTGCTTGCAGGATAAATTCTGACTGAAAATGTGAAGACAATTTAGGATAGATGAAATTTTTCTAAAGCATTCAGTTACAAATGAAATGAGTTAACAGCTAAGTAATTAATTTCCTCAACAAGATGCATTTGACCTATTAATATATGCTACATAAACTCAAGATGGCATTAAACAGGAAAAATCTCTTTCATGCAAAAGATGGGGACTAAATAGCTGTCATCTTCGAGCCCTGCTGGAGAAGGAAGTTTAACGAAGAAGCTCCTACTGTTCCTGCCCAGGCTGCACTCTGCGTGGCAGCCTTCCAGCATCTGTGGGAAGGTTATTAAAGCCGCAGGAATGGGGGATATTTAACATGTATTATTGGAGCACTGAACAGGGTCCAGAGAACTGGTATCTTCCAGCAAATGTATGAAAACAGAACTCTGCACCTTAGTGCAAACACTCAATTATTGGCTCCTGTAAGTTAATTCATCTATCAGAGTCTTTCATCATGGACAACTGATTTTCCAAGTCTCTGAGATCAAAGCTTATTGTGCCTTTCATAGCACTTACATAGCTCATAACTTCTTCAGATCATCGCTATTCAGCTATCAAACTTTCAGTTCTCAAACCTCAGTATCAGGTGGTCAGTCTAAGAGTAGTTACACACACTGCAAGAGCCAGAGGTGTATCTCTGGTACTCTTTGGCTGTAGTCCTGGTCTCTTCAGCACGGGACCTACTCTAATGTGTGTATCTCCTTTCTGCTCCTGTGTTTGTTCATCTCTAAAAACATGTTTAACAGTTGCAACATTTATCTATTGACTGGATAAACATTTCTACTCTTACACAAAAACGGCACATAAGAACAGCATATAAGAAGGAAAGTGCAGAATTCCATTAGAAGAAATGATACTATGTGCCACAAAGAGAAGATTTTAAAGAAAATCTGGTTCTTCACTATCTTTTCTTTTATCAAAAAAACCCCAAGTATCTTCTTATTATAATCCCTTCCCAAATAATCAGAGAATTGTAACAATTAATTTCTTTCCTCTATTGTGAATGTACATTTATAAAAACATCATCTTGGTGGAAAACAAACAACTCAGTTCAGGGGTTTTTGTTTGTTTACATAAAGACTCAATAAATCAACAAACCCAATATTAATAAAAGTAAAGCCAGACTTAAAAGCATTAGCCAATTTGTCTCGGCTCTTAAATTCGAATTTCCAGTTCTTTGTTGTTTCCTCAGAATCATCTCTTTGGTCAATAATGAATTTTGTGAGCTCCTGTAAAATCTCGCATAAAAGACACATAAAAGCTGTTATTGACACCAGTTAAAAGACAGGGAAGTGAAGCTAAACTGCAGATAAGCAAACAGCCTTCAAGGAGAAAGCAAGTGTGTATTACTTATTTAGCATACAGTTCAAATGTGTCCATACGCCAGTGTTTGGTCTGGCATACAATTCAAGAAGTAAAGAAATTAAATGGGAACACTATCACTCCTCCCTAGACCTGAGATACTGAAGCCACTTTGTAAAATAACTGGACAGACAATATAAGAAAAAGGAGGGGGGACTCCGAGGCAGCAAATTAGGCTAGAGTTATATTTTGGCATAAACCCTTCAAGAATGGGTGCGAATTTTGCTCTGCCAATGATCTGTGAAACAGCGATGTGCTCCAAATAGCCTGTTTCATGGGCGGGATGTGATATGCAAACCTGGATTTCTGACCAAGATTTACAGAGAAGCTCTTTAATTTATGGCTATTGTAGATAACTTTTAAGTGCAGGAAGGAATTTATAATCTATGGATTTTTCTTTTCCTGAAGCTCTGCAGAGGTAGGGTCCAAGGCAAGGATGACTTTCCAGATATAGGCTAGCACAAACTTGTAGAAACAAACTGCTAGTTCTAACACTATATTTCAGTATTCACAAGTCAGACCATCTTGGTTAGATAAGGTAGAAAATGTTTTTCGGGACAGAAATTAATATCCCAAGCTATGAAGCTAACCAATAAGGATGTGGCAGAATATTCACAATGCATGGGCCCAGTTCACTAAGGATCAAAATGCATTTGTTGAAGAAGTCTTTATATACACAACAACAAAATAAAATCAATGTGTTTACAGCTTAATAAGAGGAAAAGTGGTGATTTTCATCATATTTTACTATTTGATGCAAATTATTCCCACTGTTCCAACAAGTGTCTAAACCAAGTATTTACTGCCCTACAGGACATTTTCAGATTAGGTCCATAAACAATATAACTACGTCAGTTAAAAAAGTGCATAGAAAACACTTGCATTTTGTCATGAAACATGTCACAGCTTTATTTTAGCTGTTGTAAAGGGGTTAAACTCCGCTAAAGAGGAAAGCAGTGCTTCAGCAAATGAGGCCGATTTTCTTTCCTAACTATACAAACTGTTGCATATATTTTCCCCTCTAGCAATCTCATTTTCACTGTTTCACACCACCACCCTGAATAGTAATTTGGCTTTGAATAATTCCCCTCATCATAATGCAGATGTCAACACCGAACGACACAGGCACAAGCTACAGTGTACGCAGCAGCTCTGGTTTAAAATGCAGACTCTTGTATGCAAAGCCAGTGGAGCATGTGGTTTTTATTTTTCAGCTGTTTCCAACAGATTGAAAATTCCACAGGCTACAGTGTCTTGAATAATTTAGAATGCTGCTTGGAATACTCCTTAGCTAGAAAAATATATAAAGAGGTGGGAAAAAATCACTTCATTTTACTTTGCTGGATAGATTTGATCCCTAAATAGCAGTGTCTTCCTAGGGAGTAGAGACTAAGAACATATACGGGTAAGAGACATAAAACATGCCAGTTCAGGAGAACAGATTGATTCATTATATTAATGAGACTCAAGAGCAATTTCAGCATTGAACAAGACTCGCAGCAGGGCTATTTCTCTGCCTCTGTGACAGGAGAGGGATAAAACTAAGCTGTAGGACTTGCTTGACCACTTGGAACTGACAAAACTCAGGTAGGTGTAAAACAGATTAGCCTGCAATTGCTTTAACAGCACGGTACTGGGGAACCAAACACCATGGCAGTTGTTAGTCAGAAAGGAATGGCTAAACATATTTATTCAAATGTATTGGTGATTTAAATTAAATGTTTAAAAAAATTAAGTTAATTTTTTTAAAAAAAGCTATTATTTATGGGCCTCTCTTGAGTAAAAGAGCATGCACCCAGCAAGGGAGTAAGTTAAGGTCAGATTCCTCATTATGCATCTTTTTCCATCTCTTCTGCATGTGTCTTCCCTCAGCTGGAGCCAAATTCAGAAATGGTATTTATGTTGCACGTCATTTTTCAAACAGCTATTTTACCAAAAATAAAATACATTCTAAAGAGTCCCACATTAAAAAAAAACCTCTACAAATCCTGTTTGCCTAGATTATGTTCTAATGAATAAAACAGCAGGACTTTCAATTTCTTTTCAAGATCAAGTCCCTCTTCTCCTCCTCCTCCTCCTCTGAGGAGAATCTTTTTCAAGATTCATCCCTGTCCTCCTCAATGCCAGCTGCTCACATTGAATCTCACAGGTACCAAGTACTTGTTCCAGAGGCAGAATCTGGCAACTGTCTCTTACGCTGAAGTCCAGATTGTCATGAAATAGAAATATACCTCAATGAGATCAAACGCGTGCAAAGACAGCTATCAGTGAACACATTAAGACGCTACAAAATGGTAGTATGAATTTCTGATGCAGTTTATGTTTTGCAAGCATTTGCAAGTCATAGTTTCAAAGCTAGGCTGCAACTCTAGCAAGAGGCTGAGAAGGAACTAAACTGCTGTAGCAATAGTGCTCTTTCTCTGAAGAGCCCCACAGGGACTTTCCTCACTTAAGACCTGTCAAGTCTCATTGCTCTGAGCATATGACTCACTCAGTTAGACCTCAGCTTAGGCAATTTCCCACTTCGGCCACAGAGTCTGCATTTCACGTATTTGCAGTGCCAGGTTTTTCCTTTAGCTCTTTGCTGTGCCTTGTTTGTGGGGTTTCAGAAGGAGCAGACATGGCAGCAATGCACATTGTCTGGGCAGCTGCCTAGCAGCTCTGCACTTTCCCACAAACACGTGAATCCACGACATGACCTTGAGCATGCCAGACGCACAACCTTCTCCCTCATAAGCTAGAGTCCCATCGATATCCGCTAAAAGATTCATGCTCCAAGTGTCGACTGAGTAAGCAAAGGGAATATAACTTCACAAATCTCTCCATGTCTAATTAGATAGTGCTTGCACTCAAGTGAAGCCTACAAGAAACAAATAGCCAACACTCCCAGCTTCGTGTGGACTGGTAACTAGTCATCAAATTGGCTGCAACTTTCCCCTGCTCCACGCATCAAATGGAGCTCAATCACTGACCGCGGGAGGAATGCCTGCGGTCCCAGTTTTGCTTCCGAAGCTGATGTGCACTGAGAGTGGAAGCCCTACACATCCTGCAAAAGCCAGACAACTTGTCTCCTCTGCTTCTCAAAGCCACGATGGAAGCAAAGGGACACATTCTGTGTAGTTTCTTGGCTTTAGTAGTGACTTCCATTTCAAGGCATAGTAGAAGACTATTCAATAAGAATTAATCATACTAACAAAATCACATCCTCTATTGACTGGAATTAGACAATTTAAGCATTAACTTTTTGCATTAGACTTTCACGCTTTTAGTATTTTTACTTCATTTTCAAGACACATTCCTACGACTAATGAAAATACATATTAAAAAAAGCTGAAAATGGTAAACTCAGGGAAGCCACATTAACTTATGCATCCATCTGGTAAGCGCTGTTACTCTTTCTTGCACAGTACTTAGGAGAAGACAGTTATTTTCTATGACTCAAACCACTTCATTGTTTTGTTAGCACTTATACTGATTAATTAAAATGACGTGAAAAACCATCAAAGCATAACTTCTATTAAGTGGGGAATTTATTATCATCAGCATAGCCTAAAATTGATGCCTTAATTGAGTTTGCCGCAAATCTGCACTACCAAGCCAGGTGAACAACATTGCAATGTCACGTATTCTGTACCTATTTGTATGCTCAGAAGGGAAATAAGCTTAGTGGTGTATGAAGACATAAAACTCTTCAGGCATTTAGACTAATTAAAACAGGTAATTCCAACAAAAAGGAAATGGGCATGGAGATGAGCCTCCATTTGGAATCTGTAAGGGCAGTTAATGCATTAAGAAATGGCATAGTGGTTGTGAAGATAGATGTTCATATAAAAACATTATGAACGCTCCCAGTTAGCCATTATCAATATTTTTTAAATTAAGAAACAAGCTAAAAGCTATATAAACCAAAAGGAATGAGGAATTAGATTTCATGAGTGGTCGTTCCCATGTGGTACTACAAGCCTTTAGTACACTGCTTGGTGACTGGTTGCAAATACCAACAGTCAGAGCGACTTTGAACTCTTCCTTTGGCTGACATTGTTCTTGGTGGAATTAGGAGGAGAATAATGACAGCTTTGAGAAATGGCTATGATGCAAGCCTGCATACTTACAGAACAGGTAAATGTTGACATGAAACAGAAAATGATTTCCAGCAAAAATGTGCAGGTTTTTTCCTATTATCTGTATACAAAGAGGCCAAACAGTGTTTCTGCATCCCTGATATTGATAAATAAAACCATAGAGTGCTTCCTAAGACAACTTTATCCCAGTGTCACCAAGACACTTAAATGCTTTTTATCATATTGGGAAAGATCATGGCACATCAATTAAATCAACTGTAATTACGTTTCTCAGCTGGGGCTGGTGTGTCAAGTATAGAAAATAACTTTAAAATTAGCTCCCCATTTCACTTATCATTCTCAGCATGCAAAGATATGAGGCTTGAACCTGCAATGTTTTTGTCTTTCTTCACCTCAACATCTCCCTCAGGTTCACAGATAAGTCTTGATTTAAACCAAGCAGCCTAGTCAACAAGAATCCTGTACTGCGGAAAAAGCTAGTTTTCGGTGAGTTTCTAGCACCAAAGGAAGCACCAATGGTATTTAACAGAATGTTTAGTTAGAAATAATACCATTCATACTAAAGCAGCATAACAAAAGCTACGAGAACTTGTAATGATAATTGGTGTTTTGCTTAAAGCCCAGATGGATTTAAGCTTTCATTTACAAGAACAATTGTACCCCTCAAGGTTTCAGAGAAAAAAGCAAAATGACACAGGTGTTTCCTTAAACAAAACAAAGAAAGAAATGAAAAAAATCTCATGAATCTCAAAGAAAAGTCCATGATTTTACAGGTTGATGGCAGAGGGGAGAGAAGGGATACAGAAGTCTGCAAAATATTAACATACTTGAACTCTGTGTAACTGTATTGTGATGTTATGTGTTTCAATGATCTTCCACAGGGAAGCCTAAGCAAACAGAAGACAAACCTGCATGGTTATAATATTGCTAACGTCTGCATTTCACTTTCACATGCTGCACCACAATAACAAGAACACAGAGCTAGACCAGCATACCTTAATTCTGTCCTGCAAAATCTTTCAAGCTCCCAAAATTAGTCTTATTCCCTCTTTGCAATGATAGCAGGCAAAGCCTTTCAGCACTTACATAATAACGCAAGGGTTCTGATACAAGTCCCTGATCTAATATTTTAATATGGATTATGGGTATTTACTGTGGATTTTCATTCCACATCACTCTAAATCAGGCTAAGCGTGGTTTTAAATGGGCTTTTCCACACACCATGTCAGTAGCCCTACTTTTCAAGCTGTGGTCAGCCAGCAGTCTGTAACTTGGTCTTTAAATATTTCCTTCTGCCTATTTCTCAGAATTATCCCATTATCCCATAATCCCCCCAAACAAAAAAAGTTCTAATTTCCACAAACTAGGTCTACATATTACCCAGCAATAGCACTGCTGTCTCTTAAGAAATTTTTCTTCATGTGCAAGCAAGTTTTAAGTCTTAGAAGAAAAGCTTGTTTTCTAGGCCTGTGTGTAGCAAGAAGGATGTAGCAGACTTCCATATCACTTTTTCTTCTTTGTTGAAAAGCCAGTTTGCTAAGACTCAATACCTACCACCAGAATCCACCAGAATCAGTATGAAAGAGTAATGTATATTTTTTCCTCTTGTTGGCTAGGCAGCACTTCACCCTACTGACACTATTCAGCATGACCAGGCCAAACATGAAGCCGAGAATTTTAGCCAGGGTGAAGCTACACAAAGGATCACATAACCTTACTGCTTCCAGTAGCCAAGCTAAATATCAGGGCACTCCATGCTGCATTGGACAGTACTGGGTATGCATTGACTAACTACCAGTGTAGAGGGAAGAAAGACACTTAGACAAATCATCCTCTTCCAACAACCTCACTTGCTCAGGAAAGAGTGACTGAAATAGCCTTTGAAGTTTGAAGGGGCAGGATTAATGTCTTTGGTGGTTTTGGGCACATATTCAAAGTGTTCTGAAAATGTAGTGAACATGAAAGGTTACCTTGAAAGCAAACAGAAGGTGACAGTCCACTACTAAGCCTCAAAAGCACAGCTATTAAGGATCTTGTAATGTCTTATTTGGGAAAGCTGGTAAGTGCCAAATCAATTAAGATATAATTTTGGATCACTGCTTTCTAAGTAAGAATGCAGCAAAGATATTCTGCTAGGTTTTAAAAAACAGACCGACTCATAAAAGTAGGGAAAAAGTATTGTCTGCTGTTCTATACCAAGATGCCACTTCTTGAATAATCTATATACAGCATCAGGTCACAGAGGATTTCACAATTCTACAATGAAGATGAAGGAGAAGCTAAAAGCATGGAAATTAGATACAACTGCATGTCACAGCATGAAAGTAATATATATATATATATGAGTGGTCTTTTATATATATATGGTCTCATATATATATGAGTATATATATATATATATATGAGTGGTCTTTTCTCTTTCATGGTCCTGCTGAAGAAAGTAAGAACACCAGGCATCACTAGCATCCAAAGCTTCCCGTAGAGATGAGAACCCCAATGGATTTCACAGAACCATCATCTGCCCTTGCTCTTTTCTTCAAGCCAGAAGACTGTTCTTAGCTAAGGTAACACAGATTCGGTCCTCTGGTCCAACTGAAATGACTGAGTGATAGATCTTTGTTATTTCCTAGCCTCAGTCCTGATTTTCCATCATCAGATGGCACAGCTTTAGGGTTACTCTGACTGACATTGTGTGAGAAAGCCCCAGATGGGTTTTACAGCTTCCAGATAAGCTCTTTGCCTTATCCTGGCACAGCCATTGTGCCAGTATCTGAGAAAGCTGTGATGTAGAGCTGACTGTTGTTTTTGCAGTAACAACATTTGCCAATATTTACTCAAGGAAGAGGAGTGGCAGATGGTTACAAATGAGTCATTGGTAAATAATGCAAGAACATTTTTTAGCTAACCCTGAAGTAATAATTTGGGATTGCTGAAGATCCCTACAGAGGCAGATGACATCGATTCCACGGACTTAGCTTTAAGGAGAGTCTAGTTACAAATGCAGAGGTGGAATGTTTCTTTGAAGTAAATTTTATACTGCTCCTTTGTCTCATCTCCATCTATGCTTCCAAATCATTTTTTATTAATTACATTTGCAAATGTTTGTAGTCATTGAAATAAAAGGGCACTCCTAGAAGCTCAAATCAGGCTCCATAGTACCATTAACTCATAAATAATTTCCAATACATAAGTGAGTGTTATACTTTTTTCCCCTAAATTAGATACTGCAACACATGCATACTCAAAATCAGACACAATAGCAGCTGAACCACTGAGCTGAGCAAATAACTTGTGTCAATGTGGCATGAGTCATTCCTGAAATAAGAAAATTCTCATAATTTTGAGTAGTAAGAGGCAAGCATTCTTATCTATTGAAGTACATTTGTTTTCTTTTTTCCAGTGCCATTGTGTAGCAATTGCTAATGGATCCAGGCTTAAGATAGCATAAGCAAAAAATCAGAAAGTCTAAATAAAATATATGTGCGTCAACAGTTAGGGAGTGGATTTTACTGTGAGCCTCCATTCATTGTGACAGAAAGATTTCAAAATGAAGGCAAGTGAAGGCAAGGTCAGACAAATGAAATGTCAACTACGATTCCTTTTTAGAAATACAGCATATCTCATGAACTTCCCTTCATTCTGTTTCCTGCAGTGGATTGACACATGTTGTCCTCCTTGACTGGTAAGCCCCAGCCACAACGGGCTCAGCAGCATGCTGTTTCCATAAATTCACATCCACCCAGCACCATCTTTAACCACAGCCATCAACTAGCCACAATACGGCTTGGTTGTTTCCTCACAAGTTTATGTCTCGACAGCAGTATAGATCCACATAACAGAAGCATGTGTGGAAATTTTCACAACAAACATGGTTTTAGCTAACTGATCATTTGAGGAGGCAGTGAAAGTTTCTCAGAAACTGAAACCTTCCCCCTTTCAGACTTCCATGCCTCACTTGTTCTTTGGTCAGTGCAGGTTTAGATCTGAAATTTGGTGGTGCTGCTGCCTACCAGCACGTACACAAGGTGGCAACAAAAAGGAGTTCTACTGATGCCTAGAAATCCCCAGCTCAGCGTAAAGTCATTGTAAACTTAGCCAAATGAGCTAGCATTGCTCATCATGCAGAGTTAGTATTACACTGCTGAGTGTCTGAAGAACACAGTGGCCCATTACCAGACAAAATATAAAATCAGAGCCGAATATTAGAGCTCTGCCTTTTTCCTACAATCAGAAGTGAAGCATTATATTCTGCAGGTGATAAGAAGCACCAGTACTCTGAGAATATCCAACAACTAAAGAGCTATAGAAACCCTATTCTCTTTTGCCAAGACTGACACCTCACACAACAAGAAATCTTTAGCCATTGGTGAACAACAAAAATCATGAGGAAAAACTACAAAATACAGCTCTGTTTCACTGTTAATTGGTTTTTGTTAGTCATCTTTCCCATCCTTATCCACCTACTTTAATTTGACATCTGTGTACAGGCACATCTCCCGTGTGCGTGTGCCACACACTTACATGCTGCCTGATGCTTGGCTTCCTGTATGAAATGGAAGCAGAGATTCCTCTACAAGCACCAAGCACTCAGACAATGAGCACATCAGAACTTGATTCTGATGATCTGGAAGACAGTGTCATTTCTTAGAGTTATTGTGCCATCTCACAAATGGAAAAAAACAGTATCTCCTAATCAAGGTAAAAATGTAATTCCTGAAGCAGAATTATAAACAATATTTTAAAATTTTTCAGCTTACAATGTCCAAGAACACTCAGATCTCTCCCCCCAGAATCACTCTCCCTATTGGTAATAGCATCTTTCTCCAGTTGACTAGGAAATTACAGCTTAGCGGGTGCAGAAGCAAATTACTATACAGATAGCGCTCTGGTTGAAGAGACAGAAATAGTGATGTATTTGCTGTATAATTGGCTGGCACTTGTTATCGACCATGTAAATCCTCTGCCATGACATGCTGATTAGTGTGCACTGTAATTTATCAGCCAGCTGTTCCAGGCTGGAATTCTGTGCCTTGTAATCCATGCTCTAAAAATGCTGTATTTAAGTGCTGCTGCTACCTGCTACACTATAGTTTGAGAGTTTAAAATGCAGAAAGCTCCCAAATCACCAAGAGCAAGAAAAGAACATATCAGTAATTTAACAATATGTCTATTTAAAAATACGTTCCTAAAGAGCAAAATGTAGTCAGGTGGGCTGCTAAAACTGTTAGGTACGAATGATCATAAAGCCATATGTGCAACACCCTATTTGTGGAGACTCCTGCAACAGATGCTCTTTACCAAGTGTCCCTGACAGCCCAGCAGCATTATCAGTACAATTACAAAGGCATCAGGTTAGAGAAAGCTCCAGTTTATGGCAAGCAACTGCAACGGAATGAAGCCAGCTTCACAGCACTGCAGTAAACCTACCCAATTTCAGCAGTGCCTGTCAAAATAAGGAAGCCGAATATGTTTTTGAACAGAAACCTAAGAAATTTAGGCTAGTCTGTATCCTGCCCATTCTCTTTTTCCTTCTGCTTAATTGTGAGATGGAAACAAGCAGCAACACTGTGGCCTGCGACAATAACTAATGCAAGATTTGCACTTCTGATGGAAGTAACTTTATAGTAAAATGAGAATAGCCATGCACAAAGCAGTAGTCTTGTGTAGAAAATATTTAGCAATTTCTATCTTTTTGGTTTGCTTTCCAGCAGTGCTCCAGCTTGCGTGTTTCTCTATACAACTCTAACCTAATACTTCGGCATCAATAATCTTCATATTTTGCATCCTCACTGACTTCAGGTCAGATATTGTGAGCTATTATGCAAAGAGAAATTACATTAGTGAAAAAGGTTAGGAAAAGGGTATGGTCCGAGTTCTATAAAGAACAGAATAGTTCAAGAAAAACCATAATTTGAAAAAAAAATAATAGAATGTTATGTTCTGTTCCAGTCTGGTCACTAGGAACCACCACACATATGAAAGGCAGAAGTGAGAAAGGCTAATGCACCAAAATTTTGCTTGTGGGTAGTTCAGGCTACCCACAAATATGATAGATTTCTAAGGCTTCTCTCTTGCTCTGACATAACAGGTAGGCTCTTTAATTGCAAGTTTATAAGCTTAAATAGGTATTTTAAAGCCATCCATCACTATGGCATCTGGATGCCTTTTGAGAAATACATCAGTAAAGCAAAATCATCGCTCTGGCATCTGCCTTCCTGGAGAGTTCAGAACTGTTACAATCATTAACAGAGAACATCCAGGGTCTAAAGCAGGAGAAAGTCTGTTCTTAGGAAGGAAAAAGATACGCTTGCCACACAGCAAGTGTGTATGCCACACAGCTAAGACCTTGCAATCTGCTGAATACTCTGCTTCAGGGCAGAAGAAAGTTAATTGAAGACAAAACATTTAAAGTAACAATTAAAAACCCCAAACTAGTCATAATTAGATGGTTGGCACTTTGATAGATCTGCGGTTATTAAAATATAGAAGAGTTTTAGCTCTAAGCTGTTAACTGGGAAAACAGAAGACTCCCATTCCTGGGCAGGCCAGACAACTGCTGAAATTTACCATATATGGTAATTTAAATGAAACATTACTACAGGTTTGGGAAAAAATAATTCTTTCCTGAAAAAGCCTGTTCTTCGCTAGAAAACACAGAAAAAAAAACCACCTCAGGGTAGTATTTACCAAAGGAACCATTACTTCCCTGCCATTCTTCCCTTGGTTACATTCTGTTTTCTAAGAATTATAAAGATTAAAAAAAAAAAAAAGAAGAACCCGAACAACTAAAAGCAAGTTTGTGGTTGGTTACTATTTAAAATATCAGTAAGTCTAATCCCATTCATTCAGAATGGCCTCAAACCTAATGGACTGGTTCTTGTTTCTGTACTTTGTGTTTATGAAAAACAAAGATTTCCCAGTTGTATTACAATAATTTCTAGGTAAGATTACACCAAACAGTCCTTTGATTCTTTACTCTGCAACTTCACCATAATAAAGCATCTCATCTGTCCCCCACAAAACTGTGTTTTCAGAGTTCTGCACTAACTGGACTTTGGAAAAAAGGAAACAAGATGTAAATAATTTTGTGCATTTAAGTGGCTGTGTCAGGACAGCAAACAATTGAGCTTGTACATCTTTTGCAGCCTGAGCCTGAGACTGCTGCTTTGGTTACCAGGAGTGAGGATGCAGAGCAACACACTCTCTATAGCTGATGTGGAGAGGTTGCCTGCTGCCCCAGTGCACGCACTCAAGAGTGTTTTAGTGGCTTCCCCGGAGCTTAGTCTTATGTTTGAGACACTGAAAAATGTACTATAACCTTTCCTTTGAGTGAGTCAACTACACAGTGTAACTCAAAACTTTTTCACTTCACTCCATGCCTTGTACTAAGCAATATCCTGTCTTTCTGCATAGGATAAGTATTGTGCCTGCTCTGACGCAATGCCGGTCTGAAAGCAACAGAAAGCACTGGCATTGGCACAGCGTCCCTAATCAGCTCAAACCTTCTGCCTCTTGTTTCCAAGTCACCAACCCTTCTATTTCTGTACAAGCTGCATGATCTCTGATGGCATAACGTCGTCGTGGTGCCTTGCTTTCTTGGGTCTCTGGATGCTTCACATCTGTGGTCTGTGTTACACTAACAACCCCTTTCTTCATGCAGCTTAGGGTGACCTGATGAAAATGCACATATTTGGGGATAGTCGCATTATATGCCCACATTGGAATTTGCCATCTTCTGACTATACAGATCCTAAACTTTGTAAGAGCATTATTTGACTTGAATTTCATCAGTTTGTCATCATAAACAGGGATGTTTGATAGATGCTTCTCATTTGCAAAATGAAATATGAAGTACTGCATTTAGAATCAAATGCACAGTAGTATCTAAAAGCAATGCAAAACTCAAACTCTGCCATGAGTATTATTGGCACTCAGCAACCTTATGTAAGTTTAAATGAGCAATATTATTTATATAACATAATTGCAGAGGCACTAAACACACTGTGCAAACACAAGAAGAGGTGTATGCTATTTTATCCCACAGTCAGTGGAGAAAAATACTTAAAAACCTCCTTGTTTAGAATTTAAAGTATCTGTCAGATATTACCACCAAAGTCTCTACTAGCCAGTGTGTGCTGCAGAAGGTTATTCTACAGCACCAAAGAGTAGATTTATTTGCCTATGCTGTTACAATAGGCATCCAAAAACCCCACACAGGACCACCCTGCATACAATGATCTCTCTTCTGTAGAAAATGGATTTTTTTGTCTCCATTAGTAACGACACACAGAAAAGGATAAATATATTTCTGCTTGGAATTTCCTGTTCAAAGGTACTTGCATTCATACGACACTGTGCTTGCACAGTAAAGTCACCTGCTTTTAAGACATGCCAGAATTACTGTGTATGCATAGCTGTTTTACTCACCACGTTCCAGAATGCCTGTGACAGTGAGCATGCCCAGGGTTTCTGGAAGTGCAAACCCAGATCAGACCTGTTGGGCACTTACAGCAATGTCCAGTTCAGGAATTTTTTATATTCTTTTGTATATTTCCTTTTTTTCTCATTTAGGAAAAAGTGAAATAGAAGGACAGGGTCATTGTTATGTTTTAAATTGTTAGTTTCAGCCAAAACCAGAAATACCATTTTTATTTATATATTTCATCCACACACAAAGAAGCTCAGTGTTTAACACACAGTCAGACCCATTGCATACAGGTGATATTCTCAGTGCTTGAATATTTATTTACATTTGGGCTTGCTTGCTTATATTAGTTTCAAAGCAGCTGGACAAAAAAGCAAATTAACAGAAAATAGAGAAAAGTGTGAGTAAATGAAAATTAGGAGGAGACATTTAAGAAACTTCTTCCAGGACACATAGTAAGGCACTGTCGATGCTGGAGTCCTAAGACTCAGCAGTTCTTGGATTCGGAGCTCCAAGATCAAGCAGAATGTGCTTTTATTTCTCAGCTTAAAAATTGTACATTCAATTAAAAATAATTTATATTATCCTCTACCTACTGTCAGGCTTACCACTGTATGAGTTGTTCAAAGATTTGGGATAACCTAGCTGTCTTACGGTGATTCATATAAACCAGAAAAATCATAAATAGCAACAATTACGGTTGATATCATTTGGCGCTGGTGCCAGGGGGAGGCTGCCTGCCAAGGGGAACATTCCTTGCAAGTTAGTCCTACAACGTGCTGGCAGCCAGCAGCGCCTGGAACAAATCCGATGTTCCGCTCAGTTGGGCTGCTCCCAGGGTGCCAGTGAGGCAGGGCAACACAGGGGTGTTTCAGGGAGCCCCCCAGGGTGCACAGAAACAGGGGCATTCCCTCTTCATCCGTACAAGGGAGGCTTTGTCATAAGTGGAAGCATTTTGCTAAAGTTTCTGGTGTAAGGCACAGGAAGAAAAAAACACAGTAGGGACGTCAGGCACTGCTTCTCAGACATTTGTTTTCATCTGTTAGCATGCGTTAAACTGAGCTATTCTCTTTTATTTAAAATATTGTGTTTCACAGTGAGGAACACGTCAACAATTTTAGCATCAGTCTCCATGATAGAGCTGACAGCTAGCAGCGGTGATTGTTTCAGGATGTAAAGCATATTGTAGCTTTTGGACTTGTAAGCATCAGATTTTGCGTACTGTAGTAGGAGGGGCACTTGTGAGAGAAGGGATTTAAAACTAAAGCAAGTCCATGTTCAGTGCAGTTCTTTCTGGAGTGTTCCAAAGGTTAAGGGTAATTTCTTTAAATTCTGGACTTCCACTAGAGAAAAATGCAAGCCTACCCCGTTGAAGGCTGAACTGCATCTCCATTTTTGAGTATAGCATTTCCTGATACCTTTTTAATATACGGTAAGAGGTAGGAATATGCTTGCCTTGTAACTTAATATCAGATTAGGACAGTAGACGCTACCGCCATGCCACCTTAACAGATGAGTACAACACTTACAGGAGTGAGCGTTGAAATGCTTTTTGAAGTTCAGAAAAAAATAAGTATATTCCGTCTCCTACTGCTCATAGTAGCTGTGAACATTTTTATTTCACACTAAGCACGCACAGAATTCCCTATGCCGACAAGTTCAGACAATTTCAGATTCTCTGAGTCTGCACGGCTCCATTTTCCAGGATGATTGATTACATTTGACTCTCCGTAACCTTAAAAGAGTGTTCTAAGAACAATTTCCGTGAGTAGCTAGAAGTTGTAATTTGTTCAGTGAAAGATGGCAACTTCTGCTGTTGAGAATTTAACGGAAACATATATTATGTTCTGTGATGTACTTGATTTTAACTAAAAACAAGAAAAGCAAAAAAAACCCACAACCCTTTTACGTCACCATCTATCTTTCTTAAAATTTACCTGAGTTATTGATCACTATCTCAATACTAAGTATCACTGAAACTCTGTAGAACTTAGCAGGTTTAATAACCACTGGGTTATTGAATTCATACTTACACTTTTTTATTTATACATACGTTAAAGTCATCAAAGGTCTTGGTTTCACTCTGACACTAAATCATTGCATGACATTTCATTGCTGTTGTCCTGTATTCCAACCTTTCATTACGTTACCTTGAAAATCATGACATGATTTGCTGACTCATTTCTTGAAAGGAGATTTTGTGATGTTTTATTGGTGGAGAACTTTTTTAAGCAAGAGATCAGATAACCTGACTACATGCTTCATAGGTCTTTTCCTAGAAAAGATGATTTCAAAATATGCAAACAATGTATTTTAGTTAATTAAGCACATCTATGCCTCAATAAAAAGAATATTCTATGCTGGCTGATATTGCAAACATCTTTGCTAAAAAGATGCCTTTTCAGTTATCAGTATCATCTTAAATACAAGAAGAGCCTTGAAATGTGTTTTTAAGTCCTGAAAGCAGAACATTGAAAATGTCTGGATACAGATGTAGCCTTTTTAAGCCTAAAAAGAAGAGGATTTAAAAGGACTGAATAGCTCAAAGGATTAGCAATGAAAGACAGACACTTTCACATATAAACTTGTCTGAGTTCATCCAAATTCAACAGCAACTTAGGTCATCACATTAAAAGAAGCTTTGGTGGTTCACTGGAAGCAAGACTGTGGCATGCAGCCCAGTTTCTAGAGAAAAGATACTCATCAAAAACATGCCTCTATTTGGCATTCATACTGTGTGTTTCAGAAAAGACCAAGAAGTGAAAATACACAGAACAGTTCTCTTAAAATATGTGATATCAGCAGCCTAGCTAGAACAGCGTGTGGGGAGCACAACCTCCCTTCTTTCAGTCAAGGATATGCAATGCAATCCATGAATAAAAGCAGATTTTGATAGTATTAGTAATGCAGAATTTTCTAAAAAACATGTGATATATTCAGTAAGTGGGAAGGAGGGTTCAGGTGATTCACTACTGAATTCCTCTTTCCTAAATTTAAACTCCATTTATAGCATAATGTGACTTATTGTTTTACATTGTTGTCATGGGCTTTCTCTTGTACAGTCCTTCCCCACAAAACTGGACCCAGATAAAGCTGGACTCCTTTCTGTCAGGAACACTGGAGGAATGTATCATGTTTTTATAAGACATCGCTATCCTAGACACGCAAGGGACACTGGTGGGCCTCAAGTGCTTGAGCGGACAGTGATGTCCAAGGCACTGAAGTCGCTATGATGAGTCACGACCAGAGCTGCAAGGCCAGGGGGAGCGTGCAGGTCACTGCCCATCCACTCGGGCTGAGACAGTGGGAATTCCACGAGTGATCAGGTCTCATTCGTGCTCAGCAGAGCTGCCAGCAGACAAGACTATTGCATCCAGTTACCAGCTTGACTTTCTGCATAAAAATTCTTCAGTTTCATGGGTATGCACTTTTCTCCAAGTGTAAAAAACAAAGCTAGACACTAGGCAAAATGCTCTGAAAAGGCACGAATTATTAACATTTCCCCAAGCAAAAAAGGAGTGGAGGGAGAAAAATGCCCTTTTCCTTAGACAGTTTCTCATATATAAGCATATGAAAATTCTAGATACGTTCATGTGGCTGCAAGCTTCTTGTGATCAGTAGCCCCACAAGAACAAGCTGCATTTTCATGAAAAATCATTCTGTACATTTCTTTTCATCAAACACCCATGGACTTGGCATTTGGTGCCCTCTATTCACGATCCAGTTCTCTCAGTCTGCGTGATCAAATTAATTCTGTGCCTAGAAATCAAATAATCTCCTTATATAGATGTTATGAATACACAAATGCACACCATTATCAGACTCTTTGCCTCTTCTGCTTTAAAAATGGGGGAGGGACAGGTCCAGAACACTCTAGCTATAAATTCTTTCTGTATATCATTGCATGGTACACTTGCACTCACCAAACTCAGGCTGGCGGTAAAAATAACCCTCTCTTGAAGAGCAGACGTTAATTTATCTACTAGGGTTTCCACCTGTTAACATTTTTCAGAGAGGGGCCCTGTCTGGAAATAACTCTGCATTTCATGATGAACTCTATGTGCTTTACTGGACAGAACCAAGATGTGACTCATTGCTCTGAGATGTGTAAATATTAAACCTGTTTCAGCCGTGGAGGCTCAGACTTGTCTGATAATAGTCAGACATCAGTGGCAGAGCTGAAAAGAGTCCACAAAAATCTGGACTAGAGATTTTTATTTTACGTGAAAGAAATGTTGGCACTCTGAGAGAAACCTCAAGAAATAAGTCACTATAAGGAACACATCACTGAATAGGAGCAGCAGACTCTGCTTTCTAGAAGATAAGAAAAAGTTTGCATCAGTTTTAGTGATCTTTAAGCCATGCTTCTCCTTCCTGCTGGTCAAAAGGTCATAATAATGACCACTGTGAGAGTCATATTTTCTGATCATGGTGGGATTTACTCACGTGTTCTTGTGTGGAAGGATGGGGAGGGAATGGACTTACAGCAGGACATAACTTATTAAAGGATATTATTAAGCAGAAAGCTTATTACTGACACAGTAGTCAAAATTAACTGTTCCCTGTGCTGTGCTCCAATTTCTTGCCCATCTTTTCAAACTTTTATCAACTTAGAATTTTTAAATCGAAATAACATTTTTTAAAAATTTACATAAGGTTAGTATGATATTATCTGTCTTTTTTGGGATTATGTAATGACATTCTAGAATTCCTTGAGTCAAACGTGTCTGAATTTAAACATTATTTAGCTACTGGGGTCATAAAATCATGGCAGTTACATATCAGGAAATGTATTAAGGGCAGTGATTCTGGTTAATGCAGAGATTGCCGTTATCATTGCAAGGCAAGACAGACAAAGTAATTGCAATACTTTGTGTAACTGTGTAACTTTCAGTAACTGTGCACTAACTGAGCACTAGTATGGCTTTGCAAGAATCAGAGAAGAGGTGCAGTACGGATAAGCATTGAATGATGAGGTCTTGCTCCTGCCCTGATTGCTCTGCACGTAAGTTAAATGTATACAGAAAAAGAGTCATAGCAATACATAACCATTCATTTAGTGAGATCTACGATGAAGGGTAATTGAAAATGTTTTGGTTTTGACATAAAAGATTCCATATCAAAGAGGATGCAGTAGGTCTTGATAGTGGCAAAAGGGATTTATTTATCTTAGGAGTGGTGCAGTTCAACAAAATTCCCTAGCAGCATACAACAGCAAGAATCAGGCAAATCACTAGACAGCACAGTTTAGCTGTATACAGTTCAGAGGGAAGGCAGTTTTGACTGTTAACATTCAGAAGCTACACCATGACAAAGTGGAGACTGTACCAATACATGGCCTTAACCCTCACTCCTCATACATATATTGTTTCCTACAGTTAGTAGCAGTATGACCTCACCAACGCTTGCTTAGCTCAATACACAGCAGGGGTGCTGATATCCATCACTCGTACTGAGCCAGTACAAGGTCTTAGCACCATATAAGACCTATGTCCCCCAGAGGGGTTGTGTGGTGCCAGGTCTTGTGAATTAGAGTCAGTTCCTGAGTCAGCCTCAAGGGATCTGATCACTGTACCAACCAAGGCATACTTTTCTAGGAACTGTTAACAGATGCCCCATTTTCTTTCCTTTCTTCCATGGGACACTCCATTTACCTTCCATTTTCTCCCGCCAAAATAAGAAATAACCTGCAACCACTGTGACACACAGCAGCTGCGACAGAGAAATAATTCATTTTCCCATACGAGAGACACTACAGCTCCAGCCTACAACATTCTGGCAAAGATACTGATATCAAGATGGCACAGCTTTCCAAATGGGACTACAGGCTATTCTCTCTCTGATGTTTGATGATCGTTCCTGACCCTGAACTAGTCTTTAACATTATAGGGAAAAAAATTAGCAACTAAAGCTTCAGAAAGAATTCAGTACTGATATATAGACTCTTTCAGAGGGGCAGAGCATGTCAGCACAACAACAAACCCTGGCAAAGCTTTTAAATAGATTAGCCTGAGAGAGATGCAAGCATCATATTTTTGTCAACAGATAAAGGAAACCAGGAACAAACTGAAATTTTAATATCTCTAGCAGCTATTCTCCTGAGGCTTTTCTCAGGGGCAGAAGAGTTCATTTGTGCATGTACCAGTTACACAGCCAGTGACAGTCGAGTGAAACAGAGAGGGGAAAAAGGATTCTTCTCCATGTAGCTATCACACTTCGATGAATTTTCTTCTTTTATGACTTACGCTGACAAAACACCAGAAATACAGGTCTCCCAAAGAAACAATGAAAGAAGTCTGACTCGAGGAACTTTGAATCTGCCTTTAGTTTCCCACAGAAAAACAGCAGCCTTATACTTCCGGTCTGCATGTCTTATTTTAGATTACGGAAAGTATTTTCACAGATCATTTAGTGGGATGAAAAGTTAGGATTTGATACTACAAGATCCCAAATCTCTTTTTTCCACTAAAGCAAAAAACATCTTATGGTCAAAACCTCATAGCTTTAATTGCTGCTAAATTGGATTCGATTTTGTTTTATAGCAATCTTCATCAGCCTTACTATTTTTGAGTCAGTCTCCTGTTTTGTGCATGACTGCTAGCAAGTGTGGATTTACAGATTTCAGAAATATAGAACAGTTCTGGCAACTATAGTATATCATGTTGTTACAACAGTTGGTGGTCTTGAAGAAGAGGAAGCTTACAATAAGCATGCCCTACACTTGCAAGAAGTCTGGCAGAAAATACTTGGTGAGCTGTCTACACATGTTGCTAGGATCAATGGTTGTTTAAAAGATTGTAGTAATCTTGGGATTCTGTATAATAACTCAGTGTTCTATGAAATTTAAATTACAACAAACTCCTCATTGCTGATGCTCTATTTCAGACAGCTTCAAGCCAGAGACTGAGCTAAGTTTGCATTTGAATACACTACAGCCAGTTTCCTGAGCAAAAGACACCTGGTTCTTTCTATACTAAGAGTTTCATTACTTCTGAAAGTGCCAGTTAAAACCCAAGCACATCTTTTTGATTTTTTTGTTTGGTTGGGTTTTTTTGTTGTTGTTGGGTTTTGGGTTTTGTGTTTTGTTTTTTTTAAGGAATATTCCAAATCAGATTTATCAACACTGATGAGGAAAGTTGGCATCTTCTGCTTTTATTCCTATAGTACCTGCACACTGTATGCCATGCTGGAAAAGTGTTCTTTATTCTGGCTCCTGATTAGCTACCAAGGCTTCAAATAGACAGTCTTTACAAAGGTTCTCATGTTGCAAATTTCCTAATGTACTTGAGCTCTTTACTGCAAGGAATTAATGAACAGGAAGAAAACCTTGGCTTTCACTTTCTAATTGGAAATTGCAGCAGTGGCTGTCAGAAATAGTCAAATAAATATTTTATTTATAAACAGATAAGATTTGAGATAGCTACCAATGTGCAAACCTAGAGCATTCCAAAGCCACTTCATAAACCTAGAGCATTCCAAAGCCACTTCATAATCCCTCCCCAGAGTCTAACTGCACTTTAAAATAGTACTTTAAAAAGTATGGACTGTCTTAAACCGTCAAATGACCTGACACTTTGAATAAATATTGCCAAAAACAATCACAAAGATGATCAATTGATCATCTTCATAAAGTTTAGCCGTTAGCTTTCTGCCATCACACAGCTTTAAATTGAAGATGGGAAGGGTGATACAGCTTCCCTGACAGTTCTCAGCAAGGGGAGCACTGTAGAACCTTCAAGGCCCCAGCCAAAACCAGGAACTCCTGCAGAAGTAGAGTTTGTCTTTATGAACGACAGCATCCTGCTGTGAAAAGCTCATTTCCCAAGCTATATAAGGTATTTTCTAGGAGTATTTTTCTAATAATCTCTAATATTATTAAGTCTCAAGAAGCAATCAGAGTTCCAGTAACTTCCTTTGCAACAGATTTACAGACATTATCCACAGTACGAAAATATTTGACATTAAATAGAGGAAAATTCTGAATCCTTTCCTAGGCCTTTACTGGCCACTGATAAAGATTAGCCCAATGCAAACTAAATACATTAGTAAACTAGCACATTTAATGGGGACAACAGAAAGTAACAGATCTTGAAAAGTCATCTAGTATTGTAATTAAGTGTAGTAGTATAACTAAATGTTGTGACAAACTGTTTTCTAGGACTTCAGAATTAGAGTGCTCCGTTTCTGAGCTTTTCTCCCCAAAATAGATATGAGAATTAGATATATTCATTTAAGAGTCTGCATGGCATTAAATAATTAGAGAACTCAAGAACTAGTGGTCTATTAGTAGTAATAGTAAGGCTATGATTATAAAGTTTTAGAGTCGGTAACATTGAATGCTGAGTTAGTGGGGATTAGAAAATTACCTAAACTGATGCAATGAAAGTAAGTTTTTTTCATCAGGTAATAAGCAGACAAAATTATGCCTCTCAAAAGAAAAGGCTAACAACAACACTCCAGCCTTCAAACAAAAAACACTACTGAGTGTCTGAACACACTGCAGTCACAGGGGAACTCCTTTAAAGCTTCTCTGGCTGACACTGGGGCTGGTGGGGATGATGAGACAAGTTGTCTGCATTAGTATTTTGTTTTAAAGCCTCTTCCACACCACCATATCAGGTTCAGGAGAAAGCTATAGCCTAAGAAGTACAGATGTGGGTGACGAATTTGTTTCAGACTGTGAGTTAACAACTAGATTAGCCAATGGTCTAAATGGGAGTGATGATACACACGGTGTGACAGGAACCTGTCTCATGACCAGTCACTGAATTCCCAGTGACAGCTATGAACTGTTCTAATATTTCTGAACAGATTAAAGGTGACCTGTTTTTAAAGCAGATCTTAAATTAGCTTTCATACACACGATTCATTTTTACTTCTTTTTAAAAATCTTTACTCCGTATTAAATACTTTGAACTGAGAACTCTTGTCTCATTCACAATGAGTTGCACACCTTGGGGTGTTGCTCTTTGAAAACTTGACTTCAGGTTGCAGCCCATGTTGTTGCAACACTGCAGGTCATTTGAAATCTATGGCATTACCTGGTCTGTGCTAGCTATATGGAAAGCGTAAGTCACAGTTCCAGCTTTTGGTGTTCCCACACAAGGTAAATTCATAAGAAAAAGGGACAAAAAATACTATGAGTGGAGGTTACTCCAGGATTGAGAAAAGCACAAGTTTGCTGTCTCTCTTACAAGACTGGAGGTTATACTCTTTCCTCTACATCAGTGTCTGCAGGGCTAATTCCAAATAAAGACAAGGCCTTTGTGTCTTTGCAGATGACAACACGGAAATAAAATCAGTTTACACTGCCTTACTGACTTTTTCATGGTAACTATATACAATTTCTACTGCAAGAAGAAACACTCATCTCTCTGCTAGCCTTCTGAGTGTTACTTGGTATGCTCAGTTCTTCAGCAAATAGAAAATTAGTATTGTCCTACATGAAGTGGGTAGACTACTCCTAGAATTACTAGAGGAGGGGGGATAAATGATTCACTAGGAAAAGTTGACTCTATACGTTGTGACAACTTTGTAAATTGTTAGCAAATGGGCGTCACTGCTCTCAGCTGCAGTTGAGGCACTTCCTATCAGGAGGTTTAAACATAACAAAGGGATATGCTCACCTCTCAGAAGAATGCTAATAGCAGTTTTGTAATGGTAAGAGACTACTGTTACCAAAAAGCATGTTGGAATGTCATAGACTATATAAATTCTGTCTCAGAGGCCCATATGAGCTGCTTGTCATCTCCCAGCATGTCTGAAAGCTCTGGAGACTCTGGAAGATGTTCTGGAAGATGTCAAAATTCATCAAATACACTCATGACTGAATGGGTATTCCCCAGCTTCCATCATAGTTATAAGGCCTCCCATATACTATTTATTCCCTTGTGGCTCTTTGCAAAGGTACCTCATGCATGCCAACCACTGTGCAGCTTGCTAATCACTTCTCTGCAAAAAGGGTGAGCTAGCAGAGACTGCACTATGTTTTACCTTATCACTGCTTATTGTGGCCAAACACTGTTGACCACATCTATAGCTGAGCTAGTATCTGGAACTTGTATAGCAAAAGCAATTTATTTGCTGCAAGAAGTTGGATTTAGTTTTAAACAGACTAAGTCATGTTCAGAGTGTTTATGTACACAGTCCAAGGGCAGCTCCTGCTCTGCTTCACAGCTTCCTTTGCAATATCCAGGAGCACCTCTGGACTGCCAAGAGTTTAAGTCTAGACTGAATGCATTTGGGAATCATGTGCACATACCCAAACATAGAATTCTGTTGCATTAATTCGGCAAGTTTCTTCAAAATGAAAAGATCTGGTAATGCTCAAATGGAAAAAAAGTTTGTGGATTTTTTTTCCAGGTCATATAAGTTCTTTGACATTCAGGCGTAAATTCTTCGGTCTATTGAAATATGTGGGAGCTTGCTACTTAATTCAGTGATACTAGGATTTCAGAAAAGATATTTCCTTGCATGCTTAAGACTTGGATAAAATTTTGCAAAGTTGGGCTAAGTACTTAAGAAATCTGGGCTAAATCATACCTTATATAGAAATTATGAAAGACTGAGGTACAAGTGCTACTTTTACTTGTGTGTGTGTGTATACAACTAGTAGCTAATATTAAGTATTCTCCAACATGTTCAAACATTCCTATAAGCATTTGAGAGACATCCAGAAGTCTTACAATAGCATAATTTACATAGACTAAATAAATCATCCCCATTTGAGGAAGTTGTAACTATGGCAAACATTTCAAGAATGGGAGCGTGGAGGAAAAGAGACTGTCAAGACATAAGTGGTATCACATCATCTCTGTCTGGAATCTAACACCTAAAGTTAAGAATTCAAGAGAATGGATTCTCGGCTGTGTATATTACTGAAGCTGGAGAATTTAGAAGAATGAGCTTAGAATATCCAGAATCAGCAGAAGAGAATGAACAGTGTGCCCAGGTGCTAATTCAGTGCTGTATGCAAGACCACTGGCTAAAACCCATAATAGCATTAAACTGGGAAGCTAGCTCTGAGACTACCTCTTAACACATCTGAGTGCGTTAACAGTAAGGCAATCAACATTCAATTGTGTAATTACTGTGTTCATGTCAAATCACAAAAAATAAAAGCATAAACAGTGCTCTCAAATGGCTCAAGAGGAGCCATCCACAGACAAACCTAAAAATATGACTTAGCAATTTCCAGTCACTATTATAGAATGAAAAAATGTTTATTTTTACACAGTTCCTTCTTTTCTAAAATAAGGATTCACTCTATGCCAATCTCAGAAGAGAGTACTACACATTAGCTAGTATCTAACCCATCCTTCAAAAAATACATAACGCTGAACGAACTTGCAAAGAGCATCGATAGATCTAAGTAATACTTGTAGAGAAAACAGAACATCCACAAATAGATCAATCTACCAGCAGATAAACTGATATTATTATTATTACTGCTAAATAATACTTTCAGTTAATTAATAATAGTAAATTTTGGTAGCAAAAAACCAGGAGAATTCGCTGTTGATAATGTCAAATCATTACGTATGGTATCTGTATTTCTTATAGACTACAATAGGAGTTTTGCAAGCTCAGCAGTTCTGTAAGTCCAGATACTTCTGAATGTCATTTTGTCAGCATGTGAATCATGCAGCCTGTAAAAAAGACTACCCTAGTGGGATTTTCGTACGTAGTGGAATGCATGCATCTAAATTCTAAGCCAGCATGTACTAATTATGGCCGAAATGAGCTTGCTCAGCCTTTCAGGTTGCAAGACATGTAACAGGAGAAATGCACTGCCACATTACAGGGGTGAAAAAGCCCCAGTTTTCTACCTTGGGTGGGAATTCCTAAGTGGGGTTTCTTACACCTTCCTCTGAAAGTGTCAGGACTGGCCACAGTCTGATTGGATTTGACGGGTTAGTGGTCTAATCTATATGACAACTGCTACTTTCCTACAGAAAGTCTGTGTAAGTATTTGTGCTCCTGGGAAAATGTAAATAGGAAGTACTTTCTATTTCTTATGTCAAATAAAAGTATCTTTGTCTGCTTCTAGAATACTAAGAAGTCTGAACTCAGTGTGGCTGTAGGGTGCTGGCTGGGAATAAGAAAAGAGAAAGGAGAATCATCCTGGAGATTTTCACAAAGCTCTAAGGCATTCCATGCATATGGAAATGTTTGCAATAGCATTAGCAGTAGTGCCAAATTACCTCTTCTCACTCTAAAGGCTATCTTCTGACTGTGGCAACTGCAAGAAAATGCATTTCTAAAGTATCAACTACCACGGCTTTAATTTTGCAGGCCGGGGGGTGGGGGGGGAGGGCAGTGCTACCTGTATTCCCATGTATTGCCCTGCTTGATATTTCGAAATTCAACCTACAGAGAGCAGAAAGGGAAACAGTGCAGTAGAAAGAAACAAAACTCCTTTGATTCTGGATGGGGTGGGAGAGGGAAGAAGCACACTTCTCCATTCTGCTGCACTATCAGCTGCTGCATGGTTAATTCCCTGCAGTGCTCCTGTAGTGTCCATGCATTCAAACGTACTGAAAGTAAGCCGTAACTTCAGAATATTTAACATACTTTGTTGCAGGCTCAAAGATGATTGTAGCCAATTATCAACATTTAAAAAATAATTTATGTTTGCGTGTACTTTTAGGTTACTTTGTTCTCAGTAAAACAAAACAAAACAAAAAAACAAACAACAAAACAACAAACCAAACACAATTATTTTATCATAATGGCTACTTCTTTCCTTAGGACTCCTTTTTTTCTTAGCTTGTCCCATCTTTCCTAAATGACTCTTTCCAAATGAATGTCATCATTGTTATCATTCTTCTCTTCTCTCTCCTCTCCTCTCCTCTCCTCTCCTCTCCTCTCCTCTCCTCTCCTCTCCTCTCCTCTCCTCTCCTCTCCTCTCCTCTCCTCTCCTCTCCTCTCCTCTCCTCTCCTCTCTCCTTTCTTTTCCTTTCTCTTTAAATATGTATTAGCAGCTTTAGATGTTATCACCAAACAACCAAGCCTGGGACACTATGGACAGGTGCTGGGCAAGATTCTTTACATAGCTCTTCTGTGACAAGGCACCTCAACCCTTGGCCTCTGGCACCTGTTGTTCTTCTGGTCCTGGATTTACTAGGGAGTTCTCTCTCTGCTCCCTGCATGTCCACATTCCCTCTTGTTCTTCTCCTGGGCCTCCAATGTTCTTGCCTTTATGCAGCTCCCGTAATTTCAGTCCCAGACTGGAGAGACTCTGAGAAGAATCTAAACTATGCAGAGTCAGCATATTGGGTTGTTTGTGGGTTAGGTGTTGGGTGGGTTTTTTTGTGTGTGTGGTTTTTTGTTGTTGTTTGGGGTTTTTTTTGTGTTGTGGTTTTGTTGTTGCGGTTTTATTTGCTCTTTTCTTAATGTTCTCTTAGAGACACAAGCCAAGGTCAGGCCTGGGTTGCAGCTCTGCTGCTTCCCACTTTGTGGGAGATGGAGAGAGCAGAATGGCAGCAGCCAGGACAGAGTGTTTACAATTCCTCTTTCCCTCTACAGTGGTGTAGACCATCACATGATTCAGTATGATGTGCAGGATTTCAGTGCCATGGCCATGGTTTCCCAGTCATACAGCATCTCAGAGCTTATCTGCTTGCACCCGCTATTAAAGGCTCTGTGAAAAAAAAGGAAACACAGGCCTCTCACTACTATAATCAGCATAACTGCTTTGGATTTTTGCACTGTGTCGTAGGTCAGCTGTGATACTATTTTTTCTGAAAAAAAATACTCTTGTTCCTTTTGCATTTTTATTTTTAGAAGAATAATGAGACTTGTTCGCTAATGTGGAATGGAACAAAAATTTTCTTAAGTAAAGCCTGTCCACAAGTACAAATCCACAAATCCAAAGGCTGTGTTATCTGTTGCGTTCCCCAGATGATGTGTCCTGGACATAAAAATCTCTCTTTCGCATTTCATGTAAGAAAGTCCTCATGCAATGCCATCTGTTCTTGCACTGGCAGGTTTACTTCCTACCATACCATGTGGCAATTAACATTTATATCTCATCATGGCATTGGACATGTGACATGCAAGGGGTCCCTAGACTGTTAGGGCCAGGAGCCCTGGAGGCCCTTTCTATAACCACTTGAAAGGTACTTGCTTTTAGGATTTGAGCCATGCAAATCTGTGAACCATGATTCTCTCTGTACTTCAGATATTAAACCGATGATGATCCCATATTTTGCCACTAGACAGCTAAAAGGAGAAGCAGAATCCAGTGTCCAGTAGTGAAGGTTCCTGTGTTATACCCAGGATCCTCTCAGCTGCAAGATTTGGAAAGCAGCTGTGCTGAGATGACACACTTTGTAGCCACCAAGTACCACAACCAGCTCTCAGAACACACGGACTGTACAGAGCCTTACTGACAACAGCAAGCGCAGCGTGGGGCCTTCCCTACTGACAGTCACATTTGGAAATACACTTAGTGATATTATTTTTAACTCTTCCTGAAAGCTACAGAAGTACTGGTTTCCTATGGGAGCTGAAGGAAGTTGACCTCCCAAGGGGTTTGTGCTGTGGATGCATGAACTGCATCTGCTCAGATGGGGGGACATTTTTTAAAATGTTTTGCTTCAGTTTAAACCCATATTCTTCCTCTCCTTTACATTACTTTGAAATTAAAATACAAAAGGCCTGTTTCCTTTGCTAAAAGGAAGGCTATGCTCACTGTCATTTCATAGACAAAATAAAATCTTCTCCTCCCTTCATGAAAACTCTCAGATACTCAAAGCAGTCCTGCCTGTAGAGTGCTTATATGATTTTCCCAAAAGAAATTTCCTCCCTGTCTCAGTCCTTTGTTCAGAGTCTGTTTTCTTTACTTCATTTTCAGATCTAATTTTCCCTGGGTTTCTATTGCATTATGTTCTCTCTGCCCTCTCTCCCAGGCTCCAAGAGAAATGCAAACCTAATTAAAGACACATGGAATTTTTAGGCTATGTTAGTTAGAGATGGTTAGAAATTAGAAAGGAAATAGATTTGCATGAAGCCACGGGAGGCTGTTTCCAGGCTTCTTTTTTTGGAAGACAGATGCCACAAGTTTACTCCCAGCTTACATTAAGGAGACGCAAGGATTGTATCTCTCAGAAAGAGTCATAAGCATGTAAATAAGGAGCATGGGAGTACACAAATAGCTGTCTTTAATATATGTACAATTTTATTCTTACAGCTCATGTTTTGAGTGCTAAAAGCATGCGTGGCAGTTAGAGGTCTCTGCCATGTGACCAGATGCAAGCCCACTCCATGACCTGACCTGCAGCTGTGCCTCTCAGATCACTGTATTGTCCGTAGGGTCAGGACATGATGATGCAGCATGAGTTCTGTTTTCCCTCACATTATCACTAATTTTGAAATAGGAACACTGCTGTGTTTATACAATATGTATCTTTGCTGTAACAGAGATGGGTCAATTTTAGCAGAAGAAAAGCTCAGTCACACAGACAAAAGGAAGTAACAGCAAGAGCAGACGAGTTATTTTCGTATCGCACATTCTCACCCTGAAGTTTCTCATTACCCTGACACCAATTTTGGTCCTCCTTTCTTGACTTGAGGTGTTAGAGCAGAATTGTTTTACAGGAACAACATAAAGACGCACAGAGTCAGACCATGTCTGTTGTCTAGCACACTATCCCAGCTCTGACAGTTGTCTGACATAGACAGGAGATGTCTATGAAAGAGTACAAAAGAACAAAACATCAATTCCCAACGTACACGTGTCCAGCTGAAAAATCTAAAGCTGAGGATCTTCTTGAGCCAGAAATAGTGTCTCTGTGTTTAATAGACCCTGATGGGATTCTCTGCTGATGGGAATTTGCTCAAATAGCTTTTGAGCATTTTGGACTTTTGAACTTTGTTCCATATAAACTTTTGGAATCAATAACATCTTTCTATGATGATATAGGGAAAGTATATCTCTACTGAAGTTATAAGCACTTAACATTCAGAACCTCTTATTTTGTCATTTACAGCTATGGATAACACATATTTATTCTTTTAATCTCCAACTAAAGACTGAGCAGTTTAAGCATGTACTGCAAGGGAGAGTCTTTTTCATCCTTGTAAACTGTTTTTTGGACTCCATGATTATGTACAGGGATGGAAGGTGAAAAGCAGAAGCAAATCAGGCATTAGGATTTAAGCCTTTTGAGGGGTAAAATACATCCCTTGAACTGCAGCCAAAGCAGTGTCATCTTACAGACTAAAGTACAAAATTTCTGCAGTTAGAAAAAACTTTATCGAAGTTGCAACATTTCCTGTTTTGGAGGAAAGCTAATAGTGTAATTTAGTAGCACTCCTACTAAATCTTTCACTGATGGCACATCAGCTGAATCACTATGACTCAACTTTAACATTACAATCCTAATTTGAGAGACTTGCGACTTGAAATTTGTGAGTCCTTCCCACTACAACTTGCACATAGTATCTTTATTTTGGCAGTAGTGGTAGAGGAAACACATGAAGGCACACAAGAGGTTGTTTAGAACCTGCAGAGAGAAATGTTGATGCTTTTTCCTAATGACATATAAATAATACACTCTCATATATACCACCATAATATGCTACCCTAAAGAAACTCAAATACATTTGTTGTTCAGACAGCAAAGTCCAGTTCAGAAGTTTGAAACACAGTGTAATCACATCTCTTTTGCTAAGAGAACATAGAATAGTTCCTTTAAGCAGTTTGAAAAGAAAAAGAGAATCTTCTGCTTCCAGCTTCATCCTCATGAAGTCTCCCAAGATGAGCAGCACCCTATGTCTTCCATAGCCATTCTACCTTGAGCTGTTTTTTCTAGAAAATTCACAGCTTTTTCGCAATGAGTAAGGGAAAGCAGCCTACAAATTACTTTCTGTCATAAAAAGCCCACCTCCATAAGAGGACTTTTCTAATGGCATTGCAATTCATAAGACATTGGCTTCATTTTCCTTGTTTCCAACAGCCAGATTTATCCTCGTCCTATACCTCGCCTGTAAAACAGACAATATGCGTACCACTTTCAAAGTTTCTGTAAACAATGACCCACTAGAAATGCGGACCACTTTGCAGCTCTCTACTCTGACAGACTTGCCCTTGCTGGTTTGGCTCTGTACTCCTTTGCCCTGGAGGCCACTGCTTCTCTATGGCCCTGGCTGACATGCAGCTACCACAACTTAAGGAAGTCAGAAGCCTCAAAAATCTGCAACAGCTAAATACAAGTGAATCTACCAACTTGTAGTTAGAATCTGTCGATCCTCTGCTTTCTTGGGGCTTTTTTAAAAAGTCCTCCCTATGTTGAATGTATATTTAAAGCTCTTCTTAAACCTTTGAATAAGGATTTGCAGAGTGTGGGGTCTAAATACGGGTGGATTTAGTTCCGTGTAGAGAGTCTTTTCTGGCAGAATATCAACCAGACCTGGTAGTCACCCCCACTAACCTCCTCATGAGTCTTCCTGATAAATCCACAAACCCAACAGATGATTGGTATTGGCAGAGTATGGATACACATTTGGGTTTGGGGTAAGTGCACTATTACATACTGAAAAATAGCATTGAAAAAAATAGCTGTGCTTCTGTTGTTCAGGCCCTAGACAGTTAACATTCAACAATGCTTCTTTTTGCTGTCACGGTATTTGTATCTCATTCCTTTATTCTGACTAAAGCATTACAGCAGTCACCTTTCTGAACAAATTCCAAGAAGCTCGTGTACTCCCAACTATTTTGTCCCTTGCTGTACTGAGGATGGCTTCCCAGGCTACTACGGCTGCTTCTCTGCTCCCATATTTGGAAGTTGGCCTGCAGTATGGAGATCCCTTGTGGGTTTCTGTTTAAATTCCAGAGTCACTGTTGCACATTGCCATTTCCTTCAGCTGATGTTAATCAAATACAGTATAAGTGAAAAATGTGAGTATAGGCTTGGCTAACTGCTTTGCAAGGGAAACTGTAATGAACGCAGAAAGTTTGTCTCAGGAGAAAATGTTTCACAAGTGTGGTATGCTTTGCACAGTCTGACATTGCTGAGGCTATCGACCCTCATTTTGCAGCAGTTAGCACACACTTTACCACTGTGTACCACATTTAATTGGCAATGCTGACACAGTATGCCACAGTAAAGAATGACACACGCATGGAAAATATTGTTGCTTGGCATCAGGGGCATTTTTCTATACACAGAGCCCAAAATCTAAATGGGAATTTCATGGAGTACTGTGTCCAGTTCTGAGCTCCCGAGATCAAGAAGGACAAGGAACTGCTGGCGAGCGTCCAGCGGAGGGCTACAAAGATGATCAAGGGACAGGAGTATCTCTCTTGTGAGGAAAGGCTGAGAGACCTGGGTCTGTTCAGCCTAGAGAAGAGAAGACTCGTAAAGGATCTCATCAATGCTTATAAATATCTAAAGGGTGGGCGTCAAGAGGATGGGACCAGACTCATTTCAGTGGTGCCCAGCAACAAGACAAGGGGCAACAGGCACAAACTGGAACACAGGAAATTACATCTGAACATCAGGAAAATCTTCTTTACTTTGAGAATGGCACAGCACTGGAACAGGCTGCCCAGAGAGGTTGTGGAGTCTCCTCTGAACATACTCAAAACCTGCCTGGACGCGTTCCTGTCCACCCTGCTCTACGTGACCCTGCTTTGACAGGCAGGTTGGACTAGATGATCTCTGAAAGCCCCTTCCAACCCCTAACATTCTGTGACTTCACCCCTGAATTAATTTTAGGGCATCTGCAGCATACTTAGTAGCCCTTAATTATTGCTTCTCATCTTCCAGCAGCTCCAAGATAGCTGAACCCAAACATCTGCTAGTTTCAAAAAATGTTAAAATTTTTATTACTCAAGTGTTATTTTTTTGTCAGTGGACTGAATACTTGATATCATATGGAACATAATACCTTAAACAGGAATGATTTTTAAGTACTTTAACAGAAATAATAATTTCTAGCCAAGCTCCTTTAGTACAGAGTTTATGAACTTCACATTCCTATCTCTGAATACTCACATGGGTACCAGTCTCACCTGTGCAATGGGGCAAAAATCCAGTCCACTAACACTTAACCCCTACAGAAAAGTAAGGCAAAGCACAGGGATCCTCTCTATGTGTAAGAGATTCTCAATGTAATTCTTAATAGCTATGAATCTAACTATAAACAAAACTAAGAGAAAGATGATAGTGTTTTCAGTACCCTTTAAGAATATTCTAAACCAAATCCTCTGGACATAACATGTCACAAGGACAGTTTTTTCAAGCCCAGAATTGTTGCATGGATCAACATAATTCTGGGTTCTTCCCTTTGTAACTGGATACCACTCACTACATTCCTAATGATCTTTAAACCTACGAGTGGCAGAGTGTTGAATACACACTGTCCTTTCTGTGACACCACTGCATTTTTATGAGGAACAGAAAACAAGATGTATACATTCACAGAGCAATCTTTCAATGAGTCCTACTGAACTTTCTGCAATACAGGGTCCAGTTATGTGAAAATAACTGCAGATTCAGGATCTCAGGACAGGAAGAATGAAGTATTTTTGTATTAGGTTAATTTTCTTCCTTTATCGTAATTACTTTAAGCTCCTCTGAGATATGGGACACTAGAAGAGTTTTAGTCAAGATGAATTAATGAATACGGTGCAGATAAGAAACTCAAAAGTATGTCAATGTGATTTATTCTGTGGATTCATATTTCCACTGTATATGGAAAGAGTTTATACATATATACAGAAATTCAGTGCTACCTAGCAATTTCTTTTTTAAGCATTGCATAATTTGACCATTTAGTACTTGCTGATAGCAGTAAACTCCTGTATCTACTAATACAAAGTCACAAATCTTTAGTATGCATGCTAAATAAGACAATTATTTAAGCCATAAAGAATCTATGAAAGAGTTAAAGATCTTCAAGCCTATCCAGTAAAAAACCAATTACATACATGCATATATTCAAAGAGTTCATTATTACTAAATATAGTATTATTTAATTTTAGCCAGTGGCTTTTCCAGAAGTCTTGGCCAGTCCAAAGGCTTTGGCTTTGTGGTGAATTGGAATGTACACAAAATTGCACAAACCCCTGAGCCTGTTCATTTTGCAGTAGAGATATAAATAATTTATGAGACTCCAAACCAGCAAACCACTTAAAATTTCAGACTAATCTTACTCTTACCGATACACAGACACTTTAATACTTTGGTAAATCAAATCCAGTATAAGGAACTACTAGGAAAGGAGTTGATACATACAAGCAACTAATATTACAGGGGGAAAAAAGCCTCCAGAGCTGAAACAGGCACTGATAAACACATAGTCAAAACCATGCAAGTATTGCATAGGTCATCTTACAGGCTGATTTAGATACAGGCATCCTTGAAACTGAATTAAACACAATTACATGCAAAAATACTTAATCAAGAATTGGCTGAGTATCAAAAATGTGTTCTTGCAAGGGAGATAAAAAAAATTTGAGAACTTAACTGTGTGTATCTCAGCTGAGGTATCTGTCCAGTTCAGTGCAAAGTAAAACAGGGAAGCTTAAACTGATCAACAAGAGTGATATAAACCAACCGACCCTTTTTTAAGGAAATCCACAAAGAGCATACAAGAAGTGAGTTACCAGATCTCATCTGGTAGATGCAAGAGCTCTGTAAACTGCTTGCTCAGAAGTCCCACTATTCCCCAAAAGCATGTTCTTGGAAAGGAATCACAGTGCAGCAAAGGCCATTTGAAGCTGAATGACAATATCCACAGGAGGTTTAATATTCTTGAATTAAACACATTCAAAATCAAAATCTTCAGTTTATTTGCCTCAATTTCCCTCTGTCTGTGTGTAGACATGACCATAAACGTTAACCAAAATTAATAGTCGTAAAATTAATGAATGTCTCTGTTCAGATTGTTAAAATGGTCACATACTGTGCATAAAGCACTTAGAATGTTTGCCAGATAGTAATTTATATTGACAAGCTCTGAGACAGAATACATATACTCAGAACACAAGTATACATCTCTCATTGCTTAAAAATTTTATTTAAAAGAACACTGCCATAGTAAATGTGATACTTGGTTGGGATATACAGGAACAATTTTTGGGCTTCAATGCTTTTTTTCCTTTTAGTGGTACTTATCTATCCAATCACAGAGTCAAGCTCCTGAAAACTACCTATTGTCTTTTGAAAAAAAAAATCAAAGTCTATCATAGGTTCATAGTAATGTTGACACAAGAGTAGTCAAGGAATAACATCAGGTCATTCCAGGGAAAAGTGATTAATCACAGCCAAGTGCCTAGAAAACCTAATCCTTCTCTGCTGTGGTACTTAGTACTGAAAGTAACTACTGTAAAATGTAGGTTAGTGCTTCGAGCTAACCAGACACATGCACTTCAATGAAGTATTACTACTAGCAAAACACCTTATAATTACAGACAACTGCAAGTTCATGAAGCTCTGTGAAAATAGTTCTGTTCCACTGCTCCTACCACTTGCAGCTGCACTGCCATTGTACCCTGACTGCATGATACAGAACTCTCCAAAAGATACCGTGAAGAGGCTGCATTGCAGCTACATTGCTTGTAAGCACGCAGTGTTCTCCCTTTTTCTACCAGACTATTACTTCTGTATTCATACAGTTCGCTTAATTCAGTGGAAGTAAAGAGAGGATTTCTTTGCGTCATTAAAAGGCTTCATTATGTGTTAGAAAAGGAGAAATTACTATCTGATCATCTGGGACAGAAACATTATGGCCCTAAACTCAATGGAGATTTTTGTAAGCAGAAGAGTCTGTTGACATGAAGTTCTTTGCAGAATTGGGTTTAACTGGACTCACCTGAGTTCTTATGAAATAGTAAAAGACATGGAAAGAGTGTCTTAAATGCTACTCCTTTCATTCTAACCACTTTAACTTATTTGAGATGCTAGTCACCACTGTAGTGCTAATAAAAGATACTGCTTCTTAACAATACTAAAATTTTGAGTCTGTGGAAAGGAAAGGAGGTTCAGCATCTCTTTTTCCTCAGTGGGGAATCCATTGTTGCACATGTAATACCATACTGGAAGAGGACAAAAGAATTCATATATTTCCACCTTGGGCTCAATAAATGGAAAATATTGTGATCAAATCTATTGTTACACTCTAACCATCTGTCAGGACCTGGAGAGTTAATGAAACAGTATAAACTGGAGAAGCAATCTCATAGTAGCAGCATAATTAATGTATAGTTACAGATTGAATAGTGCAAAGGGCAAAAGAAACAGATATTTTTTAAACAAGTACCTGCTGCAAAGCTGTTACTCATATGACATCAGTGCGACAGACCTGAATACTGCAAAGGAGAGAGAAAACACTGTAAAGGTGCTACTTGAAAAAAACAAAAAGAAGCAGTGCTACATGTATTACTGTTAATTGCATGGAATTTTGCTGGATGTGGCTTCCAAAGTAAGGCAGCCGCAGCAGTAGCAGGCAGGGAATTTCAGTGATGGGCCTGCAGTACAGTCAATAAAAATTGATTTTTACATGTGCAAAAATTATACCAATATAACCCAAATAGCAAAGCAAACTCTTAACATGAACACACCTCTAAATACAAACACACATTTTAGCCCTGTAGATGAGTAAAGTTTCAGAAGGCTAACAAAAATATCCATCTGTTCTATATTTTATTTTGCCAGTAGTAACTATACCTGTCAGAGCCACCAAGACAGCCTTTTATAATGATAACACTTTTTTTTCTTTAAAACATAAGCATGCATATTTCAACCAGAACTCATACAAGGTCCCAGACTTAAAGCAATTATTTTTAATCAGAGAACTTAGCTTATGTGCAAGTCCCACAAATGACTAAATATGTGGTTTATTAGGTTTGCACACCTCCACAAAACAGAATTTAGCAGGTTATTAGTTCATAACATGGACTAATTGCTTTTTGTAATTCCCAGCTGCTGCACATTAGTATACAGAAGGATTTTTATGTGTGCACATTATTACTGATCTACAGTATGCTAAGGAGGCACTGCTGGGAATACATATACTAGAAATGATAAATACAATGCTATATAGCCAATAGCTAAAACCATAAAATACTCTCACAGTGCATAGTTCAAGTGACTTAATACACTCATTAATGCTGAGGCGGATATTTTAAGTTTGTTTTGAATGTCAATAACATAATTCGTTTAGCTGTTATCAAGCCTACAGGTATACCTTTTTCCAAATAAAACTGGATTGTACAAGGCGGAAATTAGTTGTCTAACTTATGCCGCTGCAGATTCAATAAATACACGCACGTAATCCCAGCATCCTAAAAGAGAACAACGAAAAGAAATTCAGAGCTAAAAATATAACTAAGATTTCTAACCCTGCAAAAAATCTGGGGTTTTTAGCTCTTTAGGCCTACAACTTGTAGCTATCCCTGTAGCCCCAACAATGACAACTCCAGAACTTGAAGTTATGAAGACCAGAAGCCTTACTGACTTAATTGCTCGCTCTATATGTCCCTGCAGCTGCTGGTAGGACGGGCTGTGTTCAAACACTGCAGAAAGCACGCTGTTTGCTGTGAAATGTTTAGGAGCGAAAGCTACTCTGAGGGGAACATTGATTTATAGCTTAAAATAGCACCACCAGGGCAAAAATACCTCAAAGCCAGTACTCGTTTTCCAAACCTAATCCTGTGCCGGTGTTACCAAGGAGAGTCTGCAGTACGCACCACAGCCCTGTTGCCCCTCACTCACACGCTCTGTTTGACTACCGGGAGGACCCCCGGTGTGAGGGGGGAGCGGGCAGCGCGGCGCTCGCCCCGGGGGTGTGTGTGCAGGCCCCGGGGAGCACTGCGGCCGCTCGCAGCGCGGCGGGGGGCGGCCCACGGCCCTTCACCGGCAGCCGTGCTCCAGCGCTACGGGAGAGCGGGAGTTCGCGCTGCTCCCTGCCCCCCGCGCCAAGTGTATTTAAACGAGCGCCCGCGCCGCTGCCGCCACCACAGACTATGACGGTAAAAACCGACTCGCTCAACCCCTGCCCGGCGCTCCCGACCCCAGGCAGCGGGGCCGCCTCACCGCTCTCCCAACGGGGCGTCCCGCCTCGTCCTCCCCGCCTCAGAGAAAGGGGAGGCGGGAGCAGCCCTCCTCGCCTCAGAGAGCGTAGGGCGGCAGGAGCAGCCCTCCCCCCCTGAGAGAAAGGTGCGGCGAGCGGGAAGCGGCCTCCACCGCTACTCCTCGGGGAGGGCGGAAGCGGTTGGGACCGCGCCCGGGGCGCGCCGGGCCAGCTACGGGCACTCTGTGGGGACGGCTGAGTGGTGGGGAACGGGTGGCGGTAGCACCGTGAGGAGCGCTCCCCACGGGAAGCCGCCCGAAACGGGGAACGGGAGCGGGCGAGGGGCACCAACTCCCCTCAGCCACTCCCTTCCCAGCCACACGCACCCCGCTGGGCGATCGCGTCTCAGCCCGACGGGCCCGGGGCGGGGCGCAGGGATCTCCCCCACCGCCCTCGTCCCCGGCCGCTGTTCCGGCACCCGGCTTTAATCCTCTCCTTATATGGACACCAGAACGTCTGACGTCATCCCAACGCTGGGAAACCAGCACACGCGCAACCAAGCTTGGTTGGGAAGGCGGGTGGTGCGGGGAAGGCCGGGGGGAGGGGGGGAGACTCTGGAATTTTGATGGACGCGGCATTGCGCCACTGGGAGCGGGGGAGCCCGCTCGGCCATTGGGCAAGGGCGGGAGAGGGGGCGGGCAGCCGTGGGAAGGGTAGGCTGTAGTGGTTGAAAAGCCGCCGCCTGGCTGAGGAGCCGTGCCAGTGCGGGGTGGGCGCTGCCAGGGGGAGGCAGGAGGGCAGCGAGTTCGAGTCCCGCCTCCGCGAGCCTGAACCGGGAGCCCCTTCTCTGGGCCGCCGCAGTCTCCTCAGCGGCGGAGGGACAGGACCCAGCGGTCGTTTCTTTTCCCCTTCTTCCTCATTTTTCCTCCTCGCGTGGAGGCCGCGGCATTCTCTGTGGGGCGCCAGCCCGCAGGGACAGAGTTTGCCAGGAGTTTGTGCGGACTTCGGGCCCCGGCCCCCCTGCCCCGCCGCCGCCATGCCCGTCTTCCACACGCGCACCATCGAGAGCATCCTGGAGCCGGTGGCCCAGCAAATCTCCCACCTGGTCATCATGCACGAAGAGGGGGAGGTGGACGGCAAGGCCATCCCCGACCTCACCGCCCCCGTCTCGGCCGTGCAGGCCGCTGTCAGCAACCTGGTGCGGGTGAGTAGCGGTGGCCGGCCCGCCCCCTCCGCTCCCCTCCCCTCACGGGACCCCACTTGGGCTGCCGCGGCCCAACTTGGGGGTCCCGCGGAGCCCGCCCGCCCCGGCCTGTCTCCCACAGGTGTGCCGCCGTCCCCCCCCCCCCCCCCCCGGCCGCCCCGTCACGGAGCGGGTCCCCCGGCGGCGGCAGTGTCTGGGGCCGGAAAGGGGTTAAGCCGGGAGGCTTTCTGGACCTCTGCGGCTCCTGTCTGGAAGCCGCCTTCGGCTGTTCCCGCCCCGGCCAGCGAAGGAGCTGGGCGAGCTCCGCTGCAGGGCAACGAGTCGTCCGGAGCGGCCAGCTGGGCTCTTCGCCGCACCGGTGCCTGAAGAAGTCCGCCTTTTCCCCGCCTGGGGGACAGCCTGGCGTTAAAAGTGCAGTGAAGTGCTGTAATTGCCGCTGTTCGTACACCGTCCTTTCCGCGCCGGGCGGGGAGCGGGGCGCGGCGTCCCTCGGATGCCTCCGATAACGCTGTCTGGTTTTCCTGCTGTCTTGGAAACTCCTATTTTAGGTGTCTGCACTATAAAAGGCGAAACACTTAACTTGGTGTGATCCTAGCCTTAAAAAAAACCACCCCAGACCTCCCGGGCATTTGATAGCGATTTTTATATTGGTGAAGGCGTGTGTTACCAGCACAGGAGTTGGAGGGACAGAGCTGTGGTTTTCAGGCAAAGTTCGGAGTTGCAGTTTGTTCTGTTTGTTTCGTTGCTTCGAGTGTGAGTGGCTGTTTGCTTGTGGGAAACTAAAGGGGACTGAAAATCGGCTTCAACCTCTCGACTTCTGAAAGCAGCTACACGTAGCATTTCTTTTTAAGATCTGAGTATTTGCAATATGGACATTTCAGTCCGAGAAGTGCAGATGACTAATACACTTGAAATGTAGTTTTATTAGTACTTCTATAACCAGCTATCAAAAGAATAGCAAACTGTTGCGAGGCAGAAATGTCTTGTTTGATATAGAAAGCACTGCAACGTTACATACTCCTCTATTTCATTGAGAATTACCTGTAATACTTGTTTTGCTCTTCTGTTAAGTTCAGTTATAGATACTCAGTTCATTTTTGAACATCAGACACTACTTGCTCAGTTTAAATCCTGTAAAAATTCTTAAGTCATTCGTGGCAAGCAATAGCTCTTGCCAGCAAGCTTTACCTTAAAATGAAATGGCTATATACAGCTAAAATATTGTATCAGTGTTAACTGATGTATCAGTGCACTGAAATCATGAGGCTTGTGGGTATAAGAAGCTGTCAAGATGACTAATGTACATGATGTGTTTATCAGATTTCGGCCTGTAGTACTTGCTACTGCTAGTATAACTTGCCACTTTGAGGTTTTGCAGTTTACTACAGTGTAACTACAACTCTTGGTCCCTACGACTCCATGAATTTTACAGGATGTACTGTCTGGAATACTTGTGCTTCTTGCTGACTTTAGCCAAAACTCTTGTTTTTATGAAGGACAATCAGTCTGCAGCAATGAACTGATGTAATAGGTATATTGGCTGTAAGGGTGTGAAGCCTGAGTGTATGAAATTCTTTTCCTTGAAAGGAAGACTTTAGAATAACGCTTTGCCTCTCTGAGCTTAGCCTGTATCACTGGGTTGTGTGACTATTTCCCACCCCTCCCCCCTTCCTCTCAAAAGAAACCTAATCTGATAAAGTAGCATTTATTAGAGAAATGCAGACATAGAATTGTTTTATTTCTGCAGCTTGCTAATGCCAGCTCTTCTTTCATTTTGGAGTGTTTTGGAAGCCTCTGTTTTTCTTTTCTTGCCTGCTAGGTAGATAAAAGGAAAGACGGTTGAATTATTTTTCTGTGTTAATTCACAAAGAACAAATAGAAGTGGTGTAATCTGAGGTGGTACTTACAAGGAAGATGCCCTGATCTGGTAGAACACAGCTTTGACTACGCTAGGAAAAACACAGAATTAAAATTCTGTTTCCTACCTGGAGCTGTGTTTTCTGTGCACCATTCTGAAGTGTAGAGGTGACTTGTGAAACTGCAGTTTCACAGGAGCAGGAATATTTGTGCAGACAGGTTATCTAATTGAGAGTCTTCTGGTGGCTTCACAGGTGACAGCAAAGATGCAATTGTCAGTATAACCAAGACAGTAATGTAGCTGCTCTTTGTGTTGCTCGCTGTTTGCTCAGGGTTCTTCGTGTAGCATGAGTATCACAGTAAGTATTGACCAGCAGAGAAGTTCTTCAGTGACAACTTGTCATACACAGCAGGATCATTCTCTGGCTCCCCAGACTATAGTAAGGACTCCACAGTTTGGAAGGTGCAGTATCTAATTCATGTAACTACAGCATCTGCAAGTAACTGCTGGTAGCAGTGTCTGAAATACTGAGACCCGTTCTTTTGCAAGGCGTAGGAGATGTGCTGTGTGGGGAAATGGGCTAGGAAATGAGAAAATGGCTATGAGGAAGGAGCCACATGCAATAACTTAAAAGTTTATTTTGTTGACGTTCCTGAGATGGGAGTTAACATGATACGCTATATCCAAGATGGAACAGAATGTTGATAGATACGAGTGTCTTAAATTTGAGACTATTAGATGAGTTAAAAGGGAGTCTTTTTCCTGGATAACTTGACTTCAGACCTCAATATGGGAACTCTTTCTTCAGTTTGCCATTCAGCATGCATTTCTGTATTTTCTGTCAGAAATGGATGTGCTGTATTTTAAGGTTTGCCTGAAGCCACATTAGATTTTGTGGTGGTTCTAATGTAAGGCTTGCATGCCCAATAACACCTACTGCAAGGATGCTTCCTTGTCAGAACTTAGTTGTAAAGTAATCCTAGCTAAGAGAAAGCCCAAGTCATTGTTAAAGTTAATGAAATAACTAAATCTTTACAAGTTAGTCTCTTTCCTATGGTAAATATGGAAGACTTGGTATTTTGCACCTCTGTATTAGTTCCCAGTATGTGACAGTTTGATTCTACTGTGTCTTGAATATTTTGTAAAGGGATAGCTTTTGCAGAACAATACTGAAATTGTTTTGAAGTGCTTTGATGAAATTTCTTAACTATGAGATAAGGTATGTTTTGCCCATGTAAAAAACTTTGCATGTAGAGGTAAGTGGCAGAAGCTTTTTTGCACAAAAATAACCCTTGACTGGAGCCAAGAATTTGAGGGAGAGGCTTCAGATTAATATCACAAGATTAATAATGTACTATATCAGTCCTTTTTTTAACTGAAGATATAATGTTTTTATTGGCTGATGCTTGGAGTGGATGTGTACCTCTTACGGGAGGGTTGGTGTTTGGTTTGATCTTTCTTGTAGCTAAAGATGTAACACTGTAAGACAACAGAATTGGTTGGGGGGAAAAAACAGTCAAGCCCAATAGGCAGGGAATAACTTGGAGCTTGCTAAATATATATTAGTTTAGTGGGCAGTGAAATAGAATTCAGAATTCTAACTGGCCAAACTTCACTGGGAGGAAATATGGTGGGTTTCTAATTGTTTTTTTTAATAAAACATTCGTCAAACTTAGCCTATTTTTAAAAAGAGACATTTCTATCAAAGACAACTAATGATGATACAGAGAATGTAAACCTATCATACACGTTATATAAAATCACTTTATCTTGTGGAGGAGAAAAGTCTCTACTTTCCAGTAGTGAATTTACAAGTGTTTATGTTGTGTTATATTACTGCCAAACAGAGAAAGCAAATTCTACTTTTATGTTTTGAACTCCATTCACTTACTGCCTTGTATGGATTCTTGGTTTTCTGGCAGTACAGGCATAGCCCAGTCTTGTCACTTCTCTCCACTGTCATGGACAGAACTGCTTCAGAGCAGAGTCGCTGCTGCTCTGCCAAATGCCAACAGTACCATGGGTAAAGCCACTGAGTTTGACAGATTAGGAATTAATTCTGTGCGTGAGAATTAAGGTAATAGAGGGGAACCTGAGAAGGGACTTAAGAAATACATATAATTTAAATACTGGAGCAGGATCAGCAACTCAAGGAGATGTTGACTTTTTAGTCTGGGTTGTTGAACCAGGTCAATGGTGTGAAAGATCTGAGCTGCTTTGCCTGAGACCAAATGCCTGACCATTACCCTGTTTTTCAGTCCTTCATTTTGACTGAGCTTGAGCCATCTGAGGAAAGTGATACTGGTGTGAAATGCTCATAATGAAAGGTTTGTAAGACACTTATGGTCACAAAGAAGCATCAGAGATCTTTCAGAACAGAGAGACCTGCTCTGAAAGGCCAGCACTTGCCTAGCTGATGATGCAGCTTCTGCCCTTCCGTCCTCCATGCTGTAGGTGCTGTGCTTTTGTATTTGAATCTTTCATAAGTGTCTACATGCATCCAATTTCTATTACATTATGTTCATGGGGGAAATTTCTTCACTGTCTATTAAACTGTTAACTATCACACTTCTCAAGAATGTATTCTTGGTGTATGCTGTGTTATGCCTTTACCTACTGAGATTTGGAGTCTTAAACTATACTGATATCTTTCTGCATCTCAGTCACTAACCACAACTAGCAGGTCAGGATAATCATCAGTAAGGGTCTCTTGGCTTATAAATATCCTGTCTCGTAGTTGTGGTTTATCAGACGTTTCCTTTATGTAGAACAGGGCCAAGCACTATTTTTTAAAAGTAAATAAAAGCAGTCTAGAGTAAGATTAAGCTTAACTGGAGGTCGTATTTGATGAGAACAACACCCTATAGCACTGGGTCAAACAAGGTTTTTGTCACTCCCTGAAGCTGTGAGGTCAGACTCTTTACCACCAGCTGAAGCCCACTCCACTAGACACACCGAAAACCACACAGATTACTCACCAAACAGGTGGAACTCTATACCCGTACTTACACAGTGACATAAAGTTTAAAAGAAACCAAAAAACCTCAACTGTGAAAGAATTGCATTTAGTGTAGCTGTAGCAGCTGTCCTATTTCATCCTAGTGGATGAAGAAGTAATAATCACATGAATCTATCGTCATGTTCTGGGTGCATATCCATGGTCCTCGGTCAAATTACAGCCCTGGTTGCCAGGGATGCAGGGTCATGCAGAAAGATCTGGGCATTTTCCCTGGACATGCTGTGAATTGCCTATCAACACCTGCAAACCACCAGCTTGAATTTGTGAAAAATGCAGCCTGCCTTGAAAACCTTGTCAAGTTTGCAGCAGCTAAAGTCAGATACATGGGTGAACACTTAAAATGAGGAGAAACTGTCTGACTATTTTGGAGAGTGGATGGTAAAACAGCTTCCTCATCCCTAAGTTTTCTTCTGATGTAGCTGACTTGCCTGTATCTCAGGGCACACAAGAGAAGAGTGAGCTGTTGAGGGCAGCTTAGTGTTTCTGTTTTTTGAGAGAAAAATTTGCTTGCAATATTTATGTTTATATATTTATGTATCTTGGAAAAGGGTGGAGAAGCAAGGAAAAATGTAAGCTTTTTCCTTGCAGAATTTTGTGCACAGCATAAAAGACAAGGGGTTGTAGTAACTTTCTGAATTTTTTTTTCTTGGTGTTTCTAACTTGTTATGGGAAACGTATAGATCTGCGCTTTCCCACCTCCAGTTTATTATTGTATTGGAATGTCTTTAAGCTGAAAGAAATGGGTAGTTACAGCAGCTCATCTGAACTCTACAGGACTCAAAACTTGGTGACAAGTGACTGAGAGTACTAGAAGAGACCAGATAATCTCATGACAGAGTAAGACTTTTCATTATAGGTTTCTTGGTCTTGTCTGTGTGTAGTAGAAACTTGTGAATACTGTCAGGAGAGATAGTGTGTTTTAAATAATAAACATTTCCTTCTTTTTTGAAATGGAACGTTCTACTTGAGCGTATCTGCAGTTTCTCTAGGGATAGTTTACCATGTTGTGGTAAATGTGGCCATTTTGTGACCATATGCTTTGAGAAAGTGGATAAAACCCATTAGGGTGTGTGCATGGGAGGGACAAGGAGAAGAGTGATTGATTAATCAGACAGAAAGCAACTTTGTAATAACAAAAGCACATCATAAACTTCTTTCTTGCTTTTATCTGTAGAACTATCTTTACATAAGCGATAAATCAGCTTCTGATTTGAATGGAATAATCTCTTTGTTCCGTTATTATGTTTGGTGACTTAATTTATACCAGTCTCTTCCATCAGCTTTAAAAGGAATGTTTTGTTCTCTGTTCCTTTAAATGTGCATATTTAAATGTGAATGCCTCCATTACTAATTACATGCAGCTTGCTTTTTGGGCATAAAAACTGAGAATATTATTGTGGAATGGGTAACCTTCAAGTGGCAGTTGGACTGAAAAAATCCATATGCCAACAATATGGCGTATACCACTCCTGCTCTGGAAAACTTAGCATCCGCTTTGTGCTGCATAAGTGAATTACACCAGTGAGGGAAGAGTTGTTAAATCCATATTAAGGGTCAACATTTAGCAATTTCTTTCTTTAAAGTGTCATGTGGTTTTGCTTTGTGCTTTGAAACAAAAAGATATTTTTCTCTATGTGGTAGTATCAGACTGTAGACGTGGAATTTTTTATAGAGTTTAATAAAACAGTGAACCAAACAAAGCACGGTTCAGTATGTTTTACACTTAGAAATAAAATGTGTAGCTTCAGAACATAAGCAGGGTAATTTACAGGTGTCCACCTCTTCCCACTGTAGTTGAAATTTGGATTGATGAAGCAAGTCTTTGAGAGGACTAGGCAGGGGGGAACCAAGCAGTGGTTTTAAAGATGTGTTAGCAAACATGTGGTGTTAATGCTAGTTACTGGAAATAATGCCTGAAATCATAAACTGGTTGTTGCAAGTGTTAGAGTATGTTTCTTGTTCCAAATCTGCTAGAATTCTTAAATAAAAGCCAAATGACATTTTCTTTCCAATTACTTTTCCGAAGGAGAGAATAGGCCAGTGCTAGCAACAACTTGCCTTGAGCACTGCTTAATTTTGGTAATGGCTTCACATATAGCTAAGGCTAGCTTTTTATCCCTACTTCTGTGTTGTACAGCTTGTATGTGTTGTTCCAAAGTTCTTGTTTCAGACTATATTGTTTTACCACGTCTTACTGGCTTTGTATTTTTTAACCTCAAATATGAAGACAAAGTATTTACTGTTAGTAATATTAGTCTTCTGCTGCCATTTCTCACTCTGAAAAGCAAGTTAGACTGGGAAACTAGACCTTAAGAAACATTGGAATGTAGCACGTGTGCTGGTTTTTGTGTTTTTTGTTTGTGTTTTTTTTTCTTTAGTGACACAAATTCTATTCTGTCACTTGCTCAGTTAAATACTGAGAAGCAATTCTTGATACAGAACTTCACTTTGTGGCTGTGGTTCTTAATTCCTGCAAAATTCTAACCTTCCTGGCATTTATCTTCAAACACAGCAATAACAGCTCTTACTAGGGAGCATTGTTGTTCTCTAATTTGAACAGCAAAGTATCTTCTTTATATAACTGTTCTAGGTGCATCAACCAAATTAATTGTAATGTTTAATTGTATAATTTCTTCCTTAATTTTTATGCCATCAGGCAAGAGAGAATTAATCCTAAATAATGTCCTGTAATCAGAGTCTAAAGTAACAACTTGTGGTGATGCATGTAAATGCACCACAGATGAGTGGTTATTGCAACTATCTGCATTTTGGAAGACACTTTTTGGATACAAGATGACTTGCTGCATGGAGAGATGAAGTAATAGAGGCTGGATCTTCTTTTCAGTTACAACTAGTTCACCAATAAGTGTCTCCTTAAAACATGAGCCTAGCAGCTCAAACCTGAATTGATGGGGGCCAAACTCTATGTGCATAATATTTGTAAACAGGCCTAGTTTCTCCCTGTAGTAATTTCAGGCCCTAGTGCATTTGTAAGAATATGGAAAACTGGATAGAGAATCAGTAGAGAGGGTAAACCTATCCTTTGTTTACTTTGCCTAATAATTCAAATCTACTGAGGAATGACTTGTACTTCCCTCCATCCTGAGACTAGAACCAAAGTTTTCTGTGAAAAGGTACTGAATAAATCTCTTATTCTGAAGTAAATTCTTCAGAATAATTATTTACATTATGAATAATGATAAATGGATAACAATACTGGCTGATGAAAGGGGAAAGAAGGAAAATAACCTCTTAACTCCCAAAGGCTTTCCATGATTACTGAAAATGTCGGCTCATACTAGTCTTAAATGATGATGATCTTGATGACTCTCCCTCGCTGAGAGAATATGTGTCGGAACAGTTTCCTGGTACCCTGGCTTCATGGGTAGGGTAGGAATGATGATTCATGTCAGGGTTCTCCGGTAAAGAGTGGAAACAAGCTGTCCCCGTAGAAAACTTGTGTGTCTTGTTGCTGTTGGCTTAGAACCCTTATGAAGAGACCTTTTGTAATAAAATTGCATTACATTTTCCATCAATGGTTACACCCACAGAATAGCGAATGTAACCCGATCTTCTTTCACTGAGGATAAGTTTCCCTTGTGCCGAACTTCCAGTGTATATTGGGGACCTGGGATTGCTGAAGGCATATCTTCTCAGAGTTGCAGTAAAGAAGGTATTGAGTACCTCAGCTGCTTCTGTGCTGTCACCAAGCCCCCCACCTATTCAGCAGTGGGCCCACATTTTACCTCATCTTCATTTTGCTGCAGCTATACTTACCCAACCATTTTTTGCTGTCCTTCATGTCCCTCGCCAAATTCAACTCTAGATAGATTTTTGGGATGGACACAATCCCTGCATGCTCAGGTAGTGTCTCTGTGTTCCTCTTGAATCACCTGTCCGTGCTTCTACCTCTTATGCACCTACTTTTATGTCAGCTTTGTCAGGAGAATTCTGTTCATCCATGCAGGCCTCCTGCCACCTTGGCTTGACTTCTTGCTCACCAGGGTGAAGCATCCTGAGTGAGGGCATCCTTGAAAATCAAGCAGTTTCCCAGAACCTCTCCTCTTTCTAAGAGTGTATACCACGGGATTTATCCAGGCAGGTCCCTGAAGAGGCCAAAGTCTGTTCCCCTGAAGCCTAGGGTCTGACTTGTCTTTTCTTCATAGAATCGTAGAACCATAGGGTTGGAAGGGACGTCTGGAGATCATCTAGTCCAACCCCCCTGCCAGAGCAGGGTCACCTTAGAGCAGGTTGCACAGGAATGCATCCAGGTGGGTTTTGAATGTCTCCAGAGTTGGAGACTCCACCACCCCTCTGGGCAGCCTGTTCCAGTGCTCTGCCATCCTCGAAGTAAAGAAGTTCCTCCTCGTGTTTAGGTGGAACTTCCTATGCTCAAGTTTGTGCCCATTACCCCTTGTCCTGTCCCTGGGCACCACTGAAAAGAGCCTGGCCCCATCCTCCTGACACCTACCTTTTAAGTATTTTTTCTATATATTCCTTTATATATTCCTTTCAGGATCCTGAATTCCACTGTCTCATGGTCACTGCAACTAAGCTTGCACCTGACCTTTGTATTCCCAACCTGTTCTTCCTTGATTCGAACAGCAGACTGGCTCTTCTCATTGGCTCCTCACTCTGTATCTATCTATTAATGAAAGATGATATTTAGCATTTACACTGTGTTATAGGAAAAGTACAGTATATCTCATGGCAGTGGAGGTAAGCAATTTTCATATTAAACTGATTTTCTGTGATGGCCTAAGAAAGTTTGAGGACCAACTGTCATGCTTGATCTTTGTCCTCAGGTAAATATGGTGCATAAATGAAATAATGAAAAAGTACTGCTTTGGCTAGTTCTACAAACTTTATGCTTGGATATCTTTGCATATGCAGCTTAAAATGTCTGGGTATGCTGCAACTGTTCTGGTCTCATTGCTCTACAAACTAGAGTTATGACAGTCTTCAGTCGCTTGGTTAGGATACAGGAAAGCTTATACGGTAATTCCAAAATTGTCTAAATTCTTTCACTGTCCTAAAAGGCACAGATTATTTCAAGGCAGTCTCAGTGCAGGCTAGCCTAGGCAAAGACCAAAAGCCTTGTTCTGTAATGAATGCAAATGCATTTGCAGTTCATAAGCATATTCAGGAGCACTTGACATTCTTGTGATGGTGTTTATCCAGCAATGCATCTTTTTAAAGTAGATGATAGAAAAGATTGCTCTTTGTCTTTTCTTTTTAATGGACACACTGATGGCAGTGCTAGACTCTGTTGTTTTCAATGGTTGTTTTCTGTTTGTGGGAATAGTGAAGTATAATGGTATTAAACTTGAACTGCATTTTGGAAGCTGAGTCTTTGCATGAACTACAGAGACAAGCCTGTCCCTCCTTAAATGCTGAAGTGTGCACAAGAAAATAGCTATAGAAATTAATTTCTTTAACAGATATAGTCAGAAGTACCAAAGTAGCATTATGAGAGATGGTGGTTATTTCTGCAACCCCTGAATTGGTGAGGAGCACTCTGGCTTGTACTGGATAAATCAAAAGTGTCACCTTGTCAGACAGTAATGACTGTTCTCTTCTGTCTTTTTGTTGTTGTGTTTGTGTGTTTTTTTCTTTTAATTCTCATCAAATAGTTGATATATAATGTAAGGAGCTGGTGCATCAAAAGGGGAAGCTTATTAAAAGCTGAACCATATCAGTTTCATTGGCCATTGTAGTCTTTCAGTCATTATCTGGGTGTCAGCTCTTCAGCTGCAGGAGAGTCTGAAGACTCCTCCTGTCAAGCTGGAAAGCTATTAAAAGCTGTCATCTGGAACTTTAGTTATTCCAACTGAGTTTCTTCCTCTGCTGACCTCTTCTGACCTCTTCCTGAGCTTGGAAGAGGCTGCATATTGCAACTGTTTTTAAGGAGGGATGCATTAATAAAACTTTCTTTTCTTATGCAGGCCTTGTTTTGTTTGCCTGCACAAATACTTCCTCGAAAGGAGCAGAAACAGACTTCAACCAGACTGATAGTCAGTATGTGTGACAGCCAGATAACCTGTGAGTTGCAAGAGTTTTTTGGTAGATTTGGTTCCTGGTAACCACAAATTCAGTTAGGTTTTGAACAAATGGACTTACCATTTATGAGTAAAATATCTGTCCGTGCATACACAATGAATGGTTAAACTGTTAATCTCATAATGGGATATAGTAGTACATAATTGACTGAACCAAGTAGTGCTAAGGCTTAGCTGTATGCAAGCTGGCACGTTCAGCCTTCCTATTTAAACTCTATGGAAACCTTGTCAGTTGCTAACATATAGCCATGTAGTCATTTAAACTTGCTTAGGAGAGGTTTTTAATACTGAAGCGTGTGGTCTACTGAATGTTTATCTGAGGGGTTATCCCTATAAAAATGCTGCTTCAAGCACCCAGTCAGAAGTTACTGGGAAAGTCGCCTTCTTTGGTGCGTCTATTTCCTTTTAAAATCTTACTTTTTTTTGGTAAATTTGCTCAAGGTTGATCTCAAAAGATGTTTCCCATTTCAACCTCTGAATGTGTATACATGTGTCTAAGTATCCTTCAGCTAAGTCTTCAAAAGCTGATTTGGCTACAAAAAGGTCACAAAACCATTCAATACTTGAAAGAAAATTTATTCTCAACTGTAAAAACACTTTCTTAAGTTGCTGCATAACTTTTATGAGGCTTTAGGTAAGAGAACAAGTTATAAACTGACTAGCATTTGTTGGACTACACTAAAAATCACTTTCACAAGTCTAGCTGTCTTTGCAGCTTTTACAGCATAATAGTTGTGCTGAGTAGCAGATAAACAAATGGACTTTCTCTCGAACTCCAGAGTAGTAGCGAGAAGGTCACTTTTTATTTAGCTTGCCCTGATAGAATGACCAAAAAAATAAGATTGTGAAGCGCTAGTAACTGCCAAACAACTGACTTAACTGTAGCAACTGATGAAGTGCTGCTTGATTCTTTGTCACGCTTGTAAAAAGTTCTCTTAAAAAAATCAAGGGGTGGGAAGAGTGGGAACCTCAGTAAATTTTAGTTGGGTTTCAGCTTGACATTAGTCTTTCTTGGGGGGGGGGGGGGGGGGGCGCGGGAGGCAAGGGGAGGAGGTAATTGCATAGCATTTCTTTTACCTCTCAAGTTAACGCTGGAGAAAACCTGCATTCCTTAGCCCTCTGACTAGTTTCCACTGGGATTTGAGCTGTCAGACCAGCCGAGCCCACCCAACTCTCCATGCAGCAGGAAGGAATGTATTTATATATACTGATTTATTTTTTTTAAATCTTCCCAGCTTGACATCAATGATTACTGTAGCTCAAAGCAAAAAAAATTAATATATATATATATATATGGTGTTTTATCTCTCAATTGCAAGCTAATGTCTGGCATAACAATTTGGCCTGGCAATTTGGGAGAGAGGGGCAGTTGGAGTCTCTGACCTGTTCTCCAATTACTCAAGATAGTGAAACACTAAAGAGACTTTACAACCCTGAAGCAATTACTAACTGCTGCAAAGAGTTGTTGCTTAGCCTTTCTTGTGGCAGATTTTTATATGGTTGTCTTGCACTCTTTTCTTGCACAGAGCAAATTTTTCTGCACGCCACTTATTAGTTTTAAATATTTTGGTGATGACGATAACTACTAACCTTGTTACTGTGTGGCAATGGAGGAAGTAGACTGTGAGGGGGTTTCTAAACTTGATGTATCTAGCTTCCTTCGGCTTTCACAATTGAGTGTAATTCACTTATTCCGACAGGTTTTCCAGCTCTCTTGTTAGCTGGCCCAAAAACTTGTATTTCTGACTCAGAGTATAGTGGTTGCTCAGAGTTTTAAATTTGGAGCAATTTCCTCAAATAGGGCAAAGTGTTGTTGGGAACAAGTGTAGCTTCCTGTTGTAGGAGATGCTTTTAGTCAAATTTGCAGCAATACTGCTGTTTCCCTTTTCAACTGCATTGTTGTAGCAGGTAAAGGAACTACATCTCTACATATGCTTACCTTACAAAGATTTAAAGGATTTTTCATTAATTTCTATTAAACTTCTGAAAGGATTTAAGCAGTTAAAAATGGTACCTATAACTTCCCAAAGTGGTAGCAATTATATACTATTAAGTGTTGGTGGCACTTTAACATCCTTATTCTAATGTGGATTTGATTTGTCAACATTCTTCTAATGTGACACGACTGGATAATATTATGTATTTGCACAGTGCCTGGCACAATGGAGCTCTAAAATGCTGACATTTTAGAGCTGATAAATTACAGTGGAAAAGACCTCCTGTTTTAAAGTTGTTGAACTTTCTGATGTCTCTTTACGACTCAGTGTCAAACTTAAAGATTAATTTTAAAGACAGGTATAGAGGCTTTACTTCTGTACAACTTCAAACTAACGGTGACTAGGATCAATCCCTTTTCTATGCAAGAGGTGAAGCCAGACTTCATCCAGCTCTGATGACCATGGGAACTTAACAAAATAAGCAGTTTTAGCCTAGATATTTGTATGTACTGGATTGTAACCTTCAAGTTGCTTGCTTACACTACATAGTTTCCCCTCTTTGTCTCAACTGAGAATAGTAGTAGCTTCATGTTGCAGAGCTACACTGAGAAAGTCTGTCCATCCCATCACGCGTGTTCAGATGCTGCTGTCTACAGTAATAGGGCCAAACAAATCCATTGGTACAAAGAAAAGTCCCACGGGTTGCAATGTTATGTGAACTAAGCTTTCCAAAAGGGACTGCAAGAGTAAGAGTAATGCTTTCAAATGCTTTAATTGGGTGAACATAGAGAATGTAATGTATATTAATGTTAGTCCAAAGCACTGTTTTGGAAGCAGGCTGGCTCCAACAATAGGTTTTAATGGCTGAATGTAGACTGTAAAAGTGGCTAGGAGTAGATTCTACTCAAGATGGCATGGAAGACAATAGTTGTTCTGAGTGAGAACTTTTATCTTTTAATTCATTCTACAGACCTGATTTCTCAAAGGAACCACTGACAACTAGGAATTAGCTAGATTATACCACTCTTATTGCTCATATCATCCTGTAGTAAATGATTCTGACTATGTTGGTAACATCTGCTGCTATGCCATAGTTTATTAGCCTTTGCCACTTAATCTATTCAAGGAATAACTTTCTTTTTCAGTGTGAGTCAAGAAATAAATAGCAAATGCTGTTGAAAGTAGTTGTTTTCAAAACTTCTTTGGATGTGAAAAGTACTTTGTTACTTGACCACATAGTAAGTTTGTCTTATTTAAAACTAATTTTAACAGCGAAGTAAGTCTTCATTTAACTCAGAACTAATGCCAGATCAGACATTTCTTTGTTTGATTTTTAATATCGTCTATCAGTCATTTCTGCTGAGTAGCTGCTTTGTAGTAGTTTGCAAATTCTTTGCGATGCCTCTGTGCATAAGTGGGTTGTCTTCTACATGCCCAATTCCTTGCAGAGCTGGTATAAGTGGTCACAAGCACTGAAGACAAAATCAAGCTGGAAAATAATTACTCATACCAAGTTTCTGACACACTTAAGTTTTTAATGGTGCTGTAAATGAGCACTGTCCCTTGGAAAACAGCCCACTCTTTCTGGTCCTTATTCTATTTAATGTAACTAGATATTGTTGTAGCTAATTAAATCACTCCTCAAATATTAAATGTGATTTTTTTATACCATTAACTTACTGTACACTTGAATTAACTGTTAGTCAAGTGAAATGAGACTCTTACGAAAGACAAACTGTCCAATATGGTACAGAAGGTGGGTAATCACTATGAAATACCATGTTAGTACATATTTTGCTGGTGAAGAAACATTTATTGTGAGAGGGCTTATGCCAAAAGCTAACTGCTATGAGTTTTGTTGCTTCAACCATTTAGTAAACACATAAGGATATTGTTAATATAATATTAAAAACTCAGTGAAAAGTGTTACTTTATCAATAAAGCTAATTTTAGATTGAGTATGGTTCCCTCGAGGGAAATGCTAGGATTAAACAAAGCCAATGAGGAACAAAACTCTGTCTAGTTCCTGCACCGGTAGGTTGACTTAAGTAAATAGGTTAAGGTAGCATCTCTTATGTATTCCTTCTCTGCCTCAGTACTAAGCCCTTTTAGTCTTTGTAACCCATCAAGATAATGGAAATAGATACTTGCTTGACAGGGCTGCAGATAAATAAGCCAGCACTTGTGACGGGCAGATTAGAACAAGTTCAGTAACTTCGAACAGCGTCATGGGAAGAGGTGGGGGGAATTGCTCTAAGAATTTCAGAATTGCTTGGAATGAAGAGTGGTCTCATGGCAGTGGCTTTGGCAAAATAGTTGCATTTAGAACACATTAAAAAGCAGTGTCATGTAAATGGTGGGGTGGTGAGTATACTTCCTCTTACTGATAAATGCATCCCCCCTATCAGGTACTAAAAGTGAGTCCTTATTCTGTTTTGTTGTGTCTTAAAATCAATGATGATTGGTATTCCTCCTTCCTCTGCTGTCAGAGGTGTTCAAAACTGGTTTTTCTTTCTCATGCCTATAAACTTTGTCTTCCTGCAGGGAATTGTTACTGTCTTGAACTTAGGAAAAAAAAATAATTTGTTACTCTGAAACTCCTGATGCTCCAGGAGGGAGCTCATAAGGGAAGCAGTGCTGAACTTTGTGTAGAAGAGGGGAAAATCAGTGTTGGTATTCAGAAGTCAGTACAAGTTTGCATATGACAAAAGATCCTCAAACTCAGTGTCTGGTAGCCAACGTGCATTTTAATTTGTGTTATATTAAAATGATGCACACACAGACCCACTGGCAGTGAAGGAAGAGTTGGTATGCGAACTGTTACAGCACCTTGACCCCTATAAATTGATGTGCCCTGATGTTATCCACCTGAGCGTGTTAAGAAAGCTGGCTGACATCATTATGAGGCTGCTCTCCATAATCATTGAGAAGTTGTAGAGATCAGGGGACATCCCAGAAGACTGGAAGAAGGCTAATGCCAACCCCATCTACAAGATGGGCTTAAAGGAGTATCCAGGAAACTATAGGTCCATCAGTCTTACTTCTGTCCCTGGGAAAGTTATGGAACAAATCCTCCTGGGGGCTATCACAAGTCAAATGAAGCACGCGATTGGGAAAAGCCAGCACGGATTCACCAAGGGCAAATTGTACTTGACAAACCTGATCGCCTTCTATGACAAAGTAGCCTGCTCAGTTGATGAGGGGAGAGTGGTGGACATTGTCTAACTGTATTTCTCCAAGGCTTTTGATGTGGTTCCCCACAGCTGCCTCCTAGAGAAACTGATGTGTTACAGTCTAGACAAGTGGTGGGTGGGGAACTGGCTGACAGGCTGAACCCAGTGGGTGGTGGTAAATAACTTTCTTTCAAACTGGCAACCTGTCACAAGTGGGGTCCCCCAGGGATTGATATTGGGCCCAGTGCTGCTTATGATCTTCGTTAAGTGATTTGGATGATAGGATCAAGTGTACCCTGATGAAGTTTTCCTGCTGACACCAAACTGAGTGGGGAAGTGGATGCTTGGGAAAGGAGAGCCACCCTGCAGCAAGACCTGGATAGGCTTGAAGAGTGGGCTAACAAGAACTCTATGAAGTTCAGCAAGGACAAGTGTAAGGTCTTGCACCTGGGAAAACTTAATCCAGGAGTGCCACTGTCTTGGCAAAGGGCCAACTCTCTTTTTTCAGCTCCTTGAATGTTTTCTGTGCCAACAACATGGATAAGTGAAATACCAATTTAATAATGTTGTTACAGAGGCTGGCTCCAATTTAGTTTGTTGTCCTGGTAAAAGAAAAAAACCAGCCTGGGGAGAAAGTCTGTTCCTAGCTACGTGAAGCTATAGTTTTGGATGGTTTAGAGACCATTATAATATTTATCTATATTAGAAACACAGATTCTCACAGGCCACTCTGCTGTCTCTAGGAAGAAATCTTTCTTCCACTTGATATGATCTGTGAACTTCCTGTGGTGAGGCTTCTTCTTACTCTGTTGCTAACAGAGCCGAAAAGCCTTAATCTTAAGTAAACGTTCTAGATACTTCTACTTGATGCTTGGAAGGCTGGGGGATGGGATGTATCTCAATTACTGGGGGGTGAGGGGGCGTGGGAGAACAAAAATTCTCTTAAATGTGCAGATATTAGCAGATTGCCAAAGATAACACAAACCTACCAGCAGCATGATGGTGTTTGGTGGTTGCTTGCTTTTCAGACAAGCATCTGAATAAGGAGAGAATTTAGTTTTATGGTATCACATGTGTTATCTTTTAGCATAATACTGATCTGTGTATACATCTTCAGCAGGATTAATGTTAAGAGGTGCCCTGAAACTTAGTGCTGATTCACAGGTCTGGGTACATGGAAATGAACTGGAAGAGTTTTGGAGCCTGCATGCTGTTTGGTATTGGGCACTTTCCTTAGACTTCCATGTAAGGTAGAAGTAGCTACTTGCAGCTGTGAATCTCATTTGTGGAGGACAATTGCTGTATCTTATTTTTCTGGGTGAATTTTCTATATGCTCAAAGGTCAGCGCTGACTTATGTTATTTGACTGAAGTGGAGTTACAGTGCCTTAAAATAGTTCTAACCTGGAAGCACTGATTTAGAAGAAGCAGCTCTTCTCTTGATAAAAGAACTAATTTCCAAATTATAATAGTTACGTAAAAAATCTCACATAATCAGTATGTCCTTTTGTATCCTTTAAGTTGTGCATCCTGTAATTAGCTAAACCATCAAAGCCTCAGCTTTGTACTGGTAACAGAGTTAGTAGACAATAGCAGCATGAATAAAAGTCTTTTGGTACCCAAATGATGTCACTTTCTGGTTTCCATATGGTTCTCATTTCATAGTTAGGTATTTTACTTGGACAGCAGGATTTCCTTAGCCTCAAGCCAATTGAATTTGTCTTAATCACCAGTGTAGACAGGTAGGTCAGTTTGCTGCTATTAGGGACCAGATGGCTGGGGTGTTCTCATTTACTTGACTCACTGCCAGATGACTTTGAAATTGTACCTTGCTATGCCTGAAATGCAGTCTCCAGGGTAATCTTAAGAAAACCAGGAGCCGGTATACAGCTTCCATATTAACTGAAAGGCAAAGTAAATAGGCTCTGATTCAGCAGTCTCTTTAGGCTCATGCCCGGCTTGAAGGAAAAGTGGTCTTGTTAGCTGATGTCACTGGTAGTATATGTGCATTGTTTGTTTGGCGTAAACTAGAAGCAAGAAGAGAATTCAGCTGCATATTTCTTTGAATTTATTTTTCAGTCTCTTATCTGTAGGGGAATAGGCCAATGCAATTAGTAGAAAAACTTAAAGTGTCTTAAAACAGTGCTAAACTCACTAATTGCAAGTGGCATATCAATCCCAATTATAAGTCAAAGCAAAATGAGAGTGGAATGATGAAGAAATTGGAAATTTGGTTTGTTAAATGCTTCCGAGAGAGCCTTTGAAGGAAAAAGAAAGCTTTGTGTGTTTTTTTTTTTTTAAAAAAAGGTTGTATTATTATTGTACCTAATTATAACTGGTTCTTTCTAGTCTTATTGGATGAGAAGGATTAGATTGTGAGGAGTAACCTGTAAACATGTTCTCTTAGATTTTTTTTTTTTCTAAAATTACTTCCACATTGCTTGTCTCTTCTGTTTGGTTTGCTGAAAGTTCTGTCTTTACTGGGAGCAGTTTATGTCATCTGATGATAATTTTTGAGTGACTTGTGAAATTTAGGTGTGACCAAGAAATGTCATGATGTACCCCAAAGCTGTTTGACTTGCATCTGGCAAAGTTTTAGGCTTTGCTGCTATGTCAAGATGTATGCAATTCTGTTTTGCTAACATTTACCACATGGATTATGGCAGCTAAAAGTCAGGTCACAATAAAACAACATTAATTCCAACAGCTGTATTTCTAAGAAAGAGCTGAGTGAAATAGCTTGAAATACCAAAAACTGGATCCCCTTGATACTGTAAATAAAAACATGGGTTGCAATCAGAATATGGTGACTGACAACAGTGAACATAAACAGCTAAGTGCTGTTTGCTTCTCTTTTGCTGCCAGAGCAGAGCCTGGCTACAGGGGCTTCCGTGAGAAGCTGTTGAAGCTTCCCCTATGTCCAACAGAGCCAATGCCAGCTGGCTCCAAGATGGACCTGCTGCTGGCCAAGGCCGAGCCCATCAGCGATGGTGGTAGTGCCTCTGTGATAACATATTTAAGAAGTGGGGGGGAAAAAACCCCTGCACAGCAGCATCCAGAAGAGAGGAGTGAGAATATGTGAGAGAAACAACTCTGCAGATGCCAAGGCCAGTGAAGGAGGAGGGGAGAAGGTGCTCCAGCTGCTGTAGCAGGGATTCCCCTGCAGCCTGTGGTGAAGACTATGGTGTGGCAGGCTGCCCACGGAGGTTACTGGTGGAGCAGATATCCACCTGCAGCCTGTGGAGGACCTGTTTTCATCAAGCAAAACTCATACTGTAGCTTATTCCTTGGGAGAAACCTGAGGCTCTGCTAGTGTTACAGCCATGGCTGTATGTGTTCACTGGATGATGATGCAGGAATATTCTTAGGCTCCTTGCTAAAATGACAGATGTTTTACATTAGCTTCTGGAACATTGCAAGAACTAGTTCTTTTAAGGTCCTTTTTTTTTTTAACTGGGGAAATCATACAAGCTGCAAGGAAAATTTCACTTCCTGCCTTTGGCAAATTGTCAAATTGGTATTGTCAATATAGGCATTCAGAAGAATATTTGTTAAAAAGAAAAAAACCACCAAAAAACAACCCCAAACAATAAACTTCAGACTCTCATCTTAAATATTTGTGTGTTTTATTCTATATGGTACATGCAGTTTGTACTTTCAGGCTTCCAGAAGTTAAGAGAACTAGATATTACTGGGTGTTTGTGGTGTCTTTGTTTAAACAAACTCTTAGAGAATTACAGAAGCTGAAACTGTTTCCCCTTCTCATTGAATAGCTGTTCTTTGCTATATCCAGCAGGCTAAGAAATGGGAAAGGGACCCGGTGGGATGCTCATGTCTTGTCTTTCCTGCAGTAGAAGCAGACATGATAAAAAGCTGCAAAACTGGTTATAAGGAAAAACCCCAGCCTGATCAGAAAGCTTTCCTCTTCCTTTTCCATGGAGAAAATACTCCCCAGCAGGAAGCTTAAAACATACTGATCTTTTACTAATCAGTGGTAGATAAGAGTGCATGAGACCTACAAGCAAGGTTAAAAGCCAAAAGCAGCTGGAAATTTCAAACTCCTCCTGGTTCTTCTAGCTGCATTCCTAGAAGGCTGTTCAGTGGCCATGTATGCCCTCTGGCTTGTGCATGTCCCATTTCCTTTAAATTTCTAGACTTGTCAGCCTCTTGTTCGCTGTTAAGTAGCAGGGAGCAAGCAGGGGAGGAGCTCATTCTTTGTCTTGATTCAACTGATTTGCCTCTTGTCTCCCAAAGAGTGTGGAAATGAATACGGATGGGTAGAAGTTGTAACTATGAAACTGTCTTGGTAAGTTTTGCTTGAGAGCTTCCCTTCCTCTGTGCTGCACTGGGCAGGTACAGTGTTCAAGAAGTTATGGTCTCTTTACTATGTTAACTGGTACAGTTTCTTTAGAACCATGAGTAATGGCCACTTCGGTATTATTTAAAAGCAGAAGCTTCTATTCCACGGAGACTGTTGCTTTCTGGTTAGTTAGGGAAAAATTATCTTAGGAGGTAAGAGTATCTGAAACCCAAGTAGGAATCCTGTTTTTTCCACATGTATACTGTTGGATAGAAATAAAATACAGGATTCTCATATAATTGTTCTGTATTAGCATGAAGCTTAACAAACCTTCTGTCTGAAATAAGGAATGTGTGGGTATTACATCCTAAGGAAAAAAACAAATACAAATCTTCATTCCCTTGGCACTGGAGTATGGAGAAGGTAACAAATCTTCATTCCCTTGGCACTGGAGTATGGAGAAGGTAGAGTTGAGTGAATCTCTACCTTGTGTTACACTGCAGTGTGTCCAAAAATTGCTTAGCCCATGTAAAATTCAGTCTGAAGAAACCGGATCTTATTAAAACAAAAAGTAAGAAACAAAAAATCCCCCTAACCACAAAGCTAAAAAACAAAACCCACAAAACTACTTTGGGGTTGTGTATTTTTAGTCATGAATGTGGCATCATGTTTTGAGACTTTGCCTGTAAGATGGTATGTGGAGTACGTTTGTTCTTTACATTCCCTTTCTATACCTTGGCTGCAAATGCAAAGAGCAACTTCTGGAAAGGTTAATTACTATGTAAGTATAAAGTGTTTTCCTTTGAGCCACGAGGTTTTATGTTTAAACAGATTCAGTGAGTATGTGCTGTATTGGTGCTTAAAATATGGTAAAAAGTGTATTCTTCTAGAAAGGTAGGGGACCTTTTAAATTGAAGTCTCGTGGCAACTGCCTGAAATCCCGTGTCCTGTCTGTGTGCTGTATAGTGCTGAGGATATTGGAGGAATGAGTATTTCTTGCTTCGTGATGGACTTGGAAGAGAAATGATCTGCCTTTGGAGTTTAGGACAAAGACTGTGTTCGTTTCAGGAAAGTTTTGAGGTTAAAACTCCCTGCAAAAAATGAAAATGGGAATTGACTCATATCCTATTTGTTACTTTCATTTGAAGACTAAGGATCCTACCTAGGCATAGCAAAAATGTCCATATATATGTGTGTATGTATAAATACAGAAAGTGCATATATAGTGCGTATACATCTATCTGTAATTAGTTGATAATGCTTCTTTGAGGAGTGAACTTAGATATAACCTCGTATAGAAGAGACTTACCCTTTCCAGACTGAATGAAGAAATGCTTTTTGTATGGTCTAATAAAACTAGAAGTAACTTATGTCAAGCATCAAGTGTGTTTTAACTTGAGCAGAAGTTGTTTCTTGGTTGTGCCTGACTGATGATTCAATATAAAATAGCAATAATGATTGCTACAATTACCTTCAAATTGAAGCTGGCCATTCTGCCCATGCTTTGTTCTTCATGCTTTCTTTAAAAACTGTATATCCTCAGAATTTATTTTTTTAAAGAAACTGAACTATATGCATATAACTGCAAAAGAAATAAATCTTGAAGACAGTGGGATTTCCTCCTAATGGGTCTTTGGAAATAAAGTATTTCTCTTTGTTTTCACCTGGTGACAGCCTTCTGTCTGAATGATGTGTAATCCAAAGCTTACGCAAATTACTTCTTTTCTGTGTCATCTTTATCATGCATGTTTGCATACAAACATGTAAGAAATACAAAGAATGTGTTTCATGGGTGCAATGGAAATAATTAGAAGAAAGCAGGCATATTCTCTGGTGGGTCGTGTAACCCTTTCCCAAGAAACGGGACATGAGATACTTTTATAATTGTGCTCCTGAGTCATTGCCATGAAGTTTAGGAGTCAAAGCAACACTGCAGTCAGTGCCCAGCGCTAGGGGGGAGCATGGCTATTAGTGAGCCTACAATGAGCATAAGTGACAGAAACCTATCATAAAAATAAAAAACCTGCTCTTCCCTTTGTTACTTATTAATATCTATGTGACTACTTGTGAGTCCGTCACTAATAGATTTTAAAAACAAAAGTAGACTAGGCTGACTCTGTTTGAACCAAATAAAATACTAGGGCCAATGTACTTTAAAGCCCATCTGAAAAGGACCAGATGAGGGAGACAGAGTTTTTGGCAAGCAGCATAAATTTGCAAGGAAACAGTGCTTCTGGAAGGCTGTGCAGCATTAGAAGTGGCAAGTGCTGTGCATACTAGCACACTACAACTTCTGTCAAAGACCAGCAAATTTTTAAATCACGGATTTTCAGGGCTATCTTGTCTGGCTTGAGCAGGCCTGGCAGCTCTTAACACAAACTGGTGTCTGGGTTAAAGACCTTCTGCTTTGTGATGCCTTGCTGAATAGCTTATTCATCTGGAAAATACAGTGAACAAAGGAGCTGGAAATATTTTGTCAAGTTGGTGATCTCACAGTCCAGAGAGCCAGCTACCAATTATAAAGACTTCTATTGTATAACACAAGAGCTAGGGTATAGAAAACTCCAGATCTTACTCTATCTCTTTCTTTATTAGCTTCTGCATAATTATTTTTGCCTAAAGGATGGTGTGAATGTGGATGTGGGGTGTATTCTCAGTAATTAACTACATTTTTCTAATAGACTGGGTTGAATAGCAAAATGGGGGTAGGGTTTTTTTTTAACTTCAAACTTAATTTCTGACTTGTAGGGGTTAGGAGGGAGGGAAGCCTTCAGAGTTCAGTGATTAAGTTTTTACAACTAAGTCCCTATGTTGGCAGGAAGCAACATATGACTTCTAAATATGGTGATCTCAAAAACAGACACAGCAACAGTAAACCTAGTGAAAGGAATTTTCATTTGTACAAATAATTTTTTTGTTGATGTTTTGCTATTTGTTTTCATCTACGCTTTACAGTGAAATTCTGAATCTTAAGTGTGACTTCTTTCTCCTGCAGGTTGGAAAAGAGACTGTGCAGACAACAGAAGACCAGATCTTGAAAAGGGATATGCCACCAGCATTTATCAAGTAAACTCATTTTTTTGTAAATCTTTTATTGTAGGTACAGGAAACTTGTTCCAATGATAGATCATAATTACTTATGTCTGCTGTAGAGATTAGAAAATACTCTTATGTTTGAATAGCTCTTTGGGATCTTGAGGCTGACCTTCATCAGGAACGACCTTTCTGCCATCAGCGACCTTTCCTGTTACATACCTGTACATATCTAGGGTATTTCTTCCTTTAAAAATAAATTCAGTGTAATAATGGTGCTTACCTGTGTGCTGTTGTAGTTTTACCTAACAGTGTCAGAGATAATGTGTTCTCAATCTTTTCTATCAAATCGGTTGGTGGAAAAGTGTGAATTTGTGAGTATAGGCAGCTGATGCATGTGTAATTACCTGGAAATGTAAGATATTTGAAGAGCAATGGCTGACACTCTTAATTCCATGGCTCAGTGTCAAGGACAACTGACTTTCTCCTTCTGTTGCCTTAGGTCTTAAAAATAATGTATCACTTCTTGTTGTGGAATTGCCGAGCTTCTTACTGCCAACTGACAAACTTTCACCAAAGTGACTTTGCCCTACAAGCTACTGAATGTAGTGACTGCTTTATCAGTGTTGTCCAACATATACAGAATGATTGCATATTTTACTTTAGTCCCAAACACAAAACAGGCAGGTAGTCAACAGAGAAAGCATGAGTTATGTGGAGAAGATGGGAACTTGCACTTCTCTTCCTGTGCAAGAGCTTGATCAGGGCATTGCTTTGCACTAGTAGTTTATAAACCAACAATAGGGAGAGCTTCTTTGTATAGCAAGTAGTGTACTGCTAAAATTCTTTGTATAGGTTTGGAGGTTAATAGATAAGTACTTAGAGGAGTCCATTGTAGGTTATCAAATAGACAAACTGCAGGAAATCCCAAGAACTGCTAATAGCTGGGGGATGGGAGAGCGCCCAGAGGAAGTATGATAAATGCTTATCCTGTTCTTAACCTTCCTTAGGCATCTACTTGCAGCTACTTTTGGAGACAGGATACTGAGCTAAATGGGCCTTTGATACAAGCCACTACAGTATTTATTATGCTGTGTTCCTGGTGTGTGATCTTGTTTGGGTGTAGAGAGGTTTGATTTTTTTTTTTTTGAGGATAGAGTTTATGTGTTGAAATGAGACCAAAACTTTTTTCTTCTTGATGACTTGTATACAAATATGTAATTTGGATTGTGCTCATTTTCTGGGATGTGTAGAGTTTTTAGTTAATTTCCAGCTTCTTGTTCACCTAGACAAGTAAGGGATTAAGGAAAAGAAATTTTCTTAATTGCTATACTGCAACCAGTCTTTAATCAACACTTAGCAGATCGTGGAGACTTAAATAGTAAAATTTGCTGTATAAATGTGATAGAAGCACTGCTGAATAGTACCACTTTATGCTGCATGCAAGAACTTGTTCTGCAGCAATTCATGACTGCTTGAATTGTGATACAGTGAAAAATGGGAAACAAAGCTATCTGTCACAGTAAGGAAACCTACTTCACATAGTACTTGCTATCCTAGATGCACTGACATGAGTTTGGAATGTTCAACGGGCTTTATGAATGATAATCTATTGCATTTGTTGGTTTTTGTTAATCTTACATGCTAGTTCATTTTGTTATAAATTTATCAACAGTTCCTTGTTAACACTATGGAGCGTATTGTCACCGGTAACTGTGTTGTAGGGACAAGTGACAGTCACAGGTGAGCTGCCAAGAGAGTCTTACCTGTTCCTGCATTAAAGGTCAGAATTTGGATTTGGGAAGTGAAACAGGTTGTTTTTTTCTTTCTTGGGAGGAGGGGGTTTTTGTTTCTAAAGTGTTAGTTCATTGCTGTGAATATTTTTAGTGTTTGATTTTGTTGTGTGGTGGTTTTTGTTTTGTGGTTTGTGGTTTGTTGTTTTTTTTTTTTAAATTACAGTAATGGATTTACTTTTTTCCCCCAAATTCTAATCTTTTGTTTCCTAATATGCATGCTTTCTAAGGGATGGAGGGTGTCTGTTTTTTAAACACCACTCTGCTTTTTTTACATAGTGCACACTCCTGAAGTCTTTCAAATGCATTGGAAACTTTATACAAAATAGACATTGTACAAGTGAAATGCAAGTTTACCTTTCGGAAGTTCAACTCTAAAGAAAACTTTGAATCTTTAGAAACTTTAGTTTTGTTAATGATGGTAATTATGGGTAGTACACATTCACGTTAATTCCTTTGTTACAAATGAAAAAGCCAGCCTTGAGATAATCATTAGTATTAAACAGATGACCATGAAATTGAACTGTAGGAAATGAAGTATTTCTGAGTCCATAGCTCTGAGCTGGCTGAATGGGTGATTTGTTTAATCCTTTTCTTGGCAGAGTTGAAAAGAATAAATTTGAGAAGCAAGCACGGAAATCTAATTTAGCGAAGTCAGTTGACTTTGATAATGCAACTAAGTACATTGCATAGTAATGAGCAGACCATTCCCACTTTCTGCCTTGAAGTCCTGTATTTTCTTACCCGGTTATAAGTTACCACCCTCTGATGTGCTGAGCAGATGTCTCACTATGGAGCAGGTTATGGTAAGGTCAGCTGGCCCAATTCGATCTACTCTAGGGAGCCATTAGCTGAAAACTTTACTTTCTGAAAAAAGTATGTTTTCCTGTAATGAGTGTCTTATTTCCAGTATGGTTAAATTTAGATGTAATCATTAAGTTCTGCCATTTGTATTAACAAGGAATGTAGGGGAGAAAATGGTCTGTGTAACTTTCCAGTAGTACTTAACTGAAAGCATCATAAAAGAGTGTGTCCAAGTGGTCGGTAGAAAAAGGGCTATATGACAAACATGAAAAGGTTGCGATAAGAGATAATATTGCTGTAATAAAAGGGTTTGATGTTTGTTGGAACCTTGTGTAACTTGAATGAGCACATGGCACTCAGATGCATAGAGCCTTGTATCAGACTACACATATTTCTGTCAAAGAAACAGGAGAGAATGGAGGAAAGTCACAATCAGCATAGTCAATAACTACAGTTGTGAGTAGCATAGCTAACATGAAAGTGAAGTCTGAATTCTGTATTTCTCTAAGCTGTCATGAACTAATTACTGTGAGAGAACAGAACCGTAAACTTTTAAATGTTCTGGTTCTTGATATTTTAAAAATGTTGTGTTAAATGGCCTGATGGAACCTAATTTCAGAGCTCATTTGCTTATTGTAGTACCTTCTGTGTTACTGTTATTACATACTGTAATATCTTGCAGAACTTCCTTTCTGTTTAAGTGTGGAATTGCAAGCTGCATTTCAAATTCATACCTCATCATTAAATCTTGTGGCTATTTAAAATGCTATTTCTGTTGTGAGTGTTAGACTCTGAAGAGCTGGACAAGAGCTTCAACAAGCAGGGCAATCAGGGAATTTTGAATTTCTTAATACTATTCTTTTGTCTTAATGTGTAGCTATAATTTAATATTTATTAGTAGCAATTGCTTCTTGGATGACAATGCAAATACAAGGCTAATAAAGGTCAGCAATTACTTTGATTGTGAAGTCCTAAAAGAATAATTGTTTTATCCCCTCCCCTTGTTATTAAGAACGGAAGGTGTTTTGCCATGTTGGGACCTCTCCTTAATGACACTGTATTGACTGCTGTACGTGTGGTACTTCAAACATTCCCTACATTGGAAGATGGCATGACTTCTGAAAAAACTGTGTCATACAGTTGCTGGCTACTTTCTTGTTAAAATAAATACAATAAATACTCTTGCTTTTTAAATGATAAAGGTGTAGAACAATCAGTTTGCTTGCAGTGCTTTAAAATTAGTGAAGTTAAAAACAAATCCGGCATCTTCTCAAGTCTGTTGTCGTACAGACAGAAACTGATCAGCCTGTTTTGTCTGATGACTTTCCACAGGGTGGAGAATGCCTGCACCAAACTTGTTCGGGCAGCCCAGATGCTGCAAGCAGATCCTTATTCAGTACCAGCTCGTGACTATCTCATTGATGGATCAAGAGGCATCCTTTCTGGAACATCAGACTTACTTCTGACATTCGATGAAGCGGAGGTAGGAATCCCAACATGACTGACATAGGTATCTGCACAATAGTATTATTAATTCAAATATCCATCTAACTGAATTAGCTCATCTAAGCTATTGAGTAGATGAATATGGTTTTGATCATTCTAGCTTGATTTGAAGCATATTTTTCATTCCTTTCTGTCAGAAGGAGCTTAGGCTTATTGCTCTGTTTTGTTAAGAGCATCTTTTTATGACATAATGTTTAGGCGTTGCCTGTGATTATTCCTCAAAAAGGCCAGATCCCATCAACCCTGTCTTACATCTTGCTTGACACTTTTTTGTATTCCCTTCATCATATTCATTACCAATCCATATATTCTCTGTATCCCTTCACTGAAAAGCCCTAGGCTGCTTCCTAACCTGTCTGTCTGACTCATTAGCTGTGGCAATTTAATTGGCCTTGGGGCACAAGGGGTAATAAAAATTTTGACTGTCTGGTTAAACAGAAAATGTGTCCTGATAGATTTAACAGTTGCTACATTTTGGCTGCTGCACAAGCCAAAAAAAGTGGCTCAGATATGCTGTTTGTCCATCTTCAGATGGAGGGGAAAAAAAAAAGCCACAGTTGCAAGGAAACTTAAAAAGGAGGTTTTGAGTGTCTTACATTTGAGAATGTTTCTTTGTCACAAATCTTACTCCATGATCCTCTTTCTGTGAATGGTGAGGCTTGCTTGTTTATAAATAGCAAATGTCATGCTACTATGAGGAAATGAAGCTCACACTGTTAGAAGTGCTGATGTTAATTCTAAATTTTACCCATGCAATAATATGCTAATCTATGAAATTGTGCTAATCTTCCTACTGTTCTGAGTAGTCATGGCATCCTTGTCTCCCATTTAAGCAGCTCATGGTACTGTTAGCACATTCCTCTGAAATGGGGAGAATGCTATGGGATTTCTCCATGGCACTTGTGATTACACATTATTTTAAGTGGTTTTTAATAGATACTACAAAGTATTATAGGCCAGAATTTCAAGGAAGTTAATAACTTTTAATCTCCTTGCTTCCTGTGTTTAGGAAATGAATTGACTTCTGGGCAGTTAATGCTTTGTGGAACTATTCTGATAACTGCACGTTAACCAAAGAAAAATATTAGTCTGGAATGACTGACTTTTCACAAATACAAAACTTGGCATGTCTCTATCTTACTATGTTTAAAGATAAACTAATATTGGGACAAAACTGAAATGACTCTTAGAGGAAACTATGATCTGTTCTAGGGACTGAACACTGGATGTGGTTGCTACCAATTAAATGTTAATTAACTCATTCTTCAATGAGAGTTGTATGTGGTGTTGTCAGGAATAGTATGGTTCAGGAGGTTAGAAGATTAACTGACAGAGAACCCTGTTTTGGAATCAAATATGAACTGAAAAAGTTAAGCTGAGGCAGATGTCCAGAGGTAAAAAAAAAGTACAGTCTTCACAGATTTTTCTGGAAAGTTTAAGATGTTGGATCTACCTTTCCCAGTGGAATGCTGGATAATGTTTTATCCATATGTAGAGCTGCATGGTGGATAATATTTCCTCTGAAAGCTTGGAGTCTGCTTTCTATATAGTTTTGCTTTGTGATTTAAGTTAAACGTTTTTTATTGATGAAATTCCAATGAAAAACTTAAAGCATGCCAGCATACTTAAATGCACTTCCTTTCCTTATAACTTATTTTCTCAATGATATCCTTCATTTATCATACAAAGTGAAAAAAATAGAAGTAGGATTTTGCATTTCTGAGTAGTGTAATGCTGATTAAATATTGTCTTTGTCAATACAGCACTCCTGAGTAATAGCACGCTGGGTAGCTTAATCAGTATCCCAGACCTTTGTGATTGCCTGTATGTCATGTTAGCAAATGCTATACCTATTCTGTTCTAATAATAGGCTTGCATTTCTAATTCAGTTGTAACTTAGCTTCATCTAGTAAGTGATGGAACGTTCCTTTTTTAGGTCCGTAAAATCATCCGTGTCTGCAAAGGAATATTGGAGTATCTGACTGTGGCGGAAGTAGTAGAGACTATGGAAGATTTGGTGACATACACAAAGAATCTAGGGCCAGGTTTGATTTGCTACAGTCTATCATAAACTTACTAAGTATAGTCTTTTCCATTACCTTTTTTTCCCCCCCAGCACCTTTCTCACCCAAGTTTCGAAGCAGTTTCTTTGAAAGTGTCTGTTGGGAAGAGTTTTAAACTAGAGGGTGAATGATGACTATTTTCTGATTCACATTCTCTCTTAAGAATGCAGAAGAGTTAAGATACTGGTAAATGATATGTACTACACAGATGATATGTACTGTGCTTCTCCTACACTATGTTATATGAGGGAAGTAAGCACGAATTAGTAAAACAAACAGATTGAAAAAGCTGTGTAATTAAGCACTCACAGCCATAAAGTCCATTAAGCTGATAAAATGTGTAATTCTTTCCACACTTCTACAGGATTGAAATATTTCTAGCAGAACTGAAGTATAAATAGATACAGTTCTTGAACACTGATAGAACAAACTCTGTGAGGCAAACAAACAAACAAAACCCTGATGTTTTCTTTTTCTGCCGTTCACAATTAAGGCTTTGATCAAGTCTTAACAGAAAAGGAAAAAAAACCCTGTAAATTAGCTTCCAGAGTTCATGAGGTGACTTCATGTCCTAAAGCAGTCATTACAGGTTTTTTCCTATTTTATTGCTGGGATTTTAAATCAAGAATTTTGAGGATTACATTCTACTTTGCATAGTAGCTATGTTTTGAATCAGTGGCTTCTCAAGTAACAGCTGCTAATATAAAAATTAAGTTTTAAAGTTCAATATAGTTGTCATAAGTTATCACACTTTGTTCTTGTTTAAAAAGCTCAAATGTTGCAAATTAGACTTAATATTACGTTCCTTTGTTTATGACTGTTCAATTACTTTAATCTTTAGGAATGACAAAGATGGCCAAAATGATTGATGAGAGACAACAGGAATTAACGCATCAGGAACATAGGGTTATGCTGGTAAACTCCATGAATACTGTGAAGGAGCTATTGCCAGTACTTATTTCAGGTATTTTCAGCTTTAATTTTTCATACCACTCTGAATTGCTGTCTATTTTGAGCTGGCGTTCCAATGTCTTATGTTTATTAAAAATAACAGCCTTGACCTTGCTTCTGTACTGGTTGCAAATAACTGTGCTTCTTGTATTAAAACTACAGTCTCTTTGAGATAAAGTGGTCCATGCAAAATAAAATGGTCTACCGCTGTATTAATGCAATAGGAGGTCACCTTGAGCATTGATCCTATCTTGCATTTACCTTTTTCTAATCTATGGTATTTTTACAGCTATGAAGATTTTCGTAACCACGAAAAATTCTAAAAGTCAGGGAATAGAAGAGGCATTGAAAAATCGTAATTTCACAGTAGAGAAAATGAGTGCTGAGATAAATGAAATAATCCGTGTATTACAACTCACTTCCTGGGATGAAGATGCCTGGGCGAGCAAGGTATGTTTCACACCTACATTTGTATATAGAAGTCTAATTTTTATCTACCGTGTTCTACACTTTATAGCCTTGGGGTTTTGAGACTGTTGAAATATGTATTTGTGCATCACTTTTGTAACACTTTGTAATCACATTAAATAATCTCTTCAAGGTCAAAGAACACCTTCAGAGATGATTGTATTAATGTGTCTTTCAAAATTAGCTTTCTCTTAACAAGCTAAGCTAAAGGAGTGTAGCATTTGAAGGTGGCTCAGTGATACATAATCATATCAATTATGTTACATAATCATATTTGACAGAGGTTAGGTAAAAAGCTACCATTTTATACATTAAACTGGTCTTGTAGCTAGACATTCATAAGTGAGACTACCTGAGATTTTTCTCCTAGATACTACTAGAAAAGGTAGGCTGCTGTCATATTCCTTGTGCAAAAGGCCTGAAGTTGAGAACTTTGAGAATTTTTTGGGGGGGCCCTCCTTGAACGCTTCCTCCTTTCCCCCCTGCACCATTTTTAGTCTGGACGTGGGAGTAAATTTCAAGTCTTTGCCTTGTCTCAAAGAAATACATGTTAGATTTAACAGTCTTTCTGGATAAGTATGATGTCTGTGAAGCTGGCATACGGACAGCATTGGTTCCTTACAATTTGGTGTTAAGCTGTGCAAGTAACGGCAGCCGCTTACCTGGACTTAAGTGGTGCTCTTAAGTGATAGCCATGGAAGATACTGAAATGTCTAGCAGGCCATAAAGTAGGTCTGACAGACAGAATCGTAAAGTGTTATTGTGGGCTTACAAATAAATGTAACTGCATAACTCAAATTCCTGCCGATTTTTTTTGAGTACCTTGAAGTAAATTGCTGAAAGGATTTTTTTAAGGGTTAGTGCTATGAGCAACAAGTAACCGTAAATATATTTAAAGAAAATATTGAGATCTGAAGCCAGACTTATTAACAAATGAAATCTTGCAGAAAATCTAACATTGATGTAATCTAGGCATTAAAATCACTTTGGCCTATATTGTTTGGCACTTGACCCTTAGTTTGCCTTTTGAGTTATTTTGTCACTATCACTTCCTTATTATGACTACTTTATGCATCTTTGTTTTTGTTCTCCTGTTTCTTACCCTTTTCTCACCTTTAGAAGGTAAGCTTTCTTCCACACCCTCCACCTCTACCTTGTACTAAAACCAAAAAAGCATGTATGTGGGATTTTGTACTGTGTGCTGTGCAACTTCTTATTTGTGTGCCAGCTGTGACACCATACTTATGTATATACACACGGAAGTTTTAAAAGGATCTTAATAGCTCTGCCTAGCTCCATGTGGAATTGGCTGTCACTAAGAGAATGGTAATTGCAAGCTGAACTGCATTAAGACTGTCTTTCTGACTCTGATTAGAGTTAGCCCAAGGTTTTAGAGCACATTCTTGCTGAATGCTTTTGTGTTAATTTATGGTACTAGTCTCTGTAGCTACAAATAAAGGGTCCAGTCGTGCAGGAACAAGCTTTCTACGTGTCCAGAAAGCTTTCTTAAATCATGAATTTTATCCATTCCATAGTATTGCATCATCAGCCTTCCTTCAGTTCAACTGGTTTATGTTCTTAAGGTCTAGGCCTAAAACTTCAATTTTGTGTGTGCATTTTCTTTAATTATGTTTTATTTTTGGATTTAAGCATTCCTGTGTTTTACAAGATACAAATGCAGTTTTTTTTCATGGTAAAAAATGACTCTTGCAAAAAGTTGGCAATTTAGCCTTAGGAAGTTTTTACTTCTCTTGCTAGTGAGGCAGATTAATAAAGGATTTTATTAAGAAAATAGTTGGTGTATAGCAGTATTTCCAAATGGAAAATATTGGTCATTATGCATAATGCATAAATATGTTGTGTAGACTAGTATAATCAAAATATCATTCTGTTCTGAGCTGGGAACTTTACCTAACTGTATTTTGTCTTTTAAATTAAGGTACGCTGACAACTTGGAACTGTAGTGCTGGGCGTTAGCCAAACAGTTGTGACAAAGAATTTGAGTTGAAAAATGCAGAAGCAGGAGCTAGTTTGCCAATGGCCACATATTACAGACCTTTGCATGTATATCCATTAATGGTTGACTTACTCATTATTTTTCTGGAAGGGAGAGGGAGGAGCTGTTTATTTCTGCTTGAGATTACTGTTGCATGCATTTTGTGGTCAAGGGAAAGATATATTCCCCATGCTTTTTTGGAGCAAAGTAAGGTGTGTTTGGGGATGCACAGGCTTGGATTTTACCTGTGTAGTACATGCTGCTGTTGATGTTGGAGTCTATTTTATGTTTATTATTCTTTCTTGAATTGTTTGTATGTTGGAAGTATCACAAAATCTACCTAGAGATAGTGGAGACTCACCAAATGTATGGAGACAGAGTTGTAAGCTCTTTTGTGAACTATTTTGTTGGTCTTTCTGGACTCTGAAATGCACGTTACTGTTACTGGATTGAAATAATCCCTGCTCGCACCACCACTGGATTTTTTTAAAAATAGTATACTGATTTAGAATTGAAATACTGAGCAAATACTGATCTCTGACAAAATCTGGAAAACAATCTGTATTTATTTCTTCCATTCATATCTTTGTGCCTTTTTTCCTTGGACTTTACGTTTTACAGAGAAGTTTAGCTTTCTCTTGTATATTCTTAGTGTTTATTTTTAAATACATTTGAAGTAATACTCAATTCAAACATCTTCCACTTCCATAGAAATGGAGGGAGTTAAAAGTTGTAGGAAGCTGAAAAGTGTCTGGTATCCTGCAGGATTGAACCCTGGATGGTGACTAAGCTATCTACTGTGCCAGAAAGCTGGCTTTGCCTATTTCCTTCAACATTCCCTTCTTTGGTAATGAAATGCAGATATCGCTAGACTAGACCACTTTATTGAGCCAGAGGTTGTGTTTTATATTCAACAAGGGATTGTGTAGGATTTATTATGCTCCTTTTCAAAGCAGGGCCAATACCACCAGCTCCATGAATAATCTCAAAGTTCTTGGTAGTGGCAGAAGTGATGCATAAAGGTATCTTAAATAAGTGCTCATTTGCTTTATGAATTGATTTGCAAAAAGCCAACTTGCTCTTTTCCCTTCAGACAGTGTTGCCCTAGTTGTTTAACTTGATTAACTTGTTCATCCCTTCTCAAAAGGTAATAGTGCTGCTTTTGTTAATGAAATTCCTTTTGCCAACAGGGGAACTGTGGGGAGAGGAGGGAAAGAATAATTTCTTGCTGATAAAACTACTCTACATGAAACTTTTTTGCAGGATACAGCTGTAAGATTTTTTTTTTCTTGCTTGCAACTGATATTCTGCTGGCAAATCCTGAAGAGTAAAATTTTAAACATATTTAGCTGTTTAGAAAGGAACAAGGCATTTAAACAGCTACAGAAATCAGGAATACGAAGATACTTTCAAGCAGTAAGACCTTGAGCAAGTTGCTTTGTTTTGTTTAAATTGAATATTTCTACTTTTGTCGTCTTGCTTAATAGCCTGAATTTGGTGGATAAGTCCAGACATTTCAGGATTGCTACACCTTTGTCACTTGCCAAGTATCTGACACCAGACACAACTGTGGCAGAAATAAAAGCACAGTACCAACAAACTTAGTTAAAGATCTGGTTTAATTTCCTATTTAAAAATTACTCATGTCATTGCAATGAAAACTCCTTATCAGGCTAAAGCTGTGAGGGTTTCCTTGCTGTGGCAGTTTGAGCTGAGACAATGGGAAATAGTGCGTTTTTAGAGCAGTTGTCCTGGAACACTTCAACTGCTACACTAGGATTTCACCAGATTATTTTTTTAAATTGGAAAAGGGGACAGTATTTTGCAAACATGAGTGCAGAGCCACACAGGACAGCAAGATTTACACTGCAGAGCTATCCTGTTATTAGCCTTCATACGATAGGACAGATGGGTCCTGTTATTGCTTAGGTAGTGCTAGCATTACAAAATCATGAGTGTAAAAACTGAAATACCCTTGATTTTTCTCCCCTGATAGAAGACTTTTGATCGAGGCTTCTGTATAGTTTTGCTGAAACTGCAACTCTGCAGGCAGCTGAGACAACACAAAAGCCTGTGTCAGTAAAAAGGGAGGGGCAAAGGCAGTTTTCCCAGCACTCTCCTTTGCTCAGCTATCCCACACCTATCATCTCATCAACGTGCTAAGCAACAGCTGTTGCCTTTTTAAAAATTCAGTTAGTTCTTTGTTTCAAATTATTTATGGGTAGACAGGGCTGCAGTAGACCATTCATTCCAAAATAAAGTAGCTTCAGCCCATATATAAAACAATGGAAAACTGTAATACCTACCTTCACAGCTAGTAAGGTTTTTCTATGCATTTGAATACTGAAGTGATTATTTACTCGTCTCTTGTCATATATTAAATGCACAAGTCTCAAGCTATAGACAAGATGACTTCTTTTAAAAGAATGTGCCTGCCCCCCATCCCTAGCTGCATATCCTAATCCTACCCATTAGAAGTTTTCTCAAACAAGGCCTGTCCTAAGCTCTGAGACCCAGTTTGTAGATTTGAGAAACGATCACCCAGGTAAAAATGATTTTGCTTTTGGTGCCCTCTCTCAGGCTGTGATTCAAGAGCCCTTAAAAATATCCATCAGTGTTGCATGACCTTTCTTGGAGTTGGTTGCTGAATTCTGTTACAGCACCTTATGAATAGCTGATGGGCCAACATGCCTGAATAAAACTGGCTTAAATGCCAAAATGTTTACAGTGATATATGTTTGAGATTAAGCACACAGAATGAACAACTGCACAAAAATGTGGCAGTTCTTTAGTGTTGTCAGGACATCCCATGCTGTACCAGATACTGATCGTTGATGCTAGTAGGCTTCTCTTCATAAGAGTTGGGCATGGACGGTCCAATTCAGTTAATAGCATGAGAGCCAGGCTTCTTCTCGTCATCTGTATACTAATTGTGGGATGTTAGATACATTTCAAATTATTACATGTGTGGTAAAAAGCTATTTTGGCTTTCCCCCAACTTTTTGCTTAAGGTACTTGTTACTTTTTTCACTGTCTTTTTGCATAAGATAGAAAACTTCTGGCCTCTAGTGGAGAGATGACACATGAACAATTAACAGAGTATGCAGAGAAATGAGAACTGGATGGTTTTATCTCCTCTAGTCAAAGAGGTGTTGGATAATCGCAGCATAACAGTCAAAGCAGCAGCTTCTCTGATGCTCCTGGCAGAGAAGTTCTGAGTTTAAAACCACCACATGTGAATACGTGTTGTCTCCAAAGATGTTAAACTCCATGTTTGAGAATTCCAGGAATTAGCTGGCAGTCTGGTTTTCTGCAAATAGCAGCTGTTTGACTTTAAGCAGTGGAGCAGGTGAAAAATGCAGATGTGCAACTTCTTACACAGAAGTAACTAGTAAAATTCACTGGCCAATTTCCATTTTTGAGAAGTTTAATCTCATTGTTAAAACTCTTCTATGTGCCCTGCTCTACATTAAGGAAAAAAAATGGAACTAACTCCAAGATGTATGCTTATTATAGCTCTGACTTTAGAAATTAAAACACTAGTAAATAAAGGAATAGAAAAATCACTAAAATTGCATGCATATTTTCTGCATTTTGAGTGAAATGAAAATGTCTGTCTTAATTGGAAACAAATGATTATGATCTGCTAGTTTGAAAATGGGTTTTGAGCTGCTTATATGGGTGTGTTCTGTAAGTAGACTGTGCTCTATAGAACTTCTGTCTGCTTTGGCTGTGTTGATTATTTGTGCTTTGATTTTTTTTTTTTTTGAGAATCATTTTGGTGGTTTCTCTTTTGTAAAGGATACTGAAGCCATGAAAAGAGCATTAGCCTTAATAGATTCAAAGATGAACCAGGCAAAAGGTTGGCTGAGAGATCCAAATGCACCTCCAGGTAATATTAAAAAAAAAAAAAACAGCACGAAGTATTTTGATTTTTAAAGGTCTGAATAATTCTGTTGTGTAAGACAAAACTGCCTTTAAGTATTAATAACCCATATGTAGCGGATCATTCAGAAGGAGCCTGTATTTATTCCTTTCTTTAGATACTGGAGATTGAACAAGTTGTGTCTAATGACCTGGAAAGCTTTGCTTCTTTTCAGTTGTCTAAATAACAAACTCCGTATAATACATGTGGTTTTTTTCATTGTGTTACACTAGTAAAAACAAAAAGCTATAAAGTGCATTGAGCCGTATTTAACTGTAGTCATTGCTAATACTTAAAATTCCTCCTTCTGTATTTTCAATTTTGTATACCTTCAGACTTGCCTAGCAGTAATCTTTAGGCATTTTTCTTTCCGTCTTGACATAAATTTAACATGAAAATCTGCCATAAATACTGTAACTATAATCACCTTTACTTATATAGAGCTTTTGCCTTTGTATGCATCATTAAAATAAATAAAACCAGGTAGAAGCCTGTTCCATTTAGGCTTTGAAAGACCTTATCTAAAATACTTCCTCTGAAATTGAAGCCAAAATAATACAGTTGTAGAAGTTGGAAGTGAATTGTTATCATCTGTGGAGCTACTGCTTATACTGCTTCTGACCTCATTCCCCTTGCCACCATCAATTCCAGAAACCTCAAAGTTTTTTTCCAACTGAGTTTGAAAGGTTTTTTTTCTGTCATTGACACTGACAACTAATGAAATAAATTATTAAACATTTAGTAGGTAAGGACAAATGCAAAGATGGTTGTAGAACTCGCTGCAAATCAGATTTTACTGCGTACAACTTTTTGAGACAATTTCAGTATTATAATCTCATGGTGGAACCAGTATTTGCAGGAGGATGGGATCGACGTGGGTTGCAAGTAAAAGGAATGTTGTTCTGGCATCTTCTTCAGCCAAAATCAAACCAGATTTGCAACTGGCTGAAGTAAAGGCTACATGAATCTTGCCATGTTGCTCTTTCCCTTCTTAGCCTGAATTACAGATTCTGTAAATGAAGTATTTATAGAAATGAATCTATGATAACAGACTGACTAAATGACTTGAAATACATGGCACGTGACGCGTATTGTTTTGGAAATAGTCCTATGATAACTATCATATTTGGTGTATATCTCATACTTTTTGATAAATTTATTTTCATGTCTGAACCTAATGCAGTTAATGTGGTGGGACACGATGAGACTACCAGTTTACTCAAGCACGTCTTGTTTGTTTTACTAACTGACTCTGCATCTTAGGGGATGCTGGTGAGCAAGCAATAAGGCAGATCCTTGATGAAGCTGGAAAAGCAGGAGAACTGTGTGCCGGCAAAGAACGCAGAGAGATTCTGGGAACATGCAAAACTCTGGGCCAGATGACTGATCAACTGGCTGACCTCAGAGCTAGGTAAATCTATTACTTTTCATGGACAATTTTCCAGTACTATTAAACGGCTTTTCTGAACTTTCAGTTGTGTCGCTTCCTAATCTGTAGGAGAGCAGGCCAGTAGCTGTATTTTGCCTTTTTTACTTCAATCTCTTCTGATAAGAATAATATGTTTTATTGTGTGAAATCTTAATTATATAACATGATGAACAAAATTGCTCTAGTAGATAATGTGGAGTTGTTTTAATGTCAAACACAACCTTCCTCTAAATTAGGGAGAAATGGAATTTTAAACTCTGCTGTTAACTCTGCTCTCCAAAGAGGATATACCCCAATGACTGTAAGGTACATGAATGCTCTATTTTTTAGGTGTGTATAGAGATGTTAGACCACAAGTAGTTGTTTATCAGTCACTGATATATTATACTGAATGTCATGGGCATTTCTTGCAAAGAGTTTTATTTAACCAGAGCCCTTTATCAGTCTTCTGCCTCCTCATTATAAATTGGTTATTCTTCACAATGGTGTCTTGGATTTAAGGGGTTCTGGTTTTAGACAGCAGATGAGTCTCTTTAAATTTTCTATAGTTTCTTGATGTTAGGTATTATGGCCTTTTGTTCTTTTCCCAGGAAGTAAGAAGTATGATATTTCTTTGTGAAGGCATAAAGATGATGAGCTAAGAAATAACTATTCCATGTAGTTTGAATGCTATAACTCAGTTTCCTTTGAATACAAGGAATTTTTCAGCTGCTTATGAGTGTAGTAAATTGTTAAGCTTTAGTGCTCCAACATTGGTTTCTTTATTTTGTTTTAACATTCCTCCCCATCCCCCTAAAAATTCTCCACATGGAAATGGCTGAAAGCGGTTCATTGCAATCCATTAGGGATACAGGTAATGGTTTCATGGTATAATATTTTCTCCTAAATGTTAATGTGTCTTTCAAATTGTCAGAAAAAGCAACACAAGTTAGGAGGTTTTTATTAAAAAAAGGAAAACAGCTTACGCCTCTTCTGACCTAAGTCCCCAGTGAAGTGCAGGAAGTGAGGAAATACAGATTATTTGGAGAACTGTGCTTTGAGTTAACCTTAAGAACAAATTCTTGCCATCACTTTAAATCCATAGACTACCACGCTGTGAAGTGTTGTGACTTGGTGGCAGTCTGTAAATAAGGAGATAACAGGCCTTGCCCTGGGTACTTTAGTGGAACTGTGTCCTCAAATAGCCTTACACTTAAAACATATTTTTTTATTCTGAGGATGCCGAGTGTCAAATTCTGGCAAGGGGAAAATATGCTCTTAGTTTTAAACTCTTCTTGTTATGGTGGTCCTCCTCCAGTTATTTTTGTTTTCCCAGGAAAAAAAAATAATCTGATTAAATACTGTATCTGTTGCAATGAGCTGGGAATGCTCATAAACAGTTTTTGTGGTCTCTTCATTAGAAAAGAGCTTTGTTCGATCCTGAGCTGAATCTGTGATACTTTTTTTTGTCTCGGGCAGAGGACAGGGTGCTACACCCATGGCTATGCAGAAGGCGCAGCAGGTGTCACAAGGTCTGGATTTGCTCACTGCAAAAGTGGAGAATGCAGCCCGCAAATTGGAGGCCATGACAAACTCTAAGCAGGCAATTGCTAAGAAGATTGATGCTGCTCAGGTACCACCAATGATTTCATAAATACTTCAGAATGTGATTACATTACTGCTGTTATACTGAACTATTGTAGTTGTTTGCAAACGCAACACAGTTACTTGTTAGGAAGAACGTGTAGGGAATACTTGCTTTTACACAGAAAAAATCTTAAATTTAATTTACAGGGTGCTGTAATTTTCCTACAGCTTGTGATTTTTTTTTTCCATAACTCCTTTATCATTGCTAAAAATTTCGAGGTTGTGAAATTAAAATGAGGGAACACTCTAAATTTGGATGTAAACTAATCTTATTAAAGAAAAGAGTAGAGGAGTTTCAGACTGCATAGATTTTCCTGTGGGTAAAACCAGAGCCTTTTCCTTGCACTCTGTTTTGGGAGTGGAGTTCAGGATTTAGAACTTCATATTCAGGACAAAAGCAAAACAGTGTTAACGAAACTACTTTTTCTTTTTGTAACCCTTAATTTCCCTCAATGGACAGCCTATTACCCAGTGGTGGTGATGGTTATCAAATAATGAACCTTCTAAATATACCTTACCTAAATGTGTGTATGTAACTATATATATAAATATACATTAATATTTTATATATATCAACTGAAATGATAATGAGACCTTTTAGGAAAAGCTCTGTAGAGCTGCGCACTGTGTGCAAAAGCATATATTTTCATTTTTTTTCCTAAAAGCCAAATCGTGAGTCTTCAAAGGCACTAGTTAAATTTTTCTTCTGAAAATACTGTTGGCAAATGCTGGGGAAAGAGACAATGTAAAATCTTAGGGTAGCTTTCATTTAGTTTGACATCTTTTTCAAAACAGAAGATCTGCCAGACAGTAGAACAAGTTCATGGTATCTAATAAACAGAAATTGCTTTTGAAAAGTATTTTCTGTTAAATACAGTTTTGAAAGCTGTACTGGTATTTCTTTTTGTTTAAAAGCCTCTATAGAAATAATATTACTGTTTATGTTCACTTGTACACAACTTCTTTCTATTAAGAATTGGCTTGCAGATCCTAATGGGGGCAGTGAAGGAGAAGAACATATTCGGGGAATTATGGCTGAAGCAAGGAAAGTCGCAGAATTATGTGAGGAGCCTAAAGAAAGAGATGATATCCTTCGTTCCTTGGGGGAAATCTCTGCTTTGACAGCTAAGCTGTCAGATCTGCGACGACAGTACGTATTAGTTTTATCACCGCTAATTTATTTGAATGACTTCCATTTGCAGTTCAAAGTGCTGATCAAAATCAGAATATTGATGGTTAATTGGGGAATATATTTTCCTCCAAGAGCAGGGAATGGACATCTTATACTTCTGAGTTTCTATCCTGCATTTAGTAAAAATTGAATGTGAAGAATTGTTCAGTTCCCGGGTGGGGGTGAAGAAGCTAACTTTTTAACATGCTTTTAAAAATTTAATTTATAAAATATGGTATCCTTTTTAATGCTTCAACCTAATGATTTGTGTCCCAAAGCCCAACTTGCACTGTCTTCCTCAAAAAAACCCACCAAACCTCCAACAAAAAACCAACACCAAAACCGAAAAAGCAGAGAGTAACTAGACTTGTATTACCTAGAAAATATTTTCTTTCTACTGCCTATGGAATATTTGGCAGGCAGACTGAAGCCAAAAGTGAGCTGCTTTGTACTGTCAAAGTACTTCAAAGGAGGGAGATAATGTGAAATTTAAGCTTGTTTATACAGACAAATGTCATCATTGTTTTTGCTAAGCAGTTTACTAAATGGCAAGGTGGAATATCTATGACTTAAAGCAGTGTCAGTGCTCTAAGAGGTAACCACAAACTACATAAAAGACAAGACTTTCAGAAATTATATTTCTGTATCAGTTTTGCTAAGAGGGTGCTTGAGAATGGAAGTGGAGAAACACTTATTGTACAAACTGTGATCTTTGTCTATGGCCAGTTGCAATATGGAGATAAATATTTTTCTTCATTAGTTAGACACTTTAATCAAGTTTTTCTTGAGATTTAGCTGCTGCAGGTCTTAATGTGCTATTTCTTTTCAAGTTTATATATAGCCTTGGGTCTTTCTGCTTGTAGTCTATGTGGCATTATTGCAGTTACTTGTGAGGCAGCCATGAGTATGAGAAATCAAAGTCACACATCAGAATTATCAATGACAGCACCATGCTTTCCCCCACCTCAGTGCTGTGTTGAACACATGTAATATCCAGTTACCGCAGCAGAGAAGCGTGAGGATTTATGGATGACAGATCTGCATTATTTGCTCTGAAACTCAAGTGTCAAATTTAACCTTATTTAGAAAGATAAAGTACCTTGCATTGTGTGTTCCTGCTGAATTTGGGACTAGCTGTAAATGATCTTTATATGACTATATTTTTTTTTTTCATTCCTTAGTGGGAAAGGTGACTCTCCTGAGGCCCGTGCATTGGCTAAGCAGATAGCTACGTCACTTCAGAATTTACAGTCCAAAACAAACAGGGCTGTAGCAAACACAAGGCCGGTGAAAGCAGCTGTCCATTTGGAGGGCAAGATTGAGCAAGCTCAAAGGTGGATAGACAATCCTACAGTTGCTGATCGGGGAGTAGGTAAGTGGTTCCTTGTGCTCTTCCCCACACAGGGAGCGGGTATTCTGCTTTTTCATTTATGTGTTCTACTTGGCTTTTCTCCCCCCTCTTCCTGCTCATCTTCTAATGACTTGCAATGATGTGGAGATGAATTGCAGTACTTGGAATTTGCAAGTGCTTTCTATTGGAGTCAACAGATTAGTTATGTAGGAATATTTGTCGAATTTGAATTTATACCTACTTCAGGAAATCGAGTAGGTCCTTCAGAGAGGAGAAAAACATTCATAAACCTGACCTAAAAATATCACTTCTTGTATGGTTTCTGGGTTATCTGAGGAGAACGTTACTTAATCACAGAGAAAGGTGATCTGAGAATCCAAGCACGCTATCAGCGGGTATATAATTATGGCTCAGGAGTTGCTTTACTGAGAGCTTATTGTAAACCATTTCTGAAATTTCTTGTTTAGCTGCTTCTGATGCTATTGCAAGTAGGTGGATGAAGCTTGAAAACTGGATTCAGTAGTTTTTTCCATAGCAGTTAGGTCTGAGCAGTGCAACTGATAACAACAAGTGGAAACATGCCTTATAACTGCAAATCTTTAATCCCTCTTTCTCACACCTTTCAGCTTCTGTTGTGTGAATATCTGATGACAGATACTTTAATTAAAAATCTAGTGATGTTGATAGCTTGGACGCTTGTGAAGTGCAAATTTATATGCAATATTTTAAATAGATTAGTGGAGTTCCATGTTTTGACACTTTCTGATAATGAAGAAGGTGGTAGATACGTCTCATGAGATGTTTTGGTAGTGGCTGAAAACCTTCCTAATTTTGATGTTTCTCTTTAACATAGTAACCTGTGAGGCAGTTGTCTCAAAAAAGCACAAAACCTAAACTTAATTTTTATTATTCTTAATTGAAAAGAAACAAAGGTAACCTAAATCCCCCTTGAAGTCTGTAAGTGCCTAGTTAATCATGAGGCTTGCGTGCATACTGAAAGCTTGCTGAAGGAGCTGAAGGTTCTCAACAATGATTAAGTTCTGGAGTATATATCCAATTGCTGGAGTAATACGTATGGCAAAAATGAGTGTAGAAGTGCAAGATGTGGCATGTCCTGTAACTTGAATGGTTCTAGTTTAATAAAAAAATTCTAGTTGTAACATGATGTCACTATACAACTTTTTTCATTTAAATGTCTCTCACTTGCATTGGCACTTGGCAGGGTGCTTATAGGAGAGGTATATTAAGATTATAAATCAGATTCATGCTCTCTTCTGTCTGGACAGCACTTCTGTTAAAATTTGGGCTGATATTTTCAGTACTACAATAATGTGAAAATACTTCAGTGTTCTCTGCAGTAGTAACGACGGTGTCACAAGTAACGGTGCGTTTGCAGTTATCCCAGAGTAGTGCTTCAACTCAAACTGAATTTTGAAGTAACAAGGCAGGTTGTGTATTTTATAAACATGTGAGCCACTTTGGTAGTGTTAGCTGCTACAAATACTTATAACATGCAGTCATATTATGAATTACCCTGGCAAAGTGATGGCTTAAGTAATTGTAATTGGCAGATACAAACTAGGCAAGTTGTATTGAAATACTAAACTGGTGTGTGAAGTGTACTTGCTTGGCTGCACTTGACTGACGCAAGACAACAATTAAAAAACATCTTGGGACATTCCAATAGCACTAAACTTAGCTACACTAATAAGCTTTCTAAAATGATGGTGACAGTGCTGAGTGATTCTTGGATAGTCAGGTCCTGTGATAACTTCCTTCTAAGCAATTTTGAGCTTGATCATGAATTTGGATTACTTGTGTGTTAGCATTGGCTTAAAATGATTCTTCAGTAGGTCTTTAAAGGACTTACTATATGATCACTTCTTATAAAAGAATAATACTATTGTATTATTGAAAGAACAGAGGAATATATTCTTGTGAAAGAACAGGAAGCTTCTGTAAGTGAATGAAGGAAATCACCCATGCTAAAAATAATTTTTTTCCAGAAAAACTTTCGACACACTGGGGAGGCTTTGTAAGGTGTTGGGGTTTTTTTCCCTCCCCCATCCTGGACACTTGACACTTCTTACCCATGACTTCTGGAATCCTGGGAAGAGGGTATTCTGCTTTTTCATTGATGTTTTCTACTTGGCTTTTCTCACCCTCTTCGTGCCTCTAATGTCTTGCAGTGATGTGTAGATGAATTGCAGTACTTGGAATTTGCAAGTGCTTTCTATTGGAGTCAAGAGGTTAGTTATGTAAGAATACCTGACAGCTGTAATGGTTAACTTCTGTCAGGCCACCCTAGTTAAAAAGGATGCATCTTTAGCCAGAGCTGCTGTAATAAGCAAAAAGAAACTGGTGAGAGTTGAATTCCTCTGTGGGTCTGAATTGCAATTACTCAGTGATAAACTGCAGAAGATTCTTTCCATTACCTAGAAAGGTGTTTTTAAAAACTCAAGAATTCTGAAGTGTCGCTTGCTTCATGGTGCCTCTGAGTTATGCTTTCAATGTTTTGTTCCACTGTATGGTAACGCAACATGACTTCTTCCACTGTAGGCCAGGCAGCAATTCGGGGTCTGGTTGCAGAAGGTCGTCGTTTAGCCAACGTCATGATGGGACCTTACCGTCAAGACCTGCTTGCCAAATGTGACCGTGTAGACCAACTGGCTGCTCAGCTAGCTGACCTCGCAGCAAGAGGGGAGGGAGAATCTCCTCAGGCCAGGGCAATTGCTGCTCAGCTTCAGGACTCACTGAAGGTAAGAGTCTGCCCTTGTGCAGTGAAGCACATGATACGCTGAAGTATTTGCACTCATCTGGTAAAGTGCTTCTGTGTGGGAGGCATCAATAAAAACAAAAGTGCAGCAAGAAACGTGTTGGTTTAGCTGAGATGTTAAAGCAAGCTTTCTACAAAGGCTTTGATAACACGCCATGGGGATTGATTCCAAATGAACAATTCAGAATCAAAATTGAAGTCTCATTTTAAAATAAAATAGTACGCTAGCGTTGCAAATTTGAGGGGCAAGATCTCGTGCTGTTCATCACTTCAAGGAGTGGTATGTAAGGTTCTTGTATTTCAAATTATGTAAAAAGGGATTCATTGATCGTGCTTTTAAGATAACTTTATTTTAATGGCTGCTATTGTAATGTGCTCTTTTTTTTTTTTGCAAGAAGAGATTTTATGGGATTTGAATCCCTAATTTTTAACATTCCTGTATCACATGCTAATAATCTTCCTTTTTTTTTTTTAAGGATCTTAAAACACGGATGCAAGAGGCAATGACCCAGGAGGTTTCTGATGTTTTTAGTGACACCACAACTCCTATTAAATTATTAGCAGTGGCAGCCACTGCTCCCTCTGATGCTCCCAATAGAGATGAGGCAAGTATACCTGGGTGGTCTTTTTCCCATGTGAAGCTTCAGTAATTGTTTAATTTTACCTGAATTTGTATTTTGAAAAATGAATCAGGAGTTATTTTACAAGCTTGTCATACATGCTTATTTTTGCCATGCAAATCTCTCTGGACTCTTAGAGACTGCAAATTGTGCTGTATATCCCTGGAAACTGTATTGTTCCTGACTTCAATAAATGGCAAAGATTTCCCCCTGTGATGTTTATACCATGTTGCCTTCAGCATGCTAAAAATTATTGTGCAAAAATCACCGACACACTAGTTAGTGGATTGTATAACTCGACATTATATAAGCTGATTAAAATAGTCAAATTCATGCAACAGATCAGTCAATGGATTTGACTTGTTCTCTTGTTGGATGTTTCCTGTACTTCAGAGCTACTGTCTGCATGTGAGGTATCTAAAACTCTGTGTCTGGCAGCTCTGTTTGGCAAGTTGATTTGAACATGATCAAAATGATTCCCAAGGCCAAGGGGAATTTAGCTTTATGACAGGATAGCTTTTTGTGAAAGTATTCTCTGCCTTGAATAACTAACTATGGAAGGAGGGGATTTTTTTTCAATACAAAGCTTCAGTTTTTAGGGTCAAACCCTGTCCTTATCTTCCAAATATAATTACTTTTGATTAATTCCAATGAGCTAAAATAGTTTTTGACACAGTATTTGTTACAGCAGTAGTCATCAGGAAATAGTGTACTTAATACCTCAAAGCTATAAAATACGGTAGTGTCCTTTGTTGCCCAAATGAGTTAGTAAAGAAGAAAGTCCAGAAATGTAATGAATAAAAAAATAAAACCGCTTCTAAGCTTTTGCGTCCTCTTTCATCCTCTCAGATGAATTAAGTTTGGATATTAAGGTGTCTCTGGTATTTGACACTTTGAAGAAACAGTGTATTCTGTTACGGAAGTTAGGCTTGTTTAAATGGTTTTTCTCTTCTGACAACTAGGTGTTTGATGAAAGAGCAGCAAACTTTGAAAACCACGCTGCCAGGCTGGGAGCTACAGCAGAAAAAGCAGCTGCAGTCGGAACTGCGAATAAAACTACTGTGGAGGGCATTCAAGCAACGGTGAAATCAGCAAGGGAACTTACCCCACAGGTTTGCTTCCTTCGTCTCAAAGGGCTGGGGGTGGCTTCTGTGCAATTTTCTTTATGCCTCTGCTATCCGTGAAAGATGTTAATACCAGCAAGGAACATAGTGCTGACACTATTAAAAGAGGAATGGCAAATATTTGTGTATATGGTACCAAGTAGAACAAACTGATTAAATGACTTGTCTTACTCTTCAACTTCTGGACAGAAGTGTTAGCGACTTACCCTTAAAACAAAATTACTGTGAGGCTTAGTAAAAGTGTAAGTGGAAAAAATGCTCTTTGAATTTTTTTCCAAATTAAACTTCCCTCTAAAATTTTGGTAGAGTAATAAGTATTGTACTTTAGTGCTTTCACAAAGTGTTTTTAAGATACGTTAGCATGTAATTGAAGTTCTGGGGAAAAAAAGTACTTGTGTCACCAAATTCCAGAAGCACTGTAAATCTTCGAGCAGTTAGATGTTGAACTAGAATGAATGAACTAGTATTCCACATGAGGAGCTACACATCCAGTCCTGAAAAAACAAATGCATTTTCAAGAACATGTGTGATGTCACTATATACTCATACTTCCATAATTAAAAATGTTTTCCATTGGCAGGTAGTATCAGCTGCTCGTATCCTCCTGAGAAATCCTGGAAATCAAGCTGCTTATGAACATTTTGAGACGATGAAAAACCAATGGATTGATAATGTAGAAAAAATGACAGGTGAAGTAGGAGTTTTTGTTGAAGATTATATTTGTGGCTAACTAGCTGCTATAGGTTTCCCCCACCCCCCCGCTCCATTCCTGTTTGGAGTGATGAAACATGCATAAATGGCTAATTAAAAATAAATTAGGAGAAGTGGGAATGTGCTCTCTGACTCCAGAAATATGTATGAGTTACAGTATAAAAAAATAACTTGCTTCATATCGTTAATTCTGAGCTGCAGGGGAGCAAATTCAGCTTTAATTCTTTTGTGGGAAAACAGAAATATCAATGCTTTTTATTGCAACTGCCATCCTAGCAGTATATCCCTGTAGCAGCCTGAGGGTTTTGTGCATAATTTTGGCATGTTGAGTGAGGACAGATAGTTAAGTGGGGGTAAGAAAACATGTTCAAAATGATGTAACAGCTTGGTGAAAGCAGGGAATAAAGCAAAGCGACTGATGTACTAAATCTTGCTGAGACACTTAAATGTTTCAGTCCTTCCAAAGTGCAGATCTTTTACACTGGTCTGCACATTTCCTGACTGTATACTACCTCCTTCTCCATCCCCGTAATTAAATTGTGGGCATTTTAAATCTTAGTACCTTGACACTATATGACCCTTAAGCGAAAGCACAGCCAGGGGGATATTTGCTTTTGATTGAATGGGAGAGGTACAAAAAGTACTGAATATGCTTAAAGAAATTTGGTGGGAGGAAGGAGTGTCTGCTGCGTATGCTGTGTAAGCCAGTTCTTGACTCAAGTAACATTCCACGGTAGATACGTAAAAGGTTGAGATGTCATTAGTGGGAGCAAGCCTGACCAAGGGTACTGTGATAGACGTACCGCATAATCAGAAGTAAAACTACAGTAATACATTTGGTCTGATTCCCATGTCCCCTTCCACCCCTCCCCACCCCCCAGTTTGGAAATACTTACTTTTCTTGTTGTGAACAGTCTCTGGAATACCAAATATCCCTTTCCGCAGATGAAACTAGAATATTAATGTGTTGAACTTTTATTCTAGGGTTGGTGGATGAAGCCATTGATACTAAATCTCTGTTGGATGCATCGGAAGAGGCTATTAAGAAAGATCTTGATAAATGTAAAGTTGCCATGGCCAACATGCAACCTCAGATGCTGGTAGCTGGTGCCACCAGCATTGCTAGACGAGCAAACCGCATCCTACTGGTAGCGAAACGGGAGGTTGAAAATTCAGAAGACCCTAAATTCCGTGAGGCAGTTAAAGCAGCCTCTGATGAGCTGAGTAAAACTATATCACCAATGGTAATGGACGCTAAAGCTGTGGCAGGCAACATTTCTGATCCTGGTAAGGATTCAGTAAGCTGATTACAAATGTATTTTTGACTGGCTGAAGATGATGTGAAGTAGTGCTTATTTGGTCTTGTACAGCTGTGTATCCCCTTTTATGCAAGTTCTGTGTACGCTTAAATCCCAGAATGGTGAAATCAATGTCACACCACTAACTGCTGAATCCTGCTCTTTTAAAATGCAGTCCAAGACCTTTGTCACGTTCAAGGGAAAGGGATTCAGTGTTCCAGTTTATTATGTGATTTCATAATCCTTATTAGAAGTATTTGTTACTAGTTATCAGTAGTACTACTTTATATAAGAAAATATCACATGACTTCTTTTATTCTAAAAGCTGTTTTGGGAATTACTTTGGCTAATTGATAGTGACTGTTACTCAGCCTAGACTTTGTTTTGTTCCTGTTGTGCTTAACATTTCAAACATGTAAATTCACTGTAAACAATTTGGTAGTTTTTAAACATCTTTTTGTCACAGATATAAGTGTACTCGGCACAGTGCATTATAAAAGTAATTTTTTTGGGTAGTATTGCAGTTTTAAGTGTTACAGAATGCTGTTAAACCGGTAATGGGATTTTTGTTCAGGTTTGCAGAAGAGTTTCTTGGATTCTGGATACAGAATTCTGGGAGCTGTGGCCAAAGTCAGAGAAGCCTTCCAGCCTCAAGAACCAGATTTCCCCCCTCCTCCTCCTGACCTTGAGCAGCTTCATGTAAGTGCAGCAGTTTGTGATACAATACGCAGTTGTCACTGACGACGTGTGGATTGCATGCTGAAATTACTTCAGTATATCTTTATTCCTTAGAAATAAAATGCATTGTCTGGCCAGCCATACGTACAAGTAGCTGTAAGTCTAAAAAATACCAATCCAGCTTTCAAAAGAAGAGATTAAAACATGGTGTTTCCTTTAACAGAGTGCACTTGAAAAACTGGCAAAAGGCATGAGCTCAGTTGAGTACCCATTACTCACCCTGTGTACTGTTTCATTGCACTGAAGGAGATTTTTGCCTTTCTTAGCTGACTGATGAGCTTGCTCCTCCAAAACCACCGCTTCCAGAGGGTGAGGTTCCCCCACCCAGACCACCACCACCTGAAGAAAAGGACGAAGAGTTCCCAGAGCAGAAGGCAGGAGAAGCTATTAATCAGCCCATGATGATGGCTGCTAGGCAGTTGCATGATGAAGCCCGGAAATGGTCTAGCAAGGTAAGAACTTGTTATGTGTGTCTCGTGCCAAAAGGAATATTTTTTTAATTTCTTTTTTTAGGATCAGTGTGTTTGGTCCAAAGTCAGCTGCCTCAATGACAAAGCATAGTCTTCTATAGACCAAGTAGTAAAACCACTGCCAGAGGAGGAATTTAAAACCCTTTCAAGTTCGGAGTAAGCTAGGGTCAACTGTTCTAATGCTCAGAATTGCTGGGATGCTTTATTAACATACCTCTGAACACAAATGTGCCTTGTGTGCTAAGCTGTTTGTGATCCTTGATACGAGTATTGCCTGGAGAGCCACTAGTGGTTGTGCCTTTCTAGGCTGACAAGCTGATGGATTGCTATATTTAAGTGACTTTGAAAAGTCTGTATGGATGTTGCAGATGCCAGCTGCAGGAATCATGAGCTGGTTTGGCTTAATTTTGGAAGGAGCTGCAAGTTACTTCGTCGTTAATCTGGTGCATTTATGATTGGAAAAGTGACCATATATAGATGGCCTTATCTCATTCTTTTTTGCAGTGAGTCACGCTCGCTATTATGGCCAAAATCCTTCATTTCCTTACCACTTCAGTGCTACGACAAAGCAATGTGAATTTGTCAGTCTTATAAATGCTAATATAATTTTTTTGCTTTCCCTTTTTTTTTTTCCACAAAGAGCCACATTTTTCCTCTGGCAGCAACTGAGTAAGAACTTTAGAGATTTAGGCTTCTGCAGGTATAAATTAAAGGTCAGAATTTGGGTTTTAAAACCTCCACTACTTTTCCCCACCAAATGGGATGCTGAATGAGAAGATAAACTCGAATAGCTTACAGAGTCAACTTTAGTGCTCTGTGCTTAAGGTTCATCTGTTTTAGAAGTACAGATAAAATACAAAAGAAGTCCTACAAATCCATTTCAGTGTTTCTTCCATAAAATGAAAAGCTCTGTTTCCTCCCATGCTTATGGATATACCAAATACATATTTATATTACTAAAGGGGTAGTATTGGAATAGATTTGTCATCTCAGAAGGTAGTTTTGAGGCCAAAAGCTTTAATTTCAGCTTCCTAAAGGTGTTTTGATGTTTGAATCCCAAAGTGGTAACTTAACAATACAGAGTAGCTAATAAAATTCTTTTACTATAGACATACTAAATTATCTATATACTATATACATTCTAAATTAAATAGTGCAACTGTTAAAATATTTATTTATCAAAGCCAAGCAGCAGACTTTAAAACTGCTTGCCGATTATGAAAGAGCTCTAAGCTCTTTAAAAAGTGTCTTTAGATTATAAAACACTATTTTCATTGCTGTTTCTTTAATTTGACACCAACAAAGCAGTAAGTTAGCCTAGCATTTGTCCTTCTAATACTTTAAGTCCCATTTTAGCAATAAGAGTAAAGGTATTCTGACAGTGTGGTTTTGGGGAAGAAGTTTTAAAAACATTTTTGTAGTCTCTGAAGTCATTTATTGGGTGGAAGTGATGGACAGTGCTACTGTGGAATATGGGTTAGACCTGAGAAGACAGAAATACAAGATCTTGCTCATACAAAATCACAATAGACTCTGTGTCAACTCTCTTCTGCTTTTTTGCCCAATTGCATTAGTCTGCTGGTACTTTACCATGTGTTACGCAATGCGGGGGGACAAGTACTTAGTCTTTGTAAAATTTTGATAACATTCTTCATTCTTATAAGGTTTTAAAATCAATTTGTTTTTCCTCTTTTACGCTTCACTGAGTGGATTCTGGGCTTTTATGTACTCCATTTTTCTCATGGAGCACAAAACAAATGCTGCCTAATGTTTTAGCTTTCCCTGCCTTTCCCCCTCACTTGGATAAATCAGAAAATGAGGGATATTTGGAAACTCTTAATTAGGTTCAGAGTTAAATAGAAGCTGTCTTTGAAGATGAGTTGATTTGGCACTATATAAAAGATTCAACTTCCTTTCAAAACTTCTGTGTATTTTCTTTGGTGTAGATGTTTGGTTTGTTTTTTTTTTCCTATAAAAGGCTGTCTCTTAAACAAAACACAGTTGAAAATGTGTAGGGTTTGGTAAGGGTAATTTTGACTTTATCACACTTGGCTTTAGTAAAAAAAATACAGCTAGTAAATGTGGAGAATATTTTTGTATTGAAATGCTGCTGTATTACAAATGCCTGTATTGTTATACTACTTACCTCTTCCTTGTGATCTACCCTAACACAATATATTTGCTTGAATCCTTTTTTTTTTTTTAAGGTAATGGATACAACATATTGTGGCAAAACAGTATCATATGCTTCATAATCCTCTTATTCTAATTCTGTTCAATCTTTTTTTTAAGAACTGTAGTATTCACAGCATTCATAACATTCAGTATCACCTCTTCTTTTCATAACCCCGGTTTTGTTAATTTTCATGTTATTTGTGGTACTTTGATACTCACTGCTACAGTGTCCCCCACCCCACTTTCTTCCTTTTTTTTTCCCCTCCCCCCTACAGCAGGCAGTGTCAGTGGTTTTTCCGTGATCCTGCTTCTGTCTCTTCTTACCACATATATGTGAATGGGCTTCCATACAAAGCTTTCCATCTGCACAAATACCGCAGTCATCAGCTGCTGTGCCTGCTTCTATGCAGTCAAAATGGCTTTCATTGAAACAGAAAATCCATTCATTTCACCGTTGTCTTGCCAGAAAAATGTTGTTCTGCAAGTCAGCCTCTGTCTGTAGAAACTGTATGCTCATGTGAAAAACGTTGCTGCATCTTTGAATTGTAACGTCTTAATATTTTTGGTAACTTTGGTTCACAGGTGAAATGTTTGTTTCCTCTGCTAATCTTGTGTTCCTTCCCCTTCCCTCTGACCTGATCCTAGAGCTGTCTTGCCAGATCCTGAGAGACCAAGAGGATGATTTGGTCACTAAAACAGCTCAGTTCATGCTCTTCTACCAAATCCTGCTTCTTGTACTAACTGTCCCCTGTTTCTCCACCCTTGCTGCCACCTGCAAAGCCTGATGTGACTGTGATTAATGAAGCGGCTGAGGCTGGTGTAGATGTAGATGAGGAGGATGATGCAGATGTTGAATTCACTCTCCCCTCTGACATTGAAGATGATTACGAGCCTGAGCTGCTGTTAATGCCAACCAATCAGCCTGTTAACCAGCCCATTCTGGCTGCTGCTCAGTCTCTACATCGGGAAGCAACCAAGTGGTCTAGTAAGGTACTCCCGAGTCTCCCGGGGACTGATCCGTGTGCATCCAGCCATTTGGAACGCTGACACACTTGCATCACTCTTGATCCCTGCCAGGCCCCGCCATTCTGAATGAATAAGTGTGTCTGCACTTCATTTTAAGGACTGAGAGTGGCTTCACAAGTTTGCTAGATCTGTTTGTCACTGCTGGATTGAAGCTTGATTTGGGTCACTTATTAATATTTAAAGGCTTTCTCTCCCTTTGCATCTGCCTGTTCTTTGTTATGGCAGTTTTCAAATTGTAGTAGGGGTTGCCTTCCCTCCCCCCCATTCTTTTTTCCATTCATTTGGGCTGCCTGGGAAGCCATGGTTAATGGTTTCTAATGACTTCCAGATACAGCAGAGTATACAGCATTCGAGAAGTCATTTAATGTGTCTATTGTGCTTTGCCTCCCTCGATGCCATCCATTAGAATACCTTCCAACAAGGAATGGCTTTGTATGGCAGTGTTCATGGAAGAGGATGGACCGACTGACTGCTGGCTTGCACTTGGCTGTATTGCAAATGCTGGTCTTGAGAGAATTCGCTTAGGAAGAAGCTGCACTGAATGCTGTTAGCTGCTGAATTGAGATTGTGTTTTCATGAAACCAGTGGAAATCTAACGTGAGGTTCAGACGCTCACAAGTAGCCTGTCTCTTCTGTCTAAGCACAAATGTTTGCAAGACTGGTCACTTTTTATAGCATGCTGCAAAGAATAAGGTTGGTGTCCCATAACAAGGCTTAGGGGTGTGTGTGGATGTTTATGTATGTGTGTGTATATATTTACATAGCTAGATATACTAAACTATTTTAATAAAAAGGGCTTTTAAAATGTTCTTGTCCTTTTCAGATTCTGATGCTTGGATAACTTGTTAGAGGGCTTCGTAAATGACACTGGTCCTAATTTCTTGATCCCTCCTACGTGAAAACATGGAAAAGCTTTGTGTTATGCTGTTTGCATCCTAACTGGTTATAGTAGCAAATTGTTTAGCTCTTAGGTCATGGTAACAAATAGTTGAGCTTTTTGTGTCACCTGTATCTGTAAAATATCTGGGATATCTTCTTGAATTTGCTGATAGCGAGTCATGGAAGTATGTGCACAGGGCTAGAGATTACATTTGCTAAATTGGGCTCTCTTTGCTGTGTACTCTTTGCTCCGAACTTCATCAGTCATTAATTGTGGAATTACACTGAGGAAAGAGCATGCTAATACTTAAACTTACTCTGCTAATATTTCATCCACACAATAGGAATGCTTCATGGCACCAAATAATTCACTTCTGTCTAACAACTTTCTACAAAGTTGAATCTGAATATACTAACAGACTACTAACAGTCCATCATCTAGATCTGCTTTTTCTTGCACTAGGTTTCTCTCTGGAACAGTGTATAAGAAATGGTTTTGCCTTGGTCATACTTAATTCACCTGTTTCAGATATTTCTCAAGTATTTCTGTGACTGTAATTTTGATGTACAAGAAATCTGGATTTTAATGTAAGAAATAACACTAGATTATCTTTTGAAATACCATGTCCTTCTCTCCTGGAAGCTTTACTTTAAAGGGAGAGATTTTGTCAAAAAAGAAGACTTATTTTCAAGGAATAACTTTAAAAAAATAAAAAGAAAAAAAAAAGTAATAGTTGCATCTCATTTCCATATTACCTGTGACAAAAGTTCTGTATGTTACAGATTTTCTTCCACTTCTGCTTTTATCCATTCATCCAATCCTAGCAGTATAGCAGCAGAGCTCATGCTTTAACAACTTCAGTTTCAGATGCCACTGAAAATTTTATGCTCAACTGTTATGACTACTGTATTTAACTTAGTGCTATTTGGTTTAACAAGCTATTTAGCACACTTTCTTTAATTTAAAAGTTGTTTTTTTTTTTTTTTGGGAGGGGGAAATCTGGAATTTCAAAGGCTAATAACATGCTTTATCTTAAAACCTAGCCAGCAGAGCAGTAACTCTCATTCCATGGACAAACTAACACTTTTCTTACCACTTCTTTTCCAGTTTTGAAGCAAACTTTTTTCCTGAGTGTTAGGAAGAAAAGTGTCAGGAACATATAATGTAGTACAGATCTTCCCTGTTCCTTGAAGAAACCTCTTCTGTGTTCGCAAATAGCCTTTCTTGCAAGGGTTGCTACCAAAACGTAGACTGCTGTTTGGTCATGACTTCTGTGAAGCTTCTGTCCTGGCACGAACGCTGACTTGTGTTGTTCTCTTCAGGGTAACGACATCATTGCTGCTGCTAAACGAATGGCGCTTCTAATGGCTGAGATGTCGCGCCTGGTGAGAGGAGGGAGTGGAAACAAGCGTGCCCTTATTCAGTGTGCAAAGGATATTGCTAAGGCCTCGGATGAAGTCACTCGACTGGCCAAAGAGGTGGCAAAGCAGTGCACCGACAAGCGCATCAGAACAAACCTCTTGCAGGTAATGAGTTCACCTGTAAATGCCTCAAATACTTCTTCATTTATTCCGCTCTTAATGTGCGAGCGCAGGAGCTGTGGCAGTAAATCACGCATCTTTCCTTACCTTGTAAAGTTTTGTCAAGTTCTGTGTCTGTTTTTAGATACCATGGTCGTACGTACTCTGTAAAGTCAGGATTTGTTTACAGATGAGTGGAAGATGCTGGTGCCTAAAGAGGTTTTGAAAAATCCTGTGCTGTGAACACTGGTCTGTTCTAAGCCTCCATTGCTTTGTGTTTCATCTCCTCATTCCTTTGTATCAAAGAATAGTTGTGGAAATATAACACTCCTTAGTTTTTCAGTCACAGCCAAATACAGATCCTCCCATTCCTACACAAGCAGACCCTTGAGGAATGTCTGGAGGAAAGGAAAAATGTTGGCTCCATCCCAAAAATGCCTTAAGCAAGCAAAATAAGATTCAAGTATCCTTACCAATACTTGTCAGAAAGTCTCGACAGTTATAAGATCCCGTCTATGCTTATTCCCTATCTAAGAGTAAAACAAAATCAAAAAGTTTATCTGAAAAGACAACAGATAATGTTTGGGTTCAGTTTACAGTGTGAAGTGTGTTTTATCTCTGTTCCATAGGTCTGTGAGCGAATCCCAACCATCAGTACACAACTCAAAATTCTTTCCACCGTCAAAGCTACCATGCTGGGCAGAACTAACATCAGCGATGAAGAGTCGGAACAGGTAAGAGGTGTAAAAAATTGATGGTAGCGTGGAATTGTTGATCGGTTCTATAGGGAAGAATATACGACATGTAATATCAGACGTGTTGTGGGAACTCAATGCTTGGAAGCTTACCTCGGCTGTTTAGTAAAGATAATTTTAGTATTGCACCTCGGTTTCTGGCTCAAAAGCTACGGTATAATAGAGGAATATCAATCCTTCCCAAGCCAAAAAGCTTCTCTGGTTCAAATTTTTATATGAACAACTTCTCAATCTCCTTGACTTCACAGTAAAAAGCGAGCTAATGAGCTTGCTTCTACAAATGCGGCAGGTTTGACATTGGAGGAGTATTAGCACCCTCTGGTGGATCGTAGTGAGAATATTTTATTCTTCGACACTACGTTTTCATTCAGGTTTTGCACAAATATATAGTGAGAAATGGGAAAGTCTTGTCATGAGTCAGGGTAACACTTGCTGGTTTCCAGTGGCCAGTTGTTTCGTTTTTCATAGTAAATGAAAGTCCGCAATCGAATGACTTAATGCCTGTGCTGGGGGTTCTCATACATAATGGGTTTCCACGCTGCTGTTCTCAACGTGGCAGTTACTAATACATTTGACATTTTCCTTCTTGACAGGCAACGGAGATGTTGGTTCATAATGCCCAGAACCTCATGCAGTCTGTGAAGGAAACTGTGAGAGAAGCTGAAGCCGCATCCATTAAGATAAGAACAGACGCTGGATTCACTCTTCGCTGGGTCAGAAAGACCCCATGGTATCAGTAAACACTTGCCACATAAGTATTGTTTTCTGTAACATAAAATGCCTTTTTTTGGAAACAGAAGAGATATATTAACAGCAAAAGGTGCTGTATACATGAGCTTAAGATTAGCTTATGCTAATGGCCCATTCTAAGGGTATGAATTACATGAGAATGCATTTCAAATGTCTTCGGAACGCATTTGATATCAAACACCTCAAAACTGCTTCCAACAGTAGACAGTTCTTATCCTTTTTTTTTTTCTTTGAAGATTCTCTTCATGAATTCTGTACTGCAGAAGCACATTTCATTTATGCACTGTATATTCCAGTAGTTTCCATGTAATGATATAAAACATGGACCTCACTTTAAGCTTGTGTTGAGAGTCTAGGACACTATTGGTTACCTGGCAGTTTTTTTAGGGACAATCATTGATATAGAAACACTCAACTTTTCAATAGGATTTTAGCTGGCTGTTTTTAAACCATACAGAAATGATGGAAGGTGTGGGGTTTTTAATTAAAAGGAGGGGGGGGCATGTCAGCAGAATAGTTGTAAACTAAGGATTAAAATTCCATCTCCAAAATGATATTTTTTTGCTTTTGATTTTTGCCTGGCAACAGAACTTTAACAAAAACTGGAGCTGTCTTTGTCACCCTCCTGTCACCCTGTAGGTCGGCATTCCAGAATTCTCGTGCTGTACTGACATGCTTTGCAGTGTATGTTAGTGGCACACTGTCGACAGCTTGAGTCACGGCTGGAGACCTTAAATCACGGAACTCACTCTTTCTTGCTCAATTCAGTAATGTATTGAGATGAAAAATCCTGGTTCTCTTAAGCTAGCTGTGTGTCTAGGGCCAGCAAGTGCCCCATGCTGGCTCTTTCCTTTTGAAAACTGAATGAGCACATGCAGTTATTCTTTTTTTCCTCCTCTTTCCATCTAATGTTATTCCATCCGCTCAAGATGGAAATTAAAAGATAAAGATATTAGAAGAGACCTTTTTCCTCACTGCCCTGGTTTCCAATGACGCATAAGCTTTTTGAAACCCAGGCACTGCAGGGACACGAAACCCTTTTCAGGCAGTCTGATGGCTACCAGCAAGAGGTGGTTCCTAATGCTGAACACACTAGGATATTTTTACTGGTTTTGACGTTTGGAGGCTCAAAATCTTCTTTCGAGTTCTAGTAATAGTGAAGTCAACAAAGTTACTGTATCTTTAAAAAAAACCTAACAAACCCACAACAATGAAACCCCACAAAATCCCCCCACTCTGTTACTAAAATAGACTTGGGATGCTTTTATTCTTCTGTAATTAAACACGCTGTCATAGAGATACATATATATGTACACACACACATTAATTTAATTGCTCCATAGTCTCTTTTGGCATGTGGCAGAAAGGAGAGTGAGTGTGTTAGAATGAGTCTCTGTGCGTTTGCAAGGAACACTTGCAGGTTCCTGCCCAGATCAGCACTCGCCTCGCGCTGCCCTCTTCATCTGCTGGAAATTGATGCAGGATCAAACCACCTTTTAATCAAAGTGCCCTTGTGGAAGAACTGCTCAGTCTTAACAGCTCGAAGAGACACACCGGACAGTCCGCTCTCCTTTACCTGTCTGCAACAGTTATTCTACAGTTGGACTTCCTCCCCTCCACCCCCCTTCATTGCACTGTTATTCAAAAAGGGAAGTTAAACTATATCATTATAATCCATCTGCCTCAAACTGATGCTAGCAAAAGAAAGCATGTGCTCGCCTTTCATTCACTCCTTGCGCCTGCGTATTGTGAAATACGCGGTACTTGGGGTCTTTTCCTCAGTTTTCTCTTCCTGCAGTTACCTGGAAGAGGAAGGAAGGGGTGCCGGAGCCTTAACCTGAATGTCTCGCATTTGGTTGGTTTATACCAGATCTTTAACATAATTGTAATGTAGTAATTTCTATTTAATAGTAAATAACACTGAATAGGTAGGGGTTATTTTTAAGGTATTTTCTAAATAGTCTTCCTATATTACTTTTCGATGCTCCTCACGTTTCTTCCCCCCCCCCCCCAGTTCAGGCTTCTCTGTGAGATTTTGGTTTTTTTTTAGCGTCACTGTTTAGTTGCTTGACTGATATTAATGCAATATTACTAATGCCTTTAATACATAATTGTTTATGCCAAAGATCACTTTTTGTTTATCGAGGAATGTTTGTAGGAAAGTTATGAGTCATGGTTGCCTTTGATATTCTTCCAGAATGTTTGCTATAAGCTCTTAAACTGTTTTGTAGAAGCTGAAATACTCGTCCAGCTTATGCAATGGCTGCTTTTTTGAACACTATTGGTCTTCGGACCCGAAATGCAGCAAAAATTTGCAAAAGACCATGAATGTCACTTAGAAATGTTTTACCACTATAAAACTTTGTTTATAAACCAAAATGTATTGTATAGTCTAATGTTTTCAACCTTTCTTTGGTTCTGTTAAAACAATAAAAATGCATTTGTACAAACGTCAGCTCGTGAGTGTTAATGCCAAGGGAGCGGTGGAGAACACTGCAACAACGAGAGGAGCAAAAAGCCGAAGCACCAGAAATACTAAAGCCAAAGAACAGTGGTTTCTACATATTCTGAACAAAAAAGTGCAAAGTTCCTCATCAGCAGGAGATTAAAGCAAGTTGTTTGTCTTTCATGCCCATAAAATGAATAATTAAGGAACTTATTGGAAGCTGTGGTCCAGTGGGTGAAAGCAGGAGTTTTTCCAGAGGCCTGATGGTCGTCTGTTCCTGTAGCACTGAACAAGGTTCTGGAAACTTGAAACGAGATTTGCCTGATCCTGTCAATAAGGGAAGAACTGCTGCTCTGGCCAACACCTCATTTATCTGAACTTTACTTCACAAATTGAATGGAAGGGCGATTAGCATGGAACCACTGTCCTGTTCCTTTCACTTCTTCACAGTAAAAACCTCTTACAAACACTTTTTCTTGCTAAAAATTTCTACCAGCACACATAATGTTCCAACTTTGTGGAACCAACATTTATTGGTGCTGTAGGGACCAAACACAGTCCCACAGTGCTGGAAGGCATCTTGGGTTTAGTAATAAAAGGTAAACTTTGGATTTCATACTGTTCACCCAGTTCTTTGCGTATCTGAGAGAAGATGAGAGCCCCAGGGCCAATTGCCTTTGCCAGCTCTCCCAGAGCGGACACCTGGGGAAGGGGAGATCAAAAGCTGGCAGGACTAATTCCTCAATAACAACATCCCCTGATTCCTGAAGCTGTGCTATTCATACAGGTGCTGGTGCAATTGTTTTTTTTAACAGGGAGAATACGAACACAGTCCCGGCTTCTGCAGATCCTGCAGTCGAGTTTCCCGTGTTTGGAGAACTGGCAGGAGCCAGCACACCCACAGCAAAAAGCTGTAAACCTCACGCAACAAAAACCATTTCCCTGACAAAACCCATCCTCGTGCTCAGGGTGGTTTCCTACCAGGTGAGTGTAATTCTTGATGACAGTGACTTCTGGTGGTGTGTGGTGTGTTCTCAAGGTCGGATCAAAGCTTTTCCAGAGGCAGCAGCTTCGTGCGTGCTTCGCTGGTGCCGGAGTTACAGCAGGTTGTCAAGGCTTGTTCTGTAATGTGCCACAGGGCAGCGCTGGGGTTACGGCGAGCCTGTCCGGTACTACATGATGTCCTCCACCAGTAACGGTGTCGGTTCTGAAAGCAGATCTTGCAGCATTTCCAGGCTGCTAATGCCAAGAGCAGCTCTAGCTACCCAGACCTAACCTGGGGAGGTTACTGGTTACAGCTGAAGGCAAGAATTCTGTTAAAATTACCTTAACTGAAGGATGCCATTTACTGTAACGCGGAGCGGAACTCTGAGATAAGCAATGAATTGATGGATGTTTTTCCAGTTGTCAAAGGTAGACTAGAAGGTTGGTAGCTTTTACTACCCAGTGTTGTGGTTACACAAATGCAAGACTTCCTTACAGGTGCTGGTTCTTGAAAGTGCTGGTTTAGCTACACTATTCTTACTGTAATTTCAGAAATTCAAAATGGTTGTGGCCTAAGTCTACCCTAGTGATTATCAGTTACCAATAGAGAAATATATGCTCATTTCTTTGCTTGCTGCCAGTGTTCAGATGGGTTCCCCCTCTTTTTTTTTTTTTTTTTTTTTTCCAGACTGGATCATTCTTTGTACCAAAACTTGGAATTGTGACTACTGAATGACTCCAGTTCCTGCAAAGGTAGCACCTATTCATCAATGTGTAAGCCGAAGGGGTCAGGGAAACAAAAGATTCTCAGCATCCCACCCCTCCGTCATTCTGAATGTGGGTTTTTCAGCCTACCAAGTACTGACCACGTGTCTGGTTCGACGCCTGAGGGGTGCTGTGGCACACCTATCGCTTTCCAGAGATAGCGAGTTTATGCTGGTGTGGAAGGAGAAGTTGTAGTCAGCTTTGTATCATCACTGTTGTGTCTTTGAAATGTCATAATCTAAACATTAATTGTCCTCCACTTAAAAATAAAAAAAAATGAAGGGAGTGAACCTGCCATGCTCCTAAATGCCCTTTCTAAACTTTAAATAGCTGCACAGGGATCAAGTTCAGCAAAGATGTTACAAATAGTCATCATTTAATTATTATCCCCTGCTTAGGAGCATCATGAATAGTTTACAATAGCAAACACTGCACGAGAGAAGCTGTATTTGCAGTAGAGTTCCCTTTATTTCACAACATTAAAGCACACAACCGTTAAATACACTTGACACTTCTATTGTGCTATCTAAAAAGCTACGCTCCAATGTACACATGGCACAGATCTGGTGGCATCCACTTGGAACAAGTGGAACATCTAAATCAAAGCAAAGGCTTCACATAAAAAATAGATCTTACTCTCTGCAACTGTATTCTTAAAAAAAAAAAGAGGATGGTGAGATTGAATGGAAAGAAAGTGGATTACTGAAGCAACAATCACCTCCCAGATTTAATGCAGAACGTTATTTTTATCAGCTCATCTGCAGATGGCACAAATGAAAGCTGATTAAGGCAAATGCTTCTTAAGAAAGGCGATTTCTTGTAAACAACAAGGACTTTTTTTTTTTTTTTTTTTTTCCTTCATGAGAAGCTCTTTCTCAGGAGTGACACTTGCTATGTCCCAGGCCCCTGCGGGACCCCTGCCCCTCTCGCTGCTGCTCTCGATTTCTGGAGGGATGACGTTGATGCTTTGTGGAATGCCAGCTTGCAGCTGGCGGTGAGAAGAGCTGCGTTTTCTCTGCAGGCGGCTGCAGCAGCAAAATGTGCCACCGCAAGACTTTTCCAATGGGCTCTCTGGCCTTCGTCCTGTGCTTGGCCCCTGGGCTTTGGTACCTGACTGGCAGTGTAGTGTTTGCGACGTTTTGTGGATCACCTCTATCAAACAAACTATTCACCAGCACGACGACTCAGTAAAAAAAGAGTGAAGGTGTATTAGAAAAAAAGTACCTTATTAAGAAAAACTAAGCTATGCTTTCATTTTAAGAGCTGCTGTGCACAAATGCTTTGATTCCAAACTAATCAGTGTCTATTAATTAATTAATTGGCACCTAATTAATAGCAACATAAGTCACTAAGCAGTCAAGTATTTTTTTTAAGGGGAATTTCCTCTTGGAAGTAGAGCATCTTCTCATGTCCTGACTTGGAATTTTCCTGCTTTTGTAATATATTTAACACCTTTAAAAGGCTTGTATTTTTCTCCGTACATGTCTAGGCGATTCACTTTCAGTCCTGAGAAAGACAAAACCAAGTATAAAGTTAAAAGCAGCATGCTAGGAATCGTGCCAGTCTGCTTAAAAGTCCTGTTTTCTTGAAGCACATTAAGATTGGTGAGGAAGATAATTTTCCTTCCTTTCACAAGTTCATCCAGTTTGAAACAGCAGAACGGACCATTCTCGTCACTTACTCGTAGCTGCCCTGGGAGGGCAACAACTTTTTTCTGTTCTGCTCAGCGTGCCAACATCCTCCTCCCAAGGGATGCACGACTGAACGAGAGAGTCCATCTTCCACAGCTCCTGTACACTGCACTCATTTCCAGTAATGATGGAATGGACATAGATGAAGCAAACAAGTTCTAGAATTCTTTTCACTCTAAAGTCATAATTTCAAGGACCAGCAAGCCCCCTGCTGTTAACTGCGGAATGGCAGTAGCTATTAATTATCTAACAGTTTCAGGTCATCCCCTGCTTTCTCCCAGGTCTACTACCTTTAGCATCCAGCCATTGGATCCACTAGATTTAAACTAGTGCATTGCAAGTTTTTAAAAGAAACTGCAGGATTCTGTTCTTATACAAGGAGTAACCATTACTTATTCAGCAAAGCAGTCTAGGAAGCAAAAGGACCATAGCTTGGTACCCACCTAGAAAGATACTACGTGTCCTACCACAGATTCTCCTCTACTGTCTTCACTCATCCTCTTTTTATCCCGAGGGGAGTCTGTGCTCTGTGAGGGTCCTAATCCTGCAAAGCTTCCTCACAGAAGCATTTTACACATGGACAACTTGCATAATTTGTGCGCAGACTGAGGCCTTGTTTGCTTTAAATTTACTTTCGCACTTACCCTCTAGACTTCATTCTGATTTTACTTGCAGATTGTTCTGAAGATGAAAAACTAACCAGCTCCAGAAGGAAAGAATATGAAGGGCATTCTTTAAAATTAATGGGATTTTTGACCACCAGAAAGGGCTTCAGTGGTACAAGGCGAAAGCAGCATGCTAAAGCATCATCCATCACTCTTCACTAAAAGGATAAATTTGCATATTTAATGCACAGGTCAACAAAGAAAAATCCATTCTTCTGTAAACTTCTCACAGTCTTTCCTGAGCAAAACAATTGGGAATTCATAGCCAGGGCATCTTCCGGTAACGGTAACTGTCAGGTTTGGGTAAACGAGACTTTAGCTTTTTGGACAAAGCTGACTTCAGATCAGCATCTCCAATTAAAAGATTAACAGTTTTCCGCTTCATTTCCTACTGCTACTCAGTCTGTGGGTATCAATTTCACGTAACACCAACCCACTTACCTGAAATTGCAAGCTGTTGTATCTTAAACTGGATGTTTAAACTTGGATTCTCCTCTGGCTTGGGGGCTCCAGACTGCAGGTTCACAATGCCCTTCAGGTTTGGTAGTTTTTGAGGAGTAATTTTGCCAACGTCCCATGTTAACACCTTGTCAGGAAAGAGAATAGTAGCAGTAGCTTTCTAGGAAACAACCTCTGAGGTCAAGTTCACGTCAAGCTTTTAGTTTGCGGGCTGGGTACAGAAAGTAGCCTGGTAGCCCTGAGAATGACCCCACTGGCTGGGAGATGGCACGGTTAGGGCGCCCGCAGGTATGGTGTCTTTTCTTTCCCAGCATTTCCTTTGCCCTGTCAGCATTCCTTACTTGGTCTGTGCACTTAATACACCTTGTTCCCTTAGTAATGGTGATTGTTCCTGTTGTCTAATTAGGTCAGCTAGATCCACGAAGCACGGAAGGTAACCAGCACAAAGGTCGCAGAAACTTAAATGTGAGAATGAGGAGGGCAGGAGCAAGGCACTTGGCAAGAGGAGATGTTTACGCTAGAGTAACTTTTCTAAGGGTCACTGGTTTCCCATTGATTCTTACACTTTAAAGAAGGTACGTGGAACCAAGCTGACCCTTTGGTCGCTAACAAGAGGCGTGGGTTTTTTTTTTTTGTTCTTATCATAAATTTAAAATTGTTGATAAAGGCAGAAAAACCTCAGTTCTCCCTACTTCTACAAACTTCTGCAGTTACAACCCACCTAGTTATCCCAACTCTTGGTAAAAACACAGTATAATTTATTTCTGTAGAGAGGAAAGGAGACTTCAAGTGTTTTTGTTTTTAAAAGATCATGGTCGGTTCTTCTTGAAACAAAATGTTACTTGGAGAGCTCTCACTTACAATTCAAATCAGTTGCTGACTGAGATATTCCAAGGGCAGCAGAAAGCTCAGAGCAGGGTGTTAGAGCCAGCAGAATGGTTTGGCTCAGCAGCATTTCAGTGAAATGGTTCCTGGGTACTAAAAAGCTTCAAGAACTTTAGATCTCAAACCCCAACTCAGAAGCAAGAAAGCAGGACTCCCACGATACAGTTTTTCAGACCCTTTGTTTTCCTTCCTGCGTGGCTTCAGGCAGATCTTCTGGAAGAGGTTTTTTTTCCTCATCTCTTGCTCCCTGTTTTTCTGGCTACCTATTTTCAGGTCTACTGCCTTTCTCCAGGTAAGTATGTTTTAAAGAACATAAGCCTGCAAAATATACCATAGCTGAAACCACTAACAAAATACTGCTGCACCTACTAAAGAAAAATATTAGGGGGTGAAGAAGCAGGGGAAAAGAGAGGCAGGAAAGGGAGAGGGAAAGGAAGGGAAAGGAGACTGATAAAACCAGAAATCACAACTGATGTGTATCTAAGTTTGAAAAAGTAAGTTTTAAAGAGAAGATTTCAATTCATAAACATACGCTGAAGGGAAAGCTTTCTGCTAAGTGTGGAGCGCTGCTCCAGTGCTCTGCAATATGTATGGCTTGTTCTAATGTCATCTTAGATATTTAAATAAATAAAAACTCAAAACTTACTTTAGTAACTGGGTCAAACGTATAGCTGCCTTGTGTAGCAGTGAGGTTCATATTAAGTACAGCCTTTGGCATGTGAACTGTCATGACAACTCCTTCGACTGTTTTCCCCATATTCTGTTTTGGTCCAATTGTAACATCAAATCTTCCCGAAGAACTATTTTCCTTAAAGCTGATCATGTGTTTCACGTATACAGGAATTGCCACCAAGCTGCAAAGAGAAGACAGTAGCTGAACACATCCTGGCTACTTCTCTGCTCGAGAAAATAAGGCTCTTTCTCATAAATAGTTCTTGTGTTTCTGGCAGGTATTCAAGTTAGAACCAGTTTGTTTCAAAAGGGGAAAGCGATACTCAGTTCTTCAACATCATCACTGAAGTGATTTTATTACAAGAGAAACACAGGAAAAAAAGATTTTCTTCCAAATCACTTGTCCTAATCTCTTTCCCTTCGTCTGTTTATTTTTTTTAAAGTAATCTCACTGAGCAAATTCTCAGAACAGCCACCAGTCAAATCAGACTTAGTTTGCAAATACCTACAGTTTAGACTTTTTTTGCTTTATTCTCTGTGTGAAGATCAGAGTCCTCTATGTCTACAGAGACTTAGCCACAAAGCAGCTAGCAGCAACAATGACAACCAGGAATGAATAGCCCAGTATCACTGTCATGTGTGGTTTATCCCACTGAAAAATGACTGCTGAGTACCAGCAGCTCACTGAAAAACTGTTTTCTTGTTTGCAACACATTAGACAAAACCTGAGAACGTGCACTTCAGCAACAATGCAGACTCCCCCCACAACAAGGAGGAACTGGTAGTTACTCAGACGGAAAGTGGTAGATGGTATATCTGAAGAACTAGTGTGTCTAAATGGAAACGTACTTCTGAGAACTGACACGGTAGGAGATCAATCTGAAATTCCCATCGGGAGGAATAAACGAAAGGACTCTCTCAGACTCCCAGCGTTTGAACCGAATACATGGATGGAAGCTCACGTCATCCAGCAGCCGTGGGTTCTGTAAGTAGTGGCAAAGTGGTAAGTGAAATCTCATCAAGTCTCAGCAGTTTGAACTAGCTACTGAACTCCACACAATTCCTATTTCTTAGACTCTAAGTATCGTTCCTAGCCATTATCTGAGACACGTTACTGAGCTAGATGGATTCCTGGTCTGACCTGGTAAAGCAGTTCCTCTGAGTGTATTTTTATGTACAGACAAAAGCCATTCCAACTAGTGAGCAATGCAGCAACTTCTATAATATAATTGCAAAACTTGTTATTTTTTGTATGTATAACACATGAAGTAGTGATTGCACTCTTAAAATTGTTTAACTCTGATCATTTAAAAAAAATAAATCTAGAGCAATTAAAATTCCCAAATATATGCTAAATTTACCATGAAAGAAAGAGAAAGATCTGGCATTCCTGAGAGCTTAATACACGAATCAATAACACCTTGAATTTCTGCAAAGACTGTGGAACCTGCAGGGGGAAAAAAAAAAAAGACACAACATTATTATCAAGGGCCTAACAAACGTTGCGAAGTGCAGCTACAGGGCACAGATGACATTTGCACAACACTCAAGAACACGCCAAGCACAGATAGGAAAGGTTGGTCATTCCAGTTACCTGTGGCTTGGGCAGCTTGCTAAAATACATGAACCAGAGCAAACAGTGTGTCCCAAATCGGCTAATTATACTTGTGCCAGCTGTTACACCGAACTTGTACTGGATGTGCTTGAACTGGTTCCCAGCAAACAACACTTTCAGAACATGCAAGCTCTGAATCTTCCTTTTTTTCATCCCTGTCCCCTGCCTCCAGAAAACCAGCAAGTTGCGTAGTGGTGCGGGGAAGTTGAAGCACGTCAAAATACAGTAAGTTTTTGCTATAAAGCTCCAGATAACCTTGGCTTTCACAGGCTTGTTTAATGGTGGGATTACATATCTATCTTCATGTTAAATAAACATAGAGCAAAAAACCCCAAAACACCCGAAGCAAGAATACCAAGCATTTTACCCAGGAAAGGCTCATTTCCTTAAATGCCCTATAAGGACAGAAAGGCACGAGCAGGACTCTGGACCAATTAGCTCTACAAGCAAAGGTTATTTTAGAAGATATGTAAAAACTATTGTTGATCTTGTCAAGGGGAGGGAGAAACTGTGGGTTAATACTTTGCCTGAAAAGAAGGGATCCTGTTTCAGATGAAAGAAGTCTCACATCCCTATGGAACAAGAGAACATCCCTATTGTAGGGGAGCAACTTTATCTGCTGCTTAGTCCTAGCGAAGGTTAGGAAAGAAAGATTCTTGCATTGCTAGTCCCTGAGGGATCAGAGCAGAAACGAGCAGCTATAACTACTGCAGTGGATCCTCAGTAGGAAATTTAAACACTCACTGGACACTGACTGGGCTTGAGATACATACAGACATATAAACATGGTCTTGATTATAACTCCTCAGACTAAGCACTCATACTACTCTTGAGAATCCTATTGAGCTAGGAAAGCAACACAGCCATCAGGGTGTTCTGACTGTGACTGCCGCCTTCTTTTAGTTTCAAGACAGCAAGACTAAGAGTTACATCATAGGTATTTGTGACTATCCAGTTCAATGGTGGCCAAAGCATTTGTTGAATTGCTGTACGGAACCAAAACAACATTGACTACTGCCACAACAGCAGCATTAAATGAAGAAATCAGAGATTTGGTCCCTGCCCCATACCACCACAAAATGCAGTCTTCAGCTTTAGTAACTGACGGCTACAATAATGAAGAAAACAGCAGGCTCCTGTCCACAGCGTAACAGTTTTCTTTTTGGATCATTTTGTTCTACTTCTTGGCATTGGCAATATTTACACAAAAGTTATCAGATTCCTCCTCAAAGTTAAATCTCAGACTAAAAATTTTTGTATTTGAAGATACCACGTTTCATTTACAGAAAAGAAAGGAGTAGTATTATGCTTCATATCTGGCTCCAGTTTATATATAAGGAAAACAATACTGTCCAGCTATTTTGCACCAAGTTTTGTCTTGCTATGAGACGAAAGCTAATGAAAGCTTTTGTCTTCCTCCTTTGAGGGCCTACAAGAACTAAGTAAATTGTTGGCAGGAACAACGGAAGATAATTTTCTCATCACATTTAAAACTTCAACTATTTTTTTTCCGTTTATATCTCTTAAGAGATAATCAACATACAAATAAAACACAGCTAAGTACAGAGTATTTCTTGTGGATGTTCTTGAAGCAGCCTCGAGCATATTGCTATTTTAAGACAAACTGAAGAAATACATTTGGGTGTGCCATTTTAAATTGTACATTTCTATTTAAGATATAGATTCATGTATATAAAACACAAAAAAGCATTTGGACTGTATTCTCTCTAAACATCAGCAGCTAAACATAAACACGTTCAACAAACAAAAATGAGTTTGCAAGGCATCTTACCTGATTTGTCTATAATCGCATCAATTTCTTCAATGACATCAAAATAAGCTTCATTGTTTGTATATTTTACCCCTGCTCTGCGCCAAGGAATGTTGGACAACTGTCCAGTGGGAAGTGTGTCACCCACATTACTACTGCCTTAAAAATGAAAAGGAACTCAAAATCAGTAATTAATTACAAGAGGAATTGTTCAAATTTAAGAATCAAAGTAAGGTTTGCTCCCAGGAACTGCAGACTAGAAGCTGGACTGCGAAAATTTCATTCATTAGGTGATGTGAATGCACTTTAAGGATGTGTCCAGACTTACGGTTTTCAGACTATACTTTGCGCAGCAAAATACAAGGCTCAAGTCAGCAGGAGGTCTGAGTGGGAGTAGATGTGGGGCTAGATCCTGCACAGGATTTCAACACTACAATTCAAGACAATTAAGGCCCTTGTGAGGGCCTTAAGCACGCTTCCGCCTTCTCCTAAGACTTTTAGCTGGCTGACTTGAAGGCTGATTTATTCATGAGTTGTTATGAAGAAATACCTGGGAGAAGCCTTAGGGAGGGCTCCCACTCTCTTTGCTTGGGAGGTGTTGTTAGGCTGAGGCTCTCACCCTTGGCGCCCATCTGAGCTACCTTGCAGCAACATGCCAGCCACATCTATGCCTGACCATGTGCCACATCGATCCAGAGCCCGCCCCACAGACTTGACTTTCTGGCTTGACCTGTCTCATTATGATGGACTTTCCTGGCAATCACTGAGCTGTAGATGACCCTGTTATCATCTGATCCCAATCCTGACCCTGACCTGTTGGCTCAGCTTCTGGGGTCCTTAACAGTGATGTCACTGCCCCTGCTTGCCTTGCTGTCACCCTTGGCTACTGGTCCTTACTGGTGTGAGAAAAGGGCTTCCTGAGCTACCTAGTTATAAAGTAAACTGATGACTCTTTAAAAAGGAAGAAAAATAAATAAATCTTATCACTTCTGGGGCTTAGGACTTGGAATCCCAGTACAGCAGAAACAACTCCCTCTGCTAGAAGTAGGTCGGAGGATAGGGCCACAGATCATGCCTGCTTGTGCCCTTGAGCACAACAAATGTGGCAGTGTGTCCTGCAGTGTGAGACAGCTTCACTGAGAGGCTGGTGGCCAGCAGTTATCATTTCTGTACAACCTTCTGAGTAGGCCCTCTCCTAGAAGGCAGAAAACAGAAATCTTCATTCTTTTGAGCTAGTAAAATAATTCGCACAGAAAAACCCCTCTGTAATGTCCACCTCAGTGTTATAACACATGGGGGAGGGGGCTGCAACCATTTCCTCACTCCTACTGCATCTCTGAAAGGGAGCGGTTGCTGCATCCGTCCCTTGTGTCCCTCAGCAGCCTTGCAGGGTGCAGCAGCGCTAGGCGGGCTGGGCTGCCAGGCCAGGTAGGCGGGGAGAGCTCTCAGGTCCCCGTTTCCCTCCTGCTCAGTGCCGAGCTGTCGACAGCGACAAGATGCAGGCAGCCCTGGGCAGGCGCTTTAGGCTCCTAGGGAATTCTAATAAGGCTTTAGATAAAGCAAGAGGATTTGATGGTGCAACCCTTGGCTTCAGGAGTCTTAGTTCCCCTTACAGTGGTGCATCTAGTCCATTGATGTCATAGATATTTTTCTTAAGTATAACTACTACCATCGAAAACCATATTTAAGAAAAACAGAATAACCAAAACCTAACAGAAATTAAAACTGATGAGATTTATACTCAAAGATTAAATTACATATGCTACCCCAAAGACCAGCCCCTCTGAGCACTACCTGTGCGGCCCTGCAGCCTGCCTACTACCCTTCTCTAACACGATGTACAGGGGAACATCTCACATATCTCCGAGACACCACGTGACGCCTCATGGCCTACCTCCCTTGCACCCACCTGCCACACAAGCAGATGCCACCAGCTCAGCTGACAGACATTTGGCTCTGTCAGTGCAAGGCATACCCATTCACAACAGCCTGATGGATGTGGGTGGTTGGTGGTGGGGGCGGAGAGGAGGCTGAGGACAGGCTATTTGCTTCCTTTCATGCTACCCATTCCCAGTCGGCAAAGATTTATTAGATATCTGTTATATATCCTTCTATAATGATTTCTTACAATATGCATAACCTTCTCCAATGCCCCCGAGTTATTCAAGGCTTGGGGCTAGCTCTGTACCAATCCCAGAGCACCTGTTTCCAGTATGTGCTGTCTGTGCTGGGAACTGCTATTACTGAGGGACTTCGGCAGCTGTGGCTGGACCAGACAGTGACACTGGGGATATCAAAGGGGCTAGGCAAAAACTGCAAACAAGGAGGAAGTTGCTTTTACTCAACTCTTGTGAGAAGTGGCAGGACAGTGGCCTCGCCTTACAGGTTCACACCAATATGATATTATCTTTTAGCTATAAAGCATGATGGGACTTTGTTTTTAAGCAGCCAGTCACTGCTGAAAATTATTTATTTTCATACCTGTGATGGAGTTGACAACGGAGCGCAAAATTGTGGGAGGCTTAATCAGCTCCTTCAATATGTTAGATTCTGTTGCCAAAGGAAAGCCGTTGTCTAACATTTCTTCTAGAAGTTCATACACAATAACTACATTGTCCTTAATTGCAGTCTCAGAACATTCACCGAAGTAATCCTAAACAAATCAGAGATTACAAAGGAGAGGATTTTTATTCCTGTTAAAATGCTTTGCAAAAGTTTGTGTTTTTCGCTTACAGAAACCCTCCAATACATCAAGGAATTTTAGAGCCTAAACTGACTAGCTACTTCTATAATCTTATTGCATCATATGTTAAGGTTACATCTAATCAGAAATAAAGACAACATGAACAGTGAAATTATTGTAATCTGGTTTACTAGTATATATATCCCAAAGGTTCTCCCACTTGTGAACATTACCACATTTTCAGTTAGAGGACTCTTGTAAAATAAGGAGATTATCTTTTGGCAATGCCCAGTCTTCACAGAGGCTCCTTTATTTACAGTATCTGTGACATAGGTTGAAAACCGACTGATGCTTCGCATCTCTCTGGTCTCCCTACAGACCTTCATGACTGCATGTTCCTTCTTGTTCATCTATGTAACATGAACAGTACAAAGGCTTACAGAAAAAAGACAGCATTTACAAAATGGCACCTGGGTTTTAGTGCATATGCGCTGGTTATCTATAAATCAAATGAATACACAAAATATACCTTCTTTTCCTTTGTAGTCTATAAACCAGTATTTGACATAAAAATTGCAAAGGGGAAAGTCATTGACAGAAGGATTTAGTACCTTTCCTTAAAAGAAGTTTATTCAAAAATTCCCTTGGAATTATTTCAATTTTTAAATTATTTAATGGTGACACACCTGGAAAGTATCTGCTACTCGGTGTAGAAATTCAATTACAAAGAGTGGTGGCACTTCTGTCTGTATGACAGACACGAAGAAAATTTTATCCCGATAGATGCTGATGAGGTAGTGATGTGGCGTTGAGATGACAGGAGGCACATTCTCAACATCGATTGCTTTCTCCTGAGCTTCAAAGAAATAATCACACACAGACTGGCTCACAACGCTCTTCCAGTGCTTCTCCAAGAATATATCACCAGAACAGTTTATGAGAAACAGGCTGTGGATCATTTTCTGTTGGAAACACATTCAAAGAAGTTAAAATAAATAAACAAAAGGATATGAGGATTGACATTATTTCTTCTCCCAGATTCTCCTTCTTACAATGGTTATTCTTTATTAACATGCACTGTGAATTTAAGAAAAAGATCTGCTTTGCTGCTTTTCTTTAAATTGCATTTTCTTTATTTAGAGGAATGGTCCCCCACAAAGTATTTCATAGTGGATTAAGTCACTAACATATATCACAATGTAAGCAAGAAGCTAGTAGCCTTGATTTCCACTTTCATCCCTATTTGGTATTTATTTCTTAAAGAAAAGCTGACTCTCATGAGTTGGCACTCACTTAAACATGTTTGGCAACGTGTAAGGGTAACTTAAAGTTTCCTATGGCAGAGGAGTTTGCATGACATTTACACACATAACTAAGAATTGCGCTATCTTAAAGATACAGCTCTTTAGCTTGTCAGCTTTCAGCTATTGAACTAGAAAAGTGTTTATTTGCTGGCTGATTAGTCTTTTACTTATGATCTATGCCAAGCTGCACTTGGATAAAGGGCTGGAATTCATTAAAAGTACACAAAACCAGGAGTTTAAATCTGGTTTAATGAATAAAATTGCCTCAAATGTGCTTGACACGCATGAAATATGTTTACATAAAATGTTTTACACTTAAAAACTAACTCACTTATGAAAAGAGGGAGTATGAACTGCAGATAAGGAATGTAGCTTTTTTCTTATATCTTTAAAGATTTACAAATAACATGTCTCAGCCACTAATCCTTCATTTTATTCATGGGACAAGAAGCTTATCTGCCTTTTTTTAAAAATAGTTCTCAGTCTATTTCTCAACTGAGATAATAAGTGAACTAAGTTGTTGATTCAAATGAACAAACTATTTTCTCCACATCTACAAAAGAGACTAATGCTATCAGACTTCAGTTTATCCCTTCAGCCTTTACATCAGACAGATATAATGCTTTGGCTGACCTGCAGCATAACCATCCTCTAACAAAAATAAGGTCCAAGTTGAAACTCAGGCTTAGAAAACAAAACAAACAAACTGTAACTTAAGCACTGGGTCCTCGTGGTGAAGTTAATCTTGTACTTATATCCTGCATAAATTCATTCTATAGTTGAAGCAGCTGCCACTGGCTCTTCATCCCTTTTGCCCTCCAGGTATTGATTTGAGCAGGTCTGTGGCTCTGTAATTACCTATATCAGGAAACTGGTCCAGCCATAAATTGACCCAGAAAAAGGAGTTTCTGGTTAGATCAGCTTCCTGATCCAAGCTATCACTGCCATAGAGTTCTACAGCTGGTGCAGAGGAGGTGGTAGAAATGGGCAGATGACAGCAGTGGAGATATCCTGAATAAAAGTTTATTTAGCCTGTGGAGGAATTCAAACATGACTGGAAAGAGCTCAAACAGTTACTGGGCATCCGCACCTTGAAACAGGAAGACCACCATCAACTCTGTATGTCCAAGAGAAGCCAAACACATCTCCCAAAAACCTATCATAGTTTTCATTAATCTTAGCATGTTTGGCCAAGATCATGCCAAAAAATGGCGATAAAATTTTCTCCTTTGCTAATGTTGACTCTGGCACACAAATGTGAAGATGGCACAGAAGCATCTAGATGTAAATGGTCCGGTCCTGCAGAGATATTAAGGAGTCTAAACACTGTATGATTAAGCCTCATTCCAAAATGCTGGAATAAGCACTTCATCCAGAGTGAGCTCTTGTTGCTGTGTCTGAATCTAAACTGCCCAGAGCACTAGGCTGACCTCCCAACACACTCGTAACACTGAAAAATGGTCTGGCTCTGCAGGTCTCAACAAAACAAAAGTATGTCTTCCAAAGCTCACCAGAGAAGGTGAAAAAGGACTACTAAAGAAGGTCTTTAGCATGCTATTTACATGTAACATTATATGCATGTAACATTTACAGCAGATGTGGGAAGGGAGCCAAGATCCAGCTTTTCAAATTCTAAACTCCAGCTGCTCCTTCACATGCATGACGGCAATGTGCTCATCTTAACTGGGGCCTTGCCAGGTCTTAGGCACCTCCCGCTAAGAGCACACTCTCTTTGGTGGTAGACACAAAAAGACCAATAGTCAAAATGTGGACAGAAAAATCCAACTAAGCTAATACGATATATAAGAGGAAGTTCTTTTGGAAATTGTGATTGCCAAATTTGCTTAAGAGTGGGAAAAGAAACAAAGCTACAAAGTGTTATTGCATGTTTCTACTCTATCTGTCACGGACCAAATTAATCTCTAATTTAGTTTGTTAAAAAAACTGACAATTTTAATACTGTAAGAACAGCATTTTCATCAAGAAGCCTTGACACAATTGCTTTAATCCAGTTTAACTAAACATGTTCTGAATTTAGCCAACGCTGAACATTAAAACCCTCCAAAATCTCCTGGATAGTCACACAACGGTAGCAAGTATAATCAACCACTGAATGTCAGTATTGTTCCACACCACAGCAGCCCAAACATATGAAGGTGATCAGCTATAAAGCTTAGAATAGTTCTCTGTACATTTTAATATGGATACAATAGCATATCTGTTAACAAATATAAAACCCAATTCCCAGTAAATGCACACAAAGCTGCATAGGAGAGTTTCAGTACAAGCAGCACTGGTAAGACTCTCTTTCCAGAGGACTTCATCTACAGCCCACTGTGGAGAACCAGCAGGCAGCTTTGGACTGTACTCTGACAAAGTATATCAGATATGTGTGACAGGGTGTTTTTAAGCCCTAGCAGTTGTCCTGCTGTTAATGTTCATACCGCTTCTATTGATCAGATTGCATTTGTCACGATACACTTTTAACAAGCACAGCCGTGCAGCAGGCCAACATAACCGCTACCTAAACACAGCAACTTTGTTCTACTGTGCCAGCAGCAAGCTCCTGGCGCACACAATGGTTGTGTTAGCACGGCCTCTTCTTTTGCCGTAAGTTCCGCTTAGGACATTAGACCACAACTTGATATGGAATTGAGGAAGGGCAAGGCTAGCCAGAAAGGGGGGTAGCGTTGGACCACTGCCCCTGTGACTCATCTGCCCCACGCTGCCCAGGTACCAGCTGTGTTCATCTGAGCGTTTGTGTGGCCTTGTGATGAATTGGAGCAGCAAACTGATCCAGGGGACCACGCTTGGCAGGTTATAGCTTTACAGTATCTGTGGCAACTGAGCAGTAAAATCCCACCTAGCTGCCTACCCTATCTTCTGGGTAGGAAGATGGGGATTACAGGATTTCCCATGATACATAATTATTTTGCTTTTAGCATAGGAGTTTCTTTCAAAACCCCACACATACTCCTGTCCTCCTTCACAAGTTTTAGCAGTAAACTAATTTGCTGGTAATTTGAAGTGCTCTGGAAAATCGAAGCTCTTTTCTTGCAGCTTAAACAGAGAGCAGGCAGACATGCGGGGACAAGCCCTGCCCTATCAGTCAATGGGCAGCTCAGTTTGGAGGCTTCCCTTTGCCAGTGTTGACTATAGTAAAGAAGCTCTTATAGCAGCAGGGACATCAGTCTATTATACAAGAGACTAAGTCATTTGCTTTATCCCACACACTGTCAAACGACTGGCACCAGCCAATTAAAGATGTATTTCATGTCGGATATCTTACAACTGGTGCTACCACAAAAATACCTTACGCAAGCTATTATTTAACAAAAATTACTTGCAGTTCTCCCAAAATGGAAGATTTCCCAGCTACTCTATTTTTTGAGTGCTAGATTTCAATTCAGACACAGAGACATCCCTAAATTCATTTCTCAGTACCCTACCTTCTTCTGTTTCAGAAGAACACCAGATTTGCAAAGAGAAAAAGAATAAAAAGTGCTGAACATAAGAAATCAATCTAGTAACAGTAAGATTCCTCACACCAATAGGTCAAGTTAATACTTGTGGCCAAACAGCAAAGCATGTTAAGAGCTGCAACACTTCAAGGGTAAAAGGTCTTGAATCAAAGTTTGTAAGTTTAAAAAAACAGTAGCAAAAGCACAGCCACAAAAATTTAAGAATCATGAGAGTACCTGTGCAGCAGCGTACACATACATCGCTTTGAGATGGCAGCATCTATGTAAAATACTGAAGGTGTGCTTCTATGATTATTTCAAAAGGACACGCCTCCCATCTCTCTGCTTTTAGGCCTACCTATGAAGCAGAGAGATGACGTACGTGGATTATTATTTGCATCTTTAGTCCAGAGCAAGCCATTCTAGCTCATTTTTAGTAGGCTGACAGCCTTCCATACTACTGCCTGACTGAAAGGCATCTTACAGGCACTGCAGCAGCAAGCAGCCCAGCAGAGGTTTTGCAGCTTCTTCTCACAGAGTCCCCATCCTTTGCGTCACATACGAAACTCCACACGATTCTTTGCAGTCATTTCCATCCTACCAGAATCTGAAGTCTGTACAGAAGAACTAAATATTTTAACTAAGGCGCCTTCTATATGCTGTTTCCAAGTCTGTATCTTTTCTTTTGACTAAATCTGGATTTTGCAATGCTACTGTTTTTTCAATCTTTTGGCAGAGAAACATCTGGACAGAACTCACAGCAGGCTCACAAGACAAAAGTGAAGCTCCTTGGCAAGAGGGAGAGGCTGTGAGCATGGGAAAAAGACTGATTGCACGTGCCTGTCCTTAGCTACAATTAAGTACTCTAAAATGTAATTAATGCCAAAATACTGTTACCAGCTGCTTTTCCATAACACTGAGCTGAGTTACAGTCAAATCTCTGAAAACCAGGAAGCGAGGAATTCATCACTGACCTCTGCAATGCCCTTTAGAGCTAGTAATAATTACTGAAACAGCTCAAAATGGGACCGTCACTGGGAAAATATTCCACAGCTTCCATGTTCCCTGCATTTGGCGTAGCTGCTCTGAAGGGTGGAAGGATTAGTGGGGATGGACTGGCTGAGCCTCTGTTATGTATTTGTGGAAATGAACTTCTAGTGAGAAGTGAATGGAAAGTAATCAAATGCTTAAAGTAATCTGGAGAAACAAATAAGCTAAGATAGGCAGTTCTATTTCTATTTTAAAGCCAGTATTTTTGTTGCAACCAGCTTGTGGGCAGTTTAGCTTTTTCCTATAAATTCAAGATGTGTCACAAACACGTGAAAGACAACCTTTGCTCCTCACCTCCCCAAGCCCATTCTTCGGCCCTTAAAACAATAAACTGAATGAAGTCCAGTTATATAAATGAATGACATTTTCAAGACGGCCAACATGGCAGCTCTGAACATACGTATAACTGCCTGGACCAACCCGGACACAACATTGGAAGCTGTGATTCAAACTGATACATCTCGAAGCCACAGATCTTACTAAAATATTAATGTTCTGTAATTTCACAGTTCTTGTAAGGCTCCCATCATATCACAGTGTATCTTACTGCTACTGCTCAAGTGTCATGAATCTTTTAATTTATAAAATGTTCACAGCTTAGGTATCTGCCCATTAAAGTAAAAACATTTTTGCAACCCTTCTTAAGAACTGCCTGGTGTCCATCTCTGTTAGTCAAGCAAAAATCCCAGAATCAAACCAACTCTAACTTAACACCATGACATCTGTACGCTTACTCAAATGCATATTTTATCAGCAAGATCATCCCTATTAAAGACTAAACGCTCTGCTTCCCAGATGCTCAGTATACATTTATTTATCTTTACTCTCATTCAAAGCACTGTTAGTAACTTTCCGGAATTGTTTTTAAAAGGAAGTAGTCTTCTGAGAATACTCTGAAGTTGTCTTAAACACTGGTTTGGTATCCATAACAAAATTTCCAACTTCCTCCATGCTTTTACCAATAACAACCACAGCCTGCATAAGAATTTGTGTGGCATTTCATCTACTGACTGATGAGCTTTCCAATAATACATTTGCATGGTGCCTCTGTTCAATTTAGTTTGAGTATAAATCTTCTAATTGCTGGCAAGATAGTTCCATCTCTTGCCAACAGAACAATATTAGATCCTGAATAATCAAACAATATTAGATCCGGAATAACTGCAGTTCCCTTTGGGACCGGCAAGAACAAAAAGCTTCACTGTAAAAGCTGAAAAGGCAAGAGTTTCTTAGAAAAAAACCCACACCAAACCAATTAAAAATTCATTGCTAAAACTACATTTTTACATGAAAATGGAACATTTCTAACAGAAATTCACTCTCTGAAAGCAATACTGAATAGATAGGGAGGATCAAATGGACACAGGTAAGGTGAATATCTTGTCAGGCATTTACCGGATTTTCAGGAGCAGACTGACAATTAGGCTCATATTCCAGCCAAACCACTGAGCACTCTGAACAGCCAAGGCAGCAGGATTCAGTCATAGAATAGAAAAGCCTTGTCTCAGTAGTTCTTTGGGAAGATGTCTATCGTGCTCTCCCAATTCACTGTTCCAGTAAGTCTGATGGGCCAGAGCAACAGTGCTACCAGCTCTTTTTTACAGGCTCTATTTTAAGAGGCACTTGAGGTTCAAGAAAGGACAAGCTCAGTGCCAAAGAGCCACGCACTACTGAAATACTAGAACAGAGCCAACAAGTATCACTGGAACCCTGCTGTAAATGACAGCTCTTACTAATGTGTGTGCTCTCTGCCACAACTAGTCCAAAATGCAGATGGTAGAAAGAGGGCTTATAACCATTTTTACCTCTCTTCTCTTCCATGAGAAGAGAGCACAGTGGCACTCTTTAATTCTCACATCCTACAGAGTAAAATCAGGCTCCAGAATAAGGAATCTTAAAAGAATCTTTCAAGAAGTTCCCATTAAAAAGCAGCCTCTCAGGCACTATGTTGAATAAGCATAAATAAGGTATCACTTGTTTTCCATGTATTAACTAAGTTTTGAAACCTAAATAGGAAATAAGTAGGGTGAAAATACAAGGGAAATAAGAGGAAGGAACTCAACATTCTGAAAAGGTTTTATTTGGTTTCTTCCCATTAATACAGCTGTGAAGTACAGCTTGTCACCTGCTGTTCAGACCTCTCTACCTCAAGAACTTCGATTTCTCTTTCATGAATCCTCATGGCAAGGTTTCTATTTAAGATTCTTAACGCAGAACTGCTTGTAAGGAGAGCTTTGTTTGAAGAGTAACTGGGACTTAGCTGGTGCAATTTTGCACAACAGGAAGTTTCATTTCTGGACAAAGACAGCAAAATTAAGCACTAGAGGGCATGGAACGGTCTTAATGTTTAATTTGCCATCTGCAAGGTATGTGCATTTTCAGGTATGTGCACACAGACGGGAAAGAATCTGCTTGTCCCATTTTTTATTTTTTTTTCAAAACCAGGTTTTCTTGTGTTTTTGAGTTAGCACCCAACATACCATAGATTAAATCCTAGACATTTACAGTGAAATACTACTGAGTTTTTTTTAAATAAGTGAGAAGCTATGTACTGTTCAAACGTGCCAGGAACTGCCAGCTGAATCATTCTCATGCCTGGCATAGTCAGTTCTTTTGTAAAACGTTGCTTCCATCATTTTATCTCTTGCACAAGCAATTTAATTTACTTGCAAATAGCTTTTCCTCTCCTATACTGCAGTCTGCCTTCTATGAACATGAATTTTCGTTATTCAAGTATGATTTTTTTGCCTAGTTGTTTATACAATAGCTACACTTAACAGTGAAGCTATTCCTCCAGTTTGATCACTATCTAATGGGTACAAATCATTCATCATACTGAAAAGACACTAAGCGCACTGCTACTTCGAAGATTAACACTGAAACAAAAGAAAAGAAGGGACAACCTCCACTCAATTACCCTCTTGGGAAGCGAACAGAGCAGAAGCGATGTGCAACGCACAGTGGTGGATGATAACGGATTAATTTCCAGTGCGTATTATGCGAATCTACGCTCACAGGGTCCCTGGCTAATTAAGCATGACCAGAACCACCATGTTTGCAGCAATGCTGCCGAAGAAAGACTGAGGCGGGCCGGGCGCGACCCCTCCCTGCAGCCCCCACCCGCGGCTTGCCTGCAGGTTTGCTACAGAGCCCTGAACATATAGTTCCTGCACCACCCCTCCTGCGGGCCCATCTCCCGTAACAGCTAAATTAATTACCTCCCTGCGAATAATCCCGCCTTCTCATCACTCCTTATCGTGTCAAGAGTGACCCAAGATAGACCCCCTCCCTCCGCGGGGCTGGGGCTGAGGGCGCCGGGTAGGCCGGGGCCCCACAGGCCCACAGCCGGGCCTTGGCTCCAGCACACGCCCTGCTGTCCTGCAGGCGCACCAAAGCCCAGAAAAACGGGGTGTTTTTTTTATTCAAACACGGGAATAATTTAGTATTTAAATGGACACCGACCAACAGAAATGGACGCAGGTAAAGTGGGAAGTCTGGGATGGTCGGGGCAGCTTCCCGCTGCCGCCCGGGATGGGATGTCCCCCGACTCCGGACACCCTGAGCTGCCGGCGGCTGCCTACGAGGCCGCCGGACACCGGCGCCTGCCGGTGAGATCCCGCGGCTGCCTCCCAGGCCCGCCCCGCCACTTCCCCCGGTCACGGAAACCAACGCCCCCCGGTGAAGCCTCCCTCAGCGGCCCGGGTACCCCCACCCGGCCTACCCAGCCCCACATACCTCCCCCGGCCCGGCTCGGCCCGTCCCGCTCCCGGGGCAGCGGCCAAGATGGCGGCAAGGCCCGGCAGCGCGCGGGGCCGCCCCCCGGCGGAGGCGCGGGCGGCCGGGGCGCTGCCTGCGCTGAGCGGCGAATAACGGGCGCCCCACCACCGCCCCAGCCCTGCCGGCCCCGCCGCCGCGCCCGGCCTCCCACCGCCCCTCGGCGCCCCTCGGCCTGGGCGGCGGGCAGGGGACGGGGGCTGCCAGCGGGCGCTAGAACCAGCCGGGCGGGCGGTGCGGCGGCGCGCCGCCGGGCGGGAAAGGCGGGCGGCGCGGCCCAACCTCCCCGTCAGGCGCCCGGCGCGGCCGCCCGCCCCGCCGCCCCCGCCCACCGGGTGGCGGTGCCGGCGCGGTCGGCGGGGCGGGCCGGGGCCGGCGGGCGGGCCGAGGCGAACGGAGGGCGCCGCACACGCCGCCCAGCGCGAAGATGGCAGCGGGGGAGCCGCAAGCCAAGAAGCTCAAGCTGGAGCCAAAGCAACTGAGGTAAAGGGGCGGCGGGGCCGCGGGAGGGGCTCTTCGTCGCGAAGAAGCCCCAGCGGGTACCGGAGGGTGGCGGGGTGCCGCCGGTGCTGCCCCCGCTGGAGGACGGGACACGTGCCGCCGCGGTCAAAGTCACGCCGGGAAGGTCCCGCCGGGCCGGGCGCGGTGCGGGGCGGGCGGCCCCGCCGCGGGACCGCGCTTCTCTCCCGGCGGCGCCGGGCGCACGTGGAGGCGGGCGGCGGGGCCGTCCCGCTGCCGCCGGTACCGCTGCCCCCGGCCCCGGCGTTCGGCCAGCGGCGCCGAGGCGGTGGTGGGCGGGAGCGGTGCGGCGGGGCCCGCGGGTGTGCGGGGGGCCGGCGCCGCCGCGGGGCCGGGGTGGGTTCACGCCAAGGCGGTTGCGGAGGGGGCCGTGGTGTGTAAGGGGGTGCTGCCCCGCACCTACAGCAACCGGTGCTGGGAACGCGGCTGGGGCTGTCACCCCCTGTGCCTCCTCTTCGAGAATGTCCCCGAAGAGCAGCCCCGATTAATGCCCTTGAGGGAGTGTCCGTCCCCGTTAGCCAGGAATTTGGCTATCTAAAAATCCTCCGTAACAGATATATTTTCTTCAGGACACGTGGGATGTTTTTAAGTGTCTTCTATTGAAATAACCTGTGCTATTTGCTATACTTCCTTATTTGTGTGAAGAAGTGTATATCACTGACTGAGCCCCACCTGACCGATGGCCTGCACAGAAAGAAGTCATTTATTTTTAAATGTCATAGCAGAAAAATATAAGGTTTCTCAATGCAGGAAGCACGGCCAAAATGTGTACCAAGAGAGCTGTAGTGGAGCTCTTGTTGGTGCAGTTTCTGATCTGTTTTCTCGGGATTATTCACATGAATATAACTGTAAGGTAGCCAATCTTCCAAGTATTCAGTCTATGAAGAGGATTAATGACATGAGGCTTGAAAGGTCCAAAATTACTTTGGCGATAACTAATACCTTGCTCAAATATAGCATAAAAGAGATGTACTTTAGCACAGACATGAGAACAGTCCCTTTTGGTACTGATGTCCTTACTGAAAGAACTAATCCTATTAAATTTGTCAAAGTCAGGGTACTTGCTCCTTTGGCATCTGAGTGACTTTTCAAGTCTAATAATAGTTGACAAGCTCAGTTGCAGATAGTGGAAGAGGAAAAATGTAACTGAGCTCTGAAAGCAAATAAATGGCAGGCGGCAGTGTAAGGTTGTCATTAAAAAGCAACAGTTATTTCCATGGGCCTTAAAGCAAGGTGGGACAAGGAACAGGGAATTGCAATGTTCCTGTTTATAAAGCTCATTAGAGGAAAGTGCTTTGAGCCTAAACATGAAAATTCAAAAAATTGAGAACATTATTGAAGTATGAAGTTAAAAATGTAAAGGATGTTTACAATGGAATGAAAGCCCATGGTGACCTGCTCCAATAACAACTGATTGAAGTGAAATAATACTTTTCTGAGGTATGATGGATAAAACATGGGGAACATTGTTAAAACTTGTGGACTCTAATTCCATTTCAAGTTATTTCAAAATAAAGTGTAAACTAGACTCCAGCCCTCTTTCGTAAGAGGAGAAATGCCATAATCAGCTGCTGATTAAATAAAGTTAACGTGTGCTGTGGGCCGCAGGTTGGACTTGTGAAGCGGGTGAGGTGATTGGTGTAGATATGTCGGACCTCCGCACTCCCTTGAACGGAGGAGCAGCAGGAGCGTGTTTGGCTGAGTGCTGCTGTTGGACTTTGTCCCATGTTAAGAGCCAGTACGGAAGGTACCAGAATGGTCAAGATTCCTTGATTTTGTTGTATTTGTAATGAGGTTCGGTTGTTAATGCAAAGCGTTGCGACATATGCTTGGGAGTATTGGAAACAGTTAACCTACAGATTAGAAAAGAAGTGGAAAAATCACTCAAAAATTTTGGGAGGTAATGACTTCATGTTTGTTGTCTCAAGAATTAGAGGAGACTTCCTTATTCTCTAGATCTGAGACTCTCCAGCCTCTTCAGAAGACCATGTCTAATGGACTCAACAAGGATGATCTTGTACCTTACTTTCCCATACTGTATGAACCTCAGTCTTTCCTGTGGCTACCATGAAAACTATTTTAGTATAAAACAACGACGTAAAAAACCCTGAAATTCCACTCTGCAATATAAGATGTACCTTGTCAACAACAACAAACATGTCCTTCACCTATATTTTTTTTCATCATTGTCTCTCTCAAAGTGGCATCAGGGAGGTTTCATGGATACATTTTATTTATTATTTTTTTTAGTGCCTTTTGATCCTTTCAGGCAAAGGAAAGCAAATATTGCTCCCTCATGAGGTAGGCAAAGCTGACCGGGTTCAGCTAAAGTTGTTTGAAAGCAGTATCGGATGGCCGGCCTTTGCCACCCATTGAGCAGAGCACAAAGCCCGAGACCCAAACCAGCGTTCCCAGCTCAACAATGCGTTGTGCTGACATTAATCTGCTGGGCGGCAGGTTTTGCATTGTCTTTATTGACGGGTGCAAATCCCCGCTAAAACCAGTGGGCTTTAGGCAAGATCTATTAATGCGTGCTGTGTTGTTCCAGGCTTCTGACTATGTCTCTGCTGCGTGAAATAAAATATCATTGTGTGTGTAAACTGTTCTGTTTGAACAGAAAATAGGCTTGCAAAACTGCAAACGGCTTGTCGCTGAGCGGTAGCATCAACTTACTGGAAACATCGTGAAGTGTTACTTTAGAGGAGAATTACTAAGGATTTGTGTCCTTTTATATTTGGTTTGGTTTTATCTTGGAAGTCTGTGAAAACTGCAAACAGACTTCTATTAACAGACTGCAGTTACGAAAGAATTTGGATGTTCTCTGTAGAAATGTTTGAGCTCATATGGACATGTCTGTACTGAAATATGCACATGTACAGAAGAAAAAATTAACAAACTTGTGAAATCCTCTGCTGTGAAGTCCCCTCTGCTGCATTATGACCTGGCTGTTCTGCAGCTGCTGTATTGATTGAATAGTCCTGACGTAGCTGGCTGTTTGGACAAATCAGTTTATCTACATGGAGACAATGTAAGCATTGAATTTGATAAATACTTCATACTAAAAGTACAAGGTACAATATTATTCTTCTTCTGTTACTATTAAATATCTCTTTTCAGAATAAATTATCAAACACCCTGGGTAATTGTTATCAAAAGCAGGCCTTTGTCATTACTGTTCCACGAGATTTTAGACAGCTTCATACCCATGACTGTAAAAATATTGCTAATTTCATACATTTTTAATTTTCTTAATGAGCTGGCTTTTAATTTAGCTTATTCCTTCATCAGCTCTCTGCAAATGAAAGAAGATTCTGAATATTTTAAATTAGCTGTGACAAAGCTTTCAGTTAGAATTCAGTAAATAATTTTTCTTTCTCTTACTATCTCTGGCTTTTCTTTTTTTTCTTTTTTTTTAATTTTTAATTTCACCTCGCTCCCCATTTGTATTCATTTCAGTTTCTGTCTTCATGGCCTGTACTTTTCTCACTTTCCAATTGCTCATATCTGCAAATATGGGTAACTTTTTCCATGTCAGTACTCTTAATGGCCTGGTAGTACAAAAAAAGACCTGAGACACTAGCACCTTGCTGTGTTTGCTCACAGAAGAACAAAAGCAATAGACTTTTTTCTTCAGATGGATATTTAGGCCCTTGTAGAAAGCAGACAAACAAATAATTTTGAAGACACTAGCAACAGACTTGGCTAATTTTGCTTGATTTAAGACATAACAGCAGCAACCTTCCCTTCAAAGTCGTGTTGACAGAAATATAACCAAAACCGGAATGACTTGCAGCATGGAAAATACTTTGCACTGACGGTTCAGGCGCTCGTTTCCATTGTTCAGAAATGTAACTCTCAAATTACTGTTTAGATTGACGCGTGTCTTTGCCTGGCCTTTGATGTAATCCCGTGGGATTTCTCACAGCATGTGTCATATTTCCACAGTTTTGTGTTCTCGTATTGGAGAAGCTTGTTACGGTGTTTTCATCCTTTTAATTAAAGTAAGTCCTTGCTTTCCATGAGGGAGTGTGTAACCCGAGGAAAGAGGAGGTCGTGGGAAGGCTCTTTCTGCCCTGGACCACGAGCATGGCTGGTGTCTCTCTCTTTCATTACTGATGTTACCTGCAGCCCACCTGGCAGAAGAGTCACACTGACGAACAACCGTAGTTTAGACATAATAGTAGCCTTTACTAATACCCTGCAGAAAAGTACACCTCTGACTTTGTGTGCTGCCTCCCTGAAGCCAACAGGACTAGTCTTGTCCCTAGAGCTGCCTTGCATGCTTGATTACCCGTGGGAGGGCAGCCGGTGCAAATACGCCGATTTCATCATGAATCTTGGAAGTTCCTGTGAATTTTCCCGAGACTTGCGAGTTCCTTCTTTTTCAGCTAATGAAACAGCTTGTGTAGAATTACTCATCTAATTGGATCTACTAATATTACTTATAACCCGACAAGGAAGGTGCCTTGAAAGAAGGCTTGAGCGAACGTGGAGGTAGTTGAATACAGAGTCAATGCAATAGTGTGAAGTGCGCTTTCTGTAGAACAAGACCTTGGCTTACTCTATTACTGCTGAGGTATACTTGATGTGGAAATGTTTGAAGCAAAACTCTGGCTTGTGATTCAAGGTTGTGATATTGAATTTGAGTAGTTACTTACACAGGTATGGTACACAAGTATTTCACAAAACCAGTTTCAGAAGCAGGGACCGGCTTGCTATCTAAAGGTCATTAATTACTATTTGCTGGCACTGTGTTGGAAAACCTTACCTTCTTGAAAAAAGTAAATTGAACTTGCAGATACAATGTGAACACTGTTTTCTCAAGCCTGTTCATTTTCTACTTACAGAAATTGCTTCTTAAATAATTTCAATTTACATACTAATATTATTTACATAATAAATATCAAAGCATTTTCTGTGAAGGAGGGAAGTGCTACGCAGAATTCACTGAAGGGAAAGGTTTTTTTTTTCCATTTTGAACTGCAATCATATCTGTAATGATTGTTTGCCCACAGTCAAAGCTGTTGCACACTTGAAGGATATGGTAACATAAAGCTACTTGTTGGCTTTACGCTACCTTGGGATTTCATTTACAGGGAGAGATTTTTGTTGTTTTTTTTTCTTTTCATTGTATATTCAGTGATACAAAGCAGTTGTAACTGTCTCAAGGGTGGGCTATTTGACTGGACTAAGAAAAAAAAAAGCATAGCGGTCTGCAATGTGATGAAGATTTAGCAGATTTATAGACTTTGCTTTGCTCTTACAGCTGTATGGTCTGTGAAGCTGCATTAAAAGAAATGGGATTATGCTATGGAATTGTAAAATAATAATTAAAAAATCTTTTTAATACTTTACTACTAGATCCATACAAGATAAAAATGCATCTTATTTTAGGTTGCAAAATATGAAATTCACTCTGCAGAAAAGTTTTCAAAACAACCACTGTTCTAGTAGAAAAGATGTGCAAGCTCTGCAAAATGCTGTTATTGAAAGAGAATTTGTGGACTTTCTGCTTGCTAGTCCCATTTTATAATGTCTGCTGAGGCCATTATGTAAAAGATCAACCTTCTGCCTTGTGAAGACGGAAGAGCGGGCAGCTTATTTAAGATTAACCCTTAGTTTTATACTTTGAAGAAATTGGGTGAAATATGGGGGTTAGTGGAGAACTTTTTGTTTATGTATTGTAAACTGGACGATTTATACCAAGTCTTTGTGGTGTAAAACATAACACATTAGTCCAAGGCTGAGGCCTAGATTGCCTGTATCTTGGATACACAAGTTACAAATGTATAAAATATGTAGTTTTGTGGATTACTTCAATAAAGTGGAATTTTAAAAGTTCTCACATGCTTACCATTTGTTATATCAGATAGGGGTGCAGTTCACTTTTAATTCACACCGTGCTTGAAAAGGAAGTGTTTTAGTGAAATCACCTGAGGAATAATTGTTCATCATACATAGAGGAACTCGTGTGGTCATGAAGATCTCTTCCTCACAGTATACTAACAGAAGCAGTTGAAATTGTGGCTAGACCCTGTCAGGTATTATACATTTTTAGATGCAAAAGCTGTGAATTCCATATTTCCGTCAGGGATTTCTGGAGACAAAACACATGTGAAGGCACAGGACAGCTGCTCCACGCAAGCAGAGCGAGTTTGGAAGGTGTCAGGGAGGCTGAGCAAACTCAGCTTGGCTGCCCAGCACATATGTGCTGTGACTACGAGTCGGGCTTGTGGCACAAGCATCATAAAGTTAGTCTATGAATGACCATAAGAGATAAATGACCATTTTTTCCAGGGATACCCTGGTTGCTGTTGCTCCACCTACGTGTCAGGATGTCTAGAAGTTCCCTGGCAAGTGACCAAAAAACGCATAGTGGTAGATGATGCCTCGAAGACATCAGTAACGGTAGATCCTGCGGGTATGTGATAGTACAGGCAAGACGGTTGTCTTGCTTCCACTTGGGAATAGCTAGAAATTTATCGTGCTATTGGCAAATGCTGTTGAGGTGTCATACATGCTATTTCATGAAGGGCTGTTTAATTTTCTAGAAAAACACCCTTTTGATCCTATCTTGCTGAACTGGTAAAAAGTTAGAAACATTTGATGGTACCTCATTTGGACTCTGTAGCTTAATATTCATAATATGCAGTTGTATGTTACAAATTACTATAAATATACATTATGTTAATGTATTGTATCTATTTTCTTTCACATATTCTTATGTGCTTGTTAAAGCCAAGCAATTATTTATGAGGGAATCTGCAACTTGATTTTTAAAAAAATTGATTTGTTATTTAAAATACGTGGGACTTTACCCAAGGGGTAAACCAATGGGACCAACAAGACCAAGCTGTGGTAGTGCTATTGTTATACTTGCCTCTGATGGGATTGCCCCCCCCCCCCCACCTTTTCAGTTACAGAGGTTTGGCTATTAGGCACTGAAATTGTTAAACTAGGAATAATCTATTGTTCAGTGTGGATCAGAGGATACAGTCATTATATATCCAAATACAGTATTTACATTTTATTAGAGTGCAAAATCTTTCATCAGGATTTAGGAACCTGTTGTACTGTGTGTTGTGGCAGTAAAGGGATGGATGCTTTTCCCACTCCAATTAGTTTGACGTTTCAAGACCGCTGACACATTTTAGTAATGAGAATTTTGTAAGTGGTGGTTAATTTTTGGGTGTCCAGTTTAGAGAACCTAGGAATTTTTTCCTACATCAGGTATTGAACGTAAATATTCCTGTTACCTTTATGTGACAGTATAGGTTGTTGAACATCATGAACATCTCAAATTTTGGCATCTCTTCTGTCACACCCAAAAATCAGCAAGTAGTTGAAAAGTTTGGCTTTAATTTTTCTGAGTACAATATTCCCATTTTGTAGGTGGAGAGGAAGGGAAACTAAGGCTAATAACCACATGATTAGGAAGTTGTAAAGTTCAAATATTTAATTAGAGGTGACACAGCAGTACTTAACAATGTGGGATTCACTTTTGGCAAAAACAACCTCTTCTGACATTAGTTTAATGAATCAGAGTTTCTGGTGCTGGTAAGTTAACAAAAAAAGTGCCAAATCTGCACAGGGTAGCAATGACTTTGACAGCCAAATGAAGAGCAAGTGAGTGGACGAGTGAAGAACAGGAACCTGGCTTTACCGACACTTTCCCTTTCCGGTACAGCAGTTCTGCTTGAACGTTGGGCGGACAAGAAAGAGGTTGGGTGATGAAGGGCTGCCTACCCCTTTTTCCCCCGCAAACGGTGGCAGACAGGCCCACGTCTCTTTTGTGTCTCCACTCTTGCCCTCTGGTGGGTTGGAAAGATGGAGTAATGTGCCACAGGTGGCTTCCAGGCCCTTCAGCAACCTGGGGATAAAATCGAGCTCCTCTCTGGAAGGCGAGTGGGAGCCCGTGTCCGCGTGGCCCTGCCCCGCTCCTTGATGGCCATGGGGGCTGATGCCCGTCGGTGGTGGCCAGGGAGGAAGGCTTCCCAGGTGGCCTCCTGAGGTGATGTTAAGGCGTGACCCAACGCACCAATAAAAAGAGTGAAAATGCCTTCTTGTGTGTAAAAATGGGGTGTCGGGGAGGTGCCAGTCAGCAGTCTCGGGGTCCCCTTGGGAGCATGGCAGTTCCCACCGCCCCGTGACAGCTGAGGGGCTCCGCTGGCCATCTTTAATGTGGGCAGTGCGGCTGGAACGCCGCACCTCCTCGCTACCTCGATTAAACGTCATTTTATTTTTTTTTTTAATTAGCGCTGACCACCATCAGTGCCTCCTCGGGCCGGGGGAGGGAGGTGACAGGAGGAGGTGTGTGGGCGGTGCGTGCTCCCTGCCCGTACCAAAGATGGCGGCCGGGGAGCCCGGGGCGCCGGCCGGGCGGCGCCGCCCGGTACCGCGAAGCTCCCGAACCGGGGCTCGGGCCCGTCAGCCGGCGCCCCGACCCCGCCGCCACCTCCTCGCGCCCTGCCGCCGCCGCTCGAGGCGCCCGGGCCCGCCCCCGCCGGCCGCCCCACAGCCAATGGCGAGAGGCGCGGGCGGGGCGGGGCGGGCGGCGCGCGGGTGGGTGGGGCGAGCGGCGGCCGGCGGCTCAGTCGCGGCTGAGGCGGGCGGCGCGAGTGGAGTAGGCGACGCCGCTGCTGCACAGCGGGCTCTGCTGCGGGCGGACGGGGAAACATGCCTACCCTCAGGTAACGCCGAGCGGCTCACCGCAGCCTAGCCCGGCGCCCCCCCGCCCGGGGAAGCCGTGCCAGTTCCCTGCCGTCCCCTCAGCCCGACGGGCCGCGGCCGGGAGGGGAGGGGGTCACCCGCTCCCGGGGTGCCTGAGGTTGATATCTGGCGGGCAGGTGGGCGCGCGCCGGTGTCGCCAGCCGCCGCCCGACGGTCGTCCCGGTGTCGGTCCTCGTCCGTCCGGGTAGCCCCGGCGCGGCTGCCCGCCCTAGCCCGGGGGAGAGCCCTGAGGAGTGATGCGCCGGGCCGGGCTCCCGGGGGTGGCCGGCGGGGCGGCGGCCGGGGCGCGGTGGGGCTCTGCGGCCATGCCGCTGTCGGAGGTAGAGGCTGAGGGCGGGCGGGCGCCAGCCGCGGCGGGGTCGGGTGTGGTGGGGCTCCGGCAGCGCCGTCGGACCGTGCAGCATCGCTGTGGCGTGTCCTGGTTGGAACCTGGTTTTAAATGAATCCCAAATAACGAGGAGCAGGGTAGTACTAACCGTCTCGGCTCGTAGCGCTCTGTTGGAACGGCGTCGTCGTCAGTTTGTCAGCGATAACCAAAGAATGACAAACCCTGAACTTAACGTTCAGTGAAAGGAATTATTGTGACTGGTTTTGCTTCCTAAAACGGTTGCTCTTAGGACGGGGTGCTATCGTGAAGTGAACTGGTGCTCTTCATCACGTAGTTATTTTGATCAGTGCTTCGGTTGCTAAAGAAGTGCCTAAAATTATGGACTCCAAGTTCAATGATAATTCAAGGCGACTCGCCCACCTTCTCTCTCCACCCTCAAAACTTGGTGTATCGGATTTCACGCTGTTTCTGACCCAGGAGTACAGATGGTAACTCTTTGGAATTGCAGTAGTATCTCAGTACTGGAGGTGGTGGAGTTAGCGCAGCTGCGTGAGGAGCTGGGCAGTGGTGGAACAGCGTGGGTTTTTTCTGCGGCAGCCCTGCTTACATAAGGCCAAGGCTTTTAGGCTTGGCTTCTGTGAATGTGTCACTCTGGAAGACTATGAAAGTTTCATAATGAATGAAATCTTCACTGAAGATACTCCTCTAAGTCAGTATGTAAGCATGTAACTCCTTAGCCAAATATTGCCTTTACTTGAGACCTAAGTAAGGAAAGCATGTGAATAGTCCTACAGGCTATTTGTATGTTTAAGGTCTATATGCTAAAGTGATTTTGCAGACAAGTGATGCAAGGGAAATTGTCTGAACTCTGGAATTGTGGAATAATAGTTCTGAGGACCTTTTAGTGTCAGAGAAGTTATGGTTAATGGTAAATGTTATCTTATGCACTTGCATTTATGTTGCGTAGGTAAGTGGGATGAGAGAAGGATGTTCTTAGTTGAGAGCTTATAGCTATTCAGATGCTATGAATCTGATACTACTGCTGTTTTCTTTTAACTACCTGTATAAATGATTTTTGTTAAATTCAAATCTTGTGTTACATGGGGCTTAACTATATTCCTTTGTGACCGAAATGGATATGCTGAGAATAGGCTTAGAAGGTGCCTTGTTTGGCCTTATTTTTAAGGGCATAATGAAACCCTATAGAAATACTAGCATAAGGTATGGTTTTGTAAGATCTAAAATATTTGTAAATGGAAGACTAGGCATACAGCAGGCTGTTGTGCAATTGGAACACCCAGATGTCCCAAACATATTTTATTAAGGCTTTCTGACTGTAAAATGTCTTAGCATAAGAATTTAATATTAAGTGTCCACTACAGCTGCACAGCAGCATGAGGCTGTTACAGAGCAATAAAAAGGTGACATTTTCAACTTGTCTTCCTTTACTATTAGTTACTATTGTGTACATGATAACATTTTGCAGCAAGAAAAAATACAAAATTTTTTAAAGAAAGAAGGGGATATCATCTTTTTTTTTTTTAAGTGAGACATGCCAGTATCAAAGGCTCAAAATATTCCTCTGTCTCTGTGCCAGTAACTAATAATAAGCTTTCAGTGATATTTTGATGTTGCTCTTCTACTGAAGTGCACGGCAGTATGGGATGATAACAATACTGTGTGATAGTTAGATACAACTCTGCTAATGTTCAGCAGCTGACTTGAAACAGGACCATATTTTTAAAAATGCCTATAACAGCAGAACATTAGTAATGCATAATCATGATGTTGGACACAGCTTTCCAGATCGTTCAGTTACATTTAATTTTGTTGACTTTTTAAAAGTGATTGAAGGGGGTAGCTCAGTATTGATGTGGGATTTTTTTGTTTTGTAGGGTTTTTTGTTTTGTTTTTATCCAGTTTGGTTTCACTTCATTACTTCTGCAACTTGTGATAAGAGTAATGCGTGAAACACTGGCTATTTGTGAAAAATCAATCATCTTGACAATTTCCAAACAAATTGCCTTAATTAGCAGGTGAAGATCTATTTATATTTAATGAATTACATTGCTTGAACTTATAATTGCCACTCACTCTTCATGTAGTCCAAAGTTAAAAGGCAAACTCAAAAAATATATATTGTTGTCAAGAGTTTAGAGTGCAAATGCAGTGTACATCCAAGCTTTCTGTAAAGTACGTTGCTGCTGTTCCTGTAGTTTTGCCTGTTAGATGGACAGTGTATTTCTGTGTCCATGCAAGTTTTAGATTTGTATAAAGATCTCATTCTTAGTTTACAATTTTAAAAGTATATGTACTATTCATATACATATTCGTACTCCTGTGTATGCATATGCATATATATGTACACATACATACTGATTGTGTGTAGTCAATTATATATCCTTAATTTGTGCAGGTGGAGGAGTTGTCACTTGTTTCTTGCTTCTTTTGCAATAGGTTAGTCAAGTTAAGTAAGAACATAATTCTCAAATTATTAGGTATCAGTACACCCGTGCAAGAGAAGGGACTGGAGAGAGTCAAGGAGGCTGTGAAGTACATAGGTGTTCTGTGTCTGTTGCAGATACGTATTTCCCAAATAACCTATGAATTGTGAAATCACGCTTTTCAGGAAACTATTGCTGCTTACTCACTATGTTTTAGGTTTAGTTGGTTGGTAGTAATCTGTGAAATTTGAATCAATGCAGGTGTCCAGTGTGACTGAACAGCAAAAATAAGGGTGTAGCAGTTCACATGTGCTGCTGAAAGTGATAAATTTGGTGAGACTGTAACAATTTAATATCTCAGTGTCTTGCTTCAAAGACTTGTAATTTAGCATTTTCCAGAATGCTAAATATTATGTTTAATCTTACAATGTCACTTTACAGAATATATGTGACTTCTAACATATTTTTTTAATTTTTATTTTTACAGAGGAGCAAACTGTAGCCAAGTAACCGCTATACCTCATGTTGTGCCACAAAAAAGTGCAATATTGTAAGAGTGCAGATATTTTGCAGCTTTGCAGCCCCTCAAGAAGGGAAGGGTGATTTTCGCTGCACTGAAATGTAGCCAGTGTTATGTTAATCAGGTTGAACATGCTAAGGATTTGCACAGCCAAGTTTCTCTTTTTAACAGTAGAAACACTGGACTTTCCAGATTGTGGTGCACAAAGCTTGTATTAGAAAATGCTGATCACAGCGATGATCTTAAATTTCTGCTTAAAGTTGTTGAATTTTTAAACTTTGTGACTTGGAAGGAGATTGTTTAGACTCTTCCCATTTTGCCCAGAAAGGCATTTTTACCAAATGCGGTGTCAGTTAAGGAATGACACAACTGCAGTATCCAGTACCAATGGAGTGTATGGATCTTTCTTCTTTTTGCCAATGGAATGTTAATATCTAGTTTTAAGCATGGAAGTTCTAGTGTCTTGGGACTTAATTAATTCAAATATTTAGCTGAAACAAACACAAACATGGAAATACATGTTAATTGAAAACACAAGGCTAGCTGTTAGTATATACTAGCTCATGTGTTTAGATTATTTACAAAAATACGTTGAGTGGTATAATCTATGTACCTCTTTTCTTTATAGAAATCAAACAATTAATGTACTCAGTTCTATGTGTTTGTGTTGTGGTTTAACCCCAGCCAACAGGTAGATCTACCCAACTGCTCACTCACTCCCCGTGGTGGGATGGGGGAGAGAATCAGAAGGGTAAATGTGAGAAAACTCTTGGGTTGAGATAAAGACAGTCTAATAAGTAAAGCAAAAGCCGCGCACACAAGCAAAGCAAAACAAGGAATTCATTCATAGCTTCCCATGGGCAGACAGGTGTTCAGCCATCTCCAGGAAAGCAGGGCTCCATCATGCCTAACTGTTATTTGGGGAGACAAATACCATCTCTCCAAGTGTCCATCCCTTCCTTCTTCCCCCAGTTCTATATGCTGATCACGATGTCATATGGTCTGCAATATCCCTTTGGTGAGTTGGGGTCAGCTGTCCCGGCTGTGTCTCCTCCCAACTTATTGAGCACTCCCAGCCCTCGCTGGTGGGGTGGTGTGAGGAGCAGAAAAGGCCTTGATTCTGTGTAATCACTGCTCAGCAATAACTAAAACATCCCTGTGTTATCAACACTGTTTCCAGCACAAATCTGAAACGTAGTCCCGTACTAGCTACTATGAAGAAAATTAACTCTACCCCAGCCAAAACCAGCAGCTTGAAAAGCTGTCAAGTTCTGCTATCCTGCATTTTGTTACGAGAAACAACTATGCTGAAGTTGGGGAGAGCTTGCCCAGAAGTTTCAGCGTAATGTTTCTGAACATACATTTACTAGTCTAGTGATAGCTACCTTGGCTTTTAAAACTTTCCATCCCAGATGGCACTCTACTACACAGCCTCTGGAATACTCAAACAGGGATGATGATAAAATACTGTGGGAGAAGGAAGGCTTCAGGATGGAACAGGACTTGTATGTGATGTAGAGAGCTGCCTGGATTAAATGGCACTGAAAGTGCTACTTGATGTATTACGAGTTTGTATATACGTTACTGGCTTGATAGAGCTTCTGTGGATGTTAAACCAGCACAAAGTTGCTCTTGTGGTGCTTCAAGTATATTGACAGGTATGTTCTGCAGCCCGCAGCTTGTTAAATGTTCGGTAGCTGCTATTCTGCTTTTCTGTTGAACAAGGTAACTTCATAGAACTTCATAGGTAGTGACCTCAACATGTCAGCTGTATTTCAGAGTTTTTGAAGTACAGCTCTGTTTTCTGGTGTACCATACACTTAAGTGCTGATATTTGTGTTATATGTTATCAGTTATATACACTTTGTTCTTAAGTGTAGGTATAAAATTATTGATGTGTAGAATTTCACAGAATGTGAGAATTGGCTAAACATCAAGTACAGGAACGTACAGTTTGTGACAAATCTGCATTCAGCACTTTTAGAATTCTGACTTGTCCATTTATTGTCCTCCACTACTGCCGATGCAATACTTAGTTTTTAAAATGGAGAGGATGTTATGTCTTGAGGCTCAAACTGCAATCCCCTTTATCCTTATGTCTTCTTAACTGTCATTTGTCTCTCCTTCTTCTAGGTAGGTATAACTTATGGTTATGCTATTTAGAAGAATCAGTATTTCTTTTCACAATGACAAAAGCATTTAGTGAGTCTTGCAGGTTTTTACTAAGCAGATGTTGCCTGTCTCAGGAGTGAGCTGGCTTTCTTGGCTCCGTCTTCGCAAAGCAGCATCTTCCACATTTCACTTAAGGTGAAATGGGCTGTAAAGGCCTTAAAAGCTACAACAAAAATCAGGATACTTAAAGCATGGTTTTCTGTCTCAATATCGAGGTTATTATTCATGCTTTCCACATCTTCATTTCCGGACTTCAGAATTTAGCATTTAATGGAAGCTAATGTGGCATCGTAAAGAGGAAGAAGTTTGACTCTGTACTTTTGGCAAGTAGCTTTAAATTTGACAAATATTTGTCAGCCAAGGGCTTTTCATAGTAGTTGTGAGAGGAAGTAAGTAAATGAGTTTCCAACCTCTGTTGGACACAATTAATGAGACTGTTCCTTATCATCCCCTTTCTGCTTGTTTTATGTTCTTTTTTCTTATTCTGTTGAGTAGAAATTAATGAAATCTATCATTTAGTAGGCAGATGTCGAGTCTCTAAAACATTTATCTTGCTCTAAATGGGTCAGAACAATGGAAAACTCGCTCACTTTCTTTGAGATTCAGCTGACGCTGTTATGCTTTGGATCAACTGTAGATAAACTTTGGATCCAACTGCAGTGTTACAGTAGTACTTTTGGGGGGATGGAGAGAGAGGGAATATACTTTCTCTGCAAATGCTTGATGGAGACATAGTAAAGAGGGAGGTGTATTTGGTGGTCATACTGAAGCTACCTTTGGTGGCTAGAGCAAGGGCTTGCCTTGCCAGTTGGAGGCAGCAGTTGTGAGCTTAACAAGGAATGTGATGGGTTTGGGTGTAGTTTTAGGCAGCCTTCATCAACAGCTGCATTCACTCCTACTTGACACTAGGCCACGTATCTAATCCTTTGGTATTACTGCATTATCACCCAAGTGCATGCTATTCAGGAGAATGTAACACATGGTTTCTGAATGAATCTAAAAAAAAAGTTAAAGCCAGCTATTTCAGCTGCTTACAGTATCTCTGATGTCTTGTTTTTATGTGGCAGAAGTCATGGTAATGAATTTCAAATTGATTAAAAAGTATGTACGTTCTTATCAGTAAACGGCTATGCTGTTTAAGATGGCTGACAATGCAGAATCCATAGTCCATTAATTTCAGTTTATTAAAACAGACTTAAATTGTTAATTATTGGTCAGTAGCAGGGTAAACCCCGTAACTTAGTCTCTTCATTGAAATTCTTATAACCTGGTCTGATGCTCCCCCTGTCTAAAATCTGGTATTACAATTTGAATGCAATCCTTTAAAACTAGAGAATGTGGCATGCAGCTCTAATTCTTTATCTGAGTGAATGATAGCTTAACAGAATATATAGCTTTATATATTTTTGACTGCTTGCAGTCTATATATTGATCAAAGATGACTATTGTAGGGTGGTACTTCACTGAAATTTGACTCTCTGCGTCTATATGTCAGGTCTCCATGTGGCTGCTGCAATGGGCAAAATGTGCGTCTTTGTTCCTTAGCTGTATTCAAGAAAAACTTTTCTCTATAATAAAAAAAGTTTTCAACATGTTATACCAGGAACAATAAACTAACGCTAAGCTAACTTGAAATAATTGATTCTCTTACAGTGAAAATGTCTTGTTTGGAATGGGAAATCCTCTGCTTGATATCTGTGCAGTTGTGGACAAGGACTTCCTTGACAAGTAAGTCTTGATTTCTTTCTTTTTTTTTTAATGTGAGTTTTGTTTCCAGAATGATGCCTACAAATAAATGGGGGACTACCTGCTTGTGTAATGCTAAGTTTGTGCTGATATCTATGGGATTCTGGCCTTATGCTGAAAGAAGCCAACGTTGTATCAGTCACTTGATTGTTCTAGCTATATGAAGCTGTGGTGGTGGTGTCAATGAAAAACTTCAGTGTTTTCTTGTGGCCTTAGTATTTATTGTTTTCTATCAATTATTTATTGTAGTCTCTTCTTGCTGTCTTTGCAAGCCTTTAATGGAAGCAATCGATCATCAATGTCAGTAAGATGTAGATAGTTCTTGTATGAATATTTGTGTGCTACTTTTGATGTACTGTTATAGCACTCTTTTCTCTCTTTAGTGATGACTTTGGGGCAAATAAGCCATTTCTGTAACGCACCAAGAAAAGTTGTGCAGGAGTACTTTCTTTTTTTTTAATAGTCCAATTTATCAGTCAAGAACAGGACTGCTTCTTATCATGTGGCCTGTTATCTTGCATGAGCCTAGTTGTTATGCTACCATCCGTATAACCATATCGCTGAATTGCTGTTTGTGTATTGCTGTCGGCGATCAGCTTAGAGATGTGCCTTTTTGAGGTGTAAAATATAGTTGCTCTTTTAAATACTTCTACAGAAGCTCACTTTCTTCCAGTTGTTGCTGCTTTGTTTATATTATTTTCAAGTGATTATTAAGTTGATTTCATCTCTGAGTGCTTATAATTCTTTGTTTAATTTTTAAAGTGTTAATATTTTTTTCTCTAGTTGTTCCTTTAGTTATTAATGGGAATATTGAATCAAGAATAAACTTCACATGACTAAATAAGGAACAGATGCAGAGTTTTTATTTGTGAATGTGTACTGTCAGCTGCAAATGTTTTGTTCTGAAGCTTTTAATAATAGCAATAATTTGTTTTGCAACAGATATTTTATCACTCAGGTTTTATCTGAAGGTGTGTTTAAGTGAGAGCTGGAGGCAAAAGACAGGACTGTAATGGAGTGTATCAATCTTAGAAACATCTGGAACTTGGAAAACTCAAGACATAGACTTGATTTCTGAAAAAGTAAATTATTCTGATGTAATTCTCTGCCTTATGTTTCTACTGAAATAACTTGAAAACCAGTCTCTGAACTTAAGTAGTGTCCCCAACAATACCCTCCAACTAATCCTTAGAAACTGATATCATTAAAGAGGTGGCAGGATCTGTATTGCAACAGTGAAATCCTGCAAGAGCATGTTATGCTTTTCACTGCACCTGATAAGCTCTGCAGAGTTTAATTTAAAAATTAAGTCTTATGTACTCAAATTTCAGTCTTGTCAGACAAGTTAAATTATCTCCTGAAACAGCATATGATATGCTCTGTGAGTGTTTCTTTACTGCCAAAATGTCATTGTGCAGTATTGCATTATTTAAGGCAATAAGCAGTTCTCCAATAACAGTTTCACAGGAGACCTGCTAATAGTGTGATAGCTCTGGTAATAACCTGAAAACAGAGAAGCTTGTTTACCTTCACATGTTACCTGATTTTATTTCTAGCTCCCTATTTGAGGTGTATGCACAGTAGTCCATTTAACAAACAGACAAGCATGTTTCTACTCTAAGTCCAACTACCTTTTGCAATACTTCCTGAAATGGGAATCAAATCCCACGCCGCCTCAGCTTATGACAGGAGATAAAATATCAAACCTAGCTGTAGAACAACTGCTAGAATAAAGTTATCTATTCAAATGCTGCAGGGAGGTGCAAGAACATAGATATTTCAGGACTGTGAAACATTTGACAGAGAAATTGTCAATCATACCAGCCTAGTGTCTGTTTTTTCTTGTCAAACAAGAAGTGCATCCATCTCTAGCCACGTCATATCAGTTTTTGGCATCTTGGCAGTGATCAAGTAGCTCTGGAGTCTGTGTCTCACATCTTCAACCTGATGGGCATGTTTAATGGGGCCAACAGGCCAGCTGGGCTCTGATTTGAGAAAAGGGAGCTTAGTAAAATGAGGAAAGAGTTTAGTTAATCATCCATAAGAATTTTATACATTTAAGTCTTTCACTCTTTCTGTTAGTTTATCCTCCTCTCTTGTATAACAGGTTTCACTTAACCAGTTTAAGTAAATACCTTTGTTCAGAATAAAGGACTTGATGTTGCAAGTTTAATCAACATTTATTGTCAATGAAGTGAGAGAGTATTAAAATGAATCCTGTAACCAGATTATTTTTGTAACTTCTATTAAGAAAATGCAAATGGAAACAGCATAAGATTGTGTAGGAAGTCTCAAGTGGTCCTTTTAACAATATTTAAATGGCCTACAATCCATGTTATAAATAAACCTGAAAATAAATACATAATGCAGTCCTACCCCTGGCAGATTTGAAACCGCTTGCTGCCATGTAAACTGGCTTGAGGAAATGAGCAGTATTAGAGGGCTGGGTGGCTGTTTTGGTCTTGGGTTGTTAGCACAGCCCTGTCACCTTTCTTTCAAGGTGGATTTTTTGGCTCCAAAGTCTTGTGATCTCTTGAGAAGTTTTGTAAAGCTTTAAGCCTTTCCTAGACTATTTCTAGGAGAGGTGGTCTTAATTTATATCACATCACAACTTCACTGTGCCGGTCTGAGCTTTTCAAACCACATCAGCAGTCTGGCATTACCGGAGCCAGAGAAGCTTTGGCTGCTGTCAGGCAGTTATGTTTTCTGGGTCTCATTTCTTATCTCTCTTCAGGGAGACAACCTGAAAAAGTGTTAGCGATGTTGATGTCACTGTTGAAAGCCGGTGATATCCAAAACCACTTAAGTTTCTGTTCGCAGAGCTGGAGAGTGGTCTTGAAGTAAATGTAATCCATTGTATGTCCTTTTTACTGAGTATCTGTATGATTGAAATGTCAGAAATGCTTTTTTTTTTTTTGGGTGGGGGGGGGAATCTCCTTTTAATTTGCATTAACTCCACAACCTAACAGTATTTATTTTTGTTTCATTTTTCTAGGATATAGTTACTTGTTCAAAGAGCAGCTTTTTGTGGGTGGGAGGGAAGAGAATAGAAAAAAGGATTGATGCTTTGTGGGTGAATTGCTAACTATAGCTATGCTCATCTGAAAGTAACTTTGCTAACAGGTATTCATTAAAGCCTTTGGTGTACTCAGTTCTACCTGTGATGTTAATGGAATGATTCCTCTAGCTACTGAATCTGTAACAGGTATTCAAGAATAACTTAAACTACACTGTATATTAAACTCTAAGTGGGCAAGGAAATTCTGATTAACATGGCAATGATGTTTTAAGACTCCGTGGAAACTCAGTACTACTGACTCCTGTAAATACTCCGGTGTCCTGCTGTTAAGAGTTAGGAGATGGCATCTATTACCTTGCTCCCTCCCAAGCACTCTGGTTTGCAAATATTTAGTTTTTGACATTTATCTAATTATAGTTAACTTTTAGGCTGTAGAGATCTGGTCATTATTTGTCAATTCAAGTGCACAGCCAGCAGTTGAGAAGAGTGTGTTTACAGAATGGACAAATCCTCTCTTGCTGTTATCCAGCATTTGGGTCTATGGCTGCATGAATTGAGGAGGTGGAGAAAATCATTATGGACAAATTCTTGTTGACAGAATTATTATGCTAGTCTTGGAACTTCTAAATATGTGAAAACCTTGTATGTTCCCTAATTAGCCAGTGGGAAGGCGAGGAAAATATTTGAAATTGCCAGCACCTGTGTAAGCATGTAACTATCTTTCAGCCCATGCTCTTAAAAAAGAGATGACATATAGGGAAAATTATGATGTATATCCTATTTGTCACATCGAAGTTAAGGATGATTATTGCTTTATTTCACTGTATTTTCTGGGCCCTTGACCAGAGCCATGATTTCATTAATTAAGGTGTGTTTACTAGTCTGGATGCTGAATTTGCATTATACTTGTAATCTCTGGACTGATTATTTGATCACCATCATTGTCCAGGATTACAAGTTGCTATTTTATTTATTTATTGGTTGTCAAAGCAGCAAAGTCCTCTTTCTCCTCATGTGTTTTTTGTTGGTTTGTTGGGTTTTTTTCCCACAAAATCAGGTCTACAGCAGTCTTTGCACAAGTTCATTGAAGGTGCTCTGTAAAGATCTGTAATTTTTAATAGCTTTCATGCCCTGTATCTCGTGCTCCTTAGTTCTCTTCTCTGTCACACTGTTGTAACTACAAACTATCTGTAAACCAAGAAATGGATTTATATTCTTTTTATTCTTCACTGGAAAAACGGGTTTGAAGAAATGGGAGAGGAAGAATGAATGGGGTCTTCAGAGCGTGTTTATGTTTTGGAGTGGTGGTGATGTTTAATGTGTGAAAAGAGAATATCGTCACACTGAAGGAAGAAATGCTGTAATTTTGATCTGTAATTTCGCAAGTATGGATATCGATCTCCTGCAGTGTGTTACCAAGTTGTCTGCAGCATTGAAAGTGTTTGGGTCACTACTGGAGATCCCAAGATGCTTGGTCATTCTCTACCTTTCCTCACTGCAGAGCACTGTTGGAGGGTGATGGATTAGTTAAGCACAAACTTCACTGATAGAGCAGTGATGACATCTGGTAAATTAAACTTTCTTGTGTGAGGCTGTTTTAGTGCTTGCTGTGATGGAAGCGAAGAAGATGTACAAATTTTCCACTGTTGTGGGAATTTGGTTTATAAATTAGGAAAAGGTTTGAGAAGCAGCTGAAATGAAAAACATCTGCTTGCTTGCATTAAATTTAGGTTGGTCTGTATGGCTGTGGCTTTAGCCATTCTACCTTTTGTTATTTTCAACAGTTTTAGTTTGTTACCTTTGCTCATCTGTAACTTCCCGTAGCAAAAAAATCAAAACACCATTCAAGCTGTTAACTCTTGTAAAGTGGCTAAGGGTCTAAATAGCTTTTACACAATCAGAAGTGATTTTTTTTGTTGACCAAACTCAGGTTTCAACACAGTCTTAAGGCTTCAACGCAGAACAAGCCCTTCCTCAAAAACACGTGCTGGAGCGAGCGTGAAGACTGAGAGAGATGAGTGGTGATTCTGTACTAGGAGGCTGCAGCATCAAAGAATGCATGTGCTGCAAAACCAGACTTCACTGCCAGATTTAAGTGGTAGAAAAAAAAGCCCCAGACTTGCAGCTGCTTTTAGTTTCACTAACATGTTTACTTTGAGTTTGTGTGCTTCATCGACCCTCTGGGACAGGTTAATGGTTTTTTGTATTGCTTTGAGTTGGGGATTGTGTTACCTGTCTGTACGGTGCTGAATGTATGGAAAATACATAGTAATAACTATATAACTTGTCATCTCTGAAAATTTACCCTTTTTTTAAAAGATAGTTTGCTATATAATGTTCCATTGTTTCAATAATCCTTGTGAAAGATCACTACTAAAAGTAGCTGTTGCACTGGCTCATTTGGCAGAGAAGCTGAACAGCTGAGGATTCTTTATTATTACCTTGTGTTTTGAATCGTAGCTTTAGAAGTCAATGTAGCTTATCTCAGGGTCTGACCATAGAACATTGTTGAAACTGTTGAGCCAAATTGCATCATCTAACTGCTGGTAAATTATAAAAAGAAAAAAAATCAAGTGTTTGCTTGCAAAAACTTAGGGTAATGATGGCTGTCTTAAGAAGGTCCTCTCAGTACTAACACGCCTATAAATTTGGTAGCATTCCTGAAAATGTAATTAGAGTTTTCTGCAAGCCTGATAACTTCTCCTAGTGTATTTAGTTAAATGTGTAGTTTGAATGAGTGAAAGATTTTAGTCAAGCTCAATTTGGAAAAGGCTATTTGAAAAATCTACTCTATACAAGGACAAAGTTCTGCACAAGGAGCTGTGATGTTTTCAGGGTATACTGGCTTGAGAGATAATTATAGAAGAGCTTGTAACTACCTGTAAAGTAGGATGTAACATGTTAGTGAATAGGAAATATTCCACTCCTTGTTATCTCTCTCTTTATTGTGTGTTTTCACTTTCTTAAATGCTTGCTTAGTATTAAACTACCAATCAAACTTCATTTTTTTTTAGTTTTCCATTTCTTTGGAAAACTTGCTAGTCTAATATATATGTCAATAGAACATGTCTAGTTCTTGGATTAATTTTTGTCCTTAGAATAACCTTGAGACACATGCCAGACTGACATACACACATGAGCTTATCTATATTTTTCCTTCACTCCCAAGTAAAAATTTGTTTAACAAAACTTTAGGAGCTGTGTTGTGAGGCAAATGATGAAATATGGCTTCCATTTACATCCGCAGTGCAAACATGGAACTTTAAGTGAAAAAGCTCTATGAATTAAGTGTCTGTTTTTAACTAGACAGTGACATTAAATGAAGAGACCCTTGCTGAAGATGTCTTTGATGGAAAAAGCTGGGTTTCTCACTAGAGCACTGGAAATGATCCAAAACCAGATGGTTAAACTTTCCCTTTGGAAGTTGTACTTGCTGTTTGTACTGAAAAACTTTTCATCTTAGAGTTTCCTGATTGCATAATTACAAGATTAATTTTTATTTAGGATACAGTAGATAAAAATTGTGATTCATATTCTGGGTATGGTTGCAGGCATTATTTTTAATTACAGGGTAATAAGGTGCGATTTTAATACTGTTTTCCATTCCCATCCTGCTTCTCCAACCCAAAATTTCCAACTGCATACGAAAGGCTAGAGCTTTGGTTTTTTTCCTAGTTGCTATAGTAATATAGTGAAACAGTTTGATCACTCATGAATTGAAGAATAGAAAAGTCCAGTCAAATACTAACAATTACTTGTCATGTTCTCAGGGTTTTGTTTTTTTTACTGTAGATGAAATTGATTTGTCATCTCTTGGAAAAGACAACTTTTTAAGGATAGCATTTTTTAAGTGGTTGGAATACCTTCAACTATTTAAAACCTTCAGTTTTAAAAAAATTAGATATTTAAGTAAATTATAATGCTCATTACTACGTAATTGTTTTTTGCTTCATTTAGGTCAGGAAACTTGCAATCTTTTCTTCCCAGGTCATATGTATCAAGATGAGAAGGGACTCTGTCCTTCCCTTGAAATTAAATACTAATCTTTAACATTTATTTTTTGTAACTTGCTGTTTTGTCAGGCTATTCATGAACAATGTGCAAATACCACCCTAGCGTTACTGTTAACTGTAACCTAACTTATGAGGTGCTTATGCTGCTGTTGATCTCTGATTCTGTGCTTGCACTCTGCGTCACGTAACCACGTCCAGGCCTGCTCTGTGCTTTGCCTTTTCTTGTCCTGTTCCTTTCTGGAGTGTTGGACCTGTGGTCTCTGCTGTAGCCACAGGGAGAGGGCGGAGGCAGCCAGTCTTCCTCTTAATTACTGGTGTTCTTGTTTTTCCTTAGTCAAGGGCTGGAGAAGGGTAAACCAGCTGTTTGAGTGCTATTTTACTTTATTTTTGTCAGGGCAGAACCATCAGCACTCCCAAGTTTCTGGAGACCAAATCTGTGTTGTAGACTTCAGAATGTCATGAAACCTGCAGTTCCCTAATAAATTTAGGTTAAATGCAGAGCTGAAGACAAAGATCTTTTCATTTGACAAACCCTTGATTCCCCCCTTTAATAGAATATTTCAGTGCAAGTGTGTTTTGTTTTTTTTTAAAAATTATCATCATCAGATTTCAGAGCTGAGTTCATCAGTCACTGGTGTAGATGTTTGTGCTGTGTGTCCTGCTATGCCATTAGATTCTTATTTTGAACCTGTGCCAAATCCTATAAAACAATGTTGTATCTTTTAGGACAACTCAGACAATCTCTGTTTATTTGCAAGCTGCATGAATTAATTTTAACATACAGATTATCTTCATTTTGTAGTTCTGCTTTAAACTTGTGGGTTTATGTCTGTCTTATTATCAGATAAAGACTAGGGAGCTGTGGCTAAATGATTTTGGGTGATTGTTTTTCCAGCTTGTTCCAGTGATTATTTTTTTTTCCTTGAGTTTTTTCCTTTGTTGTGAAGTGACAGCAAAAGTGATGAAGTTTTGGTGCAGGAATCTGAAATGCACATGACAAAGCGTAAAGGGGAGCATATGACTGCCTCATATGACAAGCTGTAACAAGTGAACAGTAGCAAGAAGTTATAGAAATACAAATATTACCGTGGACATTTTTTCAATCCTTGTATCATTGAGGCTACTTACTTCGTGTTGGGGCTGGTTCTTATTCTTTTTAGGCAAGAGGAGCTTCCTGCTGGTAGGAAAAAAGGCAATAAAGATCACTGTAAAGTTGTGCTATCCCTCTAGTCAGGAAGCGTACAGTTGTCTTCCTTCATGACAACTGAAACTATAAGCAAATTCAGTACCTGACCCCTCCAAGTAAAGGTGGCATGCGGTCTCAACTATGGATATTAAGTTAATAGAAAACCAAAAATGGTACCTGGTGATGCAGATATTTCAATCCCAGAGTCTCTTATGTGGCTTCAAGCGAACATACCTTATCTGTCCTTTTTTGTGACAAGAACTCTAGTTACAGTGTAAATCTTCTAATTTCCAGTACTTATATTTCCCTGACCTTACAGTAGAAGAGGCAAAGTGTTCCAGAATCTCACGTGTCTCTTGAGAACAGTTTTTTTGTAGAGTTGCTGTGTGGAAAATGGATCAAAGGGCTTCCCCTAAATCTGATTGCTAGAACTTCATTTTTGCAAGAGTGTGTTCCAGTGTATTTCCTTGAAGCTATTTTGGTTTTGAATTGTGCTTTGTGGTGTTATGTGCAGCAGTACTAAACAGAATGCAACTGTTGGTTGGTCTACATTTGTTAAAGTGTTTGAACGTGCATCTTGATTAGATATGGTTTCAATTACAATGTCTGTAGTATTTTTCATCTAGGTTGCAATTCCACATGCTTGGAGTCATTGGAAAACATATTTCAGAGGATTGTGGGTTGTGAATTAGCTATCCTCTTTACTTAAGGAGGGGAAAAAAAGTGCTGATCTTGCCACCTTTGCCAAGGTTAGCCTCTGCAAAATCCCTGACTTCTTTCTTTAGCAGCTTTTGTGCTGGGGACATGGCTAGCATACATGAGTAAAGGCAAATTGTAGCGTTGTATCAACAGACTCCACCATTCAAAAAACAAATTAAGATGAGTAAGTTGCTTTAGTAATTGCTAGCTTTTTAGTGTTTTGAAAACATCAACTACAAACTCCTCCTTTAGCTAAGAACATCAGAGGTATAGCTGACTTGTTTTCAAAAGTAGAGAATTTCAAGTTTTATATATAAATTGGAGTAAAAAGTTATTAAAAGATGACTGGTAACTTTACAAAATAGGAGGGTATTTTGAATTTCAAATTTTTGCTGACTCACAAAATTAGAAATGCTCAAAACCACCTTTTTCTACAGCCAGCCCTGGGACAAAACTGTTAACATTCAGCTGAAGTGGGGAGCTCTTTTGGGCTGTAAATGGCAGGAACTGTCCAAATGCCTCAGTCGCTTTTTCCTCTGCCAGATCCTTGGATGTATGGGCTTGATGTTGCAGTTACCACTGTGGGTGAAGGGTTAAAATACAAAACAGTGGCTATGGCTAGAGACGAAAGGGAGGAACAGCTCTTCCCAGAAGCAGTAATTGCTGTTCTCGGTATGTCTGATCCTTTAGTGGTAGCAGAGCAAGGAGTTTATCTTTCAGCAGCTCTTCCCTGAATCTCCATCTTGGTATTGCTCCTTCATTTTTTAGGATGAAATTAAAATTTTCATCACAGTAAAGAAGCCTCCTCTGCCATTTTCCATATGCTGCTGCTTTCCAGTAAAGCTAATGCCTTTAGTGGCTTGGATAAGTTCTTTCAGTATGGCTGGAATTTCACAGTAGCTGCAACACTTGTCTGTAGCTTGCCGTTTGCTCTAGTCAGTGTTAAAAATAATTTTTAGAGAAGGAAAATTAAGGTACATGAACTCCGTGACAATTGTCTGTTGAAGTTTCTGTAAGCTGAACTGTCCTGTAACAAGTGCATGGATTCACAGACAGCTGATGGAAGATGCGTTTAGGCAGTATGAAAACTCATTTAGGTTGCAATAATAGCATGGAACTGATACTTTTGCCTAGCCTATCACAAACAGAAAGACATCCATAAAGTTGTTTTTTTTTATTAATGTGTTCGCTTGGAAGGGTCCAAGCCCCTTGCAGTAAGCAGGCACATCTTCAACTAGATCAGGTTGCCCAGAGCCTCATCAAGCCTGGCCTTGAATGTCTCCAGGAATGGGGCCTCCACCACCTCTCTGGGCAGCCTGTTCCAGTGTCTCACCACCCTCATTGTAAAGAACTTCATCCTAATGTCTAATCTAAACCTACCCTGCTCTAGTTTAAAACCATTGCCCCTCATCCTATCGCTACATGCCGTTGCAAACAGCCTTTCCCCAGCTTTCTTATAGGCCCCCTTCAGGTACTGGAAGGCTGCTATAAGGTCTCCCCGGAGCCTTCTCTTCTCTAGGATGAACAACCCCAACTCTCTCAGCCTGTCTTCATAGGAGAGGTGCTCCAGCCCTTGGATCATCTTCTTGGCCCTTCCCTGGACCCGCTCCAACAGGTCCATGTCCTTCTCATGCTGAGGGCTCCAGAGCTGGACACAGTACTACAGGTGGGATCTCATGAGAGCAGAGTAGAGGGGGAAAATCACCTGTCTGGATCTGCCGGCCATGGTTCTTTTGATGAAGCCCAGGGTGCGATTGGCCTTCTGGGCTGCAGGTGCACATTGTTGGCTCATGTCCAGCTTTTCATCCACCAGTACCCCCAAGTCCTTTTCTGCAAGGCTGCTCTTTTATCACATCATCCCCCAGCCTGTATTGATAACGAGGATTGTCCCGACCCAAGTGTCGGACCTTGCACTTGGCCTCGTTGAACTTCGTAAGGTTTGCTCAGGCCCACCTCTCTAGCTCATCCTGGTCCTTCTGGATGACATCCCGTCCCTCTGGCACATCGACCGCACCGCTCAGCTTAGTGTCGTTGGCAAACTTGCTGAGGGTGCACTCGATCCCACTGTCTATGTCATTGATGAAGATGTTGAAAAGCACCAGTCCCAGTATGGATCCCTGAGGGACACCACTTGTGACCCCTCTCCATCTGGACATCGAGCCATTGGCCATCACCCTCTGGATGCGACCATCCAGCCAGTTCCTTATCCACCGAACAATCCACCCATCAAATCCGTATCTCTCCAACTTAGAGAGAAGGATGTTGTGGAGGACTGTGTCAAAAGCCTTACAGAAGTCCAGATAGATGATATCCGTAGCTCTCCCCTTGTCCGCTGATGCAGTCACTCCATTGTAGAAAGCCACTAGCTTGGCCAGGCAGGACTTGCCCCTGGTGAAGCCATGCCGGCTGTCTCGAATCACCTCCCTGTCTTCCATGTGCCTTAGCATAGCTTCTAGGAGGATCTGTTCCATGATCTTCCCAGGCACAGAGGTGAGGCTGACAGGGCAGTAGTGTAATTGGAAAATGGAATACATCTTAAACTATATTTTTTTTAAGTAAGTAGTAGTTTTAACTGGTACGTAAGACTCACTGTTAGTTTCCTTATGATTTCTGAATGGAGCAATGCATTGTGCATTAAATACGATACACCAGTCTTTTTCTCTGTGTCCTTGTGATTGATGAAGAGGTAAATTCTTAGCATTTTTAAGGCAATAAAGTATTTGGCATCAATCAAGATTCAATACAGCCCCAGTACTTCCAGTATCCTCCTTTTTGGAGGATTTTATTGCTTGAGAGTAATATTTTGGGCTGACTTTGTGGTTTATGAGTTCTTCACTGGAGAATAATTGTCTTTTGCTGTGTCTTAATTGATTTTTATTGATGTGGCATTTCTTTGTACTAGAGATATTAAAAATAATTGTGTTTTAGACATTCTGGTTTTTTTTTTTCTTTTAGAGACAGAACAGATCTAGTATGGGGACAAAGTTGTAATTCAGTTATGAAAAGTATTGCAGGTTGGTGGAGCCTGACACTGTTGTTTTATGTTTGCAACAGTGTGGTGTTACTGCCTTTGTTAGTTTGTCCAAGGTGTTAACCTGTATTTTATTGTAGAAGTAGAGCCTATTGAACTTCATCCTGACACCTAAAAGCGCATTACTTTACAAGTCTGCCTTTTCCTTAGCAGAAATGATGAAGGATTCATTTTGAAGCCTAAAGAAGCTCAGTTGAGTAGCTGTCAGTGCTATTCCTATGTGGCATAGAGAGAGTCTTTATTTAGAAGAAATCATTAAAATAATCTATAAATCTAGGCAGGAGAATCTCAGGCTAGTGTCAACAACCACACTACTCTGCCTTCCTCGAGTGATGTTTTGTTACTATTTCCTTCTCAAAGCAGAGCTTCTTATGCAGCAGCAGCCAGGTATTTGGGGATTTTCAATACTAGAGCTGACAGGATCTGTTACAGAACTGGTACAAGTTGGTCCAAACAATAAATTTTAAAGTAGTAATAGCAAGTAATTGTGAATAACTAGGAAGAGAATAGGAACCCTTCAGTTCATTACTGTTTGGATTATGTACATGTTACTTTTGTTGGGTTGTTTTTGTTAAGTTTTTATGTAAATTAAACTTTTAATTCAAGATTGTGAAATCTGATTTGTATGTATAATCACAATGAATTTGATACAAACCAATGCTTATTTCTGGTGGAAGAAAATCGGTATGTAAAGGTTAAGTTATGATTTCAGAACAGAAACAGTGCAAAATGACTGGTATGACTAAAATGGTTTAAATATTGAAGGCTCAAAGGAATAATATTAAAATAACATGTTAAAGAGTCTATGAGCAGAACTGCCTATAGTTCTGCACAAATTGAATTAATATTTTATTCCTTCATGAAGTTACTAAAGGTCAACCGAGTATATTTCTACCAGTGTAACGAGTACAGAATTCAGAGTACCAACTTAAAAAAAAAAAAAAAAGTACGGAGTGTGTACAGCTTTTTAAAAGGTTTTTGCAGTCAGATATTTCAGAAACTATTACTGAAAAAACATTTCTTTAGCTGTATGCAGGAAGTGTTAAGATGTCTTAAATTTTTAGCTCACTAGTTTATAGTTAAGAAAACTGTTTTGACAAGGCCACTACTATATGCTTAAGTCCAGAGTGATAGGGCTGACCCTATTAAATGATCATAGTTTTCCACATTCTGGTGATTAACAGGCTTTGAACTTTCCTGGCTTTCTTAATCCCTTTTAATCATTTAAACCTATTATTGTTTTGACTTCAATTTCAAAAGCCCTTTAAATCTGTCTTACAATATTAATAGCTGATTAAAGTCCTGGTTTCCAACCATATTATCAGTGGGGAGTCTATCTTACTACACTGAATAATTTAGAAACAACTGTTTAGGAAATGTTGATTCGGGGGAGGGGGGCAGGGAGAGGGAACCAACGAAGAAAAGACACCAGAAAAACTATACCTAGTAATGTTTGTATTTAAATTAGTGATCATATCCATGCAAGAGATTGGGGAAACTTAATGCTTCTAATTCATGACACAAATAACTATATTTCTTTTTTCTTCTAGATTTCAGGAGTGTAATTTTAAGTTAATTCTGTGTTGAAATTTAGATCCATCCTTCCTTTCTATAATAAATATTGTGGTAAAAAAAAATCTTTCTGCTAATGTTTTTGGGATCCATTTCACCCAGAAATTCCAAGTTTTTTTCTGAAAAACAGGGGTTTGTTTAGGATGTGATGCAACCAAATAAGACTCCAGTCATTCTAATACACAGGAGCTGCGTACTAACAACTGTGTAAAAATTAAAACACCTGAAATAACTCCATGGGTTCTCTAAGGTGGTCCTTCATTCTTTCATTTATATTCCAGTACCAGTGCTTAAAGTCTGGAGTTTTTTAATAAATGAAATGGACAAGATCTGTGGTTTGAGTTGCACTTAAACTTTTTCTAAAGCAGATACTTTTGTTTTGTTAAGGAGTGTAATTCTCTGCCAGGACAATGCTATGTGGTCTTTTCCTTGCTGGACTTGATTCTGTGTCATTGATAACTATGATGTAATTTGTTTTCAACAGGCTTCAGATAGCGGTATCTTAACCTCCTATTGCTATTTTTTTTTCATGTTTCTTTCCTATTACCACTAGTGTGTGCTTTACTCCTACCTATATTTCATAGAATCATAGAATGGTTTGGGTTGGAAGAGACTTTAAAGATCGTCTAGTTCCTGTCCTCCTGCCGGCGACACCTTCCACTAGACCAGGTTGCTCACAGCCCCATCCAGCATGGCCTTGAACACCTCCAGAGATGGGGCATCCACAACTTTTCTGGGCAACCTGTTCCAGTGCCTCACCACACTCAGAGTAAAGAATTTCTTCTAAATATCTAGTCTAAATCTAACCTCTTTCAGTTTAAAACTGTTACCCCTCATCCTACCACTACACTCCCTGATAAAGAGTCCCTCCCCATCTTTTCTGTAGGCCCACTTTAGGTACTGGAAGGCTGCTATAAGGTCTCCCTGGGCTTTCTCTTGTCCATGCTGAGCAACCCCAACTCTCTCAGCCTGTCTTCATAGGAGAGGTCCTCTAGTCCTCTGATCAGCTTCGTGGCCCTCCTCTGTACTTGCTCCAACAGGTCCATGTCCTTCTTGTGCTGAGGACTCCAGATGTGGACGTGGTACTCCAGGTGGGGTCTCACGAGAGTGGAGTAGAGGAGCAGAATCACCTCCCTGGCCACCCTTCTTTTAATGCAGCCCAGGATGTGATTGGCCTTCTGGGCTGCAAGCACACATTGTTGGCTTATGTTGAGTTTCTCATCCACCAACACGCCCAAGTCCTTCTCCTCAGGGCTGCTCTCAGTCCATTCTCCACCCAGCCTGTTTTTGTGCTTGGGATTGTCCTGGCCGATATGCAGGACTTTGCATTGGGCCTTGTTGAACTTCATGAGGTTTGCAAGGGCCCTCCTCTTAAGCCTGTCAGGGTCCCTCTGGATGGTATCCCTTCCCTCCAGCATGCTGGCCACACCACACAGCTTTGTGTTGTCGGCAAACCTGCTGAGGATGCACTCAATCCCACTGTCCATGTTGCTGACAAAGATGTTAAATAGTACGAGTCCCAGTACTGACCTCTGAGGAATGATACTTGTTACTGGTCACCACTTGGACATCAAGCCATTGACTGCAACTCTTTGAGTGCAGCCATCCAGACATTTTCTTGTCTACTGAGTGGTCCATCCATCAAATCCATGTGTTTCCAATGTAGACCGGGATGTCGTGTGAGACAGTGTTAAACGCCTTGTCCAGGTAGATGACATCAGTTGCTCTTCTGCTATCCACCAAAGCTGTAACCCCATCATAGAAGGCCACCAGATTTGTCAGACACGATTTGACTTTAGTGAAGCCACATTGGCTGTCACTGATCACCTCCTTTTTTTTCCATGTGCCTTAGCAGAGTTTCCAGGAGGCTGTCCTCCATGATCTTGCAGGGCACAGGGGTGAAACTGACTGGCCTGTAGTTCCCCAGGTCTTCCTTTTTTCCCCCTTTTAAAAATGGGAGTTATGTTTCCCCTCTTCCAGTGAGTGGAAACTTCCCTGGACTACTGTGCCTTGTCAAATATGATGGATAGTGGCTTAGCAACTTCATCTGATGTTTTTTTCTTCCCAAGCAAAATGTTTAGTTACGTGTTTTTATGTTTAAAAATGAAAGGGGACAAAATAATTAGGGAGGTCAACTGCACGCTCTGTTGTTTTTTTGCTCTTTTTTGGTGTATTTGCTCTTTCCTGTTTCTACTAAAGTAGTTCATTGATGTCTTCAATGTTTGACATGAGTTGGAAGCTCATGTTGAGTTAGTTGCAGATTATGACACCTGGTTTCCCCCCTCACCAAGTTGCTACTCTATGGGATGCCTTTACCCCTGCCCATATTTTTATTCTTTTTGTTTACCTACTTGGCTCTGCATCTGTCTGTATTTTGAGGTTACTGTGTTTGAATGGGTTCATCTTGCTGCCTGCTAGAATGTTCTTTTGCCACTGCATGCCCTTGCCAGTTGGCTGTCATCTATGGATTTCATCAGTAGCTATTGTGCTTAACTCTAGATCGCTCATAAATGTGTGGCATAGTTTGGGGTCTAGCGCTGATCCATATTGAAGTCAATCTGGGATGTGCGTTCTCTTACAGCCCTAATACTTTCCTAGAGGAATGACTCAAAAGTCTTTTAGGCAGTTTCTTTTTCCTCTTTTTTTTTTCTTTTCCCCATATAAGTTGACTATTGCAGAACTTAGGTTTTTCTGAAAGCAGGTTTTCTTTGGGATTTTATTGCTATCATACAATCTCTCTTTAATCTTTCAGTTTTTCAAGGAAGAGATTCTGGACTTGCATTTTGTATTTGGCAACAAAGCAGTATCTACTCAGTAAGGAATTTTTCTAAAATTGTCTAACGTGTACAGGGGTATCCTGGAGTAACAGTGAATGATGATCATCTGTCGTTAAAACCAGAAATTAATGTAGAAGGGGTCCTTGTTTTCCTGTCAATTTTAGGCCAAGAAAGAATGTGAAAAGGTAGGTGAAACCAACTGCCCTGTTATGGAACAGGGGAGAGAAATTTTGAGGGACTGGGGAGAGTAATGGTGTTCAGATGGTGAAGCTGGAAGACTGTAGCAAAGCAACAGAGGAATTTATGGAAAAAATGAAAAAGCAAATGTATTAAACTGGCAGAATAAAAGCAGTGCAAGTCAGGCAAGGGACTGAGACTTTCAGGATATGAATCAAAGCCCTTTACTGTTTGTTGTTTTTTTTTTTTTTAATGGGGGGAAAAAAAGATGACTTAAAACAAATATTTGGACTAGGGTGTAGCTATGTGTCAGTTACACAAAACTTTAATTTTGGTTTAGCTGATTCCATGTGGCCCATGATGAATTTGGCTGCTGAATTTATGCATAAGGTGTGGTTTGGGTTGTGGTTTTTTGTTTTCATATTGATTTAGAAAATGCACAGCCCCTAGAATCTGGCTTAGCAAGGTTAAAGTAATGATCCAAACAAGTGCAAGTCATGGTACACTCCATATTTGTGTACATGAAAAAGATTACTAGGCTGATCAGAAGAATAAGGCGACATTAGACTTAACTGAAATTTTTAAGCAACTGTAGACTTGTCAAAAATGCAGAAATACTGCCTTGCTTTCCTTACTGTAGGAAAAGCAGTTCACTTATTGCCTTTTGATCTCTGTATAGATCAAGACAGAAGAAATGTAGTTAGCAGGTGTGGCAGCATTACTTGTTCTGTCTGATAAATTGCACATGGAAGCTGAGAAACAGGGTGACCTTCTATACCCATCCCCCATAAATCTTATGTATTAGAAATATTTTGGGAGCTTCTGTTGGGCTTGCCGTGTGCATTGGTCTGTAAATGCTTGTGAGGATGCACTGCTGTAGCAAGTTCACACATGGCTGTGTTCCTGACCTGAAAGATCTTGTGGGATATGTTAACTGTGTTTGGTAGAAAGCAGTCAATGCAGTTTGAAAAAGGACATATGAGCATCAATGTCCCACAGGCTCGTTGTCCTAGTTTTCACAAGACTAATAATTAATAAGAACCAACAGAAAAAGGACTGCATTTCTCTTTTTCGAACAGCGAAAGTAGCCTTAACGTGACTTGAAAGTTATGGCAACATAATTGCTGAATCATTCTTATGGAAACTTCTTTTGATTAATCTGAAATACAAGAAGACTATACTGAAGTTCTTAAGGTTTCTTAATGGCTTTGTTGAAAATCGATAAAGAAATGCTTCTGTAGAGCCCTGTGTTAAAAGGTCTTTTCTTTTATTAATGAAGCATGGTCTAGTACAGCAGAAATTCTACTTGTCTTGTCCAGTTAATATAACCAACCTGCTTTGGCTCTCTGACAGAGAAGTCGTACTCTGTTCCTCTTTCTGGATGACTTTTCTGCAAAGTTCAAAGAACATTTTGGAAAATCTACCCTTTCGTAAGTTCCATTTTTAATCAATATGGGAAATACTTAGAAAAGTAACTGCAGCAAGGCATGTCAAGTACAATATGTGTATGGAATAACAAAGCCCAAGGGCATTTCAAGGGGAGTGGGGTTAGTCAGAGCCATGTAGTGTGGCGAAAAGTTTGTGTTTATTTGTACATCAAACAAGGCAGAGGAATGTTTGTGCAGATATATGTTTGGAGCTTCCTAGGGTGCTTTACTTTGGCAAGTTTGTATTATTGAAATAGTATTAATTTTTTTTTATACTGACTATTCACATTCATGGTTAATGTAGAAAAAATTCTGGTACCTCTAGTTTCTTGTTTCTTCACAAGTATTCTTGAAAATATTGATGAAAATATTACTCTGATACTTATACAGTTTTGTGTACTCCTTTGTTTCTGGGTAGTCAGCATGATGGAGATTTTGTCTTGGCTCTTCTGGTCTGAGCAGCAGTGTATAAGTCTGTGCTGATTTTTAGTTTGATATCTGTGCAATTTTTAGCTATTGTTTCTATGTAAGTTTTTGCTTAGGTTGGTGGATTCAAATCAGAAATTTTGAAAGGTGAATTAACTTCGAAGTTATGAAGATCTATTGCCACTTTTTAAACCTGTTTGCTCATCAGCAGTTTTTATTTTGGGCCTTAGGACAGGTGTGTTTTACCGGCTTTTCAGGAAACTCTTGTTTGTAGAGCAGATCTGAACTTGATACTCATTTGCTGTTTTTTACCGGTACGTACTTAGCGTAGGCTGTGTTCTCTCTTTAATTTGGTTAAGGCTTTGTAAAATTGGATGCTGCCTGCAGGGAACCATACCTTATGGCTCTTTGTTACATTTAGAGCAGCAAAAAATGCTGACTACAGTCCAAGCACATTAATTTTCATACACTCTCATATTAGAAGCTGAGAAATAAAAAAGCATGAGTCATAGGATTACCGTTTCAGAAGGATCTTTAAAATGCATTGCACAAGTCAGAGTTGAACTTACAGATTCTAGTATGCTTAGAAAATGAAGACATTTAATAAAAATGTTACATTACTGCAAAAACTGAAATTGAGATGATAAATTTGTAAGTGAATGCTGGGGAAGTCATATACATGCAAGAGAAGAATATGCCACCTTCTCTTTTTTTTTTTATAATCAAATAGAACATATTGGTCAGAGTTGTACCTCTAGCTGTTACACAGTAAAACTCTTCCAAGTGGCCTTGGCATTTTTTTTGACAGAGTATATTTAGCTGTATGTACAGCCAAATTTCCCTAACAGTGTTCTGGCTCTGTATAATGTCTGTCCTCAGAATGCCTGCAATAATATTTTAGTCTGGGTCTCTGCTAATTTATTCTCAGGCTTGTGGAAAGGGAAAATGTTTAAGGTTAATGTCGTTGTGAATTTATAATGAATGTTTTAGGGGGCTAAGTTTTATATTATGTATGTATCTGCATGTACATAAAATCTGGTTCTGGAAACGTATCAGTTAAGAAGGAAGAAAATATCATGAAGTTCAGATCTGAGTCTAGTAGTGTTATTGGTTACAGTAAACAAATGAGAAAAGATTGAGAGGTTCAGGAAAACTTTGTCTTGGGAAGTAGAAAACATCCTTGATAATTACAATTCAATTATTTCAGCATTTTTTCTCAATGAAGTATATCCCCAGTTTGTTAATGTTCTGAAGTTACAGAGTTAGGGACTAATGGGAGGCATTCAAATCACCTTGCACGGTAGGCTTATTTGGTGATCCTACATCTCTGTGCCCCACTGTAGTCAAAGGACGGAGAAATGCTTTTCCAGAGTGTGAATTGGAGGTGGGGCTTTGTTTCTTAGATTGCTCATTTGTCCTGGTAAGTTAAATGCCTAAATAAGTTAAATAGGCCTTTTTGTAACCGGGTTGGAAAGAATACCATTTAAAAAATTATCTCAACACTGAAAAGAGTAATATAAAGCAGTGTGAAACTTTTCATTTAAACTGTGATTAGAGAATGGGTGTTAGCCATCTGCAGTCGGGTCACTTGAGCTTTGATCAGAATAGGGGATGTTGGAGTGACTATGATATGATGACATCTAGAGGTTAGACCAAGAACCTTGTGGCTTAAGAAATTCCATGAGGACCTAAGTTTGGAGAGAAAGGTGCTGTCTTCCAAAGGTGGAAGTTTTACCCAAGGTACAATCAGCCTGTCTGAAGCCGTCCGCTGCGATGCTGCCAGGCTGGGGTGTGCAGATGCGGGCCGGCAACTGCAGTGCTTGGGTGGAAATGGGCAACTGGGCAGCGTGAAACTGCTGCAGCTGGGGCACTTCATCTGTCCTCCTTCGTGGCTGTGTACAGCTGCTGTGTCAAAGGGGGTGGCTGGAACACTGGCTACTCTTCCAGTAGGCTAAATGTCTGTGAAGGACATATCAAAGTGTTTAAGTGTATCATTGTTTAGATGTACTACAGTTTGTTTTGACATTTACCTTTGGTCTTGCTGTAGACTCTTGCATATTTTTATTCCTAGGTCCCTTTTTTGAAATAGGATCTCGAGCAGTGTTGAAGAGACTATCAGCATTTTGAAACTGTATCACATTTTGGCACTGGATAGTTGAAAAGAGTAATCATTGTTCAATGTGCGAGGATGTGTTGAACTTTGAATTTAACAGGGCAAAAAATAGAAAACAGTGAAGTTGTGGTCCCTTCAGTTCTGCTGCCCACTTCCGTAGCATATTTGTTTCTCTTCTACTTACTAGTTTAACACCGGGTATGTAAATGTGTATGCTATATTGTTCTGGTTGCTTAGATGGTTTTAAATGTCCTAACTTTCTTTAAATTTTAATACTGCATAGCTTTAGCTTTGATTTTTCATCTAGTATCCTTGGCTCCTAAAATGCTTTTTAGAGAAATTCTCTGAAATCTAACCTTCGTCAGTTAGGAAGAGCCAACTGGTGCTTATCAATCTTGCCTACAAAACACATGTTGGGAAATATTATGTAAGTTCTTCACTGTGCTAGTTGCACATTTAAATTTATTAAATACTTCAGCAGCTGTGTATGAAATATAATATGCATCCTGTCTTAATGCATAAAGTACTAATAAAACTTTGAACTCTACAAGCATGTCCCTTTGTGGGAAATATTCTTTGACAAGTTGCTATCAAAACAATATCTTTAGGGGTCAAGAAAGAATATTTTAAATATTCTTTCTTGGTGAAAGAAGATGGTGGTGGTGAAAAAGATTAGGTAAGCTAAAGTTTTCACCAAAGGAACCATTCTGCAAACCTCAGGGGTAGCAACTGTGTCCCTCCCGCACCCCTCTGTGGTATGTCAGTAACGTACCCAAGCCCAAAATCACACATCTGTTAAACAGCACTCCCTTTATGTTACGTGCTTTCTGACTTAATAGTCTGAGTTAGTAGTGAAGGGTTTTATTTGGTTTTTTTTTTTTCTTCTAAGTAATGCTGGGGGTTAGATTGTAGTTTAAAAAAAAGTGAAGGAACAAGGAATCTGGAAGCTTTAAAAGTATAGATATTATTTCTATTTTCTCAAAAGACAAACTGTGTTCAGTTCTAGCTGAAGAAATCTGATTTCTGTTCAGAGGAGAAAAGCAGGCAGCGTTATTTTTCATGAAGAATGGTTGTGACTTTATATGTGTATATATATATTATTTTTTTAATGGGCAAAATTATCTCCATTTACAAAATGGATTGCATATTAGCCAAGGGTATATCTGTCTATGACAGGCAAATCCTTTTAACAAAGGACCTGATTTCATTTTAAGTAAGATTGTAAGTTGCATAAGAAGAGTTAGTGTCCTTTGACTTCTGAAAGATGTTCCTTTTAGAATTTCCTGGTAGCTCTTTGCTTTTTCTCCACTATATATTTGCCATCAATACAATAAAATGCTTATTAAGACATGACAAATGGAGATATCAGGGAGGTTTAGCAGCATTATGAAGAGACTGGTATTGGGCTAGACCCTGTTTCATTAAGGAAAAAGAGCCTGATGCCGTTTACTACAGAAAACAATGATTTGGAAGCAAATGTAAGATCACAACAGTTAAAATTTGTGGCTTAAAGACTGATAGGATGGTGAACTAAAAACAAGACTCGTCAATTAAACCAAGTGACCTAGATCTGTTATTGAACAGTGTGTTACACTATAGTCTGCTTGCTGTAGGAGTCAAATGCAAACCCTGCATTTAGAAGGAGAATGTGCATGGACCTCACTGTATCCTGATTAAAAGTAACTCCATGAAGCATTTAGCAGCAAGTGGATAAATGGATGCAAGTCAGCATGATGTTATGGCAAATAACCTAAGGCAGTCTCTGCATATGTAAACACAAAAAATGGGTCAGTCAGTTGGTGTCTTGTATGTTTGAATGCGGCACGAGTGAGCTTCAGAATGTGTCTGGGGTTGATGCTTGCATTCTAAATGGATGCTGGAAAAACAAGTTTCAGAGAATATCATCAGAAAAAGCTGTAAGGAAGAGAGAACACACATTTTATCTGTTTATTTGAAATAAAAAAAAAAACAATTTGCAAGATAGCTTGATCATAGTTGGTTGGTGACCAGAATCTTTCCTCAGGAGGAGTAATTTATGGTTCTGCAGTTGACTGGAGCGAGGAACAAAAGCAGAGGGCAAAGGGACAGTGGGAACCCTCAGCCTTCTGCAGTGTGAGCAGTTAGCTGTTTGCAGAATTATCAAATGGACACTTGATGTTTAGCTGCTTACTGTATGTAAGACAGTATGACTGTCTTACAAACCAATCAAAAAAACCCCCAAACCCCAAAAAAACAAACCCCACAGAAAACCATAGCAGTTAGATTTGTGGAGTATTTTGGGATGGCAAAAGATTTTGCTCTGCGGCAGAACAAAAGTGAGGTCGCTTCTTAAAGGTTTCCCATAGTGAGTGACAGTACAGCCTGCAGCATGACTAGTAGTAGCCTCTGCTGGGGAAGACTGGGTTCCTTTTTCCTCTCTAATTCAGACAGTGTAGGCAACCTATTCTAATAAATTGCCCGTTAGTTTAAGCTAGCAAAGGACACTGCTTTCTCTCAAGCTCTCATTTTCATCAGAGGTTGCCTGTATGGAACGCAGAAATTTTCCCAAATAGCCTGTTGCTAAAGTATAACTTTTCTATAGAATGTTTTTTGGTATTGATTATAATAGCTTTACTTGTTACAGGGGGAAACGCTACAGCCAGTTTCAGTGTTCATATTATATTCCTCACTGTCACGTTTTGTCATATCCAAATTATAAGATCAATGTACAGTTTATGGTATGAAGTGCAATGCTTTTCGATATATAGCAAGCCAGACTATCTGATATTATTTGAAGCTGTGATATAAAGCAAAGGTTTTGTGTGATGTTAAGTTTACTTTGATGAACATGTAATAAATTTTTTAGACAACTTTGCTGCTGTCATTGCAATACCTGAGGTACCTGAATCAACAAGTATTACATAGTTTAATAATTTGCCAGTTTGAAACTAAAAAAGTACATTTTATGGCTATATTCTCAAAGAAGTAACTACTTTTTGTTTTGTGGGTTTTTTTTTCAAGGTATGGGCTGAAGCCAAACGACCAAATTTTGGCAGAGGAGAAGCACAAAGAACTGTAAGCTCTTTTATGGTGATATACATACATTTATATGTATTTACATTTCTATGTATATATGTATTGTATTATTAAAGACCTGAAGCAAAATTTTTGTGTTTTCATAAATAGTTTCTGCTCCTCAGTATTTTCTACTGTAAACTACACAACCTCTCTGAAAACTAATTGTTTCAAAAAAAGATTTTTTTCATTATTTTTATTAATTCCTTAACCGCGGTTGGTATACATGCAATTTAAATGTCTCTGTACTTACCCTAATTGATGTTTGGTGAGACAGTGGTTACACTGACAGCTACTGCCTGCCAGCAGTATGTTTGTGTATAAGCTAAATGTTTATATCTTGCATAAACAAAACGGAAGATTTGTTTGTGGGTTTTTTCAGGTTCAGTGTTGACTCATTATTTTAATTTGCCTACTGGTGTGATATCATGGTCATTCCCACCTTCACAAATTCCCATCAACACAGTTGTGCTGTGGTGCGGAACGTAGTGAAGAGCCACCAGTGCCCTGTCAGTTACATTGAAATTTTGCTTGTTTTGGCTAATCTGATTTTGTAGCCTGAAAACTCTTGTTCCTGGGGGAGAAATGTGATCCATCATTGAATGGATCATTCTCTTGTCTTGCAGGAGTAGTAGCCATAGGAAGCTTAATCAAACATTGCAATAACAGTATATTCAGTTATTTTGCTCCTTCATTAAAGACATGCCCAAACCAAAGAAGCACGAAGTTAAAATTTATTCTGATTTTAGATAGCGTTTTATTTTCATGCAAAAGAATCTTTATTTTTCGCACACTATGTGCTAAAATACAAAAGCTCTACAATTGAGTTAAAAGCAAATACTAGGTACTGTGCATAAACATGTATATATATTTGGAAAATGCAAAGTAAAAAGACTGGTAGGTATTGTTTGCATATTATCTATATATAGGGGAGGGGGATTCTGAGTTTGTATGCCTGGTTTTGAAACCTTTTTTCTTTTTTTTTTTTTTCTTCAATTATGGTAGCTTTTAAAACAGGTACAGAAGTTCTCCAAGTTACTGACTTTTGAACTGTATACATGTTTTGAAAGTGGAGGGAACTTAGCAGAGCTTGGTGTGCTTTATGTGATGATTGGTTAACTCAATGAATAGTTACTGTATTAAATGGGAGAAGAGTACTCACTAAATAAAAATGGCACAAGTGGAACATTCCTGCTCACTTGTATGTGTAAGCATACAGGTTACATAAAGGCAATACTATAATTATTTTTATTTCAGAATTGAGTTTAAAAATTCTCTTGTTCTTAAAGCATTATGTGAAGTAATTGTGTCTCTCATTACTGCTGGTTTTAATTCCTGCACATTAATAGCACTTGCTGAAGAGCTATATTCGGTGCCAGACCTGCAGTTTTCTTCTTGCATCATTCACTCCCTGTTCTCCATGAGCTGCCTGAAAAACGTTCTATGTGAATGTCATCTTTACCATCCCTCAAATCTGTATTATGTAACTGCTTTTTTTCAAGATAGATAGTTGGTACAAAAGACTTTAGAAAATGCTTCGCTTGTCATCCCTTACATAATTTTATTTACTGTCTTCTCCATGATGACTAGTGGAATATTTACATAAAAGTCATCGTTCCAAATAAGATACAGATTTTTAGGATTACTTTCACATTTCTTTCTTTCAGGATAGAGATAACGGTGAATTTGGTCCCTTTTGTGTGCATCTTCATGCTTAGATATAAGAAAAACGCCATTCTGTCTTTTTGATTTTAAACTTTCAGCTCTTGCATGTAGTTGTCTGTTTTCATTATTGCACTAGCATTGTTTTGCATCATTTCATTGTACCTCCAAAAGCTTTAAGCAGTTTATCCATGTGTAAGATGAGGCAGCTGTTTCAAATGAATTAATACTTATAGCTGTCAGATTTTTGCCATGTTAAACATTTGTATGTTTCTCATTAAGATTGTAGATTTCAAACAGTAAAAATGTATTCTGGTAATGAAGATTTAATACCTTTGGAAAAAGAATTATTTGCTAAAAGCCTTAGTGATTGAATTACTAGCCAAATGAAATTTTCATGTTGTTTCAGAGGATGGAGAGAGACATTTAGCTTAGATTTGTATGTCATGGTAATGTACCTGTGACATTAAAACTGCTTGAGCTTCAGGCAAAAGAGGCAACAGCAGTTGCCTTTGATCAGTAGATAAGGCTGGTTTTATGTAGAGTGCTCTCTCTAATGACAGAGCAGTTGTGGATAGCATAATTATGATTAACCCATTAAATGTGTTAGACCATTTTAAAAGGTATAACTAACTAGAAGTATTAAAAGTATTAGCATGTTGAGGGGTTAAACTCAAGTTAAATGACATACAGGTCTGTATTTTGGACAGTACAAGTTGTACTGTGTACACAAGCTTTATTTGCACAATAGATACTGATTAAACTGAACCTTTTCATGTGAGGTATTTCATTTGAAGTACTTCAAACATACTAAAATCCTGATTGAGCTTTTTATTTTAAGTATGTTGCATATTACTTAATTGCATATTGGTTACTGATATGTTCACAGCATAGTCACTTCTTAAATGGAGGGTTGCACTCCTTTAATTAAATAAAGAAAATTCAGTAAAACAGAACTTCTACATGAATCTGCTGCAACAGAAACCTTTCTTCGGTTTTTCATTGTTATCACTACAGTAGCTCCTGAGATGATTTATATGCTGTTGGCTGTAATGAAAGAGTTTGAACATGCTTTTGCGATTGACCTTGGCATCTTGAATGTCGCTGGATACTTGAGCAGGGAAAAACTCTCATAGGTCAGAGTCACGTTGTTTCAGGACAGACCTTTGGAACTTTTCTAATATGCTGCGTGCTCTTCTTTTCGGACCACGTTAACTGTACGGTATAGAACAGATTGAACAGTGTTGAGCCTCAGAGCACTTTCAGTCCTTCAAGCTAAATTCTCTGACCTAACTTACAGTTTAGTTGTTAAATACTGAACTATTGTTTTCTGATACTTAGGTAGGCTTTAGTATAAAAGAAATGCCAATTCTAGGGAACGGTGCAAGACAACACTAGGGTAGTTGTCACTGATTTGATTATAAACTTATTCTTAGGTTCAGTGCCCTTACAACCAAGGTGTTCTCCTGAATCTGTCCTAATGTTTTTAAGTCAAATACAAACAAAGTTAGACTCTTCATATTCCCGTTCAGTGCAAAAATCCCTTCACTTAAAATATTTTATCTTCTAGTCTTGGAATGTCAGCAGCTTTTATATTGACTTACCTAGTAAGGAAGACTTTTTTTTTGGCATTCTTCATCTAATAGTACCACAATGATTTTTCTGACCGTCAGATGTCCTGCAGTTTCTTAGAAATAGCTTCTATGTAGCTATTGTTCATAAAAATGTAAATTTTGTTCAGTAATGAATGCCTTATCTCCAAAAGTAATTGGGCCAGCTACACCCTGACTTGGCTTGATCCTGTTGTCCTTGAATCTTAGTTATCTAGAGAGAGAAGTACAGCCACTAGGACAGACTAGAGTTGGTTTACAGGCATGGCATCATACTTAACTTCTATTTTAAGAGCTAAGGTATGAAAGATCACTTTTTTTTTTCCTGCTTCCAGTTCACTTGGACTGTAGCAACCTTTTAAAATTGTATCTTTTCATTAGGGTATACTTTTTTATCTTAAAGGAATTTGTTAGCACTAAAGTTGTAAGTTAGTGCATATATACATTATTTTCAGAATTCAGATGGAAATGTCTGTTCTCCCTGCCCCAATCAATTTCTGAATGCACACAAGGTAGAGGTCACTGTCCTGCAGCTCAGCCAGGGAGTGGAATGTGTGGAGGTTCCTTAGCCTGCTTCCATGTAAAATTAGCAGATTAGTTCAAACCATCTGAAATGATGATCGAGCCAAGCATGCCAGTGTTATAGCAAATCAGATGAGCAATCATACTTGGTTTTGCTGGTGAGTTTGTTATTCTGCAGCAAGAATAACAAATATGGGGGAACAGTAGTATCTTCAGTTTGCACAGGTGCTTTACAGGGTAAGCATGCATTTGTGCCTGAAGGGATATCCTGGAGATGTTTCTCACCACCTCCAACCCAACTAATCACCCATAATTTTGAGGAGAGGAAAAAAAATTCCATCCTGCAAGACTGCTGGGGAAACTTGGATGTAATAAGGTTGGTGAGGCCTTAATGTTGCGTATGTTTTTCCCCTTCTGAGAACAATAAATAAATAAATAGCAACTCAGAGAAAAATGGAAGTATTTCTCATGACCATTTGTATAGCCCTTTTACAAGAGTTGCTCCCATTTTTAGTTCTCAGAATTGGACTAAATGACTTTAACTGAAGGCCATATTAACCAAGTATAGACTTGTGTGTGTGCGTGTGCCCGTGTGTGTGGTTGTCTGTGCTGATTTTTTTTCCTATGGTTCCACATCAAAAGTTTTTGAGAAGAATAAATTTAAGCTAGCTGCAGCAAGTGATGCGATATGATCTAAGTTGTGTTGATATTAAAGTAGAAACTTTAAGTAGATATTAAAGTGGATGATTTGTTTACCCACTGCCCAATACAGAGTCCATTTTCACTGTGTGGAGTAGTGTTAGGAGAGGTGTTGGTGTTTTTTAGTAATAGTCTCTTTTACTAAAATATGGGCTGCAGCAAAGTCTTGGTAGCTTGACTAGCTTGTATGAATAGGCACCTAAAATATATTAATTGTGAGTCTTAAAAGCATTGTTCAGAGCTTAGTGGTACCACCAAGTCTGTAAGCAATGCCTGAGGACACTTGTTTTAATACAGCTTTGACTGCTGGTTGTACAATTTTATAAACTGTTTTGTTTAAGCAGTTTCGGCTGTAACAAAACAATTCTTTTTTTTTTTTTTGGAAGTTAGTTGAAGGAGAAAGTAGGAAATGTGGCACCCATTTTGTGCCCCAGAGCTACCTCTGCTTTCATAATACGTCTTTTTGCAGAGATAAAGGCCATGAATTGATAAAGAGGAAGAAGATAAATACAAGCTTCCTTTCTCTTCAGTCAGCTGTTTGATATGTTGCAGTCAGAATGTAGGGCAGATGTGTTGCTCTGCAAGTTTGCTGAGAAGAATTTATTTGGGTATTTCATTCTTAGCTGCATACTTGCTATATGAATACTTTTTCGTAGTGAAAGTGAACCAAGGACAGAGGGACTCTTAAGCTTGAGAACAGCTATTTGGATGACTGATGCAGTTTTGAATTATCTGTAACATCTAGGGGTTTTGTGGTTTCTAGTTTTGCTTAGCCAAGGTGTAAGTGAGTGTGTGTATATATGTATATAAGGAAGTATTGGGAGGATGAATCTTGGAGACATAGTAGGTCTGTTTGGGGTTTTACAGATGGCCTGCATGCTGCTTGTGAAAGAGTAGAGAAATTTACAGTAAGAGTTTAGAAGTAGTCCGGGTATGTTAGAAAGCTAGAGGATGCGAAAGGGATTCGAACCTCTTTGTGGGAATGTTGTAGTGGAGTTTCCTTGTATTTGGAGGGGTTACCGTGTGTAAATCACTATCACAACACTTAAGTGCAAAAGCTGAGGGACCCAAACCCATTTACTAGGCAGCCATGCCTCACTGGTGGCTCAACATGCAGTGAGAGAGGCATGAATGCTGAGGACATAAAGGGGTGCAACTGCCTGTCTAATGCTGTTGGAAACAACCAAGCTACAGTATTTTATGCCACTAGAGGGTGTAGCTTATCTTCAATAACACTTTCAAAAAATCCTTTCTGTATCACTTTTAGGATTCAGTGTCCTATTGGTGTGTTTTCTCTCTAAAATACCTTTGTTTTTTATCCACTCTGTTCCCCCCAGAACCTATAAAAGAGGGTAGAAAATTGTTTCTGGGGGAAGAGACATTAAAATACCAGAAATACTAAGCGTTAAATCTTTTGTTGTCCTACTCAACATATGCTGACAGCATAGGTGATTGGTATGGCTGGGGCGATGCATGAACCTGTCGCAGATGTCTGTCAAAGCTGTTGAGTTACTTTAAGGAATATACCTCACTTGTAATTACATTTGAGTGGATTAATATATAATATGAAACGTGACTTGTCCATGAAGCAGTGTGGAAAACTGTTATGGCAATAGAAAGGTGCCCAGCTTTTATGAAAAAGCTTACCAACTCTCAACCTTACAGAATTTTATTTTAGATTTCCTCCTCATTTTTTTAGATCAAGCTATCATACTGGCCTGTTTCCTGGTGTGGAGATTTGCATGAAAACTTCAATAAAAATGTTTACTGTGTAACTGATACTCGTTTTTACAAAATCTAATATTTTTACAATTGCTACAAATTGAAACTTCTAAACTACTGTTTTTAATGAATAAATAGTAATCTAGAATGATCAGTCTCTTAACTTGTCACCTTCTCCCAGATGAAATATAAATTCTGTTGTGTATTGACACTGTTCTGTGACATGTAATCAAGCACTTCAAGTACACCCCATTTCCTCAGGGGTCTGTAATGGGACCAATACTGTTCAATGTCTTCATCAATGACATGGACAGTGAGATTGAGTGCACCCTCAGGAAGTTTGTGGACAACACCAAGTCAAGTTGATGTGCCTGAGGGACGGGATGCCATCCAGAGGGGCCTAGACAGGCTCGAGAAGTGGGCCTGTGGGAATCTCAGGAGGTTCAACAAGACCAAATGTGGCGTCCTGAACATGGGTAGGGGCAACCCCCAGTGTCAATACAGGCTGGGGGATGAAGGGGTTGAAGCAGCCCTGCTGAGAAAGACTTGGGGGTACTGGTGGATGAAAAGCTGGACATGACCGAGCAATGTGCGCTTGCAGTCCAGAAAGCCAGCTGTATCCTGGGCTGCATCAAAAGAAGGGTGGCCAACAGGTTGAGGGAGGTGATTCCAACCCTCTACTCTGCTCTGGTGAGACCCCACCTGGAGTACTGTGTCCAGCTCTGGGACACCCAGCATAAGGAGGATATGGACCTGTTGGAGCGAGTCTAGACGTGGGCTACAAAGATGATCAGAGGGCTGGAGCACCTCTCCATAGGCTGGAGCACTACCACCACAACAGGCTGAGAGAGTTGGGGTTGTTCATCCTAGAGAAGAGAAGGCTCTGGGGAGACCTTATTGTGGCCTTTCAGTACTTAAAGGGAGCCTATAGGAAAGACGGGGACAAACTCTTTAGCAGGGCCTGTTGCAATAGGAGAGGGGTAATGGCTTTAAACTAAAAGAGGGAAGATTTAGACTAGATAGAAGGAAGAAATTTTTTACAATGAGGGTGGTGAAACACTGGTGTGTTGCCCAGAGAGGGCGTAGATGCTCCATCCCTGGAAACATTCAAGGTCAGGTTGGATGGGTCTCTGAGCAACCTGATCTAGTTGAAGATGTTCCTGCTTATTGCAGGGGAAGTTGGACTAGAAGACCTTTAAAGGTCCCTTCCAACCCAGACTAATCTATGATTCTAAACTTTTCCTAAATGCTTGGGAATTCTGTGGAGTGAGAATCTCGATGATGTGCTGTCGGTATTTGCAAAACATGTAAATGTAATGAAAGAGGTGGATAGTTGGGAAGAGCTCTGCGTTGATCTGGAATTCACGTTGTTAATCCTGTTCTTTAGGTTGTTGGCTCCCTCTGTAGAAATTACTTTAAATTGCAGTTTGATTTCTCTAGAATTATTTTATCACTTCTGTGGTATATATAAAGGCTTGACTCACATATATAAAAAGAATGATTTATGGCTTGCTACAGAATTTCTATTACAGATTCCTCCCTCTGTTTCTCCCTTTAGTTCTCTGCCAGCCCACCCCCTACCCAGTTCTTTTGAATGCAGCACCAATGCAAATTAGAGTTACACAAATCATCTCATGAAATTCTTGATAACAGAGAATTCTGCATAAAATTTCCAAAAATTAAGAACTAAATTATAGAAGAAATGCTTCTTCTTTCTTTGATGGAGACAGTCTTTACATCTGCTTAAATTAAAAATGAAAAATTGAAAGTGTTAATTACGTTGTATAATTTCATTTTGCATCCTGCTATTGATAATATGAAGTAAGTAGTCTGCAGGTTACTTACACAGGGTAATAAACACTGGATCAATATTTTTAAATTTTGCTCATGTATCAATACAGTATTGTAATTAAGCATTCTGCCTCTGTTATTTTGTGTGTATAGTATATTAAAGCAAAACATTGCTGTGTAGCTTTATAGGCTCTGTTAGAGTATTCTTTATTGTTAAGCAGCTCTTGGAAATGAATGTTGATTCGTTCTTATATGATACAGTGTTTATTTGATATAAAATAGAAGAAAACTTCTGATAATAGCTATAGGTGGCAGATCTGGGGTTCCTCTGGGGAACTTGGTTTTTATAGTCTGAGCTGCTTATCCGAGACCGTTGTGTGATGTAGCACTTCCATGGTAGTGGGAAGAAGGAGAGCTGGACACAAAAGAGAAGGAAGGATATGAAAGCCAATGGAGAATCCAAAATATTTTGTGTGTGAGACACATTAGAACCTAAAAATGAAAGGTCTGAAAACAGCTTCTAAAGGATTGAAACTTAATTTGCTTAAATCAATTTATGGAAGTTCCTAGTGTCAGATTTATTGTTCTTTTATAGCCTTGCTCTTATGTGATTTAATCTCGTATATTAATTTTTCTTTTCGTACCTTCAAGAGATGTTTTCCAAGTACCTGTGTCATCTACTTTGATTATCACTATCATATTATAAGTGGTACAGCAGGTATATCAAAAGGTCCTGCAACGGAAAGATGTTTTGGAATATTCCAAACTGTAATTCCAGCTCAAATTTGACAGCTTTCAGGAGCTCTCTCAGTACAGGTTATTGAGTTAAATTGATCTGTCATAACCATTTCTTCTACTCTGGAAATTTATGCAGGAATAGATGGATTGGCATCAACCTACCTGGCTCTTCAACGTAGTGAGCTAATGAGATGAGTTAGCACTCTATTGCTCTTTCTGATAGTAATTACCATTACTTAGTATGTACTCTACATACTTTGTTTAAAGCAAGGAAGTGCATTTTGCTTTTGCTGTCTATTCTTGAAATCACCCTAAAGCGCAAACTGAGCAGGTAGCCCACAGCACCGAATTGAATGCCCGGATTTGGAAGGTTCAAGCATTCAGAACTGCTGTATAGGGTTTCAGGTTGCTACTCACTGAGTGTTCATAGCAAAGGCTTCACCAACAGCATGAAATAGTTGCACCCTCTTGTTCCCCTGGGGTTCATGTTTCAGTCTGTGCAAGTTTGCAGTCAGTGAGGCATGATTGTCCAAAAGGAGACTTTTCCCTCACCACTTCTGACACTTTTCTTATTTTACAACAAATTAAAAAATGGTGTGAAGAATGGCGTTAACTGTATTTTGTGTCGAGTCCAGGTATGCACAAAGTACGGTGCTAATACAGTAGTGACATGACTGTGCGCAACCACTGACGAATTCGAAGACTGAGTTTTGAAGAGGCAGACTGATTTTTCCATAGTGCTGCATATTTCTGCTATTTTATTTCTTTCGGAGAGAGAATGGGGTGCCTACTTATTATAAGATGCAATCCTAAGATGCAGAACATCCAAAATTTTTTAGGATTGCTATTTCTTAGCTAAGGTAGCTGTCTGCATCTTCGTTGCACTGAAATGGACAATTTAGAATTGGCAAAATCTGTCTTTAGAGTATTAGCTTTTATGTATTATGCCATGTAGCACTGAACTTGAGATTTTCTAAAATTTAGAAATGAGTATTTGGTTATTTTACTCACTTGGAAGATACGCCGTCTGTCTTAGTGTCTCTTAGAGAATGTAAATAAGGATATTGCTGTGGCATGGGCTTAAGCTGTCAGAGATAGTTGCTCTGTTAGTTACAGAGTTAGTTACGCAACTCTTGTAGTCTATCTTGCAGCTTGAAGTAATCTGAGAGATAGAAAATGTTTAACTTAACATGGTTATGCCATTCTTTTATTGTAGTTCTTACATGTTGTATTTTGCTCACAGTCCTTTGGAGACAGCACGAGATGCAGGAAAAAATTTAATACCTGCATGGCCATTTCATTAAATTACATTAATTTCTTTAATTTCATAAATGTTGTGCGTGTGAAGGAAAATCTCCAGAAAAATCTTCTCTTGGCAGATCTTTTTTTTTTAGTTCTGTTTTTGTTCAGATTTTAATGAAATATGCATCAAAGCTGTTGAAATTGTGGCAATCTTGAAAGCCTTAGAAAAGGGACATGCAATCAGTACTCGTTTTGCCACAAGGTGGTGCTTTATGTAGTAGCTAGCTTTACGGCAATCAATTGAAGACTACAGTAAAAGATGTAAAATGCATCATGTGTGCGCACAGTTTGAGCTTGAGATAAGATGCACCGGAGCACAGCAAGCAGATAGTGGGGTGTTTTTTGTAATGCAACCACAAATGTATTTGCTATTCAGATTACTATGTTAAAAGGTTATGTTATAATAGACAAAGTTGTGAACCCCAAAATGACAGTTTAATTATTTCTTCTCTAAATTCAGTTTTGTTTTGTGTTTGTGGGGTTTTTTTTGTTGTTTTGTTACTGGTGATGTAGTGATGTGCTTTAAAGTCATTTGCATGTGTTGCTGGTACGATTATCTAAAGGCTGGACAATGCAAAAGAAAGTAAAAGTATTCATAATTTAGTTTATACTCAATTTTTTGGATAGTTGTAAGAGAGGACGGGGAATTTAAGCTTTCAGTAGTTTTGCATTTCAATGAAAAAATCTACTGTAACAGAAGATATGCTATAACTGAATTTTAAAATGAAGATGTCTTTCATTTGATTTTTGAATAGCTTCAAGCTTTTGTGAAGTCTTAGAATTTTAAAAATAGAATTTATTGTTTGATGCACTGGTGTATGTGGTTCTGTTTAAATGTATAAAATATGTAATTTATTGTTTCCTCATAATTCCATAAGAGACATAATCAGGATATAATGCCATTGTTTTTCCTAAATAATCAGGTAACGAGATGTATTGTTGTATAATCCTGCTGGTTTTGGACACTTGCGTGCTTTTCGGTGAATAACATGGTATATATTTTTCCTCTGCTGGGACTTCAATTTTCTCATTTAAAATATTTTTCAGTGAAACTATTTAGAAATGAATTGCCAGAGAAATTCAACTGATGTCCTGCTTGTTATGCTATTGTAAAAAAGGCACGATTACATCAGATATTCCATTTCCAAAGCTGCTAACGCAACAATCACTCTCTTCATTAAATTTAGCTTTAAAACTATCTTTGTTCACAGATGTGAGCACCCCAAATAAAAAATAATAAGCTGTATATTTTATCAGAAACTGAAAGAATAGGTAAGTCTCTGTTGTCCATTCAGTCTTTACTGGGTTAAGCTTAACCCCAAGAGTACCAATTAGTGCTTAGTATAGTGGATTCTGCTCTTTTAAAGGAGGTGATCATCTATCAGAGCAGATTAAATGGCTTGTGTGAAAATAATTTAGTAGCTGTCCATTAATTGCCTTTCCTTTCATAGAACTTTAGAAAGAGACCTCAAGAGATCGTTTAGTTTCATTCCCCTAATCCAGCTAGAGATACATCTTTGTCATTCCTGGCAGATATTTGCCTAGCCTCTTCTAAAGATCTTTGGAAATAATAAGATGTCATGTGGAGGCAGTGCAATCTTACTGCATAATCTGTATTGGAGTGCTGCTTCATTCCCACTGAAAAGTTCTCCCTCCCCACACTAAACCGAAGCTTTAATCTGCTCTGAATACAGTTCAGTTCTGCTAGCTGTCCTGTTCTCCACTGATACAGAAGACAGATTATTCCCTTCCTATTGTTTTTATTTTTGTGTTCTCAAGTCTGTCCTTTTTTTCTCATCTGTAGGCTGGAGAATGCAGGATACTTCTCTTCCTGCAGCTCACATCATCTCAACTTCTTCCCAGTTTCACTGCTTTCCTCTGGCTTCCCTCCAATTGTTTTAGGTACTTCATGAAGTGTGTTGCCAAAAATGGGGTGCAGTCTTCCAGCTGTGGCCTTGCCATATATAGTGTGGAATTCCGAAGGCATCAAATTAAAACACATTTAACAAACTCAAAGCTGATAGAGTGCAGTATTCTGACTAGTGGTATTGGAGTCATAAATATTTATCTTAAATTTTAATTTTCCTGTCACTTTGGAGATGCTGTTTGGTATGCTTTAGAACTAAAAATTAGTTGGTTATTAACATTCAGATTAATTAAGAAACAAGACTAATAAAAAGGCTTACATGTACAGCATCTATTACTTCATATGTTTAGGATTTAATTTTTTAAGTTGAAGAGTAACTGTACTACTAATTAACCTCTATTCAAACATGGTTGACTTTTCCCTCCCCTTCCCCCCCCACACCCCTCACCCCTCCCCTTCCCCAAATGAATGAATTCAGGAAAAGAGAGTCGGATACTTTAAATAATTCAGATAACTGACTCTCAGAAGTCCTCTGGATACATTACATAAAACAACAACAAAATAATGTTGCATGTTTAATTCCCGAAAGTGTTTCTTTGTGACTTAAATTTCTAATGTGGCTTCAGAGAATTGAAAAGTGTTGTTTTGGAATGGCTGCTAGTTTGTGGTGGTGTTGGGAGTGGATCATTCTTGTTTGCCTCATGGTAAACAGGAGACCATAAATTTTCATAACTGGAGTGAGCCGTGATGCCATAATTTTCAAATTGGAGTGAGCAAAGGTGCATGTAACTTATTTATGAAGAACAGTTCTTTGTACTTCTGAAGCAGGTTTTATGGATGAGCCTTCCTGTTAGGAGAAATCGTGGTACAAAATTTGGCAGTTCTGTTTCATTACAGTTTGCATGAAATCTGCTGTAAGAGCACGAAGTGGCAGAGGGCTTGCAGGATGAAACACAGAACTGATACCTGTAAGTCAATTAAACAGCAGAGATAGAACAGCAAAGAGGGAGTTGGATGGATTACAGAATGCATAGGAATGGTATGGGAAAAAATGGCTATGGTTCTAAACTTGGGAGCCAGAATAGTGCAGGATTGGCAGGACGAGGCCATATGCAATGAGAATGTGGATATATATTTGCTAGGGTAAGGTTCTGCGCACCTGTGCACCCCTGCAGGCAAAGATGTAGTGCAGGCAGAGTAGCTTGTTGTCTGAGGGAAAATATTGATACTTAAGCCATTATAGTAGTGTGATGGAAGAGATCACTTAAAGTTGACTGTTTGAGTAAATGAGGACATCTAGAAGCTCCTGCTTAACTGTGTAAGTATATATGTCTAGTATGGCTATGGGGTTTTATGTTTGCAGAGAGATAAGTATGTGTTTTAGTGTAAAGCTGACTTGCTTTCTTACTGATCATGAATAGCCTTGAAGACTTGCCAGGAAATATCTCATCTTCTGATCTACATACTTATATAGCTCAGAAATCATTGTATATGGGTGACTCAGACATTTAAATTGATTTGTTCTTACAGCTTTCTGTTAGATAAGACTGTAATTTTATGGATTTGTGGCCAAAGCAAACAGGGAACGTAGTTGGCTCCAAATTGCATGGGAAACTGGATGCAAATTCAGAAGCTGTGTGCCTTAACCACTGAGCCATCTGCTGCTTCTGAAGGGGGTCTGCTGCCCGAATACCGTACTGCCTGTACCATCAGCTGACCTTGCTTTACAAGGAGTGGGAACAGCAACTGACACACACTGCAGCTTCTGTCCCCAAACCAGTGATCACAGATGGAGCGCAGCTGCTGCAAGGGATTCAGTGGTACCTTCTGGTCACATGAGTCAGCTGGTGCAGTTGCAGCTGCAGATGCCAGTGTCTCTGCTGAGCAGCTGAAACCCATATGCATTATTCAGGCTGGTGCAGGAGCCTGTGGGAGGTGATGGAGATAAACTCCCTGTGCCAGTTAAGCATCTTAAGCACCCTGCTCCCCGTACAAGTGGCCTGGCCTTGTCTCTTTAACTGATGTAGCTGGCTCTGATTGTGAGGCGAGTGACAGTAGAGCTGCAGATGGTGAGAATATAAGGGCATTAATTCATTTCAGTTATTAATTTCTAATATCTGCATAAACAAAACCGAATATACACACATTCTCCTATCCTGCTTGTCCTAGATTTAGGTCAGGAGGATGTTTGCAGGTCTTGTTTTGGTCTATCAAAGATAGGAAGATAGAATCACAGCCTTCCACTGTATTGGAAAAGTTATTCTGTGACACTCAATGTTAGTACAAAAGTGTGTTGAGTGCTTTAAGTTAGAAGTGAATAGTTAATCAAGATATGCAACTACAGTAGTTAATGCTGTGCTTTTAAACTGAAGTGACAAGTTATCTTACAGATTTGGTGAAAGCTGAGATGGGCTACTCTAATGCCTCTGAACTCAACTTCTAAAACAAGTGATCTCTTCAGCTAACATTTCTAGCATTCAGCAACAGTGAAACATGTCTGTATTCAACAGTGAATAAGCCTACCATTCCCTTCTGTTGGCGCAGTCTGCACAAATTTCTGAATTCTGAAAAAATTTCTGGGGGGAAAAAAATTCTGGGAAAAGAAAAGGGATGTGTGTGTGCGCGCGCGCTTGGGTTATAATCCCCAGCAGCAGCTATGGGAATGTTTTCAAACAGCAACTTTTTAAAAATGTCCCAGTGTGTGAACATCACACTTCACAACGAAGAGAAAATCCTGCCATCATAATTGTCCAAATACATGTGTTGGTGGTTGATATAATTTATGGGAGCCTTTCCTAAGTTGAAAGGATGTGCCTGTGTCAAGGGTTGGACACCGAACTATTAAACTGTATGACTCTGTTATTTATTGTCTTTACTCTGAGATAAACACCCTGCAAATGCCTTTAAAATCAGCTCTTTCTTTCTCTATTCCTGTCATAGTGGTTACTGCAGATGGCAATTACTGTACAATAGGCTTTTTTCCTTTATTTTCTTTTGTAATTTCTTTTGGCTTTGCCACAGGTGCTTGCCATGAGTAGAGTTCACCATTCTGGTACGTGAAAACATAAAATATTGTATTTTCTGAGGAAATAAGACATCAATCAAATTAATAGAAGGGAGAAACTTAACTGAATAGTAATTAAAAAAATAGAGGGAGGAATGAGCAGGCCTAAAATACACAGAGAACCATTGTTTAGGGGTTTTTTTGGTGGTGGGAGTGCGGTGTTTTCATTTTTTTATTTTATTTTTAAAAGTATATACTGAGAAGACACTGCATCATTTTTACTGAAAAAGCGGTAAGAAGCTGCCTAGTATTATCCTAATATTATGCCTAGTATAGGAAAAAAGCATTTTCAACCATCAGTGAATATATTAGTAGTATTTCAACATTAGAATAATCTTGCATTACAGATCTTGTAAATATTTCAAGTTGCAGAATCTTGTATTTGATACTTGAAGTTCAGTGTTGGTTTTGCACAATTATTTGTATGCACAGTTGCTCTTTCACACTCTTTGCTAGTACTGTGTTTCCCACCAAGACCCCTATATTCTCAGGATGCTGGCTGCTCAAAAAACTGATGAGAAGTGGAAATACCCTACTTCGGTCTTTTACAGTTGTTCCAGCAGGATCGCTAGCGTGATGAACTTCTTAAAGGGAAGGTATTGCCACTGGATGGTGCTGTCGTTATGTTATTTAACTTGCATTCTGTGATAATGTGGATGGCATGAAATCTCCACCCCTGTCCTCCCCAAAGATTTTGTTAAGATCTGCTGCAAGAAAATCCTGTGTGTACAGGTCACAGTACCAATGGGAAAACAGTCATCCTTAGTCTGTACTTTCACAAAGGTTAGGCAAGGGTAGTTCTGTCTGGTGTGATCTGTGTTTGAGCTTTGCAGATGAAGGTTTAATACAAGTTTGGATGAGAGCCTGCTGCTTGGTAATACAGTTGTTTTTGTGGAAGGTGATGTTCTTGAGGAATGGGCTCTATTTGAGCCAATCAGCTTAGTGAAATCTGCATATTCATAATACATCTAATTATCCAGAAAGAGATGCTGAGTTACTGAAATTGTCACTTTGAACAGTTTCCTAACAAGGGGACTGTCTTTTAAAACGGCAGGGGTTACGTAGTTAGCTACCTATTACATTACAAAAAAAAAAGGTTTTGACTGTCTTATGCAAATCTACTGCATTACCTTGTATAAATGAGAAGGTAAATCAGCTTTTGAAAGCCCTTCATGTTTTTTGAGGGTGGAGAAAATGAATTCTTCTTAAAAATTTGCATTTCAAGAAGTAAATAACTACTTGAAAAGGTGCACCTTCTTTTAAAAATTGCAGTTTAATAAGCTAGAGATTTTGAGAGTTAAAATGGCTGTAGAAATTTTTGAAATTCATCTCTGAATATGCTATGAACAAATGGAAACGTACTCCAATTTTCCTATAAGCTGGTTTAAAAATGAATTTATTTTTTTGTGCTTGCTCTCTCTCCCTCTTCCATTTTCTTTCACGTGTTTCAATCTGTCCGGAGCAATTGGAGTGGATTTTTTTAAGAGGTCTGGGAGAGGAGAGGAAGGAAAAAAAATCCCTAGAAACTAAGAAAACTATTGCTACCGTCAGTCTTGACTTCAGAAGAAATTATGAGATTTGGCAAGACACCATCCTGTGTTTTTGTAGCCTATCTCATTTACCAAATGAGCGATCCTGTATCTGTCTTCTAATAGTTCTTAAGCTCAGTGGGCAATATCATAACCATATTTGACAGGGCAGCAAAAATATGTAGGATAGTAAGTTACTTCAGGTTTCAAGCAAGTTAGTGGCTTGATAAAGAGTCCCATGGAGGGAAAGGTGGGTAGAACTCAGACATTTTCTCCCAGCAGCATCATGCCTATTTGGGTGGAACAGACTTTGATCATACTTCGGTTTACATCTTTATGTAGGGTCACTATAAAATAATTTGTCATTTAATGGGGGGGGAAAAAGCTGACATTATGTAACTCTAGATATGTTTTTTTTTCAAATTCTTCATGTTATATGATAGAACCAAAAATGAATGGTCCATACAAAAAAGTTTCAGTAATTGAAATTAAATTTATGAACCACTGTAGCTAGGTAGATGATTCCAATACACTTCAGTTTTTCAGGGTTGTTTTTTTTTCTTCTTGACTATTGGGTCTGCATGCGAAAGAGTGATTATGTTCTATTATGTGACTGCTGCTATGCCCTCTGGCTTCTGTAAGAAATAGCTAAGCAGAATTATCACTTGTTTGAAGCAGTATGAAATCCTAGATACATTCCCACATGGAATTCTCATGTTCAGTATGTCATAGGTCTGTCTCACTTAAATTCTTATTACTAGAGATTCATTTTCTGACTGTAATGGGGTAACACATCACAAACTCATGTTTTAGTCAGTGTGATTGTGAATATAGATAGGGTGTTCAACAACCAAGATGTAGTAGTAGCATATGTCTTTTTTTAAATTTATAATGTACAGTAGTCGTGATAGATTTTGTAAAACAGATATTGTTTCAGAGCATCCAGCTTCATTTGGTAAATAAAGAGAATTCTTTAAAGATACCATCTGTTCAGGCCTCGTGTTTCTGGGTCCAGTATCTTCTTAGTTGGAGCTTCATGAATCTTCTCTGATTATTAGAAGTTTCTTCCAATTTCAATTGATTTTTAACCTTTCTTTCCCAATTTTCTCTTTGTTTTTTTCTTGATCCATTCCCTTATGTAAAAGCAATTAGAACTAAGGGTTAGGCATTAGTTCCCCATGTTACCTCTTTGCTCTCCCTTGTGTCTTGGGATACAGTTCAAACTCTCTATCTTGTAAGAGTGAGAATCCTTTATAAGTGCGTTTTATGGAGAGGAAAAACTGTGGCCTTTTATACTGCTCCTCTGATGTCTTTTTTTTTTTTTTTAATATATCCTGGATTCTTCTTCATCTATTCTCTGTATCACAGTTGAGTTAAATCTGTAAGCAGGCTTTCATTTGTTACCCTGTTGTTCCACTCTTTCTGAAAGATGGGCTGCTGGAGTTGTCCCATTTCAGGCATGCTATGCCTGGCTCCTGTCTGGGAGCTCTGCCTTTCCCTGTGGGGAGAGACATGCACAAGTAGAAGAGGAGTGTGAAAACCTTGGAGTTCTGCCAGAGACAGCTTCCCTCATGTGCCATCCTCTTCTTCTGGTGTAAAAACTTCAACGTCAGAGATGTTGTCCCAGACGTGACAACAACCTACATCTATCCTGAGAAGGAGAAAAAGCTGAGTGTTGGAGAGTGATTTTTAGTATAAAAGAGAAGCAAACCAAGATTAAACCAATCTGGGAGCTGAAGACATGAAATTGATCTAAAAGGAAGCATGCTGAAACTGGCAAGCTGGTTGGATGAAGGAATGAAAATCCTGCAAGCGGTATCTTGATGATTATGAAACAAATTATTTTGCCTTGTTAAGTCCTTAATAAACTGGGGCAGGGGAAAGCATATGCAGATGTTAAATTTTGCATTAAACCCCCAAGCCGCAATGAGAGGGAACACAGTATGTAAATTTCTCATATTACATCATGACTTGTCTCTGAGTACTTGGCATTATTTAAAACGACTTTGTTGAATTGGATGAACTTTGATCCTAATGAAGAACATTTGATCATATTAAGTGCAGACTTCAAACTGGTGTTTATCTTGAAGTGTTTGCAAGTAAGTGTTATATGTATATCTAAACAATCTAAAATGACTATTTTTAGTGTATTATATGTTGATATGCAAATTTCTGTTAACCTAAGGAGTATATTTACTGTTTCCCAAATTGTGCTTGGTGTTTCAGTTTCTCTTAGCGGAAAGAAGCATTCATTTTATGGACTTCCTTTTTCTTCCTGCTCTTGCATCATACACATATAGGTTCAGAATGAGGCTGTATGGGCTTGCGCTTAAAGGGTGCAAAGTGCTGTTAGCCTAACTTTCTGGTACTGGCAGAGTGGCAACTTACTCCAAGTAATGTGCCTTGGAGACAGTCCCTGATATAGCCTTATCTCCTCTGTGTACTTTGCAGTGGGAAGGTGAGATTATGTCTGCATTTTTGGGAGAAGAGAGTATCGTGATTGTCTGAGGTATAATGCTACCTGTAATACAGTTGGTTACTACAGCCCTGTTCATATAAATGCCACTTTTCTGATTTGAGTAGACTGTATTTTATCTAAGCCAGTCAGTGTTAATACGTAAATGAAGAGTGCTTAATTAAACTGACTCATCAGATTTACATACAAGGAATACTAGTTGAGAAAATGGATGTTATAAATAACTCTGCTGCATTTTTAGGAAATTGGCCTTTGAGGAAAAGACCCTTAGCTAATCTGGATGCTGTCTGGGCAGATTGAAATACTGTGTTCCGTAGATGCATTTATGTTAGTGTCTAGTTTGTATTTCTTCTATTTTTGAATTGAATCTTCCAACTGTCTCCACTTGGCTTCCCATTGTAGAGCGATCTCTGAGCACATGAACTGAATTCTTTTTGGGAAAAACAAAAAAGAAAGCATGCTCCAGGAGCATACCTTGCCTGCCCCAACTGCTATGAGCTCAGGCTATGGGAAGAGGCAAAAGCTAGTCTGACAGATGCCCTGACATACCTGTACAGTGCATGCCTACTCCTAAAACCAGCTAATTGTCTGGCTCTACCATTGGCTCCATATATACAAGTTTGAGATTACTTTTAGACCTAGGATTTCTTGGGGCAATGCACTATCCATCGAGCTACCTGCATAGTTATGATGGCATTGTTAAACCTCTCAAATATGGGACTGCTACTGCTGAGCTCAAAGTGGTTAATGTATATAGGAAGCTTTTATCTTCTTTGAAGAATAAGCAAGTGAAGACATGGGGAAGAGTTCACCGCTGTTCTTGGAAAAAAAATAACCACTGTTGTAGGATTCAAAGATAAGAGAAAAATCAGGGCTAAAGTGGAGCGCGTGTACTGGCTGCTAGTCATGCTTGTTTGTTTGTTTCGGATGTTTCCAAAATTTTACAAAAAGCTTGCTCTTCATAATCTGGAGTTTGGAGTAGTAATAGCTGGTTGCTCCCCTTTCTGCAGTTCAAGATAAGTTTTACTTTTAGCCTTTAAGGTTCAGTTGAGAGTGTACCTATTTTTTCCTGGAAGTGAACAGTATCGGTTCACCGGTCTTAGGGGAAAGTTTTAGGATGTGCTGATGGATGTTAGCTTATGTTCAATTTTATGTTTGAATTATATTTTTTTGTTGCATTCCTCCGATCCTTTAGGATTTTGTCTGCCTGCAGTAACTGGGAGAGACTTTCCCTTCATGTGCATAACTTGGCTTTGCGTATTCATCTCTTAGACTAGTTGGAGGTAATGGTAATGCACCAGGATTTGGGGCAAAGCGTGCTGTGGTTCTAGTGGTATTAAAATACAGTCTGTGTCTGTCAGGCATGTCTCATTCATGAACTGAAGTTGTATAAATGGCTCACTGGGTGTGGAATGAGATACACAAGAACTTTCAAGTGCAGTGCTGTTCTGGTTTTCACTTTCTTGTGTGTTCTGGGACATGGTAGAGTCCCTGAGGTCATCTAATACATTTCTTAATATCGCAAGAGCTTAAGACACTTTTAATACCTTATTTCTCTACCATTTTTATGTCGATCGTTGATAGTAAATTTTTTCCCACCTCCTCCACTCTATCTATGGCAAACCTGATATTTTGTTGCTTTTCATAGGATGCAGTTCAGGCTAACATTAGCAGGAAGGTGTCCTGCTGTGGATTTTGGTCTGTAGAGAGTATATTCTGTGTCCAGTCTGGATTATCTGTGTCTGCCTACAGCTATGGAGAGGATTGTACTTTAATTCAAACGGTCCATATATTCTTATATTGTTTTGTATTTGCATTTTTACTATTTAATGAGGTTTTCCTGCCTTTAACTGGAGAGTGCTGCCTTTAATAATTGGAGAACAAGGCTGCCTATCACTAAAGTGACTGAAAAAGAGTTATCTTTGCAGAACGTATTTTTAAAAACAGCACATGTAATGGCGATTTCAGGCTTACGTGCCATGGCAGCAATAGCACAAACTGTTTCTACAGAGACTTTAATATCACTGCAGGTTTTTTTGGTATCAGTTGTATTTTTAATTTCATTTGTGCTGTTTAGATGTCAGAGTAATTGCTGCTTGCAAAATCAACTAAGTAAAACAAAGTTCATAGATACTAAATAGCAGTGGAACGTGGAAAAAAAAACTGCTGATGGGAGTAGCAAAAGAAAGAAATGCAATAGTTCTGTGTTTGTACCACCCAAGTTGTGAGTGAAATAAGCAGCCTTCTTTGGGAATTGCAACCCTCTGAACTCTTGACATACATGAGAGAAAGTGATGTGAGTTTGAACAGAGGGGAGGAGGAAGTTGTTAGATGAGGCATCTACTGTCTTCTCGGATGTTTAGTTTTTATTTTCTATTTACGTACTGTGAAGCCTGTTAAATCATCTTCAGATTTCTAGTACTGGTAGACTCCTAACCTGTTTCTTTGGGCTTGGTTTTGTGTCTTCTGTTTTGAGGTTAGACTTGAGCTTTTGGACTGAGGCCTGATTCTCTGGTGTATAGGATTTAAAACTTTTTGGACGACTGTATTCCTCATCCTGAAAATGGTTTTGCTTGTTTTGTATGTCTACTGTATCTTGAGTTACCAGTGAGCTTGAATTTCTGGTGAGTATTGTTATTGTATCACTGTTGAGAGAGAAATCAGCTATATTCTTCTGGAAAATGTACCAACATGTATGAAATTGTCAATAGTCCAAGCATGAAAAGCTGACCTACTTCTGTGGACGAGAGGGGATTGATAGAACGTTTGGATCACTGTGGTGAAGAGCAGCTCTTTGACCTTTTAGGTACTGCTTGTGGGTTAAGTTTTAAGGGGTTTTGTAGGTGGAGGCATGTCTTGGGTTTTCTTGTTTTGTTTTGTTTTTTTAAACCTTATAGCTGAGTGTTCTTAACTTATTTAAATTCCTATGGTAATCATGGTGAGGTCGTTGTAAAATTCATTTGTTAGCCTTTCAGAGGAGGGACGTGCATGCTTATTGTAAATTACATGCATCAAATTGATTTGAAATTGGACCATTAGTTACATTGATTTAAAGTGCCAGAAAATTGATCTAAATTTCATAATTTAAGAATGGAACTAGTTTCTCTTACTTACGGGAGGATGATTTATTTAGAGACCAACTGGAGCATGAGTACTTGTATAATAAAGTAGATAATGGAGAGGTGGCAGTGCTGGGAAAGAAGTAAAAAGGCTTTCACAGTTTATGCAGGGAATAATTTCAGTGTAACCCATTGAAAAATCAAACATACCTGAATATTTCTGGATTTCTTGTTAAAATGTGTCTCCACATACTGTCACATTTTTAAGAATTGTCTGTCTTTCCTTTCCCTTTTTAGTATGCTTTGAAGTTCTGGCTAGCAAGCGTTCTGTCTTTTATTTAGAAGGTTTTATTAAATAGGCTTTTCCAATTGAAGTGAATGGGATGGTATGCTAGACTACTGTATTCAGAAGATGACGCTGATTAGGAAAATTCAGAAGTTTAGTATACTGGAAAGTTTGAAAAGGTGTCAGATACTGAAGTTACCCTGAGAAACGACAGTTTGGGGGAGCGTGTGAAAGTAAAACTTGAACTCGGTTTTTGTTTCTAAACCTTTACAACTGGTGGTACAGTTCTGGGTAGACTGTTAATCCTCTGACTAGTTTTGTGGAGCCAGCAAATACAGTTTGGCCATGTTGAAAAGTGCACTGTTTGTGTTCTGAATCAAACAAAGTGAAATTGCACAAACTTAGAGTATATGTGTGTTATATACACATTACCAAGTGTATATGACACTGACAAATACTGTTAAGTTATAGAACATCTTAACCACTTGAGGCATAATCAATTGATAGTAAGAACAAGTTGTGACCTCTGATCCACAGAGTCCTCTTAAACTTTAAACACTTCCATGTACAACTGAATCTGAACGTCTTTGTACTGAGCTTTTTCTTACTTGTCTTAGATTCTCAATAGTGCAAAGAATAGACGTGGATTTGTGAATACCCAGTTTCTTACAGGGAACTCAGGCTAAGGTTAATCCTGTGCCTTCCTGAGACAAGAGATTTCATAGGCCTGAGCCGCCTGGCAGTGCACAGGGCAGCATCCTCCATTAATGGTCAAGGAAATGCATGAGGGGGAACCCAAGAACCAATTAATTCTGCTAAATGTTTTCTTGATGCGGAAGAGTACTGCTGAGGCATATGCTTTGAATTGACTTCTTACCAGTCTCATCATTTTGGTGTCTCATTTTGTCAAAATCATGTTTGTTACATGAGCTAATGAAAGTGGATAGTTATTCATTATTATCTTAAACAGAAAACTGATTTTGTGTATATTACTGTGAATGGATTTGCTGAAAGTACTCTTAATAATCATACAGAAAGTAAATCAGAACATTATGATCAATTGTGATTATTACTATTGAACTTCATCAGTCTTAATACCTCACGTATGCTCAGTGGTACTAACCTGTATGAGTAAAAAAATGTGCCTAAATTAGATAAACAGTTAGCCTATAAAAATATTTAGGAAGGACCAGTACAGAACTTGAGGAGAGCAGGGGGAAGAAAAAAAAAATCATGATGAAGAGGGGGTTGTACCTTATTGTTTTGAAGTTATTGAAGCTAAGTACATTGATTCAGAAAATCAAGTAATATGTGTGGGCTGTTAGACAAGTTATGGCAGTTCTAAACCTGAAACAACTTTTGAAATGGATTAAGATGTGCTCATTTCAACTTTTCCAAGCGGTATTCAGCAAATGTAATGAACGAAGATGGTAAAAGCGACTGAAAATGGGAGGCAAAATCTTAGATATAGAGATATTGAATTCAGTTCCAATAATAGAAAAATACTATAATTATCGATTATAGCAGGCAAGTAGGTCAGTTATAATAATGTGTTTGCTTAAATTTGATGTTTGTTTAGATTCTGTGAGAAAGATGGCAAGTATTTAGATAAAACCAGTGGAAAAATGTTTTTATCTTGGTAGCGAATAAAGCAAGCATCAAGGGGTGGGGAAGACCAGTGGTTGTTATTAAAGCTTTTTGACTCTTCTTTTGTTAATTTACAATAAAAAAATTTAAGATTTAACGTTTTAAAATCATGATTTAAGTTTCTCTGTGAAGTTGCCCACTGGCTGTTTCACTTTCCCTACTTGGTATTCATTTAAATGAATATAAGAGAATGATTTTTTTAAAAAATTTTTTCTATTAGATGCTAAATTCATTAATGGTTAAGAAGGTAAAAATGATTGACTCAAAGATTTTGTTTATGTAGTAAATGCATCTTTAAAAAAATTGCCTTCTAACTTGCACTGCAAGTAGTACCATTAGTAATGAACATCATAGAGGGACCTGACAATGTATGAATTATTCACTGGTAGATTAATATATCTTTGTTGTTAGCATGCAAGATAATGAACATAATTACTGTGGTAGTGTACTCAGGGGAATGTGCAGTTCTTCCCTCTGTCTAGACTGGAGTTAACGTCTAAAGGAGTATTAAGAAAATATGGATGAGGGCTGGTAGCTGAGTTGCTGCTGCTTATTTCCTTCTGCTGCTTTTGTAGATGCATATGCTTTGTACACTTTAATCTTAAAGGTCTGGTGGGTTATGGGGGAGGAGGATGGGGAAGGAAGTTTGTTTTGGTTTTTTTTTTCTTTCATTTTTGGGAGTAGGAATCATCTTTCTGTTCTCAGTCTGGCAATATTGCATACTGACTAAAAGGATTTGATGTCTAATTGTAGCAGCAGTGTAGATTTATCCTCTTTTATTAGAATGGTCTATTATAGTAAATTAGTATAAATAGTCTAATTGCTTAGGAAATCCAGGGTAAAAGGTTAATCAGCAATTTGCCTTTCTTTAAAGGACTTAGATTGTTATGGTTTACTTGTCTTGAGGAACTTTGCAAGGCATTAGTTTGTATGCGCCTCTAATCTATGAGGCTGTCCACCTGATCTTAAGTTAAGCTTTTTTGATGAACCAAGTACTTCTATTTTCTGTTTTATATTATGATAACGAAAATTGTCTGTAATAAGCTATCCTAATTAAAGTTGGTAAATCTACAGTTCTGTTCCAATTACACACTAATCAATTATACACTAATCTAATTCTACTTAGCTTGATACAGTGCATCATTAATCAGGTTCAGGTTTAATACAACAGATTTACTGTATTAACCAAAAAATTGGTGCATTCAAATAGGGGGAAATAAAGGAAATCACGATGCCAAACAGTGTACCTAAATACTTTCTTATCAATAATGCGTTACAGAAGATTTCATTTTTCCTTGGGGAAGTATAACTGAAACTAGTTCTTTCTTTGTGAGCAGATTATTGTTATGAGCTGAAACCACTGATAATATAATACACTTAAGCAGATCATGGTGGTAGCTCTGAATGCTATACCTAATTATCTAATATAGGCAATTGTCTCACTTCTAATGTTATTTAAATGATTAGTTGTAAATTAAATTTGCCAAAGTTTTCAATGCCCTTGGTGGTAGAACAGAAAAAGCTAGTGGCCAAGTAGATGTCATTCTATTTAGACTTCTAAAAACTTTAACAATATATAACTCTTTGTAGAAGTTTTAACTCCTCTGCTGCTCTCACCAGTGAGGCTGCGGTTTTGATGAGCTCTTACAGAGCCAGCTGTGCAAGAAGGCTGCTCCGCGTGCTCTGTTTTCCCTCTCCTGTGGCAAGGCCGAGGAAAGACTGAAATGTGCCACCTGGAGACTCAAAGTTAGTGAGTTGCAGGGTGCAGTTCACTTGAAAAACACAGATACCACACAAGCTAATATGGTTTCCAAAAGTGCTTGCAAATTAAGACATGAACCAGACAAAACGAAAAGAAAGAGACCAGCAAACAAAATGAGACAAGGTTTGCAGATGAAGTCACTTAAAACTCCTGTTCCTCTCAAAAATAGTTTAGTATAACTAAAAAAGGGTTGAAGGGGATTAAGGGACTTCAATTGGTATTTCATAAAATAAATGTACTGGGTAGAAACTAAAATGAATAATAAATGAAGTTAAATTTTATTACTCAGAGGCAAGTATGGTAAGTTTTCGGATATCTTTGCCAAAAAAAATGCAGGAGGACAATTAGGTTGCGGGGAAAAAAAAGTTGGAAACCATTACTGGGAAAACATGAATAAGAGAACATGTGGAAAATGGTCACTATCCTCAGATTTGCTGTTCTGGATAACATGCATCTTTAGAAATAAAGGGAACTGAAAAAGAACGTTTGTGATTCTGTTCAGGTACCAAAAAAGTCATGACAAGGATTTATTTTCTTTTGCTATGTATTATCTTGATCTGTCCATGTTAAAGATGTCTTCTGACAAAATGCTTATTTAAAAATTCTTAAATCCTGGTGGTTTGCAATAAAGGCTTTGGAAAATATACTTATTTGTTTTCCAGAATCTTAACTTGAGGCTTGTATGGGATGCATTGATGATTATCTGCCATTGCTGTCATATTCCTGTCCTAAACCTACAAAGCATATTAAAAAAATCATGCTATCAGAAGATCAACAGCAGCTTCAGTTCACTTTTCCAGAAGATTTGCAAGGCAGCCTTTTAGAGCTCTTTAATTCGGGAAGACTTGATTTAGCTTAATAATCTTTGTCAGCCAAGATTGACTTCCCTGTTGTAGGATCTGAAACTGAACGGGGGAGGAAAAAAAAGGTCTTTGAAACTTCTCTGGATATTTTATACTTCATTTCATGTCTTCAGGATGTGTCTTTGTCCAGTGATATCTTTTATTTACATTTTGGGGAAATATTTGTCCTTTCCACAAGTTAAGCTAACAAATGTGCGGTCAAATATCAGTTCCAACAACAATGTGATGATTGTTCATGAATTTTTTTTTTTAAACACAAGAGTTTACTTTTGGGAGTATTTTTAGTGTGGATGTGCCTAGCCTCTGAAAGTGATTTAAAGTAATCTGCCTTGATTTACATTAAAGCTGACCAACAACATTTATACGGAGTTATTGCCATCTCCACTAAGGTGACAGTATCTATCAACTGTGTGATTCTCTTAAATTCTTCAGCCTTGATAACAAGCGTGCATCTCTATGCTGGTGGTCTTTAGCAATATGATCATACACTATTTTTTATGTAGAACTGTTCAGAGCACAATATGAAAAGAATGGTGATTGTGTAATGCTAAGATGCTCCTGTCTATAGAGCATCATACACTGTGAAAGATGGGATCTGTGAAGATGAATGAGACAAGAGATAGTGAAAAGTGAAGACATTCAGTTCTCTTTACAGCAGAATTGAATAATCTCCTCGAAGTTTGTATTCTAGTCCTCTGTGTAAATTTTCTAATTTTCAGTAATTTTTTTTTTCCAAGTGTTTGACTTGCGATCTTAATGTGCTGAGTACATGCAACTGTAAGTAGATGAATGGGAGTTATACTTTGAACGTATTAAGTACTAGATACACCTGGATACAACCAGGTCCAAAGCATAACAAATTGAGCACTCAAAATTAATACATTTTTTACCTTTACTCCTACAGAAAGAGCATAATTATACCTTTAATCTCAGTGGGATCCTATGAAAATACATTTGTATGTACTCGAATACAAGTGCTTCACTATAGGAATTTATGTCGTAAAATACTGCAGAGGAAGCCAATAATTCTGTCTTCATAAACGGTGTATACATAGAATGTGTAGGGCCACAAGCTAAATAGGAAGACGAAATAGAAAGAAGCACCCACAAGAATGACCCAGATTCTTATTTCCAGCTTTTTTTAGCTTTAAAGTTGCTAAAAGGAACTAAAGCTTAGTTCCAAAGCTTTTGACTTTGGAACTTGAGTGATTTTAACATAAGGATATTGTGTATCATTAATACAGTTTCATAAATTTTGTATTGCTCTCTTTTGGGTACAAACCCATTTTGCATTGTATTGTAATTTGAAACTTTAGCTGTTTTGCTTGCAGTTCAACTGTTTCCACATTAGATCAGTCAACTGAGAAATCCAGTCTTAAATCCAGGAAATAGAAATTAACTGAAATGTGTTGGAAGTTAATGTTTTCCTTTTTTTTTTTTGTATTTATATATTTGTAATGTTTGAATTGTGAGACATCTACTAATGGTGTAATATTACCTGTTATCTCAAAATACATGTTACATTGTATTTTAATGAATGATTTTAACTCTGCTGTTAATTAGTAAAGGAGAACAGAGTTACAAGCGGAGAAAAAGAACCTTATGAATGAAAATCAAATTACTATATTTTATTAATGAGGTGATGATAATTTATAATGGTATAATTATGTTCACAGTGTATAACTAGTTGTTTCAGGAGTTCTTTTTTGTTTTAAAAAAGCATGCATACATGCATAGCTTACCCTGACGCTTGTAGGTATGTGCCACTGTGGATGAGTATTCTATATAGCATTCCAGTAGCTCTCATTGTAAGTCATTGGAAAAATGGCAAGTGATACGTCATTTTCACAGGAGGAGTTTAGACTTGAATGATATAAAGGCAATAGTTATGTCATGATCTATGTGAACTTCCTACCATCTATGTTAATGCAGTAAAAAAGTATATGTACTTATGTCTCTAGTTCTATATGGAGGTAAAAAACTTCTGTGGAAATTGTCTTACAGTTTTCAGTTGCCTTCGTGACTGATGGCTTAAAGTCTTACATTTCCAAAACAAGTATTTCTAAATGTGTGAAGAATGTTAGCTACTTTTAAGTGATGCTGACTGCTGTAAAAGCTTCCTTATGTTTTCAAGTATTTTATATTCATGTACATTGTTCATAATGGACTTCTATTTAAAGCTTAACGTTGTAATTTCCCTCTATAATGAAGAAGAACTTATTAATAAAAATCTTTGTTAAAGAAGAAATTTTGTGAAATGGACGCAGTCCTCAACAGTTAGAGAAAGTTAATTCAACAGCTGTGGAAAGTTATATTTCAGAAATAAACACGTATTAGCAATATAAATATGTTTTAAGAGGAGTATAAATGTTCCAGATGTTCCCAGTATCAGTATTCACAATTGACCACAATTACATATCACTGTTAAATTGCCTCCTCCAAAAGCAAGTTCTGCAAATATAGTTCTGCCTTCGAGTATAGCACAAAGCCGCAACATAGTCACTTTTAAACTAGGGGAAGAAGAGATCAGGGAAGTAAGAATGTAAGCTGTCAGTACTCTGATTCTAGACCAGTTAAACTGCTGTCTGTTGTTATGTAGATAGATACATACACTGTAGCAAAAACCTGTATTTATTTTGCTATGTATAATATACTTTTCATATATATGTACACATATATATATCTTCCTGATAGTGGGGTGGGGTTTTTTTTGTTTTATTGTTAGTTTTGTTTTTATTATTATTATTCTTGTATTAGTTAAAAATCAGAGTAAAGTGGTTTTGGAGACCATATTTGTTACTTCTGTATCAGCTCCTTAGATATTATTGGAGGATAGTATCTCTCAGTATTTGTTTGGTTGCTTACAATACTTTAAACACAACTTGCTTTTGGCTCTGTTTTGACAATAGAAGTTAATCTTGTATGGTTTTTGTTAAAGCACTGTTGGAAAAAATATCTTATTGAGCTATTTGTGGTGTTTTTTTTAAAAGATGTTTAAGATTTCACATACAGTTTAACTGATCACAGATGAAACTGTAAATTAATACCTCATGAGTTTTACTGACTGCAGGGCATTGTTTGTAATTCAAAGCTGCTTTGTTCCTACCCACTAGGAAAAGACCCTGTTCAAGCAAACAAATTAAAGAGTTCACCGTGATATCAAACTATTTATTAAAACTGAAAACTCTAATTTTGAATTTATTATTTCACTGTGACTTTTATAGTAACCTATTTAGAATGTATTTTTAAAAGCCTAAATCTTTAGGCTGAAATAAATAAAACTGGTTTAATTGTTGGTCTTAATCCACCTTGGTCAGAATTTTGTACTCAAAGAATTACATGGCATAAAAAAAGAAGAAACCTTGTAAGTTGCTTCAGTTCAACTTGTTCTTTGATGAGATGCATTTCCATTCCTACTGACTTGTATATGGTTGGTCTTGATAAAAATAACAGCTCTGTAACAGGAAACTTTCAGGCATGTTTAATGTATAAAGTTTATTTTTCTCACTACCGCTGGCCATTCTTAGCTTACAGGGTCAGGACGAATAGGTTTATTTTCAATGTCCTTTTTTGTCTTCTCTAATCTCACAAAGGATTTGGAGGGAGGCCTTTCTTTATACTTTTACTATTTTTACAGTATGATTAGTGAGTAAAAATTGGAGAGCGAAGTAGTTTTACACAATTTGAGACGTTCTTCATATGGTGAGACTAAGTCAGGAGCTCCTGCTAGGAAAAGATAGGCTTCGTGAACAAAATCAAGCTCTTGCAGAGGTGTTCCCCTGGTGGCATATCCAAACTTACAGAGGAGTCACCCACCATCTTCTGTCAGGTAGAGACACTTTCTTCAATCTCTCAACTCAGTCATGTTCTCTGTGGATCATCCCACAAGCCTACATGCACTATAGAAGATGTACTTGAAATGTGTTTGAATTGGGTAGCGTTGCTGTAGGGTGGTGAACATCACCGGCCAGCCTTTGGTGTAAGGGCCAAACGTTTTTCTGCAAGTGGTTCAGCTGCTCTAACATAAATGTAATATTCTGCCCAAGTCTTCTCAACAACAAAGCAGTGTGTCGTGGTGACAAAGGCTACTTAGAACAGCTGAAATGGCTCATGTACCCCTGCTTGGTCTTATGTAAGAACATAGTTATGGTCACATCCAGTCAGTTCGAAGGCTCAATTACTTGTATGTGAGACTGGAGTGAAGGACTGTGAAATTTAGCAAGCATTACTGAATTTCTGTATTTGTGTTGAATATTATCCCAGCTTCCAACAAATAGCATTTACACAGTTTGTGAAATGGAGATAGTAGGGATTTTAGGAGGTGGGGACGGTTTTTCTTTCTTGCCAAATAAATTTTGCTGGATGTTTTGTGCATTAATTTATCCAATAATTTCTTGAATCCAGTATGCCTCTAACATTCATGGTCTGTTAAGGAAAGAGTGCAGTAGCTTCACTCTATATTATGTAGAAGTATATTCTTTTCCATGTTTGTAACCTGTCACTAGCTTGGTTCATTTATGCCTTTATGTCTTGTATTATGAGATGATGTGAATAATCACAACTGATTCCACTGATGAATTTGTAGATTTTGATTGTTTCTCTCCATAGTTGACTGTTCCAGCCTGTGTCCCAATCGTCTTCATTAATGTGAAAGCCTTTCCGTGACTTTGGTTATGCCTGTTGCTCTTCTCTGTATCTGTTTCAGTCTCTTACTGTTTCACTTTTAAGGTAATCAGGACCAAAGCTGCTGATGGTGTTCATACTGTTGATTTTGACTGCCATGATGGTGTTCTCCATTTTTATTAGGAAGATCAGAGAACAATCATAACATTGAGATTTTTTTCAACCTGGCCAATCTTATACGTGAGCAGTAGTATTTGGATCAGGGTCCTTTATTGTTTTAGGACTGTCTTTACTTCATGCACACCCATGCATCACTCAAAGTGAAGTCTTGACATCCTCTTAAAAAATAAGTTTTCTAAAATTGGTCACTTACATCAACCTCAGGACATTCAGGATGCCCATGGAAACTCTCTTATTCTGGTCTTGTCTAGCTATTCAAAACTGCTCTTTGAGCTATTTTTATAGTCTTTGTGGGCTCTTGCGTTATTCTTATCAAGCTTAATACTGGAATGTCTACAGATCTACAAAAATATGTGTGGGTTGGATTTTTCTTGTATTCTTACATGTGTTTTCCTTTTTCCCCTCCTACTAACAGGAGATTTAGGTAGAGTTTTGAGGTTTGGGTTTTTTGGTGTTGGTTGATGTATTGTTTTTGGTGGTTGGGTTTTTTTGGTTTTTGTTTGTTTGGGGTTTTTTGTAATATTTTTCTTTATTCGTGAAAGGGACAGTTAAAGAAATGTTTCTACCATTTGGAGAAGTGGTTGTGACTGCTTTGGGTTTCTGTGGAACTTCATTACAGTTGCCTGATTTCTTGAACAGCTGGGTATTCTTTATCTTCTGTGACCTTAATGTGAAAGATCATGTTTGAAATGAAGTGAGTTGTTGACTTCAGTTTTCTTCAAAGCTTCAGTGTGCAGTGAGCTCCTTTGCAATCTCCTTGTGTATTGGTTGCTCTCCTGCGGGAGCTTTTGTGGTGTTACATGTAGAAGACTTAAGGTATGTTCAACCTAGGGATAAGAAAACTGAGGAAACATCACTTGGTTTTCTCCTGTACTTTTAATTATAGGCACAGATGGTTGGTATAAGCCTCTAGTCCATTGTATAGCACCAAGCTAAACATATGTAGTTGAGGTATCTAAAGGTTTGTCTAACTGCTCTCAAAATAGGAGCGAAGGAGATTCTCCCCCCTCTATGTAGGGTGTCTCCCTATACATGGTTAGCTTTCTGTAATGTATAGTCTAAGTCTTAGTTAAGCTCATTTATGCCTGCTTGTAAGAGACATGAAGAAATGTTGCTAGATTTCTTTGTAAGAGTCATTATTGAACTCTCCATCTTGTTTCTAGACATTTCTTTCTTGACTAAACTCAATTTCTTCCATCTTTTCTTATACATCGTGTTTTAATACCTCTTACTGTACTTGCCTTCCAATTAATTCACTAAAGTGCTTTTCGTCTCAAAGTAAGCTACCAAAATTGGACTTGACAGTTGAGCTCTTCATTACTATTGAGAAGAAAAGAGTTCATTTTCCTTGCGTCTAACGTTTTTCATCCTTACTACTGTATTCTAGAAAAGCCCATGCCCTCCTGCTCCCGCAACTCCCTCAGCTGCTGCAATGGAGTTATGTTGCTGACTGGCTTTTACTTTTTTAATCCTCCTTTACCTTCAGACACCTTCCTCTGCCTCCAGTGATGCTGCTGCCTAATCCCAGTTGCTTCTTCTTTGGTCCTTGTTCCTTAAACTTCTGTTTCATCAGTGCTAGTTCTCACTAGCTTTCATTTTAAAAGATTTTTAATTTTTTTTTAATTGTATTGGGAACATTGAGCGAAGTGACTCTTTTTTTTGCATTTGTTTAGGTTTTGCTAAGTTTAGGTGCCTGATTATCTAAAAAATACTTACTGAAAATCAGAACAGGATAATCACATCTGGACCAAGCCTGAGATGTAATTTGATTATATAGAAAATTACAGATTTAGCTGATGCTTTTCAGTTACTGGTGTAACAACTTAAGAATACTTAGTTTTATTTTGTATTTCCTGAGTTTGCTTTTGAGAATGTCACATGAGAAAATGCCAGGAACGTTTTTTAAGTTGAGATTTATTATGTTTACTTTTCCTCTGTTCCCTACTAGGCCAGTTATCTTGTGGAAGAAGAAAATACATGTAGATTTGTAAGGAAAATGTTGATGTCCAATTAATGGTCACTGTGTGATAGTTAACTACCAGGTGCTTATGCGCTGGTGTTTTGTTACAGCAGCTTTCCAGACATAGAAATTAACCTTCAGTGGTCTGGAGCTGCTGAATTCACATGTTTTCTCGTCAATAATGTATTTCTATATTTCATAAAGACTGGGAGGTTTTTAGTGTTTTGTTCTGTTTTAAATCCTAGTTTTGCCAGGGTAGAGGGTAAGAAAGTAACTTTCTTCCTCCGTTCCAGCCTTCTTGGGGGGGGGAGATAAATTCTTTCATGCACAAGTCCTGTGATAAAATGCTACTTTTTAGAAGTATTGTTCAGCAAAAGAGCTGGTGTGATTCTGTGAAACTTAACAGCTGACCCTAAATGGCTTAATAATAGCATGAAAACTAACACAGAGTATCACTAAACATGTCTTGTTAGTGTTGTAGTGGCAGGGTGTGTACAGATGGGGAAGTCAAAATGACTGGTTTATCAGAGGGAGCCTCTCGATGTTGTCATATTTGGGTAAAATGTGTGGATTTTTCCTTTCAATCCATGAATTGTTGTTCTGTGTGGAATTAGCCTTTTAGTGCTGCTTGGAACATAGCTTTTTGAAATGGTTTATGCAGTACCATTCCCTTGCAGCTTTTCTGTAACTTGTGATTTTTTGGGTGGTTTCCTGCCCCCCCGGCCCTGTTCATTGCATATGCTAATTTTTTTCCCCAAAAGGTGACCCTCTGAGATCGTGCCTATGGAGCGAAGAGATGGACTGAATTGTCATAGGCTGTGGGATGAGTTATTTTTAGCTGTTGGCATTTCAGGCTGGAACACTTCATTCTGTTGTGCTTGTTAATGAGTCATCTGGAGAAAATGGGCTTCTTGCTTTCAGAGAGGGTCTGTAGCAAATAATAATAGGCTAATCTCTGCAGGAGATATTCTGTCAAGTAACTAGAGCTTCAACTAGAAAATATATTGAAATGGAGATTTATCATCTCCCTGTAAGAATAAGCATGCACTCACTATTATTATTATTGCATTATGATGTATATGAAAATCTCAAAATCTGGAAAACTGATGAAGAGCCTAGTAAAGCTATAATAATGAAACATTTTTGAGAAAGAAGGTTAATTGAAGAGACAGATACATAGTTGCTTCCTAATTCAGAACATAGTTCATTTCCTGAAATCTGAAGATGCTATCTAGTTCTAGAAATCTTCTGGAAAGATTCCTAACTAGATAAGCCCTGTATAAGGCTTGCATCCTTGAGAAACCCCCAAATTCATAGACATTGAGCGTGTTATTTTTAAGGATTATCCAGCATCTTTGGTTTTGTCCCTACTGAAGAATATATTTTAATTTTTTTTTTCTTTCTGTGTGCAGTCCACAGTCTCTTCTTTAACCTTTCCCTTAATGTTTGAAGGTTTTGTGCTGATACAACGTGGTAGGCTTATGTAGGTGGTAGGTTAATGTTTTCTTGGTTTAATTTACTGACTGGTTACCGGTTTAAAATAATGTAAAATAGCACTAGGGGTGAAGAAAAATAGATGTTTTAGCAGTGTAGTTGAATTGACATGAACCATTTATATTATTGTAAAGAACAAAAAAAGGATTTAGGTTGTGGTTAACAACTGTCACCATTGTTTTGGACTTTGTGTTAATAGAGAGTATTACTCAGATAAAATGCTGCTTAATCCGAGTGATGCATGGAAACAATTAGTTTATAATATGGTTTTGGAACAGCTCTGTCTGCAAAACTTTCTGATATTTTGTTGACTCTGAATTCGAACCTGAACTGTGCAACTTGGTTAACTTATTTTTTTACTGTTTTGATGTGTTAATAGATAAAAGTACAAATTGTAAAGTTACTATAGTAAAATATTTCTCTGCCAGGTGTGAGCGTGCGTATGTCTCTTTTTTGGTCGGCTCTTTACAGGCAGCTTAATATGATTTGTACTACAGCTTTAGATAATCGAAACTGTAGCAAAGATAAGGTCTAAGATCTCTTGATTACTGAACACTTTTAATATTAAAATATTCTTGGCAAATATTCTATTAAACAAATTTTCGCTTTGATGTTATCTGGAGTAAGTTGATGCTTGTGGAACAGCAGTTTCAATTAGCATTCACTAAAGGTTTATTGACAGTTAACACCTGGTCTCTACTGTGCCAAGTGGGAAGCATCTATTGCAGTCTCATATGATTGTTGCATAATTAGGATTATGATTTCTAATTTGCTTTTAATTTTGTAAATCCAGTCTTATTTTCAGAACCACACAGTGTTACTTGTTTCTCTGCATTTTTATTGTAGGACAAAGTTATGATGTTAAAAGAACTAAGAAATATACTACTTTCTAATATGAAAAATAACTTGCCCTTTCGTTGGTTGGTTAGCAAAGAAATTTAGACACGAAGAATCTACTGGTAGGTCTCAGGAAGCATGTATTCTCCCCCAACTTATGAGAAGCAACCAGAAAATTACACAGTTTTTTTGGAAGTAGTATTCTTGTATAGAAGCTGCCAGCAAACTGGGAACATCAGGAGCAAGTGTAAATGTTTTTGTAATACTGCTGAGAAATAACAAAGGAAATGACCTCGTTCCTTAGTGCTCCAGAACATACTTTGGCGCATCCAAGGATGAAGAAGGTAACTGCTACATATTTTTCCCTGCCTGCAATGTCTTTTGACCCTTATTGGCTATGCATAAGTGCAGGGAGCTATTTCTGGCTACTGTGTTTTGCAACAAATACTATGGTGCAAATCCCTAGATGTGTCCACAGGATTTTTTGAGTCTTGGTTGGTCATTTGGAAGATTGTTTTTCCAAAAAAGACAGCGGGGGGAAAGCATAAACTTGTAGTGAATTACTGAACGATGGAAATCCTCTAAGAGTATTTCTGATTACCTATCCTCAGATGAAACTTTTAAAAATGTTTTCATTAGAAATTTAATAGGAGAGAAATTTTAGTTGTCTTTGACCTATACCATAGTAATCATATATAATACACATATTTTAAGGTTCATGAGAGTACTCTGTGTATACATTGTGTGTTGTGTATTTGCAGTGTTTAGCAACAGTTAGAATCAGAACTGTAATCTTTTAATAATCTAGTGGTATAGTTTTTCTTTTCATTTCCCTACACCATTTCAGAATATCGACAGTAAAACTTGCCTTGTGGTGGCTGATGGTTCTGAGTGTAATCATGTACATTTCTGAGATAATATTGAGGAGGAAGATATCTAGATAATCTGGAATAAGACTTTTCAAGAACACTGGCATAAATGTGCCTGACTTTGCTGAGAAAAGAAAAAAAAAATTACTTTGAGAAATGTCTTTAAATCATGATCCTTAAGAGCTGATGTTTTAACCTTACATTTGAATGACTGTTACTTTTTCCATCTTGTTTCAATATGCCTAAATGCAAACACATGTGGAAAATGTTCTTTTGGCTTTTATCAAACTGACATTTAAGTGCATTTTTTTCAACCTCGCTAACATTTGTGGTAAAATATTTCAAAGCTATGAATCTTGCAATTTGCCTATGCATTTTTTTTTCTTCTTTCATATATTAACATTTGGTACTCATAATACTAACCTGGTTGGAATTACTGGCTTTTTTCATTTGCTGTTTGTTTGGATGAGGTGATTAGGAAAATACTTTATGCGAAATTCTAGTTTGCAACAGTAAATACTTCCATGAAGAGTCACTGTTTTCTGAACTCTAGTAAATAAAGGAGAAAAATACCATAATCTCCTATATTCAATTGTAGCAATCATATTCCTAACACATTTAGCTTTCTGTTGTGTTAAATGTCCATGGTGCTAACCTGTCTCCAATACTTCCTTTTTAGCATGTTTCATTCTTCCCCTCTCCTCCCCTACCCATTCCCAAGCTCTTTAATTCTGTGCCAAGCTAATAAGGAGAAGAACTAGCTCTGGGTAAAGTCAGTCATTGCCAAGCAGCTGTTATACAGTTTTCTCATGTACCTCTGTGATTGTACCTCGTTTCTAAAAGGCAGTATTTTTGCTCTCTCAGGTCCAATTTTAAGTAAGAAGGACCAATTATATCTGCGTCTCAGTCTTAATTGGTTATATGTCAAAGACTAGGGATGAAATAGTTCATGTATATAACTAGCCTTTCTAGGGTTTGAACTTTGAACACTGAGTTGTAAGATTTAGAGAAATAAGGTACTTTCTTTAGAGTTAAAAATATGAATTACTTTTCTTTTTACTCACAGTATTTGTCCTGAAGTATTTTCTATTTCACTTCTGTTTAAAAAAAAAATAATACCATCTGGTTTAATTACAATGTTTGAATCTCGAGACTAGACTTTTTCCTTAAATCTGCATTAGGTTTTTACTTAAGATCAAACGATGAGGGCTTGGGCCTGCCTGCTAACACTGACCAGGGAAGGTTGTCTCTCTCCAACATGTGCCCCATCTGCCTGGCGGTGTGGCTGCCTGCGTTGCTCTGGCACTGGCCCAGGCTGTGATGAAACTGAGAATGTGACAGACGACAGCCTTGTCCAGATGTATGCTTAACTGCTTCTGCCATGCCCTGCAAAACAATCAGGATGCAGGTTTGGCATCGTTTAGTTGTTTGTGTTGATTTATTCCTTGAGGGTTTTCTTAAAAAAATGGAAATAATATTTCTTTAAAAATGGAAATAAATAAAACCCCTACTTTTTTGTAGTTTTACTGAACTTTTAGTTCTATTAAAACAGGTTGTATAATACGATGCTTACTCTCCCACATATTTTTTTTCTTTAATTTATGGAGTGATTTCATAGACATTCTGACACAGGCTACTTAATTTGAAGATTTAAGCAGATTTTAAAAAATGCAATTAAAAGGATCAAACATCTAACTGTCAGTGTGTTGGTCTGGTTCTCCTCACAGCTGAACATTTAAGCTATTGCCATGTCTTAATATGACTACTTCTTGCAACTAAAAATAAATATCTGGGAAAGGTGTCAGAATCACCATTAATTATGATTTTTTTAAATTAAAATCTAATTAAAATTCATCCAATAGCTTGAAAATTTACCCAGTCCTACTCTACCTTCCTCTCTAGAGGGATCAACAAAGGCTGCCTCCCCAGCCCCAACTTGCCTCCAAGAAGTTACAGACTTATGTGCAACTTGCAACCTTTTCTTGATCATTTAAGAGATTTCCATCTTAGCGTTTTCGAAGGTTTTTTTATAATATCAAACAAAAATGTACAACCCACTGGAAATACTGTATTATTATTATACAAAATAACCAGATTTTTGTCTTACATTCAGGCTGTCATTATCTGGCATACAAAGCAAAAAGGGCAGAAATTATTTTTCTCTCCTCCCTAGCTGTTTTTGGCAGCTGATTTTTTTTAAAGTGTAGCTCCCTGCTGCTGTATGCTATTGAGTACATTTTAGGTAATAAGTAGATACATCAAAAGATATCCAGGGCAACACACCCTGCTGAAAAACAAGAGATTGCGTTTCTCTACTTCTTGCAGATAAGTAGCTTCTGACATGTGTCAGAAATATTTTTTTACTGGTGCTCTCTCTGTGTAAGACAGTTAACTGTTGGTATTCTATGGCCATTTTGCTCTTCAGAAGGAGTTTCTTTGTGTTCTATTATAAGTTGTGTCCAAAAACTTAACAGCATTGTTTGATTTGCTTTAATTTTCCTTACTGCGTCTCCATTGCCTTATGTTGTCTGCCTTCAGTCATAGGGAATGTTTTATGTGCTTATTTTTGTTGTCAGTTTGGTTTTGAAACCATGGTGAGCCAAACATGACTGTATTTGTTGCTGTGTAACAAAGAACAAGAAGATAGTCCCAGCTCAAAAAAGTCTCAGATTTCGTGTATAAAGTAAGTTCTGAGAGATGGGTGTTGATCCAGGAGAGGATTGCCAGTCATTAGGCTGGAGAATAGCCTCGTGAAATCTCACGGCTTTGCTGATGACTTTTTTTAGACATTATGGTGAAAGATGGTCTGAAGGAAAATTTAAAGTACATTTGCTAATATTCATAGAAAATGCTAGTAACTGGACATTGGATGATATCATGGGTTAGTGAGAGAAAAATATTTTTGGTGACTGCTTTGTGCCCGGGGGCTGTTGTAAATCTGAATGTAGGGACTGAAGGATGGTGTGTACCATGTCGTGATGCTTTGCAGGGCCTTGAAAATGTGAAGAAGCAGCTTCTGCTTGAAAGGAGTGTGAAGGGGCTGGAAGAGGAGTGTGGAGGGAGGCCAGAGGGATAGCCCACACCAAGGATCCGTGCAGGGATTAGATATTAAGATGGGTGCATTTATCTGTATAGTACAGGAAATTGTGCTTTTTAAGAGGTGCTATGAAAGAATAGTTTAAGGTTTAAACAGAGCTTGGGAAGAGGGCACAGAGAAGATGAAAAGTGATGCTCAGGTTATGAATGGTTTGAGTGACAACCAGGGTGGTGAAATCGTCAGCAGTGACACTTACTGGGGGGAAATTCTGATAGCTGTCTCCAGTTTGAGGTAACGGTATGGCATATGTAAGAGGAGTGTGTACCTTTTAAAAATAATCTTCCACCTCCTGTAATGTAAGCAGGTGGTTTTTTTGTTTTTAAAAAAAGTGTAAAAAATGTTATTCTCATTCTTATTTTCATTCTTTTATAAAATAGCTTCTTCCATCACCTTCTTATATTTTTTTAATAGCCATTAATTCCGTCAAAACTGAAGCTACTGAAAAAGCTTACCTTTCAGTATCAAGTTCAATTAGGAGTCAATCCTGTTTTAAAAAGGGGAGGGGAAAAAAAAGGCAACTGAAAGAAGTGCTATTGCCTTTAGTATAATTGAGCAAAACATTAACATATCCTCTTTGGTCAGTGCTAGAGTTGATCAGCAGTATCACAGCGGAAAACATATGCTGCTGCAAATGCAAACTTGTTTTTGTTAAAATGCACTGTAATGTGGTGAACAAATTCATGGTACCAAAAATAGGGGCCCCTCTATATGGTGCTGATTGTAGGATTTATTATTCTGTTATTTAAGGTAATGGTATGTTGCTAGGTCAGGAGAAGGGTCACAGTTCTCAGATATAGCAGAGCCTTCAGAAATACTGAGAAAGACCAACAATTGCAGAATGTGAAACAAAAATATTATTCAGTCTTGCTCATAAGGTTCTAATTTTCTTGAATTATCCTAAGTGTGATAACAGCTTGGTCCCGGAGCACACACAGAAGCTCTGTTTAGCAATCCCAGGCCTCAGAGCAGTTTCTACAGTTGAACTTACTTCCTTAAAATGGAGAGTTTTATAAAAGCAAACACCATGTTTCTGGGGCATGATGGAATGACAGTCTTCTCTTTGCAGGTCAGGCACACAGCAAACAGTGACAAAGTCAGTGTTCCCACGCTGCCTGTGCCATCTGCTGACATTTTGAAAAATGTCCATCTAACTTCATTTTCTTAAGATAAAAAGCTATTGGCATTCTTAATTTTGAGGTTATTCTTGATACAACTTGGTTATCAGGCTCTTGTGGATTAAAACACCACAATGTATATTGTCCTTTTGATGTGTCATGGAAAATGACCAGCAAAAATTCCTTTTCTTGCATTTGTACGGACTCATGTTCTATTTTTATATAATAGACCTTTATGCCATTTTAATTCAAAGAAAAGGAGTTAGGTCTTTTAATGTTCAATCTGAAATAGTGAAAGACACTTGCCATTTGTTTTATTCTATTAAGTAATTGCAAAATAATTTGTTCACATTATTTCTTAGTTTACATAGCTGTCACCTTGAAATCTTCATAATACAGACAGTATTTTAAGGCTGTTTCCATTTTTTTCCACAAATTCAGATACCACCTATTTTATTCAATCAAACTACAAGATAAGTATTTAAATACATACTCATCTAGATTTAGAGCTGCTAACCTAGGTGATCAACTGCAGTATACTAAGTTTGTAAGATTTAACATGCCTTTAAGTAATAAGAACATAGGAAGATGAGATGTCTTTAGGTAAAGGAATTACAGTATCAATTGGCATGCTTGTAGATATACAAGAATACAAAAATAACCACGTGATTTGGGCAGTACCCACTCAAATTGATTGAAAAGGTAAAATGTCAATTACATTAAAGAAAAGATATTGCCAAAATACTTAATTGGTTCATGACGGTTTGTACGTCTTTGCTTGAGAAGCAGTTGTTAGGAGACCTGTTGTTTTTTGTTGTTTTTTTTTCCCCACTCTCAGCTACTTGCTATCATTTGAGATTTCAATTGCTTGACATAGAATTGGTGGATAATTAGTAGTGTGGATAACTGAAAAGCATATGTAGTAATTTAGTTCTTGATTCTTTCTAATTGTCTGCCCATCGGTAGTTTGCTAGGGTGAGTCGCTCATTATTCAGACATTTTAAATGGAAAGTACTGTAGAAATAAAAGTGCTCTTGTTAGTAACATGGTATTGAAAATCAAAACCTACTAAACAAACAAGTCATTATTTGACAAATCTATCCTCAAAGCCATTGTTCACATACTATAAGGAGATTAGGGTTGTGAGGGGGGGAGGAAGGGTAGGGTTGGCAGATAGCGTTCACTTTTCACTGTGTCTGAAATAAAGATGTGTCACTTATAAAACATGCTAAAGATGAATACGATAAAATACATTGAAATACATCTAACTGGACAAGCTTCATTTGTTAAAGGTAAACATCCAAAGTTAATAGACTTTAAGGGAAAATCTATGCTATTAATTAGGGTTGACCTGGAGGTCATTTTGAACCTCAAGTGTGCAAACAAACCTTAGAGTAAACGTTTTGACTTGCCTGCAGGAGTACTTCCTTCTGAGTCTGATGTCTTCTGAGGTGGTTAATTCTGCTGTTTAATTCACTCATTTTGAAGTCTGCTTAGAACTTAAAGGCATGATGCAGTATTTGTGCACAGCCTCCCTGCAGCCTCCACAGCTCCCTCCTCCTCCTTTCCTTTTCTGGGACACTTCCCTCTTCTACAGCCTGGCACTAGAGAGAAGGCTGGTTCTTAAGCTGTGGTGCACTGGCAGCAGAGATGCAAAACATACCCTGGACAAGGAGGAGTGTCTTACAGAACCCTATCTGGGTCTTAACCCTAAAGTTTGATCTGAAATATGAGGGTTGATATTTCCATTAAAAGTTTAAATATTTGTTGTAATGTTCAAACCTAATATGCTCCTGGATGTTACCAGAGAGTGCTATGTTTTCACAGTAGTATGACTTGAAGGATTTGAAAGCTCATGTGGAGACTCTTGGCTTTTCTGTTCTCAGATTTTCTCATACTAGTAGATCTGTTCATAAAAGTGCTTCACGTGTCAGAATGTACTATTCCATATGAAAACGTAAAACATAGCACTGTTATTTGGGTCAAGTTAATTTTGGACCAGACACCAGACCTCCTCAATCTTCTCACTTTATTTTACATTCTGTTTCTAGCTTTAATAATGTGGAATAAGTATCTGAATGTCATTATTTATATAATTTTTCTTCAAGCATATATTTTATCAATCTATCGGTTCATTGCAATCAAGATTGTGCTTCAGATAATGTGGGGGTTTTTTTCAGTTATTTACTCCACTTGCAACTTTAAGGGAAAGCATTCAAGTTGATGTCGCGCTTTGCTTTGTAATTTGTACGAAATCTGAATAGATATTTCCAGCTTGCACCACGTGTAATAGCTAATGTATCTGAATACCTTGTTTTCAAATAACATGATGTCATCCACTTATAATCTTCATGTCGTCTTTTGAAAACAAACAAACAAATTGTAGAGCTTAATGTTTATCTTTTCCACCTTTTTATTTTTTTAACAGATTTGAAGAACTCGTGAAAAAGTTCAAAGTAGAATATCATGCTGGTGGTTCTACTCAAAATTCCGTTAAAGTGGCTCAGGTTTGTTCTTCCTTAAAAAAGAATTAGTGATAATTTAAAGTGTTGAGTATGAATCAACTTGATGCTCTGTATTGTCTGTGTTCACTACGAGCACTACTGAGTGGGTGCCAGTGATTCTGTTGCTCAGACTATGCTTGTGTTTTTTGACATGATTTATTTTGAAGTTGTGCTCTTTATTCTTTTCACACAGTTTCTGTTAAGGTTATCGGTACAACTACAGTGTACCTAAGAGTGAAAGGGAGGGTTTTAAGGAAGTTTTAGCCAGGCTCTTGTCCAAGGTGTACAGTGAAAAGATAAGAGGCAAGGACAAGGTCCCTAGCTTTAGTTAGGAATCTTCCGATGAGGAGAAAAAAGTCACAATGAGAATGGATATGCAGAGAAGTTGTTGAATCTCTGTGCGTGGAGATTTTCATAACCTACCAAGATGAGTTCTTGGGTAAACAGGGCTAAATTTGAGGCTAGCCCTGCTTTGAGTGGTGGGTTGGATGAGAGAGCTGCAGAGGGTCCCTCCTAGCCTGCGTTGTTCTGTGGTTCTAACCACATTTATCCTGTAAGAACTTGAAAGTTTGTCCATGAAAGATTGAAATGTAAACCTTTTTTTTTTTTTTATACAAGGATAATTTTTTTGGCTATGGGTATGATGAAGAACAATAATGATGAATTGGCTTTCAGGTATATTAGCTTTTCTATAACTAAAGTATGCCTTTTGTCACAATACTCTTTAAGCATATACCTGTGTGTATATTTTTAAATTGTGACAGGTGTACAAATCCTATAAATAAAAATATACAAACTGTATTCATAACCTTTTTGTTAATGATCCTGGCTTATTAATTTCCAGACTTCCTATATAATTAAAACTTGCTGCGAATAGCATTAAATGCACATTTGGAATAAATTAAATTATAATTTAACAAAGGTTGCCCTGCCAATAAAAAGGAAAAATTCATTATAGTAATAATTGCTGCTCATTTGTACAAAATAGTTACTGATTCTTTACTAAGTTTTCATTTTCGGAGACACCAAGTGTCTTGAAAATATTTGTGATAAAAATACTTCAGAACAGAGAGAAATGTAAGTTGCATGTGTTTTATTGTATATAACATTATAATTCTGAAATGGTTATGTTTTTTGCATCCAGACAGCTTTCAAAGCTTTGAGTTTTTTGGTGTTTTTTACTATGTGGTGAAGCCAGTTTTTTTGCTCTGATACCTTAAAAAATACTCTTCGTCAGGAGAGCTCAAGTTAGTGCGTTCCTTCTGTGTCAGTATGACTGTTGCTTGATGTATGGGGATGGTGTAGAGGTGGAACGCTGCTGATATCTTCCATGACAGCTGATTAGGGGTCAACTTTTTGGAGAGAGTTCTGCAGCTGTTTATTACTTCAGAGGCATGAAATTCTGCTTCCGTTCCTACATGTAGTTTGAAGGGGTTTAGAAACAAGTGCATATGGTAGACTCGGAGTTCCTAAACTTTGAAGTGTTCAAAGAGCCCAGGATTTTATTTCCATCCTCCTTGGAGTGACCTCTTTGACATCAGCTAATTTATTGGTAAACTGTGTCTCATACTTAACTGCCTCTTAATCTATCAGTCCAGGTGGTGTTCAACAATTATACTATGAAGTACACAGAACAGGTATAGAGTCAAGAAAAAGAAGAAATTTAAATCAATGAAATGCAGGGGGTTTTATGTCAATGCTCCTTTCTTATACTGGTTGGGTTTTGTCAGTGAACTTTTCCCTTTACCTTGACTCTGAGTTGGGAGCTTCATTCGGCTCCAGCTGCCATCTGGAATTGTATTTGTCTCCAGAAGGGTTGTCATCTCTTAATTTTTGTTTCAAATGAGACTGAAACTTCAAACAGTTGTGCATGAATAACATAACATCACTAAGAGGCTTTAAAAAGAGAGATGGGAGGGTGTGAGAGAGGGAAAAGAGAATTCTGGAAATCTTGAAAGAAGCTGTTACTCTGTAAGCTTTAGCAGAAAAAAAAAAGTGAGGCTAGAAAAAAAAATAGTTTAACTGTAAACCAAAAATTAAACTAGAAACTCTGGATGAATTTTTACAGTAATATTCATTGGCATATTAGAGAGAAAAAGTGTGTAAGTAATCTTAGACCTGAATAACTTAAATATGTATTTATTTGTTGAACATAATGGGAGAAAGCAAAGAGTGACTCAGGAAGCCTTGACTGGTGGTTGAGAAGTAAGGGACGCAGAAATAAGCTCAGAGCTCTGACGTGGTCATTCTCTAACTGAACATGGATTCTCTGTGAGAAGACGTGTGGGGAAGAAATCCCAAGAATATAGCTCTTATTAAGTTCTCAGCTTGGGTTACTTTATGGGAAAAGCTTGGAAAAGTATGCTAAAAACTGAGCGATATAAACTAAAAAAGTTTTTCAGTTGTTTAAAAGTTGGTGAGAAATAATCGCATGTTAAAGAAAAGCATCCTTGGAAGCCTGACTGCGATGGAGTACAACTCTCTGAGTAGAATGGCTGGAAATGGACAAATGGCCTCTGAAGTCTTCCAGTTGCTTTTTGCAAAGTTAATTTCTGAGTAGGAAGAGTGTATTATTAAGGAATGTAGTAGGACAATTGGAGAGCAATTAAGAAAATGACTGGAATAAAAGAAAGGAAAAATTTAAGAAACAACTCATAAATAGGGTAATTGAATTGTTTGTTTGAAATAGTCTGCTGCTTTAAGGGTCAGAAAAGCAACACTATACTGAAACAAAAATACCCAAAGGCAAAGTGGGTGGGGAAACTTAGAGTATATGATGTGTTTAAAAAGGAAAAATGAAACTGTCGTGTTCTTGCTTTCATGGTGTATGGTGATCATCACTTCTGTTATACATGCTCATATATTTTGGATATTTCCTTCATATCTGTAAAGATAGTGAGATCTACTCAAGAAAGACTATATCTCTATTCCTGAAAAGGATAAGCCAACTTCTTTAAAAAAAAAAAAAAAAATGGAAAAAAAAGAAAAAGTCTTAGAAATACTGTATTTATCATGTGTGAGAAATTTGAGATGGCAATCACAGAAAGAGGCAATAGGAAGAAGCTCTGAATTATGAAGAAAACTGGGAAGAAAATGAAGCTTAAATCATGGGATTTGGAACTAGGATTTAAAGCAGCATCAACTATAGTGGAAATGAAGATTTTTAGAAGTTTACAAAGAATTAACCAGAATTGCAGTCAAGCTGTGAAGAGTAGAATTAGATAAATATGTTTTTTTCTAGCATGTTAACAGAAAGGAAAGATCTGAAGTGCAGCCTTGAAGGAAAAATTTGGCAGGTAAGGTACTAGAGGGAATCTTGGTATTTTTTCAGTGTTGTCTTGCAGCAGAGCAGAAGTAGAGTGTGTGGGACGCTGCAGGAGTGCATGGTGGTTGGAGAGCATTGAGAGCATCAAAAAGCTGAATGCTGACTGCCCAAAGTGGACATTACGTGGACAGGGTACCTCAGCAGGCTCAGAAAAAGAAAAAGGTCTGGACGTACGAGGAACAGAAAGGATTTTTTTTTTAAGAAGTGCTTCTAATGTACGATGGAGAAGACAGATTTTTGCAAAATGAAATGCAGAAGCAGAGTCAGAACATACGTTAGATGAAAAGCTCTGTAAAAGGAAAGCAGGAGCAAATGAAAAATTATTATGTTGCAAAAGAAATACACAAAACTGTTGGATTAAAAATTGAGAGGATGGAAGATAAATGATAAAGGGGCAGAAACCTGGAAATATCACACTCACTTTTCAAAAGTGTATTATATAAGTAGTTTTATAAATACAATAATATTTTTTTTAAAATGCCTGAAAATGGTGAAAGGGAGTACTGAGAGCAATATAAAAGTAATTAAGAGCAGTACTGAAACCAGTGAGATAGAATGTTTATGTTTAAGTTCTCTGTGATATTAAAGTTGTCTGAATATATACTGATCTTGAGAAGAATGAGGAAGTCAAAATTATTTTGATGATCTAACTCATGTTATGAATGGGGGGGGGGATTGATGTATTCCAGAAATGACAGTAACAGGCATAAAAATGGAAAAGATAAAGTAAATGAGATTGGAGTTTAGTCATTCCTTAATGAGTTTAAATTAACAGCAAATTATGTCTTGGAAATAATAATTCATATTAGGAGAGGAATAGTAACAAAAGTGGAGACAAATTGTGTGAGGGGAAAAGACAAAACTTTGAGAGGATAGGAAATAAGTAATCTGGAAAGAGGAAAAAACAGTATAAAAATCCCAGTGTTGCTCAGATTCTGAGCCCCTCGCTGTCCCATCCTTGTTTCTTCTGTACCAATCTGCTTTTCCTTGTCCACTCTCATCTTTCTTGGGTGTACATTTGTTCACCTGGAAGAGAAGAGGCGGCTAACTAAAACAGGTTGAGTACTTCTAAGGCCTTTAAGGGAAGATCTTATTGAAATAAGTATATTTTCATTTAAGACTTACGGTCTGTGTCTTTTTTTTTTTTCCGCTCAGTACTAAAGAACGGGGAGCAGGGAAGAGGAATGATGATAGTGGGGTTTCCTGAGTGCAGTACAATACGGAAAACAGTTGGAATACATAAAAGTGGAGGTAATGCACTTCTAGAGGTGCTATGTTACCATTAGACACAGTTGTTGGGATTTATTTTGGTTTTGGCTTTTTTTTTTTAACCCACCAGTAGGGAGTGTTTGTAACTTCAAACTTTGCTGGATCAAGCTGTAATTAATCAGGCATCAATCATTGAAAATTGCGTCATAATACTTTGGAAAACGAGGACTAGAGATGAACTGAATTGCAATCATTTGGTTTCTGGAATAAAACTAAAGTTTAACTTTCCTGTTTGCTTTAGTGATCTTGGCATTGGGATTATCCTTTTATACGAACTTTTATTTTTGCTTTGTGTTTAAAGTTGGAAGTTATGATGCATGCTTAAGAACAGAGAGGAGAGGGGGGGTATCAAATTGAAACTGCAGTGTGCTGCTCTGACCTTTACTTGTCTCATTAAATTTTGGCTTTACATCTAATATGATATGTGACATCTTGCTTTAATCTGAGCTCTTGCAATCCCTCCAAATGATTGGATCCATTATATTAAATCCATAAAATATGCATACATGTAACTGCATGCAGTTCATAAATAATGTATTGTTTTAGAGTTCTGCCAACAAACTAAATTCAGATTTGTGAAGACAGTATTTTACTACTTCTCAGCTTCCTTCTGTAATTTTAATTAAGACTGTGCCTGTCTAGCAGCAGACATTGATCTGGAAGGAAGAAGGTCTGAATCTTTTAATAGAGCTTGTGACTTTAAAGTATCTAAAACAGATAGCTTGCAGACAGGGCAAGTGTTGCTGACCAGGCCATATTTGCGTGATTTTTGTCAGTGTTTATTTTGACTTTGGAGTGCTGAGGTTAGAACTGCAAGAAGCAGTCTCTGAAGTTTTATCTTTCTAACTCAAGTGCTGGATTTCAAGTCTAACTTGATAGAATTGTATAACTTGGATTTTAAACAACATAACCTTGGCAACAAACAGCACACTTTTGTTCTTGTTTTTCTGGTAGTGCATATAAAAAACGCCGCATTCTTCATCCTCAGAATGGGTGATCTTGGTTTGTGCTCAATTTCTTAATAGTTCATTTTCATTCTAACAATTCTGCTATTGTTGTGTATCTAACATAGCAGTTAAAGTGCTTTATTCTATTGTTTATTCTTCCTCAGAAGAATTGTGAAATTCTTATTACACAAGTTTTATTGCTGGTGATGCCATGTGAACTTGGAAGAATGTAGCTTGACACATTTCAAGTTGAATTTGTAGGACTGGCAGATAAGGGAAAAACGTAAGTTAGAATTATTGGGAAGCTTTCATATAGATACTCTCGGGACCTCACAATAATGTTTTTAGAATACATGCCTCAGAAAATCATAATGACTCCCTTCCCACTCCCCCCCACCCCCCCCGCAACCTCTCACTATCTAACGGTAAGCTTTTGGGTTTTTGTGGTTGTGCAACCTTTTTTCAAAAAGCTTACGTAATGTTTTTAGGTACTTTAAAGAAGTTTGGCTTCAAACTAGAGTATGTGTTTATTTACTCTTAATAATGTGTTGATTGGAATGACTTTTAAATGAGGGATAACACTAAGAGAGAATAATAAGATGCTAAATTATGTTCAGGATTTGTGTCCCACCGTCTTCTGTGTGTCGGGGAAGTATGATGCTTTCCCAGTATCAGCCTATATTTCAAGGTCTTGTAACTTCGTCCCAATTTTTATTCTTCAATGATGATTAACTTGATTTGTTAATCTAAAGTGATTGTGCTTTTTAGCATTCTGATAAACTGACAAGTTTGAGAATTTAATTTTGAAAAATTAACAGATTCATGTTTGTTCATAAAAAGCAATATTTGCTGAAGGCCTAGATGTCTTCTAAATTTTTACTATTTGTTATGTGAGTAATGAGCCAAACCTTGGCTTTATATTGAACATACGTGTCCACAGGGTCATGTCAGGCTTAATCCAAAAATAGTCTGTAAAATTACAGATTTACCTATCAAAAATACTTGCAGGTAGAGCTGCATTTTTAAAAAAGAATATAAGTTGTAATATTGTAAACATATAACTGGTTCATTGCAACTGATTCCATGCTTTTAAAATTAGGTTTGTCTGTATTTGCAAAGTGGTCTCCTTGGCTAAATGTACTTATTGTATGTAATCTACAAGTCCATCACACATTAGCTCTTCAGTGTTCAGTCATTTAGTGATTTTTCTCCTCACTTTCATTCTGTATAAATGGGCATATAAGTCTGCATTTAATCTTTTCCTCACTTGTGAAGATTTCTGGATTACTTATATACAATTGATTAGATTGAGGCATAGCAGGAAGAAAGGTTTGGCTTGGGAATTCAATGTAAAATTGATTGAGTTATGAATAGCTAAGAGAGAGGTAATGGCAGTTATCAGGGAGGTGACCCCAAGCATGCTCTCAATTTTTTGATGTTGATGCAGTTTTGCAGGACATTGTTTTATGGAGTCTGTCATGCCATTAACTAGAAACGTTCTCGGTTCTGGTTATCATGTGCTGCTTAAATTCACTTATGCCACAAGTAGCTTTCTCCAAAAACTGTTTCTGGAATAGTGCTCCCAGAAACTGCAAGCAAGTCCCTTAAACAACTTTTTCCTCCAACTTAGTGAAGCAGAGAACATCTAGCTCTGTATCTTTCTGTTGACCAAAAGGAAATAGGTCAATTTTTTCCAAGAAAGGAAAGCCCTGTGCTTTCTGAACCATTTGGGTCGGAATCTTAAATTCCTCAGAGTTAGTTTTGGCTTTGTGCTCAATATTGCTTAAGCAGCTTCATTACATCCCCCTACTCAGATGAGCTTGGTGGCCCCAGCAGACATGTGTTTCCAATATTTTCAATAGTTCAATCCAGCTTTCAAGAAAAAGTATGAAAAAATATGAAACCGTTTTCTGTCTGGTATTGTTTGATAAACTTTGGGGTATAGCCTCACCTTCTCTGCTAGAAAATGATCCCACGGCACGTGTTTACTTCTATGCCGGCTTCTGCCTGTTTCTGCCGTGCCACACTGGTGTAGCATTCCACCGGCGTGCTCTCCTGTCAGCGGTAATGCTGGCATCCAGTGCTGTCCTGCAAGTGCATGACCCGCCTCTCAAACCTATTCAATGTAAAAGAAGATAAAACAGAAGAAGTTAAGACTTATAGCTAATTTTTTCTTATCTATACCTTGCTAAAGTTTATGTGCTACTAGCCAGTAACTCGAATCTCTTAAGCATCTGTCCCCAGTGCTGTGGCCAGTCCGAATGAGTGAGACTTGCACCTAGTGAAGGAATAACAAAACGTGCCTCAGTGCTGGCAAAAACAGTTGTTTAAGTTTGTCTCTGTGGAAACACAACAATGGCTATTCCCACTATTGCAAAGACGATGTCCTATTGATAATGTCACGGTGGACAGTGTCACATGCCAGAGACATTCATTTCTGAAGTTATTTATTCTCTCAAGGGCACTCTATCATTCACGTGTGTTTCCACATTAGTCTTTGTCAAACACCGCAGTGATGTGTCTGTGCTTCTGACAGAACAGACAGCCTTTCCTCTTCAGAATTGTAACACGCAGCTTGGGAAACTGGTGTAGTGCTGAAGATGACTGTACAGATATCAGAAAAAATCTGTAATATTTGAGAGCTGTCTAGAATTTTTGGAAAGGCTTAGAGAAGATTGCTATACCTTTTACTCCACTGTACTTAAGATCAATTTCAAAGCCTTATTCAGAGCTACTTGGAACAGTTCAAAAAAGCAGCAAAGCACCTTTATCATTCTGGCAAACTCTGCAGAATTCTAGGCAAATTTCCCCCAGGTTGCAAAGCTGGGTACTTCTCAAGCTTTTTTGTGCTTGTGAAGGACGCCCATACATTGTTATGGGTGATGTTGGAAGTAAATGATGCAACAGTGTGCTGGAGGACCTTACTTTTCAAGGTTACTGATAGCAAGGCTTTTTTCTGGACACCAGTACTGGTTGCATACTGTGAATAACAGCATGCAACTCTGTGTGTATTCATAGTCCTGGGAATATAGTTTCAACAAATACCAGAATAGTCAGAAAATTAAGCTCCAAAGAGCCTGTGGCATTTTCTTCAGATTCCGCAATGCCAGGTCCCTAAATTTGTCCTCTTAAAAATAAGGCGGTTTCAGTCACACCATCATCGGTCTACAACAGACTTTGTTATGAGACAGATGGTAACTGTTAAACGTTGCAAGACGAATGTCCATATGTGCATCACTTTGGCATGGAATTGAGTGGCTGACTGCTGGTGACAGGGGCTTGCCTGTTTGATGCACCAGAACCACAGCCACTTATTTCTTCAGGTCTCGTCCCTGGCCAGCAACATCAGTGAGATTGTGGGAAGAATGTCTTCGAAATATGTCGCATCCCAAATCACTTAAGAACAGTAAAAAGACTTGTACAATCACATTCCCCTTAAATCCATTCAGACAGAACCTTGAAACTCTCTCCTTCTCAGTGTGTTTGAGTCAGCTTCAGAGTGCATATGCAGCCTCTGTTCATCCATCCAAAATTGTAATTTATTTAAATGATTAAAAACTGTTTCCATATTCCAGAGTCATCAAACATCAGTCATCCACATGGAATCAGAAGGCACTATATAAATGGTAGCAGTTGGCTCTTCCTGGGAATGCAATTCAATGGCCTGCTGCTTGACTCAGCTTCTATGCCTGTTTAGCTGTGTTAGCACCATGTTTTGAAGCTGTAAAATATTGTCAGATTTTTCAAAAGGAACAAAGGAGTTTGGGCTCTGTCCCTAAGCTAACGTGCAACTGAGTGAGTGGACTCAAATGTCATTGATCTTTGGTTTTGTTTTCCTGTGGGCCAATGCCACCTCTAACTTGTAAGGCAGGCTATATATGAGAGTGAGATTAATTAGTACATTCCTTAATTTATGCTTATCCTGAAAATAAAGATGTTTCTGGGTAACACAATACTAATTGGTAACCAATTGCAGGGCAGCCAAGGGATCAGGGCCAGCCAGCATGGGTTTGGGAAGGGGAGGACCTGCTTAACCAACCTGATCTCTTTCTATGACCATGTGACCCGCCTTCCGGATGCAGGGAAGGCTGTGGATGTTGTCTATCTGGACTTTGGTAAGGCCTCTGACACCGTCCCCCACAGCATTCCCCTGGAGAAGCTGGCAAATCATGGCATAGACAAGTGTACTCTTCGCTGGGTTAAAAACTGGCCAGATGGCCGTGCCCAGAGAGTTGTGATTAATGGGGTGAGATCCTCTTGGCGGCCGGTCACCAGTGGTGTCCCTCAGGGCTCAGTTCTGGGGCCAGTTTTGTTTAATATCTTTATCGATGATCTGGATGAGGGGATTGAGTACACCCTCAGTAAGTTTGCAGAGGACACCAAGCTGGGTGGGATCGTTGATCTGCTTGAGGGTAGGAAGGCTCTACAGAGGGACCTGGACAGGCTGGATTGATGGGCCGAGGCCTGTATGAGGTTTAATAAGGCCAAGTGCCGGGTCCTGCATTTCAGTCACAACAACCCCAAGCAACGCTACAGACTTGGGGAAGAGTGGCTGGAAAGCTGCCCGGCAGAAAAGGACCTGGGGGTGCTGGTGGACGGCCAGCTTAACGTGAGCCAGCAGTGTGCCCAGGTGGCCAAGAAAGCCAACAGCATCCTGGCTTGTATCAGGAATAGCGTGGCCAGCAGGAGCAGGGAAGTGATGGTGCCTCTGTACTCGGCACTGGTGAGGCCTCACCTCGAGTACTGTGTTCAGTTCTGGGCCCCTCTGTACAAGAGGGACATTGAGGCGCTGGAGCGTGTCCAGAGGAGAGCTACCAGGCTGGTGAGGGGTCTGGAGACCAAGTCACATGAGGAGAGGCTGAGGGAGCTGGGCATGTTTAGCTTGGAGAAGAGGAGGCTGAGGGGAGACCTCATTGCCCTCTACAGCCACCTGAAAGGAGGCTGGAGAGAGGTGGGTGTTGGCCTCTTCTCCCAGGTGAATAACGACAGGACCAGAGGAAATGGTCTGAAGTTGGGGCAGGGGAGGTTTAGATTAGATATTAGGAGGAATTACTTTACTGAAAGAGTGGTCAGGCACTGGAACGGCCTGCCCAGGGAGGTGGTTAGGTCACCAGCCCTAGAGGTATTTAAGAAATGTGTAAATTTGGCACTTCAGGGCATGCTCTGAAGGGCAGAGATTGCAGGTTGTTTGGTTGGACTCGATGATCTCAAAGATCCTTTCCAACCATGAAGATTCTATGACTCTATAAGTTAACACAATAATAGGCTGGGATTTGTCCTGAAGAAATAAACAGCAGTGATCCGCATTTAGAGGACCTGGTTCCAAGGGTACTGTGCTGTGAACCCTCCAACCGTTTTGTATGTGGAGCGACAATGGGACTTTCTCAGAGCCTTTTTCTCCATGAGGCTGTCCATGCAGCAGTGGACTGATGGCACTCTAATAGTTGACTGACATTTACTTGACTTGTTCCCATTAGTTGACACTGGAAGGAGAATGACTGCTTGATTTGGCAATCTCAGAAGAGAGGGTAAATCCCCGTGCTTCACTGATTAATTTGGCATGCCACTCAAGTTTTGGGAGCTCGGGAGCTGTTTTATCCTTAGCAGCTCAGTAAGTTACATAACTACATCTTTAGCAATTAATTAATGTTAAGTGATGTGATACAGTAGGGAGTTAATTGCCCTGGAAATCTGAAATGCCAAGTTACAGGAGTTTCTTGTGCATCTCTAGAAGATTTCATGTTGAAAGTGTACTTTTTTCTTTTTTTTTTTTTTCTCTGAACAAGGACACTGAAAATCTTGCTGTTAGCTAAGAACTCTGTGCAGGTTTTATAGTATACTGTTCCTGGAGACCTAGTGCTAAATAAATATATTAGTATAACTTTCCTGTATATTTATTAGATATATTCACAGGTTTGTTGCCTAAAACCATTCTTTTCTCTCTTTCAATAACTTGTGCTCAGTCCAAGTGCATGTATGTCTGATTTTGTACTTTTGAGTTCTGAGTTTGACTTTGCTGCTAACTTGCATTGTAGCCATAAGGTAAATTAGTATACCTTTCCCTTTCCTATATATATTGTGGAGATAATAGTGGTTTATCAGAATAGAAATTTAATATAGGAATTTACTTAGCCTTTTTCAGAATGCAAAGGGATAAGGACTGGTAATTTGACTGGTTCATCAGGAGGTACAATAGTGTGGTTTTTTAGGACCCTGAGAATGATATCAAAGAAACACCTAGGATTGCTATACCAGTCCTATCAGCAGACTGTGTTTCACTGGCCTTTGCAGTGACTAGCATTATGTGCTATTCTGTTTGAAGAAAGGATGTGGGATAATGCAGTGAACTCCCAATAGGGAAGTCTTATCCTAGAACTACTCCATCGGTAGCTGACTTACAGCTTGACCCATTAGAGTCGGCCTGGGGGTACTCTTATTATTGGTGTATACGTCTAGTCTTTTTTTAAAAGTAACTTTCTAAAATTTGACCTCATTGATATACGTTGAGTTTCACAGTGTAATTATTCTTGATGCAAAGTAGTATTTAGATGCATTTGGCCTGTTATCGTCTTAAACAACTGTAGGAGAATATTTACCCCATACTGCTGGGGTTCTGTTCAAAACAGTCACGAGACCTTAAAGGCAAAACTATGCCTCTTGTATACTCTAAATTTGTTAAAGCACAACCACGTATGCAGCAGCTCCACGTAGTTTCTTCTTATGCTGTAACTAGTAAAGCACTGAAAGTTGACAGTTTTGTATTCACTTCAAATGCAGTGCTGGTCTTCTGCTTTTAACTCTGAGAGGTTTTTCACTTGTGAGTGAAGGAAGGGTCCTGTGTACATAATAGCTAGATTCTGCATACTTTCCCTGGCTATTCACAGTAGCTACCTTAGATTCTTCCCTCATCTTCACACATGCCACAGTATTGGAACTAACTGAACAACGTTTCAATTATTTTTGCATTTCTTTTTCTCAGATCGCTATAGATTTGCCCTAGGAAACAAAATAAATTAAGTAAACTTGTTTGCTTCTATGCACACGTTTTTATATTTTCCATTTTTCTAATGAGAAGAACACTCTGATTTACTAAGACATCTTTAGGAGTTAGATGTGTAGATTTTAGAATTGAATAGTATTTACTAATAAAACACTATATTACATACTAGTCTGTGTAAAAATATATGTCTAGATATCCTAGTAAAGTGAAAAGACTACACCCAATTATACTGAGTTACTTCATGATGTTATAGTCTGACAAATAAATGAATTAATTCAAGAAAATTGTTTACTCTTGTTCTGTCAATGGTAGCATTAATGCATTGAGATACATTTGTAAACCCTAAGAACAGAAGCCTTTCTTCCACTGTCATTATAGTGGTACAAATGTGCTGTAGAATAAATAAAGCTGGTTAGTTTGTCTTTTAAAAATACAACCTGAAATCACAGTGGTCTCATATTCTTTGCAAAATAAATAAAAGGATTTTTTTTTAAGACAACTTTGCAGAGCTCACTTGGACTCTGAGATGGGCCGGGATTTTCTGCCTTTTTTATGCATTTATGTGGAAGAAATTCTGCTTAACTGTAGATTAATTCCATAGTCTACAGTAGATTATTATTAAGTAAAGAAGGAAACTTGTTGACATATTTTTTAATATTGTTATTATTCATTGTTCAAGTTTTTAAAATATTTTATGTACAAGTCAAGACTACAGTGGGTGTGATTGATCCAAAAAGCTAACTTTTGTGTGGCCTCAGTAGTTTTCACCTATGATCTTGACATAGGTCAGCTTATTGTCTAACAGCTGCTGAATTGCTGCAACCTGCAGGCCGAAATGCTAAGAGAAAATAGGTGCTGGTTTATTTTAATTTACCAGACTGTCAGCAGCGGTAGCTTGGTAGATATGTCATGAGCAACTGAATTGTTCCTGCAGTGAGGGCAAGGGTTCCTGGGAAAGGGATGGGTAGTCTGCTGGTTAAACACCACAAACCTCTCCTGTGGAAATCCCTTCCTGCTCATTAAGTCAGAGCCCCACGCCTAGATGAGAGCCCAGAAAACCAGCTCCTCCTCTCTAGAGGATACAGGTTACAAAAATCTGTCTGGATCCACACCGGTGGTGTCCAGCTGTGTTTGTAAGGGCCCCTGCCCTATTGCGAGAGGGAATTTAATCTTGGATTGTTGCATCTTCAGTTTATGAACATAGCTAATGATGATTGCAAGGTAGTCCAAAATTCAGCATTAGTCTAATTACAGTAACTGAAGAATTTTGATCCCCAACTTAATGTTACTAACGGTTGTCATATATGAAATGCAGATTTTTTGATACATGGTGATATGTATTACCTTTTAAAATTGCTGCAAAAAGTTGCTAAATAATGATGCTTCTATCAATCCCCTCCTCCTTTTTATAAATGAGATAAAATGGTAATGTATCTGACTAACCAGATCCAGAAGTTTAGGGATTGCCTATTTAAGTCACTGTGAAATTTTTTCAAATATTATTTTCAAAACTTGATTGAATTGAAATATTCAAAATGCAAAGAAGTTAGCACTGCAGGAGTTCACTTATGCTACAATTATACCTTTACACTAAACAGAATTATTATATCACTAATTGCATTTTTTTAAACAGTTACATGCTTTACAATATATTAAAAATCTGTTTTTCAAAGTTGTTTTGAAATTTTATTGCGTTTTCTCTTGTCCAATGTTAATTTTCCATAGGAGACAGGTCTTTGATGTTTTGGAGCCATGGAACTCAAAGCTTACATCTCAGAAAGGACAACTTTGCTTTCTCTTCCATTTTCAGAAAGAACCAGTTCTTGAGAGCAAAAGGAAGTGGGACTCATTCTTTTGAGAGAGTCTTGATATATAAAAGTGAGGAAAAGCACATCTACCAAAGGCAAAGAATTATTTTCAAATAATTAGTCGCAAATAAGCATTTATCCAAATGTTTGCATATTTAGTTACAATTGTTTCTCCAGAACTATTTTCAATGAAAAAAATTATTTATTTATTTATTTTATTACAAGTTAGTCCGTGACCCTCTCAACTGGGCAAATTCTCAAGTTTTGCCATCACTATTGATGAAGATATGTCTACTTTTCAAATGCTTTGCAGTAGCCCTGTAAGAAACTGCATGCCTGTTTGTTTTTTTTTTTTCTCCTTTTTCTTTTTCCCTGCACTAAGCAAGTTCTAAGACCCAGAGCATGATCTAGCATGAGCCAGGCGTGGTGGGTCACAAAATAAGGGCAAGTTGGCAAGAATGAAAGGGAAATTTTCTGCTACCCAATTTCTGGTATGGATGGATAATGGCTTTAGATATGACAAATATAATTTTTTTTCAGAAGAACTAACATGATTTTAGAAACTGTAGCAATAACAGTTTTTAAATTTACATACATAATGTAAATTTGAGCTTTATGCTGGGAATGCTGCTGGGAAGTAGACCAAGTGTGATTTTCTGTGACAATCTAACTGTGCTAGAATTTTACACTAGATGACTCAAAGCTGCCGTGCTAAAAATAAAGCAGGTTTCTGTTTTAAAATCTGAGCAGTACCCATGCAGAATATATATGCAAATAAAAAAAAAAGCGAGCTTCTGTATATGACAGATTTTTTTATGGTATTTTATTAAACTCTGACATACAATTCAAAGGTTTAAAGATCCTGAGTACTAAGGTACTTAAAAGAAAAGGTAACTGTGACCTGGTCGTTTGAAGCTACCTGTTCAAGAGACCTCTATGTCAACAGCTCTAATATTTTTTATAAATAAAATAAGCTGGATGCAGCAATTGGTGAGGCAATACAGACTTGACATCTGGGTTTCCTTTTGTTAATTATTGTGGGCAAGTTAAATTTTAGAATTGATTTTAAAGTTAATAATTAAATTCCAAAGCAGCTTCACTTACAAAATGGAAAATGGCATGGCACGCTTTATTAAAAATATTGAGGTAAGGTATTTTAGTATGTTCCAAGTCAAGCAAGCAAGAACATGTATCAGATAACAATTTTTTAATTGCAACATGATGGAGCGAGCTGGCATATTGGGTTCTTAGTTTTTCTTTTAGGTCTTCTCATTTTTCCCATCCATTCTTTTGAAAAGTATTGATAAACTATTTTTTTAGTCCTATCAAGGTGAGTTTTAATTATTCTTTCATCTTTTCCAGAAGGTGTGGAAGGAGGGGGAGAATTTCACCATCATCTGACCTGTGTTCTTGTCAGATTTTTCTCATTTTACTAGCCTTATGAGAAGTGTCTAGTCTTCAGGATGCTTTTAGACAGCTGAAAGCAGGGTTTTGACTACCAAAAATAAATCTTTTGTTCTACCAAGAAGTCAAAGACACAAAAAACTTTGTTTTTAACTCATGCTCTGAACTGCTCTCTGACCACTGAAGTTGAACTTCTCTTTTATGGTGTGTCTGGCTTAACAAGAAATTACCTCTTCCACTTTCCCCAGTCCCTTTCCTTGCCTTTTTTTGTAAGTATGCCAAAGATGCCAAATGTTCCCAGTTCCAAAGCTATGATTTAAAATTATATGGGTGAGGCCAATTAAATAAAGTTGAAAACCAAATCCTACCCTGTTCCATTCTTTATAGGGCTTTTTAAAATGGTTTTGCTTGCTAGTTTGGGAACTTCGAATGGCTTCTGACACTAGACAAAATCCGTGCAATTTCCTCTCCACCCCCAGGTCTCTGCAAGTGTTTGCTTTGGATTTGCTCTCTAATACTAACTCATTGTACCTCTTAGGAGTCTGTAGTCTTCCCCTGTTCTCCAGTGTTCTTGTTGCTTTTCCTTTCTGTTTTCCCCATTCTGAACTTAAGAAGGGAGCATCCCTTTTTTCAAGGGAGCTACTCCAGGTCAGGGAAGTAGAAATACCCCTCCTCTTCTAGCAGAGGGACACAGAGTGCAATGGCAGGATGTCACCTGCTAGAAACTTTCCTTTTTATTTTGACAGTCTGCTTAGGGAAGAGCTGATGGCTCTTTGATTAGTGCTTTGTATTTCATTAATACACAATTTGTCAGGTGCTGTTTGCTCTGCCAAGTATCAGGACCCACTCTCCTTATGGAGGGAGTAACTTATGATTAATTCCAAAACTTCTTATTGCTTTGTTTTTGGAGTATTTTTGGGAGTGCGGTAGTAGAACATAGGGTCCAGCCTGTCCTATAGGATCATGCTTGAATTGTAGACATCCTCATCGCTTTTAAGGAGACCAGCGGGGCCATTTTTTTGATAACGTATGACTACAAAATATAATTTAAATATGAAGGAAAATTAAAAAGAAAAGCACTGATGCTTCTGTATCTTTCTCTTTGTATGATGGCTTTTCACTTATGAGGAATTTGTTTCAGAAACAGATTGAAGGACAATTCAAAAAAATGCCCACCTTCTGCTGTTGTTGTGGGTCTGTTTCACTTGGCCCTTCCATTAGGTTGACTTTGGATGCAGGTAAGCATTTGTTTTAGCAGAGCTGATATTAGGGATGTATCAGAGGAGTAATGAAAGAAGAGATGGAGACAGCCTTTCCACAGTCATGTTCATTATTTATTTGGCTCACAGCTCAGGGATCCAAATGTGGTTGCTACTGTCAGTAGCAGTGATACCAAACTAAGTTTGGTAGCTATATATTATGGGAATTGACATCTTTGTTGTGTGAGCTGTCTTGTATGGAGTCTTTCAGACCTCTGTTTTCTTCTCCATGGTAGTTAGAATTCACGTGAAATCCCAGGGGGTTATCAAATGTTGCCAGTAAGCAGACATGAAGTAATTGTATGTTTCCTTTAAGTCAGTGCAGGGAGCATCATCTAAAAGCTTCTGAGAAATCTGAACGTAAATTAAAAGCAACATATTGGGACTGAACTTAGTGTAAAAGTGATACCAATGGAAAGATGAAACCTTTGCTAGAAACTAGCACTTAAAATATTGCACTTTGTTAAAAATGATGTGCAGCTTATGATCTTCAATCTAGGAGAGCTTTTAAAAGTTGCTTTTTATTGACTACAAGTCTGTGCTGTTATTCTGACAGATACAGATCTTACCTTTGAGACTTGCATGCTTGTTTACTCTAACAATCGTGTACCTGGAAAATACCTAAGGCTCAAAATAATGCTGTCTGGTCCAAAATGCGGCAACTTAAGGTTGAACTGAAAGCTTCAGTTCTAAACTACAGTTGCTCTCCATTACCTACTGAAACTGGCTCCAGAGCATGGTACTAAATATCAAAGCTGACTGGACTACCTAGGGGACTGTGTCTCTGTTAGCAGTAAAAATCTCTCTCACAACGGCTGTCGTCTTCAGAAACAGGGGAGCTATTAAAAATAACAGCTGCAAAATCTGGAAAGAAATAGTCAAATTTGGAGATAGGAGAAAGTAATTTATAGGTATGAACTCTAACTTTCACATCCTAACAGAGGACGAGTGAGTCAAGTCAATGTAAAGCAGTATATTTTATGAGCATTTTATATCATTTCTGAACATGGTCTAGATTTTTCCTGATGATCAGCCCACAGAAATTTTCTTCCAGGGGAAATTAGTGACCTCAGATCTTACTGCCTTCTAAATCACCGGTAAACTTTCAATGGTGACAATAAATCCAGGATGGATCAAAGAATGTGTGATTTGCATCGACCGCTTTACTTTGTATAGATATACTACAGTTACCTGTGGCCATAAATACTGGAATCGGAAGGAGATTATTTTCATGTACAGCGTTCTCCCAGAGGGAAACTCTGAGTTACTAATTTGGCACAAGTCTTCAGGGTCTAAAGTAGTTGCCTGCCTTGCTTTGGCCTGTGGCTTTTGTTCACAACTGTATCAGAAAGAAGACTGAGGCAAATACTTTCTGATTCCCTCTCCTTTCCTGTCCGATCGCAGTGTGTCAGTATCTGATGGAAATTACTGCTTCTGAGAGCACTGTGTGGCAGGGTGTAGAGAGTCTTCATTGATAAAGGCCCATTCTAGAATCTTTCTTTTCTAAATCAGTCAGTGGCATCTTTTGGCCTGAATTTGTAGATTGCAGTATGTTCTATGAAACAGTTAACGACTGCCTTAATTGTTAATTCAAATACTTTAACTTCATTTCGATGAAATAGATTTCTCTGAAGCTCTGGGGGTATCTAAGAGGAGGAGATAAGTTAATGCTGTGCATTAGAAACTTTTAGTGCAGAACCTTCAGTGGTGGTGACTTCAGCCAACTTAGAGTTGTACTGAAACACATGTAACTACTAGCATAATTACCGCTACTAGTTATGCTCAGGTTTTAATTTGCAGGAAGGAAACGTATTAAAAAGTATTGGGATGAAAAAAGCAGCAGTGTGCTCTTTTGCTTTCACCAATAGTGGCACAATAGGAGCAAGCAGTATGCAAAAATGATAACCCGTTATTATACCTATGTATTTATTTGCTTCAACTCTCTTTATCATGCTGGTTTGAATTCCAAACTTTTATGATCTTTTTCTATTCTTCCATTTTCATGCACGTTGATGCCTTTTCAGTAACTCTTTTTGATAATGCCCATTTCATTTCTTGTTTTCTATGGAGTAAAATAACTACAGATTTAAGCATAAAGCAAGGTAAACATAGTAAAGAGTTCAGACAAGACTGTGAAAGATAACTGAGGGAAAAATAAAGATTGATTTATTTATTTATTTTGGTACCTTTAGAAATATTTAGCTCTACAGTTGGGCTAGAAGGTAAAAATATTTGTTCCTGGGGAAGTGTAGCATTTTTAGTAGAATGCTGTCAGGCAGTTGTATTTTACCTGCTTTCTCTGTGACCTCTTTTGGTCTCATTCTATACCTGTCTCTCAGTAAATCAAGTTGTATGTGCACCCATCAATTTCCGATCAAGGAGGTGGTGGTAGGGGGAGTAGTAAATGAGAAAAGTGAGCTTTTACTGTAAAAAATAAAACAAAAAAACCCCAAACCTTTATTTCAAACACTTCCAATAACAACTTAGAAATACAAAGATTTATAGTTGGGATTGATCCACAACGCTGCAAAATTTCTCAAAAAATGTGCCTGGGCTTTGCATTCTCCTTACTTAAGCAGGCGTAACACCATCAACCAATGCCATTCCTGATACTAGAGCATAATTATTTAATCATAGTAGCAGCTTAACTTGCATGTGCTCATAGGTTAAGGTTTCTTAGGTAACGGAACAAAACAGTTCATGTTTTTATTCAAATTTATTGCTATCTTCACTTTCTAAGCTGTTGGTGTTTCTTTAATAGGAAATACGATAAAACACTGTGGGAACACATGTAACAGATTTTCAGTGTGGACCTACCTGCTGTCCTCAGTCCAGTGCATCGTGTCTAGGTGTTGTAAAGGTTTCACATCTGTGATTGTTCTCGCGCGTGGCACGTGGTGCATTACCTAGACAGCAGGCAATCAAGATGAGGCTTCCAGGTATAGGGTACCTTTTGCTTTTGTTGGTAAACTCAGGCCTTTAATGCCTGTTCTGAGTTGGGTTTTTTTTGTATTATATTTTCTTAGTGTGAGTAAGTTGAAAACTCGGTCTTCTATATGACAAAACCATTTAGGGATCTATTAAACCTCTAATTTAAAAGCAGTGATATTTTGGAGATTATATGGGTAAACTGGATTTGAGGCAATGCTTTTGAATTACAGCAAGTCAGCATCTGCAGAAACTCTTAAATTTCCATTGGGACCAGTATAATAAAAAAGAAAACAATTTTTCAGCATGCAAAGAATTTTATTATGTCAATACTTTAAGTGGTTGTTTTTATCTGAATAAACAGAAAATTATTTGTTTACAAATACGTGTTGTAAGAATAAATGAGTTGTTGTGCACCTGCTATCAAGTCTTCCCTCATTCCTGTGAATTTCAGGAAGTATCACCTCATTCTTCACAAAAACATTGTTTTGAGATTGTATTTTAGATAAAAAACCAGAAACTGTAAAAACCCATGCCAAAATATGAGCCATCTTGATCAGCTACTTAATGAATTTCATTACACCAGTCTTTCATGAAAGAAGTAATGAGTCCAGTCAGCAGATACTAGACTTCTGCTAGTAATATAACTGAAAGTGATAAATGTCAGGGCGAGTTTTTCAGTTTTGGGGCTTTAGGGTTTTTTTTTCTTAAGTAAGAGTTGAACCAGCATGGTGGCGAAACTGAAATGCATGATAGATGAGTAGTTAAATATCTCATTCTGAAAATGAACTGGAACACAAAATTTTAAATATCATCTCCTAATAGCAAAGAAATTTGAAGTTAGGTTTACATCAAAATCCCTTTTAAGGCATTTTAAGGTAGCATTTTATGTATTTCAATCTTGTTAATTTAGGCATTACAGGATTGGAACTTCAAATTTGGGAACTAAGAGCTGACAAATACAGGGTTTGATTCTTCAAAGAATTGTTTTCCTGTTACTTCTCCCTCTGTATTTCTCCGGGTTTTCTCTCAGTATAAAACATAGTATTTCCCAACATGGGTGTAAGAATCATAAATGTATTCAGACTTAGAAGTACCTAGTGTTGCAATTTACTAGAAGACGACTGTTATCTCTATGGATTTGAGGAAGAAAATATAGAGAAGTAGCTTTTTCTTTTACCCTGTCATAAAATGAAGTTTCACTGGTAGTTTGTGACTCTTCATGCTGTCAGCTATGCTTTTGTCAGCAAATATTCTTTCCTTCTTATGAAACCCTTAAAAGATTTCGAGAGCAAACTTTTTCAAGAGTCTTTACCAACTGAGCCAAATTTGCCAGGGTAAGAAAGACACTGATAGGAGTATAAACAATACTGAAGTAGTCCATGCAGTCACTGGGGTACAGAAAACCTGTATTCAGAAGGTGCTTTCCCATTCCTCAACACCCTTGCTAGGTGATCTGCAACAAAACTCTTGGGTGGGCTCAGGGCTGTCTCTCTGATGAGGAAATGCATTTTCATCATGACCAATCTTCCCTGACAAAAGCCTTGTCAAATAAAGATACCTTTCTGCGCTATGCCTTGGTTTCAGGGAGACGGTACTTTTTTAATGAGAAATCTTAAATGGACCTAAATGAAATTCACAGTCTAATGCATTCATGATCCACTTTCTTCACTAATTTAAAATCAACTGAGAAGAGAGGGGCCCTTAACAATGGGGAGCAAAGCGCAATGGATGTTGGCATTCTGTGGAACTTCAGTTAACTTCTAATGGTAACTGAGTGCCAAAAACTTGTCTGGACTGTGAGACTGAGGTGCGTAGTGAAGTATGTACAGTACTGTAAGTGGGAACATACCTAATTAGTACTGTAATTGAATATAAGTCCAGCAGAGAGACTCTGTAAGCAAGGGGATATCAAAATTTCACTTAACTTAGTATTATTGTCTGTGAGTTAATAAAACATTTTGCAATGTTTTGTTCTTTTCAGTATTTTAAAAACATCTTTACTAAAGTGAGTAAAGGTCTAAAGTGGCATTCTGTGATTACCTTTAAATATTTGTTAAAGTTATGTTTATACTTAAGTCAGATTAGTTCTGCTTAATTCAGATTAGTTCAAACTCATTTTGCAAGTCTAAATGAATTGCAGTAGACTTGCTAGAATTAGTAAAAGTTGTTACAATTCTGGTTTGCATTCTTTATATCAAAAGAAATTACAGAAGCATCTGAATATATGCTGTTAACTGCTTTTGAAGTGATATGCACTGATTAGAATATTTAAATAAGTAATATATCCATTTATAATAATTCTTTCATATTTTGTAAGAGTATGCAAAATGAAGCCTGATAAAAAGGATAGGCTTTTGTATTTGCAATCTCACATTTCATCATGCTTTTTGGAACTTGCATGTTACTAAAAGGATGTTTTAGATTAAAAGCAGTCTTTATGGATGCTTGAAAGTCCTCAGAAAAAACTACGTGGATGCTAACAGAAATTGGATCCTGTTGGTATTTTCCATTTCATGCATACTAAGTCAAAAGTGTAATATCTAAATATGCTACAGGGGATTGTTAAAATTATACAGTTATTTTCTAGCTGGAACTTGAAATTATCTGCTAGCTTTCTTACTATAATGTAATGCTTAAAAATGTGTACAATTTAACAGAAGTTAAAAATGTAGATGGTTTCCAACCTTTAAAATAATTCCTGTTTGGTTGCAAATTCCACGGCAATTAGAAAAGGCCATAACAATTTTTAGGCTTATTTAAGGCATAGAAGAAGAGATCTGATTTCCAAAAGTGCTGTGTATCAGCAACTCTGAAGTATTTTAAATTCTAGCCAGAAGCATAACATAATTGATATTTATATTATCGGGTACAGCAGCATTCTCAGCGCTGTCATTTTCCTTGTAATTTTCTCCTTGCTTGTAAAATTGTGTCTTATTTATTATTTGCACTTTATTCTTAATCAGTTTTGCTAATGTAGTAAAAACATTGAAATGTTATTATATGATTAGCAATTTTCCACTATATTAATCCAGCATTACATTATACTGTGTGGTGACAACAATGATTTCTAATGTGGTAATGAGAGAGAGTGATTAATATGTCCCAATATTTAATAGCTTCTTAATTACAAGTTGGAAAAATATTTTAAGATGCTATAACCAGCTGTACTAGTGGCAAGAACTGCAAAATGGTGGGATCTGGGCCATAAAAATTTAAAGATCTATTTTGAATGGATCGCTGTCTCCGTCACCTTGAAGCTGTTTTGTTTTTATGTTTGTTTTCAGGACTCATGTAGTTATTCACAGGGTATTTTTTCCACTCAATATTAATATTGACAAATACAGGAAGACTTCCCGATTTAATGCATTTACTAATGTGCATTAAATGGGTATGCAATATACTTTTTTATGAGGAAAGTGAAAAGTCTGTGGTATCTAGCTGGGAAAATTATTTAAAATCATTAAGCTATCATGGCCATGACACAGTATACTAAAGTAGCCACAGCACAAACTAAAAGCTGCATGTTAACAGGAATACAGACTCCGCTTTAATGATTCACAACCAGCATAAAACGAGTAAATACATATAATAAATGATATATCAAACTCAATATATTGACTGGAACCTTATGTTCAGTAAATTATTTAAGAAGTATTGGAGGTGCTTCAAAAATTGGAAGTTAGAAATCCAAATGGAGCTTCTGCCCTTCCTTGTGTGTATGTGCAGCCATCGAGGGGACTGGTTTTAGTGTGTTCCTGTGTCCGTATGTATAAAAATGTTACAAATAACTTTTTTTTTGAAGTGGTTTTTTATTTAGTCTCTGCAAGCTATTGAGAGTTTGCTTTGTTTTTCTTTAAAACATCTAAAGTTTCACAAAAATGCATTTCCCATTTCATTTCAACAGTTTTAAAGATAACTTGAAAAGTTGTTGGGAAAGAGTAAAAAAAAAAAAAAAAAGTAAATTATTATAGTCAGTGAGGGAAACAAGTGTATTTTCAGATCTAGAAGTATTATAACCATGTATAAGGTAATGATACAATGTGTACTGACAACTATGTTGACAACAAATCTTGTTACAGCAGCAGGGTGTTAAGCTTCAGGTGGAAAAAGACACTGTAGAGGTAGAAAATACATAGCCCTATAGATAGTATTATCATCAATAATCCAGCTAGTACAGCGAAATTCAGCATTCAGCCAAAACTGAATGTGACATTACTTCTAGACCTTAAATTTCCTGAGAAGTCTCTCCAATACAGTGGCTTTGGTATTGGAACAGCAAAGTCATGCTATTAAATACTTTAAAAGTATAATTTATATATTTCCAGCGCTTTCCTTGTAGCACACAAGCGAAAAATTGTTTCAATCTGAAGCTTCATATGTCTTACCAATATTAATTAGCAGTCATGCAGGTAAAAGTATGACCAATATGTTTTTGTGAGAAAATAACAAAATAGTCTGTATATTATTCGGAAAATTGATATTTGAATCTCAAAAACCAAATCTTAATGAGAGATCAAAATGTTTTGTATTGATTTAATTTTAAAAATTATTTACTTCCAATGAAATGTAGGTATGGATGATTTGTGTAGCTATCTTAAAAAACTATTTTTATATTGAGAAAATTGTTCTTGAATTGAAATGAATATGCGACACTTTTCATATTCAAAATGTCAGAGTGTGAGATCCTTGTGTTAGGTAACATTCCACTTTTAAACCATGGGAGCATTGGATTGCTTTCAGAGCTATACTTATGGGAGGCATGGTCCCGAGTCCATCATGATTCCAGTGAATTTATAAATACTTCATTGTACATTCCCTGGTGTCTTGGGAGCTTATCTGGAACAGGCAAGGCTGCCACTGAGTCTTGCAAGAGCCCTTCTGGGCCTGATGCAATTGGAAAAAATGGTGAAGCTGATCTAAACTTTGTAGGAGGCTGTTTAGATTCCAGCTTTTCTCCACTATCTTGGACTCTCATTATGCAACAGAAGTAATCAGAGTTTAATCTCCAACTGTAATATTAATGAACTGATCCTAGATTTTTTCCATTGTGTGTTCTCAGGTTTAGAAACAGTTACCGTTTTCTAGCATCGTTGTCTTTAAATTTTCATGATAGAATTACTTTTGTTTCTGTTATTTTTGCCGTTCAATTTGGAATATTACTTTCTAAAATACCTTAGGTAAAAAAAGATCGATGAATTTATTAGTCAGCCTTCTTTCTGCACTCTTAGGTTTAAACTGTCCAGCAGGAAATGCGTGGAGTTTTCCTCGTACCCTTTTCAAATCAACAATCTAGTTTATGAGGTAGTGTTAATGACATATTAAAGAAATTTCTTCAAAAGGTTCCACTAGAGTGACTTGCATTTTTATTACCCAATAAAAACAGTGAGGCTTCTATCAGAATCCTTACAACTGAGAATTTTGCATAATATAACTGTCACTTGAAGCCAGTATTTATGAACATGAGAGCAGTCCTATAATAAGGATGAGCTTTCACTAATTTTGCATCTGCTACAATTAAGAGATAGATTTAGATTCACTTTATGTAACTTGTTGTAAAACAGATTCTATGAATGAAGCTGAAATGTTTACCCTGCTTTTATTATGTGTTTAAATAGCATAAGGAAATGACATTTCCAGTGCACATCCCTCTAAATATATTTATTGTTCTCGGTGGTTAATTTCAATGCACTTTGTCTCTGAGATTTGCTTCTAGCAAAAGTATGGTGTTCAGTTCAATTATTCTGTGTAAAACTCGGTGAAAAGTGCTCACGTTTCAAGTTTTCTTTCCAAAATAAACAGTGATAGACTACAAAAACACTGCAAATGCCAGCATCGCTTTCATCACTGTTGTGTATTAACTACTTTTTAATCCCAAAGGGTTAAATTTCTACCAGCCTGCCACTGTATCTTAGCAAAAGAACAAATTGTTCATACCTGCTTCAATCCTTTTTTTTTTTTCCAAGGGGTACACTGCGGTTGAAGGAATTATTTCTGGTTATGATTGAAATACTATGGTGAGATTAGACAATCTGGAATCACAGGACAAAAATTGTGTTTTCCTTTCTCAAGTAAATGAATAATAGTACTGGTATAGCGGCACCTCTAAGCCTCCTCTTCTTGTAATGTCTACTTTCTAGATGTTAGTGCACTAATGAGATTTGATGTTTAGGTGCTGTACTGAGTGTTATGATGTTGCAAAAGTTGAGAGTGTTACTTTTACAGTCTCATGTTTCAATAATGCAGATTTGCTCCTGCTTTACAGCTTTATTTTGCCCATCTCTGTAGTTGACTGTGCATCTCGTGGTGTTGAATTCCTGGTTGCAAAACCAGAAGCTCTTACAGAAACAGATGAGTTGACACTAACAGAATAAATGCCTATGAAGGTGCACTGTAAAAAGAGTAGCTCCCTAATCTTATGGGTTTATATTTGTTCCTTGCCACCCCTTTCAGATGTTCCTTTGTTCTGACAGATGACATGTGGAATGCTATTCGTATTTTAATTTATCTCTAAGATAACTAGTGATAAATTTCTGTTGTTTCCCTTCATAGATACTACTTTCCATTTTTGGCCAAAAAATTTGCAGTGCTTTTCTTTTGGATATTAGGGGGAAAAGTTAACTTGTCTTGTGAAGTTCTATAAACAATTAACAAGAGGTATATTAACTAAATTTTATAACTGTATACATAATTTTTACCTTAATTTTTGCCTTCTGTGTCATAAGTGACAACACTTCAGGTTTTTGGATCATCCCACAGAAGTGTTCTGTTTCCTTTTCGGTGGTCTGATTGTTCTTGTGCGCTGTGATATTGTTGCCTGTGGGTGGACACCTTTTCTCAGATCTCGTAGACAAAAAATGAGGTCATATAAAAATAGGGTTGTTTTTTTACCCTTGCATCAAAGAATAACATTTGAAACTCAACATCTTAATGTGTGGTGAAGAATACTTCTTATTTATTAATTGAAAAATTTTCAGATACTCTTACATCTTTTTTGTCTCTGCAGGTACCTAAGCATTTGATTGTAAATTAAATTGATTTGACCAGAGTAGTAGTAGTATTTTCTGTTGTTTTTTCATACTTCTTTTCTTGCTTTTTTACTTCAACTAGTTTTTCTGTTTGTCAAAAAAAATACTAAGTATTTCTCAAACCACTTGACTATTTCATCACTCAGGCCTGCTTTGTTGCTTGGATGGTTCTACATTTACTGATACTTTACATTTCTTCTGTTGTATCTTACCGTATTTTGGGGGTTTTCTTTAGTTGTGATCATGTATGTTAACAAGCAGGCCATTTGCTCCCTCGAAGTTTTCTTCCCAGTCTAGGACCTAACTCTTCAAGAAACCTTTGAATGTATCCCTTCTCATGGACTTTATTAGAAAGTCTCTGATCGTCTTCTGTATTGTTTGTGCTCAGATGCATTCGGAATAGATGAGATGCTGGAATAGGGAGTAGCTTTAACTTCCTAAATAGTATCTGGTGTGATTTTTTTTTTTTGTTTTCTCAACTGCAGCATCTGTGTCAAAATGTTCCTAGTTTGTCTTTTAGTGTGCCTATTACCTCACCTGGCTCTTGATTTTGTTCATTTTATGATGCTGCCAGTGACAGAGGAATATCCCCAGCTGTCCCATTATGGGTTACTTTTAAACTTTCATATATAGTTCCATTCTGTGAATTAATCAGTAAACTGTCTTGGAACCCTTGAGAGAACTGCACTAAATTTGTCCTTTGACAAAGACTTTTTCAGTTTCCTACTTCATGTCACTTATTTCCGATTTTTTTTCTCTTCTGTTTTTTGTGTATTGCATTTGTGTTGTACTCTACACAGCTGGTGGTCATTTGTCATCTCATCTATATTGATCTTCTCGTCTATGTCAAACAGCTTTCAGTCTGTTCCACCATAACCAGAAGCTGAACAAAATGCACGCTAGAACTATGTTCATTTGTCCTGAGATGAAAAACAATGTCATACTCTAAGCAGTGAACCACATCAATTACAGAATTCTTATCTTTTCTTTAGTGTTCCATATTAATAAAAGGAATATCAAATCTGATAGTTCTAATAGTCAATTGCCACCTTGTAAATTACAGGTATGTAATCTTTCCTTTGAACAAATCCATACAGCCATCAGAACAATGGCAGTGTGTGAATTACAGCTTTTGCAGAAAATCAAGCAGGGAGTATGCAAGCCTCTGTTTCTTTCTATATTCATCTTTGCAATAACAATGCCTCCGCTCATTTTCACAAACCTTAATTGTCATTCAGAGTATCCCATTTGAGTTCAATTATACGCTCTTAAGGGGAAGGAACCCTGTTAATGTTTATCTGTAAAGCACTGTGTTCATTTATAGCACTCTGTAAGTAGTGATCAATTTTCTTTTATACTACGCGTTCTGGTTTGTACTAAATCCATTTTAGCAGGCAGTAATTTTTCAACACCAATCTTTCTCGGTGTGTGTGTTATTGGTAATTCAGTAAAAAAACTATGACAGTGGTGTGTGGTTTTTACTTGCTTTTTATCAATTTTGTTTCTTAACTAACATTTTCAAAAGCAATAGAATACATAATATTTGAGAGCATTGCATACAGGTCAGGGTAAATCTTATTTCTTCCATTTTTCTAAAACCAATGTTTTTCATGTCCCAATTTAAAAAAAAAAAAAAAATGGTATATCTGTTTATGCATACAGGAAAGCTGTCTAATTTTCTATCTTCTGGGAGGGCCATATTACAGATCAAACTGATTAAGTGCGTTGTATTTAATGTCTTCATTTTGCTTTTAAGTACTTTTGTCTTTAGAGGTGCAGAGAATGGATGATAAGAAGTAGCTTATTCGTATGCTTGCAGTGCAGAAGGAACTGAGGTGAGCCTAGGATCATTGTCTCTCTTAACTTTGCACTGAACATTAAAATGTGAAGAGTAGGGAGCCCACAGGGCTACTGAAAGAGTCGCTGTGGTTTTAATGCTGTGCGTTTGCCAGAATAGGAACTAACCCTGAAGATTCTTAAAGAAGAAATGGTATTTCAGTATTAATTCTGCTTGTAGTTACAGAAAATTATTAAAATACAGTTTTATTGGGCTTGCTGGTTTGAGTTCTTTGGCTAAGTAAAAAGGAATTTAGATTCACAGTAGATGGTAGCCAGATTGATTTGGGAAATTCTTTGTGATTTTTACAAAGAGAAATAATGGAGAATCATTTGGAGAAATAGTGATTATTATCATTTCAAAGAGCATACCCCAGAAATCTTTGTGCTAGACATGTTTTCTAGATTCCACTGCAATCGTGTGTAGGAAGAGGCCTGAGGAGTCACAGAGATGCTCATTTCCGCACAAGAGGTATCTGAGCACTAGGCAGCCTGCTGGCTAGTGCTTCCTTGGCTTCCATCGTCTTTTCCCTTGGTCTTTCTAGATTCCGGCTGAAGTAGCATTCTTGCATATCTGGGTGGTCTTATTTGTTTGGTAGGGGTTTTTTTAAGTGTCCACACCAGTGAACAAGGGTATTTCTGCCATTTAACCCTTCTTCCTGTCTTCAGTTTTGACTACTGTCTTCTGAAACATTTAGGTCTCCGTAGATCTGAGAAAACATCTGAAGTTGTATTTGGAATTTTAGTTGTATTTTGGGAATAAAATTATTTTTGCATGCCCCTGTGACCCAGCTCTTTAACAGTAAAGCTGGAAGAACCCGAATCTATTAAAATGATAATCAAATTTTGAGATCCCAGTTCTTAAAATCCTGTATCCTGCTGATAAATGGGAAATTGATATAGCCGGTTTCAGCCGTATCAGAGAATAACATTGGTTGTACCATACATGAGAACAGGAGCTCCTCATGAAAGTTTTCATGTTCTCTTCTGGTTAAATGTTCACAAATAAACACTCAGAGCCAGTGAGCACCTCACTTTCACAGTAGGCATTCAATATTTTATCTCTAATCAGTATCAATAGAAGTTGGAGTTATCTGATACTGTTGAACATGGAAGCCAGTATATTTAATATCGAACTTCAGTGATTTGGGCATGTAGACTTGAAAATTTTCATGAGTCTTTAATCACACTGAAGAAACGCTGACAGAAACTATTTCTAGTGAAGGAAAACATTCTTAAAAGTTAAGTTGCTTCCTTCTTTTAAGGATTGAAAATGTGGCTACAAAGAATTGTTACAGAGATGAAAGATTGCTAGACACACAAACTGACAGTTTCTAAATGTTAGTTGTCAAAAAAAAGATGTTTCTGGTGTTATCAGTTCCAGTGAAATATAGTTGTCCCATGGCTTCTTAGCAGTTAAATATAGCTCTTTTTCCCCAAGGTCCTTTTTTTTTTTTCCGACTTGCAGTGGGTTTTGGCTTATATATATTATGTATTTGCTTTTTTGACATATTTCCATGCAGGATGTTATCAAATGAAGTATTTGGCAGAAGTACTGCTCTGATTTAGCAAGAATAAATAACACATCATCTGTAACTAGAGTATCCATTTATTCTCCTTGGAAACATACATTATGGTAGATACTTCAACTTCTTTTTTTTTTTTTTTTTTTGAAGTGTTTTATCAAAATTTTAAATTCAGATACAATGGGCATGGAGATGCCACAGCAGGCATTTCAGAAACTGATTGGTTACTTGTAGTTTATAGATCAGATGGAACAGAATCCATAAGTGTTACGAGGATTGAGAAGTTGGGTTTTTCTGTGTGGTGTTTTCATTTTTTAAGATCAGAGGACAGTAAAAGCTTGCTAGGAGGGCACTGTGATAAAACTTCAAGTTCTTATTTAACTTTGTAGTGGTCCATTTACAGTGCTTGAAGTAGGGTGACTTATGAAGCCAACAAAGAGCATATGTTGCATGCCAACATAGGGCAGATCTTTAAGTTGTGTGTAAGAAAATCCTGCCATTTGAAAATAATTACAATGCAATTTTTGTGTATTGTGTGGACAGCTGCTGTTTACAAGAGAGGAAATCTAGTGATAGCAGTTTTAAAACTGCCAAATGAGAAGGCAGGATAACTCCATAGACTACTTGAATGTATTTGAATGTATTTCAATAGAAAACATAGAGTTTTAAATTGTGGTATGTAGAAATTTGGTTTCTTGTGCATGAAACATGTTTTATAATGACGAGTAGTTATTACTCCATGCAATAAATAGTTTGATACATCCTTTATTATAGTTATACACTGGGTTGATAACTTGGTAATTTGCTAGAAATACAAAATAAAATAAAACCTCAATTGATGTAGGTTTTGAATGTTTATTTAGTAGTATGTTTTATTGCTAGTTGCCATGAAATCAGTTGCTTGGAAGTTATGTGATCTGCCATGGTTGGTAGGGCACTGAAGTTGTTTTGGAGTAAAAATAGATAAAACAAGAGAAAGACTTCTCGCATGCAGTGATCTTGAGACCCAGAGGTCCAGAAGGAGAGGTGACAGAGCCTGCTCTGAATGTTTCAACTTTTGCAGGTTTAGGTTTGAAAATTGACATCTCTTAGCTCTTGCTTATTAGTTCGGAGTTTTATCTTTAATTGCAGATATCATACTAAATGCAGACATTTAAAAAATCCTAATAGAAATTTCGGGGCTTGGGGGGGTGGGTGTGGTTCGGGTTTTTTGTTGGTTTTGGGGGGATGGGGGTTGGTTGGTTGTGGTTTCTTTCAAGCAGGTAGAAGTCATTAACATTTTCACTTCTTGTGGTATGTTAGTTAAAATATTTCTAAGGTAAAAAAGGTACTTTAGTGGCCCCAGTCACAGTTCTATGTTAACATGAACACTTACAAGTAATTCGGCTTCTGGAGGCTTTGTAAGTTGTCAGACTGAGATCCTGTCATTCTCTGTAAACATCAGAGATGTCATGTGAGAGACAGACTATGTCCAATTTGCTCTTTGTTTTGGAAATATTCATTAGCTAAAATTTTCTGGTTAATTTTGCTTAAAGAAACAGAACTTAGCATGCTATTTAAATGTAAAACTCATAATTGCCTGAAGACGATATTTCATTTAATACAGGACAGGATTCACTAAAGTTGGGGCTGCTGAAAGATTGTTGCACATCTGCCGAGACTGTAATACTGAATGCTCAGTTGTGTGCATATTCAGTGATGTATTATTTCACGGTAGCTGCAGATGTGAAGTATGAAGTTATCTTTCTCTTTGAAGAGAAAGACCTGAAGTTTTCTAGGTACCACAGGCAATTGTGTCCTGTACTCCCTTTCACCAATTTGTCAGCTTCATCTAAAAACCATCTGATTGGTTTTCTACCCTCCTCAACTGTTTCTGAAAAGCTATTCCAAAGTAAATAATATTGCAGTTTTTGTCCTGCATTTTTCCTGGCTAATGTGCTTCCATGTTTGTGTCAAGATTCTCCTGCAAGTAGCCATTTTGGTGTTTACACAGAATTGCAGAGGCTGGAAAGCCCCTCCAGTCCAACCCCCCTTCTCAAAGCAGGGTCAGCTAAAGAAGGTTGCTGTGGTCTGTCAGGTTTTGAATATCTCCAAGAATGGACTCTCCATAGCCTCTCTGGGAAACCTTTGTCAGCTTTCAACCACCCTCACAGTAAAAAGTGTTTTCCTTATGCCTAAATGGAATTTCCTGTATTTCAGTTTGCCTCTTGTCCTGTCAGTGGGCACCACTGTGAAGAGCTTGGCTCTCTCTTCCTTGCTCCCTCCCATCACGTGTTTATACATCTTAGTAAGATCTCCACTGAACCTTCTCCTGGCTTAACAGTCCCAGCTCTCTCAGCCTCTATTTGTGACAGATGTGCCAATCCCCTAATCATCTCAGTGGCCCTTTACTGGACTCGGTCCAGTATGTCCCACTGAGTAGAGGGGAGCAATCACCTCCCTTTGACCTGCTGCCAGTGTTCTTCCTAATGCAGCCTCAGGATGCTGTCAGTAGTCTTGCAAGGGTGCATTGCTGTGTCATGTTCGACTTGTTGTCTACTAGGACCTCCATGTCTTTTTTTGCAAAACTACTTTCCTGCCAATCTGTCCTGGTGAATGGTGTTATTCTACCCCAGGTGCAGGGCTCTCCAGTTACCATTGTTGAACTTCATGAGATTCCTGTTGGCCCATTTCTCCAGCCTGTCAAAGTTCCCCACAAGCATCATCCCCACGATCCATCAACCACTCTTTGCAGTTCTGTATTGTCTGCAAGTATGCTGAGGGTGCAATCTGTCCTGTCATCCAGGTCATTAATGAAGATGTGTTGTCCTCAGTATCAGTCCCTGGGGTATACCACCAGTGACTGGTCTCCAGCTGGATTTACTGGGTTGATCACAACCTTTTGAGCCCAGCAGTTCAGATGGCTTTCAGTCCACCTCATTGTCCATTTACGTAGGCCATACTTCATCATTTGAGAATGTTATGAGAGAAACTGTCAAAAGCTTTGCTGAAGTCAAGATAAACAACATCCATTGCTCTCCCCTCATTCACTGAACTAGTAATCTCATTGTAGAAGGATGTATAGTCTAATGTATACAATCTTTGTTATCCTTTGTTTTATTAAGGCATACAAAGCTGAACTATTTTAGCATCGCTTTATACTCTCTTAATTCTCATGATCTTACTATTCTGTGCATTTTTTATTTTTCTGTTCTGAAAACAGTGACTGGACTGCAATACGTATTCTGGTTGTGGTGATACCAAGGATGCTTACAATGGAATTAATGTTTCACTGTCTATCTGTATTGGAATTGCTGCTGCCTTTTTTTTTTTCCTTTTAATTAAAAAAAAAAAAGTCAGGTTGTGGTCAACTATTATGTCCAGATCTTTCTCCAACAAATAAGCCCCTAACTTTATGTTAAAAAATATATACTTATTGGGCATTGAATCTGTCCTTGCCTTTCACGCTAAGGCATTTCATACCATTTCTGTTTTCACGGGTGAATAGTTCTCAAAGTCATTTTGTTCCTCTGTAAGGTTTTCTGCTTTTCCTCTTTATTGAGCTTCTTTGTAAGCAAATCTCATTAGTACTGTTCTGTGGTGTCTGTCACTAGTGTTTTGTAAGATCTGTCCTAGGGCTGATCCTGGAGGAGGTCCAACATGAACTTGCTTGAAGCCTGATGATCCCTATTTCAGCACAACCCATTGCCAGGCATCACTGCCTATTACTTTCCTGGGATTTGCGTAGTATCACTTTCCGTTTCTGCAGCTTCATTAATAGTTTCCTCTGCAGCATTAAATCAAATACTTCAGTCAAGTCCAGATGTATTAAATATCAAAGAAAAATGTCAAATTTGTCTGGCATAATCTACCCTTAGGAAGTCCATGTGGCATTTTTCCCACTTTTACCTCATATGCTTCATTCAACTATTCAAGAAGAGCGCCTGCAATCTTGCATGATGTTGAGGTCACATTGCACATCTTCAGTTATCTATGTCATGTTTTCCCTTTTCTTAAATGTAAGAACTGGTTTTTGCTCTCCATGTTTGCGGTACATGATGTTTCAGTAGTCAATCTGTTGTATCCTATCATTTTTTATAGATGCCAATTAATACCTGCAGGCAAAAAGCCATAAGTCTCTGAAGCAGACATTTTCTGTAAGAAATGGTACTTGAGGTACTTGATCATGTTTCCAATAGCTGTGTTGAAAATTCTTTGTGCATATTTTCCATGCCCTTACTTCATCAGCTATGTAAATTTGTAGTAGTTTTAATTAAATGAGAGATTGTTTTCCCTAGTAGAATTCTGCTATTTTTTGAGGTTTTGATCCGGAACATAATTTTTATCCTGTAATGAGTTGTTATTTATCTGTTTTGGAAGCAAACACTTCCCAACTTTCCTAAGTGCAAAAATAAAAACTGGGTAGTGTGCGGTGTAAGATCTTTACTAGCTTACTTAAGACAATTTTTAAGAAAACATTAAAAGTTAAAGAAATTACCTCAGGAAATACTCTGATTTTTCAGGGTTTGGGATGGTGGTCAAGAAGTTGGTGGGACGGGTGAAAGTGGCTTTTATTTTAGAATACCCGTTATAAAATAGCCATCTGAAATTATGTGTCTTCCTACCCAAAATGCTTATAATGCTGTGCTGTAATGTTGGAATAAAGGCAGAAAAGAAGGCATGTGGAGTGTATGTGAAAACTAGTAGGAAAACAAACTTTAGGCAGCTGTTGGGCACAGTATTATGAACCAATATGATGTAAATGCATATCCATAAAGTGCTTGCTGCATTTCTGGGAGAAGCCCGGGAAGCCCTTGCCGGAGCTGGCATAAGATGGTACATGGGAGTGTGCAGCTGAGGTTGGAGCAAGATGAGTGATGGGGAGCTGCTGACAGTTCCTCACTGCACCACATAGACCTGCACATCACAGTCCTCTTGGCCAATGAAGATGAGTGATTTTTTCCGTGAAGATGAGTGATTATTATAGTTAGTGTGCCCTGCAAAGTCTTCCAGAGACACCAAGTTAAGTCCTTTGCTGTAAACTCCCCGTGCTTCTTCCTTATCCAAGAGGAAGCCTGGCCATTTTTCTTATTGAAAAGAGGGATCGACTTGTTTCCTTAGGTGTGCTCAACAAAGAGTAAAGGTGTCTCCTGTTTCCTTTGGTGCCTCGTCTGCGTATGAATGATCATTTTATCAATTTTTACATTAGTAAACATGCATGGTACAAACACTTAAGTAGAATAAATATATGTAGCTTATTATTATTTGTCCTAATCAAGAGCTAATTAAGCACATTGGGATGATAGTGCTTTTGTGGGTAACAGTTCCCTAGACTCTTGCTGCTTAAAATGAAGGTATTGAGAATTAAGTACATGAAACAAATAATTTTTTGCCCTGGGAATTTTAGTTTATTTATTCATTTACTTAAATATTTATGATATTGTGATTCTATTTATATTGTAAGTCAGACAAAAACACTGAAGACAGTATTTCTGAATGCTTATTCACATTATAAATTTCACAAAGAAAGATTTAAGAAAGCATTATTTTGTGAACTTTGTGACAGCATATTAAACTAGCATTTTCAGGTTTTTTAAGTAACATTTTTAAAATTTAATACTTTAAAATGCAATTTTTATGTGCACAATTTTTAGTGTATGTCTTTACCTGCTGAAAACAAATGCCTTGTATTATTTGAGTGTGGTCATTTTACATCACTTTTACTTACATTATCCCAGAGCCAGTTATATCTGACTAATTAATTCTGTTTGTTAACCTCAACAGATTTAAGGTCAATTTTTGTGTAATTTTTCCTGTTTTATGAAGACGCTTGCTATCATCATAATAATGATTCTGTAATCAACCGTTTGCAACAACATTCTACGTATTCTGAAACCAGTATCTTTTTTTAAATCACTTTATTGTAACAGTTTAGAATCAGTACTTGAAATCTGTTAAATATTGGAGCTATAACCAAAGATACAACAAGGATTGCCATACTGGGTAAAATTAATATAAGTTATAAATATTGATCATCATAAGCATGTAGAGTTCCATTTTACACTGAGCGTAGTAGAAAAATTACTAGACCAATAATAAAAGTAAGTTAGAAAATCCAAGATTTATTGGCTTTTTATACAACTTAGGATCTTTTGGGGGATTTTCAAAGCTCTTAAATGTTAAGTAGCTCTTAAATGTTAATTTCCATGCTTTTTCAGTGGATAGTCAACTTAAATTTTTAATATTTCCTGTCATTACTAATGTAGACTGGATTATTTAAAATTGGACTCTTACGCTATCATAGTATCCAAAAAGCCACTCTTCAGTAAAATGTTCGGCATCAAGTCAATTGGATATTCATGTATATTTAACTGAACACTTTCAACGACATCACAATCCAATGACAGTAAAAAGTCTAGTGTGAAAATAATACTGATTATATATCTTAGCAGACGGCTTATCTGGATGCATTATTTTTATAATTCTCTGCGGTATGGCAGTTACGGTAGTAGTATATTTTATTTTGATCTTTCTAATGAATCATGCAACACCTTTTGGAAAATCGAGTGCTGGAATACTTCCATCTAGAAGTCTTTGCCAAATGTAGTATTATTATTATAAAGTAGGTGTAACTTCCTTTGCCAATCATATTAGCTATGATAGCAGAATGGAATGCCAAGTTCTGGCAGCTGTTTGTTCTTTTATTCACTGTCTTTGATATCCCTTGCTTAGTCATTAGTACTTCCACAAACATTTAGCAGGTTAATGTGTCAGCTACATATCAGTTATAAAAGTATTTTTGGCAGTCTTTCAAAGAAACTTTTCTTTTGTAGCTGAAAGAATCTAGTCTTCTGTTTAGTGTTTTAAAAATAACTTGAGTTTAGATTATACAAACTGTAGCTGTAAAACTGAACATGGGTATCACAGTATTTATGAAGTACTTAAAAATGTATTAGGCTTAATTTATTCTACAAACAAATTCAAGAAATCTAAAGCCACAGTTTTTCACCGTCTTTATAACGTTGTTTTACTCTGCCCAATAATCTAGACTGAAGAAATAATAAATTCACAAAAAGACAGCATAAATTGCAGATTAAAAAAAAAGGGGGGGGGAAGGATGGTTGCAGTTAAATTTGTATTAGCCAAATTGTGTCAAACTTGTAAGTTTAATTTGAGTGTGTAGAACATTATAACATCTTAATCTACTAAATGTTCTTTTCATATTGTAGACCATTGTGGCCTCTTTCCCCCAGCACAGCTTCCACATCTTCTCCCAAGACTTTATTCTGTTTGTACGCTGCACTGTTGATTTGTTCCTCAGAACTGCAGACCTACCTACCCACCTGGAACTTCTGTCCTGTCATTTGATTATTTTTTTTCCCCTATTCTTTAAAGTTACAAGTTTCATTTTCTTAACACATTCAAAGTTAAGACAAAATTTTTCCTCTTAAGTGTTTTGCTGTATGACCCTCAAATTAAAGAGCGAAGTTGTTTAGAACAAGCAAACAGAAGTAGTTCCTAGTAGTTATGATGACTATCCCCACTCTGGTGCGTCTAAATAGTTCAGTTTCTGAAGCATACAGCTTTTCTCTCTTGGAGTCGGGAAGTACAGTATATTATCAAAGGATCTTCACACTTGCCTGCAGACTCTGTACTGTGTATCCAAAAGAGTTTATTGTCACTGTGATAAACACGCATAACTCCCATTAGCATTAACGGGAGTTATGTCTGCATCTCAAGAGAAGAACTTCTTAATGCAGTAAAGGAATTAATTGGGCTGTGTTTGGTTCGTTGGTTACACAAATGTGATCATTAGATTCAAAGGAAAAAAGTATTTGAGTGATGTACTAGTTTACTTTGTGCTGTGCAGAAACCTATTGATTTGCCAAGGCAGAGCTATTAGAAGATCAGTTAATTTTTAGATACTTGCTGTATGATTATGGGGAATGTATAGTATGACAAAAAAGCAAAATTTCATTACTGATTCTGTGAGATGTGAAAAGAGAATATTATATTTGAGTGACTTTTAAAAAAATAAAATTTGGTTTTGTTGTTTGTTGTCTTTTTTACATGCTATGATGTAACACCCTACAATTTGTGAACGCTGCAGATAACTGGAGCTCGTGTTAGTAAGCATGTAGAAGGTTTCACTGGGTGATCTGGATCTCAGACTCCATATTTGGAAGAGATAGTTTTGTTTTCCCAATACAAGGTGTAAATCCATCCTTACTGAGCCTTGTGGTAGATGTTTTCTTCAGAACATAATAAATAGTACAGATAATACTGGTTGCATATATAGTATTTATTGCTTGCTTTAGGTGAGTATTATTTTAGACAATTTTGAGTAAGAGAAATCTTTCTTTTTAGTGTGAGGCAGTATAGTGAAGTAAATGTTAAAGTGGTTTATTATCGCCATCTTTTCTGAACCAAACTTTAGGCTTTCGGTACAAAATAGACAAATGGAAAATTGCTTCATAATTGCTTATCAACACTCACCTTTCATTTAAATTTCTAAGGGTACGCTGAAGACAATGATTTTATGTATTCTGATGGAAGCAGCAAGGCTTTATATGCATACCTGGGAACTATTTATTGTACATGGGCAAAATTTGTTCAGTCGGTCACTAGTAACAATAGCTTGGTTTTCTTCCAGGTACATTCGTTTCATTACTACAGTTCAAGGAGACCTTGTCTTGGAATAACAGGTTGTTCAAGGGAGAACAATTTGTGATTGCTTTCCAAGTAGCTACAGTAGGAAGGTTTTGGGTGATGTACTCTCCCAGATAGAAAAGTAGAATTTTTACTGGGGAAATCAGCTAAGTGAGCGTCGTCTTCTGGTGACATGCTTGTAAATGAGCAAAAAGTACTCTCCTGCCATAAAGAGTTTGTTGTACAATAGCTGTGTATTACAATAAAGAAGGTACGTCTTGAGATGTATTTAAGCTGTTAAAGTGACAAAATAAAGTATTGTATGACTGCATAATGCTCAGTCATATATGTAGTGTAGTTGAATTGCTTCCTTATTTTGAGGTAGTTTACATCTTACCAAAACACTGGATTTTTCTCGTAACAGGAATCTCATGTGCAGCGTTAAACTCTGAATTCCATAACTTGGCTGATTTCTGCATACTTGATAGAAGTTATTAGTACTCTAAATGGGATCCATCAATGCACACTGCCAGTTGTTGGAATTCATCACTGTGCTGCAGAATTCTCTCTAAATTTTCTTTTCTTTGTTTTTGTTCTTTCTCAGTGTACAGGAGTGCAATCTGCTAATCTTAAACTTGGTATGTACAAACTGTCAGTGATGTGGATTGACAGTTTAGTAATAATTTAAGAAGGTTTTTGTGTTTGGGGGATTTTTTTTATTTGTTTTTTGAAGAGTCTAAAGCATTTGAGGAATAAGCTTAGACTTCTTTGTCAGTGTCCTGGGTTTTTTGTTGTTGAGGGTTTTTTATTTTTTGGGGGGTGGGGGGCGGGGGGGGTGAGGTTAACTCAATGTTGTAACACCTGGAGTTTGCTATGTGTATGATCGCTGGCAAGGTCAGGGTTACAAGGATTTTTAGAGCTTCCTACATTAATATCTTCTGAACGTGCAGTCTACAGAACTGTAGAGTTGTTGTCTTTTTAAAACCTCATTCCGCAACAATCCAAGATATCTGTTTTGATGTATTTCTAGCTCTCATTTTTTAACACTGGTATCTTTTGTTCAGACTTCAGCAATTGTTAAAACGGATAATGGATTAGCAAGGAAATTAGATACAGTCCCTTTATTTAAGAATGCTATTTTGGCTTTTAGTGGAGGAAAATTTTTTTTTAAACTGAAAAAGTTCACACAATTATACTATAAGTTATATTTAATTGCGGGGATGGCTGTAATAACATTGTTTTCCTACATTTGTCACAATAAAGTTTCCAAAATGTTAAAATACTGGGTTATACTGGGATTTTTAACAAATATGTTTTGGAAAATTAAGTGTTTGTTTTGGCTTGTGTGTAAAAAGGTCTAGAAGATGGTATGCTAGTGCTGGGGCTCAGTTGTAGAGAGGCAACTCATCAAAATCATTGCTACTAAAGGGTGAGCTTTTAGTATTGCTAAGTCTAGGAGTCCTCACTGTGGCAATTATTTCTCCTCTTTGAGGAAGCAACCTGAAGAATTGATAAATCTGGATTTAGACACACCAGGCGTGACACACTGCTCTGATAGCAAAGGTTAGCTGTAAGCTGGTAATACTAGTTCCCTGTGTAACTTTCCATTGGGTTTGGGGGTGGTGGTGGAATAGGAGCAGCTACTGAAGATGTCGACTTGAACTAACTGAATGTGGGTTCATTTCTAACTTACCGTTTGAAGGAGGCTGTTGCTTAGTGTTTGCCTTGCGTTTGTCCGTGGGTGTTCAAGTGATCTAAAAGTAATCATGGTGTTGTTAAGTGGTCCATAGAAATAGAATGAGGAAAGAAAATTCTTGTCTGCTATATGGAATCTGTGTAGCGAAAATCTAAGTGCCTATGCAGTTCCAGGAGAAAACTGGAGAGTCTAAAAATGAAGATTCTTCATTACCATGTTACGTTTCATCAGTAAAAATATTAGCCTTATTAGGCTAAATTTAAACGTTGTAAATACTTGTCAACTGAGAAGCTGATGATTGTGGTCTTGCTCCTCTGAAATTTCCTTGTTCCTCTGAACCTAGAGCATAGCAGATTTTGGCCTCAGAAATCAGCCTTTCAAGTAGTTTTCCCCAGGGCTCAGTATTGGAGCTTGTTATCTTTAGTATCTTTATCAATGATCTGGACGAGGAGATTGAGTGCACCCTCACTAAGTTTGCAAACGACACCAAGTTAGGTGGGAGTGTTGATCTGCTTGAGGGTAGAAGGGCTTTGCAAAGGGATCAGGACAGGCTGGATCCATGGGCCAAGGGTATGAGGTTCAACAAGGCCAAGGGCTGGGTCCTGCACTTGGGTCACAACAACCCCATGCAGCGTTAGCAGCTTGGGGAAGAGTGGCTGGAGAGCTGCCTGGCAGAAAAGGTGTTGGTCGACTGCCAGCTAAATTATGAGCCAGCAGTGTGCCTGGGTGGCCAAGGTGGCCAACAACATCCTGGCCTGTGTCAGGAACAGTGTGGCCAGCAGGACGTCCTGTGGCCAGGACGACCAGCCGATCGTCCCCGTGTACTCGGCACTGGTGAGGCCCCACCTTAAGTACTGTGTTCAGCTTTGGGCTCCTCACTACAGGAAAGACACTGAAGCACTGGAGTGTGTCCAGAGAATGGCAACAAAGCTGATGAGGGGTCTGGAGAACAAGCCTTATGAGGAGCGGCCGAGGGAGCTGGGGTTGTTTAGCCTGGAGAAAAGGAGGCTGAGAGGAGACCATATTGCTCTCTACAGCTACCTGAAAGGAGGGTGTAGGGAGGTGGTGGTCAGTCTCTTCTCCCAAGTAACAGATGATAGGACAAGAGGAGGCGGCCTCAAGTCACGCCAGGGGAGGCTTAGGATGAATATTAGGAAAAAATTTTTATGCTGAAGGAGTTATCAAGCATTGGAGCAGGCTGCCCAGGGAAGTGGTTGAGGCACTATCCCTGGAGGTCTTTAAAAGATGGGTAGACGCAGTGCTTAGCAACACGGTTTAGTGATGGTTTTTGACAGAGTTAAGTTGATGGTTGGACTCGATGATCTGAAAGATCCATTCCAATTCTATGATTCTATGTATCCACAAGGCAATCCATGTACATTAATACATGGTACAAGAAAATGTGAATATAGGCATATATGCATTACAAACCTGGATATCTACAAGGGTGGCCTGCTGCCACTGGCCACTGCTGCTACTGGCCAGTAGTAGGCTGCTTTTAGCCTTCAGTAACAGTTGTCTAATCCTGGTTTAGACTGTCTTAAAATAACAGTAATCACGTTGCCATATTAATAAAAATACTAACAAACAAACAAAACCTCTTTTTAGTTGCAATAAAAAAAAATTGGGGTAACATATCAGCTGTCTACAGCATTTTCCAGAGTGTGGGTTATGTCGCGTTAAGAAAGGGATGAATGCTTTTGACATTGTTGAAATAACAGATCTGCAGAAATAATTTTTGTTAACACCTGGATGTTCTAACTTAATTTCTGCGTGCTCTTTTTAATATTAGAGTGCTTTGGTTTTATAGAAGTAGTTTTTGTACCCAAACTGGTAAAAAGAAATGTGTTTGTGTTAGCAATAAAAAGTGGTGATGTTGGCTTTAAAATCCTATGCACAGGCAGTACTTTCCTATCAGTGTCGAGCATTGATCTGGTCACTTCAGTTTCAAATTACTTTACAGTTATTAAGGAGTGTCCTCACAGCCCACTAACAGAGCAACGCATTTGTATCCTGAGGACTTAGTCTTGAATGGTCAGGTACTATGTACAACAACTAACAATTTACCAGAATTAAGATAATGGGACCAAATTCTCTTTTAATCTGTACTGGTATAATCCCACTGATAATCAGTCAGGTTCCATCAATATAAGTATGAGCAGAAAATTGGCTTTTAGATTAAAGGTATCTGAAACGCTTAGGAATTTGTTCTGGAAAATTAAAAATAAGGACTAATGAGTTAACCTTTTAGATCATTACTGGTTAGCTTTTGTATCAAGAGAAATGGTGTTATAGCAGTTATAACTGGTGAGTGTTTTAATACTTGTCCTTATCTTTCAGTTGATTTATTGACAGATTCTCCTCTTAATGAAGTTTTGATACAATCTTTTTGTTGTTGTTGCTTCAGATATTCTAATGTATTTGCATTTTTTCATACATTTGCTGCCTGAAGCATACATTCAGTGCCTGAAGCTAGTTAGCTGCTTCTGTTTCAAGTAGCATTTCCAAATCTTGCATGGCGTATTACAAATACAAATTTGCATTCGATGTCATTTTATCATCTTGACAGCCTCCTAATCTACTGTGTCCCTCTGCCTCTGTAGAGAATAAGTAGATGGAGTTACAGGTCGTTATCCATGGGAAATCATGTAATGATGTAATTAACATTAGTAGAACAGCTAACAATAATGACAATATCCAAAAACTCCAGAAAGAATTCTTAAAATTCTGTTGCCGTTTTTATCTTTCTGAGAAGGAAAATATCCCAAGGTATTTATAGTTTGAAAACACTTGATTTTAGTTTTCCTTAGATGTTAAGTTAAATACATTTATACTTGTCCACTTGCAATATGATAGATTTTGTGCTGTACAGAAAATTATTATACAAAATACCAAAGTAATAATATGATAATTTTAGATCCAAATTAATTAGCACATATGCAGTTAAGGTTTCAGATTAAGTACATGCTGTTTTAATATGTTGGATCTTCAGGGTTCACAATTAGCATATCCTGCAGCCAGTGCAAGCAAGATCTGGGGTTATTGGCTTGCCTGATGCTGCTGAAAGCAGTAAATGCCCCTGAGCAGAAAACAACGGAGACTGTTGAATTACATTATTGCTTAGACTGTTTTACATCTTCTTTAAAGCATACGTAAAAATATTTCTTTAAAAAGTAAACGGACTATTACATGTGCTCAGATGGAGATATGACAGATTTATTATAAAGAAGAGTAGATAATCCTGGATATTTGGAATTGCTCATGAGGGGGAAAAAAACAGATCTTATAACAATTAATGAAGTTACTTTGTTCCCAATGCATTATCTAAAGATTTCTGTCTCATGTAATAGCATTTACTGTGCTCTATAACACGTACAGGCCAAGAGTGTATTACACCAAATTTTGACCACAAGATTTTTCATTTAGTTTTATACATTTTTTTGTGAACAGTTATTCATTATGAAGCTTATAGGAACAAAAAGGTCTTAGAGTATGTTTTGGAAAGCAGTTCCTTATGGAATTTCTCTGATTCTTTTTTTTCCTTTCTTCAGTGGGAGCTATTCCAACTCATGCCTTTCAAAATTAAGTTGTGAATTGGCATTTCACCCTTACAGTACAATCTTCATCAATCATCAGGCATTTCAAAATACAGAAAAAATTAAATGGGAAAATCCTCAATTTGTGAATTTGGGGGATCGAAGATAAGCACATTTTCAGAGATGCTCTTTTTGTCCACATTTAAAGGATCTTTTTACCAGTAGGCTTGTAAGACTGTACTGAAATGCCTATCACTAAATCAAGTTTTTGTAAGGGTCACTTGTGGTCATTTAGTGGTTTATGGTATTTGAGTGATTTGCCCCAAGGATTTACCTGATGTTCAGCAAATCTGAATACAGAAGTAAGATACTTAGGGAGCTGTTCCTGCAACTTAAATATTTTGTGATGGTGGCTGTAATGAAAACATATTTTTAAAGTGAAGTTCTATTTATTATTTTTAAAAACAAATCACTATAGTTTAATTATAATTTAGTTATAATTTATTCTTGGTTTGCCATGTTCATGGAAAAAAAGGAAAGCCACAATACCCCATATTCTGTTTCATAAATTGTTGGTTTTCAAAATTTGACATCTTATTGTTCCACATGCCTTAATGCAGATGAGACATTGTTTCGTTATTTTACTTTAAACTCTTCAAGTGGTACTCTTTAAGTGTCTCTGCAGTGGATGTTGATCCGTGACATAGATTTTTTTTTTTATCTTAACTGTTATAGTTTAATAGTGGTCAGTACATGCATTGTAGTAGATGATACTGGGTAGTTTTATAAAACATTGAAATAATGAAGCTACACACATATACTTGCAGATAGTCCTTTGGGTAAAATAAAAAATTAATTACTAAATGAAAAGATAGTATATATAGGGTCATACTAGGTATGGATTTGATTTCATTTGCATCTGCATAAATCATGCACAACTCTATTGAAGTGAATAAATTTACATCAGTGTAAAACTAGATTAATTGAGATCACAATTGGGTCTGGGCTTCCCAGCTTCTCGGAGAAAACTGGAAAAAGGAAGTCATTAACTTCAAAATACACCTTGGTCAAAGAATATTAACCAGATCAGGCCTGAACAGTAAAGCATCTTCTCCTTCGTGTTTCACATATATATTTTGTCTTTCTGCTAATTTTGATTTTAGAATTTGAAAAAAATATTTCCTCTTGTAAAAAAGATAAGTTAAAGTTCATTGGGTCTAACCATGTGATTTTTTGAAGCCAACAATAAGAGAGCTGACTCTTTTTTGAATCAAACACAGCATTCTAGTAAATTAAGGTTTCCCTTGCCTTCCACTCCTGCCAAATTATGTCTGGGAGTTAGTGCTGAGACTGAGCTGATCATGGGAGTCAAGTGTTGAGTGTCCTAACTGTGATTGAATTCAGGAAAAAACAAATTTAAGAGCAATTTGCAGTTCTTCGGAAGTACGCAGGAGTTGGTGACTAAATTATCTGTTCTGTGAAAATTATTTGAACTTACTAGTATGTTTGAGCTGTGTGCCAAGAAATTCAGGTAGTGCCAAGCGCTGTTTTCAACTGCACATAATTATATGTGACTTCTGTCATACATTTTGTTAAAATTAAAAAAAAAAAAGTTAAAATTTGTTACAATCAAATATAAGAATTACCATGAAGGAAGGAATACACCAGTTTAAAAGTGATCAAACGGTATAATAAATAATTGTATTTTGCTATTTTGGTTAGGAATCAGAATGGAGTATCTTTACAGTTTATGGCAAGAGGGATCATTCCTTAAGAATGTTCTGTGAAACTTGGAGGGGGGACATGTCCATGGGGAACTACGGATAGTGTATATGGGATAACACTTAGGAGAGGCTAATCCCAAAATATTAATTCCTAATGGTGTTGACTCAAAGCCAAATATCACCTTTCCAAAGTTTTGTCTTGGTCACTCAGAGGGCTTCTAGTCTAGTGAAAGAAAGCCTTTAAGTTAGAGGAAAGACACCAGAGTTTTTATTTATTTTTTAACTTCTTTTCTCCTAATCTCTTCTGGAGGAACTTCTTTATTAACTCTGGAAGAAATAAACTTCTTATCAGCTTAGGTGGAATGTTCCACCACAATAATATAAGCCTTGCTGTACATATACAATAAAGTTTAGACTGAATTTGCACCTGTTGCAATTGGTTGGCGTTGTTGTGGGTTTCTTTGAAAAAAGACTGTGATTTAATAGTGCTAATCCCATCACTTCTGAACTTGTTTGGAGCTCCTGCAACACTTCCTGCTTCCCACTCCTATCAAAAACCAGCTAGAATCTGGCTAACGACTTAATGTCTACAACAATGCTGTTAGTGCTAAGTGACAGCTAATTAGTTGCTTTCCTGACTTGATTGTTGGCCTTTGTGACACGTTGTGACAGGCTCTTATTTAGGCTCATGTTTACAACCTGCAAACATATTCTGTTACCTGTAAGCCATATCTTGAGATTTATATGAAACCCATCAGTTTCTAGTGGACAATTCTGATTTATTTATTTTTTTTAAATCTAGGTTACAGATCCCATTCCGTCAGAACAATGAGGTACTACTGAATAAATGCCATAGTGCAGAAAGTGAACGCACTTTCCAGAAAAGCCCAGGCATCTTCAGTGACATCTCTGAGGGATGTCTCTGTTCAAGCATTTTGTAGATTTTCCCACATGGAGATTAGCTACCTCCTCCCTTCACTGCCCACCCCTCCTGGATGCCTTTGGTGCAGCATCTGGGCACGATGCGTAATTATATTGAGGTGTTTTAGAGTCCATGTCTTCTACAACTGCTAGGGAAACGTTTAAGGTTCAGATACTACTTGGAGTCAGCCAGTGTGGAAATGAGATGTGGAAATCAGCCGTTAACTGAATAAAATAGTAACTGAAAATTCTTGGAACTGTACATGTAGGCATGTTTGCACCTAGCCCTCCTCTCTCTTTTGACCGAAAAGATTGGGATTTAGAAATGGAAGGGTAAAATACATTTCACATTATCCACTACTTGTTGCTGTGGCAACATAGATGCATAATTTTAAAAGCAAGCATTTCTCAGCATTTGGGATAGATAACATTTTGTGTCTTTTTGCTATTTCAGATTGAGAAATAGGATTATGATTCATCAAATTCATATAATGATCACACGATCTCTTGAAATATAGTGTATGTTTTCTGCTATGTTTGTAAAATGGAGAATAACTTATAAATTAGGAAAAAGGGCGATCTCTACTTGCTCTGGAATGCCTCATAAATGAAGGGTTTGCTCTTACAACAAAAATTATAATCCCTGTTACTAGAGCTTTGGTAAATAGTTTAATGCGTTGGGAATTCTTGAGAACAGATAGATGAAGACCTGCCACTTTAAAAACTCCATTGCCTTAACTGCTTTCTAACTCCAGTAGTCAAAAGCTGTTAAGCTTTAAGTGCTCTGTCATATTTGTGGGCTTTTATAGCAGAGAGTAGAGCAGGCAGCAGTGATGATGGAAAACAATGGTAGGTAGACTTAAAGTACTATAAAGGATAGAGACAATTGTATGTAATGCCTGGAATTGAAACCCTTTTGAATGAAATGATCGGCCATATGTGCCACCCTTATGGACCCTGTAAGAAGAAGAGAAGAAATGTACCCTATTGCTAACTGTGCATGAAATTGCAGTGTTAGAAGATATTGACCAGATGTTTCAATCTCAACAAATAGCTTGTTATGTGACTGAGTGAAAATCTCTCTGCTGCTTTGATCACATACACCTTAAAGGAAGAAGTAATTTAATAGAGGCTGTCAAAGTTCATCATTGTCAATAAACTTTGACTTGACCTTTGGCATCTGTTTTTGATACTATTGCTGATAGAAGCTGATAGGCAGCTGTTTACGGTTTGTGCTTTATGAATTCTGTGCTGCCAGACAATGAAAGAAGTCTCTTCACTTGTGGATTTTTTTGCTGTCATCCTGAGTGTGGGTGTATTCATTGAGACTGCACATCAGCTAGCAGGGGAGTGAGAGTGACATATGCATGCATTTTGAAAAGGAAGATTTGTTTTAAGGTTATAGATATGCAAACTCATATGCGAAATATCCTAAAATGTCACTTTGCAACAATATCAACTTCATTTATAGGTTAGTACTTAAATATATATACAGTGTTTTACACTGGAGAATTTGAAGGCATTTTTAAAATGCTTATCAGTCTTCCCTGTATTTCTATGAAGTGAGTAGAAAGCCTTCTCTACTACAGGTGGAGTAGGCTGAGGGATGGTTAACCCTAGTGTATAGTTGCCCAATGAGTCTGTCTTACTGTACCCAAGTGTGATGTGCCATTTTTGTCTTGTTAATATGCCTCCATTAACAGTTCAACACCACAGCTTCTAGCCACAGAGTAACAAGACTTTTTTGTGTTGTACCTTCTTTGCTGCTTTGCCACGTTTCACACAGTCTTCAACAAGGAAGTCAGTACCTTTGAGTTCTCTTACTGGTAAAGATACTCTCAAACCTTACCTTGTACACACCTTTGTAATAATAGCAAATTTCTTAAACGGTTGTATCCACTGAAACAGCTGCAGAAGAGTCCCAGGTAAACCTGGAATTCTTACTGTTGTGATGAAGATCTGAAGTGATCTTCTTACTTACGTCATCACTTACTGAAGTGATGAAGGACTGGCATGACTGGCCCTCTTTTGCACGTGTATCATCTTTTCCCTGGTTTTGAGAAGGGACCGTGTTCATGTTGTGGAAAGGGAACGGGAGTGACAGATCAGATCAAATAACGAGGAGGTAGTTGATGTCTCAGGTTCTGTGCTTCAAACTGGGAAGGGACGCAAGGCCAGCTGCGGTCTCAATTATGTGCCTTGTCTCGTCTTGCAGGAGACATTCTGCCTTTGGCCTCAGATAACATATATTGAACTTCAGAAGCGAGGCTACAGCTCTTCAGGTGTTTGAGGCAGAACTGTAGCATTATAAGTACAGGATAAGAGGGTGATGGAGTAAGGAGTATTGGAATTAGGTGCCTAGACTGGCCAGTATTTAAGGGGTGCAATAAAAGAGAGAGCTAGCTTTTGGCCACACTGAAACTTTGGAATGAGGCTACTACGTGTTTAGTTACAGAAAATACACTTGTATTTCCTTGTACAGCAAGAAGCTTACAAACTGGACTGAAAATAAAACAGTGGACAAGCAGATGAAGAGCAAGAAGGAAAGAATAGGAAATGGAATACAAAAGAATTGCAGCATTGTATATAGTTATATTGATTATAGATTTTGTTAAGAGGCAGTTTGTTAGCTTTGTGTTTTTAAATGTAAAAGTGAATGAATTACTGCTCCTGGATGATTAACATTTTGATAGACATTTAAATTTGATAGCAAAACGCAACTTGCGGTGCCGCACTAAAACTAATAGATATTCCTGTGCAGCGATTTGGATAGTACATGTTGAACCAAATCCTGATAAGATTTAGATGTTGGTCTCAGTGCAAGGCTTTAGCTAGTCTTTTCCTTTAAAAAATATTATCACTTTTATATCATTTGACTGGAAGTTGCTTGAGGGTGTTGTCATGCATTTTAACAATATCACTTCCTCATGCAAGATTTGGCAGCTTCAGCTAATGGTGGAAGAAATGCTGTGGAGGACATGGGGCTCCTTTTTGCAAGCCTGCTTTTATAAAGATAAGCTTATTTTTTACTTCTCTTTTTTTCTTTTTTCTTATATAGCCACTATGTGATAATAGCTGTTGGAATCTTTAAATATTGATTGTTGAAAAAAGAAATAAAAGATTGTAAGGTTGTTGGAACAAACCTGTAGTATCTTATCTGTTTTCCAGGGTCTTGATGCTGTATTCTCATCACAATGATTCAGGAGTAGGGATACTGGGTCTGCTTGGGATGGAGTTAATTTTCTTCATAGCAGCCCATGTGGTGCTGTGTTTTAGGTTTGTGACCAAAACAGTGTTGTTTAACACAGCAATGTTTTAGCTATTGCTGAACAGTCCTTGCATAGCATCGAGGCCTTCTCTGGTTTTTCACTCTGCTGCCCCAGCAAGTAGGCTGTGAGGTGGGAAAGAGGTTGGGAAGGGACACAGCCAGGACAGCTGACCCCAGCGGACCAAAGAGATAGTCCAGGCCATATGGAGTATGGTCAGCAATGAGACTGTTGGGGGCAGGGAGGGAGGGGGAATTTTTCCAAGGTAGCCATGGCTCGGAGACTGGCTGGGCATCAGTTTGCTGGTGCGAGGTGGTGAACGATTGCCTTTGTGTCATGTTATCTTGGCCTATGCGTTTTTTATTCACTGTTGCACTTCCAATTCTCTCCCCCTTCCCCCCAGGAGGGAGCAACTGGGTGGGGGCTTAGCTGCTGGCTGGGGTTAACCCACCACGACAGGGATTGTAAATGATATAGTATGTACAATGGTAACAGCATATTGCAGTCCAGTTGTGCTTGAGGTGTATCACATTATTCATAAGAAATAAGTGAGATCACTTGGAACAGCGACACTAATGTCTTTTTTAAGGATTGTTTCACATATTGTCAGGTTTTTGTGTTTTTAAGTTATATATAATGGTTTGGGTTTTGATCCCACTTTTTCTCATTTTATCTGGCTGTCTAAGATGAGGTGTGATTTATTCTCTTTGAGCTGCTAAAATATTCCTAAAAATATTTGTAAGAGCTTTTTAATGGACTGTGTATATAATTGGTGACGGGACATGTCCTAGGGGTACAACAGACTGGTGAAACCTTCTGAAAAGTATATGGACTCATTCTAAAATTCAGAATATAAAAACAAGAGATTCTCCAAATAGCACTGCATAAAAAGAAGCCTTTTCTGTTCTGATTTACTAAAAAGAGTGCTTCATGAGTAGTTGATAACATTGTTTAGTTTAGATTTTAGCAAGCATGGTAAGTCTGAGCTAATTTTGGGTCTTTGGAGTCCTCTCCTCTGTGAGCTGCAATTTAAAATAAGATCAGATTTGACAGATCATGCAGAGAAGAGTCCAGCTTCAAATAACACACTTCAGATGCACTTCAGATGTCTGTATTCAGTGTTAATGAGTTTTGAAGATCCTTCGCTGTGAAGGGGCATAATGCTTCCTGTTGTGTTGTCAATTCCTAAGCATTTAGGATTCAAGTCTACAGCTGAAAACTCCTATGTGCAGAAGGTATGTCAGTCTAAGCAAAGCTTCCCATGCTTTGGCATTGTTAGTTTAAGATGACTGACAGACGTGGAATTGAACTACTGGCTGCAGCTTTATAAAAGAATTCAGGAGCTAAGGAGTTCAGATGGAGAACAATGTGGGACTGATAGAGAGTGTCTTCATCAGCCTCCTTGTTCTGATTATTGATGTTGTCCAGTTAACAGTGGCACTTACAGCAAAGCATAGCATTGGAGTAAAATGAAATCACTTCTGAAGGATCTTTGTTTTAGTCAGAAGGCTGTAAATCTGTCTTAAGCTTCATCAGTATGATGTTTCTTTTTAAGTCTTGCGGGATTGTGTACCAAGACCCAGCAGTAGCCAACTCTCCTTTTGGCAGGGGCATTATCTTTGCAACTGGAGATAGTGAGGTAAATTAGAATCATAGAATCCTAGAATGTGTTGGGTTGGAAGGGACCTTTAAAGGTCTTCTAGTCCAACCCCCTTGCAGTAAGCAGGGACATCTTCAACTAGATCAGGTTGCCCAGAGCCTCATCAAGCCTGGCCTTGAGTGTCTCCAGGAATGGGGCCTCCACCACCTCTCTGGGCAACCTGTGCCAGTGTCTCACCACCCTCATTGTAAAGAACTTCATCCTAATGTCTAATCTAAACCTACCCTGCTCTAGTTTAAAACCATTGCCCCTCGTCCTATTGCTACATGCCGTTGCAAACAGCCTTTCCCCAGCTTTCTTATAGGCCCCCTTCAGGTACTGGAAGGCTGCTATAAGGTCTCGCCGGAGCCTTCCCGAAATTGTTTTCTAATCAAACAGAAGTGGGAGATAGCTGTACCACATCTTTGAGTCTGAGGATGTGAAAGAGTGGGACATAGTTAACTCCAAGCAGTCTCACAAAGTCACGATTGAGTCTTCAGAAATTTTACTTGTTATGAAGTTTTCTTGGCATCTTAACATCTTGCAAGAAAGGCGATGCTGTTCTCTGCAGTGGCCACCTACTCCCTGGAACACAAAGGTTCTTACGCTTCTCTGATAACTAAAGCATACCGAAGAGTTCACCCTATTAGCTCTGATCATGAAAAACCACTTGAACGGATACTCCTACTACTTTGAGCCCAAGTTAGCCTCATGAAAATAAGGAGAGAAGCGTTCTGTCACTCTCTAGTGTATCCTTGAGCAGTCAGGGTGCTGGCCTCTTTTGGAAGTGCTGGCTTCAGGATTTGATTGTAAGGAATCATGTGCCTGTAGGGATAGGGTAATCTGATATTAGATGCTGCTTATTTTGAAATCAGCCTAATTTTAATACAGAGTTATGCTAAAGGCAAGAAATAAATTTTAAAAAAAAGTTAATATTTGCTTTTAGTTTGCCAGAGTGTATACAATAAAAATGCAAGCAAAATGCAATCTGTTTAACTCAAGAGAACATCTGAAAGGTGTTCTATTTCCCGTGCTCTGTCCCATCCTCTGTCATGGATGCTTATTCTAACTGAAAAGGTCAGGGCCTGTCCTTGTGTATACCTGATGTCCAAGTTGTGTTGACAGAAGAAAAATTTAGGATGGAGAAACACATTAGATTTCATAAACCACACTAGATTTTGAGTTTCCTCTGTGGTGCTCCACTCCTGAGGCTGTCTTGTTCTTTCATGATAAGTTCCTACTTTTGACACTTCTGTCTTTGGGACATTGACAGCCTCAGATTCCCTTGGGTGATGGTGAGGATTCATGGTGTGGCCAGGTGCCAACCTCTCCTGACCAGACTGTCAATACAGTTAGTTAATAGCTGCCTTGCTGCCTAGCCAAACCCTAGATAATTAACTCATTATGCTAGTGCCTGCTGAGCTGGGTCATTTTCCGTTTCTGTCTAAAGTCTTTTTCGTTCAATTAAATCTTGTATTCCACATAAATCTATAAAATTAATTTGCAGTTTATATAACCGTATACCTGGTATTAATGTGTGCAGTTTGTTACTGACCTTCACTTGCTATTGGATACAACGCTGCATGGCTGTTTCTTGATGATAAGTATCTTGTGATGACTGACCCCCATTCCCATTTAGAGTATTTTAGTCAAAATGTTGCTAATAACGATCGTGTGTGAGGTAGCCCATAGAAGCCTGTTATTTCCATATCAAGTTATTCAAAATTAAACTCCAACCCAGGGTGAAATTTTTAAAAAAGTCCTCCAGAGTCTACCTTGAAGATGTTATTTTGTCTTTTTTGTTTTTTCACACCTATGCAAAAAATGCCTGCCATGGCTCATTCCACTAGGTGCAACTTCAATGGTATACCACAGAGATATTTCTATAGTTCGGTTTCATCAAATTTGTAATGCGGTGTCTGTTTTTTGCCTTTACTAATATGTAGCCTTTTAGCTGAGCAAAGGAGGAACAGTTTGGAGGAGCTCTGCAGCTAGCAACACCTCACCACCATTATTGTAGGAATCTGTGGAGATAATTCCAAGAAGCTGGGAGTATTTGTAACTGGAGATCTGGGTTAAGAGGATCTTTCCAGAAACACTGCTGAACTGCTTTTCCATCTTCCTCAGTGTCGCTCAACATAGGTCTGATGTTCAAAGGAAAATAATATCTATATGGTAGAAATATTCCCCCATCATATAATACTCGTGTTTCAGATAATCACCAGTATGAGCAGAACCACTGCTTCTGGAAGAAGTGGTCTGCACAATATACAAAGGTTCATCTCAAGAAATCCTAGGTTGTAACTTATGATTCTCACGAATAATTTTACTTACATTTAAAGTAAGGATTGTGATAGTTATATATGGCATATATCACATCTGAATTCAAACTGAACTGCTGCCAATAGCCAAAACTGTGATACTTGAACAGAAATTCTTTTTTTCAGAGATGTATGGTAAATATTACTTACTACTGCTCTAAATGTTGTCAGACTTTATGTATAAAGGATGGAAAAGTTATGTCATCGTTGAAGTGTTGTAAGCCTAAGGTGCAGTTTGAAGTCTTATGTTTTTTGAAGAACTGTTGATAAACGCTGTTCATAGTTATCTCTATTAATTCTTGCTATTTGTCAGAGTAAGGCATGGTTTTCAACATGGGACACGAGGCTTCAGGTACTTCAGTTCTTATCGGTGTGGAAATTGGTTCCGTATTTGCTTACAGTAGGTCACAACATCGTTAGCCTTGTTAAATAATCTGTTCTATTTAACCATACCTCCAAATATAAAAGATTACTGTTCCTAAGACATCCTAAATGAACACTGTGCAAATGTGTGTTATGTATGTGCAAATGTTTGTAAAATCCAAGGATATCATAGATAATTCTCTTGTTAAGGGTTTTCTTAATTTATATTAATTTAGAGTGATACGGAATAGATTAGCAGAGCATATGTAGTGTGCATTTAATGAATGAGAGATTGAATGCTGCCACCATCTGACAACACAATCTTTTTTGTCCTTAAACTTTACATAACTTTAATTGCTGCAGGAAAGAGGCCTTGCAGATTTTGTCCACCTTTGCCTTATTAATGAAGACTTTTACATGACTAAAGATATTTTTTTCTTTTTTTTTTTTTTCCTCCTCTGAAGCTGGAAGTAATAAAGATGTGACTAAGCATGTATTTGCAACTCAGTTACTTGACCTTTCTACAACCCGCAGCTACCACTAATGCTGCTTTCTAATGGAGACATTATCGTTTGTTTAAATCTTGATTAGGAAACAATTATAAGTAGGGTTTTAGTATAGCAGTAAATTGATGTAGCCTTTAATTCATACTATAGATTGAGTGAATAAGCTTTCTGACTGTAATTAGAGTGAATTATAATGACTTCAGTTGGTTGACTCACCACCAGCAGAGTAGGGCCTATGATTGTTTCTTCGCATTTATTTTTTTAGTTCACTCTAGATTTTACATTGCTGCTAAATGCTATTTTTTAACTTAGTACAAAATGGAGTTACAGTTGAATGATACATATTTTGTATGAATAAAAGAGGAGCTTTATGAAACAACCTGGCACCTTAGCAACACTGTGCAGCTACGCTCTTTCTTTACAATTCAAGTGACAGAACTGCTCTTAATAAAGTTGGAGATAGATATTTTCATGCGTGGTTTAACAATGTAAATGGGGAGCATTTGCTTTTTTGCATATAATTAAATGGTAGACACAAATGGTTATTTTCAGTACCATTTAGTTTTTTATATATCGTGAATGTTGCACAACGTTTCTTCTTAGGTTTCTCAAATGTATTGTTTTCCTTATGTGCTATCTCTCTGGTTTTTATGTTGGTTTTTTTTGGTTTTGATGCTTTTTTCTTTTCTTTTATTTTCTACGCATTTTCTTTAAAGATACCAAAGGTTGGGTGATTAAACGTAAGTGTAGGGGCATCTCCTTTGAGCAAGGAAACCTCTCTTGAAATACCTTGTAAAAACATAGTAATCCACTTTATTTGATAGTGAACTACGTGTATTTAAGTTCTATATTAGGTATTAAACACTCATTGGGATCATTAAGGGTAATTTTTTTATTCTTTGACCTTCCATCCCTTGATGTACTGGATGTTTTTTAGTGCAGGCATAGATGTGTTCTCTGTGTCACAATGCTCTGTAGGCACAGAATTAAATATGGCGAGAGAAAAAAATGGCAAAAAAATATATATATGCCAGGTGTGCTAACTTTGTTTTTTGTTTTTATTTTTCCTGTCTATCTGCAGTGGATGATTCAGAGCCCTTACAAAGCTGCAACTTTCTTTGGGTGCATCGGCAAAGACAAGTTTGGAGAGATCTTAAAGAAGAAGGCTGAGGAAGCTCATGTGGATGCCCATTACTATGAGCAGAGTGAAGAACCAACAGGAACTTGTGCTGCCTGCATCACTAGTGATAACAGGTCAGGGGCCTTCCATGTTCCCTTAAGATATAAATGCAGTTGGCATAGTGTGTGGAGCCTATTTGTTTGGAATATTTGGCCTTGAAAAATTGTGATTTGAATCAAAAAGGACGTATTAACACCGGTTTGACTGCCTGGCTCATGGTTTGAGGCTGGGCGGTATTAATATGCTTCTAGAGAAAGGCAGTTGTACTATGGCAGAAAAGTGTAAGATATATATACTATTTCTTTCTGAACTTTATAGCTTCCAGTTGCTCTGGAGAGAGAAAATATGTGGGAGATAAAGTTCGTTAACAAGTATGTTTATGCAGCCTGTATGAAAGCTGATTGGCATGTCAGATATGTACTTGATTAGCAAGTGAGGAATATACTTCAGGTGGTAGTGTGTTTAAAGAGGATAGGTGTCAGAATATAGCCCAATTGAAAGGGTTAATTTGATTTTATACAAGAGGGAGAAAAAAAGCAATTTTGTTTTTGCTGTTGTTGAGAAGTTCATGTAACAACTGTAGTTCTGTATGTGTACATCTTACCAATTTCATTTGAATTTTGTCTTTCATGTTTTCATTTGCTACTTTTTTTTAAGATGGTCTTTGCTATATAAAAAAAGCACTTCTCCAGAACTCTATTCAACCTTTCTTATATTTGTAGACTATGAACAATCACCTTTGTGGTGTTTTGTATGGCTTCAGAGCATTCCATAAGTAAGAACCTGTTTATAGAGTGATTTATTTCGGGTATTGTAATAAAATTAATAAAACCAAGAATTTCAGAAAGAGATAATGAAGACAATAGGCATTTATCTTTGCTTTCTTCTTTCTCCCTCCACCCACAAAACTTGAACTTATGTACTACTGCTTTGCTGATTACCTCCTGGTGATTTTTTTAAAGCTAGTCATGTCTGCCTTAATCTTGAGATGTTACCAGCACACACCAACCCTCTGTAATTTCTGCTAATATCTAAATTTTCTGATACTAGATATTGAATCAATAATGAAAATGTTAATGAAAATGTTATTGATTACCCTGAAGAATATTTTCTTTTTGAGTCTGAATAAGAGCAAAATATCTGTCATTATCCTTTTCAGTTTCCCTCTGTGGCTTTCAGTGCCACTGATCCTAAGGAACTGCTCTTTCCCTTTGAAAGTAGTATCAGGAGTTAGTAGATTTTATGCAGGTAAGAGAGCAGTCCCATAATTAAAATCCACACCAAACCTCCTGAGAAGTTGGTGAATGTTTTGGGTAGAATTAGAAAAAGCAGTAGGCAGCCACATGAACGGAACTGAGAGTCAGAGGAGGGAGAGTTTTCCCAATAACATGTAGAACCCTGAAACAATTTTAGTTAGAGTGGACATCTGGTTCAAACCCCTGTAGAAAGCAGGGCCAACTTCGAAGTTACAACAGGTTTTTCAGGGCAACGTCCAGATGGGTTTTCAGCATCTCCAGGGATGGAGGTTACACAACCTATCTGGGCAACCTGTTCCAGTGTTTGACCGCTCTTCATGGGAGAAATTCTTCTATGATACCCAGTTGGAATTTTCCTTTTTCCAGCTTGTGTCTGTTCCTTCTTGTGTCCAAGAATAGTCTGTCTCCATCTTGTCTGTAAACTTTCATTAAATATTTGAAAACAGCAGGAAAACCTCTTCTTAAGGCTCAGCCAAGCCCTTCTTCATTTGTTAAGTGTTCCAGCCCCCTAATGATCTTGATGACCCACTGCTGGACTCACTGCATTATGTCAGTATCTTCCTTGTAATGGAAAGCTCAAAGCTTGACATGGAACTCCAGATGAGGTCTGGAGACCAGAACAGAATGTGAGTACGTAACTTCCTTTTTTCCTGCTGGCTCCATGCTTGCTCATATAGACCAGAATGTGATTAACCTTCTCTGTGTGGGTGTACTGCTGACTCATGTTCCAAGCCTGGTCCACCAGCACCTCCAGGTCCTTTTCTGCAAAGCTGTGTTGTATCCTGTCAACATGCCGCCTGTATTGTTGCATGGCAGTTATTCTATCCTAGTTGCGTGACTTTGCATTTGCCTTCAAGTTTTCTGCCAGCCCAATTCTCCAGGCTCTTGAAGATCCACTGAATGACAGACAGCCCTGTCCCCCAGCTTATCAACCTGTCCCTCCCAATTTAATGTCATACATAATGTCTTACTCTCAGGAATGAATGTACGTACTCAGTGGAGGAAGGAAGTTCATTCATCTTCATCTGGAATTTTGACATTAATTATGTCTACAGACTTCCCCCTTCATCTCCAGTATTCATATTCAGTTTTTCAAAGGGAAGATAAGCAATAAAGATGTTTCTGCTCTGTGATTCTCTCTCTCTCGCTCTCCAGTCATATAGTGTCTGTGTAGGCATCCTGTAGCAATCACTGTTTCCTACATGACATGATGGGAAACTGAAGTCAAGATCGTTAATAGACATGCATCTAATATATGCAAAAATACATGCATCTTTTGCCATGCATCTCAATGGAATTTAAAAGTTTAGGTAAATTTATTCATAAAAATGTCTGCAAGTACTTCTTTAACTTGTCAAGCAGTATTTTTGCTTTGCTTACATAGAACATTTCTCTCCCTTGATATCATGTGTTTGCTCAAATACTAGAGACAGTGGCTTCATCTCAATGGCTGTTTCAGAGCATGCTGGAGAGCGTGCAGCAAGTTCGAGACTTATTTCCCTGCTCGGGAGACAGAAAAAAATGGCCAACGCTTGCTGCTAAAGGCTGTATTGTGCAACCCCACCTCTCCTAGTGCGAGCAAGTTTATTCTCAATCTTTAATTACCCTTTGATTGTTTCTTGGTTTTCAGTATTTTCTGTATTTGTAAGAATCACTTCAACCTGGCCCAGGTTGATAACTCTATTTGTTGACTAATCTCTTGTCCCAATTGAGGTACGTGCTAACTTCCTCCTTCAGGTAATTCAGCTCTCTTGTCTCTTTTGCAGGAGCTGGCTAATAGCCCTCCTGGTTTTCCCAGTAAGTGACGGTGTATATTTATGTTAAAGGTGCCCTGACGTGGATGTTTCTTGTTTCTGCTAAGTCTGCTAGCTTTTTGCAGGAAAGCGTTTGGAGCTGATTTGTGATTTCCACTCTGAATTCTCTAGCTTAGCAATACTAATACACTTTGTTTTCTCAGAGCTTTTCAAGAAAATCCTAACGCGTGTTTGAACTCTAAAGTAGAACCTACACTCCGTCATAATCTGTGACTTTGATTTGTGCATTCTGCTCAGAAATCCCCACATGCGCAGAGTCTCCATTAAACCGTTTGATTTGAAGCACTCTGGCTGTGTCCAATTACCGTATTTCATTGAAAAAACATCTACCTTCTCTGTGTCCCACATGTTGAACTCAAGGCTGTTAGACTTACAGTTTTAATTTGGAAAAGCTTGGTGCTTTGTCTTCAGTGTAACCATCTTTTATTACACACCATGTGCAGAGCATCTCTACAGTTGGATGCGGCCTCAGAGAGCTAGGTTTACAGTTTCAGGAGCATGTGGTAAGTGAAAGGAAACATAGAGAGTCTTTGCTTAGTTTTCTGGAACATAATTACTTTTCACTTAGCAACATACATACACAGACAAGATTTTTCCAGCTAGGTCTTTGATGGATATTCAGGGTTTGCCAAAACTGAAAGATTTAATTTGCTTTTTAAGTTTGGTTTACAGAAAATGACCGTAGTTATGCACGTGTCTTTCTTGGATTTACTTGGTTCTCTGGTGGATTCCTTGTAATTGAAATGATAATATTCATGAAGAATGAAAGTTCTTGCCGTGTTACTTGTATTGCTACACAGGCTTGGTCTATTTGTTTATAAATTATTATTTTTAAAAATTTTCTAAATTCACGTTAGTCCTCATTGCCTTTAGGCTTTAGAATTAAAAGATTAAGCACCAAGAATATTCCTGGGATGAAATGACACAGAACTGTGCTATGTATTTTGACACATTCAGAAAAAGTTAGTCTAACTTTTTGTTTCAATTTTTATATACATGATCTGTTCAACTTCATGGGGACTGTCAGTGACGAGTGGTTCACTGATGATGAAGCTTACAGGGAGACTTGGTTGCTGTCTTCATGAGAGATTCTTTTGGGCTTTTGTTTGGGTTTTTTTATTGAATGGGACAAAGAGAAATGGCAACAGTGGAAAGATGCTGTTTTGAGGTAGAATAAATTTTCAAGAATTCCCAGTTTACTTACCTCCTAGCACCTGTACTCAATCTGGAGGCAGAAGCATAACTTGGAAGAAGCAGATTAGCAATTCACTCCAGCCTATTGTCTCTGGATTGTAGTAGCATTTATATGGAAAAGAATGATACATACATCAATTGTATGCACATTGGAGAAGGCAAAAGTTTTCAATAGCCTTATGTTTTGTGTGTAATTACATGTTACTTATCTGGCTAATGTACTTAAATATCTCAAAACAATGATGTGTTAATGATGAAGATGCATCCTATGGCTATTAAATCCTGAAAATTAAATGTAAAACTCTGTATGCCAGCATGGAACTGTCTGTTTCCCCAACTCCCCTTCCCTAAATATTGTATGTTATTGAACATTCTCATAATAAAATTGCACAGAAGGATTTGGTGATGGTAGCCAGAGTGGAGATTTAGTGCATAACCATCTTTTTATGACCTGTTTTTAGGAGTACATCTGTAAGTTTTGTGTGTTTCATAAGGCTGAATTGAATGGCTGAAGAGGAGGATTTGAAATAGAATGTGTCTTACATGTAACAAAGTAAATATGATACAAGTATTTTTGTTCTTGCCAATGGAAGTTGTGTCCCATGGCTTGTGTTGTAACTTGTTAGGAAAGAATGAAGTACAAATGAGTTTTTGGTAGTTTTCCAGTAATACACAGCTAAGCCAAAGTGGTTTTGTTTGTTTTTTGTTTTTTGTTTTTTTTTTTTTTTAAGAGTTCATCTAAAAGTAGCAGTGTGACCCATTTTCATTTGCTAAAGGAAAATATGAACCCAAGGGGGAAAAAAAACCCCAAACATCCTTTTAAATAATTTAACTATTCATTGGAAAATTATAAAGGCAAGGCACTCATATCCATCAACTTTTTCGTTCTAGTGAGGAAAAACAGTTTTCAGAAGATAAACTGGAATGACTACTTTCCTTTAGGTGTTAGGTACTAGAAGAGTTTTAACAAAAATCTGTAGATGCAATACCATACAGAGGGAGTTCATCACAAAATGCAGCAAAGGTTGAGTCTAACCAAATGAAGGCACGTGAACAATATAATAGTGATAGGGTACATAAACTATGGAGCTGGATTTAAAATACATCATTTAATAAATGGTTTAAATTTAAATTGTATTTAATATATGATTTAAAAATACTATTTAAATATTATGAAATAGTCAAATAATGTATATGTGTTTTATGGTGCTCTTTGTTACTTGCTGTTATGTTCCTTAGGATCTTTCATTATCTTTGAGAAATTTTGTTCCTAGTGAGAAATTTGCAGCCGTGTTAAAGAGGATCTAATGCCCTGTTTTTAATCACTTCCAGGTCTCTTGTAGCTAACCTCGCTGCTGCTAATTGCTACAAGAAGGAAAAGCATCTTGATTTGGAGAAGAACTGGAAGTTGGTGGAAAAGGCCAAAGTTTATTACATAGCAGTAAGTCCAGCTTCTTTCAAATTGCTAAAATGTGTGTTACAACATTGTGAGGTTTAAGCAAGGAGCATGTCTGTTGCATATGGTTTAGGACGATTTTGCAGGAATACAATGAAAAAAAAAGACTGCTTCAATTTCGGCATAGTTTGATTTCAAATTTAAATGTACGAATGTAGAAGTATGTTTTAGTTGTGTGCTTTCTTAAATTAGTGGGAAAAAATAAGAACTAAACATATTTTCAGAGCTTTTGTAGTAGTGCATCAAATTTACATTTCACATTTTCTAGTAAATTGTTGTGAAGGATGCACAAATTATGTAGAAAAACACTATTAGCATAATTATTCACTGCAAACAGTTTGAGCTTATTTGTGTGAACAATCTTAATTGCTATTTATTCCATAGTAATTACTACGGCACCTTATAACTCAATATTTCAGAAACAATGATTGTGACAAATCTCTTGAATGTGGGCGGTGGGGCAAACTGATTTTAATGATGAAATCTTACTTCTGGAATAAAGGGGATTTGAGGATGGGACTTTAGTAGATTCACAATTAGTATTCTTTTTTTACCATCCAGAATGAATCAAGCCAGATTAGTGTATTTGTGTAGATTACATCTTGCCTAAATAGAAGTGGTGAATTTGTTTTCATCTTGGTCTCAAGATGATATGACTGATCAAAATTAGCAAACATAAAACATCTCTGACAGATTAAAACCTCATAACATGCATGTAATATATGGATTCTGTATGACAGCTGCTTCCATTGCACTACCTGAGCTATGTGGGAACAGCTGGTAAGAAGTGTAAAAAATTGATTATCCAGGAGGAACAAGTTCATTGAAAATACAGTTATTTCTTTTAGCTAGTGTTAATGTCTCCTACAGCCTGTTAGTGTGCACTGCTGTAGGCTTTACATGGTTGTTATTGATTCTTGTGTATGGCCAAGTCTGCCCCTTTATAACTGTCAAAAAATACTTATAACCTTCTCGGTATACAAAGAAAATATATCCCACTGCTATGACCATATGTTTGTGCTGTAGGTAAAAAAAATACGTAGGTGTATTGTCTACTCATTTTTTATTTCTGTTTTTCAAGTGTGCTGAGTTTTTTATTTCACAATAATTATACCTCAGTCTGTTCTAAATGCCATGCTGAGGAATTAATGCCATTGGCTAAAAAAATATTGAAAGGCTAAGAGTATAGTTTAAATAAAGAAGAAGAATAGCAAATGTTACCAGCAAAAGCTGTACTGCACTAAGTGTTGTGGGGTTTTGTTTGGTTTTTTTGTTTGTGGGTTTGGTTTTTGTTTGTTGGGGTTTTTTTTTAATTTTTAACATGCTTATATATAATTACTAACGAAGCTTCCAATATACAATTTAGAAAAATTAAACTTAGTGGAGGTGCTTCCAGAAAAGTGGGAAACGTTACATGAGGTGAAAAACAGGTCTGGGATTTTTTAAGATACAACCTTCATCTTATTTTAGTTCTGAAGCCACTCTTCTGTGTTCAGTCAGTGTGATCACTTAAATTTTGACTGGGTGATCCACTACACTGATTTTCATCTATATTAAAAGCTGTTCTTCAGATATCAGTTCTATGACATCCAAGCTTTGACTAAGAGACAGAGAATTATTGTACTAAACTGAAAATAAAACCCAAGATGCCCGTGTGTTAATGGATAAATACATAACACTGAAGTGCTAATACATTGCATTAGATATTTGCAAAATGGAATTCACATTAAGGAAACACCTGATCGCAGGAGGAGATCTGTTGGGTAAAGAGCCTGGTTCACATCTGTAGCAAAAGCACTCAGGGATGGGTTCACCTAAGAGAGTTCTGGGACAGCATTATCACTTCAGATGACAGATTGCACATGTAACTTTACTAAAGGAAAGGAGACAATGTGTAGAGCCATACATGTTCCCTCATGCCACGGTGCGTTTATGCCCTTTTCTTTCATTTAGTTTCTCTACTTGCAGGTTTGTAGCGGTTTACCAGATCAAACAAAACCATGTAGTGAACAAGTACCTCTCGTGAGGTATAGGGTAGCTCTCCAAGTCGTTAATTTGCCTACTGCTGTTGGTCTTCACTTTAGTCTTGTTACCTTCCTTGGCTTTGCACTGTGTATATGTTGCTTTTCATTTCCTTCTTTCTGTCCAACTGTCACCTATTTCTTGGATTGCATTAGAATGTATGTTAGTAACAGATACTTATTCTGGAAATCTGTCCCCTGAGATTATCAAACCATCTATTTTCTTGGCAGAGTAGGGCAGTTGTTGCTTTAGGACAGGTCTGTGATATCCTGTGGTCATCTGTATGTGCTTCCTAGAATAGATAATATGCTTTTCAATGCAGCATTCAGCAGAATGGCCCTCAGATGAAACTTAGCTCTGAAATCTAATCAATTCGCAGAGGGAGGAGTAGGTACAAAGGAAAAGATAGTGAAGCCGTGACAGAACCCTTAAAGACAACTTCTGTTACCATGAATGAACACAATACATTTATTTTAGCCATCTGGTAATCAGATCCAGCAGACAAATTGGAGGAAGACTAGCAAAGAATAGGACCCTGTAAATCACAGATAAAAGCAAAATACAGAGGCTGCCCCAGCTTTCTCAAAGATGGTAAACTTAAAAGGTGTATTTTAATCCTTTAAAATTACTCTACTTTATATCATTTAAGATAGATTACATGTACTATCAAACTCTATGCAATTTCTTTCCCTTCTCCAGATATAATTCATATACTTGCAGTAATTTCTACTACTGACATCATATCTTCCAGTCTGTCATACTCATTTCGCTGTGGATCAGCTAGCTGGGCTGCTGGTGTCTGATTAGAATTCACTGTGAGGGATTTTATTTGGTTCCTACTGGGGCTAGAAAATGTCTTTTCCTCAGACATTTCCCTTATTTCAGAGTAAGTTGAAAGTTATGATAACACTAAACATTGTCATTCTATCTCTGAAATTGTGAGTGGCACACAACCTGACATGAAAATAGATAATCTTAAGTTGTGGGGTTTTTTGTTTTTTTGGTTTTGTTTTTTTTTTTTTTGGGGGGGGGGGTGGTGTTGTTAATTTTTTTCACTTTTCTTTCTTTCTGTGAGTCTGTGCTTTCTGCCAGACTTGCATTTTATAAATCTTATGTGTTAGAGTTGCATCTTACAAACTAGGGCGATAAAGCTCCGTATTTGGGCACCTTGCTTGTCTTACTTTCAGAGGCATTTAATAAACTGACAGTAGTACTGTATTTATGTAGGCATCTCTAAGAATTCTATAACATTTATTGGGTTGTGGGGTTTTCGTGTTGTGTTTTGTTTGAGCTTTGTTTTTTTTTATATCATCAATGTCTTTAGTGCCAGCTGAAATCTATGGGAGTTGCTGGTACTCACTTTCTTTGACATTGCACACAAACATTTTAATATTTTTAATGCAACTTGCAGTATATAGCTGTTAATTTTCATATCTTACTAAGACCTGGAATGCAACGACATTTTTATTTTTGATTAAAAAAAAATGCTGATAAGAGTTACTTAGGAGAGCAGAAAAACTCAGGAGAATTTTAGTTGTCATTTGACTCCAATTAGCACCTCTATGTTACTGTGTGTGAGTAAGGAATTTTGCACTTGTCCTTTCATAATGGAAAGAAAATGGAAAAGGAGAAAATGCTTTCCTTCATTAAAAGCTGCACTTAACCTTGTGAAATCTTAACTCTGTGACAACTGATACTGCTTGTTCATACAGACAGCTGAATTTTAACTTTCTGCCTGTATTTGAACATTATTGCCTCAAGTGTGGTGCTTCCCAGATGTGTGTTTTCTCTTGTTCCTGTTATTTCTGCCAGTTATTTAGCTTTACTCAATTTGTTCTTCAGTCCAACACCTGCATTCATTTAATGTTTGCAGTTGGAGGCATTAGGTGGGTGAAACACTGTCATTTGATGCTAATATTATCTTGGTGCTGAAGTAATAAATGTGTTCTTAAAAGGTTCTTCTGTGCTTCATTTTTTCCTCCTCCCCCCCAAATACTTGTCTTTAGTAAGCATATGAAATGGCAGTATTGACTGCAGTTAGGTCCCCAGTCTGTAGTAACTTGAGTCTTAGCTTAGAATGGATCAGTTAAGTAGCTCCCAAAACCCACAGATCTTCCTTTAATAAAATGCTTGTCTCTTTGCTGTACAAAGGGAAATAGTAGGTTGTTGTTTAGGGACTGTATTTGAACTTGTGTTTTGTGGATATAGTTTGTGTGCTTAAAAAGCTTTTCTCAGTGGTATCTACCTAGACTTCTTGCCTAGCCATTTCATGTAGGTCCGGCATTGCTGGTGCTCATGTTTATCTGTGTTCATTAAAGAGATGTGGGACCATTTTTACACTGTACTTTATGCGTTATGATCCCTTGTCTTTGCTTTTTGTTTTGAATTTACAGTGCCTGAAAGCCTCAGCTCCTGCGCTACCTGTTGTAGCTACAGAGTAGAAGAGCAATGAAGCTTTTTTTGTAGCTCTAAGACTTATTTCTATGCAGCTGAATTTTGGGTTGCTTATTTTCAGTATTGCCATACAACCTTTTATTCAGAGAAGGTAAAGCTTTCACTCAGTCAGCTTTGCATTGGCTGTTGTTGTTTCACAATCCATAAAAGTTTAAACTGTTCCCTTCTCCTATTTCCATGTAGCAAATAATAGAAATTTCTCAGTGGTGATGCCCTTCAGTTGTACCACATTAAGTATAAAATTTTCTAATACTGCTTAGATTTGTTAGCCCACAATTAAATTACATTCACCACCTTCAGCATCTCTTGTATTTACCAAGTTAAGAGCAAGTGTAGTTTATTTTAATTTTAATGACAGTTCTGATCAAGACCAGGTATTTTGGTCTTAGGCTGAGTTTCAAGTAGGAAATGTCATGGGTTGCGGTATAATGATAATGAACCCAATGTAACATACCTGTTTGCTGGAGGAGAAGGTTTTAAAGCTCCAACCACCCTGTTATGTTTCAACAAATACTGTGGTATTTTTATATTTATTTTCTTTTAATGCCTAAGTGCTTGTCTAAGCAGAGAGATACTGTGGTGGTGTAGTGGGCTTGATGGCGGAATTATCTGGTTTCAACATGAGACTGTCAAAACATAAGCTTGATGTCAGCAGTGTGTAGCAAAGCTTAAAAAACATTCTACAGTATTTTACATGAGGTTTGGCTATTCTGCTTGAGAAAAAATGCTGATTATTACAACAATGTAAGTATAAGTGAAATTTCTTTTGTGCTGTCTCCTCCTTTCAGAGGCATATTCAGCGAAGGCATTTTTATTGTAATTTGCTGCTATGATGAGTATGATAATTTACAATGGATTGTGATAGGTTTTTTTCTTTGAGATGTGCTGGGTCTGTGTGTGCATCATGGGAAGTGAGAGACAGAGACACTGGCAGGAATGTCCCCTAAAAAAGGCATTTATTTGAATAACTCCACAATAGCTTTTTTTTTTCCATTGATAACTTTTGCCATAATGCTCTGGCATCGGTATGTATGCCATTTGACATGCAAAACTATTTCTCACAATAATGAATAGGTTTTATGGCCAGGAAAACACCATTCTGAATGTCTTAAGCATAAAGAAGAAGCTGCAGATAGCAACAGTTAGTTGTGGCATTTTTTGCTGGACTGGGACAAAATCACCTTCCTGAAACCCACCGTCTTGAGGGACTGTATTTTCTGGAAGTTCTCGCTGAAGTGTGATGCTTTCGTTGTAGAGAGACGATATTCCTGTATATCACCAGGAGGCAAAGCTGCCAATTGTTGGCTTCCAAAACAAATATGGGAAAAATACTTTTCTCTTTCATAAATAGAGAAAATCCCAGCTAATTTCTTTGATCAAAATGCAAAAAGGAGCATTGCCTAAACTGGCACCAGCATGTGTTAAGTCATTCTGTGATGTATTTCGGGTGTGGTATGCATTAGGCAACCATTTCAGGTGTAACTTCTCAGGCATAGACAATTTTGACAGTGTTTTCTCAAGTAACTTATGTGGAAAAGTGAATTAGAAACTTTTTTTTCTTATATTTTGTGAAGTTTGATCCTCGAGTTGTCCTTCTTTGATGGTGAATGCTTTGTACTTCTGCAGAAAAATGCATCGTCAACTTTTAAGAAAGATTGTACATCCTTTTTCCATAATACAAAATTAATAAGAATCTGTCTAACATCGTAAAAATATTTATTTAATGTTTATTTATTAAATGTTCACCTCTATGTTATTAATTTATATTTATTTATATGAAGAATATACACGTTTCCTTTGCTGTCATTCTCCTCTTACCCCAGTAGCCTTTAAATTGCAGATACACTTCTTCAGCACAGCAATTAGTGAAGCTCAGTCATCGCTCCTTTTATCATGTGATTTTTTTGGGGGGTGTTTTTTAGAAGAATGCATTATTAGAGCACTTACACAGCCAGTCTAGCTGTAACAGCCAGGCGGCAATAGCAGTGCCATTTTTCACAAAGAAAATGTTGAACAGGAGCCAAATGTTTGGTGGCAGAGTCTGTTGCTAGGAAATCAAGTTCCTGAGGCGATTAATGACAAAGCAAGCAATAACAAGAAGGCAGAATTACAGATTTAAAAGAGAGGGAGAAAAAAAGTGGTTGGTGTTATAATTACCCAAAGAAATCCGTACTCATTAAATTGGCTGTTTTTATGATTGACTTTAATTGGAGGTTAGCTCAGATATTTAGCTCCTTTCCCACCCCTTTAAACACACACATGCACATAATCTGTAGAACTGCAGACTTGTTTTTCTAAGCATTGAGAGGAGCTTGCCCTGTAATTTGATCCCCACTGACAGATGCATTTTCTATGCTGCCATTTTGAATTAACCTATTGTGCAACAATTTTCCTCAGCTCTGTTGAATAAAACATCAAGTCTTATTACCTCAGATGGATTTGATAGAGTAAAAGAATGTACTTCTAGCTGAAGTAGACTATTTGCAATGAGTTCAGTGATTTGAACTCTGCCAACAAGCACCGATAATTTGTGATGTATACTTAAAGAAGGAGAGAGAGAAGAGCCACGTGGGGGGTCTTTTTGGCTGTATGAAGTTCAAATGCAAACCTCAGAGTAATATTGTTGTTTATGCTAAGGTTATTCCCCGAGATCAAGCCTTTTTAGATAAAGCACGTTAACTAAGATTTTTGCCATTAGGCAGATAGGTTTTGAACCGGAGATTCTCCTACCCCCAGTGGTCATCCAAACTGTTAGACTACTGTGGGATTAGAAAAATAAAAATCAATCCCCCTCTCCCAGAAACCCCACCAGTTGGATTTTTCCTCTGAGACTTCTTTTGTGAAGAGAAATTTTCCCTTGTAAAGTTAAACTGGAATAAATGGTGTTTTAAAATGATTTTAAATTCCAAATAGTTTGTATCCTGTGGTAAGGGAAGAACAGGCTTTCACCTTACTCGCTTTTCTCCCCAATTAGAAAAACTTATGCAGTCGGTTCAACAAAATTTTGGCACAGAAGTGGGGAGGCAACTGACCCTGACATTTAAATCCTGTCATGTTTCATCGATCATGTTCAAGACAATATTCCCTACTTGAAGCGAGTGAGAAGTGAGAAAATATCCTTTTGCAGTACCTGTAAGTGAACAAACTGAAGCTAACTATAAAAGCTAAATGATGGCATAGCTCTCCAAATTCCTAATCAAACAGTGAAACAATGGAACCACGCATATTCTGTCCAACAATACTCACATTACTAATCAGATGCCAATGCCAAGCTGTCTGCTTTGTTAAATACCCGGGTTCCCTGAGGCAAGAAGACAGCTGCTATAACTACTATGAAATTTGGTAGCTCAATCTATTTTTGCTACCCTTGGGCTATCAAGCTACAGTTAATTCAGACCACCCCAATTGGTACACTTTAGGGATTTTTTTTCAAAGTGTTTGTAATTAAAATGATAAAACATCATTATTACTCCAAAGATGTTGTGTGCACTTTGCATTTGACAGATACCTACAGAGATAAACCCAGCATGTAATTTTCATTGACATAATGGTTGTGATTGCATTACCCTTTTAAAAGTATATTGGGGTTTTGGTTTGGGGTTTTTTTTTTGGGGGGGGGAAAGGGGGGGAGAAAAGGGCATGCTTTTATTTCATTAGTAGAATTTGTAAATCTGTTGAAATACTAAATCAGTCTCTTGGTTGCAAGCTACACGTCTGCAAAGGCTGAATCGGGCTTTGTTGCAGAGTGGGGAGCAGTGGGACGAGGCAATGGCCAGGGCCAGGGACCTGCCGTGCTGCCTGCAAACCCTGCAGAGACCCTGCTCCCAGGTGCCTCTGCCTTCAGGGACGCTGAATCTCAAATCATATGTAAAGTCTGGGCAGATTTAACACACTATTTAAATGTAAATTAAAAAGGGAAGTCTTCATACTCTTAAGGGGTGAGGTGAGTCAATTTGAAGGGAAATTTTTACTGCAGGTCCTCTTGCATGTCAGTCTTTATTAGATCCTCCCTTTATGAGAGCACAAGAATTTTGTCTGTTACCATGTCAACTTTGTTAGAGCAAAATCTCAAAACTAAAGCACCAGCAAATCGAGGAGTTAGAAGCTCTGAGTGAAACAGTATTGGTTCTATCTTGAATTATTTTTCATTTCAGTGCTTCTCTGATAAGGTTTAAAAAGAATCATTAAGACCGTTCTAAAGACTAAAACCTGAAATTCGTGATTTTTTTGGATATGAGGTAACTTGCTTATTTTGGATGCTGACTAGCAAAATTTATAGTAAATTAGTAGTCAGCACTCTGTACAGTTGATTGAAATTTGGCATTCTACCTGTCTTCCAAAGGATTTGGTTTCATAAACCCGTGGAGATGTTGTAGTCTGCGTAACCCTGGAATATCTATTGTTTGTATCTATGTCATCATCTGCTGCATTAAAAACCTCATATAAATACAACAACAGTTGTGTTCTGTTTTACTTGAAGAAGGTTAATTTTTTGACAGCAAAAACTATGTGCATGTGTGTAACTTGAGAGCTGAGTTAAGCTCTTTATGGTAGTCCACTACTTGGTCTGAAGTTGAAATTACAGTTTCACTTTTCGTTTATGTGTGTAATAGGGACAGTGCAGTTGTTTAAATACAAAACTTTTTTTTTTTCTTGCAAAAAGTTGTGATTAATGATTTGCTTTGAGCACTCTGAAGTGGTCGCATTTGTGCTTGTCATTTCAAAGCCAGTAACTTTAGCACTAAAATTACAGAATATTACAATACATAGACATAGTACGAGGGGATTCATATGTGCTTCCTCTTAGCTCAAAATCTGCACTGTACTGAATGGCATTGATCTACACTGTAGACTACAGGTGGTGTTTTGAAATAGCGGGGGCTGCAAGCAGGATAGGAACCTGGAGGCTACTTTTTTATTCTGCAAGTAACAATTATCATTTTAAAAAGTCAAAATGTTTTTATGGCATAGCTAATCAATATCCTAAAAATCTGTGTCAAGTAAATTTGTGTGCTACATTGTGCTTAGCAATTGTGTGGTTAGAGTAAAAAAGTATTTTGCAAAAATGCTTCTGCACAGATTATCAGTGATAACGTATTAAACACATTGATAGTATGCCCTGTAGATTGGGCTTTTTGCAATGTTGTGATAGATTTTTAGCAATTTAGGAGACAGAAGGGCTGAGTCCCACCAGCCTTGTTTGTTATCAGCTTTATTTGAAATAGGAATTGACTGATTCCAAAAACAGCCCTTGGAAGTTCATTTAAAAGAGGCTATGGGACACAAGAGATCCTGGATTGGCCTTGGTGCAACAGAGGGAAAAGACCTTTCCCCTTTCTCAGGGGACATCTGCTTTAGTTGAGATCTTCATGGTGTTTTCTGAGTTTCTTTTTGAAGAATAGAACTGTGCCTTAAAGACAGGACTGAGCAGGTTTTGTGGTGTGGCTTTAATCCTCCTAGTCGTGGGGCTAGTGCTCAATCAGCTGTGCGCTGGGTCACCTGCTTGGTAAATGTGCTTCAGACACACATGTCTCGTTTGGTCAAAAGAAAGAAGATCCTCCTTTTTTCTTTTCTTCTGCCTTTAATTAAGGATAAAATACTTAAGGAATACTAAATTCTCTGAAGAAGTAACGAGTGCTGGTTTAGAAGAAAATTATAAGTTGGAGAAACAGAGGTAGACACTGTTACTTTCTAAGGCAAATCTAGGCCATCATGTAGCAGGTAGGGCTTGACTGATGAAACGTCATTTTAGCAATATGAACAAGATAAAAACACTAGTACTAATCCTTGCAAAGGTTTGACTTAAACAAAAGCTAAGGGCACTTAGATTTTGTCCACAATAGAGGGATTTTGCTGGTGCAGCTGTTGTGGAAAACCCTCCTGGGGATTTACCCTGCTCTCTGGCATAAGCGCCCCAATGTGGAGACAGGTCATAGCAGCTGCTCTACCAGCAGAATTGCTCTCACCTTCCCAGACTAATCATACTTGCACCAAAGTTTTTATTGGCAGGACTATGTTGGTTAAGGGCAATGTGGGTTTTTTGTGTTTCTGAATAATGTAGCTGCTTGGTCAAAATTATTTAATAAATACCTGGTCATAGTATTCACCATAAATATCAGCATAGTCATACCTTGTGGTCCATAGATATTACAAAGCCCCTTCTAAATTACAAGATTTCCCATGTGTAGTATGTGGCCAATAATGTCTAGCCCTTGAAGACCTGTAGATGAGAAGATCTGTCTTGTTAGCACTTTTTATGCTAAAGTTACTGAAGTTGTTTCGTGGAATGCCACTGCTCCTAATAGTTTTTTGCCAACTATGCTATTGCCAGATGCAATATAACAATACTTTCCTGCAAATTTGAAAATCGTGGGGAACAGCAGTTAACAGTATTTAGCATGAAATATGCCTCGGCATATGCTTCTGAACATGTCTTTTTAAGACCATATGGAGTATAATTGGTGCTGAACAACACTGAGGTGTTTTGTGAAAAGTAAAGGCTAAGCATTATAAAGAGTCATAAAATCTTAAAGAATGAGACAAATGGAAGAAATGGGAGAAAGAAGGGAGGTACTGAATATTCTGTGTTTCTCTCTGTGCATAACCTGAATTGAGAGACCACAGCACTTTTAATAGAATTCTTTTCACAGTAGGCTTAAAACTAAAAAATTCAGCAAAACAATGGCAGGTAGTGGGCATGGAAGATGGGCTGAGTAATTGGAATGAAGCAGAAACAACCTTATCATCCATTGAGAGCACCCAGGAGAATATTGGAGTTTATAGCTGGGCATACGACCCTTGGCACTCTGTATGTGGAGTTCTTACTTGATCATAGCAAAGTAAGGTAAGAATGAATTTCATCCTTAAATATTAATTTCCCCTGTCCATCGAGGACTGGAGTAAAAATTTAAGAGTTTTAATTAATTTACTAATTAAAATACCTGATTTCCAAGAGAAGATTTAGAATTAGTAGAGCAGTGTGCTAAAATTAAAATTCCCCACCATTTTATTGATTTTAATCAAGAACTGTAGCTGAATGTAGAAAAAAGATTTACAAACTGAGGCTGAAAATTTTCAACAACATGAAGGATCCAATTTTCTTTGAAGAAAAAGAGAAATGTTCAATGAGCGTGCATATAAAGGATAGCAAGTATTCATTCCCCAGGACCAGCGCTGTCCCGAAGTGCTGCTTTATACTGCTGAGAATGGGCTGAAAGAGTTTCTGCTAAGGGCTGGAGATTCTTATCTGCCTAATTGAGCCATCATTTGTTGACATGAGGGAAATCACGTGAGCTGCCTTTAATGCATTTCTTGGTAACAGCAGAAGTGTAAAATGTAGTTCATGGAAGGGGAACAGAAAATGTTAAAATTTTTTATAATGGCCTCCTATATGGAATACTGTGAGGTTTTGCACTGCTGCAGAACCAAATGTTTGAATGTTTGTACGGTAAATACGTTAAATAAAAACATCAGATTCTAATTATTTTGAAATCGATGAACTTCTTTCTGTTACAAAGCCTCCAAACCTTCGGAATATGAATTTAATAAGGTCTTAGTTTTATCACTATGATAATAAAATTCTGTCAGTAGAATTGAAAGCAGATGTCATCTTTCTTTTCTTTTGAGAAAAAATGTCCACATAGTAATCTGCCCAATTGCAGAGTTGGTGCCAAGTGTTGTACAGTGGTAAAAGGAACAACAGAAAACATTCAATATTATCATTTAGTAGATAAGTATCAGAAGAGGGTGTTAAAACCCCCTGTAATTGGAGGCACATTCAGTTCTCCAATTTATTCAGTCCATCTAGCACATCAATTTTATATTAAACTTCAGTCATGCTCCATAACCAAATATCCTATTTTATAGAATGTAGAATTACAGGCACGCTGCTGTCTTTAGGAGATATCTGTTTGCTAGCGTAGTCTTTTCTTTTTTTTTTTTTTCCCCGCACTGGATTGAATTGATCTCATCGGTAAGAAAAGTTAATTTCAATTTTATTTTTAAAAGAAGTGATTACTGGCTGCTCTGTTGATGAAGTGATATCATAGGCTGGATAGGGGTACAGCAGCAAAACATTTCAGAATGGTATGTAGAAATCATGTAACTGAGGAACCCGAGACTGATATTACTGTGGAGGTTAGCTTACCAGTGAATACATAATCTGATTGCGTCTGCTAATTTTCGTATCGCTAGCAGTCATGTCACCACTGACCTGACAGGGAAGAGTATCAGAAGAGTACTCGAGTCTTTCTGCAACTGCAGATCTCTGTAGGAAATCCTCTAAGCTGGAAATAGTTGGAGCTGGAAGAGTATTGTATGTGCTTCTCTTCTTTCACTCTTGTCTAGACATCCACTTTTGGCTGCTGTTCGTATGCAATACTGGACTAGGAGGAACTTTGAGCTGATAATTTACTATTGTAGCTTTTAAGTTCAAAAGATTCGTGGCTTGCACCTCTTATTCTTGATTTTTGACCTAATGAAAGAAGAAAAATGTGAACAATAATAAAAAGTAAGACAAAAGTGAGTGTTAGAGGTGGGAAAAAAAGTATAGATCTTTAGATGTTAGGAAAAAATACTCCTGGGATGTTATAACATAGCGTCTGTTACTCTTTTGCATAAAAAGAATACACATGCTTTAATGTTTTATTTTCAGAAAAACTGTGATAATATTAATGCAGTCAAGTACAGCTCACACATACATGAACCATGGCAGAGCATTTCCTGTGTTTTCCACAGTGTTGAAGCTATTGGTTTTAGATTTGAAAACAGATTTTGTTAAGCCACAATTGCCCTAAGCCTGTATTACCAACTAAAAAGAGACTAGAGAGTTAATATCTGCCCCGAAGGCAAAATTTAAAATTTTGCCTGTACAATATAGTAATATGTAAGTAAGTAGAAAATTCAAGGGTGGATTTAGACTTTCACATGTAGAAGGCAACAGCTAGCATGCTACCCAGGACGTGAATTCCATTTTCGAAGCTGAAGGCTATAAATGGTTATAATAGCTAAAAAACTATAATTGAATCACAGTCAGTATGTATTTAAACTAGAGTCAGAGTCATCCTTGCCTCCTCTCTTTTCCCCATTTGGGAGAATAATTCATACCATTTGACAGAGTACAGGATATTTTGGTGCTGAGTGACGTTTGTTTGGAAGGAAGAGCACTGCCACATTTCCCCCCATTCTCCTCGTTTCAGCCCAGTTAGAGAGTAGCAAACCTTAGACTTTGCTCGTGCTCCCTCCTTTCTACTCATAACACAAATGTATTTCTGCGTATGCAACTGATGCATCAGTTGGGATTTGAAAAGTAATTTTCTCTTCCTCCTAACAATAATTGAGCAGTATTGTTACAGCCAATAAGAGTATTCTTCCACAGATCTAAGTTCAATCATCATCTTGTCTTTTCATTCTTATTAGTACCATATATATATTGTAATGCTAAAAGTAGTCACCTGCATTTTATTGTGAATAGATACTACTTAGTGTTGCATCAATTTTACAATACTGTATTGTCCTCTTGTACAATTCAGCTAAGTTTTCAATTTTTATAATTTTAACAGTAGGTAGGTTTTAGTTTTAAATTAATAGAAAATACGTAGCTTTAATTGGAACTCATGGAAGCTGCTTCCACTGGTAGCTGGAAGACTCTTAAAACAAGAAAAACAAAACCAAAAGAGTCTTAATATTATTGAGTGTATGTGCCCTTTAGGTAGCCTGTGTGTGTTCTCGGTTTTGCCAATTCAAAATGTTTGATGGAAATCAATTTCTGGTTTTAGTACAACAAGAAAAGGGGATTGAGATAATAAAAACCTTGGTTTGCTGGTACGGCCACTGGCAAAAACTCAGTATTGCAGAGTGACTCATCTATACTAGAAGGGGAACAGTAGCCCACAGCTAAATAAAAAGAAAAATCAGTTACATTGTGTGTACTCTTATGTTTTGCGTATGTGCCTTAATTATTTTAATTGAAGTAAGATTAAATACTTATTATGACATCAATAAACTAAAAATTTGTGCTCTGAATTAGGCAAAATCTTAGAGACAGTCCTGTGCAGATTTTTGGGCTAAATCTAGAGTGTGTTTATACTTCTTTCCAGCTGAAGAGCTCCGGCTAAATATGGAAGTTTTGATGAAATGCATAAAGCATGCTAGCTGTAAATTCTACATGAGTAATATTTGCTTTGGAGTTCTGTTTGCCTTCACTGATAAGTTTGCCTAGCAAAACTCAGAAATGATGATTGCCCTGAAATGGTTGATGGTTCAAAAATAAGCCCTGTGCAAATCAGAAGGAGTTAATATTTGCCTGGTAGGACAAATGAGTATGAAATTTTAGAGGTGGCGTAAAAGCAGTTCTCAAATTAAACTCTCTTGTTTAAAAAGAAGGAAAAGCTTCTAGAAATCCTGTGAAACGTTGTGGGTTCATCTTCTATGTCAGTAGTGTTTATTGCCACAAATGTCTGAGAATGCATTATAATAAACTACTTGGTTCTATGCAGATGTTAAGGATTATTATTAATGACTCATTTTGCTTTGTAATTGCCATAAAGTTTTTTCATTACCAAAACGTCTGATGAGAAGACATCTTTCCCAAAATTTCTCAGTACATGGGTTTTTATATTGAACTTTATAGTTTGTTTATTTTCTAAAAGCTCTTAGCTTCCAATGTCTGATACCAAGTATTTTTTGGTCTAAAATGCGTTATAAAAGGACACACATGTGGTTGATCTGTCTTTGTTTTGTTTTGTATAGCCTTGTTTGGCATAGTGTTTCAGATAATGGAACACCACAGATCCTTCAGCCTCAAAATACTCTCTGCTGTTTTGGTAATAGTGGGCCAGAAAAAGTGGATTACATTCTTCTGTCATCTTTGTTCCCTCTAACTTGCCACATTAAAAAGATTACTGCAATCTTGGCAATAAAATCCTGGATTTCAAGTATATGGAAGCAGAGGACTTTTGCTGCAAAGGTCATTCGTTGGTTTAGTTTCCAGAGAGAGATCTTTATTTTTTTTTTTTAATCTCCTTAGACCTCAGCATTCTTCTTGATAATGTTCTCTATACTTTGTCTTTTATGGTTTAATTTGCTTGTGCCACATGGAAGATTTCTGTTGCTTACTGTAATTTGATGCAAAATATAAAAATTCATCTTGTGATTCTCCGAATCTTTCCTGCTGATGAGCTGCAGGATTTGGTAGCCCGCAGTCACACGGGCCTTTAAAACTGAGTCATGGACCTCATAAATCATCTAAAAAGCAGTAACGGTACAATCTGCAGCTGTTATCATACATAGGAGGTGTGACTTCTTTTTGCACCATGGAAGGAAATGAAATGAGTGGGGGCAAAGAGCATGTTATAAAGGAGTTTAGTGCACTGTTAGGTAATGCTCGTGTTTTCATTCAACATATTTAAGATATTTTGTTGGGATGTGGGATACCCCATTTGGTTTACAATGTGGTTTTCCTGAAAGGGTAGCATTGGTTAAGCACCATAAAGCAAACAAACCATTTTCTCCAGACGTATGCGGCTGAAGTTCAGTGACTGTTGGCTGTTAAGAGCCCCAGACTAGTGGTGGTTGATTTGCCTTGCGCTAATGTGAGCACCTATGGTTGGTGGTTCAAATGTAGCAGTAAATCCAAGTGTAATTTTTCTCCAATTTTGCTCATATTTTTGTTATATACCTCACCGATTTTTATAAGAGATTGTTATATGCTAGTAAGACCACCCGTTAAGTTTAGAACTAAATATTTGATGCATTATGTTGACTATACTGTATACTTACTAATTAAAATTTTGTTAAAATTTTATTAAACATGTGTCATATGTTCATAACAGGTATTTGAATTTTTAATATAAATGTTACAGTGGGATCCTCTTTTAATAGAAAGATAACTTGTCATCTGACCTACAGCAAGCTTATCCTAAAAAAAACCCCAACAAATCAGACAAAAAAGGTAATTTAATTTCAGAAAATAAATTTTCAGATACTGGCAAGTCAAATGCAAAATTAAACACACTTTCAAGTTGCTACTTTGTCAGAATTGATTTAGATTTAAGGAAATTCCTGTGGATCTAAATGAATTCTCAGAAGAAGTGGTGTACGTGAGAGAAATGAAGAAAACCACTTAACTTGCTATGAAATGCACAACATTTATTATCACTTTCAAAGCTGATACTGCATGCAGTTGTAGCTGTTTACGCTGGCTTGAAAGCAGCTGGATAAGTCTGGTTTCCGAGCTGGCCACGCTGCTCCAGCTGTGAGATAGCAGGAGTATTGACAGTTGGCTTTAGCTGAATGGGAGTTGAGCTACTTTGAGCAATGCTTTGTTTAGGAGTACTTTGTGCTCTCATTGATCTTGATAGTTTAAGGTGCTCTCCAAAGTTATGGGGAGGTTTTTTAATACAACTCTTCAGGCATGGGTTGGACAAAGTTATTGTCATTGATTTTCCTTTTAAGTCCAGAACCAGGAATTAACCTCATCCCCTCTATTTGCTTTGAATCAATGATGTTGATTAAATAAACTCTTTTTTTTCCCTTCCTCTTATATCACTCTCATTAGATATTTAAACATCTATTAAACTGGGATTTAGATTTTATTTTCTTTAAAATATTTTCTTCAACAGTATAAAAAGGAGAAATACAAATGAGAAATAAAACTGTGGGACAGAATAAGAGCAACATTTACAACTCCCAAGAGAGAGAGCTGATAGAGTAAGGCAAGTGCTAAGGGAAGAGGGGATCATAGCCGTGGTATAGGGAAACATGGACAAAATACTCTCTCAGCTTTCAGTAATCTGCAGCTCAAGGTCTTCCTCAGGTGGTAGCATGTTGCTCAAGAGTTCTTGAGGTTGTTCCCACGTTAACGTAAATAATAGTTTTTTGAACTTCTGCACTTGGGGCATCCTAGAATAACACATCATGCACTTCAGTCGTGTATGTATGAAGCATATTTTTTTTGTTTTGAACTTGCCACCTGGTTGTTTTATTTGGTGTCCTTCAGTCCTCATGGTATGAGAGACACTGAGCAGGTGTTCTCTGTGTCCTTCCCAACACCAGAAGCCCGCTGTTTGTTCTGGAAAGGGTGCGTTCATAGGAGATGGTCGACAGGGAGTGAGCAACGATGTGACTGTAGAATGCCAGGCTGACCCCATATGGATCTCGTTAGTGCGGGTAGGTTGTGAGGAAACACATCTAACATTTGAAGTGGAAAGGCCAATGTGTGCAGACTTTAGAGTCCTAAGGCTTGTCTGCAGAAACTGGGACATGGTGGGTAAGCGTGTGAGTTTATAGCGGAGTAGTTGCTCCCCCATTACAAGGGTACTCTAAATGCACACCACACTGACGGTGCTGCAGGATGTACTTTCATACTAAAACTATGGCTAAGCTCCAAGTATAGCCTTTCTGGAAGTTACTGTGGAGTACATACTGTATTACAATCTACCTTCCTGTGTATTTATTGTCCAATGTGGAGAAGCCCAAATACAGCAGGTGTGCATAGATTTCTATTTTCTCTTAGTAAATTTATCCTTCCGTTTTTTCGTTCTTACATTAAACATAGCATCTCTTAATTTTGTGAGTAATATTTGGTTTTCACATGTTTGTGACATCGAGGCTCTAAATTTCACGGTCTTGGTTTTCTTATTCTCTCTTTGTATGCCGGCTCTGCCTGCAATCATGGAGACCTGCTTCTGGCTCCCAGGAGCTGACCCCTGTGTTTCAGATGAGGATGTGTGATTGTAATTTATTCAGAATTATTTCCTAAACTTAGTATAGACTTTTTCTTTGCTTTTTTTGGTAGTTACTGAGGAATGAGTTTTTCTCAAGTAGGTAAACCTTGAGGGAGTGTCTCTTTTTTTTTTTTTTTTTTTTAATTTTTTTTATTTCCCCCCCCTAGTTCGAGCCCCTGGTATTGAGACAGAAACCTTCCTTTGCTTGTTTGAATGGCTGTGGAAGACTGGGGTAGAATTGTGTAAATATTCTAGTGATGGAAAAATGGCGATTAAAAGATACAAGAAAAAAATCAATCATCTAGATTTTTGGAGAGTAAAGACAAAAGGAATGGAACAATTGTCAGCATGTGAGAATAGGTACCTGTCTTGAGGCCTGAAGTTGTATGTTTGGTTTGGTGCTGCCGGTAAAGAAGAGGGCAAGCTGAAGAAAGACTGTATGCTTCCCAGAAATCAGTTTGCTGTTTTCTAAGTGGTATCTTGATAGGCTAGGTTTTGTGAAGTTGAAAATCCCACACGAACAAAAAAGGAAAATCGATGTTGCTTACATTATTTTACCCAATTTTTGGATTGGCATGCAATAGCTTTTTTTGGTTTCTTAAATAGTCCGAGTATGGCTCCTGTGAAGTGTGAATGGCTATATTTCAGCCCAGGGCTTGGAAGAACACGTCTGCCTTCAGATACCATCTAATTTCATTTCTTTTCCTTTGGATATGGTCTTAGTGGCACCACAGTATAAACAGTCCAGGTGTTTTACCCTGACTGGCTGCTCTGAGATCCTTCTCTAGAATTTTTTTCTGTACAGATCTGCTAATCTGTTTTTGCACTAAAAAACATTCCCACGTTATTTATGTCTGTTCTTGAATTACAGGAATACATTTGTGAGTTCAACCTGGTAGTAACTTTAACACACAACCTGGCAGTAATAAATTTTAATGTAGAATTTTTGCACTCAGATTGAGAGTGCTCCCTAAAAGGGCCTTGAGGGAGAGTGGACACACAATGTGCGAACTAGCACTATGCAAACCCTGGCATTGCTGTGTCTTGTGCGTGACACACAGATTCCTGGGGCTCATCCCAGGGTTAGCTGAATCAGTGAGCTAAATCACTATCCCATATGTTTCTTAAGCAGTTATGTTGAAGCTAATCAGTCCTTTTGGGGCACACAATTATATGTGGCAAAGAATTAGAAGTCTTGCCGTGGAGCTTGTCAGCATGCACACTCAGACGACTTACGTTAGCAGGAACTGAGTTTTTCTAGCCTGAATTTTATTGTATATTTTGTCATAACAGTTTCTGCATCCAGCTGACAGTCTTCTTCCCTTGTAGGTTACCACCCACAGAACAACACTCCAAAAGATAATGTCCGTACTTTGAAATGAACTCTGAAATGTAAAAAAAAAAAAAAAAAAAAACCAAAAAAAACCATAAAAAAGGGCTAATGGTTAGCAGTAATGTTGTTGCCACCTGAAGAATTGTTTTTTTTCTTCTGAATCATTTTTCATAACACAACAAGCCTGCTCATAAATACCAAGTATATGTTCTCAGGGGAAAATCTGAAGAATATTTTCTGAAATATACCAAACAAATTGAGTATTCCAGTTCTCTTCTTTTAAACCAAATATTTTCTGGAAGACTGGTCTCTCACAAAAGTGGATATTGATGTGGTATCCATGTGGGACAGAAAAGGATTGTTTGAGCTCACTCAAGTGAAGTCTTCCACCCCTTTTGTAACAAATACAGACACCCGTAGATGAATGAGTGTTACAGCTGGTCCCTGTTGCGATCACATGTTCTGCTTATGGATCTTGTCTTACTCTAGACTTGATGTATTACAATAATTGAAGTAATAAACTTCACAGTGAAAGATTCAAGAAGTAAAAGATACAGCTTCTAGTCAGGCTTGAAATGCCTCCCTTTATGAAATTGAGGGTTTGAAGTTGAGGAGAGCAGTATTTGTGTGACTTTTTTTTATGAAAAGACTGAAATGTTTGCTCTATTTCTAGTGAGCGTAGGTGGAAGAAGGCAACATTTTGTTAAACACATGCAAATATAACAACATTCTGACAGGAGCAATGTTAATTTATAAAAATTTCCTTCACATGTGAATAATTGATAAGACTAAAGTCTCCCACTGAAGTTTCTACATGATGGATCCGTTTCACAAAGGAGCTTAATTCTTTCATAATGATGCTTTTAATTCTTATAAAACAAATGAGTGGATTCTTGAAATGTTCCTTTTAGCACTGTGGTGTCTTTCATTCATAATTTTCCGTACAGAACATACAAATGGTTCTTCATTCGAGTGACCTGTGGCCTGTGTAGTCTCAGTATTTCCATGTGTGGTTTTCAGCCCATAGCAGGAAGATCAAGGTCTGTGCTGCAGAAAGAAAGAGAAAACAGATGTCTGTGAATGCAGGGAAGTGTCGTGGAAGTAGAGATGGGGTGCGATGCTGTCTGTAACTTTGTAGAGAGTTCTGTGGAAACTTGATAATTCTGGAGTGCTGGCGTCCCATACCAGTGTCTCAGAGCCCGATGGCTGTCTATTGTAGGAAGCCTGCTTGTCAGCAACCCGACATCGAAGCTAACATATTTATTTGTAGAAAATGCAAGGTCTCAGATTCAGCTTGTCTTCCATAAAACAAAGCAGATCCATCCGCCAAAAAAAACCAAACCCGAAACCCACCAAGAAAAACATCAAACAAAATTAGTTTACCATTTAGTTTCTATTTCTTACTATTGCTTTCCTTTTTTGTTTTTTGTTACTGTAATATGCTACCTTTTTTTAATAGTGCCTAGCTTTTTCATATATTTGCGACTTCATAGAAGAAAACACTGTTAATTTGTCTTAATTTAACTTTCTAATGACGTCGATGCACTTATTACTTAATTATACATCAGTATAAAGTATTTCTATGGAAGTTAGCAGAAAGATCATATTCTCCTCCATAAGGCTGCCCAGATAAATATGCAGGTGTGATATTATGTTTTCCCCTTGAATCCTGTGTTTTCCACGCGTCTCATGAGTAAAACATTGACAGGAAAAGCACATAGAGAACTAGAGCTCTAGTTCTGTCTAACCATCTTCATCGATCAGTATAGCTGTTAAAGGAGGTAAATGCCAGTAATGTCTTGTTTATCAAGATTGCTTTATCCTAGAAGCAAGTAGGCCTACTGTTGCATGAACTGGTCCTGTGCACCTACAATTCCTCACAGGGCAGTTAGTGTATAGGACAATTTTAGTGCCTGAATTTAAACGTAGTTTTTAAAAGTATTACCTTACTTGAGAAAGGCTGGTCTGAAATACTACATTTCCCTGATGCTAAGTTTGTTTGTCCCTGAATTGCTATAGCATAAGGTGCACAGGCAAAAACACTTGATTCTGAAGACTCATAAGCAAGAATACTGATAGCAATATTGCAATAGTTCAAAAAAATCTCTGAGAACTGCCTATTATGAATGGATTTCATATGTGGGGAAAATAACGGGCGTTTAGGGTACAATTCATAGTAAGGGGATCTTAAAATAGATTTTTTTGAGTTTTTTTTTCTTTATGTTTCCTGGACTTTTGAGCATACTGTAAGGTCAAAGGTGGAATTGTTGTCTAGATGGCAGATCCTGCTGCAGTGCTGGTTTATTTCAGCATGCAGTCTCATATTACAGAAAGAACTAGCAGAATAATGCGTCCAATTATAATTTGTGAGAAGCTCAGTAAAAATCTAAGAAAAGCATCTGGTTATTTACAGTCTTCCTAAACGTTTAAACAACTGCGTGCGTGTTTCAGCTTCAAGCTGATCTCTCAAAAATGTGTAAATGCATGCTTTACACAATTCTGTCATAAAATTCAGTTGGTTGCATTACTTATGTGCCCTTTTCACAGCATTCTCTCACCTCCCACTCATCTTTAGCAAACCTCTGTAGTTATTCCTACTGATTAAATTGGTTCTTAGAGATGAATAGAGAGCTGCAGGCTATGCATCTTGTGGATCTGATGTGGTCTTTGGAGACCGATGGTGATTTGTGGATGCGCTTTTTATTTACCTGCTCAAACCTGGGAGTGAAGTTCTCACTCAGAACGAGCGTGCAGCTCTTGACAGGTAGCATGGAAGCCCTAACGTGAACGCTTACAAGAAGATAGCTGACCATCCCTTTGGTTTTGGATTTGTGATGGTCAGTAAATTTCCTTTCCTGTTTGCTGTTTCAAAATAAAAATTTTGCTTCATGATCAAGTGAAGAGTGCCTTGGCACAAGACTGAACACTGAAACCCACGTGTCTTTGGGCATTAGTAATATTACCCAGGTGAAGTCTGAAAAGGAAGGCAAGGCATTAAGTGCTTTTTTTTCCTCCAACAGCAGGAAAGTACTGAGTGCAACGTAAAAGGCAAAAGGGATTACACGATCCATAAAAATGTTGGCCCAAGTAGGCACAACTGTTGATCTAGTCAAGAGACAAATGCGTGGAAATCACATATATTATCTTCCTCACATTCTCTGACTCAAAGTTCTGAGTATGTAAATGTTATTGTTATTCCATACTTAATTATAAAATTTACTAAGATACTTGAAACTGAGTTTAGTGATGCGTTTAAATGTATACCACATGAAAAAAAGAAAAAAAAAAAAGGGACTCCTTAGTATATACTGTTTGATGGAAAGGGGAACTAAACAAAAACTTCCCTATCCTATTCACCTTCCAGGGGGAGGTGTCCCTGCCCAGGGCAGGGGGGTTGGAACAAGATGATCTTTAAGGTCCCTTCCAATCCAAACCATTCTATGATTCTATTTGCTAACACAAAATTCCCTAAGTCTGCATTTCTAGTAATATTTTGTACCAGACTTCAGGTTCTGTTACTATAAATGTGAAAGTACTCTTAAGAATGCCTTACATCTTCTATTGTAAAGCTATTTATAAATAAAGGTGTTACTGAATTGGCTGCTTGTTGTCCATTTTCAGAGTTGAAATTCAATTTTAAAGCTTGGGGTCAGCATTTTTCAAAGTTTGCAAAACTGTAATCCTTGAAAAATATTGTACATAAAACAGCAAGCTGTTTTGTATTTGCTAAAAACTGAGAAAGTTATTACTTCGGCTGTTGCCAAGTAAGATGACTAAAAAAAGAAAAGTTTATCAGAGAGGATTACGGAAGGAACAGATTTATGGCAAATGTCTGATATATACCCAGAATCCTCATGTTCAACTAAACCAGACTTGCCCTGGGCCTTCTGGAGCACAATGCCCTTAGCAAGTAGCTTTCGACAGCTTTTTCAGGAAGCAATATTTTTCTTCAGAAAGAGGGTCACTCCACTGTTTTTCTTTTTCCTTCTCTCCTGTCTTATCTTTTGAGTTCAGGAAGTATTTTAAATTTACAGCCAGCTTTGAAGGCATGAAGCAAGTTCAGCCCCAGAAGTATTTCCTGTTATGGCATTAATCTAATTCCATGAAAGTAGAACTGATTTTTCATCTGTAAAGTAGATAAAGTGCCTGGAGCAGCAGACCATTACTCTGGGTTATCATGATAAAGAGGCTTAGTTTTGACACCAAAGTGTTTATCAGCCTAACCAGGGGAAGATTTCATCCTTTTTGTTGAAAGAGATATTAATGGATTATAATATTTCTTTGCTTCATGGAGACAATGAGTTCATATTGAAAATGTTGACCCGAAATAACAATGTTCCCATAACATATTATAAGTTAATTTATCTGGAAAGCTACCAGTACCTGGGGGAACAGGGAAAACTAGTTGTAAAATGATAATATAGTGGGCAAGTATGTCGTAAGTACATGATAGTGCTAATTTCAGAATTATAAAATAGTTTTACAGCTCTGGCTGGAGCTGCTGTTTTCTTTATAGCTTCAGTGGTGCCTGTGAGTGTGGTTAATCTGATCTGCCTCGTTTTAAGGATGTTCCAAAATATAGTACGTAAGAGCACTCACATACTGTAGATGAGAACAAGTTTCACACCACTTTTAGTGACTAAAATGATGTCGCCTTTATGTTTCCAACAGTAATTAAAGCATTCTGCATTTACTTAGAAATGGGCAACATCTTACACCTTATTCCTTATTTGTAAGACTGCTTTCTACAGTGTTTAAGATTTTGTTAGTATTTATGTTATAAAGTGATAGTTTGAAGATAATACTTAAACTTGTCCACAAAAACTAGTGCCAGCTTAAAGCTTTGCCTGTATCCCAAGTGTGTACCTGTACAAACTACACATGCAAATCTCTTTCAGACTTTGGGAGCTGTAGGAAATCTCACAGTGCACTTCTTCCCCACTCTTGTGCCAGTGTCTGTATTTAGGCATCATCTCCCCAAGTTAACATTCATCATATTTGTTTGCTGTCACTTTAGAGATAAGGATAAACTGCATTCACTGGTCTTGTGAATGTTAACGTAATAGTCATTTTTACTTCACATGTAATTAAGAGGTTTTCGTATATGAACTCCTGAGGACTAGGAAGTGATGCAGTTTTTCCTCACTGACCACTTGGGAAGCGTTGCCTTTGCTTTGCCTGGGGAGGTGGGAAGCTAAATTGGTCCAGCCGGCAGGGAGAGGCATGCCAGGGGCAGCTGTACGTGGTGGCAGCTGAAAAGGATACTTGCTAGTGTAGAAAAAAAACAGGGATGCACAGGCAGATGCACCAAATGCCATAGGTGGCTCGTTCCCAAAAAACATCTGGGCCCACCTGGGCTAATTCTTTTCCACCTTCAGGCCTTGATCTGTGAATTCCGCCCCTGATGAATTTTGTCATTTGGAAAAAAAATTGCTAAATGTTTGAATGTGGTTGTAAACTATGTGCAAATTAATTATTTTTAAAAAGTGCTTACTACATTTCCATGACAGACAATATAGTCTTAAAAATAAATAAGACAGCAGTGTTTTCAAATCTCTATCTGAAAAAATTTCAGGAGAGGATGTCTGTACATTTCTTGTGGAGGGTGTATCCAAGCATGTTCTCCCTCTCCTTACTTCGTGTCTTCACTTGTCTGGCATTATCATCTATTGGGCTGCACTCTGAATTGAAGCAGGGAACTCTGCTTAGTGGAAGAAAAAGAAAAAAATGTGGATTTCTTTTTTTGTTTGGGGTTGTTTGTTTTGGTTTTTTTTACCTAGTAACCCCACAAACATTTCTCCCTTAAAACTGGCCATGATATAGGGATATTAATGAGCAATTGGGCAAGGTGGAGGTTAGGAATTACTTGTCCTAGCACTGCTGATAATAAAAGCATGCAAGTAATCGTGACCTAACTCTGTCTACGTCACATTTACATTTTTAATAAAGAAAAAATGTTATACATGAGGCATGTTTATTGACGGCCACTTCTAGTACCATTATGCTTGTACATTATTATTTTGGACTTACAAAACATTAATGTACTACTTAGTTTTAAAAATATCTTTTTATTTAAATGTGGGTCAATGGTGTTGTAGTAGCTGAGTAAAAACTGGTATGTACACAGAAATTAAAATCTGAAAGATTTCAAAGAAATGTGCGTAACATAATTTTTTCCCTTTTGCTATTTGGCGTGATGAAATTAAAAATACGCATTATTTGGTTGGTGGGTTTTTTAATTACTTATAAAATTGGAATTGCCTTTATTTATGCAGTGTCTGTTAGGGCAGGTCTGTAGTGGTGCATTCATTCTGCAGTAGATCTTCAGCTTCAAAGGCAATGTAACAAGCCCCTCGAGCCACTTGCCCCCATGGCTTTCCCAGACTGCAGCCTGGAAGTCTGCTGGGGGAGGGGATGGGAGCATCTGGGCCTGAAAGGATGGAGCACTTTCAACTCTGTTTTCTGTGCTGTAGAACAGCTGTTGAAAGAAGGTAACCACCGTGTGTTAGAGCAGCAATTAGCACTGCTCCGGCATATGTTGAAATGCTCTCACCCATCCCGCGGGAAAGTGAAAAATTCTCTGAGGTGCAAAGGTAGATGTCCCTTCTCCCTTGTATCTCCTGTATGATGCCTTCCTGAGATGGTGTTATGTCTTTAGTCTATTCATCATTTTTTTGTCTTTTGATATTTTGGGGAACAGGGAGGTGAAGGTAAGGAAAATGACTCCTCTACTTATCAGCACATTTGTTGCAAGTGATCAATATTTAAAACTTTCTACTGAAAAGCATTGGCTGTGAATTTCCTGTAGTTTCCTTGGAGGAAGGAAGGGGGAAGTTGTGTATTATTACAGGAAAATTATGTCTTGCTCTAAAACTGCACCTATGGTTTCAATTAGTCAACTCTCAATTATAATAACGTAATGAGGAGTAATGAGGAGGTGGGGATAACCTGGGTAATTGCAAATGTGACTTAACACAAAACATATGTAAAATTAGATTGCAAGAGCCTCCACTGAGAGCTTAATGGAAGTAAAAGTCTTATGGTAACAGTTGGTGCGCACAGAACATCTCATCCAGTTAGACACGTGGAAGCAGGTAGATGCTTACGTTATATCAAAGAACTAGCCCAGCTGTGTAGCTCCTTTAGCAGCCAGCTCTCCTACCAAACCAGGCTTAATCAGACACTCCATCCACGGAGGATCATGAGTAGCATGGAACTGCTGGGAACAACATTTTAGAACCAACAAATACCTTGTCGTTGTGAGTAAGGGAGTATTTATTGGAAAAGGCTACCTATGAACCACTGAATTGATTTTTCAGAACTGTTGTTAAATAAGCCTTTAGGTCTTTTTTTCCTGAAGTATTGATAATTGATGTATGTTATCCTGGTCAGATATGTTTGCTTCTGACTTTCTCAGTAGCTTTGACTGTGTTTAATAGGTACCACATGCCTTCAAGCTGCAGCTTTGTGGCAATCAACGATGATGCAATTGTATTTCATCCTTCCAACAGAAAATGTGAGCTTAGTGTGTAGTGTGGTAGGTGAAGAACAGAGATAAATTGTTCCCTTCCTGAATGTTGATGTAGCAGAAGCATACATGACTATTCATGTCTCTAGCAAATGCTTGTATTCATTCAGTCATATGCCTACTTGAAAATTTTTTTAAAAAAAAATTTTGGGAGGTAGAAAATTGAAAGGGAAAATATGCTTAAGTACAAAAATATTTTCTATTGGTTTGATTGGCAACTGCATCTATTATCACCACTATTATCTAAGGCCAAGACAGAAACATCTATGATTTCCTTTCCTTGAAAAAGGAGTATGTTTGTCTTTTAGAAAACATTGTCTGGGGATCCTAATCATACACAAAGGAATCTCTGAATTAATATTTTCCCTAGCAAGTATTTAAGCATTTTGGTTTAGATTACTAGAGATAATCCTGTTGCTCAAGCAATCCCTGAAGCTTCTAGGGAATTACAGGCATGTAAGGTGGAGGATTTTCCCAGGCAAATTTTAGTAGAGACTATAATAAAATAGAGTTAATGAATGCCTGGCTAAATATACTCAACTAGAAAGAAGTCAGTATGGCTTCTGCAAAGGGAAATCTGACTTGTGGTGTTTGAAGGACTCAACAAACATGTGGGCAAGGGTTAGCCAAGTGATGCAGCTGTGTCTACATTAGGAAGGCCATACAACATAAGCAATCTTCAAAGCAAAACCATGCAGAGGCCCGGATACCCATGTTATGTTGTTGGTGCAGGGGAAGCAGAGGGTACTTGGAATCATTCTCATCTGGCTGGCTGGACCACAAAAAAACCAAACCAAAACAAAAAACAACCCAAACATTAGGAATTATAAAGCAAGGACTAGAGAACAAGGCACAAAAGACAAAACATCATTAAGTCATCAAAGAAATCCACACCTTGGATACTACTTGTAGTTCTGGTTCTGTCAGTTCCAAAAGGCTGTAGTAGAACTGGAAAAAAGTTCAGAGAAAGGCAATAATATAAGCAAAGTTAAAGAATGGCTTCTGTATGGGGAAGATAGGACTCTTGCTTGGAAAAGAAACAGCTGAAAGGAAGAAACTACAGAAGCTGAAAAAATCGGTAGCACTGTGAGAGGGTACATTAGGATCAACTGTTCACAGTCTCTTCCAAGGTGAGACTTAAGTGTTACTTAGTCAAGCTAGTAGAAGCCAGATTCAAAATAAATACAGGTAGTAGACATGTGACACATCTAGCCAAAGGTGGTTGTAGATGCAAATTGTTTGCTTCCAAGACAAGTTCTTGGAAGATGGATTCATGGAGTATTATCTTATAAGACAAACTACAACACACTCAGGAAATTTTTTGAGCTGGAAACAGTCGGAGGCTGGAAGATGACACAGGGGAAGTGTGATAAATGTATTCCTTGTTCTTAGTTTTCCCTATGTGTGTCCACTCGTGGCCATTATTAGGGGCAGGACACTGGACTGGATGGATCTTCGACTGAACAAGTATAGCTGTTCTTATGCTCAGAATTGGAAGTTGTGGCTTGGTTTCCAGTGTGTATTGAAACGTTGGAAGATTTATAAGGAGTTGCCGTTCTACAGAGAGACTTTTTTGGGGTATAGAGCTGATAGGAACAACTGTGCTGCTCCTTGTTGCCATTTGCTACTTCTACCTTTGCTTTTGGTAGAAGTAGTAAGTTTGCTAAGACAGAGCTGTGGGAAGGACAAGTTCTGGCAGAATAGTACAGATGTGAACACCTGATGCTCAGCTGATGTGGGAAAATAGAAGCGAACAGTTTGCATAAGAACAAATGGAGAGCTGCAGTCTGCCCTTTATGTGAGCCCCGTTATTTCATCCAGCAGAGCTTCACTTGGAGTGGGGTATCTATTTTTGCAGAGTAAGTACAATTAGTAACACTAATTCAAGCAGTATATATTGCCCGTCAGCTCTTGCCAAAAAAGATGATTGGAAAAATCTTTAGCACAAGAAAGCTAAAATCTGAAATGAACTTCAGATGTTTCACTCTAATGGCAACATACCACTCAGCTTTGAGTGGGTTATGCAAAAAAATAATTTCTTTTTCTGTATTATTACTAGCATTCTTCTTTCATTGCACCACAATTGTTACTGAATTAAAAATTATTTGGGGTACTCTGGACACATTTTGAAAAGTTTGCAAGAACACAAGTTGAGTCGCCCGGGTGAGCATCTCCCTGTGGATTGCCTTTACATGTGTTGTTTTGAAAGCTATCTATAACAGGTCAAAGTGAGACATCATCCCCAAAACAGTGAGTAAGGCATGTGTTTCTCTGGTAGAATTGACTGTATATGTGAAGCTATCATTACTTGCTGCACTTGACATTTTTATCAGTCCTACTGTCTTTGACTGTCAACCACGTAATTCTAACTTTTTTCATTTATTGTCCTGTCTCAGCTCAGGGACTCCAAATCATGTGGGCATGGCAAAGAGTCTTGATGAGTGCCTGTTACTATGCTTCTGATGCTATCTTGCGTTGTTGGGGTTGGACAGGGATATTGCAGACAGTGAGAGAGATCAGCGTGCTAGTCCCACAAGTATGCACTTCTTCATTTAAAAAAAAAAAAAAAAAAATCATCTTTTGTGCTTCACGCATTCACTGGTTTAGTGCCTTTATTATTTTATGTGTACTTGTGTTGCACTGCTTGCAGTCCGTTTATGTCCTGTATTTATTCTAAGGGGGAAATAAATGTGTATGTATTTATTTCTGCAAGATCTCAGGTCAAGCCAAACTTCTCTGGACAATTTGAACACAATTGTTTTAGCCGTCTGTTAGCCTTTGCTCATCATGAGAGCTTGGGTTTTGTGGTTTTTTTTAATAAAAAAAAAACACCATGAAAAACCACAACACCATAGAAATTAATACTTGATAGATATTCATGATGCTTGTGTTCTCTCATAGTGAAAAAATGGCTTAATTATTTTCAAGTAAAATTTTACATTGTTGGATTGAAATTTGAATTATTTCTTCAGAAGTAGAAAAGGAGCATGCTGTTTCTCTTAAGATAATGACATGCATGTGCTCATGACTGATTCAGTGTTTTGATCTCAGATGCTCTGGACATCTATCATGTAGCTACTGTCATATAAATTACACATTAATATCACTAAGATTTATTCCAGCATTTGCAGCACTAGAAGTTCCCTTCACGACAAAGTATTAAAAATATGATAGGTTTTGTACGGTATTATTGGAAATTTAACTAAAAAAAAAAAGGCTACCTACCTAAACATACTAAGCAGCTACATCTCATTCAGCGTCCTGATAAAAACATATCACTGGTTTAATTGTAATATTTGGAAACCTTACAGGAGTATTCATTTCAAAAATAAGATAAGATCATCTTAATAGGTTAGAATCCAGTCTTCTGCATTTGGTAAAGGATATGTGATCCATCAGTTAAAAATTTGTCTGATATTTTAAGATATTTGTGAAGCTTTCCCTAACTGTAGAAATTAGCTCATGAGGACACTTGTTACGTTCATATGGCTATTACAGAAAAATTTGTTTAAACAAAGCCTATCATGTATGCAGGTTGCAGAGTGAATGGAAGTATCAATGTATTTATCCAATTATGTTGGGGTATTTTTGTGTTCCCAATCCTTGAAATTGGTTTTCTGTTTCCAGACATATATACTCTTTTATAAATGTTTGCTAATAACTTAATAACAAAGGCAGAAAGAGGAGACTTGCAGACAGGCATCGGGGGAAATATGGGGAAGCGAGCAATACATTTTCAACTTTAAATATGAAATCACATTGAAAATATTTGTGGCAATGAACTTACAAACATTCAGAGGAAGGTTCTTTGGGTAGGACTATGTTCAGGAGATAGCAGGAGCAACAGCTGTCTTAACTCCATAGTTCCGAATGACGGATCACAGCATAGATGACTCTAGCCATCACTCCTTGAACAGGAGGAGGTAGCTGGAGCCACTAAAACTCTGTAGGAGATTCGTACAGCTCGCCACGGGAGGAATGCTGTACCAAGTAAGCTGAGCAGTTCTGATTCGGTGCAGTATGTTTCTTTTTTTTCTTTTTTCTTGTAGCTAAAACATGAAGTCGAGAAAGAGACATAATTGTTACGTTATTTACAGTGGCTGAGAAGGAAACAGAAAGGCAATAGGGAATTTATGGAGGATATCAAAATAGCAGGTAACTAATAGGAAGCTTGTCTTTGATCTTAATTACTTTGCTTGTACCTCATATCTCATTCACTTGCATTCTTTCTAAAGTTAGTATTTTAGGGTAGGGATTAAGCCAGCCTTTATGTGTAGATCACCTGTACTATAATGAAGTTACGATGTAGATCAGAGACTTTGAACATTACTGCAACATGAATAAATAATAAAATTATATGAATAAGAAACAGCAGCCCATCTGTACAGGATGCACAACCACCCTAAATTCTGTATATGTCAAGTGTAGATGAGTTGCAAACTTTGGGTTTCTTGAGCTAGTGCACGCTTCTTGTGTAGAGGAAATTTCCTTAATCGATAAAAGGCTTGGTCCTTAAGGAAGAACTACTTTTTTATGCAAATGCCTATTAAAAGAAAAAACATGTCTATTTTAACACAAAGTACAAGTTATCTGGGTCTAGCAGAAATTCCTGCTTTTGAGATTTTAAATTATTACATTGTAAGCATTCCAAGATGGGAGCTGTTGGGTCATTTTCTAATTGTAAAGAAGTAGCACAATGAAATCTGAAGTAATACTCGCGACACAAAATAATTTACTCGAAGGTCTTACCTTCCTTTATGTTCCTTGCTGTCTTGAAATGTGAAGATATCAGGCAGATGACAAAGGGAAACATCAGCTGTCCATGGGTAGAGACACCCTAATAAGCACTTAGCAAGATCCTTAATGATTAACTGTGTGCATTAATTAGTTACAAGTGTTATGTGTCATTAATAAATCTATACTTAATTACAATATTAAATACCTTATGTGTTTTATGATTAATTCCATAACTAAAGCAAGCATTTACATGTTTGTAAATAAGTGATGATTGCAGAGTAATTATCGTTAAATTGACTAAAATGAATTGTTAACTGTGTCATCATAACCTGCTCCTTTCACTCATTCTAAGAATGAATGAAACTTAGGGGGCGGGGGGAAGATTTCCCACCTTATTTGTGTATTTGCATGAGAAAATTCTGTGCTGTAATTCCTCCTGTGCGTAAGAAAGATAATGTAAAACAGATTGAGAAACAGCAGCCCGTTTTTAGCAAAGGTAGATAATACTCTTTGCTCATAAGTACGTTAGTGTATTCTTTTTGCAATATACTATGTTTCTAAATGAATAAGAAAAAAGTAATCGTGGTGTGTGTTTGGCAAAATGTTGTCTATTTATTTACGGTTCCTTAAGAGAATTGATAAAAGCTATGTGCATTTTATCTTTGTGTTAAAAGTGATTATACAGAATGTGCCTTACAGTCTGTTTCTGTCCCATTGAGAGTTGGACAAAGTCTTATTTAGCTTCAGTAAAATCAGACCATTATTGTTCTACACATAAGGAGCTGGTTTAGTGGCTTAACCTACTAAAATGCAATTGAAGAAACTGCAGTTTCTTAGAACTATAAATTAAATTCTTCATCCTTTAGAGGCAGATGACTTGAGTGCCCACTAGTTTTATAGGAAGGAAAAGAAAAAAAAAGAAAAGAAAAATCTGGTCTTCTACATTTTTTTCCTATTCAGTTTTCTAAGAATGGCAAGCAGTTCTGTTCTTATTCAACAGCTTTTTTTCAATACATGTCCTTCCGTCATTTTCAGTTAGTATCTCTGGGCTCACTTTGTATAGTTGATACCAGAAAATGCCGTGTAATTGATGAAGCGGTAGGAAGATGTTTCACCCACACTTGTTTCTGCTATACCTCTTACCTCACCGCTAAAAAGCTTAGCTTATTAGTGTGCTCTTACGTTTCTCTTATGAAAAAATAATGCTGGCTTAAGTAGAAGGATTTCTGTTTATCAGCGTTCCATTTCTGGATGCTAACAACATCCCAATATTCATGCAAGGTTATTGCTACTGTCATAACAGATGGGCTTTCATGTTGATAGCTTGTCCATCTGACTAGTTTCAGTTTTTCCCATGTATCATCATCACAGTAGAGAAAGGGCTGTCTAGGCATGGCCCTCCCTGGACCATTCATGGAAATTAAGGCACACGGTTGTCTGGGAGCGCACAAGGATATTGCAGTTTGTTTCTTTTTCTCCATAAATTATCATTAACTTACTTTGTGGATGGATGTGAATTTCAATGGAATTACTAAACTTGATTGCTCGTTTGAGTGCTTTTCAAGAGTAAAAGTGCTGTGTTAATGTCACATATAAGCAAATTGAGAAAAGCTATAGCTTTTTGCTAATATTAGCTATTTCCTAATAAAGAAATTGAGAAAGAATAAGGTGGGTTTTGTTGGCAGGAACAAAACCTCCTAAAGTGAACAAGAATCATCTCTATTTCACATGTGTTCTTTAAATTCAAGCACAGTCTCTAGATTTTTCATCTAAAAGGATCAGGAATTACCTTAGCTGCAGTAATGACATTTCAGTCATCTCCCATTGAAGATGGAAGTTTTCTGAGCAAAGCTGGTGGCCAAGGCTCTTTGGTGACTCAGAATATCACTACTGTATTATTTAACGGTTCTTATTTTTAAATTTATCACTGGAACCACGAGGGCTGGGAATATAGGCAATTTTTACAGTTCTAAACCCTAGTTTTCTAAATTATGTCATAAAGCAATGTATTTTGCACAAGCCCATAATTATATTTGAGAGCTCTTAAAGTTTAAATAAAGTGTGTTTCCTCTTCAGGATGGCCATCGTTTTGTAATAGTAAACTTTACAATCCCTTCTTAACAAAAAGAGAATTATTTCACTGCATTTCTCAATGTATGTACAAAGTTCTCACAGAACAGTGCTGGTGTGATATTGGTACCTCTAATATGACTGAATATTCAGTGACAGATTGTGAGAAAGATAAAAAAGATGACAAAGCTGGAAGCAAGTAATTAATGTGAGTCTTCTCTTAAGTGCAAAATGTAACTGTTCTATCCAGGACTATTAGGAGGATCAAAGGGACTAAGAGAAAGTTTGTCTTCAAGATGAAGATACTTAGTCTGGAGCCATGAAAAAGGCTTTGATTGCTGGTTGTGCAATTCAGATTTTTTGCAGAACCTTGTCTTGGAAACTTGCTGCTTGCTTTAATTCAATAACACTTGTGAAATCTTCTCAGCTTGTGTTATAAGCACAAAGTATTAGTGTTATTTGCCTTGTAGTTGACAATTTGCCCCAGGGATAACTGCTTCAGCCAAGTATTTCCATTTGTATTCACTAGTAGTTATATATATGATACACCCATGGGTCCCATCAGTCCCTGTTATGATTGTGATGTGCTCAGAAAGGAAACTATGAATTATATTTCTGAAGAAATTAGGGTCATCTTCCAAGAAAATGTTCTGTATGAGTCCAGTTATATGTAACATTATTAAAAATCAAAATCCTGCTTTGCTGTCCCAAGACTAAGACTTGTTCATTGAACAGTTCTTCAAAGAGGTGATATAAGACAACTCCTCAAATATGATAGTTGTCATATTCAGGAACTGTTGGCCATATAAGCAAGAGTATAGAGGAATTACATGCATGTGCACAGGTATGCACAGATGCATCTGTCTTTCTGTTCTGGCTGGAACACCTCACAGTCTCAAACTTTATTTTTTCTGAAGATACCTGGCTTGTGTTTACATTATATAGTTCACAATTTGTTTTGCCTGTAACTTCAAATTTTTCTTCATTGTAATAGAAGTGTGATGGCAATTTTAAAAATAAATTTTGAGACATGAGAAATAATATTCATTTTTTTCTCTACGTTTCTACGTTTACTCTAGAGGACGTTAGGTTTGGTATTCCCAGACTTTAAAGTACTCATAGAGAAAGTCAATGCAAACATGGTTTCCTGGTCACACAACTAGGCTTAACACATACTTTATATAAAGATAATAAAAATCATAGTAATATGTAATATGTTATTAACAAAAAAATGTATCTTTTATCAATGCTGGGGTTTTTTAGCTGCCAGCAGAACTTGCAAAAAGCCAACACTGATGCAGAATTCCTGCAGGACACTATTGATTTTACTCTCTCATCAATTGCAAATTAATTTTGCTGCAGTTTATAAAACATTTGTATTGTTCTAGCTCTTGTTCTTAATAGCAGATGCGAATCTCTAGTTCAACTGAATTAAACTATTAAAGCATTGTGAGATAGAGCCAGAAATGAAATCTGGCTTGCATGCTCAAGCATTGGAAGTCATGCTTTTTGGAAAGCAGCCCGTAATAACTTAAAGCTTATATAATTTTAACTCCTTGGTATTCTTTAGATGCTCCAAGTTCTCCACTGGACGTCATGGCCCAGATTCATTAAGTTCTGCCAAAGACCTTCTGCCTGGTATTCCCAGCTGACTGCCTCTGTTTCACAAGTGCCTCATCCAATAGGACACAGTGAACACAGGGTTTGCAGAGTTTAAACAGGATGAATCCAGCCTCGCTATGCTACCTCTGAGAAAATAGTCAAAATAACTGAATGTGTAACTTTTTTTTGAAAGTACAAATAGCTATTTTAAGTAATAGTGGTTTTCAAGATGCATGTTTTAAAGACTAATTAGCCACACTATTTTATCTTCTTATCTTATCTGCCGGTCAATGGCCTGTTAATGCATGAAGATTGTTCTACTTCCCACTATGCTGCTTCTCTTGATTACCTTCTTGAAGATGTTTAAAGAGGACAAAGCAACCAAGCTTCCATTCCATCTTTGAACAAGATTATGCTGTTAACAAAGTCTCAGTCCCTTCTCTGTGACATCTAAAAGGTGGGGTTTTTTGTACAGGAGAGAAATAGAGAAAATCTAAGTTTTGTAAAAATCTAAATATTTTTTTCTTTGTGAAGAAGAGATGCATCTTTCTTTATAGTATTTTCCATTGGGAAAATACTATAAAACTGCCTTTCATATTGGTAGCATACATTAGGTACTCAAGAAAGGTACTGTGGTAATGTAGGTTTAGAACATAATTTTTAGCGTAATAAAGTTAAAACGTTTTCTAGTATTCCAGTCACAGACAAGATGCAAGACTAACTTGAAGGCTTTTTTATTACTTGGTCTTTTCCTGGCAGGACATGTAACTATGAGCTAGTACAGGTACCATCATTTTCAATTGCCACTGGCTTCTCAGTGCATACCATTTTTTACCAAATGCGTAATAAATACCATGGAAGATCATTCTGTACTCAAAATTATAAAATCGCTATGTAATAAAAATCTGGGTAAATGTGTTGAAATACCAAAAAAAATCAGGGGACAAGTCCCTAACAGGGACTATGAATTCGTGTCATAGTCCATGTGGTCACAGAGTGAGCAAGAAATCCTTTTGCAAAGACTCTGAGTGCTGATCTGCTCTTATTTACACATTAAGAAATAATAGGAATTTTAAAAAAGTGTCTGTTTTTAACTGTGCCATCCGAATAATCCAGTAAACAGATATTTACTGTCTAGCAGTAACTTAGAATCTGATACACGTATTCCTTCTCCAGTCCTCTTTTTTTTCCAGTGGAAAACTGCATGTGATACGCTTTATTTTCCTCACCTTTCTTTGTGTTCTTCTGTGAATTGCTGAGTGTTTTTACTGTTAAGATAAAAGCAGAAGAAATGTACTGAGACAAAGTGGTCGTTATTGAAATACAAGAATCGCCGGGAGGATGCAGCAGTTTCATGTTCGTCTGCAACATACTTTAAGTTTGGGACTGCTGCTAATTTTGTTATTTACAGGGCCAACTTCTGTAAATCTGAACGTGCACCTAGGATATTCACAGGAAAAATTATTTCATTGTAGCTTTGAGGAAAATACAGGATGGCATTCATTCATTTATCACGTGCAAGGTTAATGAGAGACTTCAAACAAAACTTCTGCAGCCCTAGAGATTAATTTGTTGGATAACTAACATAAAGGCCCTCATTTTCAGAGCTGAAAATCTGCTATGCATGATACTTCACTTAAGTAATAATAATAAATATAACCCTTCTGTTAGAACATTTCAGTACACTTCTGAAATACTGTGAACACGCAGAAGACAAAACTTACATGACAGTCATGACTGGGCAGCTAATCCATAGCAGACCTTAAAATTAAACCCAATTTATTTCACACTATTACTAGCCCAGAAATGGCAGCGTTTCCCTCAAATGAGCTTTAAACTTCTATTAAAACTTTCCATTTTTCACAGTAACCTAAGGAACTCAATGACAACCATTGGCCTGTAGACAGTATTAAAGTCAGCGTAGATCAGGTCTTTGAGAGTTCATGCTGCTGCTTTCTGCAAGAGCTGCGATCTTGGAACTGTGAGTGGTACAAGAAGTGACTGTGGAAGAATACCAAAGCATTGCACATTCTGTTGAAGTCAGATAGCAATTATCACCGGCCTTTTAAAGGTACGAGAGGGAAAACAAATGGGAACATACTGAAGTGAAGATTTCAGTAAATTGAAAGAAAAGTTGAAGGTTTCAGTGCTCAAAACTGCTTGTGTGACTGGTAATACAATTGGTACTACCAATAGTAGTTTCAAAAGCAGTTAGTATCTTACATGCCAGCCCTGCATAGGTTCTTTTTGAAAAGTCTTTAAGACCCTGTCCAGTGTTAGAAGGATGAACAAAAGAGTTTGTTCTTCTCTTTAATTTCAACTTTTCTCTTTTCCTGTCGTCTCAAGCCCACTCCTTTCTTGTCCTGCTCTGCACTTTGATCAGTTAGAAACCATGGCACATTTAGACGACGGATCCCACAATGCTCCTTTCCTGTTGGAAGTTTTTGTTACATTGAAATGAGACTAATAGTGTTGAGGTATGCAAGCTACTGTTACCTTTAGCTTTGGGGAAAGTATATTGGAATTTTTGCAGAAAATCAAAGTAAGGTATGCTTCTCTTTGTGATAAACCAGCAGTTGTGTGCTTTATGGGTGAGCATTTCTGCAGCCACTAAAGGGCAGTGCATGCCATCTTATGATTTCTCTTCTGCAGCTGTTGAACTGGCCTTGCAATTAAGCAAGTTGAGATAAAGACCATTGCTGGGCTTTCTTTTTTGAGAGATTTGTGAGCTTGATGCAGTTTTTAGCACTTAAGATTAAAAGTCTACTATTGTGAGCAGGACACGAAGAGGAAAATTCTGCCCTTTTCTTGTTCCTATTTGGAGGCCAACTGCCATGTGCCCTTGTAAGTAAAAGAGCTGCTTGTTATTGAAACAACATTTTTGTTGGCCAATAATTGGCTTATGTTGTAAGAGGAATCATAATTTTGGTATTGGTACTGAAATGGAAATATTGTGCAGATCTAAAGGTCTGATTATGCTAAACACAATGTGTGGTATTTACTGTGCAATTGAAACTCTTAGCTTCACTAATAATTAAATATGATCAGGTTTTGGATTAAGCAAGTAAACAAATACAATAAACAAAGCTATTTGAAATCATGTGTCTTATTCATGTGTTCTGACAAGTATTCTTTAATTATTGATCAGGATGGCAATATAGTAAAGATACAGTTGCTTACTTTAAACATTCAGTGTTTTTCAACATTTAGCTAAGAGTATCCATACAATATCTTTGTAATATGGGGGTTTTACCACTACATGGCACCTGTTGGACAATGTTGATGTCTTTTTTTTAAGGATAACTACCACCTTAGAGTATAGTGCCTAAAAATATTGTCTTATTTGAAAATATGACTGCTGAGTCATTGCACTGTTATATATGAACAAGTGCTGACCAAAGACATGATATAAGGAAAGGAAGCGGAGTATCAGAGACGCACTGCATTGTTATTGGGTTAGTAGTTTGCTTGGTCTTTTGGGTTGTTTTTCTTTCAGTTTTCATGGTATATCAAATTTGGAGTTCCTTTAAGAGGAAATTGAGAAGTCGTTGCTCTAATGACACATGAGAAATATATCTCTTCTTTCTATATGCAGTAAGGGAATAAAATTCTGTAACAATCTGAATGAGAATGTGTTCTTCTGGGCAATTTTTCATAATCTGAAGGATAGATTTTACTTTTATACTGTTTGTGTTTTCAACCAAGTTCTAATGGCAAAAAGAATGAAAAAGACTATTTTCTCAGTTTGGATATGACAGGAATGCAAGTGTGAAATAGGCACTTAAGTATTTCAGAGAGAAAATGCAGCCCGATGGCTGCTAGTCCCTCAGTCTCAGGTCTCATTGCTTAGTAGGTCTTTATAAAGCATTGCCATGTTAAGGAGCCCCATGGCATCTATGCTGATGAAATATTGTACTTGGCTAACGTTTCTTCTTTAGTTTGTCTTTCATAGGAAGGTTAGTATTCAAACTAAGTGGTTATAATGAGTTCCTTTTCCAGCAAATAGGAATTCCGGGAATTGGCTTGTGTGTAGGGAAGAGTAAATGACCAAAGGAAGCAAAAGGTTCATGCATTCTGTACAGCTCTACTTAAAAGGAACAGAGACTTGTGAGAAAGTATCGACTCCAGTACCTGGCCCGCTTCTTTTAAAGCTAGTTCTTTTTATTGAATTACCTGGAGTAAATTAAACACATGGCACAACAGCAAAGACAGGCTATTTCATTACGTATTTTAATATGCTGAGGTTTTTTTATTAGTGGATTGAGCAGCTGTGTTTTGTTTTTTTCTTTATAAAAAAAATTTGGAATTTTTGCAAACAGTATGAATAAGTTTTGCTCTAAGAAAAAAATACCATTAATGCTTACTGTTGAAGCTTTAAAATGGTGATAAGTATTAAAAAAAATCTAGGATCATCAAGGTAAGGAAATAAGGCTTTGTTTAGTGTCCTGCTGAAAGGTGGCTGTTTGGTATACTCTGTCTTCAGTTTCTGGACCAGATTTTTGTGACAGAAATGTCTGCAAGATAGCACTGCAGAGGTGACTTTCTCTTTGGAAAAAAAATATTGCTGGACTTGATCAAAATTCAGCAGGCTTTACTATTTTAAAAAATATTTTAGCAGCACATTAGGATAAAGCATAGCCTTCCCACATTTGTGATCCTGTGGAGAACTGAAGTGTGTGTGGAGCCTGTGGAGCCTGCAGTCCAGGCTACTGCATGGCTTCCTTTCATTTCCTCTGCTTAAAGTTTCCTGGAAAGATTACTATCTTACCTTAAAGAAGATATTCAGCACGGATAAATTTTGGCCCAAATGGGAAGGTTGACGTAACTGTACACAGCTGACAAGAGTCTTATAATTGGAAACTTAAATAGTTGTATGACACTGAAGGGGAAATCCTGAGATAGGAAATTAAGTTTCTGATACAAGTTCTTAGATATCAGACGGGTTGCTTATCCTGGGGACATTTTACAATTGTGGATTGAGGTCTTTTACACCTCACCTTTATGTTATCATTTAGGGAACTGATTTGGGATTTTTGGGGTGGGGTTTTATTTGCCACTTATCTAGTAGGTAAAGATATTAAGTAAATGTCTATCAGAAGCACCACTTCTTTGTGTGAGGAGATTAGACTTGACACATGCAGTCCCTGCATTCCTAGTTGTCACAAAGGTTACATGTCCTATCAGTAATGATTTTGCTTGTTGATACAGATGTAGATTTTATGACTGAAGTATATCCAGTTTGCAGGGATGAAACTGTTAGTGGTTTGGTCCATGTCTTTCGGGGCGGGGGGGTGGTGTCTGGTAACATTGCACAGTCATGTATTTCTAGAAGATGCCATGTTCTGTTCTGACATTCATTTGCTCAGTGTCCCAGGCAGATCGCTGACAAAGCGTGAGCCACGGCAGAAGATGCCGCTGTCAGCCTAAGGTCTTCTGAGCGGCGGGTGCTAGAGGAGAGGGGAGGCACACTGCGAGATCCCGGCATTACGGGCTGGGCTGCTATCTGCCGCATGAAATGCATGAGCGGCACCAGCTCCAGCAGATGGGTCTCTGTGGTGTCCGTAGTGGTGTGAGCTTCCAGTCCCCAGTGGACTGACATTAATCTGCAAGGACTTACTACCTAGGGCGAGGTTGAAGGTTTATTAAAACAGCAGGCACTTCAGTTCCACGCCATGCGCCTTTCTCTCCATTTACAGTCTGGTGATTTACACTGGTATAAGCCTTAAAGCATAGGAAGATGCATGTTTTACAAAATATCCACGTAGAAAAACTTTCAATATTTAGAATAAGCTTTTAAAGTGTATTTGTATATGTTTATTTTTTTAAAAATTGAATTACGGGAATATATTACTACTGAATGGTGTATAGCCTTTTAAAGAAAGAAAAGAAAAAATCACTGCCAACTGCTGAACAGCTAATTCACTCAATATAAAACAAAGATGCATTTCTGTAGGGCTAACGACATGCATCCCATCTCCTTGACAACCGCTCTAATTACCTCAGCTTGGACGATCAATATTTGATCTTTTTCCCACCATACAAACATGTCACTTTAACTCCATAGCTTTCTCTTAGCTTTTTGATAATTTGCAGCCAAGTGAAAATGGTCCTTTCTATTTGTTCTCCCTGGCTCGAGGCCAAGGGTTCTCTCAATAGTATAATGCAGTTCATTGATATGAATTTGTTGATCTCCTGGGTAGTTTTTCACAAATTTAGGGCAATTAAAAACCTTTAGACAGCCTTTCAGTTGAAGTCAATAATTTTGCTTTTAGAAATTACTTCATCATTTTATGATCATTTTTGCTTCATCTGTTCATAAAACAACTTCAGAAGAAACACAGAGCACCATTTTATTGAGTATTGAGCACCATTTATATATATACATAAAAAAATGCAGCTTTCAAACTTAGAATTAAGGAACAATTTAGAAATACTTTAATTGGAATGTTTAATTTGTAAGAATAAGAAATTGTTAATTCTGTTTTGGACTCTGAAAAGTAATTCTCTTTCTTTTAATACCAAGATAATGAAGCTTGATGAACTTTAACAATAGTTGTGGAAACTTTCTAAATACATTTATATCATTTAAGGTACGAAAGGAATCCAGTGTTGGGCTGAGGGTTGTGTTGTGCATTTTCTTTTGAATAATTTTGTTCAGAGGGGTTTTTTTTGAGTAGACTCTTCCAGACATATTTTAGGATTTACATGTATTACAGCAGTATAATTTAATCCAGAAAACATTTTACAGAGGCTCAGAAGTTTTAAAATTTATATAACAGGCCATATATAAAGAGTTACCATCTTTAAATATTAGTAAGGTCAGAAAGGCTATGCAGTTTCATGGTATCTTTTGCTGCTTATACAGATCTTCAAGTAGTGTCATGTGAGTTCCAAGTGCAAGGTATCTTATTGTACAATCTCATGCACAGGGGGAGTTATTGAACTTCTTTTGATGTCTAGGTAAGGAATCTAGTTTCTTTGGAAAGAAAACAGGATTTTGGGGGGAAAACCAAGAAACTAATGGTCACATAGAGCTGGAACTTCAGCATCCCTTTGTAGAAAACGGGGGGGACATGTTCTGTCATTTTGGAGTGAATGGTCTGAGGATATTTACTTCTTGTAGCTGTTACACAGGTAAATGTGTTGTCAAAGAGGTGCAGAATAAAGAGTGAGTTCTATGGTGAAAATAAGTTAAACAATTCTTTAAAGATTCTAATGAGGCCTGAGTGACAGAAAATGGTGGAATTTTTTGCTGAAAGATGTGCACATGCGAAGATTTCGGGCAGCTTCACCTTGCAAGGATTTAATGGAATACTGAGAGATCTTACAGTTGATAAAGGGAGCAACAACATTCATAAAAGTATATTAACTATAACTGATAATGTTTAGAATTATGCAAAAAGTTATTTGAATTTTATACCCCAAAATCACAGCAGAAACTACGTACAAAATTCCCTACCCTGCTTAATTTTCTTAGGAAATTAAATTAGGAAGTAATCCTGTGAAATAAGTGGTTGTTTCACACAAAGACCTGAGAAAGCTTTGACATGTGAATAATTATGGTAATATTGAATATGCAAAAAGAATAGAATCAAGGTTATGTGGGATGGTTTTGATGGTGACTTTCCTCATCATGGAGGCTTTGCATTCTGCAACCTGAGGAAGATTCTTTGACTGGGGAGGGTGTTAAGGGATGGGGAAGCTGAGTGCATAATAGTGAAAAAAGCAAAATGTGCACTGTAGAACTACCGATTATCGCCCATTATCCATATTCTCCAGTGAACAAAAGGAATACCTGCCTGAATAAGCAGACACACGTTCACTCTTTGTAGTCCAAGCAGATGCAAGTTTATTATGCCACGTTCTGATGTGTCCAAAGGCCATATTCTATACAGCACTGTCTTAATGTGCCTTTTTGCTGAGATGCACTTCCTGACTAACTTAGGCTTAGCGCTGCACTAACGTAACTTTCCTAACTCTTGATTTTTGACTGTTCTTGCAGCTGGTTGGCCCAAATCATAAGCATGCATCTGCCTATAAAAAACTGTTCAAAATACTGTAAATCTAAGCAAATCCATTGAACTGCATCAATCAGAAGTGTGTCCGTATCAGTTTATGATGGAATACCATGCTTTCTTGTTGATAATTATATTCACCATTTCAGAATGGATTAAAGCAAACCTGGAAGCGGCAAACTCATTGGAAAGGAAAATCACAGTTAAAGTACAGCATTATATGCCAAATAATTTGTTTAAGATATGTTAGGTGGGAACGCCGGACTTGTCAAGATGGACTAATCGTGCTTCCACTCACTGAACACCAACATGTTGTTGAAGTTCTTGGAATTGTTAGTACAGAGGAGATTATACTCTACAGTCCAAAAAAGCCATGTGAATTGTTGAATGTGGCAGGTCAGTAGTAGAAGTAGTGAGCACCCAAAATTTGGGCCATGGAATGAAGTGATTTAATCAGGGTAAATTATTTTTTGTCGTGTGGTTTATTTACTCCTTTTGTTTCTTTGCTTTTTTCCCATGCTCTCATGAGTGGGAATCATGTTGTTGAAAAATACTAGGACTACCTCAGGTGGACAATGTGAGATTTTTTTGCTATCTGGAGCTGTGTTGTCGTCTTGTCATTTTCTCTTAAGGAATTACTGCTAAGCTCTTGGTGTTTTATGGAAGAGTTTAAATACTTTGTTTAATGCATGCTGTGTTTATTAAATAGATACACTGTGTTGAATTATAATCCGTTCATAGAGTAAAAGGCTGCTATGCCCAAGGATATGTTAAAATCTTTCCAACTGCTCATACCTGCAAAACAAAATCTATCGTAGTAGCTCAGGGCAAAATCCATCCAGCCAAATACCCTGTATCTGACAGTGGTCAGATATTCCTTGAATATTTAAGGAAATGGGGGAAGAAAGAGTCTTTCTTCTTGGTATCGTGATAGCTTGTGGCTGTCAGCAGTTATGGACTTCATTGATGTGAAGTTGAATCTCCTCGCTCAAGAACATCATGTTCCCATCATGATATTAAGCAATTCATTCATTCATTTGAAGAAAATTTTCACTTGATGTAATAGGATGGTTTATTGAACTTTTTTTTATATTAACACTGTCAAATTTTTGCTTCTACAATGTAAAGCATTTTTATACAAATTCTGAGAATCGTGGTAAAGATTGCTAGTATTCAGGAGCTACTGAATCTGTAAATTGGAACAGAGTAGAAGAGTGTAAATCATTCAAGACCTATACGAGACAAGCTGAGTGTTAATAAGATGACACAATTTCACTGAGTGTAGAGTCATCTCCTTGAAGGCAAAAAAATAATTTCCCATGGAATACCTTCTTTACTTAGGCTAATTAGATTCACATTTGAAAAATCTTCACATTTAGCAATGGCCTAATTATTTAGCCAACTAAATATATAGCTTAACCAAAGAGACAGTCAAAAGAGGAATTACATCCTGTTATTTGTATGAAGTACGTTTTTTTAACTACTACAGGAATTTAGGTCCAGCTTTATTACCCCAGTTATTCCTGTGAGAAAGTCCAAATCCAGAAGATGTGTAATCCTCAGGGAAAAGGAGGATGTTGAGAGAGGGGATATTAGAATGAAAAAGTGGATGGAAAAATGTAGAGGCTAAGCCATTAAATTCAATGTATCCTTACGTTTTGTTCCTATATTGTCAAAGCACCGTTTTCCATTACAAGATACATCACATTGAACTCTGGAGCTTGCTTTTTTCCTTGCTTTTTAACTTATGCCCATGCTAATTCTGAACCAGATGGGTCACTTTTCTGTATCTACAACAGAAAGAAAGATAGGACAAAGGTAAAGGCAGAAAGTATCGTTGTGGTATATGGTTGTCAAGTATATGTAGATAAGCAATAGCATTTTATCATAATGCATCTAATTAATAACCCAGTCTCTTTAGACAGTAAAATATCTTCAGGACCATTTTCAGTATAAGCATTGTATGCAAAATAGCGGAGCAGTTTTCATGCACCTTATAATAGATTGTTAATTAAAAGTAAATAGGACACTTAAGTAGAAAATGAAATTATCCCATTGCTTGAAATACCTTGATGCAGTTTTTATTACAGGTTGCATATGGTATCTGTTAGGAATTTGAGCATGGGTTGGTTGTTGAATTATTGTGTGGATTAGCTGTAGTATTTGAAGGTTCTCGACTTTAAAAGCATGTGTCTGTTTTAAATCCTACATAAATTCCTCACAGTTTTTTAGAACAGTCTGTAACTCTAACCAGGGCATTTTTAACACCACAGCTTCAAACAACAGCAGGAGCAAATCTAAAACATTGCTCTGAGTGGTTTCATAACATCATTAAAAGATTTCATTTTAATTAGATAAATTCCCCCTTTCTTTAACTTTTCAACCTTTCTCTCCTAAGTTCTGCAAGGCAAAGGGTGAAAAGACTAACTGAATTGAATTAAATATTAAAACATTAAAACTGGCATTTTAGAGCTCTTGAGGAAAAGACAGGGGGGAAAAAAACTCATGAAAAACATATATTTCATGCATATTTTAGATTTTATTTTAAGACCTTTCCAAAACTATTATGGATATTCTTAGTAAGAAATATTATAGGCTGTGTTGTCTCCCAGGGCAGCTAAAGTTTCCAGAAGGAAGTTCAATCTGTAATACATCTTTCACATGTTATTTTAATAAAAAAGCAAATATCATTTGTGTGTTTCCACTGCTAAATGGAGACTCATTGTTTGGTCATGTTTCCCTACATCAGCAAATACATTTAGAAAGAATAAAGTAAACTTTATTTCAGGTTACACTGATGTAAAGCATTATGTGTATGTTACAGTAAAAGTGATTTGAGACTGAATGTGAAAATAGCTTAATTGGTGTCTCCCTGTTTGTGTCTCTGTCCAGGGGTTTTTACATGCATGGATTCATTTGCATGTTATTTACACGTTTGCAACTTCTGATGTTATTAAGCTCTCTCATTTCTCCTCACTCAAGAGCAGAGAAACTTTATTGGTAATCAAGTACTGTCATCTACAGAAGAGTAAATGAAAGAGAAATTACATTTACTTAGCTTGCTGTTACCATTTCTCCAGAGCAACTTGTAAATTGTATAAAGAAAGTCGAGGGAAGCTGTTCACTGCATATAAGCATTGATCTGCATTGTAAAACCAATAGCTCTTTTGCTGTTGTGGGTCATTAGTCTGAAACACACTGAAGGAATTATAACAAGTCTTTGCAGACTTTAAATGCTCTACAGCATGAATGCAATTTATCTTACTAACGTGTTGTCCCTGGCATTGGTAGAAAATGGGTCAGCCACTTTGATGCCTTGTGACACATGGTATCATAGGCAGCATATGTTTATCTCGTGTTTATCTCGTTTTTGAGACACACTGAGCACCGACTTGTCTAAGAACATCAATTTGGTTCAAACCCATTTGAATGATGAAATCTAGGTTTGTTAACCATGTCAAAGAAAAGTGATGTTGTAACTAGGTTTCTTGAGAAAGTGTCAATGCTGTGTAGATGGACCTTGTGTAAATTATGTAGGATCAAACTAGAATAAAAAGTTCACTGCTCCTATCTGTTGGTTAACAAAGGAAAAAGGTAGCTACCAACTAGTCTTCATTTATATAAAACTTGCATGCAGAATTCTTACAGTGATGTCCAGGGGCCTGTCTTAACTAGAGCTAAGTTCATAATGGGTTGTATGTATACTAAGGAGAGTTTACTCCTTTTAATAAACAATCGACATCGAGAGGAAGCATTCTGCCGAAGTTACCTCCATGCCATTTTTACTTCCCCACAAGACCCATGTGCTGGTCGGCAGGTTGTGGCTGGAGGTGACAACTGAGGACTTTGGGGTAGAAGCTCTGTCAGCCTTTGGAAAGGGGATGTCGATGCAGCTGGTTGATGCGGGTGTAGCAGAGTTTACTCACAGCGCGATACAGGCAAGAGAGGATTTTTTTTTTTTTGCTGAAGTTGCGTCATTGGTAGTGCAGTTTTTGTGAGTCCATCCAGCCACGACTGTGACACAGAGGCCCGGGGGATGCAGCTTCAGTACAGGAATGGACATCCCTCCATCGCTCCCTGGGTGCCAGGCCTGAACTTCCCTGCAGGCCTCAACAAATGGGCTGCAGGAGCTGGGGCCCGACACCCAGACGTAAAGTCAGAAATGGGGGTTTAAAGCAATGGGAATTGGGGGCATCTTCGGGTAGATTTTCCTATTAGTTATTCTGGCTGTAGGTGACGAAAGAGTTATGGGAGAGCTCCCATCTGGATGAATGTTTTACTCCTTGTTTGTTTAGATACATTGTTGCTTTGCTTGCCCACACTGACAATACCTTCTTGTCCTCCAAAAATGTTTTTCTGGTTTCCTACGTAGACTCGGTGCCTGTGGCGGGGGAAGTACTGCGTGTGGGAGGCACCGGGGAGAACACTTAGAAACACCAGTAATTCCAGTCCTGGTCTGGAGGGTTACCTGTTCCCTGTTCGTGGCTAGAGCATGCTCTTTTCCTTTCCCCCGCGTGTAACGATAGAAGATTTTAAAGGGTGGCTTATGCCATTCTGCTTGTCGAAGAATCCTGGTTTCTGAGTTCAGTTCACAGAGGCCTTAGTCATCATGACTAACTGAGGGAATAGAAGAATAATATAAGCAATTGATACTGGGTTATTTGACTGAATCCCAAACTAAAAAATGTAAATAGCAACAAGCTAGGACTAACAAGTCTGCGGGAGCTGGCAAGAAGTCCTGTGACGGTCGAGGCCTTCTATTTCTGCCTCTGACTGTAGAATAAAAGTTACTTGCTTGCCTTTGGGGATTCTGTATAGTTCAGTTTTATATATTGATCAGTGTTTTTAAATGCTTTTAAGGCTTTTAGACCAGGTGTTATTTGAGGAGTCAGTTTCTCTGGTCCTTTGTGAGCTGATAGTGCGCTAGGGTATTACTGAGTGATTGACAGGGCATGGTTCTGGTTTTCTCACTCTCACTTTTTATTTAATGCAAAGAAGTGAAAGAGAGGAAATACAGAAAAATACATGTATCATTTTTTTTTAATTTTGTATAATTATTTCTAAATCTCCTTGCTTTTTTTTTTTTTTTCCTAATGCCACCATAGAAACTGCAGTCTGTTTATGAGGAAATTGAATTAACTTTTCTGAAAATTACGTTCTGGAATTAATTTTTATTTGGCTTTTATTTTTTAGTGGACTCTGCATAATTTGCAAAAATCTACCAATTCTTAGTTGACTTCTATTACCTTTTGAAAGTTGGGGGTTTTTAAAGTGTGCACTACACGTTATTTCTTAGGGATATAGCCTGACATCTCTGGTAGCTACTCAGACAGTCTCAAAGCACTTTCTAGATGACATAATTGATACATCATATAAAGAACCAAAAAGAATGAAGCTGCTCAGTGACTCACTACGCCACTATGTGATAGTTTAGGACAGGAAGTGTGGAATAACTATGTGCAGCTGGATCTACAGGATGAAATTAAATAGACAGGAAATACTTAACCAAGCTGGAATTTAACCGCATCCAAAGTGGAATTTGATGTGGAAACTAGCACCTTTAATTATATGACTTCTTTTTCAAAAGAACCCTTATGATCGTATGTGGCCGCAATCTTAATTTTCTTGTGTTGACACTGAAATTCAGTCATTGATTGAACCAAATTTTACTTCTCTTGTGAGAAGGTCAGGATCCTAATTGTCTTTATTATACATCCTCCTTCTGTGCAGTATTTAAGTGCTGAATGGAGGCGCATTTATGATTTTCCAGGATCAAATTATCTATCAATAATGATTGATTTTATTTTTGCCATTTAACAAAAGAGTTAGAACTATCCCCCCTCCATTTCTTCTGTTGTTTTACTACAATTGCAGAGTGTGGAGAGAGGACTGACTTGGGTCAGTATTACCTGAGTATTCATGAAGTAAAAACACAATCAAAACTCTTCTGTCTCTCCTCTCTTTCCCTGGAACCTTCTCTGTAACCTGTCATGCAAACTTAACTTTTACTTTTTTCATCCTATTATTGTAGTGCCTTGGAACCTTAGTGACAGAGCCAACCCCTGTTGCGGTGCTACTCAAAGAAATATTTCTTGTTATAGAGCGTGCAGTACGAAAAGCACATGGAAATAAGAACGTAGTGGTGATGTTGGTCTGAGTGTCCCAGAATCTCCGGTGCTAAAAGTTTTACAGTGGACATGGAAAAGCAGAGGCCTATGGAAGCACTTTACTTGCTTGTGAGACAGAATGGGATAAAAGCAGATAGCTAATTGTTTCAAAAGTGAAGTAGCAAGTGGTGAGTGCTCACAGATAATATGGTTTAAGATGGGTATGAAATCCTGGAAGAGGAGCCGGCACTGAATGCTTGATGCAGTCAAGGAGGAGATGAATGGAAAGTGATCTGATTAGATATAGACTGGAAATTATTTCTTTTTCAAGGTCAGTTGGAATAAGGTGATGTCTGCTCAGTTTAAGCTGTGTGACTAAAAAGTGAAGGAAATATTATGCAGAACCTATTAGGAGAATTACAGTCCTAAAAAAGATTTGAATTGTGAATGTGGTTTGAAAACGTGGGTCTCGGCTTGGACAGAATAAGTCAGGACTCGAACAAAGAGAGAAAGGTCCTTCCACCATCAGCTTAAATATGTGTTTGGTAATGATTACCTGGAAATAGACTAGAGCTAGAGGCAGTGTAAAGATGTGTTAAACCAACCTCTAGAACCACGTTCAGTGACATTGAGGAGGATTTTCCAAAACATACACTGAAGGAGTTGCTAGAGAGATAAAAGCATCAAAAAAGGGAAAAGATATGAAAGTCAAGAGTAAAAGAGCACTTCAGAAAGAAGAACGTGATCAATTCTACTATAAGGTACTAACAGGTACTTAAGTTTTCAGAGTTGGGAAGAATTTTTTAGAGACTTTGATTATGCCTTGGTGATGCAAACTTGCATCAAAGATTTACTATAGCATAAAAGGAGGGGAAAGTCAATTTCAGTTGGAAGTTGATGGGCTGTATTATGGGAAACCAGTGCAATAGCCAGAAAGATAAGACAGGGAACTTGGAAAGAATCAAGGGCCATTATCAGTGGATGAAATGGCAGGATGATGTAATGAGCTGTTATTTTTATCATATTTTTATCATCTAAATCTAATCCTCGTGAACTACAGCATAAATTATAGAATGTGCTACTTGAAAATTAGATATCTTTATCATAGTTTCTTTTCTATTGTCTCACCTTCTATACCCATCCTTCCCTTTTCCTTGTTAAAACAGTTGGCAAACCTTTAGCTTGCGAAGTTGCACATTATGTCATTGGTACATTGAGGCACATGTATCAGCACAGTTCATAAATGGAAGCAGCTGGTTTCCTCTGCACTTAAGAGAATGTACAAACACACAACCAAGATCTTCAAATCCTCTGTATGCTTTGGATACAATTCCTATCCTGAAAAGCCATGCTGTGATTTCAATTAGTGCAGATGTGCACCGAGCCACCTTATTGGCTCAGAAAAGAATTCTTTTGTTTCAACACTTGAACTGCTAGATCTGGTTAGTGTTACCAAATGAAAAAAAAATAACATCACACCTATGGTATTAGTCTTATACTCCAGTATCTGAAAAAGCCTTGGCAGGGGAAAAAAAATGTTATCATCTCATAGGGAAAAGCTGAATTCATACACAGGAACTGCAGGATTACTTCGACATTTTACTAGTCCCCTGTAACACCAGCAAGTCCCATAAATGCCTAATGGAAAAACAGCAGAAAATGAGATCTGCAGCAGGCCTTTAGAGATCAAATTTATGTTGCTGAACACTTTTTTCAGGTCAGGTTTAAAGGTCAAAAGAAAGTGGATAGATTAAATTTGCTGATTTTGCCAACTTTAAAGGCCCCTTTTTAGAGGTTTTCTGTTTCTGTGGGAAGCCCCAATATGCTTTTGGATAGTTTTGTGCAAAAACTGAAATGTATAGAATCTTTACTGTATTTTTCTCATGTGAGAAGGGCACTTGCGTAACAATCCTTAGTTATCCCCAGTGTGCCCTTGAGCAGCATCTGATTTAGATCCAAGGTATGTTATCATCTTGAAGTAATTAATACTTCCTATTAATAAAGTTTTTAGTGTATATTCATTTCATATGCAGACTAAGACTCATCTATCACAGGGCCAGCTGTGACACCACGGTGACAAAAATAGTTACCCCAATTCATTTTCACACTTGTGTTAAAATTTATCTCCCTGTTTCTCACAGAATATTTTTCCCTTCTGTATCTCCAAGCAGAAGAGTATCCCAGTAAGCATTGCTAGCTTTTACACTCTGTGCTCCCTTAAATGTGAATAGAATCAAACTATAATATCCTCATTTGAGAAGCAAGAAAGTGGAATACAAAAATATACCACAACGTACATTCTAGATCATCAGTCTCTGCAAACACTAGTAGAAAAAATGAATGACTGGGAGCAGGAGGATGACTGTTAGGCAATATCTTCAGAATCCTAAGTAATTGGGGCATAATGCCAACATTGTCATTTTTAGAAACAAAGCACTCTCTTTTCTACAGGGTAGTAATACTACACAAAGACAAGTTGAATTAGAAGCTTAGTTTCTGTACATGAAGCAGTGGAGAACAAACAGCATGTTTGTATTACCTGTATTTTGATTCATGGTTTTATTTATATAGAGTTATTTTGTTGGTCTTTGAATGTTTTGAGTAATTCAGTGAAAGATCATTCAATATTAGCTCAATGTCAAGTCTTAATACTTCCCAATTAAAAAAATTTGGACCTATCCTCCTCACTGTGCCCCCTTAGGAAAATCTTGAATGTGTAGCAACTGAAGTTGTTCTCTCAGTGTATATAAGTACTTTTAAATCACCATGCTTAAATTCATAGCAATCATTCACTCAGGCTTTTAGAAAATTATTTTGAATTGCTCCTTTTTTTTTAACTTTCTAGTGGATACTTTTCTACTATGTGATGATTTTTAGGGCATGAGGCTTTCGGAATAGTTCAAAATTTTATTAATACAGAATTCATCAGAGACAACTGTGTTGACTTTCAACCGTGTGTTTCCTTTATACTTTTTAACATTAATTATGTCTTTGGAATGGAGGAATTAAGTGATATCTTTAAGTACAGGTTTACCAGTATCTCCATAGTTTGAAGTACATTATTAGACGCTCGTTTAGGAAAAGCTTTTCTTTCGATATAAAACTATAAATACTGAAGAATCTTATTCTTACAGTTTAGTTCTTTAGCAAAGCTTCTGCTGGAATTTGAAGAGCTGGCTGCGATGAGATCTTTGTGTCTTGCATGTAGTCCGGTGGGAGGTTTTGGTGTTTAAACTCAGCTGCTAGTTATGATGATTTTCAAAGTCAGCCAAAGTGGACATGATAATTCCAGTTTCAGTGGTAACTGAAAAATTTACTGAAATGTGAGCCCAAATATCCAAGCACTTTTAGTCTGATATAGCTGTCTTTTACAATTGCAAACACCGAAGATTGTCTGACCAGATATGGACCTTGCTGAACTGAATGAAATAAAACTTAAGGCTTGGATTTCAGCTTGGGAACAACTTATCACAAAATGTGCACAAGCTCAGGGTAAATTTGAAAATTCTCCTTTCAGAATGGAGCTGATGGGACAAATTTTAATAAAATTGGATACATCTGCAGTGGTATCATATATCAACCGAGAGGCAGACAAAAGAAGTAGGAATTTATTGGAGGAATCCATCTGACTTTTCTTGTGGGCAGAATTACATCTGGCATTTGTGAGGGTGTGCCATTTCCCAGATCTTCACAGTATGTTGGCAGAGTATTTTAACAGGCTTGGATGTTCATTTGGGAGAGCATGATCTCTGAATAGATACATAATTCACTGTAGCAAAACCAAGGTACAAATCATCCTCAGAACAGACTTTTGCCATAAGAAGAATATCTAAAGGCAAACACAAATTTGTAACAGGCAGTCAGAAAAGCAGACAAAGTATTACTGTATCAAAATGCCAGACATTCAGAGATGTTTTATAAAAGTTTAATTTTTCAAACAGCTCCTTGTCATTTGTATCCTCTTCTCAGAACATAGAATGATTATGATGGTAATTGTGGAAAATTGCTAGTCATCAGTGCTATTAAATATCTAAATTCTAAAATGCTTCATACAGTCTTGAAATTGTTGAATATTTTCCAAGGACTGTTATTCACAGTGAATATTCTGAAATTCATTTGCTCTGAGATTACAGTGGACAGGAATATGGCAGGGTACGTGAGATACAAGCGATCATCATTGCAGAGTAGATGCCAGAAAAGCAACTTCATGAGAAGACTTCTGCAAGTCCTGTGCATCTGAATGCAGGTTGTGAGGAGTAAATAGGTTCAGAAGACACCTCAGTCCCTGTTTCTTACACATATGCCAAAGTACTGCCGTGCTGCAACCCATTCTCTGAAATCTGCTTTTTCAGCAGCCCTAACCATACCATGGTATTACTCAGAGGTTATGTATGTGTTCCTCGGCTTCAGTACTGTTGGATTTACAAAGTTAAGTGCACAGCTTCACAGGTCTGAGGCGCTCATTCAAGGAAGAGTCACGTAATTTCTCTGCTTCTAGACAAGCCCAGGGCTGCAGTTTCTAATAAGTAACAGTAATTACCTCTGGCTAAACCTAGCCAGAGTTGGGTGACATAAACATACCGTCCTATGTTTCTGTATATCTATTTTAAGCTAGGAAGGTGTGGATGAAGCAGACTCTTAACTGGTTCTAGTTCAAACTGTAAGAAATCAGTTGGGTGCTGGCAATAAAAAATCTTTACTCTCTTTGTTGGCTGTTAAGTGTCTGAAGTACTCATTTGGTCAAGCTAGAGCCTAAAACCTAAGCTAAATCATCATATTCAGAGTACGTTCTTTCTATTGGAGCAGTTTTGTCTGTTTTGGTGCCCAGAAGGGAAAGGTGCCATCAGACTGAATGTCAGGAAAGGCAATTTCTAAACTCAAGTTCAGCAAACATTACAAAGTCAGAACCAGTTTCACTGTTGGCACAGTGGTGCTCATTTGCAAAAGCTAATGTAAAGCTTATGCCAGCAAGAAATTTATTCTCTTCACATTTCAGTTTTGTGCCCTGGTGACTGATTAAAAAAATAATCTTTTTTTTTTTAAGTCTTGGTGCCTCATAGCATCCATGGAGAACAGGTATATGGACAGGCATATTAAGGATCAAGTTTACCTTCACAGGAGCCACTATCCTACAATAAACAATTTTTCAACGAGTGTCATTCGCAACTTTTGTGAAAATCTATTGGTGTCTGTTTATGGTATGGAGCAACTGTGCTGATTGAGCTCAGAGCTGGAGGAGTTTTGCTGTAGAACTGCAGGAAGAGCTGAATGTGCCTCCGTGGTACTTTCACCTGAGTGACAAGTGAGAAAGAATACCTCTCCAGCCTGCCTGGTGGCTGCTTGGCTATGGAAACAATAAGCAATCAATCCATTTGTTTGTGGATCCTGTTTAAATTTTTGATGAGGACGGGTAATATTTTATAAACCAGTTATTTCCAGTTATAAATTTTTTTGCATTGAGTTTCACGGAGTAAGATTTCCCTGCTACAGAAATACAGAACATAAAAGGAAAAGGAGTGAAAGGCAGTTTGTGCTTCAAATTAGTACATTTAAAGTGAACAAAGCCATCCATTGTGTTGCTTTCGTGTCACTGTTGTTAGATATTAATTTGATAAGGACAGAGTATGTTAAAATGGAGACTGGAAAAAAATGTTGAACCTTTTTTTTTCCTGACTGCTTTATCATACATTATAATGTTTATTGTTGAGATTAAGTACTCTCTATTCAAGCAGTAACAAGTTTCATAGTGGAACAAAAGTAAGCAGCACTCACAAAATTCATTTTAACAAAAAGTGTGAACAGAAAGATATGAAAACTATTGATTATGTTGTCTGTGCTGACATACAAACAAAGTGATAACTGTTCACATCTATAAAAGTTGAAGAATGGCAATGTCAGATTGTGCAAAGATTAACATAAGAATCTGACATCTTTGGTGAAAATTTATAATTACATTTGACGCTTTGGTAGAGATTGGAATGAGGGTGGAATCTTGTCAAGTAATTTTTTTTTGTTGTTCATGTCATTACCAACTACTTAACCCTTTGATTAACAACAATTATTACTATGAATAAATACGACTATTGGTGAGGGGAATGCATTGTCCTGTGATTTATAGCAGTATTCAAACATCTGTTTCAGAAGGGAGCTGCTTAAGCTTAATTTTGTTCTGCAGAAGATGTTCGAAGTAGCGTCAAGTAGATATTGCTCTCCAGGGGAGGTTTTGTGAAAATAGCTGATGTGTGTGTCTCCACTGTCCTTCTTGAAGAAAATGCAAGCTCTAAGTATCAGAAAGTTGCAGAAATGTGAAATATTCATCCATGGCTTCTGAACTCTGGTTTGGAGGTATCATCATTGCTTTCTTTTCCTGTTATTTGTAGAAGTGTTCGATACCGCTCTGCCAGTGTTTGGTTTCTTACTAGACTCCTGACTGGGTTGGACCATAGATCTTGGTGAGCCATTGCAGGGACAGGAGTAAAGAGAAAATCCTTGATTTCCATGGTTAGCTGTTTTGAAGAGAGAGCAAGCTCCAATAAATACTGAATCATTGGGCATTCCCATAAATGAAGGCATGTCATTGATACAGATGCATACAAATATATCAAAAACTTGAGTCAGAGGCTTTCCGTGTTCGCTTTGAAGAATGCATGCTGCATTTTACTTCGACATGGACCAATAATTTTCATTCCCTAAAATGAGGTTATTTATTATACAGTTCCAAAATGTTCTAGTTTGGCTGTTTAAAAAGTAGAAATGATGTTTATTTAGCATAAGGAATGGATTTAAACTCTCAGAACTGAGGAGGTGATTTTGAGATATCCCAACTTCCCTTTCTTATAAAAGAACTAAAACATGAGCTTAAATGCTGATTTTAAAAGGAGTGCTTTTTCATTTATCTTTATTTATACGTGTCCAATATGTCAAAGTTATTCATTGATATTCTAATCTAGAAAATCATGGTTATAGTGTATAAATAAGCACACAAGTTAACAATGTTAAATACGTTATGATAGCTTTAGTATCTGTTTTTCTTATTCTCTCTGTTTTCAGGGGCACAAATTGGATGGCCAGAGATTCAAGTAAAGGGCAAAGAAGAACAGGGAACATTTTTTCATAATTAATATTCTCGTAGCAGAGCTCGTTTCTGTCCAAAGGACTGTCTACATATAAGGCTGTAGGCATTATTAAGATCTCATTGACTTCATAATTTTGAATTCAGGGAAGCTCCAAGTGAAGTTGAAGGGCCACAGGAGGACCTTAACCTCTAAGGTGTTATTCAGCTCCTAATGCATTTACGTGGTTCATTTGCAAAGAGTATACGTTTTGTGATGTTTATTTCAGGGTAAATTAGCTAATTTCTGACATGCTTTGTGTAGAGGTATATGCAGTATCTGGGATGCTCTGTTCTGAAGTACTCTTAGAAGCTGACAGAACATCGGAGGCTATATACTTTGTCCACAGTTTTTGTCCATATTTTTCAAATACACACAAATCTAATATATCATAGAGTTCTAGAATAATTCAGGTTGGAATGGACCGCCAGAGGTTTGTTAGAGCAAATTCAAAGTTTACGCAGTTGCTTTATGTTCAGTCATTTTGACTATTTCTAAGGATATTCTAATGTTTGACCCCTGTTGTGAAAATTCTTTTTCCATTTGGAATTTCTTCAAACATTATAAAACTCGTGAGTTTCAAAACCCATTTGCTTGAATCATATAATTGCAAATACAAGTTTTTAAGAACATGAACTCATATAAATCTCTCGTCCTTCTCCCTGTACACTTTTAACATTTCGAGAATAAGAAAATTTAATTAAAGCAGACAAACTAATTTGGGAACTAACAAATAGGAGAAATGTTGGTTCAGGCTGATCTTCGAAAACCAGAATTGCCATGTTGGAAATATCTCCTTGAATGTAACTTTGTTTCCATAAAGTACCAGTTTTGGAGGCTTCAGTGAGTCCAAAGAAGTCACTAATTACCAGTTACCAGTGATTTGCTTAATTGTTATTTGGATTCTGCTTTGTTGTTCTTAATCTGTAAATTGATTTGGAACTATAAATTCTCATTTACATGACAGTTTATGAAATCCCTTTGTCTGTCATACATTAAGTAGAAAATACTGCCCATAAATTTCTACTGTTGCAGAAAAAAGGTGTAACATTGCACAGTATTCTTAAAATCAGCAGCATGTAATCCTACCATCCAAAATTACATCACGATGTCTATATGTGAGCAGCCCCGTTCAGTATTTCCTGAATTCCATTTTGCAGACACTAGTGTTTTTTGTGGAAAATCTGTAATTTGCAAGTGTCCCTATCAGAAGCTGTACGTCACGTGGACAGTTAGTGCTAAACACACCGTACCATCTGCGGAAGGGACCAGTACCCCTTTGAACTTGGATACCTACTTATGACGGCTGAGAAGCTGCATTGGGTACATTATACTCCTAAGGTGGCTAAAGGGGCATTGTCACAGGCCACACTTTATTAGGGAACAGTAGGTATTTGCTTACTAAGTTTCAGGGGTTTCCTCTTCTCAAAAGCGTTTTACTTGAAAACTCAGAGGTATTCTGCATCAGGAAAGGTTAGTTCTCTGAAAAAATGTTTGTTCAGTCCTATTTGCTGTATCTGTACTCTGATTTTCTGTGAAGGTGGGCAAATAGTATGACAGGAGTGCTCTACTTTTCAAGTAGAGAAGTATGGAAAATATTCAGTAGAAAATTAAAACTTATTTAGAACATCCAAGCATCTTGAATGGCATTGCAAATTGAAGCCCTTACTGAAACCCGCTACTCTCACAATAATATGACATTACAGAAAATAGTGTCTTAGCAGAGAAATTTCCCCTCAGGTTGTAAGTTCTGGGAGTAAAAGACTAACACTACCCTCCCTGGTTACAGTAGTGGTTCTGCTATTAAAAGTGTGTTTCTGAGGTGTGAGCTCATGAGTTCATTAAAAACAGGAACTTAATCTAAGTATTATTTGGCTCTAAAAAGATAATAGTCGGGGTATTTCCCCCCCCGCCCCTTGAATTTGAAGAAAGTACTCGTTCAGACTATAATAATTAATGCCAAGCACTTACGTAGCTTGTTGTATTCAGTGTTCTACAGACAATTATTGTTACCCAAATTAATTTAAGTGAAAATATCTTTGTTTAGAGTTTAGTAATTACCCACATTTCAACTATATTTCTTAATAATTATTAGAATTAGCATAGGTCCTGACCCTCATTTATTTGTGTGTTCAGAAACAAAGTCATGCAACAGTCTTTATATAACGAAAATTAAAAGGCCAAGCAATAACACTAATGTTCTTTTAAATAATTAATTTTAATGTGTGAAAGTGTGAGCAATAAATGTTTTATTGTAAACCCTGATGTGGTAATTAATCCAAGTGATTAGGACCTAATTGCATGTTCATAGTAAATGTTATGTTTGCTGTGGAAGAAGTTTTTTTGGAATTGTAGTTCTGGGGTTAAAGTTGTGAGAAGAGTGATATTTAGAAGGAAATGTTAATGCACTTACTCTTAAACTTGGTAAGCCAGATATTGAAAGAAATACATCCTTTAGTATTTTGCCAATTACTTTTTTAGTTCTTCAGAGCATTTTATTTCGCTGTGCACTTAATTTTGTGCAATAGTCGTGCTTATACATTAAATTAAATAAATCACAAGGATACGTACACTGTTTAGAATCCAAATACCTTGGGGAGCATGAGAGGGTATTTTGGTTTATTAATCATTGACACGTTAATTTGCAAATAGCAAAAGACCTATTATCCCATAAAACTTGTCATTACTTTAATGCAAAGAATAAGTCATCCTGTGAACAATGTTAGTTTCAGGTGTACTGGTTGTGCTTTGGATAGCCCTACTGCAGGCCAAATTAATTCACATCTCCACTGAAGCTTTAGAGCTGCTCTGGATTTTTGCAGATATAATTTATGGAGTTTGGATCCTTGGGTTTTTATGTTGGGTTTTTTTTTTCCCCCCAGCAAAATTACATTTTGTAAATATACTGTATGCTTCTGTGGTGCTATATAGACCTCTGTTTTGCCCTTGGTGTGCCAGCTTTACTTAAGCAGACTCTGTTAAAGGATGAGTTAGCATTTCAATAGTGCAATAAGCTTCAGAAATCTTTTGTGTTACCTCTTGATCATGTCTTTTTTTCTCTTCATACCTACCATGCTACAGTATCAGCATAGTCTTTCTGATGATATGATCTTTATTAGGGAAATAATACGCTCTTTCTTTGGGGCTCTTGAAATATGTTCTAACGATGATGGTAATGACTTTGATTAATATTTAATCCCCGTGCTGCTATGTTCTTATAATTTACAAGATCTCAAAGGTAGCCGGGGGGAGGGAAGAAAGGTTTCTGCTTAAGTGTTTCAGTATGAGAGTGCTTAGGGAAAAACATACCTATGTTTTATTATACCTTATAACTGTTTTCTAACCTGAATTTAAGTGAAACCTTTCATAGCATTGACCACGTTGTTGACAGGGAAATCCGTAAGGTATAGAAATCATGCTGGAGTTGACTTATAGTTCATAGCATTGGACTCATTCCTGTATCTGCTTATATTGCATAACGGCCGTGTTCCTCTGCATCACCTGGGAATCCTGACACTCTGAGGGCACAGCTATAGCAGTATATATACTAGTATAGAGCAAGAAGTTGGTGAGGATTTTTTTTCCCTTTTTTTGTGAGCAGGGCAACTAATATTTATGAATACAGGAGGGAAAGCCCAAAATTTGTGTCCCCCTCCACTCCAAAAGTCACAATAGTTGTGTGCATAGCCACATAACCAAAAAGTCTCTTGCATGTACACAGCAGAAGAATTTGTATGATATTCAGGCCATGGAATATTAAAGACAAATCCTTAAGTAAGCACTATTGATAAGCAAGCTTTGAACGGTTCTCCACAAGACTTTATACAATCATATCAAATAATCTGCTTTTTTACAAGGTCTTTTGACGCACAGTCAAAAGATCAGTGAGGATTGTCTACTAATACACCAATGGTCAGTTGTTGTTTCTGTCTTTGAGGGTTTTACCTGTGTTTATAAAATTAACTATTGTGCTGGTATAAGCTCATTTAATTAAAAGGGTACTCCTGTTTGTTCTCTTCTTGTTCAAGGCTATTTGAATAAGCAAGGAATAGGCTTGTTTTAAATGTTTGCTTATAGAGCTTTCAAACTAAGGATTAACTGTCTAGAGAATTAGAAATTCTCTATGCATTTGTAGTTACATAGATTCTCTCAATTTGCTAATATACTGTAAATATTATGTACACACCAAACTTGAATGAATTCAACATATGGTTGATGTTTACATAATTAATGAGATGCCAAATTATATTAATGTAACTAGCCATACAGAAAAAAGCAAATATTGCACAATCATCAAGGGCCTAAATTAACCATACCTTATTCTTTATTTCCCGAAATGCTCATTTGCCAAAACAGAGACCCTGGGATTGTGCTCAAAATTGTGGAAATTAAGATTGAAAATCAGTTATCTCGTTGTTCCAAACTTCATAAATAATATAATTACCAATTTTTAGACTTCTGGTTATTGTTTCATTAAACAACAGTTGGTATTTCTGAGTCTGCTCTTTGGTCTAAACACAACATTATCCTCATATTAATAGATGGGTTAGGCAAATCTAATTTTGACAAAGAGTTGTTTTAGAAGGATGAAGGGTGAAAGAAACAGTTTCTCTCTTTAATCAACAATTTAACAAATATTTTAAGATGCATTACTTTCTCAGTAAGGATTAAATTGGTTTTCAATGAAGAAAAATCATAGCAAAGTGGTTTTGGGATACTAGGAGAAAAGAAGAAAAGTGGCTTGTTCTTTATCATAGCGTGTTTGATTTGCAGCTTATATTTTATTGATGGTAATGCCCTGTACTTTATAATACCTTTCAACGCAGAATTTCAGTCATTTCAGTAATGTTAAGTAATTAAACCTCCCACTGGTTCTGCCAATGGAGGTGTATTTATCATTATAAATATTTTGCAAGTGGGTAAACAGAGTCAAAAAAGGTTGAATTACTTTAATCAAAGTAATAAAACCTCTAGGCTCCTGTCTCCCAGATGATGTTTAATACTTACTCTAAAATTCTGTTATAAATTCAGTATAAATAAAAATAGACGTCTCTCTCCCTGAGCTTAACAATCTCACATAAAACTGTGTGCTGAAATTTAGAGAGAATATAGCGATTTATTTTTTTTTCTTCCTCACAGAGGGGCAGACTTTAGGGAGCTAAGTCAAACCATCATTTTAAGATCTTAATTCATCTTGCCAAAATGAGCTTAACTAACTTTGTAGTTTCCAGGGAAATAGGAGAATTTTTTATTTGTGACATTTCCCTACACCAAAACCAGGCATATTACTCTTCTCTCACACATGTGTGTACACCTCCACCTCATTGTTAAAGTTCTCATCTATACACTCTGCGAGTATACATCTCGTAAGTAAAGTCACACAATTATTTTGTCCTAAATAGGGCGTCGAAGACCTTCCTGGAGGGTGCTTAATTTAATCAATAGCGATCAGAATTGAAAAAGATTTCCAAATTGTTTAAAACTAAAAGGAAATGGCTAATATATGCATAAAATAATTATTTTCTTTAACATATAATGTCAAATATTGGAGGTTTTCTGCTACTGTTGTAATCTGATAGATACTAATATGGCAGCAATCAGGGTTCACTTCAGCAACAAAGAAGCTGTTCAAGCCTGAAAGCAATCCTCTCCTCCTGACATGTTGGCACCATCATAGAGGAAAATGTCACGGTCAATATAAGCACATTTACTGACAGTTAGGTTTTTTCCTATGTTACTGAAAACTGTTTGAAACTTGGCTTTTATGAAAAGCAGAAACACTGGCCACTCAGAATGATAAAACAATAGTTTACAGCTTAGTCATTTTCCAGTTATAAAGCAATACTTTCATAAAAATAAACAATGCATACAGGAACAAGCCAAAACAATTACTCAGAGAAATTGTTGCATTCTTGCTGTCTTTGCTTTCTGATTTAAAACAACTGTCTCCAGTAGGAACTGGAAAAAAAGCGGCACATTTTGTTCCATTAAGTAACCACTTGCTGATCACTACAAGATAAAATATAGTTCCAAAATGCAATTGATACCGTGTAGATACTTTCTAAGTTCCTAAATGACCTATTACATGAAGAACAGGTACATAGATTAAAATAACGTTCATGTATTTCGCCAATTTACAGACTGAACATTTCCCAAGTGGATAGTTATGTAGAGCTTTTGTCCTTCCTAGAGAAAGTAAAAAATGACTTAAAGCACAAGCACCTTCATTAATAAAGGTCATGTTGTTTACTTAAGTTGTGGGGGTTTGTTAATTATTTCTGGGGTTTTTTTCCACATCCTGAGTATTTTAATATCTCTATCATTTGATCCTGTTCTGTCATATCTCGGTAAGGAAAATAATTTAACAAATAATTTCAAGTAGGAGCGGGTTGCAAGTGTAAATGTTGAAAACTCAGAGGAAGAGGTAAGGGGTCAGTAAGTCTGCTGACTTGGCAGTGTTGCACATTCCAAGTATTGTGCTCAGATATTTCAGTGTTAGAGATAGTTTTTAAATTGTTCCCTGCTCTTTTAAACTCACATAAATACTAAGACAGATGAAGAGCTTTTGCTGTAACATTCCAAGAAGATTCCTTCTGGTTCCTGTTCTGAAGGAAGATTATTTCATTGCCTTGTCTCATGGTGGGTGGGACACAGACCGAACCCAATCTGCACTCCGTGTGGTTCAGAGGTTAGAAGGCAAAAGTCTTTAAGTCTCTTCTGGTTGGAAGAGCACCTGGAAGCCTTGTGTAATTTTTTCTGTCTGTAGCAGTTACCTAGTGGTTCGGTTCTCCATCCCAAGGATTGCCATGTGTTGCAGCTTCATTGCTTCCAAGCTTTGATACTCCTGCTACACTGCAGCAGCTGAGACTGATGGCAGAGCAGAGATGAGGGAAGCCTCTTCTGCCCAAGTGGGTGGCTCGAAGTTCTCTTTGTGTACAGAATATGGGAAATTTAACCAGGGCCAAAAGCTCTGACTTGGTTATGTCTGTCGCTTAACAGAGCAAGCTCTTTTGGCACCTTAGCAGTCTCACTCTCTCACTGGAACTGCCAGCTTACTTGAAGTTAGATGATTTCTGTAGGGCTTTACTGAATCACAGTATTTATCAGGACTGTCACTACGTAACTGTCAAACTTTCTATGTGCCTGAAAAATACCACCCTTTAGATGGATGAGGGAGTGATGTCGTCATAATCGCTTTTTTATGTAAATGCTTGCTATAAAATACTTTTGGATTAAATGATGTGTTCCTTTCATGTTGGCAGAATATAATTTGTCTTAAATGGCAGCAGACTGTTGTATATGTGTTTCTGAAAGTTAAATATTTTGATTCACATTTGCGATTTATTGATTTACATTGTTACCAAATGGCATTTCAAAATCAGCTCAGAATACCATGGTTCAAAATCCTGTCACGCATATGATAAAGTTATTTTCATGTAACCCACTCTGCAAATGGGAGTGGCAAGAAAAGAGGAGGAGCTAGAAAGAAGAGAGGGCAAATGCATTTTAGGGGGTAGTTGGTTTGAAAACAATCCTAATTTTTATTATCTCTGTATGTTCTTATGCAAACATTGCTTCTGTGCTATTAAACAATAATAAATCCAAAATTGCAAAGCTGTTCTTACCATCTCAGCCTAAATTTGTCTAAATGTACACCGGGTCACAGATTTTAGTTTTGGCTTTAAGGAAATATTCACTGGCTTAAAAAAAAAAAATCTTGATCCTCATTGTGCAAACATTACATGTGTGTAATCCAGATGAATTCAGTGCAAGCATGTTATTTCATGGGAACAAATAATGGCAAGATTTCTCAGTTTGGACAGAACACCTTATGTAGAATTACTTTCACCAAAGCCGGAGTTGTTCATGTTTCATGAGATCCTTCAACACTCTGTTTCTGTGCTGCTGACACTTTTGACACCCTTAATTTGCTGCCCTCATGTTTGTCATTCTGTATGAGCTTAGTCTAGGTCAGAAGAAGCCTTATGGGTCTGTGTGTGATAAAAATGAGAGAGATGACTTGCAAAGACCAATTGCTTGTACGTAAACCCACCAGATCCTTCCAATAATGCTAGTGTCTGAAAAAAAAAAAGAGTTTAAAAGACTATCCTGAACTCACAGTACCTTGGCATATTTTAAAAGGTGCATCAAAAATTTCTGAATATTGTAAAAGCAATTTTACAAGCAAGAGCAAGATTAATATGGTATTCTCTCTTGACTTTGTCTGTTGTGCATCTTAATATTGAATTTTAAAAGCTCTTAAGTTACAAACAAGCTACTGTATCTCCCATAGCCATGTGTCTGCAATGCACAAATGTGTTTTTCTTATTTCTTCTTTTTGTTTCTCTTTCTCCCACAAGGGAAATATTTGTCTCCACCAAAGGACTGTATTTAAACAGAAGGACTGCTTACAGTGCATAAGAACAGTATCGTTGTGTTTTGCGTGTGTGTCCATAGAAGCATGCATATAAATAATTCAGTCTACCATCCTATTTTCCTGGTGTATGTATGAGTTCAGCCTTGCTCTCTGGCTTGTGGTACAATGGTACCTTCCTCCTGGCATAGAAAAGAGGCTCATTACATTTTGAGCAGCAGAAAATAGGGGCACATCATGAAGCTGTAGCATCTGGTATACTCAGTCTCAATCAGTGCATGCCAAAGAAATACTGCGTGCTGCTAGTATGTCTGATAGCCTTTAATGTTTAATAGGTTTTCATAGTACAATATTGCTGCCTTTCACTTTCTTTGACTGCGCTGTCTAGTTATCATATGTCCTTGTATGTACAGCATCCTTTCACAGAGATAGATACCTACACAGTAATTTAATTTCGTGCATATAAACACAACATAAGTTTCCCAGGCTTTGGAATTTCTGTACATTACCTAAGTGTCTCATCTTTTCATTACAGATAGGTTTTTTTCATAGTTGTTTTAAGGTACCTTTGGGTTTTGAGGGTAAAAAGGTTCTCAAAACCCTCAGAAGTAGAGGTGTGTAGGTGGGTATAGAATATCTTCTGAGAGGCCTCTTATCTTCTTGTTAGTGGGTATAGGACTGCTTACTAGTGAAATACAAAGTCTTTTATACCAGTGATACGGAGCTATGCTTATTCTCACACTCAAAGCTAATGTTGGCTACCAGTTAATTCTTAGAGTAGGCAGGAGTGGTTGACTTAGACATTCCTTTGTATGCATCTGTCTGGACAAAATGCAGTGGCGGCTGCAAGAGCGTGTGGGCTGTGATTCTGAGGAACCACGGAGTGACTTTGTTGTGAATCCCAGTGAGACAGAAGAAAACCTGTTTGGTTTAGGGGAGTTCACTCCCGTTCAGAATTGTAGCATGCTGCAATAGTGTGGTCTGTGGTTTACCTAGTTGTAAATCAAACTTAGGAAGCTTTGTTCCTGTAACTATACTGGCCATAGCTGTAATTGGAATTCCACTAAAAATAGAGACAAACTCAATTTAAATACTTAACGGGGTGTGGGGGTGTGTCTAATTAGGTTTCTTTAAACCCGGATCTGTTCAGTTCAGATTTTATGCATTTTCTTCCTACTTTGTTAATTCCATTGTGTGAATTCTGCTGCTACTTTTTTTTCAGTATTGCTACAACATTTCTTTTGCAAAGAAATGTTATATTTGGCAAAGTTTTAACAAGAGCTCTCATACACACAGCTCCTAATTTCTAGATGTTTTAATGTCAAAGAGTTATTTAAATGAAAATATAAGAAACTCTTGGAAGACTGCAATTAAATGTCAGAAGTGATTTTTAGGAAACCCAGAAGACAGAGCTGTAGCCTTTGAGAGTTCCTGGCCTTTACTTTGCAGGATCTGAAAAGCAAGCTCTCCTATCTGCATCTCAGTACTTTTATGTTGCCTTTCCAAGGAAAAGGGGGTTGGATGCAGGCCTGAGTTAGATCTCATGGGGATAGCGTTCTGTACCTTAAATTACAATCAGATGTATTTTAGTTCAGATGAAGTTTTCAGCCTGAAATTGGTAAGAAGCCTAATTATTTGACCAGGTTACTATTTACTATAGCAATCTGTGATTTATCCACAGCTGGCAACACGTTAGCCTTGAAAGGTTTTTGTGTTTGAAACAGTTTTTAAAAAATCCAACTCGGTTCATTAAACGAAAAACTAAAAGATGGTAGAGATTGCTATGGAGACAAGATGTTATATAAACTGTTCATTTTAATTCTTCAGAATGTAAAAATAGCAAAGAAGCTTGGATGTTTACAGTCTTCCAGTCGTTCAAGGTACTGAGTAGCTCCACAAGATGCAAAGCATTCTTGCGCCCTTTATTGTCATGTAGCGAATCGTGCCCAGATTTTGAAATCAGTCGTGTATTTGTTAGACTGGAGAGCATGGAGTAAGGAGAAATAAATAGAAAGAGTTTCTAAGTAGTCTTTAATCTGTAGACTCTTCATTATATTATTTTTTCCAGTGAGTAGAGTGCCTAGGATGATCTGTTAGCTGAAATATGCAGGATAAAAATACAGATATTCTGTGATCCGAAGACATAATAAAATGGATAAAAACTGAAAAATAAGACTATTTCACTATTATACCTTTTAGAGTGTCATGGTGGTGATGTTACAGACAGGACTGAGATCGTGTTTTATTTATCAGAGCCCCCTCAAAGTTGTTTGTTGCTGTGCCTTAGGCATTATCTCTGGCCTTAAATTTAACACTTGCTGCTCTTGCTTGAAAATTACTATTATTCACTGAGTTTTGAGAACAGTTAGTAAAATTGCTTTTAGGATTATAAAAACGAAACATACAAAATTTGTTTAATTAGTGTAAAAACTAAGCCTTTGTCTAATTAGTAGATTAATGAAACTGTAGGGGATCTTTACATAACTCCTGGAACGTGTGTGGTTGAGGTAACAATCTGCAATGCTAAATTCAAAATGGCAACCTTGAACTTTTATTTATAGAGGGTTGAAATCGGCATTCACAATTTGGTAGAGAAATAGTCATTTCTGGTTGAGTTCTGTTTATTTTGTTTCACAATTGATACTTACTTGAGTGTTCATATTCAGAATAAAGAACAATACTTTTAGGAGGGAGTGAAATAAAATACATGTGCGGAAACGTAAAAACCCTTAGGTTTTGCCTGCAAAACAATAGCAACTACTACAATGACAGCATACTCAACATATTTATTATAAACAAGGTAATAATTTTTCAGGCAAGGGATTTCATTAATCTCCTAGCTGTGTATAGAGCCATCGTACTGGACTTTGGAATTAAGCAGCACAGTCTGATTGACTCTATTACTAAAAAGGGGCGTTTACAATTACAATATATCACCTTTTAAAATACGAATATTAGTCTTAGCTGCCGTGGGACGGTGTACTACATGGAATGCTGAGGTAGGGAGTTATGTTTAGTTTCGGAGGGCTATGACTCTAGGCATATGCGGTTTCTTTGTCACCTTCATAATACCTTAATGCAAAGGCAATATTTTCCAGAAGTTTTTATCTGTGCACGTGTATGACAAAGGTGGGCTGGGGGAGACCTTCTAGAAGCAGCATACTTCATGTGGTTCCTAATATGAAATCAATAACATACATTGATTTGTTTCGGTGCTTGCAGGGATTCTTCCTGACGGTGTCACCAGAAGCAGTATTAAAAGTGGCTGCTCAGGCTTCTGCAAACAACAAGATCTTCAGCTTGAACCTTTCTGCACCATTTATCAGCCAGTTCTACAAAGAGCCTATGATGAAAGTCATGCCTTATGTTGACGTCCTTTTTGGAAATGAGACGGTGAGTCTTACGGAAGTGATTGAAGCATTTGTATCTCTTGCACCTAGCTGTTTGTGTCTGCTTCCTGGTCCTCCATTATTTATAGAGAAAGACTGACCATGTGAAGTGTCACTAGAAAATGAAATCCATGGTCACAGGACTGATATTTCAGTAGATGCCAAACATGTCACTTGACCTTTTAGAGGTTTACAGCTAGCTCATTCTAGTGTAGAGATACGTGAACAAGTTACTCTAAATTAAAAGAGGAAATATCCAGCACATTGGCTGCTTTGTAATAACTGTCCGTGTGCGTGATATACTCACCCAGAAGTTAACTCTCTGCTGGAAGAAAACCTATGAAGGGCTACTGCAGATCTGCTGAGGTTCTCTAACTTGTTTCCATACCTATACTGTTGCTATTAATAGCCTTTTCTGTGATAAAGACAGCTCTGGGGAGAACTGGGATGAAAAAACTGAGAAGTGGTTAATTGGTTTAGGAGGTTCTCATTGATTTTATGGTAGATGAACTGGCAGTCTATCTAAGGAAGGCTTATCTTTGCTATGCAACAGTTGGCAAACAGATTGCATGAAATTCTGGCTGGAAATCCATGGTAATAGACCAAATGAATTCAGATTTCACTCATTGTAGTGCTATCACTTTTTGATTTTTTTCCACTTCAGAAAGTGCTCTTAAATATGTATTAGTTTGCTCAGCAGAAAAAGGTTAAAAAAAAGCCTTTGAAAGTGTGACACACCTAAATGTAGGGTGGGCTTGTCTCTCAAGATAACTACGTTAGTACAGGAAAATTATGGAAAAGCAGCTTATTCCTGTCAGTGGTTATTCCTGATTGTGACACAGGGAGTTGCACCAACACATCAGTTTTTACGCTATTGTCTGCACGTCCACATTAGGGGCTAACATTGTTACAGATATGGGACTTTTTTAAAAAAAACCCTATTTTTAAAATAAAGAAAATTGCAATGTTTTTTAGATGCAGTAGGATAAGGGAAACCTTAAAGATACAGAAGAAGTATTTTCCAGACATTTTGCTGCTATTGCCAACTGTTACCTTTATTCTGTCTTTCACAATACATTTCTCACAAAGATGCTACTGAATATTTTGATGTAATAGCAATATAATCTCAACAAAAAAATCTTGTCAGATTTCACAAATTAAGTAATACCAAGTCTAGCCAATATTTGTGTGGGAGGGCTTCATAGAAACTTCTAGGATTAAACCTTGCTGGTCTCCTGTATCTCTTTGGCCCCATTGCCCTCTTAGGAGAATTCAGATCACAATGGTTCATTAGGTGCTGTCTTTCAGAAGCTAAAACATAGGTTGTTACTTTTTGTATAATTGCACACTTATAAGCCCACTGTACTAATGACATTCCAATTTTAGAAATTATATTCGTACTACCTTAATTTCCCCTGCCATTTCAGTTTGCTATGGTATTATTCACCTGCTGTCATAAAGTATTGTATAGGACTGTTGTGTGTATTAAAGTTGAAAGACTCCCTGGATTTTCTGTGTGTAATTTCTGAAGCATTTTGGTGTCTTTCAGGGTAAAAGATTATATTTAAAACTTAAGTGATCACCCTTAAACTTGGCAGTACGAGAGATGTGTGTGTGTATATATATACACACACACACACACTTCAGAGTAGCAACCTCTTATGCTTTGTTACTTACACTAATCAGTTGAATCCCTGGTCATTTTTTAGCCTCAGCTTTCTGCTACATAAGCTGGCCATTGCTGCTTTCGAGTTGTTGAAATGCTATTTGCAGTGGTTTGTTCTCTTGTCTTTCTGTGTGACTTGAAACCACACTCTTGGCATGGTGTACTCCTAGTTTTTAGTAGCTGCTGTATCTTGTGATTGTCACTATTTCTGCTGTCTGCATATGGTTTGTGGTAAGGAGTAGTTGCAAAACTCAAGAGAAGCTCATTCTGACATGTTCTTCCTTCTAGTAGCTTCTTTCTTTGTTCTTTGGTGGGTTTTTTTCAACTATGTTAATTTCATCTACAAGTACATTCAGGATTTTTTTTGTGTTTATGAATGCCCTGATGGGCAATGAACTACTGCAGCTAGCCAACACCAAATTTTTGCATATTTACGGTGACTTCTTTTTGCTACATTTTCCATCAATTTTGCTAGTTTAGTTAAATACTGCAAGTGCATAAGTTAACATATAAGCAAGGCATACTGAGTGCTGTGGTTGTTACTTTATTAGTACAAACAATACTCTTAGACATGATTTTTATTCTTCCCTATATTTATCTTCACTCCACATTATAGACCAATACAATTTTATTGTTAAGCACCGAGATGTTTATTTTTTGAGTAATACAAAAACATCCAGGAGCAGCAAAATTCCAAATTGCTGCCATTCCTAAACTAAAAACAATTGGTAAAGTGATTTTAAATTACATCTTCTACTTAAAAATTTACATCTGAATGGAGATTGGTTATTTAAAGTTTCAGCCAGATGGTAATTAAAATGGGCAAGTTATAAACCTCTCGGAATAAATGTTCTAGTTTAGAATGTAAATGCCAGCGTACCCTTAGCTGCAGTGGAGACACTGAACGCTGTGATAACAACTCAGTACATGTATCATTTTCAGCATTAGCTCAGTGACCACTGGTGTTTTGATCATTTGCTTAAATCCCTTTTATAACTAGCTAAACATCTTCTCTTGGATTTTTGATTCTTATTAACTGTACTTCATATAATAAATTTAGTACAGAACATTCAGAATAGGAATAATTATATGTTCATTGCTGCTAACCAATTAGGGCCATTCTGCAGTCATTATCTAGCAATACATGACTGGAGAACTTGATTATTGTCACTGCTTTTAATTTTTATTAAATTAAGGTTTTTTTAATAGTGTCATTTTGCAAATGGTTCTTAGCAATAATACCTTCCAAGCTACCATAATCACTGGATAATTAACCTGCCAGGATTAAGCACACTCTACTTTGCCTCAGGATGCTTAACTCTCAAATAAGGTCAATTATCTCCTGATGATAACTGCTTTGTCACAAGTTGCTGCTTAATCCCTTTGTAAAAGCTCACCTTAGAATACATATTTTACAACTCAAAGTAACTTTCAGTAACAGAATGGTCAAAGGAGTGAAAGCTTTTAAAATTATATCTCCACACAGAGTTACGGAATGTTTCCTACACCGTAATTATATTAGGCAAGTAAAGGAGCCTAAATTTGCACATACTTCTTTTCCAGACCTCTTTCTCCTTTCCCAGTTAGAGCTAAAGCTTGATGTCTCTGATAGACTCGACCCATCGAAGTCAATAATGGTCACAGGAATCTGAACTTGATTTCCAGTCTCCCCCAAAGATGTGAGTTACAATGGCACCTCCTCAGGGAAGGAACTACTTCAGGGGGAACAGTCTGTGTATGTTGGGACGTGCAGCTGGATAGCGGTTTCTTTTCTGTGCAGGTCTTCATAATTCAAGGAGCACTGCAAGGCTTTCACATGATTCATCCCTGCATATGGCAGTCATTCATGACTCAGAGGAATATTTGTTAAGATATTGATGTGGTAAAGATATCTGGGTTCTCTTCCTACATGTAGGCAGGACACCAAAAGTTTTAGAATTTAGAAACTTTAGAATTACAGGCATGCTGAGCTCCTCATCTATTCCTTTACAACAAAAACCGTAACCAAATAATATAGCTTGCCGTATACAGTGTGCAGCAATCAGTAAAAGTTGAGGAGGTTATGTAAGGAGAAATCATGGATTTTTCTAAAGCACAAATATAATAAAGAAAACTAAGATAACAATTATTCTTGGAAATTAGATCGTCTTCCTCTCTAGTGGAAAGAGCTGTTACTTCTGAACACCCAGTCTCCGAACAAATTAATTACAGGATTGTAAGCTGAAGTTCTGCAAAGACAGATGCTTCTGCAAGCTCATTGGGAAATTGATGCTGGTGTGACAGCAAATGTGCTGGAAAAAAAGACGGTTGCATGTAAGACTTTTATGTTTTAAAAAGCAGTGATGGTTCTGGAGTTATGAATCCTGAACTTGAAAAAGATGGGTGCCTTTGTGTGCAATAAGGTGTCACATGGGTCTTGTCACCATTTCATCTTACAACTATACCAAAATGGTACCTTGTGCCTGCTTAATTTAAAATATTTTCAAGTGAGGTATGAAATAGTAGCATAAACATCCCTACAAATGTATGTGGTTTGGACACAGCCTTTAGGAACCTTTATAAACCTTTATAAAGGCAAGTCTCTTTAATGATGTGGAAAATTCTCTTTAATGGCAAGGAAAAACAGTAAGTCTAACACTGGTAACAGTGGTTAACATGGTCCTGATTTTGAACTTGCAGTCAGTCTGTAGTTTTGTTATTATTTTAACCAGGGGAGTGAATGCAAATGCTGCTAAGTTTTCTGGCCTAAAACTGTGTTCAACACACTAGGATTTACACCTAAATGACAGTTTCCAAACAAATTGGTCTATTCCCATTCTGTAACCTGTAACGTGTTTTTGTAAAGAACTTCACTCCACATACTGTAATATATTACATTAAGATATGACACTGTGGACAACCTTCAGTCCCGCCTGCAAATTTCGTCTGCTGGATTATCACCTGGGACCAGACTGATACCTGCAGGCACAGGAATCTGCCCAGAGCACACAAGAATCTTGAATGAGACATAATCACTTTTGTAAGATAAATGAGCCTCTCGGTGATTCTTTTTAAACTAGTATGCATTCATAATGGCGTAACTGAATTGATCTGATTTTACACCAGTGTAATTGCTACCGTTTATAGACCTAACAGATAGTTTTCCTCTCTGCCTGAATGTCCTTTCACACTGGTGAATTGTCTGATTCTGAGGAAACGATTAAGAGGTAAGAGACAGGAGAAAATCAGGTGGCCGATGTAATTTGGTGTGTGGAGGAAGGGAAATACAGTTTGACTTTCAAGAAATAATGGAATGGAGACAAACATTTCAGTCTGTTCTTCTGTATCAGATGGGACCAAGTAAGGAACATAGCAAAAGATGGCTGGTCGTGCCATAAATACCACCAAAATGTTGTTTCTGTTAGAAGTATTTTCAAGTAAGCATTTAAAATTATTTTTGAATGTTTGAAATTATTAGTAGAAGGCAAATACTAGACTGTATTTGAAATTGAGTATCTTGAAGAGGCTCATTCTACTGTACTGCTAACTTGCATATATGTTATGTAAAGAGCCCTCAAGAGACCTTCATTCTTTCTTTTTAGCTTACTGGAACTGGCCCATATTGAGGGGTTATTTTCAGTCAGTAGTTGTTTGCAGGCTCTCTTCCTTATGAGTTCAACCTTTACGTTCAGCTTCTACATCTTTATTAATTTTGAATTAAGCTTTCAGAAACATTAATCATCTTAAATGAAATTAAGTTGGGTGACGGTGTTTTGCATTTCAATTTATATGCCAGTATTTTCCTTTTTTGTTATGCTTTCAGAAGTTCTCAGAAACTTGCCCCACAGGTGAGGGTAGTTATCTTCATTTCATCGGCTGAGTGAGAGACTGAGGTTTGCACAGTCCCCTACAGGGAGTCTGCAGTTAAGTTAAAAATTGTAGTCAGTTATTCTGACCCAGTTTATTAAAAACACATGGGAAAAAATTCTGTAAGGAGACATCTCATCTTCTCTTCTATTTTAACAGGTAGAGGTTTTTAAGGTCAGCTGCTGCTGGTGTTTGCTTTTCTAAACTGCAGTAAACAGATAGCAATTTCTTTTTATAAATCCTACATTTAAGGTTGCTGCACAGTCTTTGGAGGGTGTCTGGGAATTAAAAATTGTAATTTTGAAGGGAGGAAAAATAAATATTATTTTTCTTTGATGTCTTTGTAGAATTTTGACACTTATTTCCTGGTGCAGGGGTTGTGTTTTCAATTATAGGAAAGCTATGTCATTGTAATATTGCTGCTTAATGCATAGAATTAACTTTCTCAGTATTGGGATATCTAATAAATTGTGGCCAACTGGAAAATGAGAGGGTCTCTAGCACAAGGGAGGTTGATAATGTCAATGGCGTGTTGTAAAGATGTGCTGTGGGAAGGATGCTGAAACAGCCCAAGGCTATTTCAGCTGCAGACACTGAATCTGCTTCTGCCTCTCTTCTCTTTTTTTTTTTTCTTTTTTTTTTTTCCTTTTTCCCTCCCTTGTGAACTGCAGTGGCTCTCTAAGATGAAATGCTTTTAAATCATTTCCCAACCTTGCAGCCGTCTTTGATAAAAGCCCTGTTATCTGAAATGATATGAATCACTGTGGAGTTAATCATACCTTATACAACAACATATTTTGTTGTGATTCATTCTGTTTCAATTAATCATCTTATTTATCTACATTGTCTCAGCCGCTGCACTGAAATTCATGAGTAATAAGCAAGTAATTATTTTAGTACAGTTTACCTAGTACATTATGAATGAAAGGAAAATTGAGAGCCAAGTATTTAAATTGATATTTAGTGCTGCTTTCAGCTAATGTCTAGTTATTTAAGCAATTTAGGAATCCTATCTCAAAAATGGCTTTCTTTTTTCCTCTTATGGAAAACAAGCAGGTATTTAGAAGAGAAGCGTATACTTTACAACCGTCTTCACTTCTTAAGACTGAAAATATTTTCTGGTAGTCTCTCAGAATGCTTAGGGATATTTATCCTTCCTTATGCTATGCAGCGCTGGGATACTTTTAAGATTACAAATAGTGGTTAGAACGCAGCGCAAGACAGAACATGTCCTGTGAGGAGGGAAGGCAGATTTCACCATGTTTCAGCAGCTTGTGTTTTACTGACGGTGATTGATAACCCTTTTCACTTTGTAGCACTTCCCAGAGCCTCTCGTAACACTTCATAAACATTAAAGCTCAGAATAACCCAATAAGGTGGGTGTGTAGTCTTGTCTCAGTTTTACAGGTGGACAATTGAGAGGTTATTTACCCAAGGTCATACAGCAAGAGCAGAGCCAGGAACAAGCAAAATTGAGTTCTGACTTCTTTCCTCAGTTAGTGTCCTGAAATGCTGTCAGCTGCTGGATACATTTAGGTCAAAACTCAACTGACTGGAGGAAAAGACCTGCAGAATTTGGCTTTCAATTTTCAGAGTAATATTAATATATGTTTCTGAAGGCCTTTTAAAGGTGAACTGCATGTGCATTTTCAATAATCAGTATTAGGGCAAAAACATATAATATAATACAATTATATAAGAGCTGCAAAAATAAGAGTATGAATAAAATTTAGTTATATAGTTGATGAGAAGTAGAATGAAGGCAGAAATGTTCACAAAAACTTCTTTAAATCAGTGTAAATTCAGAACAATTCAATTTCACAGAGATATTTACAAATAAAGATGCAGGTAAAATATATGGGTTGCAATAAACATTTTGTTTTCCAGTCCAGCTAAGGTCTATTCAATGACTCTACATTTCAAGCCTTATTTGGGGCAGATGTAGCCAGTTTCTGATTCAGAGCATTGTTAGATCATGCTAAAGCCTTTTATGCCAAAATATACTGGGGATTCTCCCCCTGTTACGGTCCTTATGGTGAATTGTAAGGCTGCAGTGCCATGTTATCCCTATGGATAACACCTAAATGTGAGCTGATGCGGACCTTTCTCACCTGCCCTTATCATATAGTCTCATCTGCCCCCTTTAGTCAGATTTAGCAGTTTTGTGTCCATAGCAAGAGTAATTTCTGTGAGTTAGAGTACCATTGAATCACTGAGCTGGTCCAGCTTGCCCAGGCAACAGGATCACTAGATCTGACTAGTTGAGAGGGTCATACATGGTGGTACATACGACTGCAAGAGAAAGCCTGATAACCTCTCTGTTTCATCTGATCTAACCAGTCTGTACTGTTAGGGTCTCATAAGCTATACGGCAAAGAAACATTGTTGGGGACATTGTCTGACTTACAGATGTTATTTCTGTAGTGTAGTATTTGCGGCAATATCCTTTTTAATCCTGACTTGATACATATGGAGCCACTCAATATGGTTTTATCTGCAGGTATTTAGTTGAATGTTATTATGCACGGATAAGTTCAGGTATTAGCTGTAAAGTTCTTGGACAGAGGTTTTTATATAAAAGAGCTTGTATTTGCCTAAGGAGTATGTGTTGCTTCTTCCCGTGTTTATCAATTTGAGTCTGAGCAAAGAGTACCTGAAAGAGAAGAAAAGGGAAGGATAGTCAAGGAGCCAGTATTAAGTCTGTGATGATGTTCAAAACCCTGTGATCATGTATTGTAGAGAGGTCTGGAGGCTGCTCCAAACTAACTTTGTCAAGAAAATATCAGAGAGTCATATAATGGTTTGGGTTGGAAGGGACCTTAAAAGGTCATCTGGTTACAACCCCCGCTGCTATGGGCAGGGACAAATCCCTTGATGTCCCTGGCCAGATTTAACTCTCTCAGGGCTTTAGCTTTCCTAACCTGATCCCTGGCTGCTCGGACAATTTCTCTATATTCCTCCCAGGCTACCTGTCCTTGCTTCCACCCTCTGTAGGCTTCCTCTTTGCGTTTGAGTTTGTCCAAGAGCTCCTTGTTCAAACATGCAGGCCTCCTGGTGTTTTTGTATGACTACTTCTTTGTCAGGATGCATCACTCCTGAGCTTGGAGGAGGTGACCTTGCATATTAACCAGCTTTCTTGGGCCCTCTTCCTTCCCAGGCTTTATCCCATGGTACTGTACCAATCAGGCCCCTGAAGAGGCCAAAGTCTGCTCTCCTGAAGTGCAGGGTAGCAAGCTTGCTGTGTGTCCTCCTCCCTGCCCTGACAGTCTTGACCTCCATCCTTTTTCATGGTCACTGCAGCCAAGGCTGCCCTTGAGCTCCACATTCCCCACCAGCCCCTCCTTGTTGGTGAGAACAAGGTCCAAAATATGCAATATAACGTAATAAATGCAGAGACTAAAAGTAGATGTGTTTTTCAGTCCATATGAGTCCAAATGTTTTAGTAATTATTTTAATACTGGAGCTGCTTAAGAAAAATACATACAAAATGTGAACATGTAGCTGTACAAAAGTAAATTGAAACTGCATTAGAACAGCTTTTGACTTTGTTTTTAAAACTTTTTTTATAAGGAAGTAATCTTAAAAACATAGTTTTGGGGGTTTTGAATAGAATTGGCAGTATCTTTATTACATTAACATATTTTTCTGTATTATTACATAGCAACATTTTTTCAAAACTGCAGTTTCAACCTTATTTCTTTTCTCCTGTTATCTTTCTCTATCAACACCTTCCTTTACCCTGCTTATATAGCTCAAATAATATTTTTATTCCATCAAGAGAGTTTCACATCTGATTACAAATCTAAGTGGTTTCATTTTTCTGACTTTCTTCAACAAAGAAGAGCAAAATGAGACATTTGAGCCCTCTCTTCTTTCCAACTAGTTATATAATCTTCTGTTACTGGGATTCCTACTGTTTGTAGCTTTGATAGGAATAAACGTAACTCACTGATGTTTCTTTAAGACTACTGAAAAGGTGCTATGTATAAGTAAACAACGCAAAAAGATTTTTGCTTTACGCATTGAGATATGCTTTGAAGGTTTTTAGAACTGACTTCTGCTAAAGTGTTACTGATTAAAATCTATATTTTAATTTTTAATTAGAATTTAGAGTTAAGACCTTAGAATTAATAATATTGGGCTTTCCCATTGATTAAATTTACTAATTATAAAATTAAAACATAATGTGTCCCTCCTATGAATGGCAATAAAAGTAAAGTTAAACGTACACTATATTATGAAGCATATGCAATGGGTCATAAATATATGTAAGGGTTGCAAAAGTATTTTATTAATTTCTAAATAATTTTCCAAATAATTGTCAAAAAGTTAGGAAAGGAGCTTGGAAAAGGAGTAGAAAAAAACATGTTTGCAGCGTACCTAAAATACCTGAAAGGTACATAAAAGCATCCATGGTTTTCCCAAAGGTATTAACTGATCTCTACAACCTTTCCTTATTTATAAGTGCAAGCCATCCCATTTACACCAGCCTTTGACTGATAATTTTGCAGCCACATGGAAGTGTCTCCTTAAGCTATATTTTGAGGATTAGTGGTCATATTCTGATTTACAATAGCATTTGTTTAAATACTGACCTCCTGGGGAAGCAATGTGGAGAAATTGCTTTGTTATAGGTTTGTATTCTAAGCTAATAGAACTTACCTGTCCTAGTCATTACACTTCTTTTTTTAATTCTCCACAGAAAAGATCCACTAAACCTTTACTTTACTAGAAGTACTGCCAACACATACATGATAAGTAACAATGTCAAAATGTTGCTTATTAAGTCCTCAGACCCTCATTTGACACCTCATATTCTGTGTCAAAACCAGCAATGTGTGCAGTCACGTTAGGGAAACATGTATGTATGAGCCAGTTTGCTTTCCATGCTAAAGTAGTTTCCAGGTGAAGGAGCTTTCCTCTAAAAGAAAGGAATGTAGCAGTCTAATGGCTGGGGTGGTAGAAATTTTGAAATATATAAATCTGTCTGCTTCCAGGTGACATTTTCGGCTGTGTAGAGGGGGACGCTCTACTCTAAATATGAAATTCAACAAGCAATTGTATTCGTCATCCTCAAGTTATTTCATTCAGAGGCAGCAGTCTCACAAGCAGAAAGTTTCTTCTTCCCAGCCACAGCTAAGGACTTGCCAACCTTGCATAGGAAGCAGCCATCAGCACCTGCTTCTGGCCCGAGCCTTAGAGCTTGGAGCCAGCTGGTTCTTCCCGCCGTAAAGCCATGGGCTGTCCTTGTCAGTAAGCAAAAACCTTTAGCATTTGAGAAAGTCACTTGAAAGCAATGGGAAAGCGGTACATATTCCAATGGAAGATCCTTAGGATTCCCAACTAATCTGTCCTTAGTGATACTTCTCAAGCTGTCCTGCTTTTATCAAGGTACAGCCCTGATAGTTGAATAGGCTACTTGAGGATGTCCCAACAATTTCTGGAGTTAATTTTTTGTGATGCTGAAGATTGATGGATCTTGATTCAGGTGAAACTCGCTGCTTTTATTGAGAAATTCTGCTCTTTCATTTTGATGATACTGTCCTTTGAGTCTAAGCCAGTCTGCAGGTGCCAGTCAACAGCATGCTTATTTCTCTTTCTCTGTGGCTGTCCTTCTGAAGGATACTATTTTTGTAATTCTGAGAGGCCAAGCTATTAGCAGTATCTTCGGTTCCTGGCAGGTATGAGACCTCACAGAATGAGGTCCTCTTCAGGATCTCTTTTAACAACATGTCTTTCTGCTTTCCAATTCCTCTGAGAGACCAGGGCATTTTTATCTTGTCTAGTCAGGCTATTGACCTCTCCAGGTTGTGCAACATTCTTTCTTTTTTAAAAGAACCGGAATTCTCATGTGGAATGAAGTTTTAGCCATAAATTGTGTTGTTGGGGCAGTTCTGATTGCTCTGAAAGGAGGACCTTCCTCCAACTAGAAAAATACCTGAAATTTCATGGAATTGCAGGTATCTTTCACCATCAGTTCACCTGAAGTTTTTTCTTAACTTTTGTTGACACATGTATGACCTATGCGGATGGTCTTAACACACACAATATTTAATATATATGTCATTTTGGAGCAGCTGTGATTAATGTGTCTTTTTCTTCTCGGTGGAATTTCTACTAGACCAGTAGATACATCTGTGAGTGGTCTTGGACACATACCAGTTTCAGATAAATGGATCAGTCAATTTAAATTCTGCACGTATAGTTGCCAAACACTATGCATTTGATTTGAACATCAAAGTAAATGCCAGATTTGGATGTAGCTGCATCTTGGTGTATGCGAATTACGATAATGAGTCAAACTACTGAATCTAAGCGCTCAAAAAAGAACACTCATCATCTGGAACCAAGTTCATTTTTTCTAGAATCTAAAGTGGTGAAAAGAACTGAAGAAATACGCAGCCTTATGCTGGCCAATTGTAGCCCGTCTCTGATCATATATTATTTGAGAGGTGGGTGGACACACATATGAGGATACTAAAGGGTAGCACTGGTGGGAGGTGGACCCGTTATTTACAGCACACCATGGAAACCATAAGTTTCAGGAGTCCATATTAACTCTACTTTCAGATGAGTTTCCTTCATGTTTCAAAGAACAATTTTGTGTCCCAGGACAGGACAGGTAGAGCAAGCTAAAACTGAGATCAAAGTGTTTAGTGTGTTAACATCATCTTCAGCTGTGTTCTTGGGATAATTTTTAAGCTGGCGTGGAAGTGACAACATAAGTCATCCCAAAGTTATCTTTTCATTTATGGTAAAGATAGAAACTATTTTAGGGAGAGGTATTCCTTGAAACAGACTTTATTCAAAGCATACCTATTCATTTTGCACCTCTTCCACTGAAGTTGTTTTTGTAGGAAGTTAAACAACAACTGTCTATTTTTAACCAACCTTCACCTCTACTATTCTTAAAGGAGAGTTTCTCTTTCTTGTTATTTGGAACCTGAAAGTGCACTGTATATACTGCAACGTAAATTAATAGAAGTTGGTTAGTTTGGAGGGCATTTGAATAGTTCTAGAGTGAGAGAAGAATATGTAATGCGTTAACGAGGAATGTTATCAAACCCAACAGATGCATAATTCAGGAGTAGGTTATACAGATATTCTTTCTTGTGGCTGTTATTCAGTTTTTAGAATAGTATCTCATGTAATGAAACACAAAGCAAACCCCCAAATTTTTCTATTTCAATATCTATACGTTCAATGATACAGTAATGATTTTGAGTGTTAGGTGGATGGGGAGTATTGTATAATTATACAATATGGCTATCCACAGTTAATGTCCTTTAACACTTATTTTTCAGGGTAAAAGCCAACTCTTTAATGAGAGTTTAATGGAAGCCAGACTGTTCTGTAAACTTTCAGTTTCCTTCGGTTTTCTTTGTAACAATTTTCCAAAGACAGAGTCCTGGCCTTGATAGATTCCCGATCTGATCCATTATGGCCAGTCCTGTGGTCCTTGAACAAAGATATTTCTTTCAAGAAAACATGAGCCAGATGCAGAACACTCTCATTTTAGAATTTATACAGCATGCAGAAAGATTTCTAATGATTTTTTTTTTTTTTAATTAGAATTGAACCGATATTTTCAGTGCTACTGTTTTGTTCATCTGTTAATAAGACCTCTTGCAATAAATCCTTGTTCAGGATAATGAATAAGAAAAATTATACTTCATGTAGATAAAACTCCCGAGAGTAGATTTGTAGTATATCCAACTCATCCTACAGACTGTTTGAAATGTAACTAATTTTGTCTATACTAATCTGTCCAAACCACATTACTAATTTAAATCAAGATCATAACAAGTTATGATGCTTACCTTTTCGTAACATTTCCTTAACTACTTTTTTTTTTTTCTTGTATATTTCTTGCATTCCGTTTTTCTGGAATCAAACACATCGTACCCAGCAATAGCATGGGGTGCAAGTTTGGTAAAACTGTGCAATGTTTTCCTATTTTAGTTCCACATTTTACAATCACTTCTTGGATCTTCTGTTGCCTGTCTCAGCTATGTGGAAATTATAGCAAGGTCTTCAGTAGTGCTTGTTAATGAGTGTAGTTACTGTTCTCTCTCAGCACAACCAGCTTCTGTGCTCTGAACTACCCCAACCAGCCACCTTTCTGTAATAAACCACCCCTTGAAAACCCTTTCCATGTTGCTGCTCCCAGTAATCTCCCTGCAAATATGAAATGCTGGCTGATATTATACTGGCTAGAGACATAAGGCATGCAGTGTTCAGGCCTGCATCAATATCTTTGGTCCTTAGATGGCTGTAAATGGAAGTTTGACAATATTGTAGAAGGGAGATGCCCAGCTTACCAGCAAGATACACAAGAACGTACTGCCTGCCCTTGAAGGCCTCCAGGATATTAAGCCTTACATACCAGTTTACCATTTATCAATAAGCTATTATGGGATAACCTTAGAAGGATTCTAAAAAATTTTCCCCTGAGCCTCATACAACTTCCTGACTTTACAGACAAAAGCATATGAAAAATTGTATCAATAAAAATTTTAAATTCTCTAAAATAGTTTTCCTCTGAAACATGTCATATACAGAATATATGATGGGTTGGCATGTTAAAATGATTTTGTGGATCCCTTTCTAAGGCAACTTGCATTACTAGCTTGCGAATTGACCATTTGAGTAATGTGTCCATCCCAAGACAGCTTTTCTAAGAAACCGTCATGTGTTCTTTTTTCTCGCCTATCTCCTACCCTTTTTATTACAGCAGTTAGCTTTATCGAAGGTGTCTGGAGTACTATACACTGTACAAAACAGAGTAGGAGGCATGTCCTGTCCTGAGAAATTTACATTTTAAAGAGATAATGAACAAAAGACTTGAGAAGTAATGACCAGACAGAGGTGAAATGTCATAACAGTGATCATACACTTGCACAGTGCCATTACCAAAAATGTAGCTAACTTTTTAGTCCCATAATGTCGTATATCAATTTTTAAAATAAATGCAATCAATGGAAAAGAAAAATGTAATGATGGGTTATGCTAAGTCTAGGTATCTAAGTCCTTTCACTATGGATATTTTTTTTTAGTAATTCTTTTGCCTTTTGTTTGTTTGTTTGTTTTCAGTCTTAAATATCATGCAGAATTAAAGCAGCTCATGATCAGTTAAAGTTTTAAATATTTAAGAAAGCAGTATTTAAGATTAACTGTTCTTCATTTACTGACCGTTACTTGGAACCAAAAAAATCTTGTATTTTTGTAAGCATAGTAAGCTACACTGTTTTTCTTTAAACTTTAGGGTATGAATTATATTCCTATAATGACAGCTGCAGGGTGGAATGTTTTAACACACTGGAGTGAGATATATCTTGGACACATTTGTGGTATCTTAAGTTCAACATGCTCCATATGGTGCCACTGAGCCAGTGATTTTGAAGAAAACAGCCAAAGACTGCTGAAACAGCGTAAAATACAAATTAGTCTTCGCTATATAAGTAAAAAAAATTCACTGTCAATCTTTTCAGCTTTCTGCATGAGTACTTCCAGCAACTTTTAATAGCATTCCCCATGTTTTAAAACAACTGTTGAATTCTAGCAGAACAGAGTGAAAGATTGTGGGCTAAGAATGCATACTCATTATTTACTGTATTATGCTTAAATCTTATGCAGGGAGAGCAAAGGGAAAGGAGGTTGGGATTCCTTGTGTTGTCGCACTAACCTTTAACATGGCAGCAGGGATTGTGTGTTGCTAGATTTGTGAGAAGTAGGTTGCTCTTTGTTAACTTGGTCCTTTGTCAGCACAAGAGAGCCATGAAAGAGCTGTGTCTCAGGGAGGTGTCTTCTCAGTCCTACTATTGAGAATAGTAATGATAGGATACCCGGTAGTGAAACTATCTAATAACCATTGTTACGACTTAAATATTTTAGTGTTTGTGGTGCTGGATTAGCTGGGAATTATGTTTTCAGGACTTTGGACTTTTTTCATGTATGTTTTTGTTCATACTATTATGACAGGTGGGAGTTAATGTATGAGTAACTTGCTTGTCTATCTTTTATCTCAACGTGATTGGATTTTTTTCAATATGAACTTAACCCTGAGTTTCCTGACTTCATATTCATGCTTAGGGATTTCAGAATTCTTACAGCATACTTGCAGTTCTTAATACTGAAGTTATTGCTTCTTACCCTGATTTTAACTCTACATTGACCTGATGTAAATTTTAGTCGTGGATTACTATTATTAGGGCTTTTTTAAAGTGTCATACATGGACTCCAAACAAGAAACCCAAGGATTACACAGCTATGCAAAAGTTCTGTCTCTTTACAGTAGTATCAGCCTTAAATCATTTTGTATTGGTGTTGACTCCTAAGAACGGATTTACAAATATAACAGAGCATAAGAAAAACATCCACAGTGCACCAACCTGTTAACCTATACTTGTGTACCTTTTCTATCAGCAGAGCAGCATAATGAAATGAGAGCACTACTGACGAATCAGACCCTTAAGGTGGTGATTTGCAGAGTTACATTAATGTGAACGTGCACGTTACAGCCTGAGTTGATCCACAAATTTACTGCCAGAGGAAGAGGGAGGTCTTCCTCCCTGTTCTCCCCCTTGTCAGACTTGTCTCAGGTTCCCTCTGCACAGTGGGGCTAAGGCAGCAGGTACATGGGAGATATTTTAAAGAAAAGGCCCAAGGAGGTGTGGCTGCATAATTTTTAAACAGGGATGGAATTTGAGACAGTCAATCTAGAAGTAAGAAGCCAAAACACAGACCTTGAGCTTCTTCTCCACTGCTAAATTGTTACAATCTATAAAATCATTAGACAAAGACTGACAGATAACTAGCATTTTAGAAATCCCGTACTAGAGATACCTGCACTGCTGTAGTACAGAGGTAGGTACTCTAGGTATAATTAGATAAAACAATCATCAATCGTTTGTTTAAATGTCCATCTTTAAATATGGCCTGAATGTCAAATGTCAAATGATAATTACATATGACATGTTTGTTAAATGCATTGGGATACAGCCAGTGTTGGTATCTGTGGTAAAAGACTTGGTTGCTAGTTCTTGGACACTCCCAGTACGTTCAAAGCATGCGAGGTCTTGATACAATATTTCTCACAGTAAACAGAGGTCAAACCTCTGCTTTAAGTGAAAAAAATAACTTAACATTGGTGTTAGAGACATGACCAGAACATCAATGATACATTAAGGTGGATTCTTTCTCCTCATACATAAAATATAATTACCACTTTTTTTTTTTTTTCTTGCAACAGCTGGATTCTCTAGTTTAAAAAGATATCTGTTGATGTTTGTCCAGTCACTGGACATACTCTAGTATACATTCTATGAAAGACTCATTCAGCTGTACCTCCCTTATCAGTGCTAACTGTGTAGGCCTTCCAGTCTCACGCCATCCTAATCCATTTGATATGATGATATAATGCAGCTGTCACAAAACACTATCTCCTTTCTTTCAGAAACATAAGACTTCCAAGCCATACATGTAATCTAACCCAGGGAAATAATCCCAAGGGATCCACTTGACCCATCAGTGCCTGCCTTCATTTTCTGCTGTGGGTAGACCAGTCCCTTTGGTTATCTGCTCAGCAGGATTACAGTCGCTATCTAAATTGGAAGACAACTGTGCTTTCTTTCTCTGAGTATCAGTTCATCATCACTATGTATGAGAAGCTTATGTTAAGCTACGTGTTAAGCTTGCTCTTAACAGTTCCAAAACAAGTTTGTGTATGAAGGACCTAACAATTGTGTTATATTTCTCAGCTGGGACAAAAGGAAGACCTCTTTAAGCCAAACATTCTTTATGATAAAGAGCAGAGCATTAAAGGAGACCAAAATTTCTTTCTTCTGTTTGCTAAAGTAGGGCAAGGTCCAGCCTGTCCTTTTCTGATTCCACATCTCAGCCATTGGTGAGTTATTTGAGGAGAGGAGGAGACAAAGAGTAAGGGGAAGACTGGAGAAAATCAGATGGAGCACTCTGCCTGAAAATGTCTCTGTATTTCCCAGAGATGGAGAAATTTCCTTAGCCTTTCAAACTTTCCACGATGGCTCAACCTTGCCTCGGTGCATCAGGGCCTGGTTTTCTTATCATAGAATAGTTTAGGTTGGATCCAACGACCACCTAGTCCAACCCTTCTGCAATGAGCAGAGGACATCTTCAACTAGATCAGGTTGTTCAGAGTCCTGTTCAACCTGACCTTGAATATTTCCAAGGATGGGGCATCTACCACCTTTCTGGGCAACCTGTTCCAGTGTCTCACTACCCTCATCATAAAAAACATCTTCCTTATATCTAGTCTAAATCTACCCTCTTTCAGTTTAAAACCATTACCCCTTGTCCTATCACAACAGGCTCTACTAAAACGTTTGTCCCCATCTTTCTTCTAAGTCCTCTTTAAGTACTGAAAGGCTGCATGCAATAAGGTCTCCCCGGAGCCTTCTCTTCTCTGGGCTGAACAACCCCAACTCTCTCAGCCTTTCCTCACAGGAGAGGTGTTCCATCCCTCTGATCATCTTTGTGGCCCTCCTCTGTATTTGCTACAACAGGTCCATGGCCTCCTTCTGTTGGGGACCCCAGAGCTGGACGCAGTACTCCAGGTGGGGTCTCACCAGAGCAGAGTAGAAGGGCAGAATCACCTCTCTCGACATGCTGGCCATGCTTCTTTTGATGCAGCCCAGGATACAGTTGCCTTTCTGGGCTGTGAGCATACATTCCTGGCTCATGTCCAGCTTTTCATCCACCAGTACCCCCAAGTCCTTCCCAGCATAGCTGCTCTCAACCCCTTCATCCTCCAGCCTGTGTTGATACCAGGATTTGACACAACCCATGTGCAGGACCTTGGCAATTGTCCTTGTCAAACCTCATCATGTTCACATGGGCCCACTTCTTGAGCTTGTCCAGGTCCCTCTGGATGGCATCCTATCCCTCAGGCATGTCAATAGCACCACTCAGCTGGGTGTCATCTGCAAACTTGCTGAGGGTGCACTCGATCCCACTGTCCATGTCACTGATGAATATATTTAACGGTACCAGTTCCAATACAGACCCCAGAGAGAGACCACTTGTCACTGATCTCTATCTGGACGTTGAGCCATTGACCACTACCCTCTGGATGCAACCATCCAACCAATTCCTCATCATCTAACAGTCCATCCATCAAATCCATATCTCTCCAACTTAGAGAGCAGGAGGTTGGGGGGACCATGTCAAAGGCCTTACAGAAACCAGATAGACGACATCTGTAGCTCTTCCTTTGTCCACTGTTGTAGTCTCTCCATCATAGAGGGCCCCTAGCTTGGCCAGGCAGGACTTGCCCTTGGTGAAGCCATGCCGGCTGTCTTGAATCACCTCCCTGTCCTCCATGTGCCATAGCTTCTAGGAGGATCTGTTCCATGATCTTCCCAGGCACAGAGGTGAGGCTGACAGGTTGGTACTTCCCAGGGTCCTCCTTTCTACCCCTTCTAAAAAAGGGTGCAGTGTTTCCCTTTTTCCAGTCACTGGGAACTTCACCTGACTGCCATGACTTTTCAAGTATCATGGAGAGTGGCTGGGCAACTATATCAGCCAGTTTCCTCAGGAGTCAGGGGTGCATCTCATCAGGTCCCATGGACTTCTGTATATTCAGGTTCCTCAGGTGATCATGAACCTGATCTTCTCTTACAGTGGGAGGGACTTTTCTCCTCCAGTCCCTGCCTTGTGGTCCATCCTCTCGAGAGGTGTGGGGAGAGAGGTTGCCAGTGAAGACCAAGGCAAAAAAGTTGAATACCTGGGTTTTCTCCTTGTCCATTGTTACCAGTATGCCAGTCTTGCTCATCAGGGGGGCGCACTTTCTTTGACCTTCTTTTTCTGCTTGTCATACCTGTAGAAGCCCTTATTATTACTCTTTGCCTTCCTTGCCAAGTTCAGCTACAGCTGCGCCTTGGCCTTCCTGACCCCATCCCTACACAACCAGCCAGTGTTTTTATACTCTTCCCAGGATACTTGTCCCTGCTTCCACTGCCTGTGCATCTCTTTCTTGCCCTTTAGTTTGACCATCAGGTCGTGACTCAGCCATGCTGGTCTCTTGCCCTCTTTTCCTGGTTTCTTACACCTGGTAATCAAAAGCTCTTGCGCTCTAAGGGAAGCATCCTTGCCAGCTCTGTTCTCCCTTATGCCTGAGGGCAGTTTCCCAGAGGGTCCTATTGACTAACCCCTCGAAGAGCTGGAATTTTGCTTTCCTAAAAATCAGGGTCCTGACTTTACTCTTTGCTTATCCCAAATCCCTCAGGACTGCAAACTCCACCAGTGTGTGATCACTGCAGCCCAGGCTGCCTCCAGTCTTGACGTCACCGATTAGCTCACTTCTGTTGGTGACCAACAGGTCCAGTATCGCATCCCCTCTGGTGGGGATGTCTGTTACCTGGCTTAAGAAGTTACCCTCAATGCACTGCAGGAGTCTCCTGGATTGCCTACAGCTCGCCATGCTACTTTTCCAGCAGATGTCGGGGTGGTTGAAGGCCCCCAGCAGGAGGAGAGCCTGCGAGTGTGATGCCTCCTATAGCTGGAGTAAGAAGGCTTTGTCAATAGGCTCCCCTTGATTGGGCAGTCTGTAGTAAACACCAACCACAAGGTTCCCTCTGTTGCCTTGGTCTCTTGTTCTTACCTATAGTCTTTCAACGTGCTCATGGCTATTCTTCAGAGACAGCTCTTCACACTCTATCCATTTCTTGATGTAGAGGTGTCATGGATTTAACCCCAGATGGCAGCTAGGACCATGCAGCAACTCATGCAGTTCTCCCCCTTTCCCCCCAGAAGGGTAGGGAGAAGAGGGAGAAAAAGAGGGGAAAGGAAAAAAACGAAAAAGCCTTGTGGGCTGAGATAAAGACACTTTAATAGAACAATAGCAGAAAAAGGAAAATAATCATAATAATGGTAAAAGAATGTACAACACAAGTCATTCTCACCACCTGGTGAATTGGTTGCCCAACCCGTCTTTAGCAGTGATCACAGGTTCCTGCCCCGACAGCTCCCAATTATATACTGATCGTGATGTCTATGGTATGGCGTATTCCATTGGCCATTCCATTGCTGTGGAATTGCTGTGCTCCTTCTCAGCTTCTATGAGAAGCTGAAAAAAGTCCCTGAATTAGTATAAACATAATCTAACAACAGCTAAAACAATATGCATTATTGACGTGCCTTTCATACCAAATCTGAAACACAGCAACCACTAGAAATAAAAGTAATTCTATCCCAGATGAAACCAGGACAAGAGGGCAACCCCTCCGGCCCTCCTTTGTCGCCTGTCCCTTTTGAACAGCCTGTAGCCCTGGATAGCTGCACTCCAGTTATGGGATTCGTGCCACCAAGGTTCAGTGTTGGCAACCTTCTTCATGCAGACCAGAAGCCTGTTCATACTTTGCTACTTACAGGCCAATAAATTACTTCTCCAAAAAGTTCCTTTCTTGATAAATCAATCTGCTCCTGCGTTTGCACTATATTATGTAAGAGGAGCCTTGTCATCTTATTGAAATAGTGGGACATTGTGAGATACCAAGTATTTATGACTAGACTTAACGATTTTAAAGGAAGCAAATTATTGCAGCTCCAGGGCAGCAGTAACTTACATAGTGACAACTTATACATGTTTTATGTACCTATTTACTTCAGCGTTCACTACAAAAGTATAGTTACCATAGCAATGACCATGTCACCAGATTTCTTTGCTAGTTCTGAAATACAGAATACCCATATGCCACCTGAACTGTGATTATTTTCTGCACAAGTACTGAAAGTAGAAGTTGAGAGTGTCACACACTTCTCTAAACAAACAGTAACACATTGATTTACAGAACATTTTATGGTGCAAGTGGATCTCAGGTCGCTAGCATCCCTAGTATTGTAAATCCTTTGCCACTAAGCTGAAAGAAAAGCTTCACTGCCTTCTATCAGCAGAGACTCCACTAGTGTATGCTTAACCTTTAGTTTTCTGTGAAATATTCGTACTTACATGCAATATTCCAGGACAATAATGTGTGGTGTTCAGGAAGGTGTTTTCTCTGATTTTAAGTGTGAACTCATAAACAAAGCCATCTTTTTTGACTATTTACAGTTTATTAACATTATACAAAGTAGCACCACAAAAAGTGGTGGCCTGTTCGCTACTTCTGCTTTAGAAATGGCAAATTTATGAATAATTTAGGTAATGACCTTGTATACCTTGGGGTGCAGCTCACTAACACCAATAGAATTGAGAAGCCAAGTACTTGATTTCCCAAATCAGCATTAACCACTGGGGCAAAGTCCCAAAGTGACTCAGGACAGTGGGCAAATAAGAGGTGAAAACTCTTTTACCACAGATCTAGACTTCTCCTTCGTATAGCTGAGTCATGTTTTCTCACATGTAGACAGTGTGAGATAACCTGAAGTTCTCAGGATTGCAGCCATCAAGGAGAGAAAGAACTCCTCAGCAAACTTTCTAATTTATATTGAATGTGACGTTCATGGTGTGAAATAGTCCTGTTGGCCAGCTTGGGTCAAGTGCCCGGATGTCGCTTCTCCTTGTCCCTGCACCTGGCTGGCTTGAAAACACTGATACCTTGAAACCCACATACCATAGCTGGCTATGAAGTAAATATTTTCACAAATTCAGATGTTCAAGTCTTCTAAAAGTACAGTTTTCTCAAGTGTTAGAAGAGACTTTACTGAAAAGCAAAATTACTAAAAGTAGTCTGCTGCAGATTTAATCCACCGTTTCAGTTATGCTTCTTTAATAAAGACTTGTCTACACAGAAAAACTAATTTAAACTGAGCACATTATTTTAAGCACAACAGCTTTAACTGAGATTTGTATGGTGTCCATTTGTGGACAGTCTTGTGCTGGAACAGGAGTGGCATGTTCCTGTTTAACTTAATTTGAAAATATGTTTAGCTAAAGAGGAGCAGGGCACATGAACAAACATGTCAACACGTGGAGCCAGCCATTAGCAATTCCGTGTGAAGGTGCAAAAGTAAAACCGAACCACATTCATGTAACGGTTGATCTCTTCTTCTTGCATTGTGCAGTGTCAGAATTCTTCCCACAAAGAAAGAATCTCACTTTGCTGGGTAGGGGAGCGGACATGGTGCTGCTAGGTGTTATCTGTAGGAGTTGTAGGGAAGAGTTAGGAAATTACTTCAGCTGGGAAGTTTGGTCCAACCTCCCAAAGTTCTTGAACTGGAGGTGGAGACTGAGTGGTTCAGGTTCCAGTTTTATGTAGCAATGCCGCCATTTAGACTCTCTAAATATGATCAGAGGCCCCCAAAGGAAAATGAAGCCTTAAATTAGAAAGAAGGAAACTTTTTTTCACGGCTTCCATGTTGACTGCAAATTGTGTAAAAGGATCATAAAAACCCTCTTCATTGTGTTATAATTAGTAACCATTAATAAGTAATACTAACTGCTTCGGTTCTTATTTGGATTCTCTCCATTCTCCTTTATTTCTTTCTCAGATAAAAAACCTTCAGTATTTTTATGTTTATCTAGGTAGCAAATGGAATTTGTGAATAATCCTTTAAAAGCGTAGGTATACTCTTCAACCAGAGACATTTGAACTGACCCTGGACATGTAACCTGCGAAACTAGGCAATTCAATTTGCTGGTGCGAGTGCTGTGCTTCAGGAGTAGCTTAAGCTGTGTGACTCTGCATGAATTACCGGCTTGGGTAGTTCTGAGATGTCTGTGATGCTCCACTGCCTGATATAAACATGCTCAAAGACTTATATTGTCTCTGACCTTTGCGCAGACATACAGGTACTAGTCCCTGTATAATTCACCAGATAGCCTTCAACAGCTACCTATGCGTGGTAAGGGTAAGGTCCAGCAAGTCACTGGAGTACGACCAACCAGCTTCACGCTGCCGGGCAGGTATGGTGGGAAACTTTGTCCAGAAAGCCCCCTCTCTCTGCAGCTGATGGGCTGCGTGATAGATTAGGTCACTCTATCTATGTCTTTCCACTTCTATACCACATACTGCTTTCCCAGTCGAGAGTGTGTTTGTTCTAGCTGTGATGTTAAGAAGAATAACTCCATTTACACCTACAGGAATAATCTGGCCAGAGTGGTTTTTGTCATTACTGGCAAATACACTCAATGTGGAAGCACATGCATCTTGTATATGGTTGAAAGTATAATGTACAGTCACATTTGTTGTCACTGCAGCAGACTTAGGAATAAATCTGCCTCAATTTCTGGATGAAGCATGTCTTTCTCCTACTAAAATCTGACATCCAGTTCTTGTTGTGTAGCTACTCGAGTATTGTGTTTCTTCTCTGTCCTCTTGCTGGTGCAGCCACCCGGTGTGGGGTGGATTCCATGAGTGTGATGCTCACACACATGCTGCTCTGCTGCCAGGAGCAGAGGACCTAATTTTTTGTCACATGAAAAGGAACTTGCTGGTACAGTACATTACTAAATGCTAGAGACTTATTTCATGAAATGGGAACACCGCAGGGGAATCTGGCAAGGAAGATGTGTTTATGTAACTGAATTGAGTGTTGCAACTGCCATCACTTAGTTCCCTTGGCTGCAGTGAGCGAGTTGTGAGAGAAAAACAGTCCAAACAGAGATCTTCAGATACCGAGGGCAGCTCTAATTACATACAAATAATTAATAAAAATGAAATGCAATATTATTAGAAAATACAAATACCATTAATTTTCTCACATGTTGATGTGTACCGAGCTCATCGATAGGGACAGAAACATCCAGGCTTTTGCACTTCTATTTGAAGTGCATATTCTTTGGGTGTCTTCAGCACATTCTGGTATCCCAGGGAGATTCATGACACAAGAGTAATTGCACATAATGTAAACAAGATCTGCATTAGTTGGCTCTTTTACTCAGAATCCCTTTCCAAGTCCAGATGTGTGATGTGTAAATGTTAGGAGAACAGAGTCCTTATGAAGTAGCTTTATCAAATGCAGCTAGTCTTCCAGCAAAACGGAGAAAATATAAATTAGAGCTCAAGACCTTGGTCAAATCTGGTGCATAAAATTTTATGGTTATATTTAATGTTCCATATGTGCTTTGGACAAGTGCCATGTTTGTAAAGAACTGCTTCAATATTATTTTTAAAAAGTGACACTTTTAGCACGGTATCCTCTGCAAACTGTTCACTGCTCGCCATGTAAGCCAGCCAGACTCCAAATAAACTGTTTGTTTTCATAGTCTAAACCTAAGATCAAAATGGCTTTTAGAGCGTGGTGATTTTCAAAACATGGCATGGTAGATGTCATATGTGGCTTTTTGAAGCATAATTCAGGATAGTTGATTAACTTGGCTGGAAGAGGAGAGTGTATGATATAAAAATCTGACAAGAGACAAGGAATTAGGAAGATGTATACATGTCTGCTAGTGCTGAATGTCTGTTGTAGCTTGGGCTTTTTAACATAATTAGATTTTGCTATGTTATATGAGCACTACATTCCTCCTAGCTCTTTTAGGAAAAACAAAACGCAAACCAAGGAGATTCTACAAATTTGTGCCACTTTTCAGAGGTCCTAGCCTATTTTTTTTCTTCATTTCCCTAAATCCCTAAATAGCTGTCCTTTGAAAAAGCTTCCAATGCAGCATCTGGTGTGCTGTTATTACCACTACTTTTGCTCTGAAAGCATAGCACTACTGTTTTAGAATGTTCCCATTCATTTGTTGTCTGGTATTTGGCCAAAAAATTTATTAGTAATATAAGAGAAAGAAGTAAATCTTCAAAAGCCCAAATCAGAACGTAATCTGAACAAAAGAACAGCGCTGCTTTGACCCTACAGCTCTTTTCAAATTTTGCATAAAATGGAAGAGACACAGCATCTTGGAAGAAATCACAGGAATTCATTGTGTTGGAAAGTGTGAGGCAAACTAAATAGATTGAAATAACTTCTGTTATATTTAAACATAAATATAATGCTACAGGCAGAGGGGAAAAAAAAAAGATTATTTACACTTCTGAGCACTCAGGAGGTGTGAGAAATCTGTAGTGAAGGGCTTGAGCAAGTACTTAGCTAAAAATAACCTGTCCAAAACTGAATTACTACGACTATTACTACGACTACTAATTTCAGCTTCAGAATAATTTGCAGTCTTACATTTGTCGTGTAATAAAATAAGAAATATATCAGGTGCAATTTCAGGTTCATTTGCAATATGCTAACGTATCGTAAGCATATAGTAATGGTTAACAAATATATAAATGTCTATTAAAATGTAACGTCAATCTGTTATCTCAGTAATTAAGAAATAGTTGTGAGACAAGTCCTAAAATAGATGTAGCATTTTAAAGATGCAGAATTAGAGGCTAAAGTGGTGACTGTTCTGAAGCATCGCTGAGGATTAAAAAATGTTCTTTAAGTCTAGGAGTATGTGGAGAATGTGCATATGCTGGAATCAGGGATGGTAAGGTTTTCGTACGCTTACGTACAAAATTCATATAATGTTATTGCTTGAAAACTATGATACATTTTTATGATCCTTTAGAATATACAACTGGTGCCACTAGGAGAGTGTCCTTGCTTAGCAGAGATTTGGAGAACTTATCTTGTAAAAAGAGCACAGTTGAATCTCAAAAGTTTTCTTTTATTCAAATGTAAACCAAATCTTCTGTGTGGATGGAGTCCAAATTTTACTTTCCAACTTGGCTCTAAAAGTTATCTGTGTGAATTTATGAACTGAAGAATAATAGTACATAGCAAATTGTACAACAGCCTCAGTCATTACGCTGTAAGAAAAATATATTTGCACTTTAATATCTTATGGTTAGTGAATGTATCAAATGATATTTTTTATAAAGAATAGATAATAATTCATTGCAACTATATTAAGAAGGTAGAATTACTTCATAGTAACAAAAAGATACATCAGTGCTTGTGAAGACGATTGGTTTAATCGGGAGCGGTTTGGAGAATGGATGCATGTAGAAGACTTAAATACAGAAGGTTTCAGAGAGGGAGGTCACCTTTGTTTTGTCATGAGCTGTATATGCATTTAGGAAAATTGTGTGTGCATGTGTACATAAAGTTGATTTAACAGGGAAGGCAAATGCCTGACAGACAAAACCAGCGTAGACTTATTTTACTTTACTTACCAGTGTTGCTGCTACATATCCAGTGCATCATAGAGCAAATGATCACAATGAAAGAAAGGGGCTTGCATACAGTTATTCATGAAATAATGTATTGCTAAACTATGCACTTTTAACAAATAAGTTATTGTCATAATTACGCTGTTATGTATTAGGTGAAAGATTAGTGATCTTTGATTCAGGAATGTAATTTTACCTAATCATATTGAATTTAGAATTTTCTTCTGTAGGAATTCATACATATTTACACATTTTATATTCTTTTTTTGCATCTTACTCTTTATCATTTTCCTTTTTTTTTTATGAGAATATGGTGTCTTAAAAGTAGAAAGAAGTGTTGAGGAAGTTTATAGTTTGCTTTCTGTCATAGGAATTCTGAACCTCACTTCTTGAAAAAATTTCACTTTCATGTTTGAAAGCATAGTAACAAAACCAACCAGTAGGATAGTCATGATTTTTTTTTCTAATATTTTACCTAATTTTTAAAGGAAAAAGCAATTATAATGAAATGAGAATTATTTCACTGCATGAAGCAATTGGTTATAGGTAATTTGAATGTCTGCTGCCAAGCATATTATAACCCACATGAAATAGTTAGGTGAAGTTCAGTGGTCAAGACATTAATGGACTTGGATGTTTTCTTCATCTTTGGTGTGCTGTACTGATGCTAGCAGTCCTTTGGCCAGCAGAAGCTGGATGGGAGGGTGTTTCCCGGTTTGAGAGATACTGCTTGTTTGTCAGAACAGCTTGTTCTGATGCATTTGTAGTCCCTGACTGTCCTCACCTGCTGCATGGCTGTGGTTGGTTGCTTGGTTTCTTTAGCTATTTCTTTTCCATCCTAGCACTCATCTGACTTTTCTGCCATCTACCAGTAAGTCTTTGACAAAGTCTTTCCCTGTCTGCCTAGCCCTGGTGTGGATTTTATCCCGTGCTTGGAGTCAGTAGCTACTATCTTAATGCAAAGTATAATATCAAATTTTAAAGACTGGGCTGTGTTAGGAAGAGCACTGCCAGCAGGTGGAGGGGTGGTGATCCTTCCCCTCGACTCAGAAGTGGTGAGATGCATCTGGAGTGCCGGGTCCAGTTCTGGGCTCTCCAGCGCAAGAAAGACATGGGCTTACTGGATTGATACCAGCGAAGGGCCACAGAGGTGATTGAGGGTTCGGAGCATCTGTCATATGAGAAGAGGAGACTGAGACCCTCAAGAAGAAGAGGTTCAGGGTGATCTTCTCAATGCATATAAATACCTAACGAGAGGTAGTAAATAAGATGGAGCCAGGCTCTTCACAGCCGTGTCCAGTGACAGGACAAGAGGCAACAGGCACAAATTCAGCTACAGGAAATTCCCACTTAAGCATAAGAATAAACCTTTACTGTGAGGGTGGTCAAATGCTGGGACAGGTTTCCCAGAGAGGCCATGGAGTCTCCATCCTTGGAGATATTCAAAACCCGATAGTCCTGGGCAGCCTGCTCTAGCTGACCCTGCTTGAGGAGTGGGGTTGAAATAGATGATCTTCAGAGGCCCCCTCCAATCTCAACCACTCTGTGATTTTGTAATACTTTTAAAAAATACATTGGAATTTGTGATCCCTCTCATTTCATTACTTGACTTTTCTTTCAGTCTCTGCTCTGTCTTAGCCCATCTCATGCTCAGGTTGGCTTCTCTTAGAAAAGGAACAAACATATCAAAAAAACACTCGTCCTCAAACACTCGCTGGTCAGAAGCAGGTGAATTCTAACTTTTATATATTTTAAAAAAATTGTTGCAAGAAATTAGTAGCTCGTCCAAGATGATAAATAGTGCCTTAGTCACATCTGGAATTACAGCTTACGTTCTTCAGTCAGGACCACAGTGACCTAACTGTGGTCAGATTGAAATTTTGTTTTTCCATGCAATGACCATGTTGTGAGGGAGAGTCACTAGTACAGACTGAGAGCTAGGGTTTCCTTCCATAAAGTAGCTAAAACTGAAAATACAAGAAAAAAACATATCTTGAATAGTCATATCTTGGACACGGACAAATTCATCGTCAAATTAGCATTAAATAGCCCAACAAACTCCAGTAAGAATCTTTAAGTCAGCTGGGTTCAAACTTAATTGGACAGGTAAAATGGGTAATATTAAGATCAGTTAAAAAGTGTTATTGCTAGAGGTTGCAGTGAGCAATTTTATTTTCTTGCTGAAGTTAACAAGCAGTGCAAGCCTTGCACATGAAGAGAGTAACGCGATGATTACTCTTTACAGGGTTCCCAATACCATAAGCCTTACTTACAATTCTAAATGTCTGTGCGTGACATCATACCAAACAAAGTATATAAAACAACTGAATTTCACTGCTAAAAGGGTGTTAACCTTTTAGCTGGACTAGAGACAAGTCCTGCTGGATTCCGGCACTTTTAGCCCAATATCTGATTATTCTCTTCACCTGAAATTGTGAGAGGAGAATATCTTGTCAGTGATTTCAGGCTAGTCTAAGTGGTTGCAATCATAGAAGGCCTTGTTGAAAACGATGCAATCTTTTATTTCTGTTTGTCATCTTTCAGCCAGAAAGTTAACACTAAGAGCATGCAATGAACAGTATTAAAGACTTCAAAAGACCCTGCACATCTTTTATTTTTTATGTGTGTATAAAACTCCTAGCTCTTAAATTAATTTTAATATATTTATTTTCATTTTTATTTTGTTCTCCTGATTCAGTGGTGATTAAGGAAGGGGTCTTTTTTTCTTCTCCCTCTTTTCTGATCATGATGCATCTATTCTTAAGATAGAGACAGACACGTTTGTATAGAGAGGTGGTGTAAGGAAGTATAGTTCACTGATTTGATGCTTATGATACGTGAGGAGAGAGACACACACGGAGTCATAGGCAGTTGAGTTCTTTAGGTAAGGATGTAACACAGAGATATAACTAATAGTGCCTTATCCATCATAAAATTTCAAAATGGCTCAGAGGCATATCACTGCTGCAGCTGTTGCAGACCCTGTAATGGCATTAAGCTCTGACTCAGGGTGATTTTTTCTTTAGAAGATTCTAGCGGGAACTATAGTTCTGGTAATAACCTGAATAGGAGAATAAATAACTTGAATATTAATGAATTGTACGTAATATGGATGTTAGAGGGTGAACCCAAGCAGGACAGGAAATACGTGTCTTTCTCAATTCTTTTCACACCAGGCTTTTTCAGGCAAAACCCTCTGGTACTCTGCCAGAACCCCCTCTGAACGTTACAACTTTAACACCATATGGTATTTATACTTGTTCTGATTATTCACTTTAACTGATTATTATTATTTTATATTTTCACCTATTGAGTGAAGGTAGTGTAGATATATTTACCAGTATCTTTACTGGAGCAAGCTGAAATAATATTTTAGGATATGATATGAACTCTTGCTATCCTTTATGAAGAAAAGCAATTTTGGAGTCTGGCACTGCTCATGGGAAAACTAAAGAGGGAAAAAAACACCTCAGTGTTCCTTTATGATAATCTGCCCATCCAATTGATGCCAGCTGTGCTTTCTTCAGTAATAACCAGCGAGGGGTAGGTACTTGCTCAGATACTGCTGATTTTCAGTGTCGATTCTCAAGCTGTGTGCGGGGTCTGTCCATTCTGTGACCAGCTTTTATCGATCTTCTCTGAAACGTGAGCAGGTGTACACTACTGACCAAATCAAAGATTAGTCGTTGTACTTGTCAAACAAAATAATTTGGAAGCATTACATCCATGTAACACATCCCCAAGTATAGCTCAGATTTTATCAGCTGTAGCAAAATTTCACCAGATAGACGTTTGTTTCAGAAAATATGCTGGGAGGTTCTTTTGACTCCTGTTTCTCAAACTCTCATATGACCCATATTAAAGCAACTGTCTCTGGGGGAAATAAAAAAAGTTAAAAAAGGATAACATCGCATTCGCCTCCTGAGCCCTGAATGCCTTTATAAATGGCCATTTTTTAATAAAGGCATATGAGCTTGTATTGCTTTTACAGAGTGCGGTGTTGTAATAGTTGACCTGAAAGTAACGCTTATCTAAATCAGATTACAATGACATAAAAGGCTGTGTAGGACAATCCACAGTGTTTTGAGTAACTGTTGATAACTATTTAGCACTGAATTGAAGAGGAACGTTTGTATCTTACCACTAACCACAATAAATGTATGGTTGGCACTAAAGGTTAGCGATGCAGCCGGAACTATGTCCTATAGACTTTCCATCCATTCATTTTAAATAAGACAATGATAGTGGTCATTTGTTGAAATTATGTTTTCAAGTGATCATCAGATAGTCTTCAGCAGTAGCTGCCTCTGACTCCTTGGGTAGGTCATGGTTATCATTACCACAGCTTGGACATCACCCCTATGTGCATAGCAGGAAAGCAATTTTAGTTCTTGCATGCTCTTAATTCAGCGTGTTAAGAAGTGTGTATCTGTCATTATATATGTGTATATATATGCATCTATTATTTTCTTACTCAAAATTGGGATGGGCAATAAAATCAGGTACAACTCGGCTTGGCTTTGTGTAGCGTACACAGGAAAGAGCGGTATAAAGACAGATCACATTACTGCACCTTTATGGGCTGCATTAGATACCCGGATTTGATACAAGAACACCCCACCAACTGTGTTGTGCAGTTAGTGGGTGTACGTATGACACCTTTGTTATAATTCAAAGGCAGCAACTGAAAAGCCATTGTCCTGTCTGTGCCTTAAGCCATGTTTCCAGGGTCATATTTAGTGTAAACTTGCCTGGAGCTGGAAGAGTGGAAAACACGGCATGGCACAGCTCACTGGCCCCCCTCCTTAAAAACTAGCTTAGCTCCTGCCCTGTGGCAAGTGTTTTATGAAGGAAAAACCAAAAGGACAGCACGTGGTAATCTTGACAAAAGTATTCTTCGTGACTTACCTTCTGACAAAAAAAAGAGGGAGATTTTAACAAAAGATGTCTTTTAAGGGCCTGTATTCAGAATTACTGGGCACAAAAGATACTGCTGAAATCGAAGGTTCTCAGTACGTATGGAGTATATAAAACTAAGGGGATAGTTCTGAAAGCAGAGAATTTTATAAGAAAGCTCTTTGTTGAGGTCAAGGAAAGATGACAGAAGGACAGGGAGATAGGAAGGACAAACATGGCTACCTAAGGAAAGCTGAAGTGCAAGTGTTTGTAATTACATTATAATAAAGCAGGAGACTTCCGTGTCTCTCTAGTGTAGTGAGACAAATACTACGTGAAATTTTGTTTGGGTTTTTTTTATTATTTTAGAAAGCTTAACAAGTATATGGTCCTTGAATAAAACATCTCTTTCAGAAATACAAGTCTTTAGCAGCTATCTCTAAGAAAGAAGATTGTCAATATAATACAAGTTTGATTATTTGAGTCAGTCTTCTACAGAATGAAGATGCAGATATCAGTGTGCATCACTTGCATGAGTCTTCCCTATATTCCCTTCCATTTGCTTATTTTACTTTGTTGTCACCCTTTTCATTTAAATAACAGGGTTTTAATGTTAGAGAAAATTTCTGCAACTAACACTTCGTTGCAGCAAACAAGGCAAGCTGTAGAAAAGCAAGGGAGGATACAAAGAACACAAAGTTGTACCAGGTTTAGAGATGAACTCATGAGTGGGATTGATAGTACTAAATTATTGTACTCAGGAAAAAGGGAATTATCTGCCTGAGATAATCGTAGCCTTTAATGTGTTCAAGGAAACAATGTAAATGAAAGAAAGCTAACAATTCATACTTCGTAGAAGACAGTCGTACAACGGCAGTAGCCTGAAGTTAAGGAAGAAAATATTTTAAGATTGATTTTTAGAAGATTTTAGCAGTTAAAAAGGTCTTATAAGGTATAGTGGGGGAAGTACTGTTCAAGTTATAACCAAACATGGTTGGTACCAGTAGGAATGGTTCCATCAAATGCAAATACTAAGCGGATGGTCCTCATAGTCATGTACTGTTTTGTATTGGGTGAGTCCACTCAAGTTTGCTTTTTTTTTTTTTTGTCATTATACACTCTGATATACTGCAAAGATCTTCCTCTGCAGTTACACATGCGCTCTGTGTGTGTGCGGGCTTAAAATTACATTGATTCATCAGCCGGGCTGAACCCACTAAATCACAGATTTGTTACGCAGAGGAAGAAGATGATACTCCTGAAAATGTGAATAGGCCTTGTTTTGGGTGAATCAGGAAGTTTTCAGTTATTGCAATAGGAAGTCCCTCAAAAACCTGCCAGTAATCCCCCAATTAAAAAAAGTTAAATCCAATTTATTTATTTTTCCCCAAGGAAAAACAGAGAATTAGAGCGAGCTGCACAGGGTAGTACTATAATATGTGAGTTTGGGTTATTCTGTAAGATGTGTCTTCTACCAAGAAGGATGGCAGGGGAGGGATTAGCTTCAGTGTCCCCTGCATTTGCTTTCTTGTTGTAATTATGGGAAATGCATTCAGTGTGCAAGGGTATCATTGCTGTCCTGCTGTTTTATCATTTCTTTATGAGATAATGTTGATTTCACCAATGAAATGCAAATTTAGTTTACAGTGCTCCTTTTCTCTGTATAAAGGTTAAAATGCATATTGTAGATAATACTGTTGGTGGTGCTTTTGAAACAGTCTTTGTCAGCTAATTTTAGCAATACATGGTTGTAAATGCTGTTCATTGCAACTGCATGAGTTTTATGTTGGCCCACATTAATTAAATTTAACCCAGTGTGCGTGTTGTTACCATTTTGGCTATGATATGATCAAGTCGTCATAAAACCTTGGTACCAACAAAAAAAAAATTGGGATGTGTCGAGTATATTTGATATATAGTGTGCCTGCTGTGTGTTATGGCAAATTGAACGTGCAATTATTGAAGTTAAGCTATCTTAACTCTATAATCCTAAAAGTCTTCTAACACGGGGAGCTAACGAACACTCCTAGGAATGCAGATCCTAATGAATTCTGTGTTTGGAGGGTATGTTTCTGTTTACTTATAAACAAATAGTTTGTATTGCTGGTGATAAAAGGGCTCAGAATTTTAACAAGTCCTGTTACAATTAGTCCCAGTGTAGATTATAGACAGCTCTATTTACTAAATGCTGGGACTCCAACAGCAATAAAATACATGCAAGAATGGAAGTAGTTTTCAGCTAGCAAGCGAGTTCTAACATAACAGCGAGGCCAGTACTAACGGAAGTTGTCTTTTTTTATTGTTATCTCTTTAATTTATCTTGCTTTCCTGTGTAAACTGCTCGCTATTGTGCAGAGAGAGGGTGTGTGTTAACTTTGGTGACATTGTGTTACTCCCATTAAGTAACGCTGTACACAGGTTTTTTTCAGCGTGACTACTTAGGATTTTTTTTTTTTTGCCAAACTGCGTGAGCCAAATAATGTTTCATAATTGATAACAAATCCCATTTCTACTTTAGGCGGTACAGCAATAAATTTGCTGTCGCGGTTAGTAAAAGGATTATATGGAAAAAGGAGTGCGAGTTTTTAGTATGAAAGAGTAAAAAGGTGGGGGAGAGGATTTTATGAAATGAGATGTTCTGTTATAGACAATAATGGAAAATGGCTCTGAAAATGCTGAGTTGGAGTAATGAAGGAATAATGTCTAAAGTTTATCAAAACCGAAAGAACTCCTGATGTGAAATGAAGCCTCCTAAGAAAATTCTGTTCTGTGGCTGTTTTGCTTTGCTGTTGTCGCCTGTCACGCATGAATGAAAATGCTGCATTCTCCGGGGAGCGGTAAAGCTTCTGTGTAGGTTGTTTATTTCCTTAATCCCTCCTTCTTCGTGATTTCCAATGTCAGATATAAAATGGAAAGCCTGTAAATATAGTGATTATCATACTGATTATCACCTGCATCGGGGAACGCCCTGGCTGGCCGTTGTAACCCTAGCAGTCTCCACATGTTACAGCCACTTAGATTTTAACCTGACTACTTTATTAGAGCCGCGGCGCGCTGTATGAGGTGCCCTAGGGCTGCACAGATGGGGTCTGCTTGTTTCCTGTTCTCACTGTTATTGTGAATAGATACTAAAAGGTTCTCATCGCTTTTATCTGGTTAATTTACTTTGAACTGTCCCTGGCATTCAGGGCCTGCTTCACATTTCTCACCATTTTGCAAACAGCAAACTGTAGTCCCCAAACGTGTGTTTTGAGCTTTATTATCTTTTTTTTTTTTTTTTTTTTTTTTTTTTTTTTTTTTTTAACTGGAAGGGCCTTAATTCTTAAAGGGCTGTAATTCGGAGAGAGGCTGATTCTTCAGGGGCTGTGGGCACAGTCCTTGCTGAAAGAAGCCGCTCAGGAGCTATTCTGAGGTTCGGTTGATAGAAGAGAAGAAAATTAAGATTGCTGTTGTTCTTTGGGGCGTTCAGACACCCTTAGATTAGAGGTCAACTGCAGGAAAATGTATGATTGTATGCTAGCTACCATTATTCATGTAGCCGGGCAGCAGACCAGGCTAAAAGATGACGCTCTTAACAGGAAAATCCAAAGATGAGATACTTTTTAACAAATGTGCAATCATTTATCCTTTCTTGTGGAAGGGCCAGGTCTTTCGAACCACATGTGCTATGCATGGGTGCCCCAGTACAGAAAATTAAGATGAATTCTCTCAAAGTCTCCCACATAAGGAAACACTACTTAACTGGAATAGTTTTTATTTCACAGATGTAAGAATGTACTGGTGTCCAGTTTCCTGGCCAAACAATAGTTTAACACAGATGTTAATGTCCTGCTGCATTGGGACATTAAAGAAATCCCCTTAGGACAGATCAGTGTAACTTCCGATTTCAATTGCACGACCAAAATCCTGAGGTTAAAGAAGTAATTTGGCTAGAGTACTTAATTTTTATTCCGTTTTCTTATTCTCTGCCCCCTTATCACTCCCTTGTTTCTCTTTTTTTTTTTTTTCTCCTGTGTCTCGTCCCCATTTGAGGCTTTCTTGATTGTGTTGCCATCCATTGTAAGTGCGTCACTTCAGAGTGGAAGCTTGCAGGCTCCTTTTTTCATACGAGCATAGGCTTTGTTAATCACATGCTGGTTTAGGAAAACACTGCATGATATCTCTGAACCCCACACTCCTTCTTGACAGCCAGGCTAGCAAATGTCATTGACTGTGTGATGTACAAGAAGGAATTCAATTGTAAGTAAATTGTCAAAGTGGCTAACCTTGCCCGCACCCAATTGTCAGGACCATGATTCAGTTTTTCTGTCAACATCAGCTAAGGCTAACCCGGTCAGCCTTATGTTTCTGCAGTGAAGCAGCCTGAGGAGTTGTGCTTTTCAGCTTATCACATTTTATTAACCTCAACTTACTGTTGTTATAATCAATTGTACCCACTTCAAATTCTTATATTGCCCCCAAATTGGCAGATCATCTAGGTCCACAAGTAGCTATTTTCTGCAGCACTGAAAACTGTCCTAGGGACGCTGGGCTTAAATGGGTTGGTACAGTAGTTATTTTTGTTTAGTTGGATCAACTCACCATTTTGGCTCAAGACTTATCCCTCTATTAATATCACTTGGCAAAGCTCATCTGGAAGAATGCAAGTTAAAACATAAAAGACTTAGAGGGTTTGCTGCAATATTTGCAATGTTAAGGTAGAAAGGGAGTAAGGGAAAAACATTGCTATTGTCTTCTGTCTCCTTGCTTTTATTTCAAAACAGATTTTAATTGCTCCCATTAATATAAATAAGAAATGAGGACATTCTGATACCCTGATGTTTCCTCTGTTCTTTCAGGAAAAGAACATAGTTAAATTGCCTAAAGCAGTGATTAAGACATCAGAGTATTTTAAAATGCTCATCTGATTCCACCACAAGGGTTTGAGCACATTTTGTGATCCGTTTTTTTTTTTTAAAGCACTGTAGATGATAAATGATTTTTTAAAATGGCTTGATAACCTGTATCCCATGAAGTGCCATACATAAATGGAGATACGATACAATTTCGATCAAAAATATGTCCGAAGGGTGTTTGTCTGGGTTTGAAGTAGTGGTTTCCTAGTCAAAGTCCTATCTCCAAAAGTAACTTTCCTCGCCTGGAAAAAACATGTTGTACCTTCTTTATTTGAAGTTGTGAAGTGTGTTGACATTGTGCTGTTGTTGGGCTTGAGGGAAGGAGGGGGAAGCTTTTGGTGCGACTATCAGAATTGAACAACTGTATGTGGGTATATTGAGATAATCGTGTAAAAGGGAAACTGGCTGAATGAGTTTCAGAATGTGTTATTTCTTCATTATCTAGCACTTTATAATTAACTGTTCTTTTTTTATTATTTCAGGAAGCTGCCACTTTTGCTAGAGAGCAAGGCTTTGAGGTGAGTTAACCCACAATTGCACACTAAACAGATCCTAAAGGTTTTTTTTCTTGCTGATAATGAAGTTCTTTTGGACAATGATTGATGTGCTATTATACTCTCCAAGCCTCGCAGCGGTTGCCATGGAAACTTGGCAGTCGTCATGGTTTCTTTGTTCTGCCAGCTCAGTGTTATGACGCACTCTGCTAGGTCTGCACCCAACATCGCCTACAGATGTTATTTATTGAATTTTGAAAAGCCTCTTGGGAAGCCGAGAGGTTGGGCACGGTTTCAAGCTGCCTCTGCAGATATGGGACCTGTCAGTTTGTTCAGTTAAAAAGCTACCTCATTAGCTGCATTACACTCCAGAAGGATTCACTGCTAAAGCAGTGGTGAAGCAAGACTAAATAGTGAAATATAACACCGCTTAAATAACTTAAACCCTGCCATATGCAGATTATCATTATGCAAATGAATTTTAGAAAGGTGGTATATAAAATTGTTAGGTACTGATTAATGTAAACCATGCTTCTACAAACAGCTTCGTTTAGAAGGGGTTGTGCGGAATTTGTGTTTCAAAACATATTCGAGTTGGTGTTTTCCATCTGTGCTCTAAAAATGTATGATCCTCTACTTTCTTGCAGTAAACACTGTTGATTTTACAGTGATTTTCAGAGCTTTTGATTTCATCTTCTTGAGGTATTTATTTGAATAGTATCTCCCATTGGCTAAATTCAGATAACTTAATCTGGAGAGCTATCAGCCATTGGTCTCTAACGCTGAATTCAAATAGGCAGGTTTTAAATACTATAATTACTGTGACAACGGTTGTGCTAATTTTGCAGATAGTAAGTGATCTTACTGAAATCTAAATTGCAGAACCGAACACACATAAATCCCTTTACATGTTTTTTCCACTGGAATAAGACCCACCTTAATTGATTTGTTTGCAGCGTAAAAGAATAGATAGGAGTTTGACTGCTCAACACCCATTTTGCATAAATAATAGAAGCCGCGCAATTCAAACCGCATCGCTTTAAGAACGTGCCACTTTTGTGTGTGGATGGTTGCCTATAAAAAAAGAAGGAAAGACTGACAGCTTTTGTTCCACAATTTAGATTTCTTTAGAACCGTACACCAGCAGGTACATCAATGCCACCAGTGTTTTAGATATTAAAACTGTGGGCTGTCCCATTTCATTTTATGTTTCCCAAATTCATGTGGCTGCTTTGTAGAAACCAAGACTTTTTATCACTGTCAATTTTCATTTGTATAATCGGTATTGTTAGCATAAAAATACACTTTGAGTTTATCCTATCAAATGAATGAATTTCACAGATGCCTCCAAATATAATGTGAAGCATAACAAATTATTGGTACCCTCTGGTAGCTAGACAATAAAAAAGAAAGGAAGTAGTGTATTAAGTCTATCCATTCTATATTTTTATTGCCCCCTTGAGCTAAAGACTTTGAATGTGCCTGGTTTAAATTCAGTTCTAGTGACAAACTGCTTTTGCCGGTGTCTGCTAACTACCATCATATTAACCTTTCCATTAGTGCTTGCTTAGAGATTCTAGCACGGTTCCTTCTGAACATCCTAAATCTGCCACATTTGATTACAGCATATCAGTAAAGTGCACAATGATTATGATCTTATCTCTTATTACCCCCTTGCTTGGCAACAACTCACCTATCAAGTATACTGACAGACATGTGTAAAACTTGGTAAGTGTCCACAGTCTTGTTTTCCCATTGTGCTGTGGAGGCAAAAAAACCCCACACTACTAAGAAAGTATCTTAGGAAAAACTTTAAGAGCTTCATAAGCCTTTCAATTAAAAACAAGAAAAAAATCCAGCAACTCTCAAAAGCTTGTAGAACTGATTCTACAATTTATAATGAGAATAGAGAACTGGCAAAACAAGGGAAAGTCAAGTAAAGGACTGGAGTGACCAGAGCAAAAATCAAGGGGATATTTATCATAGAAGTGATGAAAAGTTGCTGGTAGCTGAATTTGAATTGCAGCCTGGAATTTTATTTTTTTAAAAAATCATCAGAAATCTTCCAGCATGAAGAACCAGTTGTGACTAGCTTTTTTTTTGGCTGTTTTTTTTTTTAATAGTCTCCTTTTCTACCTTCCAGTAAATTCAAGTTTATGTGGATTAAATGCATCTTTTAAATATTGATTAAGTATATCTGAAACAATTTTTGCAAAAAAGAAGTCCAATCAAGTCAACTTCATAAAAAATACACCTTTTCTGAAGAAAGAAAATCTTGTCATAGGTAGGACAAAACAGTTCCATGACACGAACCTGTTTATTTCTTTGTAAGAGAAACCACCTTCAAAGGAATTTTTATTTTTATGCTTCACCTTACCAAGAGTTACTTTTCCGTTGTGCTTTGCTGAAATCCAAGGTATTTTTGTAAAATCGGTCATGATATTTGAAGACCGTTATTTCCTTCATTGTGTCTCCTGACCAACACTTACCTGTGACAACCAAAAGTAGAACATTACTTCTGATGCAGCCTCTTCCTGGGCTGCATCAGTGTTTTCTTTTTTTGTGAATTTCATGTTCTAAGACATTTTAAACCTATTAAATAAATAGTAAATTCACTGTCTCTGAAGGCAGTGTTTCATCCTAATTGTATGTTGCACTCATCTCAATAATGCATTATAATAGTCACAATTTTTATCCCAGGGAAGCTCTTGGACTTGGTTCCCCTTGAAGTGGTAGAATAGTTGTCAGTATATTTTAACTGGATGTTTGTAATACATTTCAAATAACAGAATTGCCAGGACAAAGGTTTATGAGCTTTTGTTTTTACAAAATGGTATCTTGCTGTTTATTCTATGTAGGAATTAGGAAAACATCATTCTCCTTTAACATAAAACTTAGGGTTCAGTTCTGTCTGTCAACCCAGAAGTAAAATGAAGTGAGTAGAACAGTATGCATCTAAGGGGTTAGTAGCAGCTGCCACGCAAAATAATTTGTCTTGTTGGAGGCAGAGGTCTCCTCCTAAGTCTGTATTGGTTGGGGAACCAGAGTGGAAAGTTCTGGTACCCTGGACCAAATTTAAGTCTTCAAGTTAACAAGGTCCACTGCACAGGCCCACTATTATCAATGGATTTATGCCTGTTTACGTCAGGGATAGGATAGTCCCAGCTATTGTGTATCTGTTTAGAGGCAAAGATCAGCAGACATAGTTTGACTGGCAGTTTTAACTCTATGCAATTTTTCACATACCTCTCTCTGATCCTGGGATATCTGATGTACTTTCTTTACATGCCTATATACCAATGAATGCCGCATGCAAGGTTTTTCAGGTGCAGCATCAATAGGCAAATTATTGTGAGATTTGTGTGTCAGCTTTGTTAAATCAGATTCTAGTGTATAACTGGATATGTGTGAGTATCCTGTGAATTTAGGACACGTTATAGAGGCTTTAGGACCACAAACCAGTACAGTCCTACCATCACCCATGTCTGTAGATACAGGATGTATAAGAAACTCTTGATAAGCATGCAAGTACGAGTCATTGCAAAACAAATATTATTCATTACAGCTATTTGAAAATACTGTGTATATTCTGAACAGAAATAGGAGATGACAACATTTCATGATGTTTGCCTGACAATGAAATGAGGGGCACAGTACCTCTGCAGTCATAAGCTGTAAATATTCACATATTATAAAATGTCATACTCGTACCATCAAAATACAACACGATGCTAAGGCGGAGATGTAGCGTGGAAAAGTTAAAGCTTCCTCAACACTGAGGTTGCAGCTCCTCCACTATATAAGCTCTATTTTATTCTTTTCCTGTGAAGAATTCTAATATAGAAAGTGATTTTAAATAAAAATGGCAAAGTTAATTCTCATGAAAGATGCTATTCAGTTACTTTTGAATTCTGCACAATCAGACACATTTCCAAACCATCCTGTTTTGAAATGTCAGCTTTTTAAAAAATTGCCGCCTTTCCCCTAAATACCTTCCTTCTATTGTTACACGCTTATTATATATTTAATTCTTCCTGAAAACATAACGTGCTTTTTGCTTTCTTTCACCATCTCCTTTATTTCATCCTTTACCACCATTCTTCACTAATCTTTTTCCTCAGGGTCCTCTTTCCCTCATACCCTCATATAAATTCATCTTTATTCTTCCTTAAACTGACGAAATCATCTCTTGATCGTGCCGTTTTCTCCTGTTATAACTTCCTCATTTTCCTTTTAAAATCTGAAGTGCACGTAAATACATAACACAAATATCTTCAAGCTCTTTGATTTCTGTGCCTGCTTTTCTTCACTGTAAGTGTGCTTAATAAAGTCACAAGTAGCCACTTCCTACTTAACAAAAACTAAACACCTCTCCCCGGTTTCCTTTGATCTCCAGAATGCTTTATTGCATTTTCTAGTTCATGGATCTCTTAATTATCAAGGCCTGAAATAGTTCAGAATTCAGGTGAACCTTGGGAAGCCTACGTATTACCAAGCTGGAGGGCTGTAATTCTCCATCCATCCCCTATTCAACAGCTTGTGCCACCAGCTGATACCAGCTATTCACAAGTCTCTTAAAAAGACATTTCAAAACAGAAGAGCAGCAATTTCAGGTTTTTTCTCTGGCATCTTTAAGGGACTCCTCGCCTTTGGAGAATTAGGGGTAAGATGACCCCTGTTCACTGTCCTCAGTCCACACAGAGGGGTTCAAGGTTCTTCCCTTTCTTCTCTGGTGGAAGACATTGCCTTCTAAAAGCTATATTAACAGTCTAAGGAGGAGGAAGGAAGAAATAACACAAATAAGAAGGCAGTACATGGAAATGAAAAGAATGAGAGAATTTTAAAAAGAGGTAAAGAGACCAGTTAGTAAGGGCAAATTATTTTCGTGTTTGGCAAATGTGTATAAGTCAATGGGCTCACTGACTACGGAGTTGGGGGAGAAATTAAAGGGAAGCTAAAAGTATTGCAAAAGAGCTAGGTTATTTTCACATAAATAGATACTGGTAAATATATAGCCAAGGCACATTCTCTCTCCGTAAGAAAGGCGAAGTGCTTGAAGATCAAGAAGATTATCAAAAATCAGCAAGTAACCAGGAGTGAATGGTATGCAGATTATAGGTCTTGAAGTGTTTAACTGACCTGCTGGTGAAAAACAGCCAATCTCTTGTTAAAATCAGCAGCTGCAGTCAAAATGGCATGTACTGTAACTGGGTTTCAGAATAACACTATATGCTGATTTTGAAAGGTAAAAATCAATTTATTAATAATATAAATTAATTGTAAGAACTCTGGTAAATGACTTGAAACCCCTCTGGTCAGCTTTATAAATGAATTCTATTCATTATGTAATTGTGTTTAAAAAACGAGTTGGGATTCATAACAAACATGACACAAAACAATGCAGAACATATTGTTCTGTTTCCATATATTCAGCGCTAGGCCCTCACTAAATCAGCTATGTTTCACTACATTTGCTTGTATGCAAGAGCAAACTGAGGAAAAAAGTATGGCGTTATGAATCAAGTGGGAATAGTAAGTAGCACAGGGAATAATTATAGTCTTTCTTCCTTTTCCTAATGTCAAAAAAATAAAAGAAAAAAAGAAAAAGTACAAATGATGGCAAGAAATAGGTTTACATAGACCAAAGTTAATTTGTAGAACTTACTGACTTGAGAGAAATCTAAGAACAAAAGCTTCCCACTTAAAAGGATCTGATGCATATACAAATAACAGGAATACCTATATTTAGGGTAGGTTGAAAACTAAGTAAATTAGAAATTGAAATCCTTGTGTTTCAGATCACAGGGCAACTATGAGAATAGGAAGTATAATATTCTAAAGACAAGTTGTGCCATTAGATTTTCTTGTATCAAATTAAACATTTCAAACTTGTTGCTGTCAAAGAGACAGGATGGATGAGAGATCCGGTTCAGTATGCCAGTGTCTCTGTTCCTACATGTTCTATGGTGTACAGACGAAGTCCCTTTAAAGCCAAGATCCCTGAAATTTTTGCAGCTGAGCCTTTACTTCAGAAAATCGGGGATATGCTGTGCCCCACTGACTATAGCTTTCACCTGTTGCTTGCCTGCACCTCGCTTTTATGCAAGCGGCCAGGGAGCGCAGGGCATGTTCACCTGGGCTCACAGCCTCTAAGGGGCACGCTGGGTTACTGCCCGAGGTCAGCTGCTCTTGGGAAGTTAGAGAAACAGCATTTGTAATCTTGCTGAAATCGGAGGGATTATAGTACTGTAAAACCTGGCTAAATTGGATGAAAATCAGGCTCAGAGTTTATACAAAGTATTCTCTTACCAATTTTATTTTTAATTTTATGATAGGTAAGGTTAGAATCCAGTCAGCAGCAAAGAAACCCGCTAATTGCTCATTAGGAAATGCTCTGTAATTCCTTTGTTAGCTTTACAGTTTTGCAGCAATTGGAATAGCTGAACTATCATTATCAAGATTAAAAACAATGGTCTCATAGTACTACGTAAACCCTTAGGAGAATGAAATATTCCTCCTTTGAAAATCTTCCTCTGCTGACAATAAAGACTATTTTATACCTAGCCGTAAGAAAATAAATCTTTGATCTGCTAATAAAGTTCTAATCTCTCACCGCTCTAGTACGCTGGTAACAAGAATTTTCCTTCTCTCTCTTAATAGACTGAAGACATTAAAGAGATAGCCCGGAAGACGCAAGCCCTGCCAAAGGTGAACACTAAAAGGCAACGAATCGTAGTCTTTACCCAGGGGAAAGATGACACCGTAATGGCTACAGGTATATTTTTCAAATCTCCGTTGTCACTCACAGTAAATATTCTAGTTAATCAATTACAAGTTGTGGTTTTACCAATTATAACTGTTAGAGGGTAGTGGGAGCATTTGCCTTTTGATGTTACTCCATGTTTCTCATCTGTTATGCTTTTAATTGTTTTAAGATTCTGAATTTGAGAAGTTAATATTTCACAGGAATGCCTGAGAATTTAGTTCTGAACATCTTAAGTTCTTTTTTTATAACATAGATCTAAAATATTGATCCAGTTGGTTTTACTCAGATTTTTATGACTTGAGATTTTATCTGTGTAGCCATCTTTGCTGCAAACAAGAACACACTATGCCTGCTGAGAACAGCTGTGCAACAGTATAGTATATTTAAACATTTGTGAAGAGGAGGAAGTGAAATCCAGTACTAAGTGAATTTCCAGGCTTTTTTGCTTTGAGCAGAAAGTCTCACTTTAGCTTTTCTCAGCTGTCTGCTCTTCTGTTCTCAAAGGAGTACGTGGGAAAAAGGTGTTCTAGCAGGGATGCAAGTAGTTTGTGCTGTCTAAATTGATGATGTACAACGCACAGATTTAAGCATTATAAACGTGACTGCCTACCTTTTGACAGTCTCTTTAATTCTGTCCACCTATGCTTCTAGACTAAATTAAGCTATTAAAAACATGAGCTGTGGCAAGCCATTTTAGTCGTTTATGCCTTCACAAGGTAAGTTATTAGGCAGGGCTGAATTCCTCCTTTGGAAATCAAGTGAAGTTGAGGAAGCTCTGCACCTGAGGGACTGGTGCTTACTCATATGATGTTTGCCTCAAAATCAGAATTGGCTTCAGACTGTGGCTGCAGGGCTCGGCACTAAGTAGGTATGTCACTGCTATATAGATCATTCTCAGCAGCAGTTGGAATGATTTCTCCAATAGTTTGCTTCTTCCCCTATTTTGTTAGCTACAAACTGGTTTAAAGGAAATAGAAAGCAGTCATTGAGAGCTGGGTATGTGTATCTCACTGAATAATGATGGAAGTGTTGCTTCCAGAAAGTTACTGCATTACGTGAATGGCCCATATGGAGGCACTCCTCTTGAATGTTGTACAGTTGGCTGAAAAATAGCAGTATAAAAATGTTTTTAAACATGAGGTAGTAATAACGGTAGTAAACCTAAATCTTATATGTAACCCTCCTGTGCTCTTATTTAATTTTCACTGTGTACTTATTTTATTCTTCAAACTGGAGTTGTTAACAAATCCATTAATCCTTTCTTTGATATTTTTACAACTGGGAGCTTATTTGAGGACTGACACTTGCTAATCTTAGCTGTTTGTTCGCTATGAAATGAACTTAAATTAGAGAATGCACTTTATATGCATGATAAATGCAAGATGGATAGAGAGTGTATGCAATGGTGTCAGCTACAAAAGCAAACATGATAAATGTTAAGGCAGTTTTGAGCCGTGGGATAAGCTATTCAGTGCACAAGCATAGCTGAATCTCTTTGCTATGTTGTTATTCATGGCAGCCAAATAAATGTCAATAATAAAAGAGAATTAAAGATTTTCATTTCCCAGAGGCAGTCCTCTAATACAGCTTGATCTTTCATTTCATTTGTAATTCGTTCTCATGTCAGGATGCAATCATTCGCCAGGCTCTGTGTGTCATGTTAAGTCATTTAATAATGATTAAGAACATAAAAATGTTTGGCCTGTGGGGCAATTCTTGAAAGAGATACCAATTTGTTATTGTTTTCCCCCTTTTCCCTTCCTTTGGTGTGGATCATCTTTTTCCCACCTCCCCACATTAAAATAATAATGAAAAAAGGAAAATGTGTCCCTTAATTTAGCATATGATGATAGCACAGACTGGCATAGAGTACTGTTAACACACTTATTTCAACACTAATTAGGTCGAGTTGCGCTTTGAAACCTGCAGTGGAAAGTGTAAAAAGTTTCAAAATGATCTTTGGAAGAATTACTGCTTTTAGGAGTGGTTACCAGTATAAAAATCATTTCCTTTTTCTAATGCACAGGAGTACATTTTTTGAAAAAGCAGTCTGTGTGTAGTTGTTTATCCTGCCTTTCTGAGGAAACAATAGTGTCTCAATGAGTTTGTGCATAGATTAAAATAGTATTTGCAAAGTCAGCTATGGATTTGGATATGCTTGTTGGTACCTTCTGCTTTATATTTTGTCTAGGTTAATACGAACAACGTGTTTGTTAGTTGGAAGACATTTCTGTCAGTAGTGACTCAACCAGAGGGGATCACTATCGAGGCAAAGGACTCTACTCTTTCTTCCCTTTCTAATACTGCCTTTAACCACCCTTCATCAGCTGTTGGGCAGATCGCATATTCCACTGGTCTTAGTTTATGTCTGAAGGAGTGCGGGATGGAGCTGGAGCTTACAGGTGTGAGAGTAAAAGACTCCAAGGTGCATTTGGCCTTTGTTGGTTTTCTACCTTTTGTTCCTCCTCCCCTTCCTCATTTTCCCCATGGAAAGGTCTCTGCTCTCTGGCAGCAGTGCAGAGCAGCGTTACTGTGAGCCTTGGGAGTAGAAGTGAATGCCTTGGATCGGGCCGCATTCTGTGAAGAGACAGAGCTGAATGGGCACCACCCCCTTCTTTCTCTTCCCCCTGCCCACACATGGCAGGGTGAGATGGGCAACGCTGAGGCTGTAAGAGCATCCTTAACAGAGAGAGCTCCGTTTCCTCTCTCAAAGCCTCTGCATGCTGTCCAGGACAAGGCAGCTGTGGGGACAGGCTGAGAGGGGCTGGATTACGAGAGGAGGAGTGCACCTCTTCTGTGAGTTGTGTGCAGTTGAATGGGGGATCAGGTAATGGAAATAATGAGGGGATACAGCTCTGGCTGGAAGGAAAGGAAAAAGATGGATAAAAGGGGTTGTTGCAGGTTTCCAGCTCATTCGTGAAAGGGCACAGAATTATACATCCTGTACATTACGGAAATTAGATGTGGATTTTTATGGTTTTTTGTGGGATGAAGAAGGCCAGATACAGCTAATTGTTGCATGTGGAGAGCACTGTAGCAAGAGTTGTTGATTCCTGGACATTCCAGAGAATGGAAGTATCAACAGGTATTTGAGGAGTAGAGCATAGGGCAGAGAGGCACAGTTTGTTACCAAAAGGAAAGACAGATTGACCAAAATGTTCTGAGAATATAGCTCTTTCAGATGAGGGAGAGAGCTTAGATTGAGACAGCGAAAACGTTTGCTTCCTCCAAAATTCTGGGCCAGACGGACTGCAAAGATGTTTACTCGTCATATGAATTGCTGCAGTTTACACAACATTGTTTTAATGCCCGCCAAAAACACTGGTGGCTCATCTCAAATGGACCACAAGCTGCAGGCACGGATTGCCAGGCAACTTAGAGGTCCATGTAACTGGAGCAGATCATGAAAACGGTGAGAAGCACTAACTGCATCCCAATCTAAGCCATTCCCATTTGTCAGTCCACTTTCTGTGGCTGTCTGAATTATTTGTGTTTTCAGAGGAAAAATTTCTGTCTCTTTATCATGAAGCGCATTGGGTCTTTCTACTGTCTGTTCATATCTCCTCTGTCACAGTACTCCGGCCCCAAGGCCCCTTTTCTCTCCCTTTCCTTCCTGTTCTCTGTCAGTAAGAATAATTGCAAGGAAGAGGCAAGCTCAAATTCAAGCTGAGTGTGATCAGTGTGTTTTATAGGGAAGGAAAGGAATGTTTAGGATTGGCACGCAGGAGCTGTGGCAGATGAGATGTTGACTAAATTGTCAGCTTCTAATAAGACTCCACAGAGCATGTGCAAATGATCGTTGTCTGAAGTTTTCATGTCATGAAATCACAGAATGGTTTGGGTTGAAGGGACCTTTAAAGGTCATCTAGTCCAACCCCTCTGCAATGAGCAGGGACATCTTCTGCTAGATCAGGTTGCTCAGAGCCCTGTCCAACCTGACCTTGAATGTTTCCAGGGATGGGGCATCTGCCACCTCTCTGGGCAACCTGAGGTGCATTTTTTGATGAAGTCAATTTTTATCTATTTACTGAAGAACTTGAAGGCATTGGATCTTCTCAGTGACCCTAAGAGTTAGCGTTGACAGAAACCTCGTAATTTTCTCTAGCATCGGTCCCCAACATGACTGAATTTTGATAAAACTCTCTTGAAAAAACATAGCCTGTGAGAGACACCTGTGACGAAACCTTTCAGTACAGAGGATTATGGCTTGGGAAAGGTACTGGTAACTGAAGATAGGGTCTATGGACTTGCTTACCAGAAAAGTTTATTTGAGGAACGGTATTGGTTTGATTCGTTGTGTGGATGCTCCTCCTCCATACTGGGAATTCCTTGGCTATCAAGACTCCGATCCCACTACCACAGCTTTATTCCATCATATCCCTCTTCCCAGGCCTGAGATTCTGGATTTGACTGAGGGTTCTTGAATTTATGGGATACATTCACTTAATGTTTCAATACTTTTTTCCATAACCACAAAAAAATACATATGCTGGGAAAGGGAGGAGAGTTAATGAACACGTGCAATCTCCTGATTTCAGCAGCTGGAGCTTTTAAAGAAACGCACCAAAAATCGCAAACTCTGGCAAGAACCTATATATTATATCTATATGTGTGCTATAACATTTGTCAGAATCAAATGCTGTGAAAGCTATCCCTTTTACAGAGTTGCTCATAACATTTTTAAACAAATTACTTTTAGTCAGATACATTTTATGACTGGTCTTGGCCCAAAGGGAAATCTTTGGAAAGTCTGAGCAAAATCAGTTCAGCAATGGAAAAACATACTTTTATATTGAAATATTTGCATAATTCAAAAACAGCTGAAGCTACAAACTTTAAACTTGGCTTGTTTTATAGCTTTAGTAGAGGAAAGAAAAACAATCCAAATTTAAAGAAAATCACTTCAGCATTTTTCAAGTTATGAATGATGAAATCTGGCATGTTCAGGCGTGAACGTAGAATTTTCCATTCTTTTTTCCCCCCAGTGTTTGCAAGACCACCTCTGTTAAGGGCACATTTGTAATAACCTCATTTGTTAGAATATGGCAGAAAATGGATTTTTTTAAGGATTCAAGCATTAAAGCCACCTTAGTTAGGGCTTAGTAACCACTTACATCTTCTTCAGTTTGTGGGATACGTTACTTGAGAATATTTCAGGAAATGCATTAGCAGTGCTCGCAAATGTGGTAGAATGAGAAACATTCCCCTTCAAAATTTCTTAGCGCACCTACCACATAGTACATATTGAAATAGTTTTGTGAATTTCTACTTGTTATTATTACTTGTTATTTAGTCTATTCCATAAATTAAACATCATGTGTAATATAGCCAAATTAATATGTTACAACAAAACTTGCAACATTACTAAATTTTAAAGCCTGCCTACCAAGCTTTTGATGTTGAAATAATACTAGGCATTGCCTCTACCTGGTACCTGAAACAGGATACTGAGCTAAATGCATATTGGTGTCACCCACTGCAACCATTCTTAAGGTAATATATGCAGATATGTTCATAAATTAAAAGTTTATATGTTTGGATAGAACCCAAACCTCATCTAAATGAAAATAACAACAAAGGTATGGATAGTATGGTTTTATGACTGATGAAGCTTCTTTTACTTTGTAAGAACATGTGAGATCTTAAATATTTTAGAAGGAGAGTTTTTAAACTGCTTGTTTTAGAAGGGTTGTCAAAATTGTGGAAACGAGGGAGATTTTAAGAGCCATTCTTAAATCATAATGGCATGATGCGGTATGCTTTTGGGGGGAATAAAAAGGACTGATGTTCAAGCATACGACTTTAAACAGAGGTCAGGAGGTTTTCTTTGTCAGGTTGTGCTGCAATCATAGACCAGCATGTTACCTTGTAAGCCTATCTATAAAACATAGAAGTATTTATTACTATTGACACTGTTGACGCTTTATGGTGGGCCTGTCTGCAGCTCCTTTCTCTGTAAGATACTGAGTATTGTGTGTTCTCCTCTAAGAAGCAAGAAAAAGTGTAATTTTTTTCCTTACTTCTCGCAAGCTTTCATGCGTAGCCTTCCAGACAGGAAAACCTTGAGCAGCTCTTTTTATCAGTCAGCCTTCCTGTGTGTTTGCACAAACAAATGTAGTGTCTTGGACCTAGGGAAACAGTAGTTGGGTTATATTACAGTGTGTACTCTTTTTCACAGGATTACACACTTTCAATCTTCCCTATCCATTTATATTCACAAATGGAAAGAAAAGTTTAAAAAAACAAAAATGGATTTTGGAAAAAAGGGAAATGTTATTCCATTAATGGCATAAAAAAATGAGCTAGAAAGCCCAATAGAATTATTTTTAGTTTAGTTGTGACTTAGAAAACCACAAAACCTAAATTAATAATGAAGATTTGTTGATAGGGATTAATGAATAGCAAAGCTGGTAATACCTTTTTGTAACTGAGACCATTCATGATTTCATGCTGTGTGGGAGAGGAGGTCTGAGCATTTTATTAGACAGCTGAAACACATTATTAAAACCTAAGTTCCTGGTTACCAGTATCTTAGCTGGACTTAAAAGTGTATCAACTATTGCATCTCAAATAATGTATATACATATATGTAAAAATATATAGATGGATGTATGTGATGTGTATGTGTTTCAGTAATTTCACATTGATTTAAAAAAGGGTATATTTTCTAGTCTAACATGTTAGTGCACCAGTTTATCTCAGAAATCGAGTGAAGCTGGTAAATCGCATTTTTGTGTATAATCACTGGTAGTAAGGAATTTTCAAGGCAAAACTGTGCCTCTTATTAAACCTAGCCTGAATTTCAGGTGCTACAATGAATTTACATTCTGGCATTCCAAGGAAAAATTACCCCTTTAAGCTGTGAAAAATGCATGTTTGTTGAAGGGCAGTAAGTATGGGCCCCCATCCCATTCCTTAGGATGAGGCAGCATTTCCTCTTGCACAGAAGAGTTCCTACATTTGTTTCTCAAACACAAACATGTGGATTTATGAAGTCAAGTTTTGTACCATATTTCTAAAAAACATTCTTGGAGGCATAACTGTTAATATACAAATCCACTGCTTAGGTGGTAGAAATTATCTGATGCTGGAGAGGCAACACTGAAAGAGTGGGAGCAAGACTAAGGCAGACCAAAGATCGGACTAACCTGGTATCTGCAAAAGTGTACAGTAGTGGGTACCTGTAAAAGAGGATAAAACCAGAACAATTCTATAGTGGTACTTCCATGTTACACTCTCCTAGCTTCCAGCAATCTGTAGTTTGGCAATTTCTGCACTAGAGATGTTGTCTTTGTGCTTAATAGTCCAAAATAGGGTTTTACCATACATAATGTCTTGTGATAGAGAGTGTCACAGACTCTGTGTTATGTAAAGAAATGCCTCCTCTTATTTATTTGGATTCAGCCACTTAAGAATGTCACCGGCTATCTCCTGCTGCTTGTATTGCACGGCCAGTCCGTAATCATTCCATATACAATATCTTGTTACTTTTGATTTTGCAGAACTCTTGCTTATCTCCCTTTCTCTAGTCTTTTTTCCAGACTCTTCCTATTCTGTTTATTTGTTCTTTGTTTGCTCTGTAATTCTGACACCCTGGCCCACCCTCTACTACGCCTTTTTTCATGTCTGCCATACGCTTTGTGAATGAGGGACCCGAATGTTCAAGTGCCTGAGTAGTTTACAAAGTGGTTTAATTCTGTTGTCTCCTTTGTTCTGTATTCCTCTCTTAATAATTCCTAACATTTTGTTTGCTTTTCTTGCTGCCACTGATGATTGTTCTGACATTTTCGTAGAATTATCTGTTGTAACTTCAAATGTTCTTTATGGTGTGGTAATAGGTAGTTTAGAGCCCATCACTGTGTATTTAAACCTAGACTTTTTATCTGCGCCTTTTTTACATAGATTGACATTTTATAGCCCATTAGTGTGAGACACTTTTGCAATTTTTCACACTCAAATTTTGTTTTTACTATCCCAAATGAGTCTAAATGTATCACAAGAAGATGGCGCAGACTACACCGAAGAGCTCCTCTCAGAAATGGTATGTAGAGCCTGGAGGTGCTACCTGTAACACATAGGCACAGTTAACATCAAGACTGGACCTAGGCAGGGGGATTTAATCTTTTAAACCACTGGAGCCCTGTCTTGGTTGACTCTGTAGAGCAAAGTTGAATGAATTTACAGTAAGATATCGATTCAGGTACCATTAAGTCTCAAATGGACAATTTTGTTCAGGAAAGAAAGTAGCTTAGTACACTCTAGCTTAATTTTTTTTTTTTTTTTGGAGAAATGAGGCCTTCCCTATATGATATTATTCTTCAATTAGAGCATCCACATGGGATTAATTTATCGTAAATTTCTGATGCCTCTTGCTACATGGCTGTAATACTTCAAGGTGACCTGAGTAAGTTGTGAGGTGGTTCATATAGAAGAAGTCACATCGGCACGATATTATTTTTTTTGCTCAAACCACGAAGCAACAGAACAATCTACCAGAAATTCTGAGAAGAAAGAATTGCAGTAATTAAGCCTTCTGGTTACCAAGGCAAGCCCCTGCCGTTCTGGGCAGTCATGGAAGGAATGAGGGTTCAGCTTACTCATTCTGTGGCTACGTAGTCCTCAGAGCACGAGAGACTGAGACTTGGCTCCCTGGCATTTTTAAACTGATAGGAAAGTCAGAAATCACTGGCTCCTCCTAGGACACATATTTCCATCCCCTACTTTTCCCCTATACTGCCAGCACTTCTCTGCCTGCACCGGGAACCAGTTCATCAGTCTGCACCAACTGGCACAAACCTGCCCTGGTAAGGTCTTGAGCTCTCTGAAGCAGCTTGTTGCAGGGTCCAGATGAGTTCTGGTGCCAGCACGGGAGCAGAGAACGCAGCACTGGTGGCAGCAGGAAACAAGGATGAGGCTATAGCATCTGCAAACTAGAGCGGCTGAAGTTGCTGTGGAGCCTCACTCCAAGACATAAAACATGTTTTATTTTGAATTTCCATCTAGTAATTCCAAAGTTGGAAGAAAAGTTGCTCCAGGATCAGGTGGTAATATAGAATTATGTCTGCAAAGCGAAGAGTAAGGGGACAGAGCCATGAATATACAGTCAGAGGGGAAACGATCTCTTTGACATCTCATATGCTGAAAACCACCAATTTTATCATAGGACTATATTAAAAGAATGAGGAGGCAGCAGAATCACTGGAACTGGAACAGAAGCACTGGAACTAATGACAGCCTCCAAATTTAATTTGTGCTTTTCACGTCTACATAGAATTGATGCAACTTTGTCAAGGTTATCCCCTGTTTTCTGAAAATGACGCCTACCCCTCTGCATGTACACCAAACATGAAATTCTGATGACTTTTAGTTCTTCAACAGCTATTTTTGCAGCTACAATGTTATGTCAATCTAAATATATCTTTCTGACTTTTTGAACAAACTGAAGAAAACACAAAACTACAGTATTCTGTTTCACATAAAATAATTATCCTATAAACTTTTTATTAAATTTATGCTTTAAGCTTAAAAATTCAGCATTTTCCTTTTCTATACTTGCATTCTGTGTTGCTGCAATATTCAGTATTGGATGCTACCCATTTCTTCTTAAAAGCATATGCTTTAATGAGTTGAAATCTGAAACCCGTGCTTTAAAGGTTTACAGTGCATAGGATTCTCCCCTCCCAACACTTAGGTTCGAATCATACTAACAGGGTGGCTATTTTATGAAATCAATCAGATAGTAATTTTTTAACCAATGATTTTTAAGAAATATATTTTCTCTTTACCCTAATTTGGTGTGATTTTTTTTTTTCATTGTAAGAAATTAAGTGTATGGCTTGTTCAGCAGGTTTCATAATAGATCAATAATTTGCTGGCCTAACTTTTTTTTTCCTGTGGAGATGTGGGAAGATCAATGTCGATAGTGCCCTAGGTCATGATCAATACTTCTAATAAAACTTCCTTTTTTTTCTTTTTCTTTTTTTTACCTTTGTACCTTTATACAGTTTTGCTTTTATTAATGAGCTTTTCCTTTAGTTTCAGACCATTAATGGTTTTCAGATAATGTCATACTGCCCAAGGTCAAGGCCAGTTTGAACTTATAACTCTGCTTATCAGTGATTAAATCTATTGGATGGGCTTAGATGTGTTAGAAGACATAAGAGTTTGAAGCACTACTTTCTAGAGGCTCAAAGTTAAAACAAAACAAAACCTAAACCTTTTGGGAGGATAACACATTAAGGCTTTTTTTTTTTTTTTCATTTCCTTCTTAAACAAATAACATGGATCTCATACTGGTGTTAACATCACAAGTAACTCCTGTGGCCCTGACTGCTCTTCAATTAAAGATATTAAATGCTCCGTATTGAGTTTTATAATGGTATATTGCTCGTTTTGCAAAACCAGTTTGGAGTAAGATAATGTATCTTTTGTTCATTGCTGAGATTCTGAATGGGAGGGTAGCAACTTATCAAAGTATGTGTTATCAGCTGGAGTGCTTGCAGAGAATGTGATATTATTGTCTCTGGGGCTCAACCCGGTGTCTTTTGAAATCAATGGAAAGATCTCATTAACTTCATTGGATATCGATTATGGCCATGGATAACTTAAAACATTCATGAATATTAATGGTTTATACTGATCCATGTGTCTTTTTGCGTGTTGTACCTTGTCTGCAACCTCTGATTCAATTTTTGTACTCTACCTAGAGGTTATACAAAAAGCGAACTTTATGCATGCTGAAAGATTTGATAACACATTTTACCTTAAGGTATCTTCTTTCTTGTCTGTTACAAATGAGGCACATAAAGAACTGGACCCTTTGACCACTGGCACCTAGGCAGAATATCTTCTGTAGATCTTTTTTTTCCATTATTTTGGCAGTTTTAACCTTTTTTTTATTAGGCAGCAGTTCACTTCAAAACAAATCATCACAGAGGAGTTTGAACAGCAGAATCTCTACTCAGAAGCTGCCCTACAGACTCTGATAGCCTATCATCTTTAATTTACAGATTTTATTTCCCATCTTGTGATTACAGTTGAATGAACATTGTAGGAAAGTTTAAATTGTAGCTATCCATGTCATGCTTTTGCCATAAATGATGGAACTTAGGTTTTCAAGCCTCTAATCTGCACCAGCTCAGATAGTCACTATAAAATAATTGCACAGAATGGAAGGAGAGTAAAATGTGGGTATGTATGGTGACCCTGCACAAAAATTAACGGCAGGAACTGACCCTTTGATTAGAAGTTTCTCTGCTGTTGCAGCATCCAGTTGCAGGCAATAGAAGTTGTGGGAAATAGGTGGCTGAATGGAAGACAAATCCTTAGCTGCAGGAGGGACAGAGCAGAGATCCTGGCTAGTGGAAAAAGTGGACAAAGGGGAGGGTTGAATGAGTCCTGCTTCGCTTGACTTTGGGGATTGGGATTCACTTGTGTAAGACAACAAAACATCTAGAGTTAACACTGGGGAGGGCGGGAGAGGGAGGTTAATTGGAGCTCTCAAAAATAGTTAATTGTCTAAAAGTGGAATTGTGAGATTTTATGATTAATTTGTCCACAGTAGATATTACAGATAAAGGAAAGTGGAAGTGGTCTAAATGCCGTATCTGAAAAGTAGGCCATGCATGTTACTCGTATACCAGTGTCCTGGCCTTGACACACCTGAGCATGATGTGGAATATGAAGTGGCAGTTTAGATATAAACCTCTGGATACCACAAAAATAATGTTTATGTAGTTGATCGTGTTTGAATGAAAGTAGGCTCTGGTTTACTTTCACCATAGCTGTTTTCTTTGTTATGAATAATAAAGGCAGTAAAGTAAGCAGACCTGACTTAAAGTATATACAGACAGCATATTTAGTGTATACAGTAAACATGAAATATTTTTATATTGTTAGGTTTTGGCTATACCTACTGAATGATATGATCCTAGTGTTTGTTTAAAAAGAATACATAGAGTCGTCCAAAACCAGATTTAAAGTTGGGAAGGCTGCTTAGGTTTGGTTCTGTTTGCTGTAGCCTGCTACCCTGAGCCCCCCACCGCCCTCCTAATCCGTCCAGAGTCCTCTGCCTGCCCCAGTGATTAGCAGTCAAAACTAAATCAGAGAGGAGTCTATGGAACCAAATATTTATGTCCCTTGTAATCTGACACTGTGATATTGTACTGTGAACCTGAAAAGATGCCAGGCCATGCATTGTGGCTAATAGCAATTGATCACGAATGAAACTGCAGAACTCTACTCCAAATTGTTGCTTTATAAATTCGATAATAAGTACATTTCCTGACAGAATATAAAAGTGCAGTAAACTGTGCATGCCCTCTCCTTCCTCCCCACCTGTCCAATTGCAGAATGCTGTTTGTACAGTATATTGTTGTTGCTGACAACTGAATAAGAATTTTTAGGAGCAGTTGGCTATCAAATGATGGCAAATTTAAAGGTTATGCAAATTGTGCCAGTACAGCCCAGCTTGTTTCAGACCTCTTTTCTCTATTATCATATCAATTGAGTCAGCTTATAGTAGACAAAGCAAGGTTATGGGAACCACCTAGAGCATCATGCACCATTAAACATCAATGCAGCATACATGAACATCTGCAACAACGATCTTATTAACAGAGGGTATAACGGAAGGCAATAAACAGCTTTCTTAGTCACTTAATTGTAAAAAATTTAATAACCTAATACTTGCATTATTTATCAACAGCAAGTTGGTAAAAAATTGTGCAGTTGTGGTGGATTAGATTACAATTCCTATTGCACAAAGTAAATTACTACAAAAATATGAAAATCCATTTGTGAGCAGCTAAACACTGTAGTTAGTAGAGTGGTAAAAATGCAATTTTCTTTTAATCTCTGCTTCATCATGGAATAGAAGTATCTGCTTTTTGCATTGACATTTTTATATTTGGCTAAAAACAAATATAAAAAACCTAAAGATTGTTTTTGGATTTCCTGCATAACTAGACAGTTTAAACGTTTTAAAAATCAAGGGAGAGTTGTGAAAGAATACAGAAACCATTAAGTCATCTTTGTGTGTGCAACCAAAACAGATGTTTGGAGAAACAAAGCAAAGCGTGTTAGATGTTCACACTGGATATGTATTGTGTGTTGGCTTCTGGGGCAGTCACCACACTGATCTAGAAGATGAGATCTCAAATGGCACAGGGAAATGAATACAGAAATTAATATATGTTAGGAAAAGATGATAAAGAGAAACGAGGTTTAGTTCTTCAAGGCCAAGCCAAACTGCTAGTTATAGGCTAGGGTTGGAGCACGCCCTTTGCTGGAATCAGGTAAATTGGTAGGGAGTGACAGCCCTTCTCTCCTTGGAGACTGGGGTTACTGGTGGATTCCCTGATTTTAGTTAACAGGGAATTGGAAGCCTCCTCATAAAAGGTTGGAGCTACAGAAGGAAAGCACCGCTCTTGCAATTTCAGCCTGAATGCGCAAAATGTACAGGCATTGAAGAATAAAATCAGAAAAAGGAAATAAGAGACTGGATGAGTAAAACAATACAGGCTCAAAGGGTGAGTTTGACAAGTGCATTCAGCAGAAAAACCTGCTCCAAACGTTAGTCTGCTCCTGAGCAGATTTGTTCCTTCCTGGCGCCCTCTGCTCCCGCCTCTGCTGCCGCCGAGTAGCAGCTATCGGGTCAGATTTGTATTTATATGGAAAAAGAATGAAGCCTTCTAAGTTGTTGTTGGCATAGAAATCCAGATTGTGGTGGGATCATTGGCTATAATCAGCCTCCAGGTCACCAGCGGCCCCCTTCACTCGCTTCTGTAATCAATAGGAATCAACAACCAACAGAGAAGGATGCAGGGAGAGAGGGTGAATGGAAAGACAGTAAGCAGCAAAGATGAGTAAAAGCTTGGTACAGGTATAAATTTGTCAAGTTGAGAGTTACAGAAGTTAATGTTGTTTCCATAAAAAAAGGAAGGTTTTTCCTCCAAAATGTTAAATTGAAAGTCTTCATTTTATTTTTCTAATCTGGATTTGTTTCCTGTAGGAAAAGATGGCAAAAAAGAACGCAGCATGACTAAATAACCATTGACTATATGTTTTTTACTGAAATGATTCTAAAAGGGACAAATAACAAACATTTTCCAATTTTTTTCCAGATTTTTAGTTACAGTTCAAATGATCCCACTCTGTAGGCTAACCAGAGCTTTTTTCCTGTGTATCTAACTGGTTTTTAAAGCAGTATCTGCTTCTTGCCTTTCTTCCTAACTTTTCATAACCTAATTATATCAGCAGTGTCCACATTTTATTTTTACCTATCTATTTGCTTGCTTAACAAATTGGTTTTTCAGATTGGAAACTCTTTACAGCAGGAACATTTTTTTGGGGGGGGGGGTTCTCCTTCTAATATATATCTTGGTGTTCACTTTGACAATAACAAGACTACAGATTAGGTTTAAAGGATCACAAGTTGAACTTGGCTACATGTCAATTAAAATTTGATGATTTTTAATATGTTTTATTGCCTATAAGATGAAGATCAATGCATTGTTTTGTTTTTTTAGGTTGAAATAGCTTAAAACTGAATGAATCAGCAATTTAATAGTACAGAAATAAAACTTTAAAGAAAAGTAACTGAGTGACAGGCGATGGCAGGAGTTTGACAAGGTTCCGCAGAGATAGAGGCTGGAAATTTTTAATTTGTCTGCTAGGTTAGTTATTTTGGTTTTGTCAAGCAGCCTGTTCTTATAGCATTGGGGCTTACTTTAAATGACAGTAGTGCATGCATTGTAAAACGTGCTGTATTACCTTTATGAGTGCCTATATCCTACTGCCATGCTTAAAAAGGCTTGTTACACAAACATCTGATTCAAGAGCTCTTGCCAGAAAATGTTTGTCAAAACTGCTATTATAATAACTGTATCCAAATTAGTTTAGTTCACCATGTAGTCGATATTGTATAAATTCAGGTTTGCATAATTTACGTTAAAATGTATGTGAAATTATTTTAAGAGGTGGTAGATTAACCATCCTGCTTAAAGCAATGGTTAGGTATTACGTTTAAACCAATTAAGTGATACCACAGAGATCATAGTTTGGGATATTTAGTTATCTAAGAAATGAGCTGCAACTAATGTAGGGGGAAAATAAACTTCATTTTGGGCCAAATTCTCTTTCTAGAAAGACCAACATAACACTTAAAGAATTCCACTAAAAATAGTGGAGTTGCTCTGTTTTTAACTGGCGTTTTAAGAGCAGAATAATTTCTCATTGAGGTCAGAACAAATTTCAGCCTCCGCTGCAGTGGCATCTTCTAATAGATCTAAAACCTGCAAAAGCTGAGAAAATTCATTTAGCAAGCATGTTTCATTCTTCAAAAATAAATACGTAGGCTAGGGAGATCATCATTAAAGGCAACAGAATTTGCAAATACAGCATGAGAAGAAAAAAACAATTGTAAAAATTATAGATCTGATCTCTGAGTTAAAAGGATGAAAAATTAAAATTTCTACATGTAATTTGGGTATTTAAAGACAATCCTGCAGAATTTCTATAGTATACCTACCTCAGTAATGTCCAACATTCAATTGATTATTTTTTTTTAAGGAGAAATATATATATATATATGTATACCATTAACTTATTTTTAGTGATGTTTCTAGGGAAGGCTGTCTCTTTCATTCTGATGGACTGATTGTATTTATGAAACTAAATATAAATTCTCCCAGAAGAAAAAGCTCCTTCAGAACTGCTCTGTAGTGACCTAATGCTCACTCCTTCTCTTTTCAGTCTTACTGATGCTCAAGTAAAACAGAAATGCCTTGGGCCCATTTCTGCCTCCACTGACGACCCATGCTTCTCAGATTATCAAGTAGCATAAACAAAGCTGTCATGTAACATGGCATTTATTTAAATGATGTGATTTCTGTGTTCACCACTCTGAAACTGAGGTATAGCTAAGAAAGCTTGCAAGTTTTGACAGGTATGTTGCCCCGCTAGGGCAATATGCTTAATGTATAAAAAATGTGAGGCATAATACAGTTTTTGTCCTGCTCAAAATCAAATTATAATGTGTTTTTCACCCTTTTTTTTTTTTCAGCCAATGCCCTGATAAGCTTTTGCGTAGGAATTGCTCTGACCTTATTATATGTCAATATTTGTCAGAAAATTCTCACATAAGACAGTGTTTGGATGGTCCAGCTAGGCAGTGATTTAAAATGTGTCTGTAGAATACCATGAAATGGAGTACAAAAATACGTGCGCTCCTGGTAGTGTGTGGGTCAGTGCAAACAGTGAGGGAAGTGCACACTCTGCTTTGTGAGCTGAAAGATGCTTCATTTTTGCACGATCCCCATAGCCAAGTTTCAGAAGGTTGAAGAGTGAGCTAGGGCATATCTGTCAGTGTAATTGGACATACATATGTGATGTATTCTTTACATTATACATTGAAATTCCAACTGTGATCACTTACGGTTTGTTTTTGATTCTTGAGCTACCTATTTATGGATAGAAATAGATTTGTCTGAATTTCCCATTCCCATATATAGCTCAAAAACGAATAGGTTGCAGGGGGATTGGTTTAGTTTTTCACTTGTAAGGGTCAAATATGTTGTACAGTGGACAAACCAAATCACGTAGGATTTACAGTGCAGGAAGAGGGTTCTACATTTGTTAGTATCCAGGGCCAGATCCAGTTCTGTTTGGCTGGTGTGGCTGGGCTCAGGGCAGTAGGGCTCCACTGGTGTAAATCTGGCATTATGCAAAGGGGATCAATGCCCTGCGTTCTCCATAGACACCAGGACCATGCAATTCACGGGCTTCGTTTGTTGTAACCCATCTCCTCCATCTTCAGGACTGATTTTGATCTGAACTCTTCACCGTAATTCCAGGACGGTCATTGTGTTGAATCAGTGAAACATCTGCAAAAGCTTTGAGCTTCTCTTAATTTTGGTGCCTATTGGCTTCACACCCTTTGCCTTTCCTGAGTCCTCAACCCCTTTCCTGGTGCAGAGGGAGATCACAGGAACAGGATTTATCTCTGAACACTACCTTATGTCTTCGGCAGCCGCGCCGAGTTAGAGGAGTGCATTTTCTGGCAGTTCAGTGGGCGCAGTTTCAGCTCCCTCTGAAATCTGTGCCTAGCGGGCAAATGGCAATACTCTTGTGTGCTCGGAAAGGCTTTTTCAACAGAGTTCATTGCCATTCTAAACCTTAAACATTGTGACACATGCCAGAAAAATTCAGCAGCTTGCTCTTTAGGGCAGTTTTTCCATATATGTATGCATATATTTAAAAAAAAAGAAAAGTTATATTAGCACCAAACTGAAGCAAAACTAGTATTTTCTGTTGACCTCTTGCTTCCCCATCTTTTGCACGCAGTCGTAGTGTTTTGGTTACTTGTGCAAACAAGAATTCTTTACTATGAGAAATAAAGTAGAGCTTCAACCCATGGCACTGGCAGTGATGATATAGAAAATGCTGACATTAAGTGGCTCCCACACCTTCTATAAAGTAAACAAAACACATTTGGCCATATAGAAGCCATTCACAAGTCATTAGTTGATGCTCTTACATTTTTTACAATTGTTGTAACTAGGTACAGAGTTCTGAGTCTGATCTTATGTTGGTATAAATCAAGAGTTATTTCAAAGGTGAGGCGTTGAATTAACAGGAGTGCAGACAGAATCAGATGTAGGTTCAGAGGATGTACTCTGGGTGCAAAAATAGTGTTTAATTTTACATCATTGCTAATAGCTGATGTGTATGAGTGTATGAGTTCCTTTGGAGGAACCTTCTTCCCCTATTAACTCTAATCCTATGAATCACACTTTAGTTAGATGCTATGAATATGACTTCTGAATAAAAATACTCTTGACTAGATAATGGGATGATGTGTATGTCTGGGGAGAGCTATAAAGGGAAGGCGAGTCTCATTGGACATCTTTGGATTAACTTTACCTCCTAGGAGAGAGGGAAAATGGGGTCTGCACACTCTCATTTCCCCTACAGATATCTATAGGACCATGGGTAGAGCCACAGAAGAGTCAAAGTCTTTGGCATCATATTCCTCCTCTTTTTCTACTGAAAATTAACTAGCTGCCTCTGAGGGACAGTTCTTTGCATCCTGGCCAACAGAGCTGTAAGGATTTACTTTTGCTTAGCAAGCTGTGAGGAGAATTTTAGCCTAATTACGCTATTTGGGTCTTTTATTATGGATATAAATTAGTATTTGTATTAATTAATTGTATCATAGCACAGGCATAAATGAGAAGTACTCCACAAGTTGTTTAGGGTAGCATTGTTTGTTATAGGCTTAACTTCTTCTGTATTACTAGTTATAAAGTTTTCTCAGTTACATGTTGAATTCATTAGCATACAGCATCATTTGTTGTGTACCATTAAAATATTAGATTAGAAAGAGCCCAAAGCATGTGGCTGACTTGCATCTTGCTCGTTATACTGCTTAACTCCATTGACTTGCAGAAATAAATTCCTTATTTTTCTGACGAGCCCTACATAGCTCCAGCAGCAGGCCAAACAATGCACAGACCTAGGTGGAGGAGGAGAGGAGATGTTGGCATGCAAAATGGGGCAAACTTAACATGCACACAGAAAGTGCCAGGGGGCCTGGAGTCTTCATCCGGTACAGCTATCTGAAAGTCCCAGCCTGAAAATGCAGGATCTCGTTCTGTTTGCTTTGAAATGACAGGTTGAATCAGCACTGCCAGGTTTGAAATCCATCATCACTGGAAGTCTTAAAGGATTTCTAACCGGGGCTTGAGTGCACAGTGCCCGGCGACGCCTGGCCTTGTAACTTTGGGCAGTGCTGTGCCCATACGGTGGGAGAACTGCTGTATCTATTTGATTTACGTTATCAAGTGCAATATCTTTGTGTGAAGTACAACAACAGCATTTTTTACTCTAGAAAAAAAAACAGGAGAAAATGTTGTTATACCAACAATTTGTAAAGATGTATTAATGTGCTGAAAAAGGTGCAGAGACGTAGAGCCTGTAGCCTTCTGGGTTTTCCCTTCTGGAGAGAGGTAAGAGCTCGGAATCATCCTGACTGACATGGGCCGGTTCCAAATACTTTTCTCATTACTTCTTACCTTATAGCTGCCCAGAGACATTTATAGGTTTTGAGTTCAGGTTTCTATGTTCTGTTAAGTTCTTCCTGTCTCTTTTTTTTTTTTTCCTCCTTTCTTTTTATCTGTTTTTGGCCCCTGATCTAAAGAAAATTAGAGAGGATGAAGGTGGGGAGGAGATGGGACAGAATTCTGTTTCACAGTTGTTCCTTTTTTTTACAAGTTAAAGCTCACAAAAGAAACATGAATGTGTCTCCATCTTGTAAGCATCTGTACTACCACTGCCAGCCCATGGATCAAAAGCTTATTTGAGGAAATAGCTAGACGTTTTTGTATATATTTTAGGGTTCCCTTCTTCCTTTTATTTTATTTTAATACAAAATTAAGGACACTCCAACATGTTGCCCATAAGAGTTCTGTTACAGGTAATTAAATGTAAGTTTACACATTTAATCTACTTTTAAGAGCAAGAGAGACTGGTAAATGACCCAGTTAAGGAAAGTACTCAGCCTAATTGGATGTAATGATTGCTTGCTGGTGTTTATTACTGTACTAAGGGTAGACGCGTAGTCTGTGATTCTAATTTGGTTTAAAGACAGACCTGTAGTATTTGCAGCTACCATCCGAGTTCGATTGTTTCAGTTAACGTCATGAAACGGGCTTGTGTTCATTTGGGAGCTTAAATGTATTAGAGTGGAAGGAGCACTGTTTTTTCAATTATTATGGCTCTCCAATTATTATCTCTCCAGACTGTTTTACCTACAAAAATATCTTCAGCTAGATGTGCTAGTGCATATATTTGCCTGAGGAAAATAAAGATAGATTTTGCATCTTTATGTACATAATGCAACAAATTAACAATAACTAAATTTACCAATGAGCTGATTTGTTCTGATTTATCTGTGAATATTGTCTTCAGCCTATGAAATCACCACATTAATGGTTGATTTTTATTATTTCTATAGCATACTAAAACAGTTGAGTTCCTCACTAATGTAAAATCATTGAGAGCGCCGAATCCCCAAATTTTAAATTTCATTAATGCTTATTACTAAAACTTCCCTAATTATAGACACTTCATTGCAATTTGAACTCACAATTCTGGTCTTCTAGGAAATGATATCCAAGTGGAATGTGCTGTATTCCAGGGTTTTTACCATAGAAGATATTTGCTGCTTAAAAATAGAACACTGGATTTTATGCCCAGAGGAGCAGTACTTGGACTTCAAAACACTTACGTAATTATTCTTTATTTCATAAGCTCTCAGAATGATAAATGAAATCAGAACTGACTTTGAAAAGCAAGGCCACTGATGACCAGTGCACTTAGCCAAGGTGTCTCTATGTTTGCTGTGATGGATTTGGGAGTTTTATAACATAATAGATCACACACAGAACTGAAGTTAAAGCAACATTAAAGTCACAATAGCAAGGATATTCAGGATGGAGACTTCTGCTGTCTTAATTCACCCTGTTGTGCCTAGTTGTTACAAAACACAGATCACTGAGAGATGCTAGCTATTTTTATGGTATTGCACAGTCATAGCAAGATAAATTAATGGCAACTTTAATTTTAACTGACTTCATTTTTTGTGAAGGGGAAAAAAAAAAGCCACCCACACCTCAGTATTATTTCGTTGTATCTTTCAATATATCTTATTGTTAGCTATAGTTTAGTAGACTCTACTATGCTAGTAGGAGTTCTCCTAAGGTCAAGGAAAGACAATTTGTCTATTGGATATGTGCAGATGGTAATACCTTTATAAAGTAGTATGTGCTGCAAAGCCATGCTAGCTGCTTCTGAAACTTCAGTACTTCGAAATATGAGATTATTGTTCCTCTTGAAAATACATAAAGTTGTAGAGACAGAATGTATGACCCAGGTAGGGATGGAAGACTGTGATCAGAACAAAAAAAGATTGTTCTCGTACCAGCTGAATTCCTTGATGTGTTTGGGGTTTTAGTTTCCATTACTTAGAATTGCATCTACTGCAGAAAGAATAGAGTAAGAGCTCATAGTGCGATACTTACCCGCAAGTACTAGAGGGAGCTGAGGGAAGGAATCAGGATGCAGGAGGAAAAGAAAGGAGAAAGATGGTGGTGAGAACTTTCAGTTGTGTTAGTTTGCTTGAATGGAGTCTTCTTTGATGCCAAGCCCCATTTACAGCATTTGAAATATAATGTCTGTGCCCAAACACATACATTTGTATGCATACGCCAGTGCCTACTGTGTATTTAACATAAAACATCTGTGTGTGCCCATGCACACTTGGGAAGGGAGCAGGCTAGTTTATTACAATGTGTCTTCAACAGAGTTGTCACTTAGTTCATTGTTTTAGTATTATCTAGAGCAAATCACATATACCTTCCTATGAAATGGATGAATGCACTTTGCTCAGCTGGCAGAGTTTAATGTAAGACCTCTCTTTCTTGATTTCAAATGAATCCTGTTAAAATTACTAAAAAACATTGCTCTAGAAGACTATCTTAAGAGCACAGCACAGCACTGAAGCACTTTTCTAAATAGCTTTCTTAACAGGATAGAGAGTCGGATGCACTGGGAACTGACTGAAACCTGTTCTTTAATTGGAATATTCATCTTATGTTTTTCATTACCCTTTTTCCTTTGCCTCTCATGGATGGTTGTTGCTAATGCTCCCCTCCCCTCCCCTCCTGGTGGGCCAGCCAACAGTTCCCTCTGGAGGCAGCATCATTATATCTGCCTGGTTCACTTAGTAGCAGATGGTGAAGAGCAGTAGAGCTGATACACTGCATTTCACAGAAACCAGGATCCTTCTGGTACCTCTGCAGCACACACAGACTTGCCTGATTTGAGACTGTGAATTCTTTATGTGCCTCCCAAACTAGGCTTCCTTGTTTGCTACTGTCTGCGTCAGTGTAAGAGTGGGTTTTGTGATCTGCTCTGTTGCTGGACAGTGAAGAAACTACTCATCTCCAGCAGTAAGCTGCTGGAGGATCTATTTCCCTTTTTATTTCTATTTTTACCAAAAATTAAAAGAAAACAGCTCCGATGGTTTTCATTTTCACTGGTTGACAGGCTTTTCTTCCCCCTCCCCTTTTTTTAATTCCTGCTGTCTGCCAAAGGACAATCTGTTTGCTCTGAGACAGTTTAATGCATACTGACTACCAGAGGCAGAACTTCCATTGGCTCTGTTACAGGGGTAATTTACACTTTAACAAGGTATTGTGACAAGGTGGTAATTATATTTTTATCACGTCATTATGACATTACCACCTGGAAAGCCATAGCTGATTAATTAGTGGCATATATTAAATTTATAACCCTAGAACTCTAAAGTTATCATACCTAAGTGGTGTAATTATGTCGAACTGTGGCATGGCAGTGAATTGGAGGTGAAGGTGCTGGGTATCCACCTATTGCAATAGGTTTAACGAGTGCCAGTAGAGGGCAGGGAGCTGCAGAGAAGGAAACGTTTGGGTTTTTTTAAAAAAAGAAATACTAAGGAAGAGGGTGAAGTCATTGAAATCTTGAAAGCAAATCTAGTCAGATGGCAAGTTGCAAGGCTTCTTACATATGTGTGTTTTTTAAAAAGATGTCATTTGAGAGCACTTTGATTTACACTAGTTCCTGCTTTTTATTTCACAGCTTTATTTCAGTTAGCTCATGTGCATTTTGGTTTTTACAATGCAGCAATTTCTGTTGAACTTTTGGAAGCTTGGACTGGCCATTCTGGAGGCTACATCACCTCTCTGCAACTAATAGGAAGCACTGGTTTTGGCAGGATCGATTTTTCTTAGTCTTGTCCATATGCCCACATGTTTTGTGTTGTTCCTCCTGATTTACTTTTTTTCTCTTGCCCTTAATATTAGGATATAAAGAAAAGAAATTAAGCTGGAAGCAATTAATGAAAATGTCCACAACAAATAGCTTGATCGAATGTTTTCCTGTATCCCTACACAGTAAATACAGACAGAATTATAAACCAAGTCTGTTTTTATCCAAATTGTCGTGCTAAATGTCAGAGCTCCGGTTTTGAATTGTTTTGATTTTCATTGGTTTTTGTGCTTTTCAGAGTCATATTTGCAAGTAACTCACATTTTATTCTCCCCTTCCACTATAGAAAATGAAGTGACTACCTTCCCTGTGTTGGTGAGTGATCAGAGTGAAATTGTGGATACCAATGGAGCTGGAGATGCATTTGTTGGAGGTATTTCTTACTTCTTTCTCTTGTTTGGAGATTATTCTGTTATTCTCTCTGTATCAAGTCTACCATTTTTTCATTCAGCTGTCCTTCAGAATGAGCTCCATTCTTTTAGAGCTTTTCTCTGCATCCGGAAGTTATATGATTTAATTAAGTTCTGATTTTCAAAGGGAAAGTGTGTTCTATTACTTTAAAAATAATATGCTATTATGCTGTACTCTGGTCTTTTTCATGAGATTAATTGTATCTGTCAGGCTGTTGCATAAACAAGCTGCATCAAGTACTATATAGTGTACAGAAATCCCTCCTGGCTTAAATGTTAACACATTGTTGTTCTTTAAAACAGGTTGTAGTGAATATTAAACAGTATGTTAATAAGTGAGCATAATGTCTTCTGATCATGTCAATTTTGGTGGAACATCTGCTTCCAATACAATTATTTGGACATTGTATAAGAACACAAAGGGTTAATTTGTTAAAACAAACCCAGAAAATATCTGGCATTGCTTAACATCCATTTGCAAACTTACTATTTTTTTTGGCACAAGCTCTAAGGAAAAAAGAGGATGTTTTGTCTATGCCTGTTTTAAAAAATGATTCAATATAAGCCAAAAACCAATCTAATCCAAAAGTTCTGTCATTCATTGTAACCTTCATACATGTAGTTCTGTGATGCACTATTGCATCCTGAAGGCTCTCATATCCAGTACGTGGTAGCTGTAAGGAGTTCTTAGTCACTAATTTACTAGAAACATTACCAAAGAGACTTTATAAATAGAAATGCAGCGCTCAATCTTGTAGCTATGAAGGGAATAACGAGCAGTGTGTTACCAAATTAAAGCTTCAGGATTGTGTCCTGCTTCAAGACAGAGAAAGTATTCAACATAAGCTTAATCTTAAGCATGTGAGTAATTCCGTCCTTATTTAATACATCACTTAAACCAATGATAAATTTTCAGCGTATGCTTAAATCTGGCTGAAACCAGGAATGTTATTACTCATTGCTTTGGTGCTTTCATGAATCAAAAAGGGCAGAAATAAAGGGAAACACATTAGGTCATATTATTCATACACCTTTTACTGCACACTTGTCAATCTCTATTGTTCCTAAATCACAAACAAGACTAAATTTGAACCAGTAAGTAACAGTGACTATAATGTAAATAAGATCTTTAAGTGCTTGTCCTAGTATACATGTGCTCTGTGTATCAGCTGTGCCAGTAAGCTGCTGTCCTTGTGAAGAAAAAAAAAAAAAAAAAAAAGAGAGAGAAAAGATCTTGCCAATTTTGTTTTAGATCCTGAAAATAAAATAATACCAGGTAGGGCCCAGGTGGGCAATACAGCAGACACCCACCAAGCTTTGCCTCAGCAGGGAGCAGCTTTCATCTGTTTGCCATGTTAATCTCAGGTTGTATTTATTCTCATTTCTTCAGATTTTAGGCAGTGAAATCAGCACTTTTTTAATAATCCTACTTGGTGTTCTTTCATAGTTTAGCTGCAGGAAGACTATTGCAACTACATAATCAGGCTTTAAGACCTGCCTGGTCTCACATAACCCTTCCTCTTTAAGTTGTATCCTTTTCCCCAGTACTGCCATAGCTGCTGTTTTTCTGTAGAAGGGCTAAAACGTTGACTTTAGTAATTATTCAGAACATCCTGAATGGAAAGGCTGATATAAGCCACATCAGACTATTCCAAACTGCTGCCTTCCACCGGCAGTGGAAGGAGTTCAGGCACATTCTGTCAGGCTGGTCTTGGATCAGTCGTGAGATTCCTTTCTCCAAGGAGAAAAATGATGTGGGAAGTGCTGAACTCTGTTGGGAAGGAAGGAAAGAAAATAGTTCTTCTAAAAGATCAACTCCCCTTTGTCGTTCTAAGTCTGTTGAGGTAACGTGTCTGGATACAACAAGCTTCAATGTATTTGGGGTAATCTTAACAAAGGTCCTGTATGACTGTTTATGGACGTGTATTATTTTCCTCAGTTCCTCCACAAATAGCACTGAGGCATCAGATGTTTTTTGTATGAAGCACAAGTGCAATGCAATGCAGTCCAGTGGTAGCACGGCAGTGTCCAGGTCTCTCTTGCTGCCCAGGAAAGAAAGGACCGCAGCTGTTTGTCCCTCTGTAATGGAAGCTGGCTCAGCAGTTGCCCATCTGTCTGAAATGTCATTGCCGTGAGATGTGTACCTGAGGATCGGTATGTGAACTTAGGTTCTTGTTCAGCCATATTTTTTTCTGCTATGACTTGCGAAGCAACATGAGCTTTAGCATATCTATGGTTCTTCCATTAGCTTCTGAGATATCTTAGTTCTCCTCTGCCACTCCATAAATAATAAATCGGTCATTTATTCTCCTCAGAGAACAGATTTTCCTGAGTTTAGTCCAGATGGGAGATTTGGGAGTCATAACAGTCTAGATACACAGATGATTCTAGTCTTACATGCTGTGGTCGTCTTCTTCATGGAGTCATTTCATTTTCCTTCCCATATGTAGGAAATAGGATACTGGACTGGATAGGCTTTGATTTGGTCTGTGTTTCATTTGGGGGAAATGTCTGTATTTTATCTATATCACACTTTTCATGTGTTTTCAAAGTACATATTTGCAACAGGAAAAGTTCTTTATTGTCTCCTTACCAGAAAGCCCTGTGCAGTAATGTTGGTAACGCTACTCAACATATGTATCTTCTCTTGATTCTAGCATTGAGCCAGATGCAGTGTTATTGTCCTGACAGAATTTTTATAATGGGAAGGTTATATTCTCTTCAGTTTTTTTCTAGCTTCTTTCTTTGATTGAGGTTTTTAATCAAGTTGTTACTACCTAGACAACAGCACATATAATATTTTTATTTTAGTGTCCTTGTAGTAAAATGTTTCAAAATTCATCCCTTAACTCAAAAATTCACTCAGTGTTATAATACACTCTCCTGGAAACGTACTTCCATTATTCAAACAGCAGAGAACAAGAGTCCCATGGCAAAGCTTCCCGTACTTCTCTGGGACTGGTATATTAACATGAACAAACAGTGGTTTTGTTGGAGCAAATGTCTTGGCTGAGAGGGGAATGTGGGATATAATGAGAACTAACCCCATCAAGCAGGATTTATTTTACATTAGGAGGTCAGGTTTGTTAGACTCTATCATATTTTGAAAGGTCTTTCATGGAGGCACTCTCTTCCAGAGGTATAACTCACAGATTGTAAGGAAATTCCTTCTCAATAATTATGCCAACTTGGCAAATCACTCCTCGTGTGTTTCTCCATGTGGAAGTGGAAAATAAGAAATCTGTCGGGGGGTGGGGGGATGGGGTGTGCGCGGTGTGTGTATTTCTAGAACCTGTCTAACTACTGAAGGTCTTGAAACCTTAAAGTCATGAAAAACTTTAAAGACACAAAGTTTCTGGGCACTTGTAACTCTGTGAGTTGATTCATGAGTTCAGAATTTCTGAACATGAAGCTGCTGGCCTCCAAGGAGAACTAGCTCACTCCGACAGCTAGCAACAAGAAATAAACTGCATTCTTCAGTTGAAATGTGTTTTTATTAAGTTGGCACCAGGAATATCTCTGAATTTCTTGCCTCTTACTGCAGGCACCAACTCATCTGCCACTCAGGCTGGTGCAATGCATGAATGAGAAACTGAGTTTTAAAATCGCTGCAAGTATCTTTATGCTAAAAACACTTTAACAGAGTTCTGCCTGTATTGCTTTCCAGCAACACTGCTACATTTTAGAAGTTTAAGCAATAATGATTTATTTTGTAGCATCTCAGCACCTCTTGTGGATTTTAGGGATACACAGATTTTCAGTTATAAATCCCTGAAATACCCATAAATTAAAGTTGCAGTTCCACCTCCAAGTTCTGATGGCATTGACAAATCACTTGAGCTTTGCTGACATGGCTTATGTCACAGGCGTCCTCTTAATGGAATTACAGCCTTCGTTTGCAGAGTTTGGGGAACATTCTCTTACTCGTTAAATTAACATTTATTTATTTATTTATTTATTACTAGTCAACCCCAGCTTGAACTTGGCAATAATGATAATTAAAGTATATTTAACGGCAATAAACAGATTGAAATATGGACAGGTTTACCATCGTATGCTTTCCTTTATGCCATCCCACTGTCTTTAGCCAGAGAAGGTCTGCCTTCTGTTGGGACTCCCCTTTGTCATTGCCACCGTAACTAATGAAAAAAATAAGCATATTTTCTGATAGTTACTGCCATTGTCCCCTGCAAAATCTCTCCCCTAAAATCTGTCTACTCGGTGGAACTGGACGGAGAGTTCACAATAAATGAATAGGAGAAGGTGTAAAATCAATGTTACTTCAGGTTCTGTCAATATAAATATATTGACTTAGTAATCTACTATGATTTAGTCATATACTGCATGAAAAGTACTACAGTATGAAACGTAACCACAAATCATTTTAAAGTAGCGTGACGAAGCAGTGACAGAATGATCACAGCAAGTGTATATTACTTATCACTATGCTATAAAGATGTTATGCCATTCTCAAGGAGAAGAAATCCTGAGATAGAAGGAGCTCTTCATTAAGCATTGTACGGTGCCAAATACGAGCTGATAGCAATTTGCCTCTGTTGGTATTAAAGCTGAGGTCAACGGCTCAAACCACCTGTCAGTTTAAAACTCCCATTGGCAGCTTTCATGTACCGCGGAATCTCATAAAGCTGCTAGTTATAGTTTGAAAGCGACGTTCAGATTTTTTTTGGTGCACAAGCTTACGGTATAAGCAGTTCTCTCTCTCTCTTGTGAAACCTAGCGTGAACCTTGGGAGATGGGCAACTACTGCCTCAGCTCTCAGAGAACTACTCTGATAGAGACAGGGACAGCAACAGAAGAGGAATTCTTGTCTTTAATACGTGTCCTTGCGTCAGTGTGCCTCTTGGCATCCTTATCTTTTCTTTAGAGACCACAGGGCTTAGTGGAGATATTTCCCTCCTTTAGTTTCTGTTGCCAAACTGGCTCAATAAAGCCATTCCCTCATCTTTAATATAGAGGTTAATTCTAAACATTATTTTTCCATCTTAATCTAAATGCCTTTACCAATTAGATGAAGACCTTGGACTCCTAAGAGTTTGTACAGGTCATCGCATTGTACAAATTTTAGCCTGTTTTCATGAGCCTAAATGCAAGTTATTTTCTATAGAGTGACATCAGCTTTCATTTCAGAGCTCAGTAATATTTGTTATATACTTCTACATTATTGAAATGTTAAAATATTATCCTTAATGTGAAACATTCTTTAAATATATTATACACATATATACATTTTTTTTTAAAAGCACAAGAAATATATAGGTCTGCAAAGAACCCATAGCGCACACAATAATTGCTCGTTATTACTCCTCTACTAGCAAAAGTTTGATTCAGAAACCTTTTTTAAAAAGAAGTCTGTTTCTGTTTTGCAAAAACACTAGTATAACTTTGGAATACCTTGACTGAAGCCAGTGGATTTAAACAAGTATGCTATTAATAAAAATGGAAACAGAATGAAATCCAGTATAATAATTCTTATGTTGTTGTTCTGGAGAATCCGTTGTTTATGAAAGGAATCAAGAATCATCTGATCTGAGTTGGCCCTGCTTTAAGCCAAGGGCCGGAGCAAGTGACCTCCAGAGGTCCCTTCCAACCTAAATTGTGCTATGGTCCTCTGAGTTCTAATCCTACAGGAATTAGGTTCCCAGGTGCCATTTCCTGCTCCTCTGAAAATCCAGCCTCAGTCAGCCTCGGAGGGCAGGTTGGTGGCTGAAGAGAAGAAGCTGACTGAATTAAAAAATGAAACATATACAATGGGAATTCCATCTTCTCACAATAAATTTGATACAGGGCAAAGACAGACTGTATTCATGACTTTGTCTAATAAGTCCCTTATGTATTTCAAGTGAAGGAATTGTGTGGATGGAGGCATGTGCACATGTGAGAAATGAAATGAGTTCTTATGGATAGTTGCTATATGGCTATACCAGGAGTGCTAAACATGCCAAAAACATCTGATAATGCCTTCAGCAGAGACAGGTGGTTTGAATGGTTTGTCAGAATACTAAATTATGAGTGGGCTTGTGACTATATTAAAAAGAAAGTTCCTTAATGGATTTATAGGGTTCTTTAAGATTGTGGAAGAATCTGTTTTCACTAAAAACATTGTGGAGAAATGAAGTATTCCTCTTATTTGTTGTATTTTCATCTCTGTATGCATCTCTGTTGTAATAGCTGCCCTCCCTCCAGTACTTGCCACTCCTAGAACATTCTAGATTTGTTGAAACAGGAGTTCAAGGAACTAGGAACAGATTCTTTACTGAACAGCGGGAGTATGATATCAGAAGCTACTTAACCCTCTTACAGTGGTCTTTAATTTGTATAAGGTTTTTATACTTGTTTAAGATATCTTGGGAAGTTGTCATCATTTTTTAATCACATTTGATAGAGAGTGGATAAAATATCACTGCTGTGAAGTACGGATTCTGATAACACCACAGCTCTGAGATGCAATTTTATTTGCCAGCTAGGAGTGAGGGGTATTTTTTTTTTTTGTGATATCAATTAAATATGTATGTGCATGTAACTTGTTATGGATGATTTTTGCTACAAAATTTATTTTCACAAGCAAAGAGACAAGGGGATACTACTTTGAATTGTTCTGTCTTTTCTTTGAAGTAAAGATAAATGTTATAACAGAAATCGGCGCTCTCTTAGTCTTCATTTATACAACATGGGTGGCTAATTGCCTCTGAGCAATCCTGTTGTTACTGAGATCATGGCTGATGAGATAGGAAGCTTTGAAATAAAAATACCTTCTTAATGTCATCGGCATTTTGACTGACAGCCTGTTTTGCCCATCTTTAATACTCCTGTTTTATAAACAGCATACACGAGTGTAAGAGCTGAGCTGCAGATAGGGCATCAATCTTTGCTTGGTAGCGGATAACTTGTCAACATGTTCATGACTTACCGCCCGTGTGTTCTGATGGCATTCTTAACTCTCAGATAAGCATCCCCTCTAAACCTAGGCTATTAGATGGCCACGTTATCTCTGCAACTGACCTTCTACAAACTAGAAAATTACCAGATTACATGTTGCTAGTTGATTTTTCTCAGTCTCAGCTAGAGGCACATCATTATTCTGATCGATAGTGTAGCCAGTTGCTGGTAATTCCAACATCAGTACTGGCACAATTTAGAAATTTGCCACAGTTTAAATTGCAGCTACTTAAACAAAAACATAAAAATAGATATCATTCAGGAAAAACATGGAATATTCTCCCTTCACTTTTTACCAATTTCCATTCAAAATTATTTCTTTGGAAATATTACACTCGTCTGTACTGGCATTACACTTAAAACTGGTAGCAAGTGTCATCCAAGTATAATTTAGTTGTGATCCAATCTGGTTTAATGGTTTTCCTTTAATTGCTACCCTTCTCATGGTTTCTAACTGTTCATCTTAATTTTATTACATATATTTTTTTTATCAAAATGTAGTAACTTAAATATGATAATTCACATTTTCACCTGTACAATTTAAATGCAATCCAGAAAAATATGTAGTAGAATCAATGTAAGGCAAAACATTAGTATATTTGCTTTCATTTTTTAAATAACATGTAGAAGTGAGAGATCCATTTAAAAGGATCAGTGTATGGAATTAAAAACCCTCAAAAGTTTTGAATTAGACTGAAGCAGGACCTGATCCTTCTAGCCGGTGTGTGTCTCTTCCTGGCAGTGACACCCTCAGTGTTAAGGGAGCCTCAGTACACAGCAAGAGGATTAATATTTTGCAAAATGGGGTTTTAAAAGGCCTAATTTACCTCACCATAAATCCAGTGACGTTCTGGACAGGCTTTGTGAGAAATAAATGTTGAATAGGTTGCGTATATTTTAAAAAACAAACCTACTGTGTTAAAAATAGATTTTCAAAACCAATTATAAAGTTCCAATTTTGGCTGTAATAGCTATGGGACAATTACAGATCGGCTTAACGCCTCAAAGCAAATCATCACTGTTTAAAATACTTTGTCATGCCTACTATCCCTATCCTCATAACATTTCATTTTATGTTAATGTGTCATGTGTTAGAAAATCATGTAATGATAAAGAAAATGTTCATGTGGAAGGTTAGAAATTACTTTAATGAGTTATTATTACCTTGCTCGCAGACTGTTGGTAATATTTTTGTGTTATTTTAATGTATTCTGAGTAGAGACAGAGGCACTAGTCAGATTGGATCATCAAGAACGTTCCCCTGGGAACCAGGGCAGGATGTAGTCCCCTAAGAAACGATGTGTCAGATTAAGCTGATGCTGTATTCACAGGAGATACAACACCACAGAATGAAATATAGAAATACACTGAAATACGTTATCTATTTCACATCTGGTATGACTTGGTGTGGTGCTGTGGAGACTGACACGATGACCACAGAGGTGCTTCCCAGCTGGAGGTATTAGCTATTAGGATCCTCACTCACTCGCAGGGTGGTAAGGTCTCCCATAATTTGCTCACTGCCCCCACACTGAAATGGGCTCATACTTGGGGTGGGAAGATGACACGGTTGCAATAAAAAAAGAAACAAAAGAAACAATGTGGTCCCAGTTGAAAGCAGGGCTTGTAGGTCAGTTTGGCGCTCATCTCCGACTGCTTAAAGGGACGTTACTGTTATTGGTGATCAGTAAATGATTAGTATCAATCCATGGCTGTACCAGATATTTAAACAGGCAAAAGATATTAAATGTCACTGTATCAGAATAGGAGCACTGTGAATGTAACACTAGGGTAGGCTATTTCAACCCACAACAGTCAAGAAATTGATAGGCTGTCTCGCTGCCGTATTCCCACTGCATTGGGTGTTGCTTTCTGATTCTCTGCATACTGCCGGCTGGACTGGGTGGAAGTATTCCTCCAAATAAAACCTTCCTGAGAGATGGTCGCTCTGCAAACACAACTTCATCTCCTGCCTTTGGTGCATGTGAATCTCAACTATGGAGTTACATTCACGTAGCCCTTTTTTGTACTTGAATATATGACAGAAGCATTATGCTTCCAAACAACGTTAAAAACTGAATAGAGGATAATACATAGTATTCCATTTTGTTATACTTAGAACTTCATTATTTCTACATTAAATTAGTGACATCCTCTTTCTCTTATACCAAGTGGTAGATGTAGTAATCTGCACCATTTAATATCAATACAACAGATCTGTTTTGAAGCTCAGAAAATTTCCTCAGGTACTAATAAAAGAAAGCATATTTCATTCTGCTGTCTCAAAAATGGCTAAGGAGAATTTTAGCTTCTGAAGAACACTTCTAGGAAACTTTCTAGGTAATGTTTTTAGGAAAAACAAAGAGAAACATCAGCTTGGAAAGCAGTCTTTTTCAGATAGTTAGAGAAGATGTTTCCAATGAAAATACCTGTATTTGCTTTGGCATATACAGCGCCTTGAATATTCCTTGTAGGCTTGGAGGTGTGGGGTTTTTTTAAATCAAATGTTTTCCCCTGATCCTGACTGTTGGAGACAAGCCCAAAGCCACCAGATTCTGATCCAAGAAGGAATTTCACAAACTTTATGTGGATTTAAAAATGAAAAATAGGACCAAACCATGAAGTTATAACTTTGTTATCAGTTTCCTCCATCACATCTTTCTTGGAGCATATTATAGACTGAAATGATTCTTTTCTTGGACAATAAGATGTGCTGGGGAGTTTAATAGAGGTGATATGCAACAGGTTATAAATAGAGTCCACTGAGGATGATTAATGTGGAGGGTGTCACAGTATAAAACACTTAAGCTTCTCCTCCAGCTTTGGGCTGTTCCCCCCTTCAAAGGGAGGACAGTATTCAGGCAAGGCATACGCCAGTGACAGAAAACTCCCATCAGGCTCAGTAGGCTTCAAACCAGGATCTAAGTTTTCTCCATCCATTGCACAGCCTTCAGGACCAAACCGCTATAGAGTTATAACCACTGTTCCTACTTGCACAGCAACATCAAAGAAAGAAGACTGCTAATTTTCCTTAGAGAGAGACAGTCGCTGATGGGCGCAAGCATCTATACAGGCCTTGGGAAGGAGGATGACACCTTATTCTGCGAGCTGCAGTGTGCTGGACCAGTAGGTCCAAACAATGGTAAACATATACGCAATGCAATAAAATTATTCAGCCTTGAGTAACTGATTCCTAATGGAATAACAGGGATTTAGTGGCATTTTCTGTAGGGTTTTTTTATTGTTACATTTTTGCAGGAATCTTTCATTAACTTTTTCCACATGTAATGGTTTGAAGCATTAGGGTCTGAACTCTTTTTTGCTTTGTGTATTCAACACCTCCTCTCCATTCCAGGAAAAGGCTGCTGGACTGAAAACACTCCTTCCACTTATTCATTGTTGTCTAGTAAATGCAAAGTTGTATTATTTGCATGTGGCCATAAATGACTGTATAACCTCAGACTAAGGAAGACGTACACCCCTCTGAGTGATCCTTAGAGAAATTCAGTACAGTCCAAATGTAAATATAAAGAAAACAAGAGGGGTAGGGACAGCAATACCAATACTGGCTGCTTTTCTTGAAAACATGCTTGGTTTAGTATTCATGCTGGTGATTAGAAAATAAGAAGTTTGTGTAAGAGGGTTGTACATAGACAGTGAAATGCCTTTAGCGCGTGACCATTTTATAAATAAAGTAAATATAGACTTCAGAAACATTTTATTCGTGATCTCATGGTTTTGTCATTCTCTGGAAGTAAAAATATTGACATTTACCAGGCTGTTTGTTCCAGCTTTCTGATCTCCTGCAGTTTATTTTTATAACAACCTTATCGATGAGCCTCTTACTCAGCTCTCTAGGTTTAACTGAGTTGAGTCGATTTGTTACCACAGCTTCAAGTAGCTGTTACAGAACAAGCGAGACATCCTAATAAAGTTGTAAACGTGTTTACTCAAACATGGTATTGATTTTACTTGGAGAGGGAGAAGCCAGTGCTTAGCATGGTGTCAGGGAGGATGAATTTAACTGCAGTTTTTCATTGTCATCTGTCATGGTTGTGAAACACTAAGTGAAGCCACAAGAGGATAATTAGAATTGCCAGAAATTTAGCCCCTAAAATCAGTTAGCCACTCGGGATTTTTGTAGTTTAATTAGGTTTTATTAAAACTTTCCTCCAGTGGTATAGGCAGGAAGGCTTTTCCAATGTTCTTTTCAGGGAGGGTGAGATTTCAAGGTTGCCACTTGTTAGATATACATCCTAAATGACTGTTCTTCTGAAAGGGTTGGTAACCTTTTTTCTCTCACTTGTAATTAGCCTGGCACTACAGTTCTGTGGAAGCACAAAACCATCTCATTTTAAAAGAGAGGGAAAGACTTGTTTACTGTGTGCACTTGTTTGTACGTGTATACATCTGCAGTTAATAACATATATGTGCATGTGTGGAATAATTCTTACACTGTATTTTGAGAGAGAAAGAGCTAAGGTGTGTGAAGATTGAAAGAAGTATAATGTATTTGAAGACGCATGCATTTAATTTGTCTTATATACTGTAAGTCTAATGTGTCAGACCACAGTGCCAAAATACATGAAAACAGAAGCCAAATCCCACCCTTAATCAAAAACGTTTCCATTTAGAATAGCCAACATTCGGTTTGATAGCAATGGGCAGGGCCTCTGGCTTACCACAGTTCTTGGCTGTAATATCCACCATCTGCCACAAAATTAAAAAAGGAGAAACCTCAGCATGTTGACGTACGGTCGTTCAGTGACTATATTGCAGAATCATCTGATGCCAACATCTTTTACAAAAATCTAGGTTGGCTGGTTGGCTCTTGGCAGCGGCGTTTCTAACCACCTGATTACAACTGACCGGGCTCGTGTTACCACAACATTAACCCACTCCAACAGCGCTAAAAGACATCCGAAAAAGCCTCAGTCATATCAGCTACAAGCCTTTGAACTGCTAGGGTAATGTTTCTTGAAAACTGCATCTTCCCACACTGCTGGCTTGGAAAGCTAGTGGGATCACATAAAAATAGATGAGCTTTCGAGCAACTGTGATCAATGCTGTATAAAACGAGAGCGTAAAAAGGTACTTGCAACTGTCCCCCTTAGTGGAGTAAAACCATTTTTAAAAAGGCAGTTCATAAATTAAGCTGTAGAAACTTTAAATAAAATAAAAAAAAAGAGAGGAGGCAGCTCAGCTGTTCATGATCCTTTGTGTGGCTGGGACAATTTTGGCGGTGAGTGGCCTGGCTAGCACTGCTTATATTAGGTGCTTCAGGGTTCAGCTGGAAGAGGAGGATTGTCTGGCAACATCACATAGCAAAAAGATTTGGGGGGGCTGTGACTCAGGGTCAGCTTGTAATTGTTTATAATTAATGCATTTGATAATTGCTTTTTTTCTGCTTTTCTATCTTGCATTTAAAAAAATGTATTAATTTTGCCTTGGGCATTTTGTAAAGGTTGGAAGTGTGAGAGAGACTGCAGAAAGACGAGTAGTGGGGGAGCTGGGTGTCGGAGTCTATAAACGGATTTCCAGCCAGCATTAGTAATTAACAGTCATTAAAATTAATTGTCAAGTGTACAATTTGAAATGAAACATTTGGCTTCAATATGAGCTGTTTTTAAGTGTTGTTAAACCATTACTGAAGCAGACCAGAACTGTTTTAAAATCTCCGCTATTGGACTCCCACATTCCTATCCAACTGCACTAGCGCTGGGCGTTCATTCAGAATTACCACTGATAATCTGAAAACAAAACTTTCAAAGAAATCACTAATTTCAGTGAAATTGCCTCTGAAATGTCTGTTTTGCTGGCCACAAGGAAATGAACTTGGTTCTCCTTTAATGATTTTTAAGTGCTACTCAGCTCTTAGAAGTAACAAAGTAAAGACAACACCTTTTGTGTCAGTCAGTGACTGCCTTGCTGTGTCTTTTCAGACTTACGTTGACATCCCCAAAGAGATTTGAGCCCGTTTCAGTGAGGGCCTTGGTTTGGGTCTGGATTTTGAGGCTCAAGCACCACTTCTGGCACTTGGCTTACAAAACTTTTCATGTGGTGGTGAGCACAAAAAGGATGAAAGCAACTTAACTTTTCTGTCCCTCACTCTGTTTGCAGACCTAACGATTATAGACATTGTCTTTGAGCACATGTAGTAAGGAAGCTGGAGATAATAAAGATTTACTCTCAATTATGTCAGGCACACTTTTCAGAGCAAAGTGATTTCAGAGATGCTTTTCTCTACTGAGCAGAAATGAAATAATTATGGGCCAAAAATAGCTATTGATGTGTTATAATCACTGCCATCATCCGGGAATGCAAATACGTTCTGTACCACTCTAAGGTTTAAAGCAGCTTTTAAAGCGGAGTTGTCTTTGCTTTCTAGGAAGACTCTGAATAAGCGGGACGAATTGGACACAGTTCCAAATAAGTTCTTACCGTGAGTAGGTACAAGGTGGTTTCTTGGCTGTCCATGCCTGTGAGGGACAAAAGGCATCCCAGTCTACTCTGAAAGCTTACTGAGACATCCTGCAACTGCCATTTCTCTTACTCCATAAACACTTTGGATGTCAGGGCAGGAGGCAGAAAAGTGGGAGAGCCTTGAGTTTGGTCCTTGCCTTTGTGTTCTAGCGTGAAGAGAGTGGTACACCTTGCATTAACACCGTCTACAGCTTCCGCAGTGTGGAAATGCCAGTGCAGAGTAGCTGCAATTAGAAGATGGTAGACAATATTGCCTGAAGTTGTTTTGGTAGAGTATTTGAAGCGAGGTTGTCTTGCGCAGCCCAAAATATACTACTGCTTTCTGCACTCCATTCCAATGATAATCAGGAACTAGTTCAGGCCATGGCAGAAGTTAAAATAGTTGCTGAGCTACTTTAGTAGGTGCTGGGATGATCTAGTTCTGTGATCCCAGGCCTGTGATACGGGATCAGAGTTCAATCCTGCCCTTTCTGTCTGTGAAATTGTAGGAGGAGCATGAAGTAAGTCCGAAGCCATGTTCACTTATCTTCTTGCATTTCCAGACATGGCACCTTAAAGAGATTATAGCCCTCACCTGCTTATCGTCTTCCCTCCACCGCCCTGCTCGCTGGTAGAGCTGTTTGAGTACTCACTAACCCACTTCAGTTTAAATCAGCTGGGTTAGCAAAGATCGACTATTCAACAGCTTTCTGTTTAAACTAATCTGACTCATTTTGACAGAGTATCAGGTTATGCAAGCAGCAAAGAAGGATGGTAAAAAACAGATGGGGCAGTAACTTCTTCGGCTGGAACTCGAAGATCCGAATCCATGCCTTGAGAGTATGACTCACGGGTTTGCATCACACCACCTTATACGCTGGAGGAGGCAAACTCTGAATTATATTCTGATCATGTTGCTTTTTACTGCATTAACTAAAAAGAACATTCTGCAGCTAAGGCAGCCAACCTGATAGAGCTCTTTGTTTCTCTGCTCAAACAGTGCTTTCTGGTGTTCCCTCGGGGTCTGCTTTGCCAACTGCCTAGTCTTAGTGTGTGATGTACTTCTGTGTTTGTGATATGTGTGTTTGTATTGTCATTCGATGCGATATTGTGTCAGATACTGCTATTTCTATTTCATCTATGAAACACATACCTTTTAAGAGAAACTCAACAGACGAGAGAATGGTTTGAGGGCAAACTCCCCACTGCAGTTTCTACATATCTCATATATGACAGCTGTACTTAATGTCATTTCTCCACCACTCTGAAATCACAGAGATCTCTCATTTCTATCCTCAATTAGAACAGGATGTTCTTTCACCTGATTCTGCTTTCACTTAGATCAGAATAAATAAGAAGTAGCTTCACTGAAGACAAAAGACATGTGCTAGCTTGAAACTGGAGTGAGCCTGGGAGATGGTGACAGTCTCAGTCTAGTTGATATTGAAAAGTAATTAATGTTTTGTGGTCCTTCGTTCCTTGGATTTTCTCATCTTCATATATGTTTGATGCCTGGGTCGTAAATGTAGAGGACAGTTGTTCTTTCTTGTGTAAACCCCTCTCTGAATTCATGCTCTGTACAAAACCTAGCCTCGTGTTTGCCTTTGGAGGCCTGCCCAGTGCATCTTCGGTACTTACTGCGTCAGAAATGGACTGTCTGAGCAGCCTCGTTCTACATGCGGTTACAACTTGCTCTCAGGTTTGAACCACCCAGAAGCACACTGGCAAGCTCCTGCCTCCCAGGCAGTTTAAATTTAATGATTGACATTCTCCGCGTATCCAAGAAAGTTTCTCTTAAAAATGCATGTTAATTTAATGGAGAGCAGACCATTTTCGTCTTGTTATTCAGAAACGGTCTGATTTCTGCCAGGCATGCTGTTTGAATTTCTCAACTGTTACCCGACTATTGCAGCTGGACCATCCTGCCACAGTTGTGTTGTCTGGCATCCCCTTGCTGCCATCAGTGATAGCTCTCACAGCACAATTTCTTCCTGTTTCAGATTCTTGTCTCTGTAACACTGAAAAATCCTGTCTTCTCCACTGGTCCTTATGGACTTAACTTTTGTTGGTGAAGCAGTCATTTTTTCCCAGCTAGTGTCAGTCAATAACTGTGAAATTCCAGCTAATATGTAGTTCTCTAGGAAAGTATTGATGTCAGAAACGTACAAGTTTTCTCCTAGTTGTCAGCCAAAATGCCTACTTTCTATGGCCTCCCTGTTCCAATGAAAAGTATTTGAGTTGTAGATTTAGTAGTTTCAAACTCTTGTCCCATTTGGTGCAGTTTAGAGAAAACTGTGCATCAACTAGGCTTCTTTTCACTATCAGTCATGACCGAGAAGCCAAGATTTCCTTGGTAATTCACGAAAACGGGGTCTTTTCCTCGCCAGTATTATCTTTTGTTAATCTAACCTTATTTTTCATGTTTTACATGATTTTTGATCTTCAAGGAGCAGACATTATTGCATAGGATAAAATATTTTCACCACCTTACAAAATATTCTCTAATGTGCCACAAAAGGAACTATTTAGAATAGGAGCACAGGTTAAATGAGAGCGTCACAATGTAACGTAGAGTCTTTGTTCCAATAGTAACCAAGCTGAATGGAGAAAATCTGTTTGAAAGCAAGTTAGCCAAACGTATCACCTTTGAATCAAAATGTGTAATGTGTCAGAAATCGGTACCTCTGAGCTCCGTAGTACTTACGAGAGACGTGGTTTCAAGACTGGATTTGTATTGTCAAGGCCCAAGGCCTGTCAGAGCGTGACGCAGGAACTTGAAATGGTGGATGAAAGCTTTCAAAAGAGCGTGTTTCAGCGTGCTCGAATTTTGATTTTCTTGGGCAAGCCTCGCTTTCCTTCTGTGATTGGATGAGGAAGAGAGATAGATCTGAAACATATTAAAAACAGGATAAAAGTGAAGAAAATATTGCCTCTAGAATGACAGAGGAGAAAATCTCTTCCAAATTTTAAATATATATTTCACCTCTGCTGTAAGTTCTGTCATGCTTTCGGTCACAATAGTTTCAACCAAGACAAAATGTTTCAGAACTGAGGGACTCAATCCATAAAATTTCTGGTGCCACTTGTACTTAACTTTTCCGAGTACCTATAAATAATCTCCTTTTTGGGGCTCTCTGCTTATATTCATTTAAGGAGGTGCTCTGGTTTTCAAAACACTCAGCTCCCAGTGATTGCTGGTTTTGGAAGCCATGCACGCTAGGGCTTTGTTGGCTAAAGCAGTTCACCAAGTGCCCTGACACGGAGCGGGGCCTGGCTCTCCGTACGCTTTGCTGTTCATGTGGGCACGGGAACGTGCTGAGGTGCCTGCTCGTTCTGAAGTCTGGGATTAAATTTCCCATGATCAAGGGCAACAGATGCTATCTAACTTTCCTCAGCAGGTAAAAGCTGCTCACCTGCTTTTCGTTGTGAACACCTGCAACTGTGAATATAGACAACAGTTATTTGTTATGTGCCTTTCTCTTTTTTTTGGGAAAAGCTTGCAGAGTGACAGTTGTGTGGAGCTGTGGCTGCAGCCAGTATGAACAGAAGGAGCTCTCTTCAGCAGGGAAAGCTGCTTCTGTCTTTTTAAAATGGTATTTGAGGAATCAGGGTCTCTCTGTGGGAAAAAAGAGGGCAAGAATTCTAGTAAAATAATTTTGAGAGCACTAGTAAAGATCAGTCTTGATAATCTTTAATTTACCTGAGGCTACCACATGGAGACGTCAGGTAGAAACAACAGCAGCAGCACTCCAACTCAGCAGGTCACTCAAGCTCAATACTAAATTTAAAGTAGCCCAAAGCAGCCCAAACCGTGACACCAGGGTACCTGTGTACATACGGTTAGGCCAGTATTTCAGTGCTTTGCCCTGTGGCAAACTGGGACACTCAAAACGCAAATCTAACCGTTTTCTTCCTTCTCTTTCTCTCCCACTTTGTTCCACAGGCTTCCTCTCACAGCTCGTCTATGACCGGCCAGTGACCGAGTGCATCCGGGCTGGACATTACGCAGCCAGCGTAATTATCAAACGTTCAGGTTGCACCTTCCCAGAGAAGCCTGACTTCCACTGATACTGGTGAATTGGAGGGATCAAGAGTAACTCCCATGTTGCCGTGGGATTGCTGCCTACATTTTTCCTCCTTCCCTTTCCTCACCTTTCCAATTACCTGCATCAACGCTTCTGTACTTCTGTTCATTGTATTCTAAACAAAATATATATTTCTATGGTGTTTTCCTTTCCATACCACTACAGTGTCGCAGTAGTCTTAACTTTTGGAAACAGTGCTAAGTGAAGCTTATTCTCTCATCCATCAGGAAAAATTGTTCTATTTACACCGTTTATAAGGAAGAAGTCCCATGTAAATGACACTGCTGATTAACACCATTAAAATTCTTCTGTTGAATTATGTAGTTTGTATCCAGCTGTGGCCAAATCCTACTCAACTTGCGTGAAATCAACAGACCTGACTTTATTTGTCACTTAACGTTATAAACTGGGCCTGGGAATTGTTCTTTATAGTGGAGTCACACTAGTGTAAAGAGTGGTGTAAAAGTCCCAAGAATTTCCTTACATATTTGAGCGTACAAGATCTGGCCATCAGACCCAGCCCAGCTTCCATGAAAGTGAGTACCTGTTTTGTCAGTAATTTAAGGACCTGATCTAACGCTGATGTCATGCATTCGGTTGTTTTCCACCGATGCTAGTAGTTTTGGATCTGGCGCTGCGTGAGAGCAGGGTCTGGCCACTCCACGTACAGTCACATTCATCTGTCAGGTGAGTTAGCAGATAGGTACTTTCAGTGATTTCAGGGCAGATGCGTGAGTTGATGATGAACATGAACATACAGATCCTATCTCCTCCACGTGAGCTTTCTAGAGGCTGTGTTTAATTAAGGTACACATAGTGATAATGAGGTACAGAAATATTTATGCAGGATATATTGACAGGATATGCCAAACGGAATCTCTGAAACGCACATTTTTAAACTTTTAATTTACTTTGGATAATTAAGCAATATGGTGGATTTTGTTTGTATTTACAGTATTCAAAGAAGTGATCTGACACTGCATTCATTACTTTGCTATGTAATTTGATACTGATAAATAAAAAATTGTCATACAGATACTCCTGGGTTTGTATTGGTACGTGCCCGGTTTTCCTCTACATATCATACTGAAATGGGAACAGGAAATGGGTGCTTAACCCACAGTACCTGTTAGATCTCAACGTTTCCTACGTGACTTCCAGTGTCCAGGTGGGTGTTCAAGGGTGATCTCAGCAGTAAGGAAGGGAAGGAACATCAGTTTGGTGTTTGTATAACAGGAGAGATGAAAAATTAATGGCTAGGGTTCATCAAAGAACGTTAAGTCAGTGAGGGCCTCGCACTTTACTGCATAGCATGGAACAAGGGACACACAGAGATTGAACGTTGTTACAGTTTGTGTATTGCAAAGACCGTGGGGAGAAATCAAGCCTATGATCCTGATTCACTTGTTTGACCCAGTATCCAGCTGGATACATTAGAGAATAGGCTCTGTCATCTTATGAGATCACCTGGCGGGATCCCTGCAAGTACATCAAGGAGCTTCAAACCAGCCACTTCTGAAAATCCTCATGGGGCCATGGAACTCCATCATCGCAAGCACAGATCACTGCATCGTAAGTACCGTCTGTTCTTAGAATCCTAGAATCACAGAATGGTTCGGGTTGGAAGGGACCTTAAAGACCATCTAGTTCCAACCCCCTGCCATGGGCAGGGACACCTCCCACTAGACCAGGCTGCCCAAAGCCCCATCCAGCCTGGCCTTGAACACTCCAGGGACGGGGCATCCGCAACTTCCCTGGGCAACCTGTTCCGCTTGGGCTCACAGTTTCTATCTGAAAAAGGTTGCGTGTACAGGCCTTGTCTATCTGTGGACCTGCTCATGAACAGCTTTGTCCAAGTAAGACTTGTCTGCTTTCTTCACGGTGCTACTCTCGAAAGAGCTTAGGACTTTACATTTCTCATGTTGTAGCACAGGAGAGGGGATAAGGAATTAATATATTGGAGTGAAAATGGAGCTGCAAACAAAACTGGAAGAGGCTACAGTGTGCGTGGTCTTCAGGCTTTATGTGTTGATCAGAAGAATGTTATTTTTTACATCTCATGGTTAATTTTTAATTCTTTAACTTGATGTATCCATGTGATATATTTTAATTTTTAATTCTTTAACTTGATGTATCCATGTGATATATTTTAATCAAGAAAAGCTGACAGGCCGAAGAAGGATGTGTTGCAGTCCATGCTTTTAATTTATGGTCATATATGCCACATCACGCTTACTGCATGAATTTGGCAATCAGTAAGGAAAATCCCAATGCTGTTGTGGTTAAATTTGCTGTTCCCTTTGCTTTGCATTCATGACACTCTCCATTCCTTTTGAAACAACTTTGTAAATGTCCTGGCCAGATAATTATAGTCCATTTAAAACAGAATATAAATATGTAAACATTCTTTACTGTACCAGTGAAACTACCAAACTAACTACTGTCAAGACTGACTAACTACTGTAAAGGAAGGGAGGACACATAAAGGAAGGTAGTCATAACATAGGGGGGGTCTTTTTCTTTCTTCCTTCCCTTCCTTCCCTTCCTTCCCTTCCTTCCCTTCCCTCCCTTCCCTCCTTCCCTCCTTCCTTCCCTCCTCCTTTCTTTCTTTCTCTCTGTCTTCCTTTCAGCTATTCCTTGTTTTCAATGCAGAATGCAAGAGTGTCAAGTCAGAGGTTCTGTTCTGACGTGCTTGGTGAGCTTGGGCTCCTGACATTTGGCTCTGAGGGTCAGCTACAAAGCATAATTTGAAGCCAATGGGAACAGCTGAGGAATAAACTACTACCAAATTCATGGAAGGGCATCAGAGTCTGACCTGCTCTATTTAGCCATTCATTATTTCTCCAATATCTGTCAATGGATATTCTTGGATGATATATGGATACTTAGAAGTGTATTGCCAAATCAAGCTAAATAATTTGAATTTGTGCTGTCAAATTGCCTGACAATTTCATGCTGGGTTCTTTTCAGGATCTGTGTTTCTTCCCTGCTTCTCACTGATGAAGCGGGTTTTAATCTATATAATGGATAAGGGTGCCAGCCTTAATATTCTCTCTCACAAATATTCTTCCTCTCTCTTTGGTCCTGCACCATCTTATTCCACATAGAGGCATGTTAGAAAACTGGGCTTCCTGAAAAACATCCTTGAAAGAGTTGTCTGCCAGGGACATGTGCCACCGTCTCAAATCCCAGATGGGATGACTGAAGTGAGTCTGTCACTAAGCTTGAGCCATCATTCAAACCCAGCGTTCTCACCTGGGGTACTTTCAGGGAAACAAACACTGGAAATCCATTTCCCACTAGCCACGGGCCAAAGCTTATCGCCCTTACTCAGATAAAAACTCTTCCCTTTTGCTGGAAACAGGACTGCATCTCCTGTGCCCGGCATCATGCTTTTTAGGCTTGTTTTGGTACCACATAAGCGGGTCGCAACGCTGCTGAGATCAACAAGCAGGGAAATAGGCCCGGTATTCAGAAAGCCACATGTGAAAGACCTGAGAAGAATTAAGAGCTGGGAATTGGGAGATAAAGGTTGCAAGTGATCCACTTGGTTATTTTGCGCAGATCACTTTCCTTTCTCAATCTCTTTTTGTAAAGATGGTAAACTCAAGAGGTGAAGGTGGTAAGAATTCAAGTAGGGCAGCGTCAGCCACGTCTCTGCCTGTGCTCATTGCTGGTCTCAATTATTTGAATTTTCCCTTTTGTACATGAACTAATTTAAAGCTATTTATTTACCCTTAAAAATAGTGCTAGCTGTTACTACGTGTTTGAGGGTTAAGGCAGAGAAGGCAAAGGAGGGGAAAGGAAAGAAAAAAAAAGCTTTACTTAAAAAGTGAAGTAAAATATGCTACATGAAAATGACAATAGAAATGCACAGTGTTTTAAGATGACAAGTCTGGGAACAATCTTTAATTTAAAGGGTCTTATCCACAGTTTTCATAAAGAAATGTTAATTAAAAGTGTGATGACATGTTTGGGATTTAAAGGAAATCTTCTGCAAAGGATTTATAGCAATCACAGCTCCGGAGCATTAGGATTACAGATCCTTGTGCTGTTCCTTTTCAGCGATCATGTGATTGGCCTGCTGTTAAATATAGCTCCCATTTAGTGAATTGAGACAGGCAAGGGAAAGGTAGGGATAGTTTCGCTTTAACCAGCGGGATTTCAGAGGTGTTGGAGATTATACAATTCATTAGTTTTTTACATAAGATCAAAGGGAGAGAGGAAGTCTTAATTTGGGCACCAACTGCTACTGTCTGAAAGTCTTGCAGATTAAATGAGAAGAGAACATGTGTGGTGCTAACTGCTTGTGTTGGAGCATGAGCCTATTGTTTTATATCTCACTAACTCATTGTTCTCTTCCCGGAGATAATTCTCACACTTAAGACCTTGGGAGATAGTTATGTCTATTGTGAATAGTTCAGCAACCAACTGGCTCAGAGGTTATTGCCTAAGCATCTTTCCCTCGCTCTAATCCCCTGCAAGGTTTTTTTCTGAGCAGTGTTGTTAATCTAAAATGACTGCTAACTGACTCCTGTGTCAAACATTATTCATTATGTGCTTTAAATGCTTCCTGCAGAGGCCAAAATAAATTCTGCTTTTTAAAAGCAGACCACAAGGAGTGCCTATGTGGGATATTTCCTAAAAGATTAGGCTCAAAATGGCAGTTAAGATGATGAGGGGAAAAAACCTGTGCTCAAAACAAAGCTTCGCAATTTAACCAGGGATGTACAAAATGGACAAACCTCAGTTACCAAACCCCACTTTTCACACAGAATTATCTATAACGTCTTCCTGTGAGAAAGAACACGTGCTCTTGCAGGGCAGGAGAAATACTTTTATAAAGACATGGAATAAGTGACCTTATAAGCAAACAAAGGCCAAATAAACAAAATTTGTAAAAACAGTAACTCTTTTGTGTCTTTTTTTTTTTTTTCAGGTGTCATGGTGTTGGCGTAAAGCAAGAGGGGTTTTTTGTGTCAATGGCACTGACAGGCCTTGCATGCGTAATGACAGTATGGGAAGAGAGACAGACAGATAGATTTGAATAGCAATAAGGTGGGTTTTCTTCCAGTGTGAAAAGAGCATGGGATTCGTGTGTACTGAGATGAAGTATAGCCTTGCTGCACAGTGCAAATATTTAATGCTGTTCTAACTATCCCTTGGTTATTGGAGTGTGACAGTTAATAGTCGTCAGCTGCCAAACCCAGCGAACAGTTTGGTTCCCTAAAAAGAAAATGAAAAGTTAAAAAATGAAGCCAAGTCGTACTAGAAACCTGCAAATCATAAATGTGCTATCGCTTAGCAGGCAGATCATCTCCAAAGTTCAGAGCCATGTCGACCTGAGCTGCTTCTCAAATGAGAGAAGGACTGAGCATGTCTGTCTTCTAGTCCTGGCTTTGCCAGGTACTCCCAGGCAAGCTTTGGCTGGGCTTTCTGCCTCCCGAGGCCCTGTTACTCCCTAGCAGTGTTTGTGAAGGAGATTGAGTAAAGGCTGGAATGAAGCAAAGCAAAGCATTATCGTTATTCTGGGTCAAACATCTCGAGTCAGTGGCACAGCGTAAACGCATAGAAAAATGGAAGAGCTCCTAAACTGAGTGTGAGAGAAATTGTGTGCTTGGAAGGCCTCCCTGTCTACGGTGCCATGGAGATGTTAACATTGGTGTAAAATATTGCCCTAAAAGAAGCATTACAGTTGAATAATAGCGGCATATGAGAGAATATGTCAAGAAATAGATTCAGCTTGAAAATCATCACTCATTCCACATATTATTTTTGTTATTCATACCAGAAGTAACACTTCTCTGTACTTAAAAATTGCTCTATTTTGGTCTTACCTACTTTTTGGGTCCTTGGGAATAGTCACATTCCCACTTCCCCTGTCTGTTTGCTGGCTGTTGTTACGTGACGGGGAGTACCAAATGTGATTAGAAGGCCATGGTCTCCAGGCTCCCTGTGTAGCCCCTGAAGAGCGTGCCTCCAGAGGACAAGTTAGAGCAGGGAGCTGGGCAACACCTCCCGAAATGCTCTGCAGGCACCTCTGCTGGCTCCAGAGAGAAGGTAGGATGGGACCTACCTGTTCCCGGGCTGTTAGCCATCTAAAGCAGGAGCAGAGGCGGGGACTGCTCTGCCCTGGCTTTTTCCCTTTGTTGGCATGCACTTTTCACAGAAAGGCAAGAGGAGGGAAAACAAATAGCAAACAGGCAAATAAAGCAGCAAAATGTACAACCATCAGCAAAATGACTCATGTTTAAATTACCTTGATCTCAGTTCCTTAAAATTATTTGGATTGCAAATTAATGATGATTCTGCTAATCTCTTCATATTAATACTTGTGGTAGATATTGCACAAAACCCCATTGCTCATCTGTTGTTTGGACTTCCTACACAACTGTTTGTTTCCGTAGGATTTATCTCTCTCCTGAAGTATTTCCCCACAAACAGACCTCCTGTCCCAGTTAGCTTCATAAAAAGAGTAGGTTTGGAATTTTTTAAGGAGTGAAGCAGTAATTAATCACAATAGGTTTTGCCCAAAATTGGACTGTTGTTAATATCTGTGGGTCAGGGAATTATAAATTAAATCACTGATCCAACTTCAGGGTACATTTTCAGGGATATCATCTATTGGGGGGGCTATTAATGGCACTCAAGTAACTTACAGTATTTCCAGGGTTCTTCTATCAGCCTATCACATGGACAGACCTATTTTAGTCTGGCCTGTCCTAAGGCGTAGCCAGCTGCTGTGGCTGTCTTGCAGGGTAAGGACAAAGCGCTTTTCTATTCATCTCCCAAGGTCAGTACAATAACAAACACATTTTATGTCTGAGAGTGAAAAGCCTTTATCAGTGCAACTTTTGCGTTCCATAAATGGCCACAGATTTCACAAGATAAACACCCTGGATTTGGGGAAGGTTGTGCTCCAGATACACGGTGTATCATATGTATCATGAATACATATATGATACATTTAATTGCCTAAAATTAGCAGTAAAACAGCCTCTTGAGGCTTGATGTTTATTATCCACCACAGTGTTTTGGGACAAAGCAAGAAACGAGATTTTAGCATATAACCTGTCAAATTCAGCTTGGGAAACGAAGAAATTAATTTGGAATGACTTGTCATAGTATGTTTGCTATAGAAATTTACGCCAGCTCAGAAGTTAGTCCTTCTACCCCACAGCAGCAGCAGCTTAAATTGGGCGATGGGAGTATCAGAGTGGGAAGGTATTTGAGTTTCCCTGAGGTTCAGAGGTCTGCCCTAAAAAGAAGGCTCACATATCGTTGTCTCAAAGGAAAAAGATAAACTGTCGTGTGCTTGGGCATTAACTTGCACAATATCAGCTACAGCTCTGCAGTTTGGGTTGACATGCAGAAGTACTGTGTCATCCTTTGTATGACATATCTGCACACCTCTGCCTGACACGGTCTTTGCTTGTCCCTCTTGATCCTGCATGTTTTATTTATCCTAGCCTTGTAACCTTTTCCTAATGACCTCATTTTTCTGAAAGAGATGAAGATGGGGCAGTGATGGGGAGGACATCTCTCCTGTATTGTAGTCCATACCGTCTGAGACAATCAGCTTCCCTGAAGACTCACTCAGTCTTTGCTGAATGGATGATGGAAGAACTACTCTGTGCTAAAAAGGCCAGTGAGGTTTCTAATAATCCATTTTTTCTTATGCCTCTTCCCGTGTTTCACGCTGTAGTGAGAAATCAACTCTGTTGAACCAGCAGGCAGCCCTACCAAAGGCCTAGCCTTTTTGCTTTAATTGGAGTTAATTCTTGTTCTTTAATTTTCCTTGGATATATCCTGCCATTGTCCTAGACCATCCCTATACTGTAATATCGAATGGGATTGGAGCGCATGGCGTTTGGCATAGCAGCCTCGTGTAGCACTGAATAAAGTTGAGCCCCAAGGATCATGAGGGGTTTCATTTACTTCCCCTCCAACCACTACTGGCAAAAAGAAAACAGACAGAAATGCCTGTTGCACAGATCTCTTGCCTCTCTATTCTGCTCATTTAGCTCAGCTTAATGATTCTTCTTGGCTGCCTCTTCCCTTCCAAAAAATAGCTGTGAATATTCATCTTTAAAAGTAAAGCACCATAGAAGTGGGCCTTCATACAGGACTCTCGCCGGCTGCCACTCCTGCTGACAAAGAAGATTGCAAGAAGCAAGAATTTGAATAAAGGACAAACGTCACATATGCTGTGTGCTATGGAGGACAAATGCTGAATACAAAATATGTTTAATTGCTGAGTTAATTATCTCACTAAAGTCTAAATGTTGTTTTTCAGCACTCCCCCCCCCACTCAGTTGTTTACTTTTATCAGTTAGAAAATAAAAAATCAATGTCATGAAAAACATAATTATATTCCTACTAATCTGGAGTGTTTTCTCATTTGAGTACTGCAGTCTGATGCGTTTTATCACTTTCCATCAGATTATAGCAGTGGAAATTGCCAGTTAAAAGCTATGGCTTTAGAGCAAAAAAGGGGAAGAAGAAAACCCACCCCAAAGCCATGTGCCTTGCCAATCAAATCTTATTCCTAATGACAAAGCTTCTGCGATTTCCTTTCTGACAATACATGAATAGCTAGTGAATAATTGGTTCAACAGGAGCTTCATTAAAGTCCAAGAGAGAAAGCAGGATCTTTCATGTGAATAATTTGGAATGATTGGTAAAGATGAGGCATTATTATAGGATTGCCTTCTGCTCCACAGTCAGAAATATGCAGCCTCTTCCTTGCTGAAGTGTGAAAACATTTTGTAAATAGTTCTAGCTGCTCCCGAGTGGTGGATGATCTTGCTACTTAGTGAAATGACTTCTTGGTTGCTACCATTTCTGGATTAAATGCACCCATTCTCTACATAAATGGAAAGTAATTGAGCTTTGTCTGGGGAGCCCAGCTGCAGACACACCCTCCCACTCTCAGCTTGAACAGGTTTTGGTGTAAGCCATGGGTGTTTCTCCTCCACCACTGCAGCACAAAGGGTAGTGACACTGACCCACAGAAACCCAGACCCCGTGACTACGTACCCCAGCTCACCCCACCACACTGCTTCACTCTGTGCCATCCAGTCTGGGCTGGCGAGTACATACGTGTAAGTGCATCAGCCCGTCCTCAACGGCTCTGCCACTACAGTCTTCCTGGTGGGCAAAAACAGCGCAGAGAGCTCAGCCTGGCACCTGGTCAGCAGAGTGAACATTACCCATGAGAGTCACCTGGGTCATTTACTGGAGCAGATGAGTCCACGTCTAACAGCCACCTCACCGAGAAGCACCCTCTCCTCCCGGCACGCTTCCCACGGCCCCCGTGCAGCAGGGCAGTGCAGTGCAGCAGGACAGTGCGGTACAGCAGGGTCCTGCCAGGAACCCACGCAGATGCTCGTGCCACCCTCCCGGCAAGTTAGGAAAAGGCAAAGGGAGCAGAGATGAGCTCAGGATTTCAAGGCGTGACCAAGCTCTGGGACTGGGAGCTGACACCCTGTAAAGACAGGCCAATTTTTGAATTTCAGATCTAGGTTCCCTCTTCTGTGACGCGAGCCCAGGCCTGCCAGGCCCAATATTTCTGATCAGAGCCAATTAACCTCATGGCCTTGCTTGGGATTTCATATGCCGCTGGGTTTGCCATATGGCATCCTAAACTCTACGTGTATCTCAGATTTTTTAAAAAAACTTTTTTTTCTTTTTTCAAAGGAAGGACCAGTTAATTTCTCTACCCTGCAATAACAGATCCTTCACCTCACATGAAAAATCATTCAGTGATTCTGGCAGCCCCTGAGCTGAGTCACCCGACTCCAGCCACTTTGGATGGAGGTGACCTCAAAATGGGGAAACTCGGCAGTAGGGCAGTCACCTCCTCGTGTGTACCACCCAGGACAATGAAGCCTTCTCCAGTATGTTGTCTCAAGAAATCATCTGTGAGGCTTTAAAACAGTCAGTGAATGCATAAAAATATCACTTTAAAGATAATCTCATAAGGTCATTCACAGCCTTGAGGCAGTGCTCTTAGTGATGCGCAGTGTCGGGGTTTAGGGGTTCAGAGTTTCTCACTGTCTGTTGAGGCTTTTCTAGGTGGAGTTGGCTCTAGGTGCCCCCCAGGGAAACAAGCCCACAGCTGGACCCTTTCCCAAGAGGTTCAGCAGGCTGTGGTAGGACCACTGCGTAAAGGCAGGTCTCGAGGAGCACATATTGGATGAACATCTGGTGAGAGCAACCATATATGTGCCAGCGGACACACATGCCCTCCTGCTCTGGCCTCTGCCTGTTTTGACAGGAGCCAAAAATCAGGGAATTGGTTTTTCACCCAGTGTACCCACTATAGCTCAGCACAGTTATGCTAATGTACAGAGACATACGCTACCTGCCAAAATTTGGTCAATTCCTGCCAAATTAATGACTGTAATAAATAACAACAGCAATGTTGAACATGATCCTACTCCTCTAGGCAGTGAATAAAACAGCCTTCCCAACTCAGAGGCTGTGGCCCGATGTCAAGTGGCTGCAACCCAGCCAACTCAGAGCAGCTGAGGAGGCTACATATACCAGAGGAGATTCACTGCAGGGTAACTTTTGGAGGGAGAAGCGAGTTTCATTTGCTGTGAGTGCTCATTTGCACAGACAACAGCTAATCTGAGCTGTCCTTTTGCCATGCTGAGGCTCCTCACCCCATGTGTGCTTGAAATGTGGAGGGCCACACTATCCCTGCAGGACTGAGAATCTCCAGAGGATCTAGAGCCTTTCTCTGCAGTGTTTGTGTTTACAGACAATGTCCATGTTCATTTAGTATCCTCACAGTCTACTTTTTAAACCATTTACCCCATCTCTTTTCACAGGTCTTCAGGTGGCTGGTCAGCAGAGCATGCATTGCTGGCATTAAATAGCCCTGTCTGAGAAATGAAAACTAAGAGTATCAGGATTGATATAGGAAAAACATCAACCAATTCAGGGCATGCAGCAACAGTGAGCAGGATTTCTGTGAACAGTTTTGCCACTCATTACCAAAAAGAAAATATTTGTCATCATTCTTCCCCAGAATGTTTTTACAATGGCAGCTGCTACCTGAGCTGGTATTTGGGTTGCTGAGCAAGTGAGCAGCATCCTAAGGAAATAAACACACAGGCAGGTGTGCAACCATGCTCATTTGCTGCTTTTTGAGGGCAGGAGAAGGGTGATGTAATTAGCAGACACATGTTTAAATTTTTAATTAAGAGTTTTAATGGATTATTCACTGCCTACCAGAACACACATGCTCTTACTTTCTCGCTCTTTTCGGCTGGGTTCCTAAGGAAACCAGGCTTAGTCAGTCATGCTGCCAGCCAGCCAGCCAGCCTTCCTTCCTAATCAGTGTTGAACTCTTCGGGGTTCATGGCAGGTGAACACCACTTTTGTGGTAAAATCATGACTGCATCACAACACAGTGGTAGGAAAAGGGCTGAGCAGTTGCTGCAGGAGTTTAGCAACAGGCACAAGAAGACTTCTTCCAGGAGGAGGGCCCCAGCCTCCAGCAAAATCAGCTGGGGCAGGGGGGAGGAAGGCCTGAGAGGAAAGCAGGGGAAGAAGACAAGAGCATCCTGACATGCTGCCCACAGATTCCTTGGACCCCCTCTGACTTACTGTTCAAAGAGGATTTTTTAAATGTGTTTTTGGTCTCATGACACTTGCTGGTGCAGTGATATTCTTTGTGGTGCCACTGTGATACAGGTTGCGGCTGAGGTCGGTTAGGGTGCAGCAGGGAAGGGCATGTAGCTGAAAGATCCGTTGGACTCCAAGAGTTTTAAGAGCCACTGCTTACACAAGTTGTTTTCTTCTACTTTATGAATTAATTGCATTTATTCCCAGGATATCTCTGTACTATATTTTGGTATAGAAAGGCTAGAGGACTAAGAAAAAGAGTTCCCAAAGTTTTTAGTCCTGCTTTGTTGCTGCTGAGACAGGGGAAACAATATGAGACTCCTAATTTTTCTCCTTCCATGGTTCAGTAGTATAAGTGATAGGTTTGATTCCTGGCTGATTCCACCATTTCTGTTCTTCTGTGAAGGAAAATGGGTTAACAATTTTTCTGAGATGACCAGTCTTTAAAAGCTATGGAGATTTTGAGAGGAACAGCCTGTCAGGGAGCAGCAAGAGCTGGCTCTCTGCAAGGGAAGGAGAGCTGGGAGCTGAGCACAGTGACACAACAGGCAGGGCAGAAGCCTCACCAGCCCCACAGCCCCTAGGTGAGGCAAGCAGGGCTGGTCCAGTGAGGGTAACAAGGATCAGGCACAGCCCAGTGAGCACCAGGCAGGTTCATGGTGATAAGGCAGGTCTGAGCTCAGGCTGGGAGTCCGCTGCAGGTCAGGGTCTAGGTCCAGAGCAGTGGGCCCAAAGCCAGGGACAGGCACGGCTGTGGCACAGCAGGAGCTTTATCTCAGATGGGGGCCAAATGGAAAGGGCTTAGCTTAAAAGGAGGTCCCACGGGGAGTGGTATCAACCCTGGCTGAGGCCTCCCTGCAGCGCTGTGTCCAAGGCCAGCAAAGGAGGTAGGACGCTCTCAGTTGTGCTAGCTCCAAGTCAGCCCTGAGCCCAGGCAGCCAAACAGCCAGGAGGGGGGATGCTCTCAGGGCCCTTAGAAGCCCTCATCTCGCTGTGTTTGCTCTTGCTGAAGCATGGAGGAATGCTGGGAAGTTGCTATGTGACGTGGAATGGTCCCTGATGGCTTTAAAACCCAGAATCTTCCCTTTTGGATTTGGGCTTGCCAGATATAACTGCTCCTTGTTGCTTGGTGGTCCAGCAAATGGGTTTTCCAACCCTATGGAATCTTAGGAAATCATGAGGCTACTCAGCACCTGCTGGTGCTGGTGAACATTCTGGTTGATATGGGATGGAGGAGACTCAGGCCCTAAGCACAGTGTGAGATGGATGACCACCTGGGAAGTCCAAGGTGCAGAGTCATAAATATTAAACCGCAGAAGCTGAACAGCCAGAAATTAAACACATTGTTATAGTTGAACGAGAATTAAAAAACAAAACCAAACAACAAAAAAACAAAACGAAACCAAAACCCCGAAAAAAACGACCAAAAAAAATCCCACCTAAACAAAAACAACAAACAGAAAGCATTTGGGTTGGTGGTTTTTTTTACGTGCACAGTTTAAGCAGGCAAGCGATTTCACTGCATCCACGTAGCAAGAGTACAGAGCTGCTCCAGTACGCGCAGTGCTACATAAACTCACCTAGCAGCTGGGCTGGGGTCTGACTTTGGATCTGCACTCTCAACCAGTTCCAGCACAGCAGAAAAACTGGGTGTTGCAAAGCAAGCTGCCAGGGAACTCCTAGCACCAAACTACAAGAAGATTCTTGTCCCATAATTAGATTCTGCATATTTGTTTTGATTGTTTTGATTGTTTCATTGCAAAATACCTCAGTGAATCTACAAAGGATATATTTGACATCTACTGCTGACAGGTTTTTCTACTCCATTCACCAAAGCAATGTTTTGTCTGCCTCCTCTTCTGTTCTATTTACTACGTGAATGATCCATGTATTAACACAGTTTACAATCACTTTCATTTTTGTTACTGTTGCATTCTCACTTTAAGGGTAACTTTGTTTATTAATTCCTTCCCACTGACTTGCCTGAAGGTAATGCTTTGTTCTGCACCAGCACTGCCCTGCTACGCCCCTTGTGCTTCTCTGAAGAAGGTCCATACTGTTAGCACCATTTGCAGTGGTGCAGGTGGCCTACAGAGAGATGAGCAGTTGTACTGAGCTATCAGTGTCTACTGGAGGTTCTGCTTAAATTCCAGGGCACAACGTATCCCTAAAGGATTTTCCCGCATTGGTATCTCTGTTGGAGCTGCTGTTTGAGCGCGGTGAGTCTCTTGTTCAGACTCAGCACTTGTTGCAAAAGGTGCATTTCCACTTCAATCAAACAAGACCCAGCCTGAATCTAGTTGGAGAAACAATCTTGGAGCCTTAAGAACTCTCCCCCCCCCTCCCCCAAATCTCTTTTGTAGGTAAATTAGTGAACACAAACGTTGTAGGAGGAGAATGAAATTGGTCATGTTATGACTCTCTTCTCAACTTCCTTGGGGATTATAATTTTTGTCTTAATCTTGTTACTGCACTTTTACTGGTAATCTGCTTTGTTTCGTTCATTTACATTATTTTAACAGCCTATATATAAACACATTATAACATAACACTACACTAAAAGTATTTGTGTATATGCATGTATGGGCATGTGTCTATAGTTTTATATAGATATGAAGTAATTTGGTTTTTTAATATTAAAGTTGCCTTCTCAGATTTTTAAATGTGGTGCCAGTTTTTCCACATCCTGGCCTGAAATAGATATATTAATTTAGGAATAAGACTGTGTTGGACTTACAGAAGAATTTTAAGATACAACTGCAAAATGCAACATAGAATGGAAAAGATAAGATACGGTGTTGGCTTCTTCTGTCAGTTTTTGAAACGTATGAAATGGAAAAAATCTGAAATGAAAAAAAAATCGGAAATCAGCAGCTGATAGAAAAAAAGTGTTGTATAGAATGGAAATATGGACAACTCTTCCAGGCTGCCTTTCAACAGGAAAGCATATATCAAGGACTGAAGTGAAAGAGAATGGGAATATTTGGCTGGACGCAAGGTTGGTTCTAATAATGATTCTTCCAAAAGACTATTTGACTATTTGAATTCTCATAGCCAAAAACATTTGCCACTCTTTTTCCGTGAGCAATTTTATAAATCAAAAGGCAACGGATATTGCAAAAAGTCCTGAAAGCACATGGATGAGTTTTCCAGTGAGCATCCAAGAAACTGGAAATGTCACAGGCCCTTTAATTCAGTCTTGCTAGCACCAACAGAGCACTTTTTTGTCAAGTATTGCCTTCATCCTAACTGCTCACATAGTCAGATATTTGCAGCAGCATTTTTGTGTATGGCAAACCCTTGCAATATGGAAGGTTTTCTTTTCCCTGGCAATGCAATATGCAAATACACTCCACTGATGCAAAACTGAGCCCACTTAGTGCAGCTTATCATACTGAAATAGCCTCATCAGTGCAAACACCCAGCATCCTCTTAGCCAGGCTGTAATAAGATCTCAATGACATATACAAGGGTTTGTAGGAGCAGGTTATTATTTGTGTAACATCAAAGTCCTGCTTTATGTGGCAGGCAAATGCATGGCACTCTTCATGGCATTTATTTATAAAGAAAACTTGAAAACACAGTGCATCTATATATCAGGGCATATAGGTATTAATGGCCCTGAGCAGCCTCACCTGGGGCCTCCCCTCTGCCCAGGAACCCCATTTCAGTTCACCCCTAGGCTGTGTAGTAGGAGTGGTGGTTTCTAGCTCAGCTGCAGCCATGCCCATACCTGGGCCCTGTTTATCCAGACCACAGCCCACAGGTTAACTTTCCAGCTTGACCTTGACTTTGGCTCTGCCTCATTGCAATGGACCTGCCTGCTCATCACTGTGCTTGGTACAGATCCTGACTTGCGGATTGACTACCTGGCTTGACCTCAGACCTGCCTCGTCACCACAAACTTGCCTGGTGAGCTTGACTTTTGGTTAAACCTGGCCCTGGTCTCGGGGTCTGTCCTGCCCTGCTCCCTTGCTGCCAGCCCCTCAGCTCCTGAGCTGCAGGGGGCAACTGACCCTTGCTGCTCCCTGATGCTGTACTAACAGCACTAACTAATTATGTGTGTCCAGGAACAAGAGAATGAAATTAAGAGATGAGTTACAAACTCAAGAAAACTTGTTAATAATGGAATCAGTGACTCAGCACCCTTGCCACCATTAGGATGTGCCACATGAAGGATTTTTTTCTAGTGTGTCTCAGACCCTGCTTCAGCAGTATGAAATATAGATCATGAATTAATTAGAAACAATTCAATTGCATGATCGTAAAATTGTTTTTCTTTCCATGAACGGATGTAACTCATCAGTCTCTGTCACAAGCGCTCAAATTTGTCTCTGAATTGGACTTAGGGCCTCCTGAGTTTCAGATTCTCCCTCATTAGGGATTTTAAAATTACATGGTTTTAAAAACATGTGGTTCTGAGAACCTCAGTCTTTTGGGGGTTTTAAATCTGTCTGGCAATGGGAGATAATTAGGGCCACAAAAATGATCAGAGGAATGGAATACCTGTCCTGTGAGGAGAGGCTAAGAGAGTTGGGGTTGTTCAGCCTGGAGAAGAGAAGGCTCCGCAGAGACCTTATAAGCTTTTCAGTACTTAAAGGGGGCCTACAGGAAAGATGGGGACAAACTTTTTAGCAGGGCCTGTTGCGATAGAACAAGGGGTAATGGCTTTAAACCAAAAGAGGGTAGATTTAGACTAAACATAAGGAAGAAATTTTTCATGATGAGGATGGTGAGACACTGGAACAAGTTGCCCAGGGACATGGTAGATGCCCCATCCCTGAAAACATTCAACGTCAGGTTGGATGGGGCTCTGAGCAACCTGATCTAGTGGAAAATGTCCCTGCTTATTGCAGGGGGGTTGGACTAGTTGACCTTTAAAGGTCCCTTCCACCCCAAACCATTCTATGACAATAATTCTGCCTTAAATACAGCCACAAGGCTCCTCATGTACCAGAGAAGCCCCATACCTAGAACAGTTGTCAGGCTACTTCTGCCCAGCATTGCAGCAGGGGACTAGGTAAAGCAAAACCACAGGCTGGAGGCACAAGCCCTGGGCAACCTGCCAGCTCCAGCTCTTTTTCAGTCCCTCTAATGGCCCTCAGTTGAGCAGTACATCACACACAGCCTCCCTTTTCGCTGAACTTGCAATGACTGCTGTCCTCCATTGTAATTCATCATGAGAGAAGAAGACAGACTTTTGTTCCTGGCAGACAGCTGTCTGTCTTGAAGTATATGTGCAGTTTGGACTGTCAATTTTCTGGACTTGTGCTAAAGACACCTTTGTCTGGGGAATCTGGTATGTAGTGGTGTTTCTGGGTGCGTATGGGGTATGTTTTTATTTCTTCACTGCACATTTTGTGGCCTGTCACATCTTTTGATCTAAAAAAAAAAAAAAAAATCCTATACTAAGCCTCAACAGTTCATAAAGCTGTGTTGAAAAAATGTAAGATGCTGCTGAAATCAACGGTTGTTTAAATCCACATGGATCATGTAATGTCCAAAAGCTTCTTTCCCCACAATATGGAGGAGATAAATTTAAAAAACAAACACACACACACCCCCGCAGCTCCCCCAAGATCAACATGCAGTCATTCAACTCAAGCAGTCAGACCTGCCTGCAAAGAACAACACGCTTAATATTGCTAGACTCATGATGGAGATCACAGTGGTGTCAGTTCTCAAATCAAAGAGAAATAAAGGTTCATGTTCCTGTCCCAAGAGAAGGCAATTGGTTTTGAAAGGTTGTCAATCTAGAAATTTCAAATACAAACATGTACATATGCCAGCAAAGTCAGTCTTCTGAATGTATGAATAACGTTTCTCCAGACTGGGTAGTGTAGCCTCTGAAGGGCAGTCTTTGACACAACTGGATGTGGTGGTGTTTGTTTGAATCTTTCGATAAAAAGTATTTCAAAACAGAAATAAATAAGTGGCTACAGGTTACTAAACTGATTACCGGTGAGGAATATGGCAATTGCTTACCCAAGATAACCATTTGCAGTAAATGCTAATAAAGGAGAATAACCGATTTAGGTCTATAATTAGGGTTGCAATGGCTTAAAACTCAGTGAAGAAAGATTTAGACTGAACACCAAGAAAAAACACCTGAAAGCAGCAAGGTGTTTAGTCTATGAAATGCTGAAGAGGTATTGAGGGAACCTCCACTCAGGTCAAGTCAACATAGCTCATTGAGAGAAGTGCACAACTGAGTTACACTTCTATTCTGGGCTTTCATTTGCAGGTCATCATTAAGCTCTAATGAACACATTTTAGGGAGCAATCCTGCTGAAAGGAGTTAAATTTGCCAGCTTTTCCTCATCTGGATCTAGGTTTTCTGCTTCCTTTCTATGACCCTATACCTGGAGCATTTAAAGAACTGAATCATCAACCCAAAACAAGTAACTCCTTTCCTCTTACCTTCTCTCAAACAGAAGAAAAAACCCAGAGAAATTACAAAGAGAATTTTAACTAGATAAAATCAAGGAAATTCCCAATTGAAGTAGGCCCTTCTGTTTAAACGGTGGCTAATGCTGTCACTGATTAGAATCACAGTAGTGCCTAGATGCCTCAGCTGAGATTAGGGGGTGGGGGGTTGCTTTCCTTATACTCTAGATTAAAAAGACAGTCAAAGGAGGTATTACTGTCCCTATATGATAGAAGACAAGATGAACCTCTGGGAGGTTAAGTGACTTACTGGTAGGAAGTCTGTAAGAAAGACAGAAAATGAAGCCAGGGCTTCTGAGTTTCAGTTGGTGCTTTATTCCAAAGTCTCTCTCTGTCAGGGAGCTTAGCCAGAGTAGGGCTCCGAGAAGGTTTGGTGTTGCTTGACCAAGACATTGCTGCCTATTGCAAAGTGGGAGCTACAGTGCTATCATCAGATGGGCTTTGTGGCAGGAATTGGAGCCAGTTAATGTGGCTGGCTGTGGGTTAATTCTTTATGAAATGAGATTGTTGTTCATGTGTGTCATGCAACTGCACTCAAGAGACCCGATTTTGATTGCTTGCATTACCAGCTGGGAAGTCAGAACTTCGTAATTTTAGAAGCAAAAGGAGAAATGTAATTTCCTGGACTATAGATGATTTTTTTTAAAAGCAATTATGCAATGTCTATAGAGTCAACATGTAAACTCAGTGCTAATTCTTTTCTAAGAGGTTAATTGTTATAATAGCAGAAAACCTCATATGCAGCAATTGAAATTGAGTGGGTTCATCACTATATTCAGAACCCCCTCCCAAGCTGAGCATTTTCTCTCTAATAATTCCCAGCATTTATACAGACAGGAGCATTTCTGAGCTCCAAGTCTGCTTCACCAAGAGACAGGTTAATATTTTTCCTATTTAACAAACAAGAAAACTGTAGCAAGGAGCTTTCAGCAAGACTAGAGGCAGTACCATGTGTTTAAAACTCAAAAGATCCTGCTGCTCACTATTGTATTTAATCTCTTCAGCCATACTATTTTCCATTAGACTGTTTGTCTCTGATAGCTCTGGATAGCTGCGGATTTGAAGCCAGCGAAATATTCAAAAGGAAAAAGACAAGTGAAACCCTGAAAGAAAGAAAGGACATGTAGGCTGAGTCGGCAAAGGGATGTGAACAGGAATGCTCTACTGGAAGTTTCTGGGTTTTAGGAATATGTTGTTACTGTGTATAATTTCTTAAGGAGGATGTCACTGTTATTTTACAGATATTAATGATTTATTTTTACAGATTCCCTCTGAAGAAGGTAAATAAAAATAGCTTATTTTCTGTCTTTCCTGAAATGGCTACACGTAGGCACAGAAATTCAGGGCCCGATTTTCAGAGATGACAAACAAACATACAAAATAAAGTCAAGCTACTTTTCCTGGATCTAATGAAGACGGAATAATTTTTCTTATACTCCTGAATGTTCTCCATTTACAGATAACTATTCAACTATGATTATATTTTAATTTTAACCAAATTATGGTGTTGGATTAAAAAGTCAACATTTGCTAATAAAAACATTGAGTTTATTGTGAATGCTCATTCTTTGAGATGCTGCCTATATTCATAAACACAGTTTCTGCCTCCACAAGTTTACAATTTAAATGGCATTTCAGATTCTACCATATTCAGTTCTTAGTGTGAGGAAAACTTGTAGTATAAAAGAGAATTTGATAATCTCTAAAAGAAATTAATTAGAAATTAGAAAATGTATATTTCCAATGTAAATAATTTCTCATTTGCCTATTCTGTTTTACTGCTAACTGAATGGTCTCCTATGTGTCTCGGCATTTGCAATGACAGCATTTGTGAGAAAGTTTTTTATTTTTCATTACATTTTTTATTTTATTACATATTTTATTTTTTTATTACATATTTTATTTTTCATTACATTTTTATGATGTAATGTGGGAATTTATTACATATATTTTGTAGATTCCTTTCCTGTTAGATAATTTGGTGTTTCCTTTCTTTTTGATTCTTTTATGTATCCCTTGCTTCTCAGAAAGAGCACTGAGGCCACAGATGAGCTCTTTATTTAACTTCAAATTATTTTAATTTAGTCCAGAGTTTCCAAAGATTAATTATTTTGTGCACTCTACTTCAGATTGCTTCATTTGCAGGAAGTTAATGTTCAGCATTACTTGGAAGTGAAGGAAAACGAACAGATCATTTTTAAAAGTCTGTCATTAATACCATATACTGTATTTTTCTATTCCTAATGACTGTGATTTTAAATCAGCCATATGAAATTAAGCCCAAACACTTAAGGTATGATAGCTCATCAGTCAGCGGAAACCTTCCACTGGTTTTAAAAGAATTTTTATTATTCCCTGAAGCATGTGTATAACTCCATAAATACACATATGAGTATCTCCCCAAAAGAACTCCAAGACAATACAGGTGCAGTCACCCATCTTGTTCAGACCACAGGCAGCAAAGGTCTGTGAGGATTGATTGAGGTTCTTGATACTGCCCACCTTTCCTCCCCAGACTGTCTGTTCAAACTACATCTGTAATCACTCCCTAACGTGATACAGTTTAGCTTATGCACTTTTAATGGCAGGTCATTTCTAGGATGTCTAAAATTTCTCTGCACCTTCTGTGGGACTGCTTGCATGTAAGCCAGGGACAATTCAGGGGATGACTCACTGGATGCAAGTTAAGCACCCAGCTCCTGTTGAAAGACAATAAGAGTTGATTAACTCCCAGCTGAGCTTTTGAAAATATCCAACTTTGCTCTCAGGGCACCTTTCAGCTGAAAATAATGCATAGAGAATGCTACTGGCTGCAGTGGAGCAGAATATTCATCTTAGCGCAGGCAGCATGATATCTCACTTAGCAGCAATAAGCTGTGTTTAAAAAAAAAAAAACCAAAAATCTGGCAGCCCAGAATTAACAGAGTGGGTGAAATACTGTGAGGAGCAAGAGAGACAGCCGTGGATGTTATGGAAAGACACAGGGTCTGATTATCCAGGCGTTGAGAGGCATGGGGAAAAAAAAAAAGAGGGGATGTTCTGCAGTTTAATTAATGGAAAGAGGCTTGTGCATCTGACAGCAGTCCCTCTGCAAGGTGAATTCTTTCATAAAGAGCCTCATTCATGAGTTGCCAAGACATCCACAACCTATTCTTGAATTCACACAAAAATTAAAAGAAAAACAACTGACTGGCTAATTTAGCGACTTGCAGGATGCAGCTGGTGCTACTGTTTTCACAAAAAAAGGCCTTTTCCCTTCCACCTCCTAACTATTCCAGTCTTCCTCCCCACCCCCAGCTATTTTGTATCCTGCTGCACCAGTGAGGAGTGTGACAACTCCTGACTTAGCTGGCACTGTGGGATATCAAATAACAAAGGGGAATAATATCAGGATAACAGGGGGATTCTGGCCAGTGCTAAGGAAAACAATTCTGACAATCTCACTGCTTGCCCAGGTCCTGCTATTAGCTGAGGGTAGAACTTCACTCTTTTTTTTTTCTCTCCCTTTTTTTTTAAATGAAACAAACAAAAAGCTTCATTATGCTGGATACTGCAACTCCTTCCCTGGCATCTTGATAAATCATCAGCTACCTATCCTATGTACCACTGAGGAGACAGTTTGTGTAGTTCAATGTGCATGAAGAAGATACTTCGTATTTCCAGCACCGATATATTACCTTAGCTCTTCCTAGCTACTACAGTAGTTCACATTCTCATATTACCTGGCACAGAAAAACAAGTCCCTCCTGTCCCCCAAATCCCTTTTCACTCAGATTTTCCTTCCCAAAGGATGTTTAATACAAAATCCTACTGTGCGTGACAATAATGTAACAACCAGAGTTAGTCAGGTTGGGAGCCCTAATGCAAGCAAGCCACTGGCTATTTTTAAAGCAGCATTGAACAAATCTAAAGGTTTCTGAAAGGTATTTGAAATGATGTGGTATATTGCCACCTGACTCTGACAGGCCTCCTAGTCTAGCTAACAGAGGTAGAGTTGCTCTAGTACCAGCAGCTATGGGAAGTGACTGAAATAAATTGTTTGTGCAGTCAGAGCTTTATTTAGCAAGGGAACCTCACAACTAATGCTGCCAACAAAGAAAGTAAAGAAAACATCATATAGACCTAGATAAAATTCCAGCTAGAGATAGCAGTTTAGTCCTTGAGACCAGCCAAACTCCGCTTGGTTTAAGCTGCAAAAGAAAAAGACTAGAGTGGAAGTTGCTCAATTCTCAAATGATACAGAGCAGACCTCAGGTGCTTCTAAGCCTGGGCTCAGCAAATTCAGAGCTGGTTTGTCACACGGGTTATTGCCCAAACTCCCATCCTTTATGAAAAAGTGGGTGTGCCAGGAGATGCTGAGCAGAAGTTGAAAGGGGAAGTGCTCCAACCAGCTCTGCAGTAGGTGAGGGTTTTCACCGTCCACTGAGTCTGAAATGTGGTGGGTGTGCCTTTCAGTCATAGTTCTTATTGCTGTGGCTGCTTGTCTGGTGCTGTTGTACACCAAGGGTTGGGCAGCATGAGAATAGTCTCCAAATTATGTGGTTGGTAACAGCCTCCCCGGTCATTTCAATTTCTTCAGCTTATTAATAGGACTGAAAAAAATATAGTGGAAACCGGATGAGAATAGGATTAACAAAAATATGGTCAAGGTCTATCCTCCCCTTTTTTCTCCATGTTTCTTGGCAATATTTGACCAATAAAAGACTGCCAACAACTCCAAGTCTGGAAATTTTCCCTTGGCTAAAACTGAACTAGAATGCAGTACACCCACATCACAGTTGGAAGTTGTGAGGATTCATTCAGTTACATTAAGGACCGTCAGGATCCTTTAGAGGCTCAAAGTAACCTTATTCAGCAAAACTGCCTTTGCAGTCTCTTTCTTTGGCTTCTTACTACTGAGGATGGCCGTCCTTTCATCTGAAGGGCTCAGCAAGCATCACGCCAGGTTTTTTGGAGAGGCTTTTTTTTCCCCCCCTCTCCTTGTCCAGTTGGATCTAGAGAAAGTTATAAAAGTAATGTTCATTAAAACAGAGAGCGAAGAGTATTCCAGCAGTTTGGAGATCACAAAAAGCTGTTGGGAAGCTGTGAAAAGGATTTTGTGTGAACTCTAAAAAGAATCCCCCCTTCTCATAAAATGACAACCCAATATCCCCAAAGGGAACAGCGGGAGGGAAACCTAAACCTGTGGACAAAGTCAACTGATAATGATTGGAGAGTTAATTACTTTAAAGCTCACAAAGACAAGCTGAGGTGTTAAAATGGCTCCTGCAAACACCAGCATCCTCCCCTTTCACCTAGACTAACTAATCGCAGCAGGACGGTAGCAAGGAGGAACTGAGCAGCCCCTGATTATGGCAGCTTTCACTAGCTCTGAGCAAACTGATCTTTATTTATTTTCAATTCCATCCTTCATCTCATCAGCTGCCCTCACAAGGTATTACCGTAAACATGTATAAAAACACAAAGCTGCATCAAGTTCAGTGATGCTGGTTGATATAGAGTCCTGCAATATCCCTGGCCTTCCTCTTGGGATTAGCCCAGAAAACACTACTCTTGCACACAGCAGCAAAATGCTTCCTGTCATATCGGTGCATTTTACATGGCAAAAGGAGAAACTTAAATCCAGTATAGCTATAACTAACAATTTACTGTGGAGCCTAGGTGCTAATCCTTTTTTCTCCAGCAAATTTGTTTTGAGTCACACTTTATATTAAGATTCCATTTGTGAGGTTTAACACAAGATTAGCAGGTGTTTCTCTGTAAAGCGTATAGAGTTTAAATACATCGGTAGGGTGTTTCAGACGATGATGAGCTATTGTTATAAAAAACCCTATTGACCCATTGGACTCATAACAATTGATTACCACTTATTAAAACGTCTATTAATCACTTACTAATCCTTTATCATGTTTGTATAAATAGAACCTCCGTATGCAGCGTTGTGAGATACTATGCGTAAGAAAGACACCATCTTATAGGACACTATCATGTAAAAGAGCCACCTGGGTTTTTTTCTGCCTTGCTTTTAGCCTTTTCCTTTGCAGTCCTAAATTCTATTCATCCTCTTGCCTCTTTAACACGTATAATAGTTAATACAGCAAAAAGACATGCTCCTGCTAAGGTTTCAAATATGCATTAACAGGCCACCAGTTTCTTCTCCCTGGCTGGCACAGCTTCTCCATAACTGGATCTCTGGTGGCTAGGGCTGGGCCCTTGGAACTCAGGTGGCCAGATTTTTCCTTAAGCTGGCATCCTCTTCTAACTATTTGGCTCTATGCTTTATATCTGTGGTTGGAGAACAGGAAAAATAATATACATTCACCTAACAGAGCTCTTATAGGGACTAATTAATTAAGGATTGTAAAGTACTTTGATATAGTAGTGTGGTATATTTGCCAAAGTAGAATGGAACATGTGGGATTTATTACAAAAAGTCACTGTCTCCATCCCTGTGGGACGACAGCTGATCTACCACAAACACTTATTTCCAAATTACAGTATTATGCCAATTACAGCTCCTGAGTTGAGGCTGTTATAGCATTTACTTTATAATCTGTTAGTTTCAGGAATTAAAAAGCCCCCAAATCAGTAAGATAGCAGTAGGAGACTATTTTATACTATTATTTAACTTTAGTAAATGTAATAGGTGTGACAGCAAATGATCAGAACATATGCCCGCAGGTTATTCACTTTGTGTGTGTCTGTGTGAGTACAAATATATGCGTGTATATATTAATATAATCTATATTAGTATTTATTAATAGTGCTTAAATTGGGCAGTGATGCTCTGTTGTGTGCAGCAATGCATAGCCTCATGCATAAACCAAGAAACATTCTGTTTGTATTCAGGGGTGTAGACTTAGTTACACAGATTAATGTTTCAGATTAAATTACAGTATAAAAGGCTGTAAAAAAAGATCTCATAAGTGAAAAAAGAAAAGGCTGTTTTAATCCAGGAGGACTATGCGGTTGAAGGTTAGGGTTACAGGGAAGCTGCTGAACCCATGGCAGGAGAGCTAAGCAGAGGAGGTGGTAGAGGTAAAGAATACCTGCGTTCAGCTCATCAGCAGGAACACGCTCAGGAGGACTGTAGAGACTGGGAAGAAACTCACTGCGCTCTTAGGATGACTTTTCTCCCCAGGGACACTTCTTTTGACAGCGTATGCCACGAGAGGCAATTTCCAGGTGACTGTAGTCATATACGTGGTTATGTATGGTAATAATAGAAGGAGCATCCTGGCTTTGTTGAAGTCATAGGAAGTTTTGCCAGACTTTGATGGGGGTCAAGACTTCACCCTCTAGCAGCTCCGAAGATAAATAGGGATCTGTCACCATACCAACATGGACAACTGTATAATTGTTTCTAAATACGGAACAGCCCCACCAGTTCTAATGGAACTGCACCAGCGATTAAAGCCCTCATACAGCAATTCTTATTGGCATGTTACATGGCAGTAATTTCATGCACAAGAATTTTCTCACTCATTTCAAATGAGTGTTCAAACTCTAATTTAGCATTCTTTTTTGTATACTGATGAATTTGGTCTGCATATGGCCGGGCTTCATTTAAGCGGTAGTCTCCAGCTTGTCTTACACCACTGCTATACATACAACAGTTTTAAGATTTTTGATTTTTGAGAACTGAATTTAACTCAGACCATGCTCAGCCCTTAACTTTGTGCTTTCACTTGTGATCCAAAAATAGCAACCATACATGCATTTTTAGAATAATCCTAAGGAGTTTTGGAGAGAAGGATGTGCTTACTACATACACTACAATATAGATGTGCAATCAAATACATTTTCCCATAGGGGGAGGGGGGGCGGAAAATGCCCTTTAAATAAGGATATTTAAACTATAATTAAAGTGGGGAAAAAAATGGAACAGAGTGAACTGGGCTGTAGTACTTCTTTCTAAAAGCAGATGAGAGAGAGTGGTTTTGATTTTAGATACTTTTTTATAATATCAGGGACATCTTTTTCTCAGATGGAATGGGTGTATTCAATGTGTAGGTGTCTAGGCACCTGTTGCTGCTCAGGGGCATTAACTGTTGTACTTCACCGGTTTTGTAGTGGCTACGGGAGACTAAATCCCTCAAAGTCTGACAGCAGAAGACATTTTCTTGTTTACACTAACTTCCTTGATGGGCTTATAGCTTTTCCATGGAAATTTTTAATGTAGGTTGGTTTTGGGTTTTTTTCATACAATAAAACAAAAACATTTCATATCTAGATCACAAACCAAAATGCACATATCATATTAGACATTCTCAAGTAGATATAAAGTGTTTCAGGTACTTATGGCTTGTCTGTGTAACGTGCACTGTCTCAAACTGAACTGCCCTAAATTCACATGATGCAATTCTTTTGAAGTTATTCTTTTTGGAAATAGTATAATCACAGTGATAGTGGATCTAAGTTTGCTGGAGGATGATTCATGTATAAAGAGGTTCATGTGCTTAACTTCACAATTTACGTAGTGTTAGCTACACCTGTAAATGTCAAGATCCATAGGAATTTCTCCTCAAACAAAAGATTCATGAATATGTTAAAAACTGGAACACAACACCCAATGACATGTTGTCCTATAAAATTTATTTTTAGGAAAATAATTAAATTAAGAAGAAAGAATGAAAGTATTCAAACCAGAGACTCTTATGATTTTAATCTGTGCTATTAATTACGTCTTCAGCACACTAGTAATTTCAAAATGGCCAAACAGATTGTCGAGTTTTCTCCAGTGTTTTGTTTCCTGAACTGGGATGTGCTATGCCAAGTTTCAGTTTCAAGAGATTATTTTTCTCTATTACCACTAACCAAGTTGTAAATTTCCTGGAAAAAAAAAAAACAACAAAACATTTATAATGGAAATGTTGACACAACATTCAGAATAGTATTGGAAATGTGATGCTCTGCTACAAATTGTGCTGTAATGATTTATATTGTTTCCAATAATTTAGAAACTATTTTCAATCACAGCCAAGTCCTGCATAATACATGAACCTTGAAGGATTCTCCAACAAATATTGGGTCACTACACATTTCAATTTCCTGCTCTATGTTTAAAAGGCTGCATCCGGCAGTTAAAAGACTAAAACCTCAGTCAACATGTATGGTATCACAGATACATGCTGGACTATTATTTTCACCCGGTAGCTTTCTGTAAGTAGGTCATTCGATTTTACAGTGCTCTAAAACGTCACCAAAGAGCTTCCTTATACAGTATCTCCAGCAATTGACTGTGAAGAAGTTGTACTAAACCTTAACGCTTAGTATTTTATTACAGAAACTTTGTTCGCTTGCTGGTCTACTTGCAGTACACGATCTAGGAAAGACCTTCTTAATTCTTTGTAGAAGGTCATTTTCCACCCATTGTAAAAGAAGGGGATTTTTTTAATCTTTTCTTCTTCGGGACCAGATATTAATTTCAGAAAACTTTGCAGACAGGCACCTAAAGCAACACGTCACCCATAAGACATGGAAAAGAGAATGTCTAGGAGACCTCTGAGATGTGTCACATCTCAAGTGTGGGAAGATGGAGGTGCCTGGTTGGCACTTGCTTGAGTAGATGCTCCAGTAGGCAGATTACCTTTGCCACCCTATGGTCCTGCCATACTTCTGCGAAAAGTGGCGTTTGCCAGCCATAGCTGAGAAAACCATCCTGAGTATTAAAACTTCGACATGGTGAGTAGCCTTTGGCAGCATGGCTCAAGACAGCCTGGAGAAAGTGTTTAAACGAGTTTTAAGTCCACATGTGTTACCACCTTGTCCTTTAAAACACACTCCTCAGGACATCTTGTTACATTTACAAAAATGCTCAATGGGGGGACAACGTCTGTAATTTGTTCACCCTCCTTTCATCCCTCAGACTAATTATGGTTGCCTCAAACACAGCCTTCTTCCTTCGGACCGAGGAACCGTTCAAGCCCTCGAGGAAGGATTTGCCAAAGCCTGCCTGTGGCGCTGCTGCCACCCAGACGTTTGAAATCGCCCCACCTCGGGCGAGAACCCCAAGCCAAGCCAAGCCAAGCCCCCGGGGGCGGTGTGAGGGCCCCCCGGGGCGGCGGCGGCCGCTTCCCCTCAGGCCGCCTTCCCGCCCAACGCGCCCCGCAACGGCCACCCGCGCGCCTCGTCCCTCAGCCGCGCGCCGCCGTGGGGACGCGCCTCCCCCCAAACTTTATCGCCTTCCCCCCCCCTTCCTCTCCCTCTTTTTTTTTTTTTTTTTTTTTTCTTTGAGGGAAAAAAAAAAGGTGGGGGGAGCTCAATTTCCCACTTGCCAACAGCAGATAAAAAAAGTGGGGAGGGACCTTTTCTGTCACAGCCTATGTAGATTAACCTTTCAATTAGCTGTTATCAGGTCCTGTGTCTTAGCACCCGTCCTCGCAATCTGCGTCCGCTCGGCACCGGGGAGGCCGGAGGTCTGGGGGTGGGTTTCTGCTTTAATTTCTAAAATTAATGATAATTGCTGGCGCGGCTCCCCTCCCCCGCCGCGGGCTGAAGGCTCGTCTCTGCTCTGCCCGTCTACCTTTTAGTATTTTGGAGTGAGAAGAGGAGCCCCGCGGAGGAGGAGGAGGAGGGGAGACAAGGTATTCTCTCTGCTATTCATCTTCTTTTTCCACCCCCCCCCCCCCCCCCCGCGAAGGGGCTTAGCGGAGGTAACTGGTGCAATCAATCCGCTGGCTGGGGATTCCCTCCACCCCCTCCCCGGCTCGTCTGGCTCTCCTGGCTGGGTCTCTTCAGTGTGTATGTGTTTGGGGAAGGGGGTGGGGGGAGGCCGTGTTGTTGTTGTGTTCCTGGCTCTGGTTGCAGCCAGGAGAGAGAGGGAGCGAGCGAGCGAGAGACAGAGCAGGGGGAGAGCGAGCGAGAGAGAGAGAGGAGCCGCGATCGCGTTTCAGGGGCAGCACATTCCGCAGGAACCGCTGCTGCAGACACACACACGGGCAGAGAAAGGAGGTCATTGCAAGCAGAGGGGGGAAACCTGCACCGGAGGTTAGATTCCCAGGAGTTTATGCGGGGGATAATAGGGAGCATGCGATGGGTTTTTGTTTTGCGTTGGGTGACAGGCTGCAATTTGCCATAATAACCCCCTTTGCCTCCCCTCTTTCGGTGCAGGGGGCTTGTCACTAGGCTGGGTACTTCTTTTTTTTTTTTTTTTTTCCTTTTGCATTGGCGGCTGATGCACGTGTTTGCAGGCACTTGTGCTTGGTAAATGCATTGCAACGCGCTGCGTTTTGCAGGGCAGGCGGGGGAGCGGCAGGAGGCGATGGCCGGGCTGGATGGGGTGGGGAGCGGGGGGGATGGAGCGGCGGAGGGCGGCAGGGGCTGGCCGAGGGTTTTGTGTTGCATGCTCCCACCCTGCCGTTCTGGGGCGGCGATTGTTCCTTCGCCGGCGGGGTGACAAGAGGAGTCCCTGCGCCTTCGCATGGCGAAACTTGCAGGGACCTTGCATGTGGCTGTGGAGCTGGGAGTCATTGTCGCCGTTCCCCCTCCCGCGGCGGCGCGGGCGGTGCGTGTGCGCGGTCGGCGGCCGCCGGTGCCCGGGGAGGGCTGTGCCGGGAGCACGTCGCTCCATCTCGCCCGCCCGGGCGACCGGCAGGCTCCCAGGCGCGCGCGTGACGCTCAGTGTTTAAGGCCGTCGATTAGTGTGTGTAGCGCGCCCGCCCGCCCCGCCGGGCTGGCTCCGGCGGCCGCCGCCGGTGTCTCTCGCTGGCGATCGCCCTCCCGAACAAACTTCAGGAGCGGGTGGGGCGGTGGCGGGTGGGGGAGGGTGGCAGGGCGGGGCGGGCGGGCCAGACGGACGGCAGTGGTAGCCAACGGGAGGGCGGGCTTGCCAGAGTTCACGCCTCCGGTTGCGGCGGCTGGCCAATCGCTAGTGTGCGAGGCCCAGCAGTGAGGCGGGCCGTGCGGGTGTGTGACGGTGGTGGCGGCCAATGTCAGTCTCCGGTCCCGGCCGTTCCCGCCGGTAGGCGGGGTTGCGCCTTGAGGGAAGGGGCGTTCCCCGTGATTGACACTCCCCGTTTTCCAATGAGAGAGCCGGGCTGGTTGCTGGGCGGAACATGGTCGGTGTGGGCAGTTGATGGACACGGGCCCGCGGCCTGTGAGCGTGGAGCGGCGTGCGCAGGGCGGCCCAATGGCGGGCGCCGGTGGGTGGGGCGCGGGGGTAGGTAAGGTTTTAATGAGACTCCATTGGGCTGTAATCAGTGTCATGTCGGATTCACGTTAAGTACAACAGGGCGAAACAAAATGGCGGCGTAGGTGAGGCGAGCCCGGCCGAGCCCAGCCGCGCCGCGGCGGTAGGGGGAGTCGCGGCGGCCGCCGGCAGGGGGGCAGCGCGGCAGCGGGGGCAGCCGCCTGGGCGCAGCCTGGCAGTGGGAGCAGGGGAAGAGCCGGCAGCAGGGGGAGCCGCTGCGGCGCCTGGAGGAGGCTCCTCCCCCCGCGGCCCCGGTCCCGCCGAGGTGAGTGGTACCGGGGAGGGAGGGGGGGGGCCTTCTCGGCCTGCCTCCCGCGGGCGCGGCGGGGGTGGATGGGTGGGTGGGTGGGGGCGGCGCGGCCGCTGTCCCCCGTGGGGTGGGTGCAGGTGCACGCCCCCGCCTTCCTCCCCCAGTTGGCCTGTCCTGCGGGGTCGCCGTGCCCCGGGGAGCGGAGCCTGCGGGCTTGGGGGGGTTCCGCCTTTGAAATGAAAAATGCCGGAGTAAGGCTTGGAGGGTTCCAAAGCCAGCCCCGGCTCGGCTCCTGTCAAATACAACAATGCCTTCGCGCTAGGCACTAGGCGTTGCAAATCTCCATGGTGTGGGTATACTGCAAAAATCTTAAGTAAGTTGGGGAGGGGAATATTCAAGCCTCTGAAGCCACGTTTCGAAAGTGATGTTCACACCGTATTTTCTTTGCCCAGACCTCACCTTTAGCATTCTGTCACTGAGCATTCAAAATAACCTGTTCTGCGAGAAGCAAGCAGATACCCCTTCTGTTGAAAATCACTATCCCAAGAAGAAATGTTTTCATTGAAATCCTTTTCCCAGGCTAACTGCTGGCAGTGAATATTACCTCACCATGCTCCCTGATGTTCTCTAGTACCATATTTTGAAGTGCTTAGAACTAGCATGGAAGAGGGTGGGAAGGGTGAATTTGGGTGATTTTGCTGGTGTCATGTTGTGCTGATGCTGTTTCCTCTGGTGGTGCCTGCTGCTGTCATGTCGTGAACTGCTTTTTAGCATATGATCTTAAACTAGCTTGTGGAGTATCGCACAGTGCAAGTGCTTCATCAGCTTGATTCACATGTACCACTCTTATTCCCCCAACCCCAAGTTTTTTGGTGTAGTTTTGAAGTTACTATAATGTCTCCTTATTTGTCTGTTTCAAGCATGTGTGAGTGTCATTGCTCTTCCTTGTTTAACTGAAAACTGTATGTTATGCATAAGGAAGAATACAATAGCTGACTTCATGATCTTAGTAATTTTAAAAGTGTCATGTGTGCTGGGAGTCCTTGCCAGGATCTGCTCTTGCTCTGCCTCGTCATAGGTGCATGTATTTTGCAATGGGGAAACAAGTATCTTGCCTCTTCTGCATCATTAATTGAGATGGGGGTGGAATATAGAGTTGATTAGCTGCAGAATTCTAAGTAATAGCTTGGAGGAAAGAAAAATGACAAAAAGCTTACTGAACGCAATGGCAGTCTTCTCTTCCTCCTCCTCTGCTGCAATCCTTACCTGACCCTGATGCTGCAGCAGAGAGCTGGCCTGCTGTTGCTTCTCCTGAGTATGTGCAGAGCAGGTAGGAGGGAGTAGAATGAAATTGTGTTTCACAGGTCACCGGCAGGTTGCACAAGTTGCTGTCATCTCTCCTCCCTGCTTCTTCACCCCCCTCCCCCCCCCTTTTTTTTTTGGGTAGCTGTGTTAATCTCAGTTTTAAAAAATTATCTCCATTTGCATTTAAGACAGCCAAAGTGAATTTTTCATTAATTTCTCCGAGAAAAGACTTTAGATTATATTTTGTGAAATGCTTTTGAGTACTTTTGTAATTACTTTTGTTTCTTGGGGGGGAGGGAAGCATAGCTAACTTTTTTTTTAAATTTTATTTTTTGTCTTTCTGACTAGACAGCTTGTTTTCACAATCTGGATCCCTTGGAAATAATTTGAGGTACCAGTTCAGTCTAAAAAAGACCTTATTACAGGATTATAGGATTACTGATGGCACCTAAGATTGACACGTTCAGTCGGTGCATTCTTTAATTAGAATCAGCTGTACAATAGGTGTATGCTTTATAAAGGACATATTTACATTCATTTTAAATAGCAGTCTGCAATTTTGCAATTTCTTTGTATTTATCTGATAATTTATGACTTAGGTAAAGGGACAAGCCTTGACTAGAGGTGGCTTTTCGTGTTTAAAAGGTAATGCATTGTATTTAACCCTCTGGATACTTATGTTCTGCAGCTCTTCAGTAGCAGACTTGTGAACAGACTTTGCCAGGGATATAGTGCAATAAAACTTTCTCAAATGTTCTTATTTTCAAAATAAGATACCACAGAGTGTAGAAGCTGAAATATGGCATAGAAAAAGCTTTGCCATAAAACTTGGAAGTGGTCCTGTGCATTTAACAGTCTGGAAAATCTAATCTGTGATTGGATGGGTACTGTTGAGGTTTTGATTAAAAGTTATTTAATTACAAGGGGAGGAAAATTAATAAATAGACATGAGTGCCTGCTGCTATTTTATAATCACTCTTAAAAATTGGTATTTCCTTAAGATTTGTTTTGGGTAAGCATCACACTTTCTATATTAAATGATGTATACCTTTTTGTGGTTTTGGCATCATTAAGTTCTAAACTTAGAAACCTGTTGAACTTACGTGCATCCTCTTATGTTGAATTTGGAAAGTTTGTTTTGTCTTTATCCAGTCACTCAGCTTGTATATGTTTATATCTCTGTATTGCTAGTCTTGGATCAATCTGTCTGAACTTGATTTATGAAAGACCTGTTTAATTTACAGCTCCAGGATCACTGAGCTGAATTATATTGCTGGCAAAGATGTTTGTTATTAAGAGGTTATTCTGAATATTACGTATGGTAGAACTTGTCATATCGGTTGTGGAGCTCAGAGTGCTACTTTTCAAGTACCTATGCAGCCAAAGTGGCAGAATAACAGAAAGTCTTAAGTTGTAGTAAAACAATTACAAAATAGGATTGGATGATCTTTGCATGGTTTTCTAAAGTAGAATGAACTTAGATTCTGTCGGAGGTGTGAATTTAAGGTGGCTTAATTTTCCTGTTGATATGTCCTGCCCTGTGTGTTGGAAACTCAATGCTCCTGCTGATACACCCAACTAATGTTGATTTAGTAGGCGCTAGTATGCAGGAGGTTGTATTACACATAGGCAGTTTTAAGTAAATAAGTTAAAATGTAGTTCTGAATGTATATTGCTGTGAAATTCATGTACCAAGCAGCAGTTTTTACACGAAGATACAGCTCACCTTTTGCCACAGTCACTGGCCAATAAAAATTCCTGTAACCCACAAGTTACAGCATTTATACTGAAATGTTCATCGGTGTCCAGGTGCTTGGAACAGACCTTGCACTGTGTTCTGGAACGTAATGCAAGTGATGTGGTTGCTCGTATGAAATTTAATGCAACAGTAGTGCAGTAGGTTTAAAAATGAGGCAAGTACATCTGACTCAGCAAATGCAGTGTTCAGCATTTAATTAAGTACTGACTGTCTTCATGAAGGCTCATAGTAGGACAGCCTAACTAAATAACTTTTAAACTTTAAAGGAGCTTTCTAGGAATCTGGGGCTTTATATGAAGCTACAGAGAACTTTCAAATCTATAGGCAGAGTACATAAAATAGTCTCAGTGTGAGTGAGCGTCCACTATATATATATAGAGTTCTGCTTTGTTGTATTATTGTATTTTCAGTGTCAGGAGTTGTGAGAGAATTTGTAGGATTCATAATACCATGGAAACATTTTTCTTCCCTGTATTTGTCTGCATTTTGCAGCTACAGTGTTATTTTGGAATTATCTGAAAACAGTGAATATAAACAATGCTGTTAGGGAAAGAATGGCTTTTGCTAGCTGGATTAAATGAAAATGTCTGTTTACAGGCATTGTTTTCTGTGTATTTCAAGTATTTGTAATAACTGTTATCAAATATAACTTGCATGAGTACAGACTGGAAGCAAGAAACAGGATCCAATCTACGTAGATCAATAGGGTTCAGTATGGGAGCCAATTAAACATTCAGCAGCTGCATTTGAATCAGGAATGTCTTTTCATTCTGGCAGTCAATTGAACTTTGATATTCATAAATTTGAAAATGCTCAAGCTTCAATCAAACCTCAAAAAACTGACAAATTCATAAAATGAATTGATTAATATTTCTGCTATTTGGGTATAGAATAATTTTATCGACCAATAACCAGATGCTCTTTTTTTACTAATCCTGTTGTGTAGGTGTACTAATGTGTGAAACATGATCTAGAGTTTATATTTAAAGAAACTTTTGAGGGGGTGGAGGGAGGGGGAGGTATGGGACCAAAAGTGGGTTTTGTATTCATTCGCTTTACAGTTGCAGAGGAATCTTTTTAACCAGTTGAAAATAATTTAAATTACCGCACAATTCAGGTTTTTTTCCTATTAATCATGTTTAAAACTTGAGTAAATTATAGAAATGCAAGACGACTTGAATAAATGAATAAAAATGAGGTCCGAGACATGTATAATCATAGATGTTATTGTTACAGGCTGCTTGCCATAGCTTCATAAATGTAGTTTCAGATTAACTCAGTTTTAGATTTTGCTGTGAAACTGGCGATTCTTCAACTCACAAGATGGCCCATTTATTGAGAATCAAGATTTTCCTCTTCTGGTTTTTACTTACTTTCCTCAGATTTGAAGTAATTATACAATTCTGTTAGTGTCTTCAAAAGTTCTCCCTTACATTTAACGGCAGAAAAAACTAATACCTCAAATATATTTATTTATTTATTAGGTGCCTACTGTCTTAGATTAATTTATGTGGCTTTTTAAATATATATATATATATTCATATATTGTCCTGCAGAATGAATAAACTCCTGATCAAGATGTTCTTTTAGGTTTCTTATATAAGTTTTTGTAGCCACTGAATTTCCTACTGGAGTGATCTGTTCCATAATAAGTAAATAAAATTGTTTATTAAACTGTGAGTCACTGAAACATATTTTGTCAATGTGACCTGCCTATACGTTTTCATGCTGACAGTGTATTTATGTGAAAGTGCCTCCTGTTACTTCATTTTCATTTCTGTTCCTAAGAGTTTGTATCAAAAATGTGTGCCTCCTTACTGCACACCTTAGAACAAGAAGTGCCTTTGTGATTTCTTTCTGTATTGTAGGGTACCTAGGTATTAATGAAAGATGTAATCCTAGTAACTCGGTTCTGATACTTTGTTTTTGATTTTTTGAGTTGTATAATTAACATATGCATATGGCATGGCACTTACAGCATACTGTAATTAAGTAATAATAAATAAAAAATAAATTAATAATTTGACTTTCATCAATTGAGGATTGGTTTTTGTTGTGGGGTTTTTTTTTGTTTGGTGGTGTTTTGTTGTTGTTGTTTTTTGTGTGTGTGTTTTTTTTTTTTTTTTTTTAAGTGTATGTATAATCCATCCAGGTAGTAATTTTCTTACACCAGTGGATGTAGAAATTATTTATAGGCAGTTTGTTTTGGAGAGTATTTTCAGATCGCTGGCTGAAGGAAAATTACCCAACGAGTCAGTAGCAGGTTAAGTGGTGACAGTATTTAGGAAAACTAAATCCACAAAATATTATGAGAAGTGGAAGGATTTTATGATGACTTATTTGGTTGGGGGTGGGAATTGGTGAACATTTCATATAATCTCACAGAGATTTTTGCATACTGCAGCATCTACAGTGTGAATACATGTCTGAATGCATTCTGTTTCTTTTTACTACTTCAGCATTAACTGTATTCTCTCCCTGCCTCTTCTTTTTTTCTTTTTAAAGGTTGCAGCAAACTTTCTTGTAAGGATGTACCAGTATCATCACGAATTAATCCTTTCTATCTTTCCGTAATGGTAAAGTAATTGGAAGCTTCGGTCAGCAGATATTTCCCTGCCTTTTCCAACTCCTCAGGATGGATATTTTTGAGGTGCATCCAAGCAGTGTGTGGAATCCTTTGATTTGTGTTTGAGGTGTGAACAACCTATGAAAGATCTTCTGAAAGGATAAGGAGGAACCTCTATGGGTAATCCTTGGCTGGAAACAATTACTGGTCAACCATGGTAAAACTTGCCAACCCTCTTTATACGGAGTGGATTCTTGAAGCTATACAGAAAGTTAAAAAACAAAAGCAAAGGCCTTCTGAAGAGAGAATATGTCACGCTGTTTGTGCTTCCCATGGATTAGATAAGAAGACTGTTTCGGAACAGTTGGAACTTAGTGTTCAAGATGGTTCTATTCTTAAAGTTACCAATAAAGGCCTTGCATCTTACAAGGACCCAGATAATCCTGGACGGTTTTCATCTGTTAAACCTGGCACTATTCCTAAATCAGTTAAGGGATCTAGAGGAGCTTGTAATGAGCTTCGTAATGTGGATTGGAATAAACTTTTGAGAAGAGCAATTGAAGGGCTTCAGGAACCAAATGGCTCCTCCCTGAAAAACATAGAGAAGTATTTGAGAAGTCAAAATGACCTAGCAAATATTTTCAACAATCCTGCCTTTCAGCAGAGGTTACGTCTGGGGGCCAAACGTGCTGTGAACAATGGGAGATTACTGAAGGATGGCCCTCAGTATAGAGTGAATTATGGCAGTTTGGAAAGCAAAGGAGCTCCAAAATACTCCAGCACTTTCCCCTCTTCTCTTCCACCCGTCAGCCTTCTACCCCATGAAAAAGATCAGGTAAGTCCGAAAAATTAGAGCAAATGTAGTAATGCAAAAATTATTCTTGTTCTTTGTTTATTTACCTCATGCAAAAATAATGATTGTTCTTCTTTATTTACCCGTTTAAATGTGTATAAGTGAGGATGCATGTCAAAGATCCATGCAGAATCAGTTCCGGTGAAGGAAGTTTACTTATCTCCCTATGTCCTGCCATTCTGCATTGGGCAGTTTGCTCTTTGGATTTTCAGTAGATAAACAGAGCAGCAGGGAAAAGTACAGCTGTATGCTCTCTCCTAGGTGTGAGATTGTTCTGCCTTGCCTGGCAGACTGGTGTTGCTGAAATCTGCAATGTGATTTGATTGTGGCCTTTTACATTCATTTTACGCCTGTAAATACTGATTTTTCTTGTAGTCTGAACACCATTTGAAATACTACCAGTAGAACTCTTGATATTTAAGACTGTTAGAATTATTATTTTAAAAGACATTTGTATGTAGATACTTAGCTTTAAAACTACAGTTAATAGGAACTGGAGTTAATGTACATATTCAAGGAATATAAGTGAAGATGTCAGAGTGACAAATTGAGCTGAACTGCAGAATCCTCCTCCTATTTCAGTTTTGTTGGACTTCCTACGTGGGTTTATTTTTGCTGTTACTTGGGCCTTGTTTTCAGGTTAATTATTCACAGGGTTTAAGCCTTGAGGGAGAAGGGGGTGTCAATTAGTGTTTTGTTTATGAAAGGGTAGTGTCAAAGACATGTCTGTAGGCATTCTTTGACCATTGCCCACTAAGTATGGTGAAGTGTGTTTTGAATTTTCAGTGTACTTGGGGAAAAAAAAAAAGCTACCTGTTCTACTTGAATTGGGTTACTTAAAATATTTGTAAGTTGGTGGTTTGATTGTTTGTGTTTCTTTTTTTTTTCCTTCTTTTTTTTTCTTTTTTTTCACTTCTCAGTGATAAAGTTTGGTGGCAGTTCTTTTTGGCATGGAATAACCCCGACAACTTTGCCATTGTAGAGGTGCCATTAGTGTCACTTCTAGAAACTGCATGATGGGTTTCATTTGTCTTTTTCCTTCAGCAGATTGCAATGTGCTGGAGGGTGCAGAGAAGCAGGTGATTGTGTTAGAAATACTTAGGGAAGTCTACAGGAATAGTTGTTTGTGGAACTGTCAGAGGTGACACTGCAAATGTTGATAGGTTGATTTTTGTGAGCTTCTCTAAATATATGTTAAATATGGTTGCCTTTATGTGTGGATATCTATCTATTTCTGTCAAATTGGACTTCTCGGGTATTTGAAAGATGCATGGAGCTTCACCCCCAATAATTGGAATGGAAATTCGTAAGTGTTGCTTGCTGTGTGGTTACTGCTGATTTAATTACTGGTAGTGATAAAGCTGTCTAGATACTTTGAGAGATTCTTCTGGAAATCTGATACTCTAGTGGCATAAAAAATTTGAAGGCTGGAGTACTGAGCAACCAAAATAGTTTAATACTATGATGCTTCATGTGAATTCTGTGGAAACAAAAATCTCCCTTGTTAGGCTACCTACTGGGACTGGCATCCATTGCAAGGAATGTGAGTTGGGTCACAGTGCTGAAAAAGCCGTTACTGCCATACTAAAATACTGGTATAAGGATAAATCTGTCTTTTAGAAGTTAGCCAAACAAATCTGTTCTCTAGCAAGTGGTTTGGCAAGAAGTAAGCTTTCATTTGGGTGCCTCAAAATTAGCAGTGTGACTTGCGTGTTTAAAAAATGTTCAGCATACACTTTTTCCTGACAAAAATAGTTTTGATGCAAGGTTGGCAAATCAGTAGTTGGATATCAGTGTAGTGCACTGCTTAGTTGTACTAGTTGTGGCACAGGTTACCGGGCAAATATACATAGACTTGGTTTAAATATGGGATATTTGCTGGTCTTCAAGCTGTGTGGCTTTAAGTACACCTAAAGAACAGTTCTGAAAGTAACTGTAAATACGTGTCTGTTATTGGGATGTGACTGCATGTTCATTTGAAATTGATGGTAATTCATGAATAAACTGAACGACACCGCAGGAAAACTGTTAGGCTATTTTTATTGAAAGTATTTAAGTGGCAGTATGGGGCAATTATTGAATTTTACACAATAAAATGTAGCCAACTGGCATCTCTCAGGAATGGGTAGTCTTTGAAGAGATTGGTGTATTTCAAAGTTTCTGTTGACTTCCCTTGAGGAGAAGAAAGAAATCTGTTTAGATGACTGTGGAAGTTTGAGTAATTTTGACTTTTTAAATGCATAAGTAACATCTCATCAGGGTGAGACGGTTAAAAGATTTAGTGCATTAGAAGTGCATCAGAGCTCTCTCTTTGACAATCTGAACTTTCACACTCATAGTACCAAATGCAGACTCTGAACCTTTCTTCCTGAGTGAGTAAAAGGTGATCAGAAGAGATACAATACTGCCTGTGTGTGGGTGGTGTGTGTTGGATTTTGGGTTTTTTTTGGTGTTTTTTGTTTTGGTGTGGGGTTGTTTTTTTTCGTTGTTGTTGTTGTTTTATTTTTTCCTTCTCCACTCTCCCTTCATTCCCATGCCCCCTCCAAGGGCATCAGAGTATCTAGTGCACTGAGAAGACAGTCTTGAAATGCAGTGCCACTGAAGTTAGTTCTGCAGACCTGGAGCCTTGACTGTGTTACGAGGCTATTGAGTGTTTTGTATTTGATGAAATACTTTTGTGGAACAGGGAGCTGGAGGTGCTAAATTTTCCTGTTGGTGGTGATGATGTGGAGCTGCTTTTCTTGTCTTCGTATTGACTGGGTGATCCAGTCCAACTAGATGTAGTCCTCTTGTTTCATTAGATGTAGAAATAGCTGCAGTTAGAGTGATACAGCTTGTATTACCAGGTTTCTTCCTATTATCCATAGGCCTGGAAGGAAGTGTTTGTGTAAAAATTGTATGTTTCCTTCAAGTGTTATCCCGACTCTTCTGGATTTGGGCAAAGGTATGTCAACTCCGAGTTACAGGAAGAGGTAATACGCAGTGCAGCGGTTTAAATCTTCTCTTCCTCCACCCCTTTCCATTCCCTAGTGTGCGTGGGAGTTGCTTTTTCACTTGTGTCTGAAGAGATCCAAGTACAAGGCTCATAGGAAGAACAGATTCCACTGCAAGGTCAGTAGCTGTCATCAGCTATATGGTGTCTAGGCTGCACATTGTATAAAGTGCAATGAGTAGTATAAATTACATTTCAAAAGGACATCCCAGTTATCTAAATGTTCTGGTGGTTACATTAAGGCAGATCCTTGCTTGATCCGGACAGGTAATTCAAATCAAAGCACTTCAAAAGATGGCTGTTTTAAAGTGTTAAGTTAGTGTGTTAAAGGACCAGCCAGCCGCCTTAACAATGAAGGGAAACTGAAAACGGTGGTGCCCTTTAGGATGAAGACTTGTCATATATTTTTTTTTTCCTGCAAATAAAAAACAAAACCCACACAGAATGCAGCGGAAAAAGAAGGAAATTTGTTGCTCAGCAGTTTGATCTTGTGCACTTCACTGTATTGCTGTGCATAGTTAGTTTTAACAATTTAACTGCTTTTATGTGTTCTTCCTTATGTTCAGAGTATCTTGCATAGATACCTTCTCTCTTGCGCTTCACACCTTCTCTCACCCAGCATCTTCTGTAAAGGGCTGTATGAGTAAGTTAATCAGAAAATGCAGTGTAAAAACTGATAACTTAGTAGGAAAGGGTGTGAACAGAGAGGAAAATCAACCTGAACATGTTGAGTGATACTTTAGCTTTTGGATAAGCCTTTGATGCATTAAAATACACTTCTGGAAATGCATCAGTGAAGTGGTAATTAAAAATTATGGTTGGTCTTTAAATGGGTGTTTAATTTATCTTTAATGATGTCAGTTGTAGAATGGCAATATTGATGGTGTTTTCTGTGCACATGTGTGTGCTGTGTTGTTCCTTGTTTTCCCTGTGACTTGGACAAGCACTAGGAAGGTTCTGCTGTTTGAGAACTGCATGAAACCTACTAGGTCTTAGGAGCTAGCCATCTCCAGAGCACAAATGCCACGTGACTATATACCTGAAGAAGCAGATGTTTGTGGACTGCAGACAGCTCTCTATTTACTTATTTTTAAACATAATTTAAAATGATAAATCTAGCTTTAAAAGGTGTAGAGGCCAGTGTAACATTTTCAGAGGACTGTCGGAATGCATAGTATATCTCAGTGATTACATCTTTGCTATGTTCAGAATAATTGCTACTTAGAGTATATTTTGATAGATGCAGTGCAAATGGAGATGGCTTGATTCATACTGTGTTTTCTTGGTTCTCCTGAACACTGTCTTGAACAGCTCAGCAACTGTATTAATAGTTGTTTCTATCTGATTCTTGGCATGAAAATTTTTATTAATCCCCCTTTCAGTTTGTCTTTCTAAGCTGACTTTCATGCAAAACCAAACTTGTCTTATTAATTTTTTGTACTTTCTGTTTCCACTGGCCTACATACATTTAGATTTTCAAAGTGTGACTTGGCATAGGTTGAATTTCAGTTTTCTGGTATGCAGTTTGTGCCAGTGCAGACACTGGGTGTTCCTCCTTCTGTCTTTTAGGCAAAGGGCCAATCTATAGAGAACTGATTTCTTGGCATCCAGGCTCCTCCCTGCTCAGTTTTTCAGCTTCCTGCCTTCCTGTGGGTAGGCAACAAGAGACTGTTGTCTGAGACATCTTTGCTTGCTCTACCTTGTTCCCTCTGGACTCTAGACTTTCCACTGAGCAGAAACAGAAGAGTTAGGAAGAAAGGAAGTGCTGCCCAATGTATCTGACCAATTTACACATAAGGAGATATTCATAATGCCTAGCTTTGGAGCTGGTGTTGTGTGGAGTCTGTGCTCCTGAGAGTGAGTCTGAGCACCAAAATGCAGTGATAGGTAAGTTTCTGTGAGTCTCTGCAGTGCTACAGTTGGAGAGACTGTAGACAGGGGTATGAAAAAAAGAAAAATGAAATCTAGGCTTGAACTTTGTCAGTCCATGAAATACTATTGTCTTTAGAGACAACCTATGTTTATCCCCTCGTAACATCTTCATAGTTTGTGCTTATCGTTGTCTCAATTCACAGGATACTTTTATTTTTTGGAAGGGTAACCCACACCTGAGTGCGTGTAGCTCTTCTCCTTAAAGTGCTGGGATGATTGCTAGGTGCTGCTCCCCTCTCTCATTTCTCTGCTGTCCCTGTAGCTTCTGAAATGCTAAGTACCAACTCATGCATAAGCCAAGTGAACACTTACAAGTGGATCCTATTTGCACGTGAGATACTGGAGCTTACCAGAAATTGAAGAACGACTTACACCATCTTTTGAGCATTTGAAACTGAAGTGGAGAAGTCTTGTCGTCCCATACCATGGAGAAGCAGCTCATACCACTCACACCACCATCGTATATCAGGCTTTTGGGGCTTTTTTGTATTTTGCAATTCAGCATATTTGGATCAAACCAAGAAGCACGCTTGTAGAAGTCTTCTTGAATTGTGTGGTGGGAGGGATATTAAAAACTGCTATTTCCTAAGTTAAATTGCTTTGCTTCTTCATAAGGTGAGTGGGGGTTCCAATTTCTGATGTCAGTGACTTCAAACTGGTCGTCTGTTTGGAGCTTCCTGTAGAACCATCAGGGAAGACCCTTCTCATCCTTTTTTCCCCCAAGCTGGATATTTTGGAACATAGTTCTGCATGATGTGCTCATGATTCCAAACATTATACTGCAAGCTGCTTAATCCTAAGGCTTGCTAAAATTTGATTCTTTTGGTAGTTTCTCTTCAAAATTAATTGGTGTTGTGTATTGCGGTGAGTCCTGTATTGAAACTGATAGCAATGAGTTAAAGAAATCCTGTGTAGTTTCAGCAGTTCTTTTCCTGTTTGTTCATCTATGCTATTTTCTGTGAACTCTTCTGTGTTAACTTGGAGTGACATTTGATTCCGAAACTACGGTTAGAGGTTTTACTTTCTGCATTTTTCCTTCCAAGATTAATTTTTCTTTTCCTACTTGGTAAATGGATATCTCCTTTGTGGAGATTCATTCTAGAATATAGAAATAGCATAAGTCTGCCTTCGATATAAGGACAACTACCTTGCGTATTTTCTCAGTGCTGTATCCTTACCTTAAGTGTATTTCCTCTTCTATGTTCAGTAGAAGTCATAGTCTTTACTGTTTTTTCCGTGACAGCTGAAACCTGATAACAATTCCATGTTGTTTCTTCTTGTTGCAGGAACTTTGTTATAAAACAGGTGATGAAAAACTTTGATAGCTTGCAGTTGAGATTGTCTGCTGTTTTTTGACAGATGATTTTTTTTCTGAAGAAAGATCCCCAGATGTAGATCAACCATAGCTTTCCAATTTGGTGGTTGGAAATGGCAAATGACTGTAACTTTTGAAAGAATTTCAAGCTAGTATTGAGAAAAGAATTACTCAATTGGTGTAAAAATCTTCTTTACAATTTTGAATCTGTTTATGGACCCTATTAGCATCTTCTTTCAAAGGGCAGCTCTCTTATTTGCGTATACAGACAGACCCGTAGTTCCTAACATTGTGAGGGCCAGTTTCAAGTTGGGACACTAGGGCTTTCTGGAACCAAGTGGAGGGAGTTGCTGTTGCATACTGGAACGACACTATTAAGGCTCAGATGGTGTCTGTAGAATTTTGAGGATGATGCTTATCAAATCAGGCACCTCTTAGCTGACAGATCCACTGCTGTCCTTTGTGGTTACCTGCTTAGAGACAAACAAACTTTTAAACTAGTTTTATTTCCTTTGGTTGCAGAATCACTTGTGTGTGGTGGTTGATGTTTTTCCCTGTCTGCTTATATCCGTCCTCATTAAGGGAAATTATAACTGCCAGCACTTTTATTTCTCTGTGGATTTTTTTTTTCTTCTCCAGGTTCTTGCGGAAGAGCTTAAAGTTTCTCATTTGCAGGCACAGGCAGCCTTCTTACAATATGAGTGGTGTGAACTGTTAAAGAGATGTCTGTGTAGGTAACTCCAAGGCTGCAGCATTTAGTTTTAGGTTTGTGTGAATTATTGTGTCTTCAGGTTGCGCTGTAGAGAAGAAGTCACATAAGGAAAAAGTCCTTGTGGGGTCAGAAACTGCAGACTTACAAATTGTCAACTCTTGTGTCCTGTTTCTGCAGTAATTGATATGCACATGCAGGAATTCCTGTATTATCAAATGTTTTGGCTCTAGAGGGGCAGTCTCATTTATCTCCCCTAGTGGCTGTGGTGGTACAGCCCATCAGTTACCAACTAATGCAATGCTAGGTGGAGTAGGCTTGGGGCTTCTGTTTTTAATTACAAGCAAGATTCTGGCACAGGAGAAAAGCTGTGTATGATCTCAGCAAAGTTGCCTGGGAGGCATGGCTGATGTTTCCTCATCTAGGAAGAATCCTTATAGAAGCGGGGGCTAGCATTAAGCTGTGGTAAGCTTGCCACACATTTTCCATGTGCTCTCCAGGACTTAATTTCATCACCAGTGGTGTTCTGAAGATCACTTCAATTTCACAGCTCTGTTTTTTCCAAAATGGTGAGAATGACTGACTGTAGTTTTAGGAATTAATTTTTATGTAATGTCCGTGTATCCGTGGCAACGTTAACTAACAGCGTTTGCATTTGGCTCAGTAAGAGGCAAATGTCAGTGGAACCCATGTTTCAGACGCTGAGTACACATAGTTCTTAACTAATGAATAAGTAGTTACAAGTAACAGTTGAAAGGAGTATAGTCAAGATCAAATTATCATACATGTGTAGATTTTTTTTTTGTCTTTGTAGGACTGTTGTGTTAACGCAGCTCTTTAAGCACTATTGGGTGATTATAGTGAAGGTGGAGACTGCTGTTTCTCATATGGCAAAAGGATGAGAGGTAACTGACGCAAGTTGCAGCAAGGGAAATTCTAGTTAGATGAAGACGAAAAGTCCTTTATAGTGAGTATGGAGAGACATGGAACAGGTGCTCAGAGTGGCTGTGGAATCACCATCCCCGGAAGTGGTCAGAGCTTGACTAGGCAAGGTCCTGAGCAACCCTAGGGAACATTTGAGTCTCATCTTGTTTTGAGCAGTAGCTTGGAGTACATGCTGCAGAGGTCTGTCCTAGCCAAGAGTATTCTGTTTCAAGTTCAATTGAAAGTTTGTCTGCTTCTTCTGACTGTTGGTTAAATAAAACAGAAAGTATAGTTTCTTTATGCAGGACTATGATGATGAAGATTTGCAGACAGCTGTATCAAATAGCTGAAGTGTAAGCTAAAGAAATTTCAAGAGGGATGGAAGCTTCACCTGGGAAAACCATTGCTGGAGAATTTGCAGTGTGTTTACTTCTGGTTTTTTGTTGTTAAAGTTTCTTTTATAAGTTCATTTTGTGTGTGTTGCTTTAAGAATAGCGAACATCCTGATTTCTGCTTTCTTGAGATCCCTGAAATCTGGAAAAATAAGAACTTCAAGCCACTGAACTTCTAGCTTTATATACCAGACCCAGGAGGCTGGCTCTGAAGCCTGCTAGGATTCATTTAAGTTCCACAATTACGTTGTGTGGATACCTTATCTGGTGCTGTTTGGAGAACAGTTGTCCTTTATATTGAACTGTAAAAACGTGAGTTAGGCCTAACTTGCAAGTACTGTGGAATTCTCTAAAGTGCTTAGAATTAGTGGATAATCAGTAGTTAGCAAAGGGATTATTTAAAATACAGTTAAAGGGTGATGAAAAAAGGCAGTTTGAGCCTAAAATAATTCTCAAGACCAAAGTAATCTCAATTATAATCACAGAGCTTAGTAGTAGTTAGTTAACAAGTTTTGTGCTTATAAAGGCTGCTCTGTCCCTCCTTTCTGTACCAAATTTAAAAGATACTCAGCTTTCATTTCCTACTGTTTTTTTCTTTTGTCATCTGATCACTAGTGTATCTGCTGTAGGAGTCAGGTTAACGCAAATATGTTAGTGGTAGAGGAAGAGGACAGCTATGGACTTCTGCAAGTATTTGGTTAGCACTCAGTTTGTAAATATACACATGGAGATTTATGTAGTAAACAGTTGGGTTATACATAAATATGGTATTTTCTGATCTGAATATTCTTGCTCTGCCTTGAGCTGTCCAGCTCTCTTCCTTTCCCTCTTTATCCCGTTGTGAAAACTGACTGTCACTGGAAACTCGTTAATGCTGTTTTACAAATATTAATTCTGCTTTAATATTGAAAAATTGTATAGTAAAACCAATTTCTGTTTATTTTGAGGTGTTTGGCACACATTATGCCGATTTAGCAAAGTAAGCTGTCATTCAGATGTTACAGATGTTTTCTGAAGGTCTAAAAACTACAGATAAATCATTCAAGAAATGACTAGAGAAAACCACTCACAGGGTAGACTGTTAAGTTAGATAGCAGTATGTTCTATCTGCATGCAGAGTGGTCTGTTACTGTGCTTGTATGTGCATATATTTAACTACATGAAGAGGTATTGGAGCTCACATTGTCTTAGAAACCAGTGACTTGTTCTTCTGTGGTCATTTCAAAGAAATCCTCTTGTTGGGGGGGTCACTTGACGTGCTTGTCTGCCATATCTTGAGGAAGGAAATTACTGGTACTTATGTCTTTTAATGGTTCTAAACGTTTTTACAACAAATGTTAAACTACTGCATTTATAAAGGTGACAGCATCCATTGTAGTCAAGCAGTTCCTCCTCTTTAGATCTATGCATTTAAGTCTCTCTCAGAAGAGACTATCAAAAAGTCAAAGATATTTTACCCTGGATAAAACGTGAAATGCAGTAGCTGTTTAAAATAATAATAATAGTAATACTAATAATAAATCCTGGCTTTAGCTAGTCCCTCTGCTTTACATTCATTGAAAACTATTTAAGAACTAGGGGCCTGAAAACATGAGTTCAGTTCTGAGCTTTGCCACTTGGAATTTATGTAGTGATGGGCAGTTGTTTCCACTTTATGCATTTGTGCACTGTGTTTAAAAAAAAAAAAACCAAAACCAAAAAAAAACCCAAACAAAAAACAAACACAAAAAAGCCCGAAACCCCCCCCCAAAAAACCCCAGACCCAACAGTGAGTAGCTGCTTATCTTGCAGGCATGTTTTCAGCTTTTCAGTAGAGAGTTTCATAAATCTTTTCAGATCTGAACATCAGATGGATGGTAGGAGTCTTTTATTTTGAATAATAAACCACTGGAGAAATCTTCCCCTGTATTCCCAACTTCCTATACCACTCTGAATTCTAGATAATACCTCAATTCTGCCTGTGAATTTAAGGAAGTAATTGCAGCTGCTGTTCAGCCCAGGATTGACAGATTCTGTTTTATGTCTCCTAGAAGATACTGGTGGTGGGATAGGGATGTACTGGAATTTTGTTTGGTTACCTCTCTTTCTCGCTATGTCTCTGCCTTCTTAAGTAACATTTTCAACGTGTTTATAAGTCACCTTCAGCCTGCTACTGAAAAGGTATTGATAATTTTCAGAGTTAGACTGGAAATAAAATTGATTTATCTGTTTTTATGTTAATAAACGTGCTGGAACTGACTTTATTTGAGAAAGTGACTTTGACAGCTGGCAGCTCCATTCTGCCCAAGCAAAAAAAACCTGGATGTTCAAGCTTCATTGTGTGAATGTGCCATATTTCAAGAGGATCATCTTGAGTGAGCTCTCATGGCAAGTGCAGGGCAGCCATGGAATCAGGGCCAGCCAGCATGGGTTTGGGAAGGGGAGGACCTGCTTAACCAACCTGATCTCTTTCTATGACCATGTGACCCACCTTCTGGATGCGGGGAAGGCTGTGGGCGTTGTCTGTCTGGACTTTGGTAAGGCCTCTGACACCGTCCCCCACAGCATTCCCCTGGAGAAGCTGGCGAATCATGGCATAGACAAGTGTACTCTTCGCTGGCCGGATGGCTGTGCCCAGAGAGTTGTGATTAATGGGGTGAAATCCTCTTGGCGTCCGGTCACCAGTGGTGTCCCTCAGGGCTCAGTTCTGGGGCCAGTTTTGTTTAATATCTTTATCAATGATCCGGATGAGGGGATTGAGTACACCCTCAGTGAGTTTGCAGAGGACACCAAGCTGGGTGGGATCGTTGATCTGCTTGAGGGTAGGAAGGCTCTACAGAGCGACCTGGACAGGCTGGATCGATGGGCCAAGGCCAACTGTATGAGGCTTGATAAGGCCAAGTGCCAGGTCCTGCATTTCAGTCACAACCCCAAACAACGCTACAGGCTTGGGGAAGAGTGGCTGGAAAGCTGCCCGGCAGAAAAGGACCTGGGGGTGCTGGTGGACGGCCAGCTTAACATGAGCCAGCAGTGTGCCCAGGTGGCCAAGAAGGCCAACAGCATCCTGGCTTGTATCAGGAATAGCGTGGCCAGCAGGAGCAGGGAAGTGATGGTGCCTCTGTACTCGGCACTGGTGAGGCCTCACCTCGAGTACTGTGTTCAGTTCTGGGCCCCTCTGTACAAGAGGGACATTGAGGTGCTGGAGCGTGTCCAGAGGAGAGCTACCAGGCTGGTGAGGGGTCTGGAGACCAGGTCATATGAGGAGAGGCTGAGGGAGCTGGGCTTGTTTAGCTTGGAGAAGAGGAGGCTGAGGGGAGATCTCATTGCCCTCTACAGCTACCTGAAAGGAGGCTGGAGAGAGGTGGGTGTTGGCCTCTTCTCCCAGGTGAATAATGACAGGACCAGAGGAAATGGTCTGAAGTTGGGGCAGGGGAGGTTTAGATTAGATATTAGGAAGAATTACTTTACTGAAAGAGTGGTCAGGCACTGGAACGGCCTGCCCAGGGAGGTGGTTGAGTCACCGTCCCTAGAGGTATTTAAGAAACGTGTAAATTTGGCACTTCAGGGCATGCTCTGGTGGCAGAGATGGTAGGGGGTTTTTTTTGTGTGTGTACGGTTGGACTCGATGATCTCAAAGGTCCTTTCCAACCATGAATATTCTATGATTCTATTTAATTTTTTGTACGTCGTTCTAAACAGAACTGCCCATAATCTGTAACACAAAACTGAATCTTAATGATTTAATTATTTCTTTCTTAATACTGTGTTTGGATGTATTTTGAAGAGACTTCTGCAAGACTGGATTTCTAGAGAAGAGCTACTGATGTGGCTGAGGACAAGCTTTTTCCCTTTCCTGATCTCTTTCTAATTTGCTTAATATTTTGTTATTACAAGAGAATCTCAGATTTTCATAGGAGTTTTATATGGAATTTACTTGTAAAGCTTGATGCCTTAAAATTTCATATTTTAATGTGGTTAAGATATTTATAACTTAGTGTTCTTATTTGGAGAAGAGAACAAAATTAACTTTCTCACCCCTGTGTAGCAGGGGAGGGAATCCTAAAATAGTTTTAGTAGCTAAAGTTGTTTTAACTTTAAATCTCTTATTTTGCTTTTCTTCTTAAAAATAGTTCTCTTAGGTTTTAGCAGATATGTGTCTTACCTTTCAATTTCTGATAATAGCCTTAATAGCAATTTTTTTCCTCTCCCTACAACACATGCATTTTGTTTACTTCACTGTTACTGATACCATTGAGGGCAAGCAGCTTTAAATAAGGGTAGCTTTTGTCTTTTATGTGCACAGCTATAATGACTCCCATTGTTATTGCTTTCTTAAGCCATGACAACTTGACTTTTTTCTTTCTTTTTTCTTTTTTTTTTTTTTTGTTAAAGTATGAATTTAATAGATTTTACCAATTAGAGTAGACATCTGTTTGGAGATCAGTAGCAATCAAAATCATTTACGAATAAATTGTTGGCTCATGATGCGTCTAAAATATTTCTGGAAGTTCAGCTTCTTTTTAGCTGTTGCTAAGAGATAAATTTTCATTGACATGAGGGATGTGAGGACATGTCAGCATGCTGCCAGTTGTTTTATAGGCAGTTAGCTCTGCCGCCTTGCAGATGGTTGGAAAACTCTTGGTAGTGGGTAAATGTGTGCTGATTATCTCATTGAATTAAGGTAACCTTTTGTCATTCATTGAGTTCTGCAGACCAGGCACTGAGCAGCTGCTCTACTGTTGAATTCTGGATTTAGTGAATACAAAGATTATGCTAAAGGGTATTTAGTCCTGTTCCAGGTACTGAACATTGGACCACTGTAAGATTATTTTATTTTTTTTTTATTTAGTACTACCTTCAGTGTGTTAGTAATCAGGGCAATCCAATAAGGCAGTATCTTTAACGTTTTCACTAAACTCTGTTGTCCAACTTGGTTGTCATCCCATGCTCATTGGTACTTTAAAACTTTGGAGGTAGGTCAGAAAGAGAGATTGCAAAGAGATGTTCTTTTTTCCTCCCTACTACTTCTCTCCCTTTCTTAAAGTGGTGCAAAGGGAAGTAAGTCTTGTTTCTGCCTGCTTTTTGTATTGCTAGTTTTTGGTTGTGTTTTGTTTTAGTGTGGTTTATTTGGTTTGGTGGGTTTTTTGTTGTGTTTTGGGTTGGTTTTTTTTCTCCCACAACAAGTCTGATACTAGCTTATGTGGCAAATACACTTAAAACTAGTTCATAGTTTATTGACGAGATGTGCCTCAAAACCAGTTTAAGCAATCTGTTGATTATAAAGTTCATAAATACATCTGCTTATTATGGATTACACTTGTGACTGTGCACCTCATCTCTTGGGGGTACATTTAAAGGTGATAGTTCACTGTCACATTAAAGCTTCCTTGTAAACTTGTTTCCCCATCCCTTTGAAAACAAATCAGTAGTCAGAATTAGGTTTTTAATTGTGTTGCTTTTGTTAAAGACTGTTTTCAAGATTTAAATAAAATATTTAGTTTCTAGAACAATTTTGGAAAGGGATTGGGGAAGGAATTGAAGCATTCCCCAGGTAAAGCTTAAATTATTTGGATTGCAGAGAACGAAAACACTTCTGGATTCTTAGTGTTTACAGACTTTCAAAAAACAGTTAAGGTCTTCAGATCAATATAGTTTTGTCCAAGAAAATTCTATTTTGTAAGGATCTGAAAGGTGGGTTGTTTTTTTTTTTTTTGAGAATAATTCTATTGCTTTAGAAATACAATGGATAAAAAGTAACTAGAATAAGGTATTGTTATAGCAACTATATATAAAGGGGTATACCTGTATGCTGTGCTGTATAGATGGGGGTAATATACTCTCTTCTGTAACATTGTAATTGATTGAGGATTTAAGGGATCTTCTAGAGAGCTGCTTTCTCAAGGCGTTATGGTCCTTTGAGTGAGATTTTAGAAATAGATTAGAAGTAACTGTGTTTGGTATTACAGTTTCTCTTTTCCAGGGTAAGAGGTGAAGAGGAGAGGGCTAAGCGTTTTAAGGGTCACTGTCTAATGCGCCTTATAGGTCGAGGTATTTCTGAGATCCAGTTTACGTTCATCTTCCTTGCCCTGCTTAAGTGTAACTTTGACTTCATTCTTGAAAGTGTGAGGAGCTTATTTTTATTTTTATCTAGTATATAATATTTTAATGGGTTCTTACGTTTCCTCCCAACCCCCCAATTATATGCACTGACTAGACTTGTGTCAGTAAATAGTTGCCCATCTTCTGTGCAGTTTCAAGAAGTATTGTTGGGCTGTTTCTCTTAAAACTAACAAAATTAGAAGGTCTATTTTGATGTCAGGATTATACTGAAAAAGCTGATTAAAAAAAAAATCAGTATTTGAAGTATAGAATTTAGAAATGAACCTATTTTTAGATTGAATGAATTCTATTTGTTAAATAAAACTATAGTAAGATGGGCATATTATATTCTGAAGAAATCTTTGCAGAAAGCCTGGGAGCTGAAATGTTTTCCCTGCTGTAAAAAAAACCCAAACAAACAACTACCAGTCAAATGATACATTTTTGAAATTATGCAAAAAGGAAGTAAATTCATATTTGTTTGATTACCCCAATATATTTTTGCCCTAATAATCAAATCGTTTTCCATTTCTGAATGCACTGTTAACACTTAGGTGGAATACATTCCATCATAAGTGTTTGAATTAGCTTCTCAGACTGAAGAAATCACTCTTCTCTTCTACCTAGTGGAATTTTTTATAGATTTCCCCCCCCCTCCTTGTGGTTTACTGAAATGCTGATATCTAACTCCAGTACGTTTCCAAGAATTCCTTTTCACTTCTGTTAAGTATCTAACAGATTTCTTTTGTTACCTGTTTGAAAGTTTCATGTTTTGAAAGTAAATCATGTTCGTAGGGTATAAAAATCTGTGATACCGTCATAGAGAAGTGGCTTTAAAAGATGGTCTGCTTAGCATCTGTACGATTGTCCTGATGTTAAAATTAACTATTGCATAATAGTATATATGAAAATCAAATCTTTCATCTCTTAGCAATCTTTCCTAGAATATATTGTGTGACTAAGGTAAACTGATGATTAATGCTTTCTTCAGGCAAACCAAAATGTAATAGCTCGTCCTGTGGTATCTTTCAGTTGTGAGGGACTGTGACCTCATTGGAGACAAAGACGAAGATATGCAGGCTGGATGATAACTTCAAAAGTACCAGCTTCTAGTATCAGAGTTCAAAATGACAGCTCATGACACAGCCTTAGTTACAGCTTTGTTGGTTCTTGCTAGTGCTATAATGTGGCCAAAAATAGCACAGATGGGCATTGCACATACTTGTTACAACTTGGGACGTTTTACTTGGTTGTGTGGTCTAGCAGTCCCGTTCACCTCAAGTCCTGTAGTAAAGGGTGCTTCTTTTTGTGTAGCTTTTTAATAAAATATTGCAAAATACTACAGTTGGAGAAAAAAACCCCTGACTTCTTAATATTAAATTTAAACAGTTTTCTTGGAAGGAGTTTCACCAGGAGGAGGTACTACAGGGAATATTGTATGTTACCTTCTTCTATCACTCTGTTGAAAACAGGCTGTTAGACTATAAGGCCTGTAAGAGAGGGTAATTAAATTCTTAATTAGGGCTGATATTAGCAGAGGTACAATGACAACTGTTTTGATACAAGCAAAACAGCAACAGGAAAGCATGGCTTTGAACTATTTTTCAAACTAAGATGGCAGCTGTTGCTTTTAAAGAGCTATATGAATGTGCTTTTCTTCTCCTGTAGTCTGTTGATATGTTGACTTATATATAGAAGTGAAAATACCAGTTTTGCCAAGAGTTTTCAAAGTACTTCTACAAGAAAGTAATGTTTATATTTTGTTTGCAGTTTTAACTCATTTGTATTCACAAAACAGTAAATACTTAGTCTACAAAAATATTTTTTTCTTAGTAGGTCTATTAAATTCCATCACAGGTCTATTTGACACAGCTTATACTTGCTGTCAGCACATATTCCCTCTGTGGTTATTACCACAGGAGACAGGTCTGGTATTAAGGCTATATGCCTGGCTTTCTGTTTCCTAGGTTTGGGGTTCCAATCACTTTTCAGGCTTTGCTAAGAGCAGCATAATCTAGAGCAAATAACCCACTTAGTGAAAGCAATAGCAAAACATAGGGTTTTATTTTTGTTTGTTTGTTTTTTAAACAATACTTTTTATGCTGATTTAGTAGAAATGCGTTGAAGACGTTTTTTGAGATTGGTGTTTGTTGTTTAGCCTCATCAGTGTAAAGCTTGAGGGCAAAAGCTATAATAAGTACTTAATTAGCGGCTTCCGTGGAGGTACTAAGTGTCCTGTTATGGAAGTGGGAGGCAGTAACATATAATCTATGTGAAACCTGTTCACACTAGGTACAATTCAGCTAAATTCTCGGGGTTCTTTTGCCCACATTATCAGTTTGTATTCAGACTCTGTACTTCCAAGATGCGATCAGCATCAATGAAAACCGTATACTATGGGTGTTTTGTTACTTTTGTAGTCTCTTGGAATGCTTCTCCAGAGTGCTAATTAGGAAGTCACTAATACAAATACTACGACTGATAGATGAGGTGCAAATATTGTGTCCAGATGGACAGACTTCATTCTTTCTCTTGTAAATTTGTGACTACTTCAGAAACTTCAAGCTAAGTAGTGTTCATTGTTTTGTACAGCCGTTCCTAAACTTTTCTCAGGAGGGGACCTTAACTGATAAGATCTTAACATGGGTTTTGTGGTTTCACTGCTTATAATTAGGGGAAGGAAAAAGCAAACTATGATGTGAGTTTACCATTGTGGTATAGGACACAGTAGCGTTCATGCTGTTTCCTCTCGTGTCATAATCTTTATTAGGTTCTTCTGTGGCGTTAAATATTTTAATATTAGCTTAAAATAAATAGGGGAAATGGGAAGCATACATAGTAAGTGTTGGACTGTTCATCCGCTGAAGGAGGCGGGGGAAAAAAAAAATATCTTTCTTTCTCACCTTTCTACTTCACCGGCAGTAGCTTCTCCCACCCACCTACCTGCCTTCCACCGTCACTTCACACAGTTTAAAAAATAGCTGGCTTGAGGCCCCGACTACAATATTTGTATTTCTTGACTAGAGTAGAACTGACTAGAAAATGCAGGCTTAAGGCTGTGCTTAAGTTTCCAAAGCCTTGGGAAGGGATTGATGAGTCCTGTATATGGTATGTTGTGCTGCAGGGTCTGCAGTGGTAGTAGCACAGGTGAAGTATTAGAGTTGGGCTATCTCATGTATTAGCTCAAGAGCTCAAGCTTTTATAGCTGGATTAAAATAATCTTTCTTTGATCGTGAGTTATAACACTGGATTAAATTGTGACTAAGTTAAATAGATAATCCATTAGAGTAGAATCAAAAGACCAAATGAGTGCAGTGAAGATAGCTTTTTTTTTTTTTTTTAAGAGCCTAATGCTTAGTTATTCTGACTCAGGAGAAGATTCTGTCTTGAGAGGTCATGCAGATGTTTTATTTGAGGATGGAATGGCTTTTACCTAAATTACAGGAGAGAACTGTTCTGCAAACAAATGAAAAAAAAATAATGGAATTTTGTTAATAGAACATTACTCAGAATTGAGCAGCTTTGTTGCTCTCTGTTGTTTGTTTTTTTTTTTGTTGTTTGTTTGTTCCTAGTAATACAAAATAAGATACTTTAAATTATCTGAAATCCCAAGCCATCATGAATATGCCTGATGTGAAAACAGTATTATCATGAATATGCTTGATGTGAAAAGAGTATTATCATAACACTAAAGGTCCATAATAAAAAGCTGTATAAAAAAAGCTGCTATAAAATAAAGGGTAGAATTGGGGGGAGCGGGGAATATTACCTTCCTATGAAAGTTGTCTTCTATGCATATGCACGGCAGTATATAAACTGTTAGATTTTGAAAAGCATGCTCTCCTCATTAGTTTTTGCTTTGTAGGGATAAAGGGTACTGTACAGTACAGCTGTAAGCTGTTGAATACTGTCTTTTCTACTACTCTTTCTCCTTTGATTAACTGAAGACCATTCGTGACATCTACTGAGGGCCAGTAAGAAAGGGCTTCTTGGCTTTCAGACTTGCAGACCCTTGATGCTAAACAAGATACAGGTATTTTCTCAGATCTTCTTATTCTTGGAGATAAAGATTTTGCAGAAGTAGATGAAAACATCTTAAGCTTTCTCATGGTTATTTGAAATTAAATACGTACTGAATCATCCATTGCCTTCCATGTCTACACTACAGGGAGTTGCCATTTCAAGCTGTTTGGCCAGAAGAAATTCTGAGAACATGCATTCTAGGTTTTCCCACAAGGATTTAGGAGGATTTAGCATGTTGATCACTAAGTGAGATTTGAGTCAGCTAGGACACTTCCTGCTCCTGCTTCCTGTTAGTCCAGGAGGATATCTGTCACCGCTGTACCTGCAGAACTTCTGTCTCCATGTCTTATTCACTGCTGTAATCAGTATTGTGATTAATACATAAAATGTATTAATTTCTAGCATCAGAGGTAAATGAATCTAGAGCTGCTTTTCAGTCTCTAAGTAATGAGTCTAATCTATTGCAGTAAAAGCTCTACCAGTCAATGAGTGTGGTACTTTAAGTAATTCTGTGGTTTAAATCTAATTACTGTACAGTGCTTTTTAAATCAAACTTCTGCTGGCTGCAGGGTAAAGCATCTTAAGCCTTGTCAAACTTAAACTGTGTATTATGTGGAATTATTTTAAGAGTGATAACTGTGATCCTGTCTTGTGCAATGTGTCCTGTATTTACAAGAGAAGAATTGCAGCTGTTGAAGTTGGTCAATTATATAGGAAATAATGGAATTGACTGTACTGAGATGCCAGAAAATAATTGAGTGTGTAAATGAGAGCCAGACTCATTAGTCTGTGACATCATACAGTGAATGCAAGTTTTTAATGATAAACTAGGTACTAATTATGAAGCTTTTTCTATGCTACAAATGAGCTAATTTATAAACTGCCAGCACCTGAAGAAGGAAGTCTCTTAGGGCCAGAGGCTTGTGTATTATAACATATTTATTGGTTTGATAAAAGCTGTATTGCATAATCTGTCCAATTTAACCAGGAAGTATTTTTCTTATAATTTAACTGTAAATCTCAAGAGGAGAAAACTGTAGGAGTGTGATTTTTACATTCTAATGCCGCTTAGCAGTAGTGTTTCAGGAATGGATGCAAATAACTGTTTCAAACAGCTTCTAGGGAAGAGAATCTTTTTTCCTTCTGAGAAGTGATTTCTGTGTGCCTTGGGGTACTCTATTTTTACACATATCTTACATTCATACATAAATCTATATTTGTGTATATATATATAAATGTTTTACTTGCATCACCCTCATTTATACCATGATTATTTACCAACCTTTATCTTGTGAAGACTGACAGATTTTGATTTTTAAAAGAGAAAAATAGGGTGCAAGATTAAGTGAGGATGGAGGGGAAAAAACTGCAGGGAATGAAACAAAGGTGAAAGAAGAAAATACTCTGTGTACTGTCAGCTTCATAATGGTGACACTTATTGTTGAGAGCAACTTCCTTTTTCTGCAGGTACTGGCAGTCATTCAGCAGCACTGATGTTTTTCATTTGTCTTTCCAAGTTAGTTGAGTAACTTGGTGATAGCTGCAGCCAACTGCAGATTCTTGGGCCAAAAGATGCAGGGTTGCTGTAACAAATGGCATGGCACCATGTTCCACTACAGTAAACCAGGCTTTTATTACTGACATGTTGTTTGATACCCTTCTGAAATCACTAGCAAAATTTTCCTGGAACCTGTAGTGTTGGTGTGTTCCTCACCTGTGAGATAATTTAATGAGAAAGTCACGTGAGTGGTGGGAGAAACTCAGTAGGACAGCCATGCAGCTGATTATTGATTCTTCTTTTTATCATAAGAGTTTAAGGAATGGTCTTTGCAGTATCACACTTCCTTAGTGCTCGTTTATGCAATGAGTGGTAGTCACCTGAACATCACTTAAATAGCTCTGTTATGATGGCTATTTTTTGGAGGTGGGCAAGGATTTCTAGGTACTTGAATCTCAATTCAGCACTCAGAGCTACAAAAGTATACCAGACTAAGTCTTATGGAGAGTTAAAGGTTAAGAGGAAGACAAACTAGTTTATGTCCTTTCCTCCTTCTTTTAGTCTAGTATTCATAATTTGTGAAGTTGCCTGTTTACCTGGAACACCTTAAGTATTCTGATGGTTAAAGTGATGGAGAATTAGCTGATGCTCTGTGTGTGCTCTCTGAGAACTTGCAGGGTTGTCATAGTCTCGGTGCCTACCTGGGATGCTCAACTGAAATCTTTTCTTTGGATAACATGTAATGATCCTAAGTGATGGGCTCTGATCATCATCAGCCTACCAACTGCTGCTTCTTTTTCATGTTCAAATTTATTTTTTGCGATGAAGCTTTGCATTTACTGAGCTTTCCCTATTGAAAAATTAAGCATTGAGAGATTTTTATTTTTTTTTTTCATTTCTTTCAGAGCTGATCCTTGGTTTTCTGGTCCATCTTAAGGACCTTAAATTCCAAACTTAATCTGTACCCAAGAAGACTTTCTTTGGCCATCCTGGCTTGTTGACAGCCAGCTTTCATCACATGTCTTCTGTTTGCCATGTTCATAAGAATCAGAACTCTACATTCCCCATAGGTAGTGCTGTTGCTGCTGACATGCAAATGGCACGGAGGAGCTGATGACCTTCCTGTTCTAGTTAGTCCTGCAAGGGAGGTGGAGTAAGGCTGGAAAGTGATGTCTGCCTTCAGGCTGTAGAGGAGCAGTTTGCTGTTGTGTAGGCTGCTTTTCAGGCTATTCCTGATGAAGTCTGTGCTATAAAGCTGCAAGGATCATGACGTACTTCAGAGACGATTCTGCCCACTGGCATGGTTTTTAGCACCTCTCTGTTACGTGCGGTGTCCTGTATTTTCTCATGCAGAGTAGTTTTATTGCCTGCCTGTAGTAGTAACTAGGATTGCTTTGAAAGTAACATGACTAAATAGCTTTGGATGGTAGTAGTTGTTTGTTTCAGACAGTGGGAAAACCTTTTCATAAGTGCTCAGGGTGAGTGGGGATTTTTGGTTTTTTTAATTGCTAAGAATATTGTTGTATTTCACCCTAGGTTATCCCCTTCTTCTTTCCCAACCCAGTCCAACATGTGACTGCTGTTTACAACTCGGTTGTGGTGTAGGTATTGTACTGTATCTCATAGTAAGGCCTGATAATACACAGGTGCATATTTTCTGTTTCCAAAAGAGAACATGGAGGCATAAACTGTGCGCAGTGAAAGCAGAGGGGATGGGACAGGACACAGCATTGTCTTGGGAAGATAAAAGCTTGACTTTAACTTCTCCACTCTTGAAATCCCATCGAAGATTTATTCTACCTGAAGTGGATGATGTATGTGCACTTTGAGATAATATAGATCATCACTAGGTATATCAGTTAACTCATATGCTCATCTAGTATTTTGCTTGAGTGCCTACATGAGAGCAAGCAGTCCCTTTGCATAAAGTGTACTGCCTGTTAAGTCTCTTAAACTAGAACAGAGTAGAAAGGTAAATGTGTGTGGAAGTCATTAACATTATGCTCTCGAGTTACTGCACATGTCTTTAAGCACATTTTTAGTGCAACTGTCTCTGTTTTGCCAGAGGTTTTCATACTGCATTAGGCTGGCATCAGGGCTCATGAGATAATACACAGTGACGATCACGCCCTGTCCTGGGACAGAATGGGGTGAAGACTTCAAGCTGGAGACATGCCCAGACTGCTGAACTGTTCTGTGTGACTTGGCAGCTATGTATGGAGCTGTGATTGCTGCCACCTTTTGCAAAGATGCTGCTGCTTTTGAATTTGTGTAGAGAGGAGTGTTGGTATAGTTGCGTTAGCTGGATCTGTCACTTCTATGCGGTCAAGTGACTCTACCTCTACACAAGTTTTCCCGGTCCATGGGTGTGGTGTCTCCCAAACTGACTTTGTACAAGCCACCTGTTGCTGCTCTTCATTTCCAGGCCAACTGAGTCTGGGAGCCACAATGCTAAACCAGATCTGTGTTAGAAGAAATGAACACAGCTCTCAAAACAGGAAGCTGGGAGGTTGTCATAATAGCCTGGTCTTCTAGATGCTTTATTTTGGTGGTCTTCCTGCTATTTGTCAATGTGAGTGTCTGTGGTTAGTAAGAAAAGAGAATCTATGTACCTCAAGAAGGTGTATTGAAAGCAAGTAGATCATTAATGTTGGGTTTTGCTCAGATCAAATATAAATGCCTTTGTTGTATTGCATATTAATGGCCTTGGTTTGTTTGGGTTACTTTATAATGCATGATTGTTTTAAAGGAAATGAATCTTCTTTGACTTTGTTAAAACACACCAAGCTTAATTGAAAAGCAGTTTGAACTGGATCTGGTTTAATGAGGCCCGCTTCTATCAAATTTACTGCTTTAAACCCAACTACAAATAAAGTGAATTAAAGACCAAATTATTTCAATATAGATGTGCATTGAGCCAGAGTGTTATAATGATTAATTTCCTCAAGTGTTTAATTCCCAGTAGGTTTTTGTGTCAACAGCCAAAAAGGAATTTATTGACTTTACATTAGGCGTAGTTTGGTCTAGTTGATTATATTATTCAAGTGTGAATTAGTGGGTGGTAGAAGACTGTGTTGTATTGGAATTTTATTTTGTCTTAAGCAAATTGTCTCATGCCTTATTAACTACCAGTGCTTAAAATGTTAGTCCTGACTCCTGGAGTAGATGTTAGGGCACTGAGAAGTGTTTTTAGTGGGTTTCTTCTATTCATTATGTAAGGACATCTGTATTCAAACAGTGTTTTACCCCTACCCTGCCCTAAGAGAGTGCTGTTAAGACTGCATAGTAAGTTTGAATGTTTTCTGGCAATTTCACTAGTTGTTTGGCAATTTCACTAGTTATTTTTTCATTTATTTTAATTTACAAGTGATAAGATCTTTAAGTTCACTTTCAGTGTATACAAATTTACAGACCATTTTCTCATCTGGGATAAGGATAGTTTAGACACAAAACACCTCCCATTGCTTCCCTTCCAAGTCCTGTCCTGCATCTGGGACGGGAAGATGAAGGGTGATTAAATATTAAAAGGGAATCTTTCACAATGAACGTCTCACAGGTAGGCACTGAGACTATGGCAACTCTGAAAGTTCTCAGAGAGCACGCACAGAGCATCAGCTAATTCTCCATCACTTTAACCATCAGAATACTTAAGGTGTTCCAGGCAAACAGGCAACTTCACGGGAAATGAAGATTACTTTCACTTGTCCCTGTGCATTTTATGGATTGCAGTCAGGAAATATGATTTGACTAATGTCTCCTGTCTCATGCAAAGATAGTGCTAGAGGAGTATCTATTTTTTTTGGTTGAGCTTTAAAGGACAGCAGATACCATGTGGAGTAGTTAATACAGTGTATGTTCCACTGTCAAAAAAGTTGTATCCTCAAATACATTCTCTTCTCCCTTGCCCTAATGTGGCATCAAAGTATCATTAGAAATCGTAGGTGTTGAAATAGATGATCCTGATAGACCTTTTAATGTTTCAATTAAAAATAGTGCTGTGCAAATTATTATTTTTTTTTTTTTTTAAAAAAGGGAAAGGCAGACTTCTAGTTGGACATGACAGCCCTCCAGTTTGAAAAGTAATTACTGTTGGATCAAACTTTCTGTTCCATGTCTGTTATCAAGTTATCTATCAAAGAAAATGAGATGAGTGATTAAAAGGTTCTGATCAAAGGCAACTGATTTAGCTTCACTGGAGGCTCCCATCTTTTAATTTAAAATGTATCTATGTCTAACTGATTACCTCTCACATTTATAAAGAAATATTGACATCCTGCTACAGCATGCAGTGACCTCACTTCTAGCTGAGTTGTGTAGGTTTCACTGCAGGCACTCTGAAAGCATTGATATTCCTGTAACCTTTTGAGGCAAGATATGTGTTTAGTGTATTAATGAGCTGGTTGAAGTGATGTACAGTAATTTCATCCTTGGGTAAAAACAGATGTGAAAGATTCAGTTTTAATATTTAATCAAGCTCAAAGCCTCTGTTGGCTTGTTTAAGTTGACCTGACAGCATTATACCTGGAAACACTATGAATTAAACCCTGAGTGCTTGACCTTGTTCAAACAGTTGTAATTTAATAAGGCTGCTGTCTTTGTGGAGATAGTGCAGCTAATGGGTAAATCCTTTCTTGGCCAGGATTGCTTTTTATTGCAGTGGAAAAACTTCCTATCTGCTTTTAAAAAGATTTTAATCAGATGAAGCAATAAAAATTAAATAGATGGCAAAAGAAGTTTTGTATGATGGTTGCTAGTCCTAGATTATAGTTAAAGAAGGGATTCCAGAAGATACTTAACTTTCTTCAAATGACAGGACCCTGGCAATCACTATACTGTAGTTCATGTCTTGCCAGAAATTTTCTTAAGGTTAGGAAGCTATTTCTACAGTGGTATATGTTAGTTTGGCCTCAGTAAAGTCAGTAGAGCTTGCATCAATTTAAGGGAAATGGAATGCTTTATTTTTTTTCCCACTTGTGCCTGCAAAAAATGGTTCTAAACTCTGACATGTTTGCCAAAACAATGGGACCCAGGAAACAAGTGCTTGAATGTTTGTGAACAAGTGTCACTGTATTAGTTAAGCTTTTGTGAAAAGAGGTGGTGATGGGGTAGACGAAAGATAGCCAGTGAGCATCAGAGTAGGTTTTCAGCATGGTATTTGGGATCTAAATGAAGCAACCGATGTAATATTGAGAGACGGATCCTGAGACAGAGTTGTTCAATCTTTGTGCTGCTAAATGTGATTTGAATATACTGAAACTTGGTAATTTTCTCTGGTCTCATTTTTCCAAAGGAATTGGACCTATATGGCAGTTCAAATTCAAAACATGGAGAAATACTCAGTAGTACGCATGTGCGTGGGTTTCCTCACCCCCTGTTTTTTGCTTTGCTTACACTTCCACAGACTTTTGCTTGTTTATTTTTAAGGTATACCTTATAATAGTATCAAAAAAAACCCCCCAAAAATCTGTCTATGTGCAGTCTGAGTAAAACTGGAGATAGATTATAGGTATAGGTTGAGCATTACCTAGACACTTAAGGCTTGGATAGAGAAGAAAGAATAGGAGACAAATGACAAGGAACTAGCAGTTAACAAGAAAAACAGCAGAAGCTGAAGTACAGAAATTTAGGTGGTTACATCATCAGGATCCATATCTTTCTAATCGTGTGGGTATATATAAAGGCTTAATAAAACTATGTCAGACTCCTTAAAGATTGACTAGGCAGAACTGTGCTTCTGTTAAAATTTGCCATCAGATCTGCTGTTTGGCAGTGTATTTGACTGTCTTGCTTTCCTAGATTAAGAATGTGTTTTAGTAATTCTTGAGACTACGTAGTTTAAATAACAATAGTAAAATAAGAATTAATTTGAAATAATTTTCATTGTGAAAAATGGTAGCACTTAATTATGCTACAGTGTTATTACGAAATATCATATGGTTGTTGCTAAAAGAGTATTAATATAGTTTGAAAGTATGTACTGGCAAGGACTGCATATAGTCACAGAAAGCTACCATGTGTTGTAACAAATGTGCCTCACAATGCCAAACAAAATAATCATTCATTAAAACCCCTTTTTCTCACTCTAGCAAAACATGACTTTTATTCTCAAGTTCAGTAAGTTAATTCCAGTTTTAACGTAATGGAATTTACATTGATATAGGACATACATTACAGCTTTCTTCATATTCCTAGGATGCAGTTGATAAACACGATATGTATGGATGCATGCATTTAACACTTCTGTTCTAGAATCAGGTGGTGGATCAGGGTAAGCTTGACCATGCATTGTAAAGAATTATGCCAATACTGACTGATGCCCCAGAGTGGATCCAGCACATTCTATTTCTTCAATCATCAGTCTCTTCAAAGGCATTAAAAGGAAATAGCTGTTCAGAGTTCTGCTAAACCTCACTGAAGCATAGCTAGTTGTGGGTGGTCTCTGACTTATGTGGGTAAAGAAAGGAAAACAAATGTAAAATAAGTATTCTTTCATCTTACAGTTACTTACTTTATTGACACCTTGTGTTTAGGGATTTTAACTGCTTCTGTGGTTTGAGAGCTTGATAGTGATTTGTCAGTCTTGAGCTTGCTTCTCTGATCTGTCATCGCTGTTGTTTTGTGCAGTAGCCTGCTTCTTCTAAAGCTTGTCTTTCTACTAAAGCTCCAGCATGATTGTAAGGACACCAGTGATAGGAAGTGGCTGTCAACTCTACATTAGTATTGGGATGCTCTGGCAAGACTTCGGCTTCAGTTTCAGTCTGTGTTTATGTGGATCTTCTTCAGATTCTGCTTTGCCTGTTGAAATGTTAGCTGGCAGCATTTTGACACTTGTTTGGGTTTACCCTAGAAGGCTGATGTTGCTTTTCACCTCCAGGTAACTATTTGAAATACAGTTCAGGCCCTTTACTGTGGGAGGTTATCTTGGCTACTTGCAGGCTTATGTAAAAGACAGGGAGTATCAGTCCCATTCTTCATGAACAGGTGTCCATTTTAGACTTCATCGGGGTAATTTCATGGGCTTGCAAGTTCCATCAGAGTCTGGGCTATTGATTTCCTGTAGCACAGGAAATTCGTGAAAGTGTTGCCCTTCAATGCAGTCATCCCTGTTTTGATTTTTTTTTTTTTAGAATGTGTCTGAAGCCATCTGATGAACACATTGGAGGAAACTTCATGGGCTGTATCTGCTTTGCAGGCTAAAAATATATAGTCCTTTACCCAGGGCTGTTACAGCGTGATACCACAGTAAGCTGGCAGGTTTCCTTAGTTATCTCATTTTCTTGGTAGGACCTTGCAGGTGGCTGCCTTTTAATTGTTGCTTCACTCATGGGGACAAGTGTGGCTGCTGTTTAGACCCAAGATGTAGAGGTAGGATGTGCTTTTGTCGGATGCATTCTGTAGCAATTAATTTTGCTAATAGAAGGAGAGGGGCTGGAGTTTAGGCTTACTTGATTTGGGTGTGAGTAAACCACCACCCTGCTTTGCCCAGTCCCAAACCAACAGAAGAGATTAATCTCAAGATCTAATCTATCTTTTTTAAATGAATGTCTTATGAGTTTTCAGATTACTTGTTGTAGTTAGTTTTTGAAAATAATAGGAGGGGGTACACAAGCTTCGTTCTGTCAAAACAGGCTCATAATTCATGAAGGTGCAACACTTTTAAGGTATTAAATGTTTGCTTGGAAGCTGAGTGTGTGAGCAGATTGGGTTCCTGTGAAACTCTGAGAAACTTCCAGGCCCCGTCTTTACATGCCTTTGTAGTATATGAATGCTGCTATTAGCAAGAATATTTGCTATGTACTTCCTTTATCCTGTGCTTATTAAAAGCTAGATTAACTACATTTAAAAATTGACAGTTTGCTAATTCTGGGCGTAGCTGGGCCTGAGGAGAAAGTGTCACAAGTTTTAACTTCTGTAAGGTTGTTTTAAAATGCAGCCCACTAAAACTAGTCAGGAAAAGAACCAAACCAATTCTAGTGTTGCTGCAGATTGACCGGTTTTGTTTGAATTGGAAGTCTCTAGTTTCTATGCGTCTTTCAACAGTGCTAGTTTCTTCTGAAATATATCCATCTGGGATATATACTCCTGGAATCAGTAGAGATACTTAAGGTGAGGCTGGCCCAATAAACAGGAGAAGAACAAATATTGGAGCTAAAATTTCCATGAGGGGAAAATGGTACATATGACAGGGTTATTACATGCTTCCTGGTTTACTTTCTGCTTTCCTACATTAAAAAAAAAAAGAAGTTACAGTTACATCGCAGCTGCAGTCAATGTCAGTCAGATGTATTTTATCCATCTTCCCTCAGTAAAGTTTAACTTAATGGCCAGTTTCCAACAGTTAGCTGGTACTCAACCAAAAATGACAAGTATGTTTATGGAAATTCAGTGGCAAGGAGATGCCTTTGGAAGCATTGTTTTTGAAGGAAGAGGAGGCACGGCTCTATCTACATCTTTGTTGGTGATATTTCAGATAATGGTAGAGGGGGTAGTCAGCTAAACAATTCATATATGATGTTGGATTATATGTGGTATATGTCCCCTTTTGGTAAGCTGGAGACCCAGCAAAAACAGAGAGGAGAAGGAGCAATATTGGAGATGTGGTTGTGAGCATGAGTGATATAGTTTGAGAATTTGGAGATGAGGAGGTAGTGAAAGAAATACAAGATGGGTAATTCAGTGAGAAACCAAATTTCGCTAGATGTGATGTTCTGGGAAATGAACTGTTCATAAAGGTCCGAGACTCTAGGTTAAGCTAACTTTGTTATTATGAAACTAAATACTTTCAAAATCTCGTGGGTTTAAGGGATATTTCATAGCCTAAAATAAAAAGGGAAAGCTGCAAGTGTTGTTTTTCTTCTTTTATAGCAACAGATGCAGATTTCATCATCTTGTTTAAACAAAGGATCTGCGTATTCTGTCCCTTAGCACAGGCTGTGGAACTAGCCAGCTAGGATAGCCAGACATAGTAAGGAAAAATACTTTAATTTCTTTGGTGTGGTGTCTCTGCCCTTTCTATTCTCTTCTCTCCCATCCTGTTCCCATTACAAAAAATTGATTTCAAGAAGCACATTTTTCCCTTTGTGTACTTTAATGGAAGATGCAACAAAGCTAGGAACTGCTTAATTTTATTTAATAAAATGATCCAGAAGTCAAATGTAAGTCAAATGTGGGGGGGCTTTTTGTTGTTGGGTGTGTGTTTTTTTTTTTTTTTTTTTGGTCTACTGACAGACTAAATACAAAATAGGCAGCCCAGTGAGTGGATTTTGCTTTGGTTACACTGTTTGGCATGTATTCTTAAGAGATTACCCCTGGAATCCCTTGTATATACAACTCCACCATCCTCTTAGAACTTGTGTAATGTAAGTACAAAACGTGATTCCTGTCTGGAAAGTATACAGTGATATTTGATGTGCAGAGCTCTCCAAAAGTTGGAGAGCTGTAAAAAGAGCAGTATGCTTTCCAGTGATTGGAATGAAAAATTTGAAAACTTACTTAGGTAGTACTGATTAGCATAAAGCACGTGGTGGTAGGGTTTTTGTGTGTGTGGTTTTTTTTTTGTTTTGTTTTTGTTGCAAGCTTCTCCATTTACTTTGCCTTCCTGAAAAATAAATAAATGCATATGTAATTAAACCAGGAATCATACTAGGTTAGTTTCCTCAGTAGGAGGTACAAATAATTTTACAACTTGTTTGTCATGACTACAGCTTTATTTTCTGAAGGTGCAAGCAATTAGCTGTGTTGATTTAGCTGTATACTTGGTATCAATACTCTTCACTGTGCCTACAGAGTGATCAGTGTCACATTGAGTGCTGCATGGTAGGATCTATCTAACATGGTTCTGTAGCACCAGGCCCAGGGGGGACTAGCAGCATGAGCAGCAGTTTGCTTTTGACAGCAGAATGTCCTTGTTGCTATTGATTGGGTTGTTCAGTGAAGTGAAAAAACATTGATCCAGCTTTAAACTGGTAGTTATATGATAATCCTGGAGATGAATGAGTATCAAGTGAAGTATTGCTGGGGGGAGACGGCATGGGGGGGAATCCAGTACTTTTTTGTGTAGCTAATAATAGGCTAATGATACTTTGAAAATAGATGTTTTATTACATAGATCTGAACTAAATTAAATGCAACTAATAAATATGAAACAGATCTTTCTGCACAACAGATGTAAATAGTGGTTAAAGGACATGTGTCTCTGCTCTCTAATCTCCCAAATAGTTGTTCTGTGTGTGTCTCTAGTCTGGGGCACTGTAAGTAATGCTGCTATCTTCACTGGTGATGGAGGGTGAGGAGTTCCTCTTCCAGTATTTTGATGTCTGGTTGGTGGTTATGTTTGGCACTGAGCTGCTCTGAAACGACATATATGTGTATATATATGTTTTGAAGCCACTGTCAGTTAATTCAAGTTTAAATCTCATCTCCCTATCTCCATTTCATCCCCCTGTTACAGCTAAAGCTATCTTTTTCTTTGTAAAGCTTTTTTTTTCTTCCCTTTCCCCTGTTCCCCTGCTTTCCCCCATTCCCCCCCCCACCCCGAAATGAAGAATCTTCATACATTGGGGAGTAGAATATCAACTTTGAGCTGATTCTTCCTATACTTGATCTCCTGACTCTCAGATATTAGCAGGCTAAGATGGGTGAGTGAGATGGCATTGCTGGTGTTAATGTTTTCTGGGCTTTGAGTCTGCTTTGACTTTTGCACTCTAATCTTTTTCTTTGGGGTGGATGCTTCTTACACAGCTCACTTAAAGAATGGGACAGGCATCTTGAATATGGGATGGGCGGGCCCTCTTCTACAGTCAGTATTTGATAAATGTCGGTTAAGGGGAGGATTAAATGCCACTGTTTCATTGCTTAACCTGTGTTTTGGTGAATGGCTGCACCTTTAAGTTCCTGGCTGCCTGAGCGCTGCTTGTGCTTATTCACCCTGGGATCCAACGTGATTTAGTTTATGAAGGGTGACAGCATCTCAAAAGGTTGTGCTTGCAACCCTATGCTCTTGATTCCTTGTTACCGCTGTAGCTCACCAGTTTATAGGGTTGTGGTACTAGGGGTAGGATTAAGGTGTGGTGTGGGGTTTTTTTTGTTTTGTTTTGTTGCACTGTGTATTTATTTTCTATGTCCATAAAGCTACAGTTGCATGCACTTCTATAAAGACAGCGTGGAAAGATCCGTGTGGATATCTTCATTTCGTTGTTCAGTGGGGATGTTCTTTATAAGCCTAAGCATTGATGCTGTTACTTCTGCTGTTCTTTTTCTATTGTGCTTGTGAGTGAGTGGATCACATGTTATTTTAAGTTTCTTCACTTTTAAACTGTTACTTAAAGATGCCTCTAAGAGACACATTTTGCCACTTTATTACTGGCTTGTTTTGGGAGAATTGTGTTTGTGTTAATTTTTAGTAGCTTCATACAGAAACTAGTGGTACTGAGCTTTAAAGAGGTGAAAGCAATTTCAGTATTATTGCTGTTCTACAGTGCATTCTCTCACTGTTTTAGCTTGGTGTGTTTCTCTGCTCTTTTGTCTTAATTGTCAGCTCTAACAGTCTTCCAGGAAGGCTAATGTTGACAGGGAAACCACCCCTCCCCACTAGATTCCTCCTGCAACATTCATTATCCTCGAATTTGCTACTAAAGCATGATCGTTTACTGATCTTGTCTTATATTTACCCTTCAGTCTTGTTTTATACGCTTCTTGTGATCAGATGATTATGTACTTATTTGCCACTTCTAGCTTCTCAATTCAGTTCAAGTGCTTGGCTGTAGTTGTTGTCCTCAGCATCAAAATTGTGATGATATTGCAGCAGAACCTGGTTGCATCAGTTGCCTCCCTATATGTCTTACATGCAGAATTTAAGTGTATGAAGCTGTGTACGCATTTTCCCCTCTCCCCCCACCTCCCTCCTAATTTGGATGTAAACCAGTTCTGTTGCCCATGTTGTATATTTCCTGCTCCAACACAATTTGTATGTAGTCAGGGAATTTACAGAGACATTACATTAGATTAATTTGGTATAAATTAAGCCCACACATTCACAGTTCAGCTACTTTATTTCCAGCATCGTGAAGTATTGTAACTTCTGAGTTGTGATTAGATTACTGGGATTAGACAGCAGTTGTAACAGTTTGCAACTCTGGCCTGCTATTCCTTTTGCAGAGCTACAAGTGAGGGACTGTTGGGAAAGATGTAGGCTTAAAAACGGTTCAGGAGGCAAAACAATGTACACAGGACTTCAGTTCTTTCCTTGAAACTCCTTTTTATAGTTTTCCTTCTTAGAGGTGATGGGTAGACCATTTAGAAGGAAATCCTGGCGTGCCTAAGTTCTAAACCTATATTATGAATACTTCGTGCTGTAAATGTATAGACAAAACCTTTTCTATAATCTGAATTTTGGAGAAGGCCTTTTCACACAGAGAGGGCTGTATGCTGTTTTAAAAAAAATAGTTTCAATGCCAAGTGTATTTTCAAAAACATGTCTAATGGGTTTAAGACTATTGTACACATTTATTGTTACACAGAAGTGCTTTTTCCAGGATTAGTTACTTTACTTGCTGAAACTAAGCTAAACTTGAGTACTTCTGTCCACATAAATTGTGTATGCTGAGATGATGTGTCACTGTAAGTGACAAATGCTGGATGATTTTTGGGCCCAGGAACGTATTTCTGGGGATGTTTAAAAATTCCCTTTCCCCCTTGCCATGGTAAAAACGGAAATTTTGGATTTCTGGTGGCCCCTCAGCCCCCAAACATATGACCAAATATTTTTGTTGATTTTCATTTATGGACTACACAGTCCATACAATTATTATGTTTACCTAATAGGCATCTATCCTTACAAACAAATGAAAGGGTTTGGTAGTCAGATGATCACTTTTCAAACTGAAATAAAATGAAGGTGTCTCCTTTAATATTCTTCCTGATATATCTGAATAAATGGAACAGTTAGGTTAAGAAAGGTGTTACATTTTTAGCTGTAACAGTATGAATAACTTACTAGTTCATGGGTATGTTGTCTTAAGAATAGAATTGCTTTAAAATTCTAAAGTGATGTCTAGGGCAAATAGTGAAGTTTCTTCAGAGAAATTATGCTTGCTTTGATTTCTGAGCAGATCAAGTACAGATGAATGCACGTTTCCTAACTCTGCTAAATGAGAGCATTGAAGGAAGACTGACAATTACTTCTAAACTACTTTATATTGCAGGTGGCCCAGAAACTGTTCACCTTGACAGTTATTGCAGAGTCTCCTTGCTTTTGTCTTTTGTGTGCTTGGGACTTTGGGATGGGGAGGAGGTTCCCTCTGTTTCTGTAAACTTACAGTCTTGAAGCTAAAACATTCTTGTTATGCTGAGAATGAATTAATATTAATTTCTTATGTTACTTTCTCAGAGCTGACACCTTTTGACTAAAACTGTGCTGTAAGTTTCTCTTCTTCCCACTCCCCTGTCATGTATCGTTTAGGGGATACTGGTCTCTGCCGACCATGGTGCTCATTGACTCTCTGCGTGCAGAACTATAATACAACTGCATATTCAGCCCCAGCTCAAGGGATAAGATCAGAGCTTCTAGGTGCTGGATTCTTTCTGGTGGTATTTAAGTATCGGTAGAAGAGGAAAGAACAGTCCTTAAGTTCTATAAGCAGCACTCTCTTCTAGTCTTTTTTTTTTTTTAAAAAAACAAAACAAAAAAACCCCACAGTGATACTATTATCAGCCTTCTGAAGACAGTGTGAAGGGAATCAAGTCACAGGTTGAAACCAGAAGCTGATCTTTTCAATGAATTGGTATTCTAGCAGCTCTTTCTAGGATAACTCAGATGCTTTCAATTAAATGGGACTTTGAGAAAGCTGTAAAAATGCCCTAGTACATTGTTCGGTATTGTAGTGGAAATACAGTTAAGTGGGGGTAAATTGATGCGTCTGCATAAGCAGAAGTTGCAACTATAGCTCTGACATTTTATGCAACTCTGTCGGGTGGTACCATTCTAATCCGTTGGTTGATAGATTATATATGATTCTTATTACTGTTTGAATTCAGAGATTTCAAGCTTTTAGAGAATGTGTTTATGATAGTAGAAGCATTACGTTCCTGAAAAAGGAGGCTGCCTAGAGAGATTGTCTAACCTCTGTCCTTGGCAGTGTTCAGGACTCAATGATACTGGTTTGACATGTTTTCTTGTTGTCTCACTTGACATCAGTTTGTTTTTTACTGTGAATTTGTGTCTGTCTTCTTACTCCATAGAAGTTCATTGTACTTCCTTACAGGAATGATTCAACAGGGGAAAAGACAGGGAATTTAGGAGGTAATGGTTTCAGGAGGCTGTATGGTTTTGTATGGGAAATGCCGTTTACCTAAGCTGTTCTTTCAGTATTCCATTCTACTTCCACTCCACCTCTCCCCTCCAAGCTGTGCAGGTGCTCTAGAGGATACTCTGTCAGCAGATTCTGCAAATTCTGATGAGGAGAGCACATGTCTTAGTGGAAGCCATGATTTTTTCCTAGAAAGCAGGGCTGGACTAGTGACTATACTGTGTGATTAGCTATGATTATGGGCAGGAGAAGAGCGTTTGCTCCCAGGAAACAGAAGTCTTAGAAAGTAGAAAGAGACTCTTGCAGTATCTTTTCTCCTGTAGTTGTAATGGAAGAGATGTCAAGATGCAAAAAAAGTGACAAATACGAATTTGCCAGATGTCCTAACTTTACTACTTCTTCTGTACCTGTGGGTATTATCTGTTGTTGTTGTGAAGGAGTACATGGTGTTTTCTTTATCTGTGGTGGTGGTTGGTTTTTTTTTAATTTTATTTTGAAGAGATGCTAATCTCGAAGTAGAAAATTATGCATTTTTAGTTTAAATTTAATTTTTCCAGACCTTAAATGTTTTTGTGTTTAAAACTGAGTATTTAGGAAAACATACCTAGTTGTATCCATTGTTCATTTTTTTCCCCCTTATCATCCATAAGATGACATTTCGTATTGTGAATGCATGAAAGATCTCATCATTAGTGTTGATGTTTTGGGAATGTTACAGTACAGTTTCTTTCCCTTGAGCTTCTGGGAGAGAGAAGGTGTTAGGAAGCACTTACAGAATCATGCTATTAACAGCAAATTCGGCTTACGGCTTCTGTTTTCTCTACTGGTGGCTTCTGCTATGGAGATGTTTTTTGCCTTATTTTTAATGTGGCAAGGGATATGCGATATATTATGTAACAAATTTTTAAGATCTCATCAGCCTTCAGCATGCTTTGAACAGTAAACTTAAGTGAATAACTGTCAAGCTTATAATTGTGCTCATATGAACACAGACTCATGAAATTGCAATGGTATAAGATATATAAATCTGCAGGTTGTATGGGCTGTCACTGATATGGCATGTGGAGAGACCTTTTGAGAGCCGCTTTTTCTAACAGTAGGAATTCTTGAATCTTTCAGGCTGAGGTGAGTTTTGCTGGCCTGTGTGGGAGTAAGTTTTCTTGCTCTGCTGTCCCTGGGAAAAAAGGAACTTGTTGCCCCCACTACAAAAGCAGAAGCTAGAGAGACTGTAGTTCTGGTGTTCTTCTTGAATGCATTTTAACTGTTTTATTGATTGATTCACTGATGGACAGGAGAAGGGAAGAGAGAAGAGGAGGGCTGTGTTTAGTAGTCAGTAGCAGCAGAACTACAACCCATGAATTTCCCCAGCAGAAGGAAGGGGGCTGCTGTTGTGAAGAGTTTTAGTATGTAGCAGAGAAATTGCTAAGAAACCTCCGTTACCACAGGCTCATTAATTTTCCCAAACAGCAGCGGTGATAACTATTATCTTAGCGATATGTTACAAGTGCAAATTTGTTTTCTCAAGTATAATGAAACTTTAAAAGCATTTAAAGGGAATAGACTGTATAAGCCAATGTCATAAACCACTCACAGCTTGAGTTGTCTTTCAAGGAAAATCCTCTTCAGAATGCATTACTTTGTTCCTTAGTATGCACTTTGTGGTCTTGCCAAACAAACTCAGTCTAAAACTGAAATCTGTACTGAGTGGCCGGTAACATTTTAAGTGTTCTGTTTGGGGGGAAAAAAAAAAAATAGTATTTGTTGTGATGCAAAAATACTTGTCCTTTCTGCCTCCTCTCCACTCACTTGGCGTACAAATTGTGGAACTGCAGTGCATGGGAACCTGGCAGATGTTGTATGCAGCCTTCAAGTCTCACAGCCAGCCCCAAAGAATGGCGCTGTTCTCTCTGCGAAATCAAAGATACTGAATATAGGAGTAGTAGAAACTTAACACCTTCACAGATGTCCTAAATGACTGGAAACATGCCCTCTTCCACCACCCCTCTGTCCCCTTTTTGATGGAAGAAAGCAAACTGGTCACTGTATAAATGCATCTATTAATACCTTGCTGTTTTGTACATTTACATTGTGGGTTTGTTGTGTGTCATAAAGCAGAGTCCCATGTTTGTGTGTCTGTGTTGTCACTTAAGTACTACTAGATCTATCCCAAATGAGAAATAAACCCACTGTTATTAGAAGGAGATTCCTAATCTGAGATAGGTGTTACAGAATAAGTTACGTGATTTAGGTTTCAAACATAATTTCAAGAAATAGTCTGTCACTTTAAAAATAAGAAAGATTAGAATGGAAAGTTGTTTTCAGTTGCTCAGTTCACTTGATTCATGGATTTTGGCTTTTAAACTTCCAGCTTTGCTATGTTTTGAGTTATAAAATTTTACAGGGGTTTTTGTGCGATATTAATACTTTCCCCTTCCTTTCCCCCCTTCTCTTTCTTCCTCTCATCATGTTTTGTCACTGTCATCTCTCTTCAAGTGTAGATTTATTTCTCATACAAATTGTTGTTTTCTTTGGCAGGCGCTACAGCAAGTCTGTGTGAAATTATGTAATGTCTGAAAAGTTATGTTCATGATTAATTAGGCTATCGTGAAACTATTTTGGTGTGTGTGGAATAACTAGATCATACTTTTTATTTATTTGGCAGTGGTAGAAGGCACTCTGGTCAGATCAAGAAACTGTAGCGTGCTTTCTATTAACTATTATATACATTACCTGATTACAGTTGGAATGTGAAATGTAGGTCTTTTTTATCATTCAGTTGATGTGAACCGCGCATTAGGATTCAAATAAACTTTGGAGGAAACTAGCTTGGCATGCAACTATGTCTTATTTCCCAAATAGTAAAATTTATAGTTGTTTGCTTAAAGCTGAGCACCCTTTAAATGGCATATTCAAATAAAATTTTGCAAGAAGTTAAAAATTGGGGAAATGATACATGATATCCGAACTGCATTGACGTCAGTGGCACAGCTTTCAGATGGCAGTGGAGTCAATATCTCAACCAGAATTCTAAGTCTAGAGAGGGCTTTCTGTGCAATTTATACTGCAAGGTTCTGTTTTGGTTTTGTTTGTTTGTTTTGGATTTTTGTGTGTTTGTTTTCAAGAAATCTGTCCAGTACAGTTAAACTATATTGCAAAATCTTCAAGGTGTAGATGGTGCATCTTTGAGACGTTGACTTGGTTAACAAGGCTTCTTGTTAGTAATGAAGGTTTTTAGGTTATATTATAAGCATCAAAGTAGAGGGAGGGAAAGGGCCTTTTCTGAGGGTTGGGTTATATAGAATTATTTATAGGCTGTTATTCAAGTGATCTGTGTTTTAGACAAGTAGTTTTAAAAATCTTTTCTTCGCTCTTCAAAAATTCCAATTTGCATCACTTAATTGATATTTCACAAATGCTTGCTTTTTGCAAAACTGAGGGAGATACTGTGCTCATTCTAAATGTAATTACTCATTTAAATTAGCTTTGCTGTTAGAGAACACCACATGTAATTTTTTTGTTTTCACTAAATTGATGGCATTCTTTCTTATGCTATAAGCGTAGATGCTTATTTGTAAGCATTTTAAATACTGGAGGGTTAAGCCACCAAAGGACAACAGCTGTAAATAATACTTCGATTTTTGACTGTTAAGAAATAGCAGTATATAGCTAATCTCCTTGCTTGTGCCTTGGGATCCACTGACTACTTGCTACTAGTGACTGGTTAAGGGAGATATTTTTCTCACGCTAGCCTATAATGGAGCTAAAATACATAGAGACTGTAGGGATCAGAATTGCAGGCTTTCTTGCAAGAGATCAAGGTCAGAATTTTGTTATATTTGTCTGCTGGTGCTAAAACAGCTGAACAGTGAGTACATGAAGTGAAAAATTGACCTACTTGTTTACTTGTCCCTTGGCCTTACAGGTTAATGCAGTCCTAGAGACTGTTCAGTGAGTTATACAGGGTAGCTCTTGTCATGCTGCCTCTCTGTTTCCATTGGGATATCACATATTCTCATGGATTTGAAGGAAGAGGCAAGGAAAAAATCTCTGCATGGAAAATTTTCTCATGAAGTTGATTCCTGCAGTGTGTCTTACATGAGTTTATCTGTGTGTGTTGTCCCAACTGTGCTTTGCACTCATTTGGAATTAGATCAAAACCAGTGTTTTTGTGGTTGCACTGCATGGGAAAAATTGCATTGAAAGAGCTTGTGTTACGACAGATAAGATTCCTGTTTTAATGGGCAGGGGCCCTTAATATGGATGATGTTGTAGGTACAGGTTATTTCATTATTTAGTTCTGTTACTGAATGGAAGTGAACAGGAACAGTTTCCTGTTACATTAAATAATCCTCTCAGTGTTGGTGGGAGGTTGACTCTAGAAGACTTCTGTTTCAAACTTGAGCATGGTCCAATAGTATTGTTAGATTGATTTGCTAAGTGATGATTTTTTTTTTTTAATATATTCTTTCCTTCAGTTATGCCTTTTTGTTGGAGTGGAAGTTATTTACCACCTTCTGTAGGCTATCAGCAATAGAGTTGCCGTTTTTTGAGGCAGAGCATAACTGCTTTGAAGCACTGTTTAAAAATCCCTCACAATATTACAGTAAGCAAGCTGCTGGCTGAATTAACTTTGCTATGACTGTTCTGCTATCCTTATTTTACTGTTGTATGAATTCTGATGCTAGGACTTGTACACTTTCCCTGAGTAGTATGGCAATTCAATATTATTGGTAGGACAGAGAATGGCCTCTTGGACTTCATGGGGTTTGTTTGATACTACAGACTTCAAAATAATGTAGAAGATGGATTAAAACCAGGATTTGAGAGACTGACCAGGTTTGTTTCCAGAAGCCGTACGATACAAATTGCTGCAATATTTTTTTCCAGCTTAAAGTAATCGTTGAAGGCAAATCTCAAGCCTGTTTCCTTCAAGAGACTTTCATTTAACTTTAAAAGGCCTACTTGGAAACCTTTCTAAGAAAAGCTGGTCTTCTGTGAAATATTTACTGTTTTTGTTCTGAGCTGTTTGAGCTCTGGTTTACATAGCGTGGCTAGTTAACAGTGCTTTATTATATTCTGATGGAGATAATTTTACTGTATTTGTAAAATGAACTACAGTGATCTGGGTTTTTAATGATAAAATTACATTTTGATTGGGGGTGTTATTCCTTCACAGTATGTCAATATTGAACATTACCTATACATATAAGGAAGCAGGGACTAACACAGCAAACTGTTTCATTTATTTAAAATGCCAGCCTCTTACGTAACTCCTTGGCGTATAAGGCTGCTTTGCCTATTCACCTTTATTATTCCTCAGCCGTGGGTTTCAGCACTTGATCAAGTGAAAAACTGCTATTCTCCTATGTCTTGTATAAAATACGCTGTATGTACTTTAAGAATCTGGCAGATTTTCAATGGCATTGTGTCTTGAGCGATGGCTTGTAAAAGCAAATGCCTGCAAGTTATTTCAGTGTCTTGACTGTTGAATAAACTGCTTTTCTTCTCTCAAGAATAAAGTTCAGTTCCTGTTGGGGGGAGGAAATGAAGCTGTTAGCATTTAATCGGCTATTTGTCCAGCTTTCTCCCTGTTGAGAAAGGAGACCAGGAATGACTATTTTAAAATGAATAAATAAATGAAAAATAGATTTTTATTACTTGTATTGGTCTGTAGCTCACCTTGTAGAGTATTATCTTAGGGCCAGTGGTTTTACCAAATAAAACCCAGTGACTCAGCAACGGAAAGGTCAGTGGCCTAGCTGCTGTCACTTGTTTAGCCATGTTAGTTCTCTACTACTTAGGCCTCAGTAAGAGAAACAGCTGTGTTATTTACAGTGACATTATTTGTATTACATTTGCTTTTAAAATAATTGTTCAAGCAGAAATGGTGTCATTATGTACATGTGTTAAAACTAAATCCTTTTTTTTTTTTTTTTTTAAAAAAAGCAAACAAACACCAGAAAACCAAACCCCCAACACAACAAAATCAAAACATGGCTCTCTTTATTTAAAGCTTCTGTTTCATAATCACATCAGCGGAAGAAATATAAAGAAATAATTGTGTTGTAATCCTATATCCCAGGTTCTACAATTTGCAGCCTTAATCATTTTGCTTTGGTCCTAATATTTTCCCTTCAGGTATGTGAGGCAACTAGGCAGGATATTTCTTGACTTTGTGCATAAATACATCTGCTTCATCTTGAAGTAGAACAGGGCTCTGCTTGTTTTATTTAAAATTGCACTTCAAACACTAGCCCAATCTCGTGAAGCCCTACTTCTGTTCTTCGTATAGTGCTACTCAAATCTAGATAGTGCTGACAGGAAACTTGCCCCAAAGAGTAAACTAAATAAAATATGCATATGATCAATTTAATATGCAATTAAACATTTTCCCTGAGCAATTAGCATCAAGACAACTAATAATTATCCTGTGCCACGCTGCAAACATATTATACACATTTATGTAGGATGACTTTGGTAATAAGTTATGAATAAAAATATGCATATATACAAACATCTGAGTAAACATAATATTATGTCGATGAAGTGTGTGCTTTACATTCTGGAGGTTTTTAAATCTGCTTGAAAGCAATACTTTTCCTCAAAGCATGTAAAAATTGACATGTATGTGGGATAACGGTCTGGGAATTGCACCGCTGCTTACCTGCTTGTGGTTACGTGTGTCACCGGTTTCATCCTAGTTGCACTGCAGTAACATGTGGAATTTGGAGTTAGGAAATGCAATCCCATTCAAACAACTGTATGTATATGTGACAAAAAACCAGTGGATTCCATGCCCAAAAGTTTGGAAATTTCCTAAACATATGAAGAAATTGAGATGTATGAAGAACAGGTGAAAATAAGAAGAAAGGGATGAGCAGGATGTTGGAAGCTAGATACTTAAGCAGTTAAGTTTACCTCTGCATGAATACCTTGAAGGTGTGATTCTTGGAAAGGTTACCTACTAATGATGTAGATGCTGTGTGTTTTTTAACTACAGGTCGAGAAACACAATGGGTGGCATTGGGGTTGATGGTGTAGATGATGGGTAATAATGAGGGGTGATAATGATAGGTTGTTGGTTTAAGGCTTGAGTGAGTAGTTTTTGTGAGAGAGTTCATGGAGAGCAAGGGAAATGTATGATGTTCTCAAGACTTTCTAGATGGATTTAAAGGATTGAGTTTTAAGGGTGGTGTAAAGAGTGAAAACTCTTACTACTTTGGAATAAGAAGAATTTGAGCTATGTAAAAAGCAAAGGTGGAAGATTACCTCATGCTTCAACTGATGATTGCTATGTAAGGAGTAGTGCAACTCTTGGTATAATCTTCTTGGTTGGATCTGCATTAGTGATTTCACTTTGGTCTATGAAAGTCAGTGGACTACTTTGGAGAGGGAATGCAGAAAAGCAAGCCTGTTGGTACACTTGAAGTTGTTCTGTGTGCCAAATTGAAGAGTTTAATTAAAAATAAATAAATACATTAAAAAAAATAAATCTTTCTTTTAGCCAGAAAGTGGAGTTCAAGGTATGTAGATTTTGAGCTAGTTGCTGGTCTTGTAGTAGACAAGTAAGGGAACAGAAGGGGTGAAGTTTGGAGTTGAAAAAAGAAAAAGTATTGGAGCCCTTCTAATTCTAACTGTTATTGAAATACCCCTTCGAGTGAGTCTGAAGACATCAGTTTTTTACATCTTAAATGTAAAGAGAATGGATCTTTACGTAAAATCTAACTTAAAAATATGTTTTGAAATAATTTCCCAAGGGTACCTTGCAGAAAGTGAAAGAAGGGAGCAAACCCATAGTAGCTGAATGTGGAATTGGGTAACGTCTACATGCAGTACTGATAGTGCGTGGCCTTTTTGGTCTCATCTGTTTCATAGAATCATAGAATCTTCATGGTTGGAAAGGACCTTTTAGATCATTGAGTCCAACCATACACGCACACAAAAAATACCAAACCCAAACCCCCAACAACCTACCATCTCTGCCACCAGAGCATGCCCTGAAGTGCCAAATTTACACGTTTCTTAAATACCTCTAGGGACGGTGACTCAACCACCTCCCTGGACAGGCCGTTCCAGTGCCTGACCACTCTTTCAGTAAAGTAATTCCTCCTAATATCTAATCTAAACCTCCCCTGCCCCAACTTCAGACCATTTCCTCTGGTCCTGTCATTATTCACCTGGGAGAAGAGGCCAACACCCACCTCTCTCCAGCCTCCTTTCAGGTAGCTGTAGAGGGCAATGAGATCTCCCCTCAGCCTCCTCTTCTCCAAGCTAAACAAGCCCAGCTCCCTCAGCCCCTCCTCATATGACCTGGTCTCCAGACCCCTCACCAGCCTGGTAGCTCTCCTCTGGACACGCTCCAGCGCCTCAATGTCCCTCTTGTACAGAGGGGCCCAGAACTGAACACAGTACTCGAGGTGAGGCCTCACCAGTGCCGAGTACAGAGGCACCATCACTTCCCTGCTCCTGCTGGCCATGCCATTCCTGATACATATATATATACACACATATATCCTGTTTGATAGAGACAACTTCAAATTTGGATTCCTGAAGAGAATATGTTGCCACAGGTATTGATAGCATAGCTGAAAAGTACTAAACTAACTCCCACTCCCTTGGTCTTTTCACTTCAAAGCCACTGAAGAGAGAGTTTCAAGAAGTCTGAAGATGATGGTCATCAGAATTACAGGAAGATGCAACTAGAAAAGCACAGTGTTTATAGGACACATTTACAGCTTGAGCTATTTGTAACAGAAGGGGTACAATTTAAATAAGCAAAGTATCTGAGTTCAGTAACTCTTTGAAATTATAGCAGGGCCTACACATATCAAAAGTGTTGATTTTAGGCTGTCTACAATAGTCTTGTATTAAACTTGGATTGTGGTTTGAAAGCCTCCCCTCTGTATGTGGAGGAGCTTTGGATTGATTCTGTTCAAAATGAAAGCTGAGCCCACAGAGGACTGGGAGATTTATCTGTACTTTTTTGCTATTACTTTGCACCCTTGTCCAGATGTATCCTGTGCTTTGGGTGGTGTTTTTTCAATAAGTGGTGGATTTTTAAAATGTTCAGTGGATATAAACTGTAATGCAGTTTGACGTATGTGAACTTAATTAAGACGACTGGGGCAAATGAATATAAGCCTTTCTAGAAAAGGTACGTGTGCGTATGTCTGTATTTCTGTGCGGTTTGTGTGGCTTTTTTGATCAGAATTGTTTCTTCCTGGCCCATTTAGCAATGTTCACTGTGCAGAGCACTCATTTTAGTTGGTTTCTTGCGTACAGCTGAATCAAGTTCAATAAATTGAAATTAGTTTCATTTTTGTTTCTGATATCTTATACTGTTACATGAACTAACAGAAGTTGATTTGAAATAGAATTTGACTTTTATTGTCTTTTCCGTCCTGCAGGGAAAAGAGACTTTGGAAGCCTGAAGTGGCATTCTGTTTTCTAAGCAGTAATTGTTGCAGGCTCCCCTGTTCTAGGTTGTATTGTTTCCCAGTTTGGAAGAGGGAGCTGGAATGTTCCTTTCAGTAACTTAAAAATAGAAACTGTATTTAGAAAACTGTCTAGTAGCATATGCTATTTTGTATATGTCTTCCTCTTGACAGTGCTTGTTTAACAAGGTGCAGGTTACCTTTTTGTCTGTCCAGTTCCATCAGCTGTAGAGATGCTTGTTGACTGATGAGGTTAATAGTTAAGGCACACAAAGTGAAGTGGGGGAGCTGTATTCAAGTGGGACGGGTGCATTGTGTCCAGGGAGTAGATGATACATTTTCCTGTAAGAGCTAGTTAAAATACTCTGGGAGAGAAATTTCTAAACGTGCAAGTTTGCATTGTAGTCTTGACTGTATTTTTCAGGGTGGGAATGAAGAGGCAAGTTTGGGTTTTTTATTTTACTCTTCATGGTTTTGTTTTGTTGTTTGTTTGGGTTTTTTGTTTTTTTGTTTTTTTTTTTTTTAAAGGTAGTTTTACGGATATTACAAGGAATTATTAGCTGAAGAACAATGAAAAAACTAGGAATAACTTTCTGTATGTTCTACACACATCATTTCAGGTCAGGTTTGCAAGGGAATTTATGTGCTCAAGTGAATAGAGTTCTTAAGCCTGTTTAAGGAACCATCGTTTTCTTATGGGCTGAGGTGGGAGAGTGCTCCCCCTCCTGCTGTTACCTGTAGAAATATGTCAATTTGGATGCACTTTCAGAACTTACCCACCTCATCAGGAGTGCAGGATGGAAGTGAGATTTCTGGTGTTCAAGATGACAATTCAAGAACATTATATGAGAGATGATCTTTATATGTGTGCCCTCACAATCTTCTTCACCAGTCATCTGTGATCGCTGTGCGTGCACACAAAGGGGAGGTCATGGACCTGCACAAATGCCTTTCGAACTCTGAAACCTAGTATCACTGTTGCAGTTAGATGCTTTTGGCGTCTTTAAATCCAGGAGGACACGAAAGGGTTTCAATTTATCAGTTTTGGATAATTTACGTACCTCTGACAGTTACATTGTATATCTGAATTCCCATATAGACATACCCTTTGAAAGCACAGGAGGGGGATGTGAGCAGAGGAAGCCACTGTGTAGTAAAGAAATCTGAATTTTATAGGGAAAAAGAGAACATGAACCTGTATTCTAGCAGTGAAGATACTCTTTTGGGGGAAGAGGACAAGCTTCAGACTGTAGTTCTTCCTCAACACACACTGTTTATGTAATTTATTGACTTGGAGGTGTCATAAAAAAAATTTGGCACCTTGGACTGTCCTCTTTTCTTGGAACTGCTGTTGTGCTAGCTTTTGTTTTGTGCTCTCTGAATGTATAGGTGCTACGTTAAGGTTTGTAGTAGGTCTAATGTTTTCACACTTGTGCAGTAATAGTCTGTCAGCATGTTTTTGACATCATGTGAGTTAGTGTGTACTTTTTACCATGCGATACCTGTGTGGTACTGTAGAGCTAACATGGGATGTACTGGGCAGTTGTCATTAAGAAATTGTTTTAAAAAATGAAAGTTTAACTTACCTTATAATAACTAGTTCCTGAAATATGATGGATTTTTTTCAGGTGTAGAAAGTAAACTCAGTTTTGTTTTGTTTTGTTTTTTTTACCCATGAAATGGGTGCAGTAAGGGGATTGCAGCTGAAAGTACTCATATCGTGCCTTCCTTGTGACCAAGAGCAACTGCTTCAGTAGCTCACACTAGGAATTAGTACCTGTGTCTCACTCAGTTCTTGTTTTTCAATGTTAATTTTTTAAAAAACAGTATTTAGAGCTGCTACTGGTGGTATTTCATGTTCAAAGACAAGAAATTTTTCATAGTTTTTCATGGTTTTTTTTTAAACTATGATGTGATGGTCAAAAAAAGAGAAAAGAAAGAAAGAAAGAAAAAAAAAAAAAAAGATGATGCAGATAGCCCATGAGGGTGCTGTGTGAAAATGTAGGTGTTCTGGGAAGGCAAGCTGGATGCTTCTGTCCTTCCTAAGGCTGTAAATAATAAAGTAATTTAAGTAGGGTAAAGATTGGGACCAGAACAGTGGATCCCTAGTGAAGGCTGTGGCGGTTCCAATTTTCAAAAAAATTTGCCTCTCTATCCTGTTAACCCTGAAATTACTTGCATGTTCTTTCTATTCCTAGGACAATAGATACCTAATATTTGTGTATAATGCATAAGAATGTGTCTTCTAGCAGGTTGTCAGATGATGTTGAGGTGTTTCTGAAAAGGCATTGTTGCAAATGTGAACAATTGAGCTTTTTGGTTTACTGTTCAAACTCAAATTTCTTAGCAGTGTCTGTTAAACTTGTCATTTCTTTTAATGTGTGTATAACATTTAATGAGACTAGTACTTAAAACCATAATTGTGTGTACACAGCTAATGCTGAACAGTTTTCAGACAATCTGTTTAAAGCCTCAGAGTACTATAGCAATGCAAATAGTAATCTCATGGCTTTCTCTGTGATTTGTAGTTGTGGGTAACTTTGCATACTCAAAAATACAAATTTTCAGGACTTATATGACTTTTTTTGGGGTGGGATGTTAGAACATGCTAAATGCTTTAAGAATTTCATGGGAATTAAAAATGTAGTTAGATGAGCATGTAAATTCTCAAATTCTCACAAGCACAGAAAGCACAGGGGAAAAAAATTGGTATTTTGGGTCAGAGTTTTGAGACAGAAGGTAATAGAAGTCCAGCTGAATTTTTACCAAGGATTCGTTTTATGCGGTGGCAAAGCCTGTCAGTTTCTCAGAATAGATAGCTATGATTCATTAAAATAAATAAATAAAATTATTTATTGGTTGCAAGTATTTGCTTAAATATGCAAACTGCACTAGTTTAACTAAATACTAGCACTATGTTGTTATTTCTAAATCAGTATGATTTTTGTGTGGACCAATCTCAGAGTTTGCAGTATATATGAAGAATGTGAGAAAGGAGCAAGGATAGGGGGTCCTTAATGTTTCAAAACTTGTACACTATGCTAAATAGCTGAAACTCACATTTCCTTTTTTAAAAAAAAAAAAAAAAGACAAAAGACTTCCTGAAGTCACCAAAACCATTAGTTTTCATTACTTTTAGTCTTTATCTGTAGCACAGACTTAATAAGCACGGGGTTTTCTGTTGTTTTCTGAAGTGAGTAAAATGATGAAGCTATAATCAAAATTTAGTGTACACATATTCACATAATTTTTAACGAAAATGGTCTTAAGTGATAGGGTAATCACAAACAATTATTGTCTAAAATAGGTTTAAAACTATAAATGTTATGAAACTACATTTTGGGGATGTGCTTATTCTAATAAAGATTGGGGAGTGGGGGAGGAACCTGAACTTCTTAAGGTAAGGTTGCTGTATCATCCAATGCTCCATTGACATCTTTGGCACTATAATTGACTCCTTGCCAGTCTACGGACATGCGGCTAGAATCCTTTTTGAGCCTGAAAACCCCAGAGTATTCCTTGGGTAGCCCATGTTTTTTATAATTACTGCAGTAACCCAAATCATAGAATCATTTTAGCTGGAAGAGAGCTTTAAGATCAATTCCAACCATTAACCTAGTGCTGCCAAGTCCACCACTAAACTATGTCCCTTGACACTACATCTATGCATCTTTTAAACGTGTCCAGGGATGGTGACTCAACCACTTCCTGGGCAGCCTGTTACAATGCTTGATAACCCTTTTGGTGAAGAAATTTTTCCTAATATCTGATCTAAACCTCCCCTGGCACAACTTGAGGCCATTTCTTCTTGTCCTGGCACTTAGTGTTGGGAGAAGAGACTGACTCCCAGCTCGCTACAACCTCCTTTCAGGTGGTAGGTTGTCTGGAAATCTGGAAACAGTAATCTCTGCTGTTTAATTCCCTGTTCTTCCTGCTCTGCCACGTGTTAAAGTTGGGTGATATTTTAGATTCTTTATGGTGAATAATGTCACCCATGCATTCTCTGTTTTCCCTTATGTGAGTGGTTGCTTTTCCTTCCTTCTTCTGCCCTGTATCAAATGCATGCAAGAGAGGGGGAGCTGTGATCCTGTCATTCTCTATCTTGCCTGCTGCACCAGCTTGCAGTCTCCTGTTGCCCCCCGCTCCCTCCCAGTCCCCATGATTTGTTTTGCTGCTCATGCATTCCTGCTTTGCATGATAGGTTAACAGCTCAGAAATCCTCCTTTTCCCATCACTCGGGTTGAGGATATGTAGACACACTGAGGCAAAATCATTAATGGTTTTGCATTGCCCTCCCAATGACAGGCAGTCGCTTTCAGATTTGACCATCTGATGGTCTTCAATCTTTCTCTCTAGATACTTAATGGCAGGCACTTGAATATGATACATGTTATGATAGATTTAGTTTGTTCATGGGGCTTTTATGCAGCACAAAAAAAAATAAAATCATTGTGTATATGATATACCAAATTTTTTGTTGGGAATAACTAAGCCGCAGACCTTACTTCTTCCTTTATCTTTTTAGAGCTGTTTTTAGGAAGGTGGCGCACTTACGCGATGAGAGCAAGGGTTTATACACTGCCTCAAGCCGAGACGCTGACTGGGGCCTGCTAAATAGTCTGTGATACTCTTTTTTAGTAAGCCAGTCTCTTGAAAATGTACCTGCATAACTTTACTGGTTCATGCAGCTTTTATGACAGTGTCCTGATCAGCTGCAGTCAGTGGTTGTTTATAATTTTGCCTCTGCGTTTTTGCTGGAAGGGAATGGAGGATACATTTGAGACTTCATATTGTGAATGTTAAAAATAATGCCTGGTTTAACATTTGTATAGGTGTCTCCTACCAAACTCTAGTAATTCGTCTGTGTAAAGTAATACAAACTTGCATATACTTGAGAAATTTGTATACTGTATTTTACAACATAATCCTTTCTCTCCTACTTATTGTCGGAAACTAAGAATGTAATCTGTGGCAGATGATCACAGTGTGTGCATTATGAGTGTCTCTGAGCCAAAAAGTACTGATGACAGTAAAAATATCACGATATGGTACTTGGTTTTAGCACTATTCAGAGGATTAATGAAGTGTGGTGGTTGGATGGAAGATTTTAAAGGATTGATTGACTATGACAGTTGGATGTATGATGCTTAAATAAGCATTGTTCAGTTTCTAATTGGAAAGTAAAATAAAAACCCAACCTGTTTACCGGTGCTGAGTTGATGGTCTGTGTTTGCTCTATGGTATATAATATTTTTTTAAAAAGCAGAAAAAAATTCCTGTTGCCTGACTGCTTTTTGTGAAGCTTCAGTTTCTGAACGCAACTGCATGTTGGCATAATGTATGAATTTTCTGCGAATTTGCCCCTACTGCAATTGGAAATAGTTATTTAAACAGGGCAGCCTTTTACATTTGGATGTACAATTTTTAGTGACCTTGAGAACTAAACCCTCCTGAAAGCTGTATTTCACCTTGTTCCTAAAATTAAAGGCATGAAATTTTTTTCTCAGTTTATTAGCTGTGTTGAAGAAATAATAGTAAGCTACTGGATAAACATTATTCAGACTCATCTTCAGGGACAGAGCAGACACCATACTCCTAAAGTTTTTGTAATACATTTATTAATACGATTCTTACATGTTAGTTGAAAAAGTTATTTTCCTTTTAAACTGAGATTGAAGAACAAGAAAAATATTACTGGTTCATCTGGCATAAAATATTGCAGTGTTGAATAACTAGCCATACTAGTTCCTGTAAGAGACAAAGTTGAATTAAGCTCAGTGACTGATCATTGTCTTTCAGAAGATAATGATACTAGGTTACTGTATTTTTAGAAGAGAAACTAGTGATTAAGAAAAGAGATACAGGTAGGAGATGCATTTCTCGTTGGATTATATTCTGACCCAGTCAAAACAACAAACTAAAAAAACCCCAAACAAAAACCCCAACCCAAACCCGGCTTAGTTTATCCTAATGGAGACAGTTGTGGGCCAGAAATAATACTACAGGTATGAATATAGTTTTGCTTTGACTGTGCGAGCTAAAGCAATATGAAATTACGTTTTGTTTACTGTGCTGACAATGTGTGTGTTCTTCACTTTCAGTAGCTCAGACATCAGACCCAGTAACACAGTTATTAACGTAAATGTCTTCAAAATATATATTGGAGCCTGTAAGTTTCTTGAAAACTTGTGTGTGAAGTGATAGGATTTGCAAGCTCTCTGTTATTAGGTTTGGTATGGGAACATCAGTCTTCATAGCCCTGAACTGCCAACAACCTTTGTCCTTTATTTTACCTTCAGTTAAAAACAAAAAAAAAAAAAAATGGTGGGGGGGGGTTGAAATAGGGAAGTAAATGAATGTTGGCTAATGGCCATGTCTTTTCATAGAGCAAGAAAAAAATCTTGGAAAGATAAATGAGATTGTGGACCTGGATTCTTTTCATTATGTGAATGATATGTGATGTTTTGTAAATTATTTATCAGAGCGAGCCTTTCTGAAATGGCTAAAGCACTGTTATATCAAAGGAAAGGAGAATTGTGTGGTTACCAAGAGGAGACTTTTACTCGATTCCACTAAAGGAATAATCTTTCCTTTAAAATTATCTGTATTAAGCTTTAAGTAGCAGTTAAGAAACATCCACAAGATGCTGCAAGTGAACAGTTGTGTTTGGATAGCTCTGGACCATTTTTCTGCTGCTGATTATTTGGTGTAGTTTATGTATTTTTTTTTTTTGTTAATATCATTTTGCTACAAATACAAGTCTGTTTAAAAATATAACGACAGGACAGACTCTGTTGAATTATCTTACTTGCAAGAATAATAACTAGCTCATTTTCTTTTATTAGTATATATGCTGTTTTTAAATGCAAGTGAAAAATTCTGCAGGTAATTGGTATATCCTTTCCCACCTATAGAATTACTGATCTCATTCAATGCCATCCTGCCAAAACTGACAAAGAATATAAATATTTTTTTTATTTTTTTTTTTTTTGAAGAATGACTGAATTGGAAATCTGCCAGTTTTATAACTTAGGCAATTATTTTTGTTCAGGTAGCAATTTAATATTTCAGCTGTCCATATAATCCATAACGGAGGTGTTGGTAAGACAAAGAACCACAGAGGATGTTTGTTCCTGTTAGTTACAAGAAAGTCATATTGTCGTTCCCTTTTGTAGTTTATAGAAGAGAACACACCTCTCCATACTTAAGAAAAGTCTTTGGGTCTGGTCATCTTTTATGTATACATTCTTTGGGGTATGTCAATATTCCTGTAATAAGATTGTGAAGAGATGAACAGTGAGGAGACCTTCTGAGGGACTAAGCTTTCAGGAAAAAGTGCTATGCCTCAGGGTATATTTATGTGGAAGTGTTTGTAGGGTAAGGGTATGTGTATTCCTCTTGGCTGGGTAGGACAACTTTACCTTGCTGGTATCAGTATTCTTTGGAATTTGATGCTTGATTTAAGATGATCCTAAAGCTCAACAACATAAACCTAGTTTGAGTATTTCTGTATTGTGCTGCATTGAGGTATAAGGGCACATCAACACAGAACTGATGCCTTCTCAAGAATATCCTTAAAAAAACAAGCATTTCCTCCTTCCCAGAACTGTGACGGAATATAGATTTCTAGGTCAAGTGAAGGAAGTCTGTCAGCTAAGTATTGTGGCATAGAGTGGAAATACAAAAGTTGAACATGAAAACAACAAATAATTACTTTGATATAAAACTAACAGCATTGCTTAGATAAATCTGGAAACTAGGAATTTGTGAAAGACATTATTTTATTTTTTGAGTTGTTGTGATACTAGCTGCTAGAAACCGGTCTGGGAAGGCAGTCCTATTTGAGTATCCCACTTGAAGAAGTAGTTGCACATCATTTTATTTGTTACAGATCTGTTTACAGATACTACTATGTAGGCATTTATACATGAATATTTTGGATGATGCAGGTAAGTAGTTTCGTTAAAGCTCTAAAATTTACTGCAGAAACTGTTTTGGTGTATTTAATCATTGATAGTTTGTCACATAGCAAATTAGGAAGATCAAGAAGTAAATTTACATCAGTTCTTAAGTCTTTCTTTGTAAAGTTCTGTGTATTGTTTCCAGATATTGAAAGATTTGCATGTTTGGGTTTTTTTTATTCTGATTGTGTACAATTGCTGGTGGAACTCATCAGACTGGAATGGACTGTTGGTCTGTTGAGTCCAGGGTTTTTACCCTAAAATGGTGGTTCCAGAGGGAGGTGTGAGTTGTGTTGGATAGAAAAGTAATAAAGGATGTCTTAAATTTCAGAGTTTTTGTAAAAGTTACTGTTTTTTCTTGTGGAAAGGAATTATATTAATCTGTAAAAAAGGCCAGTTTGCATCTTAATCTTTGAGTGCTATTACATCTGAAGAACAAGTGAATGTGTTCTGGAGCTGAGAGTGTGTGTTCAAGAATAATTCTAATCTTTCCTTGTTTTTCTTAACGCTTGTAATGGAGAGTTTTACATGGATTAGTACACAAGGTTGCTTATTATGGGCCAACTTAACATTTATGAATTATGTTAAGATAATAAACTTTGTTATTCCAAAGTTAGTGAAATTGATGTTTGCCTTGATAATTAATATGTGTACCACAAAATGTCAGGTAAAAGTGAAAGAAAAGACCGAAAGACCACTGAGAATAGTTTGGTTTTGGTTTTTTTGGTGGTTGTTGTTGTTGTTTTGTTGGTTTTTTTGTTTGTTTGTTTCCCCCCCCCCCCCCCCCCCCCCCCAGCTAACTCTGTCTATTTTTAAATCTAGCCACGAGCTGATCCCATCCCGATATGTAGCTTTTGTTTGGGAACGAAAGAATCAAATCGTGAAAAAAAGCCAGAAGAGTTGTTGTCTTGTGCAGACTGTGGCAGCAGTGGTAAGTTGGCTGATTTTACAAATACGAGAAATGTTTATGTTTAAGTCTGTTTTTAAGGTGTTAAAAATATTTTAAACTTGTGAATGTCATCCTCTCTTTAGACATAAATTGATAACTGAAACAAAGGGGGGTGAAAGAGACTCTTTTTACTAAAATTTTGTCATCTGGATAATGACAAATGAGAGGTGTGAATTCATCTTTATGCCAAAAGTATAGATCTGTTGAGTGAATTAATAGGGAAACCCCACTTGTAAAATACAGGAATTCTGTTATTGTATGGGATCTGTGTTTAATCTGAAAACTCAGTTTTGCATTGTGATATCAAATGATGATCAAGAATTTTGCGTGCACAGAATTGCAACGTTTCAGAAGCTGAGGAATAATCATAATAATAAAGACTGCATAGCAGTCTTTGCTGTTCCGTACCTCGTGTTTCCAATTAGTTTTTTTATAAGATTCTTTTGTTACTCAAGTGGGATTTTGAATAATATGTCAAATAACATACTAAAGCTGTTAGGCACCTGTTACATGTCAGGCACAAGATAGTGACTCTCTACTGATTATATGTACCTTGCTGCTGTGTGTTGCAGCAGCTCTTGCACTCTGAATGCAGATGCTTCCCTTAAAGTGAGCAACTAGGTTGATTTTGAAAATTAAATACTCTAGCGCAGTGCTTGTACATGGATGATACCAAATGTGTTCTTGGCCTAGGTTATTCCTGATCCACAGAGGAATTTGGCTGAGAAACTTGAGCAAATCTCTTTAGCAACTCTGTGCCATAAAGCTTTTTCTGGCATAACTGTAGTGTTTTGGATGTGAAAATCCTCTTATCAGTGTAGCTATTCTGGAAAAAAATCGCTGGTGGAAAACAGCTTTATGCTGGAAGAGGAGTTATTCGGCCAGTATAGTTTCAGTTGAATGGACTGCTTTTGTTTAGCTGTGCCAGTAAAAAAAGTTTTGTCCCCATAAGCTTACAGCTGCATTGGGAAGTACTTTTGGTAAAGCTTTGCAATGTAGACCATCCTATCCCACCTCAAAGACAAAACAGCAGTGCTGCTTAAAGTCACAGGCTGCAACATCCAGTTGCTTGGTGCTACTGATTTGTGGTGGTACCTGGTTGCATATGAACTAGATTGAGGAACAAACGTAGTTGAAAGACAACAAGTTTGATCAGTTCTCCAGTTCCCTGCACAGCCATACCAGCTTCTATGTCAGAATGAAGAAGAGGGAAGTGCTCGGGAGGGAAATGAGTAGAGAAGAAATAGCATCTGCGTAAGTGAGCACTGTTTGTGAGAAGGCTGGAAGTAAAAGTATTGTTTTGGTGTCTTTAAATTCAGAGTCCATGTGTATCACCATTGGGTAGGTGTGCTGAAGACAGCCTGTCTTGGGTACTGTGGTAGCTACATAAGTACTTGAGTAAAAACAGTGTGGATCAAAAATGTATTTTCAGTTAATCAGGATATGCTTTTGATTTTATACGTCTGAATCTGTCACTCCAGACAGATTCTCTGTATTTTAGCCAGTGTATTTTTTATTATAGTGATTAAATTTTAGATTTAGATTTTTTAGCAAGTGATTAAACAGTGAAGTAAGGAAGTAGCTTTTCCACCGCAGTACCCAAAATCAAACACCATAGATTTTCAGTGGTCTTCCTTTAATAGTTTACGAGTGTCCTGTATTTTCAAATCTATATTCTAATATTTGGAAATTTAATAGGATTTGTGCTTGGTTAGACTCTGGTACACAGAGTTTACATTAATAAGGTGAGCTTAGATACCAGCTACTCTTCTGTTGTGCAATAATCCCCTGGTAGGTCTAAGACACTTCAGAACTGGCAATCTTGACTTTCATGGATCAGCTTCCATTTGAATTAACATTGATACATTCTCTCTGCCTCATTAAGACTAAATTATCTTTAATTAGTTCCTCAGATGTATTGGATATAAAGAATGAAATGTTGAGACTGCCAATCAGATTGCTGGATGGTTAAACTTTAGCTACTGATGCCTAACTAAAATAAAAACCAATCTCAGTTCAATTTATAAATAACAAAACTTCACTCAAGTGGAGGTTTATTGTAATTGGATTTGTAATTTTGCACATTGCAGTGAATCTCAAAGCTGATCTTGCTGTCTAACAAACATAAAAGAAATTGCATGTTGCGCACAGCAAGCAAATTGTTCAGTTGATCAGAGATTAAATTGCAGTGCCCACTACTGGCATGTCTACTTCCCTTTGTGTTTTTGTGTCTCTTCAGGTAACACTTCTGCATTCTGAAAGCAGAAACTATCAGGATATCTGCACATTTCATTGGTATTATTTTGTGGTGTTTGGGAGGGTGATCTATTTGGGCAGGAGAAACAAAATGCACTGCTATGTCACTTTGCACAGGGCATTTTCTAAATGAGTAAGATGTGGGATGTCAGATGTGAGAAGACAAATACTCTTACGAAAGCAAGCGTTTTTTTCCTCATGCCCCCTGTTTTTTTTCCCCTATCTTTTGATTTTGAAAAATCAATGAACTTGAGAACTGGAATCAAGCTCTACTTCAGTTTTCCCAATTGAGAGGTGCAGAAGCAAATAAAGAGCCACTGCTGACAGATTTTAAAAGGGAGGAAAGAGGAGGAAGAAAATGTTGAGTTGTTGGGGAACTCTAATAAATATTTTAAACAAGGGGAAAAAAAATAGATAAAAGTAGAATACCTGTGGGTACTGACTGTCCTTTCAAACAAATAGTATGTTAGGCTGAGAAGGAAAGAGAGTTACCGATCAAAGATGGGTAGGGGAGGTGCGAGAGCAGAACAATGGAAACACCCGAATTGGGTCAAGGGGAGTAAAGACAGAAAATGTTTCGAAAGGACTGTTGTCGCGGGCGGAGTGAATAACTTCAGTTGTAACAGAGAAGTAGTGAAATGTTTATTAACATAAAACAGTGATTTAACCAAGTTAGTCGTGAATGCGACAATGTTTTACGAGATTCGATGCCAGGGTACACTTGATTATTTACTGCATAGAGGCCAGGGTCAGACAAGCTCTCGGGGAGACCCTCCCGTTGAGTCACAAGGTTCAGAAAGGACCCCATTGCTTTCTAAACTCCTCCTCAGAGAGGAGGCTAGGTGTGGCTGGATCCAATCCTAGTCCCAGACTTGGTCAGTGGTTTATGTCTAAAGGATTATATATGCACAATCAATCCTTATATCACTTAGCTAAGATTTCAAAGTTTAGCATGCTATTAGTCACTTACCGAGAATCTGTTGCGACAAGGAATCTCTCAATCTTGAGGAGAAGAACCTTAAGCGAGCGTCCCCACTCAAGGGCAGATCCTGTCGTGCAGCCTGCTGCCGTGCAGGAGAGCTCAAAGGGCTCTTGGGCTGTCCGCTATTTATGGAGTAAGATAATTGACCTATAGTCATATTCTCATGGGAACAAGATACCTAGGTTCCCACTCCAGACAGTGTTTTGGTAATGTTGCCAGCCATCTCCCACAGTTCAAGTGCGACTCATAACAACTCCCGCTGATGGCCATGGCTTGAGCAGGAGCTAGAGGGGGGAAAAGGGGAGAGCACACTGCCACAACTGTGCAGAGATTGCTTTATAAAGGAGATTTAGGGTACGCTTTAAGAATAAGGGACTATGGAAATTGTCTTGATATTACTGTCTGTGAGAGGATGTTGTCTAGTTAGATAGATAAAACAGGAAACCTGAGGGTTGAAAAACCTACTACGTGCCTGAAGATAGGTGCACTGATCTCTGTGCTCGTAGCTAAAAGTCATCCTAAATAATAATGCTTTCTACCTAAAAGGTTATCAAACACAAGGGTTTTTTTTTTTTGTGAATTATCTCATACATTAGTTCCCAATATTTGTATCAAACTTAAAAATAACTGGAGATATTAGCATATCTAATATAGCACTGTACATAATTGTTGTCACTGATATAATGCTTGTTCTTTTTTAAAAGACTAGTTGTTTTGTGAAATCCTTTGGAGAATAAACAAGGCCCAAATTCGCAACAAGGAAACAAAATTGGGCATGTTAAAAGAATTGCCTTCGATCACAAAGGAGTGAGACATTCTGGTTTTACTTCTTGATCTCACCTTTTTCTGCCGCATCAACGTATCACAAATCTTAACCTTTTCTAACTGGGGGGGGATACAAATTAATTTTAAAGCATTTAATTTTTAATAACTTTAAGCCTATATATGTATTCCTGGTGGAAATTGTCAGCTTTTAAACCACTAAATTTCCAGTAATCTGTTAAACTTGTGTGCTACGTTAAAATATTGATGCTGCTGAGGTTTAAAAGAAAGTCGGGTGATTGAACCGTGAGAAATTACCATCTGAAACACTTCAAACTAGAGATTGATCAAGTGTTGTAAACCTCTTGGCAATATATCTCCTTCTGGATATGGAGAAGATAGTATGTTCTTGATTTCAGTTTAGATCAGAGCTGAAATACTGTGAATTTTGAAGCCAGAAACACACTTTCCCTCTTTAACTCTTTCAAATTTAAAGAAACCAGCTGTAAAATCCGTGAAGGTCACAGGGTTTCTGACTGACTATAGAAAATTGTTAAACTATGAAAGTAGTTAAACAGAGTCCCTTTTCAAAGTGAAACCTGTGTTGATAACCACTTCATGTCTGGTAGGCATTACCCTCCACTTGTAATGGTTACATTTGCACTGTGTCAATTTGAAGAGTGTAAATATTATCAACTTTTAACGAACAATACCACATGGTATTTTGAAATTTGAAAATTTCCACGCTGTCTCTGCTATTCCATTCCTAGGAAAGGCAGTGAAAGAACATGGCAAATGCATAGTGATGATTCCCATTTGCACTCTTCCAGCCTCTAGTTACTTGTGGCTCAAGGATACGGAGTTGCAGGCAGAATCTTCATATATTATACCAATGGATTTTTTTTCTTTAATTTTTGTCTGATAGTAAAATCTAAAACTTAAGGATAATAAATTTATTATGCGAGCTGTGTAATTGCTTGAATGAGAAATGTTATGTTGGTAGATAACACAGAAATAAAGTAACCCTGTTACACCTAATCTGTGCATAGTTATCAAGCAGTGAGAATGGAAGTTTCTTCTGTTTACGCTTCTCAGTTATTTACTTAAGGCAAAGTTAAAATCAACAATTTGAACCACAGCTTGCTTGCTTGTTGAAGTAAATCACTTCTGTGCAGGGTAGATAACTGGAATTAAATGTACTTATGTGGAGGTAATTGGTTTATGATTACACTTTAATGTGCTAATATAGTTGTTAATTCATGGTTGATGAAATAAGTCTTTCTGTGATATTGATTATTAACATTAGCCACTCTAGGGAGCTTTTTTCTTATTTCTTAGTGTATGTTTTTTAAATGAAGCACTTGTTAAGCTTTAGTGAAGGGAACAGTGTAGCATCGAACTCAACTATGCAGTAACAGAGTATATTTACCACTTTCAAGAAAAATAGTCACTTTCATGTGCATACTTGACTTTAACCACAAAATTTTTTTAATGTATCTTAAACTGTTTGCTAAGAATCAAATGGCAATGCTTTTTCAATATCTTTGGTTTTGAAACTACTCTTTGAATTTATTATTGATTGTTCTTTACCAATATATTATATTCCTGCATTTTATTTTGAGGATATTTACACAATTTAAGTTGTCTTTTAAAGTTTAACAAAAAGTGGATTAAGCCTTGGGTACATACAATGAAAGGAAATAAAATCTGAAATTTGCATTTATTAAAGTGGTTTTTGCATTCCATCAGTCATCTTTGCCGTTCATGCCTCAGTCTGTTAGAAGACAAAAATAGCAAATGCTTGTGGATTAGCCTGTATTCTTGTTCGTGGTGATTTAACTCAGTCTTGGACTGAGAAACAGTGGATGGAGAAAGCCTGGATCACAATGACCAGACCATTGCCTGGAAGAAAGCATGTGCCCTGACTCTGATAGTGAGAAGAAAGCATTCTTCATGTGCATCACATCACTGCAGCCATCTATTAGTGCAGCACAGCATCAAGGATTCTTATCTCTCCTCACAACTTGTGGGTTGATGTTCTTGATAATCTGTGAATATAACACTGTCAAAAAGTGTTTTCCTGGGGAGGCTTATCCCTTTCTATTTAGCAGTGCTTTTATCTTTTCTGGATTAAGGGTACACTCAATTGAGGTTATTGAAGACGTAAAATATCATTGCCAGTATTGCCTAAGGTGTTGTATGTGTTCAGTTATCTGATACTTTGTATTAATTGGAAAAGCCAAGTAGGCTATGAAAAGAGGATGGTCCTGCCAAGGAATAAAATACAGTTTCATGGGAGATGGTCGTTTAGCTACTCTTTCTCCCTGCCACTGTTTTAAATCTTCCTTTACAGTAAGCTTTTCTTGTGCCAGTTGCCTGCTTCGCTTCTTTTTTTTTTTTTTCTTGCTGCCTTGAAATTGTTCTTTGTATATAACTAAGTTGTAATAAAAAATGCATATAGTTTGACTATTAAGTTTCTCTGGTAGATACTTAGTTTGTTTGGAAAAATAACTAGTACGGTTTTACCTAAAGGTTTCCTCTGTTCATGTTGCACTGCTATGAAAAGGGAGTTGGGGTCAACACTTTTTTCAGAACCAATGGCAGTTTAATATGCTGTGGAAATAACAGAGTGAAAATAAAAATTCAATTTTAAGTGCTTGTGTAGACCATTCAAAGGTGTAATTTACGGTAGAAGTCAACTTTCTACCTGTCTTCATAAATGAGTTTTATGGTAGTTATTCAGTATCTTTGTATGAAGTAGATGAGTTAAGTAATGTATTGCAAAATTCTGAAAACAGCTGGTGCTTGCAGGGTTCTGGTCGTGCTGACTACATCCTGTTAAATTTAAGAATCAATATTACCAATCTCAAATCTCAAGCTTTAAATATTTTGGTTTTTTTAGGACATCCATCATGTTTGAAATTCTGTCCTGAGTTAACAACAAATGTGAAGGCCTTAAGATGGCAGTGTATTGAATGCAAGACATGCAGTGCATGTAGGATCCAAGGCAAAAATGCAGTAAGTTGGACTGTTGAGTGTTATCTGACTCTTCTTTGTTTACCTTAGCTCTATACTTAGCACATGTGTAAATAGAAATCACTGATGTACAACTTCAAGCAATGCTGTATTAAGTCTTTTTTTTCCTCTTCCTCTTCCTTCCCCATCCCCCTCCCCTCACCTCCCCTTCAGGATAACATGCTTTTTTGCGACTCTTGTGATAGAGGGTTCCACATGGAGTGCTGTGACCCACCACTTTCCCGAATGCCAAAAGGTGATAATAAAAATCCTTTCAATGAAAATACTTCCATTCACAGTCTTTTCTTATATTAAGTGACAAAAAGTTCTTGAGCATGCTAATTATGTTTGCCTTGGTAAACAGTATTATTTCAGTCATGTCAAAGCCAATACTTTATTTTTCTTTACTTGAGATTTTTTTCTCAGGAAAATAGTAAGGGTCTGTGGTCAGTTGACTAGAGGAGTTCACTGTGTATTGATTTGTTGGCCAATTTATTGAAGGTGAAGTTTTATGAAGGCTGTTAAAATGTTTGGAGTATGTACACTGACAAAGAAATCCTTAGAGCAAGTGAAAGAGCCCGCTTCTTTGTGCCATTTGTAAGAGTAATTTAGAAAAACAGATGAACAAACAAAACACCTGTATGTCTTCAGGTTCTATAATCTCTAGATTTCTGATATATAGCACCTCTCACTTCTGCTCTTGCATCTTCATGGCTTTCCCTATTTAATCTTTAAGTTACCCTCAAGACTTTTCCCAGCTTTTATTTCCACTGCGCCCCCCCCGCCCCGCCCCCACCAAATCTCCAGCCTTATCTGTGATAAATAAATGTTCAGACATAGTCATCTAACATTAAAAGGATGCCAAATTCAAGTTGTTGCATATTAAAATAAATATAGCTAGGTGTGATATGGTATTTTCTTTAGCGTGCTATAGCTTAGATTGCTTTGTAATACACACGTAACTTTTTCCCCGTCTTTCTTGTGTCTGAAGAAAGATCTAAGTTGTATAAGGAGGGACAAGCTAGAACAGAAGTTCTTCTAAGAACCCATTTGCTTATGATCTTTTCTGTGATCCTTGCTGCCTCTTTTTTTTTTTTTTTTAATCCTTTCCATGAGCACTTTGCTTCCAAAAATTTCCACGTGTAGATAGAAGTAGATCACTTTTCTCTGTCCACTTCCCCTTCTCTATGTCCTGTTCATAAGACAATCTGTGGACCTTGTGTACTTGGCATGTATCACAGTAGACACCTGCAGTACAGATTAAATAAACTGTGTACAATTAAACTCTTTTTTTCCTTTATGTAGGGATGTGGATTTGCCAGGTCTGTAGACCAAAGAAGAAAGGGAGAAAGCTGCTTCATGAGAAAGCCGCACAAATAAGGCGACGATATGCAAAACCTATTGGACGACCGAAAAATAAATTAAAGCAACGAATGTTGTAGGTTTTGGTTTTTGTTTGTTTGTGGTTTTGGGGTTTTTTTTAATGTTTCTGAGAATGTAGTCAGTTAAGAGTTGATGCAGGTTCAACTACGTTTTTTAAACTCTATTTCAAGTTGGGAAAAGTAGGTGACGAGTATTTTAGTATATGCCTTTCAGCCCAATGGCAAAAACCTTCTTAATTATAATGGGTACTTCTGCGTCGTGTGAGAAAGCGATGAAAAACTTGCTGTAACTTAACTTTTCTAGATACCATAATTTTTTAACAAAACTTGTACCCAGAGCAGGTGCAAATGAAAGTATGCGTGATAACATTTGTCACAGCTGTCTTCTAAGTGTACCTTCAAATAACTGAAGTACATACAGAACCCATACTATGTGGGTATCTATAATAGTGAGTTATGTTTATCCAACTTCAGGAGACTGTTCTGCTCAAAGACCTGTTCAAAAGTTGTATAAAAATTACTTTACTAGTTAATATCTGCTCACAAAACCCATTCTAAAAAGCAAACTATGCAAGTACTACGGAAGTTCTGGTTTCAGTGGTACTCTGGAAAAAATTATTACTTGAATTCTGCTGTTAAGCTGCCACTGGTTACTAGGGAAAAAGGTTGCAATTCGTCTTGCTTCTCAGGAATGTGTTTATCTAAGACAAGAGAGTGCTGTAATTCTTCTGGCATCTGTCTTTCCAGGGAACACTGTAGTTGGACATCTTAAGGCTTGGTTGGAGGATTGTTTAAGTAGCATCCAAATGCTGAGTTGACATTACACCAAGTGTTAAACAGGAACAGATTCTGTGTTAGCTCCAGTAGCGTGTTGCCCTCCATCACATGTTCCTGTGCACATATGTCTTTCTTCTCCTTCTGTTTTAACTATCTGTTTGGCCATGTCAGCTTAGCAGCTGAAAAGCTTTCTGGCTCTATCTACTACTCATTCTGTCATGTGGCTGTTACCCAACCATTTTTCTCAATAAACACCTGTCTGGTATTCTTCAGTGTTACACAGTAGCTGCCATAAAACTTTGCATTTTGCTAAATATGGATTTCTGGAGCAAGTGGAGCCAACACGTAAAAACAGGAGGACAAAAAATATATACTTGCAGTACAGTACTAGAGTACAGCACACTAGTCAAGTTGATGTATTTGGTGCTGTACAGCTTGCGATATTCTCTGTCCCCTCTCTCTGCGAGGTTCTTTTGTCCTTGTCCTAAAGTTCAGTGTATGCTGCTCTAGGAAAGTAGTACAGGACAAAGATGAAGTGTGGAACTACATGAAAGTAAAAGATGTAGTTGTAGTGGCTCATAAGAGCATGCTGTTAAAAGAAGAGTGGGTGAAACATTTTTTTACTTCTTCTTTCTCCTCCTGACCAAATAACTTAGAAATTTGAAGGTCATTCAAATAACCATACTACTTTCAGTGTTTTAACTGAGATTCCTATATATTATTTTGTGTGCATAATAAAAATATTCCCTATATCTCTAGCTACACCTCTGGCTTTATCCCTTTGAAAACTTGTAAGCCTTCAACTGGATTTCTACTGCAGTACTGCCATTTTACTTCTCTAAAAACATGTCCCTGATTTGGATTCTCACAGTGAATTTAGGAGGAATATCTGTCTGATGTAGTAATTTTGCTTCTCTTCCATCCTCATACATGTAAAAGAAAGGTGGGAAACGTTGTGAGGGTTTTACTGTTGCATCTTGTTAATGGGATTCTGAGCTGCAACTTTTAAAATAAATGTCATACGATAGGATGCAGAAGTTCTCTTAGCATTGGATGATGATTATGAATATTTTATGAGGATTTTATTTTCTTTGTAGCACGTGAGCCACATGAACATGTTAGCATAGTATTTGGGGGACGTTCTTTATATAATAAGTATTTGCAATACTGTGGGCACTTTTCTATTACTTGAATGTCTAATATAGATATAAAACAAAGTAATCGTGTTTTGGAAAAATAATGGTTAGGAGGTGAGATGAGAAGAGGCTCTTCCTCATAGAATCCCATTTAAAAGTGATGATGGGGTACAGAAGACAACAGTGTGGTTGTCTTCTTCACAACATAAAAGCATGCGGTCACATGAAATAAAGGAATGTTAGCCTATGCCACTTAGTTCTTTTTGTGTAGTACAAAGAAAATCTGCCCAGTAGTACTGGAATTATTTTTTGCCTGTTGACCATCTGTAGGAAGCCCTTCACAGTCAAATTACTGTGTAGGATTAACTAAAACCACGTGTGCGTTGGCCTCTGGCACTGATGGTGATTACTACATCTGGTAGTAAGAATAGATCCTGTGATGGACTTCAGCTTATGGCACCAAAGGATTCAAAAGACTCAGAAGTTTTTGGGTTTGTTGCCTCTCAGGAGCTAACCAAATTTAAGGATGTGCGAATGGAAAGGGGGCTAGTTCTTAAACTGGTGGGCCCTTGGAGTTCAGTAAACCAGATGGTAGCCCCAGGCTGTTCAATCTGTAATTGGAAGTGACCTGTTGGAATTAATTACTTCAGCATCTCAATTAAGAAGGCAAAATCTGTGGAAGAAAAATCTCTGCTGCAAATAAGCTAACTTCAAAGAGCAGGATGGAAAAGGGAATGGAAGCATTTGATGCAACTATGTAGCTTTGTTTGGATTTGCAGTTTGATTGTGCCTTTTGATATCAGTTTCTTTTACTACAAATATTTTTAAATGTTCTGTTTCTATATACTTACAATGTACTACTCTTCAGCATATCTTTCCGTGTTGTTCCTCTCTTCAGTCATTAGCGACCAGCTAAACCTGTACTTTTGCTGTCACAAATGTTGGCTTTCAGCATGCCATTTTTCTTTCTAGTATTTAAATAACATTCACCACTCTTCCTTCTTAACACCTTCCATGTTAGACCTGATTGATTTACAGCTTTTCTACAAACACAGCTTGGTCTTATAGTTTTGCTTTTTTGCTTCCTTTGCTATTTTTATTTTTGCGATTGTTACAATTTCTAAAGAAAACAGAGTCTGTTTCTTCAGTTTTGTTGTAATGCTTTTCATAAACTACCTCATTTTGCTTTTAGGTCTTGGGCAGTAGTTTTCAGTGCTATTGCTGGCATACGTAATCCAATGAGAGTGTGGAAAAAACAGCAGTTTCTTGAAAACTGACTGTATTGCTTTAAAGGACTAGTAAACTTTCTCTATAGTTTAAGCAAATGTAGTCTGAAGTTAAGTGATTTGGTATACAGTAATATATTAACACTGAACATGTGCATCTCCTTTGTGTGTAAAATGAACTCTATGGTGATATAGCAGTTACTGTACTCAGACACAATGCATTGATGTTTTTCTCCAAAGCAGCACACTTTTGCCATGCCTAAAAGTAGATGGGGAGGCTGTATACTGGGATATCTTGTTATCCCAGCTGCTTCTATTTGTATGTACTGTGGACCATCTTTTAAGGAAAAGGGGGTGGGGGACAGAAAGAAAAAAGGGGGGGGGGAGGGGAAGTTGGATGTTATGTCATGGTGTGAAATATACTTCCAAAGTGCATATGTCTTTAATTTTCTTGAAAGATTTTTAAGTACAGTGGCATAAGTAACTTGTATAAACTGTGATACTATTTGGCAGTAGTTACAGATTTTTAATGCTGATTTTTTCTTTTCCAAATTTTTGCATAGGTCTGTAACCAGTGATGAAGGATCCGTGAATGCATTCACAGGAAGGGGGTCACCTGGTAGGGGTCAAAAGACTAAAGTCTGTACCACACCTTCATCTGGTCATGCTGCATCTGTGAAGGATTCAAGCAGCAGATTGCCTGTTACAGACCCCACTCGGCCTGGTGCCACCACCAAAATCACCACCACCTCCACCTACATATCTGCCTCTACACTTAAAGTTAACAAGAAAACCAAAGGGCTTATTGATGGCCTTACTAAGTTCTTTACACCATCACCTGATGGTCGCAGATCACGAGGTGAAATAATAGACTTTTCAAAGCACTATCGTCCAAGGAAAAAGGTCTCTCAGAAACAGTCATGCACTTCTCTTGTGTTGGCTACAGGTACCACACGAAAGCTAAAACCTCCACCTTCTTCACTTCTACCCCCAACCCCCATTTCTGGTCAGAGCCCCAGTTCGCAAAAATCCAGCACTTCCACTTCTTCTAACTCTCCCCAAAGTTCTTCCAGTCAGTCAAGCGTACCCTCCTTTAGTAGTCTTCCTAGTAATAGTCAGCTAAAGGGACTCTTTGATGGACTCTCTCATATCTATACCACTCAGGGGCAGTCCCGAAAAAAGGGACACCCAAGCTATGCGCCACCCAAGCGTTTGCATTGTAAACCAGAATTATCTTCCACATCAAAATCTAATAGCCATTTCTATGGAAAGAAAGAGGTTAGGAGTAGGTTTATTTCTCATGCCTGTACCTCTGGATGGGGTGTGTCTAGAGGACATGCTTTTAAAGCAATTGCTTGCCTCAAGAGAACAACTTTCCTTAAAAAGCACAGGATTCTAGGCAGATTAAAGTATAAAGTGACCCCTCAGATGGGGACCCCCTCACCAGGGAAGGGGAGCTTGGCAGACGGAAGGATTAAACCTGATCAGGATGATGGTAAGCAAAGGTCAAAGCGCCAACCAAACCTGCGTCCCGTCCAAAACCAAAATTCTTATATTGTCACATAGGTCTTAGCTGTATCTCTTGTTCTTACTTCACTTTCATACAAAAGCAACGAAACTTTGACCTTTTATCTAATGCTGACTAAATCTCCAAAATGTTTTTTCTGACTAATACCACACCACCTTTTTATTATTTTTTGCATCTGTAGTGACACTAGGAGCCCCAGATGCCTTCATGATGTTGCTTATGGCTGTGTAGTACCGCATGAGTAGCCACTGTTCATGCTACTTCCTTATTCTTCCCCTGCCCTTTCTCTGGCAGTAGTGCTGTCATCATGATTGTGTGCTGTCAGTGCTCATAATGGTGGGCATTTCAATTCATTTCCGTCTGCTCCATTGCTTTTTCATGAACAATTCCATCCTGCTGCAGTCTCCACAACACTTGATCTGTACTGCTGTGAGCTACCTTTTTTTATAATTACTTTATTTAAGAAAAAATATATAATGTTTGAATGTAGACTTAGTTTAGCATTGGTCTCCAACTTCTAAGGGCAACTTTTTTTTCTCTTATTTTTATTTTTACCTTGTAGAGTATACTGGAATTTATCAAGTGGCATAGTTCTAGTGATAGAATATATTCCATTTCACGAGGTTCAAAACTCATTTAGTAGAACTGGACTGTAAAGGCTTATACAGACAGGCAAGTGAATACCAAAAATAGCTCGTGCAACAGCAAACTACAAAACAAGAAGGGGGGCAGGTTTCATTTCTGCTACTTAGTAATCTCAAATTTAGTTAAAATGGGGAGTTATAACAGCCATAGTTGCTACAATCCTATTTAGGAGTACCACTTTGGTAAGGCACATGTAACCTTCATGTCTGAATAAACTTTTTGCTGGTTTTAAATAACAGATACTGAAATCAAACTAAGCATCAAACAAGAAAATACGGATGTATTTCTGGTGGGAAGCAAGGACACTGTTACACAGGAGGATTTGGAAGTATTTAAGCAGGCTCGAGAACTTTCCCTGGAGGTAAGAATCATGTCGCATAAAATGTAGTTATTTCTGTAAATAAAAACTCGGTTCATTTTCATATGTCTGTTCACCTTCATTTTTAATATATTCCATTTGATCCAATGTGTCGTGCTTGCTGTGAATTTAATTTGTGAGACACTGTATATGCAGTTAAATTCTCCCAGAGTGGAGACAAGGCATCACACTGGAATGGGTCAGATGATAAGTGACAATTTAGATAGATTTTGAAAGATATACTTGAGTATTTCGGACACAGGACTACCACTGATTAAGCGTAGAGATTAAGCATAGTTGGCATCCTGGTCAGGACTGAGAGGGTGTTCGTTGGTAAGAATGTGTGCGATGATTTTCCTATGTGGATAAAGCAGCCACTGTGAAAACTTAAGTCTGTCCCAGTAAGTACTGTTTTGTAAGAAACTAGGTTTAGTGAGTTTGTAACTTTATTTCACGATTTAACACACTTTGAGTTTAAGTACTGTAGACTTTTTCTAGCAGCGAAAATCTTTGAGTTGAATCTGTCTAGAATTGTTTACACCAGCAGGTGTTAATGCTGCTCTTTAAGGTATATAGTGGTAATCCTAAAGCTTGTGGAGACTGAGCTGCTTTGGTTTTTTGGTTTTGTTTTGTGGTTTTTTGTTTTGTTTTTGTTTTATTGTTTGTTTGGTTTTTTTGCCAAGTAAGCTGGACTTGGCAGCTAAAAATTCCTATAGCAAAACAGACTTTTACTTTTCTGTGTCTACGAAATGAGTAACCAGTGTCTTTGAGAACCTGGGTCAGAAGGGAGGTGCATGTTATGTTTCAACTGCTGCTTTTTATAAAATTACATCATAAATGAGTGTGTCTTGTACTTTTTTCGGTAGTGGAAGTCACTTAATTTTTTTCAGGTTTAGTGTACAAGAATTGCCATTACCTGCTATGGGTCAATGCAGTGACCTTTTTATAGTCTTAATTCAGAGCATGTTAACCAACAAACTCAAACCAAGTTTAAAGATTCAGCTTCATTATTAGTTTGTACTTCCATTTGCTTTGGAAATAGTTCCTACCTCCTCCTTTCTTTGTCTTTCGTATGCAGTCCAAAATGTTAGGTGCTAAGATTTCAAAAATTTATGACATTGAAATTACCCCCCCGCCTCCTTTTCTTTGTTTGTATTTCACCAGCCCTTTAGAGTCCAGCAATCATTTTCTGATCAGCTCAATTTCAGTGTAATAGTTGAGATTAGTGTGTGTTAGTATACTGTTGACTGTTACGAGGTGAATTCCAAGGACTCTAGAAGGGTTCTGCTGATGCCTTCTCCCTTATTGTTTTGATAAAACGACAGCTTTGAGTTTGAACCAGAACTGTAGAGAAATTCTCGCACTAGATACTGTGGGAGAACTGAGGCAGTTGTCCCTTTTATTTGGCTAGGTTGTGCACCATCTATTTGTATGCACTTACTTGTAAACCCTGCTTGCTTACCTTCATGTTTAGTTGTTTGGCACCTTGAAAGAAATTTTCGCTGCTTATATTTGGGTGTTGGCAAATGCTGTTCTCGCTCCAGGTTGAAAGAACTTAAGCAACTGATTTGAATACTTCAGGTTTCTCACACCTTCATTGGGTGAAACTGATGATATAAAGCTAACTTTCCTTTTACTTTTTCTATAACTAATATATTGCTTTTATTGCACCTGACAGAAAATTGGGTGTAAAAACACTGGTGAAACAAGTGGGCGATACCCTTCAGTGATTGAGTTTGGAAAATACGAGATCCAGACCTGGTACTCTTCACCTTACCCACAGGAATATGCAAGGTAGTGAGTTGTCAAGTTTGTGATACATTGTTGGAATTCTTACTAACGTGATAATTGTAACTTTCTTACTCTTTTATAACTTTTATAATTTACAACTTTAAAAAGTAAATATACTTTTGTAATTATAAGTGAGAACAAGGATTTTTGTCTTGTCTTTTTTTTTTTGTGAGTTCTAATCAAAGAAACATTAAAAAGACCAATTTTCCTAATCCTGCATAAACATAATCTTGCAGTGTGTATTGGCATGGTTTTGTTTGTTTTATTGGTTTTGGTTTTGTTTGGGTGTCGTTTTTTGTGTTTGGTTTGTTTTGTTTTGTTGGTGGTGGTTTTTTTTGTTCGTTTTGTTTTGATTTTTTTTTTTTTAAACCATTGCAACCAGGTATGTCCAGATTCTGGCCATTGAGAGCAATTAATCTTGTTTGTCATCCAGAATTTGTTAACCTCCTTTTTCTAGGGACCTGGGATAAATCTGAACATGCTAGATAAATAAAGTCAAAGTGAGCAAGTTGGGGCAACAGTGTCTCATTTCTGGCCTTCTTTGCCAGGGTGCACCTTGGAGTCAGGCAGAGAGCCCGAACTAGTATGTGTGCTCAGCAGATCTCTGCTGATTTTTTGCATGTGCTGAAAATAATTGTTTTATGAATTCATTTGATCTATGGCACACATGGAGATTTTCAGAACTGTATGTTTGTCAAGCTCTACTGCTATAGCAAGCAACCAAGTTATGTGGCCCGTTCCAAAATATCTTTGCATTGCATTACTGTAAACTGCCTTTTGTCTCCATCCCTCTCATTCCTTGATAACCTAATTTTTGCGTGATGGGAATGAGGGATATATTGTGAATTGGTAATTTGAAAATCATGGGCTAAAAAAAGTGTGGAGAGCGTTTCTGTTTCATCTTACTACCACTGCTTTTATACTTTTAATATTTTATTGCTGTTACTTTTTTATGCCCTCAATTTATGTCATATCGTGAGAGAGTTACGTGTTCCATCAAGTAAATAAATCCCAGATAGAGGCATAATGATGGATAATTAGTATGAGGCAACATGGGATGGCATCTGTAGGAGGCAGTGTAGTTCTTGGCTCTGAGTGCAGTGGGATTACATCATGGAACAAACAGTTCAAACTGCTTTTTATGTTGTTGATAAACTATCTTAGAATACTGGAATAATGGCTATGATCCCAATGTGATCCTAGGATGTGCCAGTAGCTTCAGAGGAGATAAGGGTTTTCCTCTGCTTTAAAATTTTGTGGACTAATTAATTTCTGCAACAGTCTTACATTGCTTCAGTAATTTAAAAATGAAAGTAAATAGTCTTCCATTGCTTCAGTAATTTAAAAATGAAAGTAAATAGCCATAAAATACACTGAAAGGAGCAGTTTCTGGTATGTAGAACACTTGTCAGCATTGTCTTACATGGGGCATGTGGGTACTTCGTGTAGTCTGAACTGAATCCTTTCCAGATGACTACAGTAATCTACGTTGCCTGTGTCATGGAGATGTATGGAAGGGAGGCTTTTTGCTTAGATGCAAACTGTTTCAGTGGGCTTCTGCGTTCAAGTAAAGTGACAGTGTAGGTGGGGGTACAATCCTACTACAGTTTGCTGTCCCACCCAAGTATTTTGAAGACAGTGGAAAGAAACATTATCTCCTAGCCTTCCCCACGTACAAAATAAGGAGAATTAAAGGCAAGGAGGCTCACTATGTTCTGCTGCGTGCCTCCTTTTCTTTATTGGAAGAAGGAGGATGAAATTCTGAGGTGTGACTCCAGTGTAGCTACTTCAATTAGACACCACAGCAAAAGCTTAAGTGGAATGTGGGAACGGGGAAGTAACTGGGGTCTGCTGAGGGTGGACCACAAAACAGCTGACCACAGTTCAACTTTATTGAATTAGGTTCATTGTGATTGATTGAAAATGATCTTTTCTTACCTTTCTTTTTTAATGGGTGATATGTATGTTTAATCATTTACTCTAATGTGATGATTTTTTTTATTATTTTTTTTTTAAAACTTAAGAAGCATTTACTCGTGGTACCTTATATTTAAATGGGGAGGGCTTTTCACTTTCTGGTAACCTTTTTTGTTTACAGAACTTAACATATTTTTTTGTATAAAATATCTTTCTAATTTTCATACAGATTACCAAAGCTTTACCTGTGTGAGTTCTGTCTTAAATACATGAAAAGTAAAAACATTTTGTTAAGGCACTCAAAGAAATGTGGCTGGTTTCATCCTCCAGCCAATGAAATCTACAGAAGAAATGACCTTTCAGTATTTGAGGTGGGTATATCAAAATCTAAGTTTCTGAAAGTAACAGGTTTGTAAACATTACAGATGAGTTGTAGAACTAGTGAAAACTTTATATATTTAAATACTTCCTTGATTGTAATGCAAAACCGTGTCCATCTTCCCTGTCCTGTTCTGTCACAATTCTTACTTCCATTACTTGTGCTTCATGCGTTACCCAACCTCTTAAGATATTTGTATAGCGTGCATCTTAGATGGGGACTGCAATAGAAGCTCTTTGACTGGATTGCGTTTCTCCTCTCAGCAAAAGTACCTCTTGCACCCATTCATTTCTGGCTATTTGAATATCTTGGGTGTAGGGAGAATACACTTCATACTGTAGATGCTTCCAATGTGTAAAAGCAAGAAAAGTAGTTTCTTGTGTATTTTCCTAAAAATACAAATGTAGCTACTAAGTGGTTTTGCTTTCCTTTTTGTTGTCTGAGAAACTTGACCTGAAACATTCTGGTTGGATGACAGAGGTTTGGTCCAACTTTGGCCAGAACACACTGCCTTTAATGTAGAAAGTCCAGAGTTGAGTTTGTGGATAGGTATTCCTTTATAATCTAAATTATTCTCTTGTGAGGTGACTTCCGTTAAAGTTTGGGGTTTGCAAGGATATCCTGGACAACAGATTTCTGTGTTTCAAATAGCATGCCTGCAGTTACTGAAGCTGTGCATTAACCTTGCCATTCCTGTGTCTCAAGAGTTGTTACAGATTGCATTAACAGAAAAGACTGCTGGGGCTACTAGGACTTTTTTTTGAGGCTGTTTATCAACAGCAGTGTTTAGATGTGTATATTGATACATGCAATTAAGCAGTTATCATAGATTCTACTTGAAACTTGTGTTTTCATGTTGTATCAATGTCTGTCGTGCTTGGTCATGGCCATTATCTCTTCAACCAATGGTAGATGCATTCTTGAAGTCCTTACTTAAATTAGAACAAGATCTTAATATTTGGTTCACTTGGCTGGTTTTGTGCAACGAAAAAAATCAGCGATTTGCATCAAGATTTCTTCCTTCCTGACTTGGGCAGTTTTTATAAAGATTGTAGATCTGCCAGCAAAAGTCTTAAGTTGTAAACAGACTTAACTCTTTTCGTGTCAAGAAACAAAATTGTCCTAGTCAGTCCAAAAGAACTTAGATTTTCTCTATTTGCAGGTATTAAGAGCTGTGCAGCATACAATAGGCGAATTCTGTTTTCCAGTTAATGTTCGTTAGCTACTGCCAATGTGTGAACAAAAACTTCCTACAAAAAAAAAAAAAAAAAAGTGTGTGTGTGTGGCAGTGAGGGGGGATCCACACAACACGTAGAAAACAAGGTGTATGTGAAAGCAGTGTCCTGACTCTTTCTTGACTGCTTTCATTCCCTTTCTCTTAGGTGCTTCAATAAGTGCTTATGTTAAGACTTACGGAATAAAGTGTTTTTTTTCTAATTCAAAGGTTAATGTCAGTTTTTACTCTGTTAACTGTAGAAACTTACTCATCAGTTGATGTCCTTGGTCACAGATGCTTTCAGGAATTCATTGTACCCATTTTCTGTTTGGCAGAATGAAGGGTTTGTAGTTTTCTTTGTGCTTTCCATTTTCGAGATAAATAGAAATGAGTTTGGCATTTAAGATTTATGTACCTCTGCCCAGAGCATGACTTTGAGAGATTTGAGGGAAGACTTTGACATAGTTTACTACTATGCTGTATGCAAGAAACTTTTGACAGATGCTTGCTTTTGAAGTTGCAGTCCTTCCACCCTCCCACCCCCACATTTAAAACTGATAAATAAGCTGTGTTTGCCTGGAATTCAAGGAGTTCTTTAAATTTCTGTACAAATGTTCTTACTAGAAAAGATAGCTTACATAATTTCAGTTTTCAGGCTTATGGGTTACCCAGTGATGATTTCTACTTGGTTAATGTTTGCATTTAATTTGCACACTTGCTAATAAGTTTGAAAGGAGTGAGTTGTATGACAGCTTAATGTATTTTATAGGTTCTTGAGTACTGTATGAAAGTTTGTTCTGATGTCTTTAGGAGCAGTAGCTGTCCATTAAGTGTTTTTTTTTTTTCTTTAATCCAGATAATGCAACTGTACTACTGAAGTCACCTTGAAATCCTTAAATATATCCAAAAGGTTGGGTTTTACTTAGATTTGTAACTAGGATTCTTACTAAAACCAAATTGGAATAGAATATGGCTTCTTTTTTGGCATGGTGTGCGTACCATTTGGCTGTCTGTGAACGAAATACAGCTAGTGACTTTATCAAAGTACAAGCAAACCTTTCCATTAAGAAGATTACTTCAAAAATGCTGTTGCCTTTGACAGGGCCTTCCCTTTCAGGGAGTAACTAATTGATCCAGGAAATCTGCATCTCTGTCTGGCTTTTCTGTAGCTGTCTGAGTCACAGCTTGACTCTTTACACTGGTAACATACCTAGACTAATTGTAGTACTTAACCTGAAAATTTACTTCTCTTGCTCAACAGTGTTTTAGTGTACCATAGAAATCTTGTCTTGTCCAATTTATCTGAAGCATTGCTGTGATTGCTGTGTAATTGGCAATTCATTCATTGGCCTTACACCTTAAGGATTTAACATAATACACTTAATTGTTTTGGGATATTTTTTGTATTGTTGACCACCACTGCCTTCTAGCAAACCACAGTTTAATGTAGTTTTAACTAGTACACTTTTGTCTGCCAGTCATTCATTTTCATTCCAGGTATGAAGTGGGAGAGGTAAGTCTCACTTGAACAATTAAAAGATGAAGTTACTTTGTTTAATAAATCCAGATCCTCGGAGAATACTTACAAATGCAAAGTAATTAGTACTAACTGGAGAATTCTTATTTAACAAGAAGCTGGGGCATTTCTCTTCTGAATCTTAATGTGTTCTTTTTCCTGTAACACCATCTTGTTCATGTTTCCTTCTAGGATATGATTGAATCAAGAAGTTGTTTTGTCCTAACATGTTGGTGGCATTGAAAATAACTGCATCTGTCTTGCTTTCTAGGTTGATGGAAACGTGAGCAAAATTTATTGTCAGAACCTTTGTTTGTTAGCTAAGCTTTTTCTGGACCACAAAACCTTGTATTATGATGTTGAACCATTCCTCTTCTATGTCCTTACAAAAAATGATGAGAAAGGCTGCCATTTAGTTGGATATTTCTCTAAGGTAAAAAAATAGTGGGTTTCTTTTTTTGAACATTTGTAATTTCCCACTTGCCTTGATATTTGTGCCAACAGAAAAGAAAAAACAAACAATTCAGAATCTTGAAATTTTCTCTATAAATCTCAAATATAGTGTGCATTGTCTCAAATACACTCGTACTTTCTTGTCTCAAAGACTGATGCAAATTGAGAAATTGTATGTGCATTCAGCCACATTTATTGGTGGGGTTTTGTTGGCTTGGTTTGGGGGGTTTGGGGGTGGGTTTTTTTGTGTTGTTTCCCCCCTCCCCCAATGTGTTATGGCTTCAGTTGAAAATTAAATCTTTTTCCTCCCCCTACCATTTTTTGCAATAGTATACCAAGTCTAACTTCTAAGAATGCTAGGTATTTGAAATGTTGGTGTGTTTTCGTGGTTTTACTGCTAGCAGTTCAAGCTGGCTGTTTAGACATAAATGGCCAGCTGAGTTCATCTCTTATGTACAGTCTGATCTAATGTGGTAACTCATTGCACTTGAGTGTAAGAATGCAGTGCCTAACTTTATGGTGGATGCCTTCTTTAGAGTGGATGTCTTTATTGCTTGTGGTTTTTCTTTGAATTTTAAAGCAATAGACGGCAGCTATAGACAGAAATAATAACTTATGCGGACTGTCTTGAAAAAGATGACCAAAAATAATGGTGAAGTATAATTAGATATGTCTGCAACAGGAAGAGCTTCCATTAGTCAATTTGTCCGTAAGAAATGTGGAGAATTGCTTTTGGCTAGTCTGTTTGTCACATCTGATGATCTCGAATGTTTTAGCTACTGAAATGTAGGAAAAAAACGCTTAATTTCAAATTCCACGGAAGTACTGAAATTATTCACCGAATAATTTTGTCCTGTCCCCTCCCTTTCTTCTCTTTTTAAAAAAAAAAAAAAAAAATCCCCAACAACAAAAAACAACACCACAACTGTGTGTGTGTGTGTGCTCTTGGTGGCAGAAATGCTCTGGCGTTTCTTCCCTGATTACAAATATATTGCCAAGATGTGAACTTCTTACTGGCAGTCTTGAGAGTTTGAGAAGCCTATACGGAGAAAATACTTCACATTAACATAGAAACGAAGAAACCTTGCGAAATATGGCATGGATGTCTGCTCTCACAGATGAAGAAATGTTGTGAAACCAACATACTGGCATGTGAACCTGTCAGTGTCATCACTGGTCTGGTGTCACGTGTGGAGGCTGAAGTGATAGGTGGTGTCTTAAACTATCCCTGTGCTTGCTGCAACTTCTTGTCAGTTATTGCTGATCTGGATTTTTTTGGTTGATTTATTTGGCCTCCCTTAAAACTACTTAGTGCTGATTTGTGATTTTTTTTTTTTTTCTGTGTCTAATCTTTTAAAGGTAACAAGGCTTCAGGACTCTTCCTTTTGTATCAATAAATCTGAAAGAACCTGTAACCTTACATTGTTAGAACAGCTTCCTAGTTTAGATTGTTCCTTCTGATGTCATAAAACAATCCGTGTAATATTTGCCTCCATTGCCTTTATGTTATATGATTTCATTCTGTCTGAAAGACCTCTGGTTTCTGAGCATTCTGCCTTAATTTGCATTCAGGTGAGAAGCATTCAGCTTTGAAAAAGTTAGTATGCTTCAAGTAAGACTTCTTAGGTCTACAGGTATGGGGTTCCTCCCCTCCACCCTGACCCCATATTAATTCAGAGAGAGAAGACAAAATAAAGATGGAAACCAGCAGGCACTTAGTGTAGCAATTGCAGAAAATACAACTTCACTATATGTATAGATATTATTTTCCACTTTTATATCCTTGACTGAATGCTCAGTGAAACACAAAAATATTTTCTTCTTCTTCTTGTCCTCCTCCTTCACAGCACTTAAACTTCATTATGCTGTTTAGACAATATATTTAATTTTTAAGATGTTGAGTAGTTAACTAATAAATATTTTGAAGGGTATGTTTGATACTTCCTTTTAATAATTAACTATTACTGTGGAATTATTTGACTTTGGTACTGACCCCATGCATCTGTTCACCTTACTGGGATATTTTACAAGGACAGTGGCAGGTGCAGGCAATTGCCCACTTCAGCAGTGCTTTGACATACTTGATCTGTTTCTCCTTCCCACAGGAAAAGCTTTGCCAGCAGAAGTACAATGTCTCCTGCATAATGATCATGCCCCAATACCAAAGGCAAGGATTTGGAAGGTTTCTTATTGATTTCAGTAAGTGAAGTGTTTTATTTACACTTGTCATCCAGGAAGCTGATGGCTTTTATAAGAAATTGTAACATATGAAACTTTATTTAACTTGCTTTGTTGTTTTTATCAATAGATAATGGGATTTCTGTTTATATTTACATAGGATAGAAAAGCTCCCTGAAGTGAAAAACTTACTGCTGCTCTGTTATTGTACTCGAGGAAATTGAGAATGAATCTCTCAGCAGTAATATTAGCTCACAAAGCTATTACTCTGAATGAATTGTCTAAATTACTTTTCATTTTGCCTTGCTAGTTAGTATAAGAAGAGGCAATTATTTGTGTTTAAAGCTAAGAAGGTGTTAGTCCAAGGCATTCTCTACATTCTGATATTTCTAACTTAGGTCATCTTTTAGCTAAAGAACTGCTTTAGCTGAAGAATTGCTGCGTAGAAGGAATGTATTTTGGTTTTTGTCTTGAAGTTCATCACTTCGTTGGTGAAAGTGTTACCAAAAAAAGCGTAGGTGCTCATGGCAGTGTATGTACTTGCTGCTTTATTTTGCTGAGTTGTCTGACCTGTTAGAAAGCTTCAGGCACAACTTGTTTAAATATAGATCTGTTATCCCCCAAATCTTTAAGCTGCAATGAAACTCCAAACAAAATCATCTTAAGAAACTTCTCAGCTAAGTGTCCACAGTACTACTGAATCCAACTTTCTCCTGTAATTTAGAGGGAGGATGATAAAGGAATTAGTGTATATTGTATGTGGCTAGTTTTCACTATTACTCTTTTTTTTTTAAAGCACTGTAGAATTACACGACAATAGAGATAGTTAAGATAATAGGATTCCTTCCCTGAAGGTGTATACAAGAACATTAACATACACATAAAAATATATTGCAGTATAACAGCAGGACAAAGACAGTAATTTGCAACTGTAGAGTTTTCAAGTTCTGTGTCTTGTAGTGTTCTACCCAGCATGACTACACTAGAGTTTATAAAGATACTTAGTATGTCTCATCATTGCATGGCTTTATAAACAGTCTTCACTATACCCCTGTGACTTAAGTAAGGATGGTTCTGGACCACTTAATCCACCATTGAAATGTAGCCATCACTGGAGCGGAACACAACAGCTGTTCCATTTGTGCGCCTTCTGCAACCTTTTAGGAAAGGCAGTGATAAGTACTGCATATTTCAGGAACTGCAGAGTGGACTTTAAGTTTACTTAGGTAGAACTTGCCCCTGGTTTAGGATTAGGATCTCTTCTTGCAGAAGGAGATCGGGAACTCTTACTGGGCACAACTGGTAAGTACTTCTAGGCTTTTTCTTTGGTTTTTATTCTGTGGTGTCTTTCAAAAAAAGCACTCTCAACAAATGGTATTCTGGTTGAATTTGCAATAGTTATGGTTGCAAAACTGATGGCACAGTTATGAAATCTGTGGATTCCACAGAAGGTCTGGATACGGATACACTGTGTGTCTCTGGATCTGTGGTCTGTCTGTTACTGTGCCATGTGCTACTTGATCTGGAAGAATTGGTAGGGTATTCTGTCCCTCCACTTTCTGGAAAAATCTGTGAGTACATCATGTTGTTTGAATCATTAGGATTTTTGTGATAACTTGCATCATGACCTAATGGTATCCTTAACTTCAAGCTTATCTGGTGCTATTCTTGTGCCTTTCCTCTTTGCAGACATGTTCATATCACAGGTGTAGGCTGCAGCTGTATACATGCTGGGCATAGTCCAGAGACCAGCTTTAGCTTCTGCTGTAGCTAGAGCTAACAGACTGCCTGCTTTGGGAGCACACAGTCCCTCAGTACATTTACACAGTGTTTTGCCTTTGCTTTCTGGACAGAGGTTCCCTTAACTAACTGGGAATCAGACTGTCTTGGTTTCCAACAGAATGAAGAACCAAGAGGTGACTGAGAAAATCTGGCTCTGTAGTGAGAGTGAGGTGCAAACTAAATTAAAGGTAGTGAGAGAACTGCTTGTGGCTGTTTTTCCCTAGGGGTAGAAAGGAAGGTAAAACTCCAAGGCTTGTTTTCCTAGGTTGTATCTATGTCCTTTTGCAGGATGGAGGCTGAATGCCATTAAATGGGGCAGCCATAGCCTCATCCAGACGAGTGAGTCCAAAATCTGTCTTCATACAAAAAAACCCCCTTCAAATCAATTGTTTACTTTTTTCCTTGGAATTCTATGTGTTTCTACCTCCTGTATTGTAATTGACTGACTACCATCTTCTTTGTACTTCACCCTTCCTGTTGACTTGTGGTCTCTGAGAATAAGTTGCTCTAACTGGCCTGAGAAGATGGCCTAACAAAACTCCAGTTATTACTCTAAACTTGAACAGAGAAAGTTTATCATAGTTTAAAACACTTTTTGCCATAACATTATCTAGATTGTTATGCTCTCATAAAGTTATTGGGAGATAAATTTTATGCTCTGAATGTTAAGTCTTGATTTGTCATGCAGGTAGTGCGTCTAAACCGCTCTATTTTGAATTCTGTGAAGTAGTCAGTTGTACTTATCTCTTTTGTAGCGGTAACCAGAACAGGTTTTAGACTAAAATAATAAAAATGTAACTGCGCAAGTAATTTTCAGAAAATGATAGTTACAAACCACAGAAGGGAAGGTCTCATGAACTGTTTGCAAGTAGCTGACTGCTCACATTACTTTGTGTATATCTAGACACTTGACAGTTAGAAAGGCTGGAAAGAACGCAGCCTTAAGCCGTTACAAACTTCTGCTTTGTCAGCAGACTGGTGAAAATGTAGTTTGTGGTACAGAATTTGCTTCTTTTTCTGTAAGTGAAATGCATTTGTTTGTTCAGATTGTGATGCATTCTTTTGTCTTGGACTAATTTGATGTTTACAGATGAGTCTATGTGGTCATCCTATAAGTTGCAAGGGAAAATAAATTATTCTGCTAAAAGACAATTAAGTATTTGTTTTCTGACCATTGTTTTTGTTTTAATTTTTTTTCAACTTAATTTTTTACTAACTACATGTGACTTATCAGATTCTATATGAAATATAGGTAATGCTGTAATTTCTTACTCTGTAGACACCAACATAAAGCTTTGTTTAAGGTCTGTCTCTTCAGGAATCTGTAATATCACATGTGGAAAATAGATTCGTAGGAAGGGTACTTCAACTTTTGTGAGAAGAAAGTGTGCTGTAAAATCCCTGAGTTCTGTAGCCTGATCATCTTCAGCAAAAATTTCCTGTGCAGTTTTCTGTAAGTCATTGGTCATTTAAGTAAAAATGTTTTTTTTAAAAAAATACATTGTATGTGTCTGTATCTGTTCTGTCTTAAAGTCGGGTAAGTTTTTTTTTTTTTGGGGGTTGGGGATGGTGGTGGTGTTTGGTAGAGAAGTTATGGGTTTTGACTTCTATAGATACTTGTGCTGTTAGAAATGGAAAAAAGTTTAGTTCTAAATATTTATCAAACAGTGAAACTGTTGATATGTAAAATTGCAGACTTGGTACTGCTTCATTTTGCAGTAAGATAAAATCAGTTTAACCTGTTTTATTTTTGAGAAGCGTGTCATACTGAAGACAAAATGGTTTACGTGAAGTCTTAATTTTGTTTACACTAAGTATGCTTTATTAAATATTATTTTATAACAGTCTTGATTTTTCTTAGAGGGAACCTAATTTTTACTTGGAGTGTGTTTAAATGTACAAAAGCAGTTCCTGAAAATGAATAAAGGTATTAATTTGCTTGTTGTATTTATACCTTCCTGCCTTTTACAGGATAGTTCTTGCCAAACTTCTTGAGTTTGGGCCTTTTGTTTCCATTTCCTTGTTCTTCTTGTATTCTGTGAAGTTGACTGGATTGTGATTGCAGGGTTGTACCTGAGAGAGAATTAATTGACTTCTACATGCATCTTCTGTGTTTGCTGTAAATTAAACTTTGGGCAAGTAAACTCCAGCTTAAGTTGATCCAGAAATGAACCAGAGAGCAGGCTTCTGTTGTGTAAGATCCCATTCTGGGTTTCTTTCACTTTGAATATGAGTCCAGTTGCAGTGATACACAGCTATCATTCCTGTCACAAGGATTATATATACTTGCATTTGGGTGAGTCTTTATATGTCCTCTGTTAGCCTGCGTTGCTGCTGTGGTTTTGCCAACACAAGCACTAAACTACAGTGTTGTAGCTACTCCTGTATGTGCAATCCAATTTCTTTTATAAACTTGAGCAGCCTCTACATGCAAGAAGTTTTTCTTTACTTTCTTGATTTGAGCTCTCACAAAGCCTAGAATCGTCATATGCTTTCTGTTTCTACTCGTTGGGCAGCAGTGACAAAAAATATTAGTATTTCTTTGTTTGGCATATCTAACACAGAGTTCAATATTACTAGAATGAAATACTGCAGTATTTCGTATTTGTTTTCTGTAACTTTAAGCAATCTTTTGATTTGAACTTCCTCACAAAACTCATCACAGTCCCATATTTCTTCTTATTGGATTGCAAATTCCATGCTGGAGGCCTAGCAGCAGTTGGAGGGAAAAAAAATGCATGTGACAATACTAGGATAAACCTTTCTAACTGTGCTGGCTAGTATGTTGATGGTTCATTTGCATCACAGTAATAACTGGGTTCAATGCTGAGGAGCAAAGACCTTGATAGCCTTTTGTTATTTATCTTGAGGGCGTTTCTGGTCCAATTAATTGTAGGGTTCTTCTTCCCCTTCAGAATTCCCTCTTCTCATTCTTTCCCATTTTATCTGTTCATTGTGAAACGATTATTCTTGATGAGAGTGGAAACCTGGTTTAATGATGCTGGGATTCAGTTTGGGTTATATATGTTCTTTGTTTTGTTTTGGGGGTATGGAGGGGGATTGTTTCACTTGTCTGTATGTTTGGGGAAAGCTGGTACTGACTTTTTGACCTCTTGTATCATTTCTTGAGTGCAACTTTTAATGGCTTTTTTTTTCCCATTAGCTTGAACTAACCCCTGATTCCCTTCTGGGATGTGTAGCTCAGGTTTTTTGTGAGCAGACTATGACAGGGAAAGACGACTCAAGTCTGGCAGTGGAAGAAAGAAACAGAATTTATAATACCTGGGGAGCTGTATTCTAGCATAGGAAGAGTGTCTCTGTTTAATGTTGTTTTTTGCTTGTTTCTCCAAATCTGGTATCTGTTTCTTAGTCAAGTGTTTTATTTTACCTGTTCCATTTAAACAGGTGAGTAAATCTTGAAGTCTTGATTTGCAGAAGCAGCAGAGTACCAGCAGTAGCAGCACTTGTGCAACGGCTAATGTGTAACACCAGGGAACGCAAGTTTCCAAGGGATGAGAGGAACAAAAAATTGGCTCTACAAGTAAAGGGAAAATAAACTGTTAATGGAAAGTTACGTCTTTCCTCCTAAATGCTTTTCATGAATAAGCATGAGAGCAATTGATAGAGGAGGTCAGAACCATTACTGATTTTATAAATTGGTAATTGAGAGAGAGAGAGATCCACTTTTTTGCTCAATTAGGCTGGGGGCAACATGCATTAGCCCACATTGCTTCTCAATAGGAAATGGCTCAGCAAAGGCTTGTGAACAAGATTTGGCGTGGTGTTCATTTGCCATTTACAGCTTTGAAGAACTGGGCTGAAGATCTGGAACTACTGCCTGTTTCTTTGATCTCAGTTTAGTCCTGTCTTCTCCACTGCAAATTCCTAAAATCACTTGTCCACGTGCAATTGTTTAGGGGCTTTTGTGCCGAAAAGTTGAATCAGTGAAATATTCTGGGCTAAAAGTGGGTGTCGAGTAAGGACAGATGTCCTTGAAGGTGTGTGTTAAACCCAGATCACATAGTGATCCTGCATGCACTTTAATTCAAAAATAAGGGATGGTGGAGGGGGCAGTGAATAGGCACAAAAAGAATGGATACCTTTGTAAAGTGCATTCTTGAAACCTTTCTGGTTTGCACTTGTTTTAGAAGATCTGCATCTGTCTGTAGAAATGTGGAAGATCTTCATTGCTTAGGGCTCAGCTTTGCAGAAGTGGAAGGATTGTGGATTGAGTCCAGATAATTACGTTAGGTACAAAAGCTGTTCCACAAGCATCGACAGGTACCATAAACCTGCATTGATGAGAATGGAGGCAATGGGTTTATTTCTTACTGCCCACAGTTTTGAGACAGTTTTGAAACAAGCTAAAAAAAACTGCCTTGGGTGAAACTGGGTAGTCTTTGGGCACAGTTTAGGGAGGCTGTGAAGAGTATGAGATTTTTCTTCTGGTCTCTAGTGTGATTTGGTTCTCCCTGTAAGTTTGGTAAAGAGCTGATCCAGCCTGTAAAATTAGTTTTTCTGTGAAAGGCAAGAAGTTTGGTTTCTGCTAAGCTTGAAGAAAAACATGAATATCATTCAAAAATAAAACTGCTTATTTTTGAATATGCTCAATTCAAACAGCATTTTCTCTTCCAGGATAAACTAGTTATTTCAAACTTCTTCATGGCTCCAATACTTCAAAAGCTCTGTTGTCTGATACAGACAAAAGGTTATATTTGATTGAAAATAAAAGTTTCTTTTAGATAGTTTTGGGCCTAGTTTTCTCACTGATGTCCATTGCTATGTCTTAATTTTTTTTGCAGTGTCTTCAGAAGGAGTGAGCTTTCCATGGCTAGTTGCAGTTTGGACAGTGAGCTGTTCTTCTAGTTTCTTCTTCCACACTGGCTTTGTGGTGCTTTGGTATATTGAGAAGGTTTGGAAGTTTTGCTGTGCCAAAAGGTTGATTTGGTAACTCTGTTGTCTCTGGTTCCTGCTGTAGTGTTTCTAGGCTTTCTGCTTTGACAGCAAATTAGGTTACTCCTCTGTGGAAACTTGAAAAGCAATGACTTTGTGAAGCACCATGTTTGTGCAGTCATCCAAAAAAACTGAGTTGAACAAAACTTGAAATAAGTAATGGACTAACATGTGGCCTGTCATTTAGGGCAACATATGGCTGATAAATTATATTAGCATTTGAGAAAATGTCATCCCTGTTTTGAAGATGAATAACTTTTTAAAAATGCAATAAATGCGTTGGAATTAAGTGGTGGAGTAGAGTGAAAATGCTGCCTGAGGTTTTTACAGTGGCTCTGAGATAGTATTATATCAGTAAAGGAAGAGCTGATGATAGATGACAAATTTTCTGTACTGAAGGGCTTTCATTTTTTGGTAGGAAGCTGGAATGAGGCAAATGAACAAAGCCATTACAGTATGGAAATGGTGGTGTTCCTTCTTTTAAGAGTATTTGAACACAGAAACAAAGACAGGCTACAAAAGAAGCACCAGAAGGGCGAAAGAGGGCAGAAGTAATGAAAAGACATACAGTTTTCTTCCTCATTAAAATGAATTCATAGAATTTCTTTGCTGTGTAGTCTTAGCTTGTGTTGTTTTAAGTAGCTGTGTAGACTTGCCATGTAGTAACAGGTTGCAGGGAGGTGGGGGTGTAACTGATTTAAAAGTCTGTGCTCAGCTGGAAGCAAGACACAGACCTTGAACTGAGAAAACCCATGTTCTTTATACTAATTCATAAATTAACTTCTGGAAAACAAAGCAGACTGGGGGAAAAAAAAAGGTAAAGATGGATGCTGTAATAGAGCAAATCTATGTGGAGAGATCAAAGGAGGTGTGTTCACATGTATGGCATATAAGTTCTAGTATGCTTATGGAACTGCTGGGAACCACTTCTGGTATCTGCCTGCTGCTTAGAGCTAGACCCAAGTTGCAGTGGGCTGTAAGTGGTTGGATCTACTTCTTTGGTATGTGTTTATATAGAATTGATAGGCTAAATCCCTTAATCTGGTCATGGAAAATAACGTGTTGGCCAGAAGGTAATATTTTGGAAAAACTACTTTAAGTACTTTAAGAAAATCAGAAGGAATTTTTTAAAATGTACAAATACTTTAATCAAATATGGATATGAAGTAGAAATAACATTTGAAAAATGAGGGTGTCCGTGGAATGATGAACTCTTTCTGTAAACACCCGTCACATCGTTCTTTTCCAAAGTCTAGTGTTCAGATGTTTTACAGTTTGCTGTAACAAATATTGAAATATACCAGAAATACAAGGTAGGAATAAGCACACTTTAAAAAAAAAAAAAGTTGCTTACAGTTATACTTTGCTATGCTCTATAAACAGAATTGAGATGGGGGTGAAGTGGGACCATATTTTTTTTTTTAAGATAAAGTTTATTTTAATCAAGAGCATTTCAGCATTCCCTTTCACAGAATCACAGAATCTTAGTGGTTGGAAGGGACCTCCGAGATCATCGAGTCCAACCACAAAAAAAAAAAAAAAAAAAAGGCACCCACCTACTAAACTCCACACCCACAACCCCACACACAACACGCCACCACAAACAATAATCTTGGGCACTAGAGCATGCCCTGAAGAGCCATGTCTACACGTTTCTTAAATACCTCCAGGGACGGTGACTCCACCACCTCCCTGGGCAGGCTGTTCCAGTGCCTGACCACTCTTTCAGTAAAGTAATTCTTCCTAATATCTAATCTAAATCTCCCTTGCCGCAGCTTCATACCATTTCCTCTGGTCCTGTCGTTATTCCCTTGGGAGAAGAGGCCAACCCCTGCCTCTCTACAGTCTCCTTTCAGGTAGTTGTAGAGGGCAATGAGGTCTCCCCTCAGCCTCCTCTTCTCCAAACTAAACATGCCCAGCTCCCTCAGCCTCTCCTCACAGGACTTGTTCTCCAGACCCCTCACCAGCTTGGTGGCTCTCCTCTGGACATGCTCCAGCACTTCAATGTCTTTCCTGTAGTGAGGGGCCCAAAACTGAACACAGTACTCGAGGTGAGGCCTCACCAGTGCCGAGTACAGAGGTGTCTCACATTACAATCCTGAAAGAAATGTTTTGTTATTGCTGAGGGTGTGGTAAACAATGGAGGGTGAGAATGAGAAGCTGAGGGTGGAAAGGAATAGGATTTTTTTTAATAGTCTTTATTGGAAAAATATATTCTCAAACTACACTTATGAAGTCAACACCACAAATTTAAGGATCTGTATAAACAGGCCTGTGTCATTTATTACCTGTGGTGGCCCATATTGAATCATTCTGTTTGGGTTTTTTACTGCTGACTGACTTACTTGTGTACCCCAATACAGAACACTCTGTCAATCTTCTGGTCATTTTTGTTGGTGTGTTTACAGAGGTATTGTGTCAAAATGAAAGGTTGAATTACCTGCCCTTTTTTTTTTTTTTTTCTTCTTTAAGAGGGAGTTGAAAGTGGCTGTTTGTGGGAGCTGTGAATTTGTGAGAGAGACTGAATGCTGCTGCTTATTTTATGTTCTTTTCTTGATGATGGATTATGTTGCTGACCTGAAGGCATGAGTTTGGCCTCTCCTAAATAACTAATAAGGAACATTCTGTCAAGCTGAGATTTAGATGAGGGAGGAATAAAGATGGATTTTGAATCAAGCTTTGTTGACTTAAGATTATTCCAAGAAAATCAGCCTCTTGGGATTTCTTGGCATTGCTTATATATAGCTTCAAGACACCGTGCATTTATCAGAACTGCAAAAGAAATCGGGCATGTCACTTCAGATACAGAAGCTAAGACTGTTTTAACTGAAGAGCATCTTTATTTCAGATAGCATTGAAAACAGCTAAAAGGCAAGGCCAAACACAGTAACAATGAAAACAAATGTTTGCTGGACAAAGCTGACTTTATAGGGCATTAGTGAACAGGAGAAACCATCTGCTGAAGACTAGTGGCTGAAAACAGATTTTAATTAAGTAGTGCATCTTTAATGATCAGGAATCTCTACTTTTGACTGCAGTGTAGTTCTGTTGCAGCAAGTCGGTGGACAAAATGGGTGTTTTGTGGCCTGTCATTGTTCAGGCACAGTGAGACATCTCACCTCAATGAGACAACCATCCTTAAAGGATGTCTTTCTTTTCCAGTGCCATCACTTTTATCAGGCAGTTCTACCTTGTAAAGAAACTTTTTTTTTTTGCTTCTTTACTTCTGTTTAGAGTAACAGTAGATATTTATCAGATTGCCATGTCTTGGGCCTAGCTTTTTGAGGTGCACTGTAATAGATGGATTTTTGTGTTCAGTGTTTGGTAGATAATATGTGCTTTTTTTTCTTTCATCATGCAGTTTCTGTATCTGCTGGCTAACCAGGTATCACCATGAGCTTCCCCAATAACCTCTTTCATCTGTTCTTTCTTCTGAATCTTACTTGGTTAGTTACTTGTTCTACAGCATGCTTTAGTAGAGCAAATGAATAGCAATGATGTTTTGCTGCTCATGTAAAACAAGCGCAATTTGCATCTTCTGCTGTGTCTTATGGAGTTAGTGTGTCATGACCACTTACCTGAGCAAGCATAGTATTAGCAGATGTGCATTTTGACTTCTCCGTACTGATTCCCCATTTCGCTTTTGTTCATGTTCTTTAGTACTACTAGGCTGTCTTTTATATGTATGAATAAAACAATGATAAGAAAAGCTCTTGCGCTCTGGAACTTGGTTATATGCTCTAAAGCTGTTAAAACCATCCCTGATAAAGTTTTGGTCCAGGGCATCTGTCACTTTCCAAGTTTGATAATTTTCCTGAGCCACAAATCCGGGACAGTTATGTTAACAGCCTGGTTAACATTCTAGCTGAGAGTCCAAGCTTAATGGTACAGATGCCATCTGGTTGGCCACAGTGCCGTGTAAAGGTTCTGGGCCTTCAGTTACGTGTTATATTCGGCATAGCCTCCTAAGTTCATACTCCTGTCTTGTCAATTGAGTTTTGTAGGAGTACATAGAGCCTACAAGGCACAAACAGGTAGTATTTTCTAATGAGCATGCTTGATACATTTTTAACAATGGTATTCATGTGCTGTCAACATTTAACACCAGAAGGTAATGGCAGTTCTTAAAGGAAATTCATTCAACAGTTACAGTTGTATAAACAATTTACTGTTCAGTGTCATCTATTTAATAATTCAAAAATGTAAATCTAAATAATAACTTAAAACACTGCCTGTAAAATCAAGTACAATCCATCCTTGTTAATGATCTTCTGAACTACTTAACCTACTGACAAATTTATTCATCCAATTGGTAGTCAGGGCTGATGACCTCTGTGCATGCCAAGTCTTGCTTTTAAGGGTACTTCAATTCCTTTTCTTTGCTTGTGCTTTTCGCTCTGCTTGTAAGTAGTCCACTTTGTACGCAGAACCTCCACTCAAGGGGTTTACTGGCAACTGGCACAGGTAAAATAAGTGTTAACCAATTAATTCACTCAAAGGGTGCCTTTTGTTGGTCTGGCTGTAATGCGGTCATCTTTACCTTTCCTTCCCTTCATGAAGGGCATTTGTTTAGCCCTAACCTCTTCTGTGAAGCTTTCTGTAAAGGAACTAAAGGTTTTGGGCCCCCTGGGTTGAGTTTACTTGAGGATGTGGAGAGGAATAAGAGCTGGCATTATTTCTTGTAACAATAATGAGAGAATCTTTGGCTTACTCTGTTCATCACGAAGAAAGCTTTTCTTTAACCAGACAAAGAAGAGGAGAGAATGTAGCAGGTTGTTCACTGATCTAAGCATCTCAAGTTACAGCTAGTCTTTCTCTCTCTCTTTTTTTTTTTTATAGTGTTTGTGTGGATCTTGGCATTGGGGTCCTTTGAAGCTGCCTCAAAAGTGCTTTCAAAGAGGGTACTAACACCTATTTAAGGTCGTCTGTCTTTGACCTTCCTCCCGTTGACATAGATAAGAACAGTTCAGAGGCACACAGAATAGTTACGGAAAAAAACGGTAACATGAATCACAGTTTTAGGAATCTTAAGTCTTAATAAGCTCACACTTTCACCTTACCTATTTCTGCTTTCCACTCATGGTCATACCTCTGAACTTGAAATGCTGAGCTGACCTAAGTGCGTTGAGCTGTCCTGCCTGAATGCTCAGCTGTTTTGATTTTTCTGACTACTCTTTTGAACCTGTGTCTTCACAACTCATTCATGTAATTTCTAAACAAGGTATTTGATGTTTTATAAGACAAAAGGAGGTCTCTTAGGATAAACTGAAATGCTGGTTTGAGGGAAATCTTCACTTTAGATACTAGTGTATTGTGAAAACAGTTACTAGCACTTACTGTTCTTTCAGATCTCTGGTTTGATACAGAACATTGCATGAAAACTTAGTTGTTCCTTTCCATATTAAGGGACTTATTTTACTTGGTTATGTTTCAAACAAAACAAAAGTTTAATGGAAAAATGCTTGATTCCATCTGTCTGAGTCTGGCAATTCATTTGTGGGGGCTGGTCTTTAAAGAGACTGAGAAGAACTCAGAACGTGCAAGGGCAAATAGTTCACTGGTTGATTCTTTTATTCTGGATAGATTCTCATGAATATGTTTTCTTCTGACACAAATATTAACAAAATATAAATAGGAGTGGAACAGTGCTGATTACATAAGGGCAAGTTTTGAGCACAAACTATTGCTTACGATTTTCAGAAAGGCTCCATTTTATGACTAGGGGCCTCTGAGAAGTAGATCTCAAGCTGTTTCCAACTTCTGGCAGTAGTTTGATTTTGTTGCGGCTCTCTTGCCTGCTCAGGGTTTTCAGCAGTGCATTGGCATCTTTAAAGTGTGTATCTGGAAAGCTTTCATAAGTAACTTGATTCTGTCTTCTGCATCGGAGTTACTTCAGTGGTGGTGGGGTAGCTTTGCTGTGTGTGGAAGCATATGTAAATGTTTATATGTCTGATTGTGATGTGCATGCATAACTGTAAACCTGAGATTGACAGGTTTAAGTTATACAATGCATGAGGAAAAGCTATTATCCTTATAAATCAGATTGAAGTCTGAAATGCTAGCACAGCATTAATTTCTCATTTTGCTGATGTAGTGTGTATATGTCTAAATGGACTTCTGCTGTGAAGGCTGCATGCAGTCTAAAATTGGGGAAAGATCAGTAGACTAAAATCTGTTCTTATGATCCAAGCAGCCCGCTTGTATTTGACTCCCATTTTCATGACATCAGTACACAGTTCTTATCCCTCTGCTATCCTCCAGCAGCTCTGGGCAGTGGTGATGTTTTTGTTCTCACTTCACCAGCAGATAGACTAGATCAGTGGAATTCATTGCTGACTGCTTAAGTGCATAACATGAGGATGTGAATAACAAACAAGTGGATAGCACCAATGACCAAGACGTGCAAACCCGGCAGTTTAATGGAACAGTTGGTCTAGAATGGTGTGTCCTGAGGGTCCAGAGAGCTGTTTGGAGTTGACACAACCATGATGGTGATATGACACAGTCAGCAGTTGGAATGACCACACTGGCACATCAGAAACTAACTTGGACAGAACTTCTAGGGGAATAAGCGGCCATCTAGATCTTGGGCTTCTTGGAGAGTTGGATTTGCAAGATACAATGTGATGAATAGGGTGGGTAGGGGAAGGGGGCCCTCTCTCACTGCGTTTGAGAACCCATTATTCTAATTTCTCAAGTCCTGAAAACAAAAAGGAGGAATTGGAGGACTGTGCTCTGTCATAGAGTCGTAACCTCAGTGGGATTACAGAGATGCAATGGGGTAGCTCAGAAGACTGGACTGCTGCGATAGATGGATAACAGTCTCTTCAGGAAGGACAGGAAGGGAAGCCAAGGAGGGGAGGTTGTGCTCTACACAAAGGAATGAGTTGGATGCATGGAGCTCTGCTATGGAATGGGTGATAGGCCTGTCAAGTCTGTATGCTTCAGAATCAGAGGATAGGGCAGCAATCATGAATACTGTGGTGGGCATTTGTTACAGACAGCCTGTGCAAAAAGGGAAGAGGATGAACCTTCCAAGCAACTGGATGGCATCTGCTAGTGGAAAGCCCTTGTTCTCAAGGACTACTTGAAACACTGTGCTGGAAGGGCAGCACAGCGGAATACAAGTAATCAAGCAGATTTCTTCAGGGTGTTTGGGAGAAAATTTTGACACGGGTTTTGGAAGGACTGGCTAGGGCAAATGCTTTGCTGGATGTGCTACTTGCAAATAAAGAGGAATTAATCAGGGAAGCAATAGTCAGTGGTAGTGGCCATGAGATAGTAGGGTTTCAGATCCTGATGGAAGTGAGGAGGGTGACTACCAGAGTAAGGCCCAGAATTTTACATTGTTTAGAGAATTGGTAAGTGGTTTCCTGTAAGAAGCTGCTGTGAAGGGCAAAGGAGTGCAAAACACATTGATCTCCAGGGACGATTTCCTCAAACGGCAAAAATGACTCATTTTAATGTTCATGAAAATAGCAGGTGTGACAGTAAGCCTGCTAGGCTGCAGGGAGAGCTCCCGACTTGAGCAAAAACAAAATCTACAAAAAGTACTGGTATTGGTTACAGGTGCAGGAATGGAATTAAGCTAAAGCTTGGTTGGAGTTGAAACTGAGGGATGTGGAGAGCAACAGGAGACCTCTTACAAGTATGTGGACAGACAAAGGCAGAGTAAGCAGAACATAGCCCTGCTGCTGAATGGAGTAGGCATCCTGTGCAGTGGGGGTCTCGGAAGGGATCTCAGGTACTCAGTACTTTCTTTGCCTTGGCTTTCACTGATAGGGCTAGTTCACAGGTGTGGCAGAATTTAAGAAGCAGAGAGAGATGCTGTCCATGGTAGAGGAAGATCAAGTTACAGAGAATTTAAGTAAATTGGACATATACAGACTCATAAGACCAGGTGGGATTCACGCAAGGGAACTGGCTGACATGATTGCAAGATATCTTCCCATGATCTTTGAGAAGTCATGGCAAATGGGGAACATCTTCAGTAACTGAAAGGTGGCAAATGTTACATGCATCTTCAAAACAGACAAGGAAGGGTGAACAACTACGGCAACGAGTGAAATAAATGGATTTGTATCATCATGATAGTACAAAGATTATAGAGCATTTGACTTGGTATAAGTCATGTAAAAAATGCTAAGGTGCTTCTGGATCTGTATAAATTCTGCCTACACGTGTTTCTACATACGCCATCTTGTGAAATATCTGCTGTTAGCATTAGTTTAGCTTATGGTAGGAGAACTTACTTTGGAAGTAAACTTTAAGAAGTTTAGAAGTGCTGCCAGCAGACTGTCAATTAAGCACTGTGTTGCATAGGTGCATTTTGAGCTGGACTTGGTGATGTGGTACTCACCACTGGCAGCTTTTTTCAAGCCTATTTATAGGATCAGTGATGTATTACTACTGTTAGTACAGCTGAACAGGTTCAGAAAGAGAAAATGGAGTTTAGTTGTGCATTAACAGTGATCAGTGATTCTGTGTAGCTGTTCAAATTAACTTGATTGTGGTGGCCTTAGTGCACAGCTGGAGAGCAGTCATGTCCCTTAGAATGGCAACAGTGCTTCTTTCTTTGTTGGCTGTCTTGTCCTTTATTCACAAGCAGTTAATCCATTTACAACTCAGCTGCCGAATACCAGTATATACAGATGACATGTCTCGTAGCGAAACTGAAGCTGGTGACAGTTTACCTTATTATGACATGCTGTATGTTGTAGCAGCTCAGTAGCTGTTTCATGACTCTTGAGAGCTGACAACCTGACAGTTGTTCTAAGCTATGTCATTCCTGTTTGTGAGTTGAAATCTGTTTTTAAATTGGGCTTTCTATGCAGGCAAGGCTTGAGCAAGTTTGGAACTGTTTTAAGTTTGCTTTTATGTTTTGCTGTGATGCAAATTACAGTGTCAAAAGAGACTTAAGTTTGGAAGCCAAGGTTAATAGATCTGAATTTGGTTCTTCATATGGTTTATTCCCCACTCTGATTCTCAGTCATTACCTATTACAAGAATACCATCTGACTTTCTGGGTTTAAAAATGATTGGAAGATGATTCAGATGTGATAATATAGTGTTGTCTATTTTGTGGGTATTTTGATACATAAGCAATAAAATAATGCTTTTGCAGTGGTACTTCTCTTAAATTTTCATCCTTTATACTTCAAAAGGTGGAGAGTCTTTTTCTTCTGTGTAAACGAAGTAAAGATTCATAATAGAAATTTTCCTCTTTGAAGCAAGGTACCATGATGATGATCAAGCACTTTTACTAGGAAGCATGGAAGCTGATAGCCTAAAAAGCATGAGAGGAAGCTGTCTTGATGAAATCCTGATGAATAGAACAAAGATTTCCTATTTGCTGAGTCTACTGTTGTTGGAAGTCCAGTAGGTAATGGTGGCAGGGTTACTGCTGAAAGACTCTTAGGAGTTATTCTAAACTACAGACCTCTGCTACGTTGCATTTTCTGTTCTGTTCTTGTGCTCTGTAAGAGTTTCTCCTGTTTGAGAGCTTTGCGTGTTAAGAGCAGAGCTCTGCTTCTTTTCTTGCATTAAACTGCCACCAGTGGGGTTCTGTTTTTGAAAGAAACACTGCATTTGACTCCAGGTTTGCTTCAAGGTAAAAGCTAATCTAATCTGCAGGTGATCAAAAAAAAAAAAAAAGGTAAGATCTAAGTTCTAATTACAAAATTTGAGTGAAGAGTTGTGTTCTCTGGAACACCTAGGGTGACCCAACATGAGGACTCTGGAATACTCTGGTAATACACATCCTAATTTTAAGATATTTGGCTCTGGTTTTTACAAAGCTACAAGAACATAACAGACTTTCTTCACTAGTATTTGTAACTTTCTTATTCAGACAGAATAATAATATTGATTTCCTAGAACGTGATATTGAACATGACTTCTTAAATAAGATCAGAACTATGTTTTGTCTCCAGTGTGTTATGTGATTGATACATAAAGCCGTTTCCTAGATCACAGACTTGCAGATAAATGTCTTTTTAAATTTTTCAGTGTAAACTACTATTTCCAGCATTTTGTAGCAAACAAAAAATCTATCATAGCTGAAATGTTGGACTTGTGACTCCTGACCCTCAGGGTCAACTTTGAAGACTCTGTGTGTTTTAATTTTTAACCTGCATAAGTGAAAAACAAATAGTAGATTTGTTACTAGTAGCACAGGAGAAAGGAACTGCAATTTGTACGTACTTGTCCAGGTACAGAATGAGATTCAGTACTCTGCCATTCAGGCACATTTTTGCTGATTTTGCTGATTCTGTCAGTTTCTGCCGAAGACAATGCAATGTGATATAATGAGGTAAAAGATATTTTCAGAACAATAGTTAAACATCATATATGATGTCCTCACATGAGTGAAGTGCCTCTCTCTCTGTGGCACTGTTTTCAAAGAACATGGCTACACGTAAGCAGTGAACTTCAAGAAGTGGAGGGATTATGTTAGATCAGCACAGTGTCTGTTGCATGCGATGAGTTTGATCTGTCAGGTGCTGTGTTAAGGGGGCATGTGGGTAATAGACAAGAGGAAATGGTACTAGAGATGCAGCTGATGGCATCTTCTGGAGTAGCTTGCATTGAAACTGCCTCAGGATGCTCTGGGTGGATTGTGTTTTGGCTATGTTGAATTTTCAATAAAATGTGCAGTTGTATTGCCCATTCGAGATTGGAAGAGATGTTATGATACTTTCATAAAAAGGGGACTAATATACTTACTTTACAATCTAAATATAGCCCTCTATTTTCCCTTCTTAGAGCCTACTCTGCTACGATCTTTATTTTCCAAAGCGTGGATGTTAACCAACTGACCATTGCTTACTTTTAAGCTAAACAAAGTAACCTTTGTATTTAATATAAAATACAGCATTTCTAGGAATGTTCCAGGATATAAAGTTTTTTAAAAACAGAAATAGTAAATATAATTATATCAAAAATACTTGTTCAAAACCTTCATATTAGCTAAGTTCTCTTCCTTCTCAGATGAATAGGAAACCACTAATGAAGTTCATTCAGTCCTGTGCAGTATGCATACCACAGTTTTAACTACTTCTGTGTGTAACTGAGCCACAGTGTGGCCATGCTGTCTTGCATGCAAATAAACAAGTGTAATTCAAACACCTACATCGAGGTCGCAAATAGGCTGGAGGGAAGGGAGGACAGGACTGGGGTTTTTGTTTTTGTGGTTTACTTGAATCAAGTCAAATTGCTTAGCTTACTTGAAAACCTAATGGCTTTATAAGGATTGTGGTCAGTTTTAAACACACTCCAAGAAACTGAACTTTTTTAAGCTAGATCTCTTTTCCTTGACCATTCATCAGAAATTAAATGATAGATCAATTTGTTCATTGCTATAGAATGTAAAGCATGTATAGAGAACACACAGATTGCAGGAGAGTCCTTAAAGAATATCTTCAAACTTCATTTGACTTCCTTCTGTCAATTTCAGTTTGTTCACTTGGCCTTTCTCTGTATACCAGTTCAATTGTTTAATGTCTGTGTTTGCAGCTTCTTCCTATGCCACTGGCCTCTATGTAATCTGCATCTCTGTCTTCTTCCACCTTTGAGGGCTAGCCTGCCTTTGCTACCATGTTAAAGGCAAAGGGACAAGGCTGTATTTCTTCAATAGATAATAAAATTAACTTCAGCTGTCTCGAGCTAAATCATACCTGCCTTATTTAAAACTGTGGAGTGATTTATGCTTAATATTAGAAAGCTAAGGTAGTGAAGTTTGGAAGCGTGTATGGCAGGGAAAGAAGGATGTCTTGGGGGTTTGGAGATAACAATGACTTAGTAATGAAATAGCTACTTATGGCAGTTTGTAACTGAAGTACGCATAAAACTGCTTTCATGTCATAGAACTGAAAGGGGGCTGATACGGTCCTGATTTTTTAGATTTTCAGGAGAGAGCTCGGGAGATCCAAGTTAGTACACCTCATATCTGTACCAGGCATATTAGTGGACATGACAATAAAGGCTCGTTCTAGTGAAGACACAAATAAATGCACTGAATGTAGGAGGAAGATGGACTCTGTGCTCCTTGAAAAAGACAGTGACACTTAACAAATCTTACCAAGTTCTTAGAAAATGATGAAAAGTGTGGGCATGATACCCATCTGGTGGGTTCCATTTGTTTGGACAGACTCAGACTAATTCTGTTTCCATGCCAGTTTCACAAGATGGTTTCCTGTTGTAGTCCGTCCCTTGGATTTTTTTTTCAGTTGGTCACTGTCAGAAGAGGCTGCTATCAAGCTGGACTTCTGATCTCACACTTTTTAATTTAAGAGACAGAACTGAGCATAACAAAGTCAGGAGTTAACTAACTGAAAGTTTCTGGAGACTGACACAGATGTATTGAAGTTATTGTTTTCACGTGTGTTGTGGACTCTGCTGTAGCTGTTTCAGGGACATTACGTACTATGAATTCTGTAGATTGAAATTACAAGATCCTGCTCAAGTTAATTTCTTTAAATGTACGTTTTTATGTCTGTTTATCTCCTAAACTTGTGTTGAAGGCATAAAATATGTGTCTTATACTAACTTTCCCTTTCTCAGATTGAATTTCTTCTGATTGTTTTAAATCTTGAATAAAATAAAACCTTAGTGGTTCTGGGGAGTTTTACATGACAAAAATCAAAGGCTGTAAATCACATGCAGCATGTTGCTTCACTATGAAGGCTGGAGATAAGGCAAGAAACAAAAATCGTTAATGATATTTTTGCTGTTTAATTTTCTGATACTATCACTCACATGCCCAGAAGATATGCTAGACAGCTCTTTGTTTTTCTAGATTAGTTCTTATATTTTGTTGTGGGTTTTTTGTGTAACGTACAGTCTGACTTGTTTACTCTTGGGGGGTGGGTGGGGAGGAGCTGTATTTTTCCTCCGAATGTTGTTGTTGTTTGTAGTCTCATATCAGGGGCTATAATTTAAGAAAGTTCTTTCAGGTTTCCACTTTGAGGCTATCCGTTATTAAGATTAGGTAGACACAATGACACTGGAGCTATCTGTTTAACAGGGGCATATTGTACTCATTTCAGATGCTTCAGGATAGATACACGAGCTACCAAGATCAGTGTTTTTTATTTACCTGCAACTTAGATCAATTATTTGGCGTCTCTTTGGTAAGTTTAATTTAATAGATGTAATTCAAATCACAGAATCTGTTAAGAGAAACTTTCCATTCAGTGCTCACTACGTGTAACTGAGACTGTTACCTCTGATTTATATTTTTGATCCTATAGAATGTGAGTATCTTGGATAAGCAAGGTTATATAGTAGAATGGTAGGAGAGGAATACCAACAGATGTTACTGCTGTGCAGATGACGTTTCACTGCTTTATTGTAGAGTAAAAATATGTGAAAATGACCACTAAGAACTAGTCTCATAGTCCCTAGCAATTGGAAGGATCCAATGAGCAACGATGTAATAGTAAACTCGAAAGGTACTTGTGGTTGCCTAACTAATGATTCCAAACTCTTGATACTGGTTTCTTATTAAGCCTCATAAGATGCTTACTAAGATAGTTACAGCTCTGTTATGTATGAGGAAAATGGAAGTGGAGGAAGAAAGTTCTTGTCAAAGTAATTTCAAATTATAGTGAAATACAAGAATGAAATACAGGTCTTGCAAACGGCCTACAAACGCTTTCAGTTAGCACCCAGTGTTCTTGAATATAAGTTGATAGGTTATACTGTAAAGTTACTTGAAGCAACTGTAAGTTCTCCTTATGGGTTTATTTTAAAAATCTAGGTTATTCTCCCTCTCTCTTCCTGTGCTGAGGCTTTTCTCACTACTTGTACTGGTACAGTTTTGCATGTTTTCTATAGGCAGTGATGTCTTAGTATAAAACTTGTCTTTATATGTTACAAACAAGCTGATCCAAAATACTTTCTTGGTACAAGTGAAGCATTGTCTAAAACTATGCAGAATAGGCTATATGTTATAGATCTCCTTTTGTGCAGTTGGAGGTAAACCAACAATTTTTTATGTTCAGACTAGTCAGAATGCAGTGTGGTTTTGAATGTGAAGTTTGGCTTTTCCTGTCAACAGCAGTTACAAGTATTACTAAGATGTATCATCTAGTTATAAAAAAAAAAAAATATGCTGCAACTTCAAATATTAAAACACCTTCCTTAGGTTTTAAGTTAGTGGTTTTTCATCTGTAAAACAATAAATTTCCTTGCTCAGTTTCTAGATGTAGGCAGGCTTGATGTAGGCGTCTGTGCTATGTAGAAGTAGGCAGATGTGGGATGGTATTCCTCTTGAAGTTGTGGCATTTTATCATAAATCATGCTAATAGATATGAAGGGTACACTACTTATTTCAGTATCTATGTTGTTACTGATCGCTTGGAATGTAGTAAGATGTCTGCTTTTCTGTGTAAACATTTTTATGCAAAGTGGACGTTACAGTATGATGACCAGTGCATATGTATCTTCCAAATTCTGTTGTGATCTTTTGTATTGCCCCTAAAAAAGGGAAGACCATTGTTTCAGGCTGAGCAAATATACATGTATGTATGTGTGCCGTTTCATATTTTTATGTATATATTAAAAAATAGATGTGTGTGTACAGTTTGTATATGGTAGAGCATACAGCAAAATAAGGAAACGGGCACTGCTTCACTCAAAGCTGGATGTTAATCGTATTTTTTTAATTCATATCTAACTTGATTAGGAGAAACTTCATGAAGAAGTCAGGAGGATTTGTTTAGCAAATGTGACATGGCTGTACTACATATGTTTTAAAGCAATCTTTGAAAAATAAAAGGAGGGATTCCAACTTAAAAAAAAAATAAACTTAAGAATATTGGAAAGCAAAAGAAGCGTATACCTTGGTGGATTCCAAATGACTTTGAGTAATGTAATTCCATAAGCATGATGGCCATGCTTATGGTGGAAAAAGCATTTTGTAAGCCTGGTGTTTAAGGCCCGTGTTTTGGTAGTTTTTGTAAAGACACGGTGCAGAACATGTATCATGGAGGGATGAATTACTGTGAAAGGATACATCTTATTAATTGTTATTTTTTTCTTTCTCCTGAATTATTTTTAATGGTGGCAAATACCAGACTTCTTCTGTTATCTCCAAGCATGTGTGTTCTACTTTAAATTGTAAAAGCTTGTTAAAGCTGAAGAGAGTTAAAAAGGACTTACACCACCTTCATTTTATATTCTATGTATGTTCTGTTGTATAATAGCTGATCGGTTACTGTCTTGAAGACTACAAACTGGAATGATGTGAATGTTCTTAAATGTGAGTTAAGGGAGATTATTTTTTAATTATTTCTCCTAAGTAATTCTCCTAGTAATTCAACTTGTGAATTATATGTCACCTCTAAAATACAACAACTAACTGTTTAATCAAAAACTGATGTCACCTGGGGCTTCTTGAAGAAAACTGACTTAACGGATATTACCCATGACACTTCCTCTTGAGATTCTTCTGAAAATTCTTGGCTTTAGTGATGTAACTCAGGTGTAAAAGTTTCTCAAAAGGCCGGACAATTGTAGTTCTAAATGAGACCATGTATGATGAGACCTGTTCTGAAACATGTAGCTTTTTCTTTCTTCCTTGCCTTATGATTAGAAGGGGGATTTTGGTTAATGTTTCATTCTCATAAGATCTGAGTCTCTTACAAGGATTTAGTCTTTTTCTATGTCACTATAATGATGAAAACCAATCCCTTTTGTGGGTAGGATTTCTTTTAATTGCAAGAGTTACCAATAATGTAATCAGTCATGCTGATCTTTCTATTAATACCAGCTTTCTTAAGGGGTAGTTAAAATTCTTTAGTATTGTTATCTCAATAAGGTTTTCCGTTTCTTTTCCTTCTAGGCTATTTACTTTCTAGAAGAGAGGGTCAAGCAGGATCCCCTGAAAAGCCATTGTCTGATCTGGGTCGTCTCTCATACTTGGCTTACTGGAAAAGTGTCATATTAGAATACCTTAACTGCCACCATGAAAAACAAATCAGCATCAAAGGAATGAGTCGAGCTACTGGAATGTGTCCACATGATATTGCTACAACCCTGCAGCAACATAGCATGATAGATAAAAGAGAAGATAGGTCAGTGAATCTTGTAAAAAAAAAAAAAAAGAAAAAAAAAAAAAAAAAAAAAAACCTGAGACAAAACATTGACTTGTCTCTACTTAGAAAACAGTTGATGTGAAAAATGTCTGTGTAAAATTCTGACTTGACAATGAATGATAACCATCTTACCAAGGAATTCAGTGCAGCCGGGTCTTGTTAATGGGGTCTTGCGTAGAGAATTTTTCTCCCTAAACAAATGGTGGGTTTTTGGATCCTCTTTCATGCCAATGGTTATTAGAAGGGTGCAGCCAGCTTGAAACATTTTCAGTGAAGAATTCTGTTTCATTCAGTATCATCTTCTGTAAGTAGAGTTCCTGACTCTCACTTTGCAAATATCTTGCTCTGAATACCAGTGAGGGAAAGATTCGGGTTTGTGGGTGGCAGTCTCTCCTCCACACCCCCTTTTTCAATCACTACTGAATTCATACAAACCCTGGGATCAGATCAGCTCTACATGAAGTCCTCCTGCCCACGGTACTGGGAGTGCAAATGATTTTTTAAAGTTTCTATTTTATGTTACGATCAATGTTGAAAGTTAGTGCACTGGGAAGGTGAGTTCCTGTTTTGTGAATATCTTCTTTCTCAATGATCTTGATTGACATTTTGGATTTTAAGTGGGTTATTTCTGTTGCTTGGACTCTTTTTTTCATAAAATGCTTTAAATGACTGTCAATGGTATTTGTGTTTCTGAAGAACTTCTTAATTCTTTCTGGATATTCCAATCATAGAAACTTTTATAATTAAGCAAAACTGCCTTACAAACAGTGGATTGCCAAAAAAATAAAATGAAGATCAGGACTGCTCAGCCTCAGTAACTTTTATGTGCACCAGCACTAGTACTCAAAACTAGTAAGTTTTGAACTAGTAAGAATGCCAGTCTTCAAAAAGGAGATTGGCTTGCAGGATGGTGTTGTGAGAGCAGTAAGGAGTGCTGTCATTGCATGAAAACCGTAGCTTTCTGGGGTGCATATTTATGGACAACCTGATGGGAAAATGCATTTTAAGGGAGAATCAAATGTATATTCATTACTTATATGCAGCTTCTGCCCTGTCACAAATTATTAAAGGCCTTGAATAATGTCACACAGATAATAACGTTTTTTCATCTATAGAATTCAGAATACTTCATGAGCAAGGTCAGTTAGTCTTTTTTCACAGGTGGTAAAGCTTAGACAGGGACATGAACTGACCTGGCTGAAGGTACCGAGAAGGTCAGTGGCTGAGCCAGGAAAAGAAATCACATCTTTGAAATTCCTGCCAGACACTTTGGGTATGGCTTCTTATGATTTCCTGCATTTTGTTAATTTTTTTACATGTAACAAAGTCACAATTCTGTGAAAAGGGTTCCCCTGGATCTGGTGGTTCTTGTCGCGTTTTGGTTGTTTGGCTTTTTGGTTTTTTTGTAAAGCATTCTCTCAATGAAAAGCAATGTTGTCACTTAACCTGCCTGATTTTTACAGCATTTGAAATCCTTGCTAAAAAAAACCAACGTGGCTTTTTTTGTTTGTTTGTTTCAAATTGTATAATTCTTTGTAACAGGGGACTTTAGTGGGATATGTGCTAGTGTATTAGCATACTGTGTGCTATTATGTTAGTCTTTACCTGCTTTTGATACGCTGCTTCATGTCATAATAATTAGAAAGTTGTTTTCTTCTACATCATCATAGGACTAATGTACATTTTCATGCTTCTTTAGAAAACCTATGTTTCTAACTTAGTTTCTTGTCCACTTAGCTGCCATCTTCAGTGGTAATGTTAGCGACTTTTAGCACTCTCTGCTTGATGATCCACAGTGTTTTCTATTTATGCTTTTGTATGTCATATTAAAATTGGAAGTTGTTCTGGCAGTGACTAAAGTGCCATCGCTAAACCTGTTGCATGGATTAGAGTAGTCAACTATAAAACCATTACTTTCTTCTCTTTGCCCTAGTGATGTTTGATATTGAGCTTTCACTTCATAAACTGTTGTTTCCTCACTTCCTTTTAGTAAACAGTCAGTGGTGTAAGCATATTATCTGTGTGTCAGCTGATATTTTTAGTTTGATGTATCCATTTATTTACTCATCTATTTTCACAGGCTATAGTCCAAGAGGATTTAAACTGTAGGAAGACTGTTTTAGGTGATCACTTTCTAAAATTATTGTTTATTGGATTGTAGATTTGTGATTATTAGAAGGGAAAAGCTGATTTCAAGTCACATGGAGAAACTGAAAGCAAATCCACGTATCAATGAAGTAGATCCTGAAAGCTTGAGATGGACTCCTTTGTTAGTTTCTAATGCTGCAGTTTCTGAAGAAGAGAGAGAAGCAGAAAAGGAGGTAATAGAAGAAACTTCTTATTCTGAATTTCCCTTCCTTTGGATTTTGTCACTCTGGAATATTCAACATTAGGCTATCTTAAATAGAGCAGTTTTATCTTTGACCACCGCTTAATGATAGAGGGTGCTGATATCATTGTAATGCACGATTTTTGGAAGCTGTGCAGCAAGACATGGTAATTTTGGGGGTATTAATATGAAAACTTAAAACATGAATCACTTGTCATGGAACTGTATTTATTACTCTTGAGGTAGTCGAAGAGCATGTAATCAGATCAAATTTGGTGCAGAGCTCAGGGGCTACAGTGTCAATCGATTCTTTGTGTTATGAACTTGCTCAAAGTGATCCATGTCAGTGGGCATGTAATGTAGTGCTAAAGGACTTAAATCAATTCGCTGCATCATTAATAGTGCTAAATATCCCATGAAATGCAATCTTCTTTGGTTTGTTATCCTAACTGTTGTAAAGGAGCTACTAGATGATTCAGCTGAAATGTTGTTGCTAGGTTAGCTGGCAGTGCTAATCAGGGTTGACTTATTGTAACTCTTTAGCTGAACGTAAAGGATATGGCTAAGTAAATGCTATTTCAGTGACCCGTTATTTTAACCTCAACCCTTCAGGCTGAGCGTCTGATGGAACAAGCTAGCTGCTGGGAAAAGGAAGAGCAAGAAATATTCTCCACGAGAACTAATAGTAGGCAATCACCTGCAAAAGTACAATCTAAAAATAAATATTTGCGATCTCCAGAAAGTGTGGCAGTGGTGGGGGAGCGAGGGCAATGCACAGAGCAATCTAAGGAAAGCAGCGAGGAGGATGGCGGGGATGAAAATCAGCAGAGTTCACCTCCCCGGCTGACAAAGCCACAGTCGCTGGCCATAAAAAGAAAGGTGCGTTACTTCAGTGGTTTGGTTTAAAGTCATTCATCTCTGATTTCAATCAAATTGTTATCATTGAAATAAAAATCTAGATTTGTTGTGAACTATTTATTAGACTGTTTTAATTCTTTCTGTATTGTTTAGACACTGAACAGCTCCTGTCTTCCGTTTTTCCCCTCCACCCAATTTTTCATCTTTTGGATTGTTCACAGAACTGTAAAATACTAGTGACACACAAAATCAGAATTTCCTGTTAATTCTTAAACTAGTGATTGCCCTCTGCTGTTTGGCATTGGTATTGGTTCAATATTTTAATGGTTCTTCCTTTTTTAATTTTAAGATGGAGCCCAGCTTGTGGTGTTTGAATCTTTCTTGATTTTAATATAGGAACCCCTTAAAGGGGAATACTGTTTTTCAAAAGCAAATGCTGTTAAAGGGATTTTTTTTTACCCATATTCTTCTAATTTCCAAGAGATTTAAATGTTAAATTCTGGTTAAATGCAGTGCTTACGTATTTCTTAATTTCATTGAAAAATCAGCTATTTGAATGGTTTAAATTAGTAAACTAAGCATCCAAAATTCTAAAGCGCTCACCCTAGCACGTGTATTTAGGTGTCTCTGGTGAGAATTAGGGAATCAGCATGTCCCTTTGTTTGTATTTCAGATGAGCAAACTTAAAAGTAACTATAAATTTGTAGGAATGCATAATAATAGAAATATAAACTGTTGAACAGTTTTTTCTTTATAGCAGCCAACTGTAAGATTCTTTTAGTGCGTAGCGCTTGAGGTGCGCTTTGCTGTTACGTATTTTTCTATATACACACATTATTTCTAAAATAGCAGAAACCAGAAATGGGGAAGAATAGACTTTGATACTTGTGAAGGTTGTTGGGGAATTATAAATCTACAGAGGAAAAATGTGTAAGTACAATTTATGTAATATTCTATGAACATTTTTTGACAGAAGGTAAAAGTTACTACAATATGAAGAAAATTCTAGTCTTAATTTTCACCTACAGAAAGGTTTGTGTGCATGTATAAATACATACCTGTTCACACTGTTTAGACATTTTACTTTTAGATCCTGTCTACATTTCAATTTGATGCAATGTAAGGTATTTTTTTGAATGAGTAAATAGATGTCTGTAAACGTACTTTCCAAAAATTTATTTATATTCAGAGTCAACTAGCAAACAGGAATGCAGGAAGAGTTATATTTGTGGAATTATTTTTCAGAGACCTTTCATACTGAAAAAGAAAAGGGGCCGTAAACGCAGAAGGATTAATAGCAGTGTTACAACAGAGACAATTTCTGAAACAACAGAGGTATTGAATGAGCCATTTGATAACTCAGATGAAGAGCGTCCCATGCCACAGCTGGAACCTACCTGCGAGATGGATGGGGAAGATGATGACTTAAAGCCTGTGATTAGAAAAGCTTTTGAGTATCAACCTGGGCAGCAGAAACAGGAGAAGGAGGAGGAGGAAGAACAGAACAAGGAGGAGAAAGATATTCGATGTTACAGAAGTGATGACAATTGTACAAGTAAGTTGAAAATATTCTTGTATCTTCAAAAAATTAACTTGTCAGGTGGCATTCAAAGGAAGTGTTTATTTTTGTTATAAATCTGGAAATTTTTACTGAGATCTATTTAGCCATTTTGGTCTTAATCTTACAATCTTAATAATGCTTTCGGCTTAGAGGTGCTACTGGAGCCATTGATTTCACATAGTTTATTAGAATTCAGTGGTGGCTTCAGACTTCTTTTTTGTTTCTGTTGTGTTTACCTTTCTTGTTACTCCTGACCCATTAATATTATAATCTGGTTTTTGTGTTCAGAAAACAAATGTTTTCCAGTCTGAAGCACTGCACTCCTTGTCATGTTGCCAAAAACAACTTTTATGTCCCTACAACACGACATTTTGTACTCAACAGGGCAGGGGTATCACTGGAATATTGTCTAATACTGTTTTTGTATGCTTGGTAAAGGGTACAAGCAAAAAGTATGATTTGATTTACACAAATACCTTTCTATTCATCATTGTTGGTAATTCAATAATTGTTTATTGTTTCTGGGGCACAATATGTCCTCAGCACTAGGGTCCCTATTTTTTTCCCTACAAAAGAGAGGTATAGTTTTAACTGTGTTCTTTCAAAGCTCCTTACCCGGTTTGATTTCTAGATTACTTCTTTTTCCTGGCAGAAAAGCTAATAGATATGTGGTGAAACTACTGATGAGCGTATGCTCATCCCTTGACCACCTGGCTTTCAAATTATGCTTATAAGTTTCAATTCCAGAATGAATGACTGCATTCCCAGGTCTATGTAATTTCTCTAAGAAGCCAGCAAGTACTACTTCAGTGTTTTCGTAATTGCATGGGAAGTTTAATCTTTGTGACCCTCAGTTGAGGAATCATGCACTGATTTCTATTTTAAACAGCTTTTGTGCGACTAGAGCAACCATGTTACAAACCAGTGCACAGGTCCATTAGAGTGTTACCACTTTGTCCTGCTTCTCAACAGAACTGGATTAAACTAATAGTAGCAAATTCAGAGTGTTCCAGCTATGTCCCAGTGGTCAGGTTTGCACTGCTTTAACTAGACTGCTACTGTGTATTTGTCCATGGACCATGTCATCACATTAATTGACTGTAGGAGTGTTCTAACACTACAGGGAGAGGCAGAACTTGGCAAAGGAGTTTAGCTGAAGCCATTACACTTCTAAGTGCAGCATGTTACATACTGGGAATTCTCCCTTTTTCGGATGTATATGTAAGTGGTATCTGGGGAGAGAGGAGAGGAGTGGGTTTGGGTAGATTTTCTAGTCAATGGATTAATTTAGTGCTCTGACGCACTCTGTGTTTAATTTCAGTTATCTTTGTGCTTTTGTCATGTATTATGAGCTGTGTCATGATATGCTGCCCGTGAGAAGATACTAGAATGAACCACCTTTTTTTCAGTGTTGGTGCTAAAGCATGATTATATGCTTACTATGGCTTGTCCTTGAAAATGGTCAAACAGGAATTTCTAGACTGTCGTGTTATTACTGTCAAAAAAGATGAACATACATTAGACCAGTGTCTATATGAAGTGATGGCATACCTCTGTTCTAAAAACACAGGTTATATTTGGACAAAATTTTTGCTTTAGTTTACATGTCTTCTGATTTAAATCTCTGGGATTTTTCTGGTGTATAAATGGTGGGTTCTGATGGTCACTGTTAAAAGGCCACCAAACAAGAATAACTTACATATCTGTGTAAGTGTGTTGGAGCTGTAGATATGTCATACTATTGTCATCTGAGACCTGTTTTTACCTCTTGTTCCAGAGTCTCTTAATACACTTTGAATTGATAAATTACTTTTGGGTTTATGTTTAAAAATATTGATTTGTTTGTGGAAGCTAAGACTTTTCTTTTGTCTCTATTTATTGCCTTCCAAAGATAATACAGAGGATGTAGCTGTATTGGAAGAAAGCACTAAAGACAATCTTGAACCTTTAAAGAGTAAGCAGGGCTGGCCCAAAGGAGTTAAGCGCGGTCCATCTAAATGGAGGCAAAGCAAAGAAAGAAAACCTGGCTTTAAGCTTAATTTATACACTCCACCCGAGACTCCTATGGAGCCTGACTATCAGGTGCTGGTGGAGGAACAAAAGGAAGTAGCTGAAGACAAGCCCTGCTCAGTTCCTGCTGTTACGGAGGAAGCAATTAAAGAGCCTGCTGAAGTATTACCACCACCAGATGATGAGGTAAAAGAGGTAGAACCTGAACCTCTGCATCCACTCAGTGAATCCTTTGAAAAGCAAGAAAATGATATGATGAAAGCTGGGGAAGAAGAAAGGAGTGTAGAAGAAGGTGGAATCAATTCAAAAGATCAAGAAAAAGACAAAGCAGAAGAGGCGTTTCTGGAAAAAGAGGAGTCCGTGCATTTGGATGATCAGGAGGAGGATGATGATGATGATGAAGAACCTTCTCACAATGAGGATCATGATGCAGATGATGAAGACGATAGCCACATGGGTTCAACAGAAGTGGAGAAAGAGGAATTGCCTGGTGAAGCTTTCAAAGAAATGATGGAAACACAGCAGTCTTTTTTAGACGTAAATGTTCAAACTGGTAATTCAAATCAAGAGGATTTAATGGATTGTGGTGTTGACCTTGCAGCTGATGAGTGTGAAAGTGACCAGAAAGAACTTGCTACAGATTCAGACCCGGTGCCTGAATCTGATGATGATCATACAGACAACAAACAGGACCAAAAAGCTGGTGAAGAGTTACATTCCGATTTCAAGGGGGAGAGTACTGAGAGCATGGAGATTGACTCAGAGACGGTTCAAGCAGTACAGTCTCTAACCCAAGAAGCAAGTGAACATGAAGATACATTTCAGGACTGTGCAGAGACTCAAGAGGCCTGTAGAAGTTTGCAAAACTATGCCCGTAACGACCAAAGTCCCCAAATGACCACACTGGATGATTGTCAGCAGTCTGATCACAGTAGCCCGGTTTCGTCTGTGCACTCTCATCCCAGCCAGTCAGTTCGTTCTGTTAATAGTCCAAATGTTGCTCCTTTAGAGAACAGCTACACTCAGATCAGCCCAGATCAAAGTGCCATTTCTGTGCCGTCTCTACAGAACATGGAGACCAGCCCAATGATGGATGTTCCCTCAGTTTCTGATCATTCGCAGCAAGTTGTGGATAGTGGGTTTAGTGACTTAGGGAGCATTGAGAGCACAACAGAAAACTATGAAAACCCAAGCAGTTACGATTCTACAATGGGTAGTAGTATCTGTGGAAACAACTCTTCTCAAAACAGTTGCTCGTACAGCAGCCTTACGTCTAGTAACCTAACACAGAGTAGCTGTGCAGTGACACAGCAGATGTCTAACATCAATGGAAGCTGCAGTATGATGCAACAAACAAACATCAGTTCTCCTCCCACTTGTAATGTAAAATCTCCCCAAGGTTGTGTTGTTGAAAGGCCTCCAAGCAGCAACCAACAGTTGTCCCAGTGCAGCATGGCCGCTAATTTCACACCACCTATGCAGTTAACTGAAATCCCTGAGACTGGCAATGCCAATATTGGATTATATGAAAGAATGGGGCAGAGTGAATTTGGAGCGGGGCATTACTCACAGCCATCTGCCACCTTCAGCCTTGCCAAACTGCAACAGTTAACTAACACGCTTATGGATCATTCTTTGCCTTACAGCCATTCAGCTGCTGTAACTTCCTATGCAAACAGTGCCTCTTTGTCCACCCCCTTAAGTAATACAGGGCTTGTTCAGCTTTCTCAGTCTCCACATGCTGTTCCTGGAGGACCCCAAGCACAGGCTACCATGACCCCTCCCCCCAACCTTACTCCTCCTCCCATGAATTTGCCACCTCCCCTTTTGCAGCGTAATATGACTTCATCGAATATTGGAATATCCCACACCCAAAGACTGCAGACTCAGATGGCCAGCAAAGGTCATGTTTCTGTAAGAACCAAATCCACGCCTCTGCCACCTGCTGCTGCAGCCCATCAGCCACAAATTTATGGGCGTGCTTCACAGACTGTGGCCATGCAAGGGCCCGCGCGGACCTTAACAATGCAGCGTGGTATGAACATGAGTGTAAACTTGATGCCAGCCCCAGCTTATAATGTCAATTCAGTGAACATGAATATGAATACCCTTAATGCTATGAATGGTTATAGTATGTCCCAGCCGATGATGAATAGCGGATATCACAGTAATCATGGGTATATGAATCAAACGCCCCAGTACCCTATGCAGATGCAGATGGGGATGATGGGCACTCAGCCATATGCACAGCAACCAATGCAGACAGCACCCCACAGTAACATGATGTACACTCCTCCAGGGCATCATGGCTACATGAATACAGGCATGTCTAAACAGTCTCTTAATGGATCCTACATGAGAAGGTAGGCCCTTTGGAGAGACGGACTACCCAGCTGGCATATTGGATTGATCTGCACAAATATCTTTTGGAGAGTACGATTTCAAAACCAGCAATTGGTGTGAATGCAAAAACATTTGTTGGCACCATTTAAAAGCTGTATGCAGCAGAAAGCCTTATACGAGTTTTTCTTTTTTTTTCTTTATTTCTTGTTTTGGTTTTTGTTTCATTTTGTTTTGGTTTTTTTTTTTTTTTAAATTTTGTGGGATTGAACTTTTCTTCTCTTTTCTTTGGGGGGAATTAGGTGGTTTTCCATTTTTTGTTTATTTCAATGAGCTTGAAGTTCTCTGGAAAGGAAGAACTCTTTCTATGAACTGCAATTACACAGCAGCTGATGGTTCAGAGCCATTTTATGTGCCTGCTCCCATTAAAAATGTGGATAAATAGACTCCAAAACTATCAGACAGTACTGGATCGTGAGCTTTTTCTCTCTCCTTTCCCCACATGTAAATGCCTTTTAGCAGTTCTTTTATTGTATTATTTTGTTTCTGAAGGTGACACTTCCGCATGCCGCTAATGTCTTTGTTAGTGACAGTGCATTTTGTAGTACTGTACAAGTGTTGTGCTTAACAGTAAGCCATTTCTTAATTTTTTTGCCTTGATTAGGTTACCCTAGTTTGAGGGGTAAAAAAAACAGAACTATATTTTTGTTAATTATAAAACTTGTAAAAAATAATAAAAAAGCTGCAAAAGCTATTCACATTTTGGTTAGTTCAAAGGATTTTATTGCTGTATGTTTAGTGTAAAGTTGAGACTCTTTTCCATTTTTGTGACCAGTTTCTTTGGGGCTGGGGTAGGAAAAAAAGGCAGCTTTCTGTTTTATAAATACTGTTATGTTTTTTTGTTAATTGAAACATCTCAGTGTTTATTTGTCAAGTTTTGAAACATTTTCGTATATGTCCAAATACTTGGCAGGATTTAAAAAAAAAGTAGTGAATTTGGTGTAAAGTTGCTATTTTATGGAAATGCCTCTAACTTTACATTTTCATTCCATCTGTAGATTTTTCTATCTTTATAAAATATTGGAGTTATTTTTTAAGGGAAAAAATAGAGCAGTAGCGTGTGAATAGCTCAAACTAAGCTTACAGATCGCATGTAAAAAGGCAAAAGTTATTTGTGTCTGTTTATATTGCTTCCTTTTTTGTAGCCTTTGTACCTGTACAGAGTGACTGTAAGGGCCGAACAGAAGAGGCTTGATACATGTAAAAATAGGACCCAGTGACACTCTTGTATTTATCTGTTATCTTTTTAGTCAGTCACTTAAAAAAAAAAAAAAAGAAAAAAAACCCACACACACAAAAAAACACCCAAGAAACAAAAACTGCAAAAAACAACACACCCCTCCCCCTCAAGCTGTACATTTTAACATAAAATAAATTATGATGAGCCATTTTTAGCCTCTTGTGTCTTGTCATAGTTTGATGTTGCATGGGAATTACCTCCTGAAACAGTGTTTGTTACAGTGCTCTCAGATGCTTGATCTAAAGCCCATTAAAGTTGATGGGGTTTGGATTAGGCTGTTAGAGCCTACTTGTAGGTTACTCATCATAATTGCATACACCTTGTGAAAATAAAGAGTATCTAAGATTATTTTTTTTAATAATCTTAATAAAATATTGAATAAATATGTATTTAATACATTACAAGGTTGTCAATATTTAATGTATGAAACTTCTTTCCTATAGAAAATGTTAATATATATGTAAAAAGGTATATTACAGTAACAAACATGATATTTGAACTGTATCTTAATGATAGAATTGTAATCTCTTCCTTTGTCATTATTGCTGGGTTACAAGATGATGCAAATCTTGTGTTGAACTGAATTCTGTGCATATGCATGTATATGTGTGCACGCAAACACATACACTTTATATATGAACAGTTCTAATCTAGCAATAGAAAGTCTATAAAAATCAAGAAGGCTGTCTATGCGTGGAGCTTGTGAGTGGACCAAGTTTAAATTGGGTGAGTGTGAATCTGCACCAGGAAAAATCCTTGTAAGAATTTTTCATAAATGGCTTCTAATGTGAATGTTGCCACTGAATTCCCCACTTGCCCACTGACACTGCAGGAAGGTTGTTAGCTAGGGTGGAAGGACTGGTCGTCTTGACTGAAAACTCTTACAGTCCCATTCCAGTATATAAAGCAGCTTTATAGGTGGTATTTCATATGTTCAAAAGTCACAGAAACATGTATTTCTGTAAGTAAAACCTTTAAAGCGCATGATGTTGCCAAAGCAAGAAATTGTCAGTAAAATTACAGAAATTGTCAGTAAGTATTCATGCCCATAACCTGTTTGATTGTAATATGATGGGGCAGCAATCTAAAATAGTGGGTCTGAATGGGAGCGAAAATTGCTGGTCAGATGGTAATTTGGAGTAACTTGTGTTTTAGGAGTTCAGAATGCTTGATAAGGAGAGCACAATACAACAAAGTTCTCTGATTGTGCACTAACACTGTCAAATTTGCTTATTGAAGACAAAGAGTATTCATAGCACATAAACTGTATGTGTGTTTGTCTTCACAAAGTCACATTTTTTTATGCTTGGGAAAAGGGAAGGTGAACTCAGCACTGTTACTGTGCAGCCTTCGAGTGTGTATAACTAAGACCTTGTATCTTGAATAATTTTATCTTAAAGTAGCACTATGTTTTGTGATTTTTTTTTTTTTTATTTATATGTTTTTGTGGTGAGTGAAAAAGGCACCTGGGTCTTTATCCACTTCTGTTTAGTTTCAGATTTCCAAGCCCATAACATGCAGGCAAATCAGACCTTCTTGCCGTTTTAGTACATCCTAACCTGAAACAGAGCATCCTGACTCCACCATACTGCTAAAATTCTGCATTTGCAATATATGGATTAAAATTTGGGTAGAGAGTGACGTATGGTGTGTGCACAACAGGCAGGCTTCCAATATTTCATTTTTTTTATTTCAGAACTGAATTCCTTTCAGGAGGACAAATGGTTTTCCTGTGTCTTTTCCCATAGTGACTATTCAGCTCTGAATTGCATTACCACACTAAAGTTTCTGTTTTATAAGGATGCTGTCTTTTCTGTGACAGATCTACCTGTTCTATATATTGTGTGCCCATTGCAATGTCAGTTTTGACTGTGCTCTAGCACCATCCCAGCTGAGAATGAGCTCTTTCTTTTCGTGTCTCGAAAGAATTCTTCACAGAATTACAACAGATGATTCTTGTGAATGCAGGAGGCTTCACTGCCCATGCAATCTTAGTCTTTGGTTTGACAAATAGGATACTTCATACCACTGGTGATTTGCAAAAAGGAAATAAACTTGCCTCATTCTGCATGCACGTTTCTTGCAAACCTGGCTTATAGGTGAAGTCACTGCTGCTAACACTTGTTAGTTAGCTAGTTAGCAATTTGCAAGGGTTGCCTACTTTGTGGAAGCTACGTGTTCCAGAGCTTGTACATTTTCTGATTTAGTCGACTTGATTCTGGGAGAATGGTAGGGGAAAAAGCTGGGAAGTAAATAAGAAGTATGCGTACTTGAGAATTACTTAATTGGCATAGCTTGTAGTAGCAGGGTACTTCAGGCAAGACCTGGTTCTAGGGAAGATACTTGTCTTTGGGCCAGAACCTACTTCATCAGGAAGCTGCCAAATCACAGTACTCCTGAAAACTGCACTCTAGCCCTTTAGCACAGAGAGGGATGGTAAGTGTTGTCACACTCTGGCTGCATGATCTCCTAGCAGTGGACAAAATATAACCAATTTTTTACTAACTTTGTAAGAAACTGTGTGATATAAGCAGCAACAAAGCTTCTAAACATACAAAACTTTCATGTTAGATCACTGTCTCTGTGTTTTAGTTTTATAAGCTGTTTAATTTGTCCATCAGGCAGGCTAGTTCGTGGAAACAAACTCCATTTATATGCAGTGTGGTAAATAGAAAGAATGGGCCTGGTGATTATCTGTGGTGCTGAGGGTGATCCTAATACAGCTTGTCCTGTAGAGACTGACACCTTTAGCAGCAGGCAAACTGACCGATGTAGTAAAGACCTACGGCTCTCTTTCTTCACTTCCCTTTACTTTTTAGTACTTCTCTGTATTAAAACTATGTATTTCCTGTATTGTTGATGACCAGTATAGTCATATAGGTCACCTCTCCCATAGTGAAGCTCTGGGGTATGCATTGATTAAAAGCTGTTGTGTTGAGCTTTGTGGAGTAGGGACAGAGTTTGTAAGAACATACAAAGTAGGATTACAGGTTTGGATTTATCATAACTTTACTTGAGTAATTTAAATTCCTGGTAGTTTTTTTCTTCATCTACTAAATAAGAATAAATAACCTTAATTAAGCCATGTTTAAGACCGTCAAGTATGGAATATGGGTTTCTGTTGATCGACTTCTTGAGAAATTAGTTTTGTGCTATTTTTCATCTCCATGCAAGAATAGCAGCTCCTAGTTTGAGTAGCTTGGGATCCTGTCCTTTGGAAATTGTCAGTACGTTCTTCTGTTGCTATGTCAGTGTTGCTATGTGCCAATTTCCTAATCTGCTACGCAGGACAAAATGAGCAGGAGCTACTTAAGAGTTCTAGTATTTTGCTTTCTATCAGTAGTTGAGAGGCTGTCGTTTGAAAGCTCTGTCGGTCTCCACCAAAAGCAGCTGGGCCTCAGGACAATAAATTTTTTCCCGTGTATTTGCACAAGTCTCAGACTGCAAAAGAAATACCCATCTCCAGGCCCCAGAAAATCTTGTTTGAATACAATTCTGCATATAAATCAGCTATAAATCCTCTTCCAGTTGCAGCAGTCATCAAACTATCATTCAGGATACAAAAAAGAAAAAATAATCTGTAACTTGACTGAGGGAACTCCTGGTAGGTATTTGTTGTATTTTAGTATATCGTTTGATAGAGAATTCCTGTCTGTAAGGCTAATGCTAAGAAACACTATTGCTATAGAGGTGAGATAGTTCAGCTTTCTTCATCAGGGTAAATGAAGGAGTAGGGCCATGTGTCTGAAAGGCAGGTTTGTCAGACACAAGATTGGGAGAGCTCTTGATGAATGGGTTGTGAAGTAAATTGCAGTAGACAGTAAGATGCTCTGAAAAAGGTGCATTTGAAGGTCCATGGAAGTAAATGGAAAGAGTTGAAGGACCTTGTCCAAGAATTTTTTGACTCTTCAAACCCACATTGTGACTGCTTATGCATTTTTTGAAGTGTCAAATGGCTTCTTTTGAGTTTGCTTTTATTTCTGTTTTTTTCAGTTGGGTTTTTTTTTTTGCCCCGCTAATCTAGGTGTAGGGATAACTTAATTGGCTGTAAGTCCCAGAGTTTGTGTATCTCTGTCATGAATATTGTTCACATTGTGGTTTCTAATTTGTTTTTTAACAGTAGTCTATAGTTGTGTTTGTGTTCTGCTGTGTCTGAGAATTTGAAGATAAGGTATTTATGATACAGATAAATACAAATGCTAAGTCAAAAGCGTTGCATTATGGATGCCTGCAGCCTTGGCTACAGTTACTGTTTGGAGATGAAGGATTTACTGGGTTTTGGGCCCCAAAAGGAAGTGAAGAAATAGAAAGCCTTCACACTAGAGATGCTAAACCTGTAAAGAGCTTTTAACATCTACAAAAAATGGTTTAAAGTGCTCAACTCTGTTTGGTTTGTAGCATATACTTGCAGTTCTGAGTGGCACATTTCTGACCTGTGTTCATTTTTTGCCTTTTTAAAGTATCCAAGACTTCTACAGTTCATACTGCACCAAAGTCACAAAGTCTTTGTCAGCTAGTAAAGACCAAGAGAACTCTCCTGTGCTCTTGGTGGCGAGGTCATTCCTCTCAGGCGCTGAGGAGGTAAATAGCTCTTACCTGATGCATGGAATTAGGCAAAATTCCAGTAGGAAGGATGATTACTTGACCTTCTTGCAGATGCAAAAAAGGTAAACATGGCTTAATTGTGATTCTCCTTTACAATATATTTAAGACTGTCAAATACTGCTGAGGTGGCAAAACTCTAATTATGTTAAAACACAGTTACTGATAATTTGTATTAAATAGAGTAAATTGAACAAGTTTATGTAGAAAAGTAGATCCAGCGTTGTCATTTGTGTATTTGGACTACTATGGTCAACAAGTGCAGTTACTAGCAACTGTATTGGAGCACAATAATGTATTAAGGTGACTAAAGCTGATATAGCAGGAAACATTTAGTAGTGGTAAATATAAATGGTGTCTGGAAGCACAACAGCAGCTTTCTGCTGTTTGTTCAGGTTACTGTGAGATATTTTTTAAAAGTTCCACCTGTGTCTCTTGCCTTTTTAATCAAAACTAAAATCTCATTAAAACTAGTTATAATCCATGATTATTCAGGGGATTTTTAGGGCTGCACAAGTTGGGTGTTGAACTTCCTTGTAGAAATATTTTTCTTGTTTATTGTTCTAGCTATTAATTTTTCCAAGTGCCAGAAAAAAGTCACAACACACAATTTTCCCAGTTTTGTTTTTTTTTTTGTAGACTAGTAAATTGACTTGGATACTGAATGTATAGGACCTTTTAAAATTCAGGTAGTTGAAGCATTTAGGAAAAACAAGTTAAAACTGAAACTGCTAAAATGCCTTTTGTATGTATCTCCTTGAATTGTTGTATCTGCTTAAGCACCTGACCTTCCCGAGGGTCTTGCTTTGTTTCTAGCTTGCATGGTGTGGTTCAAAGTCCATTGTGAAGATTGGGTAGTTGATCCTCATCCGGGGGCTCTCTAAAAGCTGTGCTGCCCTAGATTATTACTGTGAAAGAAGAAATGGAGATATCAGGAAACAGCACAAAAGGGCAAACTCCTGCAAAAAAACTCCTGCAAAATTCTTCAGGGCTCTGGGACTAAACTTAAGAATTCATCTGTGCTGCTGCCATCTCGGTCTCTTCCCTGCAAAATTTTTCCAGCAATGCCCAGCTCCACTTTTTTTAAAGGCCATGTGCTTAGCTTAGAATCAGAATTTTCAGGGTATTCAGCTAGAAGAGGGTTTGCTTTAAGTTGTGCCTGCTTTTGGGCCATAAAAGCTTTACAGAGGGTAAAATTTATTTGTTCGTGTCACAAAGAATAACGTTAACGCTGGAACATTCTAAAAAGATAAGTTTTAAATTTGGCTTCTCTTCCTTCTCATCTTGACAGCGTTTGAAATGACTTTGGTTTTCCTTCCAAATAACAAATTATCCTTGTGACTGTGTAATTAACTACACCTTCCCCTCCCCTCCTTTTATGGAATTTCTTTTCCAGTAGCACCATCCTGCCAGGAACAATACTAGATTGCGGTGCTGTTCTCGTCATCATGAGATGGTAGGCTGTTCTTGGTGTTCCTCTTCTGCAGTGCCAATGCAATGTCCAGTTCTCTCAACTGCTTCAAGAAGCCCCGGTTTGGCAAGATGCATCGGTGTCTTGATACTTGCTCAATGGCATCCACCACTGTCATGTTCTTGTAAATCATCAGGTAAGCCAAGACCAATGTTGCTGACCGGCTGCGGCCCATAGCACAGTGAACCAGAACCTTGTCTGCAGAAACAAAGAGAGATGATGCAAAGATTACACTGGGGGGTAATTTCTTTTTTTTTTTTTTGATAGCAAAGGTTTCTGTAGTGCCCCTGCTCTGTTTGGTGGCTTGACTACCCTTACCAGCACTTCTGTAAGACCCGTCTTTTTACAGCTGGGGAAACTGATGTTGTAAATCTTACTGTAGTAACTGAATGCCATCTACATTGGAGATTACCCATTTAATCTTAAACCAGATATCTTTGAATTTATGTGTGACCAAAGGTTGCAGAGAAGGCCTGGGGGCTGCATCCTTGCATTAAGTAGTATGGCAAGCCCCGCTGCAGCCTAATCTTGCATGCCTTACAAGCAGCTTGTATGTAATTCTGTGTTTGGGCATAATGACCAAAGCGTAAGGATGTGGGAGGGTTTGGTGTGCTATCAAACCATCCCTCCATGAGGATAAATGGGATGCACAGAAGAGCATTTCTGTTCTACCAACAAAACACAAAAGTTAACTGAATTTGATTATTTTTTGTTTTTCTGATGATAATGTCCTTTAAGATCTAGATTACATTGCTTCATACCTCATTACTTTGTTTGTAAAACATGGCAAACCAAGGATTTTTTTTTAAGGTTCTGGTATACATTTAAGGGCAGAGGATAAGAAGGGCCATAGAAGTTAATAGGTGTATAACCAGGGGGATAGAAAAGCTTCTGTAGAAATCTCTGGTTAGTCACCCTTACCCTATTATGCTGCATTAAAGTAACATTCCCCCCCACACACCACTTCTCTGGATTACGTGATCAGCTCCTTGCAGTAGTGGCCTGACTTGTGTACTGTGAATCCAGAGTCTCTGTTAACAGTTTTCATCTCTGAATAAGTGTGACTCAAGATGTAGGTTTGTGACGTTGCTTGGTTTAACTTTGAACTTCCAGAGGCAGAAAGTCCTTGGCTTCAGGTACTATCAAGGACGTAAGCCAAAGTGGAACCTTCCCCATTTGCTGTGTCTGGGGGAGGTGGAGGAAGAGGACAGTAAGTAGGTTCAGGTCTGATTGACAGGTTTTGAAACACTTCAAAAGATTTCCAAAAATGATTCAAAGCCCTTGAGGGGGTCTCACAAAGGGTTGAACTGCTGAAGGAAGTAGATTTGGAGCACTCTCTCTAACACCCTGCTAAGCTGAATTGCCACAGGAAAAAAAAAATCCTATCAGGGCCAATAATAGTTTATCTCCGTTAGCTATGCCTAGTGAGAAGTGTTGGGTGCAAAGCTGTGACTCCTGCTGATTAACTCCTTTGCTTCCAGGCACAAGAGTATGCCTTGGCACAAGTAGCATTGCTGTGTAATGGATGCATCAAGAGCTGCCAACACTAGAGGATTAATGGTTACAGTCTGCATCCTAATCCCAGCAGATAGTCTTAGAGGCATCTTGGCAAAATTCCAGTTGCTCTGATAACTAAAAGTGCCTCTTCCTCTCCTGGAAAATGATAATCCCTTCTATTATTACTGCAAATATTTGAAACGGATGAAAACTCTCATTTGTTCAGCCCTTCATGCCTCTCTTTAGAGCTTCCCACCTTGTAAATGGGTTGCTGTTGAGGTGATAAAATACGTGATAGGACAAGGAAGGCTTTGCTTTGTGTGGGTGGCAAATGCAGGGGATCTAGGAGAGAATGTACAATTTTATATTGTGATAACAAAGGCAAAAAATGGCTGTACAGTTTTCTGAAACGCCTCCTGGTTGTAGGAAAATAAGGTCTAGCCTTTTCTGTATGTGAATATTCAAGATCTGACTGCCTGTTACAGCAAAACGCAGGGCCATGTGTTTTCTGTACTATTTTGTACTGTCCAGTTCCAATGTAAGGACCAATCTGAACCTCTTTCCCCAAGAGGGAGTGTGCTCTTGCAGTCTTTGATCCTGACCATTTACATCCTTTGGGGCTGAATATAAAATACCAGTGCATAGAGCCGGAGGTCTGCTGAGTGGTGACAGGTCCCTGGGCTATTTTGGTCACTTGAGTTGGGCTTGTGTTTCTTGAAAGTCTGTCTAGATGCAGCACTCCCTTTCCAGAGTCGGATGGAGCGATGAATGTTGAGGTGTCTTTGGTCAAATGCCTTGGGTCTTTGCATCTGTCTCTCATGTTTTTTCTCACATTGCTTTTATCTTCTCAGTCTTTAGTGTATTTTTTTCCCGTGACGTCTTCACATGAGAAGAAAATGCTCTTCCCCTCTACATCTTGTGGAACTAAGACACAAAGGGACCTAAATCTGTAGCATAGAAGGGAACTTAAAAACATCTTAAAATAACGTGTTCCTTTCAGATTAATCAGGCCTCACTGGTATAAATTTTAAGCTGTCCTGTTGTCCGAATTACATGTTCATATCTTTATACACAGCTGAATGATAGCATGCATAATTGTGAACAGTTCAAGTTTGCCTCTAAAACTGTTATAACTGAGATAACTTCAGCGTTAAGTCCATTTTCCTGTGTTTAAAGTCTCCAAATACTGTTCTGATCAGGGAGCTTCTTCACCATCACAAAGATTTTGAAGGTTACATCGGAATTAATGCATTCAGACTGTGTTTTGACAGCAACCAAATTGCCAAGCTTTCTGGCCTGTTGCAGAAAGAGACTTCTTCATTTGTCTGACAACTTGTTTCAATAACATTGTCTATTGAGCATCTTCCCAGTAAAATGCATTGTATGAAGACATCTATTCAATGAATTTGATCACTTGGCTGGCTGAGGGTCACACCTCAAACAGTGTGGTATAACCGGAGCAAATTCATTAATACCTACATTCTAGTTACAAAAGGCTAAAGTTTTCACCTTTTCCCTCTCTTTGCATTTACTCAATTCTAATGCAAAGTAGCAAATGAGTGTAATGGTGTTACTGATCAGAAGTATTTAGTGCATATACTGAAGTCCCACTTCAGTATATTACCACTGGAGGTAGGTACTTGGTTACTTACTATAAAATCCTGTTTAGGAATCTGGAAGCTGTTTGTCAGTCAGGAAGACGCACACAAATGCTCCTTTCATTAGGCACTTAAAATGCATAGCACCTTTCTTCACTAGATGTGCATTCACAAATAATGCATTTATGTTGTTGGAGGAGAGCACTAGTTACTTGCCTTTAGTCTTTTCTCCTGTAAGTGTAAGAGACATCAGTCTACTCTTTAGTCTAGCTTCTGGAGTCATTCTGTTCTGTAAATGTGTGTTGGAAAGCTGTTGTCATGCATTCAGTCTCGGCCTCTTCGTGGGCCATGCATATGTGCCTTTATGCATATCCTTGTCTGGGATAGGAGATGTACATTTAGTATATTTTTCCTCATGAGAAAGTTAAGAGCTTGCTCTTTTTCTTCCTGGGTGTTACAGTAATTTATTTTATTGGTCTCCATCAGAGAACATCCTAGCTATCTTATTTAAAAATCACGTGAGTGTGGCAGGCAGTGCACAGCTATAGAAATGATTGCAGTTGGTAATATCTACTTAAGTGCAGATTTTTTATTTTTTTTTCACTTTTTTTGTAGAAGTTCATCCAGTTACTCTTTGATTGGTCTTGTGTTTTCAGTGCTGGACTGGTGCTTGATACTGTTTCAGAACTTCCTGGACTTTGATGTGGTTTTGAAACAAAAAGGCTGATTCTCCTCCCCACCTTCATCCTTCCCTGCCTCTGTATTTATTGGGGTGTAAGTTTTTTATTCAACCTTTGCTGCTTCCTTTGTGCTTGTTTCTTTACTTGCATGTAGCAGACAAAGGTGTTACAGGAACCAGGAGAGTGATGGAAGTGAGGAAGTCTGCATTTCTTATTTCAGCTGCTCCAGTCTGATGCTGACCTCTGGCCTCCAGCCATGGCTAGACAGAGGTGCGTGTTAGTTATCCGCTCCTTCCCAAAGACAGTGCTTCAGATTTGCTTTTTGAAATGCCAGGTACCTTTCTTCACAAGCAAGTAAGCTCCGAAGCAGTTTCACCTGCTATTAGGACTTTGATTTTTAAAACTGAACTGCTTTCAAGACTTTCTCCTGAACAAGGGAAGGGACTCTTGCTGTAGACTGTACTTGCTGAAAGGGTAGAATTTAAAACCTGGCTGGCTATTGGGGGCAAGCCAAGGTAGTAGCTGTCTACAGCTGAGCTAAACAGCCAAGAACAGAAGCTGACAGGAGGCTTGAAACTTGATATGTGATCCTCTGATTTTAAGATCTTTGTAGGTCAGCAGGAAAGTCTTAAGTTTCTCAGCTGGTTTCTGGTAAAATATCCTGTGGAGATTTTAAAAAAAAAAAAAAAAAAAAAAAAGACATCGTTTGGGGGGAAGGAGTATGAGTAATAAGGAGTAATATTGAAAGCCAGTGTGAGGCCTAGGCTGTAGCACTTCACATCAGTGTAAAGCTTTCTGATAGAACACTGCTGGAGGTCAGCAAATAATGAATTGTAGTAATCAAGCTGAGAAATTACAAAGGCTTTAATGAAATGTTTCTAGATGTCTGCTGTCGGAGTTGTTTCAGTCCCCTGCTGCTTGGAAGATGGCAGAGAGATAAATCTGTTATAGCTTGGGGTAGATCTGATGGCCAGGTAGGAAGGTCGTTTTTGTATTTGTAAAGTGAATCTAATGCTGCAGAGCGTGAAGCTGTGCAGTGACAGCCTGGAATCTCTGCAGAGCGCTCATGTTCCAGTCCCACCACTATGCAACCAATATTCATTAAACGTTTCTTAATAGGGACTAATCTGAGGAAAGGACAGCTAGTTCATGGAACCCATGCAATGTCCGATTGTCTCTGATGTGTTTACAAAGGAGGCAAAACAACAACAAAAAACCTCTATCAGACAGGAGACCTTAATGTAAGCTGTGATACAGACTTTGATAAAAGTGCTTGGTCAGGGGCACTTGGGCTGGTACTAGCTTTGCAGTGAGAAAGGGCCTAGTTACATCACTACCTTCTCTTAAACTAGTTCCCTGCTACTAGTTTTAATTCTCTGTTAAACTGTATTGACTTATTTCATTCCCATAAAGTTGAATGCTGTGGAACTATGCTTGTAATCAGATGGAGTAAATCCTGTACTGTTTTTAACCATTTTCAGCACCCTCCTTACTTCTTTCGTCCTGAAGCGCATTGTCAATGAATTTAGAAGCTGAATAAAAGAACTGACTGAGCTTGAAAGTGGGGAGATCATCTGCTTCCACTCCATGGTACTCCACATTCATGTCGTGGTAATAATCTGGTCCTGTGTCCACATTCCGCTGACCGTGGGCTGCATTGAGGATGTGGGTGAAGCCTGCCTTCTGAAGGCTGTAGCGATCTAATGCAGTTTTCCTGTTAAAACAAGAGCTGTCATGTAAGTGAGGAAGCTTCTTGCTTACGCAGCAAGCCAGAAAAAAAATAAATCTCTGATTAGGTATGTTCTAAATGCTTAAAAAAAATGCATCATTTGCCATTGTAGAGATTTTCAGATACTGTCATTCAGAGTGAATGATCCTTCTGGAGTTCATAACTATCACTCCCAGGTCCTTGGAGCACCTTAAAAATGAACGTATTTTCCTGGCGCCTTTGTAATGTAGGCAATACTGGTTTCTATCCATCATGTACAACGTGTACAACAAGAAACTTGAGATACAGAAAGAAATAGAATGAATTATCTAAAGTCATAAAAGCAAATCAGTGGCAGAACTTGAAATAGGGCCCATGAATGCTGCTTTCCCCTTCTGTCCCATCAATTGATACTGCAGAACTAATAAAAGAGTCAGTACTAGGAGAGTAGTAAGATCATCTGGGATTCAAAAAGAAGCTCTTTATCCCTGAAAGAAGTTACAGAGTTTTTTCTCCATTTCTATTTAAAAAAAAATATTTTTAAAAAAAATCATCCTTCTGTGGTCACAACTCCCTATCAGGTTTCCTTTTACTGAATGTTTGATTAAACCAGAGGTCTAAAGCAAAAAGAACTAGATACGGAAATTGGGTAGTAGCCTTCAGTGGAAGCTGAAAGTCATATATTTAGCCCAATATTCTAATCTGTTCTTGTCCTTTCTTCACTTAGACAAGGGAAGTCAGAGAGGGGAGGAAATCCTAGATTTTCGTGTGCCCAATACCCACTCTTAAGTGCTTGCCAGCAGTCTGAAATTCCTTAAAAAGTGTAGTGTGTGGACAGATACGTAAAAACTCTTTTGTTCCATTACAGAAAGCTTTTAATTTTGAAAAGTTTTATTCTGGAAAAACTGTCAAGTTTTCATTAGTGCCTAGGAAGATGACTGAGCTTTTTGCAAAGAATTGCATAGGCTTTATTCTGTTAATGTATTTTCACATAACTACTGCTGCCATAAATGAATTAGTGCATGAAGTGAAACAGCTTTTTTCAACCAAAAGTACCTCTCTCCATCAATGTTTCCTGAACATTTCAATGTGTAAATGCAGCTGCTGTCACACAGGACGTTGTGGTGGGCTACCTGTTGTGTTTCATAATTCTAGTGGTGACAGCTCAGAATAGCTTGAAGTTGACTCCACCTTCCCAGCCTCTTGTCAAAGTCAGAATCCCCCTTTGAGCAGTCAAGAACCTAGTCATTAGAGCATTTAACTGGGATATGGATACTGAAGGTCTCACCTATGCTCTTTCTGATTTAAATTAAGCTTGTGGTAATTGGCTGTTCTGAGTAGGCCATTCTTCCTGCAGAAATTCCTTTCTGGTCAGGAATGGTAATGTCTTGACCCTACTGGCATTTTTGCTATGAAATAATGTCGTAAGTCACCTATGTGATGATTTAAAAAATAAATAAAACCTCCAGTTAGTGGGGTGATGCCTGCCTAGACTCAGGAGACTCTGGAGGACAGAGAAGCAGCCAGCATCATCTTGCTGCTAGTGCTGTGACTTGCCACCTTCACCTTGGGTTAAATAATGCCAGGGTTAAATACAAACTCCTTTTGTGTTTTTGTGGCAGCGATTGACCTAGAAGGATGTTTGGTTTTCTCCCTCTTTTTGGAAAACTTGTCCCTTAGGATTCTGTTCAGGTGGATATGCTCTGTACACTTTGCCAGCAAAGGCACTTCAGTTCTGGACTATAAGGATGGCCAGTACTTAAAAAGCAGATTAAATGTCCTGGCCAAAGAGTAAAGGTGCAGAGAATAACTACTTCTTTTGGTTTTGATGTGCTTGAGGTGAACTACAGATTCTGTTTTCAAATTAAGGCTTATTTTGTTTGCCTCCCTGATACTGGGATAGAGAAAATACGTTTTCCATTCACCAGGCTTGGCCCAAAGCATGTATCCAACAAACCATGAAAGACTGATGGTTTCAGGTCAGAGATCTGTGCTCAACTAAACTCCTGCAAGTGGAGACCTACATGTGGAATAGCGTAACTACAACTGCAATGTAGTTAGGGTCAGAAGAAAAACAAGGTTTTTGATGGACGGTAGATACTGACAAACTTTGGATTCTGCAAGCACTGCTCAGACTAATAAATAGCATGTGAATTAAATGATGAAGTTGTTCCGAGCAAGGACAGTGTCAAACAATAGGTCACATTGCAGTCACTAACATTTGACACTTACTTACATTCATCTGAAATCTAGTTTTCCTGTTTCTTTGATTAGATTCTCAGGAGATTGCCTTTTGACGCAGCGGGTGCATCGAATGCTTTTGTTTCTGATGGTCACACAGTTTTGTTCTATGTCTTAGGATCTCGTTTTTAAGTGCACAGTGGCCCCAGTGTTTCAGTAGGTATTCAGAAAGAAGGAATACTGTCTTTCACTGACTGCATAAGCAGTCAGCTCAGTCTGGCCAAGCTCTTTGAGCTTCCCCCTCCACCTCCCAATCTTCCCTGTAGCTGCATACTGTGAATTCAGGGCCCAGGATGGAATTAGTCCTTCTCCTTCTTATTTAATCAATTAAAGGCAATGCAGTTAGGTGTTCATTTTGCATCACGATTTGCATTAGTGTTGTCTGGCCCTTGGCCTGTTGGAGTGTGAGAACGTGTGTGTTTTTACTCTGTTAGCTTATTGTGTTCCCCATGGCTTGGGCTGGAAAGGGAAAGAGAAGCAGCAATGGATCAACCTTGAATGCTGTTGCAAAAAGCCCATCATAAATGCTCAGATGTAACTAATTCATCTTCTGTGAATATCTTACTTATAAAGTAAATTGTTAAATGTACCAAGGAAGTGCTTAGAGGGTTATCTGCTCCACTGGTTTTGGCACTGAAGAATTTGTACTGTTTTCCTCAATGCTTGGAATAGGCTGATTTTAAAATGTTACCTGATTTTTAATTACACTTGATGAGTAGACTGATTCAGCAGTTTTGGACTGTCCCTTGTGGACTGAATGTAACCTTGCCCAATATAATATTTTTCTTTATAATACGGATGCACATTTTATTCTTTCTACTGATGTTGCTAATCTGGAAAACTTCCATTAAATGAATGCTCAGTGTTGAGCACTCAGTTCTGTTAAGATCTCCACATTTTCACTGGAACAGATGCTCAGACTCTGCTGTGTGTAGGTGTTGTAGAACCTTTCAGGTGAACCGAGACCTAAAACATTTGCCCTGGCTAAGTGAAGCATGGTCAACGTAGGTCCTGTGGGTATGCGGCTGGTGCATCTGCAGGCTGAGCTATTGTGTGTAATCTGTAAAGAGGATGTTGGGTACCTTTCTTCCAGCAGATACCATGGGCAGCATTATCTATGGAAAGCTTTTCATAAGGCTTCTAATACATAATATTTTGTAGAGATCTGAGGAAACAGTTATTGTGCAATACAAAATAGAGTTCACTGGACTGCAGGAGGTGCCTGCCTTGGGCTTTAAAATCTGCATCTTTTGAAGAAAGATGAAGTGACGATTACTCTTTTTCAAGAGAAGGAGTGCTTGGTTTCAAAATTGGTAAGGAGATAAGGAAGCATTTATGTGTTGTCTCCTTTCTTTCCATCCCCCCAGTCTTGCACTTGATAATTACGTTTTCATGAAAGATATGTCTGCTATTCTTTCAAAAACTTTCCGCGTTTTTTTTTCTTGTAAAACCTTTCCCCAAAAGCTAGGCAGACAGCCCAGGTGGACCACCAGCCCAGTTGTCGTACTGACCTGGGTTTGTCTGCTTTTTCACTCCAGTCAGCTGTCTTTTTACCTTGCCCGTTGATCATAAATACTATTGGACAGGGATGCCCTGTGCTGAGACTCTGACGCTGCTATAATATAGGCAGTTAAGCTTGAGGTCATGCTGGGTCTGCAGCATGTTGATTGCCCGTTGACAGAGAGCGGGAAACAGGCTGTTAACCCTCATATAGGGAGACCCATGTGCCTGTAAATGGAAATGTTACAGTGCCTCTTGATGTGGTTGCTTGGACTGGCTTTAGCCATCAGTGAACTCTGGCTTTGTGTGATGGACTGGCTTGCTTTCCAGCCTCAACTGAATCTGTAGTGTGGATGCTGTTGTGGAAGCATCCCTCATTATCTGTTTACTTTAATCAGAGCCTATTTTTTTTTTTTTGGTGTTTCATCATTCATGGTACTCCTGGTTATGTCCCAAGGGGGAATGCTTTTGGTCTTCCTTGAAGTTTTTACCATGCCTGAGATATCAGTATTGTAGGTGAAAGGAAGGAATAAATCAAGCATAAATATCTGCAAATATCTGATCGGTTGAGGTGACTAATAGCATAGGATCATTCAGGGGTATATGAATCATATACCTTATTGGGGGATTTATAAGTCTATTTCTAATTCCGTTTCAGCTAGAAATGGCACAGATTTTTTTCCCTTGCAATTGGCTCACTACCAGAGTTTAATAGTTCCTGTTTCCCTCTTTGGGTGCTGCTCTTTCCTAATAAATTGCAACTAGTATTTCCATTTTTGTGATTGTGGTTGAATTTTAAGTCACCATTGTAAAGAAGAGTTTGCTACAAATGTCAGTGTAGGTGAAGCCATAAGCATTTCACTACTCTTGCAATTGTTTTCATTTTGTATATCTCCACCATCTGTGCTATTAGCACTTGATTTCCTTTTACATAGTGCAACTGTGGTCTCCAGTGTCTGTCTTGAATGTGTTCCTATGCAGAGAAGGTGAAGTATGGCACTGGAAGATAACAGTGAAAATTTTGGTATAATTCAGTTTAGTAAGAGATGAACAGGGCAGATTGGTCCCACATAAAAACTCATCAGCTCTTCAGTTCAGAGCGCATAAACATATGCTAAAAGTTAAGCATACCCAGAAGTCCTTCCCTCTGTAGCAAAGCGTGTTAAGCAAAAGCTCAGCGCTTTGCTGAATCAGACCCTGCATTTACTGTAGGACAGATGGACTCATAAACATGTTTTTAAAGTTCTGAGGCAAGGGGGAGTACTTTGATATGGGAATGCCACCTAAATGGTGAAAATACAACATAAAATCACTTTCGCATAGGGATATATTGATAATAACAGACTACCACCAAGAAGAACTGACCCAAACAAAATTGTCTTCCATTTTCAGATGCTTCCCAAAAGATTATTTATGTCTCTTAGGTTGTGCAAGGGCAAGTAAAAGGCTTGTCCAAGACTATGCCTGCTGTCAATTTTAAAGCTGAGATTCGTAGGACTAAAAGCAAGTGCTGCAGCAAACTCTGCCTTCTGGAAGCAACGATGTAAGTAGTTACAACGTGAAAGAAAATCCTTCCTTTCAAGTTGCCATCTCCAGTGTACCAAATCCCTTCTCTCTCTTTTCAAAAATACTGTCATAACAAGCTTTAGTCCCAGCTGCTTTCATCAGGAAGATGCCCAAACCAATGGAGTTGCAAGAGAGGGGAAAAACAACCTGGAGGCACTGCAGCCTGCATCTCCACATCAAGTATATAAAAAGCAGCTAACAAAGGGAAGAGAAGGCGGCTCATGAAAACCCAAGCGCATCTAAAGGAGAAGGGAAGCAATGTTCTGAAACACCTTGTGGGAGTGTGGGCAGAGCAGCTCCTGCGACAGGTAAGTCAGCACCTTATAGCTGGTACTGGTCAACCAGAAGACTGGTGTGCTTATAAGCTCTAAGTAGAGCCAAGTCTCTTAAGCTTCATGTGAAGGTTGAGCAATGCAAACATCTTTCGGTATAGACTATTAAAGCCCACAGCTCGATGTGACCCAGATTGACAAAACACAAGGAAATCTGAGGCAACATGTTACTAGAAGAGGAATCATCTCAAACTTTTCCATTTTCTTAAATGCTGAAGGAAAGCTTGATGCAGGATGATAATTTACCAGATGGTCAGTGTCAGAAAGAAGCTTCCTGAATATAGGCAATACTGACACTTTCTTAAGAAAATCTGGCAGTTCTCCATCCTGAGGAGAGATGTTGAGAATTTCCAATAATATTGACCCAATTTCCTTTGGTAACTCCAGCACTGGGGGAATCTAAAGATAGTGTTGCATTGTATCCCCTTTTCCTTCTGAGGTGCTGCTCCATTTCTGTGGATACCTTCTGCTCAGTGTGAATTAGAAGAATTTTTAGGTACCACTGAAAATACTGAACAGGATCTTCATAATATGTGGTAGAAATAGATTTAATGGTCCATTATTTTTTTTCCAGACCAAAATGGTGGCTGTTGTTTTGTAAGTGATCCAACCTAGATACAGGAAATACCTCTCTGCTTTCTATACAGCAAAGGCATTAAACACGTGATGTAGTCTCTCAGTTCCTGGTTTTTACTTCAGTCACTCACCAAGTGTTAGAAATCACCTATAGTCAGAGGTGTTGTGTGGGGAAGCGTTACTTGTCTTAGAAACCATTGCTGCTTTGAGGTTTATGGTCCAGTGTTACAGATCTGATTTTCTGGATTGTTAAACTGCTGTTACAATTGGCAGATTCTCATACTCACAGAGTTGAAACTATATCCTCAAGAGTGTTGTTATAATCTAAATCTGCATACACTCCTATTTTTGTATGATTAATACTGATGTAGATCCTAGGAGTTCATAAAGCTAAACAGTGGGAGGTAAGTATTTGCTACCCTGAGTGAGTCCCATCTCTTTTCTTCCAGATCAGTATAAATTGTCTCTGTACTTGGAAAAAGCTGTACTGTAATGTTTTTCTGCAGAAAGGGGAGAGAATGAATTTTAGTTAAGCATATATTTAAAGTTTAGTTATGTATTTTAATTATCATACACTCCAATCTGTAGGTTTGAGTTACTCGTGTGTCTTCTTGAAGCTTACCTGTGTTAGTTCTCGAGACCATGAGCCCTGTGGCTCTACTGGGACAAACACAGACCATAGCTTTCTTGAAGTGCAAGCTCAGTTCAGCTGCATATCCACAAAATTTTTCTTTTTAATCTGTAAGGAATTAGACTCCAGAATACTTCTTTTCCTCTGGGAGTAGTCTGAGAACACAGAAACACCTGAAATTGTGATCAGGCCTTAAATCCTAATGAGAGCTAGAGGACAGTTAAGAGGAAAACAAAATCTCGGGAGGCCTTTGTCTTCAGCTAAAATATTCTTTGAGATTCAGAAATGTGCAACCATGAACATCATTTCAGCTAATCAGGTGGTCGCTGAAGAGCTAGAAGAAGAAAACTACAAGCTGCATAACTGGCAGAGGTTTTCCATGTGACTGCACTGAACCAAGCAGGCTTGGGATTAGCCAGTAAGACTGCCCGTGCGAGTAACCTGGTGACCCGCGAAAAAAAGGAGCAAGACGAAGCTGCTTTCTGTCCCTTTAGAAGGCTTCTGGATGTGAGGAGGATACATGCAGGCCCTAATCCTGGTAGCAGATGCATCAAAATCTTGGCAAAGCATGTTTTATTCCTATCACTGGTCTGTCTCCTGCAGGTTCCAGTGTCTGGTCTTTAAAAGTCCTTGGAACTTGCTGGAGGAAAATTTCAATTGGAGCTGAACACAGCATGTTATATTTTGAGGCTTTGATTATTCTGGGCCTGACAGGCTCATGGAGATTTCATTGCCTCTGGGCAACATCTGCAGCAAAGCCTTGTAACAAAAGGATTGAGTGGCCTCACAGGGCTCCTTGATAGCCTGTATTGCATTAGAAGGAAGATGTGGTTACGTAGTCAGGGTAATTAATTAGCATTTCCATAAGCAGTCACAAGTCCTGTTAACCTTGTAAATGCAGGAGGCAGGAATGAAGCACAGATGTGAAGGCTCTGAAGATAAACTCTGCATGTGTGTGTTCACTTGATTTTGTTGATGAGCTCCACTAAATTCTTTCAAGATCAACCTTAATTTAGCATGGCTAAGGATGCAAATACACCCAACATCTGTTCATGTCTCCATGGCAGCTCTTTGGCGACCAGTGCTACAGCAAGATCTTAAAATAAAACAATACAAAACCCCCTGCGACACTGAAGGGGGAAACTGTTGGTCAGAAGTAAGATGTGGAGTTGGCCGAGGAAAAATATAGAGGTCCCTGGACTTTGCCTGCTTCAAATCAAGTTTTAGTTCTGGTGATGAAAGCTGCATCTTGACTGCAGGCCGGTTCTCATCTCAGATTTTCTGCTACTGGGTGTCAAGTTTGCCCTTACCTGGCTGACAGCAGTCATCGTCTTTCAGGGAGCCCCATTTTCTGGAGAAGTTTTACTTCTGTTCACCCCCCACCTAGTACTCGCTTATTTTTCCTTCTCTATTGGCTTTCTGATTCTTTTGTCCCAGTGCTGTGCAGGACTTGTTTCTCCTTGAAGCACTGTTCCCTTTCTTCCTGACTTAAGACTGGTCTCCTGCAGAAATGTACTGCCCAGTGTAAGTGGGTGTAGCTCCAAGTACCTCTCAAGAAGCTGCTTTTTCTGTTCCTCTGGTTAGTTTGTGCTAAGTGCAGGAGTGAATTGTGTTCAGAGTCATGCCTCCTCACAATTATTAAATTACAAGGTGTAACAACCCACTGCTTCAGGAATGATTACAGGAAAGAGCCAGTGGCTGGTGTCCTGGGCTTAGAGGCTGACTCTCCAAAGGCCTACTGTCTTATCAGGTCCCTTTACTCAGAGGGCAGCTTTATCACAGAGATAAGAGGGAAATTATTCTCATGGCTTTGTTCAGAATAATTCTACTGGTGTTTTTGAACAAGGATGTAGGAAAAAAATGCCAGAAGAGGCTGTTCCTTACCCTGAACTTTGAGTTGAAAATAGCTAAGAAGAGGGGCAGGGTAGGATGGGAAGAGGACAACTCAACTCCCTTTTCCTTTGTTCCTGAGTCAGTTGGCCAGGCTCTTCCCGTGGCTTAAAATATTATATTTTTTTTTTTTCCTGTCTCTAAAATTGGGAGCCTCAGTTTGGTTAAAGCCCAGAGCTCTTGTGTGTCTTTCTGTTGCCTCTGGCGCCAGAGAAGTGATTGGTCGATGATATTAGGAGTCTTGTAACTTTGAAAGCTGTATATCTTTCCTCTTTTATAAGCTGGCAACAGATGAATTTTAGGACCTTTTAAAAAAATTATTGAGAACTTTGGAGCCAGTGGGGCTCCTGCTTGTGCCTTACAGTGATCATGTAAAATAAATGTCATGTTAGCACAGGGTGTAGAGGAAAATGGGAAAGGGACCAATAATGCCTAAGGGGTAAGAAAAGCTCTCTTGCTCTGCTCATGGGTTGGGCTGGGGGATTTTCTGATGGCACGTCTCCCTGCTGCAGCAGTCATCTCTGCTTGTCAGAATATGCTGTTTCTAGCTTAGTCCTGTGCTCAGCAGAGCTAAGTCTGTTTTGTGGGTTTGGTTTTTTTCCAAATCACACTTGGTCTGATCAGTGAGACACATCTCTGCAGCTTTGCCTTCCACAGGGTTCTGTTTGTTTTAATCTCTTGAGCAATTTGGAAATGCGGAATACGTGTACACAAGCACAGGCTTGGAAATGCAGAAATACCACTGCGGGTTGAGCTGTCTCTTCAGTCACTTTTCAAGAATTACATTTTAGGCTTGAACCAACCTAAGCTGTGGTCCAACACATCTAGGCCATGCCCTTCTGTCAGTGTAACCGTGGCAGGACTGTCACTCAGAGATAAATGACAAATTACTCCTTGAAATAAGACATTTAAAAATAGATCGTGACTAGCTTCAACCTCCGCAGCCTGCACTGGTGCCACAACTGCTCCTGTTACTCAGTCTTTAACAGTAGACTCCGCCACACAGCAACCAATGCTGTGTGCCCGTATCTGTAAGGGCCATGCCAGACTCCGATTGCTCTGTGGAACTCTGGCATCTGTCAGTAGCTCATCAAATCACAGCATCATCGCTAAATACTAATGAACGGGTAGGAGGAGGAAAGAAACACCTTGCTCTGATGGTGAGCTGTACTTAGTACAGCTTAGTCATCTCCTGTGTAGAAGAGATGTACTATGTGCACTTACAGATCTGCTATGTGGAGAGGTACTACGTAGACTTACTCATCTCCGATGTAGAGGTTGGGCCAGACTTCGTTGACATGAGTGTACTTCGGGCATCCTTTCCAGAAGAGTCGCTCCAATTCAAATGCACCTGGGGTGCAGTATTCCTCATCAGGATCTACTTTGATTGCTGTGTATGCATTTTTCTTCCCAGTGTTCAAACCTGCTGATGACATCTTGTCCATGGAGTAGCGTGCTCAGGATGTGCCAGCAACTGGAATGCAACCCAAACAGAACGTTAAGAACAAAGCAAGCAAGTTCTGCTCTGTTTGTGGGATGCTGGGAGCAGCACTGGCCACCTGTGGTTGGGCTGGGCATGGTTCAAGATGGATGTACCTGCTTGGTGTCTTGAACAGACTTGCACCTGGATTTCTGCCTCCCCTGAGCTAGGCAGGGGATACTTGGTTGGACAAGCTCACCAGCAATGGGAGCAAAAGCCAAAGGTTTGTGATCATTGAAGTTCAGTCTCTACTGAGAATTTGTTTCCTGGAAAATCCACTGGGAATCCACCAAACAGGTCTAGCAGCCAGATCCAAGGGATCTAGAACAGCTAGGGCAACTGAGGGAGGAAATTTAAGATGTTTCTTTATCGTTAATTGTGAGTCTCCTAAAGGCTTCTCCTTTACATGATTTTCAGCAATGCAGGGGGATTAAATGTGTCTATGAAGGTGAATCGTAGGTGTACATGTTACACTTTTTCAAGACCTTAATGCAGACCTGCACAGTGAACCTTGTAGGCTTTTTGCAGGAATGAGAGTTTGCCTTTTTGCAGCACCACTGACTGATTGACAAAGTATTTTTCAGCCAGGATGGGCTCAAGGACTTCCTCCTAGACGCATACATGCCAAGTGGGTAGGAAGAAGCACTGATGAACATATAGAAGGGAGTAATGGAGTGATGTTATCCTGTAGCTAAAATCAGAGTATTGTTAATGTTGCCAAAACCAACACCCTTTGCCTGGCTGTGCTGTCAAAGCTGTGTTGCTCAGAACTGACAACCTTGATGTCTCATGTGTTTGAGCTATCGGCTAGTATTGAATCCTTTGGCGTCAGCTTTACACTTCTCTTGAAGCTCCAGATTCTCTCCTGCTTGCTGTGATTTCCTCAGCTGCTATCCTGATTTAGACTCTCCCCTGTGTAGTTTGCCTCCTTCGGCTGTGGAGCAACAGTGGGAGCTCAGAGGGCAGCCTGGAGTTTTTGCAAAGCTGGTGAGTGAAGTTAAAGGCCAGAGACTAACTTGAGTCTTGACACCTCCCCTATCCATGCTTTTATGAAGTCACTGCCTTAGTACACAGCAGGTAACTATCGGTTTGCAAGAATATCCTTGTCTGTTGGACAGGTGGGTTTTTTGTATCCATGTTTAGCTTTCCTAATCCCCTGCAGCTGAAGTATCTCGGGTATAAGCCCAGTGAAATACGTGTCATACAGAAACCTTTGCACTAGCAGCAAACCTACCAGCAGCTCCAGGTGCAGTAGAGCTGCAAGAGGGCAATGCTGTGCTCCTTAGCTCAGGTGTGGCACTGCACTATCCTGCGGTATCCTCACACATACAGAGTTGGGTGTGTTTAGGTCAAGGGTTTTTCAGGTTTGTTTTTTTTATTTTGTTTTTTTGATTACTTGAAAATTTTGCAGGGGGAGAGTTAAGGTACAGTACATCCATGTATTCTCAGTAAAGGAGAAGAAGAAGAAACAAGGGGAGTGATTGACAAGTGATACAGGTGTACATGAGGTGAGAGCTTTTCAGTCCAAATTAACAGTGCTGGAAACTTTGCTGACTACCAGAGAAATACTCATGTCAAAGATCCAGGGCACAATGTCAGAGAAGAATTATTGTGAGGGACATGGGTGTCGTAAAGTCTCCTTTGGTTTTCTTCTATGGATTTGCACATTTCTGAAGGCAAAGCGTATTTTGTTCTGCAGGTTGTCAGCAGGAAGTTAAACTGCTCCTGCAGCTGATCTTTATGCTACAGCAAACCTCTAGGAACTAGAATTTGGAGCTGGCTACATGCCTGACCTCCTGTTTACCCTGTTGCCAGTTGTCTTAACCATCTTCTTCTCTTGTCCTCTGAAACAAGTTTCATTTTTTCCATGTTGCCAGCTGTGTGCTGCAGACTTCCTTGTCTGTTCCATTTCCCTGTTGGGTCTGTCTTGTTTCTCCTGCTGGACTGCCTGATGTTGCAGGGCAGCGGTTGCTCCTGTCTCTTGTCCCCTTGAAGGGAGAAGTTGAACCTTGCAGTTTTGTAGGAGGCTCATAACAAGAGGAGGTGGAGTTGGGCTTAATCTTATGAACTGTGCGAGTACAGCCTGCCAAAAATCCACCTTTCTTTCAGGCAACAAATCCTGTAGTGGCTCCCCCAAATTTTTTTCTGTTGGCCGCTGGTGACGTTTGTGTCCTTTTAATTATAGAAATCTGGCTAGTGCCTTCGTGCAGCTGTTGTTGAGCTCTCCTGCAAGCAGGATGGCCATTTTTCACTGACATCCCGTGTACCCATGGGGTTTTTTCCCTCAGTTTGGGCTCTTTTGTGCCTGTCATGTTCTGTTTCTCCATAAAACTTGAAAAAGCAAAATGATTCCTGTTCTCCTACTCCAAAGCGAGGCAAGATTATGGAGTTGTTTTTTGTTTGGCATGCGTACACCTTTGTTCAAGAATTGGCTTGCTTTCACTGGCAAGGGGATCTATCTTTCAGCCAAGCTTCCTAAAACATGATGATGATGTTTAGCTAAGTGGTCCTCTGCTGAGGTTTGTGAAGGACTCTGAGAATTCCAGCTTCTAGCAAATTTACCTTATTGCTCGGTCTTGCGTGCCTCTGAGTAGCACCAACTCCCATCTCTGTGCCCCCAGTAGCCGTTCCCCGGGAGACCCTTTTTCCTTCCCATGCTAGAATTATGCTAATTCTACATGCAGACTCAACACTGTAGATAATGTTAGACTGTCAGAGATACAAATCTAACACAGTCTGACTTTGGGAGAGAATAGACTGTTATCTAGAACTTGGTAAGAACTGCTGTTTGTCTAGTAAGGAATTAACTGAACCGAGAGCCTGTTGCCTTGATGCTGAAGGACTGACTGTGCTTTTATTAACAGCTCCATAACATGGGAGGGAAGGAAATGAGGGGGAGAAGAGAAAGCAATGTAATCAGTAATCACGCTCAGTGGCCACAGCTCATTGATTTGTTACACCAATAGTCCTGCTTGTAGACTGCAGACCTCAAAACAGGGCAATTACATCTGCAAATGATCGTTTGTGGTACTGTAACACCGTCTCAGTTTGAAGCTTGGTTAGCACTCTGAAAGTTAGACCTCTGCTGAGAAATACTTGTTTTTGTCTGTCCTGGGAAGCCATATGCTCCCCGAACTTTCAAGTAAGCTGTTCTTTTATGCCTTGCCAATGTTATCTGCTGCAGGGATTTTTTTAAATTGAATTAGAGCACAGGAAAGCATCAGTTGAAATTCTTCTAATAAAATATGTATTTCAGATTTGACTCTAGACTAAGTAAGAAGTAACAGAGTTTAACTAGGAGGAGGGGGAAGCAGGGGGAAAGAGCTGGTTTGCTACTTGAGCTCTGGAATCAATTGCCGTGAAGCATTTGGTTGAGGGGAGAAGGACGGAAAGGCTTGTGTCTTTCCAGGAACCAAAGATGTCTAACATCATCTTGTACTGACTGCTCTGCATACACTAAACGGAGCTGAAGGAAGACTGTTCCCTACGCCTGCCCTCTTAGATTAAAAGAAGAGTGGACTGGAATATATTCTTTTGGGGTGGTTGTTCTTAACGCTGTTGTGGATATAAAGGATGACTGTTTGTCTATATAAGGATGACTGCCTAGCACAAGCCCAAGCAGGGAAAGCTCAGATTTCTTTTGCAGACCTCTGGGGAGGGGAGACCGTCCCTTGCAGGGTGTTCACCCGGTGCAGTTGGATGGCAGGCAGATTGCAGGGATACCCCTGCACAGGCTCATCGGAGCAGTCTCCCACCCCTTGCGGAGCTTCGTTTGGGCTAAAATGCTTTGTTTTATAAACTAAGAAGTGCAGGCTGAATAACGTACCAGCGGAGCTTTCCTGTACCAGCTCGGCAGTCACTTCATGGCACTGCACTGTGCTGGGAACACACAATCTTGGATGTAAAAGCTCCCTGGAGTAGGCACGATCCTCATGCCCTTTGCATAAGGGACTCCGCACCCTGCTTGCTCCTGGAAGTGCTGCTCCAGCACAGGACAGCCTTTCTAATCCATGGGGGAGGGATGGAGAGGAGAGTCAGATGGGGAAACTGTCCCAGAGCGGTTCTCCTTGGCAGGAAGGTTTGAGCCCTGCACTGGGGCCAGCAGTTCCCTTCCAGCGAGGCAGGGCGATCTGGGCTTGTCCCACCCTTCCCCTGTGCCCAAGCCTTGGCTCCTTCTGCTCCCTGCTGCGCTGTGCCGAGGCTGGGGCTGGTCGGCAGCCCAGCGCCGGGTCCAGCTCAGTGGGACTGGGGTGCAATGCTTGAGCCTGTGCGATTTCATCTGCCGAGCCTGACATCCTGCGGGTTCTGCTTCTCAATCCAGCCTGTGACTATAACGCTGAGCTGCCAGCGCTCACCAATTATGCTGTCATGGACTTAAGTGTATTATCGGAACAAGGATGATAAAAATTCAGTCATCTGCATTTTTATACCCTAATCTTTCTCTTAATAAATAAGACCAAAGTGCATGTTATCTAATGAATTTTATTTGTTAATCACTTGGATGGCTGGAGTATTTCTCCCCCTTGGGTTATACGTATATAAATGAAAATATTGTTAGTGATTTCACAAAATGGTAATTCAGAATAATGGAGAGTTAATCCTCTTTTCATTAGCGAGCCACTTCAGGACATACACTGTGGCAAATTACACTGCATTTTAAGTCGTTCTCAAGTGCTGTGCACTAGAAAAAAAAAACATTAAACTACTTTTGCATTGATAGAAGTAATTGTGTGGCTAATTTGGATAAGCAGCATGCATTAGGCAGAGCAAAGGAATCTCTTCTTTATGTTCACTATCCACTCTACAGCTGCCAAATGGAATTGCTTATAGAGCTCTTTAGCTTTTTTATTTTATTTTTAACAAAACGGGTAGAAAGAAAGTGCAAGGGGGAAAAAAAAAAGGGAAATCTGCCAGTCTGTCTGCTTTTAATTCAGAGAGGGAACACAGTCTAGTGGCTGTAGCAGTAATATGGCAGTGAAAGATTTCCTTTCTACACCTTGTTCTGAGTCCCTTGAACTACTCAAATTAAGCCAAAACTTCCAGGAAAGCTCTGGGAAGTCACAGATCATAGTGGCCTATTTTTCAAATTTGTTCAACTGGAGGGATGTGCCTCCTCTGCCCCAAAATTTGTAGGGGGGTAGCTAATGCTTTTGGAAACATCAGTCATGAGCTGTACAGTTTGGTAATCTCACAGATAGGGGGGAAAAAACTGAAGTTCGTATCTAGAGGTGAATGTCAGAGCTTTGGTAGTGGCATATACATTTCTAATGCTGGTTTTCCAGATGTGGTGGAAGTTTCTGAGTACTTTGAGACTGAAAGCTATAAGTCATTATCTACATAACAAAATACCATGCTGCATAATATTTTTGGCTGAATGTGCTGTGCAAGCCTTAGTGCTGTGTATAAAAAGGCAAACAATTTGGCAAGATTTATGCCTGGGAGTTAAGATCCAAGTCAGCTGTAGAGATTTTGGTGGGTTTTTTTAAAAAAAAAAAAAAAGAAATGGCAAGCAGACATGCACAGACAAGGATTGCATTTGCCTTTGTCCTTCGTGAGGACCTGTGTACCCTCTCCCCTTCTTTTCTGTCCCCCTCACTGACCCAGGGGGTTCCTCTATCACCGCTGTTGTCACAAGCGTGTGTACTCCGCCTGCCAATTTGTAGCTGGTTTTGTGTGCCTGGAGCTACAGATCCCCAGTAAGGTCAGAGCCCAGTGGTGTTGATACAAACAAGCAATGAGAGAGCCTAAACAAATAAAAGGTGGGATGAAAAATGGAGACAGAAGACAATTTTCCTCGCTTTTTCCTTCAGAAGGAATGCTGTAATCCTGTTAGCTGTTCTGTCCTGCCTGACATAGGGCACAGTGCTTCCTTGCCTTAATGCCCACTTCAGTCCATATTTATATAGCAGAATAGTTGAAATTCTTTACCACCCATGTTTCCTGCTCTTGGGAGCTCTCCCAGCCCATATGACATAAATCACCTGTGCTACCGGGGCTGTTGATGCTGGCTTTATTAAATTTAATTTGGTGTGCACAAGCGGACCAGCCTCTGGTTTGTACTCCGAGTTGTCTAAAAGCTATTTCTCCCTGAAAATACCAAGCAATCACAAATTCTTCTGGTTTAGCTGGGAATTGAAGGCTTTCAGCATCCAGCAAACACCTAAGTATATAAACTATTTGTAAATGTGGAGGCAGATTTTAATCTTATTCCTGTTTTGATGCTTTCAGAGTTTGCTTCCTCTTTCCTCGTGACAGCTCTGAGAAGGGAGTGGAGGTGTGATATCTTAAGGTTTTGGGTTGTTTTTTTTTTTTTTCCAAGATGCCAATGCGGGGGAAGAAAATAACCAAGGCAGGCTATCTATCTGTCAGCTCTGGGCTGGGCCTTCACGAGAAGTCTACAAAAGTAGTGACGTTCCCAGTAGACCTTATGCCCACACCAGTGCAGTAGGAGATAACCACGGTGCCCTTGAAATTAGTCAGTGGTTTGACCCTCAAGCCTGGGGACTGAATTTATCTACTGCCATGAACACTAAATTTGAAAGAACAATAATGAAGGGGGGAAAAAACCCCCTGTAATTATGATTAAGAAATCATTTTTGTTCATGAAATGCCTGCTATTGAGAAATTATTCCCATTTTCTTTTCTGATGCTGTATGGAGAGCTGACTTATTTGAATGTTTTTATTTATTGGGTAGAATTAAACACCACTGAAATCAGAGCACATCTTCCAGGAGGTCCAAACCTGAGACCTCCTTGGCTTCCAGACATCTGCAAAAATAATGCTTTTATTTTTATTTACTTCTTTCAGTTTAATAACTACCTAGATCAGACCTTCGTGGAGAAACAGTATCTGTAACGAGGGTTTACAAGAGGGAAGTACCTGAGAGAAGGAAAGGATGGAGAATACCAGTTCTCCCACGCTTCCAAAAAAATGCGCAAGAGGCTTGAATCCAGTTTACTAACCTGTTGCCGGGGAAGCACTCTCTCTTGGTGCTGAAGGCAGACAAAAATCAGCTCTAATGACTGAGCAAGTTGAGCAAGTCCCTGAATTCTTAAGAAATGTTTTGTTCTTCTATTTACAGCCAGCATGCCAGGTACATACCTGCCTTCGGGGTGAAAAAGTACTTACCCTTTTTGAGTATGACTAAGCGGAGGGCTGATTTTATAAACTGGAAAGTTCTCCTTGCAGAAGCCAATGCACATGCTGTCTGGAGTGCAGTGTTTGCACTTGGGAGGAGGGTAAACAGTGCTTTGGTTTCTAAGCCTTTCATGACTTGCAGTACATCAGTTGAGCCTGGGAGCTGGTTAGCTGCAGTAACGAAAGCTTGCTTTGTCGGGTGATTTAACCAAATTAATTCAAAATGGTGTTCCCTGATATGCCATCCCTGTGACACTTTGCTCAGACTCCAAACGCTGGCAATAGCCATGAAGACCTGTATACCTCCTTCTGTAACCTGGCACTTGCTGCGCCCCAGGGTGCTGCAAAGGCTCCTTGGGTGGTTTTGTTCCCTAACACTAGACCAGAAAAATTAATTTTGTGCAAGTACTTCTTGGGAGGGAGGAGGAGTAAGTCCTTCAAAAAAATCTTTCTTTAAAAGACCCATAAAAGAATTAAGTAAAGTGTTGTACACCCAAAACTGGAGATCCCTGGTCTACCTGCAGTACACTTAAGTGAAGAATAACACCACCCTGAGTTCCTTATTCCTGTCCTAGTCTTCACCAAAAACTGTCATTTACTTCTGTTCCTTTATTTTACCTCTGCATTCTCATGCTTGAAACATTCAGGGACTGTGAAATAGTTCATCCAATACATTCGCCTTTAAACAGTTTAAAACCAGAAGAATCATAGCCTCCGTGCAATTATTTCCCAGACCCTCCTGCTGTGAATATTCAAAACTAACCAGCTATTTCAATGAATTTCTAAGCCACTGATGACTTTTTAAAAACTTATTTTTGCCCTCATTCTTTATTGTTGACTGAATTGGTAAATTTAAAACAGACTAAGCTGAGATTTCATTAAATATTATGAGAGTGCCCAAAGAAACTTAAAAGACAGCGTCATCTGAGGGAATTGTAATTCAATGGGAAAAGTTAGATTTGACTGGAGGGTGGAGCAATTATTGAAGAATAAGCAAAATATTCTGGGACAGATGTCACAAAAGGTTGAAAAAATAATTTTTTTTTCTCTAAATTTCAATTTTTAAATTACCTCTAAGATAAATACAGTTTTGGCACCTAACTTCCTATTTTATAAAGTAATTTCTGTAGTATGACCAATTTAAAAAAAAATAATTATAAATTATACTTTCAAAACATCTTTGACTCTGCAATAGTTTTACGCTTTTTTTTTTTCTTTTCTCTGCAACAGGTTTATGAAATTATCAGTTACCTTAGAAAGTTTATCAGCTCTCCCTGGTTTACTAAACTGGGTTATAAAATGAAGCAAAGGAGCACAAGAAGTACAGCAGAAAATGTATATTGCTTAGTCTTACCTGTAAGCTTAGGTGCTGCTCTAGGTAGCTGGGTCCTGTGAAGTGAGGCAGAACCGACAAAAGAAATCTTACCAACTTCGCAACTAGAGTCTATTTTTAGAGGAAGATTTGCTGACTCTGACCTTGAGTGCTACCCACTCCAAAGGACGATCTTTACATCTGCTGGTAAAACTATTCCCTGATGTGACCTGAAACATTAAACCTGGCAATTTAGCTACCTAGCCTTGGTATGACTAAGATAATGTGATGCCTGCATGTCGACTATAATAAAACAAAACTCATCTTTTATCTTCTTATCCCCCTGTCAAGCCCGATGCTATGTGGGTTAGCAGCATTGCACTGCTGTTTTCTGTTGTGCCATGCACCAGCGATTTGGCACTGGCACAAGGGACAGTGGGTGGGGTGGCATCCTGACAAGATCCTCATCTCTTGCTTGTGCACCACCAGAAAGCTGCCTTCCCCTACCTACTGGCTTGGTTTTCTCCAGTGCTGCCACTCTCAGTACCCATCTGACTTCTGAAATGCCTTTCTCTGATGAGAAAGTGATGTGATGCTCAGCCCTGAGTAGCTCTGGTGACATGGGCACAGCTCACCAAGAAGAGGCGGAGGTACACTCTCCAACCTTTGAAAAACTCCCTACTTTCCTAAAAGTTTTCCTGAAAAGCTCTGTGCCTTCCTAGTGCAGAAAGTCTAAAACTTTCTGTCATAAGCCATGCCCAGCGTCACCAAGGATCGAATCTGGGTTCCTGGTGTCAGAGCCACACCGCTTCGGTCCACCACTCCCATCCCCCGTGAGAGTGGTGACCTTCATGGCCTGTGGCTGTCTGCTAGAGGGATCGGTGATCACGCGCGAGGAACTGGTACACAATACTCTCTCCCCAAGCGCTGATTCTGCAGCAAACCATGCCTCAGTGTTGCCAACTCAGACAACTTCGTTAGGAGTAATGGGATTTCGGTGCTGCTGGGGCCAGGCTTGCAATGACTTAAGAAGCTGCAGCTGTCACGTGAGTAATGGTATTTCTCAGGGGAAATTCTTCAGATTCATTGCCTTCTGCCTGGGAGTGAGGGAAGGAGGCAAAGAGACCGGTCAGGACAAGCGTGTGATGCCGGGAAGTAGCCCATTGGTCTCTGCACCTGCTTTTTGGGGCCTCGTGGCCCCTTCTGTTGAGAAAACCATCTTGGAAATGATCTCTCCGAGCAGACCTGCATGTGCTGCTTGCCTGTCTTTCTGGCTCACAGTGCTCCCTGCTCTCACCCCAGTGCATGCAAAAAGCAGCCAGTTGATGTAAGCCCACTGTGGAACTTTTTTCATCTCTTGCAAGAACAGAAACAGTCTTCTGTGAACACAAATGCCTGTGCTTGACCAAAGTTTCACGTTGTCCAAGTGTTTTTTCCAAAGTATCCAAGTCCCATGGTAGGTGCCGTTAATTTTCAGTGGGACACAAGTTCCTGAGATGTCAATTATTTCCAATGGTACTTCAAATCCTTCCAACCACCTCTGTCGTCCCCTGTCTGTCTAAAAGACAAAAGTTTGTCCCAGAAGGACCAGGACCAGACCTGGTCATGGCCCGTGGCTAATACTGCAGTACAGATGTGAAGTAATAACAAATAGTTTCAGTTCAAGTTCTGGGCACCGGTTCTGCTGCTGTTCCATGCTAACAGCATCGCTCTAGCCAAGTTTCTATATTACAGAGCAGCCAAGCTCCTCCCTGCCAATTATTCAGATAGTCGCTCTTAAAATGAGAAAGAGCTTAGATGTTAGAACCCTGCTGTGCCTTCTAAGTTACCTTGGAAGGTTGTTGTGCAAATTAATTCTATACTGATAACAGAGAAACTTTGCGGAGGAGGAGATACAGACCCCATATAACAGAAACTAGCAGCGATTGTTTTATTTTTATCCCTGCAGGCGACCCGGTGTGGGGGAACATGGGTAAGATGATACAGCAGACGGGCAGTGCTGGCGCGGAGGCCGCTCTGCAAGGTGTGCGGTGGAAGGTCTGTGGGCCCCGGGCGGCACAGCGCGGGGACGGGCAGTGGTCTGTTGCTTCTGTTGGGCTGTCACTCCCCGAGGTTTGTCTTTCTGATGTCAGACTGATGGCATGACAATGTTTTGTGGTATTGTTTTTTCAGGCTGGCATTTTGAGTTCCGGGAATATTTAAGCTGAAACAGAAGTATTTGTTTGTCTGCCTGGCTGTCAAAACAATACGAGCCCTTGTGCCCCGCTCTCTGTAGGGTCCCAAGAACGTGTAGGGGAGGGATAGATCACCTCCTGGAAAAATGTTCTATTTTCGGGACCGGTTGTGTGTGTTTCCATTAGTTTTGCTTTTGTTAAGTAAAAAATACTAGCTGCTGAGATGTTTTGAGAGTGGCCAATGACTGAGAGTGCTTTGGAGCCTGGACACATGGGGAACACAGCAGGAAGGCTGTTATTTTGGAAGAGGTGAGCACCTGCCCTCTGGAAAATTGAATAGTTGCCTTGGCCTCCTGGAAGCCGATGTTTGCCATGTTCTTGGTCATTTCAGAAAATCTTGGCTAAGCTGATGATGGTGTTTTGAACATGCAGATCACTCCCCCTTCCTGCAACCTTGCATGTGTCCAGCCCGCTCTTGTTCAGCGGGCAGGTCCCTTGTTCTTGCCACCAGTCACCTGCTGGCCCCACATGCCTGTCGTAGCAAAGCAACTGCGCCAGCTCCAAAACGTGACCCATGGCAAAATTAATTATCTCTTTATTTTTCATGTGTATTCTGAAAGTGTCAAAGGGCCAACCACGAAAAGCACCAGGCGCTGTTCACATACAAGGCAATTTCTAGCCCGGAGAGCTGATATTCTAGCCAGAAGAGACAAAGGCTTAGGTGGGGAAAAGGATGACACCCAAGCAGAAGGACTAAGACTGTGGCTGAAAAAATGCCTCTGGCCAGCTTCAAAGGTGTCAGTTTCTGTGGCATAGAGTATGGAGCTGTGGGAAGGATGAGAGCTAAAAGGAAGGGGGGGGAAAAAAAGTTTTTTTTCTTTAAAAAAAAAAAATGTTCTTAGAAGGACTGAATTTCTTCCACAAACACTGGGTAAAGAAAAGAATAAGGGAGAGAAATGATAGATTTCTGGCCAGACCACACTAGAGGTACAGTTGGAAAAATCTGACACTCTGTTTTCTAAGGTTTGAAATTTTTATGTTAGTTTAAAATAAAAGCTTTGGGTAAAGTTCTGCTTTAGAAAACTTCCCTCCCCCATTCCAACCTGGTGGACTGGAAGATTTCCTCTTTCCTACAAAATGTGCTATTATTTGGAAAAGCTGGGTTTTTAACAATTGCATGGGAAGAATAAGTATATAATTATATAAGATTGTCCTAATGGACATTTGCAGCTGTACTGAGATGCTAACAGCATGCAGAAACCATTATGTTTCCAGTTGTTTGGCAAAAGTTAAGAAACCTTATATATATATATATATATATGTGTATTTTAAAGTTAACCGTAAAGTAAATCCAGATGGTTCTCTCTTGCACAGACAAGCAGTCTTCAAACTAGACGTATAGCTGTAGCCTGGCTATAACTTGTTTTGATTACCGCAGATAGAGAGAAATGTTTTAAATGACTGTGCACCCTCCTCACAAAATGCTGCATGCCCTTGATTCTTGCTGAAGTCGACTGGCATTTGAGCAGCACTACGTAAAACTTGTTTGACAGTACCTTGTGTGCACGAGTATCTAGCTGGGCGTTACTTGTTTAATTTCTCTTTATGCTGACGTTTTGCTTAATGGCTCCCATCAGGGGTTGGGGCTCTGTGGAGGCAGGCGTTGCAGACCCATAAAACAAAAAGGACAGTTACTGCCCAGTGTAGCCTACCATTTGAGCTTGAGCTTGTTCTCCTCTCTTCATCTCCTAGTTAAGGGTTACCAGAAAATATTGGTGGTGTGCTTATTTTTGATTGATGTATTCAGAGCTTTATTTGATTCTTTAATAAGCGTTGTCTGTTGTGTTCATTACTTCATTTCAGCTGGACGTCGATTGCGCTGTCTTCTGTCAGCAGGGGAACCAGAATTATGTTGACTTGTGAGACTATTGTGCAAATCAAATCAAAGGGGCAGCTTTGCTTAACAGGGCAAAGATTTCAGTGTCTGAAGGTTTTAAGTCAACACATTAGGAGCATTTCTGAAATTCTGAAAATAGGGGGAACTGAAAGGTCCATCAGAAATTATAGACTTATGGTACGTTACTTTTTATGTTGTTTTTTTAGGCAGTAAGCAAGTGTTCTTGTAGATAACAGTTGATTTTTTTTTTTTTTTTTTTTTTTTTTTTGTGTCCAGGTAGTATAACAGGTAGAAATACTGTTTTATGAGCTTCTTAGGCAGTATTGTCAGGAGGGTAACTTGGATTTGACCTGGTAGGAGTCAAATTTACTGGCTTGTGCATCTCTTGCTACATCTCTGATGGGGCTAATCGCCCAGCAGTAGTGGCTGTGTTTATAAGACAGTATTTGAGGCTGGGGATGAAGGTCCCTGGGGGCTATGGAGGAAGGACCCCAGTCTTGAAGGAGGTTCCCTGGGCTTGTGAAGGGAGGCTGGGGCCAGGGCTCTGAAAGGCGTTTTGTTCACTGTTCTGCTTTTTCTCTCACTGTCAGCAGAAAAAATCTCCCAGTTCTGGGAGATTTGTGTTGAAATGGAGTATAGATCCCAAGGCACAATAATGTGGAAAATAAGGGATGAGGGCTTCCTTGTAACCTCCCTTTACTGAATAATGCTGGGAACAGAAGAGTTTGGGGCCCCAAACTGCTCACCCCTGTGTTTCTCAGTGCTAAGAGAAAGCCCTGCGAGAAGAGCACTTACCAGGGGGATCCTACACAGAGAGACTATTAACCAGTGAGTATGTTGTTCAGTGCTATGCAGGGCATCCTGATGTGCTCCTGAGGTCCAAAAATCAGGCACCTCCAATTGGTCGTAGCATTTAAACTGCCTTACAAAGAAAATGGCATTGCCAAAATTTAAGGTGGCTTTGTCCCTGATACACCACAGTATTACACACAGGATTGCACTTAAGTTCTCTTGATGACACAATGGGAAACTGACAGTCTGTTTCTACTCTTATTGTCCATTGGAATAAAAAAGGGTTTTTCTTCTGCTTCTCTATATCCTTAATATTACTGCAGAGGTTCCATAAATGTGTGGTTCAATGTATTCCCTAAGCATAGCATGTTTTAAAAAAATAAACAAAAATAATAGATACTTGGTATGTAACACTGATCAAAAAGTTTTGTCCAGACATGCTGAGAGTAGGTTTCAGGTCAGAGTAATCTCATGGTATATTGTGTGCCAAGTCTAGACTTAAATAGAGCTGAGAGCCAGAAATTGGATTGATGTTTGCTGTCCTCTTGGGTACAGGCTTCTGGCTTGCTGGCAGCACGGACAGAGAAACAGCAGAGTTGCCACGGTGGTGCCATTAGTCCGTTGTCTGTACTGCTGACCGTGGTCAGTAACAAATGCCTTAAAGGAAAGTACATGAAATCTGTGCTCCACACTTATGGGATAAATTTTCTGCCCCACAGAAAATCTGCTTAATCTCCCTACTCCACCTCCTTAGATAAAGCTTGGCTGGAAGCCTGAAGCATGAAGGTTTACAGCTTTTCCAAAACTATTTCTTTTCTTCCAATGTAAATTTTCTCTGGTGGTGGTTTTTCTTATTTATGTGACTGTCCGATATTCTCTTTAACTCTTCTGTGCTCTTTGCCTCCAAATGTTCTGATAATGAGTTCAACAGACTAAATAATGATGATAACTATAATTTATAACATTAACTAGATGGAAATACATTTCCTTTTTGTTTTTCCTATGCAAGCTTGGGGGAAGTTTGCCTGGCCACTGCTCAGGTGCAGCTGTTCTGCTGTACTCGGAACATCTGGTCCTATGGTACCATATGGCTACGACCTACCATCCGCCTAGAAGCAATCAAGTACACTTCATGTCATAAAACCCCACAACAGCAAAACAATGCCTTGTAATCCACCAGGAATGCCCCACACCACCTCAGGGCAAATGCCTTTTAATGGCTCTTTGCTCTGAGTTTGATCAGGTTCCAGACTCTTTTAAGCTGAGAACACTATAAATGCTGGAAATGAGGTACTCCATTTCAGGAAAAATACAAAAGCCAGACCAAGTAGTTTTGTGAAGTAGAAATAGAGTTGTTACACTATGAGAGATAGCAAGACTGCCTTAATAGATGGCATTCAAGTGCAGCTGTTTATGGGTCTTAACTGGTGTTGGCCCATGAAATGCATACTTAGAAAGGAAATCAGGGAAAGCTAACACATGCCTGGGGGCTTTGAAGTTGTTATTATCATCCACATGCATAAGAACGGGAGATCCTCTCTAGTCCAGCAAGTACTGAGAAATGAATGAGTTTGGCTGGCGCGTACATCAAAGGTCTTCACTTGTAATTTGCTTAAGAGATTAAAAATGAAATATGAGGGAATTATTGAGAAAGAGCAAGCTGCTGTTTTTTTCCCCCCTTGCAGCAGGAAAGAAGAACAATTGAACATCTATTCTGGCTGACAGTGATTACTGAAAAGCTTTCTGACAACCTTGAGCAAAACAGCAGTTGCATCTTAGTTTCACTGACATCAAATAGGCATTTGATTTACTGAGACCCAATTGGACCTGTCCAGTGCCAAGGAGCGTCTTTGAGAAGCAAACAAACTTGATAAAGCTCTTTGTTTACAGAACCTCAATCTCTAAAGCAGTGCATTGTCAGACCATGAAATGCGCTCTGCGTTTTAGCTACCAGAAATGTTTTACTTCAGAAATAAACTAACAGAACCTAGTGACAAACACTCGAAGCTTGCTGCTCTTCCCTTTCCTGTCAAATGTGATATTTACTGAGGTTGTTCAGGAGACTGTGTTGTGAAGTCACTAAGCCACGTTTGGGCTGGGAGATATGAAGGCTTGATAACAACTGTGATCATCTGGGACAAAACTGACTAGGAATGGTTTTGAGGTGGAAGGAGGAGAGAAGTGGCTTCCTGAAGTGATTTCCAGTAGAATTGCAGTGTGGGAAACCCTTATTTTTAGGGTTTTGAGGAAAAATTGTGATGAATTTTTGAAAAGGATCCAGAGATGTTGGCAGAGGTCTAGATCATGTAAGTCTCCCCATCCCATGTTCCTTGCTGTTGCCAAGTCAGAGATTCGTGGAATGACTTGGAGCTTCTGAATCAAGATCAGATACCTCAAAAAAGAGCCTGGCCTTTTTTGGAGCTGACACAGGAATTGATGGACGTCATTCTACAACCCGTATGACCCAAAATGGAAGATGCTGACTGCAGATAATTTCCATGTTCACTTTGATAGTTTCATTGATAACGCAAAATTGGTAACATTTGCTGACTGTATATCCAGCATGTGCATTATCACCTTTTCTCCCCTTCACCACACAAACTCTTACTGAGTGTTCTTGGTCCACATCATCTCATTTGGGTTGGGATTTTACCTGCCTGTTCATGTTCCAAAATGGGTAGTCCTAAAAAAATTCTGTCTGTAACTTCATTGTACGTAGATCATCAGCCCATCTCACTTACTGTTTTGTGTCGCAGAGGCACAAGGCAGGAGGGTAAAAAATGAGTGCATGTTTCCCAGTCAGAATTAATCAACTGCGTTTATGAGCATGGCTTCTCTTAATTTTTATGCAATGTTAAAATAGTAGCTTTTTGTGAAACCAGCCAATTTCTCACACACCTTTTAACCCATCCATATAAACATAGTAGCACTGAGGATTTTAAGGTAAGCTTTTAGTTTGACCCATTGCTTTTCCATTAAGACTCCAAAGCAGCTGCATTTCTCCAAGAATCCATTCAACACACTTTGTTCGAGCTGTTACAGATGCTAACTTCAGTATGAATTATGGATTAAATCCCCTGCATTTTCCTAATTTACAAACAGTGACGTGACAGCCAATTGTTTTAAAAGAACGTTCACGTAGAGGATTTTCATGTGAATGGAAATGAACTCAGAGTCACCACCGGCCTGAGAAAACTGCCCTGTGCCAAAGAGGATCGTGCAGAGCGGTGTCAGGGGAAGCCCTGCCACCAGAAAGGGAGTGCCAGGGGACAGGACCGGCCCTCAGGAGCCCCAGCTTGGGAACTAAAACCATGGGAAAGCTGGATGTGGGTGGTCAATGAAAGGATTTTAAAAAAATGTTTCCAGGACTTGAGAGGACTTGGGCCTGAGATGCAGAACTGAAGTTTTTGAGAAAATTGAGCTATCAACAGGAGTTGCTGCCTATTGCAATTATAGCTCATTTACTATCAGAAAAGTAACATGTATAAACAGTGCATAAAATTACTGCTAAGCATATATTTGAAATGTCTTGAATTTTTTAGTGATATGAATAAGCCTGGTTTTAGAGAAAGAGAACTGTGCTGCATGCCAGAGATAAGTACATACAGGTTTTACCTATTGACTTATCCCTTTAAAAAGGGAGGGAGAGAGCAGGAGGGAAAAAAACCTAAAGGAAGAAAAACTTGAAAGTAGAATACATCAAATATTGTTTCCTTGGAAACAGAAAGGAAGATTACATCACAGGGTTCAAGCCTATAAATAGAAGCCCAGCAGTGCAGATGCAGAAGAAACTCTTGTTCCTAGAGGGAAAATTTAGAAATGAAGATGACCTCCCTTTAGACACTGCTGTCACAATGCAGTCAGCGCAACCTGATCTTGAGGACCAGTAGTAAATTTAGCTGATGGTGCATGACAGTCTTCTCTCAATTAGCTGTAGCATTCAGCTCAGGGAACTGGTTCAGTTGGTGAGAAGAGGTGCAATTTTCAGGCTGCTATAAATACCGTCGGTGTCTCCAGAGCCCTGCTGTGCTGCTGTGGCAGAAATTACTAAAAGTCTTCAGCCTGAACTCTATATCTTTCGGGCAGCCATGACAGAACAGTGAAAGCCTCTAGCCCGTGTTAATGTTTGTGAGAAACAAGCTGTGCGGAGCACCACCACGCTCTGGTGGGAGTTCAGGCCTTTGGACAAGATGAGCTTCAGCTCATGGGAGCGACTCGGGGTGCCTGTCCTCCCGCGGTCTCTGCTATGTCCTGCCCCCTTCTCCTCTCCCTGTTTAGCCACCGTGGTCATGCAGCAGTTGTGCCCAGGGCCAAAGCGTCCGTCTGTCCCTGGGGGGGTGAGCAGCAGCATCTGAGGAAGGTCTAAAGGCAAGCAGAGAGGGATGGTGGCTTGGCACACAGCAGGCTGCCGGCCACTCCAGCCTGCTGCAAGCTCCTGCTCCCAGCTGCGTCGTGGGACCTGTCTCTTGCATCCTGCTCGTGTTCAGTGTGGATTGCAAGTGTTTTCTCTTTCCGAGTTATGTTTCTTGATGTTATGGAATATTTATACTATCAGTTACAACAACAAATAACGATGTTTTCCATTGTTACAAATGGGTTCCTTTGCACTATGCAGTGGTTCATGTTATAACCTTTACTTTTTAGTGACATGCAACTTTCTCCCTGCTTTTGCAGCCAAACTGAGTATGTGTGTACAACACTGCTAAAAGGATAGCTTCAAAATTGGGCAATCCATGCATCTTATGGGCTAATATAGCTAAATCTTCCTTCGAAGGACTAAAGCCTTGTATAAATCCTATTATTATATGAGCTTTCCAGATGTTAAAATAAATAAATAAATAAATCGATTGGTTATGGCTCTGTTACAAAACAATCTCTTTCAAACTGAGAAACAGATTTATTCCATCAGTTTCTATGTGATAACACAGGGCCTGGTCAAATTTCCACTTTCTGGTGGGAATCATCTCAGTTTGAGTAGTGATCTTAGCGTGACTGACGGCTCACAGGAGGCTGCTCCTTCCCAAAGCTGACAGAGCAGAGCTTGGAGCCGCTGGTAAGCGAAGAGGTTTGTTAAATGTCCCAATGTCATGGATGTTGATGATGCCGTAAAATATATATATATATATGTATACATCCTTCTCTGGCACTGCTCATTTTAAGGCATAGCCGAGTAAATGAAACAGCATGTGCTCCCAGCTGCTTTAGCCCTAGGCCATGGCTGCGGCGTACCAGGTGGCAGTACTCTAGCTCTCGTAGCTTTTTCCATGTCTCAAAACATGGTACGCACTCCTAAATCTACCAGAGAATCTCAGCTTTCCTTGGCAGGGAAAAGGAGGAGGAGGAATATAAGTTTATTGCCCTTGTCAAGAAAATCATGAAAACAATGAACCTTAAGACAAATAATAATAATAATAAAATCCCATGCTTTATAAAGACATTCTCACAGTGCGAAAGGGGGATGGGGTGATACAGGTGTTCTGAACATCTGGGGCTGGCAAAAATACAGTTCTTGCTTAGGTAGATACTGGGGTGATTTTTATGCGTGTCTGAGTCTAGCTGTGATTCTGGATCCAAGGTTACTATTACCATAATAAACTTTAAGATCCTAGGTCTGTAAGTGTCTAGTGCTAAGGGAAATCTGGATAAGATTTGAACCTTGTAGTTTGTGTCAATCTTCAGTCTAATCTTATGTTTTAATTTGAGAGAATTATAAGGGATTTGGCATACTTATTTTCATCGGAAAAGTGGTTGGGGTGGGGAGGAGTTCTTGATATGATCGTGCTTTCTTGGACTTGCTTGAGTTTGCTGCTGTAATCTGTTATCTCCCTAAGTCATTGTGCCTGTACAGTTTGCTTCTTTTTTTCAAAATGTCTGTTCCACATTGTGAGCTGATATTCTGTGGTGTGATATTCTGCCAGTACAATCACAGCACTCCAGAAGTGCTCTTGCAGTACGTTGCATAGGATAACTACTAGAATATACAGAATTTTTAGCCTCCCAGGATTTTTTTCCCAAGTAGCCCAAAACTTATTTCTTTATTTTTTAGCAAGGTGGCACCTTTATTGACAGGCAGGTGTTTCTGAGCCTTGGGATGATTGTCGCCAACATGGCTAGCCTGAAAAAGATATATTTGTATTCACCTGTTGGAATGCTTTTGGATGGCTGGCCAGATGGACTGCTACGGCACCGATACTTGACATCTGACCAAAAGGATCTGGGATAGCAGAGGTGCAGGTAAGTTGACCTATGTCTGGTGCGAAGCAGGATGGGCTAGAAACGGGAGGACTTGATGGAGGTTATAGTGATGGTAAAATCAGGGTGTAACCACATAGAGGTGTAACTGAGTTTAAACTAAGATTACCTTTTTTTTCTTCCATGAAAATTGATAGTAGGAAAAGACAAGAGGTGAATCGAAGAGTTGTGTGAATTGATGGAAAGCAACTTTGCTTGTAAAAATGTAAATACTCCTTTCTGTTACTGCCTTCTCCCGAGCAGTCCCTACCTCCCTGAAAAGCAACATGCAGCTATTCTGCCTGATCAGATGAGCTGTTTAAATTAAAGCCACTCTGTAAGAGGAATGTGCATGCCAGGAACTGTTTTCCTTGGTACAGTTTTCATTTCTTGTTATATGATGTCTCCTTTGATTAATTCAAATACGTAAGAAATTAAAAAGATGGCTAGTCTGATTTTTAATCAGTTGTGTGTTCCAGTCGGGTCTCAGCTAATTACATACAGACAATTAACAGTTGCATCTGAGGAATGTGTTGCTTAGCCTTCAAATGTACAGAGCGTGCAAGGCTGGGGTTTCCTCAGGAGAGCTGAGGAGGAGGAGAACAATCTCCCCTGGCCTGTGGCAGTATTTGGTCCCACCAGCCAGGAGCTGCTGCACAACCTCTCCCAGCAGCCAAACGCCGCCTGGCAAAGTGTGTGTGTGGAGGGGCACTTCTTCACAAGTGGAGGTTTTTCTTCTGCAAAAGTCTTGGCCGGGCAACATCTTCTGGTTATTATTTCTTCAAATCATCTTGTTGTCGGCCATTATAGACTGAACCCTTTAGAAATGTTCCCTGCATGGGTGTCCTGGCCAAATCACGGGTACTGGTACCTCCAGGCATGGTCATAGCTACAAAGATTGTGCATCTGATTGATAGTTATACGTGCAGGCGCAGAGGATTAGAAATGCAAGTCAATGAATAGAACAGAGAGTAAAAAGTAAATTCAATTTTCCAAATACCCTAAGTTTGAATAGTCTGATAAAATGCTGTTTTCCTCTTGTGAGAATGGCAAAGAAAAGTGTCTTTGAGTCCAGCCCTGGGATCCTGCTGTGTCTCTCTTGTGAATGAGTAATGAAAAGTGGCCATTCATTGCTGAATGATTATTTTTCCCCTTCAATGGAGTGGCGGGGGGAAACCCTCCAAAATCCAAGTCTTCTATGAGCCCAGCAGACCAAAAGCATCAGGAAACCTCTGGAGGGAAGTAAAAAGTTATGAATGGAGAATAAAATATTGGTGCGCTGCAAAAGGGCTGTTGTGTATAAAGAGCAGATGGGAAAATGTTGAGTTTGAAGTTTAAAAGACAAGGATCTGAATCTCATTCAGCTGAGCAGGGGGAAGTGGTTTGGGTTTCCTTTCCTTGGAGGTTGGCTCCATTTGATGAATTGTCGAGATGTGCTATAAATGTTTAAGATTTATAGGAGAGGCTCCAAGTAATACTAATGAGCAGCTAAAAATAGATATGATAGGAAAATATAAACTGACAAACAGATCATCCAGCATAACAATAACTTCATAATCACGCAACTGTTGCCAACTGAAGATGGGAGACATGGCATGAAAATGAGCTTTTGTTTTCCACATCTGAAAGTTAAAGGAGTCAGAGTGGAAACAGATGTTCTCCGAAACAATGTGTCAGAATAACTCTACTAACAGCCAATTGTCACCAGAGCTGAGCAAATAATTCCTTGCCCGCTCTTCGCTGGCTGGTGGTTTTACAGTGATGGGTGGGGTTTTTGCAAAGAACAGATTTATTTATTTATCTATCTATTTATTTATTTATTTATTGTAAGCAACCTAAATGGTTTTGGTGTAAAAATTATCACTGTCTCACTTCTCGCAGTTCTGTGCTTTTCATGTTTTGATAATTTTTGCCTAAGAACTGTTTCCTCTAAAAGCAATCTTAAGGGCTTTGACGAATGATTTTGGTTGTAAATTTTTGTGAATGTTTCCTTGTTGATATTTAATATCAGATGAATTGTAATTATTCTAGAATTAGGAGGAATTAGATGAATTAGATGTTTTGTTTTCACAGAAAGGGGTTTGTAGAGCAGCAACTGCCTTTCAAAAGAGTTTTGCCCAGGGAATAGCCACAGGGGTAGATCTTGTCTACTGCAACAGCAGACTTGTTGAGATTTCATTTTTAGGGTCTGTCTGGTGAGCACCTACAGACAAGAAACATTCAAGTCAATTGGTGATATGTGGACAGGCTGAAGGATCAGAGACCCCTTGCACTGCTGTGAATCTCGGTCTGTGCTGGGTGCCTACTGAATATGCTGGAAGACCTTTGTGGTCATGAGGATGACTGGCAACAAGCAAGATCAGACTGCAGCAACTGGAAGACTCTGTCTCTTGACAAGTGGCATTTTGTGTGAGGGGCGGCTCTGCCCACATCTTGGGCAACAGACAGGTCAGAAATATGAGCTGAATCCCAGACCTGCTTTTGAGTTTTACCTGAAGTTTAATAACTGATGTTTTTGTCAGCTGGCTGGATTTTTGCTGTGCAGATTTTCTGTTTGCACTACTGTGAAAATATTTTTATTTGCAATGGCATTTCCATTGGGAGATGCTTTGTCTCCAGGGTAGCTTCCCTGAGGGCGGTTTCAAAAGTTAGTCTGTGGATTTGTTTTGTTTTGCAGTCTTCAAATGCCCCTTTATAAAGTAAAATAAAAGATGTTGTTATTTTTCTAGTATGGTTTTTTCCCTGACTTGCCACCTTCTTATTGTCTGAAAAGTGGACAGACCCATGTAGGTGTACTCAAGGATTTGATAAAGACGATGTGAGCTTCACTGTAATTTAGCGATTGAGTGAGAAAACACTAAGATGGGACATTGCATGGCAGCATCATGGAAGGTGCCCTGTGACAGGGTGGAGAATGGCTACTGGCAGAGGAAGAAGGAAAGAGCAATTTTTTAGGGGGTGAGACAGGAATAAGCTTGCTTGAACAGCTGGGGTTTTTTGAACATGAAGATGATGGAAGGATGTTATGGAGGCAGATGCAGGAAGAGGAGAGACAGAGCCAGATCCTCAGCTAACATTGCTGGGTATTTTTAGGAGTGTTTCCTGAGAGTGCTTTCTGTATATAAACAGACGAGGTTCCAGGAGGCAGCGGTGAGGGGGAGCGGTATAACTCGATGATACTTGTACCACAAATAGTACATTGCAAAGAGCAAATTGTTTGACTTTATTAAACTGCAGCCTCCTGCAACAGATCAAGGGTCTAGTTTCTAAGCAAAATAATTGTAGCCTAAAGAAAACTTAACCGTTGAAAGCCTCACGGGCCCCAGATTCCTGTTTGACTTGGCTTCAGGAGCTGAATATACTCTTTGAACCTCAGACTATGAAGCAAACTTACAAAGCACAAGCTGTCTTGAAGTCCCTCTCCACAGTAACACATAGCTCAGCCTTGTTATCAGGAAAACACAAGATGTGAAAAATAATGGGAGGAGGATAACATCTGGCAAGTGGACCTGACAGTGCTTTGCAATTCTGGAGGGGCTGGCAGGAGCTGGGCAGATCTGGGGTAGACATCAGGGTTGTGCAGAAGAAAGTCACCTGGTCTTGGTGGGCAGTGCTGAAGTCAAAGCAGAAGTGGGAGCCACTGGCTGAAGCAGAACAGGCCGGTGTAATGCACAGAACCAGGGGACCTGCCTGTGAGACTGCCTGGCTCCATCCTTGCCTCTAGGTGCTGCGTGTTACTTAGGGCCCTGTGTCCAAAGAGTGGTCATGTGTACGCTGAAGGCCATGAAGAAAATGGTTACCCTGGGATGTGGTCAACTTAGGCTTGTACCAGTGGCTTGTTATTCAGTCCTGACAAGTTACTCTTGGTCACACTTAGTTCTTTAGCTTTGCGGCCTATTCTGGTCCCAGTTCAGTTTTTGTTTGTTTGGTTGTTTGTTTTTTGGTTGTTTGTTTTTTTTTTTTTTTTAAGAAAATATAGGCAAAAAGCTATGACTTAAGAAAGTCCCATTGGAGGGCCATCCTTGCTGCAGCAACCCCAAAGCTACCTGTGCAAGAATTAATGCACCTGCAAGAAAACGGCTGACACTCTTAGCTGTCACCACTACGTGTGGTATGTACCTGGGCAATATCCTGGCTGGCATTTCTTTCCGTGGGAAACCTGTCTTTGGCAGCATCTTCTTCCGTGCAACTTGTTGAAAATTTCTATCCTCTCTTCCCTTGGCTCTTTGCAGAGCAGATTTATGGTCCCACTTTCCTTTTACAAATAAAACCCTAAGTGTAAATCCAAAGGATAAATAACACAGTACTACAGACATGCCTGCAGCAATATTCTCTGTATTTATCATTGCTGAAAGTCTGGGAGGAAAAGCTGGTGAAGGCAAGATATCTTATGTGAGAAAACCATTCTCATGCTTTTGTGCTGGTTCTGGAGGCTGGAGAGCAATTGTGTTGTGTTTTTCCCCAAACATCCTGCTGCAGTGCAGGCAGCCTCCAGGTGCCTTGACTGCGAAAAGGGGCGAAGACGCCCATCCTCCCTCACAGGCTTGCTGTGTGGGAAGTACACCAGTTCCACCGCAGTGCCGGAGGTTGCTCCTTCATAAGCACGCAGAATGGATATGAGTTTGTAAATAAACCTCAGCATTTGCTCTGCTCTGGATAAGAAGTAGGCATGGAAAAGATGATAGCATAAACGCTCAGTCAATATGTCTGATTCTGCCGTTCTGATCACTTCCACCCTGCCTGCAGTCTCAACTGATGGTGCTTTTGGCATGTAATATTTAGCGGCTGTCCCCATGCCGGGCGGTGAGTGGAGCTTCTGCCGCCCAACTCGGCAGCAGCACACCAGGACGAAACGCCGTGTCATTAGCAAGGGCGGCTCCGGTGGAAAGAAACTAAAGAAACTATTCCCTGTTGCTTGGGCTGAGCTGGTGGCTTGCAAAGAGCCAGAAACTCTGGATCTGAGAATTGTGGCACAAGATATACCTCGAACCACCTCCATTATTGTTTTCATCTTTTTGGTCTTGGTTCCAGCTGTAATTTTAAGAGACTTTTGCTTAACTAAGCACGAGGGCAATAACCCATCTCAGCGTGAAACACGTGTGGGTCAGAGATTAGGACTGTTTAATTGTCATCAACTACTGTACTCGGCACTGGTGAGGCCCCACCTCGAGTACTGTGTTCAGTTTTGGGCCCCTCGCTACAAGAGGGACATTGAGGTGTTGGAGCGTGTCCAGAGAAGGGCTACAAAGCTGGTGAGGGGCCTGGAGGACAAACCTTATGAAGAACGACTGAGGGAGCTGGGGTTGTCTAGCTTGGAGAAGAGGAGGCTGAGGGGAGACCTTATCACCCTCTACAACTACCTGAAAGGAGGTTGTAGAGAGATGGGGGCTGACCTCTTCTCCCTGGTGACAAGTGATAGGACGAGGGGAAACGGGTTCAAGTTACATCAGGGGAGGTTTAGATTAGATATTAGGAGACATTTTTTCACTGAAAGGGTTATTAAACATTGGAATAGGCTGCCCAGGGAGGTGGTGGATTCACCATCCCTGGAGGTGTTTAAAAAAAGGGTAGATGGGGCACTGAGGGACATGGTTTAGAAGTGGCTCTTGTCAGGGTAGGCTAAAGGTTGGACTCGATGATCTTAAAGGTCCCTTCCAACCTCAACAATTCTATGATTCTATGATTCTACTGAGCCTGCACCCATGCCCCTGCCAGGCCACCTCCATGGTGCTGCAGCCCTCACGTAGGGGGAAGGTAAAGGTGGGCTCAGGTACTGTTGTCTGCTGGAGGCTGTAGAAACTTCAAGGAGATGGGGGGACCTGCCTCCCACTGTATGACCGTCCCTGCAATGGTAAGCGCTGGAACCAGCCAAGGCTCTTCTACAACGGAACTTTTAAGTCCTGGGGTTGGATAGCTACTTCATTGTCTTTGGGTCGGTGTTTTGACCTCTTGCTCTTTGTTGTTTTGTTGGTTGGGTTTTGGGTTTTTTTTTTTTGTTTGTTTTTGTTTTTTTTTTTTCCACAGGAAGCCTCCACTATGCACCTGTAACAGTGACATTCAGCCAGTAGTCCTGCTTTGCCAGTGCCCTGGCGTTCCTGGTGGGCTGCAGCTCCAGCCGAACTTACTGCTCCCAGCTGCAAGTCACGTGTGGCAGGGGAACCTATGGCTGTCCCCGGCCAGCTGAAATAGTCCCACAATGGCTATCGGGCCTCAGATGGGGTAAATTTAGACTCAGTCACTCTGAGAAAAGTTGTTCACTTTCAATTGCGCCCTGTAACCACAGATGTTTCCAGACATGCAGCTTGCTGGGAATTATGACCTGTCCTGACGGTCTCAATGCACGGAGATTTTGGATCGTTGTGTTTCATATATAACTTTGTGCTTTAATATAGTGCCATTTGGCTTGGCATAGGCTGAGTTACAGAGAGCTGAAGGGAGCGGTTAGTGAGGCGACTGAAAAGGCTACTCACAAAACAGCTTCAGCATGGTCTGCAATAAAAAATGATCCCCAGACAGACTGGGATGGAGGAGACCCAAGTGCCAGGAGTGGTTCAACCACCATGCTCTCTGAAATCTAATCTCCTTGCTGTGGCAGCCAGTAAGAGGCCTGTGAAAGCTATAACTTCACTGATTTTTCCATCATTAGCTACGAGCTCCCTTCTGGCCGCTTACTCCAGTCTCAAAGGATGGGACCCTTTCTGGAGGCAAGCCCCATCTCTCTGTTCCCTGAGAGGAAATTAGACCGTAGTGTTGCTTGTGTTTTACTTACTATGTTTATGAATGTGGAAACACCACCTGAATTTCTCTATAGGCTCTGCAGGGAAATCATGTTTCCATATTGCATTATGAGAAATGCAGTGGAAGTGTGCTATGCTAAGTTAATTTTTTTTAATGTATGGAGGCAAAAGAAACTTCAGTTCAGAACGAGTATGCACTTTTCTCTTTCTATTCAACATCCACAGTGCTATAAATACAAACTGCAGGGTACTTTCAGAACTGCAAGCCTTTAAGACCTCTCAAGGGAAAACATCACACCAAATTAATCTGCCGTCAAGTGGAAATTCTATATTGTTTGCATTTGCCAATGTTCTGTATGTGGCTGTAATTGCACTGAAGCAAATATCTGCTTCGAGTTCTTCACAAGATTAAATGTGGCCAATTGGGCGTAAAAGAGTAATCGAAATGCAGAGCTGCTGCTTTGGATTTGTTAAAGGCATTGCTCATTTTTGCTCTGACATGATGACACTAGGTTTTGGCTTTCCGTTAAAACAGGGAAATTTGGGGAATGTGATTTTGAGTGCTGGGTTGCAAGCCAAAAGAAGGACGTTTTTGTCTGTGACCAGTGTCCCCTGAGCGTGCCCCAGGCTTCACGCATGCAAGGGGACACCTTCCTTCCCTCTGGCCAGCCATCAGGCTGCCATAGCCGTGCCCCAGGCTGCAGCGTCTGGCTGGGACCTCCAGTACCGGCTCCTGAGGATTTCGTGGTCTTTTTAAGTTCTGAGTATTTGGCCTAGATTTGAAGCTAAAAGGTCTTGTGAAGGTCCCAGCAAGAGCCTCTGTGGCTTGTAATAGAGAGATCCCAAGGTCTGAGTTGGATCCTGAGTGGTGTCACCATGTCAGACTAAAGGAGCACGTCAGCTTGCAAAACCTGAACCCTCGCCCTATGCCAGCTGGATACGAAATGTTAAAATTTGCTTAAAACCCCCATGTTTTCTTTTTCTTTTTACTAGTTTAGCCATTTTCCCTCTTGCCTTATAAATGCAACTATAAGCAAGTAGAAAGTCTTTTTTTCAAGTTGACTGTGCTGCCTTTTAATTCCGCATGAAAACCCAACTGCTCCCTATGCCCTGCCCAACAGGTAGTTAAAACAACAAGCCCAGGTGGGCAAAGCTGACAGCTTGAATCCTTCTTTATTTAATTTTCTTTCCAATTAGTGGGCTTATCCAAAAAATACATACCAGACTCCTACCACCTTGCTTGTGCTCAGCCATTTCCCAAGGAGTTTCTCAGTGCAGCTGCGGAGCAGTCCTGACAGCATCCTTACGCTGTCTTCAGTGAGGGCGGCATCTCTCGGTCCAGTGCCCGGACACGTGTCCCCTTGGCACTAACAGGTCTCTGTTTCTCTGCCTTTCCCCCTTTGTAACTGGAGATCCAGCTCCCGAAGCTGCCTGAGGAAGCCGGAGTTGGGGCAGATCCCTCTGTGTGAGCGCACAGTCTGAATTGCGTCAGCGAGGGACATGTCTTCGCAGATCATTAAGAAAGCAAGGACAAGAGTTGCAGATCGACTGATTCCCATTGCACAGTGAACTAGTACTTTGCCTGGAAAAAGGAGAGAGAGCTGCAATTATGCCAGGAGGCCAAGCTGGCGGGGTTTACGGTGCTGGAGCAGAGATGGAAGTGGTGCTGGTACCGGGGCTGAGCGAGCAGGTGTGCTCAGCCCTGCAGAGCAGACCTGGTGCAGTGCTGGTTGAAGGAACAGGGTGGGTTTTAATGGCTGGGGACAGAAAATTAATAATTGTATTCCAGGACCCCAGATTGCTTGTTTGGGCTTAGCTGTCAGCCTGATGGCATGCCCTTAGCCCTCCTGCCCAGCCTGCCATCCATGGTGTCCCTGCTGGCTCACCTGTGTTTTTGGGAGTGATGTACTGGCTGGCAAAGCTTTGAGCCTTCCTACTTGAGGGCCGTCCTATGAGAAGCAGCCTTGGCAGGTCGCTTGCTATTAGAGGGCCTGGAAACTTGGGGGTTGAAATGCTTAACACTCAGGAGTGCTCGCTGCTATTGCAGAAACACCCCTGTTTTTCCGCAAGCTCTATTTTCCTCTTTGCTTAGGGCAGTAATGCTTTCTGAGGGTGCTGACTGATGCCCAGACCTTTTTGGAAGTGTGTGAGAAAATGGGTGTTACCCTTAAGAACAGCTCCTGTTTGTGTATGCCATTTGCACCATTTTCGTATGGTTTTGTGGTTTGGTTTTTTGTTTGGTTTTTTTTTTTTTTTTATTTCTATAGCCTACCCTGTGCATCTATAGGCACTATCCTTCCCTAATGCCTTTATCTTCCCTTCTGTACTAGGTGATCACCAGAAAAACAATTTATGAAATGTTTTGAGTTCTCCAGAGATTTCAATGCGAGGAGTGCATCTTCATTAAGAGTTCATTACAAGTAATATCAGGAGTCCTTCCACGTTGCTGTAAGCGCGCCTCAGGGAAGACCTTCCAGGGATCCAGAAGTGTAGCTCCCTCCTTCCCTCTGCTCTGCTTTTGGGTTTTCTGCTGTGATTGCTAATGGAAGCAGCCGGAGAAATGCAATTCTGTATCATGCCTTTTTCCCGGGTTTCTAATGTGTGTCTTTGACCCATGCTGGAAGGAGATACCTTTTTTTTTTTTTTTTTTTTTTTTTTTAAATGGTCTTATGTGAAATTAAAGGAAACTTTGTCAAAAGGATCTCTTTCAGATGGAAAAATTCAGGTTTATTGTCCTTTCCCTCTGGATGTGAACAAAGAGCTCCTTCTGGAACCTGAAAACCTGCATCTTGCAAATAGTGTAAAATGCTTCAACTTTAACAAAAATGGTATGATTCAATGAGAGATTTTTTAATTGGAAAAAAAATGTGCTGTTGTTCTACTCAATTAGAGCCATGCCTGAAAATTTTCACACTCTTGTCCTTTTTTTCATATCCAGAAAAAGGTGAAAATCAGTAAAAACAATCTCATGTTGCTTTTTTTCCTTTAGAGATGGAATAAAGTCCCTCAGATGCTGCTTTTTGATAAAATGTAAGGAGGGATAGAAAGAACGGACAGCTTTTCAGGACTATGTCCTTGTTTTGTTTGTGCTTACAGCATCTTAATTTCTCTATTACCAGGGAGCGAGACAAAAATATCCTTGTTGGATGATGAGCCTAGATCCAGCCAAAAACCTCAGACGGATTGCCCCCATCTCCGCAGGTGTTAATTCTGGGTACTTTGTGCACAGCTTTTAATCTTAAATGCCTTTTTGTTTGTGACAGAAGTATGTATTTAGCAACCGTTCCAGTTCTGACTAATGATGATGGCATAGCCACATGCTCAGAGAGTGCGAGCATGTGTTGTAAAAACCTGCTCTGGCCAGCAGGTTGAGAGAAGTGTTGAATTCCACAACGTATGTGACACAGCCACCTTTCATTATCCTGGCATGAGAAATCTGAGCTCAGCCCTAAAGATAGACATGTCTTCAGCAGAAATAAAGGGACAAATATAGCCTCCAAGGAAGCGGTAAAAACAGCTCTGGTGACAGCAGACTTGGACTGAGCATCAAAACCTTTCGGGGAAGGAAGAGGTTTTTCCAACATCGTGTCAGTTTTGCAGAATTAGAAGATCAAGTGATTTCTATTTGTGTTTTCCCATTCAGATACACCTTCACAGAATTTACTGGGATACTGATGCTGTTATTCAAGTTAAATTACATCTATCTGTCAATTCCATTAACTCCATGGGGATTCTTGGAAGTGAAGTCTTATTTTTGGGGGGAATATGGAGAAATGCTTTGCACCCCTGCTAAAAGATAATGATAATTTGAATTTTCACTAGACTTTTTTTGTTTTTTAATGTGCTGCACTATCATTAGCCTTCTCACCAACCTTGTGGGATACGTATGCTGTATTATCTTCCCCAGAGGAGTCATTTCAGACCCAAATAACCCAGGTCTGAGATTTTTCACAGGAATGTAAAGGCGTCAGGAGAACAGTCTCTCTTTGAAAAATACTGCAAACAGGGCTAAGTCCAAAAGGTCTTTGGAAAACCCATGCTTTAGTAGTTTGCAGTCAGCCTAACTGCAACGTAGTGGCAGGGGCTGGGGAAATCCAGACACTCACCTTAATGCACACCCCAGATAAGAAAAGCCAAGCAACAGCATGTCCTGAAAAGCTTTCTCAGAACCAGAATCACTTTCTTGTTTTTTGTCTGAAAACTTCTAAGCTACTAGAACTCTACAACTAAAAGAACAAGAAATTATATTTAAAGTTTGAACTGCACCAAGGTGGGGGGGGGAATAACCAAAAAACAACCAAAAAGAGATGGCCTTGATGTTGGATTTGATTTTTGAATTGCCAAATATTTTGAAATTCAATCTAAATTTGGACAGAAATTGAATGGGGGACAGGAAACTTGCTGTTCTGAACCTAATTTCTGTAAAATTGTTCTTGTGTCCATTTTTTTTTTCCACACAGATGGAGCCTTCTGCCTTGGAAAATGCTTAGCCCCACCTGCAGTCTGGAACGGAAGACGGAGCTGAGCGCAGGTATGGATGCTGCCATTAAATATGGCCTGATGTGTTTTTTGTTGGGGGCACAGAAAGCAGAACAAATTCCAGGCTCCTGCTTGTACAGGCCGTCTCTCCACCGTTTTATATCTAACTCTGTGTCTGAGAAGAGGAGGTGTCGGGTAAGAACACACTGAATTTTCTTCCCTGCTTCTCTGGTTTATCTGCACTTCAAAAGAGTCCTCCTAGATCAGCAACTAGCTTTAGAAGGTGCCTCGGCAAAAACCTGGACAAGCCCCAGCTGTTGACCTTGGACCTAATCTGCATGCCGCTCTAATACACTTGTTCCCATGAGGGTGCAAGGATATTATCTCTTTTACGTGTGCAGTATCTATTCCACATTGTTAGCCTTTGTTTCGCCATGCACAGAGGTTATGATAAATGCTGGTACACTGACAATAAAATGGCTGTTTGTTGCAGATAAATCAGTCGTGTGAAATGATTTAATTAACGTAAAATTGCTCTAATGAAAGCAGATTTGAATTTACTATGTGATTGTTTGTAGCAAACAAATTGAATGTTAAACTTGAGTCAGGAAACAAAAGCTGCGTTGCTATTTGGTTCTGTTTACAGGCTCGGACCCTTGTCTCTCAGCAGTAGCTGTAGATGGGTTAAGTGACACTCTGAACCCACCGTGATATACTGCATGTGACTCGCGCCCAGAGCACGTCCGCGCCACGCGGGCTGCCTGCAGCGGGCTTGATAACGGCGCCTTGCATCAGCCTCTGGTGGGAGGCAGCCGAGACGCACCCTCCCGGCACCGAGGCTCCCATTCCCGAGGCTCGGATTCCCGGCTGGCTGCTGGACCACAGCCTGGGAAAGCAGCGTTGACAGAGGCAGTCGCGGTGTGTGCCCCCGTCATGGGGTGGGCAAGGAGGTTATACCCAGATCTGTACCGCAGAATCCGTGCTGCAAAGCCGGCATCCTCCAGCGCTGCCTTCCCCACGCCCATTTGTTTTAACATACGGTGTGAAGAGAAGTTGGACTGATCCCGCGTTGCAGGGCCATTTCGCAACCTTCTCTCTGAGCGTGTAACAGGATCCCTTAGGAATAATGGGATTAACTGAGGAGAAATGGGGGCACTTAGCTTCTGGCGTTATTAAATCTTGCAATCCTTATTTGAAATGTTGCACCGCACATCTCAAGCTACTTTTTGCAGAGGCAGACAATAACTGTCATCTGGCTGGGATTTGTGCAGAACAATAACACTTGGTTTTTAACAACGGATTATGGATATTATATCCAGCTCATGCCTGCTGTAACTCTACTGACATCAAAGGGTTTGCACTAGGGATAAAGTTTGCACATTCAACTTTGTCGGCCAAATTCAAGTTGGGAAATTCAATGTTGTTGAACAAATTAGTCATTAAAAGACATAATATCTTATTGTCCTTTTGCTACTCATCATTAACTGAGCTAAATGTCCTGAACTAGCCCTTGCTTTCTTGCAGGATGGATTCAATTTGGCTTAAGACCAGGCTCCAGACCGTCACCCAGAGTGAACGCCCCAGCTGCCCTCTCTCCATTGAATCCAGCAGAATGATGCTGCTCACCAGGAGGAGAGCTCAGCTGGGCTAGTGGGCCCCAGGGGCTCTTCCCACTCCACCACGGTTCTCTCATCTCCTGTTACATTTTAGCCACCGTCCCGTAGCCAGGTGCAGAATCAAGTGTCTATTTCTTGATTAATCAAATGTGTATTTTTTCACAGCTGAAAATAGCAAGAAGCCTACGGAGAGCTTTAAATGGTCCCACGCCTCCTGGAACAGGTAAGGGCTGTCATCTGCTGGAGACTGGTAAGTTAAACTAATGTATACAATACACTGATGGCAGAGTCAAGAGAGTGGACCCTTTTCTCCCGAGTTAAGCCTCTTTCATAACCACCACCCCTAAGAAGGCGGCAGGAGAAGGGAGCCTAGCTTTTCCGTTGCTCCAGTGAAGTGGAAGAAGGGAAATGCCTTAGAGAGGGCTTTCAATTTCAGGAAGTTAATGGGTGATTTTAACCTGCCTGTTTTAAACATGTTCAGAGGTCAATAAAAGGAGAAGCTCTCTACTTGGGAATCTTTCTCTCTGCACAGCATTAGTTTAATAGTTTTCATGGCATGCTTTCATCTGTGCTCTTAAGCTCTCTTTCCCCCCCTCTTCTGCTAGACTGTACCAAACCCTGCTGATTTACGCCTAGGTTTAGCTGCACTCCAGGAAAATGCTAATTGTACAGATGGCCATGCAAAGGGGCAAGACTGATATTGCCCTCTTCCCGAGGTGAAGGGGGAGCATGACGGAGCAGGCCAGTATTTCCACGACACCCTGTTTTTCCATACAGGGAAGGCGGCACACTGTGCATCTGCTGGCTCTTGGCTGAGCCTTCCCAAACAACTCTGTTACGTGGGCAAAGGAACAGCAGGGCTCTACTGAAGGAAAGGCAGCCAAGGAAGCAGGGTTCATAAAATACTACTTATAGGGTATGGCTGCAATAGTAGTGCACGTATTTCTTAATCTGTACGACAAAGCTGATGAAAGAAGTCATTCAGGGCGTGCTGCAGCCATCAACCGCTGTGACAACAATAGCAATAGTGGGCAGAAGGAGAAGGGCAACCTTCCTAAAAGACTATAGCTCCCAATTAGGAGCATGTGAGTGCATGTTCCCCGGCTTCCTTTTGCTCATGCTCTGGCATCTGGGTTTGAAGAAATTGCCTTAAAAATAAATTTCTTACATCACCAAAGACATATTCTGTTCAGCGAAGGTAGAAATCTGGAATAAATCTGCCCATGCTGTTTTCTGGACTTGTAGTGTAAAGCATCAGAATTTTTCTTCAAGCATCATAGGAACAACAGTTCTTACTTAATTCTAAGGAGTATTTGATTCATAGTTTTAAATATGTTTGTGCCTTATATGGTCTTAACTTTGACTTATCATCCCAAGTGGAAAAGATAATTTAATTCCATTAAAAAAAAAAGATGTCGAATTTGCTTGTAATAGTTAAGCGGCAGTCTTAAATGACTTCTCAATCAAATGGAAGTACCTCGTTACATCCTGAATTTAATATGAACAGGCCTCTTGTCACCTGGTATAATTTTTTGTTCAGCATCACTGCTTATAAAAAGTGCCATTTTTTCTGTTCTTCTAAATGATGTGAGTAACAATCCCCTCCCTGTCTCGTCCCTGCATAGGTCATGGGTATTTAGCTGCTAAATTTCTGTACCTCAGGAAATCGTGCTTCCAGAACATCTTGTTTATATATTTTCTAAACTGTTGCACTTTCCTTAAAATGATGAATGTCAGCAACAGCTGGACTGTATATGATTGAATTTCACCTTGTCTCCATTCCCAGAACCCTGCTTCCATATGGAGCTCAGTAAAGCAATATATAAAAGCATGGGAGTAGGGATAAATATGCACTCGAGACATGATGAGTTCATTGTGTTTGCCTTGAGCCCTAACTTCTTCTACATTCATAACTTTCTGTATTTGGGCATGCATCTTGCAAAGCACTGGTTTTGTTTGCTTTTGTGGCCACCGTGATTCATCTGTTGTCTTCTGTCTTTTGTCAATTGATTTGGAACTTTTTTTTACACACACATGAAAAGATGTTTGGATCTTACCTTTCTCTGGAGCACCACCAATAATGACTTCAATTGCAAATAGCATATGCTGTAATAGAAATGGGTGCAGATCCAAATTCGCCAAATATGTTAGTGGTTTTGAAATCCAAAATGCAGGCCTCGGTTTAACAAAGGCAAATACTTTCTAATAGGATGGATCAAGCCCTCCAAACGACAGTAAACTCTGAGGTATCTAGCATGGATGTGCACTGTTTTTGGTTTCTGTGTCTCCCTTTCCTAGCTTGTATGGGGTAGGCCTCTAGATGTGTAGATCAGATACTAGCTGCATATGGTTAAGCTGGGTAGTTAATATTTTAGAATGCTTTTGGGTATTAAAGCTCACCATGATGCAAGCAGAACAGTTTGCTGAGTGTATAACTGTTCTCTTAACAAATTGCTTTTGAGTGGGCATCTGTACAGTTTTGTGGCATAGTGGAGACTTGCTTTTGTGAAGGTTTGTCCTTAATAGTCATGATCCCCCTCTAACCCCAGGCCTCTGGCATTGTACCTGGCCTACGTTTAGTGAGTCCAAGGATTTTGCAGGTTATCTTCCTATTTAAAAGTTTTACTCTTTTTAGCAGCAGCATGACATTATCTCCTGGCTGGTGGTGTTGCTTAGGTTCTCTTCTACGGAATTGCTTCCCAGAGAATTCTTCCCTATCCTGTTTGTAGGACTTGTACAGCTTGTAGCATTATAGTTGAATCTTCTTACTCAAATATAATGCTTGCCCCTGTCTTTTTACCCCATCCCAGATAAGATCAAGTGTATGTGCCTCCTCCCAGGTCCATGTGTCCATATTGGTAATAAAAGATACTTGCTGTTTTGTCTTTTGCTAATAGAGATGTTGAATAGCACTAGGCATAGGGAAAACTCCTTTGAAAGCCTGTTCAGTGCGTCCTTCCCTGTTTCAGGGGAACTCCCACTTGCTGTGGGAGTTCAGGAGGCAGGCATGACGCTACTTGGTTTGGGTAACTCTGTTCTTACCCACATTTGCAGCTGGTTGGTTTTTGCTGAATACTATTTGATAACTTGCCCTATTTGGCTCCTATGCAGAAGGTATGTAACATGCACAGACGGTCTAGTTACCTCTTGGGGAATTCAGAGCTGCTCTTATGTATCGAGCGACTGGGTAGAAGTAAATGCTGAGGTCAAAGTTTGGGTTGTCCTCTGCTTCTACTCCATAGTAATCCACCAGCAGATCTTTGTAGAACTTGGGTCCAGTGTCGATGCGAAATCGCCCAGCGGCAGCATCCACAACGTGGGAGATGCCCATTCGGCTCAGCTGCTCTTTGTCACGAGCAACATACCTGGAAGAAGGACGGTGGGTTAGAACATGCTGCTGATCGTGCAGTTTGTTAAAGCTACATGAAGTTATAGTGGCTATTTTCTGACAGGTTGTTCAGGTCCAAAGTGTCCACCAAAATGCTTCAAGACACAAGTGTCTTGTTAAGAAAGTGACTTTTACATTTCCTGCCTTTTTCTCCCAAACATCGGTATAGGTTCTTCTTCTCAACTGACAAAAAATAAAAAGCTGCTGCTGGTGGTGATGTTTCTGCACAAGCCAAGAGTTTTCTGGTTTGCTTTCTCATCAAGTCACCTCTGCTGAGCATCCATCAGTTCAGGGGACTGATGCCATCTGACAATGTGAGGAAAAAACAAGGTTGATCCTGTTTTTACCAAGCTCTGGCATGACTGCCTGCAGTAACGATGCCACGGCCCCACCAGGCTGTTGCAGTGCAGGGCTCCTCTACTAATGCAGGAGGAGAAATCAGGAGGAAGAATCGGTCACTTAGGATGCCTTTTTTCTATCCTACAGCATCCTACGCACCGTTCAGACTTACTCAGCACTTAGACTTACTATGAGGGGTCCCCAAATTCATGCCTAGCTCTCTTTTTAAATAAAGAGTGGAAGATTTTGGAGGAAATAAGGTGGGCGCTAAGAGTTGCATTAAACCCTTCAACACTTCCCTCTCTCTTACAGGTCTCCCACGTAAAGGTTTGGCCAGACTTCGTCCACGTGCCCCGTGGGGTGTTTGCGTGTCCAGAGCAGGCGCCGCAGCTCCTCCAGGGATGGTGTTTCAGCACGGCTCTGGCTGCCAGGCGTCCGGCTTGAGGCACTTCGTATCTTGGGGCGCAGTAAGTCCCTGCTGCACAGGGAGTCCCAGGCCATCCTGAAAGGTGGAGGGCAGACATTCACCACCAGCCAGAGATATTTCTGAGGTTACCCTCTCTTACCCCCTCACAAAGCTTGCCCACAGTTGCAGTAGTAAGGTTTTGGGGGCAGATACTGTCTTTTTCTCGTGTGTTCATATGCTTATCACAGCAGAAGCAGAAACCATGACTGGACTTGGGAATACTGTTGCAATCAAAACAAGAGTCCAGTGGCTCACGTAGTCCCATGTTGTGGTTCAGACGATGATTTTGAAGCCTGTGCTTCTTAAATAAAGTTTCATATTATTATGTCAAATTGGAAGCTAAAGCTTTTTCAAACTACTAGGCTCAGGACCTCAGTAGGCTTATTTTGACCCAACTGCTCAACCCTCCTTTCTAGGTGTGTCAAACAGTCGATTAACACTTCATGATTGCTTTTTTAAAGGTTCTTTTTTCATATTAGTATGAAGTTTCCCACTTCCTATTTGGAATTCTAGACACTATTACCGCTGCAGTGAAACAGCCCAGTCCTCGATACACCAGCACAAGAGTTCTGCTCTTGAATGGAAAGAGGTAATGCTATGGAAAATGTATTGCGTATATGTAGCTACGTGGTGGGTATAGAAATAAGTTACTATATGGGTATGCTGAGCTTTTCCTTTAATCACATAACTAGGACTTGCTTGTATATGTTTTATCTGATTTGTCCTTTATAATTTGCTCAATGAGCTGAGATGAATAGAACTGGTCACGCAAAATCTTATTCACTGGTTAGCTCTTAACTGTCAGCTTCGACAGGAGAATTTTGGTTCTTTCCAGTGGTCGTTGCCAGCCATACTTGTCCTGATGACATATGTTCATGGTAGAAAGAACCTGCATGAGTAAGTTATAGTGATTCGAGCTGCCATTTATATGAGCGTTAATATATTTTTTTATACATTGTTTCATTTGCATTTCTCTCTTCTCTGCCCCCTCCAAGAACTATCGCATTTCTAATCTTGAAATAAGTACTTTTATTACAAGGAGAAACACTCTATTTAGGCTTCAGTTTATCTCTGGAATTACTCTTTTCCCATGTGGTACATTTCTTTTGAAATAGTGGTTCCTTGTGTTAGCTGTAGATTTTAACTGTTGGGAGGATTTTTGAAGAGGGCAATAAAGACTCTATTTTTAACAGAGTTATGTTTTAAGAAATTATTAAAAATGTGTATATTTTTCTATGTTGTAGGATTTAGTCAAGTGCCTGCATTATAGAGATAGTAGGAACTCTGTCAACTCAGGCAGCTCTAGAACAGAAGCCTCTGTCTATGACGGGGTGAAGTTGTAGTCAATGAGTCAAAGTCTTGCTCTGCCACTGGCTGCTGAATGTCTTTTGCATAAATGACTAGGGGGGTGGTTTGGGGTGGAACAGTCCAAGACAGCAAACTTGAAATCTTCTATCTTTCTGCTGAACAGCTCTGTCATTTACAAAAAGGTTGTATTCATGTTCAAGCACCTCCACTGACAGTTTCTTTCCAACCACTAACTGTGGTTAAAGGTTTTCCGAATTTGCCATCGTGGTACTTTCACTAGCCCCAAGTTCACATTTTTGTGTAATTTTGTTTAAAAATATTTGTCTTTGCATGCACAAAGACAGAGAGAGAGTCTGAAGACGAGCCTGCTTTGGGAGCTCGTTGCACCTCTACATCAATCCATTGTTTTGCTGATGGAGAAATGGAGCAACTAAGTCCCTGAAACGTCCACAGAAATGAAGGAGGGAAGTGGTGACTGTTGTGTCGCTGTTAGGCCACTGAACGTTGACTAGAAGCCCACCCTTCTGCTGTGCACTTGGGCGATTTGCCTTGCCACCCGGCTGCCAAGAAGGGCCCTCTCTTCTGTCAGTGCACCTTCTTCTGCCACCTTCACAGGCAGCCTTGTCCTCTTGAATACAGTAAGTTTTCACCAAATAATGATGTTCCCAGGATGGTCTCGTATTGTTTGTATTACAAAGAGCTCCACTGTGGAATGCGCTCTCTTCCCAAATGTGCATATCTCCTCCAGTGTCAGCTTTTACTGTGAAAACAAAAGCAGATGTTCTTGCCCATTTTGGATGGCTTTATGCAAGAGGAGGCATGGAGGAATTTCCATACTGGAACGGACATCCCCCATGGATTTTGATAGCTTCTTTGACACTGTCCACCCAGTGCCTACTGTGCCAGGTCTGCTCGTCTCCTGCTGGTGATCTCAGTCACCAGCTTGACTTTTCTCATCCCACGCAGGAGGTCTGCAGCAGAAATGGGACTTCCATTTCCTGTGTCCTGACCACAGGGCCATCTGCCAGTTCATTAAATACTTTCAAGAATAACAGCCTCCTCCAATCCTTCCCACCTCATAATATCTGCAGCAAATGTTCCCCTTTTTTGATGTATCTAATTCCTTGCAGTGTGGCTAATGACTACTCTAGGGCACTTCTCACTCCCTATAAAGTTGCTTTCAACTGTTTTGGGTTTTTTTTCTTGTTTACTACTGCCTGTTACTCCTTCCTCTTGCTCTCTCCACTGTATGGATACTTCGATTTTCATATTACCTAGCCTCAGAAGACTGAAGGCTGTTGTCAGCCTTGCTTTCCTAAGCCTCACGGGGCACTGCCCAAAAGTCCTGGTAACATTGTGTAGTTCAGGCTGTCATTAAGGTTGGAAGGGACAGGCAGCAACTCACTCACATGGCTCTTCTGGGAGCTGTGCTTTCCAGGTCCATAACTCCATCCCTGTACAGCTGGGTGGACAACTCTGAAGTATAGCACACCTTAGGAAAAGTGCTCCTTCAGAGATTTTTTTTTTTTTTTTAATCGTATTGCTAGAAGGGAACATAACTGCATAAGCTTGGCAAAAGAAAGTAGCGTGTGCTACGCGGGTATTGAAAGTTGTAGAATAATGGTGTTTATAAGATGGGTGTCCTTCTTCAGAATTATCCTAAGATGACTTTCAGCTTGTGCTCACATTGATCTTGTATTATAGCTAAGGAATTTGCTCCTGTTGAAACACAGACATGAACTGCTGACGCTGGGTACAAAACTTATTCCATCTGCATTCTGGTCACATTTGTTCAACTGGAGAACAGCATCACTTCATGTAAAGTCTACGTCCAATAAAAACGAAGGAGTGGGGTTCAAATTTCAAATGTGAAATAATTGGAACTAACAGGCTGTGAATGATTCAAAAGCAGAGAAGTCTCTGTAGGACTATTCAATTAATAGGTTGAATAATGAATATACTGGGGAAAAAAAATAGCTTTCCATAAAAAATTTACAGACAGAAAAACAGGGCAATTTTTTTTCTGAATAAATGACTGCTCAGTTCTAGCATCAGTCTAACATTTTAACTCACTAAATTTATACATGCAAGTGTCATTTACTGAAATGCACATATTTAAAGAAAACAATGCTACGATTAAAATTTTGTGTAATGTTTTATAAGGAACATGAATAGATTAAAACAAATTAGCGTGAAAGGAAAATGATTATATATAATAATGTGGTTCTTCATTTTAAAAATATGTTTTTAATGATTCTCAGCTCAATTCCTCTATATTCACTTTTCGTAGTGGATCTGTTTCTGTGATGTGTGTCGTATGAATGAGCAATACAATTTTAAAATGCCAGTTTCTGAATGATACTCATATGAAATGTTCCTGATCTTTGCCCTACTGGAGTTGTATTGCAGTAATTATTCAATCACGTAGGAGAAATTTTACCATTATATTTAGATTAATTTTGAATTGGTTTGTACTACAACAATAATTGTATCTGAACTGTGTAATAGAATTTCCTTAATGATGACTAGCAGGAGAATTGTAATCAAAGAGGCCTATCGCAGAGCAGGTCATTTTGATCATCTAGAGTGACCTAGAATATGACACAGGCCATACGTGTCACCATGCTGTGCCTGCACCTGTAGCCCCCTTGTGCAAACCCATCAGTGCCTTTGCTGCAGGCGGGCTACGAGAGTGGCCAGGTCAACGGTTCCGTATATATGGAATATCCTGGGAAGAAAGGAAAGTGGTCCTGTGAGAGCTCACAGAGAGTATCTCCTTCATGAGTATTTAGGCTTCCTCTCTTCCCATCAGTGAATGCCTGTGTGCACTGCAAGTACTGTGGATGCTTTGGTCATTTTTCAGTTAATTCAGTGGCTACAGCTTTATCCATAACACAATTAGTGCTGTTCAGTGCCGTGCTGAGAAGAGGGCCTTTAGAGACAGGTGTCTCGGTCCTTGGAAACATGTGCTACCTTTTGTCCAATTTCTCCCACACCATAGTATTTCATTAAATAAGAACAAACTCAAAAGTCAGTGTAAACTGGCAATTTAGCATTACATTGGGATGAGATCAAGCTGAGAAGATGGTGTGAAGGTTGAGATGGAGTGATACAAAAACTTGCAGCATGATGCTGTGGAAAGTCAGGAGAAAAAAAAAACCAACTCTTGTGTCTAGGATATTTAGTAGAAAGCCTTTATATCCTCTGCTTTTCCCTGCATTTTCCAATGCCAAGATAAAGGAGGGATTTGAGTATAGTATAATGATGTCAATGCTCTCATTTCAATGATGTAATGAATATTTTAATCATCCCAGGCACTGTATTGGCTTTTGTGTATGGATAGAACATAACCATTTTCCTCTGGCCTTAGTAAAAATATTTCTGAACTTTTAAATCCTGAGAACAAAGTGCTCTACATCCTGTTTTTTTTCTCAAGCTAGTGTGTGCTGTAACCTTGTCATCTCAGTGAAGGTATCAGTCTGACTGCACTGTTTGATTTGTGGTGGTGAAAGACCAGGCTGAACCCCAGGGCCTTGGCCAAAGTAGGTCGTGTCAAGTTCATACCTATCGTGTATTCAAAAGTCATAAATGTTTCTCAGAAAGCCTATCGCTTGGAAAGATTCCTCCAAGATAACATATGTTTGAGAGAGGGTTTTGTGTTGCTACATCTCCACACAAATGACAAGTATTACTGTCATCATTCTTTCTTCCTTGGTGTTTAACCCGATGGTCTTGCTGGAGCTGTAATTTATCAATTGCTAGAAGCACTACAGGATATAGACGGTATGAATCAAATACAGCGATGACTGAGGTAGGGCTGGCTGGACTTGAAAGATGAGATAGAGGCGGTTTCCAGGGAGGCATGAGGTATTTGAGTAGCCAACTGTTTGTAAGAAAATCTCACCAGCAGCTGGAGGATGTAATCTGAACAGTACTTCCAAATTTAGTAGAGGCTTCCAGACCCACAACTTTAACCCAGCTATACATTTAGGGTAAGGCACCCACTTGATGTGACTTGGCAAAATCCATTTAGATGGCCTTGCTCTCAACAGACCACGCAGAGCTTATGTTGAGGAGCAGACTAGCTAGATCAATCTCTCTATTGGACAGCTTTGAGCAGCACAATGAAGAGCAAAACATCTGATTGGTTTTTATCCCCCTCAGTATTGCATTGGTACCAAATTTTCTGTCCTAACTGGAATGGGATTGTGACACCTCTCCTTTGTCCAAGTAGAACTTTCCTCCTTGTGACATCCAAGGAAATCAGCAGTGACATTTCTGCTGCAAAGCACTACTCAAATATAAGGAAGAAATTAATCAACCCATCCTGGTTCTCAAATATGCTGAATTTACCACAGTTTCCACTGATGTTATGGGTTGCCAGGCCTCAGAAGCCTCAAAAATGTCTGATTTTTTCATAGCAAGTCTGTGGACCAGCCAGCAGGGCTCAGACCTGATGATCTTGACTCTTTCAGGATGTATATCAGCATGCAGGCCCCGAGGCAGGGTGGCCTCCTTTTTTTCTGTAACTCTAGTATGAAATACTCTCTTGTCATCAGCTGGTTAGTGCACTTGTATTTACCAACCACATGTATGGTTCCTGATGGTGGCTAGACAGAAGCAGCCATCCTTTCATGTGCAGCAATGTTGTACCAAATGTGCAAAACCTGGACACCTTCTCATTTTGCTAATTTTTCTGGGTCTTGCATGTATATTTATTTTATTCTTTAGCCATGGGAAATCATCTCTGTAGAGATGTTGCCCACACTGCAGCTTTGACTAGATAAAAGAGAAACAAAAAATATGGGCAGCTGAATGGATTTTCCCTGACCCACCCCTTCCCCACAGAATGCAAAACCAAGGGTTTTCTGGACACAGTTGCATTTTTGTTATATAAATGGGATCCTAACCATGTTTCTGAGTCAGGACAGAGGCAGGGGCAGAGTCTGCACCAGGCAGGGGTGGGCACAAGGACTATGCTTTACAATAACCATGGCCGATAGGTAGCACCACCAGAAGGGTTGCAGAGATAAGAGGAGATAGCTCATCCACCCCAAGCTTTTGCATGGCTTCTTCAGCACTGAAGTTTGGGTATATTTTCTTGCTGAATTGGACCTTTTATTTACTTGTTACAAATTTTACATGCCATTTTAATAGTGTGCATTGTAACTACTTAAAGCTGTGCATTAAACAGGCCCAGACAATGTTAACAATCTGCATGTTACAATATATTTTTTTTGTAACTGCTTGTTATAGCATCAGCTATTAAGAATTTATTGCTAGTGCATTTTAGGTGGTGCTTTACAGTCATTTAATTACAGCCATCTAGCAATCATTACATAAATATGCATCGAGAGCAAGAACCCCAATGTAAGGTGACCCGAAAGGCTTTTACCTGCCAAGCCCAGAGTTCAGGCCCTCAGGTGGCAATGATGTCATCGCCATATGCAGGGAAACACAAACATTTAAAGCTGTGCAGGGAGCTGTGTTCCTCCCGACGCTAGGTGTTCATGAAGTCATCAGCTGGAGCAAGAACACTGTAGAGCTCTAAGGACCTGAACTTGGCTCTTGGCAAGCAAGCAAAGGAAAGTCGGTTCCCCTCCAGCCCTAGTCCCAGCAAAGATGCTGGGCTTTTGGCTGTGAGCACAGAAGTTCAGCTGCAAAATTGGGCCCTCTGGAGCCCCTCGGTACTCCTGTGCTCTCAGCTGCCAAGTGCATCCTTATACCCATTAACCCAACCTGATCTGGTAGAGAATCAGACACGCTGCATGTCACCCAAAGACAGTAGCTGGTCTAAAATGCATCTACCACATCTCCATGCTATTTGTCACTGCAACAGCATGTCCATGTTTGAGTCTCTTTAGCTCACTGCCAGGCTACCACTCCTAGATCAAATGTCATTGCTAGTTTCTTCTGTAATGGACATGAGCCATCAGACTTGACCAATGATTGGTTCTGACAGTCTGTAACCCCTTCCTCCATTCAGTACTGATGTTTTTCACTCCCTCTTGAGAACTTGATGACAAGCTTGCCTAAAATTCAGTTCTTCCTGTGTAAGGCTGGCTCTTCTCCTATGCACCAAGGTTGTTACATCACTTTATCTCTATTGCCTCCAGCAATGACTTGTCCGAGGTGAAAGATGGTACACTCTGAATGTGTAAACTCTTTTTCTTCTGGAAGCACGCTCAGAAGATTACTGAAAACCTCAAAGGATTAAATGCTTCTGAACAACAGGCTGGCAAGATGATGCAGGTTGCTGTAAATCAGGAGTGGTGTGTGCCACTTTGACTTCCTCTTGGAGCTGCCAGTAACCAGCTGGGTTGTCTGGCCGACACTGGTGTTTTGGTACAACCACTCCAAAGCCTTCACCCTCTCTGAACAACGCAAGTCCTAGTCACTTTTTTCATTACTTTTAGTAATGCTCTACCAATATTTGCAGCCTGCAGTTGCAGAGAGCGTGTGGAGCTCTCATTACCGAATGATGTTACTGCAGCATGACCCTGCAGAGAGGCACAAGCTTGGATTTATTCACAGCTTGCCTGAAATGTGCTGAGACTGTTTCTCTGAAGCAGATCCAGTGGACTGGAGGCTCGCATTTGCGGTGGTGCATTTCAACCTCAGCAGTGTCGCTGTGTGGGATGCGCTGTTAGTGCTCTACACCGCAGGGTACATTCTCTGCTCCCTCTCTGTGGCCGATTGGGGTGAAACTGTGACTGCCAAGCAGCCTGACTGCTACACTCTTTTGTGTACTGTCTACTTTGTAAGGGACATCAATCTGGACATCTCACACTTCCAACTGAACACAACACGAGAAAGCCACGGCTGGGCTGCTGAGCACACTGCATCTAGCTTAATGACAAAGTGTCACTTGGGTGTTGTTTCCAGTCTCTCAGCCATGGTTTTACTCTTCAGGCTTACTCCTTGTTGCATACTCTTAATCTAGCCTGATCTAATTTTCCCAGGTCACCTCCAAAATGATTTGAGGCAGAAGTTTATTTCTTGCTTCAGCAATAATTGTTCAGAGGCCAGGGATGTCCCGCTCTGTGCCTTGCACAGAACTCCAGATGTGATGCAGTCCCTTAGGTCGGTGTCCTTTGTCCCCACCAGATTTTAGCAGGCCACATCTGAAGGTGAATGAGGCTACTTTAACAATAACTAATATAGCAGTGTCCTCCAGCCCAGCGCTGGAAACATCAGGCTTCAGAATTCAAAGAATCCCATTACAAATGAATGGTTTCTGCCCCAAGGATTTAACCAAAAGGATGGCACAATGCAAAGCTTTTCTCCCCTGTGACTAGCTCTGTTATGTTCTTCTATCTTAAAAACAATATATTGCTCTTTTTTGGGTCTGTTCTGTTTGGGCTTATTGACAGCTTCACTGCTCTTTGTTCTTGCCCTGTGGTCTCTACCAGCACTGTGAAGATAGCTCTGTGCTACCCAACCTACAGGAGAGAGCAGTCACCTATCCCTACGCTGGCGTGGCAGGAGGGCTGAGCAACCTGCTGGGAAGGAAGATGGGAAACGGCAGGAGGCAGGCAAGACGGTTCCCTGGTGTTTCTTGATCACTGGAAAGGATTTTATAGTTGTTATCGCAGTGAGCCTGTGAGGAAGACACTGCTGTTCCTACTGCACAGGTGGAGATGGTAAAGTTAAGTTGGATGATTTTTCTGTATCTCTCCACAAGTCTGAGCTGGGAGGCAACCCAGGGGCAGAGCGCTGCCAAACACTTGTAGTGATAACTGAAACAGGGTAGAGTGTCATCCTTGGGTTTAATTTGGGTCAAAAGTTGTGCCCACCTCTAGTAAGTCAGAAGCAGCTTGCATTATGAGCGGAAAGTCATGGTCAAGTTTGAACTTCCAAGCTGGGAGACGAGGTTTCCTAGCAATGCTTCAGCAGAATAGAACTCAGAATTCAGAGCATGCAAAATCAAACCAAGGACACAGAAACCCATTATCACCATGCTGTGCTCCTGATACCCTTTTTTCTGTGCTTGCAAAGTCCTTCTTTAGAGATACCCCCAAAAAATAGCATGGCTACAAAGAAGATGGAGACTCCCTTTTTACAAGGAGTCACATGGAAAAGACAAGGGATAATGGGTACAAGTTATGCCAGGGGATATTCCAATTGGACACAAGAGGAAAATTTTTCACAGGGAGAAAAATCAGCCACTGTAATAATTTCCCCAGGGAAGTGGTGGATTCCCCAACATTGGACACTTTTAAGATTCAGCTGGACAGGGTGCTGGGCCATCTTGTCTAGACCATGCTTTGCCAAGAAAGGTTGGACCAGGTGATCCTGGAGGTCCCTTCCAACCTGGTATTTTATGATTCCTTATTAAACACCGTGACACTATGGCTTAAGAACAACTGCATTGTCTTTCTAAGTGTTTCGTCATCTTTCTTTCTCTCACTCCAGCCTCTCTGATCTGAGACTTTCTAGTAACGTGATAGCCGTGGCAGGATTCAGAGAGGTTTGGAAGGCTAGTTCCAGTAGCCTGTATTTCTCACCAGTATCTTCTGGCAGAAAGATAAACCATAGAGCTGATAGCAAGTTCCTGTTGCCCAGGTTTCTGGCTACAGAACTGGGAAGGATAAACACCTCCTTAAGCTCTGCGAGATAGGAATAGAACAAGAGAAAGGAATGGAAATCCTCTCATAATGCAATAGCTAGAAGCAATCCAGCTGTTTTGTTTTATTCCCACCATGAGAACTACGGACAGTCCCAGTGCAAGCTTGGCCACCTGTCAAATCAGGTTTGGGAACTAAAGCTTATTGGAATTTGACACGCTTTTGTCTTGGAGCACACTGGTGTGGATCGATATAGTCTCCTCCTATAGCAGTGGCACAACATGTATGCTACCCATGCAGTCCCAGATGCCCCTCATAAATCATTAAAATACTGACCAGTTCTAATCAGACCCTTTGGGGTATAACGTAATATACTATTTGAGAACTAAAAACAATAAATCAAGTTAGTACAGAGGTCAGACTGAGACTGAACAGAGCTGAGACTTGCTTGCTGATGTGTGCGTAGTCTAAGAGATGCAATGGAAGGAGATGAAATCCCAAGTCAGCTAAGCAAATTGCTTTCTTCTCATTGTAAAATCTCCCTACTAAGTCTGCTGAAGGGGAAAAAAGTAGGAACTCATCATATTCTGTAGCACAGCTAATTTGAGGTCTAGAATTTCCCAGCATTTGTGTTAGCTCTTGGGATTACAGGTATTTCTAATATTTTTTCCTTTAGGTTAACTCCTACCATATTTCTAAAACAAACGAGCAGTTCAAAATGTGTGCCCCCAGATGTCATAGATCACCTGGTACAAAACCAACAGAACTCATTTTCTTTTAGAGATGGAAACCAATTAACCACTAGCAAAAACCAGTTCAGATCCCACCAGAAGGCAGCTGCTGTGGTTGCACTCCTCTGTCTTGCCTGGGACGCAGCGGGCAGCGTTGTCAAGGGGAGGCTGCCGTGCAGTGCCCAAGTGCTGGGAACCAGTAATAGCCTGTGTGCTGAGGTGCTGCTGTGTAAAACCAAATAATCGATGCCTTCTCCTTGATACAGAAAAGGTTGAGTCCCATCCGTGTTGTCTGACTCTGAGGACACCATGGTGTGGGGTATGGCCAGTCTCCATGGGCAATGCTTAGTTTGGCCGCCATAAATGTTATCTAGCAAAGAATGGTACTAAAGGCTAACTCCCTCAATCATGGTGTATCTGCATGTACCTTTTGTTTCCACGTTGTATTCAGAGGAGAAAGAGCTAATAATTGTTTCTTGTCTTACCTTAAGGCAATAACAGTCCGTGGCAGATCTTGCTCTGTGTGTACGCTGCAGATGCTGAAGCTGTATAACTCTCAGGACTGCTGATTAATGCCCCCTGCTTTCCTTGCACTTCTTCCTCAAACCTTTCTCTGTTTAGTCGAAATTGGGCAGAGTGTTTTTAAAGCCCACAGAGCAGAGTAGCTTGGCACCTGAGTTTTACCTCTGCAGCTGTATTTCTAGTCGTGGCCGGTGGGGAAGGCTGCCAGAGGCTCCAGTCGTGGTAGCCTCCCTTCAGTCATGAATATCAGAAAAGGGCTTTGCTCTAATCATGTGAAAGCTGCTGTTACACCGAGCACGGGCTTTGCTGTGGGGAGGTGGGAGCTGTATTAACGCTTGGGGTTCACGCTGGTGGCTTTGGAGCTGAAAGGTCTGGAGAGCAGTGCCAGGAACTGATCTCAGTCCTTGTGTTTGGTAATGCAAACCACTAATCCAGAAAGTCACCGTAAAACAGTGAACAAAGTCTCTGGCAGTAAATAAAAGAGCTAGCGAAAACCAGGGCAGTAAATAACTGGTGGTGAACAGAATGGAACCTGGCCTGTTTGAATGATGCACCAGCACCTCCAAACTAGGTGCGTGCGTGGGACAAGGTGGATTAATATTGTGTTTTATTTCTAATTAGACCTAAAGCAAGTTTGAATTTGCTTTAAGCCTGGTGGAGAAATAGTCGAAACGCAGATGGAGACACAATAATCAGTTTCATCAGAGGTGCAGCACAGCTTGGTGTGGGAACTTAATGAAGATTTGTTGGTCAACAACAATCTCCCAACCCGCTTAACGTGCTCTCCATTTCATTTGCTCTGCTATTGTAGTAAATTTGAAGCCCCCAGGTCAGACTCGGCTTTTGTGGCTCTTGCAGTCTCTGCAGTGTCAGCAGGAAGCACGAACTGAAGACTTAGAGCCTGGACTTGAGCAACGTGTGTTTCTCCTAATGAAACCCAAAGCCAGGTGAAATTTTTGGGAGAGAGGAAACAGGATATGGTGTCCCTTTGGAGGATGGGGGGTGTTCATAACACTCAGAAACTTGGCCCACATTTCTGGTCTCCTCCCTTTCTACTCCACAAAGGGCTTGTAGCATTTTTAGACAAACTTGGATCCATCATATGTTGTGAGAGAACCTGCTGGGAAATTTGGTGATTCCTGCACTCCAGGGCAGAGGAAACGTGTGTTTCTGCTTTGTGTTTTCAGGAAAGTAGGAAGATGAAATTCAAAATAAAACACAGCAGATGGGAATCTCAGAGAGACAGACACTGGGAAATGTTTAGACAAGCTTTGTCCCCAGTCCTTGAGCTCAGGATTTAGCAACTAAACCATAGAGAGACTTCAGAAAGACAATGAAATGCATTTTGGCTTCAAATACAGTTTCTCCAGAATCCAATGAGAGTTGTGCACGTGAATCTGAAGGCAGAATACAGCCAGCAGCATGGGGAATAGATGTAATGTGAGAAACTCTCATGCTATATTATTATAGTCTGAATTGTTTCCATCATTTTGGGTTAAGTAATTCCCCACTATCCATCTCTAAAGTGCAAACAGTACAGCCTTGATGTGCCCCAGGGAAAGGAAGCAAACCAGCCTTTGAATCTTTACCCAACCTTACTGCTCATATTTTGCTTTCAGTGAATAACTGTTCAAATCCTTTAATATTTCATTCCCATAAAAATATATTTACCAGGGGTTTTTGTGGCAGCAGTGAGGCTGTGTTTATTATTTTAGGAACACCACACGACTGGCTTTAGAGAAAAGACAAGGCAGGAGCGCAGAGTGCTGCAAATCTATCAGCGAACAGCATGTTTTCCCACCTGTTGAGGCAGCAACCGCAATAACAGATGCACATAATAATTACCTGTACCTCAAAGGCAGCACCAAGTCCTGCACCTTCTGCTCCCTACCTAGCAGACAGCTTGATAATGGAATTACGGAAGAGGCACTCCGAGAGAGTAGAGTAGGTAGTGCTTTGTGAAGAACGAAAGAGCAGCTCTTACTAAGAGAAACTGGAAAGTGGAAGATGAGAAGGAAAGATCTGAGGCACCATGATGCTAAAATAAGGGTGGGGCTAAGGAACTCCAGGAGTCTGCCTTATTTTTAGAGTCGTGGTCAGGTTTTTGCTAATACCTTTTCCAAGGCTGCTTTCATTTGTCCTCTTAAGATCAGAGATAATTTCTACTGATAATAGGTGCCCCACACACCGACTGGAGCCCACTCCTCCTCAGAGATGGATCTCCCTGCAGGGGCAAGGGTGGCACATGCCCCTGTAGGGTAAGGGACTCATCTCAGTAAGTGACACCAGGAGTGACCATGACTGTGTGCCAGGACCCTGTTCCTCTTCTTGTCCCTGCCGCCTGGCACTGTGATCACGCTGGAGCTACACTACCCTTTTGTTTGCATGTGCCCCAGAGCATCTGGTGTAAGGAGGGCTGGGGACAGAAGGGGGAGCAGGGGTGGAGAGCAGGTGGTGAAATACCTCTGGTCTTTCCTGCTGAAGTGCTGAGGCTTACGAGGATCTTTCTCTCCCCTTCCTCTGACTACCAAGAGGAACGAGGTGACATTTGGCTGGGTGAGGACCAGACCATATGAGCTCTGGAGTGTGTTGTACCATGGTAGTCCCTTACTTGCAGGAACAGATCCTTCCTAGCAGGGATTTGCAGGGAAAGGGAATGATCTCAGCCCCGATTTAATCTTGACAGAAGCAGATGATGAGAAGACTGTGTGCTGAGTTGGAGTTTTCCTTTGAATTCCTACGGTGTTGAAGGCAGTGCTATAAATAGACACAGTATCCTTTTTACCCTGGTACAGCTCTGTCTCCAGCTCCCCATATAGACAGCAAGTCTGCTGGTAAGCATTTAGCAGGAATTAATTTAACCCAGTCTTCTCTTTCTGTACTCTTTTACTCCAAGCATCCCAATGGCTTCCACAGTCATACAAACATATTTCCTCAATAAAAATGTTCTGAGGAAGGCTGTTGATATTAAAAATCCCATTTCTGTCTGAAAATTCTATCCTAGTTATAAATAATCCATAGAAGTCCCAAACTATATAGAGTTAGTATTACAAAAAAGGGGGGGGGGGGACAAAAAAAAATAAATGCCCTCAACTTCCTCCCTCAAACTTCTTAATCTTTCCTTCCCCCCGCCCCCCCCAGGTTTTGTTTTTGAACTGCACAGCATTTTATTAATAGTCTGTTTCACATTTTCTCCAGTGTAACTGGCTGGCCAGTTTCTCCTTTCCCAGGAAAGACTCTTGTGAACATCAGCTGAGAAGAAAACCCAGATACAGTGTTTCATGGCTATTATCTTAAAGATAGATCTGTAAGAAATTTAAATACAAGCCGGACTGGCATTTAAAAAACCAAACCCCTTGAATTTAAGCATCTTTTTTCAGTGAGAGATCCTCAGCCTGGGAATCCAGCTGGAAAGCAAACTAGAATTTCGCAAATATTAGAGTTTCTGAGTACAAGAACAGAGACGATAATCTGGCCTAGCTCTGCAGTTGTCTCGCTGCTTGCGGAGCTGGCTGTGGTTAAATTCATGCTGCTCAGTGCGTGTATGGAGTTCACTGGGGGTTGGTTTGTAAACAAGCTTAAAAGTACTTGCCTGGTAGTCGAAGCTCCCGCGCTGTGGTGTCTTGGATTACCTTTGTTTGAATAATATCACTTAGTTTCCTCCTAACATGCCAGTTGCACAAGAGATTTCTAGCCTCTCTGTGTTCAGCTTATTCAAAGTCTATTTTTAATTGTGTTAATTATAAACCATAATCCCTTACCCTCTTTGGACCTGCAACCATCAGCCAGAGCAAGGCAAGTGGACGACAGCAGCAGCAGGAGGCTGAGCTTTGAAAGCGGCCGATTGTCAGGTGGTGTCATCAGATGTGACCCGGCCAGCCCTGCTGGGGCTGTGCTGGTTGACACTGGGCTGGCCAGTGCCGGTGGTGATTTTGGGATTTGCACCAGAGATGCGCATGGTGCTGGGCTGGTTGCGTTTACTCCAGATACCTTGTGTTTCACCACATGTGCTTGTTGGAGGGGCAGTTGTGGTTTACCTTAGATGTGCACAGCTGGGGGGTGGCTGGGCTTGCCCCCAGCCCACCCATGTTGGTGGGCAGTTGGGATTCATCCTGGAACCTGGAACAGGCTGCCCAGAGGGGCCGTGGAGTCTCCTTCTCTGCAGATATGCAAAACCCGGCTGGATGCGTTCCTGTGCAACCTGCCCCAGGTGACCCTGCTTTGGCGGGGGTGTTGGACTAGATGACCTCCGAAGGTCCCCTCCAGCCCCTACCGTTCTGCGACCCCTGCAGCAGCAGCAGGCGCCGTCGGTGGGGCGGCTGGCTTTTACCCCAGCCATGTGCATCAGTGCGGGGATGGGGTGACCCTGGCACGCATGTCGGGGTGTGTGTGTGTGTCCAGTTTACCCACGCGTGCCGGTGGGGTCCATCCTGGCGGGGCGAGTGTGGGTGGGCTGTGCCCGAGGCCCCCCCCGGCCAGGACGGGCGCGCTCCCAGACACAGCGCCCCTTGCACCGGCTGCTCCTTTTCCCTCGGGCTTTGACCCCAATTCGGAACAAAAGGGCCGAGGCGGTGGGGGGGCTGCGGCCGGGAGCGGCCGGGCAGTGGCAGCGGTCCCGCGGGTCCCCCGGTGCCGCCGGTCCCCCCGCCCCGCTCCCGCCGCCCGCGCCGGGCCGACAGCGCCCCCTGGCGGCGCCACCCGGCGCCTCAGCTGGCGGGCGAGGGGGCAGCGCCCGCCGCCAACCCGGGCGGGGGAGCGCGGACACGCCGGGTGTTTTGGGGGGAAAACATCGCCTTCCATCGCAGCGCGAGGAGTTTCCGTTCTTTGCGCTGTTCTGCAGCGTTCGCGGTAACTTATCCTCAGAGTGAGATGCAGGTTTTACGGTTGCACCAACCAATATTTTAAAAGCTCTTGTTGCTCGAAATGGGTTTAATTTGCGGGTGCTTTCGTGCCCCCAGTGAGTGCACTTTCAGCTGTGCCCTTCACTCTGCAGCTGAAAATGGCAGGCCTCAGCCCTGCTGCTGCTGAAGGCGAGGAGGGTCATCTTATGGGTGGGAAGCACAAGGAAACATGGCTCGGAGTATCTCTACAACCAGATCCATAGGGATTTTTTTTCCAACTTGTTCTGTACATTGAAATCAGTTTGTGAGAGTTAATTGGTAACTGAGATGTGCATATTACATTTTGATTTAGGTCTGAAGTGTGCTTTTAAGGTGATCGTTCCTACTTGCTGTGTTTTTGTTGACCTTGCAGAGCAGCCCTGGAGCTCATGAGCAGGTCTCCTTATGCAGGGAACTAAAGCAAAGCAGCGCTCCACCACTGCTCTCCTGCTGCTCAGGGATGTCCAATCCACAGGGCTGGTAAGAATCAACCCCCCCTGAGATGCCCTCGGTGTGAGGGTCAGGTTCCTCGGTACCAAGTGCTCTGCTTTGTGCTCTCGCTCCTGCAGCCTGGCCCACAGAGCAGATGTAGATATTGCCAAAGAGCATTATAAAAGGTGCTGAGTTGTCTGTCCTGAAGGCAGAAATCTGCCTTGTAGACAGCACTGGGAATGGCGAGGAATGTTTTCCCTTGTTGCTGTGCTGTTCTTGAGCAGCCAGCTCACATGGTGGGGAGCATTCATGCCTCTGCATTCCTGAGTTTGGTACTAGGAATGCAAACAACTGCCATCCCCGAGCTGGCTTTGAGCTGGCTTTGTGCTGCGAATGTTTGTCCGCTGGGAACCGAGAGCCAGATGTGCTTCACATAGTTTCCAGGCAGCACTGATCCATCAGATGACAGTAGCTATTGAGTGCTCTTATGGTGGCCCAGAGACACAAAGATGAAAGCCTGATGCCTGTCAGCACCTCCCTTGCCGTTCCTGTGTCCCTTCAGTTTTCACTTGAGTCCCCTCACAAAAGCAAATGCCACGGAACATGATGTTGCAATGTTAATGACCTTTATTTTTGAGAAAGAAAATCCGAAGTTTTATGTTGAATGTTGAACTGTCAGGAAAATTTGGGATCCTTTGTTGTCAAATGCTTTCCTGCACCCGCACCCACTGCCCATGCAGATCTTTGGAGCCTCAGCTGAGAACCCACCATCCTCTTCAGAAGCGTTTTCCACAGCATCGCCTGGATGGATTTTACTAAGGTAGATGAGCGGTACTCGAATGCGCTCTCAAACAAAGGTAGTTTCAAGGACTACAAAAATTATATTTAATGAACAGTTAAAGGGGAAACGCTATAAATAGACCTGGAATAATTGCTTAAAGAGTGGCTTGTATTGTTTCCCATCTGCTCTGCTTTTGAACAGCCTCTTACCCTCAACTCAGGGGCTCCACCAATTGTAAAAGCAAGAACTAACTAGTGCCAGATTCAAATCTCAAAATACAAACCATTTCAGATACGGGGAGCAAAGGGCTGGGGAAGCTGATTCATAAGAAAACTTCTAAGCATTATTGTAGCATAAATAATATGCCATCTTTCACCTCAAATAGCCTCACACTTCATAAAGTGATATGAGCTTCACTAGTTGCTGAAACACAGCTATTTCTGAAGTGGAACCTGATATCTTTTTTTTTTCTTTTCTTTTCTTTTTACCAGCAGAGAGCAATGTTTTAAGGTGGAAAGTGAGGGATACAATATACAACCAATCGTAAGTATAATCTAGGAGGGCTTTGCAAAAAGGAAAGGTCAGGTAAAAAGCTACTTTTAATAATAACACGCATTCTGGTTTATCATAAACTTGTGTCCTTGGTTTACAAATGCAATTAATTTTAAAGAGATACAGGAAGCTCAAATAACATCTTTTCCTCTCTCTTTCAGCAATACTCTCTTACAGCTCTTTAGTAGCAGATTCTCTGGTTCCTTTCCTCTCTTCATTTAATTTAATGTCCAAGTCCCGGAGCTGGCTGAGGAACCCTGAATTTGGGCAGATGTCTCTGTGAGCGCTCACTGTTTTCAGAGCATCCACGAGCGTCATGTTTTCATGGATCATTAAAAAGGCAAGCACTAACGACGCAGAGCGGCTTACCCCCATGGCACAATGAACGAACACCTTCCCTGCGAAAGAAGAGGCACAGCAAGGTGAGTGGGCTTTCGCATTTCGAAAGCGAGAGGGGCACAGGGAGGACAAAACCTACTAGAAACAAGTTAGGAAAATAACAGTGATGATTAGCGGATACTCATGTTTTCATGGAGGTTTAGCGTAAAATTGTGCCATACATCTCAGGCAAGGTGGTATTTCATACTGGCCTCATGCGTCTAACTTAGGCCTTGGATTAAAATAGTTGAAATTTTCTACGGAAGGAGAAGCTTTCTGTGACTAAACTTGTTAGTATAGTTTTCGGTGGAAAAAAAAAAACCCAACAGTTTTGGCAGAAAATTTTGGCCCAGCCCTGACTGTGATCACTGACAAGTCCCATAAACTCTGTAGGATAGTCTGCCTGTAAAAATGGACTCATAATTTACTGTATCTCAGCAGCCCAGTGTGAGCTATAACTGGGGATTTAATAAAGCACTCTAGTGAAAGCAGCAGATCTCGCAGCCAGTCAGAGTCGGAGCAAACTCTGGAACAAATGGAAATTATGATAACTAGGCCATAATCCAAACTCTGCTGACAAAAATTCAGCAGGCTGTGGGTCAGGCTCGTAGTTTTTGACTTAGTTCATTAACTTCTGCTGCTTCCCTAGCTTAATAGACAGTCTGAATAAAGCTCCAATTCTGCGAAGCACTTAAGCATGTGAAGCGGTTAAGCCAGCGCGGCAGAGCCGCTGCTCCCAGCTGAGTGCATTGGGGAGTGGGACCAAGGGTTTGGTGCCCGGGGCTGGGTCGCTGGGCAGAAGCCCGTGCCAGGGTGTGAGGTGCATGTGGAGGCACATGGACCCTGCCAATTCCTGCAGGATGGGCCCGTGGGGGAGCACCCGTTGTGCCGTAACCTCTGCCCTTCCCTCTCACTCTGCTCCTGGTGTCGGCCCTTCCTCCCATCACGCTGGGTTTGGGGCGGCCAGCCCTCCCCAGCTCCCGGGGACCTGGCCACGGACACCTTCCCTGCAGCACATGGCATAGGCGCCCTTCTCCGGTCCTCCGCACGGCAGTTCTGCATGTGCCTTCTCGAACCGTATGCTGGATCTGAGCTTTGCTGGCTGCCTCTTACTGCAAGGAGAAGCCGTTTGGCTCGCATTGAAACTTCCTCCCAAAGCTCCTCTTTGCCTCCCTCTTACCTCCTGAAGTGTTTAAGGCTTTGCCTATGAAATTGGCAGCATCGTAGAAGAAGATACTTAAATCAAAGGAAGGATCATCAAATGCTTCTACTCCGTAGTACTCTATTTGCAGATCTTTGTAATATTTGGCTCCTGTGTTGATGCTATATGGCCCATCTGCTGCATTAAGGATATGAGTAATGTTGAGGCTTTGAAGAGTAGTTTTGCTCCTAGCAGCCCACCTGTTGAAAGACATGAAGGGCTCATTGGCAAGACTCCTAACGTTCTGCTAAAATAGCATGGTTTAAAGTTAGTGCCTGCTCCCGCTAGGGAAGGATGCAGGAACTGCAGCTCACTTGCAGAGAAGCAAATTTCAAGAAGCCCATAGTGCTTTGCACACGAAAAATGTGATACCGTGTTGTGGAGAGCAGCAAGAGCACAGACTTGCTGATGGGATACTGTTAGTTAGACAAATGCCTACCAGCAGTTAATCCCCAGGAGCATGGCTTACTGTGTAAAGTTGTCAAGTTTTCTCCTTTAAGTAGTTGTTTAGCAAGTTCTAGAGCTACTCTCTCATTCATAGCATGCATGGGTCACAAGGGCGAGAACCCACCCAGGTGCAGCAGCATCTCATTCCTGGTTTGGACATGAAGCAGCAGCATCATGCTCCCCAGCCAGGTTCTACCTCCTTCCCACCATAAACTGGGACTGAATTTACTCCACAAAACTAATGCATTCATGAGGAGAAGGAGTTGGGAAAAATGAGCTGATAATCTATGTAATCTGCGGTAATCCAAATAGAAGGAAATGACAAAAAATAGAAATGGTCACAAGAATAAGGTATTTGCGTGAAAATTCCTGTTTGATATTTTCAGTTCACCATCCTTGAAAGAAAGTTTGGATTCAGACTGGCAAAATCCCTGTTGTGTAATTCATTTGTGTCCTTCCCCATCTGGGTCTTGATCCTGCTACTCCTATTTGAGTGTGAGGGCTACTGTGCTCCTGCCAGCTGCCTTAGAGCACGTTTTCCAGGGCAGATAACGCATCTCAGACTTGACACCAATTTGGAATGGGTTCTTTAAGGGCTTCTGTCTAGAATACAAATAATTCTTACCCTGCTAAATCTGCTGTAGTTCATGGAATATAGAAAACCCAACCAAGGCATGCTATGAATAAGTCACCATTTTGTATGTCATGTTGTTCATTACATACAAACTACTTATGTTATCAGTTTTGGAAGCCTGTATCGCAAAAACATTCCTGCAGACCCAAAAAGCTGCTCCCCAGTGTATGTACCATACACCCCTTCCTCCTCCTCCTCCTCAGGACCAGTAACAGCTTAATGATAGAATCATGTGTTCTTACGCATCTCCCAGGTAAATATTTGGCCAGACTTGGTCCACATGATTATCAGACCCTCCTCTGAACCAGAAGAGCCTCTGGAGGTCTGATAGCGCTGGTGTTTCATAGGCAGCTCTGCTCCCCGCGCTGCTAGATGGAGATGAAGAGTCTCTGGTGTGAGGCATCTTGCTCCTCTCTCACACGCACTCGGGCTATATCAGAGACAGCTATTCTGAAATGAATTAAGAGAAAATTTTCATACAGAAATCATATTCCCCAGAAATTAGTCCTGTTCATTACCCTCCAAATAGCATTACATTATTATAACTGGTGTGTGCAGCAGGGCCTGCAGGTGTTACTAAAAGCATCCAGAGAACAGGACTGACTCTGTGGTAGGACTCTACAGGCATGTAATTCATCCCTTGAGAAAGCAGCAGCATAAGGTGATATGATTTAATTTCTTGTCAAGAAACTCTGTTGGAGGAGAACATCCCATGCCACCCGAATGCAGCACTGGCTGAACCTCATAGGTGCAGGTATTATTTCTGTTACTGCAGCGCTGATGAGCGTATACAGGAAAGCTGCCGTATGTTATGTTAGAGAGTTACCAAAGTGTTGGTGCACGCTTGGTTCTGTTTAATTAAAACTGGAAGTTTTTGAAAGAATGAATCATTGGACTGACTTATTAAGCTTCTAGGGCCAAGGTGGAAATCTTAGGATGTGTATGTAAGACATATGTTCACATAATATATGTGTATACATATATAAAGTGTATGTGTGTACAATTTTCCTTCATTTATAGGGATGTATTTAAACACATGTATATAGATACATACATGTATACATATGAAGGAATTTTCACATGCATATATATGTACATATATATATAGATATATATGTACATATATAAATAGAAATGGAGAGAATTTGAACCAGTTTTTTTCCCCTCTCTCAGGTGGATACCCCTGAACACTCAGCTATACTGGTATACTCGCGTCTGTCTGTCAGTCTCTCCTCTGGGAGCTGTTCCACTTTGTATAAACGACGTGATAGCTATTTGCCTCCAGAGGGAGGCTGTTTCTCTCCTCTGAGGGGCAGGGCACTTACCTGGCGTGGGAGAAAAAAAGAGCATCGGAATTTGGGGAAATTATAGCGCTGAAAGGTGTGGCTTGGTTGCCCTGTTAAGAATCCCATCTAGGACTGTTGTGCTGCCTCACAGATCACGCAGCGGAACGCGGCCATCCCTTTTGCAATGTTGTTTGCTGGTTTAGACCCAGGAAGCTCAGGCCAGCCGGTCCAGCCTGAAGCAGAGCTCGGTAGAGAGCAAGAGTTCACAGATATTCAAGCAGTCCCTTCTCTGAGACTTTAGGAGCATTTCTCCTGCCAGGATCTCATTATCCTGAATTGCTGTTCTCTCCCCCAGAGAACATTGATGAGCTTTGTTTGGTTGCTTGTTGGTATTAAAGCCATAATCAACGTGGGAGTCACACTAGAACTCTTCACAAAGTGGGGTGGCCTGTGATTATTCTGATGTAGCATCAGCTTTCGCTGTAACGCCTGAATGCCTAAATCTAGAGTTTGGGTTTATTTTCTCAGCAATTCTAGACAACAAGTGCAGATGGGACTTTTGGAAGTCATCTAGTCTGCCCCCTGCCCCACATCAGCAGCAGGATGTTGCTTCTAAAGCAAAAACAACAATTGTGTCCAAACTTCCAGGTACACTTTTTTTTCAACAGTGTAGGCTGATTTGGGGCATAAGCAGAAAGCAAGGAAGGATATCTTGTTGCTAATGGAAAAAGAAGTAGATATGATGCAAGGCAAATTACTGAAAACACCACATATATTTCTGTGACCTCAGCCTAAATTTGTTTCCCCTGCCCCCTTCTCCCTCCCCCTCCCCACAAACGTTAAGAGCAGTTATATCTTTTTGTACGTTCTAATAAAAAGGAAGTTTCCCTAGGGTAACTACTTAATAAGCAAAATATGAAAAGCACAATAAAAATGATGGAAGAGATGGGGAAAAAAGCTGACTGGTTTTACTTTTAATGATGAAGGAAAAGAACTGCAGGGAAGTAGGGAGGAATATATGGATAAAAACCCTACGAATTTTTCAGGGCATGTAACACCAAGAGCTTTGGTAAAGGAGTATGTTGTGCAATCCCAGCACAGATTAGCATGAAGAATAGCACAGAAAAAAAGATATTGTGCCTTGCCCTACAAGTTTTACTGCCTGGAGAAAGCCACGCACTACGCTCAAGAGCTACTGCCAGCATCGTCATGATGACCTGTTCGTACTTTCACTGTTACAGAACATTAAGCTGAAGCAGTAAAAGGAAATCAAGAAAAAGATAATACGGGTTCTACATCAGGAGATTCATAAGACCACAGGCTCATTTTCAAGGAGTGTGGATGACTCTCAGTTGCTGCAGATGTTTAAAAGCTGAAGTTGTGGAGGTAAGCAGATGGATACTAAACTTTCAGTTGTCCTAGCCCCCAGTGCTTTAAACTTATGTTGTAGCCTGTCATAGAATCACAGAATAATTTGGGTTGGAAGGGACCTTTAAAAGTCATCTAGTCCAACCCCCCTGCCGTGAGCAGGGACATCTTCCACAAGATAAGGTTGCTCAAAGCCCCATCCAACCTGACCTTGAATGTTTCCAAGGATGAGGCACCTACCACCTCTCTGAGCAACCTGTTCCAGTGTCTCACCACCCTCATTGTAAAAAATTTCTTCCTTCTGTGTAGCCTAAATCTTCCCTCTTTTAGTTTAAAGCCATTACCCCATGTCCTATTGCAACAGGCCCTGCTTAATAGTTTGTCCCCATCTCTCCTGTAGGCCCCCTTTAGGTAGTGGAAGGCTGCTATACGGTCTCCCTGCAGCCTTCTCATCTCCAGGCTGAACAACCCCAACTCTCTCAGCCTGTCCTCATAGGAGAGGTGCTCCAGCCCTCAGATCAGCTTCGCGGGCCTCCTCTGGACCCACTCCAACAGGCCTGTGTTTTTGCTGTGTTAGGGGCCCCAGAGCTGGACGCAGTACTCCAGGTGGGGTCTCACCAGAGCGGAGTAGAGGGGGAGAATCACCTCCCTCGACCTGCTGGCCACGCTGCTTTTGATACAGCCCAGGATATGGTTGGCTTTCTGGGCTGTGAGCGCACGTTGTCGGCTCATGTCCAGCTTTTCATCCATCAGTACCCGCAACTGTCAGCTAGTTAGAGTAATGGAGATGATTAGCAGAGAGAGGGAATTACATTGCGAGGCCTCTCATTCAAGACCTGACTTTGAGGAGGTTCTCTTGGCCTCCAAGAATTGAGTCGTTTTGGTGCCGGTGAAACTTAGCAGGTGACTCCAGCCTTTGCAGCCAGAGAGGAGCTTTGTAACAGAGCTCCCTTTCATACAGCAATCCTCTTTCCAAAAAGTGCGTCAGCATCGTTTGCTTCACAGGACTAATGCCAGACAAGTGAGTGCCTCGTGTCAACATGAAGCATCACTCCTCCCAAGCACACCGCTCTGTTCTGCACTGCGCTGGCCTTGAAACTGAATTGCTCTGCGGGGCCTTCGGGGTGAGCTTGGAAATTGCTATACCAGGTGATTGGACTAATAAGGAAAGTAATATGAATTTTTTAATTGAAGGCCAGGGACTTTGCTGAGGGTTTCCCCTCCCTCACACCGCTTCTACTTTAAGATACTGCAAAGCTAGCAAAAGCGCCGCCACATATTACATTTCTGTAAGCTCTTCCCTCTGGGTGGCTCCCAGAAGCTCTTTTAGATGGAAACAACCAGTGACTGCAGGAGGGCAGGAGCCCTTGTAATTGGGGGGAAAAAAATATTTCTGTCTTGCAAGGTCACTAACATTTTCTGCAGAGATCTAGACCATGCAAGTTGGATAGGATTACTTTGCTTTTAAACTGTAACCTCAAGTACCTAAAGACCTTCTCATTAGATTGATCCTTCCCTCCTTCCCTCCTTCCCTTCTGTCTCTCTCTTTCTCTCTCTCTTTCTTTGTTTTTTTTTGGGTTTTTTTTTTGTTTGTTTGTGGGGGTTTTTTTGTTTAAAACAAAACAGCAACAACAAAAAAAACAAACCCCTTCTACCTATAGGAGACATTTGAGATGGGACAGAGATTTTAAGGGCTGTCCAGATGCATTAACCTCCTAGCTTCCCTGGGAGAGTACAAGGTAGCACAAGCTTTAAAACTGTTTTGTCAGTGTGCATCAGTTCCCAAACACCCAGAGCACTGGGGGGCACCCGAAATGGCCGGGACCTGCTTGGCTCCACATCTGAGCTGTGGAGCTTGTGTCCCCTCTCTAGGTGTCACGGAGGCTTGGATTTCCCTGTCGAGCACAGGCTACAAGTGGCCATGGGGCCGGCACTGCACACTGCGTGCAGCTCCCACGGCACTTGGTATTTCCAAGATCTCATCTGCAACAACCTAATTGAGCTTTGTATCTCCTGATATTATCTGGCCACTTGAGTACTAGAGTCTGCAAGGCTTTTTTTTTTTCTTTTTTTTTTTTTTCTTTTTCTACACTGGAAACAATTACCATTTCCTACTGAAGATTTTTCTGGCAAAGAAAAGAAAAGAAACGCACAGCCCCCACTGACTTGAATTGGCTAAAGCATTTAACAGATTTGTGTTGCATTTGCAGATTCCAGTGAAAGAAAACTCAGCAAAGTTATGAAAAAAGAAAAGCAAACACTTCAATATTGTAGATTTGAAATAGTTCATTTTGTTATTTCAAAAAAAAAAGACCATTTTCATTTTCCTATTCAAAGTTACTTTTGTTTTGGAATTTCACCTTAGCATTGCATAAAATCTTTTAAAATATTAAAACAAGATGAATTGGCTTGTTCCTTGTTGAAAAAAACATGTTTTGTTTAGCTAAAAATGAACTAACAGAGCAGCCACTTACTTGCCTAACCCCAGTTTTCACTTCTGTAATGGGGGAAGCCTCTTGCCATTTTGCCGTGGTTGTTACCTTGTCTCATAAAGACCGAACTGAGCTGTAGAGAGATGAAATGACTGTCTGAAATGCCAGGAGGAGTCTGTGGCACGGCATTAGTTGGGCCCCAAGTCGTCTTTCCTCTATCCCTTTTGCCAGCACCTTCCCGGCTGCCACAGCTCTGCGTGTGGTTGTGGTGGTAGCCTGGATGGGGACAAGGCGTCTTTCAATAACAACGTCTTCCATGAGATTATTGATAGCCTCGGGCACAGCAGGGCACTGATTTTGGCTGGACCTGTGGTTACTACAATAACACAAACACTAGATAACAATAACATGATACAGAAATCTTCTGCAGCCAAATACCCTAAATTACCTGACAAAATACCTACCTCAAAACCCAACAAACTAAATGGTCCAAAATACCAAAGCATGAGATCAGAATATAACTCAATTGAAACATAAAAAGGTCTCTCAATGCATTTGCAATTGCTGTCTACTCTGTTTTTTTCTTCTCTTTTCTCTCAGCAAGCATCTCTGCACTCATCTTTTACCCTCCTCGCTCTTTTCTCGCAGGTAGTGCTTAACACTATGGCTCTTTGTCCTCCTGATGGAAAAATCCAGATGGAAAGAAGTGTGGTTCACAGGGAAATGATCATGTAAGTGGAATTAATCTTTCAGATACTGTAATGTGAAATCTGATCTTCCTTTTTGTTAAGAAGACCCAATCTGTGTCTCTACATTTTGGCCAGAATCCGATGCTAAGAGAACCCAGGAGTCTCTTGAGGTGGAGCTGAAAGCCTCGTGTGCAGAAACAGGCACATTTAAAAGCAATAGCAAAGTTAAAACAGCCAGATGGGAACCTAGCAGGCAACCGAGAGGGGAACTCTCTGTTTTCCTTGCAGGCCTACAGGGGCTTGTTTGCAGGAATTAGAATCTCTCACCAGCAGTTCACTGCAGCTCTAATACCAAGTGGTATTGAAAATGAGAAGCAGGTTATGGCTGATGGTTTAAATGAGGCACCTATGGGAATTTAGAAATGAGATCCTGGACTCGTCTCGATGTACAGCGTGCACATGGCAGAGCAATATTGCTTTCTTGGCTGACTGCATCATATATTATGGCCTTTTATTTTGCCCACACTCAAACAGCAGGGAACAGTAGAAGTTCATTGCTCCTGCTCGCTGTTTAAACCCTGATGTGCCTCACCAGAGGCAGTGCCCCTGAATAATGGAAAGCAGAATCAGTCCCTCGGCCTCAGTGCGGGTATGTGTTCAATGCAGCACTGTATTAATGCCATTGCCATTATTCCAGAGTGAAGAGAAAAGCAGAATGTACAATTAAAGCTCTGTTTGGTTCGGTTTTTAAGAGAATTTACTACCTGGGAAAGATGCCAGATCGAGGGCTCTGGAAAACACAGCCCTCTCTTTAACCGCAGTGTGGGGAAGGAGCAGGAGCAGCCCTGCAACCCCCTCCATGGCTACCCCCGCAGCTCGGCTCGGCTCAGCTCGCAGATGCCCCTCACCCTACAGCGGCTGCCGTGTTTTACTGGGTGGGAGAAAATCTGAGTCTTCACACCTCTTTGCTGCTTTGTCCCCCTCCCGACACCTCTGTTCACACCCAGCCTTGTACTTTTATGATGGGGCTCTCTGACTCCTCCAAACTGAGGTGGAAGGTACCAGCTTCTGCTTGCGAGGAGCCTGAGCTGGGCTGGAGAGGAAAAGGCTCCTTCCTCCATGAGCCCTCCCATTGCAGGGCTGCCTGTGGGGCTGGAGGGGCTGCCGCAGGGCAGAGACAGCCTGCTGCTGTCCCACGGGAGATGGGAGCACCTGGGGACGGCAGGGACACTTGAGGCTGTTTCAGGAGCAGGAGCAGTCAGGGGGCAGGGCAGGTGAGTGTAACCAGCCCCCAGCCAGGGGTTGGGGTAGCCAGGAGAGCCCGCGGTGGTGAAGCAGGTCCTGGATGAAGCGGGAAGTCAAGGGGGTGCATGGCCAGGTATGGGCAGAGCTGCAAAGTGGTGCAGGTGGAGACGAAGCCTGAGTGTCTCAGCTCAGGTGGGCTCCTGGGTGAGGTGGGGAGTCCCAGCGAGGCCTCCCACCACTGGGTCTCACACAGCTCCTTCCAGCAGCCCCATCCCAGGTCACGCAGCCACTGTTGTGCTGGGACAAGGCAAGCCCCCAGGAGGACCAGAGCTTCCCAAGCCAGGCTGATGGTCCTGGCAGCAGGATTCAGGCTGGTGGGGGGAGCTTCACCTGTGCCCCACTGTTTTTTGGGAAGCAGTTGTTATTGCTTTCTCATGGAAGTGCTCCTCGAGAGCATTTCCTTTCCTTTGCAATGTAATGGATCTGCAGATATTTTCCCAAGACCATATCTTTCCAAGGGGGGAGAACCTCCGTGCTGCCTCTGGCCCCCAGCCTACCTCCCTCAAGCCTCCCATTTAAGAGCACACAGCCACATTTAAGTCACACAGCCAAGGAAAAGGCACCTGCCCACGCACGGGGCTAACACTGCAGGAAGGGGTGCTTGGAGAATGGGGGCGGTGGGTGGAAAAATGGGGAGTCCTGCTTGCAGTGACACGCCACAGCTGTGGCAGGACGACAGCTTTCAAATCTGCAGTTTTCAGATTCAAAGGAGATAAAAAAAAGAAGTATTACCTTAGCAGCTGGCATCTCTGAGCAATTCAGCGCACCATCCCCAGCAAGACAGCGCTGCCCTCCACAGGCTCCTGCCATAATTTCCGACTCGGCTGTGGATATCTGTCAAGCCTGGGGTGATGATTTCCCCCTTAGTTCTCTTCTGGGGCACTCCTGTCCAGGGTACCACAGCTAGGAATTAAAAAACCCCCAAACTACTGTTTTTCTTGACGCATTTCGGCTATGCTCGTGCTTCTCCCGGAATTAAAATAGCTCTAGTTTTTAGTCCTATGCCTGCCAGCAGCCGTAGCTGTGCTACACACTGTAGTCAGGCGAGCACGCAGTCACCATGCAGCTAACTGCTTCTAATAGTAGAAGCTCAGCTCTAACCTTACATAACGGCAGCGATAGAGCAGAGAGGCTGCGGCTTGCCAGGCACCAAGGCACAGACCTGCCGTGGGCACCCCATGTCCTCAGGGCCGAGGAGCTCCGGCGAGAGCGGGAAAAACAAAGTGACCTTGATATTGATAACAGTTCAATGAGCACTGTCACCGCCGAGGTCTCTTCGGTGTCACAGGCTGGCGATAGGTGTAAGTTATGGGCAGTTCTGACACAAACGATGTCGAAGAGGCCAGGGTCTGAAAGACGGGGGGGCGGGAAATGCGTTGCAAGCCTCAGGAAAGACAAACAAGGATGTTAATATATTGCTATTAAAATGGGCTCCAAAGCTCTTGCCCTTCTGCAGGCAGTATGGATTTGTGTGACTGTGGATTAAAGGGTTGGGTTTTTTTCCTTCTCCTTGATTTACTCCTCAAATGATTTTTCTCTGACTGCTGCTGTCAATACAAAATTGACAATGCTGCCAAGCTTGCAAGATTTCAGAATATTTGAAGGGGCGAGTAAAGGGTTTTTGATATTCCTCAGTCGTTTGGCAGTGGTGTCTTTGAGCTGTCTGTCTCTCCCTGCGCTTTTAACACAAGCAGTGAAGTGCTCGCCTTGCCTTGCCTTGCATGAAAGGGTACCTATGAGAAAGGCACCTTTTTCTGAGGTTGACAAAGCTGTACAAACTCTTTGCAGTGGAATCAAGAGCAAAAGACTTCAAAACTCTACAGTGGAAGATCTATTTTGGCACTTAAGCTTTTTCAGGCAAATCACAAAGCTTTCAAGGGACACTCTCAGCCTTGTTGGGGCAGAGCAGGATTATTTTTTTAAAGATTTTTTTAATTGCTGACTTTAAAATAATGATTTTTTTTTTTAAATTAAGTTATCTTTTAAGTAAGGTCATAGTTTGTGTCAAAGGAATTGACCACTGATGTGGTGCACGAAAGCAGCTAAGAGGTGATTACTGGTGATTACTTTCTCTTGCAAACTTTTGACTATGTGTCTGATGAATATTTGCTCCTAACTTCTTATCTTGAATTTGAAGAAATAAAGCTGGAGGTGGTTTTCCTGTTGCTCCTCGCTGGTATTGGGGTACCAGATAAAGCAGAGTGCAAGCAGCCGGGGGCTGTGGGTGGTGCAGCCGTCTCTCCAGGCGGTGGTGGATGAGGCACCAAGGGCTGGGGGGACACACTGCTCTGTGAGATGTCCAGTCCCAGGGTCACAGGGAGAGCTTGTCCTGCCATTTGCTGGCTTGTGGGAAGGAGTTCCCTTGCCGGTTTCCTGGCTGCCCTGTCTCTGTGAGGAGCCAGCAGCGCTGGCCCGCTCTGCAGAAGCTGTGTTGATGCCACCGGAGTCTTGCAGTTGGTCAGACGGGGCAGGAGCAAGGTTTGTCATGTGCCAGCAAGTTTTTGGAGTTTTTTTTTCACCTTTACCTTGTCAGGTTTTTTGCTGCTGTTTCTTGCTGAGGCTTGGTGTGGACTGCAGATAGATGCCAAAGCCTGGGGGGTGATGGAGGGAGGAAGAGCCTCCAGCGAAGCAGGAGTCTCCTGGCCCCCAGGAAGGGTGAGTCAAGCACAGGTAGCAGGGAGGGGTGCAGCCTTGCTGAGGGTTGTGCCTGCTGCAGGCAGTTTATAATAGACAGTTTGGGAACCAGCTGCAAATGTAACAGTCCGTTTTCCCAAAGCAAACACCAGTGCCTCCAGCACAGCCCCGGGAAGGCTTGGCGTCTGCTTGAGAAAGTTGCTGTGAGCAGGAATACGTTAAGGATTTCAAGCTTCTCAGGTACAATGGTAATGGGAGCCATCCATGAGCTATAAAAAGCTTTAACATCCTTTCTCTCCAATGCCTGGCATCCCAAGCAGTCATTTTTGCTGGTGCTAGTGAAAATGCACAAAGCTTTGAACAGCTTTTATTTATGTTCTCTTTGCAGGCTGGAATTTTGTGACTAGTTTTTCTCACTGGCTCTGAATTTTGAGTTTATTTTAAGGAAAAATATTGGCATTTTCTCCTTTTGAATTTTTTCCTTTTTTAATTATCATATATTACTTTCATATTTTTAGCAAAACTATGTGGGAAAAGCTACTGTGACAGGAGAGTGGGGATCAGGACTAGTCATTTACAAAGAACCTCTGGATGACTGCAGGAAAAGGGGAAAAAACACAGAGAAACGGTAATTTAATCTTATCTAAATCTTATATACATTTTTAACAAAATACTGAAATGTTTTGCTTTAGAACTAAGCAAACAATGCAAGGTGCTTTGTCACGATTTTTGGTGTTTGCACTGAGAGACCAGAAAGAAATAGTTGTTGCAGTAGAAGGAAAAGCTTTACTTGCCTATCGGACAAGATCTTCCTGTGGTCGCGTAGGAAACAAAGATGCCTTTTGTCAAGGAACTATGAAGAGCCGAGAGCAAAACTGGCAAAAAGGACTCTCTTCAAAATATTTATGGTACGCTCAATGAAGTCCTGTTATGAAATGATAAAGCCTCACACGTTATGCAACTCTTCTTTGCTGCTACAGACATTCAAGAAGCACAAGGTCTACAAAACAGGCGTTTTGTCCTGGGATAACCACCGAGCCACTGCTACTAGATCAACTGGTAGAGCTAGAAGAATTAGGCAAGCTGTCAAATAAGCAAGAAGGGCTATATTTTTTCCCAATTATGTCAATTAATCTAATTATACACTGCCTTTACTGACAACCCTTGCCTTAGACCAGCGCAGCAACACTGTTGTTAGTGAAACGCTGTGGTTTTTCATATTGCCAGAAGATGGCAGAAGAAAGCAATGTTGAATGATTTAAAAATGCATAGTATACTCATGACTGGCTTTTAAAAGAAGCTGTTACTGATATACAAGGAGCTGCACTGGTTGTTGGATAGAAGATAAATGTGAAATGTACTGGATGAATTAAATTGGTATTGACCTGAGTGTATACATCAAATGATCTATGCTGTATCCTTTCCCGTGCAGGTTTTCTGTACAAGAAAAGCCTGCAACAGTGCTCATTTTTCATATGCACTTTGCAGTCTGGCCTGGTTTTGCTCCACTGGCAAAATCTGTTGAACAAACCAGTCCAGGCCATAATGCAATCACCCAAAGTAAAAAGCAGGGTGATTTTTTAAGTCTTTTATTCTGTCTCTTTCCAAATATGTTTTTCTACCCTTTCCTATTTCCTCCAGTCATAGTAGGAAAAGAGCCAAGAGAGTGTGAACATCCCCTTCCTCTGGCTTTTGGGAGGGCCAGCAAGGGACCAATGCTGGGTGGGAGAACGTGCCCGAGCACTGACAACCTGTTGCATTGAGTTGCTGGACTGAGCAGTGGGCTAGTGGTGCTGGTCACCTCAGATAGCATCTCTCCTGCCTGTTCTCCAGGGGAAAACTGACCTTCCAGTCACATGGGTCTCACAGAGGGGATATCTCCATGGCCAGGAGCCCCTCTCAGGAGCTGGGGGAGCTTCCAAATAGGGCTTGGATGGAGGAGTCCATGCTGTTCATGCTCTCTCCACAGCTGCTTTCAATTCAAATACTTTTCTTAAAGGAAATAAACCCTCTGCATGAATGGAAATTGGTTTGGAAAGTGCTGTCAGACTGGCTGGGGGCTTTGAGTTAACCAAAGGGGTTACTCCTCTTCCCCAGCCAGAGCGATGCTTCCCCTGCATCCTTCTAAAAAAAGTAAAACTAAAGAAAACTTGCAGAGGTTATCGGGCACCCGTGAAAATTATCATGCGCTCATTAGCGGGTAGGAGTTATTTCCGAAGGTCCCGGCGGTGGGGTCCGGGTCCCGGTCCCGGTGCCACCGTCCCCCGCCAGGTGTCCCCCGCGACACCGCGCCGGCTGCCGCTGCCGCCGGGAGAGGAGAGGCGGAGGCTGCTGCCGACCCGTCCTGAGTTCGCCTCAGAACGGGGCGTGGAGGAAATTTATCAGTGGCTTTTGCGGTCCGTCGGACGCGGGGACAAAGCCTCACGGCGGCGGCAGCTGGCTCAGCTTTCCGGCCCCCTCCTTTTCTCCCCCCGCGCCGGAGCGGACCTCCCGCAGCCGATGGAGGCAGGGTGCTTGCTGGGGGCAGTACGGGGGGAGGCAATTAGGGAGTTTTTTACTACGACCAGACCTTCTGTCCGGTCTGCAGTAATTAAAAGCACCATGATGTTTAGGAAGTAGCCAATGTATCGAAGGCCACAAGCTGGAAGATGCGCAGGGGAAGAATCACTCTAAAGTTGTCCTGTTTCTTACGCTGTCTTCCCCTAGACTCCGCTCTGGGCTGGTGGAGAATGATTGACTAGCCAGACCTTCAGGTCTAACCTGCCCTGCCATCTTTTCTACATCTCCCATGAATGAGACATCAATAATATCCATTACTAGATATTGAATTATATAACATAGGCACCAACTATCCGGCATCTCCTTCCCAGGTGGGGAATATATTTTTCACTATGAACCAAGATTCGTTTCACAGTGATGGCTAGGAGGATGACAAGGGATCAAAAGCGAAGCAGCAAATGAAAAGCATTTAAAGCAACTTTCAACTGTTGTGACAATGAGGAAAAACAACTGATGATATGGACGACCATCACCCGGGCAGGAACACCCTTGCCCCATGAGATGATGCTAACACAGACCCCAGTGCCCTCACACCTTCCACCTCAGGATCCTGATCCTACTTGGCTTTTTAAGGTATTGTTCCTTATATTGCTCCTTTTGGTAAAATGACTTTGTTCCCAGCTTGGTTCTGTGGTTAGCAGCAGAATCAGCTTCATCTTGTGAGTAAAGTGAGCGATGGAAGCTCTGTGGCTGCTGGCAACACCACAAGAGCACTGCCAGCATCCAGGAACTTTCTTTTGCCCTTTGGCTGCCCACCTCTGAGTTACGGGGTCCCACCTGCTATTCAGAAGTAGATTAAGTCTTCCTGAAAATTGATAGGTTTAACAGAGCACAAAATGACTTTGAATCTCTCTTCTCCAGGACATCCTACAACCTGGGTCCTTTTGCCAGGCTTCCTACAACCGATCATCTAGGTCAAAGCACCTCCAGGGTATGCTTAATCCTGCTCTGGGCATGAGGTGAGCAAGCACATACCCTTTACACGTGTAGGTTTTAGTAGGTATGTATGCATGGGGGAAACAACACTCTATAGACAACTGTTGCCCTTCCACGCTTGAAAGGAAAATCCTCCCCTTTCATCACTGAAGCATTAACTTCAAATGTTAATTTGCAGACTTTTTTAGTGAATACAATAGTGGAAAATCCTCTCAGCACAGGTAGTTTATCCCCAAAACAAAGGCAAATTCAGGACTGTCTGGGAATTTGAAAGCTCTGGGTGGAAGGGATTTTCTATTTCTATTCTATTGGGTGAGTGTATATATCTGAGGGGGGAAAAAGCATATGCACAGGTGAGCTCAGAAGGGAGGCAGCTCCTGCACAGGTGACATAATCATGGTTGTGCTGGATCACCTCTTGAGGGGGCTACACTGAACTCTTCTCTTCCCGCTTACTCTTGACCACTGCCACAAGCAAGGGCTGAGTCTGGGTGGATCAGTCCTAACCCAAAAGATCAAATCTGGTCTGAAATGAAGGAGCCCAGAGCAAGGTCAGCTCAGTTGGGCCTTTTTCTCTATTTCTGGCATCATCAGACACAGAAAGGTGGTTATAGGCTTGCTGACTATTGGAACAGACAAACGTGCCACAGAGCAGAGGTGCTTTTTTATCCTGCCTTACTAAATGCCTGTCCCACTTTCTTCATCCATGGTGACAGCAGACTGTACTAGGTCCTGCTGATCATGCCTGTCCCGTTTTCTACCTTCCTAAGGCCATAAACAATTGTGATTACCAAGTAACTCCATCCTGTGCCCAGTGTTAGCTTAAGCATCCTGCCAATGAATCGGAAACTGGGTGACGACAAGCAAGACCTCTATGGTTAAAGATTCGAACTCCCTCTGCTAGCAGAGGTGCTGGCATGGTGGCAAGGCTCCCTCGCGCACAAGCAGCCTGCCTTCTGGCTGGCTACATCTCCTCCACGGAGGAAGCTGCATCTTGACCTTACAGTTCTTCTACTTGGCTACACGTGCTTTCGCAGCGGAATCTATTAGCGCCAACCAGCCCCCCTTGCAGAGATATGAAAACGTGCCACCTTTTGGCACAGGAATGCAGCCTGCTACCCTCAGAGGGAATAAAGACAAAACCCTGGCCAAAGAGGGAATCGTGAGAACAGAGCTAAGGTTATGACTTTCTAAATGTTTATCTTCAGTCTGTATTTGATGTCTGGATAATAAGGTGACCAGTCTCTTACAGAAACCTAAGGCAGGTTGAACAACATAGAGGAAAACGATGGTTTTCCTGAGCCACGGAACAGAGGATGTGCAGGAACTTACCATTCCCTGCTCACAGCCTCTGGGGCTGAGAATTTCCTGCAGTGTCTCTTCCCAAGCCTTTCAGATCTGAGCTTTAAGTATGGTCGATACACCTGCGCTTCTTTTTTATTTCTAAAAAGAATGGCTTTGCCTTTGTACTGTTTGCATTTTTTCATGCTGCTTTGGTTCACTCACCGTTTTCCCGAGTTTGATAAAGAAGCTGTCTGTGAAAACAAGAATGGAAAAAAAGAAAATTATCAAAGACTTTTTTTTTTTGTATGTGGGGGAGAGATTTTTCAAAGGCAGAAAGGGGGGTCTATCAGGTTATGCACCTAAGTGCTATCTATGCCCTTGAAAATCTTTCGCTTACAGTGCTTAATTGGTCTGTGCAAATCTATTGCCAGAAGAGGTAATTGACCATTTTTATGGAAGGATCAGTAACAAAAACACTCCAGGCTATTGTTCTAGAAATTAAAAAAAAATTAGGAATTATGGAAAGAATATGTTTCAGGGCATCAGCCAGCCTCTCCTGAAACTATGCAAATTCACTTGGTGAAAACAACAGCAGACACAATGAAATGAGTTGTATATGAAGAACTGAGATCTCAAATGTGATATTATGCGGAAGGTAAAGAGTCTGTACTAGATAAGTAACGGCTCAATGCATTATCAAGGGTGCACTTTGATTTTGATGAATGTTAAAAGAACCTTTAGCCTTGAAAATAAAGAGGATAATTTCTCTCTAGGCAATGGCTGCTCATGAAAGTCATAAAATAAGAGCACTGGAGCCCTAATTTTATAGTGCTTTTTAAATGATTTTCAAATGGTCCAGCTGCTTTGTGCCACAATAACACAAGGCAGAGATATTTACGCCGGCGATAACAAGCATGCGTCAGCCTGCCCGAGCTGCTCTCGGCAGGCAGCCTGCCTTAGGCGAAACACACATGGAAAGCTGATACTTGCCAATGTGGATTGATCACAATTGCACCCGTGGCTACAGCGATCCTGGGAAGCCGCTTTTTCCACCAGGCAACTTGATTGTTTCCCTTGCCTGCGTCTCGCCTGTGAAGCACGGGGTGTAGGCGGACGGCTGTGCTGGTTCTATTTTGACACCTGAGAGCCCGCCAGCTCTGTGCGTGTCTTAGGCCATACCGTCCTTGGCAGACTCCTCTTTTCGGAAATAGGAGGGCAAATTCAGCCCAGGGTTGCACCACTGTTTTTTGCTGGGAGTTTCCCCAAGGATTATTTTGGCCCCAGCATTGGTGTTCCGATGTTGCGCTGCGTTATTTAGTATGGAAATGCATGCATGCGGCAAATGAGCTCTGGGCAAATGCTACGTAGTTCTGCCGAGATGCTGGAATTGCCACCAGCAACTTTCCCCAGGTATCTTACCGCTGCCTGTCTAGGACCTCAGTCTAAAACTATAATTTGTTTGCCAGGACCAGCTCCAAGATGAGAACTACCCCAGGGTGGCCTAGTTTAGCTTGCCAATTTGGGCAGTCCTTTCAAAAGTCTGATTAGTATTTTATCTTTGCAGCCCCCTTTCCTTAGTGAAACATTGCCAGAAGACAGGGTACTGGGAGAAATCTGTCTTCTGAGCAAGTGCAGCTGGGTTGAAAGATCAGTTCCTTTATGAAATATTCCTGTAAAATTAAAGAACTTTGTTCTTTCTGTGCTCACTGATGCTAGGGAGGCAGCAATGTTTGTATAAAAAAAATTTTGGTGGGAATAAGGAATTCTGAGAATGAAAATAAGGCTAATTTATGGCTGAAAACTTACTACTTTTGCTGTAAATCTCAAGTCCATAAAGCTAAGATAGGGCTGGGCACAAGGCATGGGGAGAGGAAGGTATGTCTGGAAAGTCCCCAACTATTGAGCGTGTGTTGTCACCAGGGTGGGAGAATTCTGTCCCCCATCTGGGTGACGACTTCTACGTGTTGGACTACAACATTTTTCCCCCTTTTCATTTGCTGGTCCCAATGCTGCAAAACAGGTTAGCATCTTTTTATGTCCAGGGATATCCTTAAGGGCTTTAACTTTAAACACAGGCCTATTTTCTCTTGGAGTTGAGTTCTATGAGTTTTAATGAGCAGAACGGACAACAATCCAGCAATGTATCCCAGAGGAGTATCTAGCACATTTCTTGCTTCCATTTAACCAAATGGCTGAGGAGAATACGAAATTCTACTTTCTGTACCCTTTCTACCCCCTAATTTAGGGGGGTAGAATACCTTCTACCTTCTAAAGAGAGAGGAAAGATAGGTTTGATGCCAAAGCTTTACGTCATGTTCCTTTCATCTTTATCTCATACCCAGATTGTCTGTCTGACATTTCTCCCAGTCACTTTGATCTTTTTTTATTTTCTAAGAGTTTAGAGTTTACATAGGTGTATGTTGTATCTCAGTTCAATATGTAAATCCTGCAGGTTGATGAAATTGCTTGCTACTGGATAGCTCTTTGGATAGCATTGCCCTGAGGAAAGTGACAGAAGATCTTAAGGTAAGCCAGCACAAGGGAAGCAGATCTGCTTTTTCTAAGAATGCAGTGAACAAAGTTTTTCCCTTCCAAATAGGAAAGAATACATGTAGTGCTGTTCCAGGCTGCACGGAATAGTGCCACGGTCACAGATTGCGTAAGTTCGTACTTCTGCCTCACTCGCATCTCATCTCATTGCTGAGAGATCCAATTTACAGCAGCTGAGATAAAGTAGCCTCCAGGGTATTACATTCATCCCTCTCATAAATCGAGAACCGCTTTTTGTTACTAGAGATCTGAGTCCAGAAAGACAGGAAAACACATGGCGTTAGGCTTTGTAAATGGCCAGTTGGCATGTCTCTGTGATAGCTCTTTGCAGCTTTTGGCTGTTTCTCAAAGCAGAAAGTAACAATTTTTTTGTTGTGTATTCTGATGAATCAATACAGAAAAACTTAAAAAATCAGTGGATTCCAACTGAGAACTCAGAAGTTTCTTCCCACTCACTAAAAGACAGCATCATTCCCCTTTATAATTGCTTTTTTTTTTTCCTCTCCTAGTACAGAAGATACATTCTGATAATTACCAGTAGACCTCATGTGATCCGTGCCACTGATTTGGACATAGTTGGTTACTCCTAATCTTTCAGGATCCTCCCAACTGCCAATGGAAAGAATGTCTGTAAGTGGATAATTAGGTTTACCCAAGTGGTTGAGTGAGGTTTAGTTAATGCCGCTAAAGTAATTTGTGACCACTTAATGAAAGTGCTGCGTAAAAGCAGCAGCTTACCACCAGGAGAGGGACGACTGTGTCCAGTTCTGGGCTCCCTCGTTCAAGAAGGACAGGGAACTGCTGGAGAGGGTACAGCAAAGGGCTACGAAGATGATTAGGGGTCTGGAGCATCTCTATTATGAGGAAAGGCTGAGGGACTCGGGTCTTTTTAGTCTAGAGAAGAGAAGACTGAGGGGGAATCTTATCGATACTTATAAATACTTAAAGGGTGGGTGTCAGGAGGATGGGTCCAGTCTTTTTTCAGTGGTGCCCCGTGACAGGACAAGAGGTAACGGGCACAAACTTGAACATAGGAAGCTCCATCTAACCACGAGGAGGAACTTCTTTACTTTGAGGGTGGTAGAGCTGTCCAGAGAGGTGGTGGAGTCTCCGTCACTGGAGACATTCAAAACCCGCCTGGACACCATCCTGTGCAACCTGCTCTAGGTGACCCTGCTCTGGCAGGTGGTTTGGATTAGATGATCTCCAGAAGTCCCTTCCAACCCCTACCATTTTGTGATTCTGTAATTCATTTGGCCTTGTGAACGTACTCAGAAGTGGTACAGAAATGTCCACCAAGGTGAAAGTTGGCAAGTCCTCTGCAGGTATTCTATAATAAAGCATTTCATGGACATGGACAGTTTGGTGTCCTTTACTTCCCCATGCAAACTGTGCAGCATTCAGTGCACGGGTGACACCAAACCTCCTCAGGTCTTCCTTGTTATGGGCTGTGGAGAGTCATGTACGTAACTCAACATATCTTGTTGCCTTGTAATGTATTCCTGTCTGCACAGTTCAGTGCCCACCACACTTTGAGACCTGTTGTGTAAAAAAGAGTATTGTGGTAAAAGAAGGTAAAAGGTTGTGATTTCTGAATATACTCAAAATAGATGTGGGAAATGCAGAATTCCAAGTTATTTCACTTCTGCAAAGACAGTTTCCTGCCTATAACTTCCTCTAAATTTAGCAAGTGTTACAGGCTTTATTTGACTACAAAGTCATGGGGATTTACTGTCCCAAATCCCTTACAAAAATTCACTTCATGAAGTAACTCATGAAGTTCCTATAATTGGACTTAAAATATGTATGTTGAAAGAACCCACTCAAGTTTTAGCATAGGCTGAAACTATCTTGCAGTTGTACAATGTTTCTTTGCTGGAGTGGTATTATCCTTGCTAATCTGGCAAAACTCCAGTTGATAAATCTGCCTACTTAAAATCACCATGAAGTTTGATTTCTGCAGGATAATTTACATCTTGTGCCCTCTGCCGCTTATTATGTAGCACATTTTACCTTTCAACCCAAAGGGTCTTAGCCTTGGCCCTGCCTATCAGCAATGGCTGATAGCCAGACAAATATTTAATAATCAGTTTGTTGACCATTTCAAAGTCCTTCAGGATGAAAGACATCATGTAAAGTCAACCATCCCTGCTTTATTTTATTAGATATATTTAACTCATTTAAAGAGACTGACCATCAAATTTCTGGTAAAGTCATAAGGAGAAATATTTCTTATAAAATACAGCTTTAATTCTAGATTGACCTTTAATTTTCAAGTAGCTCCTCAGAAACTGCACATAACTGGTTCCACAGAAACAAGCAGTGACAATTGATAGTACTGCTTCAGGTTATTTTAGCTCTGGCACAAGCCCTGATGCTGGCACAGGTTTGCTCAATAACAGAAACATCCTCTGTTTATTGACTTCACTGAGTATTGGGTTGGGCCCTAAATGCAAATCCTCTCTCTATTCCCCATTCCACCTCAGGAATATCCCATGAAACCTTATTCTCAGGTGTTGATCATATTTGTCTTATTGATGTTGGCAGAATAAAGAAAATTCCATCTATAGCACTTGACAAACTTCCAGTTTCGTTGATTGCAGACTGTAACTCTTGGTATTTAACCTCAATATTAGCAATCAGCTGTTGCATTACCAAACAAACCAGTTTACATTTTTACTCCTGTTATCTGAATGTTCTCAAAGTTCACCTTTTCTTTACTACATGTACACACTATTTTTCCCACCGTTCATTTTTTTCCCCAAGAGACAGAATGTGATTTAAAATAAACATGCAAGAATAATTTGGAGCATTATACCCACAGGAATTAAAAGGAGGTCTTAAAACTGCACTTAGAAGAATGTCTAAAATCAAATGATGGTGTTAAGACAATACAATTTCAGTGATTTTTATAGAGTCTTAAATCTTCGCTTTTACTACATGTTGGGCTCAGTTCTGCAAATCCTTATTTCTCCAAATGGTTCTAACGAAGTAAAAAAGCTAATTTCCAAGTATAGTTATGAGGTTTAACTGGAAAAGCAAAGGTTTGTTTCCCACTCTCATCACCAAGAACTTCTCCTTCAGTGAAGCTCTGCATTTCATGATGGCTTTTGCCTTGCCCCACCCAGGGCCAGACCTGCACAACCACGTTTCTGGGTGCCCACCAGTGCCTTCCAGTGGGCAGCCACCCGCTGTGCACAGGGCGCTTCTGCAGGGTGTCACGCTCGCGGTTGGAATTGCGGTGAGATTAGGAAACAGGCTACAATTTGTAATCTGCGTTTGCAAAACCTGCTTTTATTTCCCCAAAGTCACCTAGCTCATTTTTAGGCTTTGCTTTTTCATAGCTAAAAGAATGCCCACTTTTAGCTGTAGTCAATGGGCAATTAGCCAAAGGTTCGTTAGTTCCTCCTGCTTCTTTCATTTAGGAATGATTGTAATTGTACTTTCCAGCTATTTCAACAAGTTTGCAATCTGCTGCTGGTGGAAAGAACTTGTTTTAGCATAACATTGGGCACTGGGCATGTTGAGTGCAGATGACTGTGTGCTTTCTCCATGCTCCAGAGCGAAACAACCATCCACGCAAATTTCAGAAATTAGCAGTGAAATCTGCTGTCATTCAGAAGATCGATATTTTTTTTTGTAAGAAATTTCAACTGCAAATCAGATTGTCATACAAACATAAAGTATTAGAATCCTTTGGGTTTATGTGAAAATTTCCCTTCTAGTTAAAAATAAACTGAAAAGGATAAAAAACAATCATAGTTCAATTTTAAGGCTACTCAGGATCTGTCTTGTGCTTCATATGGTAGATGTTTGCAGCATTTATAAAACTTATTTGTTGAATAATTATAAAATAATGCAAAGCAATAAAGAGACCTATTCTCTTTTTAATTTAATTTTATTCTGTTCTGTAGGTTCTTTCTTTGATGGACAGTCCTTTTGCTTTCTTCTATGCTAATCTTAAGTCTATTTTAAGGCAATGAAGTTTAACGCTAACTAAATAAAGTAGTTGGAGAGCATATGTTAACAAGTACTGTATTCCCCAGCCCTTCAGAACAGCTCGGCCTCAAATAACACTTACATATCTTCTATGTAGAGATTAGGAAACCCTTCACCCATGTGACTTAATTCCACCTTGCAGCTGTCCAAAATATCTGGCAGTTCCTGGGCAGGGCGGGTGGTGGGCTCAGGGCCTTCCTGGGCTGGCGGGCTCTGACCGTCTCCAGGCGCTGAGCCCTTTGGCGGCCACGGGCAGATTTAGGCAGGGGAGAGCCGGGGGAACGCCACTGCTGCAGAATCCGCAGGGGAGCGTTTCTGCTGAGGCGTGCTCTCTGCTGCCGCTTGATGTTCCCAAGCAGGTGGCTGTCTCTAAATACAGCACGCGCCTTGACGCCTCCTCGGATTAGCTCAGTGCTACATCCCTGATGGAACGGGGAACAGCCACAAAAATGAGAAGTCTGCATTAAGCAAATCTTATGCAAAAAACCCACACTACTTCTCTCCCCACGTAAGCTATATTGCTGTGCCTGCCAGCACAGAGCTCTCCCCGTGAAAGACATGTCGGGCAACGCAACCGAGACACGGTCCCAAATGCCCCATGTGACCCAGTTCTAATAATAAGCTACCAGGAAAGAGGGGACAGCTAATGTGAGGGGTGAGTTCAAAATAACCACCATGAGAGCAGCTGTTCTGGCCTCACCGAAGGTCCATCGAGACCACTATCCTGCCTCTGACTGCGGCTGTAAGTGGATGCCTACAGAGAATAAGAACACAAGCATGAATTATACTGCTTTCTAACACTCTCCCAGCTTCCAGCTGGCTGCAGCTCATGAGCTTCCAGATCTGGATGGAGTTTCTAGGTATTTGTAACCCCGAATGGATTTCTGTTCCATGAAGTTTTCCAGCTACCCTTTGAACTTTCACAGGCTTTTACCCTGTGCAGCATCCTGTGGCACGGGGTTACACAGTTCACCTAAACTCCCTCCTCTCATCTCAGACCTGGCTTCGACTGACTTCACCTGGTGCCCTCAATTCTTGTACTGGAAAATAAAATCAAGGGAAGTTTCCACTGGAATTTTACTTTTACAGGTGACACCATGGGTTTCTGATTGCTTTAAGCAGATTTAAGTCTGCCATAGCTGTAGCTGAGACAGTCCCTTTCACCGTGCTCTCTGCTCACAGACACACTCTCGCAGCCTCTGCTGAGCTGGCACTAGCCCTAATGACCCACTTGGTTAGGTGGCCCAAAAGAACAGAAAATTGGTTTTCAGATCCTGTTCAGAGGAGGTCTGACTCTTCTTTCTGGCGTAGTCCTTTCCCATGGGAGGAGCTCATTCCTGAACCGTATGCACTGTGCCTGTGAACTTTGTTGGATGCATTCTTCAGCTAAACACTAAAAAAAAAAAAACATTTAAAAGAGATAAAAGAACTAAGAACAGATTGAGGAGAGACCCCACGATAAGGCAAGACTGGGGCAAAATGGAAGGCAATCGGCTCCTCACCAGGCTGTGGGCTCCTGGGAGGGGACGCAGGCACGGCTGCATGAGTTTAGGTGCTCTGGCCAGCCCAGCAGGTACCCAGATTACCTTTAGGTACTTAAATATTATTCTGAATGGGACCCTCCCTCAGCTAGGAGTTACCATTCAGTGTTTAGTCTCCTGGGTTGTGTAGACCCTACTGACAGATGTGCATTTTCTGAACAAAGTGCCACTAGTGAGGCAGTATTTTGCTTTTGTTCCTTAGTCTAACTTGCCGAACCACTACTTGAAATATAAGTTTTCCTGTTGATAGTGGAAAACAATGAAGGACTAATGTCATGTCACATCATGACCTGAACTATGGGTAGTGTAAGTGACAGGTGAGAAGGTGTCTTTTCCTCCTAGCACATCACAGCAGACTGTTTCCTATTTTATGAAGTTACAGGACTAATTCTACCTCTTTTGCTTATGTTGACTGGAATCTTTTTCCCTGAGCAGACCTGGAGCCAAAGTTAAGCTGTATATAAGGCAGGAAATACAGGCAACACACTCCACAGATTAAAAACACTTCTGTGATTTGCCAGTGCCCTTGAAAAGAGTTTCTAACTAATTCATTCCCTCCGCTGGGGTAAGTAAGTCTTGCTGTACAAGATCACTATCATGTCATTGGTGGCATGGATGCCATACTGACTCAGCTTCGCTCCCTATTCTTCTCTTCTCTACCCTGGTGAAACAATACTCTCCCAGGATGAGCAGTATCTCCGAGAGCAGGTACTAATTTACAACAGGAGCAGCTTTCGCAGCTGTGGCTTTGTGGGACAGATGTTCAGGGGCATGCGAAGCATTATCCTGATGGGAGGTTCCATTAATCTTGCTCACATGTGTCTAATTTTGCCCAGCCTAAAGCCATTAAGATGCATTATTTCACTCACATGAATTTCAGATTTTTCAATGCCATGTCTTCAAAAGATTTCCAGAGTAAAACCTACTGTAACGTGAATGAAGTATAAATTATAATGAAATATTAACTCATATAAATCTCTATTAAGTCTAATGGAGAACTTCAAAGCAAACCCAGCTCCTCCTCCACCACTCGTCTGCTTTGTGAGGTATAAAGATGGTCCTAGCACTATTGGGTTTTAAATGTGATTTTCTATTTGATCTTTTTACACTACAATGTCTTCTCTTTCTCGTCAGTGGAGCTCTTTGGCAAGATTTAGGAAAACCTGAACAGACAGTCGAACAGACCTCTGAAAGGATCTTAAGTATGCTTATTTTGCAAAGCTTTCGTGTATGCTGAAATAGAGAGGGATTTCTACATTGCCATAACAGCTAGGCAGAACCATCATTCAGGTCATAACCTCTCCAAGAATTCAGGAGGATAGGGAGTCGGGGAAGGAAGAGGTTCAACTCACAAGTCTTCTAATAACCTTGCAAGTTTCTTCTGGCAGAGAGGAAAATTATCAGAACTGATGCTTCAAATCCAAACAAACAAGCAGAAATGTATTTACTTTGTCTGGCAGGGGACGTCAGCTTATCAATAAATCAAACCAGCAGCAAAGGGCAAAAGTAGATTTGATTATCGCGTCATGGTTCACCACAAGGTAACAAGCTAATTTTCAGGCAGAGTGGTAGCATGAATTTCAAATGCTGCTGTATGAAAAATCACATTGGTTTAAGTACCAATTAACTGGCGATAGGAAAAGTGACATCCTCAAAACAGCTCAAAACTGATTTGTACCAATTAAGCCTAGCCATCAATGTAAGTTAAGATCCTACCTGATAAACCAGGGATGATTCAGAGCCACTTACACAGAGCTGATTTGGGATAATTTGGAAGGAGAGTGAACTGACGAGTTCAAGCTTACAAAATGCTTTGAAGATCTGACTTTTTTTTTTTTAATATGTCCTCAATATACTACATAATACACATTATCTTGCTGAAAACATATTTACACAAGAAAAGGTTTGTGGGTTTGCTGACCCAGAGACTGCAGAGCGCGCCGCACAGAAGTTTATTCTGCTGGTGTGGGTCTTCAGGCTGTCACAGCTTTCTGTAGTGCTGCAATATTTAACAGATCAGCGAAAGAAGCGTGTTTCTGTAGCAGTGTCTGGGCTCTTAAGAAATCGCCCTTGCCACATCACCAGGCCTGAAACACAAAAAGCTTTTCTTATGAGAACATGCACATGAGAACTGTAACCAACCCGAGGAAGCTGGTTATGTTACACTCCCAAGCAAAGGGGACTCAAAGATACTGTACAGCTAGATGCAGTTACTGAACTTGCCTCTGGCATTAGCACAAACCAGGAACAAACGCGGTCCATCTTAACCACTCCAGTGGAGTGATCTGGTAGCACCACACTAGGCACAGCAGCTCTGCAGCACACGGAGCTTACATTGGCTGTGCTGGTCTTGGAGGAACTGAGCTATCAGAATTAATCCATTTACAGTTCTGTTGACTTTTTGCTTTGATGCACAATTTTCTTCATTTTTTCTACATGCATTGATCACAGGAAGCTGCATGTGCACAATGGCTACAAAGGCTGAAACCCAGATAGGTGAATGTAAATGGGTTTGCCCTTTCAGCAGTCCTTCTTCTGCCGTAGCTGAACATCCAGATTTCGCAGGTGTTTCAGAAAGCCACGGTTGGGTGAAATCCATCGATGTTCCTTCACTGTTTTGATGGCTTCAACCAATGAGAGGTGGTGATTTATCATGAGATATGCTAGGACTAGGGAAGCTGACCTGCTTACTCCAACTGCACAGTGTACCAAAATTTTAGCTGCTTAAAAAAAAAAAAAATTATAACCATAGAACAGAAACAGTACAGTGGATGAAGTTTAATTCAAAGGGAGGGCAAACCCCTTCTGCCTTCTCCAGTTTGGTCAGAGTAGCATCGCAAATATGAGGTATTTCTTACCCTTCTGATAGATCACATGAAGTGATAACAATTAAGTCTAATTTGCAACTGTTGCACTCAGTTGTATGAGAAATGCCATAAGATCCCAACCTGATCTCAGAGACACCCATAAATCAAAGAAAACCCTGTTGAAGGAATGAAGTTGTTCAGCTGCGAGCAAGAGGAAAATCAGATCCACTGATTTCAGAGGGCCTTCAAGAATGCTAAAGTCTGTCCTGAAAGGATGGCACTAACACGTTAGCCACCAAGAAAAATGACTGGCCTAGTACCATTGCATAATAAGGCAATTTGCTGTGACTGTAATTCTATTTTGAAGGCAGAACTTGTGACACAGACTGAGACAGCTCCATTAATGCCAGTTTACTCATGCTAAGAAATGGTCTTTTATATAATACAGGTTAATTAGTATTTTATTGCACCAGTGCCAAGAAGCTCAGTCTCTTGTGCAACATGCTACAAATCTCCTTCGGTAAAGGTAAATCTTTTCCGCAGGGGCACAGCCCTGTTCATGCAGGAAGCTCATCTGCAATATATGAGCCTCTTCATGAGGTTGGTGGCTGTAGAAATCGAGACTGTTGTCTCTTTATTCATTTATTCTTACAAATGCAGTTGCCATAAGAGGATCTCAAAAGAGGCTGTCAAAAGGGTGCTTCTCCCTTTTTGAATCAGCCTTTCCTTCCAGATATGTTTTCTCTACTCTGCCTCCTTTCCTCTCTTCCGCGGTCTCTTTCCTGCACTGTTCACCCCTTTTTCTCATGTCAACTTTTTTGGGACCTAGTTAGGGCTACACACATGTACCCAGCACTCTGGCCTCCCACCACCCACCATGCAGGTGACCAGCGGCTGGCAGGAGACCATGTAGTGACTTGTCCACCACTGAGCTTGTGGTGCTGACCTGTTATAAGAGGCTGCCAACTTGCAGAAAAATGCCACCAACAATAATTTTGTACCTCCTGGCGTGTTCAAGGCATTGTGGATAAACTGTGCCGCAGAGAAGAAGAACTGGCTTATATCAAAGCTTGGGAGGTCATGGGCTGGTACACCATAGTAATCAATGGTCGCTCCATAGAAGTCCTGGCCTCCATGGCTGTATGCTGTGCCGTGGGCAGCATTTAAAACATGGGTCACACCCATCTTCCACAAATCAAATCTGTTGTGAGCTGTTACTCTGAGGAAAAGACAAGCACAAACAAATGGAGATGGGCGCAGAGATATTCACGGAGCAGGAGAAGCCCCGCGATTGCATCTCCTGAGCCATTTGCTGGAGCCTCAGCCCTGTGCGTTGCCTCTAAGGGCTAACCCAAAAGCAAGTACCAGCTTAGTCATAATTTTATCTCGGAAACCGTGCTGTGCGCAGTGTAAATGACAGCAATTAGCACAACTATGAGCTGCTAAAGCTGCAGCTATGAGGCACAGTAGCAGACAGAGCATACAGCGGGGGTGTGCCCGTAAATCTGTACTTACAGGTCTCCTAAGAAGAGATTAGGCCATACTTCATCAACGTGGTTGCAAGAAGGCCGCCCGGTGCTCAGGAGCTGCTCGATATCTTTAAGGGAGGGGACGTCCCCTGTGCATGCCCCAGTGCCTTCGAGTCCCTGGGGGCCCAGCGCCTCTGCCCCAGACATGCCGGGAGCCCAGGAGAGACCCGGCTCCCACCGGCCAGCGGCACGGTGCTGTGGGCTGGGGTGCTGCCAGCCCAGGGCCGTCACAGGGGAAGGCGGGAGATGGGCTGGGGCAGGTGCTGGGCAGCTGCTGCTGAGCCATGGCACCCCCGTGCCGTAGCATCCCCCAAACCCCTCCCCGTGGCTGGCTGCTCGCCTCCGCATTGCCCTGGCAGGCACAGACAGTTGAAACAGATGCATGGACGGCCATCAAGGCACAGCCATGACTGCCCTCGGCAGTGTCCTCAACACAGTGGCAGCAGCCAGCGAGATCTGGCCATTCGTCACAAGCAATTAAAGGCCCAATAAAGGAAAACAGAAACCTGTCCAGTGCAAGAAGACTGGCAGCTTTTTCCCAGTAACAACTGTGTCCCAGTTACTTTGAGGTGCTTGAAAACATAGCTGTGAAAGGGTCAGAAATGCACCAGCGGGTCCTACCAACATGGTCACCAGGAGGTTAAATTAACCACCAAGCAGATGATGATGCCTTGCCTATCACCAATGATCTAGAGGAATGTATTTCTTGACGCTACTGTTTTTTCACCAAGTAAAATAATCTGAGCCTAACCGTATGTTATACGTTTAATTTTTTCCATTGCAGTCCCTGCTTTCACTGATGTGTTAATACAACACACCTGCCACAAATTGTATGGTACCTCCCTCTGTTGAGGAAAGAACAAAGAAGGTGAGTATAATGGTTGACAGGTGAAACTTGTAAGCCACTGAGTTAGTTCATGCAGGAAGGTCTGGTGAGCCACAGGTTGGAGACTCACCATGTCAAATTGCAGAGTTAGTGGGCCCTTTCAAGTAGAGAAGTGCCTGTACTTCTGGTCTGCAGGCTGTGGGGCTGCAAAGCTGTCAGTGATGGAGCTATAGGGCAGAACCCATGAAATGCTGGTGCTCTTTGTAAGCCTGGTAGCTGGCAATGCAGAGCACAGTTCCTCTACCAAAAAAGTCCAGAAGAGAAGGTGACCCAAGAGGACGAGCTTGCTGCTGATGTTATTCCCTGTAGAAAAAGAGGCGAAGAACCCGTGGTCAGGTCTGAACCACCTTTATTCCACATGCATTGACTTACTATGACGGAGAAAGAGTTTTCTTTATTTTATCAAGAGATGTATCATAGAGAGCCTTTTGAAACCAGGTATTAAAGACTGGATTAGTTAACTATGCATAGAAGTACTGAGGGTGAGAGATCACCCTAATACAAGGTGATAGTTTCCAGCATCAGAGGGCAAAACTAATGTGTTAAAAAAAAAAAAAGAAAGAAGTTACTTTCAGTCTCTCATGAAGCAGAAATTGTTGAAATTCTGTGGATTTAGAGAAGAAACTGTTTAAGAGCCTCTTGTATACAAAGAGTCTATTAGCTCCTATTGTTCTGGCCTAAAAGGTGAAAAAAGAAACTGCAAGCCACAGTGCTGCTGGGCTTATTTCCGGGGGGCAGTGGGACACACAGCCAGGCTCCGCTGGGGGTGCGGCAGCCAGCTGGCCACATCCAGGAGAGAACCGCAAAAACGGTTACAGTTCAAGCGCTATGTATATGTCCTTAATGTGTTGTTTCTCTGTTTTGTTCTTTTTTTCCTTTGGTAAACCAGTGCTTTTTTAAGCTGATTGACTTGTACTCATGAACGAGGAAAAATGACTGAGCAGATTAAGTTGTTTAATTTAGTTTACTTTTCTCATGTTTCTGGGTGGAGGCTTAACCTTGAGGCTTTACTAGCAGGATTTCTTAAATATAAGTCCTGCCCTTCTGTTGCCAGTCAAGTTCTGTCAGAAATGTGCCACTCATGTTCAATTCTGACCCTTTTCAGCTGTAAAACCTTTATTGGCCTCTACCTCAAATGCACTGACTAAGAATTCAGAGTTCATCTGCGGCATGAAAGCTTTTGAGCAGAAAAACATGAACTCCAGAAGAAAGATCTCCAAGCCCCGTGTGCCTCCAACATTTGTATGGCATAAATCCATTTGCTTCAAAACTCTGGGCCTTCCACACCTAGCATCTTCTAAACATTTAATAGCCTGTAAACATGACTTCCGTAAAGCTGTGTTACTGACTTTTTTTTTGCCAGGAGTTGTCTTTGAAACAGACAGGGGGCAGAAATCTGGCTTTCAGACCGCCTCTGTTACTCATTAACCCACAGGACGTAACCACTAGAGAGAACAAGACCATCTCTTCCTGCTCTTCTTTACGGTAAGGGTGACAGAGCACTGGAACAGGCTGCCCAGGGAGGTTGTGGAGTCCCCTTCTCTGGAGATTTTCAAGACCCGCCTGGATGCAGCCCTGAGGGATGTGCTTTAGGCAATCCTGCTCTCGCAGGGGAGTTGGACTAGATGATCTCTAGAGGTCCCTTCCAACTCTGAAGATTCCGTGTTCTCCCTTGCCTGCTATAGTGCCCATGGCACAGGGCTTGGATGTCTCAGAATATATGTCTCCTTCCATGTGTTTACACAGGATTTAGCCATCAGGTCTGTGGGTCAATCCAGAACAGTCAGGCCTTCCTCTACTGAGATGTACCTTGACATGAAAATCCCAGGAAGGTGGAAATCCTCAGCAGAAGTGCTAACTCCCCTAAGTGAAGCTGAAGGCTTTGCTCCATCATCTCCTTGCTCCTGCGGTGCCTTATTTTGCCTTTGTGTTAACATTCAGGGAAAGGCCACGATTCTGAGTTTGTGAAGAGTTGTTGTATTTTAGTTTGTATAAAAAGTAGCCTGAATTCAAATGCTAAAAAACTATGGAAAACGCAAACTTTGTCCTCAAATTTGGCAGGACATTCCTTCCAGGTGTAATCTTTTGTCCAGATGGGTTTGTTTCTGCAGTTTTGTTTCTTTCCTGTCCCTTTTAAAGCTGCTAAGGATGGATGTAAAAAGCAACAAACTGATATATGGTCACACTGAATGGAGGTAAAAATCAGCTTTCTGTGCAGTAGGGGCTTTTTGAGATTCCAAGAATTTGGACATTCTCCTGACTGTGGGGATGGTGGACAGCTCTAAGCCAAACGTCTGTGTGCAATGGTATATGTGATCATAAAGTAGCTGCTGTTTCAGTTGAAATGAATTCATGATTAATTTCGGAACACCCAACAGAAGGCATCCTATTAAGGAGTGGACTATGCCTTTGTGATTACTTTGTAGGTAGTACTTGGTACAGTAATCTAAATCAAACATTCCCTGGCTAATAATGTTTTAGGTGGCAACAGTGTAAACTGCCATGGCATGCTCTAGTAGCACGCAACATGGCATTACCAGGAAAAAGTGCAGAGGTCAGAAACAGGACGTTCATGGAGGCTCTTCTCTTGAAAATTTTGCTATTGCTACTAACTGATGCTGTGCCTGTGACACCCTTCCATCTCTCTGGTGAAAACTGGGCCAAAAATCAAACTTCCTTCATGTATCCTGAATGAAAAAGTTTTTATAGTGAAAACGTTACAGCATGGAAGTTCAGCTAGCTACGATTCTATAGCTATGTTTCTACAGATACAGTCATCTCCAGCTGCAAAAGATCTACTCATTTCACTCATTAGCCTCTTTTCAGGATTCGGTTTTTGGGATGGTTAGCTATAAGTGAGACAGTTTTCTGGTGTTCTACAACACTAATGTATTTTTAATGTATGGAACAATTTTTTCTTATTAGTACATGGAGATTACTCTTTTTTTTTTTTTTTTCTCCCCCCCCCAAGTTTATTTTCTGCCTTGAAAAATAATTGTGTTTCACAAGTTTGATTAATTCTTAGGCATTCAGTCCCTTTTTCTTCCATTATAGGAGTAAGAAATTTGAAGATAAAATAGATGCTTGAAAGTTCACACATGATAGTTCTCAGCATGCTTCAACTGAAGCACAGAGGTTACAAGGAAATTATAAGGCAGGACCTGATCTGTACAAAATCCAGATTATCAAAAAACCCCACCCCAAAACCCAGAAAAAGAAAACATCGTGATTTAGATCAATTAGCGCTTCTAGTGAAGGTTGTATTCTTTGCTGGAAGAGAATTTTCATAAGCAATTTATTTTCTGTTCAGCTGGGGCCTTTTTTCCCTGCATATGGTCTTGAGATTTATTTCAGATAGATTATTTCAAATTATTAAATGCTAACAGTATTATTTAATGACAAAGTGCTTAAAAAAGCCCCAAACCTATTACATTAACACATCTCTTTTGCTATATAATATTTTATAACAGGAGCTAGTTGGGAAATTTCAATATACATTTCCTTTCATTTTTTTTTATTAAATGTCAGCCTGAACATTGAATCAATATAACTATGTGAATTGAATAAATTGTTTTCTATCCAAAGATACACCCAGTGTAATTACACATTTTAAAGACTTTTTTTTTCCCTTGGCAATCTGCAATAGTTTTTAAAATATCTGTAGCACATAATTTGTCATAAATTCTCAGACTGACATGACAGCATTGGCACTGCCTATCAAACTTACATCAATGCCTTCATGTCACATGGCATGAAGTGACATAACTCAAAGTGACGGAATGAGGTTTATTGGAAATTTGTGTTAAATAAAGCACAAATTATTTACATAATTTACCCTTTTAAAGAACATCAAATGTTAGCAAGGAGAAGTAGTTTCCAGCTTTGAAGTGCAGCGGCTCAGCAGTTATTACACGTCTACTTTCATGTAAGAGTTACAAGTTTTAAATTGTGCTCTTTACCACTTTTCTCTGCAAGCTAATTTGGTCATTTTAAAAATATTTGTTAGGTGATGAAACTAGACAGAGCAGAAAAATGCCATGAGCAGTGATACCTTCAGATAGAAACCAACTGTCAAGGCTTTCCCCGGTGCTGAGGTTGCCAAATGGCTGCCATAGACCAGCCCAGTAGCCCCCATGGCCAGGCACAGGGCTGTCTCCAGTGACGCGTGGCCAGGACCCGCCTTCTCTGCTTTTACTGCGGATGCGATGCTTGGCCAGCGGTTGACTGCATGGAAATGTATTGCTGATATAACACACCTTACGGCCTGTAAGCTTCAGAGAGTCCTGGATTCATGTGTATATATAACCACGGCTCATTTTCCAACCTGGACTTCTAAAGTCTGGAGACTGAATTTGGGAAGTCATTTGTACGTGGATTGCTGGTCTTGCTATACAGTGTAGGGCAACAGGATAAGGAAACTTCTGCTTTCATTTTTGCTTCCTTCCTGCAATCTGGTGAGCCGGTGGACTCTAGTGTATGTTTATGTTAAAACAAAACAAAACAAAGAACACCAAAAAAATTCCACAACAAAGCCATAGCACTCTGAACAAAGCGGCACTTTCCTGGCACCTTCCATGAAAAGCTAAGAATGAGATCCCAGAAGGTGAGGTAGCTCTAGGACTGTGCTTAAGACACTGTCACAGCGACCAGTTCTGTGATGAGACAGCTCTGTAGCCTGCTGCAGTTACTTTGGCAGCAATTTTACATTTCAGTTCTTACTTATTTTTACATTTTTAGTTTAAACTAGTTTTTCACATCCAAGCAAATGCAACAGTGTATTGTAAATTGTACCAACTTGGCACCTGGAAGTGTGCAAAAAGTTGTGATTCACTGGCAGCTGGTGCAGAAAAATTCATGGCAGAAAAAGTGAAGAATGCATGAAGTAGAGAAGCACGAAGTCTTGTTTAACTAAATTGCCTGGCTCTCCTCTAATGTTGTTTTCCTTGCCAGATAACTGCTAGTTATTTTGAATACGAATATGTGGACCTGGAGTATGCAAAATTACCTCAACTTTCAACCAGCTTTATTAACAGGTCCATTATTAACAGGAAGACAAAGTCCAATTCTTTTTTTTTTTTTTCCCCCAGATTCATACATATGTGTTCTATGGTTTCCACTAATGAATCCAGGCTTGTCAGTTTTTCATCTAGGGGCTGTAAAGGGAAAGAAGGGGAACGTTGTGAGGATGGAAATTGCACTTAATTCCTGCACTGTTTGCAGAGGCTGCTAAACCGGCAAAGGAAGTGGAACATTCCCTCCAACTTCAACAACTCATTTGGGAAACTGCACATCATTTGGTGTAAAAAATAAAAGCACGGTGGAACAGGCTGCTTAGGGATAAGTATCTCTGAACCAGTATCAGGGCACGTGGCAATGAGCAGAATTCTTACAGCTTGTTTCTGTTCTGAGTATGCAGTATTTGATCTATTTAGAATGTACCTAGCCCATTACAATTGAGATTGTACAATCTTCGAGGTTTGCATTAGATTGCTCAATGACTTGACAACTTGATGTAGCTTTGAAGCATTTTGAAATGCAAAATTTTCTTGTTTCACTGTAGCTGCACGTGCCTAAGCATTGCAAAAGATCCTTTTTTTTTCCTCTGTGAAGAAAGAATACAAGGCCGAATTCTCTGAAAAGGCTACTGTCATTAACTTAATGGAGCTACGTTGGCACCCATTTTTTTGCTTCAACCGAAGCTACAACTTAGACTTGTCTTGGACCTCATAGTAATTACATCATCAACAAAGCAAAATCTCAATGTTCTTCTGACTGCATTGTGCTGCTGCAAAGGGCTGGCTGCTGCCACAGCCAGTTGATATTCAAAATATATTTATTTCTGGAGTCATTTGTTTCTAATTCATCTGTTTCCTTCTGCCCCCTCCATTTGTATTATTCATAGGCTATGGAGCACCTGAAGTTCGGGTGCCTTGCTGAAGCTTTCATAAGTCACCTGTGCTGGTCACGTCTGTGCCGTGGATCACCTTGGATAAACGACTGACTGAGCACTGTCAGACAGCTGCCAGCATTCAGATTTATTTTTCTACAGACATCAGAAAAGAGTAACGGCACAAAAACAAATGGTGCATCTAAAGAGAAGAGAAATGTTTTGTAACAATGGCTTGATATGAAAATTAACAGTACGAGGGTGCTGCAAGTTTTCTCTGCTATTTTCTCCTGATGTATGACTTTGAGTGAAGAATGGGGTATTTTCATGACTACACTAGTGGGTTTTTAAATGATGGTAGGATCACACTGTGTGTTTAATCATTTCTCATTAAAAAAATAAATGAAAATTCTATTTAGTGTGGTTAGAAACTTCCACCTCTTTTGCACATCCAGGCGGTTACTAAGGTACTTCCCAATGATGGACAGAAAGATCTTACTGGGAAAAAAATGCTATAGTTATCTTCCAGGAGTACAGTTTTATACTTTTACCCTGGTTTAAGCATGTTCTGTTTCTCTTTGGTTAGAAAAGGAAGATGCAGTCAGAGAAGCAAGACACCCTCACCTCTCTGTTCAGCTGACCTGTTGGGATTACGGAAGATTTAGCCTTTTTTTGTTTTACGACCCCCAGAAAAAACTTGACGTGGACCACCTATGGGTTTTGGGTTTCTCACACAGCTCGGAGGACTTGCGACTGCACTTCCATCTATTCCAGACTTTCATTCCCAGAAGCGGGCCCATCGAGCCATCGCCTGTTGTGCCGCCTGGATCCCGGGGGAAGGGGGGGGAGGCGTTAATGAAGGGGCAGAGGGGTGAGAAGCTGCCCGCATCCCCACGAAGCCCCAGTCAGCCGTCAGTGACTCTTCGGGGCCTTGAGGCCGTGTCGGCGAGGCCCGCGGTAACACCGGGGCGGCAGGACAGGCGGGCAGCGGGGGCCCGGGCCCCGGGTGTTCCCTCAGCGCGGAGTGGCGAGGCCCTGGCCCCGGGAGCGGCGCGTTCCCGGGGCCGGGGCTGCGGCCCCTCCCGGAAGCTGCCCCCGCCCCTTCCGCCGCCCGTGAAGCGCTGCCGGGCGCCACTTCCGGCCGGGTGATGGGGGGGTGGCGGTGGTGGCCGCCGCTGCCGCTGGAGAGAGGGAGGGCGCGCAGGAGCTGTCGCTGCCGCCGCCCCGGCGCTGGGCGCTGCGGCACCGCCACTTAGCGCTGCTGCCGCGGCGTTGAGGTGAGGTGAGGCGGGGGGACGCGGAGAGTGGCCCCGGCGTCGGGAGCCCGCCGGGGAGGAGCGGCCGGGTCGTTGGGGCCGGGGGCGGCGTGTGGCCGGGTCTCAGGAGGGAGAGGGCCGCTCGGCTGGCCCTCACCTTGTATCGGTGGGGTGCCGGGGCCAGCTTGTGAGGAAGCCCCGCCGCCGAGAAGCTGAACATCACGCGTGTTTCTGACGGGAGTTACCCTGTCTGCCGTGGGAGTGTTTGAGGCTTCGTGCCCGGTTGTGTCGCTTTCGTGCTGAACTTCGTAAATTCTCTACTTGGGCAGTGACCAAGGAGATAAAGAAAAGCCTCGTTGGGCGGGCGGGGTGCGGAGGCGGCGGGTCCGCAGGGCGCCGAGCGGGGCGGGTGTCCGGGCGGCTGGGGCCGCGCTGTCCCGGAGCCGGGCCGGGGTAGCGGGTCTGGGGTGGGGGGAGATGGCGGGGTCCTGCAGCCCCTGTGTGTCTGCTCAGGGGACACACCGCTGGGGTTCCTCAGCCCCTGTGTGTCTGCTCAGGGGACACACCGGCGGGGTTCCTCAGTCTGTGTCTGCCGGCGCTGGACACGATGTCGAGGAGCTGTGGTTTGTGCCAACCTTGCAGTTCGATGTCAGAACAGTCCCTCCCACCAGCTCAAAACAGATACTCCGCCGTCTTACTGTTTTCTCTGCCAGTGGCGTAAATTTAGGGGGTTTTCTGAGGGCAAAGTGTTTAGTTTTGAGTTGCAAAAGTTTTTGGGCATGTAGGATTTGATAATTGACAAGGCAGCGTGGAAAAGTGCTGTTCCGGGCTTGCACACATGCTGTTTGCATTTCAGGATGAACTGGAGGAGTTTGCCTGCGCGGGACAGGTTTTGTGCGAATTTAAGGCCCGCGCGTGTTTAGAAAGTTGGAAGTCTGCAGGAACTGTTATCTACTTGGTCTCTCAGATCTATATGGCTAATGCTTTAGGTGGCCTGTCAGACTACTCACATAATGATTGCTGATTGCTATTTTTTAAAAACGATGCTCCAAAAGGGTAGGTTTTTTTCAGCTCTGTAATTTAATGGAAGAAGAGGCAAATGAGAGGCAATTTCAATGTTCACATATTTATTGGTTTGTGACTGGACTTGGAAGTGGTCTCATGGTTTTGTCTTCGATGCTTCAGTTTGCAAAATTCACTTTATAAAAACCCAATGCTCGTTCTGTGTTATAAGATGACTTGATGGAAGATCCCACTTGCGCTAAGTGTGCTCCATCTCCACAGAGCTCCCTCCGGCAGCTGGACATGGTGTCCATGCCACCTCCACGGAGCAGCTGATCATGCTGTGCTCCAGAGTGGCAAGAACTCAGCAAGACATTTCCTGGCATTTAAATGCCCCTCATCTCTGGTAGGGGGTGCCTCTTGCTGGAGGATATCAGAGGTAAGGAAATTCCTGTGGTCTTGTTCTTGCTTTTGCTTTCTGTGATATAGGAGAAAGGTGGAATTAACTTGCAGGATTCAGGCAAAGTGATTTTTATACCCAGCAGAAGGCAATTCTTTGGGAAATTTCATAAATTTTTGTTGCGAAAGTGCTACTTAGATGTGAAGGAAATATTCTGTAGATTTGCAAAGAGCAAGGATTTTAAATTATCTTGTTCACTATTCTGTGTGATCTTTTTGCTGGCTGGTTGGGGTTTTTTGGTAGCGTACAATTAAAAACACAGCTTGGCCTAGGAGTTGCAATCTTTCTGGCTCTATACTGTCACTTTTCTTTGTACAGAGCTCAGTTTTGCAGTCTGCTAAGCTGGTTGAGATCCATAAACTGTATTACATTATAAATGTTTATTTGATAATCACATAACTTTTAGAATTTTTTTATTTTGTATCTGTTTTAAGGCATCTAAAATGACGAAGGCTCCTAGATTGTCACTAGACCAGAAAGATCACGTTGTAAATGATTGTGGAGAGTAAGAACAAACACAGTTTCACCGTATTGTTCTGGTGTTCATTTAGATGGAGCGTTTGTTCATGTCTTCTGCTATTTCCATCCTAAGATGAGGATGTGGGAAGAAAAGAAAGAAATAAAAGGGGAAAAGCAAGCCTGAATTGTTTTACTGCTAAGTTGTGTAAGGATAAAGAGCAGCAAACGTTCTGTTACAACACGGATATGCTATTTCTTCAAGTTGGAGGAAAAAATACTTGACGCTTAGCATGTGAAACGTTCAAGATCTTGTACAAACATTAATGAAATACCATGAATGACATCCTAAAATAAGTGGTGGAGTACTTGATCAGTTATTTGAGAGTCACTTGTGTGTTCCTTGAGTTATGGTGGTAGTACAAATGTTTTGTTAGTAGATTAGGAGTTGAGCCCTCTTAGTGTTCACTTGAGTATAGTACAACCCATTTGGTTTAATGAGGTGTTAAAGTCAGCGAGCAGTATGTATTCTGTTCATCTTGCTGCAATATGTAACTGCACTTAGTGGTTCTTAAGACAAATATGTTTAGCTTTCAGGACTTTCTGTAGTAGCTGCTGTCAGTTTTGCGTGGAGGCGTTCCGACAGAAAGACTGTTCTGAGCATATGGAGCTAATCTCTGATTTTATAATATCTGTTCTATATTTTCCACAGTGCAGCACTTCAATAAATAATTCTTGAGAAGCACATCTTCTGTGATGGTTTAAAGCCTAAGACATACAATAAACTAAACAAGTTTTACAGGAATATTTCTGCATTTGAAATTATTTTATGCTTGCTTCAGGAAAATACTTACCCAATTTTTCAGTCTCACTTTAGGCATTGTGCTGCATTTGATCAGTTTTATATATAGCGTGGTAGCTCTTGTATTAAAAAACCCTTGAAAAATCATGTATTGTCTTTGCAAGTGTTCTTTTTCTCCTTTTGTTTACAAGATACCTTACTATATATGGTGGCATTTAGAAGGTAAGGATTAAGTCACTGTATGCTGTATGGCGATGAAACCTGTGGTGCTATTTGCTTTAAGTAAGCACTGAAGAATTCAGAGTTTTCAGGAAGAGCAAGTGACAAGCTTCTGATGCAAGTCAGCAGAGTATCCGAGACTTTTGATGCATAACGAGGCAGTGCTGTATGTTCTTTTTCCAGCACAGCATGACTAAGTTGGTATGTGACAGTAGCCTTATTATTGCAGGCTGGCTCAGGGCTCGTTTTTGTGTGTGGCTTTTGTGTGGGGGCGAACTAAGGCTTCAAACCTGAGTCTTGTCCACATTGTGAACTAGCAACTTTTGTGCAGGAAAACTTTTCCTCCGAGGTGTGAGATGTCATGATCCAGGGCCAGCGGCGCCAGCGAAGAAGGGGCTGAGTTGGAATTGCCTATATTGAAACTTCGGCTTTAAACCTTCTGCAAATAAATGTAGGTTAAATCACTTGAGATCTGATAGTTTTTCGGTGTCCTTTCTAAAATTCCTCTCAAGGATGGTGAGAATTGAACCTAGCGGGGAAAAAAAAAAATAATCAAGAGGCATGTCAGCAAGGAGAGCCATAGGCTCTCCCAGGCACATGAGGGCAGGTGCAGTAATGGTGCTGGTAGTTTTGCATGTGCGTCTGGAATAAACAAATCCAGCCGGCGTTCTGCTAACTGCTGTGGATGTAACTAGCATATTATTTAACCCTTCAGCTATAATTCTGGTGTAATTGAGTTTTGTTTCTGTAACAGGATCGCAGCCTAATGTTAGTGTGATATTCATGCTACTTTTCCTTGGCTAGAGTACTGATAATAATATTCAACTTTCCACATTTTTACCTCAATATACTGACTCAAATTCTGCATGCTAGGGAAGTTAGGGACTTAATGGTTGACTAGCAGTAATTCAGTAGAGGAAAACATGAGGGAATTGTAGATAATAATTTTGAGAGAGATTAATTTTCCATATTTAAATATACCTCTATGAAAAATATTGTGTGAAGGGTAAAATCAGCCTCTCAGAGGCATCTAATTTTTTAAAATGCCCTAACCAAATTGTAGAAATGTTCATGGCTCATAAAGTAACATTTTTCTTTTGAAAAAATAAATGCTTATACACATGTGCATAGACTTCATATTCAGTTGTGTTCGTGCTGTTAATTGAAAGGCTGGGGAAGGAAAAAGGGAAACAGGACACATGATACGTATTGCTGATGAGCTGACTAAATATAAAGTCACGGTAGCAGGAAAGTAATCAGCTAGGCAGCTACAGACATTGCTGATGTCAGGCGAAAAGTATATTTTGCTCTCTGACGTTTAAGTCTGTGCTTGCTCTGTGTTTCTTATGTGTGTTATTCACCATTAAGTAATGTTATCCATTATTTGCTTTCAGCAGTAAAATCAGTAATGTAGAAGGTAAAGTAGTTACCAGTGCTGTTTTCTTCCAGAAGACAAATACAGTTATCTAGGTGACTTGGTCTCTTCTGCTACTCTTGCCAGTCTTGCCTTGCAGACTGGTAGTGTTGGAAATGTTATGTAGCATTCTTAAGCTTCAGAAATGAACAGGAGCAGTCGGGCCCAGAGATCTATATTGTATTCCGGGTACTAAGATTATTAGGGAAAGTGCTTTTTACCCTTTAAACTATGAAAGTGACACTAAATTAGTAGTCTGAAGGCAGTTTCTGAGCTTAAAGAAATTGCCTTGTCATAAAAACTGAATTTAACTGTTGCTGTTGAGATTAAATTAGCTGCCAGCTGTATGGAATGGTTCATGTTTTGTGTAAGTGCTTGTTTCTTTTGTTGATTTCTTTGTCTTTCCAGTATTTTAAATGTCTTGTCTTTGACAGCATTTAAAAACAGGAGCGGGTCCTATCAGGTGCATCTTAAGGTTAATGTAGACTTTCTCCCAGGTCCAGCCCATTCAGTAATGACCTTTGATGGGTATGCTTACTCAGTGTTGTAAGGTCACTTTTATTGCACGTAATGTAAGGGTTGGTTTTTATTCCTGCAGTGCCAGATGAAGAGACGCTAGGCTGGTGTTAGGCTACTTGACTTGTGACAAATGAACAGAATTCTCGGAGGTTAGGGAGAATTTCCTGCCTTTGCCCTCAGAAGCTGCTTTGGTTAGAAGACAAATCAGTAAGTTGAGTGTATTTTTGGTGAGTCTAAATTCATTGCTTTTAGAAAAAATTGCGATGATTAGTGTTACAAAACCCACTGTGATTAACAAATTTTGTCTTTATTTCATCTGTATTTCTGAGTAAGGAAAGCTGGATGACCAGAGAAGCAGCTCAAGTTAGTTGTTTTTTTTTTTTTTTTTTTTTTACTGGAGTAAGATAAAAAAGATGTAGTACAAAAAAGGTCAAATATACAAATGTCATAATTTCTTTTGTTACTAGCTGTGTAAGCAATGTAGTTGTCACAGTTGTCTTGAGCAAGATTTTAAAAAATAGTAAGATAACACAGAAATGAGCAAATACCCTTTTATACGGAGAAGGAAGAGTGTAGTAAATGCAGAGATTCTAGTACTGGTTTATGGATGTTTTGGCAACTATTTAAATCAAGGTAGTAAAACTTATATACATATTGACTGTATGTGGAGTTTTGAGAAATTAAAACTATGCATTAAGTACATGTTTATATACAATCAACTCCAGAGACAATATCTTCAGAAGTACCACTCCCTTAATTCTTTTAGAAGGGCAACTTTGATTTGTGCACTCACTTTCTTCTAAACTATTTTTTTGCACTGCTGGGAAATCTCACGGGACATATTGAATCTTGTCTGATATAGAAGAAAATAATGTGTGGTCCTTTTAGGTGTAAGTTGGAAGAAAAAGTTGCAGCCAATAATTATGATAAGAGCTACTTCTAACAATAGGTACAGTACCTTTTTAAAAAGAGAAGTGAGAAGGAAAGAGCTTCTGTTTGTGGAAGAGCTGTGCCTCTGAAAGCAATATAAAACTTTGTGTTGAATATTCATGAGGGATTTGAGTACCTGTTTACTGTATACAGAAGGTAAATAATAGATTAAATAGACTGTTTCCTTGCTTTCACTCTGAAAACCTTGAATGATGTATGTGACACTAGTGTATTGTACTATCTTGTATTTTCTGAGATTTGGTTGGCAATGATTGAAGCGTTCTAGTTAATTAGACTGTTTTTTTGAGCACAAAAGAGCTGTGAAATTGTAGCTGTTTCTTAGATGGTAGCTGTACATAAACCACCAAATATAAATTATGCACAAATCCATTCTGTACTGCTGTGGGTCTTAAATATTGGATAAGCTTTTTATTACTTTCACATCACTGGTAGCCTCTCAAAGTTTTTTCATGTATGCCACGTACCATTATTTTTTTTCTGGTTGTTGTTCTGGTGACTTGTCACCCCCATGTGACTATAAATGTTGTGGAGATGTCTTACCTTCCTGTCCTTCTGGGGTCAAGAAAACAATAACAGAAGTCTGTATGAAGAGAATATATCTTTTTGGTTTCTGGTGTGTTCGTTGTTATCTATTACCATTTCACTTTTAAAGATGCTTTGGAGTTAAAGTTAATGCTTAATTTCTAGTAATGTTATTTTGAAAGATGAATATTTTAAAGGATTCACAATGTAATAAACATCCATCTTAATAACCGAAATCAAACAAAGATAGAAATATGATGGCTGCATTATCAACATTCAACTAAGATGCCTCAGGTCAATATTATTGTAGATACCTAGTCTTAGGTTTACTTGGGAGGGGTAGGGAGGAAATGTCATGCCACCAAAGCTTCAGTATATATTTTAAAACAGTGGAATGTTTTGGACCTGTAATGTATTATTTTAGCTTTAATTCAGTTTTACATGGTTGCTGGCTATACTTTGTTGCTTAGTTTATGAACTGCAAACAGTGGAAAAGACTAATGATTAAGCTGGTATTTAAACAGAGTAATCTTTCATTTTCATTGCCTAGTGTAATTAACAAATTCTGATTTATTTATTTTTTTAACAAAAGACTTAAGAGTAGAATGGGTGCATCTAGGAAATATTCTGCTGCTTGGTGGCTTTAAATTTCTATTTAGGAACAACTGAGATGATCTTAATTTAGTTTTGCTTGAGTAAAAATTTAGTGTCTGGTTTTTATCTGGCTCTTACATGAAAAGCCTTTGGCTAATTAAGGATCTAAAATTGCACAAAATACATTGACATCTCAATAATCTTTGATAAACATTCAGGTCTTGTTTCTTTCTCCAATACTTAACAGGTCAATTTTATTGGTGGATAGTGAAGGATGATGGCAGGCAATAACCAGCTTTGCATTCGACGTTGGACTACCAAAAACGTGGCAAGGTGGCTGAAGGAAGAAGGCTTCTGTGAATATGTGGATGTTTTGTGCAATAGACACAGGCTAGATGGAATTACACTGCTGACACTCACTGAATATGATTTACGATCCCCTCCTTTGGAAATCAAAGTCCTGGGGGACATCAAAAGGCTAATGTTGTCCATACGCAAACTGCAGAAGCAACACATTGATGTCCTGGAAGAGCTGGGTTACAACAGCGATAGTCATGTTGGCACAGTGTGCCCAAGTGTTGGTTCACTACAGGGTACAGATTGGTTTTGTAATGGTGAAGTACCTCGGGACTATGATGGACCGATTACTGACTTGAATGGTGATCAGTATCAATATGCAAATGGAAAAAACAAACACTCTATGCGAAGACTGGACCCAGAGTATTGGAAGACAGTTTTAAGTTGTGTGTATGTCTTCATAGTGTTTGGCTTTACATCATTCGTTATGGTTATAGTACATGAGCGAGTACCTGACATGCAAACATATCCACCTCTACCGGACATATTTCTAGATAGGTAAGAAATTTTGTTTTAAAACAAAACAGTAAGTTGATGGTTAAAATATAAGCTGTCTTTTCTTCATTCTCAAAGTTTCATATGCTCTTGAAGATGCCTCTGCTAAACAGTAATTATAGTGTAGTAAACCCTTCTGATAAGACTGAAGTGTGCATAAGTTAGATGCAGAGATTTAGTCGTCTTAGAGGAAAATAAATTGAGCTGCTCTTCTGCCCAGTTTATATTTAGTTCTATGTCTTTAGCTAATTACAACACAGGAGTTAATTTGTCCATCCTCTCATCCTAGTAAAAAGGGTGATGATCAGCTGGCATAGGTAAGCAACCATATGCTTTTTCTAAAATCCAGGTGCTGCTATGGAGCTTAACATGTCGTGATACAGAGAAAATTTTGATGGAATATTTTTGGTCTGCCAGTGAGCAAGGAAGTTGAAAGGGAATAGCATTGATATGTATTTTTGCTGTTTCCCCACTGTCAATTTGTTGAATTTGGTTTAGGGAAACTGAAGTAGACTGAATAGACCACCATCTTTTTTAACCGTGGAGTATCTGTGTACTAAAACACTGTTGTGACTTATGCAGTACCTGCTAATTTTTTAAAGGAAATATTCCACTTCAGGCAGAAGAGACACAATAGCAAAGGTGAAGTTCTAGTCACTGACTACAGATTTAATGAGGGATAAATACTCCCTTTGAGGAAGTGCACTTGCGCCATAGAGAACTTATTGTCTAGAGAGTTTTAAAAGACAAGATAAACCGTTTAAGAGTTCAGTCTTTGTGGTCTCCTTATTCCTGCCAGTAATTTCCATTTTCATTAATGGTTTTCATGAAGTTAGTAGGAGTCTAATCTTTTGAGTAAGTGTGCAGAATCCCCCATGAATTTAGATATAACTCATCAAGGATGGACCATATCCAGCAGAGTGGAAGAGGGGAGAGGGAACGGGAGCTATGCCATTACTGGATTTTGTTCCCAGGGCACTACTGCGGTATTCAGTGGGCAGGAGGATGGGGAGGTCAGAAAGCAGCAGCTCACAAAACAATGCAAGGGGATTACTACAAAGCTAGCTTTTGAGCAGCACATTGCTACCCCTTTGTATCAGGGGCAGCATGAAACTACGAGGAGCAGCCTCTCGAAATCTGTTGATCTGTACTTTGGTGAAACTGATGGTGGAAATTGTTACTGGTGCCATATGTGTGCAAGAAAGTCTTAACTCTTTTGACAAGCAAGACTAAAAGGTTTGCATATAGTGATTATCACTGAAATCTAACTTTGAAAACAGTATTTATTTTTCCTAACACTCTTCTGTGCAGTTCTGTTTCATTACGAGTAGGATTTTAGCCTTTGCAGCATTTCATTAATTGTGTTGACACGGCATTCTTATAAGCATAAGCAGCATAATTGACATGATGCAAGTTTGTGTCAGAATGAAAAAGGTTGTTGGGAAACACTGGTAGAGGAACACATCCTGTTAGTAAATCACACGTGTAAATTAAGAGAGCATACTAGAGATTTTCTTTGACTTAGTGAATTGTGTGTAAATGTCTTCTGAAAGTATGTGATTAGAAAGGAGATAATGTAATTAAAAAATTAATTCAAATTCTCTTTCATTCAGTCTAACAAAACAATTTTTGGTTGTAGTTCAAACATGATTAATGCCAGTTAGTTTTGTAGTTAGAACTTTATATGCCTTTATTCTCAATACTGAGACTGGAAAGAAAAATTAAGCCTTTGTATTGTAAGTTAACTTTCTTGTGTCATCCTTTTTTTTTTTTTAGTGTTCCTAGGATACCATGGGCTTTTGCTATGACTGAAGTATGTGGCGTAATTCTTTGCTACATTTGGCTGTTGGTTCTTCTGCTTCACAAACACAGGTACAGTACATAAAATTCAAATCAACTAGTACTTTTGATTCAACAAAAGGTCTGTAACAAGAATTTGTGATGATTGTTTAAGACTTTCCATTCAATAAGGATCTTGTAAGCTTCTAGTATGTCCCTGCTAAAACGGATTAGGGAGGAATTAACCAAGAATGGTGACTTGTGAATCTTACAAAGGAGTTATCTGAATTTACTGTTTCAGCAGATTTATATGTAATTTACTTCAGAACATACGTATTTCAGAGATTTGTCAGTATATACTCTCATACTGTAAAAGTTTTGCATATAAGACAGTCCTACAAGGATGAAATCCCATGGGATGACTGAGCCAGCCTAGCAGCTTGCTGTCACTGAAAGGTAGAAAACCCTTTTGTGTGCGTGCGTATTTTGAGTTAATTTTTTACCAGTTTGTTGATTTTTATCAGTTTGACAACAGAAGTTACGTGTGCCAAAGTTAGTACAAGTGTAGCTGCAGAGGAGTGGAGCCGTACCTTTTGGTGACAGTAAGCTTGCTACAGTCTCTTGCCCTGTCACATGGAACCATACCTTCACGGTACTACTTTAAAAAAAATAATATATATGTATATATATGCATGCAGCAATGATGAAGGGACTTCATGGGATTAAGTTCGGGAGCGAGAAAATGTTTTTATCATAACTTTCCTGATTTAAAAATACAATATATTAGGAGTATTGCAATCAGTTCCTATGTACTTCTCCCAGATCTATACTTCTGCGAAGACTGTGCAGCCTCATGGGGACAGTATTCTTACTACGCTGCATTACAATGTTTGTTACCTCACTCTCTGTGCCAGGCCAACACTTGCAGTGTACTGGAAAGGTAAAAACTTAAAATGCTTTAAATTATTTTTTTCTGTTTCCTTTTTTAAATTATTCTTTTATTTTATTTAAGATATGATTAAGATTGTTGTGACCATAATGTTAGATGTGTGTTTGTAAGAACAGTGTTGTTTCTCTCCTATTACCCTCCACGCCCCTTCATTAATTGCCATTATGCAGACGAGCATCCTTAGAGGTCTTAGAAGCACTTCACACTTTGGAGAGGAGATAATTACTTGGGGAAGGATATACAGAATATTTCACAATGTAAACTGGAGAGAATACATCAGAGAAGAGTATGCCTAAGATACTGACTTAATCAAGAAAGGCGGAAAGTGGAGTAATTGCTTCTTTGTCTTATTGGATGCATGGTTTTGAAGAAAAAAAAAAACCAACCCCAAAACACTTCTTATTTCACCCCTTCTGATAAGAGATGTTCCATAGAACATGTGATTTTGTGGTTTTATCCTAACTTTTAGTTAAAGAGGTTGAGCTGAATGTATTGGCAGCTTGACAATGACACATTGGGAGGTTGAATACATTCAAAAAAAGGTGGTAGACTCTGTATGTAAATCACTTGCAATAAAATACTTGCTCTAAATTCCAGTATTCATTAGAGGTATGATGAATACAATTAGTAATTGTAGTTACTAATGTGATTCACTGACACAATAAAACCCAAAGATGTACTAACCTGCATTTTAATGAAAGACCCAACATGATAAATGGTATTAAACATACATACTGCTATACAGCTAACTTTAAGAACATACTGTTTGGGCAGTGGGGTTGGAACTTACTAAAGGTTCATGTCGCTGTCCTGTAGTTGTATGGCAATGTTTGGGCAAAACTCCAGCGGGCATTTGCAATATGGAGTGGCTTTGGAATGACTCTGACTGGAGTACATACGTGTGGAGATTATATGTTCAGCGGCCACACTGTCGTCCTGACCATGCTCAACTTCTTTGTCACAGAATGTAAGTACAGAGTGTCAATACTTAAATGTCCTTAAGTGTTAAGAATATGTACTGCTTGCTGTCAGCCAAGGGTGCGAGAGTGTAAATACTTAAATGTCCTTAAGTATCAAGAACCTCTGCTGCTTGACCTCCTCAAAAAATTCAGAGTGTAACATTAAAGCAAACAAAAATTCAGATTTCTGTGCTCTTTCTCGGGTTTGCGACAGTTCACTTGCAGACAGGAAAGGAAAGGCACCAACTTAGATTAACGGAAGGATGAACAAGGCACATTGGAAAGAATGTGAGCCAAGAAAATTAGAAAGGCTTCTAGCTTGCTGCTGGGAGAATACTAGGGAAGATATTTATGGTTGTCTGCTCCTGTGTACTTCCCTAGCTATCTGCCACTGACCCCTGTCAGGCAAAATACCAGGCTAGGTGGCTGTACGTGTAGTATCATCCATAAAGCCAAAATACCGAACCTCATAATGAGTGAGAGGATACAAAACAATAGTGCTTCTCTGTAAATATGCTCATAATGAATGAGAGTATATGAAACAATAGTGCTTCTCTGTAAATTGAAGTGCGATTTGATACATTATGTAGGAAGCTAATTAGAGTTCACCTATGATGAAATAATTGCAGTAACAGAATAATTTATGCTTTATGACATATTTCCCCTTATTACGTGGAAAAGGCATGCTTTTCATTAAAAGATGTTGGTTGAACAAAGAATTCTGCTTTGCACAGTCGTAAACCATTTTAGGATGCTCTGTTAATTCAGAAAAGTGTAATAGCTGTATTTGTAAATGAAATCATGAAGTGATAGGCATCTGTAACTTATGTGGTTGTTTTAATTGGATTTATTGGACCTGTAGATGTAAACAAAAATTCCAAGTGAAGACAGTAACTTCATCATATTCTTGTATGAACAAATTTGTGTAAAAACTCGCAATGCCTAGGCCTGACCCAGATTTTTGAGACATTCAAGGCTTGTCACTTTCTGTCTTCTCCTAGATACACCAAGGAGCTGGAACTTCTTGCATACCTTATCCTGGGTCCTGAATCTCTTTGGAATCTTCTTCATTTTGGCTGCACATGAACATTATTCTATAGATGTCTTCATTGCCTTTTACATCACTACAAGACTCTTTCTGTATTACCATACCTTGGCTAATACTAGAGCATATCAACAGAGCAGGAGAGCAAGGATCTGGTTTCCAATGTTTTCTTTTTTTGAATGCAATGTTAATGGTACTGTTCCCAATGAGTATTGCTGGCCCTTTTCAAAGCCTACTATACTGAAAAGATTGATTGGCTGAAGAGTGTGTGGGTCAATTCAGATTTTTATGAAGTGTTGTGACTGAGATCCTACAAGGCTAGTTGAGGGGGGGGAATGTAAAGTGACATTTTTTCACTCCGTGATCTCCTCCTCCTTGTCTTGTTCCTTAGATTCTTAGCCATAAAATGGGGTTCCCGTACTTCACAGGGATGTGTTTTGTTTTCTTGTTGCTTTAATAGAAAACAATGCAGGGACCGGTAAAGGCTATGAGTGAACCGTGAATATGAACCAGAATACTGCTACCCTTAGTAAGGTTCTGCGTGAATGTTTAAGTAACTGTAACCTCAAATACGTGCTTGTACTAAATATAGGATACCCTTTACAGGTCCAAATAACCTCCGTTACCTGACATGCCAGCCTTTACATATACTGACTGAAAAATTTAGAACTTTATGAAGATTTTATTTTAAAATGGTCATAAATACGATTTTTTTCAAACAAACTCTGTGTATGCTTAAAGATTGAGCAGTACTGTGTCATAATGAGGAAAGCAGTATAGTTCCTTGCTAAAAGAGTCTCTTAACTGTTAAATAACAAGTCTTAAAGTATAATTGACAGTATAAATGGTCTGCGTACAGGTTGCCAAAAATGAAGGTCTGCCTTGTGGCTGTGCAGTGATGATGTTTTTTTAATGAGAGCTTATTTAGTCTAGTCTATCAGTTGTCTATATGGTTGTTCTAGCACTTGAAAGTTTTCCCTTTTGTGTTTAAATAAATGAGTTAAAGTAAATGCTACATCCAATGAAAGTAAAGTTAATTTAGCTTTAGTGAGTTTAAAGCCACAAAATAACTTCTTGGTGTGGTTTTAATTGCTTTATACCCAAACCTGTGCATGCTTTTTAGGAGCAGCTCTTTAACATTGGAAAAACAGAACAGTTATCTTCGTATATCTTACTGTCCCATAAATGGACGTGGAAAATGCATGTAGTAACTCTTTCAGGAAAAGTAATAATAGTGAGTATTGGAAATAGTGCTCATATTGATGTATGTTTTAGCACTCTGGTGTCAACAATATGGTGAATATCTCTGGATATATATATACACAGTATATTTGTTTATATATAAAACCACACAGTATATGTTCTAACAGATATGAAAAGAGACTAGTTCTTAAATTAAGTTGCTCATTTACTACACTGAAGAAGTACCATTAGCAGTTGAGTTTTGGTTGTTTAAAAAAATGAAAAAAGAATTACAACAAAAACACTCCCAAAACCCCCAAACCAACACTCTGAGTCCATAATGCGTAAGCAAGGGTCACGCTGTTGGTGATCTCTTGTGCAGTGGTTTGTAAGGGGACAGTTCTAACATTGGCTGTAGAGACTTGAAATTAGATTTATGCTAGCTGAAAACTAATAAGTAAAAGGTGAAAATCGTAAAAATGGTATAGACCTTTTAATTTGGTTACTGCAATTTCAGAGTAGGTGGTATATGCAAAAGGTAGTGGAAGTCAGCCTTGGAAAGTTACTTCAAGCATTTCCAGCTTGGTACAAGCTGACTTAATAGCCACAATGTACTGACATTTACATGGAAAAGAATCCCTTTGTAATTTTGCAAGACAGTTTTGTATTTGGAGGTTTGTAACCTACTGTGGGCTACTCCTTGCTGTACTGTGTTCCTTTATAAACCTGGATTGTACTAACTTGACTATCTTCCGCTCGTCATAGGATATTACTTTTGTAACTTAATTTAGCTCCTGTTCCACAGAGGAATTGTGCATCTTAGACTATCTCTGACAACTGTATAGAGCACACATACGTTGTACTATTCTGCAGACTTTTATATTTGTAACATTCCAATTTTTAAGCAAAATTGCAAGTTCAGTCTGCCATAGCCTAATGGCTCTTCCCAGCCAAATTGGGGGAGTATGCTTACACTTAAGGAAAAAAGGACAAAATTTTCTGGAAGATTTAAAGATTTCTCATTTGTTCTTACCTTTCTGATTTCAGAAAGGCAATTTGAACATTCCTCTTGAGGCTTTATAATCAAAAGAGCTCTATTTGTTGATTTATATTTGCCTTCGCAATGCACACACAGCTATGAACTCTAGGAAGGCATCTGTTCTCAGGATGTGCAGGATTGTATTCTGAGTTATAACACGTGGAGAGGTATGTGATTAAACTTGCAAAGCTGTTGGTTCTGAAAAGGACCACGTCAGTGCTAAGTGGCATAGCTGTATCTAACCTAAAAAATTATTTTGCAACTTAGACATGCAGGAGAATTTTCAAGTACAGCCCAGTGTAATAATGTTTACATAAAGCAAAGCTATCATTTCAATACTTTTTTTTTTTAAATTAAGTTCATGTACTTTGAAACATAAGGCTTCTCTCTTTGTTCTAATTTAATTTTTCAAATTCTGTTAAGTAAATCCATGTTTTAAATCAGCATTGCCTATCAGTGTTATTTAAAGGAAACTTGTTCTTTTGTGCTGTTCCTCTTGATACTAAATATGTGAGTCTGAGATAAATAATGTACAGAGGCTGATTTTTGTGAGCATTGAAGTGGGTTAGAAAATTGTTAGGATAATTGTCCTCTGCTATTTTGGAAGTTAATTTTGTCTTTCTATAAACGTGCAAGAGGAAGGCTTGAAATGATAGAAGACAAAAAAATCTGATTTGATGTGCAAAAAAGCACAAGTCATTCTGTAAAGTTGGTAATGTAAAGTTTATTGTTAAATAGATGGAAACAAGTTGCAAGTAACTGGCTGGCTTAAAATTATGTACCTCCTTTTTAAAAAGACAATGTTTCAAAGGCATTTTGCAGCATCTCTGCTGCTAACAAGCCTTTTTAATTAAAGGCAGAAGAGCATCGTTGGGCTTTGGATTTAATGCTAAGTATGTTCAGGGTTGTCGTCCTCCCTTACATTCACGCACCAGTCTTTTTGCTGTCCTTTAACTTGCTGTGTCTGTTTTGTGCAAAGTCATCTTCTGCGGTCTGTGGGAGTGCACACAATCTGAATTCAGAGAAGTGAATGAATTGTTGTATTATGTCAGCAAGTGTCTAACAAGATTAGTGCACAGAGTGCACAAGCTAATCAAGTAGAAAAGTCTTAACAAAATAACTCTGCGTATACAAAAGAAGGGGAGGGTCACATTTTTTTGGTAGCTTAAAAAATCTAGTAATATTTGAGACCTGACAATAGTCTTCAGCTCTTCCTTATTATCAGTTTGTGGATATGAATGCACATATCTGAAAGCAATAAACACGGGTAATCTCCCCTCCTCCCCCCCCCCCCCTTTTTTGTTTCCTTTGTACATTATGACAGCTTCCTAGAATAGCTTTCCTAGACTTTTTGCCTTTAGTTTTTCCTTTTCCTTCCTGGAAGATCCCTTAAGCTAATGTGGTTTTTTTGACGTTATACCTGCATACAGAAATTAGGCTTTCATAGATGTGTGTTTTAGCAAATTCTGATCTCACCGACAAAAGCTTATGGAAGGATCTTTAAGCAAGGTTCCTCCAACTGTTCTTGAATAATGATATAGAAAACTTCCATATATGTTAATTATCTTCGTGTCCTCTGGCAAACAAGGTAACACTTACACAAACTGTTGGTGCAGAAATGTAGATAGGCCTAAAGTATTTAAATGTCCAAGATCAGCAAGAATTGGATCCTGTAAGTATTCTGCTTGTGGTGAAACAAATGATATGCTTAACTTTAGCAAATCACTAAATACTCTGACTTCAGTGAGGGTTCCTGTTTTAGTTTGAGTGTTTTCTTGGATAAGGCCAAGCGCATGCTGTGTGATATGCTGCTACCATAATGGGAATAGGTAATTCTATTTTCCCTGATTTTCCCTGATTCCCCCCACGTCTACTATAGAAGAAAACATTCCAGTAGAATTTCAAAGAAATTAACTGGATTCTGAGAGCAAAAAAATACATCAAAATAAAACCTTGATAGTTGGCTGCTGTAAGAAGCAAGAATCAGTTAAATGATTTGAAAAAAACAAAGTTATTTTTTGGTGCAAGCAGGTTAAATAAGGTTATTTGGAAGTATTGAAACCCTTCAATGAGGACAAAAGCATAGGTTCCTATAATCTTCTTTTCTGTATGCCTGTGTCGCATGTAGTGCCAAAAAGAGTATTGAAGGGAAGGGGAAGTGTTGAAGTCAGACATCAGTACAAGTCTTTTGCAATCTCCTTGGGGGTTTTTTTAAGCAGTGCTTGCATGCTTTAGAGCTACACTTACTCAGTACTGTTCAGCTAGTTTTTTGATGTGCAGGAGTCCACGAGGTTTTCAAGCACCAAAACTATTGTGGAGCTGAGTCTTAATGATTAAAATACGCATTTGAAGAAATAGCAGATGTCTTAGGGAAAAAAAAAAGGTAGTAGGTATTGTGGACCTGGAGTATAACAAAAGAAAAGTAACCTATAACAACTTTGATAGTTTTTCATCCTGTCCATGTTGTTTCTACTGAAGAGTCGTGGAGAATTTGAGTAATCTACAGACAATATTGCTTTTTCTGGGTTTTGTGAACAATCTACGATACTTTTATAAAAACTCGACCTGTAACTACAAAAGCTATCATAGTCTTGTCAAGATGGACGTATATTTGGCAGACATCCTAGCAGTGAGCCAGCTTACCCTCTGGATTATTTTGCGCATGTAGACTTTATCAGTCCAGGGTTAATTGGTAGGGCCACTGATGATTCATACAGATCACTATTTCTGATGTATCTTTGACATTGTCACTATTCTAATTGAAACAGTATTTCTGGGGGAAAAAAAAAAAAGTCCTTTAGCGTGAACCTGCGGATGTTGTCTTCATTACATGAAGAAAACCACCCTCTCACAACCCTTCAAACACTATAGTATTGTGAACACTGAATTTCCTATATCGCAGTTTCCTGCATACCTGCCACTTGTAAAGAAGTTTACAGTGAGTATTATGTACGTAATTCAGTGACGTGCAGATTTTTAAAGCCAGTTTGTAATGGGTGTGTAATTACTTAAGATGATAAATGTGGAGCACGATAACCTGACCTGTTGTTAGCCCAGTGACTGCATAGCTAGAAAGACTAACTGTTACTTAGTTTTGCTCTTTTGATTCAGTTTTGTCAAATAAGAGAAATTTGTCAAATGTGAGAAACCACAAACTGCATTGTACATGGTACTTAACATAATAGGGATGTAGAAACATGACTTTTCACACTGAACAGTTACTTCAATTTTGTTCCAACAGAGAAAATAGTATTACCTAATGGTTAGAAGGTATGCCAGTGAAGTTTAAAGTGAGTACTGTAAATAAGTAAATATTGTTTTGATTCTAAACTCAGATTGAATTAATATATTGTTTTATATCTTTGTTGTATTAAAACATATTTAAAAGTACTAAAATAAAATATTTGAAAGACGACAAATGCTTGATTTACTTTGTATGTAAAATGATGGCTCATTATCTCTGTTAGCATTGTGACCTCAAACATCCTCTGATTAGTACGAGCCAGGTAAACTTAATGTACTGAACTGTTAGAAAGTTTTTCATTTAACTCTCTCTAAATTATAGAATCTTGATCAATCTAATTTAGAGGAAGAATCCTGAATACGAAGCCTTTCCTCAGCGTGATTTTTTTTTTTTTTTAAATTGGTTGCTGAAGAACAAATTCAAAAAGGAAAATGGATGTGGCAATACACCTTTCTCAAAAAAAAAAAAAATTACAAGGAAGAAGGGGAAGCAAAAGCAAAGAGATTCAGTGTACCAGTTGCAGGGTACTTACTGTGGCCTTTGGTCTAATATTCCGGGACGCAGTAAGTTGTGTTCTAAGCAACTCAACACAAGTATGTGCTTTGTGTGTTTGTACATACAGATTGGGAAAACTTCCAGGGAAAATAACTGCTTGCTTCCCAGAATATGTTACAATACTGCTTAGAGATGTGAACTTTGAATAAAAAAAAAAAAAATCTTTCTCGTCCACAATAACTTGCTCTTCTCCATGTTATTCCTACAGCCAGAGCTAGAAAGGGAAATAGTTGCTGCTGTCTTTCATGAGAAGTATAACAGAATCTATGCAGATGGGCTTTAGTTTGGTGTTAAAATGCAGATGAAGCAGCCCTCACTAGCCAACGCTCTTATTTGATAGACTTTGAGGAGAATCAACTTCAGATTGTCCTTGGACCATTTTGGTTTTATTTATTGATTGTTTTTTATTTATTGATTTATTTTCAAAACTCTCATAAGGAAATGAGGTACAGAACAGAAACTACTCTCCTGATTAAAATACCTTTAGTATCAGCAAACTGTGTAATTATATCATTGCATGCTCTCTCTTTCTTCAGTGCAGTTGCTGACTGCAAGGAAGTAGTTTATTCTTACCTATTAAATGTGCAGGTGCCAGTCTCATTTACTATTCATAATTCAAAATATATATTAGATTGTTAATCTTGGCCTTTCACAGACCTGTTAAAGTAGTTCACAAAGGCTGGGCATATTTTCACAACTAACTTCAGACTAACTGAAACTGATTTCTTAAAGCATAGGTCTGAGAATAAGATTGGTGTTAATGAGCTCTTCCTCCAGTATGGAAATCAGTAATGCTGACTAAGTATAGTTGGCACATACTACATGAATCTGTTATAAATATGTGCATGTACGTCAGACTATTTCTGGAAAAAGAACTGTTCTGGGTGATGTAGTAATTAAAGGTTACAGCTACAGTCTTAGGTCTGCTATCTGTGACTGGTTTGCTTTTTATTTTGGCACTGACTTAAGACACATTCTGGTGAAATTACTGGTTCTCTCTGGATTGCTAAACAGCTGCTAAATACTGAAATACAAATACTCTTGCTGTCGAAACCGTACTGAAGTTTGATACTAGGATAGGTACCCACTGGACTGTTCATGGTAGTCATTTGACTTGTGCAAAGTATTGACAGCCAATTCGGTAACAGGTGGGTTTTTTTTTTTCCAATGGTGTCCTTGGTTTCTCAAAAGGATCTTTTCAAGCTCTAATTTCTAGCATAGCACAGCAAGAAATATCAACTTGAAAGGAGATAGGGAATGCTTATTTTCAAAGAGGCATCATTCATTTTAAATGTGAAAAGCAATTATTTTTTTTCCCTTCACTCTGCTAGATGAATTGCTCAAAACTGAATCAGTGTCGCTTGATCACTGGTAGATTCTCAAATACTATAATTGGAGGCAATAGCCCTAAAAAGAAAGGGGCAGAGAGACAGCATCAGGCAAAAAGTTTGCTATTCCTACTGTTGCACTGAAGCAGGGTCTCTAGCAAATGTAGGGAAAAGCAATTAATTTCACAAATACTGTGAAGGAGAGTGGGGAATGAACGTCGGGGGGATTACCAAAAAATGTCCTACAGGTGACTATGTCCACTAAGGAATCTCTTTGGAGTGGGAATGGAAGCACTGAAAGGGGCTGATAAAACTAACCTGCAATTTTGCTGGCTTTTGTAACTTTGTTACAAGTCCCATCACAAAAGCCCCCTCCAAATCTTAAGATTTTGGATTCAAAGTATTTCGTGATGTTAGGTTTTAGTGGGTTTTTTTGTTGTTTGTTTATTTGTTTGGTTTTTTGGATTTTTTTTGGAAAAGCTAAGCAGTTAAGACTTCTGTATCCTAATGGCACTTTTTAAAAGATTCCTGGGTTAGTTGTGTTTTTTTTTAATGTTGGAATTAGGCTCATAATAGTGAATATGTACAGAACAATAATCTGATATGGCTATTGTTTACACATGCATAAAAACTGTTACACATCACAAAAACTATTTTCTGCCAGAAATAAGGTGAGTGATGTTCTCCCCATCCTCCTGTGCTCCAAGGGGAGCGCGGCGGGGGGAAGCAGGGAGGAGGAGGAGGAGGAGGAGGGTTATGGCAACACTGTGCTCCAGGAGGCCTCCAGAGGCACACTTGAATTGTTTGCACAAAGTGGCAATTTGACCTAGAAACAAGAGCCAAAGTTATGGGGAGACAAGGCAATAAAAACATAAAGCACCAGCTCCGGCTTCTGTAAAACCACAAACTTACCGGATCTGTCTCAGGCCAAACTAAATTGTAGTCAGTGCCAAAATTAGGCCTAGATCCTTGCAGCCATTGTGCTGCTTCTCGGTAGTTTTCAGTGCATCTCACAACCTCTGCCTCCTCTTGTGACGCCCTGCCTCGGCTCTGGGGGATGTCGCCCCGGTTGACAGTGCCCCATGGCGACTTGTCAAGGCGAGCTGCCCTGCTCCCCTCCCGTGTACTGCGGGGCGAGCCACTGGCTGAGGATACCGGTGTTTCTGAAGAGGAAAACAAACAGTTTGTTAGCCAAATGCTTTAATGAGGGTGCCAAAAAGTGACTCAACCCGTCAGGAACAGAGGGTTGTGGTGCACTCAGCTGAAGGCTCTGCCTCTGTTTCTCTCCTGCCTACTAAAAATAGTCCCCCTGGCTAATGCCGAGGGCTGCAACAGCCCCTCATGTGACAGTCGCAAGCCATCAATCATGAGACTGGAAATACCTAGAGGAGCGTTTGCTCTACTGCAGGGGACACTAAATGAGCAAGAGTAGGCAGCGGAGGAGGAGGGATAGTGGTCTGCCATGGGCTCTGCTGGCTGTGGGCCTTGCTGAAGGCCCCTGGCTGCTCCTGAGAGGACTCCTTCACAACGGGGCTCTTCCACAAAGGTGGCCTTCTGTTTAGTTGTTCTGGTTTCCTCTGAAACCAGAACTTTCCCCCAAGCTGTGCGTTGCAGTAATTGAAAACCAGAGCTTTGGCAGAAGGCTGGTGTCTGCTTCTGGCCAGCTGGCAACAGGGAAGACCACTGGGGTGCCATCCTTGTCCCAGTGCTGCTCCGGACTGGGATTGCCAAAGCAGGGACGGGCCGGTGTGATGGCCATGCTGCTCCCACCCATGTGCTGTGCACACCGATCGGGAGAGGATTTTATTCCAGGAATAGCTGCCCACAAGGCAGAGTTACACCAGCAGCTGAATCCGTAGTCGGGCTCCTACTCAGGCATTCTCTCTACTATGTCCAAATGCATCAGACATAAAGTCAAACCTGCACAAGCTGGTGTGGTTGATGGATGGTTCACAACTTGTGTCGTTTTCACTTTGGCTTTTCAGTGAAGATGTAAACTATATCATCTGATGGCTGCTGATTTGCCCTTGATTTTCCACATATTATTTATAGGCACAAATTCCCCCTCCAGTTTTCCTACAGCATGGGGGAGGTGGTCAGAAATGATAGGACAGCCCAGTCCATGGCAGCATGAAGGCATAAAGTCAGGATCCTTCCTGCCAGCACACACTGTGGTGAGCACGTTACCTATGAGAAGGCAGTAGCCTGAGCTTACCTTTGACTACCAGGTGTACGTATTCACATCCCATCTAGGTGTTCGAAGTCCAGTGCCAACTAATACAATACTAATAGATGCTACCACACCAGACGCAGGAGGAGTTTACACCTAGAGTTGCACAAAGACTAAGGAACCTGGCTCAGCTTTTTGACTCGATCTTAAGAAATCCCCCACTTAAGAGTAAATGCATATATATTTTTCAATATCCTTTGTTTCAGCTCTTAAGAGGGAGCAATTGTCCCCAGTCTCCAGATGTGTAAGATGGGGAATTTAAACCCAATTGGATCCTGAGGGAGTAGGTGGTTGGGATGTGGATCCCTGGTGTCCCAGACTCCAATCTAACAGTGGAAGAGCTGTGAGAGTTCATCCTGAGACAGGTAAGAAAGGTGCTGGTTTAGGAAGGAGGCTTCCTTACCTCCTGCGGTAAGAAATGAGGGAGCTTAATGAGGGTGCACTGACAGACCAATAATCTCACCAGTGTTCTCAGGGCGTTTATCAGAAGCAGAATAAAGGCAGTTTGGGTTCCTTAATTGAGTGCGCTGACTTTCTTAAACATTTAATCTTAATGTCGAGTGAAATTTAGTGTTCTTGAAAAGTTTTCTGCTTTTTACGTCAGTAAGAGGAATTTAGTTTTGTCTAAGGATTTCTGTACATTAATGTTGCCAAACGCAGGGAAGAAAGGGCTGAAGTTGCCTTGGATTCACATCCATATTTTCTTGACTCTTTTTCCTCCTTTTTTCCCCCTCAGTCACAGAAGGCTTAATAAGCTTGTGCTGCATTATCTGTCTTCTAATCATCATCCTTCTGATACCGTCTTGCCAGATCTCTGGTAGGCATGAACTAACTTGTCAGCCAGCTACAAACACTGGCAGGGTAACCAAGGACTAACACCTTTTCTAGATATGGAAACGAAAGATGTGGTGAGGCTGACAGACTGCTTGAGTTTCCCAGGATGGACCTGTGGAGAGTCTCATGGCAAAAAACTCCAGATCATGCTTAGGCTGAAGATTGCTTCTTGTGCAAGCCTTATAACCTGCAACATCCTTTTTGCTGCTTGAGTACAGGTCAAAGGTGAAAGATTTTTGGAAGGCCTTTTCTTCTGCCAGAAGTGATTAATGAAAAGCAGCAGTCCAGCAGATCGGAATAACAGCTGGAGTGCCAGGATCCTGCCAAAAGAAGTATGTGTGTGCATTAAGATTACTGAACGCTGGCTTTTGTCACTTGAACATCTGTATCCTGCTCTGAGGATATCCAAACACATTTGAAATTCATCCTCCTGGAAAACGAAAGCACAGAAGTAGTCCCAGCCATGCCAAAGATTGCAATGGGCTTAATCAGACAAACCTATTATACTGCATCTGGCTTCTCAGATAGCTTATTTAAAACAGCAAGAGTATCTTCGAATCATAGTCTCCTGTATATAAATTCCCTGAGCAGTAAGAAATCAGGACTGCAGTCAAAGAAAATAAACACGCTGCTAGTAAAACTGCCTGTTCGTGCCTGCAATGAACAGCTGAGCAAAACTACAAGAAAAAGAAAGAGAAAAACAATGTGTACAAAACCATTCTTGATCCCGCGCATCTAGCAGTCTACATAAACCAGCTCACAAAAACCTTGCCAGTGGCAGAAGCATGGAGAAGGCAAGGCTGTGTACTGATTGGTATGTTGTATACCGTGGAGAAAAGGCAGGGAGGCAGATGCATCAGAAAGCATCCAGGAGGGTGCTCCACATTAACTGCAGCCTGTGTCAGAAGAAAGCTGCTAACTATATTGAAAATGGTGCTGGAAGCATGAAAGCCTGGAGATAGATAGAACATATCCCTCATGGGAAGGACCACAGCTTGGCCGAGATCCCCCAGGTTAGGATGAAGTTGTACACAATCTGACCCTGCTGTATTTGGCACTTAGTGCAGTTAATCTTATGCTGTAGTACTGAAAAAATGTTAACAGCCATATAATGGCATAAAGTTCAGAAGTCCATCGTATCACAGAATCAGTCATCCTGGACTGTGTTGGTGGGTAGACAGCCTGAAATTGCAGTCTTTTTAATACAAGAGTCATCTTTATTTTAGGATTTTTGGCTTGGGTTTTGTAACTGCTTTTTCCCAACCTGCGATACTATCAAAAAGCTTGGATTTCACAGGGTTTGATTTTCAAAGGGTAGATTATTCTGCCCTTCCTGGCTTAAAAGAATTTGAAAAAAACCATGAACTTCTTGTGGGATGGAGTTCACATTTTTGAAGTGTAGATGTTCCCATTTACTGCTGCTGGGTGAATTTTCAGTGATGGCATAACCCTGGATGATGATGTCATCAAGCTGAGGCATGTCAGGCTGCTGCTTGATGGACCGATTTCCTCCGGCCAAACAGAAGAGATCTCTCTGTGTACAAACATCTTGCAATCTTTGTCATTCTGTAACTTCTTTTTTAGTGCGGTGTATAATAAATCTTACATGATTATCTTCTGATCTCATTACAGCTTTCTCCTAAGAATATCTAATCTTGGTGGATGAACCTAACATATTGAAGGATGACTTTTAGGTACCTACTGATCTAATAACTCTGGAAACATCTCTGGAAACATAGGATTGCAAACACCAGCCATGAGACTTCCTGCATAGCTAAGTCTCTATTACTGCTATTATTTGCAGCCTTGGTACACCATAATCTTCTTTTTTTTTTTTTTTTTTTTTTAATCTCTGAAGGAATGATTATATCCCATCTGTAGGCATGTATCTGGGATATTCTAATTAGTGACTTTCTATTTCATTCATAAAAAGCTTTAAATTTTAACCCTATTACTGGGGGAAATAGAGAGAGACTGTGCTGATAAAGAAAGCACCACAGTTCAAGCCTGGCTTAGAACTATAATTATTCTGGCTTGGTTGAATCTCCAAGGCTGCCTTCAAGAAGAATGGAAGTGTTGAAATAAAAGAAGACAAATTTCTTTAATCTTTTCCACAGGGATACCTGGGGTGAGGGAATTTAAAGCAATTTGGCACATGTGACTGAAAACAAAAGACATGCGAGAAGCCAGATTTAGTGCAAATACACAAGAGAAAAGAAAGTTTCTGGTTTTGTAAACTTCTGAAATGCACGAAGTCAGATATCTAGTAACTGAAGCATCAAAAACATTTCTACTTCTCAATTTCATGAGTCCTGTCAGACAAAGGTGTGTGGATTCCTTTTAGTCCTCTGTGAAGGAGAACCCCGGCCGTAGTGCAGGACTGTGATGCTCCAACCTCAGTGCTGCTTAGGAGGCATTATGAAGCTGTTGACATTCACCTTTATAATGCATTTGTAGACAACCATTATAAACCAGTATAGTTTAAAACATGTTCCAATAATTTTCTAAAACGGGGGAAGCTATGTCAGTAAAAATATTCAACTTGTTTAACGACAATTTTTTTTACTACATTAATTGACTTAAAATATGTGGAGCGTACCTAAGTTTTAATCAAAATGCAGCTGGAAATGTGGAGTTTAAATGTGTATTAAAATATATTGAATTGAATTGCAGTTCTGTGTTATATTTTGTTTCTTAAGGTTATATTTTCTGCTTGAATCATGTGAGTTATGTGGAAACCTGGAGATTTTCCTCCTGTGTTGGAAAAAGTCCTTCTAGAAAACCCATCTCTACGTGACAAAAATGGAGCAAAGGCTCACTTCTCTCTCTGAAAGGACTCAGTCCTTGTGATCACTCCTTATGATCGATGAACCACATGGTATTTCTCTATAGATGTCCAGGCTAGCCTCTTAATGTTTATGTCTTCCTTAACCTGTTGCTGGGTTAATTGATCTGCTGGCCTGTGTCCTGCTGTGAATACCCACCAAGTGACAGCGGCCTGTTTAGTCGCCAGTCCCCAGTGATGTTATTTTTAAGAAATAAGTATTTTTATGGGTCATTACTTGCAAGTCTTTGTTCTAAAGACTTATCTTTGGTACTGGTTGTAACAGACGCCGATGGAGCGAGTGACATCGAGTTTTCCCACCAGCTGCACCTGCGAGCCCACCTGCAAACACATGCCACCCATTTTCCCCAGCAAGGGCTTTTCAAGCCTCCGCATTACAATGTATCTGAAAGCCAGTTATATTTAGCAGTGACTTGACTTCTCCTATGTAGTTTTATGTCCCATGTGATCTGGCTAATGCAAGATAACTTTTTGAAACAAAGTTAATGCCCATTTAGCCTTCCAGGCCACTTAGGCAATAACGTTGTGGTTATTACCATAGTTTTTGATATTTTTTCCTAGGTCAATGTGTACTGTCTAGGCTAGTTTTGAAAACACATTTATATACAGACACCCATGTAAAAAGTATTTCTTCCTGTTCCTCCATGAAAATACAAATTTGCAAAATTGGCGCTTTTTAAATTGTATAATGTACTAAGCTTTATGCTCTGATCATAGCCACTTATTTGATAAAATTGCTTTTTCTGTGTGCTTGGGCAAAGCCTACATGGAGCCTCCACTGCATAAATTTCAGTTTTCACTTTACGCTTGTGAATATTTAACCCAAAGTAGTCACGTGCGTACTTAAACCAAAGCATGAAGCGTAAAAGATGGGATCCTCTATTTTGGTAAAAACTTTTTAAGATGTTACTCTTGCTTTATTTATTGTTTTACTATAATGGAATCTGCAGTGAATATGAGGGAGGACAGTGAGAGGATCCAAGGATCAGTCCTCATGTGGCATGTGCCTATGAGTGTCCAAATTATCCATGTCAGCTTACCACCACAGGAACACCACGGTTTCTCTCTACTCCCAGCTCAGAGTGATGGAGCTCTGGGGCTCTCATAAAGCACCGTGTGCGTATGTCCATCCTCTGCGATGCTTGAAGCCTTGGATGATGACCTAAAATTTATCTTAACACCTTGTTTTTCTAGAAATCACACAGCATTTGTGTTGTAATGGGGATACATTTTAAAACAAACATGCTGCAGTGCCAGACAAATGTCTCTCCAAACCACAGTGTAGCAGAATTTTTATCAATGCCTGATTTCTAAGAATGTGGTGAATGTGTTCTCAGGATGTGAAATAGGTATGCCTCGACACATCTTCCTTCCAAATAGAAAGAAAAGGGAACAGCTAAGAAATTCCTTAGTTCATTTAGAATACCACATTTTTCCTGGTGGTTGGTTGTATACAAATAATATTGCCTCTTTAGATTGTGACAGGCCACATTTATAGTACCTATCTTCTCAGCTTTAAATGTGGAGGATTTTTGTTTGTGTAGGCTTTTAAGCAGTATCTTACCTACCTTTCTATTATGTGCTCTGCTAGTTTTACACCCGGGTGTGTGAGTATTTCAATGTGACATCAAAAAGAAAGTTGTAGTTATGCAACGGTTGGAAAGCAGGACAATTTTTCTTTTTTCAACATTCATTTTGTGCTGGGCTTTACAAAAGAGGTCGATACCATTACTCCCTTTTTGCAGAAGGGCAAAGAGTCTTAAATAAAAATGAAATTAACTGCTGCAGGTAAATCTGCAATAAACCCCCAATTTCTTCATTCTTGTCAACGGACACCTTTGCCCTTGTTCCTGTCAGATTTTTATTATCCCCTTGCATTAGTATTTACTTGTGTTTCTGTCTTGCTCTGTCTGTCTTGTTTCTATACCCTTTTCTATTCTTTGTTCCTCTGCATAGGAGGCATTTGGGGTTCTCACGCTCCGGTCCTATGTACCCGTAGGGACTTTCCATTCTGCTCAGAATCACAGCCAGGTTTACAATAGTGTTACAATGGTATAAGAAATCTCATCCTGCTTCTTCAGCTGTGGGATGAAGTATGCACAGTTGCTCCTGGGAGATGGCTTAGACCAATTACATTAAGTGCAGAGATTAAGCACGCTCCATCAATATGCCCTTTGGAGAAATCAATTGCCAAATCGTACCAAGGGAGATTCTTCTGAAGTTTATAGATCAAACGGGTGAGTTTTACTGGACAGCAAAAGGGCAGTCATTCCATGTGAAGTCCAAAACACCTGTTTCAACATGAAAAGCACAGAGCCCTCTCAATTAAACCATTATAAGAACTATTTCAATTAGGTGAACAGCATTTTTCCCTTATAAAGCACTGAATACATGAAGCAAAAATTTTGAAAAAACATTCAGGCTGACACAAATTTCTGGACTAGAACCTCCACTCTGAGTAAATAAAAAGGAGTCAGTGAAACCATGTATTAGTAAAATATGACATTTTACTGGGAGTCATTAGACAAACCCAATTATAATAATCACTACCCTCAGCTCTGCTGCACTGAGACTTGCACTGAGCACGTGGCAACTAACTAGAACATGATTGTACATATACGTAGTCAAATTTCTGTGAAAGAGGAAAAATCTGCCATGGAGAGAGAGTACATTACACCACAGGTCTTTTTTTGTGTTCTAATATCTTATATTCAGATGAAAATGCCAACCCTTGCAGGACTGGAGAATTCACGTATGTTCACTTTGCACATGCCCATGCCACGTGAGGGTGTGCTCTATACAGTTTTCCAAGGAAATCACGCAGGTGGAAAAGGTAACTCATTCACTACTTTTATATTTGTTACCACAAGAGCTGACAAAATAGATCTCTAGATGAATCACTTCTCGCAGGTTTTATAACATGTTTGTCTTATCAAGATAAGCCCCTCCTCCCAGATAACCAGCTGTGCCAGGTTGCTCTGGTGAAACTCTAGCTGTTCACACATCAGCCGGTTTTAGGTCAACTCTGTCTATGCTGCCTGTTTCCCCATGGGATGTGCTGCTGGGTGATGCAGGAGCTACCGATGAGCACTCGGTGTAACACAGGATGTCAGTTTGCTTTAGCAGAAAACCCCCTCCATCGTATTTTTTCCTCCCATCTCCTTTTGTGAGACTCTGGGCTCTATCTCAGCATCTGTAGCTCAGTTTGTGTCCTAGAGCACAACTTGTCCATGCTCAGCCAGCCGGGAAAGCCTGCCCTCCACTGCCTGTGCTCCTGAAAGGCAGCAGCCAGGGAATTCATTGCTCAGCAGTGTCTTGACTGCTGGGGCTGAAGAACAGAGCGGACGTGTACAGCCGCCACTTTATTCCTACGTGCCTATAGGACAAAATGGAGGCCACCCCACGCTCTTTAAGGATGGGCGACGGCTGGTCCTGAGCTCGCTCTGGGGTCACCAGCATCGCATCCACCCACTGCAGCCGAACCATGTACCCAGAACCAAGAAGCGACCACTGCAGCACGGTGCGGGGCCCTGCTGACCAGCTCAGCCTTCTCCCGTCGCTCAGCACCACCCACCTACCCCTGACATGTCTGCTTCCAGAAATCTGCTGTTTTCCACTTGTTTAAAGACCCATATCCCACAGCATGGCGCTGCACTGAGTTGACGTGCCACCTACCCAGAGGGACTGGTGGCATTTGGCCTCCATGAGCCAAGGCGTGCACCCATGTCAGACCTCAGCCAGCCTGTCCCCGGCTGCAGCTTCCTCGAAGTCCGAGGCCATTTGGGGCAGGAGCTCGGGTTTCAGCAGCCTCAAACCCTTGCAGCTTGACTACTACAAATGGCCTCCCATCGCTCGCTATGTTTGGAAAGCCTGCTACAAACAGGCACCCTAGAAAGAGAGGTGACCTTAAGGAAAACTTTCCTTCAAGGAGAAATTGATTGAAATGCAGGTTGGAATGACAGCAAATAATATTAATATTTTTACATTGTTTATTTGTTGAAGAAGAAAACTTAGCCCCTCAAAAATCAAATGGCCAACAACATGTGCTGTTATTGGAGAGATGCTTTCAGGTTTGGAGCTGCGTGTCCAGAGCAGTTTACAGTAATGACCACTACCAGAATATTCTGAGCATAGTAAGGACATCCTGTAAATAATGTAAAAGGTTGTGATGCCAGGGAAGCACACTTTTTTCTCAGGGAGGGACTTGTCTGGGGGCAAACTGTTGTCCATTCCCCCTCCCCAAGCCCCCTGTTAGGACTTTTGAACACAGTACATAACTTGCAATGGCTTGGGCACAGCACCCCGGGTGTTCCTCCTTTCCTCTGCCAAGGCTCAGCTTTGCTTTATTCCCCCACCCCTCCGTGGTGTTATTTACAGAATTTAGGCTTAACTCTGCAGTGGCTTCAGTGAGAGACAAGGCCATAAAAACATTGTTTAGCACCTTGTGCACCCGTGTCCCTCACCAGATCAAGCTTTACAACAAAAGAAGCAATCAATCAGTTTCATGGAGGATACCAAATTTTTTTCAGCTAGGTGAATAAAGTCTTGGAGGTCTGCTGCTCTGCAGTGTAATTTCTTTAGTGTAAAATGCACTGAGTTTTCTGAGGTATGTAATCCTCATTCAACTTCTTGCTTTTTCTTGTGAAAAGCTTGATATAATTTAAAAATTTATAACCTCTAAAACTAAGTGCCATGCATCCATCTGACACAGTAACTGCTACAGCATGCACCATGAACAGAAATGTCAACAATGCAACAGAAATGAGTAGCCCTTCTCATAGTTACTTCAGGTGAGAATTGTTGTACCAATCACTCAAACCTATTACTCCATGTAAGTGATTAACTGGGCATATCTTGTTGAGTTTCTTAATGAGTTTTGCATGAACGGTTGTGTTTTGCTTGCAAATCAGCATTTGATTACTTGATTGCCCCTCCCCTCCCAGGAGGTATCTCCTCAAGGAATGAAGCCTATTAATTTGCTTATTTCAGGGTGTCAGGAAAACTGATGGAGATCACTATATCTATCAGGTAGTAGTTAGCTTTGTGAAGAAGTTACTTATTCTGTGAGCTACTGAGGACAAAAAACCCACCCCATTCCTGAGACAGTAGAAACTGCAACAGAAAGAAAAATGAAGAAAAAGAATTTACAATTGACCAAAGATAAATCCAAAAGAAGGAGTAAGTACAGGCTATTCTGCATAGGTTGGTTTTCATTTCAGTTTCTCCTTGCTCTTTAGCAGAATCTTTTCCACATCCCTCTTACTGTTTATTTGGGAATAGGGTGCTTTAGCATTGAATGTGTACCAGAAGAGTGCGCAGGGTCTCCACAGGCCATAACAAGGATTGGATTCTTAGTTTGCTTTGGCTGTAGAGCTATGGACAATCAGCTTCATTATCTATGTAGCTGTAAGGGGCTCTGTGTCTCCATTAGCTTAGTAGGGCCTGCAGACAAGTTGGTTCCCTTGTTGGCTTTCTCAAATTTGCTTTCTGTTTACCTTCTCGGATCTAAAATTGTAGGCTAATATTCTTTGGTGCTCCTCTGAGCTTAAGGATTATCTGCATATGTATCTATATCAGATGATTTAAATGTGTTGGTTTCTGTGTGGACCTGTTTTAAGTGTATCTTAGAGTCTGTTTTAAGTTAAACTTCCTCCTGATTGTTTAAGCTAAATTGAGAGAAGGCTACTTAAAACTACTTGAGGAAAAAAAATTTAAAAGGCATTAAGTCTGTCAGTCTGAAGGATCCCAGCAGTATGGGCCTCTTCTGGTTGCTCTCTTAGGGCTTCCAGGTGCCTGGCTTGCATAAGTGCAGTTGTATGGTACTGAACAAAAGGTGTAGCTAGCCTGATATTCCTGCCTCTGAGATGATAAATTAAGCAATGATTTAGGCAACATGTGCCTAAAAAAAGAGTGTAAGAACAGGATACCTCCATTTGCAGCTCAGGGATTTTCTGACTCCAAAGAGGCCATACAGCCATGTGTAATGGTTGAATGGATTAGTAATTAGTAATCCTCACTGGATTTCTCTTCCGCAAACCTGTCTAGTTTCCCCTGGAGCCCATATAAACATTTAGCTCCTTGCGACAGGCAATTCCACTGAATGGCACTCCTTTGGTGGAAAAAAACCCTATTGCTTTGCTTGTTCTGAACTTGTTTCCTGCTGGCTTCAACTATTTTCCAGCCTTTCCCTGACAGTTATACTTTCATAGTCTCTGCCCTATCCCTTAGGTCAACTTGTTTCAGAATGAGGAGTCCTAATTTACTTAGTTGTTTATTGCTAGACTTCCACTAAGGTTTTTTTTCCCTCCACTGAATCTTAACTTGAAGGCCTGCATATAGAGGAGGGAGCAAACAATGACTTCAGGCTCATGTTAGAAGTGACCGTAAACTCATCTAAGATGTTTGATGGACGCTGATATGCATTGTAGCCACTTGCTCTCTTTTTGTTGGCCACATACATTACTTAAGCAATTGTGATTATAATATACGAAGAGATAAACAGACCTTGTGTTCAAATGGCATGTTCTTGTAGTAAACTTATGTAGTGATGTGTAGGGGTTTTTTTTTTCCAAGTGGCACGAGTAAAACATATGACTCAGTGATGCTAGTTATGCATGTGCACGGCTGTGTTCATAAGAATGGGTAATAGTTAAACTACAAGTGGCACAAAACCTGAGAGCTGCTTAGTTTCAATGGAAAACCAGCCCCTTTAGAGTGAGCGCACCTGCACGGGAGGTGTGTGCTCTGAATGGTATGAGGAGAGCGCTATGAAGAAAGGTCCAGAATAATTTAGCTGGCTTGCTGCTGCAGGCCTGAAGGCGTGCCTTTCCCGGCGCACAGAGCTTTAGCAGATATGCTGTGAGACATAAGGCATGGTCATATGAGTGAGGAATGGGGAGAGCGAGAGCAAAAAACACTGCAGGCGGACGCTGTTGCTACAGAAGCCTGGAACGTTAATGCAGAGGAGTTTGTGCGCTGCTGTCTGTCTCTGATTATGCTTCTGCTTTGTCTCACAAAGCAAGTGATTCATTGCTTTCCTTGCTCAGGGTGGGGCAGTGATTACTTTCCTGGATTGCTAAAAATAAAGCCGAACCATGACTAAAATATTAATCTTTTTTAAAAAAAAAAAAGCTGGTCTCTCATGTAAGTAACTGAACTCTCATTCAGAACGGATTTATGCTATAGGTATGAATAATAAATGCATGTCTTTAAATAATGAACAGCTTATGCCACAACCTATTTTTACTTAATCAGACCTCTATTTATTCCTAATGTATGTTCCCATGCACAAGAAGATATGCTAGGTGTTTTTTTTTTTTTTTCCTACTGCTATTTATTCTCTCAGCATGTGGTTTTTCCTCCTTGATTCATCAATACATATCCCTCTGTGGAATGCCAAGATGTCTTATTTAAAAATATAAAAATGAAATGTACTAACCTGTTGGGTCTTCTGATGTGAAAGTATTGGACTTATATCAAAAAACAAAATAATCAGTTGCTTATCTTTTGATATAACTAGCAGGTGCTGACTGGCATTATGTTGGGCCTTGCTGCTAATCTCTCTTGCTCTCTTTCTAATAACCTGGAAAATTACTATTGGACCACATGTTCTGGTAAATTGGTACTGTTGGACGATAATATATATATTTTTTCATCCTATGCAAATATAATTTTTATTTGTAAATCACTTTACTTTCTTGATTGTGACACAATCAAAATTCCCTGAGGTAAGCAGGGGAGAACTGTGAATTCCAGAAATGCCTGTGCTGCAGTTGCTTGGCCTAGCGCTGGTCTGCACTGGTGAGTCAGTGATTCCCGCTGCAGAGCGGTGCAGCCACTGCTGCAGAACAGTCGTCTGGCTGTTTTCTCCAAGAGGTCTTATTCATGATCAGGACAGCACTATCTAAGAAAGCTTTCTGAGGGTTATTGCTTCTTTTGATGTGAAATACGCTGCCTTCTGTTGTGGGGTGTGTGGGGTCTTCTGGTGGGTGGTGGCTGGAGCTTAGGCAATGGGAGAGGCTGGTGCTTGTCTGAAAGAGGGGTCAAACCTTGTTAGATAGAGTACGAGCTGTCAGATCAGCTGCAGGACAGCCACGTTACTGGATGTTGCTGTGTCTGTGGGTTTTGGGGTAGCAATGGGAGCGTCTGTGTCAGGTGTAATGTTTTCAAAGACTTGTGGGAAGTCCGAGAGTGAAGGCAAGCACCCCTGTGGAGGGAGGCCGGGCAGAGTGCCACCGCCCCAGTGCCCTGCAAGGGCTGGCCATTGTGGGGAATGGGCCTGGGGGGCTGTGAGGAGCAAGGACAGCCTCTGACACACGCTCTTGGGGCAAACAGCACTGAAGCCACCTCGTCTGGCTGTGGAGCTGGTCTCCGTGGCTGTCCCTTGGTGAAGGATTTGCCAGTCGGTGCCCCAAGGCTGGGGGTGGGTGGGCCCTGAAAAAGTGACCAGTTGTTTTGGGGGAGGGCAGTGTCCCTGGGCACGGATCCTCCTGTGAGCCCTGCCGACAGCCGCGCTTCGGCCTCCCATCCCCATGTGGGGGACAGCGTCTATTCACTTAACCCCAACTAAGCAGAAACGCTTCTTGGGTGTGGCCGCTGCGGAGCCGGGGGGCGCTGGGCTCCCCGGCACTTTCTGTCGCTCCCCGGCTCCGCTGTCCCGACGGGACGAAACCCGCCAGACGCCACAGCCCGACCGACCGCTCGGCGTTTTAGCAGCCGCCCGCCACCGCCGTTACCGCCCGGCGCCGCCCGCCGCCGCTGGCCCCGCCCACCCGTAGGCCCCCTCTCCGCCGCCGGGGCTGCCCAGCGGAGCGCCTGCCGGCCCGCCGCGCCCCCCCACCGGCTCCTCGCCCTGGAGCGCGGCGTCTCTTGCCTCCCTGCGGCTCGTGGCTCCTGGGCGGCGGCGTCTCCCGCCGGCCGGGTGGCGGCGCGGTGGGGCGGGCGCGGGAGGCTTCGGACGGGGCGGCCCCGACTCGTTGGGGTCCTGCGCGGCGGCGGCGGGCGGGCGGATCGGTGTCTCCTTCACTTCGCCCTCCAGTGCCAGCGGCTGCAGCAGCGCGGCCTCCTCACGGCGAGACCCGCCCGCACCCCCGGCCCCGCTCCGCCCGGCCCTGCCGCCCTCCCGCGCTAGCCAGGTGCCGACCCGGGCCTCCACCGGCCTCGCGGGAGCAGGGGGAGGCGGGCGGGACTCGGCCCCTGGGCGAGCGGGCGGCGGGGTGGCGAGCGGGGCTGGCGGCCGCGTGGGGTCGAGGGCGGCGGGGCCAGAGGGCGCCTTCCCGAGCGGCCCCGGTTAACGGTGGGGCGGGGGCGGCCGGGCCGGTCCGGGGTTCTCCGCACGCGTTCCCCCTTTTCCCCCCCAGGCCTCCCCCCGTGGCCTCCGCAGGGGCCGCGCCCTCGTCGGCGTGCGGAGCCGGGGCGGGCTGGGCCGGGCGGCGGTTACATAAAGGGCGGCGGGAGGGTCAGGCCGGGATGCCCAAGATGGCCGCGCGGAGGAGTTCACCTTGCGGCGGCAGCGGGCGCCGCTCGCCCTGGCGGCGGGCCGGGCCGGGCGGGAGCGGCTGGGCCTGCCCTGCCTCGGGAAGGGTGTGCTGCTGCCGCCGCCTCCCCGCCCGGCCCGGCTCTTCGCATCCCTTTCGGTGTCCTTCCCTTCAGGACAGGCTCCCCTTGACCCCCCGCTTTCGGTTTCTGAACGCGCAGTTCGTTTTCAGATGTTTAATTTTCCTTCCCTTCTCTGTAGAGTCTCTAAGTTGGCCTAGCTATGGCTACTAGAGTAGAGTGTCCGCCCCCGAGATGTAAGTAGGGAGAGAGCTGAAGCAAGGGTAATGAGGTGGTTTATTTATTTACTTATTTATTTAAGCTTTTAGTGTAAGTCTAAAGGTCAGCGGTGTGTCCGAGGTATTTTAACAAATATTTTTTGAATAATGTCAATTTCTTTGTTGCTATTTACACTAGTGGAATACAGTTTCAATGTAGTAATTGCCTTTTTTTTTTAAATTGAGAGAGTAACTATTTTTTGTTATAGCCTCCATTGTATTACAAAATATAATTTTTTAATTATATCTATCCTCCAGCCTCATCTTCAACATCCTGAGATCTTAAAATTGTTAGAAATCTTTATAGAAGTCCTTGGCATTCCTTTAATTATAGGGTGTGAGAGAGTTTTGAAATATTACCTCGAAGAAAAATCTGTGATGTAATAATTCTGATAACATTAACACTTTTTTCTGTTCTTGGGAATTTTTTTTTCTTCTTTTTACAGAAGAAGAAAGCCTGTTTGTGGCTCCTGAGTAACAGGTTAATTAAGCTTTTTTTTTTTTTTTTAGGGTGACATGAAACAAAGATCAGGGTAGAGCTCCCAGTTGATTCAAGTAGATTCTGTGTTTTTTAAATGAGGAATAAGATGATCTGGTAGTTGCTTTCACAACAAGCCTCACATTGCTAAATGGTACTTAAATTTTAGGCACTTCTAATTAGTAGTTTTTAAGTGAAAGACACTTCAAAATAAAGTTGAAGGAAATTACTTCTGATTAGAAGAATTTGCAAATCAAGATGACTTGCCAACACTGGAGGACACAGGAATGATTTTTATTTTTTTTTGGCCCTGTTTTCATTTAATAAGCATTGTGATGATAGCACTGGCTTATCAGGTGTTCCGTATACCCAGAGTTAACTCTTGGTTTCCCCTTTTGTCCTCATCCATCCCTGTTAGTGTAGGATTAGAACAGCAGTGTGACAGTGTACTCCGTTCTAACTTTTTATCACAAAACTTGCATCTGTAGGCTGGAATGTCTGACAAATGCTGGTTGGTTTCCTTGCAATGATGAACTAGGAAGCTTAACTAGGGCAGATAAAACAACAACATCCTTTTACTGTAGTAATTCTTTAAATTTAGACACAGATACTAGTTTGTTAACTTCTTGGAACATTAACGCTTAGCATAAATCTCTTGCCTGTAATCGTTGTCTAGTCAGATTGGAAGCATTTAAAACAAAAGCTAAAAGCCTGTTTATTTACACTGTAAAGGCATGTCTGTGCTAAAGACTAGTGTAAAACTTTAAAACTAGAAATAATTATTCTTCTGAAGACGCTAGTTAGAACTGAGACCTATTAATTAGAAAAAAAAAATACATAGCTAAACCTTTTCTAAATTATTTTAAGCTGCTAATGAATTGTGCCATTGCTGTACAGCAGAAATTTAGGACAGTGTTCTGAGACTTTCTTGTAATTTGGTCCGGCACCTGCTTCTCTTCATTGAATAAATACTAGGAATCATTTAATATCTTGTCACCAGGATTAGTATCGGTTCTGCTATAGAAATTTCCTTTCTCAAGACTTATTTATTATGGACTTGAACTTGCACTAAGCTTTTTTAAGCTTCAAATGCTGTACATAATTTTCATGACTTTTTGTTTGTGTTTTGTTAAGAGACAGTTACTTTAACTCTATGGAAAACAAGAATTATTTTATATTCTTGAGAAATTGATGGATGTCTTGCTATAGTAACCTGGTTGTAGAGTTTAGAACCCCTTACTAAATAAGGGTGTGGGTTTTTCTGTTATTTTTATTTAAACTGTGAATGTAAATGTTTTTGCTCAGAGGAGGTAGAAGTTATCCTCTTATGGCTTAGGGAGGAGGGGTAAGGTACTCTGGAAAACTGCATTAGAAATTGTAGAAAGATAAGAAACAGTCTTGTGCCTTACCATTGTTTGCTAAAATAGGTTGGTTTTTTTTTTTTAAGAGTAGCAGTTCATAAAGTTAGGCTGTATATGGCAGGTGTAATCAGTTTTTGTTGTTTGTGTTTGTTTTTTTTTTTTTTTCAATGTGGATGGTATTCTGAAATAACGGTCTGTTTAGCGCAATGGTGCCCTAAAGGAAATTATCCTGAATCAAGTGTTCAGGAAAGTTTTCCCTTTATGTAGATAAGGCCATGAAAAGGTAGAAAGAAACTTTTTTAAGGGGGGGGGGAGAGAATTGCCTTGATTCTGTATTATTGAATACACTCATGATCTTGCAGAGATCTGCAGAAGATAAGCAGTTCTATAGCCAGGTGATGAAAATCTAAATATTGGTTAAACGTACTATATAAAAATGAAAGTAAACTTTTCTGCTTTCAGTTGAAAGTTAACATGTGAGATTACTGCCCTTGTTATTTTTGAGGTTCTGAAGATGTTTGTACATTTACTTTAAAAAAAAAAAAAAACCCACAAAAAAAACCAAATCAAAAAAACCCCAAACACCAAAAACCAAAACAACAAAAAAAGCCCCACACAGGAGCAAGGTAAACAGTCATGTTAGTCTGACATCTGTGACTTTCTGTGGAAAACATGTCACCAATCAATTTGAAAACATAGAAGATTTTTGTTTGCTTGTTTTTAGCCTTTTTATGGCAATTTAACTAGTTAATTTCATTGTGTCTTTGTGCCCCGCACCCCTCCCCCCCCCCCCCCCCCCCCGCCTTTTTTTCCCCCCTTTCACAGCATGGGGGTGTTATTAACTCTTTGAAATATGCTCTGTTTTCTGTATTTTAAAACTTTAAAATATGGCACCTCTGTAACAGTGGCCTTTTGCTATTGAAATCATGGGAAAACAGTCACTGAAGGCAGTTACAGATAGAGTTATCTTCAGAGGGAGGAGAACCATTCAGGCTTGTGTGAGACTGTAGGCTGATATCTGTCTATCGGGCCAGGGAGGCTGGGTCATACCTAGTCTTGAATGACAGGTTCTTTAACGATGAGATTGCCAGAGGCTCCCCATCTGAGAAAGGGACTTTTAAAGAGAGCTTTTCTCAGTGACCCAGCAATCCTGCTACTTGTTTGTTTTAGATTAACAAGGCACCCCCACAAATTTAAACTCTTGTAAGTTGGGGAGGTGGGGGGAACTTCATCAGATTGATTGCTAGTTAATGGCATTAGACGTTCCTTTTTAAATTGTATGTCTACTATTTAAAATGTGGGACAAATGATGTTGCAAGACAGATATGCACTCTCTTTACATTTTGAAAATAAAACCTTGTAAGTCCTCTCAGGTAATTTTCTTAAGCATCTGTCAAATTTTACTTTGTGGAACTTCAGGAAATAACTCTGCATTATAGTTTTTCCAGTTTCCAGTTTTCCTGGTTTTTGGTGGTAACTGTCAACTCTGGAAATGCGAGCTGTTAGTTGATTTCTGGTAATTAAAGATCTATGGAGAAATATACTTGAAAAATTAAGAACTGGGTGGTCTTGTGATGTCTCTTCTTGACAAGCAGATTAACTAAGCCAAGTAAGCATTGTGTTCACCATGACCATTACTGAAAATCTGTAGGTGTTTCACGCAATACTGTAATTGTTTGAGCCATCTGTCTGTTAACTGCCTTCATATATGCATCTGCCTTAAAGAGTATCTTTAGAGTTGTGTTAACAGTTTTTTGTGTGTGTGCAGTGATAAAAGGCTCACTATTAATTAGCCTGTTGCTTTTCAGCTCCAATGGCGATTCCTCCATCATATGTAGACCTTGGCAAATCTGCCAGAGATATCTTCAATAAAGGATATGGTAAGAATAGTACCTTTTATAAATCATGGTGTTTGGGTGCAGCAATGAATTGCCTTTTTAAGCCTCTATGTAAAATTAAATGCTCAAATGGCCTGTGTTTCTGGGGAGGGGGAAGGTGTGTTGTGTTTATATCATTACCATCAACTAACAGATCACTGGAGGCTTTCTGTGGGCTGTTTTGATGTGAAGTCTGTTAAATCTTACTGCTTTAGCCACATAAATGTCAGAGGTGTGCAAGTATTCAAGGATGTAAGCATCAAGTGTAATTTAACTTAGGAGTACATTTTGTTTGCCAGTCTGTCAGCGCCACGATATTTGTTGGTACAGAAAGGGATATATACCACTGTAACATTATTTTGTAATAGAAAGAGGAATAGCTAGTGGGATAAGGAATTCTTCAACCCTTTATAATGCCTAAATACCAGACAGTTGCATAGTTAAATTCTGCTTTGTTACAGTGCTGTTTCTTTCTGATCTTTGGGAATGCATGTGGGGGCTTTTTCACCAAGACTGTCGCTCAGCTGTCAGGGTAACAATGTAAATTGACACTTCCATAAAATCTACTTATATTACAGTTCCAATGGCTATGTATTTCCCACTTTTACAGTTTTTTACTTTGATATATTTCTTCTTGGTGATGAGAGATGAATTTCATGCATTGGGGTAGCTCTTCAAATGGCATTGACTACAAAGCCGATGCCACCCTGGGAGCAGAAAAGAATGTTTTTTGTCTGTCGCTAAGTTTACTCTTGGAAGTCATTGTTTGGTAGTTAAATGTACAGTGTACAACTGAGAGGTTACTCCCCGCTTTCTATATGGTGATGATAGAACAGAACTCCTGGCTTGTTCTAGAGTGGCCTCCCTCTACCTGCTGTGGCATCTAAAATTTGAGTGTTACTGAAGTCAGTCAATGGTTGTTTTTATATATGTATATATGTGGCACACGGCTGAGGCTGACTGGAAAACCAGCTTCTTGGAAAATGTGTGTGGTCTTAGTTAAAGCCTACTGGTGTAACTTTGACTTCTGTTTGTTAAGGTTTTGGGTTGGTGAAACTGGATGTGAAAACAAAATCTGCAAGTGGAGTGGTGAGTCTAAATATATTTTATTCATTATATTTTTTGTGCATATGTTGTGATATTTACTTAGAAAGGACACCTTCCAGATGCTGTTAAGTAGTTTATAGGTTATATGAGTGATAAACTTCTGGTGTAAAATAATTTCAGAAGATCTGACTTTATTCTGACTGTAAAAGGGATATCGCACTGTTTAGTAGCCTCTGTAAAATGAAGAGGCTTTTTAGTTGTGCCTAGTCTTATGTCTGAAGGTGAACAAATAGCTGATGTGCTTTTGAAGTATTTTAATGTATCAACCATAGTACACAGCATTTATTTCTAAAGTCCTTTGTGATACTGTTTTTATTTGGTGGAAATTTCTGGCATCTTAATGCTTGTGTGAAGTAGTTGGCAGTGAACTAGCATGTTGAATCTTTGGCACCTCTTTAAAGGTATTAAAGTATTGCAATAATGTTCCATGCAAGATGTCTTGGTCACACAAGCAGTGCCTCCTGGAACTTTTATCTATTTCTAGAGAAGACTTTGCTAGATAAAGATAGACTTTTTTTTCATAACTGGGAGCTTTAACAGTGTAACTGGCTGTTAGAAACAAAGTACATGGGTAACTAACCTTATAATAACTCTATGGGCTGTGTTTTTTTTCTAGAAGTTTGTATCCCAATGAAGCACAGTTTGCAGGAGCCCTATTACAGATGTAGTTGTTCTTATTTTAGCTTATTTCTTTTGAGGACTAACAGTAATACTGGTAAAACTCTCTGAACAATCCAAGCTGTCACGTGAATCCCGTATCAGTTATAAAGCCAACCCTCCCAGGAGGAGAAAGTGCTGGCATGTATGTACTGCAGATGTTTTAAAGCAGAGATAAGAGATAATGCAATAATTTGCTGCTCATGAAGCTGTTACCACAATGGTTGCTGCCACATATACACCATGCAGCAGAAATAGCACAAAGCATGAAGTTAAAGATGACAGTATTTGAACTTGAAGTTGTGTAGTCCCTGTCACTTGCCAAGAAATAGACCTTACTAGAATTGCACAACTGTGTGGATGGTTTAGTGGTTTGCTAACATCATTCAAGTAAATGTCTTGGCCATAGTTAAATTTGATCAGCCACCATTAAAGAACAGCCTTTTGCGCTCTTGCGATGTGCAGTAGGTCTTGGGCTGTGAGAATACAAATGCTTAAGGACTTGTGATTTCAAATCCATGTTTCCTTCTGGGGGAAGTGAGTGTGAGGAGTTGATGTGAAAATGATACTGTGGGTGGAGGAAGTCAGAGATCAAAACTTTGATTTATATGTTTTTAAAATTTGATTTTTAAACCATAAGGGCTATAGTGTTTCAGTGGAAAAAGCTCCTTAACATTTATTTGCAAACCAGACTTCTACTAGGTATTGCCTTTAGTTTCTGAATAGTGGTACACAGAAATTATTCTGTTCTTTGTGAGAATCCAAATAGTAAGAGACATCAGGGACTACTTAATTTAATAAGGAGATATGAGTGATATTGCTAACTTGTAAATATTTTCAAGCATTCCAGGTAAGACTCTACCAGAAGCATAAAATCAGGCTGTTGCCTTAGCTCACAATTCAAACATGAATGTTATTCCTGTGTATTATTAAACCAAAGTGTCGGGGAATAGGAATTTTATAGATGTCAGTAAAAAAAATGCGCTGGCCTTTCACTCAAGCCATAGGCACACAAGTTAGACCAAGAACTCTCTTAAACAACAAAAAACCCAAAACAAAAAAACAAACCACCACCCACCCCACCCCCCAATATGAAAAATGATGACATTCTATGACACTTTACAGCTGTACATAATTTATTTTTGGAGGTGGTTGACTGGAATAATGAAAATACATGTGATCTGTAAGGAATTCTACTGGAGTTGCATTATGTTCCTTATAGTGGCCTTGGCTCTTTGTTTAATTTTTAATTTGCTCATTAGGAGTATCAGATTTTTCAAGAACTTGTTTCTGCTTTTAAGAAGAATACTTATGGTAACTACTGTCTTGCTTCTGACTTGTGTTGCGAACCTGTAGATTTTGTAATAGTGGCAGAAACACTGCAGTTGAGATGGGGCTTGGGGGATGCTTCCATGTGGTCACGAATTGTCCAGTTCTGGAGTGTGTTGTTTCTTCTTCTCTCCCTACAAATTGTCTAATGTTGTTAAACTTGATGCATAGAATAACAAGATCTTAGTGTTTGCTGAAGAGAAGTCTTTTCTCTTTTAGCACTGTGTAATGCTTTCAGGATCACGTGTATCTTCAGTATAACATGGACACTGTCCTTTTTAGGAATTCACAACATCTGGTTCATCGAACACAGACACTGGAAAAGTGAATGGGAGCTTGGAGACCAAATACAAGTGGGCTGAGTATGGGCTGACTTTCACAGAAAAATGGAACACAGATAACACTCTGGGAACAGAAATTGCAATTGAAGATCAGGTAATAAATTAAGATGTAAATGCTCTCAGATAAGAAGAGTATTTATTTGTTTTACCTAACTAGCAGAACTGAATTTATAGCTTTATCTTATCTTCTCCCCCTTCAATTAGATTGCCAAAGGCTTGAAGTTGACATTTGATACAACTTTCTCACCAAATACAGGGTAAGAATTGTTAACCTTTTTACCATATTTAGGGTAGTAACAATGCCCATGGTCAGTAAATGTTCACCTGGTCTGTTGTACTGACAGAGATGTTTGTATGGTTTGCTATTGATCCAAATTAGCAAATCCCAGTGCTGAAGGCTTCCGCTTTTTAGCGTTACATCTTATTCTACGGGGTTAGCATTGGACATTTCACAACAGCCCACTTGGCATATTTTCTGGGATAGAATTACTTGGAAAATTGCAGAAGGCACGGAAATGCCTCTACATGCATCACAAAATGCCCTGTGCTTTCTTGATGGGCTAGCTGTGCTTTGACTGAGTCTAGGGCATGCATGTGCATGGTATTTGGATGCATTGTGTAGAGTCATATAGCTTGAATGTAATGGTTGATTGTGGAAGATCAAGCCTTGTCTTAAGATGACTGTTTTCTGTTTCAGGAAGAAAAGCGGTAAAATTAAGTCAGCTTATAAACGTGAATGCCTAAATCTAGGCTGTGATGTTGACTTTGATTTTGCTGGACCCGCAATACATGGTTCAGCTGTCTTTGGTTATGAAGGCTGGCTTGCTGGTTATCAGATGACTTTTGATAGTGCCAAATCAAAATTGACAAGAAATAACTTCTCTGTGGGTTACAAGACTGGAGACTTCCAACTGCACACTAATGTGTAAGTACTGAAAATGATCCAGATTTACAGAAGCAGGTTTTCTCTACCCCTCTCTCTAGTCTGAATACAAATGCTTGAAACACCAAGAAGTACTTGCAAGGCCATTAAGTGGAGTGCATTTTTCAATAAGAAACTGTAGATAAATGATAAACGTTACTTTGTATCTATCTTTTTCAAAACAGTAAATACCTGTGCCTCGTTAGCACTTACAGCATAATATATACTACAACTTAAAATACTGAAGTACATCCCAATTGGAAGTGCAATAGTTCAGTTATACGGAGCTGATCATAGTGCTTTTTCCCATTACATTAAATTGCATCTGACTATAATTTAAGGGTAGTAGATGTGTTAGAGGTAGTAATTAGCAAAGCACTGGTTAAGTAGGCCAGTAGTAGTTTCTGGAGTAAGACTAGAGCTTTGCTTTTGGACTTTTTGGGTAGGTTCATCTTCTTGACTGTCTTAGATGAAGAGTGCACTTAGAGTGTAACTAAACAAGTGTAAGATCCTGCTTATGAACTTTATTCAGAATTGCTGCCTTTAGATCTTAAATGTTCTTCAGAGCATGCTGATCAAAACCTACTGCAGAAAAGTGTTTTCAATTTAAGTTAATAAAAATTGGCATTGTTCTAGTGTGTCATTTTTGAGGTAGAAGTTTGTCCTTTTTGGAGGGGGAGAATGGGTTTATGGAAACTGAGGGGTATGGGAGGAAGCTGCAAAAGACTTTATAGCCTGGATTGTAAGAATTCCTTTTCAGTTTACTAACGTCAAACACTGTGACAGATTTTTAAAAAGGTCATCTAATTCTTTAGGAATATCATATGTATTCAATAGTCATAGAATTCCAAATGCCCATTCCCTAGGTATTAAGATTTATCTTCTAGTTTTGTAAGGATGTGATCTGGAATTGCATTCAAGTAGTTAGTGTAACATTAGTGTGAGAATTAGCTACAGCACTCTGAAATATTATTTTTTTTTCCCCATCACTTACTGCAGTTTAAGTTTGCCCTGAAGCCTTTGTTCATCTCCACTTCTGACAAAAAATGTGGAACAACTCAAACTTTTGGAATTCTCATTTGAACAAAAATTTAAAGTAGTTAAAAACAAAAAAAATGTTGTGATTATTTAAATATAGGAAACTAACTTCTTTTTCTTAAATTGTGCAGCAATGATGGTTCAGAATTTGGTGGGTCAATTTACCAGAAAGTGAGTGACAATCTTGAAACTGCTGTAAACCTGGCTTGGACAGCAGGTAGCAACAGCACTCGCTTTGGCATTGCGGCTAAATACAAGTTGGATTCCACTGCTTCTATCTCTGTAAGTATGACTCTAACCAGAAGGGTTATGCTAAGCACAGTGTGGTTTCCATTTCTGAGAATCTGTGTGTTATTAGTGCCAAAGAAGGTAATAGGTCAGGAAGTCTTGTATGAATTACTCTTACAATCCAAGCGGTTATAAGTAAACCAGCAGTATTTAAATTCTGTAACGTTGCATACAGCAAAGTCTCTTTTAGAATCTGACTGTCAAATGTTGTGCTGCTCTAGAGGACTTAACATATTTATAAAAAAAAAATAAATAATTTAAAATCACCCTTCATGTCTAGTTCTGTAAGTTTACAGATGTTTTTATAACCAGTGTTTGGGATCTCTGTCGTGTTCTCATGGTAAGAACTCTGGCGATACTGGTTAAAGGTAATATGCAGAAAAGTTTTCTGAATGTTATAAAGTTAGAATTGAACCTGGATTGTTGCATCACTTCCTCTATAGAATGGTTCCAAAGTGAGATAAATAATTTTGCACATTGTGTTTGTGATGATGTTATGAGGTGTTTGCTGCTTGACTGACTGGACCTGCAAGATATTACCACTTTTGTAATCATATGAACACAGAGGATTGTTCTGAAGTGGCTTGTTTTTGGGAGTCTGTAGTGGCAAATTGCTATGGCCTTCTGAAAAGGGGGGAGTGTGGGGGTTCGCCTGACAAACTACATCCCAGTAACAGTTCCCCCTGCCATTATGTTCTGTTTACTCTTAAATATGTTACTATTTCAGCTGTAAGTTGGGGGCCAAGGGCGTAGCTGGGAAGAGAGAATCCAGTAAGCACGGAGATATTGGAAGAGCAAGTAAAACTTGGTTAAATTAATAATGGTGATGTTGCCGTAGTTATTCTAGTTTCTGAATGATAACAAAGAACTAATCAGTTACAACATTTCAATTGCTTTTGTCTTTTTTTTTTTTCAGGCAAAAGTGAACAATTCTAGTCTAGTTGGAGTGGGTTACACCCAGACTCTGAGGCCAGGTAAGGGTTATCATGTGAATTCATGTCACATACATATCTTTTATGCATCACAAAGAAAAGCTTTGAGATCTACGCATTTATATGCAACTATTTCCCTTATTCACAATAACTTTGTCTTGAAGGCAAAGTAGATGTTTTATAGTAGCTTGTGTTGCACATCAAACCTTTTTACTAAACCAAACAAATTCCATTGTATCCAATGGTATTTCTGCATCATATTCCTCATTGATTTGTGTAGGATTGGATTGTATGGTGTTTGATAGCTTAGCTTTAGGCTGTGGAAAGCAGTCTTTTTTTGCATTGCTTTCTCCAGTTATATCATACTGGATGATTGCAGTACTTGAAATAATGATTAATTGTCAAAAGAACACACTTCCTGCTCTTCATACTTAGTAAAAAAAAAACCTCCAGAACTTTACTTGTACTGTTTTAAATATGAAAGTGCCTGTTAATGCTGTATTACCATTGGTTAGTTCCTTATTTGAAAAACAGTAAAAATTGTAGTTTCATTCCATCCCTTCCTTGGTACAAATGTCTTGTGTTTTTATACAGAATTTTTGTTCTTCCTTGCACACCTTAACTTAGAAAAGGAGAGCTCTTGTGTACTTACCAATAAGAGACTTTATATATCCAATTTCTAAAACAGTATTTACAAAAAGTGCCTAGCTTGATTCACATGGCTAGCTTTCAATAAATTTAATGGGTAAATGGATTCTTCTGTAGAAGTCTTTAGAGGAAAGTAATGAAATATAAAAAGGGCTGTAGTTGGGACTCATAATGACAGAGATTGGGTTGTATGAAAGTTACTTTATTGTATGTTGTAAACATGCTCTTTAAAAATCTTACAGGTGTGAAGCTTACACTCTCTGCCCTGATAGATGGAAAGAGCATCAATGCTGGTGGCCATAAACTTGGTCTTGGCCTGGAATTGGAGGCTTAAAAAGGTGAAGAAACTGCTGCAGAGAAGGGATATCAGAAGAATTTGGCCTTAAAATGTATTTCCAATGTGACCAGCAGGCTTTTTTTTCCCCGAGAAGGATGACCTAGAACAAGAGCTGTATTTGAAGTATTTAGACAGTTACTTGTTAGCTGGTTTCTAGTTAAATTGGTTACCCATCTAGTTAAAATTCTGCATTAGTGCAGTCACTTAAACATTATTTAAATGTATTTAACTGTTTAATGCGCTACCCACAAATAATGAAATAGACATTTATGAAAACTGTACAATTGTGTGCATGTTTGTTTTTATGTTCCTTTTAACATTTGATATTGCCATTGAATGAAAAATGGATCAGTGGATGTTTTGAAACGAGGTCAACGGTTTTGTTAAATCACCTTAAGTAGAAATACATTTGGTATCCCAAGACAAATTATGAATAAAACAAGTACACACATATACTTGTGCCTCAGATATTTTAAGAATTTGAGATATGAGGGTAGTGCTCAGTTAGTTTTAACTTAATCCAAGAAGTAGTGCTCTGTACCTTTTGTGCAATTAAGGACCCCTGCCCACGACCACATTGAGTATAGATGGTTTTCACCGAACAGTTGGGATTCCTCAAGCAAGTTGAATGTGCTTTTCTGTCAGGTAAGACTTGTCATGACACAACGGTTTACTTCTCTGTGTTCCACAGACAAGATTTACTGCATTACTAGTTGGCCTCCTCATGCAAAGAGTGCAGAATGATGTACTTGGCACACTGAGACATTTAAGAACTGCTCCTTGGTGCTTTTGCCCAAGGGGTAAAAAACCACCACAAACACACCTTTTGCTTATATTTGTATGAAGTGAGACGTATCTCTGCAACTGAATGTAACAGTATAATGGTGTAACAGCCTGCTTATCCCAACTGCTGTGAGAGGTTTCTGCTTAAAATGACTGAAATAAAGGCTTAATTTTAAATGGAGACAGGAAAATGCATCTGATTTTGCTTTCCCTTTGACTGATAAATCTTGGCTGATACCAATTTTAAGTCCAGAAACGTGGAATAATGGAAAAACTCTCATGTTTTTCCAGGGTAAAATTAAGAGATAATGGAAATATGAGAGATATTTGGTGTGTGAACATAACATCCCTTGAGGTCAAACATAACTAGCTGTGACTGCTTTTGCTGTGGAATATATTAAATACATGTAGTTACAGTGCTTATGGTTAAGAATGGGGGTTTACGGAGTTCAGGAGAGTGCCTGGAACATACTTACAATCTCTCATAGCTGAGAAGGGTATGTTGATACTTAAGTCTCGCAGCCTGTAGGTCACAGCAGCTTCCTTTATAAGGCAGGTGGCTAGCTTATGATCAGGAAGATTTATCTCTGGTTTGCAAGCTGTGTTCCGTTCATGCTGGATTAGACATAACCCCCATAAAAGTCCTAGTGATTTGCTTGAGGTCTTGTTCCATCCTGCATTGTTACCCTCATACTCAAATTCTGGAGTTAAGTACTCTGTTGTCAGCTGCCTGTGTTTAGGCTTTAGCTGTGGAATAGCTGGGACACCTTCTTTGCAGTAGATAGAGCAGAGCTTAAGCTTCTAGCTCAGGCTCCTGAGCAGGCTTGTTAGTGCATTTGACTGGTTTTGTTCCATGACGAAGAGAAGGTTTGTCAGCGCTTGTGCTTTGGAATACCTGTACTGCTGTTGTCTCTAGATGCCCTTTTATGAGGAGCACTTCCACTACTTGATGGTGGAAGAAGCACGTAAGGTGCAATTTCTTACTCTTTTTGTTGCATGTTAACACTTGTAAACTGTATTTTTAATTTGAATTGGTTTTATGTGCTTGACCACTTAAAGCTAGAGACCATGCAGCCAGATATTTGAATTTTAGTATGGGTTATCTTTTTAGTTTAAACCATCTTTGGTGCCTCACAAGTTGTGTCCAGGCTTCTTCTTGGAAAAAAAGTAAAAATAATCTAACTGTAGTACCTGGGCAGATAAAGGACTTGCTTCAAAATGTCTTTTGCTTATGAACAATGTCTTATTTGCATATGTAAACAAGTGTGGCTACAACAATGATGTTTCTCAGTTTTTTGTAAGCTTTTGATAGGGCTGTAGGGGTCTGACTTCTTCACTACCTGCTCAGCTCTAGCTATTTTTCCTGAGGTTACAAAATGTGTAAGTGAAATAAAAGCAGATACCGTGGACTTTCTCTTCCACTCTTCATACAAATTAGTAATAGAAAGCTTGAACCCATTCATTTTACTGTTTTCATGTGCATCACTTCACTAGTCCTTAGCCTTTAAACTTTTAAGTAGTTTTATTTGTTATAATGCTGATGGGCAACTGGAGAGATAAAAGGGTTCTGCAGTAGTAAAGACGACTGTGAAAATAAGAGTTTTCCTAAAATATGCTGTCATAAATCACTATTTTGAGCATAAAAAGGAAGTGTCTATCTCTTGACATCTCTCAAGTGAGGCTTATAAAGATGGCTTTCAATCGTGCTTTTCAAGCGTGTTACAGAAGCTGGTGGTGTAATTGGAGTTTTGTGGTAAGGAACGTTGGTAGTTCAAATAACTCCATTTTGTTAGAACATGTAAAAAGCCTTAATCACAACTTTCAGTGATAGCCAGCCTTTCCTCGGGTGTCATTCTGAATAAAATAAAGACAGTTGAGATAACCAATGACCTGAGCATGGCTGTGCATCTTGTTTGTGTGAACTGTAGCACCGCATTCCTGCCTGGTGTGGCTGGAGTAGGGGTTGTCTGTCTGCATATTACAAGGAGACTTAATCACACTTTCATAAATAAAAATCCTTTCATGTGAGATTATGATGCCCTGGATTTTATAAGTGACTGTGAGTGACTCGAGCATTTATGTTCTTGCTGTGCCATAGAAATTCTTCAGATTATTTCAATTAATGTTGCACTCTTCACATGGTTCAACTTGGTGTGGTACATTCTTAAATCTGCCTGTTGCATACTGCAGTCCTTCAAAACGAGGAAACTTGTTTGGAGCTGTTTTTGGAACGGGTATGGAAACATTTCACCCCCAAGCACCGGGGCACAGGTGTTTACCTTTCCCTTGGCTATCTCTGGGATAAAGCCAGGTAGTAACAAGAGTGTGCTTGCTGCCCTCTAATGTCCTGTTGTGGTGTTCGGCTCATTACTGCAATAGTCTGTTACCAGGCACAGAGGCACGTTTAAATCTGTGGTGACTGCACTTCAGTAGAAGTAGAACGGAGCAACCAGGAGACAGCCCATGTGTGGATGATTCAGCCCTGCTTATGTCAAAGGTCCTTGCTTCCTTATGGTTCCTGACAGCAAAGACAGGCAATCAGTGCAAGGTAAGCCACTAATAAATGACAACTACTGGGTTGCACCTGTGGCAGTAGTGTCTTAACGGCAGGTACAAGTGCTTCCTGTGAACTGGCAGAAAGGAAAGCCCCAAAAAAATGCTCGTTCGGTTCTTATGTGACATGAAAGGGCTACATTTGTGGCACGCGGTTTTATCGTGTCTGTCAGCCTCCCTTTGCAGTGGAATATTTTTGTTCCTGATCTGGTCTGGAATTGGAATAAAACCACAGATTATATCAATTATTGTAGTGTGCATTCATTGTATGTTACCGATGGTTCCCTTCTCATGATTGTTCCTGGGCCTGCCTTTTAGTTGCCCGTTGTGTTTGTCTTTCCACATGCTGCTGGGTTAAATGGAAAGCAATAAACAACTAGATTCATTTTTGTGAGCCTAATGTACAGCATCATCCGCTTTAGCTGCGAGTTTGATACTAGTGCTCATGTAAAAAGAGGCAGGCTTTTCTTGCACAGTGATTTCTGAAAGATAAGCAATTAAAACATAAAAATGCTATTAGATAACATGTGGGGTGTTATACACTGTGAGATTTAGTTCATATCTAGACTTACCTACTGGAGTTGGGAAAAGTGCTGACAGACCTTTAACGATGGCGACCAGTCAGACTTTGTTTCAGCTCCAAATATTTGACCTTTACTGCAGCATGTGGTTTGGGTTTTTGTGTGGTTTTTTTTTTTTTTTTTTAAATGAGAATTTTCTGCTGAAACTGATGCCATGGCAATAGTTGCAGTACAACCACCGCCGATTCACAGGGATGTGAGCATCAGAAATCTCCCAAGTTGTGGGTGTTTTCCTGGGATGTTCTTTGCCCTGGATCCAGGGGGGAAGATCCTAGTGCTAAAGTAACGACTCTATTTGACGATTTTACATTGTTAGCAACACAGTACCGTTTTTGTTTACGGTGCCTGTGCTCCTATTGGAACACTAAATGGGCGTTACAAACGCCTCGCTAATCTGTCTGGGTGCGCTCCCTGGAGCCGGCTGGGTGCGGCAGCCTGCCTCCGGCTGGAGCCCGGCCTGGCACGGCGGGGAGCGCGGAGTCCTTGGAGAACGCTATTGATCCGCGGCGGCGCGGTTAGACACGCGCACCTTGGCCAGGCGCGCGCCACCCCTGCCTCCGTGAAAGGCACGCGCTGCCGGCCGCGTGCCGAGGGCGCCATCTGGCGGCCGCCGCTGCCCCCGCGCCTCCCGCTGTGGGGAAGGACGCGGGTCTGTGAGGCACCTCTCCGGGCCCGCCGGCCGGGAGAAACCGGGTGGAAAATAACAACTGCGGTAAATTTAATCCTGATCCTGAGCTAAAGGGACAGAATTAGAGGGGGGGAAACCCCCGTTCAGGCTGGCGCTCGGGTGTCCTTCAGCCCCGTGTCTGGAACAAGTGGGCAGCACCTGTCGGCTCCTGAGGGAGTGTTTGGTCCCGCGCCCAACCTGGGACTGCCGGTTCCTGCGTGCACCCCTCTTCTACCCAAACAAAACTAATTAACGAAGCAGGCTATCTTCTTGACTGCTGCTTTGCTCGCAACACTTTTCTAGAAACCTCCAAATGGCTTGAGATCCCTTGATTTCCAAAGGGACTTTCTGCCCACCCTCGGCTCTGAGAAGCACTTGCTGACAGGAGGACAGGGCACACCAGCTGCTGAAAGCCAGAAGGCAAAGGGGAAGGATTCAAAATGCTGCCTGACTTGTGATCTTCCCGTGTCTGGTGGCACAAGATGCCACAGCGTGGCACCACTGACCCTGTGGTGGCCACGTGGCTTGCCGGCAGCATGGCTGTGCTGCTGCAGCCGGGGACCTTGCACTGCCACAGTGTAGATAGCTCAAAAACTCTTCCCCCATCTTTAAAATTAATTTAAGTCCCAATCAAGCAATTAGATCACAGGGACAGGGAAGAGTGCCTGACAAGTCTACTCAGGCCTGTCCCTTGGGGACACTGAGGTGAAGCGCGTGTATCCTTTTGCTGGCGCTGTGTGGTGGTGGCCTCCCACTAGAAGCGGTTGCAGGGTGGTCAGCACTGCTGTGACGAGCAACCCCACCACTATCCCTTTCACACAGAGGGGCTGTTAAAAAGCTGATGGGCAGAATATTTCGGTTGAGGGTGGGTTATTTTGTTCATGAACATACAAAACTTGTCTTTCCTGGACCAAACCAGAAGACTAGTGCATCTATGGTGCCGGGCAGTGAACCGTGCAGCCAGCACTGCTCACCTGGTCTTTTTGGGGACCCTCATTGGTTTTTTGAGCCTTGTTTCCCTGCCCAAGCAGAGCATGCAAACACCCCTTTGCCAGGTATGTTGAGTCCCTCAGCTACTGGGGGGTGGGAGAAGGGGGTGCACTGCCAGCTGTGGGCTAGGCCTGGGCCCAGGGCAAATTTACAGTTATAGTGAATTTTTTCCTTGCTACCTTGTTGAGTGGATTGAGTGGGTTACAATTGATCATGAGAGTCACCTGGTATCACTTTTTACTTCTCTAATTGGCAGCATGTGCTTTGGAGAGCAGGGTAGGGTGTATTCCTGCCTTGCCCTATTGTTGGTGGTGCTCCACATGTGTCCTTTAGCCTGGACAAAAGCATGGCCGTAGCAGAGGAGGATGCAGTGGTGTTTGCTGCAGTAGTGTTTGGATGCGGGCTGCTCACTGTCATAACTGGGAGGCTCATGGGTTGGGCTGAGCAGGACCAGCTCTACTGGACATCCCCATGGATGTGGTAAGCAGAGGTGGTGGCCTTCCATGCTGCTAGCTGCAGAGTCTTCACTGGCAGAGACAGCACCAGGTGAGCGTGAATGGGCATTTCTGGTGTTTCAGGAATCAATGTTTTATGAAATGTTTTTAAGTAAACTGCGATTAACTAATACCTCTTCTGGGTACTGTAATTTAGTGTGGCTGTAGGCTTGTATTGCAGCCTCTGTAACAGAAAGCTGATCTCCTCCCATGGTATTTGAGGAAATATTTTATTATTGGTTTACTTTTTTTGAAGTTCCTTGGGAAATCTCATACAACATTCAGTCCTGGTGCAAGACTGGTAGGTTTTCAGGTGAGACCTAATGCTTTTTAGCAAAGGTCCTCTTTGTGTTTAGGGTATATCAGCATGCTGTTGAAATTGTTTACAGCCCACTCATATAGTCCAAAACTCACCTGGCTTAACTTTATCATGCCTATCACAAGGTGAATTCATGAGCGTGCATAGATGTTGGAGTCTTGGTAGGTCTCTCTGCTAAGCCAGCACGACCCAACTAACCCACTTTCTGCTTCAAAATGTCTCCCTCTCGTGGGCTGTGTAAACGGTCTGGCTCAAAGTCCCATTTCCTACCATTTCCTTTTCTTTTGTGGGAAGCTGTAGCAGGGAGGTGTACCATGCAGTCCCACCACAGCCATTTGTAGCAGCCTCTTCCAGAAGCACAGTTCCTCCTAACTCACAGCACACTCCCATCCCAAGAGGAGTGCCAGGGAGTTATGTGGTTGCTCTTGGTTGCCCCTGTGCTTGGTGAAGCACCACTCAGTACTGGGCACAGAGAGCGATGCTCTGCAGGGAGCATGAGCCCACTGTCTTGGAAGGATGTTTTTGTTAGCCTAATCCAGTTTCTTCTTCCTGAAATGAGATTGCTCTCATATTTCTGTTTGGGATTTCTTGAATTAAAAATATGGTGTGTCGCTGTAAGACGTGTGTCTAGTTTGGTGGGGTTGGGGTACACCTGGCCCTTGCGTGCTGGCCACACTGCAGAGTGCGGCTGTGTTGGCATTCATTGCAAGTGGGTATGTTCCTGCCTTGGCCGTGTGAGCTGAGCTGCCTGCACAGCAGCAAATGGGTACCTGAGGGGCAGGGTTTCAGGCATAAAGACCTCAGTCTGCTTAGCAGTAAGGGAGAGAAGGAAAGAGAAGTGGAGAAGTACCCAAAATGTAAACTTTCCACGAAAATAAAGCTTTAATTTTAACGTTTTCCTTCCCCCTTCACAGAATAACTTTCCTGTTGCATGGGAAAAACCATTCTTGCCTTTCCTCTGTTTTTCTTCCCTTATCCTTGGTAGCCTTTGAATCCCTTGGAGGAAAAGTACTGGGAGTTAGTTGAAACGATTTGGTGTGGCTGTAGCTGTTACGGTCCTATTTCTTTTTATGGAGATGAAGTAAGCTAAACCTAATGTGGAAAGAAAAGATAATTAAACATAGAAAAGGCAGTTATAACTTCTTCTAGTGAGTTTGGCTCCCTAATTTCCTCCACCTCTTCTGCTGGAGAAATGTGACCATGACACAAGGCTGCTTGGCCCTTCTGAGACCTAGGAAACCTCTACTGGCACAGGCTGCCTAAAGCTAGCTATTTTCCTGCTTATAGGTTCTCAGTTTATTAGCCTGGAGGCAAAAGAAGTAAAATGAGACCTAATAAGGTCAGGAAGGAGCACATAAGAGGTAGAATACAGAAATGCTTGATCATAAAATTAAAGTTATCTTATTATGCCTTTATGCAATACAGATGGTCAAAATTAAGATTGCTTGTACAAATTTAATTAGTCTTTTGCAACCTTCTGGGTGCTTAGCTTTGCAGCCTTAATCATGTGCCTTTAATGTAGTTTGTGGAGGTGACTATATATGCTTTCTAAGGTCAACAGGAAGACCCTAGCTGTAGGTCTGAAGTTTTCATGAAGAGTTTATCATAGTCCATGGCTGGAAGTTTAAATATACACTTGAAGTTAAGCTTGATCTCAAGGGCATCACTCAATATCTGGTATGTGAGTGACTATGTTGAAAATCAAGAAAGGAAAACTTGGTAGCACCTGTCAAAGTGCTGCATGACCATGTACGTAACGAAAGCTGCATGAGAGAGGGGAGCAAGATGGGCTTGGTGGCACCTGGGGTCTTTTCTGTAACATCAGAATGAATTTTGGGGTCCCAGATCTCTGGGTTTTGATCTCTGGTGTCTGTGCTTTTGCCTCTTTCAAGTTTGTCTTCAGTGATGACTTGGATCAGTCTCAGATTGTTAGACCTATCGGTCTGATCCTGTGCAGCAGACCTTGGTGGGGCCTGACAAGCTCAGCTTTGCTACTGTGGCCCAGGCTCTCAGCAGGAGACCTTACTAGCTCCATCTTGCTTGTCCCCCTGGCCCAAGGAGAGGGACCTCTTTGCCTGTTGTTGGGAATAGTTCCCAGGAAATGACTGTGCCTGAGACCCAGAGGTGATGTAGAAGCTGGCTTTACACAACTGTGAAGAAACTGCAGCTTTTTGTACAGAAACTGTTTTGTCGGGAGTTTGACCTAGTGAGTATCGTTTTGTAATTACACTTTGATAGTGAATTAATGCTCCTCTGCACTGGGGAGGTCTTTGAGGCTCACTGGAATATAATCTAGCTCTGCTGTTCAAAGGAAACCAAGGAAGGCCCTGCCATTTCTTTCAGGTTGTATTAATCTCTTTGATATAATACATGATGGCACAGTAGTTGCACAATTAACTGTGGCTTTCTGCTTTGGAACGACCGCGCTAATTACTTTACATTGAAAAGATGGATTAAGTGTCTTGGGAGACCATTTTACAGCAGTTGACATTTAGATGGCTAGAGGACGTTGAAGGTGACACTGTGGAAATGGCACACTAATACCTGGGAGGCTTAAGGAGACATCAGTAGCTGGGTGGAAGCTGTGGGTGAAGGCACCTGAGGGACCCTTTCTCATGTCTGTCTGTAGAGCTGGACCCCACTGGAGGTGGAGGCAGATGTGGGTCCCCTTGCATAGAGCAATGCAGGTCTCGGTGCCCCTGCCCTGTCCCCGTATAGCTCTCACAGCTCCGCCTGGATTCCATCACTGTCCAACAAAACTTTACACTTCTGGTTGCAGCTATGATTGCTCTTTCTGCCCTCCAGGTTTTGACCTGTAGCAGGCAACAGCAATGCCGACTTGCAGGAGGCAAATGCAAAAATATATACCTTACAAAGAAATGAAACAAGCATTCAGTGTCATGAAACACAGCCTGCACGTTTCCCTATAGCATTAGCTGTTACAGGGAAAAGGGTAGGACCTGCAGGGTAAACAATAATGCTTTAAAAATTCAGCATTTTGGATCTTTATACGTATTGTCCTAAGTTTTGTGATTTCTCCCTTTTTTAAATCTTTTTTTTCATAGCTAGTACAAGGAAATGCGTGCTTTGTTTACCTTTCAATGTAAATTCCTGATGTTTGCTTCCTAACAAAACACAGGTTAAAAGACACAAGTTACATCATGGGCAAGTATGAGGCTCCTTACCCATAAGCTTAAGTTTTATTTCCAGGTGTTACTGGTTTTGACTTCTATTTAGATTTGCAAACATCCATTTCCTTTCTACAGGTTTCTTTTGCAGCTGTTTTAAAATGTTTTTGTTTATTTTGGGTTTTTTTGGTTGTTTGTTTGTTTTGTTCTCATGCTCTTAGCTGGAGTCCCTTTCTGGGACATAACCCTATGGACTCCTGTGGCCTTGCCATGGAACACAACATGTAGAGGCTGGGTGTCCTGTGAACCTGTTCTCCCCTGAGAGGGGACTTCTTTTGCTGATGTTTTGGATTTGTGGATTTAATTCAAGTTCTTGGTGTTGTGAACGTACACAGGTTTTATCCTGGGTAATGAACACTGCATTGTAGTACGTGTATGCAGTGGTTAGGCATTGCATTTACTTGTGACAGCAGCAATAACGCGCTCTCATTAACTTATCTTTTGCAAATCTAATTTCACAGTGTCAAAAAGTTACTACTTTCTGCTTACGAACACAACCAAAGTCCTTACCCAAGTGTAACTCAAAAGGTTGCTGTAAAAATGCACAGGGTCTCTTGGTTTTTCAGTAGGTGAACAGGAATAAAATTATGAGCCTTTAAACTAAATAATAATTTTTTCCTTGTAGCTTGAGATCTGTTCAATCAATAATCTTTCTGCTAACTCTGGGGAGAATTTTAGTTGCCTCCATAAAATGTTTTAATTATTTAAAATCATAAAATATAAGTAGGCACAATTTGCTTGGAACTCATTAGGGAAATATATGAATAAGAAGAAAAGATAATGTTTGCTTCTGCATTAATTTAAAGCAGTCTCTAAAATATGAAATCTAATCCTGGAAAGCAGTGACTTATCAGCAATGTTTACTTTTCCTATAATAGGAATAAATATTAAAGCAGCTAGTTATGTGTTTATCCCCACAGTATTGCACTGAGGCAAAAAGGAAGATAAATAACTTGTCTGAAATCCCACATTAATTTCCCTCTTTTACAGGTTTTATGTTTGTTCATTTCCTTTTTCAAAACATTGCTTTTAAAATTATTATTATAAAACAGGTGACTGAGAAACCACGAGTAGCTGCAAATGCATGAGACCAATTTGTGTGTGATTAGAATTATGCAGAGGTAATGCTTTATACTCACGTACAGCTTTTCATCCCAGTGCAAGTCACCAGGCAGAACATGAAGCAGAAGCAGCAGCAGTGAAATGCCACTGCCCTGGGGCACGGCTTGGCAGACCAGAGAGCAGAGCAACTGACATGTGAGGAAACAAAAATCCTTTAAGTTTCTCTGAAGAAACTTCAGTGCTCACTGTAGCAGGAAATGCTCATTTGCAGCTCTTGGGTGTGCAAAGAAGGAAGAAATGTCTTTGTCATTACTTGCTTGGAACTTCTTGTTTTGGATCTCATCAGAAGTCCCTCCACAAAAGACCTGTCTTGCTTCATTTACAGCTTTCCACATTTTCATTGTGGGAAAGCCATGATAGTGCTGCTACTCCTGTGAAAATGAAATAAGCAGTAAAATCAAATGTGCTGCAAACCACCCAGACATGGGTCTACAACTCTTGTGAGTGGGGAGCTCGTAGGTTATCTGAATGCGCTGGTGTACCTCTTGTTTGGAAGAACAGATGGAGCTGCTCAGCGCTGTCATGTTCCTCATGGTAGTGCAAGGGTGGTGGCAGGGGTGGAGGAGGCCTGTGCAGTTTCAGTAGATGGGTTGGATAAAACCGAGTTGTATTCATCTCCACTAGTAGGGAGAACAGTCTTTTAAATCAGCACTGACCTCTTAGCTTCTTTACGCCTATTGTGGCCATTTAGGATGGATTTCTTCAAGTGATAAAGAGAACACAAGCAGGGATGCAGCTAACTGTGCGATATCAAAACGATATAAAAAAGAAGCCAGCTGCAAGTTATGGCACTTGCTGCTGTTGCCACCTGAATATCATCAAGATTGCAGTGGCTGAGACATAGTGTGTGCCGCAGGTCTGAGCTGCAAGGTTTCTGGGGAATGTGGGGAGCTGTTCGTGCTTCAAAAGAGGGGATGAGGTTTATATTCATGTTCCTTTCCCTGTATCCAAGGGCTTTATCACAAAAAGCTTGCTAATGTCTCCCATCAGCAGCAATTCACAGATAGTGCTGTCCATGTGTAACATGGCTAAATTCAAACAAACTAAAAGCACTTCATGAGTTTGTTAAAAGAAGGTGGGACAGCAATGCCAGAGGTTTGAACAAATGCCTCTAAGTTATGCTACACCCAGCAGCCCGGTTTTTCTTTAGGCCTGCGGCGACAGGAGAGACAGATGATGCTCCCCGCTTTGTCCCCTGCACGTCCCAGCGGGATCAGAAGCTGCAGCATTGAAAATGCAGAAGTGAGTCTTGAGCATTCAGGAACCTCTGTGTCTGTCCTTGGACAATGAGTTGGTTTTTTTGGGGCAGTCCTCTTCCTAGATTTCTAAGCACTCAGTCTGAGTCCTAGGAGTTTTCCATGTTGTACATGACTTCAAGCTCTTGCTATCTTTTTTATGGGTGTATCAGAGAGGGCCAGCACAAAGGGGGCGCATGGCAGCACTGCTGAGTGAGTGTCATCTGCTCATTTAATTAGCTAGTAGACATGCAAAGTCTGCTCTGTAACAGTCTTCTGTTCCTTTCCCCATCACGCATCCAAATGTCACACCACACTGTTTCAAATGTCACATCTTCGGAGCAGGGGCTGTGATACCAAGCCAGCAGCTAGGATTACATGCTTTCATTCTCATGGTGGCTTCTGGGAGTTACTGCACTAGAGGGATTTTTTTTTTTTTTTAATGCACTATCCTTCAGCCGCATTTGCTTTTGAGCAAGTCCCAGCTGTACATTTGTCAGCTGTGTTCACCTCTCTGGGGTCAACCCTTGCAACTATTAGAGATGCCAGTGTTGCAACAGCTGGGTGGTACAGTTTGTGTAACAGCTGTGCCCTCAGGTCACCTCCTCTTTACAGGCGGAAAGTCCTGAGCCTCTACAGTGCGAGCAGTAGATCAGGCAGATGTGTTACCTGGGAGGGGTGAGCAGACCCATAAGCTCCCATACAAGATCTCACCATTAGAGAGAGACAAAGACTTGCGCTGCATTATCATGTGGTTTGCTCTCGCCATTTAATGAAAGCCTAAGTTCCCATTGTCCCCACAAATTCCCCAAAGTTGATTCACCACTTGAATTAAACCATAATTATATATTATCAGCAGTCACTTTATAGTAAGGTTGAAGGATTAAATGCAGTTAGTGATGATGAATTCCAGACGCGCAGGACAGAAGCCTGAAGAGAAGGCCAGCTTCTGAGTAACTACAAGATAGAGTGTAATTTATTCTAAATATTTGATTCAATTAAGCTTCCTTCTGCTCTTTGTTTCAGCTTACAGATGGCTCATCAATCTATAGTTTAGGGACACATTGCTATTCTTTCTAATGGTAATTACGTGATCAGGATGGAGACAGGTTTGATTAAATGCTCACACTATACTCTGCATATTTAAAATGGAGCAGTGTCCAAAGCAGAGGCAAAATGCTAGCCCGCTGCATGCAGCTTCAGCCTCAGGCACTTGATAGGTCTTCCTCTAGCATAGATGATGTGGACTTTGCCAGTTCCGACCATTCAAGGAACAGGAGTTTTTGAATTCGTGAACTATGATTGTTTCTATCTGGTTTGAATGTCGCTGAACTGTTATTTGACAGTTTCTTGCAAAAATATGGTGCTTTCCCTTTTTTTGGCTTGGCTTTACTGAGAGGATTCTTGGAAATTAGTAGCAAAACAGTTACAGAGTCTGCGATCAATCTTCCAGTGACTAATGCGTGTTTGGGAAAGGCCATCATGGTACTTTTAGGCCAGGGGTACTTATTCTTAACACCTTGTAGCTTGCTTGTGATTGTCAGCCTGCAACCTCTGAAAGCAGGAATATTTGCCCCAGCTATCAAAGTGTCCCATTTTGTGTTTGTAACTCTTACAAATTTTTGTTATCTACTTAAAAAGTAAAATTGTAATGTAGAATGTGGCCAGAAGCTTTGCATGCAAACGTATAATGATCTTGCATATTCCTTTAGCCACTCCATCTGAGGACTATTATAGTCATTAAGACTTAGGTAAGGTGTTATTTCTTTTATGCAGATAAGAAAATTGAGGCACACAGAGGTTTGAAGGTCTGAGGGTAGAACTGTACCCAGAAAAAGAAATTGGGCAAGCTTTATGCCCTATTTAAAATCTCATTTAAGGGCCATATGCACCTTGTCCTGGCCTTCTCCCAGGCATGGATTTTACTTTACAGCAGCCAGTCCTCAATTCAGCAAAGTACTTAAGCACATCCTGACATGCTCTGCTGAATCAGGGTTTTAAGTGGAAGTGACAGAAATAGAATTGAGATCTCCTCACCCCTAGCCCCACTCTGAAACCATCAGGCAATGCTTCCTTTCTTCTTTACTCCCCATTTCCACAAGTGTCTGAGACAGGTAAAGACCTGTGCCCTGGACATCTGCCCCATATCAGAACCCAAGCCACCCAGTTGAAATTTCAAACGTACAGGCCAAGTGGCCAGTTCTAACAAATTTGAGACTTGAAATCTCTTGCTCCCAGAGCCTTCAGTCATTCAAGTGCATTATTTAAGCAAATGAAGAAAGATTCTCTTAGCTCTGATACAGTTTCCCTACAGGAAGCCAATGAATCTAAGTGACTTTTTTCCTCAATATGCGTATGATATCCTTCCAGCGTATCAGTCCCCCAAAACAGTGGAGCTTTTGTCTGTAAAATACTATTATTTTTGGTTTCTTGTTTAATTAGGTTTTCTCTGTAATAAGAATTTCAGGCTGAAATAGAAAGCCCTAAAAATTAGTTATTACTATTTGTACTTCACCATGGAAGGAAGCCATTAGTTGGATTCTTATTTTCTAGCTGGAACAGAATATGCCTCCCACACCCTTAAGTCTCTTTCATTGATCCCAGGTAAGGTGAGCTTTTTCAACTACTGTTTCTTTATCAAAAATTTTATAGAATGCGTCAGGGTGAAACAAGCATAATGGATGATAACAGAAAGTTAATTTAACTATTAAGAATAGTTAAGAATACTGTAGGAAAATACTTTACTAGGGCATGGAAAAAGCATAATTTTGTTACATGTTGCCTAGGGAAGGGAATCTCTGCTTGCAGTAATTATTTGAATAGCCAGTTAACAGCTGTATTGCATCCTCATACAATCATCGTTTTCCTTCTGTAGACTTGCCACCAATGCTCTGTGCTTACAACTTTCTAGGAAACAAGCACATAGCATATTGCTTCTTTGGTGGGCAAAAGGGAGGGAGAGAGGAAGGAGGAAGAACTGTTCTGGTTTTCTTCTTGCCCTTTTGCTCTTCCTCATTCTGACTTCAAAAAAAATCTACCTGTACTGTCACTAAGGTTAAAGAAACGCACTCCTCACACACAAAGGTTTTAGGGAGTGCTCTGTATTAGAAATCCTGTTTGTCCTTTGACACTCTTTTAAAGACAGACCCCCACCCCGACTATGTATATTTGAGGCTTCTTATGTAGTACCTTTCAAGGATTACCAGTGACTTTCAATATCATTAATTTGTGAAGGGTAGCGATCTCCTTGATGCCATATACGTTTCATTAAAAATCCATTTTTCTATTATGGCTTTTAACATTAGTAAACTCCACTTCTTTTCCTTTTGATGGTATGGTAGGACTGATTATTCTGTTACTCAGTAACCTCTTCTATGACAGAAAATGACTTTGTTGTATCGACTCACTTGGAACTCAATCGTTCTACAGAGGGACATTTTTTTCAACCACTGTCTTACAAGGACAACTTCACGTAAGTTTATTTGCTTTATTACAATTAAAATAAGTAGTAAAAACAATAGTAGATCTCAAAATAAGTCTCTTTTCTCAACTGAGCTGCCCTTAGGATCCTGCTGCTCCTAAAGTCTACTTTCCCAGGCTATGCTATCCAGTGGACATATAGGTTAAATACCCATTTTTTTTTATACTGCTCCGCCTGCATTTTTCCTGATGATTTGATGCTGCTTGTTGTTTCCCATCTGTTGGGCTTCCTCCAGTTACAACTTGAACGCTAGTGTGACTCCATCCCCCATTGGGAGCATGCTGATATTGACTCGTGTGTCTCTGAGAAGCTTCTCATTGAGATGGTGGATGCTCTGTGTTTCCAAGTCATCCTTTCTTGGTTTTAGCACCCTTCCACTCCAAAGGACCTATTGAAAAAAGAAATGTCATGCACCTCTTTGTTCCAATATGTTCCTTGGACCACAAAGAAAGCTTTGGAAAAGGTCCTGCATATTTTCTAGAAATTTATATTATTTATTGTATTTCAGATTTCTAGTGGTCTCTGACATGGAGCTGTCATAAGCAAAGTGGGGTTAGGTGTCGATAGAATTGTCCAATTGTACTTCTACTGCAAATTAGAAGCCAAAATAAAAAAACATGTGATTAAACATCGGTATTTTTAAAAGCCCCTATTTAGCTACCACCATAGCCCTGAAGGTTCCTGAAGTTTAACATCATTCTTTGTTAAAAAAGTAAAAAAGTTATCAATTGATAACTTATTAGTAGTTATTGATTACAAGTGCTACCTTTGATCTTGACTAAGTACTGTGCATAGTAGAAAATGCACTACAAGACAAATCAGAATAATACAGAGCATTCTCTGTACTGAATTACAAAAAAATTTAACTTTCTGTTACCACAGGCTGTTTATGTACCAACATAAATTTAACACATTACTCCTTACTTCTATAGGGTTTTACTCTTTGCTTATATTAGTGTTCCATATAGCTTACTTTAGGAATTTATGTTGAATTCTAAAAGGCTCCTTTGTATAATACGGAACAAACACATTGCAATTGGCAACTGAGTTGCATGTCAGAAATCACATTACTAGAATCTAACGGTGACTTTTTTTTTTCCTTTCCCAGAGGCAAAAGCAGTAACTCCCTGTGCTACTGACACTACAACTGCAGTACTTACATTATCTATAGCTATTATTCCCCCTTTCTTTATGAGGCGCAAACATTTTTCATAGTACTCATTGCAGCTTTCTTTATCCGCATCAATGAAAGCAAAGTCAAAGGTTTCCGCTTCTCCACTGGCCAACAGTTCATCTAGATGAGCAACAAAGTGAGTCATTACACCCTGGTTAATGCTGTGTAGGAGGAACTCGTACATTTTTGTTAGAGTTCTCATTAAATAATATTTTTGGTGCCTTGACCAAGCAGCCTATTCCTCTACAGCTAATTACTAGAAAAGCTTATCCCACAGAAACCAATCTAGACATGATGTATGCCATAAACCACTCAGTTACTGAGTTCTGCCTACTTGGAAGTTCATGGAGTGGTTCTAAACCTGCAGGATACAGCTGGGACTGCTGAAAGGTACAGTAAAAACAAGTCCAGCAGTTTGAAACTGGACACACTCTACACCTTCAGCTATTTTTTGAGCTGACTGAGGAGAACTGTTTTCTTAAGTGGATTAGCATTTTTCTCACATTTATGAACAAATCTTAAATGCTAATCTCTTGTAGATGATCAAGTGCCACAATACAGGTCATGAACAAACCCCATCACAGATCTTTATCACAGCAAAAAAAAATGCTGTAAGTATTCCCTCTCTGGGCCAAGGCAAGTGGAATTCAGTTTTAAGTTCTCCTAAATGGACTTCTTGACCAAGAACTCCAAATTGCCAGTTGTGGAGGGGCTGACTGCTGCCTTCCTAAGGTTCTTGTCCACCCCTCTCACTTGCCCTTATCCTCTGTCAACAGAGGATCTTTTTGGCTGAAGCACTGCAAAGATAAAGCTGTCCATCAGACTTCAAGGACAGTGCATCCTAGCAGACTACTAATATTTGCCTCTTTAGAAAGCGTTGATAAATTTGGAAGTAACACAAGGTGAGGGATGGATCTGTGGATCCATCAAATACCTTTGCTGGAAATCTCCTTATGCCGCCTCTATTCCTAGCAAACTTCTTGCATTTTCAGAATATTTATTAATGTTCCCTCTGCCCCACATCTTTGCTTTTCTTGAGTGAGAAAAGTCATTGCCTTTCTCATGGTCTTGCATACTCTTCACACTTCCTAAATTTGAACTCCTCTGGACACAATTCAACTGTTATACCCTAAGTTTTATATTGGCTTCTGTATTATTTTTTTTTGCACCTCAGCCCTTTCAGAAAACTCTTCCTGTATATAACAAAGAAATACTTGCTTAGAATGGACAATGGATAAGAGAAATTGGGCTTTGTCTAATTAATCTCTTTTAATCAGCTTTCCCAGAAGCAGCTGACAATAGTACTTCATAGATTAAACAAGGCGATGAACAGGACAGGTGAGTGACCAGTACAGCCCACCACACAGGACAAGCATTTTTTTCCTCTCTGCTAGCATGTAGGAAAACTGTGAACTTACGAAGTTGTGAAGTTTTCTGATGATATATTTTTTTTTAAATAAGAGAAGTTGTCTCACTGTTAGCAAAGGGATCACATCTACAAGCATATTTGGTCTTAGATTTTGTCAGCATTATATCCATCTTCTATTTCTAGGGAAGGGAAATAAAAAGTACTCTAGGTTACTTACCAAGTGTTTGAATTGCTGGCTTAATCCGCAGGTCAATTTTATGCTCTACACCTGCCTAGAATGAAAAAAAACCCAAAAAGTCGATGAAAGTGATCAAGAAATAACCTATTAGTAGGTTGTACTCAGGGACTGACTGGTGTTCAGATATTTTTCCTATTATTTCTAGGTTCCAGATGGCACTTGTCTTTCCAAATCGAACCGTCTCAGCCTCACACAGAATGCTTCTGTGTGAATGTGTGAGTCTAAGATACCAAAATCCCCTGACATGCAAATGCAGCTGTCCCAAACATTTAACAGAAGAGATGCTGCTTACCTCTTTCCACAGTGGCTTACCTCTTTCCACAGTGGCTTTCCAATTTTGACATAGTCCTCATTTATATCACAGGCAATAACTCTGCCATTATCTGGCAGTACAAGGGCCATATTCAAGGTATTATAACCTGTGAAAACACCTGGGAAAATCATAAGAGTCATCAACACTTACCATATTGTGGGGAAAAAAAAAATAATTAAAAAAATAGTAAACTACAGGGCTTTCTTCAGGAATAAAAATCCCAGAGGAGTCAAGGATGGTAATTTTTTAATGGACGCAAAAGGTTTTCCCCTGCATTTTAATGGTGGGTTGGGAGGAATTTTTACTTTTTGTTTTTGTTTAAAATCAATCTTTTAGCAAAGTTTAATGTTGTCTTTTTCCAGAATTCTCCTGGATACACAGGGCAGAATCTGGTCTTGCATCTCTGAGGAGCACCCTTATTTAAAAGTGTAGTTAAATCCTGAGCCAAAGGGACTGGACCCGCAGCAGAATACCAGGGCATCGTAACAGCCAGGGCAAGAATGAAGATGGTGGGAACCCATACCTGGCTGCTCAGTATCAGTCTGGCTTTGGGACATCCTGCTAACGTAGGTGCATCAAGGAAAGTGGATTGGATGCAGGGTCTGTGCAGCAAAACATTTCCTTCTGGTGAGAAACTGATATAGGAAGGAAAGAATACACCCTGTTCTGCAACTGCTGGAGACCCAAGTGATCTGTTGATCTTATTTTTTCAGATTGACTCAGAGTTGACGAGACATTGATGCTGATGCCAGAATTACTGAATGCACAAATAGACAAAGTGGAAAGTAAGTGCAAATCAGACACTACTTCTAACACTGTAGTTTCCCCACCTGTCTGCCGAGACAGGTATGCAGTGCCTTACTTTGTTTAGATATCTTATGTAAACATGGCTGTATTTGAAGAAGCACAGTCAGGAGCTTTATTCCTCTACAGAGCGGACAAAGTGACACTCTTACCTATTTCAATAACTTTCTTGGCTTTAATGAGTTTGACTAAATTTGCCATAAGCTGAGCCTGGTCACAGGATACCATCATTTTACCCCAGGGATGATCAGCAGTGAGCTAGAAAGGGTTAAAAAAAATAACACATCACAAAAAAAAATTAATAAAATTCAAAGCTTCCAAAATAATATCCTGAAGGGAAAAAAAACAGAGAACCCCCAGGAAAAACAGACAGCCTGACCCTTCTCATTTTAGATGGCTTTGTGCTTCATGTATGAGCCAGAAGTTGGTTTGAATTTAACAGTAACTAAGGAGGGTGGCGGGTGTGTCATAAGCAGTGACTAATCGTTCAAAGCAGTAATACGCCCCACAGTTACCATGGCTGTGTCAAATTCAGCAACAGTTATAACTGATGAAGTATCAGAGAGGAACTATGCCTGTGAAAGACCTTTATTTCTGTGAATTTACATAAACAGATGCACTTTTTTTTTTTTATTATCACCTTTGTACTTATGCCCTTATTCCTCCAAGACACGTAGGATGGTTTGATGAACTGCTAGGTTAAAGTCTGTTGCCAAAGGTCAGACCATGTGGTTCTGGCCACAGAGTGCAGAGCTGGAGGAGCTGTGCCCATGCCAGGGTGGGAGGGTCCCTGGCATTGAGGAGGGGGCAGCAGGAGAAGCTGGGCTGTGCCGTGGCAGTTGAACGGAAAGGACGGTCCTCCCATTTCTTTTCTTCCTCTAGGGCTCATTCTAGCCAACCAGCTCCAATACTTAACATTTAATTGCTTTTATATAGGAGTAGTTTTTCTCACTTAAAATGACTCAATCCTGAGTTAAGAGGTCTGTTCTGAGCTCTGGCACTGGAGCCTGCTGGAGGGCATCACCTCTCCGACCTACAGTTTCTTTATATGCCAACTGAAATGAACAGAAGTCATCTGTTCAGATCAAAATCAAGTGCAGCCCAAACACATGGGCTTGGGAGCCATGGATAAAAAGACATGTCTAAAACATGTGCCAATACTATTAAATACTCATTTGGTAGCCCTAAACATTGAAGAGTCTGGATATTACTAGTTCAAAACAAATTCTAATGTCTATGCAAATAAGATGGAGGAAGGAATATCACAAATAGTCCAGCAGTTCAGGACAAGGTGTGGGCGATACTGTTCCTAGTAGAACATTAACAGCACTCCCCAGAAAACCTGCACTGGGGGATAAAATACTGACCAGTCGCAGCTTCTTTAGAATTGGATGTTCCCGCAAGGAGTGATCCAGTATGTATTGCCAGAGAGGACCGCTTTTCCCAATAATACTCTTGGATGATTTGGGTGTCCCAAAAACTAAAGAAGGGTATCTTTTACCTACAAAAAAATAAGAAGTAATAAGATCATCTTTATTTTTCAGTTATTGCCTGCTTAAATAAAGCAAGCACTTAAGTATCACTAAAGGTTAAAGAGTTCTTTGCTCTGAAAAATCCAGTGAAAAAGGAAAATGCAATGTAGCTGGACAGCTTAGTGGACTATATTTTTTCCCCTACTTTTTAACCTCTAAGATGTTCACACCAAGTCTGCAAAGGCTGAAAGGGAAAGGCTTGCCTACTGTGTTGTTCAGTGGCCTATGTGAAGGTTACAAGCTGCCACAGTTTTACAGAGCAAGTAACCCCATCAAAACTCAAACGGCAAGCGTAAGGAGAGAAGCATGAATGAGGCTCACTCTTTTCATCATTTGGGGACCTTGTTTTGCAGATGGATAGAGGCTGCTGGTCTTTAGAACCCTCAGCCAATGCATCTTCTCAAGCCTTGTGTTCTCCTAAGGACAGTGTCCTGCTCTCTAGCCACGGTAAATCTGGCAATGCTCAATCTTGTTTAGCATGAAACCAGTGTGCAAAAAAAATAGGTGCTGAAAGCTGAAGTTTAAAGACTATTGCTTGTCAAATACAGAACTGATCTCAGCTTTGATGCCCTGTGCTTCTTTTACCAAATCGGGCAAATATTTTAAAGAAATAAAAAAAAAAAAAATTCAGTTCCACATCTCCTGATAGTTGTTCGCTATTAAAGAACACTTTTATTTGAGGTTTTTATTTTATTTTCTGTTAATGGCTCTGTTTTACAGACAATCGCACTGAGACGTAGAGTATTTCAGCAACTTGCCTGAAGTCAAAGGGTAAGTAAGCCAGCAGCTGCGTTACAAACCCACCTTCCCCTGCCTCATCGTGGGCTCGTAGGTCCTCTGACCCCGGGGAATAGCAGAGAAACTGTCACCAGAAAAGAAAACAGTGACCAGGACGCCAACCACCGCGTTTTCTGGCTGGCCAAAGAAATGCAGGCAGGGGCAGGGCTAACAGGGTGCCCAGGGCTGGGAGGGTGCCCTCGCCTTTGCTGGGACCTTGGCCCCGGCTACACGCAGCAGTAGCTGGATTACAGGGAGCGGCTTGGCCTCTAATAGCATCAGCGTATTTACCGCCGCAGCTCAGCGAAATCCCGGCCGGCGGGGCAGCCCCGCTCAGGGGAGCGGCGAGGGGGCTGCTCCCCCAACGGCCGCCCGGCCCCGCCAGCAACCAGGGGCTCCCGTCTGCCCTCAGAAGGGGGAGGGTCCTCTCCGGGCGCCGCTGTCCCCGTCCCAGCCCCTGGGGGGACAAGGGGAGGGTGCAGCGCCCAGCCCCCGTGAGCGTGTGCGTGGGGGGCGGGCGCCGCTTACCTGCGAGCATCCCCGTGGCAAAGGCGACCCCCAGCATCGCCGTCCCGACGGCCACTTCTTTGGGCACGCTGAAAAGGGGCATTTCGGAGCCGGGAGGGGCGCGGTGCGGTGCGGCGGCTGACAGCGGCGCGGCCCGGGCTGGTCACACGCGGGCGCGGGGCGGGACGGCGAGGCGGAGACGCCGGCATGTGGTGGCGGCGCGGTGAGCCTCGGGACGGCCCCGGGCCGCTCCTCCTCCCGGAGGGGCGGAGCGGTGCGCGGGTGTCGGCGGCTGCCAGCACCGCGTGTCCTCTTGGAGCTGGCGCTGTGGTTGATTTTGGTGGCTTTGGGCTTGGCGGGCGGAGGAGATGCGCGCCTTCCTCTCGAGGGATACACTCTGTCACTTTTCACTGTAAAGTGACAAAAGCAGCACTTGGGGTTCGTGCTGCCACCTCCTCAGAGGCCGGTTCTGGTAGGCCTTCGGTTATAGTCTTTGTTTTAAAACACACGCGGATGTTGTGTGAACTGGTAACGAGCTCTGACTGTGGAGCTCTTAAGAGCCTTCATGAGAGACTTGGGCCTCCAATTAGCCCTAGAAATGAGCTTTCTCCTTCCCTAGCATCTTGTGTTTTGCAGCTGAGATACGAGCATGTTCCTTATCGAAAAGCACATGAGATTGTGGGACTTCAGTCCTATGCCCAAAAGAACTGTAAGTCTCCAGGTGAAAAGGATCAAGGAAGATCCTCCATGAGAGGGGGAATGGGGCCTGCTTTTCTCTGCTGCTGTTTCAGCCCCCTTCTGTAGTACCTTCTAGGCAAGGTGCAGCAATGCCCTTGCTGCTGTTTGGCAACCTGGTTGTTTAGGGATCTCTTCTGTGGCCTGGCTTGTCACTGAGGGAATTGATATATAAACCAACAGTGACTGTGCCATCTCTTCTTAGAAATCAGGCTAAAAAACTTTTTCCATGCTTTTGTTTCATTACGTAGATATATGCTGAAAGGACCCTGCATTGCTTTTTGGAGATGGGCTGGTGGCTTGGTTTTCATTCTGTGAAGTGTTGGTAATATCTGGATTTTGCAAAAGCCAAGCAATATGTGAAGATCTATCATTTTGTTGCTCTACAGATGATGAAATTAGCAACACTGCATACAGACCAGGAATAAGCAGGCATGAAGTGGGTGGAAACTTGGCCTCAACAGCTGTAGAATGAAAGCAGGTAAAAATTCCCTTTTGACACATAGTTAATCTCTAGAAAGCCAGATGAATCGTGTGCCTGTAGGTTAGGATGGTAACTTTTCAACCGTGTTCCTATGCTAGCAAAACTGTCTAGTGTCAATGCAGTTAGGAGAAAAAGATTCTTTTGTAAGTACATCTTAAGTGCAGGATTAAGTATATCACCAGGGCATTTATGGGAAATGGGTTTGCCTATCACTGCATTTTTAGCATGTGCTAGACCTTATTTACAAAGACTTGAGCTCAGAGCTCTTGTATTTCTTTTGCAGCAGCTAATCATGTCAAGCACTAAGGAGTCTGCTCTGCTTTCTGACTTACAGAACAAAGCAAGACATCAGATCTGTCTCAGGAGATAAAATATCTTTTGGTTCACGTTTAAAATTTATTTGATTTTGAAAGCTGTGAGGGTTGTTGATTTCTTGGTGGTTTTTTTTTTCCATTCAGCATCTCATCACTTTCTCTGTATATGTTTTGCTTTTGTAAATTAAAGCATTTCATCCTGTCTTTCAGAAGATGAGTTATCAGGAAGTCTGGAATGTGTCAGTTTTAGGCCAAACAGAACTATAGGAGACAACAAACTCTTCTAGCGGCCATAAATCAGATTTGTGACTGTGCAGCTCCATCTAGTGATTATTTTCTACAACTGCAGCAGGAGGGAGAGAGTAACTGTGGGATATGCTGTCTTTTTAACAAAACACTCCAAATTTGTCATCTTCCAATGAACATTTTCAATTTGTAATCTTACAGTGTTGTGTTGGCCTCTCAACTCGACGAGCTGTCTCACTTGAAGCTCTCTGGAAACTTCAAGTTTCTGAAATCTCCAAGAGAATTTGTGAACAGAATTGCTACCGTACTTAAACATGTCTCTGAAACTCCCTCCAAGTTCTTATGCAGGAATAGCTTACCTGTGGTGTCAGTGTCAGAAGGTGTTTTACTGTGTTGGACAATGTATTGTTTCCTTAGGTAATGAAGCTGATTTACAGATATCTTAAGTCGAGATAAAACACTTTCTTAAGAGTGGCAAAAGAGTTAAAGTTTTCCAACTAAATAGAAAGGAGCCAGCTGCTTTTCTTTGAGCCATTGCAGTTTTCATTTTACATAGCTCTGTGATATATTACTGAACAGAAAACATTGATTAATCAGATTAATTAGATACATGCTTGCAGTATGCTGAGGTTACTTGAGTATTTAAACATTTTGGTAGATTTCTGCGTGCTTCTTGTGCTGAGTAAGGTGAAGGCTATGTAGAGATAAAAACCACGTGGGAAGTGGGCTTGGATACAAACCCCACTGCTCCTTTGTCTGTAAGGTCAATCCAGTTGCACGGTTTTCACAGGACACCAGGATTGTTCCCAGTGTTGTAGTCAGTAGGCATATTTGCTGTGCATGAAAGTGCCTTCTCCCTGGAACTGCGTTCCTGAAAGGGTAGAAGGGTTTTGGCGGCATCTTCAGACTGCAGCCAGAACATGATCGTTTTTGTGAAACAAGAAGTAGGACGGACAGGTTTCATACTGGCTAGTCAGTGGCTGACCTCAGGGTGTGCAAATCCTCACTTTATTCATATTGATAATCCACAGCTTTACAGTCACTGTGTAATTGATATCTGCAATAGTCTGTTCTTCTACTGAAACCTTCCTTCCAGGAGTGGTTTTGTATGTGGGAATGGTGCACACTGTCCACCTTGGTGTCATCTAGCTGTGTGGACTTATCGTAGAAATGGGACTGGCAAAGCTTAAGCCTACTGATAAGGCTGTCATCTCACTTCTGGGTGTCTGCCTTTCATCTGCAGCTATTTTTAGGCAGCCCAGTAGTGCCTAGTAACTGAGGCACCAGTGTAAAATGCTAAACGACTTGCCATGAATCTAATAAGCTGTTCAGTTCCACTATTCTCATATTTAAATTTTTTTATTTGATGTTTTTGGTTTTGTTTTTCTTCCCCTCTTCACTCTTCCATGTGTCAGATACCTGTACTCTACCATGTGTTCTGGCAGGCTGTGCCTTCCAGGACATTTGTGGTGTTCTTGTGGACTGCTCCAAGGTGTTGGTGAAGAGCAACATATAACCATATTGATTGTCTTACTGCTGCACTATAAAGAAGTAAAAACTGTGGGTGACTCAGCCACTATCCAGTGTGGACAGCCAGGGGTTGTCCACACTGTGATTGAAAGCCTACCTGCAACATATGCACTAAACCATAGAATCATAGAATCATAGAATTGTTGAGGTTGGAAGGGACCTTTAAGATCATTGAGTCCAACCTTTAGCCTACCCTGACAAGAGCCACTTCTAAACCATGTCCCTAAGTGCCCCATCTACCTTTTTTTTAAACACCTCCAGGGATGGTGAATCCACCACCTCCCTGGGCAGCCTATTCCAATGTTTAATAACCCTTTCAGTGAAAAAATGTCTCCTAATATCTAATCTAAACCTCCCCTGACGTAACTTGAACCCGTTTCCCCTCGTCCTATCACTGCTGACATTGGTTTTACTAGACCTATTGTCAACTCGCATACTGAACCTCACCGGCTGCTAGAATGGTTTAACTAGACCAGGGTGGGTATAGATGACTCTCTTGAAAATCACGTTAACCCTGTGGTGGAACATCATTGTATACTACAGATACCTTGAAGGAAGAGTGAATAGGCATGTTTGAACAGCACAACTCACTCGAAATAACCCCTGTATATTTGTTGAAGCTGTATTGGCCTATGACATTGGAAAGAATTCAGTAGAATTGCATGTTGTGTCTGATTCATTCAGGCTACAATGTTGCTGGTGTGGCTTCAGGCATAATTTAAATGGTGCTTACTTCAAATCTTGGTTACCCCACACATTGTTCTTCTTGAGAATTGTATGGATCTGTGTGCTTGGCAGTAGCCTAATTGTCAAGCTTCTCAGGAAATATCAGAGCAGATAAGTTTTAAGAAGAATTCAGGAGGACGGAAAATGAGATTTGGAGCTGTTTACAAGGAGTTTACCTCAAATATGAGTGCTGAATGAGCAAAAGCCCAAATACAATGAGGAACCAAAGAAGAATACATTCAGGCATTCACATGGTCTGACTAATTGCTGAAAATGCTGATTGAGATGACATTCTGGATGGATGAGACTTGAATGAGATTAGAGCTAGAGAAAGTAGTTACAGTAATCAAGGTGATAAGAACTTGGACAAAAGTTTTTAGTTGTGAAGATGTACATACAGAAATAATCTTGTAAATAAGTCAAAATCTTTCTGACTGTTTTTGTGTGGTTGAATGTGAGGACCTGGAGAGAAATTAGAGTTGAAGAGTTATGTGTTGAGTGATAGGCAAAATGTTCATTTTTATCTATATTGATGGAGGAGAAAGGTTGGAGAGCTGAAGCTGACCTGATTTTAGCTGTCTCAGAGACGTGTTCGAAACAGATTGAGGTTTTAATCCGGCTGCACGGAGATAGGAATGAAGAGGCAGATCTGCAGGTTGCCTGCGTTGATGTGGTGGATGAATGCATGTATAGATGGGGCCAGTTACCCAGAAAAAACAGGAGGCTGTGAATTCCCGTACATTTTAAGCTACTCAAGTATAAACAAACTCATAAGCATTCTGTTGTATTATTTATTTGTTTGTTTGTTTCTTTTAAAGGGTTTTAATAATATCTGGTTAAAACTGAAACAGAACTTATTTACTATATTTATGTGTTCATTCATCTGTCTATCTCAGGCATTGTAGACAAAACGTGTATATATTTTATCATTTTACACTCCACAGTGTATATGGCTTTGCAAGGACTGATGGTGTCCTATTTTAGAGGACTGTATATGGAATTATTATTTTTTTATTCACAATTGAGATTTCCTTTTTCTTCCAGTTGGTTTTCCTATTGTATTTCTCTGTTCCATCCCTGTTATCTCTCTAGCATAGTGTACACTTAACATTTCATTTTACAGTTCTGTAATGGAGTGTTTGCCATTTACTGGCATAACCTCCTTGACCTTAGAAATACTCATTCCACATGTATCTGTTGCAGCAATTTTTTTTCTGTGAATGTTCATATGTCTTCTCAACTGAATATCTTGGAATTGTAAGAATGGGACTATCTTTTTTTAAAATCTGTGATAAATGGAATTTCTCTCCAAAATTTTCTTCTGATAGTTGAATTCAGTAATTTGAAATAAGACTAATAGTTTCCCAAATACTCATCATTGCTTCTAAAATCATCTGGATTTTTTATCAGACAAACTGTAAGTATCAACGGTTCCTTTAATATGATTCATTGTCCAACTGGAGGGTAATCACTAAAATGGAACGCAGACATGAACAATGACTTTAAGTTGGTTCGGTTACTTTCATCCTGCTCAGCTACTTCTATCGCATTTAGTCTTCTGTGGGAGCTTTTAAAGTATGTCTTTCGATAACAGCTTGTAAAGGCTGTGGTACCTTCACATCTATTTCAAGGCTAAGGTATCAACATTTCAAATGCTGCTGCTAAGAAAGGTGGTGATTCATGAGCCCATAAGCCTTAAGCCATTAAACTTGCAAACAGCAAATGGTTTAGAAACGGTTTTCAGCTAGAAGCATTTTGACATATTGGTAAATATTTTCAGGCCTTACTGGCTTACAGGCCAACATTTTGAATATATATGACTACTTTTTGCCATCTCATTACAAGACTAGGTTCAACTTTGGACATGCAGGTATCGTGAGGAGAGATAGCCCCTGCCAAGCAGCATAATTCCCAGTGCAAAGTAAGTTAATGGCTTCTATGAAAATATCCCACAAGTATCAAGGACTGTAAAACTCAAATTGAGCTTGACTGGGGAAGACCCAGTGAAATAGCTCATTCAGTGGCTCAGCTTGACAGATCCAATGATAGAAGCAGTTTTCCTGACAAAGAGAGTTTGTTATTGAAGGATGTGGTTTGAAGGCATGTTGAATTTCTCCAAACAGGTGACAGACTGTTCTGAATGATCTCCTTCCAGGTTGTGGCCCAGCCTCACACTTGAAACAACTGGATGGACCGTAGTGCTTGCTACTGAGGAATTAAGCTTGGTATTAATTTGCTCCTGCAAATGCTCCCTATGTGATGGAAATAGGCACAACTTGAGTGGAGCATTCTGCTTTACTTACGAAGCCTACTGTAAGTCTTAAGAAGCTGCTCCACTTAAGCCTTAAACTGTATACTGCACAAACAAAATGTGAGAAATTTTGCTCCTTATCACTCTGATACATGTAATAAAATGAAAGAAGCAGTGAAAAAAAACAACAATAGCCATGACACCTCATTAACCAGCCTCTCCCACACCGTTACCTTTTGTCTCTTTTTTTTTTTTTTTGACATCTGAAGAAATCTGCATCAAAGGCCAGCAGACTGGAATTGTTTCATACCAGATGTGTGAATAGATGCCAAAAATGAAGGCTAGTTTTGGAAGCCCAGTGGTTTTTCCCTTCCCTTAAGGGCATTTGTCCTAGGGTTTCCAATGCAGAAAAGCAATAGGAGCAGCGTGACAGCAGGAGAGGTGCAGGATTGGGGTGTTCTTAGATAGTCTGCCCCAAGCATGTTAAATAACAATGATCATCTCACTAGATCTGTTTCCTAGAGAGCTTTAGTTCAGATTGCCATTTCATGTGAAAACCATGCCAGGCTATTCCTAGTAGAGTGTTGGTCAGTTGGGAAGAATAAAGAAGAGTCAAATGTGGCTTGCTAACATGATGCAGATGTGAAGAAGATGGTACTGGATTTAGCAGGTAAAATACATCTGCTGGAAAGAGAGCCCAATTAGCATCATCATCTGAAACTCCACGTGTGGTGCATTACCCCCTTCAGGCTGAAAAGGCACAGACTGGGGGATGGTTCAGATGCCCCCAGGAAGCAGAGGAGGGTGAGAGATGCAGAGAGCAATGTCTGGCATCGCAAAGGGCAGGTTGCTTGTAGGAGGAAACAGAGGGAAGGTAGCAAATAATTTTTTAATGGTGTGCAATGCTCCCTCTATTTTCCCACTTATTTTTTTACTAATTGAAGACATACTCTTGGTATTTGCCATGAACTGAACTCACTTTTTTCTCTTTACCCATATTCTTAAGATGATTGTTACAATTTTATATAAATCTGCTTTTTAGTGTTATTGGTTTTTATTTCTTTGCTGTTGTATTTCTTTGTGTTTAAATGTTAACAAAGGCTATATAGACTTCTTAGCCTGTTCTGGCTTCATTTTGTTGTGTATATGTATTTTAAATAACCTTAGCTCCTTTTAATATAAAAAAAAAATGGAACATTTCTGTTAAATTTAGTAAGAATTTTTTTAAAGAGCCCCCTACAGGTGAACTTTGAATTTTACAGTGTTAGTCATACCTTTGGTAAGAATAAGGCTTTCTTAGTATAGTATTTTAAAGTTACACTTTTTACTGCTTCCTTTTAGTGTTTTGAAGAGCAGAAAATCCTTCTGCTTTAGTATACTTGAATTATATTTTCACTTTTTAATTGAACTTTCTATCCATTTTGTTTTTAAGAAGTCCCTTTCTTTCCATTCCTTTATAGCCTGGGCTTGACTTCATAAGAATCTCTAACTGAACCATAAACTACCTTTATAAATATCATTTTTCCTTGAAAGCTATATCTTACTGCAATGACCAAAGTTTTGTCATGTGTTAGATTAAGATGTCTGCCCAAAATCAATAATGCTGAGGTAACAACATTGGTTTCTGCTAGGCTCTCAATTACTTTCTCAGTTGTTTGTCATAGGAAGAATATATGATCAGTTGTTTCCCCTGCAGGCTATAAAACCAGCCTGTTCTCCTTTGATCACTTCTGCATACTTCACTTTTACTCTCCTAAGCGTAACACAGATTTTTAGAGCCTTGGACCTGTGAAGTAGCAAAATGATTCTTCTGTAGTCCATTCCAAGGGATAATAGCCTCCCTGTATAAAGCATCATAAATATCCTTGGACAACAGTTGGCTCTTTCGGGTTACATTGCGCAATCACTATGGAATCCGTTCCTGAATTTGCCATGCTCTTTGAAGAAATGTCTGGGAAAAATTTACTTCGCAGTCTTTCCTTTGCACCTTGTATTCCCTGTTGTACTTCTCTTCTTTTGCAGGTAGTCCCTTATTCTTTTTACTTGCTTGGGTAACAAGTACAGCTGTAGAACTGCTAGTCTTTTAGTATTTTTTTTTTCCTTTTCTCCCTCTCCCCCCTATACCTTTGTGTTTTTTAAGATGGTTTCTGGTGCCATTTTGTTCTTAAAGTTGCTGCATTTTGCCACAGAGTGGAAACGCAATCACGCTGTGCTTTTTCCAGGGAGCTTTACTTTTGTTCTCTCTTGATCTCCTTTATCTGAAATAAATTACACTGTACCTGCATGATGTCAGTAAAGACTCTGCTAGGCAAAGGAATACTTGAAATAGTATAGTCTCTTGTGAAAATGTGAGCAGCTGTAATGGGGCAATTGAGTCAGCAGCTGCTTGTTATTGTAAATGTTCTTCCCTCAAAAAAAGGCAAGCATGTTTCTGAATGAGGCTTCACAGGTAACAGGTAACTTCAAGAAAGAAAACTGAAGTTTTGGTCCCATAATATCACTGAGGAGAAGCTGCCCTTATTTGCCTCTGGATATTCATGTGTCCTGTGTTATAAGGACAGAAGGTAACGATGCATAACAGTGAACACTATTTTGATTTGAAATCTCAAAACATACCCTCCTCCCCCTCAAAAAAAAAAAAGTTAGAAATTAGTCACCTTCAATTTTCCATCCAGGGAGTGTATGTGAGAGGCTAGTCAGACTTGGTGGCATGAACATTTGGATTTCAAGGACATGCAGAATACTTAACATCACTGTACCCTGGCAAAGCCCTGCTGACATATTTCACAGTAGAGAGCAGTTCTGCAGTTAGAGAGCTGTTATGTTTCCTAACAGGGTGTTTGTAGCATGTTGTAAACAGTAAGTGTTGTAACTGAATCCTAGGCTGTAGTCCTTAAAACCCAGAGCGCTGCCCAACTGGCAGAAACCTTAATGCAGTTTGCCTTTGTCTTCTGTCTAATTCATGTAGGCAACAGTGGAAAATGCCAGAGTGCTTGGGACCTAGGCCAGGAGGAGGATAGGTATGCAGCTGGTCATCTGTCTCGCTGCTTTTGAGAACATAGGTAATTACTGTGTGCCATACAACTTCTTGATGAAATGCCTTTTGGAGAATCAAATCTGTTTGTCTGGTTCCAAGGCAGAGACAGTTTCTCTGACCAAATGGGGTTTAGTAACTCTTCCAGCCTGGCTGCAGCGTCTTTCATGGACTGTTTAGCTTCTTTGTGTTTATGTGCCCACAGAGGAGTTGTATATCTAAAATAAGCCATGGAATGTGGAGTTGGTGTTTATTGTGCAATCAGCTCAGACTTAAAAAGGGCAAGTGGCATAACAGGCTGAGTGCCATATGTCCCATATAAGGATGGTCATCCATATAAGGATGACCGCTCCTTCCCAGTTCTGTACCTTTTCCATGGTTTTCTGTATTGGCACATCCTTAGAAGTCGTAGTAGGTCTTCTGGTGCTAAAATAAACTTGCAGACCCAAGTATTCACTATGCTTGAAACCCTAGCTCTAGCCTGTTGGATCAGACCTATTTCCTGTCTTAAAGCACAAAGGTGACAACTGGTCTGTTCTTAATGGACAGATGAAATAGAGTAAGAAAAAAAAGAGGAGTAATTTAGATGCTTTGAAAGAAGTTTTACCTTTTCTTCTGAGGCCGTGCGTGTAAGGTGAAGGAGAAAGCTACAAGGCTCTAAAGTGTGCTGGTGTTGGAGAACCGCTCTTGCCACCAAGCAGTCTGATGGAGTGTGGGAATGCACGAGTACCTGGGGATTCTCTGGAGCCTTGGGAGCTTTTGCTTCTCTCAGAGGATGCCAAGAGCTTCTGTTAGGCATTAATACATATAAAACATTTGACTCAACATGTGTTGGGTGTTCCTGAGTCCCTGGCAAAGACCACTGCATGCTGGTGTTGCAGGATGATGCCATATGTTGTTCTGTTTTGTTCTCTGAAGTACATCGAACTCAAGAAAAGCTATTCCTTTCCAGTGTTTGGTACTACTACGCCAAGTCATTCTTCACTTCTGTTTTCCTCGGGGTAACATGTTTTTAGAGCCTTGAACTCATGAGGCAGCAAAATGATTCTTTGAGAATCCTTTCTAAGGAACAGTAGTTACTCTGAGTGAAGTATTGTAAATACTCCCAGCACAAACCAGAACCTGAGCAATACAAATGGTAATGGTAGGAAGACTGAAGTGAAAAATCCTGCTTGCTCTTACTACTTTCTGCCATTTGAAAAGAATTTAATTATCTGTTAAGTCAACGTGCAGCATCAGCGTTGTACAGTTCTTCCTAAATGTTTGTAAAGGCAAAATGTTAATTTTCATCGTTAGTTGGTTATGACTGTCTGCGTGTGATCTTTTGGCTATAGGGGCTGCTTCTCCCTCCCTCACCTCCCCATCACCCCCTTCCTTCTGAGACTGTGAAAGCCATTTAGACTATGGAGCTTAGTTCCCTTTTTGTCTGTTCTAATGTAATACAGTGGGTGATTGGGGAGGGGGAGGAATCCTGGACCTTATACAAAATGCCCATAAATGAATCGTTCATAGATACTCTCTTGGGCAAAGAAAAGGGTGTTGGTTTTTCAAGCTTGTACTGTGAGAACAGATATTGAAGCACTGAACTGTGTTTGATCCTCAGATCAAAGTCAATCAGAAGAGGACCTGAAAATGAGGACTGGAGACTTGAGTTCACTGGAAATACAAGGAAATTCATGTGTGTGGGACAGCAAAGGGATATCCTTGTCTTGGGCTCTGAGTTGAGCCCAAAGACTGTGCAACTGTGACAAGTGAATTGTGTTGGGAAATTAATGTGGGACTTCTTAATGCTATTTGCAGGTGGACTTCTGGTATCAGCTAAGAAGTTATTAATTTTGTATCTTTGCTCCAACTACCATTTGTCTCTGAAGAAGTGCTCTATAAACCTGAATTTAAGGGGGTTCAACTTATTGTCTTTAGGCACCTGCATAGAAGTACTTTGTTTAGACTCTTGTTTGTGATTGGCGGAGAGAAACAGGTATTTCTCAGGGCGCAGCTCGTATCAAAGTAGATGTCCAAAAATCTCGGAAGATGAGTGAATCATGTTCTGTAAATGCCCGTTTCTCTCTGACTCTATATTACTAGGTCAGATGTAGGTGTCAGGGTTGTAAATATCTCATATTGCATGGAGTGAATGACTGGAGCATTTTTGAATTTTGGAAGCTTGGAGAAAGAATAGGCATTAGTTACTGAAGGATCATTATAAGAGACTGAGTCTCAGGAATTGGGGTGTTTTTTGAGTTGCCCTACTTCTGCATAGAGACAGCAGGTTAGAGGAACTACCGGCAGAAGAGATGGAAGGCTATGAATCTTCAGCTGTTATGGGAGGAAGACATGCCTTTCTCTGCAATCAGTGTAAAACCTCATCTTTTAGCTCTTGCTTGCTCTGCATGTGTTGAGTTACGTGCATGTGTAGCTACAACGTGTTATCACCTTGCATCTTCTCTAGGCTGGAAAGGGAAATGGAATATAGTAAGACTATTGTTAATTTACTTCAGGAGTACTTGGGAAGTCTCATAGATATTTATATGAAAGTAAATGAATGAATGTGGTAGCAATATAGTCATTGAGAAACCTAGTTCGTCATTGAGGCAACTGGTTCCTAGTGTCTACTGGCATTTTGAGCCTGGAGGTGTTGGTGGTGTTTTTGTAGATAGAAGTGTGTTCTGTGTATATAGATGTTCCCATCTGATCTCTATTACTGTACTGCAGTCTTGCTAAGGTGAAATTCTGCCAGCACCATTTAGTGTTGGTCAATTGAATGTACCAGGATGACAGTTGGTGGGTTGGGTTTTTTTTTGGTGTTTTTAAAAAGGGAGTTGTGACTTAGTGGAACATATTGTTAAAGTTCATATTATTTTGATTAAATAGAACAGGTTAAAACATTGGGCATTCCTCTTAACGTTTTTTAATATCTCTCTTACTGTCTGACTTTAAGAATAGGAGGCTGGTGCCTGTGACTTCCTCTAAATGGGGAAGGAGAAATATTCCCTGACAAGGCTATGGATTACTGTATTAAGTTAGAAATCTGCCTGGGTTAACTGTTCTAATGAGCTTATTAATAGCACATACAATTTACGTATATTTTATTAAATAAATATGCTGTTAAGAATGGCTCTGTAAATAAGACCCACTTTTAATAACTTCAGTGTCCCAGTGGCTTTAAATGCAGTTCCTGATTTAAAATTACAATGGCTGATTAAATAAGTAAATTTTAAAAGGCTTATCACCGGTAGATTTATCCAGTCAGCTTGCTTAAAATTATATCTAATGCAGAAGCTCTTTCTAGCAGGCAGATGTAAAAATTTTAAATTTGTTAAGGCACAAACTGAGTATCTTTGGCTTGGCAGTTTTTGATGGAGTTTCTAGAAGGTGGTGAGCATACCAAGAAGCAAGTGTCCTTTCCTCTTTCAGGATGGCAACTCGGTGAAACATTTCCTCTGTACATCTGCTCACATCCCTGCTTTCTCTGTTTTGCGTGGAATCTGTGTAATAGCTGCTGCAATTAACCCTCTCTTTTTACTGTTGTACAGTATGGTTGGATTGGGCAGGTATTTTACTATTGTGTTAAGCAGCAAGATCACTTTTTTGTCACATCTTTATTAAGAGGAATTTCATTTAAGGGTAGAACTGTTACATACAGGTTTCTCCATTGCTTGTTTGCACCCTATTTCTCCCCAGCGCTGATTCAAGTAAAGGAATGAAGTAAAAATCCTTCCTTCCTGCTGTCTCCTTTGGGATTCGTGGTCACAGTACTTTTCCTCCATGTTGCATGGCCAGGTGGAGCAACTTCCCTCCCCAGTATTTAAAAGACTAATTTAAAGAATGTTCTTCCTGGTTTGGGATACCCCATTACACGGTTTAGTGCCTCAACAAGCAGCGAGCAAGTGGGTATTTGTGAGAGTAATTTGAGAGATTTCATATGGGCCCACACTTCTGTGGTGTCTCAGTCCTGCGTGTTTGGTGTTCGCACGTACTGGTCAGCCTCCTCTTAATCCTGTCAGCACAAACCCTCCTTGCTGCTGTTGATAACCATCTCTTTTTTTGTTGTTCATCTGAATGTCCTTAGCTCCCTAGATTTTCCTTATGCAAGAGATAAATATTAAAGGGATTATATTTTCTTGACAAATTTATGGTGGAAAAACATGATGTGGGAATAGTGCCAAAAAGCAGAACTTTCAGAAAATCAGTTACTTTTGCTGACCTCTTTTATTTCCTTCTCTGGAGCTGTTTTTGCTGTCCTTGAGGAGGTCAGAGAAGGGAAAGGATGCCCATTTCACATCTGCTGCACTGACAAGCAACCAAATGTACCTTTTGGCTAGTGACTGGCATTTTGGCAGCACAAAGCTTCCAACTCCCACCCTTCTACAATCAGATGGGATGAATAGCAGAGCTGTGCTATATTGCTTGTTGGCATACGGGTTAAGTACATGGGCTGCATATGAGTCTATTCATCTGAAGTTATCCTTTCAGATCACTGCCCAGTTTTCTAGCATAATCTTCTTGGAAAAGGGCTTGGCACGTGCATCTCCTTTTCTCTTGGCATATGGGTGGGCTTTGTTGGTTGTTCCCCCCCAGTAATTTCCTGGTGTGTAGTAGTAATCCTAAGCAGCAGCACTGGTATCTGAAAATGAATGGGCATGTTGCAATCTGGAGGAAATGTCATGCCCTTTTTGTGTGGATTCTGAGTGATACAAGCTGTGGAGGGGTGTGTGTAGTCGGCATGCTATAAATTAAACGTTGTCTCTGCTGCAGGCAGGGATAAGAAGAGGGATACTCCTACACTTTCTCTCTCTTGTCGTCTTTAGGTATCTGAGAATGGAATAAGACAGTCATAAAAAGCAGACCCAGGTCAGGGTAGATAAGTACCTTCACCTGTTGTAAAACTCAGAGCAGCATTTAAATCCTTGCCTCCCCTAACACTCCTCTAGAGAATCACCCTATCACTTGTAATTGCTTGCTTGAAAGTGCACTAGAAAAGCTGAACTTCCCTGGGTTAGGATGGTTTTATGCTATATTTCTGCCCTCTTCTGGACCAAAAAAGCCTCAAACCCAAATTCATGGTTTCATTCTTTGTGATGTGTTGATTGTAGGCAGCTAAGCTCTGTGAAAAACAGGAGGGGAGTAGAGACAGTCAATGAAAACACCTGTTAATGTAATAGTTTTTCTCTTATCTACTCCTCTGTATTTGGTTCATCCCCCTTGTTGCATCTTGTTTTAAATTAGGACCACTTCTGGGAGCAGTAGCTGTTTCTTATTATGCATGTGTGCTGCATTTGGCATCATGGAGTACTCCTCTGGTTGGAGACATTAGTTACCACAACAGTACAAACACAGATATGCTTGGAGGGTGTGGCAAGGCAAATGCATCCTTCAAAGCGGAGAGGTAGTTAGTGCTAATGGAGTAGCCAAAAAGCTTATAACTTCCCTCAGTTCTTCCTTTGTGTCCACCTTGGATCATCCATGAGTGGAAATTAAGCTCCATCAGGATGAAAACAAACCCACCAAAAAAACCACTGCAACCTGGGGCTTGAGATCTTGTGTAGAGCTTTCTGCTGAAGGCTTAGAAGAAGTGAGGTTCAGAAGAGGGACAACAGCTGCTGGATTGCCTGGTCTGAATATGTGCTGCTTGTCCCCGTGTCCAATATCTTTACTTATACTGTACCATCTGTACAAATAACGGAGCTAGTTCTGGGCCTGGGAGCAGCTTATAAGCATTAGCATGAAAGTCTGAATTATGATTTTGACAACTGCAGTTTCAAGGCTTGCCCATTGGATTTCCTTCTTAAGGGGCTCCTTTTGAGCTGCTGGAGCTCTTGCACTTGAATTGTCCCTTATTCCGTGATCTGGTGCTGATCAGTGTCAGAGAACAGGAGGTAAAAATCCCAGTTTTGCTTTTGTGACCTTAGTTATGACATGTGGTCACTGAATTAATGGGTTGGAGGAACAGAACTGCTAATTCTCTTGTCTGACTCCTGTGTTGGGACTTTACCCTTAGCCAGAGTTGTAGTGTGTGTACCATACCTGTACCAGTGCTGATCAAGGCCTTCTGTAATACAAGAAACAGCAGAGACTACAGAGTTTCAGTCTTCTCTTCTTTCCCTAACTTCCTTTTTTACCAATGGCTAAATCAGCTGTGGCAGCTGTTGCTTTGGCTTCAGGCTTTTCCATTTCATACTGAAGGCTGAGGCACATGTGGTGAAGTTGCTCATCTGGTGGGTGGGTGAGAGGACAGGGCAATTTCTCAGTAAATGGTGATGTGCATGTGGTACTGACAGCTTTGATGTGTTTCCCTGTGGGGTAGAGTGCTGCCATGGAGGATGAAAGCCTGGTTTCTTTTGGCATTTGGCTGAGAGCAGTGCAGCTCAAGGGTATGCAAAAGAACAAGTGGAAAGAGCAGAGAGGCATTCTCCATGGACTATTGTCTTGTTCCTAAAGCAGCTGGATTGTGAAGGCAGTATGTAAATGTAATAGCCTGCATATTTCATATTGGTGGGGACTGTAAAAAGGTGCCCTTGGTACAGAGCAAGGATCCAGTCTGACAGAGTATTCACAGGACCTAGTGACTGCATGTAACAGTCTTGTCTCCTGTCATGGCAGTCTGGAGACTCCCTGTAACTCCCCTCCAAAAGCAGCACTCGGGCTGTGACTGATAAGATCTTGAGGATGTTCGGGTGAGCACTTGGATGCAGAAGCCTTGGGTGCTGTAGGAGGTGAGGTGATGATTTAGTAGGTTACTGGGGGGTTTTTGTGTTTTGGTTTTTTTTTCGTGTTGTTTGTTTTTTGAACTAGAGGGGTTCCAGGTGCCTTGGCATTGCGCTGTGACTCACAGTAAGTTTCTAAGGCAAGGACCTAAGTCAGATGTGGCTGTTAACAAGTGGTATTACTTCTCATCACTGTGTGCAGCTGGGGTTATCTCCAGTACCTGACTGTTTTCCGGCTATAGACTGTTTCCTTAAGTTTACCTGTCTTCGCAGTTTCCTTTGGACTAGCTGCACTGCAGAGTTAAATTTTTACTGTTAAATCTCTTCAGTGTTTTGCTCCAGAGGAGGCTGTGTTCCAGTGGTGAAGAAAATAGTTCTTGTGCTTGTCTTGTCTGTCAGTTCAAAGCAGTGGAGGGCTTTGCCTGAAGTATGTCATGACGGTCCATGATAGGCATACTGTCTCCCTCAACAGAGGTGCTAACTCTACAGTGTGAATTATTTTTACTGCCTGCCCACACAGCCAGGCTGGGCAGGTAATGTATGATGACACTGTTTTCGTCAGTTCCTTTTTTTTGTGTGCTGTCAACTTCCTCTATCTGAAGCATCAGTTACGATCTCTGATTGCATTAGCACCCCTGGATCAATTTGCTGCCCTCCCACATCTGCTCTGGGACTATATACTAAGCTGTGATACCTGTGGCTGAAACACTGCTGCCTCCTTGGTGTTGTTTTTCCACATCCCTTCCAAGTTGACTGATAATCCTTTTTTTTCCATCATATCCCAGCTCTTTGCTTTTCATCAACTTATGATGATACCCTACCTAAAATCATGTGGTACTTCAGCAGCAAAGCCATTTCCTGTCTTTTTGGTAAGGGAAGTGTTGATGCAATGTTGATGCTTTTGGAGATGGAAACAGCTTATATGAAGTTGTGGCTGCTTCAGCCTGGTCTCTGGTGTGTGTGTCTTTTATCGGTTCCATGATTCTACTTCCTTGAGTCTCAGACAAGGTGCAACCTAAAATATATAGAAAAAATTGACTCTACTTTGCACTGAATATCAGTGAAGGGTAGTGAAGTGAGAGTCCTGGGTACGCATTTTTTTTTCTGTGGGAAAGATTAGAAATGAAGCTGACAGATACATTTTACATAGTATGGATGTGGCAAGATGTGTCTGTTCTCAGGACAGCCAAGGTCTGTGTGTTTCAGCAGGTGAAAGAGCTGTTAGCCATAACCCAACAACTTGTTCTGAACCATCTGGCGTCTCTTTTAATGTGGTCCTGCTTACTTCAAGGAATGTTGTGGTCCATAACCAGTATAATCAGTGCTTAAGGGAGGACCTGTAAGCTGAGTCTCAACAAGAGTTACACCACTGACTTTGGTCAGTGCTGAGTGGTTTGGAAGTCTCACCTAGGTAACTGCACTCTCCAAATGACTGGTGAAGCAGAGCTAATATTAGTCGCTGCAGACTAAACTACCATGTGTTTAATATTGATCTACGCGCACCTGCAGAACCAATAGCTCAAGCCTTTGCTGACAAAGCATTTTGGGGCAGGGAGAGGGAAGATGGATGCAACACAAAGGCTGTGTCTGATTTATAAGTGCTGATTTATCGAGTTACATGCATACTAGGAATTCATAAAGTGCAAAACACAATGGGTACATTACTGGAAGAGAAGCTAGCCTGAATATGGGGGGCGGGGGAAGTCTCCAGTATGTAGTGTTTTAAACGCTTACTGATTTATATATGCTTATATACATACATATGTTACCTGTTAGCCAAATGTTACTGATCTTTGTATGAGGAGTTGTGCTACAAGTCATTTGGCTTTAAACTTGAAAACCAAGCATTTGAGTTATTTTGAGTCACTACTTGTGAAATGTTGACAAATTGCAAATGCTGACCAACTTAAGCAAATACTAATACTTTGACAGAAATGTATAGTTCATTTAAGCTTCTAAGAGTGGCATATTGTCATCCTGTGGACCCTGCAGGAGATGTAGAGAGGCACCAGGTGTGGGCACAGGTAAAGATCTGAAGTATTCTACAATGATATTAAATAACATGAAGTAATAAGTGCCCTCAAAGATATTGTGGGGAATTTATGGCAAAGATCAGAACATCTAGTTGTGCTTCCTTGGTTTACGTTCTAAAAAACTCCAACCTGTCAAAAAGAAAAAGTTTGTGCCAGTGTGACAGGTTTTGATTCTGTATCAGCCATTCTTAGCGAGTCTTGCAAGCCATAACAGAGATCTCATTTTTGGTGTCACATGAACGTAAGTCATTACTAGCATTTTGATTCCAGGATCTCTAATCCTTCTAGAGATTGGATAGCTAATTTGCATTTTCCTTACATATTAAATATAAAACTCAGAGAGGGATAAAGATTTCTGAAAGTGGAACAGGCTACAATAGTACGTCTTTCTCCCTGTGAAGCACTGGAATGATGGTACACCTCTTCTACTGTCCTCACATATATCCGAAGAAATTAAACTTGATAAAATTCCCTGTGCAAGGCAATTGTTTTTGGGCAACTGTTGTTATCCCGACTTGAAGTAAAGATATTCAGGGAGCAGAAATGACTTAGCAACAAGCCAGGAAGTCTCCTGAAGCTTCCTCCAGCTTTGTTTGCAATGCAGTTATAACCTTTATCTTGTAGGAAACTAACAGATATGCTTATTGCACTGTGTGACAGGGTTTATAAACTGTAATGCAGCGTCAGTGTTCTAATATCTCAGTCTCCTTATCTGCTTAAAGCTTTCCATAGATTTATGTTTCACTCATAACTTCAGTCAGGCCTTTCTCTTCTTTAAGGACCTTGGGTAAAAGGTGAATGAGCTAGTAAGAAGAAAGCGAATGTTCATTAAGTAAGAAAGCAATAGCCAAGCAAATCCCAGCTGTAGAAAGCATGCTTAACCCTTGCCAGAAATATTGCAATCTATAATTGAGAAGCAGCTAGTCTGCAGCCAAGCTGGCTCTGGAGGAAAGATGAAAGTGTTTGATCTCAGCTGTGTTACCACCTGTATCATGCCAGCGAAGTTAAATGCACTGAAAGAGCTCCGCCTACCATTGATTTTATTTCTGCAAATGAAGAAGGTGTTGATAAATGGCTGATGAAATGAGGTAGCAGTGGGTAAATGGGCACCCTACCATAATCCCTTTTTTCTGTCTGGAGCCACTAAGCCTGGCACCATTAAAAGAGATGCTGCTTTGCAGTAATGGCAATGCTATGAAAGCGAGTGGTGGGCTGGTTCCTGCCATTTGAGGTAATGTGATGAAAATCTGAGATATAATAAAATCATTTAGAAGCAGGAGAAAAATACAGCTTTAAGAGCTTCAGGACTTGCTATTACATTTCTTCTCTCCCCTATGCCAGTGTTCATTTCCAGGAGACCTCCTTAGACAAAATGGCTTAGGACAGGAAATATGGTTGTGGTGCACTGGCACAGTAAAGTGGGAGGAAGCCCTGTACATACAGACCACTGTGAAAAGATGATGCGTAGTGCCTCCAGCCTTCTGAAAGTAGCTTGAAAAAGCATCAAAACGCCAAAAGAGAGAGGTACAAAAGCAGGCTTCTTCATCTGTACGTGCTGTCACTGAACATAGAGACAATCTCCCAATGCATCATTTAAGCAAGCTTTTGTGTCCTGGTGTGCCAGTTATCTATTGCCTAGAGTCTTGGGAATGCACTGCACTGGGGATGTTCTCATTGAAGCTGCAGCACCTTGATTCAAAGAGTGATTAAGTGGGGCCTGCTTAATGGAGAACACGGCTTTATTGAAGATTGCTGCTCTTGAGTTGATTCCCTGAGGTCTTTTACTGCAAATACGGCATAGAGTTATCTGATCCATGAAAAAGGGTTGAACAGAAAACTGAAGAGATAGAAACCCAGCTAACCTAGCATGTGGAAGTTAAGATCTCAAAGTAATGAATGAGTGGCATTGAATTAAATTGAGTTAATCAGATTGGGCTATTCAATGGTATATTAAAATCTACAGGAATCAATAACTTCAGAACTGTTGTGTATCAGCTTAGATGATGTATGCTGACCGACTCATTTCTGTAATCTTTCATTGTCTAAGATGGTTGGCACCAGGATAAAAGGTAATAAACAGAATATTAAATGAGAGGAATAATATCTCCGAATCCTTAACTGTAAAGTGAGACGTACCTGGCAAAAACTCCATCGCGTCCCAGCTATGTGAGGTGGCCCAGCAGGGTCTCCATGGAAGCTATCAAGCACAGATGGTTAAAGTGGCTTCTCTGGATTATTTGGGAGGACTGGGAAAAGTCTGTGAAGAGGCTGGTTAAAAACATCATGTCAAAGCAGCACTATGCCAGAAATGTAGTTTTTTTGATTAAATGTAGCTCTCCATTAAAAAATACAATTGTGAAATACCATACCATTCAGTGGAAAGCCCTGTGGGGAAGGTGGAGGAGGGGAGAATGAGGCCAAGTCTCTAAAATGACTCTGAAAAGCAGTAAGAGTGTAATACTAAACAAGACCTTTCCTATAGCTCGTATCTTACATGATTATCAATTTTGCTAGCATCTGGATTATGTAGAGACCACTTTCTTTGTCATTCCAGGCATTTTAGTTTGCTATTTGTTGTGATTTGGGATGGACTGGACACTGAAGTGAACTGCAGGTATTAAGCATCCAGCTCTTCTGAATTTAATTCCTTTGGACCTTTCACAAATCCCAGACTAGGCCTTTAGTTGGCTTCTGCTCTTTACTCGCAAGCAGCTTTAAGATATTTGAGTTATTTTTGTGACACGTACCCAGAGAGGTTAAGTATAAAAGTTGGTAATTACTATTATTTTGCCTAAATAATTCCAAAGTGACTATGTTTAATTTTTACTGTAGTTTCAGTTCAGATCGAATTGGTTTGAATGGGGTGATGAATGATGCCTTGGCTACTACAGGCAACTTGCTGTGCACAATAGTGCTTTGTTTTACACATCTATCAAAGAAATAACTGGAGTGTTGGAAATGACACATGGATTTCTCTCTGGCTATAAAGGACCTGACTGGCTGTGTTATATTATAGTGATGGTTGCAGTATAACAACCTTGATAGATAAAACAGTAGCTAACCTTTGGGCTGGGACGTTTAGGTCACTGGTTTAAAATTGGAGACCATCCATATCGGCTTACATTTCCATCCTTGTCATCTAGCACTCAGCTTTTGTTGTTCTGTGTGCCTGAATTTCCACTTGCTACAGAAGTTGCATTGCCTATTTACTGTACAAATGGCATGGTATTTTCTCTGATTTGCCACCTTTGCTTTGTGCTTTTACTTGCACTCCTCTTCTCCTCTAAGAGTCCATATTTAACATTTTTAACTGCAGTGCAGATCAAATTCATCTCTGTGAAGATGAACATTTGAACTCAATGGTGAGTGAATGATTGACAAGGTGCAAGTATTTTTGTGTCAAGGCTGTGACATGTCATTTGTTGAAAAAGCTATTCATCTGAAAGCTGTGAGAGTGAAGAACATGCCAGATTCTCAAAAGGATGCTGCTTGATGTCTAGTGGCACCATTAGTGACATTTTGATGCTAATGAAGAAGGGAGCACTTTCTGCTCTGGAAATTATGCTTTTTAAGGTTAGAAGAGGATGCTTTATGAAGTCTGTGCTACACTGTTGCAATCTATGTAAACATCCAGTTTTGCTGTAGATAATGAAGTTACAGTTTGTGGATTGCTGTGGTCTATAGAGTGTTTGCTGATCGCATGGTGTTGAAAACTGCATGAAAGACAGCTGAAACAGTTTAAATGCCTCTTGCTAGTGCTTCACTGTGCAAGCAATTGCTCAAGGTGCCACAGGGATGTTAGAGATTTGTTAATGGGAGAAGGGGAAGATGTTGGGGAGGTTATGTCTCTATTAAATTGTGCTCTGCAATGTGAGGGAAGTCTTAAGAATTGAAGAGATAGCTTGACCTGAGCTAATTCCTGAGTGTGAAAATGTAAAATGTTTCCAATATTGGGTGCAACTGCTCAGCTCTCAGAAGCACTACTGTTAATTAGCAGCTTTTTCCCTATTTTGTGACAATATAAGCTACAAATGAGCAAGTCCTGTTTTAAGAGCATGTGTCAACATGAACTTACTAATCTAAAACTACAGCCTTCTTGATGCGTGGAGCATCTTTTGGATTTTACTTCTGAATGAATCAGCTCGGTCAATTGACATTTCACCACAATGTTGCTTTAGCGAATTGGTGGAAGTGGGCGATGAAAAATACTTAAAGCTATGTGATTTGTAGGGTTTTTTTCCTCTAAGTCTAATGTGGACTGAAGTTTTTTAATGGGTCTTTTGCCTAGGCGTTCTACATCTCCTCTTCACAACTGTGTTTCCTAATATTGCATAGGAATGACCACAGAAGTCCTAAGCAAATTCTGTTGAAGAAAATATAAAAACTGTGATGTCTTTTAAATCATTCTGCAAGGAGCAGTGTTGTTTCTTCACATGATAATCACAAGATTTGTTTAATTTTTTTTTTCCAGCACCTAACAGACTTTCTGAAAATGGAATTAATTTTGTTTGGCTGGAGAAGAGGTGGAAATGTCCTCTGGGGACCAATCTGTCCTGGGACTAGAAGTCTGCGACCCCGTGGCTCTGGCTGTGGATTTCATCATAACCATTTCTTAGGGATACTGGTGAGTTGCTGTATCTCTCTCTCTCTCTGACATTCTAGAGTTACAAGTGGCCCAACAAACAATAGCAACACCACCTGAAAGATCAGAGCGCTGAGCCTGCAAAGCCATGGCTATTGTTGTTCCATTTGATGAATGCACCATATGCTGGTTGCTTTGGTTTGAGTTTTTTTGGGAATAAAATTCATTAAAAATCCTTTCACTGCTCTTTTCCTGAGACAAGGCTGGGGAGGGAGGTAGGGGAGCACCCTCCCGCAATACTGTGTCCATGAAATTGCTGCCGCAGATGCTGTCTTGGCTGCTGGTAACAGTGTCAGAAATGGCAGCAGCCTTTTGCAAAAGTGCTTTAAAAATAGACCTGTTTGGTTATACTTGTTCCCTTAAAGGGACATTGTCTGTTTGATTTAGTCCCAACATTTTAGCTTGGTTGCTGTCAGCTATGCCATCTCTTCTAAGTTGCCAGCCAATTTGGCCAGCTCTGCAATGGGTTTGATATTGTTTTACATACAGTCAAATAGTGCAATAAAGTTTTACTAAACCTCGTAAATTGATGATACATTGTTTTCGCCTGGGTCTGTTACCATGAAAATGAGGCACAACTAGCATTCCCTTGCCAGTATTGTTACCCTTGCAGTTGAAGACCTTGTGCTGTCAGGTTACTGGCATTAAGTACAGTTACCATTGTACTTTCAAAATACACCTCTGTTCTGCTCTTCACCATACAGCCTCACTGCTCAGGATCTTCCTCTCTTTCTGAGTTAGAAATCTCATTCCTCTTCCTACCAAAATTAATTTGGGCAGTGTAGTGGGCTAAGATTGGAAACACACAGCCCCCATCTCCGATGTATCTTCTATAGCCTTAAGCTCAAGGTTGTTTCAAGGGTGAGAGCGGTTCTTTGAAATTACCAAGTTTCTTGGGTTTTTGTCTTTTGTGACTTCTCCTCTTCAGAACAACAAAATGCCATGCTGTGTCAGGAGGCAAATAGCAAATTGACCTGCAGCACCTCTGCCAGCAAGACTTTTGTTCTCTACCATTTTTGTCAGAGTCAAATGTCCTGGCTCTGCCCAGTGTTAACACAGGTTGTATTACAGCCCTGGAGAGCAAAGCAGCTAGAGCAGCTATGCTGCATGACTACAGTGAGTGGTAAGGAGATCGAGGTTTCAGTCCTGAAAGCTCCCTGTTTCACTTTCTCACTGCTTGTAATATTTGTTTCTCTCTGTGCAGTGGTACGGAGCTTGACAGGCTGTGAAAGCTGACTGAAGCAGCCTGAGAGGGGATTGTTGAAACGTGATTTTATGCAGTTATGTCTGGCTTTGCAGTGGTACCGTCAGTTTAATTTCTTCCTCCTCCACCATCTTCTCCATGTTAACTGCTTCTTTCTCCTCTGCTGCCTTATTGCCCTTCTGCAATGTGTCTGTTACTCTTTGACATGTCCCCATCCCTTACATCACCTATCACTTCCATCTAGGCCCTCTAGCCTCTTCTTAGCCTGGTTTCCACTTGTCTAATCTTTTTTTCATTAAGAGTTAGATTTTGCTGACATCTCTAAGCTTCCCTATCTCCTGTCTTTGAGAGTTCAGCATTGATTTCAATTAGGGTCCACGTCTGGAAGGCTTGAGCAAAGAGGTGTCTCCTTTCATGCTAATGAGCTGTTTTTACCACCCTCCCAAATGTGATCACTTGTGCTCAGTTCTCACAGTTGCTCTGATTTGCAGCCTCTGATCAAACCACACAAAGCAAGGCAGCATTCAGAGGTCCTCTGCTTGCTTCTGTTGGATGGACAGGTCAGGGGACAGCTGCAGAGGGTTTCTCTCTCAAAGGACTCTTGCAATTCTTTTGTGGTAACTTAAGTCCCTGAAAGTGTGCTAGATTAAGGTACCTCCCAAGTAGCATTTTCACTTGTCCCTTCTCAGTGTTCGCCCCTGACTTACTTGTGCTTTAGTGAGATGCTTGATGCACATCCTGTGCCAGGTAAGTAGGTGCTGGAGCCAATCTGCCACATGCATCCATAAGCAGTTTTTAAAATGGTGGCATGTCCATTTCTCTGGGACACTGATGATGTTAGTTCCTGGATCTGTGAGGAGGTTCCAGAAGCCTGGAAGAAACCTAATGTTGTGCCAATGTATAAAAAGGGTAAACAAGACAAATCCTATAATTATAGCCCTGTCAACTTGATGTTGATCCTGGGCAAAATAATGAAATGGCTGATAAAGGGGTTTGAGTAGCAAAGAGTTAAAAAGAGTAATATAATTAACGTCAGTCAAGATGGGTTTATGGAAAATAGATCCTGTCAAACTAACCTGATATCTCTTTTTTGATAAATTTAGTTGATTAAAGGAAATACTCTAGACATCTCTAAAGCAGTTGACTTGCTACTGCAGGAAATTTTGGGGAAAAAAGTGACAGTGAATTAGCATGGCACACACTAATGACATTACCAACTGGCCAGCTGTGATAGGTCTCTAAATTTGATGGTTAACAAGGAATTATTGCTAGGCAGGTGTGTTTCCAGTAACATCCTCCAGCATTTGGTTCCTAGCTCTATGTTGTTTAATATTTTTTTGAAATATGTGAATGTAGAAGAAAAATCCAGATCATTAGTGATTAAAGTCGCAGATATGCTCCCCCTGGTCCTGTGTCAATAAGGAAGATAGCATTCTGTGATAGCAGGCTTCCAAGCCAGTAGTACCATATAGGAGAGTGTAAGCAAGCAAATGTGGAGCCTTCTAATAGGGCCAAAAGTTAAATTTGGCATCTAGGAACTAAAGACATCATGCTTGCAGAGTGGGAGACCCTTTAGGGAAGCGGAGGACTCTCAGAGGGACTTGAGGCACCTGCTGAATAACCAGTTTCCAAGTTACCACAAGGACTAGTAAGGTCTTTGGATGTGAAAACAAGGGATTGTTAAATGAGAGTCAGGAGGTAATGTCTTTCTTCAGTGGTGCAATTGCTTTTGTGATAGTATGCTGGGGTCTCGTTTCAACGGTGCTAGAAGGATGCTGATAAATTGGAGGAGGATCAGAGGCAATCTGTCAGAATGATTAAAAGGTCTGAAAAACATGTCCTTTAGTGACATGCTCTGAGAGCACAATCTGTTTTAGTTTATTGAGCAGAGGTTTAAAGGTGGCTTGACCAGACTATAAGTACCTATATAAGAACCAGAAATGTTCTTCCATCTAGCTGACAAGTGTATTGTGATTGCTGCTGGGTGGAAGTTGCAGCTGGACAAACTTAGGCTAGAAGAAAGAGCTGTGTTTGAAAAGAACGAGGGTAATTAAACATTGTAGTGTTTTACTGAGGATTGTCATGGATTCTTCCTTGCTGCCAATTTTACCCTCTCATGACGGTGTGCTCTAGTTGAAGCAGGGAATTCATTTAGGGAATGGTATCATCTGTGTTTTATAGGAGGTCAGAGAGGGTGATTGGTTTGGTGTCTTCCAGCTGTAGGATCTCTGAATGCATTACAGCAGTTCTTGGCAGTACTGGGTAGTTTGCCCTGTCCAGGATCGTTCCCATGCATTAATATTTCAGGCAGAGAATCTCTCTTGTTTTAACTTGTGTAAAATGGATGCAATTTAAGAAAATTAGACATTAGTTCACATAATGAATAACCTTGATTTTATCAATTTGCAGCTCTATTTTCTGCAATTTGACAAGTTTAAATGGCATTCAAGTAGCTTTTCATGTAAGGTGTCACTCTGTTTCCTTACTAATGCCTGAGCAAGTACCTTGCCTATTGTCAGATCGTTAATTCTCTGTTATTAAGTACTCAGGTGCTGCTTCATTGAAAGGACTGTCAGTTGCCAATGTGGAATCATTTAGATTAAGAAGCTGGCCTGTCAGAGGCTCCTTTGCTTCTCCAGACTAGCATCTGACAGCATGAGAGTCTTTTCTAGAAGTTTGATTTCTTCCCCCCCACCCCCCACCTTCTTTCTAATATTCCCTCCCCTCCAGGAAAAAAAAACTACAAGCAATCACTAGAAAGGAATCCACATCCCTCTTGAGTATGCAACATATACAGATGCATGTGTGCACACAAGTCCTTCCTGCTTCATTTACTAGGGAGGAAACTGCTTGTCGCCGAGTTCAGATTTTGCTGATATTAGCTGTGTAGTCTGGAGCTTAGCAGGGTTCAGTTGTTTGCCTGACTTTAACTCTCAGAAGAGGAGCACTGCTCTAGGACGTGGGAGACCTGACATCATCTGTTTAGGCTGCTGAAGGACTCTAGTGTGGCTGTAAACTTTTCTTTTGTGTTTCAGTTTCTTGCACTCAGGAATGTGAACAGTATTTCTGGTTTTCCCCTAACTTTTTGTTTGTTTTGCCTTGATACACGTAAGGACTTTGGGCGGGGAAGGTTTTCTTGGCTTTTCCTGAGGGCTTCAGGTATAGCACAGCAGAAAGACTTGAGAAAGTTGTTCTCTCCACTTCCTAGCTCACAGAGCATCCTGTAATTTGTTAATGAACACATTTGGGGTCTGAGTACTTTGAAAGCTGCCTGTAGGCCAGGCTGAGAGCGTTTGCGTAATGTATGTATATACAGGTACCTCAGAAGAGCTTTCTGGATCCTTGGCCCCTTGTGAAATCCCTTGCGCCTCTAGCAGCACAGGTTTGACTTTGCCTCCATTGTGGTCTGCTAACAGGATGGCTGGTGTTAGATCAATGGATACTATGGACACGCAGTAAAATGCAGTTGCGTATAATGCTTTTCCGGCTGTCTGCATCTTCATTATGATTTTTTGATCAGATGCTAGGTAGGATTTGTGTGTCTGGAATAACCGAATGGTAGCGTAGATGATGGGAAGTATTTGTGGAGGAGACTCCCATGAGTAGAGTAGTCAAGAGTAGTATTGGACGAATACAACCAGCTCTTGCACAAGTGGAGCTGTATTTTATTGCTCTGTTTTCATGAAGCCTTATTCTGAAATAGCTGGGTGTCAAGCTGGGCCATGCCTACCTCTAAAGTCAGTGTGATCACGAGATGATCTGATCGTAACACCTTTAACTTCTAATTCTGGCTTTATGACATTTCTCTTGGTGAAAGCTGCATGCCTCCAGTCTGGAGTGACATATATCCCTTAGCCGCTGATGGGAATTGAGGCCTTTTAATTTCTTCACTGCAGGTTTCCCCACTGTCATCTGGGAGTACGTTCCTTACACTCTGTTTAGTTCTGTCTTTTGCCATTATCAAGACTGTTTCTGTAAAGTGGGGACCCCTTGTCTGAATATGAAGTAAAGAGGTAGGTGGGGAATCTATTTTTAATTGCGCACTGCAGTGTCATTCAGCTGCTTGCATAGTATCTAATTTAAGTGGTTATATTCTGTTGTCTCTCAAACTCTTATATTAGGAAACTAATCAGGTAAAAGCGAGTGGTAGCTTTGAATCCTTGACTGTGTCTGGCTTCATGGTTTCCTCTGTTAGCAAAACTTCAAAAACGTTGCAGTTGAGACACTTGTATGTAAATACTGTCTCCTGTGGCTCACAGGAGAGGCTCCCATGCTTCTTTCTCCAGAAAAGTTGAGTAAGATGTTGAATTTTTTTTTTCTTTTTTTGACTAAGTCCTGATTTTAGCCTAAAAGTGTATGGCTCAATACAGAGGCTAGCCTCCCTGCACTGTATTTAAAGAAGTGTTGTGAAGGGTGAGCGTAACATTGATGTCTGTTCCTCAGTCCTACTAGAAGAGCATTTAATGTAACTTGTCCTCCCAACATCAACCCTGGTTAATTTTTTGATGTTAGAATGCGTGTAAGCATATGCTGCAACCTTCAGTCTTTTGAAAATAAGTTGGCTAATATTGAGTACCAAAGATAAATTTGACCTTTGAAGTTTGATCCATCAGTTTATCTGATTTGCTGGGGAAAGACAGACAAGGAAGAATGGCTTGGACAGTTATGTAATGCAGGGAGTCTTGTGAGATTACAAAGAAGTTGGCAGGAAAATAATGAAAGTGGGGAAAATAAGTAATGATTTATTTTCTTTCTTCTGAAGTAGAAGTGAACAGATTGCAAAGCCTGGATGAAATTGCTCTCAACTTTGGGAAGTCTGGATCTGAATGTAATGTTCATGTCTTAATCCTATCTATGATAAGCTTGCTTTCAGCCCAGCGACTTGATAAAGGTGCTGATCTGTGTTCTCTCTGGAAGGCAATGTGAATGTCATCAGTAAACAGCAGATAGCCAGGGTAGCTACTAGAATTTTGTAATATGGCTTATTGCTTTTAAGCACCTTTCTGTTGGAGGCTGCTGTCATTCAAAGTGTAGTTTGATCACAGCTTAAATAAAAAAAGCACTGTACTGCCATGGAACTTTTGTTCTTTCTTGTTGTTCCCCCTCAAATAAAAAAATTGATCTTCCAGGTAGAACGCAGAGGTTTGGAGAAAAATACATACAAAGAGAATATTTTCAGTTTCTCACTTTGGCAGAATGAAATGCTGGTTTATGAGTTTGAATGAGGTAGCCTGTAAGGGAGTGTGTCTAATGTTGTAGTATTTCTGGTTTTGGTCTTGGTGTTCAGGAAACTGTTATCTCATATGTCAGAGCTCTTGCGTAAGGGAATTTACAGATTTCAAGTGTAAAAAATATTTTGGAAGTTGATTCTTGATTTACTTAGATCATCTAGAAATAAACAAATTAAAAAATAGAGATTTTTTTCTTCCTAGGAATTCTGCCAGGCTTCATTACTTGTTACCAGCAAATAATTGATTGGGAAGAAAAAAGGGGGGGAGGGGGGTGCAAAGAAACCCTTATAATATGCTAGACCTGGAAAACTGGCATCTGTACTAAAACCTATATCAATTCAAAATGCTACTGGGAGAACTGGACACTTACAGTTTCTCAGAGTATGTTGTTGTTCTCCACGCTTGATTTTTAAATGAATTAACGTGTGATCCAAGTTTCAAACTTGCAAATCCTAGTGGCTTCTGCAAGGGTATGGAACTGTGAATATCATAAGCTGCTATTTAAGCCCTTAGTTTGTATTGAGATGCATAAGTAGCAGTACCTGAATTTGAGCACTGTGGCTGAACAGTAGAGTAATGTTAGGAGGGACCTACCAATTTGGACCTTGGTTCATAGGCCATGATCAAGGTTTTTTGATGAATGACTTGATATAGAGGCTGATTTTTTTTTTTTTCTTCTTAGTGTGTGAAATACTGTGTGAAACTTTCACTGTCTTGATTCATTAAAAGAAAGAAAAAATCATTAGTTTTCATCTTGTGTATCTTTGCTTTCTTGACTTTGAGTTTTGTTTTCAGTGACTTGTGATCTGAATGTATTTTCTAGTTTCCTCATCGTTTTGGAGCAAAACTATGAACCTGGTATGGTTTTAATACACTCTTATTTGTCCCTCCAGCATTGTCTAAAAGACCTCTTCAGTAAACGTGGTTTTAATGGGCTGCAAATCCTGGAGAATCTTACTTTGTTCTTTATGTTTCAAACAGCTTTATGCCTTGTTGGCATTTAGCACTGCTGCAGTGGAATGAAAGGAGGGACCAGTTGTTTGAATAGATGTAATGTGCAGGACAGTGAGCAGTCAGATTTGTACTCTTAAAAGACACTGTTGACTTCTTAAAGCTGATTGTAGTGACAGTTTTGCAAGGCTGTGTACTAACAAAGGACAATCACTTCGAAAGGTCCTACAAGGCTGGTTCCATTGCTGGTGAAGTCATTCTGCTGGGAAGACAGCTTGGATTCTCGTTTGGGACATGTCCTGTGGTTGAGTGATTAGAGGAGACCTACATTCTGTCCTGGTCACTTCTCCGGTTTGCCAGGTAGTCCAGGGTAAACGGTTACCATTTCTTGTGTCCAGTTCTGTATCTGGTTAGTGGGGTTGAGGATTCTGGTTTCCTTTAAGATGCAAAGCAAAATACTGGTATACAAACCCCTTTCAAGGAGAATTCCCAGTGGAGGAGGAGACTTGTCCTAGTACTCTGATCTACTGGTGGAAAGTGCTACAGAAAGTCTTAGGTGCTGTTTATTCTACCTCTTTGTGTTGCAGATCATTAAGTGAGCTCCAAGACAGATTAAAGCCTGTTAGTTTCGAATTTCTAATGCACTAGAGCAAGAATATGGACTTTTTGTTAATAAGGTAATCATTAATAGAAAAAAAACCCATAGGGGCATCTTTACATCTTTTAAAGCCAAGTTTCTGATTTTATAACCTTTTAGGTCAGTCATCAAGTAGTGGCTTTGTGAGGCTGTTTTGTCTTTTTCTTTCTTTCTTCTTGTTGTACAGCACTTAAGAGAAGCTATGACTTAGAAAATGGTTTACCCTGGGCATTTAAGCAGAGGTTTCCCAAAGCTGTCTAGTTTCTGTTATGTGCATATTTGTATGCCTTGCTCTAACATGTAGAATGCCAGTAGGTGGCAATCAAGAATATGCAGGCTGGTGCCTCTGCGTTTTGTAGAACCAAAAGGCTTCTTGTGTATGACAAAACATCGGTTCTTAAGAGGTTTGCAAAACTGGGGTGTGTGGAATTAATGGAAACTTGTGCAAAGGTTGGCTTCAATCTCCCTGCTTAGTTGGCAGCTAATAATATCTGCTTTCCCCAAGGAATGGATAGGGGTTAGCTGTTCATAAAGCCCTTGCAGGTAAACCACTTAGAATTAAAGCTATAAGCTAGCTTCAACTAACCTTTCCACGTTTTGAGCTGTTGAGAGCAGTCCAAGTGTATGTTGGGAGTCGGAGCATCTCCTTGCATTGTAGGGGAGCTGTGTTCTCAGGCCACCTATGTCTGATGCAGAAATGATGTTTCTGAAGGGTGACGTAAGGAACCTGTGTCAGTGCAGTCAGGAGAGAAGCTGTATGTATATATGACTCAAGTAGACTTATTTGTTGCAGAGCTTGTTTTGCTGTTGCAGGCTTCCATGACTTTGTGTTCCTTCCAGAACCACTCCAATATGGTGACCAGGGACCTCACTCTGGGCACATTAGATGTCATGAATTGAAAACAACTGTCCTGTAACTTCACTGAAGTCAGGCAGCGGTAGGATTTTTCTAGCTTCCTTTCCCCTGTGGGATAGGAAAAAAAATACTGTTCAGTAATGAAGCTAACAGTTGATAATTTGCTGGTAATTGGACAGACAGATTTATTTTTGGTGCAGTGGGGAAATCTTATTGCTATACATAAAATTTCCAATGAAACAGTTTGTAAGATCAAATTGCAACTGACAGTACAGCGTTTGCCTCTAACATTTACCAGCATAGTAAATGACTTTTTCCCACATCTGCCCTAATCTTGATCTTTCCTTATGATAGGAGACTGCAATGAAAGGAAAGGGAGAAAGGTGCGAGAATTTCACTTTGGAGGCCTTTTTTTTCCAAAAGAAATGTCTGTGGCATGAGGTCATTTGAAACATTGACTGCTTTGTATTGGTATTGTTAAAGCATTGTGACCTGCATTGCTTGAGCACTGTGATCTGCTCCAATTAATGGATCCGTCAGCACAGACTAATTAGAAAACTGACAGCCACTTCTAGATGTAGTGGGTGCTGGTGACCTCTAATCATGAGAGGAAGATGCTGGCTTCCACTTTGTGTGTGATAATGTGGTTTGTATGAATGCTGCTTTGTGGAAACTCCTTTTAAAATGACAAATCCCTTGTGTACCGTATTTGAATTATTTTTAATAGATTTTAGTTCTTAATACACTGGAAGTCTGTAATGCCAAATTGATTTATGTCTCTGAAATTTGCTTCTAGTCCTGTATTTTGCTCTACTTCAAAATAATGTGTCAGTGTAATCATTGTTGCATTATCTGTCATTAACTTCATTAGTGAACCTTTCCTGCTGTAAGTGACTCAGATAGAAGAGCTTTGTAGATGGTAACTCAAATTTTCCAGTCTGTAGCTGCTTACAAAGAAGGGAAGTTGGCCCTTCTTCCTATTCGCACCGAACATCTGTCATGGATGTATAACACTTGTGGAAGTGTTAAATAGTTGTCTGAGTGAGGTGCTTGATGCATACTTCCCTTCAGCAATTGCTGGACAAAGTTTGTGGGTGAGTAGGCTCTCTTGTACAAAATGCTGTATAAACACACAATAACAGAGTTTCTAATCTGAGAGGAGACAATATGTACAGAGAAACGGGAAGTGGGAGACAGGCAAAGTGAGGTCCTGTTGTGTGGACAGTGTGTCTGAGTAGGAAACATGCCATCTGACTGTTCCCTGACTAGTGCTCCCCATGATCTTTTATTTCCTGACCCTCCCACATAGGCTCTCCTGCTTGAAACTCCTTTTTTAATTCCCCAGCTTCATGGTATGGTGTACCTCTAGTACGCCATCTTTATCCCTTTTCAACCTTCTGCTTGTGCTCTGGTTTGGGAAATGCTAAGTTATACCTGGTTGTGTGTGCACTTTTTCCCCTTGACCAATAGTTTAAACTAAAAAGTTTTGCTGCCTGCTACTTCAGCAAGCATGATCCTCCTCTCATTTCCTCCCTACTCTTTAGCCCTGCCTACAATAACAAGAATGGCTATGGTGCTAAAAGAGAGCACTGCTTGTGCTAACAGCTTGTGTAAAGGAGATGACTGGTTTTCAATCATTGCATGAAAAGTGCACTGGAAGTAAAGGATATTGTTTGAGCCCCTGTATGTGCCCTTGTGTGGTGGCAGAGAGCACAGGCTGCTCTATAACAGATAAAAATAATGTTTCTAGTTCCTTTGCAGCCTCTTCTTGATTCCACTCATCTTCACAGATCTGCTTTCAAGTGTCTTGGTTTCTTCCCTATGTTTCCAGTGGGAAGATTGAGATAGGTATTTCAGATGACAGTTTGATTTAGAAGTTTTCTATCTGTTTGCGGATAGTTTCTAAGCTTTGCTAAACGGAGCCAAGAAAGAGTGAAGCTGTCTACTTCAGTAACTCTTCTGGGCAGAAAGAGGGCAGGCAAGTTTAATGTGATTTTTCAGGTTGACTCCTCCACCTTTATTCCTCTGAGAGGCTTCTATATTTGCAAATCATCAGCTTCCATGAGAAATCAAGATTGTTTTGCCAGTGTACATTAGTTCAAATTCATGCAAGTTAAATTTCATCTGCCAGTGTGTTGCTTGGTCCCCCAACATGTTTCAGGACAACTGGAGTGTCTCAGATTTCATGGCTCTCCTCAGCTGAAACAATTTACTCTTGCTGGAAACTTGGCCTACTCCATGTCCACCTCTCTTCTGCGTCATGCAAAGGTCCGGGAATCAGTGGACCCTGAAAACCAGGCTGCGACTTCTCCAAAGGCCCAGGCAGCAGGCAGTCATGGGAAAGGAATAGGGTAAGAATGTGACATTAATGTCATGTCACTTAACTGTTGGATGTTTCTATATGGGAGAGGAATGTTCGTAGTGACGTATTCCCTTTTGACGGCTGGTCTTTAATATTTCATGAAACCAAACTAGTTCAGAAACATAAAGAAGCCTTTTACTAAAGTGATTTTCTAGAACAGACTTGGCATAATACACATAGCCTAGGTCCAGCCAGAAAGCTGTCAAGCCTCTTCCTCTATTTTCACTTCTTTAATAAGCTCAGACACATTGCTCTTATGCTTCAAGGCATCCCAGGAAGCTGGAGATCCCATGCTTCTGAACTGGTACAACTAAAGACATTTTCCCTAGGATTTATCTACCGAGTCTTTCAACTGGTCTAGAAAAAAATTTCCTGTGCTTCAGTGCACAGAAGGGAAATTGTCCAAAGCTGTTTAGAAATATCTATGTATTAAACCATTTTATTTAAATATTTGGATAAGAGTGAAATTGCACAATGATCTAGTACAGAGCATGAGCACGCTGCAGGCAACTCTTATTCCCCGCAGTAGGTAACATAAACCATTTTCTGTAGAATATGTTTGTTATATATTCCTTTTAAGACAATTTTCCTAACTTCCTGCAGCTGCTGGGCACAAACTACATTTATTCTTTTTCAGTAATGAGGGAGAAATTTTTTGTGTGCATGGTAAGAGCTCTGCCTTGTGTCCACTTTTTCTTTGACACCTTCACTGGCTTTTCAGTTTTTCTGTAACCCAGGTATTGCCATTTTTCCTCATGCTTGAACCTAGGGACTGCTGAGATTATACTTCATCTGAAATGTTTTTGTCTCATTCTTTACTCACCATAACTAAAGCTAAACATGTCAACACCTTAAAATGGGGGATGAAAATCGGATCCTTTTGTATATGCACTGCAGAATGGCAATGTTCAAAAAACACACAAAGCTTCATGGGTCCAGATGAAGCAGAAAACTTGGATCAGTTCTTCTGTCCATTTGTACCTTACCCTGTTGCCCAAAAGAGTCCAGATATCTCATTTTTTTATACCCTCCCCTGACACTTGTATTGCCTGTCAGCATGCATTACAAATTTTTTTACACTGTATGAAGTACAACATCCCCTCCAGCAAGAAACTCTGACTGCAGCTTTCCATTGTGGGTAGCAGTAATCATAAATGATAATTGCAATACTATTAAAACAACCTGAAAAGACTTGTTAAATAGAAGTATTGATGGAAAGGAAGAGAAAAATTGGAACAATGAGGGTATAGACATAAAATGTTCTTAAATTTACTACTGCCCCCCGCCCCCATATTCCCCCTTTATCCAGGAATGAGTACGGTACATGAAGCTGAAGGGTAAGTTAATGTCCATGATGGCAATGGTAATGTGAAGAAAGCTGGTTGACTTTGCAAGGAGCAGTTCATCTTGTTTCTACTGCTCCATCAGGATTTTCCATTGATTGTCTATGGAACCAAACAAGGTTTTCCGTTGCATCCTGTAAAAAACGTCAGTAGGTTGTTTGCCTTTTTAACAGCACAACAGGAACTGGTTGAAAGGAATTTGATGCTCCCCAGTTGCAACTGGTCTTACTAGTTTGGATGTGTATGTGGTCTACGTGCTCTCTTTCTTTGGGAGAAAACTTTACCTTTTCCAGTTCCATGTCTGTCCTTAGAGCTATTAGGCTGCAGTTTTCGCTCTGTTTTTATGATGTACTGCTTGAGTACTCAGCATCTCCGTTTGGCCGGGGGATGCTGCCTCCTGCAGGCTCAGATAGATTTGACCCTTTTTATAGTTCCTGGAAAGGATTCCACGATCCAGGCTTTCAAAAGGCAGTGGCAGAAATAACTTGCGGAAAACACATGGATTTGTTTATCCCAGATAAACACTATAAGCAGAGAGAGGTAGACTGAAAATAACAAAACCTTATGTGCCTGTGAACTTGACCTCACCTTTGGACTTCCTTGTCAGCTAAACAAGTTCTTCTTAACTCGGGCACTCTTAGCACTCCTGACTGGTGACACAAACTGAGCCCTGCAACCGCTTTTACTCCAGAACTTCCCCCTTTTAGTTATTGTGTCCCCACAGTGCTTAGACTGCTTTTTTTTAATGATTTCCAGATATTCCAAAGTTCTTTTGAGTCACAGTCCTGTGTTGGGTCCTATGGTTTGTGTGTTTCCAGAGGTACTAGCAGGAACTGTCTGTTGGTGAGCTCAGGCTTTGTTCCTTCAAGAACCAGGCTGTTAAGGAAAGATGCTGCCTGCATTCCTCAAACTCTGAAGAACTCAAACTGGATTTAACTTCAGGGTTTCCTAGAACCAGGCACTAGATAATCCCTAAATCCCCAAATATATATTTTGTTGATAACAGCTACGTTCTTCACTCAGTCTCTCAAAGTAATTGCTTCTTTCTAGGAGTATAAAATTGCTTCTGATCCTCCAGGCTCTTTGCAGCAGTTACACAGTTGACATTAGTACTCTCATCTGAGACTGACTCTGAAACTTTAAAAAAAATGCACATAGGATTTTTCCCTACTTTTTAAACTATCAATGAGCTATATCTATACTCTAGATGCGAACACGTATGCCCTTTTGATGTGTTTATTTTGTGTTACATGGAAAGCTTTATAAAGTATCTGTTGCTGATTTGTTGTGGGTGGCAATGGAGGATGGTTACCCAGAACTCCTTTCAGCTGGAGGAATCCCCACAAAATTTTAACCAGCTCTGGGACAGAAAACACAGGTACAGTAACTGGTGAATGATCTTCTGCTTTATCTTCTGTAGCACCTCTGTAGGCTCAGGAGCCATCCTTTACCTAGTTAGCTGTGTGTAACTGGTGCAAGCCCACCAAGCTCTTGCTGGCAGCGTGCTTATTGAGGAAGGCAGCAGTGGAAGAGTGAGGGATGTTCAGTTCCTCTGCCTCCAGTAGCAGCAGAAATATGTGCAGGAAGGTGGAGAGCTTCAGGAATATCAGGAAAGAGAAACTGCTTCTATGATGGGAGGGGAAGTGGTTCCCCTCTACCACCTTCCTGGAGACTTGTGGGAAAGTGTGTACCTTGCAAACAGTACTGCAACCATGAAGATGGCAGAGTTCTGTATTTAGGACTGCTGCAGACTGCTTATGCCAGATGCAGTGTAGTGTATAAAGATCTGCTGTGCTCTTCTGAAGCAGGATGTTTTGGATAAAACTATGTGAGTGGAGAGTCAGAGCAGAGTGCATATTTCTACTTTGTAACTCAGTGCAGGTTGCATTTGGTAATACCTTTTCGATATTTCTGTGCAGATAAAGGTTGACAAATCCAAATTTATCTGCAGCCAGATTCTCTCCTTAGTTCTTGCTTTATCACAGAAATAATCGTCACTCAGGGTGTTTTGTGCTGAGTTTAAAACAAAGGGCTCAAAAGCTTCTTATTTGGTCAACCTCAGTCACAGCACTTTCTTGTAAGAGTCAGAAAAGCTCACTGGAAATGAGAGGATGAATCCAGATAAACTTTCAAAAAGCATCTAGAAATATCCAACTCTTTTATCATATGACTGAAATCTCAGAAACATTTGTCTGTGCCTTATTCATAAATAAAGGGAGATACTAGAATTGTATTAAGTAGCTTCTGGAACAAGACCATCTTAGGTCTTCATATAATTGTTCTGAAGTTTTAGCTTAATAGGACTAGATCAAAATCTGCTGTAAGGGATGTATGGAAGTGGATCCCTGCTCCTATTTTGTCTTTGAAAAGATTTCTTGCCTCTCATAATGCTTGATCCTGTTGAATTTTGCCGTGATTTTGGATACCTTTTGTCTTAGTGGACGGTGGTGAGCCCTAAATAGTCATGCCTCCGTGTTTCAGTGTTTGTTGCTAACTGAGTTTCATCTGTAACTCACTGAAGTTAATCAAAATACTCTTAGCCTCAGTCACCTTGAAAGCATACACTGTGAAAGGGTAAGTCTCCTCCTCTTTAGGCCTGAGAGTAAGGGAGTGAATAATTCTTCCATGCAGAGAATTGACTATTATTCTTTTACACTGCAATAGGTACAAGTCGTATAGTCCTGACTTACTATGTGGTGTTCTGCTCCTGTTATATGTGTGTTTCTCCTCTGTAGAAAGCACTAGGTCTTAATCTGTAGCCCTGTCAGTCCATCAGGAGACAGGAAGTCCTGATGGAGATGGTTCTTGACAGAAAGGAGCAATAGAGTGTGAGGAAAATGAGGAGACCACAGGGACAGATCTTACTTTGAGCAACCTCATTTAGGGCTCTGTTGGCAGACAATGGGCAGAGCTGGATTTCCTGAAAAGGAGCATGTTAGGAATTGCTTAGTACCCTTAGTTGTGGACTGTTGCAGTAAAAACTTCATTACAGCTGCAGTGTATAGAAAGCTTTTTTGTCTTGTCGAAACGTTTATCCTTTTTTCCAAAAAAACAACCAATCAAAAAAAACCAAACCAAAACACTGAAGAAACCCCAAACACAGCAACTTTTTAAAAAAAAAAAACCACAAAAAAAAAAACCACCACCCAACCAAACAAAACCCTCATGTCCCCCCCCGAAAAACCAAACCCTAGGAACTAAAAATTAGTTTAGGATTATTTTGTGTCCTATTCTTCATGAACATTTATGTTTTCATGTAAATATTCTCATCATAAGCATTGTATCTAGCCATTTAGTTAACAGAATACATGAATGATTCATGGTAGCCCTATACATAATGCATAATTAAATCACAGACTGATGGAGTGGAATTTATTAATTGTGAAGACACATGTGTTACCATGATACTAATTTATTTCTTTCAATTTTATTGGCATATTGCTCACTCATCTGTGATTGCCTGCTTTGTTGCATTACCCAAGAACAGTAACATGTTGTTAAAACAAATTATCTGGACATTTGGATAGGCTGTTTGTTCACTGATGGGAACAATATGTATTTAGCAAAAAGATTTAATGTAAATTATTATACATGGGGTATTATCTGAGCACAGAGCCATTACACTGAAGTTGCTCTGAGGAGCGGTATTAATTTCTGATAAAAACAAAAAAATTATTAGAAAAACAACTGCAGATATTCTTGCACGAGGAAAAAGCAGAACTTCACAGAAACCGATCTTGGCAAAATTACATGGTAACTTGTTATATGTTTTTACAAATCCTTGCATTATTAGATTGTAAAATTTAATAGAAATTTTAACTTGTTCTTAGAATTTGTGTGCCTGTCTAAGGCTTTTGTCTCCGATTCCTGTATTGTCTTGGTAGGGTCTTCAGGAAGAGATTTTTATTTGTGTGTGTGCACTGGCAGGGCATACTTTTGCTAAATAAGAATTTTATGGCTTAACAGTGGAATATCCATTGGAAGTAGACATTGAGTTTGATTTTTTTTTTTTATTTTTTATTGTGGATATAGTGCAGCATTTGTTTGAAAGCTTGGGAATTACAGTTGCGGCATTCAAAATTCAAGTGACTGTATTTTTATTAATTTAGTGAAAGAATGTAAATGTCTCACTTGTAAGAGAGGCCACGATTTTGTATACTTCAGTTTTTTAGCTTGCTGTTGTAATCATAGTGCTGAAAGGCTAGGACTTGTTCGCCTGAATTGTTGCATGGGTCCAAGATTATTGGAGATGAAAAGCGCAGGAAGATTTGAGTAGAGCAGCTGTGTGACTGTCTTTAGAAACTATTGACTCAATAGGTACTTAGTAGGATATCTCAGGTATGGCTGAGCTGTCAAATCAAGCTGCTTTACCAGGAACAGTCTGCAAAAAGCCTGAGCTATGGTAACTCCACTGATGCATGGTGGAGAAGATCAGTGTCCATAGAAAATCTTGTGTCTTTCAGTAGCCAGTGGCTGAAATTGGGCTAAATAATATTAGCCTATTTCTTTTGTGAACTAAGCTGGGAAATAAGGCTAGAAGGGACACTTAGGTCATCTTGTCTTACCTCTTATGTATCCCAGCTGTTAAGTTTCACTCTTATTGTACAGAATCAAGTAGCTTTTGCTGACTGAAGTGTAATGTACAGTTCTGCCATGATGGCCAGTAGCGAGGGATGGGTACAAATAAGTAGAAGATCTTCCACCTCTGGCATGCGTTGATGATCTTTTGGGTTGTCACATCTGCTGTATTGGGGTTAGGAAATGTGTTCTGCCCTTGTGCAGAAGACCCTGGTGGGTCATCTTTTAAAATACCTCAAAATTGATGGTCCTGAGCTTGCTTTGGTGCAAAAGCTATTTCTGTGCTTGATTCTTCTGGAATATGGATGTTGATTCTGTCATGCTAAGTGGGGTTTCTTCCACTGGATCCGCACAACTTGGTTTGCAGACACCCCAGGGAGGTGGACTGAAGTTTGGTACTTGATGCATGAGACCTTCCGTCTGTTTTACTGGGGGATTTACTGCCTCCTTTCACATAAAAGGGTCATGGGGGATATTAGAGGAAAAAAGTGGGCTGAAAAAAAAATCATAATACATAATCAAGTAACATTTTGGGGCTTTTTTTGTTGTGGGGGGAAGGAGCTTGAGGGAGGTGTTTTGTTTATTTTAGTGGCCTACCCAATACCTCAGCGTGCCAGGTGCTGTACTGATGTTAAGACTGTTACGACTGTTATCAGTCTTTGCTCAAAAAGTTTGTCATCTGATGAGGCAAGCAAAAGCAAGATGTGATAAGTATTATCACCACTCTTCAGAGACAGAGAAATTGAGTTGACGGATACAGAAGAAATAGAGAACCCAGATTAAAAAAGATTAAATAGCTGGCAAAGGCCCCCCAGGAATTCTACTGCAGAGCTGAGAAAAGAATCCAGGTTCTAGCCTAGGATCTTGTCCGTGAAACTGCTCTTTTGAAGGAAAATTACATAGGCTGAAGAAGATACAGAACTGCAGAAAACCCACTTCTGAATACTGTCCTTGAGATCAAAAATTTTAGGTACAGACATAGCTAAAGAAAATGATATAATGCAACTGTAGCTTCTTGACATATTGAGATCATTGTCCTAATTCTTGCTCTGACTTGCATGACACGAAACCAGATTGTGTCAGCAAGTATATTGGTAAAATTTCAGCTTATCACAAACTAGTTAATGCATAAGATTTATGTACACAATTATTTAAGGGCTGCTTTTTTAGGAGCAAACTGATTTCTGGTTTGCCTCAGCTTCAGAACAAGGCCATCTCAAGGCTTATCAGCATGCACCTCTTCAATAATACTGTGATGAGTAGCTCTCGCTGTAATAAGTCTGTATCCATCAGATAAAATATGGTATCTGTAGTATATTAGTCATCCTGGACAATAGGGGAAAAGTTACTATTGCAGAACTATCAGAAGATAAATATTTTCTGCTTTGAAATTAATCAGATAATTTTCCCTCAAGCTTTATCTTCGCCTTTTGTTTTTCTTGCTGGGCTATCATTGGTCTCTTTGTATCTCATTCATGATAAACTACACTTGAATTAACACCAAGAATTTAATATTTTTTATTTTTTTAGAGCTAAGGACCAGATCCTTGGCTCATGCAAGCAGGTCTTGTTCGCATAGGATCTCTGGCTGTCTGTTCTCTAAAATGTGCACTTCAGCATTTTCAGAAAACTACTTATTTTGGAAATGTTGAGCTGAAATCTTAAGTCTGAGGTTTTTTCCAGCATCGTGCTACCAAGCTTCCTGATCAGGTAAATCAAAAGAATGGTGTTCTCTTAAAAATTAGCTGGAAAGGAGGCTGAGGGGAGACCTTATTGCTCTCTACAACTACCTGAAAGGAGGTTGTAGAGGTGGGGGTTGGTTTCTTCTCCCAAGTAACAGGTGATAGGATGAGAGAAAATTGCACCAGTGGAGGTTTAGACCGGATATTAGGAAAAATTTTTGCACTGAAAGGGTTATTAAGCATTGGAACAGACTGCCCAGGGAAGTGGCACTGTCCCTGGAGGTATTTAAAAGATGGGTAGACGTAGTGCTTAGAGATATAGTTTAGTGATGGTTTTTGTCATAGTTAGGTTGATGATTGGACTTGATGATCTGAAATGCCCCTTCCAACCTAGGCAATTCTATGATGAGAGAACTTTCCAGCTGACAATAGCTGAATGCTGAAATGAGTTACCTGGGAAGTCTGTAGAAGTTCTACCAATGAAGGTTTGGTGTGACATGGTTTTTTTGGTTTTTTTGTTTGGGGTTTTTTTTTGGGTGGGTTTTGTTATTTTGTGGGCTTTATTTTTTTAAGAAAAGTTTCTTACACAAAACCAAGACCTTGTGACACGCACATAGGTATAAATGCTCTGCTCTTGGGAGCCTCCTGAGGCCATTCCCAATGCTTTCGCCTGAGACCCTGCAGACTGTTGATGTAGTGATTATCTCTTCAAACCCATGCAATTCATTGGCTTCTGCCCTTGCACACATTATAAAGTTGATGGGGATTTGGAGAAGGTTCTAAAAGCAATTTGTTCTTTATTGTCAGAACATGCAGTCCTAGAGAGACTTCCTGGCAAGGAAGGAAAAACTCTACCTGTGCATAAAGACTTAGCATGAGAATGTAGCAGAAATGGGGGCATTAGATATAAATTCTGAGGAGGAAATTAAATTTATTTCTACCTCTCAGTCATAGCAGGAGGGAATATTAGAATACTGTCTCTCTGTAAGCTAGAAACCACTAAATTTGAAAGGAACCAAGTGGGGAAAACCTAGGTAAGTCTTCAGTCAGTGTTGGTTTACACCATGCCCCACCCCGGTCCCTGAAAGAGAGCTGTGGGACATCCTCAGGTTCGGGCCTGTGTCTGTCTGGCTTTCAGCATGTGAATAGCTTTCTTGAAATCCACAGGATGACACTGTGGTAAAGCTATATTGTTAGTGGTGTCCTCTCCTGAATGTGACTTACAAAAAGTTCCAGTCATTTGCTTGTGAATCTGGTGATTTGTTTCTATATTTTAACAGTTCTGTTGAGAAATATTGATGTGCTGAGCAGTAATATTTGGGTAACCAAAATAAAACACAATGTCTTCTCATGTGTTGAATACAATAATCCCTATAGTTGTGGAAAGGACCTTGCCATATCCACAGTAATCTTTAAATTTAAATGGCTAAACTAAAGATACTGGCCTAAAGGCTAAGCTTTTGTCATGACCTTATTGTATTTGTTCTGATTATCCTCTGCTTTTAGATACAGGATTGGACTGAGATCTCCATCCCAAAGATCTGTGAACTTTGGCCTGTGTGTGTTATCTTAAAATCCCTGCTTTTTTTTCTAGCTGATATTTCTAAATAATTCCAGTTGGTTAGATCAAAAAAATTTAAACTCGGGTTTCTCTCTAACTTGTTTTTTTGTGATGGGAGACAAAAGTCTGATGTGGACTTCATCCAAACTGATTGAATGTAGTTTATCTTTGATGTAGTTAGCTACAGCAGCTGCTGGAGATTTGTGAATGCAACACATATTTAATAAATGAGAAGGTAGTTGCTTTGACTACAAGTACAGGAGATGGTTTAGCCTGAGGCAAACCTATGGGCTACAGATACTTCAGCTGGCCGTGTACAGTTTCAGCGCTAACTTGAAGCCATGCAAAATATTAGATCATAGTCTTTATGTAGATATTTTGGGACAGGGCTGAAATGACTGCTAAAAGGAAAGGATCCAGGCAATGCATTATATTCATAGTAGTTGAATAGGTCACTGAGAGGAGGAAAAAGGAATTGTCCACTGTATCTTTAGCATCTGTATGTATAATGAAGCCAGTGGAACAACATAGTTTAAACAGGACAGGATGCTGTGCCATTGCAGTTACTAATTGCAGTTACTGAAGATGCACAAGAAAGTCTCAGATTCCATAGCAAGGGAAATACTATTACAGGGGGTACAGCAATGGAAGGAGACTGATCAAAATGTATGGTAATTAAAGCAGATTTGATGTATGGATTCTGAAGCCAGATCTTGCAGCGATTGAGAAGGACTAATATCAGCAGATTTTAGCCTTGTCCAAAGAAGTGAACTCTCAGCAGGATTCCCAAAGAAACTCTCCCCTAGAACTAAACAGTTCTTGTTGGATAAGAGAAGGGAGAAGAGGGACCAACGGATCACACTTTAAAAGCAAATAGGAGGGGGAAGACAAAAGGAAAAAGCTAGCAGATCATAACACCTTTGCCTTTCCTTCTGTGACATGCAAACCAGGATTGGTTTGGTTTTGGTTTGTTCTTGTTTTTCTTTTCCCATCTCTGTAGTGTCACTTATGAGAAGATGAAGATGCTATGACCTCTTTTAACAGAGAACTGTGATTAAACTGTAGGAGGACCGTAATTTTGCTAAGGTCTAAAGGTCTGATTAGAGAGATCCTTAATGTTATCTCTCTCACATAATGCCAAGTAATGGAATACCTCTTCAAAAACACTAAATTCCACCCAACCAATGTATATAGCTGCCATTAAGAATTACAAATAAAAGAATTGTACCTTATTGCGGGGGCTTTTGGGCAATTATACATAGACTTCTGTGGTTCAGATGGTTATTTTTTCTTAATGTTTTAATAAGAATTAGTGTAAAGTTTGGAACTTCCTGTTTATAGACTACTTTTTTTTTCCCTGTCCTGTATGTTTGCTATGTGTTGCCCTCATCCCTAGCTCAATCTCCCTGAATCCTAGGATTGCCAAAATCAAGACATGTATCATCCTGAGACCTAGTATCTGTTCTGCCATGTAACCAATAGGAGAGGGCATTGCTAATACATTTGCAGGCAGTACTAGAGCTTGTGTGGTGAAGCTCACAGAGGCAAGAAGCCAAGTGCTGGTGGCTGTCTCTGGATAGGTCAGCAGGACCCCCACCAGCCATATTACCTCCTACAGGGAGGCAGATTTGATGGTCAGTGTGAAACACTGAGTAGCAAAGAAAGCAAATAGTAGATGGATAGACCTAACCATTTCTAGGTTTGTGAGTAAATTTAAATTGAACTCGGATTTAACGATCACTGAAACTTATCACCACTTGATGACTGTTTCATCCAGTGTTGAGAGCTTGTATCTCTGGCACAGCTGTCTAAAATACCAAATCTATTACTACCTTTTGATATTTGGGGGGTGGTAGTGGTGGAGAGGGATCCTATTGCTTGCATGGTGGGGACAAAGGAGGGGATCTAACAACATTATGTCTCTTTCACTGTGATCTTGCAGCCGAAGGTGGGTGTAGGATTACATAAATTTACTTCTGAGGTGTAGATAGCCTGAAGACTGTTCAGGAGAAATGCTTTTTACTAAGGTGGTTTTGCACTTGTAAGGCAAGCTCTTATCCAACTGTGTGTGTTGCCCAAGAAAACATAAGGGCAGACACAGTGACTCATAAATGTATCTCATAAAAGGTCTCTGTATGTCCAGGTTGTGTTTACACAGTACAAAGGTTAGTAGCAATGCTGGTTTATTGTATTTTCAGCTCTATGTCACTTATTCTGCTGCACCTGTGCTGCAGTGCTGCCTCCCCAATAGTTTCAGGTTCAGCAGTAGGGCTGCTTGAGCTGGGTTAATAGATCCAGCTGTGAAACACCGACTCTGAGCCCAGGACAGAGAATGGTGGTTCGGATGGATCAGTGCCCTAGTCCAGGCTGCTGAATGGACTGAGCAGTCTTGCTAATGCAATGCAAGTGTGGAGCAGATGTGAGAGCAAGTTACTTAAGCCAGGCTGCTGCAAAAAAAATGAGGGAGACACTCCTCAGCTAGCTCAGCTGCTTGAGAGATAAGTGCCTGGAGCTGGATGAGTGGGCTTGCTCTGCCTTTACAGAAACAAAACCTCTTTGTAAGGGGAAGCCACATATTCGGTCTCACTGACTTCACTCTGGATGTGAGGTTAGGTGATGTGCGAAGTGCTTGCCTTAATTCAAGCCAATACTTGCACAGTATGGGCAGGCAAGCAATCAATAGCTTGTGTGAGCAAAACTCTGTGTAGCGCACAACAAACACTAAATGCAAGAAAAAAATTTTAATGATGCTAAGAATTGCTTTTATAAAAAACAATGTTTGTTTGGTTTATGGTAGTAAAAATAGATGTTGGTACAGCAATATCAGGCTATGGTCAGCCCTCTTATGGCTTTAGCTATACTAGGTTGATGGGTTATTGTGCTATGGCCATCATTGTCCCTGGCTACTTGCCATGGGGATCCCTCTGTCTGGTCAACTGGCATAACTGCTCACGTAATTTAACGTAGTTAAAATCAGTCAGCTTAGAAAAAAATATTTAACTTGGGCAAATAATTTTGTTTAAAGTGGTTTAGAAAACTATTTCATAAGCAATTGTGCTAGCAGACCTGAGAGGGCAGGTATGATTTGGTGACAAACAGCTGGGGTGACCTAAAACTGGCAACCCCTGAACAGGACATCTGACTGCTTTGTTGCAAAGCTTGGGGGTGGGAGTGGGGGAAATTCCAAAGGTCCTTTATGGAAATCAAAACCTAGTGTTTGTAGGGAAGCTTCTTGGAGTGTGAGATGCTATCAGACACTTAAAATTCCGGATCAAATCAGTTGCGTCTCTGAGCAGTATTGATTTACCAAGTGGAGTGTGTCTTCCTTTGAGATTTCTTCCCCAATTTAGGCTTCAATTGGTGTAATCTCAGAAGAAAAGCCTTGCTTCCCCTTATAAACTGTTCATACCAGATGTCTTGTAAATCTTTCTCTTTATTCCTTTGAAATGACTGGGCTTTGACCTTAGCTTTCTTAATGTTATTTAGCCCACATGGAATATCTATAAAAATAAGAGCTGCTAACTCTATTAAGAAAAGCACATATGACCTCCGCTTGTAATAACAGAATGCAATTAATGTCAGGCTAGTTTAGATGATAAATTGGGGCTTAACAAATGGATTTTGCTTTTTCAAACAAACCAGTATGAGAAGGGAAAATGAGCTTTAAACTACTTACTAAAATTTTAAAAGAGCTCTTCTTCCCCATCCTTGACCTGAAAAGTAATCAATACAACTGAAGTTTTTAGGAGACATACACATTCTAAACAACAAACAAAATAACTCAAAAAAAAAAGCCTTTGTAGGCAAATTAAAGGCAGGGATGTTATTGTGTTACAAACTTGGGAAAAGTTCCACTTGTGAAGCTTATTAGTAATTGTGCAACAGCTGTCAGCAATTCCAGGAGGACATGATGAAGATCCTGTTGGTCCAAAGGCCTTCACAGATGCACGGGAAAACCATTGCTCTTTCATCAATCGTTCTACCACTTGCATGTGTGTGTAGTACCTCACTGTGTTCATTTGCACCCCCCTCTGGCGTTTAGATGTTATGACTTCTCCTCTGTGTTTATCCACAAAGGTGCCAGTAGAAACCCTTGCTCGTCAGCTCAAGCTGTAAGTGCTTATATTTTTGGGAGCAAAGAGCTCTGTTTCAGTTGTAAGCGCATTGTTCAACGTAGATGACTTGTGTTATTTCTTGATAAAGTGCTTCAGAAGATCAAGATGACCTAACGGAAGTTAGAATGCAAGGAGTAAGTTAGACAAAAAGCAGGTGGAAGGGTGCCCGAGCAAAGATAGAGTGCAAGGGCCACAACTGTTAGAGCATGCAATTCCCCAGGCTTAACTCTAACTGGATTTAAGCGCCTTTCCTTCAGCTGTCCCCCTCCTTTGTCTCAAGTCTGTGTAGGAAAGCCTTACTTATGTAATTTGATTACTTCAAGTCATTTAAGACCGGGGAACGGTTTTGGGGGGGGGGATTTCTTGTCTAATAGCCAAATATGAATAATTCTGTGCTCTAATAAGCTGTTGCCCCTTCGTCATCCTGTGTCGTGACTGGGAGACCACAGGTAACAGTTCTCTGGTGTAAATTGCCAGAGGTTCTTGCAAGGGCCCTGTATTTTCTCATCCAAGGGGCAGATGACACTGGCATTCCTTCAGAGCAGGTGGTTGTCTACAGCAGAGAAATGTTCTGTGACTCTGTAGTAAGCAAGCAGCTGAGTTGGGAATGCTAGTCATTTCCTAGGTTGCTTAGGGCAGCAAATTCCTAGAGCCAGTTCACCTACAAGAGATACAGTTAAACGAAGTGGGGAGAGTGTTTAGTTTCTCTATGCAATTTTCAGCATAAAAACTTAATTTCAAAAAATCTCTGGTAAAGCACAGAGGGAACAGCAATGAGAAAGGCAGGTTACTTGTGCATAGGCTGTGTACAAACTTGTCCTTTTTTTTTTTTGAGTGAGGAGAAAATCAAGATGCTGCACTAGTCTGCAGCTGTGTAAATGATTGTTGAAAGTGCTGCATATGTTGGAGAGAATGTAGAGTGCTATGGAAAACTGCTATAGCTATCATGGAGCAGTTTTGTTAGCATGACAGAGTTTGGCAGTATACTTTTCCAGCTGACAGGGAGGAGGAATACCTGGGCATGGGTTTTATATCTGGGATTTGCTTTATGGATAAGGATTTGGCCTGTAATGTTGTTCATCAGGGAGCTGGCAGCAGAGGCCATATAATGATATGGCCCGATGTCAGTGTGCCATCTCTTGCATGAACCCTAGCCCACTGAATGCTCTGAGGAGGTGACCTTTTTTCCATATTCCTCTCCTTGTAAAAGTTTGACGGAGCAATGCAGTGGATATAGTGGGTAACAAAGGTGGTTCCCTCTCAGAGAGACTATTGTTTAGCACATTTTTTTATGTTTATGCCAACCTTGCCGAAAAAGGAGGCTGCTTTAATTTTTTTTTTTCTTGGAAGTTGTTTCCAATCCTGTAATGAAGTTTGAAATCACAGCTGAAAAAACAGGGAGATATTAAATTTATTAATTTTTAAAAGATAAACTATAGTATGGGGAAGGAAGGCTTCTCTTTCTAGAATGATGAATTTGAAGAAGGTGGGACTTGATGTTTTGGAACATGGAACTTCATTTATTTTAGACCACTGCTGCCACCAAGTGGAATAGTTTCCTCTAGCTCCTCACGGGGTCTTAAAGAAACTTGCACTTGCCTTCAAACCACCTGTTAGTCCATGGCAACAGTTGGATTTATTAATTATTTGAATAATAATTTTTAAAAAAGATGTTGACTGCACTTCAGAGTTGTTGGCTTAAGGTAACATCATTGATGCCTAATGTGCTTCTTGTCTAAGAGTCTGAGTGGCAGCATGGTGCAAAGTGGGTTGGGGAAGATATTTCCTCTGTGCATGACAGAATTTGGGGCAAAAGCAAAATAATGTGGTTCATCAGTAATGACACGTGAACTTCAGGAGAAGCAGCAGCAATTCACTGAGTTTAACACAAGGAACTTCCAAACACAAAATAATGTACTCTGGATTAAGGCAGTTGTTTCAGTTGCTTGTAGTTTTTTAGTTGCTTCTCTTTGACTTGTTATGGTAGGTGACTTTTATTCTTTGTATCCTCCTCTTGCTTTGTAGGGAGTCCTGTGCCAGAATTGGCCATTTTTTTTAGGTCAACAGCTGTTAAAAAATTCCTTGCAAAGCTGTGGCTGCTAAATGAAGGTGCATATTAATCAAGGGCAGCACTGCATAAAGATGTATGGTGTGGGACTTTGGAGAAATGATTTGTTTATCCTTAGGCAGCTTGGTTGGTTATCTGACTGATCATGAATCTAAGTGGGTTCCTTCAGTAGGCAGTGACACTCCTACTGTCCCGCACAGCCTATGCTATTGTCTCCCCAGGAAGGTGATTCACAGACTTGTGGATCAAGGGAAGCATCATCAATGTCATCGATATACTGTAGCTGACAGCATTGAAATTGAATTTCTATTTTCATAAAACACACTTTAGCTGGCAACTGGACAATGTTGTTTCCTTTCTGTAAGAGTAGTCTGCAACGATGTCTGAATGCACATTTCTAGGCAGGAGCCTCTCAATAATAGTTTTGGAAAAAGCTCATTTTCTCTTGACTTTGAACGTGCCAGTAATATTGAGGAGTTCAGTCATCTGAAACAGTAATTTATCAGCCTGCTCACAACGGTGTGTTATCTGAGTATTTCCTTTCTAAGGAGTCTTGGCTTTGTAAGGCTGTGAAATAACAGTGACGTTGAGAAGTTCTGGGTATTTTTTGTGTGGTCTTTTTTTTTTTTCTGTTGTGCCCTCATTTCAGTTGCTTGACAAATGCATCACATGTACTACTGCGCCTTATTCAAAGGTACACTTGAAATGCATCTGTGAGCCCTAATGGAACAGTTGTGTTATCACATCAAAGGTTACCTTCACTGAAGGCCGGAAGACGTACATTGGGCACTGGTTTCAACAAAAGCATAGAGAAGGTCTTTAATTTCCTCATCTGACAAAATTGTAATGTGCTGCTTTGAAAGTGTTGGCTCACAACATGTTCTGCCTGCGAGGTTGTTTCTTCCCTTGTGCTCTTAAAACAAAATTTCCTGTTGGAGAAAGGTGCTCAAGACCAAAATTCTCTCTAGTCACAGAACAGATACAAAATGACCCTAATGCTTCAAACCATCACTGGGAAGAAGTAGCATGTAATTTCATTTCCAGGTCCCTGATTCTGGATTTTGTCACTAGGGCACAGAGATAGTGGATGCTTGTGCATCAGCAGCTAGCAAGCTAATGCAATCAAACTATTCTTTGTGGACGTATCTGGCTGAGAAATAAATTTGCTGTCCCTGGAGGTGGCTGTGATGTTTTGAAATTTATTTTTTTTCTTCCCTCATTGGGTGTAAAATTAAACGTGGCATGAAAAGTCAGAAATACTTCATTTTAGATATGTCAGAATGTGTTTATCTTGGAACATTCCAACATCACATAAAATTATATATGCCAATATTGTAATAAATGCAATACAAAATTAAAAGTCAGAATGAAATACAGCCTGACAGTCAAAACCAAGATGTTAAATTAAATATTCCATCATCAAAATCAGTATTTCAGAAGGTTGTGTTGTTGACAAAATTATATTTGCCATCTGAAAATCTTTTTTCCCCTCTTAGTTGAAATCTTCTTTTAACTGGGTCTAATTGTGAATTGCTGAATTTGATGTTCGAGACTATGAATGCATTTCAAGAAAAGCCCTGAAAAGCCGCTAGATGATGATGATGATTGATCTTCATTAGTAATGTACTGAATTTGATTTTAAATACTTATTTAGAAGAGAATTGCTTAGTACCCAGCATCAAATTTCTAACTTAAATATTGTCTGGGTCATGCTGTATTTTTCACCAGGACAGATAAAATAATCCTCTTCAGACTGTAATTAATGAGAACAGAATTGTTTCACATTTTATAGATTTGTTTAGGCAGCATTCAGACCATGACAGTGGAAGAAGCAGAGGTTCCCCCTGCTTGAAAGACAAGAAAGAACAAGCACAGAATTACAGCACAAGACTGAGGTCTGCCAGCTAGTGTCTTCAGGGGAGCTTGTTTGTGGGTTGAAGTCTCCTTTGTACTTTGTTCCCTGTGCACAAGTTTAACAACTTCTTTATGCTCTTGTTATCGTACAAAAGGCCCGGCTAGTGGGAACTTAAGTTTCTTTTGGTTTTGATTGAAAACCATAATGCATCAATTTCTTTATATAGTGAATTAACTAAGTTCTGAAATATTATGAGTAACTTTAATTTCAGATGCTTCAAAGTTCAAATTACTTTGTAAACCATACAGAATTTTAATAAAGGACAGTTACTGTTAAGAACTGATGTGAGAATTGCATAGCGAACAGTTTGTCTGGCTCCAACAATTAATATTGCAGATTGTTTCCGTTTGAGAGTGGGTCCTACTTTACTCAGCTCAGAAACAATAAGTTAAATGACACTGAGAACTTAAAAGACCAGATGAGCAAAACAGGCAAGGAATCTTTTGCACTGCCTATTCCTCACTCCCCACTTTTCTTATGTTTGAGAAATTCTTGCCAGTTTTTAAGGGTCCCAGGAGAGCAATGTTAAAGTTTAAAACTCCAAGTACATGTAAAAGGTGCATGAGGGGGGAGGTAATATAAAAATAGTACCAGGTTCTGCTAGTGGTTTCTGAAAATATTTTTTGATGAACAGAATTAGTCAGGAATTTGGCACCTTGGAAAACACCCATTCTTTGTTGCACGAAAAAGATCTTGACTTCTTTGTGAAAGGTAGCTAAACCATGACAAAACTTGTCAAATCAAAGTTACTTTTCTATGTAGCATGCATTGTGAACTCCTAAGTTTCTCCAATATTAATGTGTGTCATGTTTGGAGTCCTATATAGGTCATTGTTGTTTGCTTAAGGGGTAACATTTCAAAGTCAGTAAAGGGGACTTCCACATCCAAATTCGAATTCCCTCTTATACTTTGGAAACCCTCTGCCAATGTTCTTTGAAATTTTCCTTTGTTTTCTCTGCTCATTCCCTTCACTGTAACATTGTGTGTTTCTTCCTGTAGTCTTTACTCAGGCCCAGTTTCCACTGAAGTGAAATAGACCATTCAGTAGGTGAATATTTGGTTCCCTATATGAGGGGTTTTTTTTTAATAGCCGTTGCAAAAATAACGCTAGAGACACTTACCAGAACTATTTGCTTGCCTACATGTGAGCTGATGGATGTTACTCTAGATCACAGAAACCACTGTCAGTGTTCCAGTCATTATGGCATAACTGATTATTTTGATACTTTTCAGTTCTCACTGGATAATGTAAGGCATCTTTCTTTCAACTAGTTTTTGGTTGATTTGGTTGGAACTCCCAGTGACGACATGGCTTTTAACCAAAAGTAATGTTTTTTCTGGGTCTCAGTTCTGAATCCTATCCATTTAGGTGACTGGTCTCAGAATCTTCCAATGCAAACAGTAGGTTTGGGTTTCATTCAAATAGTAACGTCTTGAAGTTGAATTTATTATAGGACTAGCATTCTGTACAAAGTCAACCCCAAGAATAAAAATATTTATGCTTGGCAAGAATACCAGAGTTTGTTTGTATTACCTTGTCCTGTAGTGTTAGGTCAGTTACCATCTATTTTACAGCTTTGCACCAGCATGCATTGTTTAATGAAAGAAAAACATCAGCCTCCTAGGAACGCTGAGCAATATTGGCTTCTTGCCTTAATAAAATGAATGATGACCCTTACTAATGAACATCTTACTAAACTATCTAGTGTAATGACACACAACTGTCTGCACATCTTAAGTATTACCTTAGATACTTTTGTAGGACCTAGGTTAGTGTCTGTGAAAGACCAACTAGTTTTATTGTTAAATTCTATATCAGCCCCTGCTGCAGTGAAATTCATAGTCTGGTTGGATGTCAGGTTGTGTGGGATAATTAGACCGGGGAATCTGAGTTCAGTGTTTGATTGCTGTATCTCATTTCCAAATAGTTCGGATGAGAAACAGCAACGTTTGGCTGCTGAGAAATATTTACGCTCATAAACTAGAGAGCCACCTTTTTCTTTCTTATTTAAAGTTTCTTGTTGGCATTTCTGACTATCTCTGATGCTGCGTCATTCATGTTTTGGCACAAATTATACTGTATGCTTCATTGCTCAACTGTTCATGTTTGTATCATGCAAGTAAAGACCTATTTGACTGAGGTCTGTCTTATATTTGAAAGTATTTCATTCCCTCATCAATGTTAGCTGTAATATCACACTACTGAGAAGCTAGAAGATGGATCTAATCAGACAGAGCTATGAGACAAGGCCCTCTGTCTCTTCCTATAAATAAATTGCCATACTGAGGAGGATTATAAAGTCACAGGGCTAGCAGGAAAGTTTTAAAGTAACTTTTGATTCATGGAAATTATTTCTTCCCACTGATAAAGCCTGTGTTATATAAGCTATGTACTTTTATACTAGTTTTCCACGCTCTCATCTTTCTGTTCTCATTTATCATATTGACAGTGCTTCGCAGGAGTAATGAGGATTTTTTGAGATGTTAAACCTGAATGGCTAAATAAGTTAAAAAGAAAATAAATTTGAACAAATAGTGTTGTCTCTGACACTACTTCTTAATCCTTTAAGAACTTTCCTTTACAGGAACTCAGGGAATTCTACATATTTTAAGGTACAGTAGAACTGTGTCAAACTAAGCAATCACTTCCAGGTTTTTTGGATTTCGTTGGTTGGGTTTTATTTGTTTTTTTTACAGCCTGCAGCTCATCTTCTGATTCATAACTCTTTATCTCATAAGACAAGTTATAAGTCAAGTTACATTCATAAGGTACTACCCTCAACAGCATCATCACTGGACAACAATTTATTTGGAATTAAGGGAGGCTTTTTTTCCCCAGATTTCCTGGGAGAAGTTCTTTGCGTTTGTGTGTTATAAATTGTACTGCTCAAGAAAATTTTATCTTGGGACAGTTCACGTACCACAGAAATAAATGAAGATAGGTGCAGAAATATTGCTTCGTCTGGGTTCATGTAGGAATATACAATTTGCTAACAGCAAAAAATACCTTCCTCTCTAGGTTCTCTCATCTGCAAACTCACTAAAACATTCTTCTCTACTTAATTTTAGTGTCATCTAAATATACCAAAAACCACTTTAGAACGTTAGTCTGGTTTGCTACTCCAACTGCCAAGTAAAGCAATTGTTTCTCAATGACAAACATTGAAATATTTTGGAATACAAGCTAATGGGGTCGGGGAGAAGTGGTAGCTAGACTGGGTTCCTCATGTGCCTCCACTGAACAGCTTAGTATGTTCCTGTTATGAATAACTTTCACCTGTGTAAACCAGAGGGGACAACGGGAATGTACTGGAGTTCTACTAGAGAGACCTGGCTTGATCTGTGGGACCTTTGTTAGTAATGAAGAGGAGTTGTGGGGGGACAAACTCAGCTTGGGGTGAGCTTTCAGAGCTGGTATTTGGGAGAAAAAATATTTTTCTTGTGTTTGTAAATTTGTTGCATTTTATCTAAAGTTATTGAAAGACATGAAATGTGGAACCTCACAATGGCGTTTTTACAGTAACTTTGCAGAGCAGACCGACATGGCAAATTGTTAAAGGAAGCAGTGTTGCTCATATCCTGCATAGAGCTTTAAAAATACACCCATGGTTTTAAGGACTGCTCCACGTGCTCCATGGTTTCCTGAAGATAAATATTTTTCTGTTCAGGTAGATTTATGCCCGAACAGCCAATATACTGAAGGGTGGATTCTAATCTGAGCTTCACTACTGCAAATTCGGAGTAACTCTGGAGTCACTGGATTTCTTCCCCTGTCCATGAGATGGCTATTATACTTTTATCTGACTTTTAAATCGTGTTTATGTTGTCACGGCCCTTTTGAAGAACAACTTAATGGCTGCTTTCTTTTACACTCTTTAGTCCCAGGTATTAAATTGATTAGGATATCTTAACTTGCAGTCTTAAATTGTCTGACAGTTTAATTTCTCTTTCTGACATCTTATCCTGTAGGAGTGGCATTTCGGGTGGGATGGAGTTTTAGGTGTGTTATTTTTTTTTTTTAAATAATTTTACTTATACAGCATATAGTTACTATTCCTTAGTCCTATGTGATGCATTCTACTCTCTTGTGTAAGTGACCCATGTGGATTACTTAAATAAGAATGAAGAAGAAATAAAACATTCCAAAAACCCTAATAGTTCTGACATTATCTTATTTACTGAACCACTGCATTCTCCCTCCACTTCTATCACCTGGAATCCCTCTCCTGTGTATATATATTTTATGGTTTGTTTATCTCTTTGCTGGCTTCTTGTGATGAACTCTTATTAAATCTGGGGATTTTTTGACTATCCAAGTAGGATGTGTCTACTTAGTGCTGTTGTCATCTCTATCTGTAATCTTTAAGAAAAGTTATTTTGGGAGATTTAGTGGAATTCATTTGTTTTGCTACATTCTTCGTGGTTGTCTGTATTAGATCTGGAATGGTTTTACTATTTCTCGTGCTAAAACATGTGAAGCTGACATGCTTGTATCAGTCATTTTCCTTTTACAGTTTTTGTTTCTTCAGATGGAGTAGAAGGTCTGGATAGCTGGGCAAATGAAAAAAGTAAGAAACATTAATTGTTGTGCTCATGAAATCCATATCCTTTTAATAAATGATACTCGTAATCAAATTTGCTGGAAGTAAGACCCTCTTTTGAACCACTGATGCTCGGAATCACCTACAGAAGTTTTGTGCTTTTGCCACAGAAGGCAGCAGAGTATAGATGAAAAGGCTTATTTTCATTGGCAGCTGTGTTTATGTATTATGAATGTATTATATTTATTTAAAGCAACTGAAGGTTTTTTTAATAGTTACCTTGACTCTCTTCTCTGTATCTGTATAATGGATGAAAATTGCTTTGTTAAATCTTCTAATGGGCAGATATTGAATTGTGAAATCCCGTACTAAAATAATCCTTCTTTTATACCAAACTGAAAACAGTCACAGCTTCCTTCTGCATTCTGAAGTGTATTACCTCTCTCTGCTTTCTATGCTGAAGCCTTTGAGCACCTCCTAGAAAGCTACCATTATCTTTCAGACATGGTGAGAGTCACTGTGAATGAAATTCAAATCCTTTGATGAATGAGATCAGTCATCATGTTTGGCTCTGATGTCAGGAAATTTGATTTGGTGTGGTGCGTATACTTAGCTGTCTCGCTTTTCATCCAGTGCTTTCTTGGGAAAAAGGAAAGTCAACTGACTTTCCTGAGATCGTTCATTTAAAGTCCTGCCAATTTGAAAGCATGTTGCTACACACTCCTCTTTGCTATAACAAAACTCCTAAGAGTGGTGTTTCTAACAGATTGCAGATAAGGATGACAGCAGTGCTAAACGTAACGTAACTTGGATACTCAAAACTTCACATTAAATTCTGCATGATCCTTATTTAAATAGTGATACAAAAGTTCTGAAGTAGATCATAAGGAACAGATGGAGAACTATCCAATAAGTGATACCTTAAAAATGTGACAACCCCCCACTTCCAAACCAACTTCCAAAAAGCCCCCAACCCACTATTATTCTAGGTATATTCTAGAAGTATTCTAGAAGATTATCAAGGTTTAGTCAATTGTTCGAATAAACTAGGGAAATATGCTCTTATTTTTGACTTTTGTTTTTTCATTATCACTTTTTTTAGGAAGGTTATGCGATTTGCTTTCTTGCTTATAATTAATGTGTGTTGGATTCCTGAAGCTTACTGTATAGTGGAATTTTTATTTGTTCACCTATAGTCTTAATTTATTACTAGTATGCTTTGAATATCCAGTTTAATGCTTGAAGTTCAGTGGGCTCCATCTAGCTAATCACTTTCTCTCTGTTAATTGAGAACTTTTTTTTTAATTAGATTTGTTTTTAATGAAAATTTTCTCTTGGGTGGTTTCTTTTTAAGTAACATTTAAAATGTGGATTTCTAGCCTTTTACATTGTTTACAGTCATCTTCCAGTCTTTCTTCCATCTAATTTATCATATAGTTTTAAAACAGGCTCTTTTGTTAATAGTAACGAAGAGTAACTCTTAAATCAGCATGTGATCCTTTCCTTTTGACAGCAGTGGACAAGGCTTAGGCTAAAAAAAAATCTGAACAGTCACTGTAGGTGGCACGTCTTTCATCTAGAGTTATACAGAATATAGTGCAGTGTGGTAAGGGCATATCGGGGCTTGCTCATGCACCACAAGCCATTTGCCAGAAGCTATACAGGGAAATCAGAATAAGCACTTTGTGATGCAATGGCATGGTAATACTAACTGCAGTAGCCAGTCCAAGTTGAAAGCTGTATAGAGTTATCTGTGCTGCTTTTCAGTATAAACTTGACCAATTTGCTGATGGAAAAGCTAATTGCTCAGATACCATGTTGATAGAGACCAAAAGCATGGTATACATAACTGATCAATGCCTACCTTAAGATGCCTCAAGAGGAAGAAACGTGCTTTTTCATCCACGTGTATGGATGATGTCCTGAGAAGTCTGAACCCAAAAGAGTAAGGGGGTCCCAAAGTGGGCACTTTAAATTGCACATCACTTTTGAACAAGATGTGCAATAGAACTACATGGACTTATGATTGCAAGCAAATGCCATCAATGAGAAGAGTAGAAAGTGTATTTATTTGTATTTAGAAGTAGAGAGTGTGTGTGTATATACACACACATATCAGAAGAATGATTTGCTCTCTGACGTATCATCTCTACAGTTGCTTGACATAATTTTCCTAGAATTGATTATTCTCTCAACTGATTAGCTACTTTCCACCTTTTACATCACATGTTGTAAATTGGGAAAGAAGGCAGGTTTCAGAAGAGATCATTATGAACGGACAGTGAGATTTACTGATCTGCAATATTTAAAAAACTCTTTAAATCTTATCTTTTATATATCTGACTAACTATTTCTATATATGTATACATATGTACATGTACTGTTTTGTTGAATTATGAATTTTTTGAATAATTTAGGTATTTTCTAAGAGACTTAGCTTAAACTATTCAAGGTTACTTTCAATTCTTTATTTTTATTTAGATTTTTTTTCTGACTCACCTATCTGTAGTACTGCCTTGTAGTCTGAAGATAGTTCCCTTGTACTCTCTGATTTTCTTTTTTTTCTTTATCAGGCTTTTGTGGTTCTGTAGTATGAATACTTATGTTTGTTTTTAACTTAAATTAGTTTCTTGTTTCTCAATCATTGGAGAAAAAAAATTATGAGTGAATTTAGCTGTTAGCAACCAGACTGGAGTTCAGGTTCATTTCTATGCTGTTTCATACTATTGCTACAGCTTTTCTAAAAGCCTGATTGCTGTGGCTGGAGCCAGTAGGATTCCTCACGAGGCTCAGACATTCAGTTTACAGACGATGGCAGTTCAAGTTATAACCCCTAAAACGTAAAGTAGTTAGTAACTGCCTGCTGTTAATCCTACACAACTGGACAGTTCCTGACCTGTTTCTTTAGGGAACTCAGAAGTCAATTGGATGCTAGTGTAAAAATAAAAAAAGGTCCCCTGACTCTTAGTCCCTACAGAGTAGAATGTGGTAGGTTTTTGTAGCAAGTCTGCTGCATGCGTCTCTACTTGCACCGAGTCATCTGTCTTTGGAGTCCGTATCAGCACACTGTGATTCCTGTTGTGGAGGATTAGGAAAAAACCCTTCCAGGAGGGATTACATGCATTCCTGAGCCACTGCACAGAGGAGTTAATTAGAGATAGGGGGAGGAAGGCAAGAATGAGACAAGGACTGTATTAGCCATCTAATTTGGAAGAAAACTGTTGTGTCAAATCATGATTATTGCAATCATTGCACCCTTGATGAACCTTCAGTAAAAGCTGAGCATTCATCAGACTGCGTAAATTAGAAGAAGAAAAAAAAACATTGCATGAGGTCATCTAATCTGTCCCCTGGGGCCAGTCCCCTGCAGTACAGTTTCTAATGCTTGTCCAATCTATTTCTAAACACCTCACATGATGAGGCTTGCTTCTCCATGGGCAGCTAGCAGGGGAATAATGTAGGAGTGACTGGACAAAAAATAAGGCGTTGTAGAGTTCTTATAGCAGTGGCTGTGAGTGCCTGTGTTGAGTGTTTGTGCTTGCCTAGTATAGAATCAGACTGAGGAAAGTGCTGTGTATCCAGCGATGGCATGGAGCCTGCTCTGAGCTCAGCCTCCACATTGCTGTATGAGTTACCAAGGGTTGCATCCATCACAGCCATCCAGCAGCCAGTCACTGGAAGCTTCCCTGTGATGCTTGTGCTAAATGGTCTCTGTTAATTTCATCTCATTACTCCTTGTTACACTACCTTTTACTGAACCTAAATAATTCTTCTGTCTTCCTGATGTTTATACCCATCAGATATTTGTAGACCCTAATCGTGTTCACCTCTCCCACCTTCCCCTTAAAACTTCCCCCTTAATCTTCAGTAAACCAAGTTATTTGTATTGGAGTCTTGATCTTTCCCTCTAAATCAGTCCCTCCAGTCTCTTAATCATTTCTATACCTTGTATCTGATCTACCTCCAATTTATCAGTATTGTTCCATTAATGAGGCACTCTGATGCTAACATAGGGATGCAGGTGAGCTGTAGTTACATCAGAGACATAACAGATTATCTAGTGGTGACCATCATCCGGAAGGAGTGGGAAACAGTGAAAATGAATCTTAATGACTAACTTGATTTGGATCTGTCTCACTGTATTTGTAGTCTATACATGCAGATCCTTGCCACTTCCTCATTGTTTATTTGCTACTCAGATGTATTTGCTTTAATAATGCTTGTTTGGCTTCTGTATCAGAAATGCAAAAAGAGTTATTCAGTAGAGGAGCATACAATTTGTGAACCTCTATGGGTACTGGAAGAACTTCTGCAATTAACTGCATAATTGTGTTTTCTCTGACCACTTCTGCTAGTAGAATTCAATGGCATGAATATCGACAATTAGTAAATGCAAAATCAAGGAGTAAATTGAATCCCAGTGTACTCAAGCTTTTCCTTCTTGTATCTAAATATGTACATAACTCATGATAGTCTTAAAATGGCAGTCATCAATGGATGTTCAGCCATTTGACACACACAGCAAAGTAAAATAATATTTTTCTTTTCAGGATGAAGAATTGAAGTGCAGATATGCTACGTGACTTTCCCAGAGCCAAGGCTGCAATGTGTGGCTAAACTGAGAATTGAACCCAGTTCCTTTGATTCTCAGAGGCTTTATATGAAAGCATGCTGTCTCTCAGTTGGCAGTTTGCTGTTATTAGTGTGGAAGTGGTACCTTTCAAAAGATGTTTGAGGTTCTGAAAGTGCTGAAAATTTGATTTCAGCTTAGTACAAAGAAAATCTTGCTCTTGCTTCATTACTTCTACAGGCCACGTATTCTGGTCAGCTTCTTGAAACATACAGATAAATTTTGCACATGTAGGGTCATTTTTATGGCTATAATTTTTACTCTTAGCTTTACTATTAGAGTTAAGTCAATCTTAACGTTTTGGCTTGCCTGACAAAACAGGCTTGCCAGTCTGAGAAGACTGAGAAACACTGCTTTCATCCTTCCTACCTCTTTATATTTGAAATCATTTAAATTCATTCTTATGAATGCTACATTGCCCTTTAGGAATTATGTATGTTTTGGAGTGCTGAATCACTGTGCTGTGTCATGTGAAATCAATGCAATTTTTTCTGCAGTTTTAGTAGGTAATCTTGCACAGAAATGGTGGGTTGTTGATCCAGGGCTGTTGAGTTTAAACATCTTCCGTCTCTTACTACCTAAGCCAAAAGAGAGGGGCTATGAAATGCATAAGGGATTTTTTTTTTTTTTGTTAGATATGGCATAAATGGCTAAATAATGAAGCATGCAGGGCACTTGTTCAGTTTCTAGGCATAAGATTTTAATTTAAAGTATTTGTATCACTTAATTCATATTCTCTTGCAAGTGCTTTCAGCCAAACCATAGACACACCTATGCAGAAGATGACTAGTACCCAGAGCTTTCACTCTGCCCACGTGATTGTCAGTTCTACATAGTTGGGAATATTTTATCACTGGCAGTTCTAGGCTCACAATGATATTGCAGTGATTGGTGTAAATCTCAGCAGCTTTCTGGAGGGGGTTGCACATCAAGCTTAAGAAGTGGTGGGGATGGAGAATGGCAGCCAAGGTGTCAAGAATCTTTCAGAGTCTGAGACTCTGAAGATTTAGTGGTAGCCTGGAAAAGGCTCAAAGGACAATAGATTAGTCACAAGCTTTCTATTAAATCATCAAGTCTTCTGGCTCACATAACCAAATCTTTTTTTTTTTTTTTTTTTTTTTTTTTAATAAATGATGTACTTTTACTGCTCCATCTCTTGACACCACGAGCCAGTCAGAGTAAGGTCCCATGTTTCATTTTTGGCTTCCTTTTCCTGTGCCATCTGTTATTTTGGTGTATTGCTGAAAGGTTAGTGTTGCTATTGCACATGTGAGAGTAAAACAGATAGACAGGTCATACTGCGTCAATAAAAGATGCCAAAACATGGGCTGCATTTTAAATTAATTTTCAGTAGGTTGAAGCTAATGTTTTTTACAAGGCTTCTGGATTTGAGCAAAGTTTCAAAATGATACCTAAGGACTGCCTTGCTGGGCAGAGCTGGCTTCCAAGAGCCATTCAGTTAGTGGAGCACTCTCCTCTTTTATTCCTTTTCCTTCCTTCCTCAGCTCAGTCCTGCATTTCTCATGGGGCTGAGCTTGCCTATCTCATGTTCTCATTTAGCACCTTTAGCTGGTTACTTCTTTCTCAACTTCTGTCCTGTTTTTTTGATTTTTGTTTGTTTTGTTCGTCAGTTCTGCAGGCTTACAATGGATGCCCAGAACATAAATACTTTGTGAGATCCAGCCTTATATAGGGTATTCTTATGTAGTGCATAAGCTGGCCTTTCTGCATAATTCACGTGAGTTGGATTTCTTTCAGTTGTTTTTCTGACTGTTTCCTCCTGTCCTAGTAGGTCTGAATTTTGTTTTCACTGTTATTTCCCTTCCCCTTTCCCCACTGATTTGCAAAGCCTGACTTTTGGCCTGCTTAGCTTTCATTCTCATCCAGTCTTCGTTCTTTTGTTTGCCTACTAAAAGAATTGATGATGGCACATCAAATGAGTAAGTGAGACTGTGCATATTAAAAGCACACGTATTTTTGTTACTGTTATATAAAAATGAGTATTTACATAGGAGGCATTACATAGAGGTATATGGTGAGAATGGGCTACTCTTTTGATGCAGTGGGATACCTGTCTAGAATATGCAATGCAATTTCCAGTTACTTGAATGCCCAGGGAATGCTGGAATGGAATCCATATTGTTAATAGACTGGAGACTAAAGTATATGTCTTTATACCCCAAAGGATACTGAGGAAAGACAATTTTTTGCCTGTTTGTGCTCCTGTGAGGCTATCAGAGCAGAGAACTGATTTATTAGATGTATAATACTTCAAGAGAAGCCAAGCAGTGTCTTGAAGAGAGAGGCTTTTATTTTTTCCATGTTTCCCCTCCCTACCCACCAACCTATACACATTAATGTTCATCTTGCAGTCATGGCTGGGCCCTGTATTGGATATCATAGTGCAAATAGTAATCCTTACATACATACTTAGAATTATTCATGGAAATCCAAAGTAGTTGAGGTTGGAAAGGATCTCCATGCTCAAACCATGGTCCGCTAGAGCAGGTTGCTCAGGATTGTGTCCAGTCAGATTTTGAGTAACTCCAAGGATGAAGAGTTCGCAACCTCTTTAACACAGCCTTTTTCAGTGTTTAATCACCCTTACAGTAAGGAGGCTTTTCTAAATGGTTAAATGGAATATACTGCATTTCAATTTGTTCCTGCTGTCTCTTGTCCTTTCACTGGATACTGTGCACTCTGGCTCTATCATCTTTACTCACATCTATCATGTATTTATATACATGGATAAGATGCCCTGAGCCTCCTCTTCTCTATGCTGAACAGTCCCAGCTTTCTCATCCTTTCCTTGTATGACAGGTGTTCCAGTCCTGTAATCATCTTTGTGGCCTTTTGCTGGACTTGCTCTAGTCTGTCAATGTCAGTTGTTTTTTTTTTTTCTTTTTTTTTTTGTTTGTTTTTGTTGTTCTACTGGGGAGTTTGGCACTGAGCACAGCACTCCAGATGTGTTTCACCAGTGCTGAGCATAGAACAACCATCTACCTTGATCTGCTGGTAATCATCTTCCTGACACAGCTGGCCTGCTGGCTGCAAGGGCAGATTGCTGGCTTGTGGTCAATTTGTTGTCTGCCAACTGGACAACCCTAGGGGTCCATTTTTGTAAAGCTACTTTCCAGCCAGTTGACCCCTAGACCATCATGATTCATAGGATTATTCCTCCCCAGGTGCAGGACTTTCCACCTCCCTTTGTTGAACTTGATGTGATTCTCATTGACCAATTTCTTCAGCCTATCAAGGTCCCTCTGAATGGCAGCTGGATGATGTCATGTGTCAACCACTCCTTTCAGTTTATCGTCTCCAAACTTTGCGGAGGGTGCATTCTTTCCTGTCATCCAAATCATTAATGAAGATATTAGACAGTACTGGTGGCAGTATTGACCTCTGGGGTTACACCTTGAGTGACTGGTCTCCAGCTGGACTTCATGGACTGATCACAACCCTTTGAGCCTGGCAGTTCAGCCAGATTTTAGTTTATCTCACTGTCAATTTATCTAGCCCTTCTTCAGTTTGTCTGTGAGGATGTTATGGCACACAGTGTCAGAAGCCTTGCAAAAGTCAAGAAACAAAGTCCACTGCTCTTCCTGCATCCACTGAGCTACTCATCTTGCTATAGAAGGCTTACAGGTTGGCTAAGCCTAATTTCAATACCTTATTGTCTTATCAACTTGTAATAATATCCTATTTTTTATATCTTATTTCATTATCCTATTGTGAACATATGCATTATTTGAAGATTATTATTTAAAAAAAAAATCTCGATAACACCAGAAATGTGTCTTACAATTGAAAGACTGCTTAGACTTCTGAACTCATAGTTATTTTTCTTTTCTGATGTAACAGATGGCTCGGGTTACCATCTGTATATAAATCCAGTAAGTCTTATGGATATAGCAAGGTTTAAAACACTTAGTATTCTCTTTCTCAGCTGAAGAAAATGCAAGATAACTACAAAGCATTAGCTTCTCTCTTTTCAGCAGTTCTTAGGATGTGTGTTTTCCTGTTAAAATATAGGAACTGCAATAAAGGATGGTGTATATTTAATATTCGTTGTAAGTTGTAGATATTGGCTGTCTGTCTCTTTATTATTGCTAATCAGAGCTGCATGGTTAATTTCCCCATAAGTCAGAATGAATATTTACACTGGAATGTGTCATTGTCCTAAGTGAATTTAAGGCTGCTGTCTCTTGCCAATAAGGGCATGTTTCAAGAGACATCTGTTTATCCTCAGATTCTGGACAGTAGGAAAAAGAGACAAGGAAAAACGGTTCTAAACTTTCCTGTCAGTGCTGTATGTAACCTTCTCCAACTGCTATCACTGGTGCAACTTCACCAGTAGCACCAGAGGTGTAGGGATACTGGCGCAGCTTACAATCTCTCTGAAGGTTTATTTACTTTAAAGCCTAGATATCTCTACTACTTAAATGCTACTAGCCTGACTTGTAATGCTGCAACTGTTGCTGACTCCAAATAGAGCTGCACAGATGCAAAATTGTTCAAAACTGTCTGGGTGTGGTGTAGACAAAGTCATGCTGTCTCAAGCAGAGCTAGACAATTACGCAAAAAGTTTGGTTGGTTTTTTTTTTCCCCCATTTTTGAAACAAATTAATTTATATTGTGTTGAGGCCCCTTCTGTGATAACTCTATGTGTATGCTTTATTTTTATTGAAGCAACAGTAGTAGTATATTTGGAAGCATTTTAAATTTGGAAAAAATTACTTTTTTGGTATCACTGCAATTGCTTATGCTCGACTAGTTATCATTGAAAAGTAAACTGAATAAGTGGGGAGACCTAGCTTGTTCTGAGTATTCAACACTTGTAGTGGACAACTTGCAATGATGATACTACAAACAGTTTTGAGCCGTTAACATTTATGGCAATAATATTCTGTTCAGTATGCTCATAACACCTTACGAATGGGGAAATGTTTTAATGCATTCATTTTAAGCCAATTTTGCTAGCTCTGGTTTTGCCTCTCACCTGATGAAGCCACATTTAGGATGAGAGAATGAGAGTTAATTCTCCCTGGCCTGTTCAGTATGCAGTGCCTCCCATGAGGTAACATAAGGCTGATAAAGGTGAGCACCACAGCGTGGTGTGGCTGTACTGTAACTCAGAAAATTGCATGTGCCTGAACTCCCCCTGAAATTTGCCATATGCAATCTCCTCTCTTCCCTATCCAAGTTGATGTAAATGGAATGGGTGCTGTGTTCAAATATTGTGATGGGTATATTATCACTACACGTGGCTTTCATAGTCAGGAAACCATCTTAGTTGGACCCATTCTGATGAGAAGAATTTTATGTGGAAGATTATGATGAGAGAATGTAGTTATCTTGCATCGAAACTACTAAAGCATGTTTGTTTTTTAAAGATTGAGGGATAGTAGACAGCTAGGACAGATCAATTCATTATGGAGCTCTAGGGGGAGATTCTTGCCACAGTAATATTGATAATAGTTGATGACCTCGATGGAGGTAAGTTTGTACCCTCAGTTGTCATCAAGTATGGCATGTGCTCCTGTGCATACATATGAGGGATACACTTACAGGAAAAGGGTGTTAGATAAACTAACCACATAAGCTAGAGTTCTGCTGTCATCACGATTTAAAAGAAAAGTAATGTATACAAAATGATGAATGCCTATTGCAGGAAGCTTTTCGTACCCTTTCCCATGCTTGGCAAGTATTTCCTAAATGGAGTTACTATTTCTTTTAAGCTGCAAAGCTTGTCTCCAAGTATTAGGTCTTGATTACTTGCGCTCTCACTCTCTCTTCCTTTCTTTCATCTACCCCCACACCAACATATTATTTATCCTTTTGAAGGATCCATGAAAAGGATACATCCATGCCCATTTATTCTGCCTTGCAGGAAAAAGCAATGAATGCATAAATGATGTTACTCTACATCCAGGCACTGTAAAGAATTGAAAAATGGCTTTTCAAGTGAATGCACTGGAATTTGATTGAAAGGAAATAAATAAACAACTGTAAACTAAAAATGGAATTAGCCAAAGGTGTAAAGTGTTAATTCAAACGTGAGCTTAGACATTTAATATTCACCTGGGGAGTTTGTTTTTTTTTTTTTTCCCTTGGGATGTGTGCTTATGGGATCGAAACCTCAAATGGAGCAAAATGACTGCCTGGTGCACCCAGGACAATCAGGCTGGCAATGATTTTACCCACCTATAAGGAAGTTTTGAGCCAGTAGGCTTTGATGATCATATTGGTCTTTTCTGTAGTGTGAAGTTAAAAGTCTACGTAAAAAGACTTTTCTCATATAACATGCAAAGTGAACAAGTCAAGGGGGTTTGTATGCCTTTTCCTCCATGTATCATATGAAAGAAGATGTAGAAGTAGGTATCTCAGGTGGTTTTACATAATTTTAAAATGAAAGAGATATTTGGGCAGGTGGAGAAAGACGGAATGGACTCCTGAGTTTTCATTCAATAGGAAAGTCTCTCTGCTGGCCACATCCAGTGATAAGTGAAAATGTAATGCATATAATTTCAGTAGAATTAGAGGGTAGAGCCTAGCAAAGGATAAGAAAATATTTTTTTGAAAAAAGAATGGTGTCATATAATCTGTGTACATCCATCCAACTCTGAGGCTAAACACATGCTCTAGATAGATGAGTGTTTACTGGATACCAGTTATCTTCTGAGTGTTTAAGTAACACATAAGAATCTGTAGTGTACATTTGGTCTGCTTAAAAGGGCCACCAGGAAGAGTGGTGAACATTTGCCAGGAGAAGAATAGGTCTGAGGGGTGCTATTGATATTTAAATGGAAAAATAAGAATTTCTCCATATCTGTGAAACTCTTAGGGCTTCACTCTAAAGCATGCAAAATGTGGAAGCATGAAGACAGTCTTTTTGCAGGTCACTTTGGGGAAAAAGAAAAGGAGGGGGAGAACTCAATGTAGACAAGGAATGGGAATCCAGTTTCAAAGCCTAGTGATATACATCCTGAAGAGCAGACTGCCATTTTAAGCAGCCTTGTGCCAAGCTTGTTTGGGGACCTGCTATTTTGTCTTAATCCCATCATTTTAATTCTTTTTCATAAGCGGTATCTAGGATGTGAACTTTGAACATGTTTTGCCTGATTACTGTAGGACAGGTGTACAGATAGGGTTGAATAAATGCCGTGAAAATGTTGTAGTCACAAAATGGCTATAGATGTCCTAATTCCAGACACTCAGCATTATATATTAGACAGCAGCTCTGCTCAAACAGTAAAAGAACACGTCACTATATATCCCCGTCAGATTAAAAAACTAATTTGAAAAGATTAATGTATTCCATTCCTGTTAGCCTGAATCAGATACCGCTGTGCCTACAGCAGCACTGCCTCCTGATTATTGAATTTTTATGGCCTTGTAATTAATTGCAGATTCCCTGTTTTGTTCTATTTCTTTTTCTCTGACATTTTAATTTCAACAAAAAGCAGCGGTCTCCATGCAGCCTCTCTCAGGAGATCCTAATGGCCTATAAAACAAAATGAGTTATAGATATGGCACCCACTTCAGTTGGCTAGCGATTGTTCGAAACCTTGCTGATCACGCGGAATTTAATTTTTTCCCTTCCTCTACTGTACTTATTTCTTGTCTATTAAATTGCAGCTCCAGTGTCCTGACTAACAAATGGATGTAACAAAGTGCCACCCTTCCGTAATACATTACTGTTGCCACATGCAAATTTTTTCTTAAAAAATTGCAGTTCATTTTATCTAATTATAAATGAATAAATGACTCTTGCACATGAATAGAATATTGTCCTTGACTCTGCATGTGAGAATTTTATGTTCTGGTAAATCATTTGGATTTATTATAAATGTAAGGAATCAAATGTGTTTTAGATTCATTTTGCATTTTCTCCCTACTTCTCCCCAAAATACTGCAATGTGCAAAAATGATTTATTTCTGTGCTGTAGAAAGGCATGTTAGCATGACTCACCATCTCCCACTGAAACTCCTGGAGTTACTGAAGGCTAGTAGTAGTGAATTATTGTTATTTATATTATGGTAGTGCCTTGAGATCAGAACCCCATTTTTCTGGGCACTGTACCAACACATAATAAAAGATCATCTTTGCCTGAAAGAGTTTATAATTAAATGAAAGCATCCTCAAAGGGAGGTCTTGGGGGGTGGGTTGTATCTGGGAAGGGAGGAAGGGGTGGTGGGGATGGGCAGTGCCAGTGCAGTGGAGGATGGTGGGCAAGGCTGGGGCTGTGCTGGGGATGCTCTGGCCTGGGAAAGGGCAAACTGTGTGGGGAGGAGGGATGGCAAGAACACAGGATTGCCAGAATGCATCCTGCAGTGGTGTCACAGGCTGCTGGAAGCGTCATCTCAGCTGTTCGCTCTGTCTGCACCTTCCCTGGGTGAAGCTGGGTCAGTGGATCTTCGTCTTCCACCCACTGGGATATCTGAGCTGTCATTTCATTAGCACATTCCTCCAGTGCGTGCCCAGGAGCTCCTGGGCAATGTCCTCTCTGTGCGGTGAAGTACTTGTCAAAGTTGAGGGGGTGTGAGGTGGCTGTTGGAGTAGGAGGGCTGTCTGAGAGCTGCTGATGAAGAGCTACTTGCATTAACTAGCTTCAAAGCAGCTATCTGAAGCATTTGTAATCTAACCACGACAGCGCTAAGCTTAGCATTGGATGTGAAACCTGCTTGCAAACCAGAGTAAATTAGCCCCTGCACTGCTAAAACGTGTCTGTTCTTAGATTAGTTTAAGTCTAGCTTTCCACAGACATACCTGTCTTGTAGCCGTGCCCGGAGGTTGTGAAGGTGCAGTGGCCTCAGTGGGTGCTCAGTTGTGTATGCTCTGTGCCAGAGAAAGGACTCGTGTCTCCATGCTAAGCATGTAGCCTTCTTCCTAGGCTTGGAAACTAGAGGCAAAGGCATGTGTGGGCGACTGAAGTAGAGTGACAAGAAGTCACTGATCCAATTCAGCATGTATTATCTTCTAAGTGCATGCTTATCTAAATGGTAGCACTTAGGGGGATAGTCGATACTGACTGTACGCTCCTAGTGTTCCCACACTAGAAGTCCCTAAATGATACAATAATAAAAATGATGGTTTTGCTGGATTGGAGTCTTGCTTGCTGCTGCTTTCAGCTTCCCAACTGAAATGCAGGCAGTAATCTTTTCATAGCTATTGCAAAACTACAGAGAGAACTCCTGACAGGGCTGGCAACCTGTGTATTTCTAAAAGAAGCTATATACATTTTCTGTAATCTCTTCTCTCTCTTGGGTGTGTCTAAAGACCACACAGACAAAAAAACCTCCAACACCCCTTTCCTGAATATAAAAGACGATTAAGACAAAACAGCCTTTGTAAATGTTAGAATGACCTTTGCACCTCTGCTATGCTCACTTTTCACGAGATAACAGAGCAAAAGCTATCCTGTGTGTTCATCTTGCTAAAAAGGACTTCCCCTTCCTTCTATCTCTGATCCTAACCCCAACCTATCTGACCTGGTGTCCTTTACCTGGGGTGTTCTGTCGAGTTTGTCTGGACATCTGAGTGGTGGCAGGAGCCTCGTCTGTCCCATTCCCCAGATGCCTGGTTGGAGTGTTGGACAATGTGCTACAGTCTTGACATGTATTAGAAAGATACGTTTAAGAGGTCACCTGATGTGTCTCAGCAAGCACCCAGAGAAGCAGTTCCATTTTAAATTTATTGCTTGACCTGGGTTAATACCTAGTCAAAAGAAGCTGTTTCCATGGTATGCTTGAATGGGCTCTAGCTAGGAAACTCTGGATGATGCATTTGTACTAACTGGAATCTCCTTACTGTCTGCTGACAGTTACCTGCCCTCTTTCAGCCTGGAGAGGACAGCACTCATGAATGGAAGTTGGGCAGCTTTTTTTTCAAGCTCGCATATTTAAGAATTAAAATCTGCTCTAGTGATATCTATGAAGCTGATTGGCCTGTGTAATCTATTTTGTCTTTTTCTCCTTATGACTGATTAATTGTAGGAGGTTTTAGCGCTTGAATATTGCCAGCAGAACTCGATAGTGCATGGTATGGCCTCAGTGTGGTCTAGAGGAGACATTTTAACAGCTTATTTCTTCATGGCACTGAGATGTTTTCCAGGAGACTCTGTATAACCCTGTGTAACTCTGGCTTAGCATCTCACTTTATCAATCTCTAAAAAACAGGTACTGTAGTTCCTGTCCATCTCATGTCTGTCTGTCTTCACATATCTTTTCTGGGGGTCAAAACTTCTTGTATGGATTCTTATGGTCAGTCACCTGGGCAAAGACATAGCTAGTGGTTGCGCGTGCATGGGACTGTGTGCATTTTCCTGCTGGAATTATTTGTAGAGCTGGTTCTGGCACAGCTGTTTAGGAACCACCCAGTCCAAGAGGAGAAACAGCACCATATGACACAGGCCACCACTTAAGCTGCATCATTTTTATTTTTTCTAATTTTCTAGTGCGCAAGGAACATTTAAAATACTAGTTGAGAACTTATAGATGGTCTTTTTTTGTGTTGAAAAAAACCCCACAACAACCTTAGAAGACAGCTTGCCTAGACCTGGATACCAAGCTCAATTCAGTAGTTTAAATGAGGTGCTCCTGTATTTATGTACTGTCTTCCAACCAGAGGTATAGAAATATTGTGATTATGTTTGCTTCTGGCTGTTTAGATTTTTAAGAAATGCTTTATCTTCTGCTGTCAGTTTATCAAGCTTTGGTTCTGCTGTTTGGTACTAGGAATGTGCATAGAGGAAAAAAAAAAAGATTATAGCATCTGCAGAAAAAGAAAGATACGGGGTAGTCTGGTGGATTGGGAACTCCCTGACTGCGGCTGCATGCGATGTTGCCAGAAGGCCTTAAGCAGGTATGTGCTGCAAAATTGAGCAGATGAAAAATGTTTCGGGATCTATAAAGCTTTCATCCCACAGTGCACTTAAACATCAGTTATTTATTTGTGCAGTTTGCAGCAGAAGTTTTAGCATACCGTATTGTATCTAACCATACTGGTGCCTAAAGGATTGCATCATATGGAAGAAAGTATAACCAGCAATTTTATTTGTGACTGGAGAAACAGCAAACCTAGACTCTAGTTTTGATTCCTTCAAAATTGTCTCTGAAAAAGGGATTTTCCAGAGTATCTAAGGGAATTTTGCGTTCTTTTGATTTATCTTTCTTCGACTCTTTGCATTGTGTGGAATTTTGATATGTTTGTATACTGGAAATAACAAGAAGAATCCTGATTAGGAAGTACTCTGGTGTTCTTTGATTTGGTTCTTTTTTCACGCAGAGTGGTTTCCCCTTTTTTTAACTTTTAAAGGGAAAAGTAATCTAAAAACAATAATTTTCATGTGGGATTTGGTGTATTTTTTCAGTTTCAAATAGCTTAGCAAATACTTGCTTATGAAAGCAAGAAATCCCAGTGCTGTTTCTGCGTTAAAGGTAATGGTGCAATTAAGTTCACGTGTGACAAATCAAAGGTTAAAAGTGTTAGGAGAGAGAGCGCAGTTTGGGGAGAATGAAGCATAACTATTCACTTAGTTGACATCTGGACTGAAATGTCTTCTTTAACATCAGTTTATGTGTATTAGGTTTTCTGACAACATGGGTGTTTTGGTGGTTTTGTCACAGAGTCTGGACTTTCCTACAGGATGTACTAAATTCTTTTCTATACTGAACAACTGAGAGATGTGGAAACCTTTAGAAGATGTTTTGGTATGAATTTGAGAGCAGTATGTGTGTTTCATCCACGAGAGACAGCAAGAAAGGAGAAGCAGGAATAGCTGTAGGACAGGTTTTGAACAGGAACAGGGCAGTGGTTATGATGAGGACAGAGGAATCTGACCTTCTGCAATCGGATATTATTTTAAAGAAAAATTTCAGCTGATACAAAAAAAGACTAGGAAAGTGGTTTTGAAATATTTTCTTCCAAATGTTGTAACTAAAGGATGTAAAGTCTAATCATTTGACTTAAGAAGAGTGAATTTGTTATTACTGGAAACAAACAAGCATATTACGTAGGTTCTTTGTGAGCAGGAGTTAGTTACACATAGTGGCAATGAGCTATAGAGTTAGAATTGATATTTCAAGTTACATGTGCACGAGTTTCTGAAGATTCTTAAAGCTTGAGCATGTATTTCTTTCCTTAGAACAAATTGTGCTGTCACTGCGATCCTTGCAAAGCTGGAATAATAACTTTCAACTCATGGCTGTTACCTTGATGTAAGTGAAAGCAAAATTTGGCCCTCCTTGCAAGAGCAGTTCTTAGTTTTCAGCCAACTTGACCTGCCTTTGCATCACGTTTTCTACATATGGATGGTTTAAACTGTTCATAGTTTATGGTGGGGGTTAATGAAAGTGAAAAAGGCTGAATTTACTTAATTTGAGTGTGTTACCATAACACTATATATAGAGCCTTTTATCTGACTGATTTTTATTTCTGAGTAAATTCTGGATGGTGCCATTTTTCCTAGTGTAAAGGGTATGCAAGTAAATTTCAAAAGATAAATGAGCCTTTGCACTCCAATATAATTTCTCTACAATCCTATGTCTTATTTATACATTCAGAAAATAGACAAAATGGTGATGTTTTGGCTCGCAGAGCCTTCAGAGTGTATAAATAACATGTATTATTGCATATAAATTATATTGGAGTGTAGATGCTCATTCATCTTTTGAAATTTATCTGCATAGTTTAGTGTTTCCATCCACAAATGCTTGAAACCAATCTGGCACCTGCAGGAAGTGATACGTCTCCATGCCAAAAAAACGGCACAGAGGGAAGTGTCTCTCAAGGAGTTGACTGTAACATATACTCTGTTTGCTGCCATGCCCACAAATGCAAATTTGTCTAATCAAAGGGATTGAATTGTTGGTTATTTTGATATACCCATCTTCCCAGGTTTTCAGGTCCAGAGCTGTTGACTTCTATCAACACCTTGGCAGCTAAAGCTACATAAATTAGACCCTTTACAGCCAGTTAGGCACAAGTACGCTTTCTTGGTATCGTATGCTTCTTTTGCTAATTCTTAGTAAATAATTTTATTACTTGCATCACTAGTTCCTGCAGACTAACTGAAGTCCTTAGGCCAGGTTTACTCCAGCAGGTGCATGAGGTTGCAAATTCCCTGTGCATCTGATATAAAACATGTTAATATGCCTCTTTTAAAAATAGGGCCAAGAAGACTGGATGGCTGCAGGGTGGGTGGAGAGAGTGAACAGAGGTAGGGGTTTTGGAAAGTGTCTTTCACAAGGGATTGGAGAAATGGGAGGGCTGAATCTGGAAATAAGTTTTTGTGCAGAAGTTGAGAGATAAGGGAGGAATCAGACACAGCTGCAGGGGCATTGCAGCAGTCTGTTACTTGGGTAGAGGCAGAATATGATATGTCTTTTCCTTCTCTTTTCCTCAGCTCTCTGCCCTATCTACCCACCTTTCATCCACCAAAATGCCGTTAGGTAAAATATGCAAAAATCCGTCGTACTCCCTGGTGGTTGCTGGTGTGCAAATTTGTGAACAATGCTTTTGGCAGATTCTGCCACTTGTGTGTGTTGAGCCCCTCTCTCAAAAGGAGTTGGAAACCTGTAAAAAATATGGAGCAAATGCTGCTGTCTTGCCTTGCCAGAACTTAGAAAGAGTGGACGTGGATGCTGAGTACAAGAGGGATGCGTTGTGGCTTGGTAGGAAATGTGAGGATGGGCAGCCCAGCAAGAAGTGCAGGCAGTGGACTCTCTCCTGTTGATGGTGTGGTGTTTCTGGAATGCACAAACCCTAATTCTTGGCCTTATCAGAATAGGTGATGTACAGGTATTGGGAGACCCCTGCAGGTTAACAAAAGGGAAGTTTGGTGTAGAATTTGGGAAAATTCATAGCTAGTCAGAGCAGTGGGTTCATACATCCTTCTCTCCATTTAAACACTCCCATAGCTATAAACCCAACACAGGTTACCTAAGAATCATGTTCTGCACCTGTTGAAGTCTTGTCTTAGACCTGATTTGAAACATATTGCTTCCTAGAGCCCCTTAAGCTGCTTGTTGCTTCAGTCTATGGTGTAGCTACTTTTATTTCACGAGCAGAGAGAAGTTCAAGGTGCTTGAGGGTGAGGCTCCTTTGGGAATCCCACGAGGTACTGTCTTTAGGCAGTAAAACGCTCTTAAAAATTGACCCATAGTGTATTATATAGCATATAAATGATGTGGGACAGAACTTGGGGTCTTTGCTTCCAGTGTTAGCATTTTCCAACCCAAAGAAAATACTGCTTCTCCATTTCTTCCCCCCGCCCGCCACCCCCCCCGCATTCCAATGATACCAGTTGCTCAACATCCCCCCCGCGCCATCCAAGGTGGAATTGCTCAGGAAACACAAAAAAACCCTATGGACTATGTATGTTCTATCTTGTTTTTAAATACTATAAATGCAGATGTGAGAGAGTTTTATTGATTCTTACTCCCTCCCCAGTACACTGCTCTATTAATAACAAATGCAACAATATGTTATAAATACTCAGAACACCAATGTGTTAGCATAAAAGCAGCAATAAATTCCCATCCTTTGCATAAAAGTGAAAATGCCTAATAGTGTGCTCTGCAATTTGCTCACACTAAGAGCAATCAAGAGCCGTACATAATGTAAAGGTGTGGCTGCAAGTAGCCAGAACATACAGGATAATTCCATTTTGCTTTCAGAGGAGCTGATCTTCGAACAGGTCCCTAATGAGACTCTGCTTGGCTCGGAGTAACCTAAAAAAACTGCTACAGTTTAGCGCTGCACCTTGCATATAATGGTAGTGGTCAGAGTAGGAACCGGTACTTATGACTATGTTAATAGGTTTGTATTTTCCCTATCTTATGTTAAGATCTGGAATTTATCCTATAGCCACATAATGAAACATCTGTTAAAAAAAGCAGACAGACAGAGTTGCACCAAATATTAAACTTTCTTATTTTAAATAAGGATGAAATGTTCGGTTTAATACTGTAATTTCTCTAAGTGTATGGTTTTGGACAGTTGAAAGTGGGAACGCTGAAATATAATGTAATGTATTGATGCAATTGTAATGTAACGATGCAATGACAAATAGATTTGGAGGGTTTGCATTCGTTTGTTTCTGGCCCATCACGTCATTCATGTTTCTTAGTCTGAAATGCTCAGCTATCCAAACCTCCTCCTGTGTTCAACTCTGATACCTTTTGCATGCTTGGGTGTTACACTGCTCTCACTTATGTCTGCACTACAGCAGTTCAGTTTCCGTGTGTATAGTGAATTCACCCAGACTGTAATTCATCAGTGTAAGAGCTGAGCCAGACAAATGCAACTCCTGCATTTTCCGGTGTCTCAGACATTTCGCTGTCCTCCTGTCAGTGTCCCATTCCCTGGCATGCCCACCTACAGGGTGGTCAATATGCAGCATCGGTAGCCTCTTACTGTGCTTGCCCTGTTGTTTCTGGAGTACCTCTTTCTGAACCCACTGTTTCCTGAGGTATGTGTTAACTTTGTAAAATGGTCAATTGGTTGGTATCAATGCACTCTTTCTGGTTTTGTTTGCATATAAAAGGATTCTGGCTTTATGTTGGAGACCCTGAGAAATGGCCGTTACAGAAGTAAAGAATATTGTTGCATGTAAATTGTTTGAATTTGGATTTATTGTTTAATTTCTCTGGAATAAGCGGCATGGGGATGATGGTAGTGCTAGTGATTGGTGGCCTAATACCTGGTGTGTGTAGTTTTTGGTTACTCTGAATTTACTCCTCTCAGTGGAGCGCACATGCATTCTGTGCCCAGATGCGGCCTCGCCATGAGGAAGTTTTGTAGCCTTTGGTATTCTTTACAGATAGATTAAATCCCTTTTTCATTCTTCAGGTTAATTTCCTTTTTACAGGAAACACAGAAAAAGCTGTTGTTCATTAGAGGTTTTGTAAATAGATGGTAACAGTACACCTCCAAACGCAGTCACGTTGTTGTTACGTTGCCATGGTACCTAAAAACACTGAAGTGATGCACAGCCTAATTTTGCTGTTACCAGTCATGGTGCTGGTGCTGATGGAGTAGTTTTAATACAAAACTGGAAACAGACCCTTTTTGAGGTTCTCTGATTAGTATTTAGATAGAAGGAGCAGGGAAGCAATTTACTGCATTTTCTGAGTTCAATACACAAGTGGACCAGCTAGACTTGAGACCTGTGTTTCAACCAATGAGAAGAACCAAATGAGTCAAGGAAGGACTTTGTTACTACTTTGTTGGCAATAGCACTCTATGTACTTAAAGTTACGTGAATGGAAAACTCATTCCCACAGGGAAGAAATGTGCTCTAAACTATAGAGTATACCTGAATTGCTGTTGTATAAAAATGCTGCAATAGGGTTACAGAAACTAAAAATCCCCTGTGTCAGGAATGAAACCCAAGAGGAAATGCATAAATACAAATAATTCCAGCTATAAGCATACTATTTAAATGGAAATCCAGGTTTCGTTTTATTTTGTGTCTTACTGACCACAATTACCACTATCGTAGTTTCTACAGCACAGTGTGTTTTAGTACAATATACATTAGTTGTTAGTAGAAGGCTCTTAAAGCACCATACAATTTTCTTTTCTTTTTGAATAAGTATTTTAATGTAGAAGTAGATCAATTCATAATTCCATTAAGCCAATTTCTTTAGGATAAGTGTTACTGAAAGCAGCCTTTGACTCAAACCATTTCGGATGATATGTGAATGAGAAAGTACTCAGCTCAAGCTGAAACTACTACATAGTAATTTTTGGAGATACCGTAGCAGAGGTGCAGATGTAAACAGACAGTATTGTGGAAGCATTTCTGGACATACTTGATGCATACCAGCAATATTCGGTACAGTACCATGCTGAGATGTTCGTGGAAACCTTAGTTTTGAGAGTTAACGCCCCTCTTCTCATAAGCCGGCATCCCTACCTAATCAAGCTTTTCAAAAGAGACTCATAAATCTGCGTCCTTAGAGGCCAGCTTGGGGATACCATAAAGTGTGTAATCCTTTATTGCAGGCAGGATAAGATTGTTGAAACTAGTCTATGTTTCACTGTCTGCTTTCTAGGAACTGCTTACCTTTAGACCAATAAAATGTGTGGAAATGAATCTCTAGTCAGAATGAACCTGTGACACAACAAAAGGTGAATCTGAAGTTTGGCACGTTGGGAAAACTGAAGTATGAGAGAGCAAAACTCACCAGTGACAGTAACATTTTTGTTGGGTTGTTGATTGGTTGGGATTTTTTTTGTGTTATATTATCTAATATGGATAATAACTAGAGTCAAGTCTCATCCCTGTTTCTAAGTATCAGTTGCATTTCTAGGTTTGAAAATGGACACGAAAAGGGAAAACAGGTGTGAAATGACTAAAGGCATTGATTCACGTTTGTGAAATATTGGCTACCCATCAGTAATTTCAGCATATGTGAATGCAAATACAAGTTTTTGCAGAAGAGATTAAAATGTTTTAGATAGTAGCTTAAAAGGCAGCTTTATCTTCCTTTTGGCTTCCCAGACTTTCTAGAGTTTCAGTTTGGGGTTTTTTGGGGTGTGTGTGTGTGGTTATTCTGACTTAAACTACTGTGTGAATGCCTGAATTGCTGCATTATCTTGATAGTGTTTTGCTCTCCTACAAAGGCTGGGGTGCATCTTTTCCATTGACGTGCTTGAATGCAGTTGGGAATAGTAGTCTTATATACAAAGGTCCATCCCACATGCAGTAGCAGCCCGAGAAAAGAGCACCGTATGCCACCATGTAAAGTAGTGGTATGATCTTCTATATGCCCAGATTTTGTCTAACTGGCATTGGTGGTCCTGTCCTCGAATGGAATGGGGATGGAACTTGGCCTGTGTATCTATTTATTCTTCACCTTGACAGGGACTTAGGAGATAAGTTGCCTTTTCTGTGTCGAAAGATGTTGCTTGGCAAGATTTTGTTGAAAAAGTCATTGGGTAGTTATTACCAAAAGGTGACAGAATGTTGGATCACTTGGGTATTGTCAGAGGTAGGAGGTGTGGATCTCCACATGCCATTCATGGGACTGTACCACACTGCTAACCATTAGTAAGTTTGTCTCCTCCTTTCTCCTCTCTACCTCCTGGGTCAGGCCTAAATTTTTATTATGTGTCTCTGGTAACTTATCTTTTATACTTCATGATAGAGGAGATATTTCTTTTACCTCTCAGTATTTCAAACAGTGGAAGAGAAAGCGTCTCTCTGTCACGCTGACTGTGCAGCCTCTCACCTCTAGGTTTATCACATACCTTTTTTTCGGTTCAGTAGTCTCTGATTCTGTATCTGGGCAGGAGCAGCATTCATTTTGCACTTCCGAATGAGGTGAGATAGTCTTTGGGTATGGCAGCTCAGTCAAGGGATCTGTAGCAAATGGCCTGGATTATCACAGTCTTTAATTTGTTCTTCTCAACCTGTTAGTGTGTCTTGGTGATAGTTGCTGATGACTTTGACAAGCTAGCATCCATGGCTATTCAGTCTGCTTTTAGGCATCCTAGAAAAGCAGTATAAGAAGTATATTTTACATTGCTTTCTCTAATTCAAATGTCACTGGAAAATGTGGACTGCTGTAACCTTTAGACTGTCAGATAAACTACTCATTGCAATTTTAAAGCCCTCTGGGTGAGTAAAAGAAATAGCAACAGAAGAAATTGAAGCCCAGCAATAATATGTGACAATAGTTATGATGACTTTGCAATATAAATACTTTTCTCTTTTAAGGACCTATATATTGCATCAAGATAATGACTGTATAGTCTCCTAACTTGTCTTTTGCACAGTTCAAATTGAAGGCCACAAAAAAAGCAAGAAAGGATTAAAGCCAAAATACTGTTTTTTAAAAAATTATCCTTCTCACATTTGCCTGAGTCTATATTCTATTAATTTAACTATCCTAAAATGTTTTGTGATATGCGCCGTGCTTCTAAACTGTGTAAAGGGAGATGCTCCCCCAGGCTTTCATGGAAATTATGTTTATAGTACACGCTCCTGTTTTCTTCTCATTCCCTTAAGCAGAAAGGTCCTCACTGGTACATTTTCACTGGCAAAAATGTATACATCATTTAAGTCATTACAGGTCGACTGCTCATTTGTTACAATAAACTATATCATCCTCGCTAGGAGGCCAAAGAGAGCCTCTAGCCATGAATATACATCTTCCTAGGGTAACTCAATTCAAAGCAGCAGCATGCCATGGTAAAGTATTACTTAATTTATACTGCTAATGTTTAACATTGATTCTGTGTGGGAAAATAAAGCCCAACACATTTTGAGAACCTACATCATTAAGGTTTAATAATTTAGACCTAGTTAATGTGATAATGAATTTACTGACAACTAAAGTGCAGTTTCAGTACTTACATTTCTACAAATACTGACTCTGAAACTAGGTTTTCTAGGCAGAAAATGTATATTATAGGATTGTTTCTGTAATTTACCCGTCCTCACTCTCTTAAACCACAGTGAAAAATATATCTTCATGTATGTTTACTAACTAGTGGAATGCAATGCTTCTTTCACTCCATACATCTGGTGAACTATATGGTATTAATAGGGTCTAATAGGGTATTTGTGTGTTAAAAAAAACTTCTTAATTGATGGAAGCTGCTTAATATTTCTAAAATGTAGCAAAAAGAAAGCTGTTATTGTGGTCCCAAATACAACATTCAGCTGCTGCGAGCTCAGGAACCATATATCGGAAGAAACAAGCTATCTCTGTTGTGCATTTGCATTCCCCCCACTGCCCTGTCCCACTCAGGGCTGCTGTCACAACTATTATGTTGGCCCGTATCACCACAGAAACTGACAAAATGATATGTAGGTCATTTCCAAAGCTCTAGGAGGGGGAGGGGGTATTTATTTTTTAAATCTGACATAGTGTAGTCCCTCTACCTCCCTCTGACCTTCCTATGTCACTGTGTAGACTGCAGCCATCTTCTACTGCCCCTGTGGGTGTCTTATATCAATCAGGCTTCCTTTCAAATGGCTAAAATAATGGGTGTCCTCCACACGTCCGAATGTGTCAAGGCTTCTGCGATATAACTTCAAGCAGGAGTCAGGGGCATTCGGCACCTTGCGGGAGGTACTTACTCAGCAGCTTGCTGGATTTGGCCTTGTTGCAGGATGTTTCTGAATATCCTTTGCATAGTTGTCTTGTTTGTTTTGTGCAACATTGCTATTGGGAAAGCAAAGGGGAGCAAGGTGTTCTGCAGCAGGGTTTTCCCCAACTTTTTGTCCCCCCGTTCTGCTAGAAGTGGCAGTAGAGGGTGTGTTTGGTTGAGGTTTGTGTTGGGGGGGGTTGGGACAGGGAGAGGATGTGGTTGTTACTGTTTCAAGCTTCAGTAAGTCTTGGATCTGTGATAGTTCATCATCTATTTGAAGTTTATAGCTCAAAAGCCATTATTGTGTATTACCGTGAACTGATGGCTATTGCCTGCAATGTCTTGGGTCAGCTTAGAGAGAGCACAAAACCTGACACTGGATTTCACATAGACACAGATGTAATTTTGGATGCTATTTGGAGAATTCAGTGTCCACCCCCAAAGAATTTCCAGGTGCTTAAAACAGTTACTGGTTTTTTGTGTATTTTTTTTAAGTGTATAGATGTGAAATTGGGTTAATGAGATATCTGAGCATTCTAGTTCTGTCCAGGAGAGGGCAGTTCACATTTATACTCAACAGGCAATTATTCTCAGTTCCTTTAGAATGTTATGATTATTATTAGCAATATGGCTGGTTGATCCAGAATAGGAAAAGTTCACATCATTTCTTTGTACAGTTCCGTATTTCTTTAGAGCTATATCTGACGTCAGTCTAGGAGCCAAAGGTAGCACAGACATGTGGATTGTAGGCGGTACAATTGTTTCTCTGGTCCTTCTTTTGATCTGGGCCCTGAACAAGTTATTTCATCTCTTGACATGTATTTCATCACCTTTTTCTTTCCACTCCTTGTGTAATTACTATATTAAGGTTTTTAGCTCTTGGCTAGAATGCTGTCCTGGCGTGTGTTTAGCTTGATAGAGTCTGATCCTCAGTTCTTATGGTAATGTAAATAATAAGAATAAAAGTTGAAAGGAAAATCTTATAGTCTTGCAAAAAGCCACGCTGTTTACAGGAGACTTCTGTCCTTAAACTGTGGCTTGAAAAAATCCAATCAAATGTGCAGCTCTTGAGACAAAGGTGATCCAAGCTGAAATATTCCCTTTCATGGCTTGCCTGTCATTTGTGCTAAGATACCTGCTATAACTGTATTTGAGTGCCGCTATCTATACTTTACCTGTTAGAGTGAAATGACTTTATGAGAAGCAGATTTTTAATGCTGTTAGTTGCCCATCAATGAATTTGGTATATCTGACATAATTTACTGAACTCTGGTACTTCAGCAGACAGTACAGTTGCTTCCATTTAAGTGCTGTGGATCAGTGCTGTCTTAGCAAACTGGATAAAAGGCATTTTTCTAACCCAATCCTATGTCCTTTTCTCTATGGTCCAGGTTGTGCAAAGTGTCACTCGTGCAGTGTTGTCCCGACTTTGTAGGTTCCCTCTCCAACTTTTTATCCCTCCGCAACCTCTCTTTCCATCCTTTAAAAGTTTCTTCTGATTTGTTGACATTGCCTTCCTTCCCCCATGCTATTAGGAGTTTTAGTTTATGTTTGAGTCTAAAGTTTCTTAGAGCTTTTATTTCCTCCTTTTGTCTCTCCCAGTTCCCATTCCCTTTGTAATGCTGTTCCTTAATAAGTCTAATATGTGCCTGGCATCAATGTAATGTAGGAGAGAGGCCCTTGTGACTTAAACTGCCTGCACTGTGCCATAGCAATTGTTTCCCTGCTAGGAGCTAGTGCTGCAGGTAAGTCCTTTCTTCCATGTTAGCTTGCAAAATAGTCCTATGTTTTCTGACTTCCATTCCCAAATCTTGTGAAATGTAATTAAATATCTGCTTTCTCTTTGTTTCATTTACAAACGCAAACTTGGCAATTTTGGAGTGTCAGTTGTCTATAAGAAGCATTTTTCTTTCCACAAACACGAAAGGCAAAATGACTTTGGTGCTGTCTTAAAAGTTGTGTTGGTTGAGTATTGTTGAATTTCCTTGGAATGTTTAAAAAGATTACTCCTTACCCCCAGTCTGTAAGCTCTTGTTATACAATGGAGATTGCCATGTGCCTAGCACTCAGCTGCAGTCACTTGTGATACGGTTGTTACTGTACAACATTAGCCTATGAACTGATAGGATAAAGAGCAACAAAATGTTTGCTGTTACCATTTGGACACTTGCTCTCTGCAGGGTGGTGCTGCTTGCTTGATACTTAGATTACTGAGTTACGTAGCCTGCTTTTGAAGTTGAAGGCCAAATTCACGTCCCTTTTTCTGTCACTATATATTGGAAGCAACCCCGCTAAAGGCAAGGCAATTCACCTTTGGAGGTAGGCTGGTGTGGTAGAATGAAGTTGTCAAATTCCTCAGTGGCTATCACAGATTGTACCAGATATTGCTGATGTGGGGCTAAATGAATTTTATCTTTTTTGCTGCATTTGCTTACTAATACTGCTGGCAGCTGCTTTGTGACTAGTTAAAAAGCAAGCCTGAGACATCTTGCTAGAACAGATCAAGTATCATTACCATGTACAGTATTTCAAAAGGAGAAAAATCATACATTTATTTCAGCTAATCTTATATATGAGATGAATGTGCTTTTCATAATGTTACACAATGTAACCATAATAACACAGCCAAGATGGTAAATTCATTTTAATTCCACAAAATTCATAATTGGTGACATCGCCAGTGGGAGCAATTGATCTCTGCTTTCCATTTGTTCTTGACTGTTTCCACTTCAGTGAATTAAAAGAATTGGGCTGTTGGGACCCCACCCTCTGCATGTTCATACAGCATATTATGCAAGAGCAATAGCCTTCAGAAAATTGCTTGTAATAGACAATGCCTGCGTTAAATAAAAAAGGCAATAGTCCCTTGCCTGACTCAGTATTTTAATCCTTTTCAGGTTTTTATTATACCTGATGCTTTTCTGTTCTGTGGTGGAGCTAAAGAACAGGTGTAATTCAGTGTAGCTAAATTACATTATTTGAAATTAATGAGTTCTGTGTTTATTTTTGTAAATTAATACAGTTTCTAATAAATCAAAAGAGAACATGCACTTCTCTGTGTTTGCCTGCATATTACCTCAGTGGGGATAATTAACATCTTGTGACAGTGAAGTCATATGTCAAATCTGAGATCTTATTGCCAGCCTAGTGAAAATGATGTTGCTAGTGACCTATATCATGACCTTATTGATGCAGTAGAAGTTCACTCATTCAAGATGTTCAAATCACAGTCTTGTTACTTCAGTCCTCCCTGTTCTGTAGGAAAGAAATAATATTAATGTATCTAAAATAAAACAAAAAATCAGAGGTAGTTAATGGTGTAGACATTAACATAATACCTTTTGCAGCATGTATAACTATTGTTCTACTTTTTCACCCTCTTTTTTAAAAGAAAAAAAAAAAGACTACCCAAACTATTTGTGTTGGTGCTAGTCTTTAATTTTTACTATAACTGGGTCTAAGTTAAACTACTTGCATCTGAAGAAAAGAATCATGTTTAAGGTGTATTACCAGTAATACTCACTGGCTAGCACAGGTTTCTTGTCCCTGACCCCTTCCTCTTCAAGGAGTGTCACCAAATTATTTCCAAGTTTCAAGTATTCAGCTAATTACCTTGCCAACCAAAAAGCAAAAGATTATGTGTGTATTCTGAGTCAAAGATGAGAAAGTATTCTGTCATAGCTTCTTCATTGTTCTCCTAGTTTCATTAGGATTCGAAATGCTACTGAATAGGTGAAGCATTTAAACTTTCTTTGAAAGAAGAAAAGGCTGTAGAAGCCTATAAATTCATTATAGAAACTTTTGGTTATCCAGCTTCTATTCTGTCCATTGGTAATTCTTATGTTGATCCCAGTTGTGGATGGCTCCTGGCACTGGTGGTGGGAGATGGACTCTTCCCTCTTTAGATGAGTTTAATGAGCAAACACTCTGCGAGTGCTTTGGTTTCCTCATACAAGAGGAGGTTGTGCACAAGTGCAAGTGAATAGGCTTTTGTTCAGATACCAAACATGGAGAGGAAGGGATGCAAAATGAAAAGAAACGGGATGTCTTCAGCTCCTGTGAAATGAGAGAAAGGTCTTTAGGGGAAAAAAAAAGCTCAAAAATATCTTCAATGGTAGTCAGCAGAGTAGTTAAGATTTTAGTAAGTATGACCATGTGGCTAACTTCACATCTCTAGATGTAAACAAAAGAGCCTTTGTCTGCTTGAAGTTGCCCGTGTACTGAGAGTCTCTTGTTCTACAAAGCCAGTTTTGACAAGTGTAAATACCACTAGGTTCATATGTGTAGCGTTGGCTGTCCAAGAAAATGACGTGGTTTTCAAGTGTCAGACACTTTACCTTCATTTTCTCAGCTACTGATGACTTTTTTTGTTTGTTTGTTTTTAAAAACTATTAAGTTATAATGGATACCCAATGGGTGACCTGATTGAGCTTGAAGTGCCATGCTTGCCAGCGTTTGCGTATAGTCTCATACAGTAGCTCTGAGGTGAGGACAGTCTTAGTTTAACATGTGTATATACCAACTAAAATAATCATTGTTTTTCATAACAACATTGTTATGTACTTAAATGCTTATCACAGTACACAGGAAGAGAAGACCAATGTTAATCATTTGAACTGCACTGTTTGCTTTGAGTGTTGGTGCCTCAAAGGCTAGAAAGGTGCAATTGCTTGCATTCACCCAATTAACGTGACCAGCTATGTCTACTCTAGCTGGTTGAAAACTGATCAAGAGGAGACCAGAGTGAAAGAGCCTGAGCACTAAATACTGGCAAATCTTTTCATAAGGGCTTTATGAGTTACAGTCCTGCCATCTCTGTTAATTTTGTAGGTGGAGGTAAAGTACTCGTTAGCTGTTTCCTTTTTCTCATCCTCACTTTGATGCTTGGACTTTTCTGTTCTTAAAGTTGAGCTCACAACTGTGCTGGCTGAATGTTTCTAAAGTTTTCTTGGTGAAAAATACTTCACTTTACAGTGATGTACACAGAAAACACTCTGTTGGCTCTGTTTTTCTGCTTGCAAAAAAAGTCATCAAGTATTGCTTTGTGCAGTTTAATAGCAGCAGGCCAGATTCTGGTCTCAGTTACACCAGCTGAAATCTAGACTAGTGTTACTGAAACCTGTAAAGCTGAACTTCATCTTCAGCTGTACAGCTGATATCTATGTACCTTTAATGTTAATATATTGGTATTTGTATCACTGCAGTTTCTTAGGCATCTGCAATCTGTTGCTCCTTCTGTTTGAGGATGGAAACTACTGTACTTTATTTTTAAACTAGCTCATTCTTTTTCTGACTTCTCTTTCTAAAGTCTTTTAAAAAGTGGTATTGATACGCTCATTACCATGGACATCCACTGACTTCTCTGTCTCTGAAGGCTTAATTCATTGCTTCATGTAAAACAAATACAGTCTGTTGGGTATCATCAGCTGGCCCTTACAAGCACCAGGCTGCAATTAGATCATGATCATATATCCTAAAGCAGGTGGATTGTGGCCTGGGTTCTTAGAAGTGGAAGTCTGCCTCTACAACAAAGTGATGTTCTTTGCTAGGAAAGTATATAGCACCATGTGCTAGGTTTCTTTTGGAAATCAGAAATAAGGATTCCTACTGTTGGGCTTGAGTAGGTTTTATCTGGAAATGGTGGATTTTGTTTTATTTTATTTTTAACCTCCATATGGTGTTTGCAAACCATCAGATTTATGATTGTTTCTTGAACCGCTAAATCTGGTCCTAGAATGATTAAGGATCCCATGTAGAAGTCCCACTGATGTTATGTCCTTCAGTGGCCCCATATGGGTTTATTTTCTTGAATTAGGCCCCAAGTGTTTTACTCAAAGTCATTAGCTGAGCATAAAATAGAACCCAGAACCTGTGACTCCTAATTGTCCTCTACTTTTTGTTTAACTAGAATACAACTGTTAGGCGTAATTCCTCTTCGCATCTTTATAACAACTCATCACCTCTAGTTTTCCAGTTTAACTCTCTGGAAAATAATGTGGAAGGAGAAATCCTGACTTTCTCACCCCTCCCCCCCCCCCCCCTTTTAGACTTCACAGCATTTTCTCTGCTTTTCAACATGTGAAAATGAAGTGTTTGATGATTTCACCTAAGTTTTTGTTTGATCATTGTTCTTTTCTGGTCCTTCCGCTAGTGTGCTCTGTGCAAACATTACCTACCTTCCAGGTTGAGAAAAAGGTCTTTCAGTCACTTTAAGAGTGAAGAACTAGCATTTCCTAGCTGAAAAAGACAACTTCTGCAGTTTCAATTAAAGGAATTACTGGGATTAGGAAGACAAAGGCCCACTTCTGAAATCAGCTTTAGCGGCATTTATGAGGATCAAGTGATCACTTCAAGTTTCTCATTCTTTTCTAACTGGCTGCTTCTCATGCTCTGAAAATGTTGTGCTGTGTTTGTACTGAGAATGGAAAAATATGTTCAGGCTGTAGATGGTTGATGAAATGAAGCTGATTGACCATATAGCTGGGGAAATTTATATGCGTCTTTTATCCTTTCCAGCTGCATACAGTGGTGTTCTCTGAATTTGTATGAGTTTTAAATTAACTTTTATTATTTTTAAAGGAAATTTAATACAGGGAATAACTTTGATTGCAGAGCCAAGGCAACTCTTACAGTACCTGCATCCCTTGGTATAACAGCTAGCTTTGCTCAGATTAGCAGACTCAGCATCATTCCAGTAGATACTAAGTTAAAGTAGCAAGTCTGTCCGGTTAGTGCAGGAGACTGGGAAAATCGATTTCTCAGGCAAAGCACTGATTCCTGTAAGACTGGCTCACATCTTTACTGTATTAGGAAGCTTTAATGCTGACCTGCATCTTGCATGTGCTTGCCTTCTCAGCACCATGCTATCTAATCCTCCTAGGAACAGGTCATATAGATGTGATTTAAAAATTGCAGGAGATGGGGCTGTTAAGGCTTGCAGCTGTGACAAGACCGAACCTGTATAAGGGGAAAAAAACCCCCAACAACCAACCCCCCAAATCCCCACACAACAAAAAACCCCCAACACACTTTAGTTCCCTTAAGCAGGCCATTAGTTACCACCCAGAGATCTTATGTCAAGCAGGGGGTCTGACAGACCAGTTTCTAGCTCATCTTTTTGCTGCAGTTTAAGGTGTTACTGAGTCCATCTGTCCACACCATTTCCCTGCTTGAGGGTTCTTGCTCCTACAGCAGTTTTGACAGGGTGTGTTTGGGCTAAGATAGCAGGTGCTAAAGGGGGTTGGCTGAGATATGGCCATGTGCTCCCTCACCTCTGATGACTCTTCTCCAGGGCCAGTAACAAGCTAGGTGCGCAGCAGCTTGTTAACCTGGAGCCACTGATGTCTGGTTGAGTGGCAGCTGGAGCTGTGCATGACTGCAGCTTGTTCTGGTACTGGGTACTGTAAGATCACAAGACAGCAGCCACCTCCTAGGTGCTGTGTCCAGTCCCCCAGACCTGCTCAGAGGATAAGTTGAGTCATCCTTAGCTGCTTCAGTGTCCAGACAGTAGTGCCACACTCGGTGTTATTAGTGTTCTGATGTATTCATAATTAACACCTCTTACTGGCTTAACAATGACCAGACTACAGTGTGCTCTGTCACTGCCTGCCTTCCAGAGAAAGATTGTGTGTGCTGTGTGTACGTTTATATGACGTGGAAATTGTTTCCTTTCCTGACAGAAAATGGTGGTCAGGGAATCTTTGAAATTTTTTTTCTCTCACCAATTCTACTATAAAATATATAAACACAAGCAAGAGTAGAACAAACAGGATCCCTGTCTGTCCTTATTAAGAAAAATTACTCCCGCAAACAATGCCTTAACGTAAGGCACTTCTTAACAGAGCATTTTCAGATAGAAGGGAAGGCAGGATTTGTTAGCCGTTAGGAAATGCTAAAGCTTTCAGAAGAGGGGGTGCATGCATGCCCCCCATACATATATTTAATGTATGTTTATCCAACTGGAGATGTACTCATTCTTGTATTAATATTCCTGCATGTAGTTACAAGAGTAAAAGTGCAAGGGTAAAAATACCTTTATTTTTCTAATAGTGATTTGCAACCCCGAGACCTCTTAAGCTGCAGGTTGATGGATCTTAACGTAGTGACACTAACATGGCACTCCCAGAGAAACGTGTTGTGTAATGCTTTAATCATTAATTACCATCATCCATCATGCAGCCTTCCTTTTAATGTCCATTAGCATCATATGCCACTCATGAATGCTTGTAAGTGTATAAATGTGCTGGTAATCCTGCTGAGTAGGTTTACATTAACTGTAAATTATCTTCTTGACCAGTTGGTTGGCCTTCCTGGCTGGTGGAGTCGTCTTATTTGTAGCATTAGCAATGAGTTTGGGAAATGAGATACGTAGAAAGTATGTGCAGGTCTGCTTTAAAAGCTAGGACCAGCTGGTGCTTGGGGATATGTTGTGAAGTGTTAGCTCAGTTGTGCCAGCATGCGTCAACATCTTTTGAGACAAAAACCTACAGTCTGTGATCCACATGGCAACGATCTTGTAGTGATCACCTAACACTTACCAGTCCCACTTACTTTAAGCCAGTCCATTTAACATCCCACAACTCTTTAAAAAAAGCAAATGTAACTGTACACAAGCTGGGGGTGTGTGTATGTGTGAGCCGCCAAAACCCCCACAAGATAAACAAACAAACAAATGAAAATAGGTAAATGCAAACAAGCAAGAGGAGCCTTTGCCCACAGGAGCTTCTGAAAGCCAAGCAAGCATGCGCAAGTGCCCATTTTTTTGTTGTGTGATTTCCCTTGTATAAGCATTATATGGGCATACTCCATCTCCAGGAACATAACGTAGCTTTGGTGGGAACAACATTATGTTCTGTATTGCTGCATTAATGATTCATATGAAACATGCAAATCAAAATATAACACTTGACTACACGTCATTAGGGAGCAGTTGAGAGAACCACCACAGAAACAAATACAGAAGTATCAATTTGTGTTGCATATATGAAACGTTTAGTGTCAAATGTTGGTCGCTTCTTACTGACAGTCAGCTCCTTCTCTTGAATTAGCACTGATGTGTTTTTTGTCCCTTAGTTCAAAACTGGACAGACTTTAAAGATAATCTCCCACCATGTACAGAAGTACTTTCACATAGCGGAAGTCATGCAAGATGCATTTTGCTGGTTTGAACTGGATTTGACAGCTCACCAAGCAGCAGAATGTTTTTGATACAGTCCATGCTGTTCTGTCGTTGCTGGTTAGATGGAGCGCCTGTTTGTTTCCTCCAGGATCCGTTGTGGGATGCAGCTAGCCACCAAAAGTTAGATCCTGATTTCTCATATGAATGTACAAGGAGTTTACAACATGTGAATTTACAGCATATTTTAAATTATTTTATTGACCCTGAATGTACCAGGAAAGTTTTTGGGTTGTTCTTTTTTTGCTTTAGAAGTACTCATTTTTGGTGACTGCCTGCTGGCATGAGGCTAGATTTTCACCCCTCTACAGTGCAGCAGCAATTTTCACTTGACAGAATCTCTAGAAGACAAGCTGACATGTTGTCACAAAGACTCACAAATATTTGAGCAGCTTGATTTTTAAAATTTCTTTACTTGATGCTCAGCATCAGGTTTTTGTGTCTCAGCTACAGGGTTGTGTCTCAGCTAGTGTCAAATCCTGGTCCTGCTGAAGCTGATCACAGGACTTCCATTGACTTCAGGGAGGAAATGGGTAAGAATATGGCCTTCATTGAATTAGGTCTATGAGTTTGTTTGAAATTCATTGGTTCCATCAGCTATGTCCTCATTTCTTAGCAAAGCTGTTTGGGATAGCAAAGGCAGTTTTTTACACGGCTAACGTGAGAAGCAGGGTCATTCATATGTGACTTTGAGGAACCTGTACCATGGCCTGCGTGAAAGGAATTTGTTTGCTTAGATTGACTCCTTGGAGATCTGAAGTCCAAACTCCACCATCATTTCTGTGCTTTCTGTTTTTTCCATGCAATCCTATAGTGTGACTGAGTGCTGGGGAAGGGGGAGAACTACTCTTTCACCAGGTGCAGAGGGAAGGATGTGCAAAGTCTTTCTGCCAGAGCAGAAAACTTAAATCTCCCGTTTCATTGATGTGGCAACTGTTAACTATCATTAAATTCACTGACAGGAGGGGAACACACACATTTTTTTTATCTTGGGTGCAGAACAACTGCTGTCTTCACAGAAGGCAGCAGTTCATCTGAGGTAGAAATGCTAAATTTGTTGTTTTCAGCACAAGTGGGACACAGAAAAAGATACACTCTTCCTGATCAGCTTTGTTCATTCTGAGATTTCTGCCACTTGTCATGGTACATCACCACTGCTGTAGACCTCCCTGTCTGTCATGTTCTCATCATATCCAGAACACCGAATCTGGAGCTGTAGAAGACATGGCCGTGGCAAAGCTCATTTTTTCTTAGAAGAGACCTGTGCAGTCTGGTGAACTAGTGGTCTTTCCACTCACCACAACCAATGGTACACATTCACTGCCTTCCTTGTATCTGATAGCCATGCTACATCGAGTCTGGTAAGGGAATCGCTTTCCTTGCTACAGGCTACGGACACTTCCAGTTCAACCAAATGTACAGTGCCAGGGAGTCCAGCCACAGTCCCAGGAGCCATGTTAATTACTCATCTAACTGAGGGGTAGAAAGGTCTAACAATGAATTATGATGCTATCCAAATTTTAGTTTTCCAGTTGAAAGCGTAAGTGGGACCATGGGACTGTGTCAACAATTACCTTAGGAAAAGAAAAAAACTGGAGTGTTCAACAGATGTCCTGACTATCCCCTTTTGGGAGAGAGCAATCCTTCCGCTTCTCTTTAGCAGACTCTGACTATTTGTTCGTGCTTCTCTGGGGGCTTATTTAGTGGTTCTGGAAATATTTTAAAAGACATTTAAAGGGAGTTGACAAATGTTTGACCTGTTTCAGTGTCCATGAGCTGAGTTAAATTATGATGGTATCCTTTACGTGCAACCCAGAGGCCTGGAGTTTAAAGCTGGGGAAGACTGTAGGAATGTTAAACCCATTTCAGTGACAGTATCCAACACATGTTCTGTCTGGTTGAAACGTAAGGGTGAGGAAGCGGTGGAGTTATGTGAAGGTTTTTGATAAACCCTTCCTGGTGCTTCACGTACGACCAAAGCTTTCCAATAAATACGCTGTAGCCTGCCACTGGGTTCCTGCTCTTTCAGATGTCATCTTCCCTGCCACCTGAATCTATCTGCTTGCAAAGTTTGCAGAAGGAAAGAGAGGCACTATCTCTGCATATAGAGGAAAAATAGGATGATAATAGGATGATACTGGATTCAATACTCTTTCCTATAACACAACCCTGCTTGTTAAAAACAAACAAAAAAAAGAAATAACCCATCCAAAGCTGGTTACTGATCAGGCTGAGGTGTTTACTGTGCTCTGTCCTTGGCTTTCTCAGTTGGAAGTCTCTCTCTCTTTTGGGGTGCCATATGTAACTAGTGTCAAACTTCCTTCTCTCCCCAGGCAGGTTTGTTTATCTGCCTCTTTACCCGGACCATGTTCATCTCTGCTCCTAGACCATCTTTGGGTCTATATTACGCTGGATCCTTTATGTATTCCCCTCACTCTTATATCACCTCTTTGCAGCTATTCTGCAAGGCACCATTATTTACATGTTTGTACCTCTGTGTCTTAAACCTCTGTCCTTCCTTCAATGTGCTGTCTGCTGAGCTTTGACTTGGTCTTTTGCCTTCTCTAGCCGTGAATGCTCCTGAGCCTCTGTCTCCCATTTCATTGCTATTCTCATTCATAACTTCTCTTCAGTTGTACTACCATCCACTGATGAGCTTGGGGGCAGCAGGTCTCACTTAAGTTGGTGGAGTTCCACAGGAGAATTTCAGCAGTGTTTGCACAGTGGGTCTCTGTCCCTGTCAGCTGAGGTTTCTAATTTAACTGTAGTTCATGGGAAAAAAAAAGTATCTAGTTTATAGTTAAATTAAATCTATCTTTGCCTGCTTATTGTTCTGTTTACCTTAGTTTATCAATTTCTTCTGTGTAAGTTGAAGAACAAACCTCTTGTTAATCAGAGACTGACAGAGATTGCAGTTGCTCCTTATGGAAACTCAAGTTAAACCTGTCCAAAGATGAATACCTGCAGTTAATGTCATAAAATTATACTTCAGCATCTAAGTCGTCTGATTTTTGGAAGATTTGAGCAATTGCACTCCAGGTGAAGGCGACGGGGCAGGAAATCATCTCAGGAAATCAGGACACTTATGTTTAAGTCTCTAAGTAAGAACAGGGGTGCTTATATTTTACATTTTCAGGTTTTGCAAATGTTTGCTGTTGTGTGTAGGTTTCAGTCTGTGTTAGTACCAGAAAAAAAATGTCATCTCTCACCCCCATCCTCTATCCTCCTCAAAACAAAACCCTAGAATAATATTTGCCATGTCTGAATGTCTCTGTGTATTGTTTAACTTCTTCGTTTCCTGCCAACAAGGAGAACCATGACCGAAAGGAGTGAAATGCTGCAAGATAAACTTCTGCATTAGGCTGCCAATTAATCAGACTCTAAGTTTAACATTGTTTAGGAGGGGATCAGAGGATTATTATCTAAGACTGACCTAAACTGTGAACTTTTCAGATATGCTCTCAAAATTAAAGTTCCCTTTACCCTCTTGGAGGGCATTGAGCAGTACCTTTTCTGAGATGTGCTCTTTTCCTCCTCACTATTTGAAGCACAGCTTTCTAATGTGAAAAATATTTTTATCTTTTTTTTCCCCTGCTGCTTCAGCTGTAATAACACTGGATGTTTGCTTGGCTTGGGTGGGAAGGTGGAAAATTCTTCCAAAATTTAGAAACAGAGAGCTTTCTGATGTGTGCAGTAATCTTAAGGTAGTAAATTCTTTTTATTTGATTTTAAATGCATAATTTAGTATACAATATAAAAATGTATCCAAGGGGGAAATGAATTTTTTTTTAATAACATGCTTCCTAAGGCGAGTGCAAAACGTGTGTGTTGATGGGAAAGGGAGGGGATAAATTTATATCCTCAAGGCATGACTTGTGGTTTTGAATAAAATTGAGATTGGTGCTGCTGTTGGCTTAGTTTCTTCTAGGCAGAGATGGGTTATACTGTTCACAGGCAAATTGGGTTCACTTACAAGGCTTTGATGATGCAGGGGTTTACTCCACAGTTCATACTACAGAAGCTATTGACTTCTCTGCGGCCTAGAAAGAAAGTCTGTAGGCTGGGGATAAATTTTTGCTCATCAGGAAAATTGTGCGGTCCTGATTCTGCCACCCTTGTGCACGTGAGCCACCCCTCTAGTACCAGTGAGGTTCCTTACAAGATTAGGGGTCATGTAAGGGTGATGGTTATTTTGTTTTCAGTCTGTTGCTAGACAGAGTTTCTTAGACTCTGATCCATATGGCAGTGATAAAGAATCCCTTTTCTCCAACATTAAACAGACTTATTGAGAATAAAGAAAATAAGTATTAGCTTAAAACTGTGCTTGTACATCTCTCTTTGGGGAACAAATTGTTTGTGTTCTGTCCTATCTGGCTGCCTGCAAGAGGTTTTAAAGAGAGCATGTGTATTTTCTCACGCTTTGGATCAATTCATACATGCGTTTGCAGGTATGTGTTTGGCTTTGGTTTTTTCTTACAGATGCATTTTTAAACTTATATGGTGAAAACTGAGATAATTGCTTTGATTTCAATTTAAGCTTGATTTATGCTCATTTAACCTGAATCAGTAAATAGTCTTAATTTGCAAGCAAGTTCATAAAACTTTTGACCTGCATGTCTCCCATTCACAGTGGATTGCAAAAAAAGTCCACAAATAGTCTTGATTGCCTGAACTTAAAAAAATAAAAAAAATTGAAATCTAGACTTGTACAGAAAGTGTATGTTTCCTTCTACCGGCATTCATCATTTCATGCTTTTCTAAGTGTTGCTATGGTTCACGCTAATTAATCTTTTAATGAAATAAAAGTAATTTTTAAACTTATTTTTTGCATGCATGAAACAAACAAAAAAAAAGTGCAGTTGCATTATCTCTCTTATATTATACCCCCTAAGAGTCTGAGGATATTACAGCATCTGGTTTCTGCAGTGCAGTGTACCTTAAATCCACAGCAGTTTGGAGTTCTGGAGAGGCTGGCAATCTGTAGCACATCTTTGCCTGCCGTCTCCAGCGTGCACTGGAGTCAGGGAAAATTGCAGCCTGTTTGGATTTGCTCAGAATAGACTCGTACAATGGGATGGTTCTTTCTAAAATGAGTTAAATGCAGCAGCTTCTGGCATTATTGGTCCTGTGTCAGAATGCAAAACTTTAAAATAAAATGAATAAATGATGAAGATAAGGGATCCAATCGAGGCCTGCCTCCAGGGAAATGTTGGGGCTGGAGAGCAAGTGGAACCGCGCCTGGTGTAAAGGTGATTTCCCCAGTGGTTAAAGCCCACACAGAGAAGTGGGAAGAATGAGCTGTGAGTGAATCACGATGCCTTCTAGCTACTCTAGACTGCTAAATGGTCTCATAGGAAGTTGTTGCAACCAGCTAAAGACATGGTGTTGCCTGGGGAGGCTCTAACTTGCTTTAGGGATGGCTTCAGTATGGTGAGGCACTGGGCAAGTGTCAGCCACCTCCTCCCCTCCCACTGCCCGCAGCTGGGGTCAGGCTCATCCCAACAGAACGGGATTTGCAGTCTGCCCTTCCTTAGCTTCCTGCATCATACGGCATGAATGCATGTTCCTCTTAATGGGAAGTGAATTAATCCATGGAGTGACGTTCTGTAATATTGGTCCACCTGTGAAATGTGGGTAAGGTAATAGCTTCAATTCTCTCCCTTTTACATTACTGGACTTTCTTACGGGTTTTGCTATATTGCTGTAGTATTACAAACCAGATGTGCAACTTCAAACTGTGGCGCTGGGTAGCTTGATATTACAAATACCAGCTTATATGAATTACATGAAGTAGGGATTAAGTTCTCTGTTGTTTTCATTGGTTTGTGAAATGGCTCATTTCCAACCAGTTCCTTTCTTAAAAATAACTTCTTTTTACCTTAAGATTTGAAAGCAAAAGGCAATTTGGGCCTAATCCTGGCTGTATAGGGTTCTCTGAGCTTTCAAAGTCAGCCATAGCAGGTGAGGGGGAAGCAGAGCCTTGTAAGACCAGGTGTGTGGATTACTTTGTTTACCACCATTGAATGTACTTTTGCCATTTTGTTCCATCAAGTCAGTTGATCTGTTTATTCTGAGCTGTAATGAAACCTTACAGCCTAAATGCTATAAATTGCGCATCAGATGATGTGCTTCAATCAAATAAGGCACCACTAGTCTTGTTCTGCCCCCAGTGCATTGTGGGAATCTCTTAAAATGCTGCCATGCAAATTCTCCTCACTAACGCCCAGCAGAGGGTGATATTGTACAGTAGGTTGTAAATCTGTGAGGTGTAGTACCTCACACAATTATCTGCAGCCATTCCTTAGATTTTTATCATTTTAATCCACCCTTTAGAGCTATTACTTAAATGATATAGACATGGGTGGTATAATTAGAATGTGCTGTATCTGCCATTAATTTATAACATATGATAGGCTTATAGATGTCATAAAAGTGTATCTTGAGAATGCTGTGAACTCTGTTTAACCCTGATGTTTCAGAAAAGTTTGATTTTTATGGCCAAACTGTTTCATCATTGCAACAAGAACTTTCTTTCTTCTAGAAAAGATGCTGAAAATGAAAATTCAGTTTCCTCTCTTATCTTGATATTCTCTTACTGTGCTGGAATTGGCATATGCAAAGAAATGTCACGTTGTTACTGGAAGCAGAAATGCAGTTATCCTGGCTTGGATTTGAATTTCACTAGATCTAGGTATCCTTTAAGTTTAATGCATGAGAAATTAATTTACAAGATCAAAGTTAAATTTGTGCCTCTTGGCTACATCCATGTTTTCCATAAAACTTTATCCCAGTGAAAGCTGAATGTAGTGTGAAATACTGTCCATCTGTGTATTTGTCTCCCTCTTGTGGCTAAATAAATTTTTAAGTTTGGTACTGTGAAACAACTGGTTTTATTCTTTAGCTGAGATTATCGAAGCATTTGTATCTATACTTAGTTACTTCTTGTAGAATTTTTTTCTTATATGCTTTCAATTGATATGTGCACCAAGCTGTCAGATGGTAGCGCCCGTCTTGTTTACAGCCTAGATTTTGACATTCTTTAAAACAGTAAAATATTGAGTCACATGTTGCTGTTTTTCCAACAAGAACAGTATTTACTTTTAGAATATTCCATTGACCCAGTTTTACCTGATGATCCAAAATGCTGGCTAGTAAGCAGAACAAATGTACTGGGGTAGTACTGTATGTGCTTTGTGAGGAGTTTCGGAAGTGTCAAGAGTTTGGTGAGATTGCACTGTTGAGCAAGGACAGCTGCATTAGTATGGCTCTTCAACACCTGGTTGGGAGGAAAAGAAGTACAATAGTTTGCCATTTCTGCTCCTGCAGGCTGTATATATATTTCTTTTTCGGTCACAACAACCCCAAGCAACGCTACAGGCTTGGGGAAGAGTGGCTGGAAAGCTGCCCGGCAGAAAAGGAACTGGGGGTGCTGGTGGACGGCCAGCTTAACATGAGCCAGCAGTGTGCCCAGGTGGCCAAGAAGGCCAACAGCATTCTGGCTTGTATCAGGAATAGCGTGGCCAGCAGGAGCAGGGAAGTGATTGTGCCTCTGTACTCGGCACTGGTGAGGCCTCACCTCGAGTACTGTGTTCAGTTCTGGGCCCCTCTGTACAAGAGGGACATTGAGGCGCTGGAGCGTGTCCAGAGGAGAGCTACCAGGCTGGTGAGGGGTCTGGAGACCAGGTCATATGAGGAGAGGCTGAGGGAGCTGGGCATGTTTAGCTTGGAGAAAAGGAGGCTGAGGGGAGACCTCATTGCCCTCTACAGCCACCTGAAAGGAGGCTGGAGAGAGGTGGGTGTTGGCCTCTTCTCCCAGGTGAATAATGACAGGACCAGAGGAAATGGTCTGAAGTTGGGGCAGAGGAGGTTTAGATTAGATATTAGGAGGAATTACTTTACTGAAAGAGTGGTCAGGCACTGAAACGACCTGCCCAGGGAGGTGGTTGAGTCACCATCCCTAGAGGTATTTAAGAAATGTGTAAATTTGGCACTTCAGGGCATGCTGTAGTGACAGAGATGGTACGGGGTTTTTTTGTGTGTGTATGGTTGGACTCGATGATCTCAAAGGTCCTTTCCAACCATGAAGATTATATGATTCTATTGATTCTTTCTGAGCTTTTCAGAAAAAAGGGTTTGTGACACATTTTTAAATTGAGAGGCCACTAAAGCTGTAGTTCCTTGGGAGGAGAGTTACCTAGCCTAAACAGAGTGAAGAGGGGTTTTAAAAGGATCTTTTCCTCTAGGTCTTCAGTGAAACTGGGCAGAAAGCACGTGACTGCACATCAGACAAAATAATTTTATTTTTAAAAATCCTACGTGATCTTGCAGAACAACCCTAGCCAAAAGAGATCTAGACTTTTAATATGTGGCAATTTAAGTTGCTGATACACACAAAGTTGGTTTTCTCTTAAGTGTTGAAACTCCACCTTACAGTTATCCTCCAGCAATTCTGTGATGCAACTGTCCTGCTTTATGCCTCTACCACCAGAAACCATGGTGTTAGTTTTTCCTTCAGCTTCTAGCACAGAAAACCATGGTATTTTTATTTGAAGCGTTAGAGACAAGTTTCAAAATTTTCTCTCTTGCAGGCCAGTTGCAGAAAATGGTTTTAGAGGCTAAAGCCACTAACTAGTAACAGATTTTCTGAAGTCCCTGTGAAAGATGGAGACAATTCTAAATCTTCCAGGTGCCACCCGCAATGACTGGGAGAGCCAGGTGCCAAAGTTGGAATGGAAGACCTTGATAGATTGTATTAGAGGGCTTTTCTACACTGCAAAAGCTGTTCTTGGCTCCCACACCTTGAAATTAATATGTTTGTCCTGAAAGAAGAAAAGAGGACTCAGTGTGCCTGAGGGGGTTGTCAGTTCAGCATTAAGACCCAGCCATCAAATGTGTGGGCACATCTTACTGAGTCTCCAATCCAATGCGTTATTACGCATCTTTGCTCTTGACAGTTGGCTGTGATGCCTGTGTTTTTACTAGTTGCGTAGTCAGGTACTCGCATGCATTGAGATTATACTTAGATCCTCGGCTTTGCAGGGAAAATTGGATCCAGTTTCAGCTGCAGCTGGCTCCTGTGTAAATAAAGAACTGTACCAAACCCCAGACAACTGAATACCTTCCTGCTTCGCACCGGTAAATTCCTGGCAATGAAGTTCCTATTTCATTCAGTGAAATGGCTCATGTCTCTGCAGTTACTATGGTCTGCTGCTAAACTACTCTGGTTTTCCCCTCCACTCCACAGCTCCTTTTAAACTGCAGTATTACTCAAGCTCTACAACAGGAGACAAGGCATCTAACAACAAATCTGTTTTTATTTGTCCTCCTATCAAATCCCCCTAAATCAGACTGTGACCAGACATGGAGTGGAAGTACCCCAACCTTTTATAGCACTTGCTCTATGAGATAGGGAGGAGGCAAACTCCAGCTCTAAATCTTCCCAGTGCCACCCTTAATGACAGGGAGAGCAGGGTGCCAAAGTCTATTATGTGCTGAAAGGCCCCTAAGTGTTATTGTAAAGGGCTTCTGCAGACCCACCATACATTTTCATCTGAAGGTTTTTAGGCTTCTACTGCATGGGAAGAAGCTGGTGGAGTATTTGTAGTGTGTGCCTGCCATATTTTATAGTAAAGAGCCCTTTCTGAGCAGCTCTCCTTTTTAATTATACCTTAAAATGGTATTAAATGTTGGCTCTGTTCATGCCAATTGCTGTTTGGTTGTAATCACTGCGAGAGCTCTTGCTCGTTGGGACATCAATTTTCTTTTCATCGATGCTTTGCTTTTATGTTTGGAAGGGAATTTGAAAGCATATAGGCTGAAGCAGAAAATATTGCTGAGGCACACAGAATGATAAATTTCCCTGCTGATACAGGGGAGCCTAAGGAGGAATATATGTTTTGTTCCTTTTAAAAAGTTTTCCTTGCTAGATGATGTTTTGAGGAAGGTGGGGGGAGAAGAAATTTGTACCTTTATGTGGTGGGGGAGAGGAAGGTGTACGTGTGGGTTTGTTTTTTCTGCCTCTTAAAGTCTGCCTTAAAGTGGATATTTTATTGCCTGCTTCTCCTGACTTACGTATATTGGTAATTGAAGGAGAGTGCTGAACTGCTGGCCTAGTGCATTATTTGTGTTTTCTGAGTCTCCAGGATCTTGAAGGAGGTGATTATCCCAACAGACATCTCTTGGGGAATGTGAAGGGAGAGGGGAAATTGCCTAGTTGGGTAGATGGGCTCACCTCTGAAAGGTCATGAAGAGAACAAAATGCTGATGTATTGATACCTTGTGGACCCTTTCTTCCCAGCTTGGCACAAAAGGTAGCTTTAAATCGAGAGAAGACTTTGCCATTGTGAAAAATAGTTCGCATGTATTTCTGTTCTTTCCAGCCAGTCAGCCGTCTTTTCTGTAAATCATCTCTTCCCTCTTCTGATGTAACTTCTCTTCATTCTCTCTACAAATGTGCAAGAGGGAAAGCCATTTACTGTAATCAGCTTATCTTGCTTAGCCTTTAAGAATGTTAATTTTTGCAATATTAAATCTGAATATTATACTAGAATCATTCTTATTGGTGACCTTTTGCCTGCTTGACTAACACAGGTGTCACAAAAGCTGAAGTGCAGCCCTGTAGCACAGGGATGATGGCTTCTAATGGGGATTATACATGAGCTAATACATTTCTTAGTATATTTGGGTTTTCTGAGAGCATCCTTCACAACATACTCAATAATTCGCAGCCCAGTGTTATCCTTCTGTCTTTCAGCTTGAATTATGCACTCATAATGTACAGAGATCAGATCTTTAAAAAAAACCCAAAAGTATATTAATTTTGAAATTTTTACTTTTTGAGTCTAGGCATAGTTACGTGAATATTGAATTTAAGCAGACTTGGTACATGCTCTGTAATAAACTCTGCATCAGGATTTAGGTCTTATATTTGCAGCAATCAAGTCTGTAATTTTGGATAATTGTTTTGATTTGCACTCCCGCTTCACCCTCTCCTGCCCCACTCCGGTGTGTGCCTTGGACACTAGCCTCTAACATGCTTTGTGGTCTTCCCACCTCCTGTGTGTTTGGCTGCACAGTAGTACACTTTCAGGAGGAGGTATGGCCCCACTTAAGACACTTCACCAGCCTGGCAGGCAGAACAGTCTCCTGGGAGAAAGTGTGGGTTTGAACCCCGGTCTCTGACTTCCTTGGTGAGTAGTTTGTCCACAGGGCTATTCTATAAGAAGCTCTTTCAGGTATTTGTGCTTGGGGTGGAAGAAAAGTGGTGCCCAAGAGCTTTAAAGATGGCAAGGCTTCTCTTCTCCCTGAACCCCTGCTTCGCTTAAGGCTCATGTCTGGGCTGCATGCTAGAGTGCAGTTGCAGAGCGTGTCTCAGGATGTGCATGAGTGTTTCACCTTGTGCTTTTGTCTTTATCCTTGAGGTTTTGCTCCTCAAAGTCTAATGGTAGTTTGTGTCCACAAAACTGAGGGCTAAAATATCTGCATAAAAAATGCAAGGGGAGGAAGGTGAAGGGGGAGAGGTGGGGTGGAAGAGAGGTGTCTTTTAAAAAGCCACAATATTCCTGTTTATTCAGAGAGAGGCAAGCATGTAGTCAGGATGTAGAATACACGATCTCCATAAAATTAGCACAGAAAAGGTCTCTAAAACACAACATTCAGGAATAATTACAAAGTTCAATGTCAGCTGGAGGGAAAACTTGTTTTGACAAGCTATGCATTTAAACCAATATAGATTAAACTTTTTTCTTCCTCATGTATATTCTATTACCGAAGAAATTTTACAAAAGGGGAGCAGGGATGTATGAAGTATGGTGAACCATAAAGTGTCTTGGGATTTCAGTAATTTATGATGAAAACAAATGTGATTGATGGAGTTACATGTCAGCTGTAAGTAGGACCCTAAAGCCTCTGCTGTAATTTGCTTGGAGACAGCCAGCTACAATGCACCTTGATCACATCTTGATAGCATGTGGCCAGGAGTGAAGAAAACAGAAGGCTTCTTTTTTGCTTTTAAAAAGCCCACATTTATTCACAAATTTGTGCCTGGAACAGCTTTCATGTAAATCATTTCACTATTTATTTCCATTCAGGTTGGTTAATAAGTTTACTTTTTACTGATTTAAAGGGCACAACTGACATTTTAGCTGCAAAAATATGAGAAGTATGTTAAGTGCTGGTTGCTTGTTTCCATTACCCCTCAGGAACAATATAGGGATCCTGATGCTTTTTAGTGAGGTTAGTGTTTAGTGTGGACCACTTCCAGCAGAGTATGTACTCTGGACTCTCTACTGAGAAACTGTATAGGACGAGTTATTCTGTACATCTAATTCTAATAAAATCAATGGAGCTGTAAAGATTTACCGTAGTTTATGATTTGTCTGACTTGCTACTGGCAGTCACATCTGCCCATCTTCCAAAAAAAGCAGATTAAACATTTCCTAGAGTCCAGTAGATTTCTGTCAAACAGTGGAATGGCAAAGATGCTTCGAGGAAAAAAGAATCTTCCTGCCTTCAGCACCTCCAAATCAAAATAATAAATTTCCCTCCCTCATAAATGAAAACAAAAGCTCTCTTGACTGTTACAATTTCGGTTGCTGGAGGTTTTGAATCAGTTGTAAAACCTTATAGCTTTTAAGTTTTCCTCTCCGGTTGCTGATGCAATTTGCTTAATGTCACCAAGAATTAGTGCTACTTACACAGTGCAATTTGTGTTGTCACACATTTTTGCAAGTAAATTTTATTGTGAGAAGTAGTAAGCTTAAAGAGACACTGTGGACTTATGGGGAAACAGAGAAATCTAAAAAGTATTCTGGATGTGCAAGAGCTTCAGTGTGAAGTATCTCTTTTGGATTGATATCTTTACGTTTTTTAAATACTGCTCTAGAAATAGTACATCTGCAGCCAATTTGTGTAATATTTGACTTAATGCAAGCTTGCATCTGAAGAGAAGGGTTGTTTTCACCTCTTTTTTTTTCTTGGCTTTTTTTTAATGTTTACATTAATGTGTGAATTTTTGAAGGCAACAATTGAAATTTATTGGGAAGAAAATTCATTAGCTGGAGAGGTGTTTCTCCCCCCTCACCCCCCCATTTCTGAAAAAAGAATATAAGAATATTTGAAAATTGACATCCCCCGTCTCTCAGCTGTAATCCTACAAATTCCAAATGGTACTGGAGGAAAGTCAAAGCAGCACCTGCACTCAGGCCTTCTGAAGCCGTGGTCCCGCTCCAACACCGTGTGGCGCTGGGAGCAGCAGTAGTGATTGCAGGCTGTATTGATACCTGCATTCGGTGTGTAACTTGTCTGGCAGGGCTAGGATATTGTCCTAGCTTCCGGAGTCTGTCCTCCATGTACCACAAAGTAGATGAGCTGTGTGAGGAAAGATGCTCCTTTATCTTAATTGTTTCCTTTCTTATGTTGATATTTTGGCATTACAATCTGCTTACAATTATGAAGTGTCATTTTTCCTCTGTAGGACCCCACTTTGTATAGCATGTAGGGGTGAGCACGCAATATGGCATTATTCAATTTGCAGAAGTAGCTGTAAAACTGGTGTGTCCTGTCTCCGACTGCTGAAGCAGAAACCTAAATAATGGTCTCATGTGCCTTGCTCTGAGTTTTGGGGTTTTTTTTTAATGTTGTGTAAAGGGGTCAGCTATAAATCAGCAAGAGCTATAGAAGCCACAAGTGCTGTGCTGATTTACAGATAACTGAGTTCCCAGGGCAAACTGGAAAGTAAATAGATCATTGGCACCTCCCAGCAAATTTTGACAAGTGTGGAAAGCAGTTTCCAAGCACTGCAACTCTGTTACTGACTGTACTACCAAAACTAATTTTGTTGTATGCAATTAGTATATACACGTATACAACTGTTTGGTACAGTTTATGTACCAAAATTAATATATATGTGGGAGAAATTATCCATGTCACTATAAAATAATTTCCTACATTGACATTTTGTTTAGATAGAAATTGATGGTGAGTGTTTCAGGGTAAGGATGCAAACATACAGAAAGCCTTATAAATTGTTGTCTTCATTACTTGCCTTGTTTCCTTTTAAGATTCTTTCATGTTGACTTGGAATTCAAATATTTCTGAGATGATATTGAACTTACTCTGAAATTTTGTATATGGTGTGATATATTAGGATTTCAGGGTTTGGTTTAACAGATTTGAGTGAAAGATAAGAGGTGGAGAAGCAATCCTGCCATAGATTTGATGTCTGGCCTTTGACTTTGCTGTGCCTTAGTGTATCACAAAATGTGAGTTGGAACATTGTCCACAGATCTGCAGCGGCTCTGACATAAAGTGTGATGAAGCTGAAGTATTGTTATCTACATACTATATTTTTTTATATACTTACTCACACATTTGTTTACTTGCTGTGGTCGCTTTCTGAATTATATTCTTTCTGAAGTTATATATAAAGTTGGTTTTGATTTTCTTAGTCGTATTTTGTGGTTTCAGATGGTTTTAGTTTTATTTGTTTAGGGGGTTTAATTTGTATTAACGTTTACTCATTATAAATAACAGATAGCATGCCAATTCTCTTTCCATCCAGAAATGTCTCTACTCTAGAAGGCATTTTACTACAAAGATGCTATGCAAACTGAGAAAGATTAATTATAATGACGGTGGAGCATAATTGCTAGAGGCTCTGGATCTGATGGTTTCAAATTGATATTTAGGACATACCAGCAGATCAACAGATGTGGATCTAAATGAGTGACTTGGAGCATAAGGCAGTACAATGTCAGGAAAGTATGGTGGGCCATGATTATTAATGGGCTTTTAATTAATGGATATTCCAGACAAACCTGTTGTTGTTATTGTGTGTCTAGCTGGATTTAGCTGGTTACAGTCTCAGACCATTCCTGCCAGGTTGTACCTTTTTAAGAAGAAACTTAGATGAACATTTGTCTTTTGCTATTCCTCTTTCTAAGGATCTGTCTAAATTGTGGCTTTGCTCAAGCCAAGAGAGTTTCAAGTACTTTATTAGGGATGCCCTCATAGATAATCAGAGAGGCAGGACGCAGACTTGGTTTTAGGTGTGGGCTTATGTGGTCAGATGAGCCTGGCTCCAAAGTTTGCAGCTCATCTGTACAAAAAGTGCTTGTGTGGTGTTGGAAATGTGTCTGGATTATTTAACACAGTGAATGACCATACTGAAGACTCAGAAAGCAAGAATGGGATCAAGCCAAATGTGGTGATACTTGGAAAGTGTACATGATTTAAAAATGTGTAAAGTATCAAAGTGTCTATCCTACTTTTGTGTGAGCATAAGGCTGTTTTTTGGCCCCTTCCATCCATAAATCAGTCTGTCTTTCCTGCAAAGGAAGTTTGCACTTAAACATCGCATGCCTAGAGGCACGCTTACAGTTCAGCACGTGGCTCTGTCGGTGTGGCTATGGCACTGTGCATTCATTCTCTGACAGTGGTTTGCCAACCATGTCCTGTTGGCATGGCGGGGTGCTGGAGCCCCTCTAGCTGGCTGTGATTTGAGTTCCCTAAATATGAAATTAAAAATATGAAAGCCATATTCTTAGGGTATAAAATGGTGTAGTGTAACTTACCACAGTAGAAGATCTGGCCCTTCTTCATGTATGTCTCATATCTGTGCCTGTCTCTAGTCACAACATGGTGTGTTTTATAGGATGCATTATTTATACACAGATTGTGTTTTCAGTATAAACATTTCTGTGTTTCTTACTCAGCTCCGCTGTTGTTTGTAGTCTACTGCTCTTTGTGATGCCACTTGGCCAAAGAAGTTTTGTTCACTATTTAATTTCACATGGAACGGATGAATGACCACATCTATGACAAGTCAGCTGGTGTTTTTGTGGGACTGCTAATGTAAAGCGAGGGGTTTTACAATAATTGGAAGTAGGAGAAACAGCAGTAAGGCTCTGTCTTATTAAGTCACTGAAGTTAAACTGAGGATTAGCTATCGAAGTCATTTATATTTCTTTTCCAGAGTCCTCTCTGTTAGCATCTCCCATGCCTTATAAATGTAATCTGATGCTGCTTCTTGGTGTGTGCTTGTATGCACACTCCCTCTGCAACTTGCCTTTCTATACTTAGCACACCTACAGCGTTTGCTTTACTGGGAAATCCACCTTCGCCTTAGTGTGCTCCTTTGTCTCCTCAGAGGAAGGTGGATAGTGGTCGTGCTTGTGAGTCCTTGTAGCATTGGCCTCACCTTTCTGTAAAATTCTTCTGAGTGCCGAAGATAGATTTTTATGTTCACAACATTTAGCTCTCCTACCAGTATCTCTCTCATGCCTTCCTTTTTTAAAGTTTAATTATGATCATGTGCAATTGCTGTAGGTGGGTACTGCATCTGTGTCATTTGGCTTCCTCTGCTCTCTTTTCTCTGCTTCCTCTTAGTTTCATTCTACATATTTCTCCTGGCTCTTACTTGCATCTCCCTCCCTCTGGCTTTCATTTGTATTTCAGAGTTACCAAAGACGGGAGAAATAACTGTTTAGTGAGGTTAATAACGCCATAAGAAGGACAAAGATCCTGGTGTGTAGGAGGAGGGAAGGGTTTAAAGCTGCCCTCCTGTAGAAAAGGCAGCTGGTATAAGAAGATGCATATTGTATGTCTGTTCAGTGCTCTGTGATGCTGTAGACTTCAGCTTGTACTTGAGCCCAGCCCTGCACCTTTTCTTTTCAAGCATCTTATTGTCATTGCCAGAACAAATAGCATAGACCAAACGGCAGACATCAGCCCTGCAGCCCTTCTAAAACCCTGCTTAGCTTTTCACACACAGCATCTCCATAAGATTTCTGCAGTTCTGGCATTGAATCGATACTTTTTATGAGTGCTCCTATCCCAGATGGATGCACTGAAGGAAGGCGCTTCTTGTGATTTAAGATTATTGCTCTAGAATATCAGGTGCTACTTGAATCTGCACAGAAAGGATTGTTCTTTGGTTTTGCATTTACATGTATTTCATTCTGGGCTAGGTTACTTTTATCCCATATTAAAATTATTCAGTGGAATTGGTTTCACAGATTTCAACCAGTTATGTCCCTGACAACAGCACACTGGAGTATCTTCCCTTGGATTGACGGTGTCCTGAGGGCAGGAGAAAATGACGCTTATGATACAAGCTAAACAACAGCCAGCCTTTGAAGTGGTGGTTCAGAAAGTACTGCAGGAAGAATAAGAGGGAAGTAGCAGTTAGATGTAGTATGTAGTAGAACATAGTATGTTAAAAGAATTTGGGGCTTTCAGAAAGCACAGTGGTTACCATGCCCTTTCACTGGTTTGTGTCTCTTCTCTGTAAGATTAAATGCTAACCAGTAAAAGAACTGGGTAAGATCACAAACGTAAACCCACCCTTGTTCTTGCTTTCTGACTGCCTGCTATCCCAGTGGACAAATCAGGGCATCTGTGTATTAAGAAACAAATTGGTAATTCCAAGACCAAAGGCTGACTTTGTATACCAAATCTTAGCAGATCCTAATCTGAAATTTAAAATGGGTTGACCTTTGAAATGCCTTGTAAATCCTTACACAAAAAGGCAACATTCTTTTGATGGAAGATGGTGTCTTTCAGCTGATGTTGTCTTGCAAAGGACTGCTTTACCTGTTAGGTATGTTGTAAGCAATTTTTTTCTTCAAAATATGTGTATTTCTCTGGTGAAATTTATTACACAAGAAATCAGGGCTAAATGCATGAGAGGTATGCCTTACATGTATCTGTTTGTGAGTGTGTACTGCTTTGGGCCTTGGCAGCAGGAAAATGCATCTCCCTCCTCTGATTTTTTGATGACTTTTATTTTGAAGAGAGATACATTTTTCCATCAATATTTGATTTTTCACAGTGATGTGTCACCATAGTTTTCCTTAACAACAACGTATGGATGCAGACTTCTGCCTTGGTGGGTTGCTCTATGTGCAGAGATGCTTCCTAATGTTATCCTGTCTTTAATCCGCCAACCCTGACAGGTAAACATCACGTTCCTTTTATCTGTCAGAATGAAATAATCTTCTCCAAAGAGCTCCTGGATTTCAAATTTAGAAGTAAAGATAAAAGCAAAACCAAAGTGGGGGTAGTAATCCAAACCGTTTCTGGCTAGGATTATTGATTACCCAGTCAAGTATTGGATAAGATGATTTGACTTTTGTCAGTGAGATGGCATTGCCAAAGCCTTTGGTACCAAAACAAGTTCTTTTAAGTGCCAGAACTGCAGTGGATGAAAGAATCCCTCAAAACAATATTTTGCCTCTGGTTGTTCTGGCCTCTAATTTTCATTTCAGATGTATCACTGTGCTAGTGCAGCCGCATGACAGCATACTCACATTCCTCAGGAATGGTGTGCATCACTTGTTTCGAAAGTGAAAAGCACTCCAGTGCTTTCAAGTGCATTGTAAACATCAGAAAACTAGAACCATTTAATTTCATTCCTCCAGTACTGCTGGAAGGGTAAATATTAAAACAAATGATAGTGTTGGGTGTTATTTTATGCCAAATTGCTATAACACCATAATAAATTAAGTCTGTGCATACTAACTCCAAGCATGTGCAATTTGAACACTCTTTCTAAATACCCTTGAAAGGGTTCTTCTTCATCACCTTGGAAATACACTGTCAGCATTCGAAGAGGCTCTCTGTAAGTAACTAGATTCTGAAAATGCTTCAGCTGGTCATTGCAGTTGTCCTTTCTGAGGTGGTATACCTCCTTCAGCTAGCAAAACTTCTCCTCCACCCCTCTCTTTTAAATGCTATTGTTGGTCTTTGTTTTGCTTGAGTATGGAGGAAATTCTTCTGGAGGAGAGGGATTGAATAAGTCAGGCTTGTGCTCAGCAAGTTTCTCATACTTTGTACGTTTATCTTTCTGATCTGCTTACCATACAGAATTAAACATTTTGCTCACCCAATCAACATGCGCTCTCATAGATAAACCTTAGGGCGAAGTGATGCTCTAGGGACAGTGGGGATTGGATGTTTATAATTAGAAGCAGAATCAGGTCCTTGACTTCTAACAACAACTTGCAGTGACTCCATGTCAAAAGTAGTTAGTATGGACTTTCTGTAGTGATCCAGGATGTGCGCAGGCCCTTTAATGAAAAATTCTTCATGTACTCATACAAGGAGAAGCCAAATTTGACAGACTTGTGCAGTTATGTGAACAAAACCCAAAAATGTGGCTAACATTCTGGAGGGCAACAGAGCATGCTCTATTTTGAAGCTCTGTAATCCTGCCTCACATCTGACATTTGTTACTGCTGGGATGAGAACACTCTGTTCAGGACATATCCGCAGCCAGACACAGCTCAGGAATACTGCATGCACAGTGGGGGTTAGGTCCCATCGGGTTTTGAGCTCCTCCTACTGAAGGCTGAGCGTCCTTCATTCCTTCTAGTATTTGCAGAAGCTGAGGCCGCTCGGCATCTCACTGGTTCAGGCCTTGCATTCCCCCATGGTGTTGGAAAACATCAGAGGGATACAGGTTTCACATGGTGAATGTCTCATTTTCAAGCTCCCCTCTTATACCCCAGTCTCATTTCTCTTTTACATTGATTCCTCATTTAAAAATAAATAAATAAATACAAGCAGCACCTGTTTTCTACATCTGCTGGTATCCTCCATTTCCAGCACTGAGTTTGGACAGTACAACTGCACTTGCAAATACCGTAAAAGTAAATACCTTTTATGTTGAAGTGGACCTAAAAGAATTTTGGTACATCCTTTTCCTGAATATGACTATCTTGTGTTGAATTTTATAAGATTTCTTCTTTGGGACTGCATCCCACACCCAAATGTTAAGCAGTATTGGATCCAAATACAGTTTTAAAACAGTTAACATGGAAATTATTTTACCGGGCAGCAGAAATGCGACATTTATTTTACTGTGATTAGATAGTATTTTTCAGTATGTTGGTTTTATTTTCTGTCCGGTTGTCAGCTTGGATGCAACTTCTGCACCACTTACATGATAACAAACTAATAAGTATACGTTCTATTACTGTTAAAAGTGAAAAAATATAATAAATTGATATTTTTTCTTGTGTTGCTAATTTGTAGTTCCTGAGGTTGCTGTATCCCTAGCAACTCGGGCTTCTTTTATACGTGTAGAGAACTTTGCCTTTTTGCGAGGTGAATACTCTTAAACATCTCTTAAAATTCGTACCAGAGAGATGCACTAGCTGTGCTTCATTTGCTGCTTAGTAATCTTTAATTTTAAATCATCCTGAAGTCTTTACACACATTAATAAACTAAGCCTTATGACACATGATAGAAATCAGAGATTATAAAGTCATTCTGCAGAACTGACCCTCTTACATTCTCGTGGTGTTTTCTGCCATAGAAATTCCACTTTGGTCTTTGCAGTGGAGTCTCTCTCTGACACCGCTTGCATTCACCCCAAATTACACTTCATGCTTCTAAAGTTTAACTAGATCATTTAACATCAGTTACATCACTGGGTAGCTGCTAAGAATCCTATTGTTTTATCAGGATGAGAGGCCTGAAAGAACACCAGCTGGTAGCAGGGAACCGAATAGAATCAGTAATGGCAAACAAAGCAATAGCATTATATATACTATTATCTGTAATTCTGTATATTTTCTGGAACCTCCAAATCCTTTCACGGATTTTTGTAGGGCATTCCCTTCATGATATAACCTTCTACATTGTTGCACTTAAAAAGCATTTGGCTGAAAATCTAGTGATGTCTAATAACTGTACAATTAAACCCCGTTTGTATATTAGGATGATGCCTCTTTTATATAGATGCAGTTGAAACGCATAGTGATCATTCTTCTCTTAGTCAATTACCTTTATCTTTAAAATCTTCAGTTTGCTTTTTCAAAACTCCAAAAATGATAGTATATAATCGATATCCTAATCAGACTAGATAATTATGCTTGCAGAGACCTATTCAGAGTAGCTGTCTGTACACGACTGAGTCTGCACTGAGGCAGAGATTAATCTGCACGTAATTGTTCACCTAAACAATAGCAGAGTATTACTGGGGAATGTTTAATTCAAATGTAGCAATCTATAGTAGATCAAAGCTTGATTTAGAGTAAGAGTTATTGTTGAGGCCTTTTGAAGGTAGCTAATACAAATGAACTTTAATTTTGAAAATTTTCAGTATCAATTCCAGCACCTGTCTTGTGAGAAGACGGCAGCAGAGTCATCCAGGGATAATCTTAGCTAGGTAAAAATTAGAATATTTACAGTGTTCAGTCTTATTCCCTTGCAAGGCAACCATAAAAAATGGCAACATAGCAATAAAATAAAAGGCAAGAAAGGAAGAGGGAAAGCCATATCTGCTGACCACTGGTGGGCAAGGCAGTATCAGGAGCACACAATCCTCAGGTTCCTGTCTCAGAGGAGCAAGGCCACCTGTCTGCGTACCCACAAATGAAGACCTGTGAGACAGGTCTGGCGAGTTTTCCCTCCAGAAGGATTCTTTCCTAAAAAGTAGACTAAATGAAAACGGGCTTGTGTAAAAAAGGCTGTTGCTAGACCTTTATGTGAGGTGCAAAGAGACTTGTTCTTTCTGTCTGATCTGTACTCTAGCTAAATTCTAGCTTTTCTCTGTTTCTTTACCTTTGCTGTTATAGCACCTCCGTCCCCCAAAAAATCCTCCCTTCTTAAAAAGGTCCACAGCAGAAACTGTATAGTCTAGGAGATCTACATTTATCCCATTTCTGCTCATGAAGTTTTAACTGTGTGGTTTTATTATTTAACACTAAAAAGTATTTAAAGGAAATACTTGAAAAATGCTACTCAAAACACAGTAATACATTACCATCTTCTCTTTCTCTATATTTTCTATGGAGTGGCATAGCCAAATAAAGGTTTCTTAAAATGATTTTAAATAGTTATGGGTATCCCAAGAAAAACTGTTAAACCATTCAGCCTGCTTATCGGTGTCAGATTGCTGTTAATCCTTTGAGCTGATCTCTCTGGTTTGTCACTTCTGTTGGATTTTGATGAACAAGGGCAAAAGAGTGAAATCAGGTCAACCCAGAGCACAAGTGTGATATATGCAGAGGTATCCTTCCCTATCCTGAAACTATTTGAAGTATTCTTGCACATTATTAATGGTTGTCTTCTTACACCTTTTTCTCTAAATCTCAAAGGTGCTATGATACCTAATGATGCTTTATTATGTACTTCGAGATCCTTAGGTGTTAACTGCTGTGGTACTGGTTATCGTGAGTCCCAAAGCTAACTGTGTCCTGGTAATTATCTTTCAAAAAGTCTAAAAATCGTTAAAGTTTTGCATTCTGAATATTTTGCCTGAAACACCCAGATGCAAGCAAAGCTGTTACACTGAGAATTCACAAATGCTAAGCCCTTACTGAAGATGCAGAAGCTGAACTATCAACAGGGACAGGATTACACTTCAAATTTGGGGGGAAAAAAAACAACACAACAAACCACCGTATCAGTCTTGTATTGCCTTGGAGGGCTGTTTCACTTGACCCTCCTCAGCAAGCTACTGAGTAACACCAAGATGTAGTTTGCTGATCAGAGCCTGGAGGTTTATTCTGTGGTAGGAGGGTGGAAGACTGTTGACGTTCAGGACACTCGAGTACCTCCTCGCTTAGAAAAAAAAAAAGACAGAGTAAAACTGACGGAAAAAAAAACAGTTTTACCACATAGATTCCCTCAGTGAAGGATCCACAAACATACTCTAGCAAACAGGCTCTTCACTAAGAGCTGTGAAAAACAAATTTAAAAAAAAAAAAGAAAACCCTCAAAACCCCACAGAGTCCCACAGCAAGAGTTGTACAGTCTAGGAGATTTAGAGCCATCCCATTTCTGCTCATGACCTATTTGTGCTGATTGCTGACAGCTGTACTGCATTTCAGAGAGAATAGTGGAAGAGTTAGAAAATTGCTGAAAAAGTGGCTGTTGAGTTTACATTCACTCTCTGAGTGAAATGGAAACAGCATAAACTCTGATGAGTAAAATGTTTTGAAAGCAGAAAAATTATCAACAGCTTAAGTATAAGCATAAGTATGTCTTACAGATGCTTCTCCACTTGGTTTTAATGGGGAAGTAAAGGGGTGTTGAGCATAAGTTCAGTTCTTACAAGTCTGCCAATTCTGCATATTTTGCTGATCATTCTGGGCTATCTATGAGTTGTAATTCCTTGTTGGCAGGATCATAAATACCTGACAACTGGACATGGAAGAAATTGTGTAGTGAGTTGGGTGCAGAGAGACTAGAAAACATATAATTGAAAGGATCTCAGTAGTGGCTACTGTGTGCCTGTTGGAGCATGTCTGAGGAGGGTGAGAGGAGTAGGCAGTGAGCCCTTTGGTAGACCTGAGGTGAAAATGCACTATTCACACCATTTCAGAAGTATGCCAAAGTTGCCTTGAGTGTGTATCAGCTAAAAGAAGAAGGTGACTCTTTTAGTTTTAAGGCACAGTTATGCTGTTCCTGTAGCATATAAGTCTGGACAGGATTTTAAAGAGATAAAGGCAGGCAAAAAATTCCATGCTTGGGTTGCATGAGAAGCCATTATGTAAACTTAAGGCTATAAGTCTTCTAAGCGTGTTAGTGGGAAGATTTTAGTCTTCCCAGATACTTAACCCTCAGCCAAGGTAAGCCAAAGCAGGCTCGCAAAATTCACAGCCAAGGCAGAGAACCTACCCCATTATGCAGACTGGAGTAGGAAGCCAGGCATTTGGATAGAGATTAAAAAGGCAACTTGTGTGTTGGTTGCCAAGCAAATACTCTAGGGTGTCAACCAATAGCCGATAGTAAAAGTGACATTGTCCAAGCTTTAGTTATATTTCTCTGGTAATTTATACAAGCAAATAACTTTAAGTCACATCTAGACTACCTGGGCTGTGGGTGAACTGCCGTGAGTGCAGAAATTCTGCTTTGTGCTCTTTCCAGTGGTAGCTGGGGAGTGCTCTACTACACGCACTTCCAGAGCCAAGCCAGCTCTAGCTCACGGATCTCTATGGTTTGCAATCTGCAGTGTCACTGGGCTTACTGTTCCCAGTAATATCATCAAGGTTTTTTCACAACTGTTTTCTCATCTTCTGTAGTCTGGGATTTTTCCCCTCTCTGCCACGCAGCTCCTTCTTTTCACCCCTGGTCCTCCCATTCCTCTGGATAAACCAGCATTTTCTAAACAGTTAATGATTTGGAAAAAAATTACCTTTGACTGTGGGAATGCCTCAAGCATCAGAACTGATCAGCACCATTCAAGTTCTGTTTTCTGCTGTTCATTTTTTGCTGGGTTGCAGAGACCAAAGGGCTATCCAGTGCATGTGTACTGTCTTGGACAATTAGTCAAGTGTCCCCTAATAATGTCTTCCATGTGCACTCCTAGCTGCTTCTGCAAACGTCTGAGAAAATTTCTTTGATCATCTGAAGCACAAGTTCCAAGTGGCTGAAAACTTTTTTTTGCCTTTGCAGACTGGGAGCGTTACAGCAAGGTGAAACATCAGTTTTTCCAAGTCAGAACTAGAAAACCCCCAATATCAGACAGGTTATGTTTGCATGGCTCTGTTTTCTTATGCATTTGACCCCTTTGTAAACCTGTGCTGCCAAATCGTTAGCAAATGTAAATGAATGTAGCTTTTCCAATTTCAACTGATGCCTAGCAAATGACAGGGCCAAGCAGACCGAGAGTCTGGGCTCCAGCCTTTGCTGTTGCTTAGTACTGCTCCCTTTTTTGAACGCCTTTAACTTTGCCATCTCTACTCATATATGCCCATTTGTCCCAGCTAGGATTCAGGCTTCATTTCCTATCATGTATTTTCCCGGGGTTCTCTAACCATTCTGTCAGGACCTTCATCTTTCTTTTAAAACATATTTTGGTACTGGCTTAAGATGACAATGAATAGATTTTAAGGGTAACGTGATTTGCAACCATGCTTCTGTGAGATTTCTAGAGTAATTCCTAACAACCAGTCAAAAAGTATGTCCATTTTCTCACTTCAGTAGTCACTTTAAATAGCATCAACTTCCATGGAACAATTTCAGTGTAAAGTTGGCCCCACAGTAACTTGTGTGGGTGCCTTGTCTGTTTAGGGAAATGAGCATTTTCCCTCTACAAGATCCTGTGAGACCAGCATTCAGCAGTCAAGCATGGGTAGAGCCTGAAATAAACAATTTGTCTTTGGTTGACCTGCCATGCAAGAAGTTGTCACAGAAAAACTCATGTAGCACAAATTATGTCCTTTTCAGCATCAAAAAGCGTTCTGACCAACTGAAAGAGACCTTCATAAAAATGACAGAATAACTCCCTGTAAAAGAAATAATTAAAATTACCCTAGATTTCTGTAATTAAAAATGGATTCTCATTTCTGCAATATTTTTTTTTTATTTTAAAATGCTGTCTAAACAACATGAAGAGCTGCTTGTCCACTGACGTTCATGTTACCTATTCATGGGGATTTTTCCCTTTATTTGATATGTTTTTAATAATGAAAATAAATGGAAACAAAGAGAAAAGTAAAAGCTAATGGATAGTAAAGACCTTTGCTTTCTACTTGCATATAGGCTTCTTTGTTCCTGTGAAGAGCAGCCATTGTTACATAGTCTTGTTGGTATCATATTTACTGAATAGACCTGCCAGTTGCATACATGGGTCAGGCTTCAGTCAACATTGAGCCCTTGGGTAGTACATCATCATCTTCATCTGAAACTTTTCCACATTGGTGCCATTTTATTACAGGAATGTCCCTCACAGCTTGGCCAGCTGAAGGTGGTTAGTAATATCTGTGCTATTGCAATGTGAAGACTTCTTTAGCCCACTAAAAGCAATAGTAAAGACCATAGAGGATTTAATGCATTAATTTCACTAAACATGATAATTTACCTCTTCTTTGTTTATTTCTTTTAATAATAGCATCTTTTTGTTGTTGTAATTCTTCTGATAGAAATACTTTATGAAAAGCTTTGGGTGATTGCTTTGTGCCTTTTCTCTCCAGGTGCAAGGAGGTATATCTTAATGGGAAGTCTCGTGACCATTTTTTCTGGTGTGTGTTTTTCTGCACTTGCAACACTTCATCTGTGCTGCATGCACTGCTGACTCACTTGAAGGTTTCAATAGTGATCTCTCATCAATCATTAAAAGAAACAAGATTACTGGGTCTAAAATTCAGAGTATTTTTTTTTTATCTTGGCAAAAACATTTAATCTTATCCAGCAATCTCTGCATTTTAGAGTGCTGCTTTGAAATAATGTATTGTGAAGAATGCAGGGCAATTTCTAAAAAGTAGCTACTATAAAATATATTGAAACTGTATCTTGGTTCAGGGTGCTGAACAAGCGGTGCAGATGTATACAATTAAAATAGGAAAAGAATGTCAGTATTTTAAGTGTGTAGCTGTTAAGTAGGTGCAGGTGTATGCGTCTGTGTTCAAGCCTGTGTCTTTGTGTGGTGTTGTCCTGTGGGGCTTTGTCACCCACAAGTAATACCAGTCAGTGAAGCATGCAGTGCTGTGTGTGAGGCTGTACTCACAGCTGCCTCACCTCCTAACTCTTCCTTTCCTTCGCCTCTCTCCGTTTAGAATAGATCTGCATCTATCCCTCACAAATATTTCAAAGTTGACTAAAATGGCTCAGCAGCCTCTCAATTTTCTTATAGAAATTTCTAGGTCTGCAACATAATAATAATTTCAACAAGTAACAGCTGCAGTCTGGGGATCAAAATTTGTATTGCGAACTCCAGCATACCTTCGCAATACCTTCAGAGCAAGCAAATGTTACTGTAATTGCTTTACAGAACAAGCTGAAATAGAGGTAATTGAAGTGGTTTGCTTGGAGTTATCACAAAAGGATCTTGTGGGCATGGGCAGAAATATACTGCATCTCCCTTCTCTTAGGCACACATTGTAACTGCAAAGTTGCAAATTAAAGAAATTCCCACCCGGCCTGGAGGCCTGATATATGTGGCACTGAGGCTTAAATCTATTTCTCTCATTCTCCTCAACAAGCAAATGTTATACAAGATTAAACTTGGATGGAAAGTCTTGATTCTGGCTATTGAAATCATTTGATGAAACTTAATCGATTTCAGTGGCAGGAAGTAAGTGGCCCCTTAACACTTAAAACGAAACAAGTTAGCCTGGCAAGCATCCCCTTGTCACGAGGATGTTAGCTTCTGGCTGGGACCATCCCTGAGCCTTTTTCTGTCCAGTGCCAGCCTGTGCTAGCTATGAACTCACTGAGCTTTCTTCTCATCATCTGCATTTCAGCTGTGCCTGCCCCTTGCATCTTCCACTTCGATCCCCTCCGTTCTTTCACTCTCTTTCTGCCTTTCCATTTGTTGCCTCCCAGTTAACATTCCCTCCTTCTAACTGCACATTCACATGGGAAAAAAAAAATCATAAAGCTATTGTAATATTTGCAGACAATGTATAGCTTTCTGTTGCAGAAACTACCAAAAGTGCCTCTTCCCATCTCTGTTTTCTTCTCTATAATAAGTAGCTGGTAGAATGGTCATAATAGATAATATCTTCTATTATCTGCTGTTTCAAAGCAAAAGATTGTATTGTTAACCTGTGAAAAGTAACATTAAGGTTGCCTCAGTCTTTTCCAGATATATCACTAAAGTGATTTTTAACTAATTGATATATTCCAAATAATTTGGAGTAGTTGGGGAAACTACATTTATTTCAAAATGGTGAAGACTTTTCTTTTTCCGGTACATCCTCTGAAAAAACAGTTTTTAAACTCCAACTTAAATTACTCTGTAATGCATAGAACCTTGGATGTAAGTTGAAATTAGTGAGACTAAAATTCAAATCTAAGATGCACTTAATCATCATCTAAAAATGCATGGTACTTTGTTTACAACCCAGAGTCAGTCCTTCAAGAAAAGTATCTTCTTTTGTAAGTGGGCTCCAATTTCCGTCTTTCACTGTGGAAGTGTATAAGAACATATGATTGCCTTTATCTTTGATGATTTGTAAACAGAGACTCAGGATGCAAAACTGTAGACTGGAAGAATGCTACATGTTTGCAAGGGTGTGCTTGATGTTTAGTTACACAGAAGTATTTGCTTTTATCTTTTAGGTCTGTTCCAAATTTTTATCTTCTTTTCTGCTCTGTGTGTATATGTAACACATAAAATTACAACCTCAAGTTTAGCTGCTTTGTTTCTTTTTACTTCATAACCTTTTATAGGGCTTTGCAAATTAAATTTGGTAATTGAAACAGACAAGTTTCTTTAACACAAATTATAGCCTATCTTAGAATGCATGATCTGTTTCATAGCCATTACTGTGACTAAGTGGCTTGTGTGGCAGGAGACTCAAGACTCTAGCTTAATAAATCATTGCCCGCTTGGCCAGTTCTAGGCATGAAAGAACAAAAGCATAATATAATTTCTGGTTCAAGTAAAGGATTATCAAGAAAGATTTGTGACTTTCTGTGCAACCCCCTAACCTTCTGGGAAAGAAGGCATTCCTAGGACTCACTTATCTTCTCATGAATAAATAAAACAGTCTTGCCAATTAAAAATCCTTTATTGATAACGTGCAGATTTATTTTGTGCCATAGCTAGAACGGTAGGTATCACAAGACAAAGTTTAATTCAGTTGTGTAGATCTCCCCATGGGGGGCAAGCAGTGTGTAAAAGAGCCCTTGCTTGCTTTGAGAATGTGAGGTATTGGAAACCGCATGCAACTTCCTGATCAGGCTAAGCCTGTGATAGACTGCAAAACCATCTTAGTAAGAAAATAAATGAAAAACTTGCACAAATTACAATAGAAGTCCAGTTTAGTGATATAGAGTTTCAAAAATACAAAAGATATACGCAGCATCAAATGGGAATCTCTTTAGAGGTTAAATTAGGATCTTGAATGCATGCAGATGAATGAGGATGGTTTAATCGTAGATGAATGAAGTTTAACTTATTTAAATGGCACTCTCTGTCTCGACTTCTAATTATACCATATGGCATCACCTAATAAGAGCCAAGTGCAGATGCCAGTTACATCACAGTATGATATATTATAAAGCAATCAAATTTGAAGTGAAGATTTATGATGGAGCTCTTCTTTGTTAAAATCGAGCAAACAAAAAAGCCATCTGATCTATTACAGTCACTGAATAGGCCTCGGTTTTAAAGCTCCTGTTCCAAAGACTTGTCCCTCTGTATGTGTCCTGCATCTCTAGGAAGTCTCAGAAGGGGTTAAAAGCTGAGGGAAGGATTCCACAGGTGAGACCTACCTTTTGCTGTGATCAAAACACTTTGCTAAGAAAAGACTAAGTGTCGAGATCCTGAAGTGAGCTGAGGGGTTGCTCCCTGCTTGTATGCAGCTGATGGAGCCAGAGTGTCCATTATCCTGTTGCTTCTGGTAAATGTGTTTAGGAAGCTCATTTTGGGATTATCACCAGTTTTTCTCTCCTCTCCCCACGCACCCATTGTTATATGTTAAGGAGGTGAAAGATACCATTCTACTCCTTTAATTTTTACCCCTGTGTAACCCATACTAGAAATTTTTGTTGGTGTTGCAGGCACTAGGCTTGATCACATGTGACTGTGAATATCTTTAAGGAGATACTCAATCCTAGAGATCCAAAAAGTGATGGAGAATCCTTTGTATGCTTTCGTCTTTGTCTGAGAAGTAGTATATGGTTCTGGGAAACTTAGACAAACTTAAATTAGGTGCCAGCAAGCTTCCTTAGCCTGCCTTACGTGTACATCATCAGTAAAAATTAATAACTCAATCAAATAGGCAGTGTTTTTTCCCTACGGTGTCTTCTCATTTTTTCCATTCAGAATTCAGAGCAGTATTTCAGCCAGGCATGGTAACTCCTCGGAAGCTGCAAAACTGTCATTTCTTTCCCTGCTTTGTTACAGGACAGGTGGTGAAATTCACATTGTTTTTATTTTTGCATTTTTATGGAGTAAAAATCAGCATATCTCTCTGTTTAGTTTCCTTTTCAATATCTCCACACGATTACTGAACCCTTTAGGAATACCAGGAATAATGGTAAAAGGTTTCTAGTTGTTCCTGTGGTCAGAGTGGAAAGCATTATAGTTGGCGTTCGTTTGCTTGAGTTTGCCTAAAACTCAAAATAGCATGGTAAGAGTCTTGGTTTAAGAAACAGTTTCTTGGAAAAAAATTGATTTTTCCAATAAATTAGAGTTTGAGTGACCCATTCAGAGTATTTAAGAATTACTCTTTAGAAAAGCTAATCTGATGTTATTGGAAACAATTTATCATTCAATATCAAAGCAAAAAACAGGGGCTAAGCAATATCCTGCTGGAACACCAGGAGGACATCAGCATCCATCTGCAAACAGAAGGATTCAAACAGTAATTTCTGCCATTGCCAGTTAGGGAAGCTTTAAAATAACAGTCACCAGGAGTAATCTGCAGGTGAAGAAATTGCAACACATGTGCATTCTGACTGTCATTTGACCTGTGTGCAAGCATGTAAATCTCACATTATTCCCAAACTGAATAATCCATGGATAAAACCAAAGCCATCAAGCGGAAATAATAGTCAGAACTATGTAGCACTGACAGTACACAGAGCTCACTCTTCTTCTCTGGCTTTTGTTGCATGGCTTGCTGAGCGAGGGGTGAAATAAAACAGTTGCACGAGAGTGTGTGAATCTTCAAGTACAACAGAATGATCTGTCCAGACTAAAAATACAGGGAAAGATGAAACAGGAGGAGGATTAGGGTTGATGTACAGGGCCTGAGACAACGCAGCGACAACACTTTTCTCCCGCTGAAGGGAAGGGTATGGGTTTGATCAGATGGGTCAAGCTCTGAACTGAAGGACTCCTAGTTCCTCCTCACGTCTGCCTTTGGAGACCAGGATATTCACAAAGCTATTTTGTTACAAAAGTAAAGAAGCGCCCTGGCAAACTCATGCCATACGTGACAAGAAGCAGATGCTCCCAAGTGGAACAGAGCATACATTTTCCTTTCAGATTTACCCAAAAAGAATTTTCATTGTTCCTAATAATTTAATCCAGGTTCCCTCCTCTCTCTGCATGTTATTCACCAAAAAGTTCAATGTATAAACTCATTTGTCTACTTTCTTTTGCAGTAAAAAAGTTTGAGGGAAATGATTGCAGAAAGTTAAGCATAATTATTGCTCAGATTTTGGTCTGCCTCCTGAGATTGCCCTCTTTGTGGGCAAATTCTTGCTATGATTTTTCTGATACCTCTCTCTGAGGAGAGAGTCTGCCGTTGCGTTTTCATTCCCTGGCCTCTCCAGGCACCTTGTACAGTTAATAGAGAGAGAAGTTTTTTCCAGAGGGGAAATTCAAAGCATCTAAATGATCCTTCTCTTCTAAATCACGCACTCCAGAGACTGGTCTCTTCCATTGATTACAGGTGGCATGTAAAACTTGTGTTGAAAAAAGTAGTGCCATTTCCCCAGGAAATTTTTGCATAAGCAATGCAATTTTAGGTTTGCTCCCTTATAAGTTGATGCAGCTGCATCTTTGTAGCTCTAGTGTGGATATCTCTGGGAATGAGTGTAAGTACACAAAAAAACCCCCAAAACCCAGGGAGTTTTGCATTTGGGTTGCTTGTCAGAAATCTTTTATTGGGCAGCAAGGTGACGGGCCTTTGAAAAAGTCCCCATGTCCTATCTCAATGGGGAACCCCTGGAACAGCTGTATCTCATGAGATGCCAATTATCCACAGTTACAGAGGTGTTTTGGTCTGTGTTTCTGTGGGACTGTAGCTGTGCTTCTGGGTGAAAGGAGGCCTGCTGCCTGAAGGAGGTCCTGGTTAAAGGACATTTGCATCACAGTTGAGTTGTACCTAATAGTCCCGCTGAAGGCGCTAACTCACCAAGAGTAAAAGCTTCGAGATGTGTCCTTAAGTAAGAGGAAGGCGTTACTAATTTTGTTATTTTTAAGAAGAAGGGAGCTGCCAGTTTAATGTTAGCAGATTCTGGTTAAGTCACTCAGAGCTGATTTTCGAGGCAACTGGAGCAGATGTCCGAGTGTCACTGCAATCATGCTGCCTCCAAAACTATAACCATTGCACAGTAGGCAGAACTGTGGTTTGTGGTTATCTTGGCAGACTCCTGGGCTTGTAGCTGGAGGGTGTTCAGGCAACTTGTGGTGGTGCAGACCCCTGGCTTCCTATGCAGCCTCCTATGGAAGATGTGTTTGCGCTGCCCGCCTGAATGCTGTGCCTGCTGTATTTAGCTAGAAAAACAGAGTCCCTGTGCCTGCAAAACCTGTATAATGAACATTGTTCCGATTAGCTGACTTATCCCTTCCAGTTGATTTTAAGCATCTCTGGTAAAGTCATTTTCCTCTCGTCACCCTGATGCTGTCACTTACACCCACACCCTAATTGGAGCACCTTCTCATCATCTACCACATCACCCTTGTCACCAGAATGATCCTCCATCCTGGCGCTCAACTCTTGCCAGCCAGCCTGTTCCCCATGCCCTGCTCTGTCCTCTCCCTTTAAATATCCTGTCTGCAAGCACAGCTTAAACATTTCTGCTCTTCTGTCATAAAAATTGAAGCAACCTCTTATAACATTTTAAGATACAGGCAACAAAATCTAGAAGAGAAGAGGGTATTCAGACTTCCATAACAAAAAATTCAAGATATAATTGGTATATTTTGTGAAGATCCATGAGTTTTAAGTTAGTCTGGGAAGTTTTACTGACAATAATGGATGTTTCAGCAGAATCTCATTGATGAGCATCTCACCTTCAAATTTTCTCCTATGCTATACCTGCTATTTTTTTGATGTTTACAACCACTACGTATTGAAATTAATAATGTTTGATTTCGTAGAGGACAATTTGTTTCAAAATATGAAGTGGCATTTTAAAATCTGGTGATACAAACTTTGTTCTCAGACAAAGAAAGCAAGACAATGATGCTTAAATACCTTTCTTCCCAATAGATCAACAATGGATTATTTTTTTCTTGATAGATATTATTCTGAATACCTTCCATTTCACCCATTTCTCTTCCAGATGATTTTAGTTTCAGAATTACCCACCAATCCTTTCTCTATGTATCACATAACTAGAACATTTAAATTAACTATGGCACGCTCATTGATAGAAAAGAAAATGTGATGAGATCCCTGTCTTTGCAGTACTATAAATTATTTGAGAACTCTTTTTTGAGGAAGCTTTCCCACTATTTCATCTGGTTTTGGTCAGTATCTGACTCATGGATAAGTACATTTTGTTTTCTCTAAACAGATGTTTCATCTGTCACATATAATGCCGATCAGATTAGGTAATTCCAGGTGATCTTGTCAGTTTGTTCTATATAAGTCTTTACAGGACAGGCAACTCTTACTGAGGCAGTGCAGGAAATTCATTTGTCTTCTGTTCATTGTCATGCTTGGCTGTCACATAAAATCATTTCTCACAATACCATATGTGCTAGAACCGTTATTCTGCTCTCTATGCTATATCACGTTTATTTTATGTTGACTGATGCTTGGTTTTCACGTTTTAGATCAAGAGGAGCAATTCCATAACACATTTTGAAGGTGTTTATCAAATCCACAGCTCTTGCCACGCTATGTCCCAGAGAAATGAAAATAAATGCTGTTGGTGTGCAGTCAGAGACTGGGCATTACCATTGGATACAGGTATTGCAACAGTCGTTTGCTCATTTTAGGAGAAAAAGGAGGTCTGTAAAGTGTGAAACAAGTTGGTCCTCTCTATGTGTTACAGGATGTACCAAATTCTTTGGAAAGAATGTTAGGAAGAGATAGATTGCCTGCAGTTTGCATTGCCTTGAACGGCACATAGACTAGATATTTAAGGGGAGGACTTGACATGCTACCTATGGAAATGACATGAAGATCATCTTTAGGTGTTAGCTTTCACAGTGCATCGCAAGCAAATTTTTAAGTCCTAGAAAGTGGCATTCAGTCAGCTCAGGTTCCTGCTCACTGTGTGACTCTTCTGTGAATAGAGACTCCTACTGATCATGTGATTCAACGTTAGAGTTTCAGAACCAGGCCCTAAGGAGAGAAATGTTTTCAGCTGATGCTTCAAATATTTTTCCCTGTGCCATGTGTCACTTCATCACTGGGGCATTTTGTCACCTTCAAATCACATGTTAAAAAAACACTTGGTTCCTGAGAACTGCACAGAGCACAGGTGGGGGGACATGGGTAATAGCCAGGACAGCTGCTTGAATTTTGCTATTGCAACAGCAATTAAGGATAATTAAGATGAAAACAAAATAATAATCTTAGCCTCAGTATTGTTTCTTTTCTTGTCTAATGCTATGTCTGCTCTCCTTAAGCTTTTGTGCCCATGGACCCCTTTCTGCCTCGTACGCTTTTGCGCTATTTAGAACTTCCCTCATCCACCGACCGCCTCAGTGAGGTGCCCCAGGAGCAGTTAATTTCAACCTTTTGTTAGTGCTACCTCGAAGTTATCTGGGCTTCTTGACAGGTCTTGTCATGATGGGTGTAAAGGAAACCTTTGGGTTTTGAGTTTGCCATACCTTTTCAGGTAGCGGGAGGATTATTTTGAGGGGACGACCCTCTCCCCTGCCCCCTGCTAGGGAGGCTGGGAGGGAGTTTCTGCTGTGTATGGAGATATTAACTCCTTCAGTCAAGCAGTGATAGACACAGATAGGTTTTGATGATTTTACAGTCCTTGTTTAGGGCAACAGCTTGCCGTTCTTTCCTCTTCCCTTCTCAGGGGTGTAGTTACACTGTGAATCTCGCTGCTGTGTGATGTTGCGGCTCCCTCTGGACTGCCTGCCCCTATATGGCCACAAGAGAAACTCTTATAAGAACTGTCTGCAAAGGTATGCAAGACAAAGTACTCCTCTGGCTTGAGAAATCCCTTGAAACCCAGTGTGCTAGAGGTTGAGCATGGTTTACAGGTTTTTATGTGTGCCTGTGCTTGTCTTGTGTTTATGCTCTTCCCGAGGCATATGCTATTGTCCCTTGTCAGAGAACTGCATAAGGAGCTAAGTCGGGCCTTGGTCTGACTCGGTGCAGACGTTGTCCTGTCCCTATGCATTACAGCATTACTGTGAACAGACTATGCTCCAAGCATTCACGAGAGGAGGAACAAAGAAGAAAAGGGATCAAGTTCTGTGATAAACCCCATCAAGACCTGGTGTGTTAACAGACCTTTTGCTGCATTTTTTTACTTTCTCAAGTTGTCCTATTAGCCTACAAACTTGCAGAGGTGATCTTGGGTATTCTTGAGTGTTTTGGGAAACCATATTTTTTGTTCTTTTCCCCAGACATGACCCATTTCTGTCTAGGATGATCACTCCATTCTGCACCAGAGCATAGGCTTTTGGCTGCTGAGGTATATGTCAAACAGGACTAATTGCTTAAAGCCAAGAATAAATCCAAGAATTTATACATACGTAAGGAGCCTCTCTGCCTGGTCTGCTCAGCCCTGGCAATTTGATTACCTTTTCAAGCTTTTCTTTGCAAGAAGATCAGTTTTTCTTCTCCCCTCCTCCTCCAAAAATGTATTCTTTACAGCATGAAAAGCTGTCATGTATAACGAAGGGCCTAGGTGTATGCCATCAATGCATGCTGGGTGGACTTAAGTCAAGGAGAAGAAGATATTAAGACCTCTTGCAGACAGAAAAGCCAAACTTCTCTTTTTTCTTTTTTTTTTTTTTTTTTCCCCCTCCAAGAAAAGATTCTAAAAATTTATTTTACAAAACCTGAACTCACCATCCCTATTGGCAAATAAGAGTTTTATTGCCTGGTATGGGAGCATGGGTATTATGTTAGCAAACTGACCATGGCACAGCTCTAGTAAAATAGCAAATGGTATGGATTACAGGAGACCTTGTGACTGGGTATTGCTTAGCAACAACACATGTCTAGGTCACAAACTTGGTGACATAATTCATGCTAGGTCACAAACTTGGTGACATAATTCATGCTGGGGATGAATAGGTAGTATCTGACTACATAACATGCATAATGTTCAAAACATAACTCTCTCACTACATTCTGGTAACACCATTATCTTTCTGCATTCCTTTCTTTATAAAGCAGTGTTAAGGATGAGAAACTTAGCTTTTCTAGAATTTGGAGAATGGTGAAGTTCGTTCTTCTACAAAATTTTGTTCAGATGGAATTTCTGTTCTTTATTGTCTGCTTAAAAATATATGGGACATGTCTTAGTGAAGAGTCAAAGTTGCTGTTGAAATCTTGACTTTCTCTGGTTATTTTTCTTTTTTTTGTGCACGTTTTAATGTTGCGTTTTTACATTATGATACATTAGCTTGAATATTCTGTTGTTATAGAAGGAAAGTTAGAATTTAGTGTCGTTAATTGGGTTTCAAAGATCATGTCTCAAAAAGCTGGCTTTTCTGCTGCTAGCATTTTGAGTCCCTTTTCAAATTAATAGGTCAGGCCTATCCATGTTAGGGTGACGTCACACTTGATCGTACCTTTGCAATAGAAAGGCATACTTGTGGCAGGTGTTTTCACATGATGCTTTTTTTCTGTAGTCTGAAAAATTGTTTTTCTGAATGTGTTAGTTGTTCAACTTTAAATAAGCATGTACTATGTTACTTTGCATTATGTAGAAGTCCTAAGGGAGTTAAAAAAGAGTTCGTTCAGTGCTTTGTTGAAGACTACTATGAGGATACAATCATATCCCAAGAACCGAGCATTGTGTATGTCTGCAAGGCCTTCTAAAAGAGAATATTGCCTAAACTCTGTTTCAGTCTGCCTTTGTCCCAGGGTGGATATATGTGTATGGTTTGTTTTGAAGAGAACAAACAAGTAATACAAAATACACGTGACCTCAGCACCAATTTGCGTTAGTTCTTTCAAAGCCTTGAGGTATTCTCCTGGCTCTTGGCAGAGAAGTAACAATACATTTTTTAAAACAAAATTGCAACTTTTCCTTCCTAATTAAGAAAAGTGTGAGGTTACAGGGTCTGTCATCTCTTTTAATATACGTGATCTAAATATTTAGGAAATTTGATGGGTATCTTTGGCATTCTCTTTTTTGGAGTATTCTGGAAGGCAAAAAGGTACTTCAGTGTGATGTTTACGACTTTCTCATGCAGTGATTTCACTTGCAACTTGGGAGCAGTCCTAATAGGTCTTTCAGGAGAGACAACAAAATGGCCTGTTGTGGTATGGCAGGGAGTAGCTGGCATTGGAATACTCTTCCTTTCCCCTCCCCTCCGCCTCTTTGCTAGGCAACTGTTGAAAAGTGGGTTTAATTGGCTAAAATTTTATTAATAAGCTTAATTTTCATAGCTGGTCACAGGACTGCCCTTATCCACAAAACTGCACAGCCATGTTCTGAAAGGGGAAACTGACCATTTCTTTATTTCACACAAGTCAAAAAACAGCATTAAGAGAGGTTTCACTCAGGCTGAGCTTTGTAAAGAGATTCATATTTAAATCAGAAGGAAATTGTAAACCCAATGTTAGCATCTGAGTATCATGTAAAGCCATAAAAGTAACAATTTATATCTGAAATTTCTAGCTTCATTTGAAATTTATAACTTTATCAGCTAAAATATTTCAGATTATATATAGCACACAAGGCGTTAATTAAACTAGCACCTCACATTGATATATATGTGTTGAGTGGGCACTGTGAAAATGAAAACTCTGGGACCTGCTCACTGCATCCAGGAGACAGGACCAAACTCCAGCATGTTTTAACTTGGACAAAAGTGTCAATGTCACTAGTGGGTATAATTAAAACTCTTAATCTGTGACAAAACAGGCTTAAAATATATTGCTTTTGAAAAGAAACAGTGTGTGTGTGTGAGAGTTTGTGTACAAGATGCATCCAGAGTTGGGCTCATCTGCAAATGTTGAAAGAGCAGTATCTTGCTCTTCATATATTATCCATCATTTCAGGATCTTAATGTCCCCTCAAGTGGTCTTGTCACAGCCATCCTGTGACACCACCAGAGAAATAAAGATAGAAAGAAGGGAGGTCATTTGTTCAGTGTCCTATAAGAAATGTGTTGGAATTGGAACCCAGCTCCCCTAAGTCTTGCTCCTTTGTCCTCATCAAAAAATTACTCTACTTCTCTGTAGGTGTCCAATGTGTGTTTCAGTTTCTCTCTTCTGCTGGGCACCCTTTGTTTCAGATCTAAATTTACCTCTATTTCACACACAGCTTGGCTTTTCCTGCTGCTGTTATCATAAATTACAAATCTGAAGGGCTGATTCACCCGGTGGTAAAAACTGTTATTTTTACAGCCTGGGAACATGATACTGTTTTAGAAACTGAGACTTGGTTTCTTTTCGTTTGGGGAGCCTTAAACTTTTTCTTCAGTGATAAATCCCAGCACCTCATGGCCTGAATGGCTTTGTGTAACTGCTGAAATGAATGACTACTACCAAGCTGGCTTGCTGTCTAGAGGTTATGGAGTTGGGGTCATCTGAAATGTAATACGCAGATTGATCCCAAGATTTAGTCTCATTAGCATGATCTTTTTTATTTTATTTTATTAGATTTTATGGTCAAGAAAGTGAACTCTATAGGGGCAAGAAGAAAAACACTCTGCCATGAATCTAGGTAGGAGCCGGTTGATTGCCTAGATGCAACCTGAATGAGTAAACAGTTGAACTTATTTTCTACTTGCCTGCAAAAGAATCTCTGCATCCTCCAAAGGGTTTGTGCCTGCACAGCACAACAGAAATCCCTTCCCCCAGTAAGACAGAAACCACTCATGGAACAGATGTAGTGGAGCAGAGCACCCATTTATAGCACCCACTGCAGTTCACACCCATCATGTGGCAGCTCTCAGCTGTGCTGTTCCTGATTCAGTCCCCAGCCTCTATTGGTGTGTAAACTGCACCTAATTCTGAAATGTGGGTCTTTCAAGGGCCATTAGCCTGTTGGTCTTCAAATCTCCTCTGAGAGCCTTGTTCTTAGGAGTTAATAACGTCAAGTTCTCCTTTCCTTGAAAGGCAATCCTGTGGCCTTTTGCAAGGAGCCCTCTGGAGCTCTGCAGGAGGTTTACTAGCACAGTCTTGTCCTTGTCAATACACATTTTGGGGAGTAGTTAAGAGGGGAAGGTTTTACCATCACATGGACCTGTTTGTCTTGCTAATGGAAGAATATTTGTGCTGTCTGTTCAGTAGGTCTGAGTGAAAATGTTGGAACAAATGCGCCGAGTGCTTGGACCAAATTTATCAGGAAGATGTGACTTCAGTGCTGTTGGCTGCTTTACTGTTGCATCAAGTTGTTTGGTAAGTCTCTGTTTATCTCCATTTCCTAGTTTGTGTTGATTCCTTTACCATCTTTTATCACAGGGAACTGTATGCATGCATTTTTAACAATAACTAAAATAAAATGTTGTATTTCTAAAAGATACATATTTTTATTGCTGCACGTAGACATTCAGGGTGCTGGTGTCATCCCTGATACAACACCAGCCTAGGTCTTTCCAAATAATTCACTGTTTGGATTGGTGGGGGGTAACGGATAGTGTTGTGTGGATTTTGTTATGGGTTTGTGTGGGGTGTTTTTTGTGTTTTTTTGTTTTGGTTTGGTTTTTTTGGTTTTTTTGGGTTTTTTTTTTGTTTGTTTGTTTGTTTTTTTAAGTAAAACAAACCATTAAACTGGGAAGCTGGCAGAAAACATCGTGCTAGAGACTGGTACCTAGGCATATCAGCCTTTTGGCTGATGGCTGTATGTCCCTCATTTGGAGGCCTTTTCTCTAAATCTCTTTCATAACATGATAGTAGCAACACACACGGCTTCAAATTAATCTTTTCCAGAACACCTTCTTGAAAAATCAGTTAACCTGTGGAAAGTGAGCCAGCCAGAGACAGCTTTGAAACTATTTATTTGATATGAATACCTACCTAATGCAAAGGTCAGGCACAGACTTGCATCTGGCTGCCATCTTTTGAATGAACCATTCCAATTCCGCTCCATGTCCACACATGCTCCTGTAGGGAAAATACAGAGTTAGGTTCAAGTCTGAAATTATTATCTTCTGCAAATATAAATCTGAGATCCTAAACATCTCCAGCTTCTGAAAATCCATCTATAAAACCTTGTACTGGAATGCCTTGAAAGTCTGTCTGTGAAGCCCCATCCCACTAACCTAAGCAATATTTTCAAGCCTCTTTTTTTTTTTCTAGTGGACCAAATGTGTACAAACATTTCAATGCTGGGAACCTTTGGATTCAAATTTTACTGTTTTGCTTCATTTCTAAAAATGCACTAGTCACTTCTCAGGCTAAGAGCAGCAAATCCATAGCATTGCCAGGGACAGCCCTTGTAGCACAAGGGAATATGTATTCATATTTCTTCAGTATTGAGCTTCAGAAACACATCAAGTTCTTTCCCCACATCTCAGTTGATGCTCACAAATTTGGAACAGTTTCCTGCTCAGGGGTAAGTGACTTACAAAAACAAAATCTGATGAAATAGCCACCATGATTTACCAGGAAGTACACTCTGCTAACTGCACCTGATTTGCAACAACAGTGTCAGAAAACGGAAGGAAAGGAGAGAATGGTTCATTCATCAGGGGAGGTTATTCATTTGATAAATGGCAGCTTGTCCAGGTGCTGTGTCAGAAATCAGTTTCAATTTCATTAAGTAATTGGGGGAGGAATACATTGCCTTATTCATTCAAAGTCCTTTAGCAGTAAGGGGAAGCTGTCTGCTTCCTCATAAGACATGCAGGTGTTGCTTGTATTCTGAAGGCTATAAATTGAGCAAGTGAGGATGTGGGGGTTCCAGGTAGTGAGTGGTGTGATGGAGTGGGCAAAACAGTCAGAATAAATCTGTGGGAGGATCCTCCCCTGTTTTGACCTAGGAGCACATGAAGGATGTACCTAGTAGTGATGCTAATTGAGATCAAAGCTTCAAAATGGCACCTACAGCGTAGCAGACGTTACAACATAAGCGCACAAAGAAGTAATAGGAGCATGGAAAGGATGATAGCTTCTGAAACTCATTAGGGAAGATGAAATGAAATGAGGACAAGGCAATTCTACTCAGTGGTCTAAGTGACTGTTTAGATTCTCAAAAACCCATTTGGTTGTGGCTCAGCCCTGTAGACACATAAAATCCATTGATGTTAATGTTTTCAAAGCCCCTGCAAAGGACCAAAAAAGCTGCTTGACGTTGAGATTGCTGACTCATTCAGGGTCTTGCTTGTATCTAAGCCCACCAAGACTCACAGATTAAGCATTCATGTGCCTATTCACTGGAATAACACAAATAGGCTTTCTCAGAAGACAGGTTCAAGGTAGGACCTAAAACCTAGGCTGCTGGTTTAAAAGAGAGCGTGTACTCTTCTGGAATGTGTTGGAAAAGACTGCAGCCCTTCCTCGTTTCTGAAGATTGGAATTGTAATTCCAAGCTTTATACTCAAGGCTGTAAATTTTAAATGGGTGCTACTAAAGTCAAGGTCTGGGAAGATATCTTTCTAAATTGCAAAGAGGAATGGGAAGGCAGAAGACATAGTCTCCTTGGAACTCCCTGTTAGCAAGCTTAATTTGCTCCCTGTTCAGGGTGCTGGTTTTAAGCACCCATTTTTTGTTGCCTTGCTCTCTCCACACACCATGAGCAGGCATTATGGTAAATGTTAGAATACAAGGTTTCTGCAAGGCCAGATCTGTAGCGCTGAGTACTTCAGTGCTTGTTTCCCCTTCCAGGATAAACAGAGGGAGCTTTACTCCTTTCAGCTGTAATTTTTACCAGTTAACATCACTAGTGCACTACAAAGCAAGTGACCTGGTTATAAATTAAGGTCAGAATTGCTGTGTGTGTACATGTGGTTTCTACCATCAGATAAATACACAGATAAACATGTGGTAGCTATTTTAATTAGTCATACCCTGGGAGATTTGCCCATTGTGTTCCCAAGAAGAGTGTGCAAGATGCAGCACTCTAAAGAAATTCCACACATTGCATCAAGTGACCCCTTACCAAAAGCATGGCTGAGAAAAACTCTAATTTCCTTATAGGAATCACATGTCAGCACCTTGCCAGCTACATTCTTGAATGCTCTTCAGCTCTTTTTTGCACTTGTTGCCCACAAACACTGCACATAAACCCATCTACTGGGTGACTCACAACATTATTCCATGTCAAACCGCTTTCTCAGAAAAGGCTGTGCTGTAGTCATTTGATGCTGTGTTTGCTAGTGCCCTGGAGGCCTCCAGGCAATCCCCAAGTCAGCTGAGTTCATGTTACCAGGAATAAGTGAGCCAAAACTCAGACTTTATGCCTGCACAACTGTGCCTTCTTTTCAGTCGTAAAGTCATTTCCCAATTTATGTGGAAATTATACATTGCTCACCAAATATAGGAAACAGGTCATGTTGCAGTCAATATTTTATAGGTGCTCTATGGTCAGTTCTGGTTGCGACTCATTCAGAAGTTCCCTTTGGCTTTGATTCTTCCTAGTTGGGCTAGGAAAGAACTAAGAAACAGCTTCTGGGCAGCACATCCAGGGATGTTGGTTTTCAAAACCATGAGGTCTATAGTAAAGCCAGAATTTAGCAGAGTGGGGTTTTTCCCTTTGTACTCTGGATCCAGGATTACACAGCTCCCTCCATGTTTTTGGGGAGCTTTGCTTCAAAGCAGCTCTATAGTGGAGAAAAGCTCCTTTTAGATGTAAGATTGGGACTCTCCAAAGTGTTGATCCCCAGTGAGAACTCTAAAAGGAGGTAGAGAACTCTCTGAATAACAAGCCTATCTGTCTATGCAGGCCCTTTTAATCTCAGGTCACTCTCAGATGATTAGCAGAGTGCCTGTTGTCTGAGGAAGCTATAGTCCTCTATATTGGCCTTCCCTGCACTTTCAAGGTATGATCAACCAGGTTCTCCCCTGGACCCCAGAGGACTGTGTGATAGGTCTCAGCAAGAGGAAGCAGAACAAGATCCTCCAAGGGAGTATACTTGTTGGTTCTCACTGTGGTGGGAGATGAAGTTACGCTATCCAGACGAACTCCATCCAGCTGCTGGAAGCTCAGCATTCCCTGATAATTTAATAATGCTGAAGCTGAAAAGTTAATGTTTAAATTCATTGTGTCTAAAAGATGCATGAGTCCTTATCTTTGAATTTTTTTACTAATAACGTGAGAAGCTTTATAATCTTAGAATTCACATTTTGTGCAGAGAGATCTTGAAATTTCATTGTGGCCTAGGGCAGTCACATCAAGAGACAGTTTTTAGGAGTGTATTTGAGGACAGAAGGTGGGACATCGAAGACTGAAGAGCACGTTTAGACGCATAAATTGGAGCTCAGCAGGTGAGAGGCTGTGATTCCAGAAAGATACAAATCCTCTTTGCAAAAGAGAGAAGAGACTTAACCTTTTTCCAGTTTCTGTTTGTATTTGAGGGAGAATACAGGCTGATCCCTAGAATCTAGTTGTATCTATTCAGAACTGGATCTGTCAAGTTGCAAAACTGGTCTCTGTTGGCTGTGCCAGCACACACAATGGTTACCCACATGTGTATTTTTGTGCCATTTTATTTGTGCACTCTAGTCATTTTATATAGACATAGGCTGCAATGTCAGCTCTTTAGGCCTTTCAGAAGAAAAGAAGAACGTCATAGGGGTGGAATAAGAGCTCACAGCAAGAGCTCACCTTCAGGCTGGGAATCCACTCAGCACTGGAGTTGTTCAGGACATGGGAACACTGGAAAAGGGTAAAATTCATATCAACAGATTGCTCGGCTGGAATAGCTACTGCCTGCTTGAAAGCCCAGTCATTCTTTTGGAGACGCTTTAGGTCACTGCCTGTGATGGCAGTAAAGGCAGACCAACAGTCAGTGAAATCCTCCATCAGATTAGGTTTCTGTAAGTTTCCCGTGGTGACATCAAGAGAGAATCTGAAGAGAAAGCTGACAGACCTATTATTATACTGGCACAAGATATGTTTCTGATCTTTCCGATGCACCCAAAATAAGCCTCATCTTTGAAAATGAGTTACTGCGTATGTCCATGGCTCAAGGGCAGCCCTTGAGAGTACCCTTAGTCCTGTACAAGATACACAGAATGAGAAAGCCATCGTGTGTCTCCCTTTGCTTTTAAGGAGATTTAGTTGTGTTCTGAAGCCAGAATCCTACAACCTGCATAGGAACAGAAGTCTAAATTACTAAAGTTATTTTGATAACAGTATTGTGTCTAGGGCATGCTTTGAGAATGCCCATGTCAGGTAGATAATGTCTCTGAGGAACTTCTGGATTTTGTGTGTTACCAGAAATTTTCTGAAGTTTTTAGTCCTTGTGCTATTTAAAATGAGGCTATCAAAATAGGAAAGAAGTATTTCCCAATAAGCAATGCTATTTTATAAGCATGGACACAATTCGTCAGTGTTGATGTCCTTCTGTACATAAACAGTGACATTTTGCATCCTGCGTTTTCCTCTTAAAAAAAGAAATAAAAACCAACCAAAAAAACCCCAACCAAACCCCCACAAAACAACAAAACTAACCCACAAACCATCAATGGAGCGCAAAGAAGCTTTGCTGTGCCAGCTAACCAGTTAGCTTGGTGTAACTTAAGGTGCAGGAAAGAAATGAAATGTGGCTTGTTGTGACTGATTAAAAGGGGCAAGGAAGGAGCATGGGGAACAATGAGTGCATGCTGTGTGGAGCGTGCATAGTCCTGAGAGTGAAATGCTGCTGAAATATTGATAGGGTGGATAGGATCTAGAATGATTGACGGCATGTGTGTTTGTCTTGGCAAGTTTAATTGGATTTGTTGGGATGGAGGGTGGAGGAATGTGGTGCATTTCCTTTTATGGGCTTCTTTCAGTCTCTTCTTTTCTCTCTTATAGAATTGACGTTCAATGCCTAACCTTTTCATTTTCTGCATAGAAAACCTGGCCTTTATTTCTCTATATTTTAAGGTTGAGGAAGCTGCATAGAGGGAATGAAAAGAGATGTAAAATAGCTTTCATTGCATTTTATTTACTACTTGCCTTCACTCTTTAGTGACTACTCATGCCTAGTGAGAGTGGTAACTTGGAGGAGAAAAGAAGGAAAATAGAACATATAATTGATTAGTGGCTAAATGAATCCCAGTGTTATGATGTCAGTCATAACAGGAATTCTGCCTTGAGGACTTGTTGTGTGTATACTTGAGCATTACGGTGCTTTTCTTTTTGGCTTATCATCAGTAACCAGATTCCACTTATCTTGCCACAAGATTTGAACCTGGGACTTTAGGCACAAAGGTGTTAGGTTCTACCAAAGTGATAAAGTACAAATCCTCCAAAATGCTAACGAGCCCAATGCCTGTTTAGCATCCTAACTTCCGCTGAAACAAATAGATGTCTTTGGGGAGCCACCTTAGTTACTTTCATGGTGGAAGTTGGATTCACAACAAGTTGTCAGCCATGGCATATCTGGGCTTCTGCAAGGCTGTCTTCCAACCTCCTGCCTTTCTGCAGTGTGAGTATCCTGTGCTTTTAAGCAGAACTGTTGAACCTTCTATTCTCTCACAAAGTCTGATTTTTACTCACTCTGGTTTAAATCAGGAGTTCCCCTGATGTCAAAGCTATCAAGCAGAAAACCACCCTGGATTTCTGATTCCTGAAAAAAAGTTTTTTTGTTTTTATTTAATAAAACAAACTACTTTAATCGGTTGTTTAATATTTGTATTGAACTTACTCTTGGTGAAAAGTCAACGCGTGGGGACTGCATGGATGGCAGCTGTAAAAGTTTTACCTGTTTACTGTTGGCCTTGTGTAGTGATGTCCTGACCTGGAGGGACACATCCATGGCAAGTAGGGACAAGGTATTTTAGCTTCTCAGTTCTTAGCCTTTCACTGTTACAGGTTAACATGCAATCTAGTTATTTCACGCAGGAATGTGGATCTGGAACATGGGTATCATGTCTGCTGTCACAGGTGAACTTCTGCAGCTCCATTTTAAAGTTAGACAAGTTCATCACTGTGACTCCAGTTACAAAGTTACTCTGTCCTCTGACCTTTGTCTAATTTCAGTTCAGGTCTCATAGGCTAGAGAGTTGATGCTGAGGATGACAGCTTCTCAGGTGTTTCAAAGAGACAACCCCAATTGCTGCTCCTGTGCTCAGTGGGTGAGAAGCCTGCCTTCTGCAAAGGTGTGAGTGAAGGAGCAGAGAATCGAGGAGGGCTTGCTTTGTGTGGGGAAGACTGAGAACTACTGACAGAGGACTCTACATTTCATCAAAGGGTAAAAATTTTCACTTGCTCCTACTCTCAGTTCAGCTTGACTTGCTAGCCAAAGACTTGGTAATCCCTTTTCAAACTTGTGAACTTTCCAGGCCCTCAGGCACATACTTCAGAGCTGTTGGTATTCCACCTCTTTCCTCTTCCCTTCTTTTTGCTTCACCCTGGCCCACAAGCAAGCTTAACAGTCTGTGAAAACCAGCGGGGTAGGTATGTATAGGGAGGGGGGACTTAATGACATGTTCAGTCATCTCTGAAGAGCTGTAGCCAAATATATGTCTGGTAGTAGAATATTTTTGGAGCAGTTTGTCTGTTTTCATGTAGCGAGTTTAATGTAATAATGTCATTATATAGCTCTAAATTCAAGGATGTGTTTTCACTGAAATACAATAGAAACTAAGCTATCAGTCAAATACTTCATTTTCATTGAAGTAACATCCAGTTTCACAGGCAGAAGTATTTCTGAATTTTCTACTCTTACTTAAGACTGCTTTTGGCATGAGACAAACATACCTTCTTGAGACTGATTAGAAGACCTCTGGTGGAAAAAAAAAAGGCAGAGCATAGGATAACATTCACTGTCTGCTGGTTTGTTTGATATGATTTGGTTTTGTTAGTATGTGTGTTAAATTAAATTTCTGAGAAAAATTATTGATGCAAGAAACCACACATCATTTTTCTGCTCTGGATGTTGTACCTCCTTTCTTATGAAAAGCTTGACTTTCAGCAAAAAGCAACAGAGGTAGCATTCATGAAGAGTCAACCAATATCTTCATTACTCCACTAATCAACAATCCTCCATCTCCTGCTTGCTGTATATCTGCTCCCATTGCCCCAGATGTTAACTCTATGGTCAGTTCTCTTTAATCTTAGCACCCTCTGCTGTGGACAGCTATAATAACATCATATTTAATTATTCTTGGTTTATAACTTATGTATTTCTTTTTGTACCAAAGGATCTGCAAATTCAACACAGCTTATGTCAATGGAGCTGCATGTATATGGTGTGGGAAATGTATTCTCTTTCTTACGTTAATCTGGAAGGTAGCTTTTTTCAAATGTTTCCAGCAGAAAAGATGTGTAGAATACAGATAAAAGGTTTTAAAATGTTCTAGGTTAGAGAGGATCCCAAACTAAAATCTTGATCTTTGCAGAAGAGAGGTGTAGGCATGCAACTCTGCTTGAGCCTGGAGATCACCTCCGGGTTGCACAGGCTATAAGAAAAACTTTGTATTTGCCATGTTTTGTTCCTGTGGAACATGCACTGATGATACCATTTCTCCCTCTGGTGTCAGATTTTCTACATGAATAGGGGCATATGGGTTAAAACTGGCATTGGCCTTTGCTTATCTGGATATTCTCTGTTGCCAGCACAGTCCCTAGCTAGTTCTTCAGGTCAAGGAGTCACTTGTAAGCAGCAGGACAGGACCAGGATGTGGCCTATTGTTCCTTCTTACTTTTTTGAAAATGATACCACTTTGAAAGTGTTGAAAGAGACAAGAATTGAAGAGTGAGTATACATATTTGCCTAATTTATAAAGAGAATTTTGCAGGGATTATGCTTTAAAAATCAAACTTTGTTATGGTATCTTCTGTTAACCAGTTCCATTTTTTAATTCTCAGTGACAGGAGAGGAGCAGATTTTATATCAGCAGAGATACAGTCTGAAAACTGAAGAAATAAACTATTCCTAGTAGGTAAGCTATGGTCAGTTTTTCCATGTTTGTTTACAGAGAGAAAATCTCCTTTTCCTCCTTAATGCATCTCCTTGCCATAGATCCTCAGATGGGAACACCGTTTCCAGTGACCCTTTCTTCTCTCTTTTTCTCCCTCGTCTCATATTTAGAACCTTTCTCCAACTCTTCTCAGACTTGAAGGCTAACAAGATGGCTATACCAAAAGGATACTTTTGAAAAATGCAATAATTTCAGATAACACATAAGAAGTTCTCTGTACTTTCTGTGTCTTCCTTTAAATGCTGAAGTATTTGTTATCAACCCTCCCCTTGTATTTTCTACTTTGTCTTCTAGAAAGCAGCACGTATAACAGCAATAACGGTATGAATCGGTCATTTCCCTTCTCACTGCTCCAACTCCATCTGCTGATCACTCATATGAGAGCTCTAACAGCAGAGCTGCTTCTGAGGATTGTTGAAGACGTGGAACAGTGAAAGGCTTCCTGTCAAGCCTCTAAGAGCAAACAGTAGCAGAAATGATATTTTGAATACATTAGTAATAATACTGTATTTATCTCAAAACACTTTACAAACATTAACTAATTAAGCTTCAAAACAGTGAAGTAAGTTTGCATTAATAAAGCCCATTTAGCAGCTGAAGAAGTGGAGGTAAACAACCGGTAAGTGAAGTGACCAGTGTCAAGTGGTGAGTGAAGGTCAGAGAAAGGTGTCCTGATTTCTAGTTGTTCTGCCTTTCATGGGATCTCACTGAGAATTTTTTTGCAGTGAAGCTTGCAGCCATTTCAAATTGAATCATTTGGGACGTTTTATTACAAGCCTGAGCATTTATTACAAGAATCAAGATGATATAAAAGTTCACAAAAGTAATAAATATTTGTCGCCTCTCAGGTCCAGTTTTGATTGACAAGGAGCCATTTCTGAAAGCAGAGGGGAGGCAGCAGTGGCCATGGGGTTTTCTGTGTTGTGAGCCTTTCTTCTCTCATTTGTGTTGCTCTGGTGGTGCTAGCTGGATAGAAAACTGCCTTAACCTGCAAAAAGGGAATTCATGTGTGCTTGACACTGATGTCATGCATCTATCCCACCCTTCCTATAGGAGGAGTAAAACCTTCTCGAGGGATTGCTCCGCTCTGGTGATCCCAGCCAGTCTGTGCAGCCTTGGGGTCTATCATAGAGCGGAATGGCTTAGAGTCAGTGGAGCAACCCTGGCTTAAAATCAATGTAACAAAGTGGAGGATCAGGCACACAGTAAGTGAATCATGCAGAGCAGTGTTGACCCAAACAGAGGATGACGGCTCAGAACAGGTTCCTCAGAGACATTAAGTTATCCTTGGAAAGGCAGGTCTCAAAGCCAAGGCTTATACTTTCTTAATGGGTTTCATTAGGAAGAAAGGAAAGGAGCTGGAAAAAAGACGTGTAGCTTAAAAGGGAACAGCTTCAGCACAGTCTAAAATTTGTTCCATTTTTCAATAAAAGAAGCCAGTCCTGCCTTGAAATTCATGTCCTTTCAAAGTTCAAGGAGGCCTGTATTGTTGGCCTGCTCAGTCAGAACGCTCCAGCCACTTATTGTATGTGGATTGCACTCTAGGGACTGACTGAAAAAATATGATTTAGTGAAAGCTTGTACCCAAAACACATCATTGGCCTCTGATCTCTGAACATTTAAATATTTCAAGCTTACAAGCGGACGCTGTCACGAGGACAGACCCTGATCCCTAGCTGATTCTAGAACATCTGTTGAGGCATTTACCAAGTTAATAGATTAGCTATGAGAATCAGGCAGGTGTTTTTCACCAAAGCCAGAAAACATCAAAATCAGATTGCCCTCCAAGTCTTTCAGCACAGGCAATCGAGTTAGAATGACTCATAGAGTCTAACAGATAATAAAACACACATAACATTTGCTTTAAGGTACAGGTGGGGATATTTTGTACTGCGCTTAGGAGAAAGAAAAACTAACTCTATTTGGGAATACAGTAATTGAATACAGATGGGAGGAGGCAAATGAAAGAATTTAGCAAATATCTCAGTGGAATAGCTAATGGGAACGAGACAGAATAGGAAATTAAAAATTATTCGAAGCAGATGGACCATTCTTTGAGTTTTTTAAAATTTATTAGGGCTGCGAAAAAAATGTGTCTGTTTATTTTCCATGGCCATGAAATTAATGACTTGGTGAGTTGTGCTTGTGCAATTTTATGACTGCCATGTCATTTGTCATAATTTGGGTGCTGTTTGATATGGATTTATGAATATTTCCTCCCCCCAACATGATTTATGGGTGTTGGTCATATGTGAATTAGACTGTCACCTTTAGTATGAAAAAGTACAAATGACAGATTATAAAAAAAAAAAAAAAAGGTGCTCAAGTCCTCAGTGCTGGAAAGCAGAGTTCACAATCCCCTCCTCTGCTTCTTCATTGGAAGTTTTTGTTTGGAACTGACAATTAAACGTTTGGACTTGAGTCAAGCATATGGGAACACTGAGAGGGCTTGAATAGATCTGAACTCATCTGAACTTCACCTGTGAAACTCAGCTTGAGTCATCCTTTCCTTGTACTGTGCATTGAAAAAAAATAAATATATATACACTACTTGCTGTAGGAACAACTGATTTACTGTACCGGTGCAGCAAGTTGGCCTGGCAAATCTGCTGTCTTGCTTCCAGTAGTGGCTAGCTCTGGGTGAAGCTTCCATGAAAAGTGAAAAAAATCTTACACAATATGTCCAGTTATGCAGTACTGCACAGCTGAAGGAATGAAGTTAAAGGGCATACAAAACAGTCTGGATTTCTGTAATAATAATAATAATAGTATCCTAGGTTTAATCCAAAGTGCTAACTTTTGTACGAACTGTTATCACCTCTACCAAAACTATTAGTGTTTGCCGTTTGTTTTGTAACATGTAGCAACAGTATGCATCAGTTTAGGACAGGAGAAGTACAGTTGCTCCTGGATTTGAGCCACCTGACTTCAAGCACATAACTGAGGCACCTAAGTTAGTACCTAATCACCCAAGGCTCCCCCATTGATGCTGGAAAGTGATATGCACCTCCAGAGGGCAATTCAGCTCACGTGTCTCCATCCATTGACTATGTAGGCAGACTAAAACACTCCTAATTTAGCTCCCCAGTTTGGTGTAGAAAGTCATGTGGGAGGAATTAGAGCCCAGCACAGGATATAGCTTTAAAAAGAAGAAACAATACACCTTGCGCGACAACACAACATTGATGATCATCTTTCATGCTGAGCTAGCAAATGTTTCCTTTATGGGGGATGTGACTGGTTCATTCTGCGGTTCTTAGACAACCATATGCTGAAGCCCATTTACTGAGGCCCAGACAACATTGCTTCTCCAGTGGGAGGCTGATAATTCTTAGTAGTAAGTATCTCTGCACTTGTAGGGAAAGGATGGATTACCTTGCAGGGAGCCACGAGGGCAGTCTTTGTATGTCTGGATAGTACCTATTACCTCTAAGGGTAATTGATCACCTCTTCTTTTTTCTTTTTTCCTTTTTTTTTTTTTCTTTTTGTAGGTAGTCAAGCAAGGACCTGTGTTAGCAAACCAGTGTCATGTCTGCTGTTGTGAATGGTAGCTGAGATGCTTTGCAGTGGTGTCATGCGGCTTCACAGAACTGCAGTTTCTTGCTAAAATAAACCAGGATCATCTGCATTGAATTAAAGAGTGAGGTCCAGTGATCTTAATTAACTCATCAGGAAACCTTCACAGCTCTTGGAAAAAGCTCTGGTCATCAATTGTGATATGTTGATATATATCAGAAATATCCCATTGCTTGGGCCAATGAAACTTGTTTCCATCTAGCACATCTCATCAATCCATTCCCAGGCTCCTAAGTTACTTTCCTTGTGCAAAAGTACCTGATTTTTAAGTTATCTGGCCGTTCTGAGGTGAGAATTTTTCAGAATTCAGAAAACTGGAAAAATTAAAGTTTCAGTAAAATATTTTGCCAAAATGAAATGCTCTCCTTGGGATTTACCTATGTTTAGGCAGGCTTTTTTTCTTACTTGAAAAAAGTTTCTAGACAAGCTCCTTTTGAATATTTTTAGAATTTTTTTTTTTTTTAAAATTACCAAATGTGAATCATCTCAGTCCTTTTCCAACATTTTGAGTTTTGCTCCTTTATGGAAATAAGTGAGTGAAAATGAAACTTGCAGAACCTTTGGTTTCACCAAGCCTGCGTTCATCCCCAAAAATGTTTTGGTCAAAGTATTGAGCCTAGATTAATTCTCCTAGTTACATTTCATATTTTCACTTACTGGATACTTCACTTACTATAATGCAAAACTTGTAGGTTTTGTGTTATATTTTGCCATATTTTGAAATTGGTGACCTAAATATGAAATCCTTTTCTGTAAAAACAATTTTACTAGGTTTGGGGTGGAGAGAGGGGAGACTATCTGCTGTTGGATAAGAGTAGTGTTCTCACTGAGCTTAGAGCAAAGCTGTTTTGACCATATCTGGCATTTAAAAAGCCAACCTGCTCATACCCTGTTACCATAAAGAAATTTGCCAGGAAGGCAGGTGTCTAACTATACAGGCAATCAGATTACAGAGCAAAGTAATCATGATTTCTGATTTTGAGCATAGCTTGCCACATTAGCACATGTACTTTGGAAGAGAGGGAGAAGTAATCAGAGAAAGATAAGGATAAGGGTGGAGATCATTTGAGCCAGTACAGTTCTAATAGGGTAGTAAATTTTACGTAGCTTTTATTAAAGTATTTTGTTTCTTTTATATAAAAAAAAAAGTCAAAGCTATCTGAAAATGAGAAAATCCTTGAGTTTGCTTTCATTTGTTTTTAAGAGTTACCGAAATGTAGCAATGTGTTTCTTGGGAGGCACCGTTTGCACACACATGTCTGCAACTCTGAGCGAGTCACAGCTGCAGAGTTTCTTTAAGGCATGCATGCTTGGCTTTGACATGCTGAGATTTATGGTGAGATTTAAGTTCTTGTACCAACGGTGACGTTTCCTGAATAGTTTTCATCCAGATGGTCTCCGAGAGGATAAGGTTTAACAAGATTTATTCACTGAGAGGGGGCAATGTGAATTAAAATTACAAGGGTACTGTATATACACAACTTCTTTCCCATTCACTGCCTCACGAAATGTAGAAAATACTCTCCCTCCCATTCTCCCCCAAACGAAGTTAAATGGAGTTACTTCTTTCAACTGATCGTTCCACTCTGAGCAGATTAGGGCTCTGGCAAACAAATGCTATTAATTTTGTTGGGGTGGAGGAAGGGGTTACTGCCCTTAATGTCTACCCCTGCCACTTTGCCACGGTCTTTCACCCTACTAGTCGAGGCAGCAGATGCAAGCAAGTGCCAGTTTATCAACTGTCATAGTTTGCAGACCATTGGCAGTTAAAATTAATGTGCTGGCTCTGAGCTGTATGGATGAGGGCTGGACCATGTTGCTTTCTGATGGCTCTGTTTCAGCTTCTGGTGGGGGACCACTGCAGACAGCTGGGAGAGGTAACCTCTTCAGCCATTACCACTAAATCCAGCACAGCCTCTCTGACTGAGCTCCAAGTCATCAGCCTTTCAGAGCTGTTGGGGCTAACAGCACTGTTTGAGGTCCTGAGGCTGCATCTTCAATGGATTGTAGGCTAAGTTAAAACTCAGTGGAGCGCCAGTAATTTGTGCAGGCTGAGGATCTAAGCATGGTAATTCAAACTGTGATTGCTGAACCTAGATTTCCTGGAAATTGCATTTATTTTGAAAACAGAAGAACTGATATTATTTCCTATAAAATCCTTATAGGTTTTTATAAGGTTATTGACACACAGTGAAAGAATTAAGCTTATGCTTAACTGCTGTAAGATAAGTATCTTCACCAGAGAAGACTAAAAGGTATTGCTCCCATGCTTAAAGTTAAACACTTTGTAATCATTTTGTTGGACAAAGTGAGAAGATTTATTGTTTTCTGGGTTTGTCTTTTTAAAATACTATTAAGTCACTATGAAAGTTCCAGTACTGTAGGCTTATTCAAGTTCTGCTTAAAAAAAAAAAAAGTTGGTATTAAAAGATCAATATCTTTTATTCATTTGTTATTTTCTTCACTTGCAGGCTGATTTTTTTTTCCATCCATATCTTGAAGTATCAAAAATGTCATAACTGTTAATAATCTGGCTTCTTTAGCGGGATCAACACATTTCAATTTGAATATCTTTGAATCAAGCCAAAACTCCAGGGACAGAATGCCAACAAGTTCATCCTAGAGGAGCATTTATAGAAAAATACTCTCCTGCTTGATAACCAGAAAAAAATGCTTTTGCCAGTATATCGCATTTAGGACTTGAGCATGTTCAAGGTTTGGAGGTTTTCTTATTACTGTTTTGCTTTGCTAGTTCATATTATTTGGAGAAATATCTTTCGTGCATTGCCTGCTGCCAGTTGAACTCTAACAGACGAGATCTTCACAATGACTGGTCTTGAGTCCTTCAGTTTTTGAGTTGTCAACTTGTGATTCTTTTCTTTTTGAAAGGTATCTACTCAGCATTTCATAAAATCATCTGCACTTTATATTTTCTCAGTTTCATCAACCTCAAGTATAGGTACTGAAAATCCCCAGTTGCTTTTGAAATCTTGGTCTGAGTGAACAATGTCTTTTTAAAAGAATGGAAAATAACAAGTGAGGATACTTTGTGGTTGTTCTATAAGGCTAAGAATGGACAGTCTGAGTAAAATGTAAAAGGGTTAATAATTGTAATGAAATAGGCCTCATTGTATTGTTGCAAGTTAAAAATATGCCTGTTGCCGCAGGGCTTGCATTAATATTGTTTGAGAGGAGTAGCATCAATGTACTGTAATAGACTTTTATTAATAGGCTAGCACAGTCATCAGTCTCTGGGTTGGTGTGATGGCTGAATACAGTGAACATGAGCATCTTGACAAGCAAGTAACAAAATCTATCAATCACTTTCAGCATGAAGATGCTGTGATAATTATGTTTACAGAGGTAGTAAAATATGGATAAATAAAGTGTTCAAACCCATGGAAATTTTAGGGTCCATAGTGAATATCCTATGAAATATAAAAGATGGCATCACCATAAATTCACCTAGCTGCGTAGACTGAGATCATTATTCTCTTGACCCATCTTGCTATTTTTAGAATAAATTTTGTGCGTTTTTCATTCAGCACTGTTCAATGGTAAAATCACTTTGAGGCTAAAGGCTTAGGTTGTTGTAATCATGTGCAAGGATGTTTGGTGCCCTTCCTGTTGATGGTGCTGATGCCCTCAGAACAGCAATGTGGTGGCATTTTATAATTTGCATTAGTTACTTTTTCTTTCCAGTATTGGTCAGATAAGAGTGGGGTGTGTTCTGCTCACTTTTATGCTGCTCTGTGTGGGTGGTTGACTCCATTTATTCCAGTGGAATTACTCTAAGTTTATGGTATAAGGAAAAACAAACTTCCTGGTCTAGTGGCTTCTGGTGTCAATGAGTCAAAGTCTCCTAGCCTAAGAAATGATCTGTCATGTGATTACTGGGAAGAAAAAGATTCTGGTGGTTTTGGTTTTTTTCCCCAGCAGGACAAAGAAGCCTTATATAGTGGCAATCTACTGCATTTACATCAAGTTTCAATCTCTATATAACAGAAGGTAATCTATACTTTAGCACAAAGAACAACATGGCCCAGTCTGAGTCACCAATCTGCCTACACTAGACAGTATCTGAATTTCTTTTTATTTAAAAAAAAAAAAAAAGTGAATTCAGTTCCTGAAAAAGGAGCTAATTTGACAGTTCACGATACTGACGTCTTTGTGCTTGACTGTGGCACAGCCCTGCTTGGGCAGCAGCAGAGAAGACTTCTCCTGCCAATGTGCCTCCACCCTGGCCTGTAGGGGGGGAGAGGTAACTTTGCTTCCCCTGCTTCATTTAATTCTTGGCTCTGTCAGCTGAGAATGGCAACGGAGTTGCCAGTTGTGGCATGCACATTTATTGCTAGGAAGTGAGCCAGAACCACCAATCCATTTTGCATAGACACTGAACACCAATGGTAAATACTTCTTGTTCATTACTAACCTAAGCCGGATTTGAACTGAAGACTTGGAGGTGAAAGACTGTCTCCCATTCCTTAATCCCCTTAACATTTCAGTCTGCCTCATAAAATTTTCTAAAAACAAATGTAAACCTTGTGTATAAAATTAAATCCAGGAGAAAAAGGAAAATCTAGAGTGAAGACTGAGTCTGTTTTCTTCTTCAGCAAGCTTCTTTGCTAGTAGTGACCCTGGAAAATTGTTCTCTGATTATTCTCTTGAGAGATTACTCTAATTTCTTGCTGCTGTAGATGGCCATATGATCAATTGTCATCAGTCGCTGCCTGATGATGGGTCATTACTTACCAGTGCATACTTGGGGGAAAAACACATGCGACTTCCATTAGGAAGCAGAGTGCACCTACATCAAATATGAAGTATACAGTAAGTTCTCATTAATAACATTTCAAGACTGTCCTCCTAAACTTCCTGACACGGAAGCTGCCTTCACAGTGGAAGAACTGAAAGTAAGAAAGATTTGCAGCTTACAGTCAGGAAAATGAGTATTCCCATAAGTAAAAAAATCTGATTTTTAGTTGAGCATTTCAATAACAGAGGTTGATTTCATTGGGAAAGACAGGTAAAGCACATTCTCTTCTGTTCTTTGCTTCAGGACCTCCTAGCTTGAGAGAACTTTTGTATTTTAATTAATTCATTTAATTAAGTTACAGCCAGTATAAATATTCTCTTCTTGTTCCATTTCAAAGTTAAGACTGTGTGTATGGCACCACAGAAAATGCTGCATCTCATGGGTACTGTATTGGTCAGGAAATCTGGAGGTCTTCAAGAATATAGAGAATCATTTTAGTGAAAATTTTAAATATATTTCTTTCATATTTTTGAAACATTCTAGCAGCAATTCAAATCAAACAGACCGTCAGCTGAGTAAACTATTGAGAATTAAACAATGTAAGCAAGCACAGCCCTGCTATGCTGAGTGGCCTTTTGAATGGATTCGGCAAGGACAGCCTTCTTCCTATAAAGGTGAATATAGTTTCTGTCTAAATCACAAGGATTTTCATTCAGGCTTTCAAAGTGAAATCTGGTAGACCAAGAGGAAGAAGGTTAAAAAGAGGTGAAATTGGAAGATGCAGTTGGTTTTTTTGGTCCCTGTGCTGAAATATGTAGAGATGGGACTGGATGAGATTGAGTGTCATCTAGTCATATTCCTGTGTGTTCCAGTCTGACACTGAAAGATACTGGGTCTGGGGCATACGGTTGTGAGTGACTAGATACACCCATAGGTGTTCTGTGAGTAGGATGGGTTTCCATTCTTCCCCCCGCTTCCCCAAAGTCCCATGTCTCTGTGGAAAAGCTCTTAAGAAGTTGTCTGAGAAGAAGCAATGAAAAAGGAAAGTTCATCCTCTGACGAGTGCTTGCTGGTGTGTTTTGCACAAACTGCCAGTTAAGGGCATGGGTGCATAATCACAGGCATAGATTCTTATGCATCAAGAAACTGAGGGTTGACCTCTTCCTTTTTTTTTCTTTTTTAAAAAAAATGTTACACACCATGTAAAAATGTACAGATTACTGGAATGACTGCATTTGAAATTACTATCAGACCGCTTATTTTTAATCACCTCAAAGTCATGGAAGGGAGTGGTCTGCTCAGCCCTTGTGTTACCGTCACATATGTAGGCGGGACTATGCTTCAGTACAGAGAGAATTTCATTTCAGAAACTTTAAATTAACTAGCGTGACTAGTTAATTACCAAGGACCCTGCTGAAGCCTGCAGTGCTCTCGGTGTGTGAGCTAGCTAGTTTAAGCTACTTGGAGTATGTCCCCACCTCTGGATTACAATGGAAGTTACTGCAGTGAATCCCAACTGCAAACATTTTGCTTGAAGCATTTATCAGCTGAGCTTTGGCCTGCTTCCTGATCACGAATTGGCCCTGGATGGTTACTTGTAATGTGCTGTTTAACACTGGAATGTACATTTTGGACACATTTTGGGAAAGGATCTCTTTGGGAAATATCATGGGCTCTACACCTTCCAGCTTAATGTACCGTGCTCGCTCATCTATATTTATTAAGTTGTAGGGGTTTACATGAGGAATTTTATAGAATAAGTTTGAGACACAGTCCCATTAAAATGTAGGGAGGGCTCAGTACCTCCTTCCCTCTTGTTATAAAAATTTAGGTAAAAGCCCTTTGTAAAATGTTCTGTTTGAAGTCATTTAGGGCTGCGTAGATGCCAGGTGGGGTGACCAAGGGTTCCAAAGGTGGTCAGAGGCCTGATGACGGCTGAAAGTCAATAGGATTTAGGTTCTTTTCTGTATCCTCCCATCACTACATTGCTTCTTCAGACACTGAAGTGTGTTTGTAAATCTCACCCATAGTATTCTTGAAAATCCTACCCTTTAGCTGATGTGCTTCTGCTGTAGGTTAACATAACCACCCCATTGCACAGCTATAACTAAAGCAAGACTGCAGTGTTACCAAAGTGTATTCCTCTCTGGCACCATCTAGTGACTCCAGAACTAGGCTTCCAACCATTGCTGTCTTCCCATTGGAAAACAAGATGTGTTTTCCTTTGGCAATAGCTTAAAATTCAGTTTAGTGCAGATGCCGCTCTCATTAAATGAACTCACCTTAGAGCAATGGTTGCAAAGCCTTTTGGGAGAAAGCTTTGTAGTATGGCTCTTGTCCTAACAGTTTAGATTCGTAATTCAAGGTGCAAAACTGCCAAAGCACATAAAAAATAATGTGAAGATGTTGTTATAGATATTTTGTTACAGTAAGAATCAAGAATGGGTATGTGTGTGTATGTCTGTGTCTGTTTTAAGACTGTCATAGTCTTTGAGCATCTTTTCTAGTCCTAATAAAATAGCTGAGAATGAAATGAGCATACTTAAATTATAGAATGATTCAGGGCATCATGTTGTTAATAATGTAGAGAAATGAGATATAAAAGCTTTTACTCAAGCATACCCTAAAGCAAATTTAAGTAGAGCACACAGCTATGATGCTGATTGTTTTCACAGGTGTTGGCACCATATGAATTAAATGAAGAAAAAAATGGTGAAACATTTATGACTCATTAGAATTATGTGGTTTTCTATCCTGTCCTAACAACTGAAAAAAGGTGTAATTTACATTTGCAGCCAAATGGCGTGAAGTAACATTATACTTTACCAACATGAAAAGAGGAGGCTTCCAGATGACTACTATTCTGAACTTCTCTAGTTCTGAAATCCTGGATTTTCAGTTTTTCATGTGGACTTTTGAGAGCTAAAATTATTGCCCCATAAAAAAACCCAAAAAGGAATATGGTAACTTAGAATCTATAGAACATGTGGTTTTAAGGAGCTAAGTGCCGTTCACTACACATAACGCCTTTACAATCAGAATATTTCTCCTTTTCATCAAAGAATACGCCTGATAGATCCAAAGAGAGCCACATCTGTGTTTTTTTAAATAAATAAAACTCTGCATCCTCCTTTTCTTCTCTCCTTTTCAGAGTTTAATTTTTTTCTATCAGACTTGTTTTGTTGTAGATCTTAAATATTTACATGAAGGAGGTATCCTGACAGGCTGATCTATAGCAGGAAAGCAACAAATAAACAAATCCATGTCTACAGTATTTTAGATTCTGGTTTCCTGAGCTGCTAAGTGTTTATTTTTCCTATTGTAAAAACCTGCATTGAAATACATTCAAAATGGAGTTCACATGGCAGCTTTCATGCAACATCTAATGTTTTAACAAAGCTGTAATACAAGCCTCAGCTTCCCATACGCTGCATAGTTGGCTAAAAAAGAAAGCAGCTGATTTATCAGAGCCTCTGAGCTGTAGATGAGTCTTTAGAAAAAGAACATGTCGTACTTTGCAACTGAGACCTTTTTGCAAACACCTAATAAACCAGAAAAAGAAAGTTTTACTGGGCTTCATGAACACATTTTTCTCCTCTCACCAGAGCACCAAACCCAGTTCGTAATCCTACTTTCATTTATTTCATCCTCCCCTGAAATTTCTCATAGCACAAACTTGCTCAATTCTGGCTGGCTAATTTGCATCTCATGGCCTGCAGTATCTCTTTAGGAGGTGAACTATTAAAAATACATTAGCCTGGTGTTGGATGGTAATGGGCCAAATGCTGCTGGTTTTGAAAGCAATCTGGGAAGCCTCATGCTCTCTCTGACTCTTGATAGCTGTGCAAGTAAGTTGTTTGCTTTTTCTGTCCTTGGACTTTAAAAGTTCTAGCAGCAGATGTAGGTGAGATGATTGTTCTTCTGAAAGTCTGGATTGAGAAAAGCGCTTTTCTTCCTTTCCAAGCTTGCTCTAATCTTTAACGTTACCCTTATTTCTGTTCTGCCAGAACTGTGTCCTATTAGCATCCAAAAATGTTACACATAACTTTGGCTTGCTTACAGAAGATGATCCAACCACTAACATTTGCCTTCTGTAGCCGAATGCTGAAAGAAAAAATAATCCACATTTGAAATGTGAGACTTTGCTGCTGTCAGTTTCTGGAGCTGATTATTAGGGCTGCGATTTTTATCTACTCACTTGTACAGTAATTAAAAGCAATTCCCTCATCAGTTATCATTCTGCGAAGCCAGCTTTTAAGCAGTGCTTGATGTACAGTTTATTAACCTAAGCCCACGTTGAAGGAAAGGTGACATAGTTTAAAAAGTAAGAATGAACACATCTGCTCTGAAACAAAGAGCTGAATGTAAAATAGATGCTTATTGTTAAACTAGCAAAAATGGCAATGTGATTTTAATGGGCAAAGTAGGAGTAATCACCTGGCTTGGCCAGGTGTACACCTTCATTCTGTCCACTCCCATCTGTGTCATTTTTACGTGGATTATTTTCTGTGTGGATGTATCCTGTCATGATGGAGTAGGCGGTTAAAGACTCAAGGAGGAAATCAGGGAATCAATTACTGTGGCATGCTGAAGAGGAAGAGTTACTCAGCTGCCTGACAACCTTTGCCACACCTTCTAGCAGGTATTGATGAGCACAAATGCCTATCAATGTCAGCTCCAAATCCGAGATATTTGATATTAACTGAACACTGTGCCTCTAGCCACCAACGTTGTAGATGAGGACATCTTTATTGCAGGAAAGAGATGTCAAATAATAGGCAATGAAGAGCATGATATTTACCTGGGACAGCTTTGCTAGATGGGTGCTGGAGACAAAGCATTTGTCTTGAATGAAGGCAAACTAAACGTGAGCCCAACTATGGCTCTATCACACTGGCCTTTTCTTGAGCACTGATAACGATGTGGAATCTTCTGAGAATGCTCAAAGATTAGAAGAAACAGGCATTTAGAGAAGAAAATTGAAAGTGGAGCAGAAGTCCCTCAAGCATTACCCACTTGCAGAGCACCTGAAGTGCTGATGTGGGGGTGCCTGAGAAAGGGGAGTAGAAACAGCTCTGGTGTAAAGACGCAGACTGCAGCACTTACTGATGGAGTCCTGATATATGCAGAGAGGGGAAACAATGAGGTGAAAAATTACAACTGACTCTGCTCCTTTAAATGGAGCCGTTCAAGGCAGTCCAACAGAACAGCATGGTGTGTGACAGGCAGTAAAGCAATTTGCAATCCATGGTCAGCCAAAGAGAAAGGAGTAAATGCCACAGGAGGTTGTGCCCACCCCCAGCCACACTAGGAAGTGAATGAAGAACTGCATGGATTTTGTTTTAAATGGAACTGAACAGTAATCCCATGAGATTTAAGAGCTGAGATCATGCAGTGGATACATATTTCACACCTGGGGATAGAGACATGCCTGAGATGAGCCAGGAAATGTATCTACAGGCCAGGCATGAATACCCAGTTGAAAGCATACATGGAACAGTGCAAGCTGTGCAAAGAATATAGTGATTGACAAGAAACGCCTCATGAAATCCCAGCCCAGCCCTGGGAAAAGGTCAAAACAGACTTGTTCATTTCTAATGAAAGAAACTTTATGGCCACAGCCGATTACTAACCCAGTTTTTGGAAGGTGCACAGACAAGAACAATGATCAGAAAACTGAAGATCATAGATTTTGAGATGTGCTATAGCTCACGCACTGGGGCAAAGTGAGAGACTCCTGATAGCCTTCATTTATGCATTTGAAAATTTTGGTGCTTTTAAAAACTTCTGTGTAAGATTTATGTCCCTAAAAATATACAACAGAGTAGGAAGATGGCATCAGCCTTGATGGCAGCCGAGAAACTGATGGCAGTGTTAGACAGATAATAAGGGCATTTGGCCTGGTTATTTTGAACCTCATAAATGCTAAATGCTCCCATGGTTTAAAGAGAGACATGTCCTCAGATACTGGCCTTGCAGTCTGGGTAAGCATGTCTACTAAAGCCTGGAGCAAAAATAATTGGTATTTTTTTCTTTATAGTTCTTAGGAAAGTAAGCAAGCGCAAAGGACTTAAAACCCAGAAGTTACTATATGCAAGAAGGTATATATGAAATTAGCCATGAAGTTATTATGAAAAGTAAAAACAAAACAGTTGTCATTTGGTGCAGGATGTGAAATGAGTAGAACAAGCAGGAAAAATGAAACTCGAGACACCATGCTGTGACTGGAATCAAAGATAGCACCAGAGGATCATAGTCTGTTAGGCTAATGTGAGCAAGACAAAAAGGATGTGAAGTGTGTGATCAACACGGAGGATCGATATGACTGATCCTTTTGAGAGCCCTCAATCATAACAGAAAACAGGGAAGTTGAACAGTACAGAGAGAGCTTGGTGGCTTCATCATTGGCATCCGATGGTGTTGTAGCTATTACAGAGTAGCCTGCCTGGCATTCATTTGCTACCCTGGTGGAGTGTCAGTCTGCTTTAGGTCCTGCGTCATATCTCCTATTCCTGTACAGATGTCCTGGATGCCTTAGGGCCTCTCAAATGGCACTGGGCACCTGTGTGCTGGGCAGAGGAATCCTGGCCTTTGCTTCACGAAGCAGCATGCTCTTGAAGGGCCACAACAGCATGGTAACAGCCAAGTATGGCAGCGATGAGTAAGTGGGAGAAATCTTTAAACAGGTAAGTCTGTGCAATTATTATCTTCAGCCTGGGCCTTTTAAGGCTGGCTGTGAGCTTAGCCCTGCAGCTTCCTGCCTTGGCCAAGAATGAATCACCTGCGGGGATTTGTAATTCCCAGAGCAGATGGGAGCTGTCGGGTTCACAGTCATAAATGATGGAAAGGGATACAACGTGTAACAGCTCCCTTTGGGCAGGAGAGATCGAGGGGGGCAGGTGGGTCTCTCCAGCCAAAGAGAGGATATCACAGATAAAGATGCTTCAGGAAGATGCTTTAACAGGCAGTCAGGTGTCTATATAAAATACCCAGAGGAGAAAGCAATCAAAAGACCTCTAGTGGATGATTAAAAAAAAAAAAAAGTTTAAGAAAAATTGAGTTAGTCTGAGAATGAACTTAATCACCAAGGTGCCCTTGAAGTTTATCAGACCACCTAGAGGTGCAATATCCTAGACAGGCAATGAGTTCTCAGAAATACCCTTCATCTAATCTTTTTCTTATTATTTTTCCCTACCCTAGAAAGATTGAAGTGTTTTGGTTTGGTTTGGTTGGAAGACTGAACTATCTTGCCAGAGGGAATTCAGAGGAAACCAGAACATTTTCCCAAAGAGAAGGTAAAGCCCAGCCACACCTTGCAACATCAAATCTTTAATCATGTACCTGCCTGTATAGCAGCAGCAATATTCAGTGTTTCTGTAACATCATTCATGCAAGAATTTCAAAGCGCTTCATAAACACTAATTAATCAAACCTCACAAACCCTCAGCAAGCAGCAACTTTGCCCACCAATGAAGCGTAATCATTTCTAAAATGGAACATGATGGCAGTTTGATATCGTGTAACGTGACGCAACAGGTCAAGGCAAGTAGAACAGGAGCAATTGAGGGCACTTGGGAAGTACCCATCTTTAAACAGCTTTGCAGATACAGTGCTTCTTTTACACTGGATATGTTTTGTGGAAATACTTGGTAAAAGTATTGTTGTGAAAAAGCAATTTTTGTATTGCACCCATAAGAACAATTTGAAATATGTTTTTTAATTCCTAGTAGACGTCCTAATGTTAAAGGCAAATATTTACACTTTGCAAGGTCAATCCATCAGAATGCTTTCCTCTCATTGTCAGATATGTTCTTTCCATCTTTCTAGCCAGTGGCACCTGCAGTCCTAGTGATCATGAAATAAACTAGTTCTGCGTGGTTCTTGACACCCAGGTGCTGCCAGTCAAGGTTCCTCAGGGAGAGAAGGAAACTGTGTCAGAGACTGCAGGCTCTACCTTCAGTTCCTCTACATTTTGAGGGACCATCTGGCACATTTAGCACTTTACCCCTGAGATGGGTCTCTCAAAGCCGTGATCCAGAGCCACAAAACCTGCTCCAGTGCAGAAGCCACAGAACCTAAATTAGGGCCTTCTCTTGGCCCAGTTAAAGCTGTCAACATTCCAGTTGACTACAATGGGGAAAAGATTGGGCTGGCCCGGTTTCTTTATTTTTCTGCCAATCCAATCTTGAGGGATGGACTAATTCAGATGTCTATAGGTTGCTAATACTCTGAGTGTGCATCAGAGTATCTTCCCAATTAAGCATATGTTGAACAACCTTGAGCTTTTCCTGTCTATAGGCAAAACATCCCTGTAGTTTAGGTCTCCTAACCCATCACTTCTCATCTCTGTTGGAAGTAAATGAGACACGGGCATTTTTTTTTGACATTATACAATAAAGTCACATTGTACTTGTGTAAAACAATGTGCAAACCATTAAGTAGAATAATAAAATGCTGGAAGTTAAAACAATAAGCTTGGATGATTTAAACCTTGCTACATTTTAAACGTGCAATATGTTTGCAAGAATGAATTGGTCTTTGGGGCTGAATAAATAGTGTAGATATCCAGTCCATTTTGGAAAGAACAAGTAATACCTAGGAACATAATTTAAACCAGTGTTGTAATTAGCTGGTCATTTCACATTACTAGAGTTCTGGTCTTGTTTGGCTTTATAAATGACCCATACAGTCATCTTCTAATTATACGTGATATGTTTAAAAAAAAACCAAAAACCACCAAACTGTTTGGATGAGAGTCTTTCCTTTGGCAGAATAGTGAAGAGTAAATTATTTAGATGGATTATGTGGTACACTCCCCATTAATATGCCTTTGCAAACTTATTTAAACCCCCAAGATCTGGAGGCTCCTTTAACCATACCTTCAGGATATCATAATTCTCCCTGACTTCACTTCCTGAACATGAAGCAACACAGTATTTTCAGTCAAAACTCATCTCACCATACATCTAACTGATAAATAATGGATATTACTGCGAATGCAAAAAGACAGCTTGGTTCCTGGTTATGGTAGAAACTGCAAAAGGAAAAACTCTATTATAGAAATTCAGTCAAACTCTTGCAGACTAAATTGAGAATCTAGGAGGACCGGACTTTTCCTTGGGACTTGTCTTCTGTCTGCAGCATAGGGTATGAAAATCTTTCTGACTTTCACACTGGGTCAACCATATACCATGCCAATACTGAGATGGAAATCAGAACTGTCTTAAGGCTGCTCTCAGTTACCATCGTCTGAACACCCTCCAGAAATCATGTCAGTTCCCTGGGATCAGGGAGACAGAGATGTTCCTACTCACAGTTCCCTTATAACTTCACCTGTAGCAGGTTAATAAGCGATAGGCTGTAGAGGAAGACATTGTAAAGCTGCCATGTGGGGTTTTTTATTTTTGTTTTCCAAATGCAGCATTCTCCCAACGGAGCATGAAGGTATAGGTGCTTGGTTAAACTGACTTTTTGGACACTGTTCTTGCCAGTTGCTGGAAAGTAGCTACCGCAGGAGGTCACCATCTGGTCCCAAATTTGAGTTCTGTGTAATAGAGTGAGGATTCTTTAGTAGGCTGAATTATGTCATTAATATCAGCCTGTCTGCAAATGTAATGCCTCGGTGAAATAATTTCTAGGGAGATTCTAGGCTGTGAATTATGATGCTATATTGTGAAATTTTGGCTGAAGTAGCTGTTGTGTAAAAGGCTTTCTGAACACACAGATTTCAGCCCTCTAACTAGAGCCTTTTTACCAACCTAAAAAATAAGAAACAAGTCTTTCATGTATTTACCTCTTTTTTCTTTTTTTTTTTTTTTAATTCTCTTGGCTTTACAACTTGATTGAAAATCTACACTAACTATAGATTTGCTGCAATAAAAAAAAATACATTGCGTCTATTCACATACATACACTAGAAATTAAAAGTTGGGGGTGAGAAATGAAAAATTCATAGCCTTGGATGTTGAGAAAGTCAGACCTGCTGTCTCCCCTTGAAGTCACCTAGGTGAGGCTTTTTGACATAATGGAAGCATCAATGAACTGCTCTTGATTAAAAGTTTGACAGGTTGACACTATCCCCCTGAATAGGAAGACCATGGTTGAAAGAAAATTTTAATACAAACAGAATTTCATTAATACCACAGTTTGCTATAATGGGGGTATTTTTTTCCCCCACTGTTATTTTTGCTTAGATGGTGTCATTACCTTTTAAAGGGGAAAGACACTATGGTTAAGCTTTGTCTCAGAAACAATGTCATACTAATGGAATGGGAGGCTTCAAGTAAAATCTGAAACAAACTGCCTGGAACAGTTCTGATTCTCCAGGCACAAACAAAATGATTTTTAATAGGGTGGTTCCTTTAAATGCAGGCTCTATTCATTAAGCCCAACATTTATTTTGTAGAGAGAGTACAGAAATTCATTAAACGATATAAAATAATCGATATAAACAGAATATCAGAATGGCCTTACATCTCCCAAGATCCAAAAATATAGCCTCACTTCACTTTATTTACCTTCTGAGAGCTTTTTTTCTAATGTGGTAACTGTTAGACTCTATCTGCTCTGCTCAGTGTTAGGGCTGTCACGATGAAAGTGTATAAACAATATAAATAATAGTTGTTGGCACATGAAAGGAACTCTGAGTGGATTGTTCTTCTGGAATCTAACCGTCAGGGGTTTTGTTTGACTCTCAGGGACTTTTTTTATTATTTTTTATGTTTAATCCAAAAATTCTTATAATCTTAAATTGATTATTTGAAAAACCATCATTCTTTTAATATTTACATTGCAATTTAATATTTATAGCTTGATGCCAGGCAATTCTTATACAATTTAGTAAATATTTATTAAATGCGGCTTGTTTTTAAAGACTTATAGTTTTGTAACCACTCTTTAGCGCTAATACTCTTTGAAGCGGAATGTCAGCCTGCACAAGTCAGTTTCTATATTGTCTTTCCATTCCTTGTCTGCAGCGATCCTTCTTGACTTCTTTTCACTGCTGAATAGTTAAATAGTTTAATCTCTTTCAGATCCTTGATATTATCAGGTTATATAACCTCCCACTCCATTCCCACACATCATCTCTGAAATGTAATATTTGCACGTGGATTTTTTTTACTTCCCATTTGAGATCTGCAGAGCCTTTAAAGCATCATTTGAACCCACAACATCTCTCCTCGTGATGCATTTTTAATTTCTCATTTACAGGCAAGTAAATTGACTTACTATGAGCTTACAGTCAGTATTTTGCTGATATCATTAAATTGAAAGGGTTAGTTTTTAGTTGTAGAGCTTGAGACATTTACCACCTTACTTGCAGACTCGTTCTAACTCTTTTTTGAAGATGATGAATGTTGAAGTACTGACTCACAGTGGAAAGAAGACCACGTACATCTTCTCAGTTTGGAAACCTAAAACTGAGCCATCTAAATCAATGAACTTGATACAATGCTATAAACAGCTTACCCAGTCACCAACAGAGTCAGTAATAGAACTTGGGCATCTGCTTCACATTTTCTTGTTCTCCTGCTATGCCATTCCTCTCTTCTTAAAGCATCAGTGACAAATTAAGTAAAAGTGGATGTGTGAGGAGTATGGGGAAGAGAATGTAGAAAACAAAGCAATTCAGAGCATTTTATCCTTTCTATCCGAGTCAATGGCAGGTGTTCTATGTCCTATTACAGCCTTGATAGTTTGTTATGTTGCATCATTTCAGCATACTTGCTCTCAGACTGGATGACTAAATGTCAGTTCAGATAGCAGTTATCCAATCCAAATGATCCACAGTTGGATGGCAGCAGGTGAACAGAGGAGCGTCCAGTTCAGGAGCCTATCCTACCACTCCATACATGGAAGGCTGCAGTTATTCCAGATTTTGTTAGTGGAAAGAAGCAGATGTAAACTAGGAAACATTTTCCTGTGATTTTACGGTTCTTTCATGATTAATTATGGATCTACACATGACGGAGAAAAGAGGGTTTCAGAATAAATATGATCACTTCCGATTATCTATCTTCCCATCTATTGACACAAAATGGGCAATAGACAACGTGTTATAAGCAAAAAATGTTTCACTACATTAGGAACCATTTCTTTGCTAAAACACCCATGAAATCGGCCTCTTGACATATTCCCCAGCAAGTTAATCTGATCATGATTGGCTCTGAGTGAAATGGAAATGAGAAAATTCCAATAAGCATGTGAACATACAAACTGATTTTCAACCCATTTTAAATACAGGTTGGCTGAAGACATTACTTGTATAGGCAAGTGAAAAGCTGAAGTGCATCTGAATGTAAAAGCCAAAATCAATTTGATTTTAAATGATTTTCAACTGATTTTAAAAAGCAATGGTGTGGAACTTATGTGTAAGGTTAAAAGGCTTCAACTTGATTCCCTTCAGGGTAAAGCAAGCTTATTTTTTCTCCTTTATTCAATTTGTTATTTTTTCTATCCCAATATTGTTTTCAAGGGCCTGTATATCACTTCACTAGTTCTAGTGAGAATTATTGGATCAACAATGCGAAGTATTTTTATACACAGAACTGAACACCAGATGGGACTCCGTGAATATTATATTATTCATGGGCATTAGAGATGAAAAAATAAAAAATCTAGTCCACTGAGGTACATAGTCAGCTTTATTCTAGCTGCAGGTTTCTTTTACCTATGTTCATTGAGTAACTCAATGGACTTTGTTCAAAATCTTCTTTAAAAACAGCAGGAGCTCTTCCTATTGAATTCAGTAGGCTGCTGGTCAGACTGTGATTACTATTCATTCACTGAGCAAAATAATTTTGCGATACAGGATCCATAATGATTCTGAAGAAATCTGGATTCAATTTTTGTCCTTGTTTTGCCCAGTCTTGGCAATCTTGGGCAAAACATTTGTTCTCTCTCAGCTTTTGTTTCCTAAACTATAAAGTGAGAGTAATCTTTTTTCCTTTTTTTTTTTTTCGTATTTTGTTATCTGGCAATTTATACTTTACTGTTTTTATAGCATGTGGAGCAGCAGCAAACCCTGCTTAACCCATTTGAAAAGTGGGTTTTAGCTTCTTATGGTACTTGGAATACTGTGGTGCTAATTAACCTGGAATTCCAGTAATATTTTGCTCAAGTAGTGGCAAGGAAACTTAAGAGACTACAGCTCCTCAGGTTGGATGGACAGACACAAGCTAAGGAATTCAAATTATTATAAGTGATTGCTGCTTGGGCTTTGGAAGATGCTTCTCAATACAGATATGATAAGGACCCAGAATTGTGGTCAAGCACAGGTTTTAATTATGTGGAGGGTTATTCCACAACAGCGCTGAGCAGGATTTAAAAGAGTTTAAATTGGACCAGAATAGAGCTTGCTGAAATCGTTGCACAAACATCCGTGATTAAGGATGGTGACAAATGTGTCTGTGCTATTAATTGCAGAATCCCATATCATAAAGGATTCAAAAAACATAATCCATTTGTCTGGCAGTATTTTAAATGAGGAGTAAACAAGCTAATTTCTGAGCCTTCTTTACATCGCTGTAAATTGAAGTAGAATTTTCTTTAGAAATTAGACTGTGTAAGTGTCATGAGATCATTTGTATCCTCTCTCTCTGCATTCCAGTCCTTATGGCATCCTACCCTATGATTTAGCTTTCTGTTTGTATTTATAAAGGGGGTTTTATCGCTAATGTTTTTGCACAGTGTAATTAAAAACCAACTTCCTTACTGAATGCAAGGACTCTGAGTCAGTTCCCTGTATTTGATACACCTGTTGCAAAGCAATGTGATAAATCTTATATATGAAAAGAGATTAAGGATAAGGCCTTCAGAGAGGGTAATTTTAAATTCAGACTCTTATTTCCATATTTATCTATTTTTCAGTGAAAGCGCTTAAGTTCTTGGCACTTGGAACCAACTTAAGTACATGAGGGTCTGAAATTTTCAGTCAATGCATTTATCCCTTCACTTCCATTTAAAGATTCCAAAATATCAGTTTTCCAATCTGCGTATTTACTCGCTGTGTGCTTTTTACTACCATTTTAAACTATTCATTCTTTTTAAAGCCTCTTTCTCTGCAACAGTAAAAACTTAGTGATATAAATAGGCTCCTAAAATGGCCATTTAGCTAATCCAGCTTCCTTAGAGTAACACAGTCACATTAGTACTTCCATAATTTCCTTTTTGAAAACATTCAAACCATTCTGAAAAAATATTTGCCAAGCTGAATTTTCTCAAGGATTTGGTGTAAAATCTTTAGTTGTTGGAAAAGCTCTGAAGATTTTGCACACATGTATTTTTGTGTGTCAAAATACGGCTATTAAGTTCCGGAGCAGTTATAGATTTTTTCACTTTTGTATGCCTACAACAGATTCACAATTGCAAAAAATTCTGGGACAATACTGAGTATGAACTGTATGATATGAATCTATAACAGGTTCGCATCTTGAAAATTGTATGTATTTTTTCTCTGCGACTCAAAAAGACCTTACGTAGAAGATTTAGAAAAGGTAACTGCAGTGAGACAATTTCTGGAAAGGTTTCCATATGAGAAGGGCCTAGTGGAACGAGCTTATAAAAGAGGTCCGAGGACTGTATAATTCCTCTAGGTAGAATTTTTAATTGTATGAAGTAATAGGGAGCCTTTATTCTCTGTTTCTCAAAATTGTCATAGTGCTTAAACAAATGGAGGTGCTTTTCCACATAAAAACATCAATATACTGTGGAACTCTTTGCCATAGGATGCCATAAAAGCTAAAGTATAATAAGATTAAGAAAGCAATTATCTAGACTTGTGAAGGGTACGCTTGTCGTTCTTTGCAATTAAAAACCAAAATCCTTACTACTGAAAACAAAGCTCTTGACACAGTCTCAGCTCAGGAAGTCTGGAAGAACTGATTTACAGGATGCATACCAAAGGAAGGAGCCCTCTCTGTTATATAATGCCGAAGCATTGCTTTTCCAGAAGTTTTTGGGTTTGTGTTTTTATTGATGGAATGCAGGAAAATCTTATAGCAGTGTTATGCCATCATAATTGCTTCACTAATTTAAACCTATCACATAGGCACACTGCATCAACATCAAATATAGCGTCTTTTATTTCTAAGTATGCTGATAATGTGCTCTCTCTGGTATATAGCAACTTTATTTCCTGTCCACGTTTAATACCCTGTGTATTCTATAAAATAAATGTGGAGCATATAGCAAGTACTAAAAGAAATGGATCTGTTCATATGGGTAAATGGGCAAGATTTTGAACTTGAGTCCCAGTAGCATATGCATGCACCTACATGCAAATGTGAAAGAAAGCAAGACTGCCTAACCTGAGGCCTACAGACTCACTGCAAAAATACCAGAGTTCAGCCCTGGACTGTATTCATCTTAATGAGGGACTCTAATCTATGGTTAAGACCTAATGTCCCTGAATTTGAGTCATCTATCTTATGTTGAGAAGCCCGTTGTGACCACTGATGGGTTTTTTTCCCCCAAGAGCTAATCTGGCACATAAAGGGTGAGAACATTAGACATTTGCTTCTTTTTATTGCAAAGTAGTAGCTGTTATTTTGACAGGACAGAAGTTGAGTCATCAGAAGGATTAAGCTACCACTGTACTTTGCTTATTGCTGTATGGTATTGTCTCAACAAAGCAGAGCCTACTGTTATCCATTACTTTCTCTTCTCATAGAGCTGCTCTGGATTAGACGAGCAAGTCACTGGTTGCTTAGCGTTTTGCATACTACCAGCAGAAATAGTCCCTACAAGCAACTCACCGTGACAGAGATCGCTGCGTGTTTTTTCCAACTAGTGTTTGTTAGAGTTTGACTGTTCATCCACTGGAAGCACTGACTGAGCCCATGGCTAGAACTCCCCATGGTCTGGCAGTGTGTTCCATATTTCAAGAAAGGAGGGGACAACTCAGTCCTTTTATTATTATCTATGCATGAAGTTGTATTGTCAGAGTCTGGACATGCTTCGTGAACCAAGAGACTTCCTTTGCGCCAGGTGGCTGTGAATAGAGTTACTGCATGGCAGAGAATGGTGAATGAAGCCATTAAACTGGTTTTGTTGGGGTTTTATTGTGTGTTGGGTCTTATAAATGTAAAAAACCCAGTCTTTTCAGGCTGACTTCCCCCTTCCTCGGTCCACACGCAACCCTTCCGGTTAGCCTAGCTGCTCTATTGAAGTATTTCTTTCTACTAGCTACAGCAGTGAGAATACATGAAATGTCTTTGAGCTTGTGTGTCATCAGGGAGAGGAGAGCTTACCCACCAAAAGGCAAGCAGCAGCCAGCTTTCTTGCTTAACCTTCAAGTGCCCCTTTACTGTGTGCAAGCACCTGTAGAGGCTAAAATCAGCTGAAGGTGATTGCCTGGATAACCAGCACTGGTGAGTTTGGGGCTTTGAAAGGTGGGGGAGGGGGAAAGTTTGGGTGCATAAATAAGCTGAAAAAATCCTCACTGTCAAATGAAATGTTCCTCTGCTTTATCACCATTATTTTTAGTGAGATTTTGCATTATGGTACCTTGAGTTTTAAATTAAATGTCAAATATAATTTGGCACTACAAAGAATGAATTATGTGACTGCCCTTAGAGAAAATCAGAAGGCTTAGCTCTGTGAGTTAAATTGGTATCTGCCTTATACTGAGCTGATGTGGGCTAATTGATTAGGAACTGACAGGATACCATATTGCAAATTCAGCACAATCTCTTCCATTAAAAAAAAAATAGACCTAAGGTACCTTTAGGGAAAAGCAAAAACTCTTCTGTAAAACAGAATGGGGAGAAGAAAAGAGTATCTTCAAGGACTCTCTTTTGCATTGATGGTTTAGATTCCCCAGAAGCCCACACTTCTTAAGGGTACAATATGGATGTTAATGTGCCCCAGGTCACTTTGGAAGCAGATTTACAATCAGATTTCAGGTTCTTCTGGCCTAATTTTAAAAAGCAGCAAAATATTTTCTCAGATAGCTGACTAAATCTATCTCCATAAGAACTAAGATGACAAAGTGCCACTTTAGATCATTAAAGGAGGGTAATACATTTTAATCAGCAATTATGTGAGGAAGGACAAACCAAATGCTATAGCACTGGGTAATTTTATAAATTCAGTACTTGTGGCCCTCTCCCTTTCAAAATGCATGATGCTATTTCCTGGAAACATCAGTCTTAAAAAACTATTGTCAAGTAAACAAGCCTTGTGTTTCTCACAGCCTTCATGTCTGTGTAGTCTGGGTTTAATTTTCTGTTAAGTACGGGTAGTGTTGGGGGGGGAGGACTAAGTTTGAAGTTCTAATGTAGTCAGGCTGGAATCTGTCACTCAGCTTATTGCATGTTGATGACTCAGTGCAGTTTCAGCTGTAAGCAGACCATGATTTATGGACACCAAGTGAACTCCTGCGGCAAAAACCAGCCATGAGATCAGAGCAGCAATAGGGCCCTTTTTTTGGCAGGAGACAGCGCCTGCATTTTTCTCATTCATGCCAAACTGCTTTGCACGGCAATTAGCTCTGTCCTCATTTAGTCTCCAGTCCCAAAGGGTAATGAAAGTCATATATCATCTTCAAGGCTGCTAATTATCCAGCTCAGTTACAGGTAGGCTTTGTAACTGTGAGAAGGGCCTGTCTGCTTGATATTTATTGCTCTTCCAATAAGCAAGCAAAGGAGAAGGGGGGAAAAAACTTTCTTGAAAGCTTGCCCATACCCCTTGCCTCAGATCCTTGACATACCTTCTGCAAATGTGCTAGTCAAAGGGGAAATGTCTTCATTTCACATATCCATTTTTCATGCTGTAACTAAACATTCAGCAAGAACAGAGAGCAAGTGCTTGAAACATGAGAGATCGTACATTTGGGGTGAGCTTGTCTCTAGTCGTTTGCTTGTGAAAAGACAATCCTCTAAATACACAGCCATGAAAACGGGAAGGACAACAGGGAAGAATGAGAAATTTTCTTTTCCTCCACTCCTTTCTCCTCCCAGCTCTTCAGCACACACTGCAGCAGCATCTTGGGAAAGCAGTGGGGTTAGAGAACTGCGATAGTTTTACTGAAGATATACCAGAGAAAGCCTAGAACTCCATATTTGAACCCTCTCACCATCAGCCCTGGAATACAGTAAAATTCAAATCTCGATCACGAGTTTGGGCCCTGCTTAACTTTCTGTAACAGACCGAACTAGATGCTCGATAATTTCAGTTGTTTTGGATGCTGGTATGAATAGCCAGGTCTTGCAACTAGGAGCCATCTTTTGCTGTTGTCAATATATTGGCTAAATCAAGAGTCTAGGTATCAGAGTCCTTGCTCTGCTAAGGAACGAACCTCTTCCTAAACTTGGGTGAAACCCTGCTGTTTTTCAAAAAGGTTTGGTTTGCTTTTGACCTCTGTTTAATTTGTGTTTTACGTCTTTATTTCATGCTTATTTCGATCAGTAGGCCTGAAGACTGCAAGGTCCAGGACTAAGCAGTCTGTTGCAGTGCCAGTGTGGAGACATCTCCAAATCCCATCAGCCAGTGAAGGAGCTTCCAGATGTCCTCTGTACATACAAAAATCTCACAGAAAAGTTTTCTCCATTATTTTGCATCAGCTGGGTGCTTTTTTGACGCAGTGTCAGTGGCTGCTAGGAAAAAAGCTACTGTGCATATGCAGGAAAGTAATTTTGCTAGCTGCAGCACGGGGCACATCAGTGCATACATTATGCAGCTGACCTGTGCGTGCACAGCACGCATGGAGCGACATTGCATCTCAAGGCATGACACCTTATCTCTCTGGCATTATCAAGGCTCCCTTTTACTACAGGGTCCGTGGTCTCAAAAACCCTCAAGACAACCTTGTTGTGTAGAAAGGTGGCTGTCAAAGTCAGCACATGGAAAGGGGGAGCTGGGGCAGATGCAGTCGGTAAAGCTCAACAAATAAAGGGCTTTGGCTGGCACTGACCTGCTGCTGGAGGTACAATGGGCAGGAGGTGCAGAGATGCTCATCATTTGCGCGCAATGAGAGCAGTATGTGACTATACTGGTAGAAGGCAGAGAAGATCTGGACCTATTGTCACAGTAGAGACATACTGAGAAGAGGGTATGCTGGTAGGTATGCAGCTCTTCGGGTGGGGAGCTGAACTGCAGCACGGTGGGAGTTCTGCAGCCTTTCAAGGCTTTGAACTATGGTGTGGCATTGGGAGGGGCCCAGCGCTGCTGTGGTGCCTCTGGGTATCTCCACTGGGTTCATCTAGACCTGACTCTCATTTCTGTCAGCAGAAGAAAAACACTTAGAGGGCAGGGATCTGAAAGAAGGGAAGTTGTTATTTTTTACAGCTCCTCTTCCTGTCTTTGCTGTTCTGTGAAAATGGAGGATCAACTTTCATGAGCAAATGTGATTTTATTTTTCTTTGCCCTGAGAACGGCAGAACATTTTGCATGGTTTTCACCTTCTTCCTGGCCTGGAGGAAGCACTAGAAAGCTGGATGAGATCCAAGGGGTTCAGATACTGAGATTTAGAGGAGCATTGCAAAGGAGCGTGTGCTCATCTGTCGTGTATTGGCTGGTTCCCTTGAACTGAGCAGTACTCATCTGATTTATACCCGTAGCAGAGGTGCCCTGCAAACCTTATTTGTCTGTGTTGTCTTTGCCAAGTTTCCAAACCTGTTGACTTGAACTTTCAGCAGTTGCATTCCAAGTGCTCTCACCCCACCCTTCCTGGAAATAAGTATCTATGCAGCTCCTCCTGATGGCCATGGGAACTGCTGTTGAATATCCTACTGCAGAACAGACCACTGGTGTCTGTATCCTGCTGTCTTGCAGGATTAAGGCTTGAGGCACCGTGCCACTGGTGGTGATGTGAAGGGCAGCAAGTTGGATAGAAGTCATCATTCAAGATCGGAGTGATCCATCCAATCTGATATCTTGGCACTGATAATGGATGGTGCTAACTGCTGTAGAGGAAGCTGGCCCTTTTTCTCACGTTATTTAATTCTTTCCCTGATGTGGGTTTAAATTACTCTTTTTCCTCAATAGTAAGAATTTCTGTTTCTAAAAAAAAAAGTTGATTTTGCACTATTCATTCTGGAGTCCCTTAGATTTTTCTTTATACACCTCTTGAAGTTTTTCTGCAGTCTTCCTTGTGAATTTAGCAGAGTGGGAGATGGATAATAGGAAGAAACAAATGTTAAAGGATTCATCCAACTCCTGCTGAAGCCAGTAGTGTGTTGCCTTTTCTACCATTTGGTTTAGATCTGCCTCCTAAGACAGCTTTTGATGTAGTACTAATTAGCATGACACCAATATTAAATATAGTTTTGGAAGTAATATTCTCTGAGATGAAGATGAGAAAGTAATGAAAGATGAATGTTCAAGCCTTACAGTTCTCTGTCCACAAAACCTTCTCTTAGAATTTCATTTCACTAGGTTTAATTTTTCCATTTATTGTCTCGTCTCTGGAAACAAATATTTTTCTGACTTATATCTGTTTCCATTTGTATTAACAATGACCATGGTATCATAAAGGCAGGTGTCCGAAATGCTTATGCTTCGTCAGTAATGTTATTTGATGTTGTGCAGCAAATAGTACAGGGATCTGTTGTTTCCTTCCATCACCAAAATGGGGTGATACTTGAGTGTAGTTTTGTATCAGCCACGGCTAACCTATTTCTAAACTGCTGAAAAGGGGGTGAAAGGGTGTCTGTCCCCTGTCCTGCTGGTGTGTCAGCAGCGGCACTCACCCAGCTGTGCGGGCACCTGCACAGGGGAGCAGATCTGGCTGATTGCTGAGGCGTGCAACCACACATGCAGATGTAAAGCGTGGAGGAGAGACAGGTGAGGTGGTGGAAAGGAAAGTCTTTTCCTTTCAAGGAAATCACATCCTTACTGTAGCTGCATCTATACTCTTTCTGTTTAGGCCTCAGTTTGGTAGATGGCTTCTTCAGCAGGTAAGAAAAAAAAGAAGAAACATGATTAATGTGTATAGAAACATGCAACATAAAAAGACACCTTTTTTACCCCATCCATTCCCTGCAAATACTGATGCTGTTTTACATTCCAAATAGACCAGATTGGCGCTGCTGCAAATGGAAACTAAAAGACTGTTGTTGGCATCGTGTGCCATCACATACAGGGGTGTTCTGAAAAGATATACTGAATGGGTATTTCTAAGCAGGAGTTTAATTTGAAAAGAGGTGTGGTTGAAAAGCCATGTCAGAGAAGCCTGAGAAATATAAAAATCAACAGTCTTTGATCCAGTTCTACTTCAGACCTCTCACCCTTGTTGCATGGACCCTACACAAGATTCATCTGCTCCCCAAGTATCTAACCACAGCCTAAAAAGGAAGCTGTTGTGAGATAATTTTAGTCTTCCCTTTCAAATGAAGCTGGAAAAAAAAAAAGAATATGGGGAAACCTCTATTTCTGGCAATAGGACTGTGGATTTTCAAAACTGTTCTTAAGCACAAGTTGAGTAAACTGTCATGGGAACCTTGCTCTGCTCATTCCTTCTGGCAAACTGTTGCGATAAGCCTCCATTTTGAACAGTTTGGACTGCAAGAGAACTCCAGACAGCTCCTGGGGAATTCCTTATTCAGCATTGTGTAAAAATTCCCTCAGAGAATTCAGGTCTTCAAAAATTTTTGACTAAAATTTCTCTGTATAAAATTGTCAGGAAGGAATAAGCATGGTGTGTATTTTGTCATCCTTTAAATCTTATTTTCGTGGAGAAATGACTAAAGGTTAAAGAATGGGCTGTACAAAGCACCAATCAATACATGTGATAAGGGAAAATCATGCAAAAGAGAAGTCTGAAGTGTGATGTACAAGGCATTAGAGTATTGCTTCCTTCTTATGATGAAGAGGTTTTTTTCTTTTCTAACTTATGTTTTTATGCTGAACAGTAAATGTATTGCTTTTCTTCCTTTTGTAACAGGCAATCGTTACAAATTTGACCAGTTCTGACAGGGAAAGCATCAATCAGGTCTCATCTGGTAAACATTAAGCTCATTGTCAGGACTACCAAATCTTTGGCATCTATTGGGTTGGGGAGGAATGTTGTATCCATTCTCTTCTTATACATTCTGCTCTGTATATGTTCTTGTGTTATGGTCATCTCTCTAATATCATCTGCATGTCATTCTGGTTTATGGCAGAGCAAGCAAGGTCAAAGAGACGCACTATGTGCATAGATCAAAAGATACTAAGGTTTCCGGTGTTACTTAGCTCTTTTCCAGATTTGTTCTCCACTTCACGACGAAGTCTTGGATACCCCACAAGAGATCCTGTCTCTTGTGCAGGTGAACTCTGGCCTTTCTGTGGAGAGTCCTATTGGGATAGGGGGCTATAACTGATGATTATGGTCTTCATCCTGGATGTATATGTAAGAACACTGGAAAAAAAAAAAATTTTGATCTCGGTTTGAAATCTTATGGAAAGTCATTGTAGGTAGCAGAGAACAAAGGTGGCATGCTGACACTACTACTGATGAAACATACAGATGTGCCCTTTTATGGGAACCAACTAGCCTTTTGGGAACTCCTATGAGAATGCAATAAGCAATACACAGTAGCTGGCTAGAATCAGCAAATTAAACATGGGTTTATTCTACACTGATTTTTTTTTTACTACTGAATTTTTAAGGGACTATCAGAAGGCTCTTTCTCAAATATTGTGTGTCTCGGACAGACGGGGTACCTGTTGTTCTTGGTTCTCTTTTTTAATCCAAGAGGTTCACCATTCCGGGACTTCTCCACGGCAACACAGAGAGAATCCTTGCACCTCTGTGCCTTTTCTGCTTTGGGAACACTGGCAGGAGGATAAGGGTGGTGAATAAAGGCCACATGTGTTCCTGCTTCCTGAATATGCAAGATATTTTTCAAGTAAGTAGGACGTTATTTCACGATTGCTGCTCTATTCTGCTCAGACTGTTTTTGAAGCTATTCCTATCAAGAGTCATAGTGATTCTCTACCTGGTAACACCACAAAAGTAAGTGTGGCTGTGCGTAATTCTTACCTAATTGTGTTTCAAGACTGTATCTCTATATGATTAATTAACATGCTTATTAAGCAAGAAGGAAAATGTTTTATATACTAATACTGTAAACAAACCACAAACATCCCTACGTTTAGTGAACCATCAGTGATAGTAGTGGGTTTTAGATTCAAAAATTAATTATTGCATTGAGTAAGTATATCCTTTTAATTAATATCTTGCTTCATATAGCTGGAGTCATGTTTATATGGTTTTCAGTCTCCAATCCAAGGCAACCATCCGGTTGTCCTCATTCAAACTGAAACAGAATTTTCTTTTAGCAAAGTCCATTGCAGTATTTGTTCAATCTAGGCTATTTCAATATAGTTTTTAAGAAACAGACAAGCAAGGGAACACCTCTTCTTCTAGCTGGTCCTGCAAGCAGTGCCGTAGCACTGTATCATGGCTTTGGCCTGGCTATGAACAGTCTAGGAACAGAGACTGGAGAATCCACTAGTCCTGATGTCTCTCCAGTACAGTAATTAGCACCTGATCTGGCGCAGGGCTCAATTACCACTTGTGGTAGGTAGCTCTCCAAGAAGAGAGCAAGAATTGTAGGAGCTCTTTCTCTTTCACAGCTTCCTGAGTGCACTCCTACTACTCTGATTTTTGCTTTCTCAGCTCCTGACGCCTCGTATGTATCTGTGTCCCAGTTGAGACTCATTGGCAGAGGAATGCAATCAGAGCTTGCCTTTCAGCTTTCCACATGGTTCCCAGAGGTCTACATGCCTTGCAGGCAAAATACCTTTTGTGCTTATTACTGATACAGATATTTTCATCCCGTTTATGGATACATCAACACTAAAAGTGCTGAGCCACACAAGCTGGCTCAGCATGAAGAAAGTCTGGAACTAGAAATGGCAGGGAAGGACAGTGGATGTATCCATGCTCTCTTTGTAGAACATTGCTCTGTCTAAGAAACGTTCTGGTTGTGCAAACGCAGCCAAACGACCTCTAGATCTGAGCTTTTATCTCTGCACATAATCACACGGACTAACTATTCAGGCTGCATCCTGGAGTCAGATCCTGAAGTGAAGTGAGGGAAAATTCTCATTGGAGTCTGGAAGAAGGAGCATATAATTTTATCCAAAACCACTGAATATGCAGTAGCAGCTGGGGGTTGTCAAATCCAGCATGGGGATTATACCCCACATCATATGCTTCAGCATTTTATACAGACTATGTTTAAATTAATTTTTAATTAGCTCATTATACAGATAGGAGATCTGCTCGTCTCAAGTTTCATAACCACAACTTTGCCTGCAGGTCTCTCCATCAGACAGTTGGATGATGCCAGCACCCAACTTGAGCTGGAAGTGCTCAGACCCTGCAGCATTGAGACTAATATTAAAAGCCCTGATAGTATCAGGCACCACCCTCCATTATATCACGATTGCATTTCCATCTTCATGCCCAACCTTCTTATACACTATAAAGAGCTTATGGAGGGTGGGGGTTTATGACTGCTGGAAAACCTACATGCCAAGCAGAGCGAAAGCTATTTGACTGTGCATAATGGTGCTCCCCATAACCTCTGCATAGGTTTTGATGATTAAGTGCAAGTTTAGCCCACGGAAAGTGATTCATAATGATTGTTGGTCCAGAGATTGCAAACCACAGATCTTCTCCCTCTTCTGTTTGGAGAAGATTTTGTAGACATACATGCCTAATGAGGTGTGACAGCGACAGTTGCCTGTAATAGTATCACCTACTTTGGAAATACCTTCTCTCCTCTGTTCAAAATCTGTCCCCTGTTGTGAGATACACTGTATGTGTGCATAGCTTGCAGCACAAATAGGGATAGCTGACAAAGTACTAGCTCTACAGACCTGGAATTAAGGTAAGCATAAAGCGATTTGTTTGGGTTTGTACAGGAAACACATAGCACAGTGAAGAACAGACCACGGATAACTTAAGGTCCAAGTATTGTCCTTAACTGGAGATCATCCTTATTGCCATGGTACCTACATGTTAACAGTCTCTTCATTAGATGTTTTTAGTCCCATCAACGTATTCTCCTTGGAGGTTCCAACCCACTCCAGTGTGACAAGCTGACAACAATTATAATAAGATTATTCAGAAAATTTGTTTTTTCTTTTTTGTTTCCTTCTATTTGCTATCAGAAATACCCTCAGAAAACTAATTTCCATGAGACCAGGAAGGGATGGATGTTTCACATGTTTTGGTATGGCTTTTTAAGGATAGCTGCACCACGGGAGACTACTTTCTTCAGATTGATCAGATGGAAGTAAAAGTTGTCAACTTAACTTGACACAAACTGTAAACTTGACTCAAAGAATTTTTTGAAAAACTGTATGATTTGTTCCTTACAGTACAGCAAATCTTTTTGAAAATATATTCAATCTCAATTTAATTTCTACGAAATTCTGTTCTTGGCCTGTGTGGAACCATACCACACTTCAGTGATGAGAGGTAATCCAGCTGCAAAGACTCCCTAAGCTATTGTCCAGCCATTCGCGCCTCTGGAATTTCATAATATATTGAATCAACTGAACACATTGCGGGGGGGGCGTGTGGGGTGTTAGACAATGAACAGATCTGAATGAGTGGTGAAACCAATGACTCATCTTAGTCTCTAATTTCATTCCTGTTCAGATTGTTTATCTAGGAAGAACAGGGCAGGGAACGTGTAAGGATATATGTGCTATTTGTTTAGATCTGTAGTAGGAAGCTAATTCCTAAGCAGCAGCTCTGCTGTGAAGCAGAGAGAGAGAGATTGATTTGCTATAAGGGATATCATGAATTTATTTATTTTAATGACATTTTTTGTCTTTTGTTTTATGTGTAACAAAAGAAGATAGTGACTTCCTTCAAAGTCCATCTGTCTGAGATCCTTCATTGTTATTGATTTCCGTTCAGCTCCTTCTAGCTTCTGTATGAGTTGATGGCATTTGAGGGCCAAAGCTTTGTGATATATTTGCTGTGGTTTTATCATTGCCATACAAAGCCTCATCTCTTCTCTAGTTCCTGATTGTGGCGAGCCTGAGGATGGAAAACTAAGCTGCACTGAAGCATTTCAATATCCTATTTCACTGCAAACTCACATTAAATTTGCTATTCTCTTTGAAGTCAGCAGAAAAACCCTGACTGACATCAACTGAGTATCTGGTTCTGTGTTTCTGACAACATTACTGCTTGTCTGGTATAGCAGCCCCTGTGGCTGCTGAGAGTGAAAAGTAGCTGAGGCAGTTTCTCAGAGGCTGGGAATACTAAGAGCCCAGATAATTCACCTCTAGCCTGGCATCCCCTTCCCCTGTTCTTTTCAACTTTTTCTAACCCACTAGTACCGCTACCGTTGTGTCATAGGTCTGTGCTGAACTGTCAGTAAGCATATGAACGGGGGATGGAGGCAACTGTTGGGCATGAAAGGGGGAAGGTAAGCAAATATTTTGCTTGCCCAAGAATGGGAATGTGCTCTCAATGAACCTGGCTATTTCTCTGAATATAGACGTTGCAGAGGATTTTCTGTAAGAGACAGGCATCCTGCCTCTAAAAATAACTTGCGCCTGATCTTTCAAAACCCTTCGTAATGTACCTTGCCAGTTATATGTTGCTGAGCAGGAGGGTTGAGAGGATTATTTCAGCTGTGGCAATCAGTTTACACCTTGAACCACAAGATCGGATTACTTTTGGTATTTAATTTTGAAATATTTCCCCCAGATGTACTGTACCTTTGCATGTTTCCCGGATGAATTTCATTTTGTTATTTCCTGCTCTTATTTCTAAGCTTTTTCAGGTCTTCTGTGTTATTTCTCTGTCTTCACTTATGTTTGCAACACTTCCTAATTTAGTATCATCTGCAAATTTAATTATTGTATCAGCTGTTTATATCACCTGATCAGTGGTCTTAAAATATTACTGAAATATTAAAAACTTGAGTTTAACACAGTCTCTGCAAATTTCCCAAGGGGCAGTTCCCTCAAATCATTTATTCTTGAGGGGAGGTTGCGTATGGTTAGTGTATATGACACTGCGGATGTGCATAAGACTATTCCATAGAAATTGCTGACGTCGATTAATGTGTTCTTTGCTCTGAAAGACTTAGTCTACAGACATCTCAAAGGTGTGAAATAGCATGAAAAGGGAGTGGGGGCATGGTTCTACCATTGAACATGTGAATTTCCTATGGGAAGCCTCTAGCAAAAGGGAATTTAAAGCTGTCACAAACATACTTCATGTCGTAGGTGAAAAAATAAAGACTGCAGTAGGAAAAGAAGACTCGGGCAGTCCAAACAAGCCTGATAGTTCTTTTAAGGAGCAGGAATAGTGAAAGAAGTAGTAAAGAAAGACATCCAAGGGCAGTGTTTTGTGGTGCTCTAAAATGGTGTTTTGAACTTGATTTATAACACCTGGAAACCAAGGTGCTGAGAAGGAAGAGCATGAAAAGAGAAAAATATTTGAAATGGCCATTGAAACAGAGGGAGTAAGAAAGCTGTGAGAGCAAAAAAAAAATATTTATGTTGATGTAGCTGAGGCAGCAGATGACTAATGTATGAACTCTGAGCAGTAGAATAAAGAAAAGGTTGAATTTTTAAAGTTTTTAGACCCAGTTTTATGCTAGCATCTAAACATAGTCAAAGATTTCAGGTGACTTTCCATTAAATGATTTACTAACACGTAATGTATCATACGTTGATTAATTTTTTTTTAAATTTAGCAGTTCAGCAGTTCAGTAAGACTTTCTCTGGCAAGTTCCTTATGCAACTTCTTTGTTACTGCTTCGTGCAACCTCACGGTTCTTGCAGGTTATTTTTTCCTGTACTTGTTTGACTTGAGTGAAGATTCCTTACTGGGCTGACATGTCTTTATGAATTGCCTTCTCTCCCTTACCTTTTGTGATTGCCTACGTTCTTACTACAGAAAAAAAGAACATAATGAGATATTTTGTTTACTGTTTTTACACAACAAAAGGTGTTTCTTGCATTCCGAGAGGAATTTTTATTTAGTGGTTCTTGGATTATTATTTAATAGCTATATCCCCAGTATAATGGATCATGTGTCTCAATTACTGACACTTTGTATTTTAGATACTTTATTAGGCCTAATTGTGAACCAGGTGCTAGGCGCTGAGCAAACACAAAGTGAAGGCATGGGCTTTGTCCCAGTGAATTTGCGACATATTGAGTGGTGTTGTGCATTCAGCTGTTCTGGTGTTTGGAACTGATAACATTGTATTTTAAGCATCGTTAGTGTTCTAAAACAATCCTCACCAAACTGGAGATTTTAATGAATATGCTTTGGCAGAATGAAAATGAAAAGGTTAGTTGGGCTCCCTGATTATGATTTTAAACCAAAGTCTAATTTCCAAGACCACAGGAAGGTGATGGTCAGGCAGTATTTAAACTAAAATGGTGCTGTTTGTACAAGAGCTTGTCATGATGCCCAAAGCTTTTTGTGCAGGGTATTCAGCATTCACACAGTCAAACTTCCGGCACCAAACCTGTGTGTGTAAGTTAGGTGTCTAGGCCGTTCGTATACTCGATAAAAAGAGGTAGGTACCTATAACTTCATAGTCCTCTGGAAGTTCCACTTACACACAAACCTCCTAGCCTAGGGACCTAAGGGAAGACTGTGTCACTGTCCCACTGTGTAGCCATATCCAAGCAGAGTTCTGAACAGGCAGAGTCTCAGTAATGAACAATCATGTTGGGTTTTTTTTAAGAGGTATATCGTGGAATGTAGAGCAATCATCCACAGCTGTAATCGCAGCTATGCTTGGGAATCAGTTCTATTGGGAGGGGGGCAGTGGGGAAAGGAGATCAGCTCGTAGTTTACACAGAAAAAGTCTGTGTTGCAGAGGGTCAGATCAGGAGCTTGTCTGTAAACGAAAGCCCTGTCCTCACTAGGCTACAGTCCAGTGGAGAAAAAAAAAAAAAAAAGGCTCCATGCAGTTCTCTGGGAAGCTCACTTATTAGGCAATTTTAATATAGCTGTAACAAGCTCCCTTTAAGCCAGACCTTGGGTAAGGCCTTAGAAATGCTCAGCTGTGCCATGTGGCTTGTAACAAATATCACAAAGTATTGATTTATTCCATAACCACTCCCTGCCATGTGTTATGTAAATAATGATGTTTGATAGAGTGTGTGGTTCTTCATGCTGTAATGCATAGGTCTTGGGGAGGTCTTGAGTCAAAAGATGAAAGGCCAACTGCCTCCAGTTGTCCTCAGGATGTGTGCATGACACTGCAGCTGCACTCACACGCACCAAGCCCTTCCCTTTTGAGTGCATTTTATAATGATGATTTTAATGTTTTATCTGGTTCTGATCTGGGAGGGTATAATCTAATTACATAACTTCGAATTTTCTCAAGTTGTCTCCATCTTTAACGCTGTTAGTAATTCTCCACTGGAAAAACTAAATTCACAGTGCTTTCGCTGCATATGCTTATATCTATACGGATTTAACCTAGAAAAAACCATGCACTCTGAAAACACTACTAATTGTACTTCAGCTTGTAGGTTGCAGAGCAGCCTCGTTCTGTTTTCCCACAGCCAAGAGAAGGCCTCAAGGCCAAAATGTCACCTCAGATTTCTTTTGATCTCAACTTATATTTTATTAACCCTTTTAACTTCACTGAGGGTGTGCAAGGAAACATGTATATTCTCTTTCATATAAAACCAGCATTGTCCTTACATCTTGCGCGCAAATGTATGGACAGTTTTTCATACAAAGGATTATTTAGATCTAATCTATATGCCTTGTGAGTTACAGATAAGAAGGGGCGGGCAGCATTTATTCTGCAATGTTTATGATTTATTCCCCTTTTATTTTCTCTCTTTAACTCCATCCAAAATATTTCTGAGACTCTTAGTGAAATATAATACTAGAAGCCTTTAATGGCACCTTTTCATCTCACAATTGCAGAGTGCTTTTCAGGGCTTAATTAAATTTTACAGCACGCCTTTCAGGTGAGTGTGATTCAAATGCATCCATTCCTGTTTGTGAGGAAACTGAGGCAGGGAGTGGTGATTAATTCAAGGCTGTGAGCCAAATAAAATGTCAGAGTGAGAATTATGGCCCAGGAGATTTGATTAGTATCATATAATTCCAGCACGATTTGATTCTTAAAGATTTCTTGAAAAAGACAATACAAATGATGGCCACCTGATCTGGCAGAGAGGCCAAATAGCTTTTCCAGACTCCTTCTTTCCTTTGGCTTTGTGATAACTAGTGGTTTATGCCTCAGTCCACTTTTGGGGCCTCTCAGATCTTTGGGCATGCCAGATTTTGCTCAACCCTGCAAGAAAAAAACGAGTGGATGGTTACATTCTACCTCCATTATCTTAGCATATGGCATAGGGCTTTCATCCCTTTCCACTGACAGTCCTGTTAGGGTGGGATCTGAACGCATCCATCAACTCTAAAAGACACGGTCTACAAGATAAACTCTGTAACATAAGTTGCAAAAGACATGGGGCTCCTTGCCTGGCGCTTGCCAATGGTAAAGGAGGTTCTTCGTCCCTCTCCTCACTGAAAAGTACTGAGAGCAGCCCGTCCTCTTCTGCAGGTAGGCAGGTGGAAGGGAAGAAAGCTGCCGGGAGGAAAGCGTCCATTTACTCCGCACATTTATCTTACAAAGATCCTTTATAGACTCAATCAGCAGCAGCTAGTACCCAAACACAGTTACTGATGATGCTGTAGCCTAGGCCATAAAAGCAGTGGGTTAGGAAAGTGGGAAGATATACCTCCCAAGCCCTCAGCGATCATGGGCTGAAAATCATACCTGCTTGGACCAGAGCCTGGCTGTAAGGGGAATTGAGCTCTGAGAGTGTCTCGTGCATGTCTGGCTCCCCACTCTGTGCTCCTGTCTGCAGAGGGGATGGTATTAGCTAGTCTGTCTTGCAGACCTGGAACTGATGTACATTAAAATTTAAAAATTGGGGTATGGCTGGTTTTTTTGAAGGTATGAAATTAAGCACGTGAGAGATCACACAGATACAGTGTGCAGGCTGAGCGCCCTTCCCTTTGTACCAGGCATCACGGTGAGAAAAGGTCTTCTGGCTGCAAGACAGACTCATAACAAGCAGAGCAGTAGTTTTAATGAGTTAAGGAATGTGTCTTCGGGAAATCAGTGGTGTGAATTAACTTTTCATTCTCGCAGCAGAGAAGCCAAAGATTGAATGATGTCCCTTTGTCACGAGAAACCAGTCTCAGACCCAGAGGAAAGAGAGAGGACTCTCTTGCTGTTGAGTGCACAGTCCCTCTCTGCCTGGCTCTGCTGGAGCCTCAGCCGGCACTGGGCAAGCACTACCGCGTCTGCGCTTTACAAAGCCTGTGAGCAGGATGTAGCAATCACGTCTGACTCCAGTCCCTCCAGGTAGGTACCCTCCAGTGTGGTAACACAGTATGTTTTCAGTGTGCTCTCAGACAGTCGGTCAGTAGCTACTGGGCAGGTATAATGGAGGCAAAGAGAAGTTTTCTGTTTCCAGCGTTGTCAGTCTGCTTTCTTACCTGACAGTGAAGTGGCTCCTCACGGTGCTGCAGAGGCCAATCTTCCATTGTTTTATGAAACAGGCACTGTGTGGTTTGTCTTTTTATCAGAATAATATAATCAGAGTACAAATGAGGCCATGCAATTGCTGAACAGTTTTTGCCACTTACTGCTGATCGTCTTTCCTAATACCTTTCTTTTCTCCTTCATGCTGACCTCTTCTAATAGTGAAGTCAACAGCTGTGGCCACGTGCACGGGACATACTTTGACAGCAGCAGGACTCAGCTGACAGACTCTGGAATATATTATTTCAGCAGCGTCATCTGGGTCTGTAGCTGGCTCTTCTATAACTGCATTGAAGGTTGAAGGCCTTGGGTTTTTTTCCTCCTTTTCATCTTTTGCTCCTTTCCACTTCACCGGCATTGCAGAGGGACCTTGAAGTATGCGTAGGAAAACGGGCCTTGGGGACAAGCTTTACTTCAGGGTTAGAAACCCAGATTTTTTTAGTTTACAAGTGCTTAGTTGTGTGTAAATCTGTTTCACTACCCTAACTTCACATCAAAGTATTTGAGCGGTGCTGTACTCAGTGAGAGCGAGAGTGCATGTTTGTCATTTCATAAGCAAAACAGAAATACCTCCAGGAACAGAGAGACAGAGACCTGAGCACAGCACACCTTAGAGGATTTGCTGCTAATTTCAATGACAGAAGGGTTGGGTTTTTTTACATAGTTAGCATTCCTCCAGATGAAAACCTTTGCAACGTACGCCATTTTGAACCTCACTTATGACTGAGGCTATTTCCCAAGGATGCTTAGGCTCCTTTGAAACCTCTGCGTGCAGTGAGCTAGTGACTTGGGAGACTCAAGGCCACCGGGAAGAAATCGCAGAAAGTGCCCAGGAGCCTAATTCACCTCTCACAGAGCACAGACCACTCCCGTTGACCTCATTGCCTGGACCCCTCAGCCATCAGGAGACCCATGGCAAGAAGTATGCCGTGTGTATGGGAAGAAATTCCTGACGATCCCATGCTGGGTAAAGCAAAAGGAATTCCCCGTGAGCAGGGAGAGCGTCCTCGAGATCAGGATGCATCCCAGCTCTTCGGTAAGAATGATTCCAGAGCAGTGTTTAAGTGTTTACTTTTCAGGAAGATTAGCTGCACCTTTCATTTGTCCTTTGAAGATTATTTTTGCTCTGTAAAAGGATTTTAAAAATGGCAAACCAGTGCACAGGCACACACGAAAAAGAACAAAACACCAAGGTTATGGGAAGAAGCTGAGATTCTATCTGTTTTATTGAATGATCCTGGAATACAGTAACAAGGGGACAGTCGCATGCTTAATCATCTCACTCTTACAAGTGGAAACGATGCTTGACAACAGAATGCACTGATATGAATGTAACAGTTGGGGAAAGAAAAAAAACCTAAGGAACAAAATAAGCATAAAATGTAAACAAAATTCTGCTAGGATTATTTGTAGTGACAGATGCTTTGGTAGATAGGGCAAAAAAAATATTCCTTTCTCCTAAAGGGAAATAGGTGGAAGTCCATCAAATAAACTTTGTCCTGGCATATTTTATTTTTGCATGGAGGAAAAGGAAAAGATCTTTTTTGATGTGGGCTTTTTTTTTTCCTTCTGCTGTTTTTTTTCCCTTTCTGCCATACCAGAAAAACAGATCATGGAAGATAAGCCAGGCAAAAGAAAAAAAAAAAGGGGGGGGGGGAACACTGGATGGGTGGGGGGAAGGTTACTCTGAGTATCAGAGAGGGGGCTAATTGTCAAGGTTATATCTCCAAGGATGATTGATGTGAGGCTGGGTTTTTCTGTCAGCCTGTCACAAAGCAGGAATGTTTAATGTTCTCATTATTGGTTACGCTGTTGTGTATATTTCTCTGTCAGCACTGCGGACCCATCTGAACTGCCAAGGCACTTCAAAGCCCTGCAGGTCATTTATCATCCTCCTGACGCTGCGAATGTTCAGCCTCAGCTGAGTGCCAGGGATTTGTTATGACTTGAGAGCCAGCTGACAGACAGGTCTGCTGCAAAAAGGATTCCTTTTTGTCACACTGCGAAAACATCAATGTTCCTATAATGGCCTACAACTGTCAAAGGGGACTGCCACCTGACAGTTGTGTGGTCTCACTAATTTGCAGCCCGGTGACTTGTTTCCTTGAGTTTAGATTCAGTTACGGTGTCACATGCAAACAGGTCACCATCTGTCGTCCTGTGCCAGGGGGCACATGGTAGGGGGTGGAGAGAGAGAGGAGGAAAAGATGAAGTGGCAAACTGGGGGTGGGGGAGATGCAAGGGGAAAATAAAAACGGCTATGTAAATCAAAGCCGTGTCTTTATTTCAGATTCCCATTTCCTGAATGTTTCTAGCCCACCACAATGTGAATCTCTGAAAGTAGTGATGAAAATTGAGGCAGGGAAAGAAAGGACCTCGCAAACAGCCAGAGCTAGTGAGAGGAGGGGGGGAGAGAGAGAGAGAGAGAAATATCAGGGCTTTGTTTCCTTTCCCAGGCCATGACATGATTAATCGTTTTCTTCTGATCTAATTTTGGAACATGAAAAACAGCACATTTGTCTTGAAGAAAAATGATGTGCCGTACTGCGCAGATGGAAATTTCGAGCAATGAAAAAGATTAAAGTGAAATTCCACTCCTTAGACCTAATCATGAGTTGTAGATTATTCTGTCGTTCTAACCAGATGGTAGGCTTGATTCCACAACCCCCTTCTTATATTAATGAATACTAGACTGTTATATTTGACTTAGGTAAGTGAAATGTCTATCAAGCCTAATGGACTGCCAGCCAGCATAACACATGTTGTACCACTGAGGGTCCTTGCTGCATTTTTCATGTTTTATACTAATGTAGAACATTTTGTTTCCTACTGTTTTCCATCATTGTCACTGTTTGCTAAATATTTTCACATGTAGGGGGAAAAAAGTAAAAAACTTGTGTCCAGAGCTAATTTCCTCACGTTGGTCGCAGCTATAATTCTACAAGTAAAACAGTCACCCGAAGCAATGCATACAAGAACTCAATAGTAACTTGATTAAGTTCCCAGTCAACAAGACTGCACTGGGCTGTATGTTAACAAACCTAATTATAGGCAGCATGGTGATAAATTGTGCAGGGTGCGTGTAGCACATCTCTGAGGTCATGTCTAGAAAAGAAGTTTTGCCCCAGGGGACAGGGATGGGGTGTCATTTCTAAATAAAGTAAACACAGGTTTGCTGATGTTTCCCATTGGGTTGCCTTCCGCTTTCTGACAAACATTTTTCTAGCAGGGGTGTCCCAAGGGATCCTCGCGAGAACGGAAGAGCAGAGGAGCAGAGGAATGAGCGGCTGGGGGATTCTCTTTAACCTTTCCAACTGTGCAGTCTGTGATTGCCATGTAATTTCTACCACGCCTGGACTTGTCGCAGTCACGGGTACTGGTAATCATATGTTAGGATGGATGCCACCACTTGTGCTCAGAAACCATGTTATCATTCTCAGCATTTAGCTGAACAAAATAATACTTGTCTTGTGCACTGAATGTGAGAGCGGGGTGGGATCTCTTCCTTGTACTTAAAGTAAAAGGTAAAAATCTCTGGTTTCTCCTGTCAAAAAAGCAACAGTTGGGCCTTTGTGCGTGAGTGCTGCCCCTGGTTCTGTCGGGGAGCACGCCATCAGGTAGAGGAAGCGTGTGTGCACAGTGCTAATTTTAGACATTGAAAGAATCAACAGGATGCACGGATCGAGTTACTCTCTGCTTAGGAGAGAACAAGTCCAGAAACTTGAGTAAGCAGGCAAGGGTTGTCCAATTCTGGACTTAGTAAAGTGTGATAGGTACAGTAAAGTCATAAACATTCATTTAGGCTGAACAAATCCTGGTTAAGAAAAGCAAGGCACCAAAGTTCACCTCCTAATTGAGTAACTAGGGTATTTACATTTGAAGAGGAAAATCTTTTTTGTAATGGAATGAATTTAAAGCTTACATTGTTGCTTTAGTGATTTTGTTCTCAGTTTTTTAAAACTGTTTCTTAAGGTTAAAATCCTGAAGTCTGAAGGGCGTGCCTTCCTCAGTGAAACTACCACTGATGTTAACTGCTGAATAAGGATTTTTGGTTTGTGCCGTAGAATAAACACCAAGTGGCCCTCCAGTGTGAGTACGCTGCACTTTGAATCCTCTTTGTTGATGATTTTCCCTTTTTCTCATACACTTAACACTCTTTGAAAGGATAAGATGAAGAAGTCCTGAGCAAAATGCCTGTGTTTTGCTCATTGTATCTTGCCCACACTAAAAGCAAACAAATTGGGAAGGCTTAAATTAGTATGCCTCAAAACGTTTCTCTTTGTAATTAATTTTAACTACAAAAAATAGTTTTTGTATTCGCACTGATTGGATCTGTCCAAGAACACAAGCTAAAGTACCAAGATGCTTTCACCACGTTTGTGTTATGGCTGGATTTAGATTCTGTCTTAGCTGTCCTTAAAGCTTACTCTCATGGGATTAAAAGTTTTCATTGATGAGAATACCTATGCAAAAAGTTGCATGGTAATTTTTTTTTCTCAATTCACTTAGGACAAAATTCTCACTTAGCCTACGTTTACTGAGAGCAGTATAGAGGAGTAAGTTACCCCTGTAAAATGATCTGTGCAGATTGCCAGTCTGTGTAGTTCATATCCTCTGGGGAAAACTGGCTTTTTGCAGTGTTGCTTCTCTTCTGCGCAGGGCGTGTGGAGCTGAGTTGGCAGTGAAAGGAAAGTAATTTGTTCCTGACAAGGGCCAGTAGCAGACTATTTCTTCACTGGAAGAAAGTGACAATCAAGCAGGAAATTGCAACTGCAGTTCCTTATTTGAACTGATCTTTCTTAGGAGCTGGTAGACATATCTTAACTTAGCCTTTAGCTTGTTTTCCTCAGTCTCACAGTTTTGCTTTCCGTGAAATGTCAAAGACCTCAAATTCCTGCAGTGTTTACAGTTTGGCCTGTGGAATTTGTGGCCTGCTCGGGTTGTCGCAGCTTTACAATTTTATCATGAAAGTAGCCCAGGAAAGGCAGGCATTGCTTTTCCCCTGGTAGCATTTCATGAGCATGGCTGCAGCCTGGGGAGAGGAGTCTGACCCACTGAGGAAGAGGATAGCACACCTGAAAGGGAGAGGAAGTCTTTTGTTGTTGAATCCTTACTAAACCAGCTTGTTTCCAAATGCAGAGATGGATGGATGGATGGATGGCTGGCTATGCTATAAGCTATATGCAAGCCTCAGAAATGACTTGTCTTCCTGGAAGAGTGTTACAACCTTTCTGGTTCTGCAGTGGGTTACCACCCTGCTGTAACTTTGACCGATGGCAAGTGATGGGACCAGGAAATAAAGCTCCACAATCTGCACTCAGTAACGCTGCCCAGGAGGGCAGGACCTCGACTGCATGCAACATCTGTAGGAGTTTGGAAGAAGGTTACCTAAAGCAGGGTCAGCAAGATGCTTGCCAGTTTCCATGTGTCTGAACTCTGCATTAGTGCGCAGAGCTGAGCGCTCATACTCACGTTTAAAATCAGTATGCCCTTGTAGGTCTCATGGCTCTGAAACAACCTGACGTTAACCTTCTGAAAACAAGAATCCACAGGTCCTAGCATTTCTTATGAGAGGATCACTTACCCACATGGTGGATGCCCTTCTAAAACCCTGGGCCATCCAAAGATGGCTTATGCACGCTATGTCCACACGCTTTGCCCTTCTTGGTTGCCTGCTTTACTTCTGAGAAAATGAATCTATTTGTCCTTCTGAGCCAAGGCTCAGATCATCAGACGCCAAAGCTGTTCCCCACTGGGCACAGTAACCCCCTCTGGTGGGGCTGGGGGCGAGGGAGGAAGGAACACACTCTTTCCCATCTGAACTGCAAAACCATCGCTTACAATATTTCTCATGAGAGGAGTGACGGCTCTTTTTTTTATTTTTTTTTTATTCTCAAATGTTTATTTCCATTTTACGCATATTCCTAACTTCCTGTCCTCCATGCACTCTTCTCACGTTTGTACCCTGTAACTTTCATCAGTTTGTTTCTTTCCTTTCAGATGTGCTCAAGGCACAGCAAAAGTTGATACCATCAAATACAAACTTCCCTGTTTGCTGTATCATAAAGTGTAGCGCCTGGTGTGTTCGTTCCCCTCCTGTCATCAAGTGCCAGCTTCAGCAGTGCTTAGTACCTCCAGGTTCTTCCTGCTGTCATTTTCACTTCCCCCCAAAGACTAAACATTTAAAAACTGAGAAATCCTAACTGAGATCCTAAGTAACACTTGAACCACGCTGATCTTGGGTAAACAGTTCCAGAGTGTTACCATGCCTGATGTTGAAAGAGCAGATCAGTGAAAGAAAAGAATGTGCATACAAATTCTCAGTAATCAGGCAGCCAGCTAACTTCTAAATATTGAAAGATTCCTTTGGAAGCCTTTAATTTTGTTTACATTTAAACTGACACACGAGCTAATGAGCCTACCATTTACTCATGAAAGGCTTTTACCCAATTTTTAATAGGAGCTAATGGTTTAAGGCTTAATTTAGTGTGAGGAACCAAAAAATGTAAACCTGGGTGCTTTTTTTTTCTCTGTTTCTTATGTACATTTTTATATATTTAAACTTTTCTTCATTAAACTGCTTTTTTTTGGTTTACTCAGCAGACAAGAAGAAAGACTACCCATTATCCTTTGGGAAGAACTTTTTTTACCCCAGCACACGCCTATGTGGGAGGTGATACCAGGTGCTGAAGAAACACCTGATCTCTTGTTGGCCAGAAGCCAGCCTGGAAGCATAAGAGCGGGTGGGTGTTTTTATTGAATGGTAAAACCCAGGTCTTTGGTAAGCAGCAGCATTTTATGCTTAAACAGGGCTCTAGACTCCTATTTCCTTCCAAAGTATAGGTTGGGTTGTGTCAGGGCCGTGATTAGCCTTAATGGCTCTGGCAAGGCTCACCTGGGCCTCCCACCCACAACCCTTGCCTGCAGGTCCAGGAGCCCCACTTTAGCTCAGACTTGGGCACACAGTTGTCCCCTAAGCCGATATATAGGCACTCCTGTGCCACCCATCTGCTACCCCTGGCTCACTGACAAGTTTTTTGGGGTGGACTTCAGACCTACCCTGCAAGGTAACTTTGTCTCCTGCCCCGTGACCTGAGTGAACCTTAGACCTCTGCCACAGACCTATCTCTAACCTCCTCTCCTGGCTGGGCTCCCTGGGAGGATCCCGCACTTGACAATTTATCTTACCTTCTCTGGGAGTGTCAATGGACCCCATCACAACCACCAGCCCAGTCCCATTCAGGCAATGTGGGCCTGCACTGAGCCCTCATTTCCCAGCTTGTTTTCTCCTTGGAGAAGCCCTGGTCTTGCTGTTCCCCGATGGGTGGCCTTTTTTAGGATTTAGGATCAATAAGTATGCTATGCAGCAGGAGAGCTCCTGGACAGCCTTCCTCCCACCCTCTGTGGCCCCGTCCCATGTTCCCTGCTCAAGATAATCAGGATCTGCTTGAACATCTCACTGCTACACATGGCATAACTCTGCTCAGGGCTCTTACACCAAAGTTGAAGCCTTCCTCTCAGGCCCTTGAGCGTGCATTTTCAAAGGGCTGGGGACAAGTCCACTACTGATTCTAGTTGGTTTTGCACCGGTATAAGCAGTTACTGCCTCGACACATAATCTTTTTGTTTTATTTAGGTATAGAACTCTTTCACTTGCTGTGTGACTTTGTGCAGATTCAAAATGGCCTCCCTGTCCCCATTTGTTAGTGGAAGGGGTAGAGTTTCCTTGATGCAGTGCCAAATTTATATGGAATTTGAAATGTTCTTCTGGATGAGATGCTGTGTTCTGTGATCCTCAAGGAAAGCATAATTTCTTTGGGGATATAAATAAATGCACCGGTATCTGAAAAAGAGCCCAAACAGTATTTCTAAATGAAACAGTTGAATATCTAGCCTGTATCCCAGTTTCTGCTGTTATTTTCGTTTTTTTTAGAAGCATATACTCAAAGTAAATTCATACTAAATTTCTTAGAAAATTTGACAGAAGAGAACTTGAAGAAAGGCTTCAGTGACTAGCTAACATAAGCTGACAATAGCAGATGACTGTGGTGAAATACTGGCATTTCCTTAGTCCTGCTTCTTCATCTTTCTGCGGTGTTGGTTCTGAGAGCACTTATTAGCCAATGGTTTTACCACATTGCTAAAATTAATCTTCAGATTGATGTAAAATTAATCACAGAATTCTACTTTTATGGAGAATAATAGCCACTGGAAATAAGGAAACCTTGCTCACCTCTATCCTGTGACATGAATGTTAATAAAAGACTAACTCTAACCCAGGCTGGTGTCAGGGGCAAGGAAATATAGGTCAGAACTGTGATTTATATGATCAGCTATAGAATTTAAACACCGAGTTCTCGTTAATCTTGATGGCAATTATTTAGCTAAATCCCCGTATCCTTTCAAAAATATACCAGTGTTTTACTACTAATTTTGTCACATGCATACATGGTGACAGATTTTGTAAAACTACTTTCATAAATGAACAAAACCCTGAAGTACCATACTGATGAATATCAGTAAAAAGTTAGAAGACAATCTGATTAGATTTCCTGTGGTAGAAGTATATTATCAAACGAAATATAGGTTTCGAAATGCAACACCCTGAAAGAAATACAGTAGGCTGAAAATTCCCATAATGAGAAATCCATGAGCCTAAATATTTGGTGTTTCTGATTTGCTCACTTCCTCAGGTTAATGTTTCTTCAACATGTTTCCAATTCTTTTTTTTTTTTTTCAGCTGAATTGGTAGTTGTACTTTCAAAGGTGATGATTTGCAAATGATGATTTCCAGCCTACTGTATTCTGTGTATGGCAGAATGTCCATCAAGATGCCTGTAGGTGACATTAGTAGTGCAATCATTCAAAATGCAGCCTGACAGCATTTCAATCAATTCACTTTTCAACACTAGACATCAAATATACATTGCAAACCCAGCACCTGCTCTACTTGTAGTGTGACATCAAATAGGTTAGCCTCGGGTCCTAAGACAGAGGCTGTCTCTTGAACTGCTACATTAAGAAGTGACTTTGGCAATGATACTCTTGGAGATTAACACTCCACCAAAACTGGCTCTCAACCTACAATACAATCTAATCCCTTTACTCCTTGTGTTTCTCTCTCGGCACAGCCCACAGGAGCTCTGTGTCTGCTAGCTGAGTCAGCCACAGAGTCCAGCTCTTAACCTCATACTGTAGAGATTCGTGTTTACAACAAAGGTATGGGCAGAATGGCAGCCTTACGTTTATTAAGAATTGCCCCAGGCCTGAGCTCCCTGGGGACAGCTTCCTCCCTTTAGTAGCAGCTGCGTTGCAATGCCCCCAGAGGCACCTTGGAGGGGCCAAATTTTGCAACTCTTCATGCTGTCTTGGTTGGTGTATCAAGACCTGCCTTTTTAAAACAGCAGGGGAAGCACTAGGATAATATCCAACTCTTGACACACTGCTCTCAAGATGAGGAAGTCTAGTTACTGCCATCCCAGGACATTTTTGTCTTTTGCTGGGGATCAAGAACAGGTGCCCTTATACGTTCTCATTTCACTTTTGTACTTTGGACTGAAGTGAGGTCTATTCCTTGATCCACAACAACCTATACTGCATATCTTAGTTCTTTTGCTTTTGAGTCAGATACATAATTCGCTTTAAATGAGATGACAACTAGCTGCAATCAGACAGCACGGAGGTGCTTGAGAAAGCAGGCAGCGACTGGATGTGCCCAGGATTTCAAGTTCGTAGGATAAAAAAGGCATGCCAACACTCATAAATCTTAGAAGGATGGTGTGAATCCTCCTCCTCCTGTTCTGTTTGCTATGAGGCTTTGGTGCTGATGGCATAAGTCACGAGGATGAACAGCTGAGAGATGAATCAGACGAAACACTACCAGAAAGGCATTGTCAGCTGGTAGTAACAGTGGCGTACCCAAGGGCATGCAGACCACTGTGCAGCACAGGTGCAGTTTGGGCTTTCTGAGGGGACCCTAGGAGACAGGAGTTGGGGACCCAGGTGTGACAGGTTTATAAGGAGAGAGTTTTGATGTGGCCTATTTACCACATGCCTCACCACCACCCTGCTAGTGCTGCAGAAGATGTGATCTTTTATGCCTACAGGGACAACACCTGGTTCAGTCCTGATTCAGTCCCAGGCACTGGTCAGGATGGCGATGATCACATTCACACGCTGATCTGGGATTGCAGGTTCACGTTTCTCATATGGGGAAACGTCTTCCTCACAGCATGCACGGTGAAACAGTTAACAGCTGGTCTCATCATTAGCTTTGAGCCCACGACAAGCAGGAGGTTTGTGTCCCCTCACCCTGCAGGAACAGCCTGCAATCCCATTCCTGGAGCTCCAAAGAGGGCACTGCCCCGGTTTTTGCTGCCTCTCTTGCCGAGAAACACTCCACATCAGGCATGCAACTGCAGCAGGACTTTTACATCCCATGTGGCACAAAAGAGGTTAATGTAGGGCCTAATAACCTTCACAGATGAATCAAACAGCTGAGTAGAAAAAGCTGTCAGAAATATTTGCAGCCCTAGCGGAGTTAATGGAGGAAGAGGAATGCTGTTTTAGAAGCTGATGCAGTAGAAGCTGTATGTGGACAGACTTCAAGAAGGGTAGGAAACTGTATAGGGGTGGGAGAGATTACTCAGAGCTGCTTAACTCAGTGTCTTTGGGCTGGAGGGATGATTTTCTCTCTGAGAAGTGACTGAATCTCTTCCCGCTGGCAAGAGACAGACTGGATGCTGGTAAATCCCAGGTTAGGGCAAGGTCCCTGCCGGCCACCTCAGTATGCTCCTTGGGACATTTATCTGGCTGGTGCACTCTCCACATGCAGGCTCGCAGATGGTAAAAGTACTCACAAGCCAGCCTGAGTGCTTGCTGGGGACACAGATGTGCTCTGGAGATTGCTTTGGTATTTATGTGAAACAACTGCTTTTTATTAAGACTTGTTGAAACTAATAATAAATATTTATAAATTACTTTAGCGTATTAAATTGTTGATGTAACATAAACACAAATATTTCTTAGGAAAGTGAATAAACATATAAAGCTACATTACTTTGTAAATTAATTCATTAGTATTTATTACAGGAAATTGCAATCAATTATTAAGCATTATGATGGCTTGCTTGGAGAATGGATATATTATTTTCACTACTATTAATAATTTCAATTACCAACTTTAAGTACTGGTGATTTCCCCACACACACACATCCCAGGACACTAATTTTTATACAGCATCTAAAATATACTTAGTGGTTTTATTTTGGATAGCTTTGTAGTACACAATAAACAGTTGAAAATAAAGTTAATTTCCTAGTTGCTAAGTGGAAATAGAAGCTCTGGGTGTTCTTTAATCAGTTATGATCTAGCTTGGTTTATATTGTGCAATAAGAAATGTATTTCTCCAAACTTTTCTGTATCACAACTAAAATGTCAAGACGCCAGCTTTCCCTCTGCTGTTGATTTTTATGCCCTTTCTGCCATCAGACAAGAGTTGGTATGCTCAAAAGCCTGCTGCCCTTACACCTACTGTATTCCATTGGTCTAACAAAACATATTGCCACAAAAATGTCTGTAGATTATGGTGGTTTTATTGCTGGACCTACAATTATCCCTGATGCCCCTACTACAATCTTGTAGCTCTCTAGTAATTAGACCTATTACACAATATTCAGACAATCTGTCTTCAGATATCATTTATCAAGCAGATGCGTAACCTGAATGTTGTTTTTTGGCTTGATGCCCCCGGTCTTCACAACCCCAAAGCTATGCTCTAGTTCTCTTCCTATGTGCCCTCCTCTAGCGCTTCCATGCTCTGATCTCATGGGTTGCTACTTTTGACTTCTTAGCTACCTGCCTGATGTGCTGTGCTTGGGGCACACAAGCTCTCATGTAGAAGTGAACATTTTCACTTCTCAATTACCGCAATTAATTTTGCGCCCAGTATCTTAGTAGAAATGACAGTGCCTGGACAACCGTACCTCTGACCACCCCACCCTCTCCTGTGGGACTGCAGTGTCCTCTGAACCCTAGTTGTCCTTGCAGTCTCCCCCAGTCCCCCTGCTAACGGGAGCAATGGCAGCTAGGAGTTGTTGCTACCCCTTCAGTACCCAGGCAATCAGCATACAACCCACAGCTGAAGTGAGTGAAGGCACTAATGAGGGCACTTGAATTGATTTGGTGGTGATGTTCAGCTGTTGAACCAATCACCAGCCCATAAAAGCTGTAAGGTGGCTTAACGAAGTATTTTGTTTAATACTAAGGAGCAAAGGCATTGTCTGTGCATGGTAGGGTTGCGTTGTGGTGCCTTATAAAGTGCTTTATGCTAGAGCAAAGCATAGTTATTCTAGTTTTACTAGTAGTGGGATTTAAAAATACGTGTAACTAAATTTTTACATGTTCTTTTGTGAGTTGATAAATAACTTCTGTGCTACTAGATTAATAGGTTGTGCGTGATTGTGGACATTGTGCAAAGGTTTGGCTATCTGGAGGAGTGCTAGGGGAAGGATATTATAATAGAACTCTCTTTAGCTTCCTCAATTTTTTCTCTTGTATTTCAACATGAAGAAATGAATGAATTCTTCATGAAAGTTGCTGGATGGACAACTTCCGTTTATCTTCACGAGTCCTGGAGGAACAGCAATGGATTCCCCCGCCTTGCTTCATCTCTTAGGCTGGTTCCCTGTGTGTGTCGCACGTAAGAAGCTCTGTTTGATCACTCCCCTAGTCTTCTGTTGAGACTGTCCAAGGTAAGTGTTTGCTTCATAGCTTTGGGGTGGTTGGTTTATTTCCTCCTTTGTTTTCCTCTCATGAGGAGTGGTTAGCCATTGAGTAGGTATGACCAGGTCAGCTGATATGGATCGAAGAATGTCGATCTGATGTTAATAGCTTGTATAAGAGTGCAATTTCACTAATGCTACCTGAACAATCGCTTTGCACTGAAGTCTTTTCTAAGCAGGAATATGAAAAAAGTTGCCTGGAATTTGTTATATAAGGTTATGTGATGAATATTCATTGATTCAGCAGAACTTTTATTTTATAAATCAGTTATTGCCACGCTTTTAGTTCTGATGCATTTACGGTAATGTTTTCCCTTTAGTAGGGCTTGACTGAGATGGGATCCTTTGCCTTCTATTGTAACAATTAAATATTTATTTTGATTTTTTTCCCACATTTTAAGCAGTAATTTCTTCTTGCAGAGCACTTTGATATGCTCCGCTCAGATGGAAGATATTATAGAAGAATTCTGTTGCTGTCAAAACTGGGTGAATGCTAAAAAACATAAGTAATAATTCAAATTTAGAAATAACTTAACTTAAGCTAGATTTGTGCTGTTGTTGCTCAACGCAGTAGTGTTTGAAAGACTTGGTCACAAACTGGAACCCTGCTGTGCTAGAAGCTGTATTGACAGTGGACAAAAAGGTAGCCACTGCTCTGAAGTGCTTTCAGTTTTCCTACAAGCACTTAAGCAATTAAGTTGGAGGTTCAGTTTGTTTGCTTGCTTTGGCGCTTGCTCTGGCTCTTTTGTATGAAAATTTAGATTGAATGCACATGTTGTTTTAATTGCCTAGAACACATCTAGGTGTTGTTATCTGAAGGCTTCATTCACTGAAGTTAAGGAAAACCCTTCCCTCTACTTCTCTGCTCTGCAGCAAGTTCTCTGTCCTTTGACTATCCTCCCTCATGGTCTTAAACATATACACAAAACCCATGGTAAATCTGAATGAGGGTAAGTGCCACTGACTAGTGATAGAAGAAGTATGTTTTAAAAGGATCACGGCAATCCTCAACCCGTTCTAGGTAATCCTAACCCGACCTCTAAAATCAGAACTACAGAACATGGCATTTTTAAATAAGGCAAAATTCTTGTGGCTGTTTCACTGGTTACACTTACCTTGTGTGTATAATTGCTCTGTGACATTGGAGGCAAAATTAGAAAACCAAAGTCATCGGTGGTATTAAAGAAGGGCCTAAGCCTGCTCTGCTGGGACTGGTCAGCTTCACAAAAATATTATATTCCCAGCATTCATCTGCTAAACCTGATCTGAAGGTCATTTAAGGTCTGGAGCTGGTAGGAGTTTTTCTATTCGCCTTGGGGGTGGAATTGGGTCTTAAATGATCTAAGACCTTTCTTTCCCCAGAAAGGGGCCTACATTCACTTGCAGAATTATTTGGTGTGAATTAAATTTAAAATCTGTAGCCAGCTAATAAATTTAAAACAGTTTAATTTGTTTTTCCTAGCAACAGCACCTTGGCCAAGGCCTGTGAGATTCAGAAAGGGAAACGTATGTGTGCCTACACACCTGTGTGTGTGATATGTGTGTGTGTACATACATACAGTAGTAAAGCTTAAATTGTAGCTTCGAGTACTTCTGATATTAGTTTGATTAGTGTATAGATACTAATGTAAATAACTACATAGGATTTTTCCATAATGCATAAATGAGAGAAACACCTGTTTGCAGACATTTTTGTGTAATGAAAAAGATGAAATCTAAACAGTTTAGGACTCTGAAGTTGTTTTTTCCACTTTTTCAGGATATGAACAGCAAAGGTCAAAGGTGTTAGATGTATGCTCTTGCTCATTTCATTATAGTGTTAAATACTGACAAAGTAACTGAATAAATTATTTAAGTATATACTCAGCACTAATTATTCTATGTTGTGGTTCAGTGAATTCAGAAAATGAGTTCCACTGAGCAGATCTCTACTTGCAAAAGGTATATGTTTCATTGGGTGATGCTGTATTTCCTTTATGGCCTGAAAATTAACCAGCGTTAGATAGTGTTTCAATGCCTGAATAAGTATTTTGCACTATTCTATTTGGTTAAGTGTTTTTCTATTAATATATTAAACCTTTTATCAGCTCTGTTAGCCACCAAGGTACATCTAGATAGTTATAAAGGCCTCTAGTAGCCCCACAGTCTTTTGTAATTAAAATAGTTTTAGTTTAGTGTAGTGTAAATTGCCGTAAGGGCCCTAAGCATGTAAAGAAGGCATAGGAAAATGATGCATTAGGGTGGGAGCTCAGGGAGAGGGGGAATGAAATAATCAAATGGATTAGAGGAAATGGATGGGGAGACAATATTAGTAGCATTGGTTGTATTACAGTTGTATGTATAGTTGATTCTAGTTCATTGGTTATCTGATACAATCAGTATCACGCCTGCAGGTGGGATCATAGAAGGCAAAACAGTATGTGCTCTGCCCTGAGGAACTTGCACTATAAAATGTGTGTGTGATGGCCAAGGGAAGGAAAAGGAGGTAATGCTACTTCTGCTGTTGCTCCACAATTCACTCCTCTCTTAATTATATATGTGTCTGTGAGAGCATCTTTGGTAAGCACTGGCCCGAAAAATAGCAGAGGATGCTTGAGGGTGCCCACAGACTAGGAAAAAAAATGTGGCAACTGTGATTTCCACTTGCATGAAAAAAGCAACACCATCTTTTATGAAGGGCTGTATAAAAGGTAAAAGGGCCAAACTAAGGCAGAAGTGTCAGTTCCACGGCTGGTGTAAGCTGGCATGGCTCTGATTTCAATGGAATTGAGTTGCTTGCTACCAGCTAGGGCCTCAAATGCCACTCAGGTATTAGGACAATGTGTTTGATGTGCCCTTTGATCATGTAAGTCAAATTGCCTGAGTCATTACTCAGAGTGCAGAAGAAAATTGCTTGCTTCCCCATGAAAATTCACTGAAATGTTTGCCCTGAGAGTCCTGGAATAAAATTTAAAAAGCATCAGAAGCCACAAACCGCTCCCTGAGGAAATTTATAGGAGGGAGCTGACACACAAGGGTGAAGCATATTCATGATGTTCGCTTTGTCTTGGCCCAAGCTATGTTTCCACCTGTTGTTTTCTATGCCTGTGAATTCTCTGAAACTACCATAAGTATAAACCAATTCCATTTTGGTCTGCAAGCAGTATTTTAGTCTTGGAGTTACTTGTTCTGCTTATTAATTTTGTGCTTTAGGTGAATTCATGCAGATGGTGAGATGGAGGAAGAAGACTTACACTTAGATTTATTGGGGGAGCCTATTTTTCCCCTCCTGGCTGACATCAATAGGGTTGTGTGGTCTATTCACTCCATCAGAAAGTGCACCCTGAGAAAGTACGGAGAGGGCCCTGATTGCAACCCTGCCTTTGAACAGGTCACAACTCCATTGTTCTGGAACAATAAAGGTTTTATAAACAAAGTCTGACTAGAAAGATTGTGAGTTATGACACTACAAAGAGCCTTGCTGAAAGCAAAACAAGGCGAAAAAGAAACAGAGTAAGGCATAAAAAACGCTTATAAACATTAAGTCGAATCCCAGGTCTTGAGCGAGACATTGATCCATTGGTGTCGGAGGAACTGCACTACCTTACAGCAGTGCTGAAGTTGGTCTGTTAGTGTTTACACCACACAGTGTATATGCTGTACAGTTGAATTGAAAATAAATGTGTAGGCACAGAAGTACTTAAAAACCTGATTACTACTGACTTCAAAGGCATTACTTGCATGCTTCAAGGTAGGCGTATGCTTAGGCTTCTTCTGGGGACTTGAAAGGGGCTGTGGTTGATGCCCTTCTACTTGCATTGCCTATCACAGTCATCTCACGTTACCTTAAGTTACTATTTCCAATGACCATCTGTTGCCTTTCATCATAAGTTTAGCACCGCCCCTACAAACGCTCTGGTTGGCAAGGCCTGCTGCAGTTACTTGTAGCAGTAACGTCTGTGGAAGTATTTTTGCAATGCTGGAGCTTTCTCCTTTGAGGTATGAGGTCTTTTTGCTACACAATGTGCGACGCCTGGTGTAACAGGTGCCTTGTGGGGTGCAAGCAAGTAATTGGTGCCACTCTTGGTTGGGGTGGTGCAAGTGAAGGATGCTCTGGGAAATACAGGGCACAAAAGGAAACCTCTCGAATTCAAACAGCTGATGTGTTGAAGGCATTCTGACTTGTATATACTTGAAATTAAAAATAATTTCACTGAGGCAATCTGGTTAATTTATCCTTTGTGCACAGACATTTAAATGGTGTCATTATCTAGGTTCAGCATTTCAATACATCCCACCAAAACGAAGAAACTTTCCCTCTTCAGTGCTGTTCTGTAAATGTAAAATATTTTTTTCTTCCCTCTTGGAACTGTAGGTCTCTGAAAAAGCGAGCTCATGTTACTTTGTTATATGAGCTGCTAAAGTTTTTAATTTTGGTTGCTGGTGCCCAGAGGACGAGTAATCAGTTATTAAGCTAATCAGCCTTATGTTGGAGTGCATCAGTTTGATGAGGTTAGTGTTAAAAATCTGGCATAAGTATTTGCAACCTTCCTGTGCTAGTGGAATGTAATGCTTTTCCATGCGAAGATCAACTTAACAAGCGGATTTAATCCGACACTGGGGGGAAAGGAGGAGGGGGGTTGGGGTAGAAAGGATTGAAACCCTCTGTGTAGTAGACTTCTACCTCTATAGTTATGTCAAGCAATTTTTACCAAAAGAAGGGTTCGGGATGTATTTCAGTAAAGCAGGTGGTCAAAATGCTAGGCAATAACAATTTAGAAGTTGCTACTTTTCTGCTCTTTTTTTTTTTATGTGTCTATAAAGAGCATCTAAGAAGGCTGTATGCAACTATTTAGAAACGTTATAATTAACTAGCTCTCATGTGATAACAAGTGGATAACAAAAGAATTAAAAGTATCCACTTACAACTTTGTTTTGCTCTTTAACTAAATTTTAAATGGGTCTTGAATAAGATTTGTTATTATGATGTCTGTTTACTAAAGGTACCAAGCAAATTTTTAGACAAAAAGCAGGCAACTTGAATAGGACTGAAACATAATTATTGTTTTGTACAGAAAAACACTACAGTTCAAGCTTCTAGCTAGGTGAAGCCCAGAGTCACTTGGGATTATATTGGTTCACAGTGAGAATGTGTTCACCGTGGTGGTGTTGGGGTTTTTTTTGTGTTTTGGTTTGGTTTGGTTTGTTTTTTAATCGAGAAACGAGATGCCGGAGTTTCTGCATCGGGCTTGTCTGGGGTGGGGAGCGGGGGCTGTCCAGGTTTATTGAGCTGAATTTTGCATTCTGCAGCCTTAATCAGCCTGAAGCTAATTAGCAGCCTCTACACAATAAGGCCACAAGTCATTAATCATAGGAGATGAGAGCAGTCAGCCCCCCATCCTCGACATTTCAAGAAAAGTTTTCTCTCGCGCTTTTTTTGTGTGATAGGGCTTCAAAAGTCGCAAGATTGCTTTTCATGGTCAATAGTGTGTGAAGTATAAGCCATGTCTTGATGTGACAGACAAGGGACCACTGTTCAAGGACCCATTGGACTTTTTTTTTTTTTTTTAATGCTGTCCTCTAATAGAATGGAGTCAACTGATGACTTTATTTGCTTTGAGTTGAAGCATAGTTCAGCTGGGAATAAAAAAAAAGTTTTAACAAGTATGATTTTTGTTAAAGGGAAGTTCGAATTTTTTACAAAGCTGCTTAGTTCTTTTTAAAAGTTACAATCCTTTCTTATGCGCAGCTAATGAGGAATGAAAGTCCTTTCACATGCCTAATACAGTTTAGTACAGTGTGTCTTGAAATCTAATGTTAACAGCCACAGGCTAAGCACTAGGAAACTGTTGTAGGAAAGAAACAAAATTTCTTGAGGCTATTGATCAAAATTCTACCAAACAATTTGGAGTAGTAAGTTTAAATAAAAAAGGTTGTTCTCTTTAGTGACACGGAGAATTAGATTATGCATTATATTTTATTCTATTTTGTTTTCTATGTGCAGGTATCTGTATTACTCCTGCAAGAAAGGGATAAACATCTAAAATAACTAAATACATTTGTGGAAAAAAGTTTGTGAAGGAAATCCTGCTTCCTGTATCTTTCTTTTCTTGTGTAATAACTGTATGCCTGATGTGCATCTCTGGCAGGTCTTATTCCTTTATGGTCTGTAGTGTGTCCCTACACCTATTGATAGCATCAGCATTTCAGGCTGAGAAAATTATTATATTACAGCCTTTTAGAGCTTCTGGCTTGGACAGCTGGGGAGAGGAGGTGATTTTATAAGTAACAAAGGTGTTCATACAGTCTCCTTTTATTAACCACTGAATTTCCAGTAAAAGCAAACCTGTTTCTTTGTAGGACACGTTTTAGAAAGATTTCTTAAGGACCTAAGTGTATCTCTCAAGACCTCTTGGTTATCATATTGGCCTCCATGGACTTTGTTATTTTAATTCAGGAATTACAGTAACACTGGGAGGAGCTAACGGGCTTTTCTCTATTCAACTGTCCAGGAGTTCCTTGTTCTAGCCAAACTCTGCATCCATCTCTGTGCCTGGAGTCATCCACTGCAGACTGGGGTGGCTTCTAGCAGGTGTCAGCTCGAGCAGCGAAGCTGTACAGTGACGTAGAGCTGTACAGTGACGCCAGCAGCCCGGATGCACTGATCTATTGCTCCTCTATAAGCAGTTCCAGTTGGGCTTTGATTTGCTTATTTCCCTTGTTTGCAGAGTCAAAATAATGTTGAAAGTGTGTTTGGTTCGGGTTTTTTCCCATTGTTGGTTTGGTTTCTTTTCCCGTTATCAGACTTTGGAAAAAAAAGTGAAAGTGAGAAAAATTATAATTAGGAGGCTCAAACAAACGAAATAAGGGTTCTGTCTCCAGAAGCTCAGCAAGCAGATATCTATAACTGTAACATGGCTGTATTTTTTGTTTATTTGTCTGGATTGCCAATGGACTTTGTCCTTGGATCACTGTTCTAATTTGATAAGAGTGATGTCTCCAGCTGTTTCCTATCTTGTGCTTATTCTGAGATCCAGGAGTCTGTGGGGATCATTGAATTACCACTTTGGGTGATGGCAGGGAGGAGATTACCCCAATCATAAGACTATGGTTGAAAAGATAATTCTAGATAACGCTTCAGAGTGAGAAGGCCTGTGTTTGGGTGCCTGAGTAGTATACCTTTATCTTGATATGTTGTTTCCTCCTGGGAAAAGGGTTGGGAAGCCCTGTTAAGTGTCACCTTTCATTGTATTTTCGGTTCCTTCCAGCCATCCCTCCCCACACACACTTGCACGCTCCCACACTCACTCTTTGCTTGCCAGTTCTCCATTTTTGAAATGTGAACCCAGTGACATTCCAGCTCACACGAAGCTTTTGGTGCTGGCCTAAGTGGGCCTGGCAATTAGGCAAAATGTGTTCACGCATCCCTAACAAAAAAGGCCCCATGCAGAAACTCCAGCAAAAAAACCAAACCTAGGAGCACTGAAAGAGCCATTACCTTCCTCCTGTCGTACCAGTGTAATGGTACACATTTTGAAAAATTCCCCTAATATATCTTTAAACCATAGACCATAGCACTGGTTATGGTCTATTGTATCAACTCATACATTTCAATGAGAGGGCATTTTCTTTCTTTTTGTCTCTTTGTAACACTGGGGGGAAAAAATATAACACGCATCCACACAAAAAAATTTGTAATGAAATCACATTAAGGATTTGACTAAGCCCACACAAGCAGAGAGTTAAGACTGATATTCTGTCATTACCTCAGCTCATTACATCTTGGGTTTTTGTTACTCGTGTAGTCTGTAAGATCACCCGCTGTCTGGAGAATCCCGTACTACCTGGAAACAAAGGAAAGTGTTACGCTGTAGCTTTACCTCTGAAATTTCCTTGCTTTGCCAACTTTCCTCAGTGTTGCCATAAAACAGTTTTTGGTGAGTTATATGTATTAATGGCATTAATTAAACTATCAGCACAGCTGAATGGGAGAAAATGTGTCTTCTGAACTTGTTTCTTGAATAGGAGTAAATGCCTCATTAATCTTAAGCATCAACCCAAGAACACTGTGTTTGTTAGATAGAATAATAAATGACTTTACAGGAAATACACAATAGCAGATGCTGGAATGCATCCATTCATTAGTCACTGTGCATAAATATCCCCTTATTTCCATGAAGAGACATTTAATGGAGGTCCAGTCTGACAAACATGCGCAAGCTTTCACTCACTGAGAAAATGGAAAGGAGAAAATGTCATACAAATTTGCCTGCTGAACACAAAGCATCACACACCTTATCGTGTGTGCTTTTTCCACTCCTTGCCTATCTTTCATCAGATTGAAATGTGTATTAGCAAAGGCAAAACCGTCAGACAGGTTTTGGAAGCCCATACGGCATTATAGTTATTTCTGCCTCTTGGTTACAAAGTCTGTTTCGCTGGTGTGTCATCTTGGAGACAATCACCAGCTTCACTCATATTGATATTCATTCAAAGCCCAGCTCAGTGTCTGGTAAAATCAAAGGAAGGCTTTTAGCTCCCGAACCTTACAGAAAAATAGTGTTGGGTGGTTTTGTTTGTGTGGTGGTTCTTTGTTGTGTTTTTTTTTTTTTTTTTAATTAAAAGGAAAAAAAAAAAGTTGTTCTCCACCCTACCACCGCTGCTTTCTCTAAACTTTTGTAAAATTTCTTGTCTTGTAACATAACTGAGACAATGAAGCACCTCTGGCAAACAGGTAGATCTACAATTGTTTATAAAAAAGTAAAGCTCATATTGTAATTGTGTGGACAGAAAGCAAGGCAGTGGGTCAGAACTCCTGTTTTTCTCAGACTGTTGATTCAACGCACAAGAATCTTAGATGTATTACAGGAGCACTTAAATAATTTGCTTGGTATGCTCCCTTGTTTCTCAATGCATGCCTTCATGAAATTTGACTGAAGGGTTACATTTCAACATAATAGTTCTTAGAAAATGTTAACGCAGTGTTTGGATGTCCTTTTGTGTTTGAGGTCTATCTGGATTTCTAAAGCTAAATTGACCAGAAAGACAAGAAAACCTTGATTTATGAAACCAATTCTTAAATTGGTGATTGCAGTGTGTACCAAAGGTATCTGCATGCTTCTACCAGCACCTATCCCACTCAAGAAATCAAAAATCTTCCATCTAAGCATGCAGGTGCCTTCTGTCCATGTATTTGTCACTGGTGTTTTATGGTTTCATGCTAGAATACTAATCACGGTGCTTGGCTTTTAGCCTGCACAGGCTCAGCCACATAACATAAGGGAGAACAAAGTTTAATTTTTCATACTGGAACTTTCTGAATAAGTATGGATTTGAAAAACTGCTATGCATGACTTGCTGAATCTTTGCATCTGAATTGAGAGCTTGGCAGCACTTTATGGTATTGTCAAATCAAACATTTTGGAGCAAAAAATTCAAGCTGGGTACTGTGGTAACTTGGGAGGTAGTGCTTATTTTTCTACTGGCCTAAATTTGCAGTCTCTGCTCAGAAGTCCTGCTTGCATGAACAAGCATCAGTTTGCTTACAGAATTAGAGCCACAGGTCAGCAGTGAGTTGTTAACAAAGTCAAGGGAGAGAAAGTTTTGTGTAAAAGTAATACATAATGATGATAGCAACCTAAATTCTCAAAAGTGTGACCAGTGTTTCTTGAAACTGAAAATACCAAAGTGTTCCTGTGCATCTGTCCTCTGAGAACCAGGCCCACCTCAGTTGGTCACAGAAATTATTGTGAGGCTAATAGTTCACTAATAATGACAGACAACATTAGTATTTTATGAAGTGAGATGCAAATTTGAGTTTCTAACCAATTTTTCACCATTAAAGATCCCAGGGAAACGTCACTGGAGAACTAAAGAATTTTCCCTTTTTGTCAGATTTCCTTTTGGGATAGCTTAGATTTTTCCTGCATTACACTCCTGGTACGGTTTCATGCAGGTAGGTACACCAGTACTGGGATTTACGCGTTCACAGCCTTCAAAAATCTGTCTCATTGGTGCACCATAATTACGTTTCTATCCCAGGAGCAGCTACAGTTGTTTGACTAGCCAAAACCCTTTCAATGTATACAACACTGAACCGAATTACACCACATGTAACCATCTTAACATTGATTACACAGGTATGCAGCTAATAAAACACAGCACTACCCTTCTCTCCTGCGGGGTCGTACTGCACAATGGTGGTGGGTCATTTCCACTATCGGTCCCAACAGGTCGACCGTAGTTGGAGCCAGAAAACTCCTTTTGGAGGAGAAGGGCAGGGTCGTTCTTTACAACTGGAATGCCGGGTGGGAATCCTCTGGACTCCATCTGGAACAGCTTTGACCAAACAAAGGCCCCAGATCCGCTCGCACTGCAGTCAGTGGGAATACTGCCACAGCATTCCTTGGGAGCAACATTAGGCTTCGATTATGGTCACAGCAAGAGAGTAGTATATGTACAGCTGCCAAAAAATATTAACAAATAATTCTAGAAATGTTTGTCTCTGCTTTTTCTTTTCGTTTTTCTTTAAGGCAAATAACAGAAAACGCTTTCGCCTGTCAGGAATGAAAATTAAAATAAAAGTTTAAGGCCCAAGCTCCCTCTGCTTCCCAAAAGACAGAGATCAGGAAAGTTGTGGCTTTCAAAGTGCTCTGAGCCACTGTCCCCTCTTCCAAATGCAGGGTTGTGCGAGGGCCTTGACAGCCGCTGGTGTTGCCCCCAGCCCCCCGAGGAAGCCCAGCACTGCTGAGTGCAGCCCGCCTTGGCCTCTCCCCTCCTAGCCACGAGGGTCTACACTGGGACTGCTCGAGTTTTCCTCTAAACGGCCAGGTACACCGTTGGAGCGAGCTCAGCAAAATAACAGCGACAAGATGTGAAGAGCAGGGGCCAGACGGTGGCACTGAGTCGCGGAAGGGCCAGAGAGCGGCGGCACATTTCAGCTAGCCCTTTCCCACCAAGGGCACTCTCCTCATGCACTTGATGCGTCTGCTCCATGTTCTGTGCGTTAGCTCTGACGGTGCCTTTTTTTATTAGTGTTTCACAGCATGTGTGCTCCGAACAGCTTTCTTATGTTATAGTCTTGATGAACTAGCTTTGCAAATCAGAATAACCCTAACCAGGAGGAGAGGATAAAGCAAATGTTGTGGGTGCTGAATACTTTCTTGCCTGAAACAATTAAATGTTTGGGCAGACCCTAAACCTTTTTGGCTGCCGATTGGAGTAGAAATTAAACAAAATGCAGTACAGTGGGAAGAACCAAGTGCAGAAGAGTTTTCCTGAAAACACAGTGTGGACAGATTTAATTCCATGAGATTAATTTTAAAGGAAAAATGGCATCAGTAATGCTGTATAACTTCCTACATTTATGTGTTGTTTACAAACATATGCTCCTGAGGTCGACAGGGTTTTCTTTGTTATTAACTTCAATGGAAGTACAGTAGGATTTTTAAAATGCTTTGTCTAGAGACCTCCATAATTATTCCTTTCCTGTGAGGCCTTTCAGAAAGGACTATAAGATAGATTTTTCTTTTTTAATAAGAAATAATTCAAGACAGTCAGAAATGCCTCTTTGTAAGTTTTCTAGCTGTATAATCCAGGCTTTAATGCTAACCACAGTTTGAGAGCTGAAGCCTCCGATCTGGCGTGCTTTGTATTTTGTCCCATGATGTTTCTTCTATCAGCTACAAAGGAGAGGCCTTTCCCAAAGTTAAAAAACATGAGTGTGGCCCTGCTGGTGCAAAGGCAGGTCAGGATAGTCAGTAAGGTATGAGAAAAAGAAAAAGGCCCAAGTGAATGCTGTCCGTTCTTCTTATGATTGCAAATGGTCTGCGTAGATAGTCATGAAAACATAAGCATATAAATAGCAGTTGACACCAAAGACCTCATTGTAACTAGATAAAATTACTTTGGTTTCTACTTCTATAAAGACTATTCAGAAGCATATAAAAATTAGTGGGTAATTCTAGACTGCTCAGTATCTTTGCGTCGTATCAGCCTAGGGAAGCAAATGTAAAACAGAATCATTCTGACTTGCTGAATTTTAGATCCACTTTGTCTTCACTTTGCAGTTGCAAAATGTGGCGCAAACTTCAGAGCAATTCAGAACGTAGGTATGGATTCCTTAGGGTTTAGATCATTCACTCCAGCTACTCAGAGTCATTGAGAAATTGCTTTGGATGTAGAAATCGGTGAATTTCATTTCGTGTGTTTTGGAAATACCTTTTCAACCCCACAAAGCAGGGAAGAGTATGTTTGCTTGTTCGCTCCTCCTCTGTGCTTACAGAGGCAAGTACTTGCCATCGCTTAACTCATCTGTTAATTGTCTTTGATGCAAATGTCAGGGTACTATGAAACACGGTACCACAGAAATACGCTTGTGGGGTAATGAAGGAAGAAAATCTGCAACTGAGCTATTTGGTCTAGTCTAGTTTGCTGGGATGCTGTAGGATGCAAGGACTGTCTGTGGTGTCTGAAGACATCAAAGTGAACACAGATGTGCAATCCCTACTTGTTCAGCATCATATCAAGTAGATGAGAGAGATTGCGGTGGGGGTATATGTAGATGCACTTGAAGGAGGACTGCTACCCTGTACTCATGGCTCTTCCGTGACTCATTATGTGGCTCAAAAAAATTTTATGGTGCTATATGTTTTATCTTGCATGGATGCAAATATGCATTTCACTTTGCATATTTGTTTTGCACAGGCAATTGGCATGCCGTTTTAGCTGTTGTACGCTCTTGCAAAGCAATGCACAAAGAATTGCAGCTGCGCATGGAATGGTATCAGTTGCAGGCACTATGTATACATTTGCATGCAGAGTGCTGAGACTATGATCTCGGTGTGCTATACTTTATATCTTGATATATATATATCTCTGCTTTTAAGTGCACGCCTGTTGGTCCAGCTTGGCTGGGTGTCAAGCAGTGGGCAAGCTGTGGTCTTGCTGTGTCTGTCCACATCCTAGAGCGAAATCCTCCCGCTTCTGCGCTAGGAGTTCAAGGACTGACACAATTCGCACCCCTAATACGGAGTTATGACAGAGGAGGCACTCTGGTTCCACATCTTTCCCCCCCAGCACAGATGGACAATCTAAGCCTGTGACTAAGCGTCATTTTGACTTGAATTCAGCAAAGCACTCAGGCTTGATCTTAAGCATATGGATAATCCATTGCTATTGAGCAACTTAATTACACCATCTTTAGGGGGGACTAAGCATGTGCTTGGGTGCTGAAATGAGATCTTTGGGTTTTTTAAATAAATTCATGCCTAGCTTTAAGTACAAACAAATGCTAACGTACACGGTTAATGATGCTCTAGCCAGAATTGCTCATCCTTGCAGCTGTACATCAGAGTGTACTTTTAATTAGAGTTTAATTATCTTTTCATTTATTTTCTGCAGCAAGTAAATTTATACCTTGCTGTAAGTTTTCTTGGGAGTATAAATTAAAGTAACATTAATAACATTATATTTGTCCTAATTTGTGTATCTACACCTATTTATCTGGGTTTTTTATTAGTCATAATGATGTATGTGTGGAGAAATCAGGCAACTAATCTATGTATAGAAGAAAATAATGCTAGGCAATATCATTATAATAATAAGAGGCTGTTTCTGATTTACTGAACAGAAATAATAATATCATAAATTTGCGATTAGGGTTTTTAATATATTAAAAAAATTAATTTGAGGGAAAGTGGTCTGCATAACAAGGGTTTAAATAGAAAAAAGTCTGTATCTAAGACTGGAAATGAAATCCAAAAATGAACTTCAGAATTTTTTTGTTCAGAAGTCACCTATTAAAAGAACTTAACGCCAACCAAACCTACAATTATTTGATACCTCATTATGTAAATTAATTTCTCTGGAAGATATTTGTGGGAAAAAGTTTCATTCCAGTATTTTTACCAACTTAGGGAAGTTCAAGTTGTCCAAATCTTCCTGTTGGAGTGAGTTATTCCTTAGGCATAATGCCACATATTAAATAATTTAAGAATTTGTATTTCTGCTGACACATCTCCTTCAGTCCAAATAAATGTTTTTAAATCAATCATCAATATATAAGAAAAGAGGAAAACTATTATGAGCCTCACCGTATACAGCAGAAACCTCAGTCCCAGGGAAACAAGGTATAATGAGTTTAGATAAAGTGACTAATAATTTGAATAATCAAATTTTTGTACGCTTTAATTAAAATGTCTTAAGAAGTCAACTTATCTGTAATGGATGCGTATAAACTTTTTCTGCATCTTCTTTTGTCTCTCCTACAGTCTGTGGATTATTTCAAAGCATTGCTTAGCCAGCATTCAGATTAGGGATGGGTGGCTCTATTGTGTTACTTCTGTTTTGTAGTTCTGAGTTACTTCTCTCTGCATGCCTGAGTCAGCTGGCCTCACTTCTCTGAGGCGTCTAAAAGTTCACAAGACGTTTTATCCTTTTGTTCTTTCTTCAAATTTTATAGATTTTTGGATGGCTGCTAATGTAGGAGGGCTGAGAATATTCTCAGATGCACATCACTTAGAGAATGATAAAGAAACTGTCTGCTCCCCCCCCCCTTTAGTTTTCATATTATGAAAAATAATCTCTGCAGGGTTTTTCCCCCCCCACCACCTTCTCCCCCTTTAATTCTGTGATGCTATCTTTCTAGCCTCTCCAAAGTAGCAAGGCTTGCTGTGGAGCTAGCAAGTGATTTTTCTACTTTTGCTTCTCATACAGTAAAATGCCTTTGTACTGGGACGTGATATCTAGTCATAGATTGCCTCTGCAGAAGGCGCAGGATTCTTGTTGTGGATGTCTAATGGTGGGCATGGTACTGAGGGACTGGAGGGGCTACGTGGTGCCAGGGACCAAGGCTAATTGTTACAATTGCATTTCTGCAGTCTGTTCTGAGATTAGAGGATATCTGAGTAACGTGGTTAGGAACAGTGAAAACATTGTTCAGGAAGGTAAGAACCAACCCAGCAGGGTGCATAGTTGGTATTTACCAGGATTGTGTTGTCTGTTCTGCATGGCCAGACAGTGATGGTAGGATGGGTGGTAAACATCTGCCTTGTAACTTTAGAGCTCTAACAGAGTCCTCCTTTGACTAAATTCCATGTTATATTCCTCCAGGCAGTCACGAAGTTGACTATGAAATAAATGTGTTGCAATGATAACCTTAGACTTAACCACAGCCTGCGTCTCCTGCAAGTGACAGGGTATTCTTTCTATTTCCCAACTTGATGGAGCCATTAAGCTTTGAGTCTCTTCAGAATAGCGTAACACAGAGAGCAGAAACTGGGTAAACCAGGTTTACAGAACTTTTGCAAATGTTTTAAACATTTTCCTTTCTAAGCCACACAAGTCTTGCCTGAGGCACCATTCCTAAAATAAAATTAGGCTTCTGAAAGATTTATTGGCTGCTTTTGGAATTCAGCGTAGTCGTCTTTTTGCTCACTCACATAATGAGGCAGTTGTGAAACCCTGACTCAGGGGTGAACTAAGCCTGCTTCAAAATGGGGACAAATGGGAATGTGTGGTCACACACACGCAACTTCTCTGTATGCAGCACAAACTCTGCTAGAGAAGGGCTATGTACAGCACCCCCAGCTCCCTGCTACATCCCCTCCTGCTCCAGTTGCTACGAGGACCGCTACTGTCCACAGGTATTCATGAAACAACTGGTGCTACGTATGGAATAAGGAGTCGCAGAGGCATGCGGAAGCAGATCTGTGTGGTCCCTAGTGATGACTACCCTGTCCCTTGACACAGCTTGTTCTTGCCTATAGTGACATTCTGATCTTTCTTATTTAATTGCCCCTGTGTTGGCTTTGGTTCATAGTAGGGGGTGATTAGAGAACCATGTTTCCCTGCTGTGTTCAACAGTCTTGTCTTAAGTGAAGTGTACAGAGTGCATTACATTCAGCGTTGTATGCTTCGCGTAGGAAAAGGCTGCAGCAGCAGTTGAAGCTGTTTCAGTTGATTGGAGCTAAAAGACCAGAACTTCCTGCTGCTACTGCCACTCCCAACCCCATGCAATTTCAATGGCCTGTTTTGCTGAAATCAGCCCCCCTCCGGGTTGTTTACTCATCAAAACTGGTTTTGCGATATAGAGGACATCAAATGCATTTCAAAACATGAAATAATCTTCAAACTAGATCCAGGAAAGGGTGTGTATTTGTGCACACAGCTTCTGTGCCTGAGATGCTTTTTCACTGAAATCTTTCAATAAACACTCTGAAAAGTGTTGTTTTTTTCCCCAGTGGTGCTTGCCATAAGATTGATTGGATTCAGGTGGTTTAAAGGAAGTAAAACTGTTTCTACTCTGCACCTAATTCTTTCCCTTTTGTCTTTCTGTGCAAATACAAATAATGAATGCAGGCAAACAGTAAATTGCAGTGAGCAGTGGAAGTGCTAAATGGTAGCAACACTTAAAACATTGCTGAAATTCAAAAGAGCAGCTGTTAGACATTTAAACCTATCATTCTCTTCTGAACATACATCAAATTTACTTCATAGCATTGTCATAAAAATGTATGAGAATGTAAATGCTTGAGTGACCCATTAATCTTTTGAGTAGTAAACATAAAATCTTCTTAACCCCAGTGATGATATAACCATACTTTATTTTGAATGAAGGCTTTATCATAGAAGTGAAGATGTTCTGTGTCTTTCTGTGGTGTATAAATAAGAACAAATTAATATTAAAGTCTGATGTCTGTGAAAAGTTTACCATTATATTGATTGCAATATGAAGATATATGTAGTGAACAAAGCTACACTCAATTTCTGATGAGCACAGAAAAATCTAATAATAAATACACAAAGAGCACAAGCTCATTACTCATTGACAGCAATCACCAGTCTGATGCTGTTATCATTATTATTTACTAACTAACTCAATAATGAGTGTTTGTTCTTACAGAATTGTCCATAAAACCTTCCTTTTTATGTGTGTCAAATGATAAAGCTGGTTTCTGAGCTGTCTTTGTGGTGAAAAGACACCCTTAAATATTGGAAGTGTTGATTGTTCATTTCCATGCATAGGCCACTCAGCTTGTCTCTAACCAAGCAAACCTGCCACTTATATCAAGGTGAATTTTCCTTCAATAAGGACTAGAAAAATATGTATTTTGGAACATTATTATTCATTCCTTTATTCCAATTCTTTCATATATATTCCGTTGCCTCCTGTAGCCTGATTTGAAAGACATCCTGACTGGGCTTTAAAGGCAAAAGGTATTGCTCATGAACAACAAACTGCTTTCTTGTTGCAGAACTAGATTTGGCCTTGATATAAATAGGAGAAATTCCATTAAACTTCTGAAGTTGTCCAGTTCAAAGCATTGTGCCCACAGGGTAAAAAAACTGGGAGAGTTGGAAAACTTCTATTAAATAATCAGTTTCATCCTCCCATCCAGCCAGGATTGTTTCCAGCAGTACACTGAGATTTCTTAAGCAATGGGACTTCACGTGTGGGGAACTTAATTTATTCATAAAACATTTGAAATGTGCCCAAGTAAGCATGGGAAAACTTAGGTCCGTGAATTTTAATGATATTTGGAAATGGAGGTGATTCCGATGAAGGGGGGGGGGGGGGGGAGAGAAGTAAAAAATTATAAACCAAGTAGTTAAGCAGATTGAGATAAGCTGTATTAGTTTAACTACAGATGCAAACTAGCTGCCAGGCTACATAATCCATGACAGGCAATAAAAAAAAAAATCCACTACGTTCAGCATCTTGTTCTCTTCCCATTGTTCTCTGAAACTGTCCTTGAAGGATATCATTATATTGACTCTCACTTTCAGACAAAGTGTGTCTTGGTGAACCACAAACTACAAGGTGTTAGGGGCCTTGATGATAACTCAAAAAGATATCCGAATCTGGAAAGCTTACATTAACTTGAAAGGCAGGTTGCAAAAATCAAGCCATGGAACAGAGGTAATATGTTAGAAAGTACTCAGCCCAGATTTCTGCATGTTTTGAGAGCTCCCTCCAAAAATGGCATGAAAATAAACCCAAAATATCATTGACATGATTAATGTACGTGGTAGTCTGTCTTGTCATCTTTCTTCAGTATTTATATTAAAAATACCCTATTACTGCTGCATAGCTTTGGAACAAAGGGCTGGCTTTAACGAGCATCCTAGAATGAAGGAAAATTTTTGAGATTTGGGGCTGAGGTCAGTGGGCTGGGGGAGCAGACAAAACACCCTTCGTTAGCCAGACCAGAGCCATCAGAGCCCAGGCCAGCACAACCTGCACTTGTGCTGTAGCACAAAGTCCTACAAAATCAGGTCCCAGCAAATTGGAATGAGGTGGTGTGGATAACAGGCTATTTAAGGAAGTGGTGGAAAGGTAAGGGAGGAAAAGAGTTTTTCTACTAGGTTTCCTAAATCTTCCCACATCCTAGACTTCCACTTTTATTTCACAGTCTGAGAGAAAGGGGGGGAAAAAAAAAAAGAGAAATCTTTCCATACAGCACACTCTTCCTTTGCCGCAGCATGGAATGTTGTTGCTCCAAGCAACAAGGTCAAAACAAATAATAACATTCTTTATCTGTGGGCAGCAGAATCTGTTTTGCCTACAGAACTCTAACAAAACAAAATTTCATTGTTCAATATTGCACTTACTACTTTCATAAAATATGAGTTAAGATATTTGAGTTTACTCACGCTTTCCTGAGTGGCCTTTCTCTTATTTTACTGCTTTGGCACCACATGGTCAGTCTGGGTAAGAAATGAAGAAAAGGTTACATGTTACCCTGAGTGTACATGTAAAAGCATATGGACTGTTGGACAGATGGCATTGTTGTAAGACAACTTTTATAGAAAAATAGCTACTCATTGTCACTTTCAGTCTTCCCGAAAGTGTTCAGGTGTATTTGATGGTATTGCAATCTTCATGGTGGATGTAACTACGTTCCTGGGGAAATTCCCACGGATCTTTCACTTTTTGAATAAGCTTGCATGACTCACAGCACCTGCAGGATACAGCCGAGAGATATTAGAATGCCTGCCAGTGAGGTTAGGGACAACTTGATCATATGTGGTGAGGTACTGTGAGGTCTAAGCTAGAACTCTGAAAAGATTTCTCTGGGATTAAGACCACGGTATGTGAAGGAAATGCAAAAAATGTCTGCCTTAAGACAGGACAGTCTCTAGAGGTAGCAATGCTGATACATTTAATACTGCATTTAAGAGGAGCAGTTCTGCCCTATTTATAAATTTTTTACTTTGACTAAAACAAGGTTTCTCATTCTGGCTGAGAGTGCTATTGCAGTCCTTGAGAGTTCAGGTAAAAGTATTGCTCTCCTGGAAAGACACTCAGGAGTTCAACAGTATAGTCATTAAAAGTGAAGAACTGCAGATAACAAAATATATCTGAGCCAACAAGCCCTTAGTAAGATCTTATTAATTAATGACAAAGCTGTCTGAATTTTGATAGCAATCTTTCACACACACTGTAATTGAGACTGAGGTTTGATATCCAGCGTATTCATGAGCCTCCACCTGGGCGTGTCAGAGCTGGCATGATCTTTTGTGGACTTCCGTGCTGTGTGTTTATTGAAGGCATGCATGGTCTTCTGTTGCCTATCAAAATGAGATCTCTAACTTAAAAATGAGCAACAGCACTTAAAAATGTGCAACTCCGAAGATAAATGCTTTCAGTAGAGCAGACTACTGCGTCATGCTGGATAGAGTTCCCTCTCAGCAGCATTGCATGTATGCCAAGAGATGTATGCCTGACGCTTATAGCTGGACCCAGGCTAATGTCACTGCTTGTTACTTCCTCAAGCAGTGCCTGAGCTCTGCTGGAAGATGGCTCTGTGGCTCTTCCCCTCAGCCTACCTCACAAAGAGCGAGCTCCCTTAAAGAGCTAAAAATTGCCTTCTCTTTCCATTGTGAAATCAAACAATTCTCCCACACTTACGCATATGTGAATGCAGCATCAGTTAAACAGTTCTGGAGTCTGAATACACACACACAGAGAGCTGTCAAAGCGTCATGGCAATTCTGCACAAGATTATCCTTCTCCCAGGTGCTTTCTCCAAAGTACCGAAGGCTGAGGACTCGGTCATGGCATCTTGTGCCTTGCAGGAGCTTCAGAGTCAGCTTCGCAAAAAGGTGTCTACACCAATGCGCGTATCTGAAGTGGTCACTCTGGGCATCCCGCCTCATAATTCTGTGAGTGAATAAGGCAAGTGAGTAGTGCAGAGCATGTGATTTATTTATTTTTTAGTCAAAACGGAGTTTGTATTAGTCCAGAAAAGACCGGGCCTCCTTCACATAAAGATATGATCTAAGATATCTCCTTTGACATTCAAGTCTCCATAGAAAAACAGATGTTTCTCTCAGCTATGCATTTCCAGTATAGTTCTGATTTTCTGTTTATTTTTTGATTAACCCAAGTAAGCTACATCAGTGCAGAAAAAAATCTGGATGGTCTATAATAGTGGAAAGAAGAATACAAAAGCAACCCTTTTTCCCACTCACGTGCGTGTTTTTTCACTCACACATGGAAGGAAGGACCAGTCTTTTTCCATCTTTTTTATTAGCTAATGTAGAAAGTTATTGAATGCATTGACTTCCATCTGTCTTGTAGCTCTTGATAAATGGTACTCCATTACATACTTAAAGGCTGCTGTGACTCATTGTTGGGTATCAGTTCCATTTTTTTTCACATGCTTTCATTTTGCTTGTGGTTTTTTGCTACTTTTCTAGTCACCTAGAGTTACTCAAGGCAATGAGCTTTCTAGCAGGGCAGTTTGTAGTAGCAGAATATTTCAATTAGGTATTAGGAATGTTTCTTGAAAGTAAGGAAGCCTGTAAATGGGAGAATTTAGATCAGAAAACTGAATCTTAAGAGTTACACCTGTCTAGTCAGGGGACAAAAAATTATCTAAAGTTTGTAATTAAAATTGCTCTAAACCCAGCTCTTATCTTTTACTATGGAATACTTTGCAACAAACTATCTAGGACCAATAACTCTTTGCAGAAAGTACTTAGTTGGAAAATGTGAATTACGAGTAAATTAGAGAAAATCACTATCTGCTGGTGTGCAATTTGCTAGAATAAAAAAAGAGATGAAATGTATTGAATATGTTACTTGTTATGAATTATTTGCCCATTACAAATTGATGCCCTGCTCTTCTCATGGATCTGAGCCATATAGTATTTCTCATTTTCTCTTCCTGTGCAGTTTATTAATATTCATTTTTTCCAGTTTCTCCTTACTTGCAAATCTTTCTTTTGCAAATGAAACAACATCTGCAGCTAGCTATAAATATTTATCACTTGAGAACAGTCATGACATAAAGACATCTGAAGAGTGAGATTGGAGGACAATTGGTGATTGTGGGTCACTGATGCTGCAAAATTTTGAAATGCTAAATCTGAAGTATAAATTCACCAGAACCTCTATTGTAAGGCATACAATAGCTCACTAAAATAGTAAAGGTTCTCAGATCTACCCTTCACCTGAAGAAATAACTTCCTATTTATAATTAGGAATGCGGTTTTAAATTAACATTTCCTCTTGTTTGTAAGTAATGTGATGGGCTACTGTGGCATGTAAAGCTAACTATATCCTTCTTTACAATTCTTGTTTTCTCTGTAGGGGAAAAATACTTTTGCGTGGAATAGAGAGTAAATAAACTTAGAAACAAATCAATGCTACAGGTTTGTTCTGGTCAAAGAAAACCCTTATAAATTAGGACAGTGACCCTCACCCAAATATATCCTTCAGCATTTAAGGATTATGGTTGAGCCTTTCAAAAGTCCTTTTTAAAATGAGAGGATATTATAGCTAATTTGACCAGTCACCGAAAAATTTACTCGGAGGTTGAAGCTGAAAGGTGCTTTTTGCTCACTGCAAACAAAGAATGACAACAAACATATACTTGAAAAAAATAAACCCCCAAAACCAAACAAACAAAAAAAAAAACCACCACCAAAATGAGAGAGGTTGGCACTATCCAGATCTTCTAACCACATGGCCTTCCCTTGCAGAGCCATTGTGTCGGAGTTACGGCTTGGTAGGTTGTTTCCAGATTCTCCTGGTCAGCCTCTCCTGAGGAAATTGGATCCTTTGTAGTAGGAACTTACAATGCTCTGCCCAGATCAAGGCTTCTTCACTTAGTGAACTTAGCCACCTTTTATAAAATGGATTTAATCCCTGTTCGGAAGATCAGTACAAAGTCTGTGTGCTGCTGCTCCTGAGCTCAGAAGTGAATCTAATTCCATATGTGAAAGTAGGGTTTTCCAGAAAGTCAGGATCAAACTTCAAAGTGCAGGCATGGACAGAGTTCTTGGGACCATAGCACGAGAAAGATCAGGGATGCAGACTGGCAATTCAGACGCGGCAATGGGTAAAGTCTGCAGGTGTGAAAGCTCCTACAGGATGCTGAGGCACCAATTTCCATGGCACTTGCGTGCTAAGATTAAGCCGTTATTTTGCTAGTAAAAAATCGTTTGTCCTTTTTACTCCCTCTAGCTTTCTGTGTGTGGGTATTAACAGAAAGCAGATGATGGAATCAGCCTACAGAAAAAAGATGTTTGAAGCTGTTGTTGCACTGACAACAGTTTCAAACCATGCAGACAGTCTTCTCATTGCAGTTTCCCCCAAGTGCTTAGTCACTCTGTTCCTGTAAAGTCACTGAACAGTCTCACTGCATTCAGGAAGAATGATAAACGTGCTAAATGCCTATTTCATCTGTTGTATACCTAGCACACTCTAGAAATTCTGGAAAATCATTTGCAAGGTAGAACCTGAGCCATCAGCTGACTCCACTGGGCTGTGATTCCTTAACTTTTTGATCTATGCACAGATAAAAGTCCTTCCATGAGCAGTTGTTTCCAGGGATAAGGGAATATGAGTGAATCGCTTCTCCCAGTAATGCAATTCCTAGTGAGCTAGTTAGTCCTTAAACACTCACTGCATAAAATGCCTTTTTTTTTTTTTTCCAGCTAAAACTTAACAGGGAATTTGGGGTACATGCAATGTAATTCCTCAGGACTTCTTGCAAGAGCACAATGGAATTTACAGTTGTCACATTTGTCAGGATGTCAGCTGTAGCAGACAGCATCTCTCTAACAGGCAGTAGTTCTATTAGTGGGCACATTTATTACTGGTTTATTAGTGATTTAGAAGGGAAAAATGCTGCTAAATTAATAGCTTTAATCACTTCTTGCTACAGCCTGCCCTTTCCTTAGAAACTCCCCAATCAAACATATTGACCCAATTCTCTCTAGGTGTAACTTCTCCAGACATGGGGAAATAGTTCAGAGGAAACTATTGGTTGTGATTTGACCTGTATTTGTCAGTGCAGTGTCTCAATGCAGCAGGGCTAGAATAGAAAGGAAATGAACGAATACAAATATTTTGGTATCATGAAGAAGCCTGCCTATCCTTTTCCTTCTTTGAAGACACATATATCATAAGGAGATGTGATAATGGGTGACAGAATATGTCTCTTACCTGTGGTCAAGCCACAGTAACAGCCTTCCCATTACTGTGTTGACAACTTTAAAAACTACTAGCTGAAAGCATTTACCTCGTCTGGAGGGAATGGCATGAAAAATGAGGGTGGTTTGTTTTTTTTTTTCCTTCTGTAGAGAAATACGCACCAAAACTTATATTTTCTTAAACCATGTGAAATTTTAAGGCAATGAAACTCTTGGAAGTAATGTTGAATCTCTACCAAAAGTAATCTTGGACTAGCTTGTTCTTTAGTGATTTTTATCAGCTTCTGCTGAACAGTCATCTGCTAAACAGACATCTAGTCTTTATGGTTCTGAAAAAGTCCACAATAGGAACACTTGTGTTGAGCTTGTAATAAAAAAAATACATAATATAGGGACTTTCACATTTCTAAGTGAACTGTGAGGATGTTAACTTCAATGTCATCAGCTGCATTTACGGCCACTGTATCCAGCTACTCTAGGACCGTGTGTAAGGGCATCTCCAAAATTATGGCTTTGGCCTGGGGAAGTTTTCCCAACAGTTAGTTCTCTTCTCTCTCAAGCCAACCATCAGTGCAGCAAAAATTTGGATTGAAATCAATTTCAGCAGGAATATTGGGCGCAAATCAATTGAGCATTGAATAATTTAGAAGTCCACTCTGCAGTCTCATGTACCATCTCTAGCAGAACTTCCTTCTCACCTTCCCCTTCAAGTAGTAATATGACTCTCAAATGATTTTTCTCCACCGCCGTCCTCACCCACTGATATTGCACAGAACTAAATGAGGCTTTTGGAGATTAAGGTGCTTGGGATTGGAAATCTGGAAAAAATTAAAACCTATTGCACAATTGTCAAATTAATGGGGTTCACACATTGTGATCTGAAGAATCTGATGCTCTCAGTCGAATTAGTGAATGAATACCACATTACCAAGGCTACTGGAACATCTCGTTTAGCATTTGTAGCCAAATGTTGACTTGCCTGTCTGTCTCAAAATTGTTTCTCCTTTTTGCCCATTCACACCTTACTGGCTGGCTAATGACTTATTGTAATCATAGACCTGTATCATAAATCAGGAAATTGTTGCTATCAATAACAGCTAACAAAATTAATCTGTGTTGTCCTACAGTTCCCTTTCTCTTGTCTCTTTCTTTGTTTCTCTGGTGTAGACCTAAGTCCGATCATTTGATTGTTGCTTAAAGATACAAGGGTAGGTCTTCCCTGGGATGGTACAGAGAAATGAATTGGCTTAAAAAACAGATCTTTACTTTCTCACATGCAGTGATAGAAGTGACAGGTGAGTTGCCACTGTCCACATCACTCTCTTCTACCAGATAGATTTTAAATTGTAACTGTAATTTCTGGTTTAGTCTCATCTAGAATAGATTAATATGATGCTAAAAGAAAATTTTCAAGAAAATATCCTAAGGCTGTGAGTGAGTCAAAAAAGCTTCCATTCCTAACCTGCCAAGAGAAAGGCAGAGAGAGATATTCTGGCAGGGAAAAAAAAAAAAGGCATTTAAAATGTCTGGAACCACTTGACCTTCTCTATCTTATATAGGGAGTGAAGCAGCATACAGGAAATGTGCTGAATCACTTGCTGTCTCTTAATATACCACTATATAAAAGGTCTTTGCCCAGACTCAGTGGTGTCTTCATTTTACAGGCAAGCCATTAGCTGAAAGGAAAACTGTAAAGCATGTCCTTCCCATTCCACCTTTGTACGTTACTATATATTCAGGCTGATAGAGAGAACCTGACTCAGAATAATTCATTAGCATTTTAAGGGTTATATAGCATATTCATGCTGTTAACAATTGAGCAAATCAATGCAAGGAGAAATGCTAAACAGTATAGTCTTTTTTTTTTTTTTTTTTTGCATATTGATTTTCTAGAAGATTCTAGTACATGGTTTTTAAGATCCCAATTCCAACAAACCCTGACACATTATACTACTTTGCTGTAAGTACAAGTTAATTTTTTCTTCAATAAACCCATAAAAATAACAACCACGCCCCCCGGATTTGCCATTAGCAATAGCGTCCTTCCTTAGCAGGGTGTCATTTCACCTTTCTGCCTTCACGTTCCCTCCTCAACAACTCTGCTGGCTCCTGAGTTTTGCTCAGAGGGGTGCAGGGAGAATGGAAGTGGAGCGGAACATGGAAGAGCAATGTTGATTGTTATACCCTCTAGCTTCAGCAGCTGCACTCATATGAGTAAATGTCATGCACCTAATTAATTGCAAATTCTGGTGGTAAATGAGCGAAGCTGCAATTCAGCGAAGCTGGGATCTACCTTCCTGAATGAATTTTTGGGGGGCTGGGGTGAGGGGTACCATGGAGTCTTATTCCAAACCACAACAGCAAGAGGATCTTTACTGTTTATTTTATTGGGGATAGATTTGAAATTACAACAAGTACCTGTGGTTTTAATAACTTATTAAGGATTCTGGATGGCTAACTGGAGACAATTTAAAGCAGAAAATGTCGAACTGCTTTTCTCTCAGACAGGAGCACCCAAATTCATAGCTGATTTTTCAAACCTTAAATTAGGTCTTGCTGTAATAGTTTGAGATTAGTCTGTATGTAACGTTTGTGCTACTTCAAGACATTTGTGTTGTAGGGTATTCATAACTATCCTGCCTGTTTTTCTAAAATCCACACTACCAGTAAAAGAAAAGAATCTAAACTCAAATTGGAATTGTCTGCACTAATGATGTAAAGAAGTTAATTAGCCTCTATAGCTTTCGAACATAAAATGGAATAAACCTCTCACAATCTTAAGAAATGCATAAACTTCTGTGCATTTTACCTTTTAAGCTCTTTAATATCTGCTTAAGAATTAAACATTAACTTGAACAAGTTCACCTTAATCATTCATAAGGAAATAGAAAATGAAAGAGCTCTCATTCCCAGAATAAAGGGGAGGGGAGCACACCGATAAGTGAACTGCATTTTAGTTTTGACACTTAGCAAACTGTAAGTTTAGCATATCACTTAGCAGAGGTTAATGCTAACTGTCATTGGAATGAGCTGATGAAGTAATGATTAATACAGTCAGTGTTTGCAGATGAAATTCCATGGTAAAATACAAATAAACCAAAGGACTTCTTAAGAAAGTCACATTTGAATTTTTCAGTTGGGGGGGAAAAAACCAGGATAAGTTGAGAGTGGGGTTCTTGCTATTTTTCAGTAGTGTCCAAGCCGTGTCCCCCTCTTTTCTTTTTTTTTTTTTTTTTTATTACAAGTCCAAAAAATAAATAGTCCAATAGACTTTATCTCCATATGCTTCATATTTTTTAAACAAAAGAGTATGTTCAAAGGATTAAATTAAACTTTTTTTAATTGATATACCAATGAGATTCCACCCCTTATTAATTTATATGATAGACAGGTTTATAACTGCTAAGTTAGCATCTTGTTTTATAACAATTATTTTTTAAAAATCTTATAAAGGGGGGCAGTAAACTTAAGTGCTTTCTAATAGCTGTCTTCAAAGGCCATCACCACATATCAGATATTCAATATACCCTCTGTTGCGATAGTGAGTGCTTACATCATGCCAAAGACTATCTTAAATGTTCAATTTGGATATGAAATGCCAGGTGAATATTGATTGATTATTTATTTACTCATTCATTACAACTTTTATCCTTCTTGTTACTGAAGTTATTTAATTTACTAGCCAAACCTAGATTACTAATACAAACTACGTTTAAGTCTGGTGGTTCTGGTCCTGTTCTCAGGAAAAATAAAGTCAAAGGAGCTGCTCAGTTACATAAGGTACAGCATCTGTATCGGTATTTGTAGACTCAGAATATTAGGCAGTTACTCTGAATAATTTTATGATTCTTATGAGTAAAGTATAAGGAGAAATTAAAGTGATGCCAAGTCATAGAGGACACTGCAGCTAAAAATTTCCAGTAGCCCCTGGTGCTCGATGAAAGCTCCACGGTGCAGTAGTATAAGACCCAACACGCTGCTTTCAATCTACCCTGCCAGAGGCTCCCTGAATCCCAAAAGGACTGCAGTCAGGTATTCCGTGTAATCTCGTCGCTCATCAATCCTGAGCTTTCTGCATAGGAGATAGGACACAGACATAACTTAGGTGGGCTTCTACATTTAGTAAGCTTGTAAAGAAACATCATGCTAATACTGGGCTATTTCAGAGGTTGTTATCATGGTTGGCAACTAGCGGATCCAGTATATTATATCTCTGTGAGAAGAAATGTTCTCTTTCCTTCTTGCACTTCCCAAAGTTAAGAACAACTGCATTTCTTCTCTTGGGGGCATATTTGTCACAATTAGGTAAGAGATATGCACTACAGTGTGTGCCTTTTCTTCCTCATTTTGGCTTCCTTCTCCACTGCAAAGTAATAGGTCTGACTGCCTAGTGTGCTAAGAGAGTCATATTTCAGCAACACCCCAGGCTGTGTGTCTGAACAGCAGGTTTTTCCTCTGTTGTTCTATTGAAATTAAGTGCAATGGTTTGCTTTGTTCAGAATATTTTCTGTCTGGTTTTGCCTGTCTTTGTTTTCATCACTCCATTCTAGAACTTCTGGGCCGTGAAGCCTAAATAAGGGCGCTACCACCTCCGTGAGATTCTGACAACCACGGCAGGGATCACAGCGCAGCAACTAATTCTGCTTTCTCTATCAGAATCAGTGCTGCTCAAGGATCCCTTTAAACTGATATTCTCTTTCTTTCCCTTTGGCAGAAAAAGTTTCCCCTCACCTGGAAATACTCAGTCACCACAGGAATAGTGCTTGCATGCCCTAGCCATCAGGAGCATTGAGACGTAAAGGGATTGCTTCCATATACAGAATGAGGCTCCCAGGTGCCAAGTGTAATTATGAGTAACTCCGGCAACACTAGGGATGAGCTTGTCCCATTGAGTTATTCTCTTCTAAATTTACGCTCATGGATAGAAAACACAAGTAGGGACATGTTAAATGCTGTAGATCTATAGAAGGCCTGATCCAAAGATCAGTGGAGTCAGTGGGAATCTTTCCAATAACTCTTGTATGCTTTGGATTAGCTATAAATGCTTTCAGTCAGGAATGTGACACGGAACTGGATCCCACAGATGATCCAACGTCATTGAGACAACTTCCTTCAGTAAAAAATGATGTGAGGGGCTAGAATGCTTTGATGTCCTTGTCATTAACTTTTATGCTGCATAGACAAACCTTTTGTCTTATGAACGACATGAGAAAGATATGACCCCAGGGAATAAGGATTGAGAGAACTGAATTCAACCAGTTTTGTTTTCCTGCTGTGGGTCACTGTATTGTTTTGGCTGTGCAAGATCCAGACCTTGGTGTGCAGCAGTCTCTGAGAACCTTTCCCTGTCCATTCTCCTTAGTTAGTTACAAGGCCTTTTATAGTCTTAGAACTTACTTATCAGTCCTGAGTGTGTACTTGGGCTATACTCTGTAATACAATTTACTCTCTCAGTTACTGTATTTCTATCTGAGAAACACAGCAATGAATGAACATGAAACTGTCTATTAGGTGGGATCAAAAGCACCGTGCATCATCAGGAAATAAGGTAAGAATGAAATGAAAACATTTCTTAGGGGCAGATAAAATGGCTTACAGAGGTTTCACACACTAATCCAGTCAACCAGCACTGTGTTTACTGGAACCTTTGCAGTGCAGTTTGAGAGGTTAAAGTAGCAAGAACACTGACACGTATTTATATTATTATTTAGGTTACTTAAACTGCTGTACCTCAGGAATAATTCTTAATCCATCGGGTTTTGAATACAATATAATAAAGCATAACTTAAGTTCTGCTGGGAAAATGCCTTCCCTGATACTTATAAAATCTCATGCATTAATGTTCCCATGTATTTCTAAGGCAAATATAAGCAAAATAATCCATTAGTATTCAAAGAGGGAAATGTAATTAGAAATAAAAATATAAGATAACCACATCCACCTTCCCAAAAAGAGATTTACATTAAAGAATAAGATGAAAGTGTTCGCTCTTAGAGCTTTTTTTACCAAGTAATTTCTAACAAATAGCCCTCTTTTTTTTTCTTTTGTTTCACATAGCTGTCCCAAACTAAGTAAGGGCTAAATTTATCTTCAGTTCTGAATTTCTGAACTTGTGCTGTCATTCAGCAGCTCTTCTTGGATAAAATACATCATCATTTACTCTATTAGAAAATAAATGTATGGATGTATTATGGAATTTGCATTCCATTACCTTGGTTTGCATGCCATAAAACATTTATTACACCCTTGGGCTACAGTCTTAATAATGACTGGGTGAAATGCACTAATGTGGTCTTGGCCTTGCTATAGAACAAAAGATTAATGCTCTTTGATGTCACCCAGCTAATAGTTGGGCTCGCCAATTTGTCCCTTCAAAAGACATTACAGTCACAGAGACAATCCCTGTAAGACTAAAGTGAGCAAAAAAATGTTTAAACCAAACCACAAGCTGAAGCCCAGTTAACCAAATAAGCGTTACATTAGATTTTCATCTGTAAAAATAAAGGTATGTAAGTTCCCCTCAGCAAGGGAAGAAAGATCTTCCATGTTTTATTTCATCCGCTCCTCTTCTGATTATACCCTGCTGACATCAAGTTTAAAAAAAGCCATCAATATTTTCTTATATTTTATGGCAGATACAAAATAACATTTTAGTTAAGCTCCTGGAAGGCATATATCAATACCGTCTACAATCCCAAGCCTCTCAGGTCCTTCTCATGTAATAAATTTCACTTGCCTCTGATAAAACTATTGAATTTTTTATCTACCTGCTTCTCTTTAGAGAGAGGAGGAAGAAGTTGTCCCTTTAACCTTAAGAGACAACTTTGAGATTTTTAAACTTTTTTTACAAAATGCACAGCTAAATGTTGGTGTATCTTATAAAAAACCCTATTGGAATAAAACCAGCCTGTCATACCAGCCAAAGTTGCAATCTTGTCAGTGAATTGAGCAGTGGATCAATATTTGGATGACAGACATCAGGGGAAAAACTGCAAGGAGGAGCCTTGTGGTGCAGGAGGCAGGCGTCTCGCTGAGCCAGTGTCCCAGTAGGATGAAGGGGGGTGTCTGCGCTGCTGCATGTGCCAGCTTTCTAATGACCCTAAATTGAGAAAGAGGGCCCAGTTCACCATTTGATGTAAATCAGCCTTGCTACTTTGAAAGCAGTGGCATGACAGTGACTTACGCCAGCTGAGTATTTTGACAAGACCGCGTTATTTGTCTCACTGTGCTGTGTTCCAGTCTGGAGATATGGCACCATTTGAATTTTCCAAATAGTTTCAACAGAGTATTCTCCTGCTGCTGCAATTTCATATTTTGACCAAAATGGTTTTGCAATGTCCTGTCCAATTGAAAACCAGCTGCTGGTATTTCCAACTAGAGGTGGTTGTGCTTCTGGGATGAAGGAAGCCCATATCTGTTTAAAGCAAAGCTGTTTGTAATTATGTAATATAAAGCACCAGATACACAATCAGCATGTACTAGATTAAAATCCTTTCAAAGCCCTAGTGTATTGACTGACAGGCTGCCCAAAAGCATGCTTACATAGCACAGAAAAATGTTATAAAGCTTTCAAAAACTCTAAAGTAGTGGTCATAAGGCAATCCTTTGCAAGCAGTTGTGATTAACGTAGCAGATGAGCCAAAGTGAACATCTTTTTTTTCTTTTTCTTTTTTTCTTTCATATTGCAAAAGAAAGCATAGTCTGTTTTAAAAGTCCCAGCGCACGGGGAATATGGCAATACAAAGAGGAAACTAAGTGTCTGTGATGTCTTTTGATAAATAAGTGAGAAATTGATGTCTGTTGAATAGTAGATGGAAAATATCTTTCTATAAGTAATGTAGAGTCCCGCAAAAAGTAGCAAATACAGTGTGCCTAACACTGGTCCTGCAAATGAGATGACAAGAAAATAATCCAGATTATGTTATTTTTTCCAAGATTTATTTTGAAGTAAACATTTTTAACGCTTCTCTAACATGGCAGGCCTTATATTGCTGTTTGTGTATATCATATGTATCAGACATGATGTACAAAACATCAAGAGTTAACAGTAGGGATAGATATCAGTAAATTTATTTATATTAGCAGTTTTAAAGGGAAGTCTTTACAAACCTCCAAAAGCCTGTGTAGAACTCTAATCATTATTTGTACATAAGCATAAAGACATTTTTCTTATAAACATAGATGTTTTGCATTACAAAGGTAATAACTTCACTTCAAACCCCAAAGCCTGAAGTAACATGTAACAGGACCAGCCATGCAGATTTGGGGACCTAATATGGAGAATGATACAATGTTTAATTAAACAGTAGGGAAGTTAACAATCTAAATGCCAGGGCTTTTTAGTTGGCTGTGTATAATCACCTTTCTTTCTCTTTTTCAAAAAGATAGATTACTTGTAATTGTCACAAGACAGTTGGACTGCAGCCTTAAAAAAACCCTCCACCAACACTGGTGCATGGACCTGTGCAGTGCCGCAAGACACTTATTTCAAAACCATTTTCAAGCAAATTGCAAGTGCCACTTCCTCTGCCTGGTTGGATTTGTGATTTAAGTCTCTCATCTAAGTCCCAGTTAAACCTGCCTCTCCTCAACGTGAGTTCTGGTGAACTCAGGGCCTGGTGTCTTTGTGTTTGGAAGCTGCTGAACTGTCTCTGTCTGCCTGCCAGACAACTGTTATAGGGAAGAATAAAGATATTCCACTTCCAGGTATAAAGGAGACTGATCTCTTCATATTTCTCCTCCTGGACAAGCAGCACATCTCTTGGCAACTGTACTTCTGCTGGCTTCTGCTGCGTTTCTGTTTTCCCTTTGGCTGACTGGTGGGTCAGAAATTCTGCTGGTTTGCAGTTTGACTAGCAATACCTAATTGTAGAGCCCAAAACAGAGAGGCCAGGCCTGTTCTGCTCCTCTCCACAAACCCTTCCCAGCACGGCAGCCAGATGTGACTACTGTTTGTGTGAGTTTGCCATATCGCACTGTGATGCTCAGAATCATCTGCCCCATGAGAAGTCAATCCTTGCTTTTATCCCAGAGCTTGGACAGTAACACACATTATCACTGTCAGTCTTGATTTTTCCCTCTCTCCTTACATAGATACCTTCCACAAATAATGAAATACCTTTGCAAGACCAAGTTTAACTGTTAATTGACTACTACACCAGCTTAAGGTCTTGATTCAAGAAGTGCCACAATAGAGTACAGAAGGTTGGTTGGGAGCTCCTACCTCCTAGGACTTCTGTATACTTCTCCAGAAATGTTCTTGCTTGGAGTTGTTTCTCTAAATCAACTACTTTTCAGGAAACAGAACATCTAAAATGCTCTTCATTCCTCTCCCAACAACCCAAAACTGTGTGTTATGATTAGGCCTTACTGTGATCCCATGTTATTTCCATCAGACTCCTGCTACTCAGTGAGAAAAAAGTTGTTTACCTTTCTTTACAATTTTCTGTTCACTGTATGGCCACAGACTTTATTTCATAGAATGGCTTGGGTTGGAAGGGACCTTAAAGATGATCTAGCTCCAACCCCCTGCCATGGGCAGGGACACCTCCCACTAGACCAGGTTCCTCAAAGCCCCATGCAGCCTGGCCTTGAACGCCTCCAGGGATGGGGCATCCACAACTTCCCTGGGCAACCTGTTCCAGTGCCTTACCACCCTCTTAATGAAAAATTTCTTACTGATTACCTTTTTCACCCTTCTCACTCAGTTGTTTTCTTATTTATACACAAAGTTCTGGCATGGCCAAAAAAAACCCCAAAAAAACCCCAAACTTCAAAACCACCTACAGTTTTGATTTCCCTCAGTATTCGGCTTTTTACAAAAAGAATCTAAAGTTCAAAATGAAGCTCCAGTCAATAGCAAGCAGTTTGAATTGGCCAGTGTTTCATGTTGATCACTTGAAGCTTAAGGAATAACACAGCTGGTGACTCCCTCTAAAGTCTTAAAGTGGCTTGTTCAGCATCATATAAAAATTCTTTGGCAGAAGAAAGATAAGCTTCATTTCTTCACAGTGGTGTTCAGTGGGTTTAGCCATAACTGCTTTTTTTTCATGTGTTTTAACCAGTGGAAGAGATGAGGTAAGAATCCTACCTCACACCAGGCTCATTGACTGCACTGTCCTGGGCACAGCATTCAACCCGTGCCCTGAATAGGGCAGTAGTTTTATGGAATAAATAGGATGCTTCATGGTGTACATGGTAAAGCAACTAATATGATAAGGCTGCATGGCCAGTTTGGTTGTCGTTAGCTAAATCTTGATTGACAGAACTACTATAAGATAACTTTATCTATTGTTCCACCTTTAAAACTGACAATGCTTACAGCGTAACTGCTAGTTTATCTTCAGGGGATTTTAGATTATTAGATCAATGCACAAACTTCTAGCATTTGAATTATCAAGTGGTTACTAAAGAAGGGCTGTTATCCTCTCTCTACATTAGCCTTTAGAAAGGAATTAGCCACAAACTTTACCAAAGAGTATCACAAACAGCGGCTGACAGGGGAAAAGACGAGGCCTAACACTAGGCTCAGTTTCCAGGATGTGAACTGCAGCTATAAGCTCCTCAGCCCCTGTGAAAACGGCCTCTTGGCTATACCTTTATACCCTTACTCCTCCCACAATTGAGTCTCCTCCATCTTTCATCTACCATTCTGAGCCCACAGCAACTGCAGAAAAAGCATTGCTTAGTGTTTGCACTCTGGCCAGAAGCTGCGTAGCCTGTGCGACTCTTGTGGCACAAAAGGCGCAAAGGGGGTGTGGGATGTAGGTTATAAGTTGCACAGTGAGCAGAAACCAAACTGAGCGGCTGTTCTTGAAGCACGCACTTCATCATAAAGTGAGTGTCCCAAGGGTGAAAAACAGTATGTCCCCCGTAATTGTAGCGTGTAATATGATGTGCGAGGATGGCACAGTAAAGCTTTCCAAATTGAATTCATTCCTTTGTCTCACGTATAGAGCTTACTGCTAGTTCTCAGTCAGCTTTGAAGTGCCTGGTCTTAAAATCCACTCGCTCCTGCTTTCCCACCCATGTGGTGCCACCAAACCGTAGGATTTAAAATCTCTTCCTTCAGCCTTGCCAACTGCAATTACTCTGGTAAGTAATAGTTTAAAAAATCTTATATTTCATGAAAAATCATTTTACTTCACTTATGTACTGCCATTATTAGTATGTGAAGTGTCGTACATTCGTTGTGCCGTTGATGAGTTAGTTCTCTTTTCTGCCACGTTTTATAAAGCCTTCCAGGTCACCAACATAAATCAGTTATTCAAATTTTAAATATCACATTTGTATTACAGAATTCATTGTATCCTAAAATGGGGACTTGCTTTGCATGAGAAAACATCTGTCCAACATTCATTCGTAGCTTGGAAACAGGAAATTCTAACAGAAGGATGGCTTACTAAACTTTTTCTGCTTAGGCTATCTCAAGGAAAGTACTACAGCTCTTATGGCATAGCTCAATTCAAGAATAGTAAGCCATTATCTTTTCATAACCAGTAACAATCGTCTGTGATCACTGACCTTGCTTTTCAGTACGATGAGTGCTGACTTGGCCACAGCCCAGTACATTAATAGTAGCATCGCTGTTTAAACTGGGGGGAAAGGAAGAAATCTGTTCATGGAGTGCCTCTGTTTGATATGGATTTTGGTTTAGTAGCCATTGAGTTCAAGGAGCTTCTGCATGTTGAAAAAGTTGGAAAGGGGTAAATAAAACCATTTGCTATACGGCTGTCTTCTGCTAGTAAGCTTCTGTATACTGGAATCACTGCCGGCAGGTCAGTGTGCATCTTGCTTGCAGACACGGAGATGGCCCACTTTTCCATGTGGTGGGTAAATTTCAGTGTACTTTGCAGATCATAATATTAAAATTTAACAGGGAGATTCTGTGAAGTGGGAGTGGTTTTTAGGGGAGACATATATATCAAAGTGGTTGGGTGGTGTTTAATTCTTATATACAGAATTTGGAGGTACTTATCCATTGCTTTTCTACAGACAGAAAGATAGTGTTGCCCAGAATGGCTGAGAAAAAAGCAGTGGTTCACTGGCTGAGTTTTCAGCACTTCTGTGTAGAAGGATAAGACGTGGGTTACTTCTAGCAGGTCATTGGAACACATTTCAAAAATCCATCTCCTGCAATGGGTAACAGCTGGTACAGCTGCCTTGTATCAATCTTGTGCTAAGCCTGACAGAGATCAAACTCGGAAATTGAGGAAGAAGGGCTTTTGCCGCAAGGCACAAGTGCATGCAGTTCATCTAATTATTTCAGGAAGTCATGTATACTTTGCTCATTTCAGACCAAAACGCGTAATGGTTGCATCTTTCAATTGCTTTTTGTACGATTAATTACAAGATGTTCTTGGCTTGCCTGGGTATCTGGTAGGAATGGTATGGTTGATCTTTGCTGAGTCAGATCTTTTCCTTCCAATAAATCTTAAAGAATGTTATGGGATGATTTTTTTAGTAGACTCTTTGTTATGGGAAACTCTACAGGATGGCGTTCTGTGCAGCTCTTTTATTTGATATGTATGTGAGAACATTTGAGACCATAAGTAGACTTATTAATGTGCAGATGGCACTCAGCTGTCTCCCTCTCTCTTATCACACCGGAAGGTTTAATCTCTCTGCTCTTGTAGAACCAGTTCACTTGGGAAGCTAAAAGGCAAGTTGGACCAACCTCAATTCAGATAAAATGGAATTTGGACAGATGGGGGGATGTTCCTGAAGATGACTGCTGACAGGGCAAATGTTCTCTCTGTTCTAAAGAAGTATGACTACATTTTTATTTTCCTTTGGTAAAACCAGTATGTTCTTGTGATTTTCTACCTTTTTCAGTATTATCGAGTTCCCTGCACAGGCCATTGGAAGAAAAACAGAACACTGGTACCTCAAACTGCAAGCTGTGATGGACAACTCATGGCAGGAATAAGTATCATACCCCCTGCTTCTCATTCTATTCTAAATTCTGTGCAGAAGAGAGCACCTAGAGAAACCCAAAAGCTGTCACAGTGGCCATGATTTTTCTCAGTCTGTCCTGAAGGCCCATCACCTAAATGAAAAGTGAAATAATCGAACATATAAGACCTTAGCAAGTCCTATCCATATTGCAGTGAGGAAGGCTGAAAACTGCTGGAAGCATGGCAAATCGTTGTTAAACATACCTTAGTTCTCAAACTGACTCTCATTTGGGATACCTAGTTAATTTGGAGCAAGTAAAACTTAGGCTTAACCTTTTGCTATATGAATCAGTGAACTTCATTGTTGTCTGTGAAGAGCCAGTGATTCAGAAAGGCTGGTTTGCCCCTATGCTTTTATTGATGCAAGAGTACATAGAGCCATAAGCAATGTGTTTATATATATTAAAAATCAAGAAAGGAATGAATAGAGTTCAAGGAAAAGCTTGACAGAACAGGAAACCCTTTTCCTACCTGGCACATTCCTCCATTGCAAATAATCAGTTGATGATATGTGCAATGAGCAAAGAATCACTGCATGAAAAACTGCAGCCTCCCACAGTTATTGCTTTCCTCATGCTTCCTGCCAGAACAAGGGAATAGAAAGCTTTCAATTTGATGTTGACGTTATTTCCTTGAATGGTTTTGTTAAAGCGCTGAACGTACAGTTTGTTTGCTAGCAACCTTTGGATTTACGAGTTGCCAGTCCTGGAGACGTTACTGTTTGTCATGCATTTTCCTTCTGATTTCCCTTCTTTATCCTCCTGCCTTCAGACCTTTTTAAAGTCTCTCCATTGCTGATACTTGCTGTGATGCTAACTGGTAGTAATAGAGTGCTGTGCAGCTGTGGCACTGTAGCTTCCCCCTGGATAATGCTGACCGCAGACTTAGCAGCATGTGCCAGCTCAGCACATCTTGATAACTCATAATCCCTACCATAGGTTTTTATAGTTTGTCTGGTCTACTGTAAATCTCTAACTCACTGTCATCAACAGAGCTCTTGACCTGATTCATAGGCGCCAGGAATTAAGCTCTTGTCACACTCGGTTAAAAGACGATACTGTTTATGCTGTGATATTATACAAACAAAAATAGATGCTCTTGGATATAGCGAATCAGAGAAAAGCATCAAAGGTCATATTGTTTTGAATCTTGTTAATTTAGCCAAGTAACTAAAAAGGAGGAGGAAAAAAAAAAAAGAAACCTACAAGAAAAAATAAACCCTTGCACTAGCCAGCATTTAGAAGTACAGAGAGGTTGTTAATCTTTTCCACTAACACATCTGTAATTTGGGGCAATCTAGTGTGTGTAACAAGAAAATCATGTACATAACTAAAAAGAAATAGTTCTGTATTTTTTTCCTTCTGTCTTGCTGTGAATGTACAAGTTGTGTTCTAGTGATAGATAGTCCTCAGTCCTATTGCAGTTTGCATTGGTTCTCAGCTATAGATAGATTCTGTCTCTCTAAGGAAAAAAGGACCTTGAAAGTATTAAAAGAAAGAAAGAAATTATATCACTTTTGACATTTTGATGCAGCAGACATTAGATAGGTTGTGCTGTAAAAGGGAGCCTGGTCCAGTTCTGTCTAGTTTCTCATTAAAGATCAATCTGTCCAGTAATGAGGACTCTGGATAGGGTACCAAAATACCAGAATTTTATTCTGGATCAGACCCTGGCTTTTCATGGAACTTCTGTACTGAGACTTCACTTCACCATGCTTTTGCTTTTTACTGTATCATTCGTAAGTCTTGCCCACTCCTAGCCTAAGGTCCCAGGAGACGGCCTCTTGCTGTGTGTGCTCACTGCAGCTGGCCTAGCGGAAGCCCTGATTGCAGGTGGAGGAGCAGGATGCTGTAGTAAAATAAACTTGATCTTCGGGGGCTCTAATATAAGACAGAACAATCAAGTTGTTTTGAGTAAATCATATTTAAAAATGCTTGAGCTAACTTTATTCAATCGTTCCAAACATTTTGCCTTTGTTACATGAACAAATATAGACATTTTCAGCTGAGAAGGAAAGTGGTTTAGATAGATACAGGATATAATAAGTAGTTTACCTTCATGGAAGTCTTTTTGTATTTTTAGTTATCATATTTGCTGGCATGAAATCATTTGATAATTAGTAGATTCCTTGACTTCATAAGGCCAATTAGACGTTCTTGGTATACAAACATGATTCAATAACAAAGGCCTTGTTTGAGGGAGTACAAGTTCCTTTCTGACAATTACACAGGTTCTTATTTTGCATTTTTTGGCAAATGGTGGTGAAACTATAACTGCCCCTCCAACTGCATTTTCCTGAAAAAAATATGGCTGACTGACCCACCTATCATATTAATACATTAATGCTCAGAAAATTATTATTATTTCAGACAATTGTCAGTCCCCTTAACTCAGTCATCTTCATGATCAAATTCTCAAACTATAAAAATCTGATGAGTAAGAGAGGCAGAATAACATGGTGTTCATAAGAGAGGAGACTACACAGATCATACACAACCTCTCTGCTGTATGTAACTGGTTTGACTACATCAGTAGCTGTCATCTGAAAACTAGTTTGTGAAGCAAGCTAGTTATTTTAGTTCACATGCAGAGGAGCTGGCAGAGAAGGGGACAAGTACCTCATGATACTACCTGATCTCCTCTGAGCAAGCTCAGTGCAGTTAGTAAGGACTGGATGGACCCACACCAGTTCCTTGGAGGACTTATTCCCTTTTGGCTGCGATGGAAGGGCACAGTCATACAGAATAGTGACCACTGTGTCTTCCCCTGTCTCTTGTGTTGTCAGTCTAGGATTTCAGTTTCTGCAGATGATGATTTAGCTTCTTTCATTCATATTAAGTTCACTCAAGAACGTTTGTTTTGCACGGTGAATTGTGGAGGTATATCTTGTCATTAAAATAACGTTATTGAAAACTTGGCCCCATTTAACCTCATGGACATATTTTTCCTCTAGTGGTGTCAAGATTAGATGATGTAGCGTTTTAATTTGTCATAGATATGGCCTGACAATATCTACAAAATCGAAACACTTAACTGCATAATTCAGTATTCTAAATTCCGTGACCTATCCTTGGTGTGATACATATGATCTATAGCACTTCTGCCTATATCTCTAAGGCACATTGGTGCCAATTGATGGTGCTAAGGAGACGCAGAAGGAAAGACAGCCACTTCTCTGGTATGTATTTCTTCTAGCCTTAGGATACAGCAAACCTCTGCGTGAACTCTCTAATGCTCTGACTGCACTGATCAGAAAGGAGAAGATCCAGCAGTTCCTCACCCTCAAGCCATGCTGAATTGGGTACAGGTTACTCATACCAGGGCAGTCAGGGATAGGGTAACTGCCGCAAGGCTAGCATTGCCTGGAGGCTTGTGTGGGCATAGGTACCGTTTCATGTCTTGGTAGCAAAATCCCTCTGTTTGGATGCCTCTGGCACTGACAAGTGCAGGATTTCTGACATTTACCTTCACAGAGGGGTAAATCTCAGTTTCTCTTGAATTCTACTGATAAGGACTGTGTCTCAACTGGGGTCTTTTACGTCCCCTCCAGGAATAACCAATCCATTGGGACACGATGGGACAAAAATGTAGCTAACTTCTAGTCTGTTGTCTCCGTAATCCTAAACTATTTTAGCCATAACAGAGACAACTGTTAGAATTGATAGATACTAATCTCTCCAACAGCAAAAGGGTATGGACTACTTGTTAGCCTGATGCATGTCAGCTGGCTAAATACTAAAGCTCTGTCACTACCTTAGCAAGATCATTGCATGTCTTATCTTCATTACAGAAACAAATTAATGAAAAATGATACAGATTAAGGCAGGTAATATTCGGATCCAGTTCTTTTCTGGAATAGAAAAGCTATCTAGCAATGATAATTTTCAAATTCCAGTGTGTTTTTCTGTGCTTTCTGATTTGATATTTCAGTGTGCTGTCACTTTAAATTAATTGCAGCTAATTAAAAATGATCCAGTTAGGACAATTGGACAATAGTGCTCTGGAGATTGCTTCATTCCCAGAGGTTTTAGTGGCTTGCTGCTGCACTGGTTCAAGTCTTCAGAAGGGTGCTATACATCATAATGTCATTTTACATTGTTATTTCTCTGAAAGCAGCAATTTAAAAGAGTCTCCAGTGAACCTTGAGCAACTTTGCACTAAAAAGAAAAATGTTACTGTTCAAGATCTGTAAAATATAAAATATAGATTCAAAGAAATCACTTGACATGAATAGTAGCATTAAATTTGTGCCATTATTTGCATGTAATATATAATGTTGTAGTAAAAGGCTAACAAAGCATTTAGGCTGCTCCGGGGCTCATTGATTTTCTGCACCTTTGTTCAAACTAGGTCAAAAACAATGTTGGTCTTATTTTATCACACACGTTTTTCTCACGTTTGAGACTTACATCTTAAAGTGATATAACACGGTTTAAGCCCACAACATATTGTGGCCTACAGCACCTATTTAGAGAAAAGCACTAGTCTTGTTTTGGTTTAAATTACCCTAACCAAGCAGCTGGCTAATGTGAACTAAACTTCAGAATATACAGAGGGCCCATTTTTCAGTAAGTTGGGTGAACTGAGGGCTTAATGGAATAAGGCTTGTTTTCATGTTAGGGTGAAGGCCAGTCATTTAAAGAATTATGAAAATGAACCTTGTAACCAGTGCAAACGTGTGATTCTAACACAGCTAAAAAGCTCATTTGATATTCTGCCTCGCCGCTATAAGCAGAAGCATAGAGCCTACTAAAATTAGATTTTGTCCCAAGCCCCAAAGCAACAAATCTTACTGCTTGTGCAACCCGTACTTAGCAAACTTTATTCTGTGAAGAGAGAGAGATGCAGAATTGAGGATCGGTATAGTTCTCAAAGAGGAAAAACACAAGCTAGAGGCTATTTTTAGGCAATGATGAGGCTTTTAAATAAATCGTATATAGTCCTGACACTTCACATCATTTCTCCACTGTGAAACATGTGTTTTATCATTGAAACCAGCTTATTTGTTATAGTGTGTGATCCTTCCTCCCACTACAGCACAGCTGGAACGTCACCTCCTCTCAACATATTTTGCTTTGCTTAATTCATCTGATTTCTGAACAGGACCATCAGTCAGCCTTTGAGTAGGTTTGATTCAACACTGTTATTTCATTTTTACACTGCCATAATAGCACAAAAATCAATGGAGTTTCACTGATGTACAAGTGGAGTAACACATTGGTACATCAGACCTATTGAGTCTATTTTGCTTGCAAGACCATTAAAAATGGTTTTTAAAAACTTCAGCAATGAGATAAGCAGTAGTTTATTTTCGCACATATACTCTATCCTGTGTTCTAATATTTCTGCTCATATTAATGGACAATAAGTGGATTCTTGACTTTCTTGTCAAGAAACTTTTGAGGAAAGTTACATTAAAAATTTTGTATATTTCTTTGTACGACAGCAATCTCTATGTGTCTTATACAGACGGAGACCTGATCGCATACAGATATGCTAATGGATAAACTACAGAGACAAAATGCTGGTCCCACTACAGTCAGATGCAGTTTTACCTCTGACTTTGCTGGAATTAGGAATTTATCCTGGGGATCTCCTTTCTTTATGTATCACAACTCATCCACACTAACCAGTGTACACAAGTACATGCTTCCACATAAGCATGGCATTATTAACTTCTTCATTAGATCAACAGAAATCTCTCAGCATTTTTCTGGGACTATCGCAATATCCTCTTGCTAAATGCAAAGTGAGATTAAGCAGACTTTACTTGCAGTGTGTTTTGTGCACGCTGAAGCTCAGGCTTTGGCAGACTTCGAGAGAGAGAGAGTTCCAGAGAGAGTCAGTGGGAATGTTTTGTCCATCAGGATGTTTGAACCAGACAATAAAAGCACTCCAGGCAGTTGTAAGTTATAACCACCAGAAGATACAGAGAAAAAGGCAGTCTCAGAGATAACTGAATCCTAGACAATGTACTTTGGTTGGAAGATAACTCATGTCACCGCTGCTGCAGTTGGTTTTTAAAAAGTAATCTTTTTCTATTCAAGGCAGGGAAGAAAATCACTAAAACAAATAAATGACTGGGTGAAACTTAGAGAAGGCTCACATGCATTAGCCTTTATTTTGTTGGTAGACAGATATGTTTTGCTCAGAGGGCTGGTAACAGATCATAGAGTTAAAGAGGGAAAGAGTAGTCTCTCTCTGCTTCTCTCTCCCATTGTTTTTTCTCTCTTGCCCCATCCTCCTTGTCTCTCCCCCCCACCTTTTTCTCTGCAAGTTTTGAACCTGATTCAGGCTGTGGTCTGACATTCACTGCAGAAACTGCTTTACTAGCTTAAGACAAAACTCACGCTGGTTTTACCTCTTCCCTTGCCAAAGGTTCTTGCCCCCACAGCAGTGCAAAGCTAAGTGGATTACTTCAAACAGCCTTCTATGGTGGGTTAAACTGCCTTGGCTGACTTTGCAATCAAGTGGGTGAGGATCACTCATCTGCCCCACTCTGCTGGCTCTGCAGGAAGCTGTAGAGAGCACACAAACAGCTGGTGGCCAGCACAAAGCTCATCCTAGCCACCTCTGCACTGAATGCCTGAACACATCCTTAGTATGATCATAAGCAAAAGTTAACAATTTTAAGTATCGTTTCTGGTAGATCCTCTTTGCTAAGGTCTCTTCATGTCACTGCAGCTATGTACTTCCATGCTCACTCTGAAAGAATTGCTCAGGACCTCCTTGACTCCAACATTCTCTCTCTAGCCACCCCTGATGGAAGAGGTAATGGGGAGAAAACACTTTGACAGATTAAGTCTCTCAGACCCAGCTCCCATTTACTGAACTTAAGGGAAGTTTAGTTGAGTAAAGATAGCATGGTTTGATCTGTATTAAAGAACTGTCCTATGGTATTTCAGAATTACTAGGATAATCATTAAAATAATTTACATAATTACGTATGCTACAGATTTCACCATAGAGACAGACACAAAGGGACTGGATAGTTACTGTTAGTACATATGTGACATTTCTGTAACTTTAATTAATAAAAATGATAGGAAAATAGTAGCACAGAGTCCCAATCTTTCAACTTCTCAGTGTAAACCTTCTGGTTTTGTATTCTGTCAAACCAGTAAACAGAAATCTGGTTTTTGCAAACGTTTTAAGGGCTCTACTCCATGGTCTACAACACCTGGTGTATCTCAACTCTTGGCATAATTTAAACAAACAGGCCATGTAACACATCTCTCAGTCAAATAAAGCAGACTTGGTGTGCTGCCAATTCTGCTCTCATTTATTTGCTAACCCCAGGTTTTATTTACTCCTTGAATCATCAAACACGTTGCAGAGAGTGACAGAAGCAGACAATATTACATTTAATAGCTATATAATAATGTAAATAAAATATGGTAAATCATCAGGTACATTACTTGCCTGTTTTTAACTACCCCACTTCATTTGTATGCTTGAAACAAAAGTATAGTAAATGAATAAGCTTTTGCACAGAGCGAGTTAGAAAGAATATATCCATTGGATACTGAGGCCCTGTCATTTACATTAAGTGAAAAATACCTTTTACATAAAAATACACCTGGATGTAATACAAAATTTGTTGCATGGGCCTCATCTTATGCTCATTATTGTCTGTGGCAAAATCTCGTGTGACTTCAATGACTCAGGGATCAGCCCAGTACTGCCTAACTGCGGTATACGCTCCTGTAAACAGTAACGGATGTGAGGATCTGTGATATGCCGAAACACTGGAATACTTAACCAGTTTTGAGTAAGAATGATTTGGAGGATTTCTATGATCAGAAGAAGAGAGAAATTAAGGGGGAAAGAGGGGAGGAAAGCAATGTTTTGAAGTTAAGAAGTGTGAAGGAGATTGCTCTCAGTCCCCACAGGGGAGAAAAGTTCGTGGTCAACAGACCATTGGGTGAATTAGATAGGCAGAACAAGTGTGTAGGTGACAATAAAGTCTTGCTTTTGTTTAAGGTTTGTGCTTTAATGAGATTTGTCTAGCTAAGGTCTAGCTCAACTTTACATCAGATTGTTTTCCACTAGAGAGTTCATTTAAACTCTCACCAGATGAAGGATCGGAGCTGACGGGTCAGTTACGTGTCACTTCTAACATTGACTACTGAAGAGAGGAATTATAATTTTTATATCTGTAGCATTGCTGTTGAAATACATTTCTGGAAACTGATTCCATGAAGAGTCTTCAAGAGCAGCACGCAAATAATGAAAGGAAATTGACTGCCTGAAGAGTTTTGTGTACAGTTTCTGACTATAAAGTTCACCAAACACTTACTTTCCTCTGTTTATTAGTTGGCCATTCCTGCTAGGTTAATATGGGAAGAGAAGACTCTGCAGTACTTGGGGTTGTGCCTTGACCACGTAATTGGAAAAGTAAATGGTTTCCCTATGATCAGAGTTGGAATCTGTGCCAAAATGACTGAGCTCCATTCAACAACCCCTTCTCATGAGTCATTTTGTGGCAATGCATGTTAAAAGAGATGGCGAGATACCAGGAGTAAAATAATCAGCACACCTCAGGCTGTTAATATTAACAAAATAAGCTTTTCCTACTGTGAAGCTGGCTCCTCTGTAGAGTCTTCAGACTTACATGAGCTTCCTATGCAAGAGCCTAAGTCAGAATAAGGCCGCTATTATTTTTTTTTCTTTAAGAATACACATCAGGAGCCCAGTTTATCTCCTGCCCTAAAATGTAAAGAAGCAGTGCCTAAATTTCCAGTTTGTTAGCTAGTCCCAATGTCCTTTAGCATGTGTCCTTTAGAGAAAGAATGTCTGTGATATTTTGCATCTGAAAAAGAATGAATGGCAAGGCATAGTTGCAGAGGCTGGAATTCAAGAATCATTGGCCTCACTACTGAAAACCATGAATCACTCGCTTGACTGTTCCAGGTCCAACTCTGGACACCCTTCTGTCCCCTAAACCCATTGCAATATATTAATTTGTTCTGAAGCTACTCATGCATTGTGCAATACATTCATTTTTACTCTCTTCTACTCATGCATTGTGCTCAAAAGACACAGCAAATTTTTTCCCTGCTATTCTAAGAGCAGCAGAGGGCTGTGAGTCCTTGCAGATTTGAATGGAGTACACACTAGAGAAAACAACTATTTCTCATCTTCAGCTTATCTGTTAGTTCTCCAGGATTTCAATAGCTATACTGAGGGGGAAAGTATACCCCTTTATTTCTGAGGATTTAGCTCCTTCCTGTGTTATGTGGGCTGGGCAAAGAGCATGGCCCTAAGTATTCTTCATGTGATTTATTCTACATTGACAACCACTTAAGTGGAGGCAAAGTTAGACCCAAAAGGCACAAAGTGATGAAAGCTGGAACTGAAAAATAGCATGACAGTCAAAATTGCTGAGTTTCACACAGCCCCTGCTCTGACAGCGTTAGAAAACTCTTGGTCTAAAAGAATCCCAGAGAGCCCTCTGGAAACCCAATCCCATGACTCATATGCTCTCCTTGAAGGCTTTTTTCTTTCCCTCTACCAAATGACACTGAAAAAAGCCTTGTGAACTTCAGTACTTGCTGCAATTTGACAGCTTTTAGTCAAAATGTTTTCCATTTACAAGAGAAGGACTTCTCTATATCCCAACCGAAGTCAAATGCACTAGCATCTGCAAGTCAGACTGGACTGTTTCTGGTTGGATCATAGGTCAGATGGTCCCATAGAGGCACAATGCCTCCTTGGCAGGGGATGGGAAGGGATGCAGAGGAGTTGTATACCTCAGAACTTTATGAAGAATTAACTCTGGTGGCTCAGCACTGTTTCCCAAGGACTCCCAAGAGCTCAGATGTCACTTAATGAATAATCACTTTTGTGTTTGCCTAGTTCACTAGACTGGTTTAAAGACTGACAAGCCCATGACACTGCATTACCTACTGCAAGTGAAGCTAGGAAGAAGTGATTCTGGTCGCTAGGTATGTTATGATTGTTCCTGTGCAAAAGTAAATGGGAACAAAGGACTACCCTTTCCTTCCCAGCAGCTACCCTATGTTGATTCATAAAGGCCAGATGCTATCTGATCTTCCCACTGGGATTCAGTTAAGAATGCCGTCATGATCCCAGACCCTGAATACTCAAGCTCCCTCTGAGTATTACACAGAATGGAAAGTTAACTAAGCTACTAAAAGGACACACATAAATAAAACTTATTTGAGGACAGAGGCGTTGCTTTGATGATTGCTTTTCAGAGTAGTACTTCACATTAGAATCAAGAGCTAAGGAATCGTCCGTATAAGCTCAGAAGTGTGTTTCAGATAGCTACGGCTAATCCATTGAAGCCAGTCAGTCTTTTCAAGTTTGCGCGTTCAAGACCCTTTTATAATCCAAACAGTTTTTTTTAAAAAAAAGTGTTTCCAGTGTTTTCCAACTCCACTGTCAACAGCTAAGAAGTGGGTTATCATGTGTGTGCTTTGATCATCTTCAGTATGTATGAAGATGCAATAATAAACTGATTATTTTTTTTCCTCTGGCATAAGAAATGGCATTCAGAAGGAAGAGGGAAAAAAGGAAGATAACAAAGGAGCACAGGTAGGCCTTTTCTAAGTGACTTTTCTAAAATACAAATCCAAAATTAACTAATTCACCTTATGGCAAAGGTTGGCTAAAATTACAAAAACCATGAGTTTTGTTCTAGCTTGTGTTGTCTTCGGTGTGCCTTAAATTAACTCCAAGGATTCCTGTGCTTGCATGGTGTATCTCTGACTACTTTCTAGGAGAGAGAAAACTTTGAAAGGAAACGTTCAAGCTAAGAGTGCAATAACAAACTTTTGTGTAGTTTTATACATTTTTATAATACAGGTTTAACAAAGTGTTGGATTTTCTCTTCAGTCTGGATTTCCCTCTTTTTCAGCGTGAGAAAATTAAGGCTGAAAGATTGTATGTTGAAGTCCATGCTTATGTCACTTTTAAGTTTGCAGATGAGAAAATGAGAGAGGCTAATTTTGCTTACTGATGAGTTACATGTATTTTGTATGTTTATATATATTGAGTATTTAAAAAGTGTTTTCTCGTTTCCTTAGATTTGAGTTTGCAGATCTGGTACTGCTCCCCTTGCTACTATGCAGAATGTTGTCTCTCTAAATTAGAAGCTCTACAATCAGCTGGGATGAAAATGAAGGTGTCAGCTAGAACGTTAGGGTTTTCTTCCACATGACCCAAACAGTGGCAATATAGATTACTCATCAGGAAAAGCTGGTGCGAAGAAGTGATGTGGATCATAAAGCAGGCACCAATTTGTCACTGCATAGGTGTGTAAACCTACTATACTTTACATGCCAAAAGGAAAATCAGCTGTCAGAAGTTTTTTGCTATGTTCATAATGTCTCTTTTGCCTCAGTACCTTTATTGAACTGATGCTGCCATGACACTAAAGACATGTTTGAGGCATATTCCACTGTTTTTTCACTGTATTATTGATGTTACAGATTGAATTTTGCATATCTAGCTTATGTTAATTCCCATGGCTTCTTAGCGCTTTTTTATAATATAGAAAATCTTCACACAGTCTAATTACTGCTTCAACCTGCATCCTTTACATTGACTTTTAAAAGCATTCAAGATTTCAAAAATAACCTTACAGCTACAATGCAATAACCAACAACTTATTCCATGCTTGTTAACAAGTGAGAAAGTAATGATTTTTTTTCACTAGTTATTTCAAACCTGAGCCAAATTCAAATCGACAACATGCTGGAGAGATATTTAGGGCCTGAATGTCCACCACTGCATATTCCACCACCATTTTCACCAGCATGTCATGGTAGTAAAATGATAACTCTGCTATATGTTGCTTTGAATATCCTTCAGCATACATTTACATGCAGGAGAATCCAGCCTTGTATACCGGTGTTGGGTACCCCGCATCTTCTAGCTGGTTTTATTATTCTCAACTATTTAGTGGTCATTTCTTCAGTGATCACTTATGCATTTCTCCAGGTAATATTATTCGCTTCTAACTAGCAATGTTACAAGCATTAAAACTTTGTTTTGCAGTTATGTTCCTTAGTAGATTGATCTATTAAGTTGCAATAAACATAAAACAGCAGACCACATATATGCATAAAAACGCTTTCTATTCTTAAACTTATTCAACAGGTTTTTAAAGCAGGTTTTTGGCTGGTCTCCTTTTAAATAGCTCCTAAATAATATAGTTTATTTTGGATGATTGATTAAAGGAATCTTGTGCGTGCAACCAAAGCACAGTATTTTAAATCATGTCTTCTTTTCATTTTTAAGGAATGAAATAATCTTTGTATCTTGACATGTTTTATCATTTTGAGACTGAACCAGTTATCTGTATGAATTCAATGTGTAGCTCTTTAAACTGATAGAATATTATCAGGACTTAGCAAAAACAAGCACAGCTTCCTATTACAGCTGTATTTCAAAAGTGAAACAAATGGATTAACAAATTCTCTGTAATGTTATCATTAGTTAGTGGTATTTTTAATAAGTCTTCTTTTAAAAAAAGTAAAAATGATGTGGTATTTTAGTATTACATAGTGGCTTTTATGTGAGTCCTACTGCTAAATACCCTATACAAAATTCTCAAAGAGGTTTTTTTTATCGTATATTTATTAAAACTTGTTCTCTGGGAGGACCAAATAATAGGAATAAAAATAATATATCATTTTACTCTTTAATCATCAGTTAGTCCCGTGGGACTGTTCTTATCCTTTTAATGTCTTTGTCTTAATCCATACCCCTAACAGGATTAAAAGTGAGCTATTAGAGGCACTCCTGCTGTCTTTTGCCCACTGTGTGTTTTTGTTCCTGCAGATAAAAGTGAGACAATCCATCCTTTGTCTTTTTAGATCATAATTATTTTTGCCCAAGTGCAGCTTCTTACTAGGACTTGGTCTACATGGGAAAATTTTGGTAGCACAGCTATATCGGAGGCTGGTTTTTCCCCTTTACTTCATTCCACCACAACTGTGCTGGCAAAACTTCTGCTTTATATGCACTTATACCACCAAGAAGTCCCATTGCCAGTTTGCTAGTATTGCTTGAGAAACAGGTTTGGTTTTTGCCTACCTAAACCATACCCCTTCAAGGACAGATAACTTTCATCTTGGCTTTACTAGTAAACCTTTGTAAAAGTAGATGTCTAGGAGGTACTAGGACACAGGTTTGGAGGAGGACTAGCTCAATGACACCATGACCTCACTAAGACATTATGCAGTAGCACAAAATCCTATGAGAAAGACTGTGTTTTTATTCTTCCTCATCAGTGATTCTTTTAGTCCTCTAACCACCATTACTGATGAGCTACACAGATGTCTGCAGCCTGTCAAAGATTAAATAACTTGTTATGTAGGGCTTCAAGTATGGGAGTATGAGACTAAAAAGGACAGTGACAGAAAAGGGAAAGCCTTCATGACCCCAACATTAAAAACACACCATAGATAGAAAAAGCAGATTCTTAAGGATTCTTGGTAAGTAATGTGCCAATCTAAGTCATAAAATCTTTAAAAGCTCTTTAAAGGTCAGTGGATTCCAGTAAATTTGACATTAGTACTTTGAGGTTTTGAAATTAATGCACTTATTGAAATATTTTATTAGCATTTTTTATTCTAGTCAATAGAAGTGATTTTTACAAAAAGTAGATCTTTGTGGCATACTTCTTCAAGCTGCCATTATGTCAATCAAAAATAAGTCCAGCTAATAAATTATTTTGACAAATAAATGAAATGCTTTTGCGGTTTGTTTAGTGTTTTCCTAAAGTCCCAGCACAGTCCAGGAAGCGTTCTGCCTTCTCTCTTAACCAAACTTACTGATTGCTATGCGTCAGCCACAGGCAGTCTCTAACATTGTTTTTGTCTTGCCCTTACAGTCTTACTAAGATGCATCTTAACCCACACTGGCTCAAAAACAAATGCAGGAGGCCGTGGTTGCTTTTAAAATTATTACCCCAAACATTTCTCTAGTGAAACATAAACATGTATTAAATAACATGACATTAATAATTGTATAAAAGGAGTTTCAGGAGAGAGAACAAACCATTAATGAATTACTACATTAGTGAAGTAGTTTGGGTAATAGTTGAGATGTTTGTACTAAGTTGATAAATGCTGTGCTAGTAAATCACTTGCATATATCTTCTTTTCTAGCCTTAGTTCAGAGTCCTTTAGATCTACAAAGGTTGTAGATAATTTTTGCACCCACTCAGTCAATGACTGGCAATGCGGCATGTAGCCGCAGTCATTCATTCTGTCAGTCAGCAGCCCTTGATAATGTGCCTGTCAATATAATTCAGTGCCTGTTCAAGGAAAGTGACACTTTGAATAGTGGACACTTTTCAAAAGCATTCATACAGGGTCAGTTCCATGATAAATAAATATATTTTGTGTTTGGAACAAATAGGCAATGCACAGGAGCTGGAGTCTGAGCAGAAATACACAACCAATCTGCAGGACACAATAAACCGCAATGAAGAGGGAATATCATAAATGCAACTTTGTTTTTCATGTTGTATTAATTATGGGATAATGGATAATAAAGTCTTCAGGATCCTACTTGGCTCAATGGAGCCCTGATCCATGACCGGGGGCGCTATGTACTACCACACTACGAATGAGATATTAGAATAATACTATCAATAATTCTTTAAACCCTATAAAAAAAAGGGTACATATTTTCATTGCTGAATGAAAAACACAGGCAGAAATCTTTAATTACCACTAGCGGCGTGTTAAAGAAAGTATTTATATGGCATACAGCATTTAGCTTCTAGTTTCTATTAATACAAGCTGCGAATGTGAGGAAGAAATATGTGATAGTGACAGGATTTTTAATGGTACCTCACCTTAAATGCATTTTAAAATATGTAAATCAATAAAAAAATTATTTGTAATAGCAGACTAAGAGTGCTGGTTAGCCTTACTGCTGAATGAAATGTATGCTACAAGCCCTATTACCATACATCGTGGGAGCTGTAGTTAGGATTAATCTGTCAAAAGGGATGGTTTAGTGTTGATGAATATGACATGTGACCATTAATGATGTTGATTTTATCTCCTGAGATTAGCATGATTTACTTCGGATGGATAATAATGTCATTTGCTTGATGCAGTAGATCTGTTTACGAGCTGATTAAATTGTAAGGCCTTGCTTCATTTCATGCTATTCGGTTTACAGCTTCATTACTGCAATCACAAAAGCTGTGGAAATGTCCCACATCCCATGTCACAATAAATCATTGTTTAAGATTGCAGCTATGTATTTTAGCATTTCAGTTTTGCATGGACCATGCATTCCTTAACAAATATGTGATTGGGAATACATTAACAAGATATTCTGGAACATACTGCTGCAGAAATGTAGAAAATCAGCCTGAATCTTTTAATTGAGATTAAGGAAGCACTTGAGTAATTAGCTGTAACAAATTACCTTATTATTTAGACAGTGAAGTAAACGTTTTTGTTGCAAGAATGATTATCATAAATCTGCAGAAAAGTGACAGTCAAACAACCATAAAGGAAACTTGTAAGCAAACTGCATTTTCTGCCTATTACCTTTTACATTTAAATAAAATTTATCAGAGACGTACTCTAAAAAGAATGCATTTGTTGTTTAGGGATAGTGTATGTTACAAGCTATACCATCTGTAACTAATGCACTGGGAAGAGTACATGCATGTAAATCACAAAGAAAAAAAAAAGAATCTGTTAATTATAATGGCAAATGCTAATGTTGCCATAGTTAAGGCTGTGTCAACGTTTTCATTATAAACCCAGTTATAAAAGAAGAAGGAGAGAGGGAGGGTGGTAATCAGCCATCAGAGACTGCTGTGTGCTAAAATTTTTTATACAAAAGGGCACACTGAGCTCTCACACCATGTAAATCAGAGGTATCTGTGAAACCATGCTTGCAGTCCCAGTGAGAGGAGGACGAGGGCCAAGCTCTCAGCTTGGGAGCGAGGGTGACTTTTTGTTGCAATAATTTTTTCACATTTCACATAAAATGGTATTGCTACTTTTATTGCGCAAATGAAAAAAAAATTGCATTTATCAGTCAAACGGGGCCTTTCAGAGCTTGTGGCTTACCACTGGCTGAATTTGATAACTACGGTTGATTAAGTCTTTGTTCATGTGCTTAATTTTAATGAAAGTTTTTATGAATTTTAAGAGCATGCTTAAATAATTAGCTTAAGTTGCATGTTTTATTGTAATAGAATGGATTTTCTTTTAGTTTTTCCTTTTTTTTTTAAACACCCAAGTTGGTTCCCAATGGATTTCATGGAAACATCTCCAGTTACTTTACATGTGAATTCTGCTGGGTTATAATATGGTCAAATGTGAACTTTATAGTGGATTTGTGAACTTTTTTTCCCCTTAGCTTTTACCTAGCAAAACTCCACTCTCTACCTCAAAATATTTCAGTTGGCAGATAAAGAATTGGGAACCCCAAGAGGAATTATACTCATGTATAGTCATATAAATGTACTTAAAAGATACTCTAGGTCAGGCAGAGAGTAACCAAATGTGCTGCAGCAATGACCACGGTCAAGATTTTTTACAAATGATTCATGACTTGGCTATTCTGGCCACATTTTGAAAAGCCTGGGTTTTTTCTTGTTTGGTTGGTTGTTTTTAATGACTGCTGCATGAAACATTCTGGAAAGTGGATTCTTTCAGGAGAGTTCATGCTGTGGATTTGGAAAGAGGGGACAACTCTAATGCTTGCAGCTCAGTTCTTTCTGGTGGTATGGGGACGGATTTACTGAGTTGATTTAGTTCTCCAATGTATTGTGGCTGCTGGGCATAGATCTACCACCTTTGACTTTTTGCAGAGCCAGTCCCTGTTGACATTGGTAAAGTTAATGAAAAAGTTTCACGTGTTGAAGTGTTGATATTTCTAGCAACATTTCAACTAATCAAACAAAAAAAAAGTGATAAATATTTGTCTCCTGTTTTCCAAATAGCTTATGATCTGAGTTAATGAAAATGTATCCCTGAAAATAAATGGATGAATAAGTTTATTTTTCACCAAAAAAATGTAACTGTGGGGGCAAAAAGAAAAGGCAAAAAGAGGAAACCACACTTTGAATCTTCATTTCTTCAGGAAACATTTGGTAATATATTGCACCCCTGCTTAAGTTGGCTGAACTGTTATTACCACAGTTTCACAGTTTTATGTTTTATAACTTTGAAATTAAACAAAACAAAGGCTTCCTCTCTTGATGAGCTGCACCTTTTGACAGCAATTTGGTTTCTGGCCAAAAAGAAAATGCAAAGGCAGAATTTTTCAGGGTTCACATTCTTTCACTGATATTCCTGTTGAAACTAAAAGAAGAATGCCCTTGAAAATCCCAACTACTGGCTTCACTAAAAATATATAATTTCACCACCCACCTGCCAGTGATGGTTAATTTAATGTAATTTATGCATGGAAGAAAATCCCTTCCTAGCACTATGAGGTGGAGAGGCTATCAGACAGGTTGATGGCGTAATGGTAGTTTTGTGGAGAGACCTTTAACCTGAATAGCTGAAGCCATCTCTGTGGACTTCAGTAATCACTATTCATATTAACAAGGAAAAAAGTACTTTGGACATATAACTTCTTAGTTCACTTACAAGCTGTCCCCAGTCTGCCCTCTACTATTCCTTAGATGCTGTGATGTTTGGGGAATCTGTTTAAATACAACTAACGAATTCTGGCTTATGCTTTGAGGTTGTTTTTCTGAAAATGGTGGCACTGTGTAATGCATACGTGTCTACCTTACTGATGAAGCTGCTACCATGATGGGAGTGAAGAGATTATTTGATCTTCATGACTGAACCCTGAATAAGCAATTTATACATTCAGACAGTTGATGGCATCTGGAAGATGCTTCAATCTTCTCCGCAGGTGCCTTTGAGTATGGCAAGTATTGAAATAGGACAGAAAGAAGTAAAAGAGGGTTTTAAAATTATTCAGATGGATGCAATTAAAGGACAGAATTTGATTCTCTGAGTGGAAGAGGGGGAAACCTATGCAATATTTTGCAACAGGAGAATTGGCTTAGCTACAGCTCTGTTCGTGGTAGAGGAAGAAAGCTAAACTGAAAATAACAATTAAAAATAAATAATTGTGGTCTATAGTAGAAGGATCCTGGGCAGCTTTACGCCAAAGAATTTTCCAGACTGGCGTTGAAACTCAGGCAGGAGAATACACTTTTTGTCTGGCTTTGGATCTTATACTTCTACATAGAATATTCTTAAACCTAAGGCAAGGTCTGCGGATGTTATGCCCACTGCATTTGAAGATCTAAATTGTATATTCCAGGTCATCTACACAGCTTGAGCTCTTGGGTACCAGGAAAACTGTGGTATTTTGGAAGACAGCACTGCTTATGAGAACTTACAACAATTAGATTGCAGAATTCCAGATAGAAAGCTGAGTCCAGCAACGTGGTGCACTGTTTTCTGTTTGAACACTAATCCTAATAGGAATATTTTCCCAAATTTAGGCCACTAAGAGAAAGCACTGAATTTGCTTCCAGCAAACAATTTATGTTTTTTGACGAACTTGCTGATCTCAGCAGAGTTGGGCAGGCATTTACCAAGACCAATTAAGAACCTCCTTAAGAGGTTCTTAAGGAATTGGCACATCCTAAATATTTGGTTGTTCCAGAAGGCATCCAAATGTCTGCTGAGGAGGGTCAAATTTGTAAGCAAAGAAAAACTAGAAGGCAGTGTGTAGGCATATACTTATATTGTATATAGTTTTAGGAATCAGAACCATGTGTTTTCTGAAGAAAGGTAAATTCCTAAAAAATACCTTGTTAGATTTCGGGATAAGAAAAATCTCTATGATGACGCAGTCTGATTGTCTGTATTACCGGGGCCACAGAATTTCATTGAGGAGCTCTTGCATTAAGTGCAGCTATGGTTGATTGAGCTAGGTAAAGAATATGAAGAGAAATTGGGGCAGACAATTTGTTATTTTCTCCCTTCATGGAGTTCAAAAATAGGTTTGCAAAAAGCAATTGTGCCTCCTTCAATTATTGCATTACCTCTAACACAGACTGCTATAGTCAAGCCTTTTAATGAACAAATTTTGTAGAATTTAGGGTCTCTGAAGTGCAAAGCCACAACAGAGTGTGGCTCTTAATGTGCCATATGAGCATTATGTTGCTTGCTTTCTCTGTCAAAGCTGGCATGTATCAGAATGCAATAAAGGAAAACTATTTCATTCAAAATTAAATGGCGACATCCAATTAAAGAAAAGACTCAAGTCTGAAACTGTAAAATCTATTGAAAGTTTCTTTCTATTTTAGAGGAAATGTACCAATTGCTAATGGAAGAGTTACTCTAAACGATTGGCTACTAGTTAACTATTATGTGTTCTAGCAGGATTTGTGGTTAGATTTTTTTTTTGTCATTCCTCCTCCTCAGAAGATTTGGAGAAAAGAACAGAAAACTATTGAAAAGATTTGCTTAGTCTTTTATCCTTTGAATCAGTGTCATACTAACAAAAAGATGTTTTGAAGTCTTTAACCATTAATTGACTAACTGGTTTTCTTCAGACATAAAACTTGTCAAGGCCTTGATTGTTGTGAATCCATGGTGATAGATTCTGGCTGACTGCCTAAGTACAAGGTCTCTGAACACTAGGATAACACTTTCTGAAATAATTTGGGCTTATCCACCGTAATGTCATTTAAACAAACTTAATTGACTAAAACTTTCATTTTTGTGCATTCTGTATGAGGTACGATTTGAGAGAAGCGGCCTTTTACGAACAGACCCTAAATGACGAAATCTGACCTCTACCTAGTATTAGATTTCTCAATTCTTGTTTATTTACACAAAATAAGCCAATATTAACTGCATTAAAAATTCACTATAAGCAGAAAGCCTGTTATATGCTCTCATTTTCCTTCAGTGAATAACCTTTAGAATGGGTCCAAACTGAATCTCTATGAATAGCATAAAATTCACACACTTCTGCAGAAAGACTAATCATTATCTTCAGATAATTGCCCATGCATGTCAGTCAGTAAGCTTGTTCTATATGAAAGGAATAAAAAGTTTCAGACTGGAAGTTAAGATTTGACATTTTTTGTTGTAGTGAAACTTTACAGAAGAGATGTCCCTGGGATGATTTTCTTAAATTTAGGGTTCTGGACATACTCAGAATCACACATCCTACAGAACAGAAATTTGCATTTTCCACTTCTTTTTCACTGGTAAAATGGCTTGGTTTTGAGTGGAAGTAGTATGTCAGATTTAAATAATATACAGGAGTGATAAAACTGTACTCTAACGCTTTTTTCCAGGTAACATGACAACTCTGGAACAACTGTTTCATCTCTAGGAAGTCTTCAAACATCAGAAGGTAAAAGTTCTTAACATCTAACGAGTTTTGAATGGCCCACGACATGCGTTGGTGATAGTACTCTACTCTGTAGTTGTAGCGTACTGTTTATTTACTGGTTTTTTTCTACCATTATAAAATAGTTTGGACATTATGAAAGTTTTCTGATATAACTTCATGACCCTTCATTTTTCCCCAAGCACTCTACACCTTAACATATTTTATAATTAAACTAATTTACTAACAAATAAAAAAGTATAGAAATACCAAATACTGTAATGAAAACCATTACAAGAATCCCTTCTGCCAGTAGTAAATAACAAAATTGAAAAGGTATGTGTTAAAGGAACATTAATGTCGGGCAACACAGTCTCACTGGTAGGAGTAGTGGAGAGCGGAGTGGTTGCATGGGAATTAGTGAGAACCAGGAACAGCTGTTCGCTGCACAAGTTCATGGACTTGTTCCTCATCTGTCAGTCACTGCACGGCTGTGAGCGTGAAGGACTATCCACAGGTACCCATATCTGTTAAAGCAGGGTTCACCAATTTAAGGCAGTGGGGCAGTTGGGTAATCCTCCAACTGCCATCAGTTGTGCTCCTTCGTCTCTGACTCAGCATCAGAGAACAAAGGGACCACAGTTTCATCCCTGTTTTCTCACTTCTCTCTCTCTTTTATACTTTCCAGTTCCTCACTGAATGAGAGGTGCTGGTTAAATCTCATTACAAATCTTCACGCATTTCTTGCCATAGGTCATCCAAGAAAAATTTCTCTGTTAGTTCACTATCTGCTCTCTAGTTATCTGAGTTTTTGTCTCAGACCTATCTAAGGTAGAAAGTCCTATCAAAGCAAGGAAAGAACAAATATTTTTTATCATTGGAAAGACAGAAAAAAAGCCTTTCGTTCTACAGTAAGCAGCTTGCAAAGCCAAAAGTTGATAATTTTACATAATTAATATGTCTTTGTTTCATCTCTGATCATTCACTTGTTCAAAAGCTGTTTCGGACTAGTTTACTAACTCACAGGGAGCCCAGTAATTATCGTAGATTTAAGACACCTAAAACCAAAAAAACTGTCAGGCCTGACTATTGCACAAGGGGATTAGATTAAAAGGCTGACACATTGCTACTCTTTCAGATTAGTGAAGCCTTGGATGCAGGCTTCCCTCCATCATTCCTAAAATGATGCTAATCCCTAGACCTAAGGTTTTGCAGTTCTATAACTGGACAGCACCTGTACTAAAAGGATTTTACATTGCTGCTGTCTGCTTAGCAGATGAGGAGGGGACTCTACAGAACAGGCCATGCTTGACCTGCACAGAATCTCAAGCTGTCTTGAGTTTTTCCTGTTTAGAAAATTCTCAAGCATTAACAATTAGCAGTGGAGAAACATTAAAATCATGTCTATATTTTACTAACCGCAACATTTCCATTTTTCCCTCATGAAAAGGGAAAGACCAGTGGCCCAAGTCGGTTGTGACTAAGACACTTCTGAATTTAATCTTTAATTGAATTCACTGTGACACAGCATAGGCAATGCCATAAAGCTAGCACTAGTAAAACTGTATTTAACATTATTGCAGTAAGTCAAACTTATACCGTGAAAGTGCATGAAGAAGTATGTACTCATGTCTCTTATAATTCCAGTTTTGATTTTTTTCCTTTTTTTCTAGTAATCAACTCAAGTATAGCTAGTAATAATTAGTTGATTTAAAAAAAAAATACCTCGCTCTGAAGCCATCTGGGCCCACTTTAACTTGGTGGGCTAGAAGTTATAATGGAAGAGTGGTGCCAAGGAAGTAGCATGCCTTCTCCCATCAGTGAAGTTAAGCATTACATAGTGTGGTACACAATAAACAATGACTCTGTGAGTCACAATCTGGAAAATCCTCCAATGTATAGAGCAATTGGTCTAGAACAATAATAAAGATGACAACTCCTCACCCACTAAAGCTCTTTGTGGTTTTTTCTCTATCTCTTGCCTGAGCAGACCCTTGGTATCCAGTCCCAAACTGATTTGCTCAATATTCTGAGTCCTGTAACTTCCTCTTGTTCACGTTTCTCCCTCTGCAACCTATTATTCCTTGGTTCTGCCTCAGACCATTCTTTTTATGTCCTAAAACTCACACTGCTGTTAAAGACTTTGCTTGTGAGACTGCAATCTCCATGCTGATTGAGGGGTTAGGAAGGAGAAGGTAGGACATTCTTAGTCCTTTCAACAGAGGAAGGAAACAGACAATTTTTGGAACTGCTTTCATTTCTTTATTGTGCAGAATTTGATGGTGAAATTTATAGTTCTCTTAAGCCAAAGGCTAATCGTGTATTGTATCATGTCCTTTGCTGTTTCTTGCACAAGCTTTCATACAGAGCACAATTGCAAATGTCCCTCCTGAAACGCTTTCTGCTCTATTCACACCAGAAGGTAATCATAACTCGCATGTGATTCTTCATCCTCCTAGCAGTTCATAGAGACATTTGACCAAAGACTGCTGATGCACACTCGGCTGGAAGATGCGGTGTCTTATACAGAGAAGGAATGTGGGAATAAGTAAACAGAAAGGCCAGAAATCCTCACCCTAGGGAACTGTGGAACTGACACTGGAAGACTGTCAAGTCAGTATGTCCACAGCGTGAGAGGACATGGGTTCAAGCCACACGTAAATTCAGATTTCAGAGGCTTGAGCTCAGGTAAGACTCTGGATCACATGAAATTTGTAAGGAAAGTACAGGAAATCACAGTGATTTCATGTATTTAAAATCTGTTCTCAATCAAGCTAAGACAAATTAGTTTCAACAGGGGAAAAAAATCCTTGAAGGGATTCCCAGGATTTTGAATGAAGAGGTTTTTAAGTTTAAGTTTTTTCATGTTCAAGTTATTACTCTACTTAAAAAATATTTCAGGCTAAGGCAGGGTGTGAATTTAATGGTAACAGCCCTACAAAAATATTCTATGTATAGAAACTTATCACATAAAATGATTACCTTACTCTAGTTTGTATTCTAGAACAAGCATGTCTGTACAAGAAGTTATTCAGTAAGAGTGCTGCTTTTATTCTTGAATAATACCATGTGCAGTCAAGCCTTTAGTCAAATCAGCACAACTCTGTATGTAGATAAATTGTCAGTCTATCCCTGCTTGCATTTACAGGAAATCTCTATCTCTGTTACTAAATGCAGCTGACAGATCTGAAAATGTCACATTTGTTTGCAGAATAAACATAGATCTTGCAAGCCCCCACCCTTATTAACCTACTATTTCTTGTGTTCTTTGGAGGTTTTACGAACTGCATATCCTTCATATTTTGTGTTCAATGTCATTAGCAAACTAGTAAGCACTACAGAGAGAAGGAAAACGTTTTTCTTCCCTTGTTTGCTGAATAGACAAAAGCAAGAGGTTTTGAGTGTGACAATGCTCCACCAACTTTATATAAAAGTCCAAGAGAAGAAAGCAAAGTTGCTTTTCTTTTGGGGGGAAGGGAAAAAAAAAAACAGAAAAGAAAAAAAAAAAGAACACAAAACCACAACACCTTTGTTCTAGTTCAGTTAAAAAAAAACAAACCCCACAAAAAAAAAAAAAAACACAACACTTTAGACCTTTTAACCATAAAGGCTTTCCTTTCTTCACATGGTCTATTTGTGTTTGTCACCTGTGTTTGCCTAGTTCTGTCATGAGTGCTGTCTCAAAGCCTTAATAAAACATTAATGTCCAAGTCCCAGAACTTCCACAGTTACATTTCTATCATTTATCTCTGTTACTGATTTTAGCTGTGGTTACTTTTTAGAAAAGTAAAATAGCAAGCTATACATTTCAAGGAAGACACAAGATTAATGACTGTATACAACTGGGACTTGCTGGTCATGATTTCAAATATCAGTAGGAACTCCTAATATATAGCCAAAATTGTTCCTTTTCTACTTTGTATAGTTTTTGTACCTCCACTTTAATATTCTTCTCTAATACAGGGCTTAACAATTCAAGTACAGACTGGGTGGCCTTATTAGCATCTTTCTCTGAATAAACAAGTATATCTTTTAATTCAATGGCACCTAAAAGTTGCCACCAGCAAATGGCTACTTTCCAGTCCACAATGGCTTTTCAGTCATGTTTAACATGAACTTGCCCCAGCTGTATTCTCAGCAGAAAGCAACTTCCGAAGAGCCCACGAAGACTGATCTGCTTTTTTTTCCTACTACAATTACACTACTACTGCTCCCCCCAGCAGACTGGAACGAAGAGGTCTACTATTATCACATTTACAGTTTACGTGCTGTGGGCAGGAGTCCACATCCCTGTTTAATGTCACAGCAGACTATAGATATCAGGCACTACGCAAACATTCAGTGATAACATTTTTCAGAAGCGTGCGAGCCCAAGACCAATTGGTTTTCTTCCCAGGGAGGTCATTCTAGATTTCCGAAATAGGATTAGTGAACACGATAATTCCTTCATTTCAGATATGTTTTTGTTATTTAAATGTGTAACATCAGCCTTACTGATTATTGGCTATTCTGATCTATGATGCAATACAATAAAGATATATTTAGGAATGATGCAACTCATACTTGTGTCACTCTGCTTGCACAAGCTCAGTATTAATTTCAGAGAACACCAGCTCCACAGTATTCAAGCTAAAAAAACGCCTGGGAAAAGAGTAATTACCAAGGCCTAGCTGCCTCTCATTTGTACATGTGGGATATTCAGCACGGGTGCAATCCAAAGTACCCTTCCTTCACCCTAAGAAACACGGGATTCCTCAGCTGGCTGGAGCCAGGGGACTAGCCAGCACATGGGGCGTTTACACCTGGAGTTTTCCTCAGGGCTGTCATGTCGGCAGCACCTCTTTCATGACACAAAATGCCCGTTGCCCCACGCGTTGGCTGTAAAAGCAAAGCTGAAACAAAGTCTGCAGACACACATGTCTCCTGAGGCGGCCTGCACTGCTTGGGGCTGGCAGCTGGGGCCCAGCAGGGCCGGGCGGCCTTTCCCCACCAGGGCCTGCAGCCTCCTGTCCCGCCGGCAGCCTTTCCCCCCACCCAGGGGCTTCTAGAAAGTTCCTTGCCACCTCCCCTCAGGAGGAGCTGCACCACTGCCTCAGCTCCTCACCCCTGGGGGCCCAAAGGCACTTGTGGAATCAGACATGGCTGCTGGAGAGGGAGAGGATTTGCCTGTCCCCCTCCCCGGTTACTCATGAGAAGAAAGCCAGCCTGATGTGTAAAATGGCTGAGCACAGCCACTGCAGGCATCTCCCAGACTTTACAGCCACCTGACAGAAATCTGCCCCAGCATGGGGCACTGAATAACACTAATTGGGCAAATTGAGAGAAACTCCGTGATTCACCTTGCTCACCTGGGAAGAAGAATCAGCCCTTGTCACAGCAGGCTCCTCTTTACAAGGGAAAGAATGTCTGTTGGAATGCTTTGGTGCAGGTAGCCCGGTATTTGGCTGTCTGGGAAGATAGAAGCAGGAGCCATTTTGGGTTACCAGAAAGACAGTGAGTCTGCAGCCAGCACCAAGCTGTGGCTGGGTTGGTGTGGGCCTAGTGCTCTGCTCTCCATGGAACCTCGACAAGGATTGCGAGCAGGTCAGTGTCTAAGCAGAAATTAGATTTTTTTGTTTGTTTTTTTTTTCCTCTGAGGAATTTTTATTGTCACGTTAACTTCTTTCAGGCCTTTTAAAAGTATGCGTCAAGAAAAAATCCTTTCACGAATCATCATCTACTGAAGTTGCCTTTGGTTCAAATGTTATTCCCTTTGCTGATGAAAGTAAACTTTCTCTATAAAGACCTATTTTCCTTAAAACCAGAGGATTTTATGTTTGATATCAAAGTAGCCTTTAGGTTGTTTGCTGCTTATGTATCTTGCAGTATGATATTTCATTTTAAAGACAAATTATTTTTGGCAGGATTATTTTCTTCAAAAATATAAAAGGTGATTTGTTCAATTTAAGATTTTATGGATTTTGCTAATAACTCACTTTCCACAGCAAAAAGTAATAGTTTTGTCAGGATGGCTTTCCTCTTCAGAAGGAAGTTCTGTAGCATTTTTTTGTGTAACGTGGTTGGCTTTAACTGCTTGTTTTGTGATTTACTTCTGTTGTTAGGAAACAAACTGGGGCTTCTTAAGTGTTGGAAGGAAAAATACACAGATTTTAGACTACTGTTTACCTAATCATTAGTATCATGCACTTCGTTCTATCACAAAAATGTTATTTAATCATTTTATTGTGGTACATTTAATCCTATCTACGGCATTGCAAGGCTTTAGAACAGGAAGGCACTCACTGGGCTACTGAGTCCTTCCCTCCCTATAGTAGTCTTCACGTCAGGTAATTCTTTTTCTAAGTATGTTGTACTCCATCTTAACAACAGTTGTGTGGTTTATTCTCACTGTTCCCAGAGGATGGCTGTTACAGAATGTGATTGCTTTACAGCATTGCTGGTGAGCCATTTGCCACTGTCACTGACTTGGGATAGAGTCAAAAACAGTGAACTACCGTCATACACTTTAAAACCATCAACAACAACAAAAAACCCCAAACAAACAAAAAAAAAACCCTGCACCAGCTATCAAAAACATTCATCACCAGTGCTTTGTTGGTTAAGAACCATCTTCTTACTTTAAACTTAGTTTATTCACGGCCAGCTAAAGTCCATTTGGTCTTGTGCCAAAATTCTCTTTTAAATTAAATAGTCCTTTTTTTTTTCCTTCTCAGCTTTTTAACTAACACTGTTAGACAGCAATCCTATCTTCTCTCAGCTTTTGTTATAGTAGACTAAACAAATCAAGCTTGTTTAATCTCATTTCATAAAATAGGCTTTCTATTGCCCTGATCTTCCTAGTAGTCCTTCTCCTCTACCTGCTCTGGTTCCAGTTAGTCTCTCGAATGCAGGTGACTAGACTGTATTCAGTATTTCAGCTGAGCTCTTCACAGTGCTTTACACAATGCTATTACTTTTTCTTGTCTCTGCTAGAAATTACACCAGCTGCCTTACCTTGGTGATCCATAGTCATTGTATCTTAGCAGAGCCACCTTATTAATGTTTGGAAGTTACCCCAATGATGCGTTTCTAGCCCAGAATGCTAGAATTTGTTTGCTTTTTTTTAAATCAGAGACAGTTAGGTGTTGTGATCTACTTTGAATACTTCCAGACTATATCTTCTAAATTTTTGTTTATTTATTTGTGTATTTTCTGTGCCTTGTTACTTTCAACTTGTCATTGCAAAGTCTGGGCTGTTACTGGAATCAGAAAGATAAACACATCAATCTTGGGCATCGTATTTCCCTCCTTAAAATAGTTTTTATTTATTTTGTGCCGATTTTTGTTTTGGTTAAGTTTGGTAGAAAGTCCTTGCTACTGTTGTGATCTCACATTCCAGAGTTCTGAGTTGGGGTGGAGGTTAACTAGACTCTTAGAGTTTAGAGCGGTATCAGACTTGATTTTGTTTCTGCTTTACCTGATTTTCATTGTCTAACATCATTCCTATTAGCTATTTCCCTTTCACCCCATGCTCAGTATTGCCCTTCTTATTTAAATGAATGCAACACATCAATTTGAGGTTGGGAGCATGCCTGTGTTATCCTTAATCTCTACTGCATTCCTTTCTTTCTTTCATTTTATTTATGCAACTGAAAAAAAAAATCTTCATCCATTTTAATACCCTTTGCAAAGCCTAACACAGGCCCTCTTTTGGCAATTCTTACTTCGCTCTTATGCTTCTAAGATAAGGACTGATTAGCAAACAAAAGGGTTTTTTCCCATGTGTTAACTTCTGTTTCTTTTTTCACATGTGACACATTTATTGAGGTGATAGTACATCCAGTTAGGCCTGAAGTACCACCTTCTGGGTTTCTTTTTTCTTTCTTGTCTGTTTGGAATGTAGATTCTTGACCATTTTAACATTCTTGATGTGAAGTATTTGTAAGACTGCTCACTACTCAATCTGTTAGCTCCTCAGTCCAGCCAACATGACTACACCAGAGTTTGCCCTTCTGAAATTGAAACCTTTAGAAACCTACTTCATTTGTTCTCCTGTTTAACTTGTCTGACTTGATCCACAGCTGACTTCTACAACTGGCTTATTTCTAATATTCTCATTACTTACCAGTAATAGAATATAAGTATCTTATCACCTCTTACTGTTCTGATGAGGATTTGATTAAATGCATTGTACGTTGCATTCAAAAATAACTGGCTGTTACTGCTACAGATAACATTTGTGGTCCATTCTGTCCCTAGTTTTGTAGTTATAAACAAATACCCTTAGCCACCACTCCAGGAAAAAAACACCTGTGTCACACTGCACACAATGGACCCTGACTTAGGGAATGCCAGAATCTAAGATAATGTTTCCCATGCTTTCCTATGCTGTTTCCCATGCTTTCCTATACTGTAGTGAACCCTGCTAATCGTACCACCAGAGTTAAGCTGATTTTTTTTTTTTTAAGACTTGAGCACCTGTAGTTCAACTCCTCTGAAAATCAATTTCTTGGCCTATAAAATGGATTAGTCTCTAGCCAATCTTTAACTTGCTTTTGAGTAGGTATGCATATGTAGCCCACTGTTCACTGTGCTATGCCTCCCGCTCTGTCTGCATCTGGCCAACAGCGGATATGAGTATGCTACAGCTGCTTGCTAGGGTATTTAACTCGAGGTGTAAAGGTTTTAGGATTTAGCCCTGGAGGTCCCAGGTAATGAGCAAGATGATGATTATTACACTTCCAGAATTGTATGTACTCGCATTCCTAAGGACAGCTTATGATGGGGGTGTGGAGAGCATGGTTTCCTTTTATCTGTTCTAAAGCTCACAACACATTTTTCCAAAATTAAACTATTACAAAATACATCAAAAGAGACTTCACAGAAATATGCCTTTCCTCATTTTAACGTCTGCAACAAAAAGACTGGGATAATGTTGCACAAATGAGTTTAACATTTAATAGATGATGAAATTACAGGGTTATGCAATAATTGCTTTCAAGATGGAGATGCAAAACTCACTACCTCATTCTGCTAGTACTCAAGTTAGTGTGTAAACTAGTCTGTGCATCTATGCAAAAACTGAGCTAAATTACAGAGCAATAGAACTGAATTATTGCACTTGCTTCATCCAAGATGACTAGCTATCAGAACAGATGTAAATATTTTCAGAGGTGCTCTGCATAAAAAAGTACATGTAGAAGTTTTTACATGTAGTGTCTTTCATATTCCTTTATTTTCTCATGAATTTAAAGGAATTTTTAAAAAATTAGTTAATTTAAAAATTATCGTTCTATTATTTTTCTTGAGAAAAGACCTAGACAAGTGTTTTCAGTGTAAATAACACATACAAGATAAAAAATGCACCAGTCTTACCCATTACTGAAATGCAGCAATTTCTTGAGTAAAACATGAGAGGTGACTGACCAGACAGATGTGCTGATTAAACTCCCCATGCTCTTACTACCTTGAGAGGCGTCAGCTCAGAGTTGACTTTTGGACATTGTCTGTGATACAATGGCCAAAACCTACTCTCTTCCATTTTGCACAACATGTAGAAGTACATGTGTTCAATGTTTTCTTTTTTACCTATTTACTACTGATCTACTTTGCATGGTCTCTTCAGATTTTGTCATCACAGACAGAAAACCAAAATTCCCATAGTTTGCTCCAAGGTACTCCCAAGCCCCTTTCCAAATTGTCATGAATTGCACAACTGTAGTGCACTTATTTAGTTCCTATTTATATGGAATGAGAATTTGTAAGCTTTAGGGCTTTTTTGTCCCAGGAGAAATCCTGCCTGCCTTAGGATTGCTAGAAAACTTCTGATTTCAGGCTGACTAGATTGTGAACTTAGGATGTGTGCAAGTTTAATAGCTTAAAAGTATAAATGTAAATTGACACAATCTCATTAACCAACAAACACAGTTAACCATGTGGAACACTTATGTTTATACAAGTTTAAGTGTTTTAGTTAGAATAAATATTTCTTTTCCTTACAGAGTTAGCTTTTTTCATAACCCATGACCTGGTATATACACAGCTATGATGATTCACAAGTAGCTTCTCTAATAGGGATAAACTGTACTGGTGTCATCTATCAGTAGTGGTAGAGTTTACCAGTATTTTTACTTGCTTATAGGAAATGTACCATTCTAAGTCACTTTGGAAATAGGTAAGTTAAAATAGTATAAAAAGTGTTGACTGACCATTGAGGAGGTAAGACCTGCTATAACAATTTTCCAACTTATTTAACTCTAGAACAAGATTTGACTCAACAATTTGAGTAGCCAGTTTTCTCAGAGAATTTGTCAGTACCTGATTTGTAAGATATATCAACAACCATTTATTTCTCAACCAAATGATACAGTTAAACCAGAAAAATTAGTTGCTCCATCTGGTCTAAATTCCTTTCTCAATCTTTTTATAAACCTATTGATGTATGTAGGATATCTGCTTTTGATCAAGCACAACATTTTACCCTAACTTTGTAAAGTCAGCCTTAAGACCATAATTATAAATGTGATTAGCTCTCTTCATAAAATCTGTTTGACACCTCTACTGGAATGTATTTAGCAGCTGATCCTTCTAAAAAGGAACTTATTTCTACTCATCTGTTTTATCTGGAACACATTCCCTGGGCCTGCTGGTGCAATATATATTTAAGGAAATTGTAATCTTGCAAAGGGAGGGGAATTGGAGGGGAGGGCACGTAGGACAGAAAAAAATATCTTGTGAATGCTCTCAGAGTCATGAGCTCAAGGATTTCATGGTGGAAACTGGCTACACAGTTATTATTTTCTTTTTAAAAGTCGACAAAATGAACTTGAAATCCTGTTGTAAAAATACACGTAGGGATAAGTAAGACTTTGACTGGCTTTGTTTTGGTCTCCATTGGTGAATTTCTGTGGTAGCCTGATATAGGCAGGAGTGAGCAGCAGCGGGACTGCACGTGTGCATGGCTAGAGCGGGTGGTCACCAGTGCCTCCATATAGACTGGGACAAAGTAACAAAAACACAGACGAAAGAGGAGAAATGTCTTCCTTTCACAGACAGGAACTCTACTGCAAGAATCATTTTTTCTTTGCTGTATAATCAATGCATGCAGTGGTAAACTTTGCATTTTTACTAAGGCCTTGTCAGGCAAAGCTTGCTGTCACCTACCATGCCATGGTGGTTTCTACTTTCTTTTAAAAAATGGTGACTCAATGATCCCTATTCAGATGGATACCTATCTAATAACTTAGTGGCTACGGGTCTGTATTTTTTCCTACTCCACCTGAGTAGACTCATCTCCTCTAATTACCACCCAGAGTGGAAAGGGGATGTTGAAAGTGTTACTTTTTTTATGTGTAGAATGTTTAAAGCTTTTTCTTGGGCAAAGAGAGAGTAGGTGGGAACATGATTAAATCTGAGCACTGACTGGGAGACCTGAGCTCCAGGCTTTGGCAAGCACCACAACCAGTAGACTAAATAGTCTTGTTCCTTCCTTCTCTTTCCCTCTGGCCTGGTGCATTTTTATGCAAAGTGAAATGCTTTCAAAGGAGGGGTGGAGATTTTTCCCACATTAGAATAGCCCGGTGATTAGGAACCCTAATAATAAGTGAGAATTGTGGGTTTGAAACCTTTCAGATTTGGGAATTGATATGTATTCCTCTGCCTCAAGACAAGTACTTCAAGCATGGAGAAGAAGTGCAGTAGATGATGGCAGCAGTTGACCTTTCCTGGTAGGAAAAAATGTATCTCCACAAAGAGAGGACTAAGGGCTATGAATTGTACAAGAGGGGAGACATTTCCCCACAGCCGTAAGGTAGACTGGCTGTGTTTAAGAATCTGGGCCACTGCTTACTAACTTCATTGAAACTAGAATATTATATTGCAGCTGCAGTTTTAGGTCTTGTGAGGGCTGAAAGGGTGTTAGGAATGGGATTGCTTCCCTTGCACAGAGTGTGTGTCCTCACACCCGGGTGTCCGTCCCAGCCATGGTAGTGGATGAACAGCAGCAGTGGCCTTTCCCAAACAGGGTGCTTTGCCTCAAAAAAGCTGAGTGGCTGAAAACGGTCCTTCTCCTGGCCTTGCCACAACTGGAAGGCCTTGCCCTGTTGGTGGGGCCCCGAGGTGGCTGTTCCTCGGGCCAGGGTGCCCAGGTGCAGCACTGCCCCATCTCATCCCACCAGGAAGGCAGGCAGGGAGCCAGGAGATGCCCCGGCCTTTCTCTCAGACCTCATCTCAGCCAAGAGGCAAAGCGCCATGAGGCGGGGTCCCGGAGGCTGGGGGGGGCCGGGTACGCCCCAGGCCATGAGCCCTGTCCTGCGCCTGGCCTGCCTGCCTGCCGCCCCGCAAGGGTTAGATGCAGGCAGGGCACAGCTCTCCAGCTTTCTCATCCTGTCCTTCCTCTCCTCCTCCCAGTGTAAATAATGACGGCATTACTAGCAGCTGATGCGTTAACCTTTGCAAAACCTTATAGTGGGTAGCAGCGTATGTGAGTAAGAAGGCTGGGCAGCCAAGGAGAGGGTACAAACACTAAACCTGTAACACGAAAGATAAGTGACGGCATTCTGCTGTCCTACCTACAGTAGTCGGTTCTACCTGTCTTCTGTGATCTGCAGTAATTATCCCTATTCATTTTACAAGACTATTGCGTCACTGAAGTACCTTGAAGTGAATCCGTAGGAAACCGCCGGCAGAAGGGATGTTGCCTAGTTAGGGCTGGCGGTAACGGCTCGCAAAGGGCTGTGTGAAGGCGCAGCTCGGGAAGCGCCCGGCCCTGCCGGCGCGGGGGGGGCTGGCAGACGGGGGGGCTCGGGCTGCGTAGCCCGGGTGCCTGGGTGCGGCGTGGGGCGGAGGGAGAGCCCTCTAAACATAAACCTCGGCTTTTAACGCTTTTAAATAATGATTACGGGGCTGGCGTGACAGGTAAAGGAACTGGAAATTAGCCGATGTTAAACAGAGAAATCATTAATCAGTTTAAGGCTGGTTGCGTCCGGTTTTCTTAAGGTGATTGAGGAAAAAGGGAGAAGGGTTTGAGGAACCTGGAGCCCGTGTACTCACTTCTGCATTCCATTGAACTTCTAGTTATACATCGAAAATCCTTTCCTAAAAATAACTGCTGTCCATCCAGTAACGTAAATGACTCGCAAAGTGTTTCTTAGTCTGTTTGATCTCGATCGGCCAGTAGTATTTCGTGCCTCCCCCCGTTTAAAAACAATGGGAAAATGTGGTATTTGGATTTACACTAATTTTTCACTGGCGATAAAGAGGCTATTTTCTGTAACAGCGTAGATTATTAGAAACTTGTAATTTGCAGTTCACGTTTGCCATCAAGATCACAGCAGGGGGGGGAAAAAAAAAGACTGGAGTCTGCAGCAGCTTCAGTAATTCCCGTTCACGAGTTTCCTATGACGGTGGAAAAAAACAACGCTTTCAGAGCAAACTTGCTTGAGTTTAATATACAGTGACTTCAGAAAGTGCAATAAAATCAATTAATGTTGCAAAAGCATTGGCCAAAAAGAAAGCGGCGAAAGGAGTTATGGAAATGTAATGGATTTACAAGCATTTATCCTGCGACTTGATAAACAGCAGTGCGAAGCTGAGATGGTGAAAATAATTAGTCCCGCAGCCTCAGTGAATATGGACAATTTATTGTTATAATTTTGTCCCTTCAGTGGTTATTCAAATTTATTTTTTAATTTTGTGATCCGAAGCGCAGGAGGATTAATCTAAAGTTTGGTCTCGGCTTCCTCGGGGGCTGGGTTTCTTCTGACATTTTCTCTCTTCGCAAAGCAGAGCGTGACCTGTCACTTGCCAGGGCTTCTCCACGCAGAGATCTCATTCTTAGTTTTTCTGCATGTATTTTAAGGACTATTATCTTTGGCCTTGGCAAATAATGTTATCCAGCGGGGGAAAGGATCAGCTGTTTGCCTACCTGTGCGCCAGGGTTTTCTCTCTGATTTTCAGACGCGTTTTCACGGGAACTTTGAAAGAGCCGCGACTGCAGAGCGCCTGCGAGAGCATGTCCTGGCTCTTGAGCAACGCTAGCACCGAAACTTTTCTGCATCTTCTCAGAAGTTTGTAGCTCTATTATTACAGTAGAAACGAGACATCTAGCATGGAGTAAAGATTACGATTTCCAGAAGTCAGAATTTATTACGGTTAAACTGTGATAAGATCCCATCTGTTATGAACACATGTAGCACCAATTGTTTTTCATACAACTGCAATTTATTTACCCTTCAGAGTGAATGAGATTACAAGCGTGATTTTTAAAAAAAAAAAAAAAAGAAAGAAAAAAACCCACACAACACCACGGTTTTGTTTAGTCCGGCCTATCTGTTTTTATCTGGCCAAATCCATTTATACTGCAATACTTCCCTTCGGATTAGATCAGAGATTCCCTCTGCCCCAAACAAGCGATTTTTATCGGGCTGGGGACCGGCACGCCGGATGCTGGCGGAGGCGGTGCGGAGCCGCGGGCGGCGGGGGCTGGTGCCGGCGTCCTCCGCGGAGAGCGGCCGCCCGCTCCGCAGCGGCACCCGCGCCCCCGCCGCCCTCCGCCGGGGGCCCGGCAGCGCCGCCTGGCGGGAGGGAGCCCGAAGGAAACCTGACAGGGCCGCGGAGACAAAGGGAAGAAGCCTCCTCTTCCCTCCGGGGTAGCCGAGCCGCTCGGCACAACGTCCCCGCGTAGGTCTCCACCTGAAATGTCCCACGCTCTGGCCTGCGCTTCAGGAGAGCAGGAACGTGTATTATTAACTGCAACGAGAACCTGAAACGAGGGAGGGGGAGGGGAGATATTTTTTGTGTTTCCATTGGTCGTAGTAGTTCAGGAGCAAGGAATGTGCCTGGTCGTCGTCTTGCCCCATCCCACAGAAGTGGTTTCATAAAATAAAGCAGGAAAGATGAAGCAGTCATTAAAAAAAAAAAAAAAGTCCCACACGTTCTTACCGCGATAGCCTAAGAACGGTAATCTAATTTTGTTCTCTTTCAAACTGTTTCAAGACATATATGTGTGTGTATATATGTGTGTATATATATCCTCCAGGTTTCAGTGGGCGTCTTTCTGCTGCTCTGTTATCATTATTTCTTGCCTTGATGTGACGTTGAAGACAGATGACAGCATTGTCAGGTTGTCTTTAATTCATTTGAAGATTTAAAAAAAAAAATACACACAAGGCTTCTTACAATATTCAAAGCCTGAACGGATTTACTTTTTCACATAGGGGACGGGGTGGCTGAGAGGGGGGAGCGGTTGATGAATTTCAGACATGAGGAGAGAACAAAGTCTGTGCATCGCTGTGCACGCACACGCGCGCAGAACAAGCGGCCGGAGGTGGGATTTTTGCAGCAGCAGCAGCACCTGGTTGATCTTGATGGAGAAATACCCAGCGTTAGGACAGTCTTTTCGCGTTTATGCATAAGCTCAAATGTATCATCTGCTCAAATTTCAGCCCCGTCTCTGCTGCCAAAGCATTCCAGCCTCCAAAGAGGTGGGAGCATACGGACTCAGGGTCCGTCTTTTTTCTTTTGACACCTTAATGCTTCATCGCAACAACCTTTTACATTTTAAAAAAAAAAAAAAAGGCAATCTACCCCGAATTTCCTAGGACTGAGCAGAGAGAGAGAGATTTAGCAGGGATTAGACACCTCCAATCAGGACTGATCGCTTGCCTGCCGCAGGTCTGTTCCTGTAGCAGTGCGGGCTGCGCTTCGCAGTGCAAAGAGAATCGTGGGGTGGGGGTCTCGGCTTGGGGTTAGAAATGTCCGAAATTATACCCCAAATCTGGATGCAAAGGAGATTTGATACTGGTAACTCTAGCGATTTTCCAACTGTATATTCGTTCCTTTAAAAAAAAAAAATAAAAAGAATAATAATAAAAAAAAAAAAACACAAAAAAAACCCCAACCAACAAAATCCCCCTAAATGGCGCTGTACTAAAAGCCGTGAGTATTAAAGAGTATTAAAGCAAGGCAACATTTCTGTCTGTTTTTTTCTAAATATGAAAAAATTAAGTTTGATCGACGTTTTTACAGAATAGGAATGCACATTTAGTTTTGTTTCGGAAAGCTTGGCTCTTTCAGGACTCCACTTGCCTGGGTGATTTCGATTGTAGACGTGGGCAGTTCATTACAAGCCTCGGATTAGAGAGATGAGGGTCAGCCCCAGCCACCGCATCGCCCGTACCTTGCTGGCTGCCTTGGGTGTCGCTTCAAAGGTAGTGGATGGGCAGAGGGTGACTCTCCGAGCTTAGAAAATGGAGCCTGTTATCGCTGAGGAAAATCTTCCCGTCATAAAGGCATCCCTGTATTTTAGCTCTAGCGTACGTTTTGCACTCTAAAATCAGGCAGGCAAACATGTATGTGTTTGGTGTGGACTTGTACGTATAAGCCAAGATACATATGCCCATGTAGGCTCAGATATATTACAGAAACTCCTTTGCTGTCTGTGGAGTCTGGTGTTTTATTGTTTCATAAAACTAGCTTAATTACATTTCCCCATAGATAAGATAAACAGAACCCTTCTTTTCTAAGCGTTGCTTATCAGAAGTATTTTGTCGAAGCGGCATCCAGAGTAAGCCTTTGAGAGGGGATGGAAATGCATTAATTTTTATTTTGGTTCTTCAGTTGCACTTAGCATCTGACAAGAGTTGATTTAAATATTACATGAGTTTATCTTTAATGTTCAAAAAAGATTTGTGAGGAAGACGAAACTGTTTAAATTAAACTAATGTATGCCTGACTCTGGTCAGATTGATCAGAGTTTCGGGTTTTGATGGGTTTTGCCCTTCTGTTGCTTGTCCTCTCGAGCCGGTTTTTCACTGTGAAATTATTTTAGTTCGGTGGCATGGACCAGCGGCTGCTGTCAACTCCACAACCCATCCAGTTAGTAAGAACGGGGGGGCGGAAATAACAAATGTAGTCCTTTTACCTAAAAACATTAATGGCCGTAAGTCAATCTCTATTGGGGGGGGGGGGGAAGGAAAAAAAGAAAAAAAGCAAATTTCGTAGATTAGTATCAAAATCCTAGGTGACATTTGCCAGGTCAAATACTTAACAAGCCTGGAAGAGAGACCTCCTTACCACCACTCCACATATAGAATAAGCTGTTTTAATTTTTCATTAATCTCGGGGACAGTACGTGAGCAAAACAGTAATAATAACGTTAAGTGTTCATTTCATCACTTGCATCAGAAATCTTCATGTGTAGAACTTTTTTTTCAGAGCCGAAATTCACAAAACTGCAGTTAGGGCTCCAGGACACAGAAATCCCTCTCGCACTCTTTTTAAAATAGCCCCTGCAACACCTGATTGCTGATGGGTTTTAACGAGCGCGGTCCGAGCTGCAGCTGTTAGAAATCTGTAACTGTAAAATACGTGGAGAGGAGCGTGTGTGTGGTGGTGGTGTTTTTTTAATCGCGGCAAATCTGTAATAGTTGCTTGCACGCCCAGATGGAGCCTGAAATGTAATTTTCTTCGAATTAAAGGTGGTTAAAATAGCGAGGCGGGGAAGGCGGGCTGGCCGGGCTGCCCCGGCCGCGCTCGGCAGCGGGGCTGCAGGAGAGGGCGGGGGGCGTGCGGCGTGGGGAGAGGGTTGCGAGCTGCTTTTGCCGTTCTGGGGCTCTCTAGATGAATCCTCCACCACCAACACCCCCGACCCGCAAAGCCTTTCTTTCGGTTACTCTCTGTGTTTGTATCCGCTTCCTATTTTATTATGAAAGTTTACTTGGTGCAGTCAACAGCGCTGCCCTCCCCTCCCTTTCTCTAACTCATCAATTCACAACGAGAGCTCGCTTTACATTCCCTAAAGCAGAGATACGCAATGGTCCCTTTCCCATTTAAAGGGGGGGGGAAAATACATTTAGTTAAAACACAAAGCATTTCCCGTGCCGCTTTCGGATCGGCGTCTCAAAAGAGCCGCGGCGCGGCCCAGCACCCGGCGTCCCCGTGTGCATCCCGGGCACGGCCCCGGTCCCGGTCCCGGTCCGACCCCGGTAGGCGCGGCGCGGCGGGTGCCGGCATGACCGGACGAGTGCTGGAGCTGCGTTAGCTTGTGGCTTTTCTCTCCTTTGCACGTTAACGCTAACTTCCACTAATTATCTGGAGTAAATGTATTAGACTAATTAGCATCTGGGCACCACGGGAAACTTTGAACAGTAATTATATTGTGGGGGGACACAGAACGAGGGAGAAAACCCAGTGATTTGTCAAGCAAAGTCGCCGCTTGCCACTCTTCCCCCTGCCAGCGCGTCGCGGCGGGGCCGGGACGAGGGCAGCCCGCAGCGGGGGGAGAGGGGCTGTGCGAGGGACAGCAGGTACTCGGCTCCGCCTGAGCCGCCCCCTGCCAGCGCCTGGCAGACCGCGGGAGCAAACCTCTTCGCTGGCATCGCCTTTACGGGCTTGGGTATCGCTTTTCCGTCTATCACGGGGGCAAACGGTTTGTCCCGCAGTTTCGGTAGCTGCTCCGGCTTTTCCGTCGCAGCACCCGCTCCTACCTGAGTGCAGGACGACGAGACGGAGCCGGGCGGTGGCCCTGGGCGCTGGGAAGCCCGGTCTGGGGAGGCAGAGACGCGGCGCAGGCAGGGGCAGCCCCTCTCAGCATCACGTCGAGTTTGGAACTGCACTTCAGCAACGAGCAAACTCGGACCAAATAATGGATGGACTTCTTTTTTTCCCTTTCCCTTCCTTTTTAAAAGAAAAGGAGTTCTCAGAGTTGTCCGATTGTTGTTTTGTTTGTTTTTGTTTTTTTTTTAACGTGTGATGATCATTTGTGCTGCGGTACGAACTGAAGAAAGAAATTGAAAATAACTGGATGAGATCAAACAGCGCTTCCCTAATTGCTTCTGAACTTCTCATTTAGAAAAAGACACGAATAGTTATGCATTACACTGTAAAAAAAGCTTTCAGATAATCTTCTTACTCTTTTACAAATAAGTCCTGCCTTCCCCATTTCTTTCTAAAGAAAGAAGTGTTTTAATTGAAATCCAGTTTTAAAAAGCAGGTTTTCACAGTAAAAACATTTAAAAAAAAAAAAAGTTAATCTTCCTTAGGGAAGTGAAAGAGATTTAACCGATTCTCTGTTTCCCTATTTCGTGCCTACGAATTCTACTGAAGGGAAAAAAAATACTCCCGTCTGATTTTTTTTTTTTTTTTTTAAGAGAGCCCTGGGGTTACAATAAAAAAAAACTTTTGGGTTTTTTTTTTTATTATTTTTAATTAAAATTGAATAAACGCTTAAGGAGAAATTAGCAGTCGCCTCCATCCAAGACCTACTCGGGTTTTATAACAGAATCAAAGCGTATTTAAAAAAAAAAAAGTAAAACCTTTTAATACATCAAATATACGGAATTTTAATCTTTAAAGCGATACATTGTCTATTTCAGTACATGACGTAAACCTTACTTAACCCTTTTTACAGGGTGGACTTAAAAATTAAAAATAGTTAAGTGTTCCTTTTAAAGAACAAAATAAGGCAAATGAGGTTTTTGGAATAGAATTGTTTTTGTTTTTCTTCCAGAATACATACAAAAAAATACCAATTCTCTTTCAAGGGTATACACCTTAAAAATAATTGCAATTTGAAATTATAACTGACAAATTGCGAGTTGTTTTTTAGTAACAAACATGCATGTAAATTTTTTTTTTGTTTCAATGAGACATTAAATAAGAACGTACAATACAATCATAGCAATTTTAAAGTAACATTAAAGAGAAGACCTCTATCTTTTTATTTATATTCTACAATGGGTGTTCCACTTTTACCTATTGAGCTCAGTTAAGTAATGCACTTTATGATTCGTTGTCCCGCTTGAAGCTAACATAAATAAATACAGTGCTCATGGATCCAGTCCTCAAATGAACACTATTTTATAAAAAGTCAGATTTTTTTTTTCTTTCCAACTTTTATAAAGTTTCGCAGGGCTTCCTTCCCTCACCGCTAGACTCTGTGTTGTGTTGTGTGTCACAGCCCCGCTGCCTGCGCTCACTGGTACCCCAGGGCCGAGGCTGTGGTGAGTCTCTGCCCGTAGAGTGCGTAAGGGGAGTAGTAGGGTCCGGTGGCGGCGGGCACGGGCACGGGGGCCCCGGGGGTGGGCAGGGGGCTCTTGGAGTAGGGGTGGTAGCGGCTGCCGAGTCCCAGCGCATGGTGCGGGCTGCGCAGGGCCAGCGTGCCCGGGCTGCCCGGGGCGCCCGTCGTGGGGATGTGCATGTGGCACGCCATGGCCGCGGCCGCCGCGCTGGCCAGCGACGAGGAGCTGGGGTAGCTGGAGAGGAGTTTATCGGTGCCCGGGAAGGCAGTATGGGTCCGCAAGTGGCTAAGCAGCTCCTCCGAGGTGGCAAAGCGCTTGTCGCAGGGTCCGTTGGCTGACACCCAGTTGCAGATGTGTGGCTGGGGGTCGTTGGGGAGCATGAAGCCGTAGGGGTACAAAGGGTGGCCGGCCAGCGAGGGCGGCGTGGCGCCGGTCAGCGAGGAGTGGACGCTGTGCAAAGGGTGGGTGGGGTACACGAGGGGGTATCCGGACTTGAGGGCCTGGTCGTGGGCACAGGAGGCGCCGGCCGCGCCTGCCAGGTGGCTGGCGCAGTGGTAGCTCAGGCAGTACGGGTCTCGGCACAGGCTCGCCGTCATCACCGACGGCGGCGACGCGCCCGCCAGCGGGCTCGACCCAGCCGGCTTGCTGCAGCCCAGGCTGCTGGCGGCAGCTAGCTGGGCCCCCACCAGGCTGGAGGATTTGGTGGGGTCCAGCGCCACTCCGTGCGGCAGGAACTGGGGCGGGTAGCCGGCGTAGGCTCCAGCCAGCGTCCCCGGGTAGCTCATGCCCGCCGGGGGCAGGGGGAAGACGGTCTGGCCCGGCTTGTAAGGGGAGACGGGGGCCACGAGGCCGGAGCCCAGGACGGAGGTGGAGGAGGTGGCAGTGGTGCTGCTGCAGGAGGAGGCGGAGTCCGAGGCGATGGGCTTGGAGCCCGGCGTGCTCTCCTGGTGCTGGTTGACCTCCACGTTAATCCCGGCACAGCTCACGCTAATCCGGCTGTGGCTGATGCTGGTGGTGCCCGGGCCTCCCTCCGAGCCGGAGCTGCCGCTCTTTCCGCAGCCCTCAGAGTCCTTCTTGTCCTCCCCGCCTTTGCCCTCGGCCGGCAGCAGCCCCGGCGAGCAGGCGGAGGCGCTGGAGTTGGGGCTGCCTGTCCTTGGGGTGAACGGCTGGCAGGTGGCGCTCGGCACCCGGAATCCCGACTTCTCCCCGGCCGCGACCCCCGCGGCGGGGGCGCCCGCGCAGCCCGCCGCCCCCGGCTCCTTCTTCTCCGCGCCCGGCTTGGAGTACGGCTTGAAGCTCGACTTGTCCTCCACGCCGATGTCGCTGAGCTTCAAGGGGCCCGACTTGGAGTCCTTGTCGCCTCCGGAGCCATTGGAGGTGACCGAGGAGAGTTTCGAGGAAGGGGACGGGTCCGGCTTCCCTATCTGCGAGCAAGTTTGTGCCAAAAGGGCCAGGGGACTCTTCTTCGCATCCAGCTGCGGAAATCAGAAGGACACACAAAGACAGAGGTTTAATCGGGGGCTAAGAAAAACCCCGCGGCACACCTAGGGCACTCGTCCTGTACGTTTTCGCAGAGAAGGGCCTGGAAGTAACGAACAATTTTGTGCGCATTCATCACCCTAACAGCCCCCTCCCCTGCATGCACCATTTTCCACAAAGCCTTTAAAAAGGGCTGGGAATTTTCGTATCACTGCGAGCCCATTGCAGCCGCCTTCAGCGCCCGCTGCTTCCCCGGCAGCGGCCCGGGCAGCGCGGAGCTCGGCGCCCCGGCGTTCGCCTCCCCGCCGCTCCGGCCGTGCAGGCTCACAAACCCGCCCGTGAACTATAGCGACTGCAGCACTTCTACCCCTTGACTGCTGACACTATTTATAAACAGAGAAACAGAGCCCGAGTTTAGCCGGCGAGCCGGGCTCTGGGGGAGAGGGGTGTCCTCGCTCCGCAGAGACCATAATGAAATCATTCATTCCCACGGACACACCCTTCCCACCGCCCGCTCCCTTTCCAGTTTCGGTCCCTCAAACAGCGAGCTACGCACAGGAGGACCGACAACCTCGGCAGAGGAGAAAAGGGACGAATGCGTGCCGGTACTTGAAAGGGACCGGTCGGCGAGCTGAAATAGTTCTCCTGCCGCACCCACGCTTGAGCTTGTCCCTCTCCGCGCCCCCCCTTCTCTCCCCCCCCCCCCCAAAAGCAAGGTTGTTTGGCACTCGGAGTGCTGCTTAGTTGTGTGGCCGGATCGTGACCCCAGAGCGAGTCGTTCTTTCCACTCACCCCTCCTCTCAAAAAAAAAAAAAAAAAATTTAAAAATACTAAAAAAAGGCTAAAAAGAGCAAAAATTAAAAGAAAAATTAGAGAGGAATTAGGAATGATCCCAGTAAACACGGAAACAATAACCAGGAGCGGTTCCTCGCACTAACTCTAGATCAAAAGCAGCCCGTTTCCTGGTGTAAGTGCATTTCAAAGCGCAGGAAAGTGCCGAGGGAGGCTGGCGGAGCCGCCATGCACGGCGAGCGCCCGGGCAGGGAGGGAAGCCGGAGCCAGGGGGGTGGCCGGGGCCGGCTCCGAGGTCCTTACCTCGATGGGGCTGACGGGCGTGGAGGGTAAAGGCTGCAGGTATTCGGGGTGTAAAATGTGTCCAGTCCGCGCCGTGAGCATTTTCAAGACTTTGATGGGAAGGCGGTTGGCTTGGCGTAGCGGGTCCGAGGGGGGGACGGCGTGGAAGCAGGGCTTGGCGGCGGCGCTGCTGCCGTTATTCCCAGCGTGCCCGTTCGGCCCGGCGAGGTCGGCGGCGCTGCGGCTGCGGCGGGGGCTGCCTCCGGGCTCGCTGAGGCTGCTGCTGCGCTTACTACTTCTTATAGCAGAAAGCGAGGGCGATGTGATCATGACCCAAAACCTCGCATGAAAACTGGGGCAAGTGGCGCCGCTCGCACTCGGAAACGCTCGCTCGCTTTCTGCGGGCGAGGAGGGAAAAAAGCCACACGCCCCCCGAGCAGGAAAACAAACATAAAATGTCCCGTGGCTCTCTCTGGCGGGGAGGGCGTGGGTGGGGAGGGGGAGGGAAAGGGAAAGGGGGAGCCGGCCGGAGAGAAAGAGGAGGAAAAAAAAAGCCGAGTAATCCTTGGGCTGCGCTGGGGGCGGGGGTGGGGGCTGCGGGCGTGTGCCGCTGTCCCCCTCGGCCGCTCTCGGCTCCCCTGGCTGGCGCGGCGCGGTGCGCTCGCCTCCGCCGCTCAGCTGTGATGCGAGCCGCTGCCCATCCAGCCCGGGATCTGGCAAAGAAACTCACTTCAAAAGCAGCTGAATTAGTCTGAGATTAAAGCCTTTGCCGCCTTCCAATCAAATGGGACCCCGAGGTGATTGGAGGGTCAAGGGGATGTGACGTTCCCTTTTCTGGGGCTTTTTTTCTCTGTTTTTAATGGTCTCTCGCTCTTTTTTTTCCCTTCCCTCTCCCGTCCGCCTTCCCTCTCCCCTCCTCCTTCCTTGTTTTCGCTCCTAGGACGGGCTGGGCGTTAATTTTGTGTTTCACATCACGCGCTGCGAACGTTTTTCTTCCTCCGCGCCCGCCGCAGATAGCCCGGCGGGGGCGGCCGCGGGGCTGGTGGAGCCGTGCCTGCCCGGGACCGCGGGTCTTTGTCGGCCCCGCCGCCCCCTCCACCCCACCCCGAGCGCGGCCGCCCGGCATGGCCTGCCGCCGTCCGTCCGCCACGCACAGCTCTTACAGGCCCTCACCCACTCTCCTCCCCGGGGCAAGCCCGTCAGGGCAGCTCCGTGGCCTCCGCCGCGCCGCGTCCCCTCCAGACCCCGAGGAAGGACGCAGGGCGCTTTTCGCCCCCCTCCCGCATCACAACGCGGGGGTAGGCTGGGACGAGAACCTGCAGAGCGCCGGCCTGCACGTCGCCGCCCGCGGCGGGCGGGAGCGGGGCGCTGCGGCGCGGCTTGCGGCGGCGCGGCGGGATTGGGGGAGGCCGGTCGTCACACGCGGGGCTGTCACGCACCGCCCGCCGCCGCCTTTCGGGTCTCTCCGCCCCGCCGTCAATTGTCAGTGCTCCCCAACCGCAATCAATCAGTTATTTGTCAGCCCCTGTCAATCCGCCCTTGATTTATGTCAGCTTTTGTTGCTGATTACAAGCCTGGTGTGACTTGAAGGGGGAAAGAGAGAGAGAGGGAGGAAGGAAAACAGAGAGAGAGACGGGCTCCTCGGGAGAAAAAGCCATTCAATTTACGGAATAAATCCTTCGAGTAAACTCGATTTGTGTGCCAGCACCCGGCAGCTCTTCCCGGCCCCGCACCCGCTGTCCTACCAGTAGGGCAGCGAGGTGCGGGGCCGGGAAGGGCTGCCGGGCTCTTCTTCCACTTTCCTCCTCGTCCTCTTCGGAGAAGAGCCCTTCGTCCCTGCGCCTGCCGGGCTGGCCCGGTCGCCGGCACCGGCGGCCTGGGGAGGCGGCTCCTCGCCTTAGCGAGAGTATCGGTTCGCCATTTACGTGTTTGATTTCAGCTAGGCTATGTTGAGAACCTCGTGGGTATGTACACGGTATCCACCCGGGCGTTATATACACCCTGCTTTATGTCATTGCGCTCCCGAAGCGTACCGAGTCCTCTGCCCTCAACCCCGGTTAAAACCGTGCCGGCGGATGCCCCGAGCGGAGTCCGCAGCCCTTCTGTCGCTCTCTGGATTGCCTTTTTCTTTTCCCTTTGTACTTTGCATCCCACTATCCCCCCACCTCCTCGTCCCGTAACATTTTTTCACGGGCAAAATGTGTTAATCAATCTTTTACTTTTGTTTCCGGATCTGACATGGTGGCCCACACAATCTACAACATTAACAAAAAGGTCACTTAGAGATAAAACACGTTTGACAAGTGAAGAACAAGGCAAGTGCTTTAGGGGTCGCGTCCAATTCCTGACCTGGACTCCGACCAGAACAGGCGCTGATCCTGGAAGGGGTGGGCGAGAGGAAGGACTTTCACTTTCTCGCGTTTATATCTGCTGAACCAAGTCCTTTTTCTTCCCTTGAAACACTGATCTCCCCCAGTCCCTAAACAGATGTGTCAGATAGCCTTTAATGATCTTCTCTTACGAGGTAGATATAAGGCAGGTTTTCCTAGATATCTCTCCCCACCCCCCGTAAAGCGGTACCCTTTAAATCCTGCAGTCAAGTAAGTATATCTGCTGTCTTTTATTAAAACCAGTTTACTCTTTTAATATAGTGTATAGAGTGGGGCAAATATGCAGAAATCCTCTAGCTTATATAGAGATACAATGAATTTTAACAAACTTTTTAATTTCTCTATTTTCCCTGAAAGCATAGGGCTGATTGCTGCAACTTTTCAGTAGAAAGTCATAAACGTACTTTCATTTTGTAATCACCGCGGTCATCTTACAAGACCGTGAAAAGGAAAAGGTTGGTGGGGGGGCTGTGTAGAGAAAGAAATCTTGCGTAAAAAACGACATTGCAATAGGACTGACAAGACCCACAACTTGCCCTCAAGGAATCCCCCCCTTCCTTTCTATAGAGTGGAAGTGACTTGAATCTGCCCCAGGTTTTCCCCCAGTTCTTTCTTTTGTTGTCAAGTCCAATTGATAAATGGAGTGCAGTAAAACTCTGGAAGAAAAAAAAAAAAAGCTGAAACCTTCATTTGTGTTCATTTGCATTAAAGTGCTTGGAACAGCTGTTTTCCTTACAGGACCGGGGAGACTCCTATCTGTTTTCTCGTTGTATTTATCCTGCCTCCCAGGGTGAAAGACTAAAGATTAATTGTCTTAAGGTAGAGTCAGCTGTGGGAAGGCTCCCCCCTCCCCATTTTCCCTTCTCTCTCTTTTCTTCTGGAGGTGAGGGTGATTTCGGGATGGGGCTGTTTCACTTGTAAGCCGGGGAAGCAAAAGCGATACCCGGTACATGTGTAAAACAGGCAGCGCACCGACGGGAAAAGCGGGGGGAAGGAGAGGGGGAACAGCACGAACCCCGATCTTTCTGGCTGAAGTGGAAGCATCAGAGGGTAATTTAATTAGTAACTTCAGAGGACAGCTCTTTCTTTTTTTTTTTCCTTCTTTTTTTTTTTTCCCCCTCAGCCTTTGAAATGAGATTTAAATCACACTCAGTACTGTAAACTTTTTATGTAGAAGCTCGTAAAAAAATCAGCCCCAAGACATCCCCTCCCCCTTGCCCCCTCCAAAGCGTTTCTGAGCTCTGAGAGCTTATTCACTGCGCTTAACACAGGCAACAAACGATTCCCAGCGAGGATCTCGGAGTTGGGATGAACATGCCCGGGATCGGGCGGGCGGCGGGGCTGCAGCTTGAAAGCGGTGCGGAGTTTTTGTTTTGGCTGCTGCGGGCTCCTTTCCTCTCTTGAGCTGAAGAAGATGGATTCTGTCCTGCTCGTTACCTTCGCGAGGGATCCTTGTTTAATGAGTCCGTACAGACGGTTTGCTGCTTGGCATTTACTTGTGTAGTCTTGTTGAAGTTTTGGTGGCTGTTGCTTTTATTCTTCTTTAAAAAAAAAAGACAAAAACAAAAAAAAAAAACAAAAACCAAACCCAACACAAAAACCTAAGGGTTGGAGCCCGTCTTCCTCCTCTTACAAAGGAAAATTGTAACTTAAAAAAAAAAGGAGAGCAAAGGAGGAATTAATTAACAAGTGCCAGTCCACACTTTCCTTTACCTACCAGCTATTGGCAAGCATGTCAAGTCGATTTTATTTGCACACAATGGAAATGATTTATTTTCTCTTAAAAAGGAGTGGGCTGGCAGATATTTGAGGAGGAGAGGAGAGCGAGAGCGAGAGAGGAAAAAAAGTTTGAAAATGCCTTGAACTATTCACTGTCGAGATGGCTAATCAGTATTGAGGCTCGAGGGCACTCGGGCAGCTTTTCAATGCGGTTTTCCTTTCATCTCAAGCTGGATGGAGGCGCTCAATTAAAAGCCTATCAGTTTGTAAGTAAATCAACGCCTATCAAAGTTGTCACATCAAACAAAACGATTATTATTGCAGCCCGCCTCCCCTATTAATCTCCCTCTAAAATAATCCGCTTGACAGGTCAGGCTGGCGAGCTGCAAACCCTGGTCAGGATCACCCAAAAACCCGGACTGACTATTTTTCCCTCGGGAGAGGAAACTGCAGAAACCTCGGCACCAGCGTGACTGCTCTGCGAGCTTGCTCTCTTGCCATTTAAGTGTCAGCTTTTGTAGATCATGTTGGAAAAGGGCGTTTAGTCTTTTAAACTGAACAGCAACAACCCTACAGGCCCTTTAGATTTTTTTTTTCCTTTCCACCCCCCTCTCTCTTATATCGTTTACAACAAGGTTAAGCTTTTAATTAACAGAAACGTAGTTACTGAGTTGTGTCTGGGATATATTTCCATGCATAACACAGTTCAGCTATCTGTTTGTCCATTCTGTGCGTCAAATTTATTTGCTTTTTTAGTGCTTGCGTTTCACTACCTACCCCAAGGTAGATTTTTGTAAGCGGTGCACACCTCCCTCCCCCCCCCCCTTTTATTTTTTCCTCCCAAGAATGACAATACTTCGGATAAAAAATGTGATGAATTATCAGAAATACCATACCACGAATTCATACATCTGGGGAGAGGCACTATTATTTTTCTTTTTTTTTTTTTTTTTTTTTTTTAAATACGAGGTTGCATGTGCTCAGATAATAAGTGATAGATCTGCCCAGGTATCCGGCAGAGGTGTGGGGTATTTCTTCCAGAATGTTGTTAAAGCAAATAGTTTGAATGCTTGCCAACAGAAAGTAAGATTTCCAAACCTCTCCCCTGTTTGCATAGTACTTGAAAATATTTACCCTTATGATTGTAATTACTTTCCTAATATATATAAGCAATATATATTTTACTCTGCATGAGATGTAGGTAATCGTTTTATAAGCGGTGATAATTTTAGAGCCATCTTCAAAATAATAGTCATGCTTAAGTGAACGTGAATTTTAGTCGTCAGTGGTATTTTTACTAAATGAGCAGAAAATCACTTTTTGGTTTGTTTGGTTGGTTGCTTACTGCTTTCGGAAATATACCTTCTCCTAAAATGTTTTCGAATGACTTTGTCTAATTTTGTTCCTTTTGTTACGCTGAGATAAGGAAGAGATGAATGCACCTAATAAAAAACCCCCACCTTTCTCTTTTAAGCCCTTTGATGGATTCCCCTATTGACGTTGTTTCATGTGTAGTGTGAAAATTTTTACTCCCGTGTTGAAACCCTTTTACCAACAGCTATTTTCCAAATCTATCCTCTTTTATGTTTAAGGTGTTTCTTATGCAAACAGCTTTTATTTTAAATAAGCCTTAAGGTAACTTTCTAGAGGGCGAGGGAGAGACCGAGTCAAACGAGTGTGATGACACGGGAGAGGCTGGGTATGTTTCCTGTTAAGTGCATGGAGATTTTTAGTGCCATTTCATGTTATTAAATGTACTACGATTAAAATGATCGAGCCCAAAGCAAGTGAACCCATTTCCTAATACGTACGTATGTACTCGAACTGGTATCTGCTGCCTAGATTTTAAGAGTGAAAAAAGGGTCTTTCAGCTTCTGTAACACCTTGGTCTGATCATTGAATCTCAGCAATCATAAAGGCATCTCTGTGTTTATCTTCTGCAAAAGCCTGGAGGCTGCGGGAGAGAATTATACCAACTAAGCACATATTTGGTTACAGTAATCCTTCAGAAATTAACTATGGCACACAAATGGAGGCGATCTTTAGCTTCGTCACTTGGATCCCAAATGTAGAGTGTGTTTATAGACAACTTTGTTATGGAAACTGTGCAGATCAACCAGATGCGTCTTCAACAGCGTGAGGAATAACGTCTTTCGAGATACGAGGAAAAGTTTTAAGGATATGTCTGGGAAAGGCATTGGAACCCCAATAATTAACCTTATCTAAACACCCAAGTGACAAATGAACGCATCCTTGACGCAATTACAAGACAGCTACGTTTGGCCGTGGGGTAGGGGCAGGGAGAAGCATGCAATATATCTCAGATATCTTCTTGAAATAGTCTGGTCCACGATCCGAAAAGGTTAAAATAATCTTAACTTTAATAACTATTAGCTTGTTTTCAGTCATCCCTAATGATGCATTTAGGTCTCCTCTAATCCCCACAGCTTTCATCTTTAGCTTTTTACACCCTAAAATTAATTCCACCTAAAGTACATTTTTCATTTTGTACTGTACTAGCGACGTGCAAATAATTTACATCGGCGTTCATCAGGACTGTCCTGAAGTGATGGATCATTTTGTTGAGTTGCAGTAAAAGTGCAGAATGATCTATAATGATGTAATATATACATTAAAAGGGTGTCTGGATGATCAGAGTTTTGCTAAAAATGTAAAAGGGCTTTTTGATTGATAACAGGGTTGCTGTTTTTCTGCAAAGGCTGTCACAGGCTGACACAATGCTTGAGTTATTAGGGCAGAGAAGGGCAACCATAAATTTCCAACGTCAGGCAAAAACTCTCTTTATTGTCTATATGATGGATGGGCCTCCGTACTAGACACCAAATACTTCGTATCACCCTTAAATGGGAACACATTTTTCGTGGCCATAATTCATGTTTTTTAAATAGAAAGTTTGAAATGCCTGCCTATATTTCACAATCCTGACATATTTATGAATCACTCCCTGCATGCAAATATAATTATTTAAAGCACTGAGGTGACATATGGGTTAGAAATGTACCAAATGCTGTTAGCGGAGTGATTTTTTTTAATTCCCTAAATTGAACACCATAGAAAACTCTGCCTGTCTGTTCAGATCAATAAAGTCGAAGGTGAAGTTTTACTGATTTTGTCAGTGCCACATACAGATATTCGGTTTTGATTAGGTGAAGCTGACAAAAAGGGAGTCTTTTTGCAATTACCATTAGGTTAATGAAAGAAACACTCATCTTTCTCCTGGCACCCCCACCAGGCAGATGCGCTTTCCCCCCTCTCTTTTCGGGCGATGAACGCACCGGAGGTAAATCGGACAGGCGTTATTTTATTTTTTTTTTAGAGTTTATTTTCCGTTCGGCAGCGCTCGTCTCGGAGGGAGCGCCGGTCGCCGAGCGGGAGCGGGGACCGGGCCGCCGCCGCTCCCTGCCCCTCTCGCCCTCGCCCCTTCGCGGCGGCCGGAGACGAGCCCGTCTCTGGCGGCGTTTGCCCCGAGCTGCTCCGGGGAAGCCGCCGCGGGCGGAGAAACCCACCGCCTCTTCCCGCCGGGACCGCGCCCCCCCGCCAGCCGCCCGGAGCCCACCGGCAGCGCGGGGCAGGCGGCGGCGGTGGTCGCCGTCCCGGCGGCGGAGCTGCCCTCCCTGCCGGGCACGGCGCGACGTTACCTGCCCACTTAGGCGGCGGGCTCGGTTCAGGCACAGCGACCAGCGGCAGCACAGATTAGGCGGCCGCTCCGCCGCTGGTTTGTTTTAGCTAATTACGGGGAAAAGCACCCCCACCCTCTCCGCAGGGAGGCCCAAGCAGCAACACCTACAAAAGGACACGGCGCGGCCGCCGGTGCCACCGCCCAGAGCGGCCGGGCAGCCCCGCGGCCGCCGACACTTCCGCCGGGGCGGGCGGAGCCGCCCGTCTCCGCTCCGCCCCGCCCGCCTGCCGGCTGCGTCCGCCCCCCGCCGCCGGGCCGGGGGGAGCCGCGGCAGCCGAGAGGGAAGGGGAGCCGTGCCCGACCCCTAGTAAGTACTGTGGGGAAGTACTGGAGCGGGTCGGTGCCCGCGGTGGGACCGGCACCTGGCGGGTGGGACTCGCCGGCGCGGTCCCGTCCCTCTTCGCGGTGAGCCCGGGGCATCGCAGCCCCACCGTAGCCCGCCCCGCGCTTTGACCGAGCTCCGCCTGCCTTAGGAGTGTGTGCCCGCGGACCGGGCGCTGCTAACTCAGGCTGAGGGTCTGGCCTGTAACATACGCCCTTGTATTTATTTAATTGAAACTTACGTTATTTTTAACAGAGCTGAAGCGATGTGAGCATCAAAACCACTTGGTATCTGGAATATTTTTTCCCGTGGACTTGTGTGTAAATGCGTAAAATGCTTGCGGTACTCCAAACTTACTATAGCAGGCTGACTCTTTGCCCATAAAATGTTAAATCAACCATGACCAGACTCATTTTCCCATGTCAGCCAAGAGGACTCTGTAAATCAACACATTAGGGCTTCGCTGGGTAGGAGCTGCGTGTGCTTCATGCAAAATGGCCCTGACAGCAGCTCTCTTGGTGCTGTGGTCGTCAGCCTGTGGCTGACTGTAGAATTGTCATGTGTCAGCAGGAAACCTCGCAGGTAGAGTGCAAAATCATTGGCAATGCAACATGCAAGAGACTGAGGACAGGCACAGCAGAAGGAAACAGTACAGGTTGTTTTACCTTTGGATGTGATTGTGTTTGTAAGACTCACAAGTGTTTTGCAAAGCCTATCCCACCATCTCGAATTGCTTAGATGAGCTTGTGCCTCCTGTGAAGGCCTGGTTACTTGTATGTGGGCAGAGATGTTCTGCAGGCACTTCCTACCATCTCAAGATGGAGCCCACTTGGAAGCCATTACAGAAAGCTCATCTCAAGGTGATGGGATGTGTGAAGGGGTGTGTGGGATTATGAAGGGGGGTGTGACAGCTATAACTGGATGCAAATGAGCACACTGGACAAATACAGCTACGAAAGAATGGCCTTGGCCATAGGTGACCGTGCGGAAACAACTAAGACAAATTCCCTTCTTTGTTCGAGGAACAAGAAAAAAAAAAATCCCCCCTCACTCCCCCCCCAGGTCTAAACAATATACAGTATTCTGTAAAAAGCCTCGCCAGCCCTTATCTAAACCACCATCTCTGGGTAAGGGTTCAGATACTGGAAAGCTTATTTCTGGGTGCTAGTAGGTTGAAAGGAAAAGGAGACATAGTACAGCATGTAACAAAATAATAAAACCCCTTACTACCACACAACCAATCCCAATAGTTATACACATAGAATCAGATTAAATTCAGATATCAAGGTAGAGCTTTGTGCTATATTTCATGAAAGGGGCCTCAGCATAGAGAAATCATTATCCAGTGCTCCTTGCTGGATTGCCTCCCACTCAGAGGAGTGACCCAGCTATGACCCAGACTCTGAACACTTGTGTGTAAATTTAATTTTCAGCATTACATCATTTCAACCTGAATCTCACCTCTTTGCTCACTGTTGTGCTATGTGGCTTACCTGGAGGTAAAGAAAGAAAAGGAAAGGAAGAAAATGTGCCAAATATTAGGAAATATAAGTTTAGCTTGGAAGTATGCATATAGCCACTTCTACCCTGTGGTCTAGTGAGACAAAATGAGTGAGCCACGCATAAGCTGAGAGGGGGGGAGAAAAAATAAAATGTCATAAGTTTAAGATCCTACCAGATGTCAAAAAGAAGAAGGTTACTTATGAAGTGATGATACAACTCTGCTTACAAATTTTTCTGTGTTTAAAAAAAAAAAGTCAGAGGCATGAGTCAAACAACTGTCTGTAGCATCATTTCTTCTTGGTTGCTACTTTCAATACCTGAAGAAGGGCTCGACAATGAAAACTTGTTCTTCAAAATTCAATGTATTTTCTTGTGTGGTTTTTGCATGATTGCTGTTTTCTCCAGCAAATTTTTGGAATATGAGTTGTATGGAAATCAACAAAAAAACCCAAGTAATTTTTGCATTGTGAGAGTTCCCCTGTGGGAGTTACCTGTCTCAATGAAGATACGTTTTTAAGGGAACTAAAACCAGTCCTCTTGCGAAGGCAGCCCATTCCCCAAATTGTTAAAGGATTTGAAGCAGACTAAGAACAAGAAGCAACCAAGCACACACCCTACTTCATCATATTCATTGTAATATTTATTTTTCATTAACTGGACAGAGACTTACCCTTTATGTCATTTCTTTCCTATAAAAAACATATTTCTTTCTTCTTTTTCTGTTTCATTCACAGAAAGTTCCTATCTTCAATGGATGACAAACAAGGTGAAAGCATATGAGTGTGAAGAGTTTTTTTCCTGACCAGCTTCATTCAAGTACTCCCAACTCTGATAAATGTACTACCTTTAGTGTCAGGAGCAGAGATTAAAGGCAACAGGAGCTTGGCCAAAGTCACAAGTCCTTACAGTAAATAAGCAGTCTGTTCAAGTAAACTTATTAAATTGTGGCCACAGAAGAATAGGCACTAGACAGAGTTAGCAACTCTTTAAGTTGCGTTTCCAGGTTTACCATTAACAGTGTGCAACTTTATTGTGTGGCTCTGTATTTGTAAAATGGGGTCTTGGCATTTAGTTATCAATTACGAAGAGTTTTAATAAGGATAAGATAGTAAATTATTTAATGTATTACCATAGCATAAAAATACAAGAACTTAATCTCACATTCCCTATAGAAAAGCTCCAGCACCGTGCAATGTGTCTTGCTGTGTAACAGCATATCACATTGAGAGGATCATTTCATTCCTGTTTAGGGTGCTGTGCTCTCTTGTCAGAATTTAATATACTGCTGCAAGTTCTATGTCTTGCATTACTCAGTAAGCAGAAACAAACATGCTTCAAGGTTTCTCATTCCTCCACTGATTTTCAAGTTCATGAAATGATGTAATACAATATATGCATGTAATGATGACATATGTTTGGTCCTTTGAATTAGTAGTTGCCATATGTTTCTATAATATTTGAAGTTAGCATTCTTGTTGTTTTCTTTAGATTTGTACAATATGGTGTTTTTACCTGTGACCTTGAAATCATGAATAATCTCCATGCTAGTATGACAAAGGAACAAATGGTATTATTATATGGCTTTGGTAGTCTTGTTTGAATGTTATTAATATACAAGGGTAAAATCAATTAGCAAAACCACCATATTTGAAATGTAATTTATTAACACTGTATAAGAGTATTCTTCGGTTGAATAGCTCTAAGACAGAGACAATATAATAGCATTATGGCTACTTCAGTTAGGGCTTGCATCTTCTCTCCGTGGACCGAAAGGCAAAATTTTCTCATTTACTTCTATATGAACGGAATTGGACTGTGGTAAGCATCTGTTTTGGTTCAGTAATCACCCATTCTCTCATTCCCACATTTTTGTCATGATCTCAATGGGAAAAAAACAAATTCAAGTAGGATGCCTTCATATGTGTTATGTTAATAAGAAAGAGGAATGGTTGGACCCAAACTATAACATCTAAGAAAACCAGTAAACACTACAACCCAATTAAAAAAGATGCTTCATTTTCCCTGGACTGGTAGTATCCATTAATATCTGTTATTGTTAATAATAAATAATATTAATCAAAGGAGAAAAAATAAGAACCTGATGCTATTTTTTTGTTATTCATCACGAAAACTGCATAGGGTAGGTAGGAATTTTTAAAAGGTATATTTCTAATTGCAGCAGTCATATAAACAACCGTGGGTCTGTACCAGGTTCTTTACAGTGGAGGTAAAAGCTATTCTTGGCCAGCACTGCCTGCTTGTTTCAATATGCCTCTTAAAATCATTTGTGTAATAAAGACAATGAGAAAAAGTTTCCATGGGGCTCAGTTGTGAATGTGGAGATAAGCTGACCTTGATTTTTTGGGCAGACATTTGAAATTTCTGTGACTTGGATGGCGTGAAAATGCCTGTTACGTGCAGTAGCAAAGGACACGATTAGATCAGTCGAGTGCTGGGTGAGCAACCTGGTGTAACCAAGAAGAAAGTTGAAAGGAAATACAGTTCTTTCCTGTGGCAGGAGTGTAGTTCTATTTATATATTTATTCTGGAGTAATGCAAGCAATAACATTTTTACAGCGAACAGTAAATAATCACGGGATGCCGAAATACCCAACCCAGGGTAGGGTATATTTATGTTTGTAGTATATACACACACAAAAAGGATTACCTTTTCGAGAAGTGTTGGGCTAAAGATGGTTTGATATCTTTTACACTGTCTTGGCTGCATGTCTCTGGATAGATCCAATGTTTATCAGTGATGCCCTTATGTCTGCTCAGAAGGCCTAGGTATGTTTTCTTGTGGAATATTACAAAATGTCCCAGGAAAAAAAAACAACAATCTGCAGCACCCACAGATTTCTCCAGATACCTGTCCTCAGCGTGGGCACTAGAATATCAATGGATCTGTGGCACTGGGGACTTTCTAAGACCTTGTAAGGCAGGGTGAATTTCATCCTTATAAGATTAAGAACTGAAGTAGACTCCTGAAGTACAGAAAAATTAATTTAACAGTTATAAAGACGTCAAATTGATGACACCAGAGAATGAAGTGCAGAATGTCCTCCTCTGCCTTGCCAGAATAATTAGAGAACAGTTCATTCATATCCTCTCTGTTGATTCTGCAAAAATACCAGTTGCGTGACTGGACTTCTGTGGTAGTTTTGCCCACTAATTCATCTCACGGATTACCTAACAGCTAGGGGGTGGTAACATCTTTGGTACTGACTTTGATACAGTAGCCAGTGGCTACTGGCTCCCTGTTTCATTTTCTAACTGTAAAGTTATTTGAATTTTTTACCTCTACTCATATACTATGTGGCTGATTTTGATACTTTGCCCTTTACTGCTAAAGATTGTTAGTTCACCTTTAAGTGACAAGTTCAGATACGAACTTCTTGACTTTTATCAGTTTAGGTCAAATTGTGAGCAGAGTTTTTTTGGATTAAAAATTCTTAGTCTTCTACCCTTCCATTCCATATAAAATAAAATTGCCTGAAGATATCCACCATAATCTAATCTACGATATTCTGATATGTACTGTATACTATCAGCTTTAACATTTTTAAATCTTAAGTGAATATCTGCTATCACTGTTTAATACAAATAGTTCTGAATGATTATAAAAATATTTAATGCATTATGCATGTCACTCAGGTATTATTGTCAGTAATGGATGAGGAACGTTTGGATAATTTATAAAAGTAGACAAAAACATTTTTCAGTAGTTAGTGTTTTCAGGGTGTTGGTTTCTAATAATAACTTGGTCATAATACCTTTTTAGCTTAACTTAAATGACTTTACTTATGCAAATTGTTGAACTAACTTGAGTGCTTTTATTCTACCTGAAACACTGAAAGTATCTTGCATTATAGAACCGTGTATAAAAACAGTTTAGCATTTTTGCTTGCTTCAAGTCAAACAGTAAAAGAGATCACAGTTTTTCTTGGGTAAAGGAGCCCTCCCCTCACCCCTGTGTGTGACTTGTGAGGTGCCAAGGAGCTGGAGAGGAACCTTAATGAAAACTGCTTTTCCCCTAACAACGGTGAATCCTTAAATGGCAGAGATTTACGGAGAGAACAAATATATCAAGTGAAGGAGGGAACGTAGCTCAGGCACGTTGTGGGCTGCAGTGGTGCCGAAGCTGGTGTGGTTGCTCTGGTGAAGTGTGAACTGTCATGCTGGGAGCTGGTAAAAAGCTTCTTCAGCTTCTACCATGACTTTGAGGTGTACCTACCCTGTCAGTTTAAGATGCTCTCAGGCTTTGGTGCCCCAGTTGTGTACACTGTTCGCTTTTAGGCTCCCACCTGTAACAAGTAATTTCCTTCCTGCTAAAAGAAAGTTTGGGGCCGATTTAGCAGGCAGTTCACTTCATCAGCTGCTGCACTGGGACAATATAGACCCATGCTGGGTTTCATTTCCTCTACTCGTGTGAGGTATACCAATTATATCCAGAAGGCCTTGGAGATTCATATGTCCCCTTAGTGCCATCAAATATGCACCACACATTTTATGTCTCATACCATTTATATAGAACTGTCTGACTGCAATGCAGCCTTTACTTTTTTATCTTTATGACTTGCTTTTAACCAAAGAATAAACAAAACTATGATGTTATAAGGGCACACAGGTAAGAAATGAGACATGAGGAGATTGGGCCTGCTGGAGGTAGCCCAGGCCTATGTTGGGGAAAAGTTTCTCAGTAGCACCCAAGAAGAGGTGACTTGGTAGCACTTTGACATAGAATCATAGAATCTTCATGGTTGGAAAGGACCTTTGAGATCATCAAGTCCAACCATACACACACACACACACAAACCCCAAACCAAAACAAAAAAAACCCAACCTGCAATCTCTGCCACTAGAGCATGCCAACATATCTGGTTCTGAATACGAGCAAGGAACTTGAAGGAGAAATGCTGAAAACTACGTATTTAAAAGATAAGGATGTCACTAGACCACTTGGGTAGCTCTGCATAAGTATCTATATTATGCTGAGCTGCACTTTATTTCTGAACTGAAGACCACCGCAGAGCCATCTGGATTCCTTGATTTTTCAGTTTAGGGCCTGATCTCTGTGCTAGGCTGGGTGAGTGTAGAAGCTGAGCCTCCACAGTCCTTTACGGAGAAAAGGAGAAGATGCCATTTTCTGCTTGTCTCACATCTCCAGGGTAGCAGTGGGACAGAAATTCCAGGACGAGACAAGAGACCAGCTTGGGTAAGTGCCCTGATTTTATTATACCTTTTTGAAGTTGGGTAAGGAAGGAGAACATGGTCAGCTTGTAGGGAATGTATACTATACGGCAGTGGACAACCAAGCAGGAGGTGCCCATTGCAGAAACTTTGTGCTCAGAGGCCAGAAACGGCTTCCAGAATCTCTTCATTCCATATCACGCACAGTCATGAGAAAAAAATGGCCTCTTTAGCCAACAGTTTTGTAGACTTTGCTCATTGCTCTCGTAGTATTGTCTACCATAGATGACTATACACCAACAGTGACACATCTTAGCTCACTAGCAGCCAAGAGCAGGGCGTAAAATCTCAGGAAGCAGTATTGAACACTTGTCATCACTAGCGCACAGTATGCTCACAACCTGAACTCGCTCTGACAACCATCTGCATGCAGCTGTTCACATTTGTGTTCCCACTAGCACCTTCCCCACCTGTATCAAATTTCGTAGCACCATTTTTAAAGTGGTGCCATGCAGGCTGGGAAGTTAAATCCTGTCTATTCCTCTTGTGTATTCCTGAACATAACAACCACAGGTGGTGAGAATTCAGGTTATTAAGCTCTCTAGCATCCCTCTCATGCTTTCCCCTCAGCTTTGTGTATTGATCATGTTGCTGGCTCTCTAAGACATAAGATCACGTTTCTCTTCTGATGCTGCCACCCTAACTTGGAAGCCTCAGCACATTCCTGCAGCCCATTTGGTTACGTGGATGGTCCATTCACTCAGATGAGAATGTCACCAGTTGCTTTTTCCTGGTGTGTAGTTTCTGGACAAAATGCAGCCTCATTTCTAGCTTTTTGGGTACAGTAGTAGTGGAATTTCTTGGTTGGAATTCGCTTGGGAAAAGAGGGTGCTCATCTGTCCCAAGATAAAGCTGATCAATGTAACTAGACATGTTCTTCACTATTTCTATAGTGATCAATGTCGGCCAGCAAGACCATAAGTTGGTGTGCCTTCTCATTCATGCAATTAAAAGAGACAGCATTGTATTGGTTGGATGAGAGTCTGCATGATCTTAGGAACCCGTAGCTGATACAGACTATGCAGGGGTAGAAAACCGATGTTACAGACTTCTCTGCCATACTGATTTTCCCTCTTGAAGGAGCTGGGGCTGCCAGACACCACAGCATTATGGCCGTCCTCTAGGTGTCCTCTAATGGGTTTCTAGAAAACTGGGAGCTGTCACGAATTAATTAACTGATACATTGGGTCAGATTGCTTTTACAGAGCATACCTGAGAGGTCGTGTTAGACATGAAGCATTGATTAAGTGATTACAGTGTATGCAGAGTACTAGAAGGGCCTGTGGCTGGAGCTGGTAAGGGACAGTTGTGGAGCCAGTTTGGACATCACCCCATCTACATAAATAGGACTTGGAGCTAGGGTTTTCTCCCTGATACAGGGACGTTATAGATGTACTCTAACTACCTGGCTCAGAACCTCAATGACAATCATAGTGACTCTAAATCAAAAGAACATTAAGCATGCTAGGTCAGGCATGGGGAAAAAAAAAAAGTGCCAGAATGAAGGTTGCATCTACAATCTTGGTTCTGTTTAGTTCATGGGCATGATGACAGTTTTGACAATGACAGAACATGAAGATCAAACAGTATCATCTCTGTGTCACCCCTGCCTCATTTGGTGCAAGGTCTGCAACAGAGTGAATGCCAAGAGACCATAGTGTGTCACTGAACCCTCTGAGAGGAGTGGTAGTATAGAACCAAGATAACACAACATAGCAAAGTAGCCTATTTCTTCTTCACACACACAGAACGGACAGAAATCTGACACAAAATGAGAACCCTGTAGTGGTTTCTGTATCAAGTTAGAGGACTAAAAGTAATAAAGGATTATAATTTAAGGTAATAATAAGAATGCACTTCTAAACCAGTAAATTTTGAATTCTAGATATTAGTACGGAAAGCATACAGAAAAATTACGCAGTTATGGTTACTAATGTGGGTTACATTTAGGATGTGCACATGGAAATACATTGGTTTACCATTTGATAATCAGTGACAGACTATAGTACCTCAGAAGCAGGATAAACAGGATGACCTTTCTCTATTCTGCGTATTAAAATCAGAATAGAAAATTGAAATAAAATTATTTTCTAGTTTCATTAGACTGGCAAGCTTGATAGAATTAATGTGGTGTGATACTATACGGTTATGTTAATTGGACACCTTCATTTTTACTGTTCAAACAAGCATAAAGTGGCCTGGACCTGCTCTTCAAGTGGTACAAAGCTGAAGTTTAGTTCAAGATGTTTAGTCTGGCTTAGGAGGTGGAGAGAGGCAAGCTTAGTATGGACTATACTTCTGTGCCACTGTTTTTTCACTGTCTACAGGACCACACCTTGTGGAACTTCTTGTAGAAATCTCTTGATCATACCTACTCACCTCTCTCCAAGAAGTTTGTAAAGCAATAGTTTGTTTGACAAGAAAAGGTAAAAGTTCTGCAAGAGCCCCTACTTTTGTCCATTAATTTTGCCTTTTATTTTTATATTTTCCACTCTACAAGAGGGAAAAGGCTTTTCATTTTTCATTGCACACAGAGAAGCGATTGTCATTCTTGGGTTTTATCCCCATTCCTGAGTTGTATTAGCAAGACAGCTAACCTTTCAAGCTATCCTCAGTGTAACTAACTGTAAAATTGGGATATTAATGCCTAATTGACATGGGTATAGTAGGGCTTAATTGATTAATATATGTAAAATGTCATGAAATTTGCAGGTGAATGACACTTTAGAAATGTTAGGTATGCCTTTCTTTATATTTTAAAATAACTAGTATAAATAGCACTAAGAATTGATCATTATGAACAATTTTTATAAACACATTTACTTATAATCTTTCCACTGAAAGACAAATTATAATACTATACAGTGAATACAATTTGAAATAGTAAAAGTAGAAGGGGATTAACGTGCATTTCCATTCACTAGAAGAAGATGAACACTAATAACATTTCCTTGTAGATAAAACTTTGAAAATATTATTTTCAATATGTCAGTTTATGGGCCTGTACGATGAAGAAATATATATTCATGTAAGCAGTCATTAAGCTTAAAATAGAATATCTAAAATCTTTCAGTGGTCTTGTCAAGTCTTCTTTTTGCTCACTTCTTTAACTGTTGATGACTCTTTTGGTCTTTGCTTTTCTGCTTAAACAGAATAATTTTTAATTAGTACTATAAAACAGATACCCTCAAACTTTTCGGGTAACAAAGGATTTTCATAACTGTGGTTATTTTATAACTAGAATTTCTTTCTGTTTCTGACAGTGTGGAAAGTTCTGTAGCTTCACTAACATAGGCATTTTTTGATAATGAAAAATTAACAGTAGGGAAGAACTGAATCTAATATCTTGCTATCCTTTCCTATGATTTAACATATGGAATAAGTGGAAATGCTCTCCATGCTGCTGCATCTTTGAGGTTATTTCACCAGAGTTTTTTTTCTTCACTTCATGAAGAGTTTAATGTTTTTTCAACCCAACTTCTTAAAGTCACACTTGTACTAAATGTAAGATCAAAGAAAGAGGAGAAAAGTATCCAAGTTAGCCATGAGGTCCAAGGTAGTCAGGACTTCCCACAAGAGGCCCCACTTGGTGTATCCAGGCAGCTGTGAAAGCACATGTGAAACTGCATTTTGAGATTACACAGCTTCAGTGCTGTGTCTGGGGTGCCAGAGAGCCAGGCAGCTCGGTGAAACCCTTCCTGGCTGTGTATCACCAATAGCATGTGAACCAGAGTGCACGTTCTCAAGAGAAGAAAATGAAGTTTTAATTCCTAAAAGGCTTAGTAAATTATCGATAAATATTTTAATAGGAGGTTAATGAATTGACATAAGGTTAAACAAGCTAAGAGACACTGCTTATAGCTGTCCATGACTGCTACTGCATGACCTCATCTTCAACACATGGTTCTCAGGCTGTAAAATTTTGAAGATTCTCTTAATTACTGGTTAGTAGTGCTTTGGAAACTATTTACAAACAGAACCTTCTTATAAAGTACAGCCTAATGGTTGTTTCTCTTTCTTCTTGTTTTAGTATGGAAGTCTATGGCAGCTGACAAACTGGGAAAAAATGCTAGAAACTTGGCTGGCTAATCTGGATATTTCTATCCCTTCATCATGAGAATTAACTGTGCATTTCTCAAGAGTTTTGCGCTGAGGATAAAGTAGTTTTTGTTGGATACTGCCAGTTCTCTAAGAGCTCAATTTGCAAAGCTATGTTTTATTCCTTTGTCCTGTAGTCCTGATCCATGATGATATTTGCTATGACAGTTTCCTTTTTGCTGGGTTCTGTCACATAAATCGAGTTACTCCACCAAAAATAAACAAAGGTTTTTTTTTTTCTCAGAGAGAGAGGAAAACAATTAATTTGCAAAAGTTTTATGAATAATAATATTTTAAACTTCCTGAACCTTTTTTCTTTGGCTTGGTGTGAAGTCTTTTGTAATATTGCTGTGGCTGAATTTTAAAAACACGTCATCATCCGTGACTAAATCTCTTTTAGCCTTCACTTTTTATTACAGAATTCACCCACTCCTGTCTTAACAAGGTACAGAATCTTCAGTAAGTGACCCAAATGTAGCACGGTAGTCAAACTCGCTACATAATCACGTGAACTATTATGTCACTAAGATACGCTGGTATAACCATTACTAGAAAGAAATCCCTAACCAGAACCCTGTGGTGTTGTTTGGTTTTGTCAAGTTAATGGTATTGAAATACGCTACACTGTCAACTTCAAAATTAAAGACCTTATACCATCGCAGTGTGACTTATGCTATCTCAGTTCTGATCTGGAGACAAAGCCTGGGAGAGTTTGAAGTGGTTTTATTCTCTATGTCCATATGTCCATTCAAACATTGCCTTTTTTTTTTTTTTTTTTTTACAAATATGCCAACTCTGGTATCTGTTTCTGTGCTGACTTTGTAATGTGGACATCTCTCTGCTGGAACTCAAATAGTTTGTTTCTAATTAGTCATATATGTTATTGTCCTGGTTTGAGGTAAAACAGAACCGATTTCCTGTTCAGTAATTTTACATTTTAGCTAAGCCTCTTCCAACTAACTAAATTCTCTGAAAATTAGCAGCATATTGTGCGGAAACTGTTCTCTCTGAGTGATAAGACCTATGTTTATAATTTATGCCAAGGGATGGTATGCAGAAAGGCTCTTGCTTATACTTATTGCTATAACAACCAAGGTCAGCTGACTTCATTATTTGCCCCATTGGAGGGCTGGAAGTGGAAGAGCATAGAGGGTTCGCACCTGTCGGTGGTGCGGACAGGACAGGTGTCCCAAAACTGACCAAAAAGGTGTTCCATCCCATCTGCCTCATGTTCAGTATAAAAGCTGAGGGATCCGAGGGTCAGCTCTCTTTCTTCAATGGCCAGCATCCGGAGAGGATTCTGTCGGTTCGTCTGTCTTTGATCCTGATCTGTGCATTCCTGACTCCAGATCCGGAATACAGTTCCTGTCCATAGCTGAGGCCAGTCTGGGACTTCCCCACTGCCTGCCGGTGAGGTGATCATCGTCCTCAGAGCTTGATATGGTTTTGTATATATTTTATTTATTTATCTATTTTTGTTCTATTATTATATTAATACATTAAAGTAGTTTAGTTTCTTCTGAACTCATAAGTGTCTTTCTCCCTCTCACTCCTCTCCTTGGAGAGAAAGGTGGGGGAGAGCATCTGTCATTCATCTCAGTGGCCAGTGTGGCCCAAACCATGACACATTCAGCTGAAAGTAGCTTTACTCATATGATTGGGATTCCAGCAAGAAACCTAAGCATGGAAAGCCTTGTATTATGTTAACAGTGCATCTTCATCTTTACTTGTCAGCAGCATTTATTAATCTGAAGCTGTGAACTTTTGTCTTGTGATTGTGGAAATGGTCCCAAGTATGATGGCCAAAAAAATATCAGCACATTTTCAGATACTTTTCTATGTGCAGAGTCAAAGTTGGATTTCAAAATTAAGACAAGAATTTCCTTAAGTTTAGCATTGGTCTGTCTCTAATAATCTCTGCAGTATAAACAGGAAGTTTCTTTGGTTTTAGTCTGCTATTTCTTTTGTGTTTCTTACCAAAAGAAGACTTATCAAAATATTTTTTTTTTGTTATTTGGACAGATGGCTTGGAGAGTAAAACGTAATGTACAGCTAACCGGGTACCACTTTGTTCTCGATGAATGATGCATTACATTGTCTCTGCTTCTTTCCTTCTTTTCACTTGCCCACTTGGATAATGAGAAGGGTCTAGGAGAACAGGTTTTTGGAAAGAAGGGACTGGGGTAGTGTTTGGAAAGTTGTAATGAATCTAATTCTAATATCACAGGACCCCTTGACCCGCAAGTTGGAATTTTTCTCTGTATTTCCTGTTCAATTAATGCCATTTTCTTGTTAAAGAGCAGTTCCTACAGAAAATACCAACTGCACTGGGGTACTTTGTTCTTCCACTAGCTTACACATGTTTTTCTAGTTCTTGAAGAACTGAACATTGTGTGACTAAATTATGCTAGATGCAGGACTGGAGAACTTAGGACAAAAATGTCTTGGAGGAACCAGCAGGTACTATAGAATTTACAGCCTGCAATTACGCATTTTTTCTGCTTCATCTTTCCTAGGAAAGGGGATTATGCATGTCATTGGATTTGAAGTATTTCTAAGTTAGTATATTTGCACGCGAGGAGAGTGGAAGAGAGGAATAAAACACTTCAGTGTTTTTCTAAGTGAGATTCAAGAAGAGTCAAATTTAACTAAACTACCTTTATTTCCCATGCATTTTCTCTCATTTTCATTAAGTGTAAAACCTGTTTCTTCTAGTTGTCAGGTTTGCATGTATGTCTATATATTAATTCACAATATATTGCTTGTGGAGACTGTACCTCTGTAACTTTCAGCTTTCAGCTTTTCCCTCTTGCATCATGTGTGTGCGTGTTCTTTCCCTAGTGATGTCTCCAGATGATGCAGAATTAATGCTAGCTGAGCTATATTTATCCCTCCTCGCCCAGAAGGATGGGTGGATGAAAGTATTGAGTAATGGGAATAGTTGCTGCTTAACAAACTGCAGAGGATGGTGGCTTTTGTTTGAGCTCTGTTCTTTCATAGCCATCCAAATTTTTAGCAACTTCCATACATTTCTGTGGGAATCTTTGGTACTTAAAAGGTATAACAAAACATAGCAACTGTCTTTAGAAATGAGCAGTAGGGAACTCAAACTTTTGCTCCTTAAAATACAGAAGTTATTCCATACTGAACTGTACTTTGTTGACTTCTGATTAGACTGTATACCTGCTTATGGCTCTCTCTTCAGCAGCAGTATCATATATCTGTTATCTTTGTGTAAGGTTGTGGTTTTGCCCTTTGCTGGTATAACCAGCTCAAAGATGTAAGATTAAAAAATGGGGCCATGAGAAGCAGGGAAGGAACCTGTTTGCTAATGTCAGATGTTCCCACACCTTGGCTTGAACTCCTTCCTGATCATATGATCTTCTGTTGGGGTAAAGACACCTATCTTTAGGGGTGTAGGGTCTTAAGGGCATAGAACCCCTTCCAACATGTATTTTCAATAGTATATGCCTATTTATAGATAGGTCTCCCTTATTATGCAGTGTTGTTGGCAAAATAAGATACAGATTGTGCCTCCTTGGATTAGTCAGGTGAATATAGTTCCTTCTGCAAAAAAACCCTCCACAAAATACATCTGGCTGGTCTGGCATTTCAGACCTACAGTGAACTGCCAAGACAGCTAGAACAAGAGAGATCAGGTCAGCTACAAACTCCTCTGGCCTCTGCAGCCGCTTCCTTTGTTGTTTGATCTTTGTATTCCAGAATTTCCTGCAATAATTCTGTTTTGTCTTTATGTGACGGACAGTCGCTGCCTCAGCCATTGTGACAGAGACCTGGAACAAGAAAATACCTTGCCGAACTTCTAAAATCTCAAATCTGTTATTTAGAATAGAACTGCAATGTTGGATGGCCTCAAATTAGACTTTATCCTAGCTTTAATCCTTCCCCCCCCCCCCCCAGCTCTGATTGCATTCTTATGAGCAAGCAAGCTTCGATGCACAAAGATGTACAGTTGCTTCAGTATTGCAATTTACTTTCCCACGATAATGCAGCCAGCCAACCTGAAATTCACATATATGTACTGGATTGTAAGGAGGTATAGCACTTCAGGTTTGTTGTGAGTCAGTCATCTTAGGCTTCAAAAAAAAAATATCTCTGTGTATGTGTGCAACATATAATTATAGGAGAGGAAGCAGCAACAGCTTCCATACAAAGATTACTGAATTCTTTCAAATTAAAAAAAATCTTATGATCTTTTATTAAGTGTTCTGTGCCTGCATGGTTAGCAACAGGCCTTTAAAACTTCTCAGGAGGATAATCCTGGCATCCTTTTTGTTGGCTTTATGAAAAAACATTTAGATTGCATGAATTATAAAGTATTGAAAAATACCATTTCTTGTCTTTGGTCTGTGCTATACATTTAGTTTTGGCACCACGTCAAAATCCTGCAATAACCTACAGAGCTTGTGGATGCCCCATGTCAGCATCTTTCTTCTGCGTGCTATATACCCTGGGTGGGACACACAGAGAACCATAATCAGCCTTCAGCTTGGAATATCCTTTTGCCACAAGTATTGTTCACTGGGAGCAAAGAAACAATGGTTTTACACATGCTTCTTTTCCTGACTGGAAATAATAATTTTTATTACATAATACATGTTGTGCATTTACACCAAATAGGATAAACCAAGACAGAGTATTGTCTACAGTTTGGGTATCAACCTAGGTCTTGGGAGATGTAGGTTCAGTTCCCTAGCTGACTACAGATAATGAATGTAAGTTTTTATACAAATAAACTAGCCTTTCTGTGCCTCAGTTTCTTTTCTGTAGGATAGGAAGAAGAGGATATTTCTATCTTCCTGGCACAGGTTGAGAAGAAATGCATAAAAAATGCTAGGTGCTCTGGTAATACAGTGCATTGAAGAACTTTGTGATATTTTACCTGATTGAGTTAAATTTACTTAGCTCTGTTTGTTCTGTAGTCTAAAGGAAACAGACTCCTGTATATTAAAAAAAAACCCAACCAAACCCAACCCTGTACCATGACATGTGTTATGAGAGGGCAGAATTAAATTGCACAATTAGTTGTTGCCATGTTTAAGTTATTGAGGGCGTCACTTATTAAATGTAATTCTAGCCTAATAGCTATAGTGTGCTATATAATGTAACAGGGGATTTTTAATTGTATTCCGGCCATAACATCGTTGACAAAACTGTCATTAACTTCAGTGGAAACCAGATGAGAATACGGCATAAAAATTTCAGGAAAGTTTTTTGGTTTTTTGTTTTTTTTTTCCTTCTGTCATCAAAGCTTTTAGATTGTTCTGGTCTTTGAAAACTCTTAGCTTATAGTATATTGCATTATAAAGCCTATATAAAAACTTAAAAGAATGGTAGCAAGGTTACGAAGTGAAGCTTTCCAAAGACATCGGAAAAGGCTAAACTTCAAGGTGCCTTTGCAATAGAACAGTGAGATGGCTTATGTCAGAGCTGCATTCATTCACAATCACCATGTAGCCTCACTATGCTCATACCACACTGCTGCCATGCAATAGGAAAATAATAATTAAATATATCTCAGAGATGATTTTAGACATAATTCTGCTTTGCCTGGGGACAGGGGAGGAATCAAAGAGCCAAAATGCAAGAGGATTTCTTAGGACGTGTATCTGAGTGGACACTGCTTCTGTGTTGCAGGAAAGGATAAAAAAGCAAAAACCCTAGACAAAAGTAAAAATATTAGCCCTCCTTTCTCTTGAAGGAGTCTCCACAAGAATGGAAAAATGTAAATGAAGGCTATTAGTTAACAGCAGGAAACTCAAAGCAGACTGAGAGGTATTATATGGGCCCATGGTGGTATGGCATAACCAGTTTTCATTGGCTGCTTTTCTGGACAAATGTGTCTTGCGGAGTTTCAAACACATACAAGTGTGGGCATACACTTCTGGAAAAGAAAAATCACTCTATTGTTGTTTTAATCCAGCAGCAGAAAAAAAAAGAATTTGGATGTTCGTACCTTCAAGTTTTCTAGGACTATGTCACAGCATCATACTAATATCGTTCAAGAAAAGGTGTACTAGTGTAGACCTCTTCAACTTGTTTATCGTTGGCTGTTAAATATCTTTATAAGTAGGAATATAAGAAATCGGTTGGAGATAGAAGAGAAGCTTAATTTCCAGCAGTTCAGCTTACGAATGGCAAATTACATTATCATTACTGTATTTCTTTGTCTTTGTCAATAGATTAAACTACATACATGTTGTATTTTATCTTCTTTCCATCATGTTTATTGTTTTCCTGTGTGTTTCACAGCAGAGAGTGCTAGTGATACTATTTTCTTGGAGACATCTGAAGTTATTAGTTTGGACATTAAACACCATCTTTAACTGTTTGCGATTAAAAACAGGTGTAAGTAAAGCTGTGTATGAATAAAAGGTTCCTCTGGTAATATGAACAAAAATGCCTGCACTACGGGTGAGCTTTTACAGCTAAATTGATTCAGTTTGTATTAAGCATCCCGTATTGCTGTGGATACTTATCAACAAATATTTTAAGACATTTTCATTGTGAGCATCAACAAAATCAGTTATACGGGTAAACTCTGAGACAAATTAACCGATAGTCAAGTTGGAAGAATTCTGTAACTGGGATTTATTTTCTTTTCTTAAATGTTTTGCTTCAGAAAACACAGTTTGTTTAAGCATGCTATTTTATCAAGAGAAATTATATATATATTTTTTAAGAAGACAAAACGATGTTTGACTTACTCTGAAACGTAAGATAATTCTATTCAAGCACATGCAGACACACATGCACAGTGTGCTATAAGCTGGAAAACAGACCATTTTGATTAACTCAGTCTGAAATATTTTTATAACTTTCAGTTAATAAAATATTCAGGATTGCTGCTTTTTCCTCTTGTAAAGCTTCAATGTTCTTTCAAGATATGAAAACAATTGTATACATAGGTTTTATATAAAATCATATAGTTCATTTGGTGCTTGCTGCTATGCCAAATTTACTGGCATGTATTAGCTAATTATTTTAATCAGTTGGTCAATGAGATTTCATAATTGTAGCTGTGCATACAATTTAGGCTAATGGCTGCTAAAATGACTTAAAGCTCTGTTATTATGTGAAGAACTTAGAAAAAAGGACAGACCTGACAGGTATCTACCATGGTGCCAATACGTTGCTTCCCCATTGTTTGGAGGCTGCTTTATTTTATTTTGAAAATCTAGTGCTCTTTATTCAAGGAATGGGTCTGCTCAATTTGTAAAATATACATGTGTATATAAAAAAATATATAATGACCATATCAGTAACTCATTTATTGTAGCTATGCACAAGAAAACTTAATAATTTTTTTATTATTATTTTTTAATGTTGGTTTTGTCTGTATGCAACTCATATATCAAGCAGTTTTGGAAATATTTTTTTAAAATCAATGAAATCATATTTGAATGGCCCATACACAAATACTACCTTCTGCTTCTAATTGTGCAATGAAACTGATAATTTAAATAAGAAAGTGATTTTTAGATTTTGTGTATACATACACTGTAAAAAAAAGAGACATTTCAAAGGTCAGCTAAGCCCCACTGTCATATAAATTATTTCTATCCATACAAAGAATCCTCACAAAACTTCCAGGTTCTAAGCAACCACCACCAGAAATACATTCTATAAGCACAAACTTAGTCCTCTAAAGCTTTCCTCATATGGGCAGTTCTATCAAAGCTAAAGAAAACATTCAGATGATTCAGGTTGTGCGGGGCCGGGACTCAAGAAGGTCGTGTTTTGGGATGCTCAGAAGAATAAATATATATTGTAAGGTGAAAAACATTCTAAAACCAGAGGCGGCCTCACAATCACTCAGAATCTGTGCTATAAAGTGACACTGATGATCAGCAGGCTCAAAAGCTAAAAAAGCCCTCCTGTATTTATATAGCGCTGTAATGTATTTTAGCTTCATAATAACATGAGGCACAAACTAATGAGCACATTGACTCATAGGTTTGAAATCTGAGACAATGTTATAACTTAGTTACGATTTCAGATTAGATGTTACAAAATACTCCTTCAGTGGTAGGCAGTTGCAGCTGTGAGTTTTCATTCCTTTTGAATATCATGTGCAGGTGATGGGTGCTTAGAAATTAAGGAATAAAACAGAGACTCTGAAAAAACAAAGTTTGAGAAATTTGCCAATCATCCTCTAGGCAACTGGCAGCAGAATTAGGCCTTTCAAGATGTAAGTTTTCAATGTCTGGGGAAGCATCATAACAAGACACTCATCTCTCTCCTCCATTCCTCTGTTCTAGAGAGTTTTGTTTTTCACTTCCTGTACAGTATAATAGGCCCATTTTGTCACTGCGGTCGGTAGCACTCCCTGTTTGTTACACACCACGGGATTTGGGTCTATTATTTTATCCATGGCAGATAATGATCTAGGCCGTGTCTGTACAAGAAAACGTTGAACTGGTTTCAAAAGAATGATTATAAGCCAGATGCACTTAAAACAGTTTGCCCCCTCCTTAAGTTGTTTTTGTAATTTACAAAATTCAGCTCAACTGATTGAGGAGATGATAAAGTCAATTTAAGTCACCCGGTTTAGGGAGCTGCACCTGCAACTTTTCCCTCTAGACAAGGTCTTGCCTAGTAAGTAGGAGGATCAATGGCAGGTTAATGCAATTGGCAATGTAAGAAGCTGGGAAAAACAGACTTCTTATTTGTGTGTGCTATTTTGTAAATTGTTCAGGCAGGAATCTTTTCTTCGTAGATCTCTCTAAAGTGGCAGCTAACACTCTACTAAAATTAATACTAATAATATAGATAATGATGTGCTAAATTGTTTTCAATATAGTTATTCCAATTTTACAGGAGTGTAGTATTGAACTGGATTTACTGCATTAAGACAAATACAGCTAACTGTAGCAGTGGGCCACTTTGTGCCTTGAGCTGTCTGTGTTCATGCTGATGGGAACCGCATGCTCGAACTAAGGAAGAGATAAAAAGAGGAGAATGTATTGCTTTGTTTAAATTTACAGTTCACATAGTACTTGTTTTCCTTGGCATACGTTATTTGCTATATAATCTAATAAATAAATAAAGGCACTGATTGTTTGAAGCATGCTGAGTGATGACCTGAACTAGCAAGTATGCCTTGATGCAGAACTCTGACTTAGAGAAACAGAACTTTCATTCATCAGCGTAGGATCAGCTTATTTGCTGTGGATGAAGGGTTTAATTCTTCTCTGTCTTACATGATACAAGGAAAATTGGATCCATGCAAAGCAATGGAGTGATTTGTTCATTGACTGTTTTGATTTTTCTACATGTTGGCCCATTTCTATTTTTAACACAATACGGTAAAATAACAGGGAAGAAAGAGCGGTACAAAATGTTTTTTCCCTTGGCTATTTGCTCCGTGTTTCCTGTCCAGCAGTCAGCATGAAAGGAGGAATGGCTCGAGAGAAGCTGTAGTGCCGCATCTGTACCAAGAGTTTATTCTGTTCGTATTAAGAGGCAGAGCAGCGAGTACAGCATTAGTTTCTGCTGTGTTGCTGAATAAACTGTAGAAAGTGGTTTGCAGTGTAAAATATGTATCCTCCTGAACCTTATTTCCCTTCACAGTGTGTGCCTCTGCTTTCAGCGTGAGTGAGTTATGCTATATTAGCAGTAAAGGAGAAAGAAGAGCCAGACTTTTAAAGGTGCTTAGGCAGCTGAAGCTGTAGGTAGATGACTAATAGGATTTAGGATCCAAGCCTGGGAAACCTAAGTATCTTTGAAAGTCTTGCATAAAATTCTCGCAGAAAACCTTCAATTTCCCTACGCTGCCTAACCAGTGATAACCTACCATCATGCCATTATTTTAATTAACAAGTTTTCATGCCCTGGAAGGACTGGTTTGACAGGTATTTCTGATAATTCCAAAGGTATTTCTGTTCTCCGCACAAACAACACTACATTCTATAGACAAAAATTATCGCTATGGGGATGTGGACCTCTCCTGTAGACAGCACGGAATTACTTCTGCATGTGTTGCTTTACCAGTGACATACGTCTCTCCAAAGTCAAGTTATGCTTTTTGCCACGAATTAACGGGCTGCTCGGTAAGTAGAAAGCCACTCCAGGTGACCCCCCAAGTCACCTAGTTCCTACGGTGATGGAAATCCAAGTCTCGATTCCCCGGTCACCGTCGCAACCATCAGCTATTTCCCTCACTTCTTCCCAGCGCCTCTTCCAGCCCCGTCTCATCCCAAGGTGAGATCCCAGACCAGCGCTCAGCGGCGCCAGCCGGGTCTGCGGCCGTCGGACCTTCGCTCCGGGCGAGGCACGGCGGCGGGGCCGGCGGCGGCCGCCGGCCGGGGCCTGCAGGCGCGGACCCTCGCTTCCCTCAGCGTCCCGCCGGGAAGCCGGCGGCAGCGCCGCAGGGCCACCGGCAGCGGGGGGGGCCGAAGCGGCGGCCGGACCCCCGCACACCCCCCCGGGGCCGCAGGTGGCGGCGGGAGCCCCGTGCCGCCCCCGCCCGCGGCCCGGCCGCGCTTCCGCCCGCGTCAGCTGACTGCCGCGAGGAAGCGGCGGCGGCCCCAGCCCAGCCCGACCCGGCCCGGCCCCGAGCCCGCCGAAGCCCCGGCGCCCTCGCCCCCGCCGCCATGGCCGGGGTCGTGGTGAGCGGAGCGCAAGTAAGTGTCCGCGTCCCGCCGCTCGCAGGGCCCGGACGGCGGCGGCGGCGGCCCCACCTGCCGGGGGCAGCCCGCCCCGGCCAGCGCGTCCCCGCCCCCGGTACTGGTAACGGCTGCCCCAACTCCCCGCCGCTCGGCCGGGGCCGGTCCCGGCGGAGGCTCCCGCGTGGGTGAGGGGCGGCGGGCTCACAGGGGGCCGGGGCGGTGTTTTAGTTTCCAGCTGCAGGTAGGTACCGGGACGCGGCTGCGCTGGGATCGCCTCTCGCAAAGCCGCCGCGCCCGCGCAGGGAAAGAGCGGAGGGGCCGTCCCTGTCCCCCGCAGCGGGGGCGAGGGCGGGGGGGGAAGGCGGGGCGGGGCGGCCCCCGGGGTGTGCGCTTGCGGGGCTCGTGCAGAACGGGTAGGTGACGGAGCACCGGGGGAACTGGCGACAGGGGATTATCGCTCTGGCACTCTTGCTGCTGCTCGGAGGCAACAGGGACGCTCCCGGGCGAGGTATGCAGCCGGCCCCGGAGCGGCGTCCGGCGGGCCGAGGAGCCTGTCGTGCCCTAGAGCGGCCCCCGGGACCCTGCCGAGCTCGTGTTTGACTGGGCTGCGGGCATCAACTGAAGAAGGACTGAAATAACGCCAAGTTTTGTTCCTGCTGAAAGTAAACACTATGTATGTTCCGTTTTGGTTAAAAGAGAGAAGTTGGGAAGCAAAAAAAATCCTAGTGACCTTTACCCCGTGCCTTATTTGGCTACTGAAAAATTTTCTGTCTAAAAATTGATATTGCTACTGCTGAACCTATGACTAAAGCTAGCAAAACTTCCCCTCTCCCCACCCCCCCCCCCCAAAAAAAAAAAAAGTAAATTAAGCTTGTCTTCTCTTTGAAAATGGTTTGCCATTAAGCCAGGGTGCTGCCCGTCTAATTGCTTCTTTAATCTAGTAGCAGTTTTTGTGTGGAATTTCTGTAAATGTGCGTGTGATATGGAGGCAATTGGCTAATTTTGCAACTGCTGCAGGAAACGGTTCTGTGGTCTCTGTGGTGCACTGTGGTACTCAGTAACATGTGGCCTTCTTCCCTTGAGCATGCCTTGAGCCTCTTCAAGTAAAGCATATTCTTAATTTGGCTATGGCGTAACATACAGCCTTCTAACAACATCGAATAAAATATAATGCTGAACTGACTGGAAGTATTGTGCAGATGTAATTCCCTTCAATGGAAAAGAATATGCAGTATCTAGAGTTCATACATGACCTATTTGGGGACAGTCTTTCATAGATGTTACTAAGATTACAATATCATTGTAAAATGATTGCAGAAATTAAATGCTAATATGCTCTGAAACTGAAGCAGAAGAGAGGTGCAACTGCTGTTGACTGGTTAACTTGTGTTTTCAGTATTTTGTAAAAACATGCTTTTTTCCTGAATTACATACAGTGTGTTGAAGAGTCTGGAAGAATGTCTGAGACGTCCGTAGTGTATCTGATGCTGGGCTTTGTGGGAAACTCTCTGAACATTTCAGTGGGATATTGAGCAGGGCACCAGTAATAAGAACTGTTGACTGTGACCAACCTGTATTAGATTTGAGTTGGAGAATCAGGCAATGGAAACATCCCCATCCAGTTTTTAATCCCACGTGATGTCCTGTGACTGGTATAGAAAAATCTAAGAAATCTCCTGTTACTGACGTGACTTGCACTCAAAGAGCTGAGGAGTCTTGAGAAAAGTACGCTTGCTCTCATCTCTCAGTGATGACCTCTCTGGATATGTACTTGAAAGTCCATACTCATTTTGAGGGTATTTGAGATGGATGCAAAAGGAAGAATATTGAACTATGTACATTTTATTGTTTTCTGGTTAAATGGTTTTTAACTGAAGGAATGAAAATGAAGAAATGTTATTCTTCTGTTGTCCAGGCTACCGAAGTCTTGTTTTGTATCAGCATTGTTCCAGGATTAAAGAGCAGAAGAGTGGGGAAATAACTCTTGAAAACTTGTTCAAAAAGGCTTATCGTGTATTATGTCATTGGCAGTTGCTGCTGTTCTTACAAACTGGGTATCCAAAGCAAGTTCATGTATGTGGGGGTATAGAGATCTGAAGCTGAATGCACTTTCTGTATTTTGTGGAAAAATAAATCTTGTTTTACATTGAAAAAGGTGCTTGTACTGTGAGTGTACTGAAGCGGACTTTGTGGGAGTAAAATTCCTTTTACAAGGCCTCAGCATTAAAAAGTCATGATGACCATACATCATGTGTAAATATACCCATGAATAATCTGTTCGAATCAGTTATGCAAATATATTTGTATATTATAACAGTTCAAAGGCTGAAGCTTTCCAACATTTTATGTATTTTGCCTCCTGTATGCTCCAAAACACATTTGTATGAACTTTGTTTCTTCAAATTTTGTTCCTGTGGATTTAGAACACTTATGGCCAGGTAAGTTTCTGAAGCGGTGGGAATGCAGGACAGAGTCCCTTGCTCCTTTTCGACCACTCCTCCCTGGGTGAAAAGCAAAGGGGTGGTCTCTGCTCTCGCTATATTTGTACTTGCTCAAGATGATCTTGCACTCCTAGTGTTAGTCGGCATCATATTGTAGTAACTTCTAGTTCATTGTGTTACATTGAACTAAATGCTTAATCCAAAGTATTATTCTGCTGTTAATGTGGTGTCTTTCCAAGGGTTGACAAGCATTAGTTTAAAGAAATCTACCACAGTGAAGAATGAAGCAGTTCTTGTATGCATACCTGCATGTATGTTGTAAAGTGCGTTGTAGTTGTCTTGGATGAAAACTGGAGGAAAAACCCCCACATATTTAATTCAATAAATTCTGCAAAATGGTTTCTGTTATCTCCAAACCATTAGGATGCCAACTATCCAAAACAGTTCCTTTCCCTTTTGTCCTTATATTTGCTAAAGTAATGTGTATGTCTGGTAGCAGGATTTATTGCAAGAGGTTTAACAAGGGGAAGAAGTTGTTAAACTGAGCTTCAAGGTACCTGTTTTCTGCTCGTAAAAATTATTTCACTGTTGTCAGCTTTATCTGTTGAAGTTATTGAACAAAATGAATTAAATGGGATGCAATATAGTATTATCAGATTGCAAGCATTTTTAGAGTGTAAGAGACTGGAATGACTTGCAAAAGGACATACCGTCAGTTTGTCCTGCAGAGGAGTCTCTATTTTGACAGAAAGTGAAATATCATCAAAACAAAGTTTGATTGATGTTTTTGCATATTTTTCGTCTAACGTGTTTTAGACCAATGGGATATGGTCTTGAAATTGATTTTATATTAAATATTTAGATAATAGCAGTATATTATAGATAGTGGTCTAACACAGTGTTGAAATTACTTAACTAGCAAGTTGCTCTTTAAGGGCAATTGAGATTTCTTTAGCACAAAATCTGAAATGTCAGTGTTTGTATTGATACTTTGAACACAGGGAAGATGAGCCAATATAGATGTATAGAATTCATGACAATAGGTTTGTCAGGCTTTGTGGGGATTCTTTGAAGAAATCAAACCAAAAACTTCTAAGACAGAGAGAGAGTAGAAGGAATTTAGCTGTTTTATTGTTTGTTTGGGTTTTGGGTTTTTTTTTGGAAATATTATCACTCACTTCATCCTGGCTTAAAAAAAAAATAAATCTCTGAGTAGACTGTGGTTTTGCTACCGCTGATTCTTCCTATGTTTGTTAAAGGTGGGTTAGATGGGCTGGTATGAAAAAGAGGAAAGACATTCACAAGTGTTTTGGGTATAAGGAGAAGTGTGATCTGAACATAGGTGTTGAAGCCAGAAATCTTTAAGACTTACGCGACTGTCTGAAAAAAGCTACATGCTTGGTTTTTCAGATCTTGGGCAGCCCTCTTGCTCTGTCCCTAGCACATCACTGGCAATAGTAATCTCCTCAAGGAACGGTTATGAGAATGATTTGACAAGTACACTGTTAGGTATTTCTGGACCAATCTTTCTAAAGTGATCTTTTGGTGTGTCGTGTACTGGGAGGCAAACTAGCAAGTCCTTTGAATGGCTTCTGATCTGTCAAAAAATTTCTTCTGGAGTGTATCAGAATGGCAATACAAACTGATGTTAGATCAAATTATTAACAGTGGAATAAAAGAAATGCAATGTATTTGATCAAATTATTTTTACCTGAAAGGAGACAACACATTGCACATTAGACTATAGATGTAATAAATATGAAGCTGATTATATCAATAGGAAAATGAGATTGTGACAGATTCTATATCAGTAAAACTGATGTAGCTTAAAGCTGTAACGAGTATTTACTATATTGTGTGTTGTCATTGGATCAATGAGACTGAATCTGGATAGGAAACTAAATAATCCACTTACAAAACCATTTCTTTTTGTTTCCAATTCTCAGGTGTCCTACATTAGTCAAGACTGTGAAGAAATTCCAGAATTCCTAGGAAGAATATATGGACATATGGCAAAAAGGCTGGATCTTAGCTTCAACTTGTTAAGGTATGTGGTGATAGATTTTCAAGTGCAATACGGGACACCAACTCCAAAACCAGAATTTTCTTTTTTTTTCAAAGTAGAAACATACATGTATGTCAGATACATTTAGTTGTTATCAAGTGGGTGGCACTGTTTTATAGGTTATGTCTGTCTCCTTTTCTTGTGCACTTGGAACACAAATAACCAGGTGAGTTTGGAAGTTTCTCGTGTTAACATAAATGATGCCCAATGAGGAGCTTGTGGTTTGTTCTCTGCTCAAAATGGAAAATAAGCGTCATTACCTGAAGAAATGAAGAATGGGATCAAAAGTGAATTGTCCTTAACCAAAATACAAGTAAGTGTATTATTCTCTCCCTTCTTTTTGTGTGTAGAGCTCTGGTTATTACCATAAATGGTTTGTAATACTCTTTTCCTAGATGATGTGTTTTTATTGTATGATTTGATTTTTGGGCAGCTGTGTAGTTAAGCACTAAAACTGAGTGCAGTCGGAATTTATAACTAAATTCTAATTATTTTAATACATGGATTGATTTAGAATTCTATTGTATTCTCATTAGTTATTACAGTATCCTTTCTCATTTAATCCTTGTGAGAGAGCCTGGTGAGGTTCAGCAGTGTATCTTTCAGGTTGGCAGCTCTGTAGGTAAGAAGGGAGAAAGGAATGGAGTGTAGTTGTTTGTTTAAGAAAAGCATAGTTTTTCAGTGGTGGGGTTGGACTCTTGAGTTTTCATTTTATTTTATTGAGAGTAAGCTTAGAGTCTGCTTGTAAGGAGTAAGACATAAAAGTAGTGTGCTGGTGCCTTGTTCTCCTAGGGGTAACAACCACTGGGTTTGACTTAATACTCATAAATGTTATCCTGAGCCACTGGCTCAGGATACACTGAACAACTGATTCCTACATGCAAGAGGTAGCAGAGCAAAGGAGGCACTCAACAATACGTGGATTGTTACTCTCTTATACTTCTGGCTGATAAGTCTGTACCTATGGAAAGTGTAATCAGAAAAGACAATTTTTCTGGGGGAGGGAACTGAATGGGCGTTTTCTCATTTTGTCATGAAGATAATTCAAATTCTGCATGTGTATTCAGATTCAACGTGTCGTCAACAAGATGCTCCTTCTTGATTCCTCTAGAGGTATTACCTCTGGAAAAAAAACCAGTTTGTTTCTTTCATTCAATGCGTGATTTGAGGGATAGTTCCTCTGAGTTTGCTTTATTTCATAAAGTTTTAAAGTATTATTTTACATCTAGACTTAATGTTAGCATTTTACTTTAAGTGATTAGTTCATGTTTTCATGGAGAGCTTAACTGGTGGTGTATTTCTCAAATCTGTGTTTTCATTCCTTCTTTCCTTCCCCACCCAAAACGCTATCACTTAGCCTATTTTTCAGACAGGATATCATTTGGTTTTACTGGGGGTTGGGGGGAAAAAAAAAAAGCATTAAAATCTTTTGTGGGGAAACGTGAGAGAAAGTGCTAGTTTTTGTGGCAGCTGCAATCAACTTTTGATGTAGGATAGCTTGCTGTTGTAAAGCTGTAAAAGTATTTGAAGGCCAGAAATCAGATCAGGGGAAAGGGGAGAGGTGGGATTTTGTTTTGTTATGTGGGGTGCTTTTTGTTTGGTGGGGTTTGTTTTTTTTGGTTTTTTTTTGTTTGTTTGTTTTTGGTTTGTTTTTTTTTTTCCTTTTTAGCTTAGAGAAGCTAATACTAAATGTGGTGAGAGCAGTAATGTTTTCTTATTTGAGCTGTGATAGTTATACTAAACATACAGAAACTACGAACGAAGTATTTATTATACAGTTGCTGTTCAGACTGGTCTGCACTCATATACGAGCACTGTGCCTGTATATTAAAGAGAGTCAGATAAGATGTAGAATAAATATCATAGCCTTAAATGAATGTGAATATAGAAGAGATATCTTGGGCAGCTGTTGAAGCAAGTGTAAACAGTAAGATCATTGTCATCGTCTTTAAACAAATATTGCTTGAAAAATCTGACAATGCTGTAGTATAGTGATGAGTTCTATGATTTTTATCCTTGAATTTTTAGTGTGTTGTTTTTAGTGGGGAAGAAACTAAACTTAATGTCTCTTTAAAAAGGAATTTGATTTTCTAGAAGAACTTGCTATCTGTTTGTGAAGGCATAAGTTGAGTGAAAAAGACTGAGGGTGATCAAAATCTAGAAAAAGATAAAGAGAATATTGTGCTTTGCTGGCACAATAATTACTTGCAGTAAAGATATTAGTTTTCATTATGATTCATATTCAATATGACTCATTATTAGGTGAGAGTGTGTATGTGTTCTTTGAAATAAAAAAAAAATTTCAGTAGTCGCTAATTTTTTATCCTGTATTTAAGCCAGAGAAATGCTGAAATACTCAACAGTTACATATTCTCAGTGTTAGGCAGTCAATAAGTACTTACCAACCTATTTTTTTAAATGTTTTGCATATAAGGTTTCTGTGTCCTATCCTCTGTAAGTGTGGCTGCTACCAAGCGTATTTTGGGAAGGAATCATCCTCCTGTAGCAGGCAATAAATTCTGTTATGTAAAAGTGTCAATAGAATTTCTGACAACATAACAATTAAATTGAAATTTTTAGAAATTGAGCGTAGAGGGAAGATTTTTTAAAATTTATTTTCTGGGCAGCAGTATTTGCAGTCATGTTATTTGATATTGCTATCATGAATGTAGTTGCATGGAGAGAGAGAAAGATACCTCTTTGTCGTAGTAATGTGTTCAGCTTTGTGGTGAGTTGTAAGCAAACAACAGCAAGACAGCGCTGGCCTTTCTGAACCAGAAGTTGTGTGCAGTCATAGACGTACACACACATACACACACGCTTATTCGCATAAGAGACTCTTATCAGAAAGATGTATTTATACTCCATGATACAGATGTCACAAAACTTCCTTATGAAACTGATATAATGTAATCCGTGATTGAACAATTATTTTAGTGAATTGTGCTGATTTTGATACCACTATAATGTAGATAACTTTGTTGCAGAAGTCAGGATAGAGCCGGGTAGGTTATTTTGCCATTTAAGTCTTTCCACTGTAAATGTGTGTATTCAGAGGCTTGTCCAGGTGTACTGGAAAAAAGGTGAGAAGACTGGCTGATGCTGTTAGTAAAGTGGAAAAGAATTAGTCTAACATGCTGTATTTTGTGACTTGTATGTAAACAACTTTTGCCAAGCTTGTCTCTTGATAACGTGTTCCAAGAGATGCTGTTGTGTTTTTCTGGGAAATATAGCTTGCTGTTTTGTACAAACCAAGGAGTTTCCACATACCCCCCGGCTTTTTTTTTTCTTCTTCTTTTCAACTTGTTGAGTTTATGTGCGTTTGCATAATGATTTAAAAAAATAGGGAAATCTTCTAATTAATTATTGGTTGTTATGGTACCTCTGTCTTTTTTCTGCAAAGAAGAGTAATTCTGTGGATTCAATGTTCTTACTTGTGGTGGGTTTGTTATTCAGATTTCTCCAATTTTTTCTCTTTGGGTGTAATGTAAACACATAAATGTACACAGGACTGGAGAACTACATTGGAGGAGTGGAGGGTTGTCATTAGTTCTTTTGTATTGGCAATTTAATACAGAGGAAAATGTATATTTTTCCCCACATTGTGCTGACTTCAGAGTTCTTCCCAGGCTAGAGCCCCTTCCTTCTTATTAAATAAAAATTAGGGCCTGTGTAGATGCTTAATTGTCTTTGCATTAGATGTGGTAAATCTAATAACAACACTTAGTTAACTAATCACAAAAAGTTGCTCTTTAAAAGAATTGTCGGTCTTGTTCGCCTTTTCCCAAGAACTAGTGTCTCTCCTTGATTACCCTGAGCGATACGTGGATCCAGCTCTTTCTCTTCTGGCAGCCAAACCAAAGTGCCTGTTACCAGTCACAGTGGTTACACATCTCTCTTTTCCCCTGGGAGGGAAAGGAAAGATAAGAGGTGAATACCAAAAGGGAACTTTTTATGGGGATGCTGTGGGGGGAAAAAAGAGGAGTAATAGCAATTTGTTGTGTATGAGGCAAAGGGAAAAATTGGTGTGTGTTTAAAAGCATGCTAGTTGTAATCAGCAAGATACGGTACCACTGGATTGCCTCCTGTTTTATACCCCTGGCGGATGGAAATCCTTCAACCTCAGGCCACTATAGTCAACTTTTGAATTATTTATTCTCATACTGTTTTCCTTGCAGATTTTGTTTAAATAGTTTCTAATGTCTTTTGTTTCCTTTTGGGACTAACGGGGGGTTGTGAAGAAGATAGAGCCAAAATCTTGTCAGATGTACAGCAAAAGGATGACAGGTAGTCATCACAGGTTGCAGCAAGGGAATTTCCAACTGTTTTTAAGGAAAGGCTTCACGATGAGAAAGGTTGAGTGGAAGTGGTGCCCAGAGAGGCTGTGGAATCTCCATCCTGGATGATATTCAAAGCACAACTGGACAAAGCCCCAAGCAACCTAATTTAACTTTGAAGTCACCCTGCTCTGAGCAAGGGATTGGAGTAGATGACCTCTAGATGCCCCTTCTGACCTAAATTATAGTGTGATTCTGCAGCTTTATTGGTGTGGTCGTCATAAAGTGGCCTGAGCTGTAGCAGCTTTTTTGATTTGATATTGGTAGTGATTTTCAGTTATTTTAGAAATGAACTATTTACACCATGTATTTTCAATGAGGCATGTTTCAGGAGCAGAGGTGTTTTGCTGGGGAAATCTGCTCCTGAGTCTCTCATGGCAACTGTATTTTATAGCCTTTCCTGATAATAGAGTACTGTAAAGGCCACTATTTTTTTTCACAATATGCGGAAAGCATTCCCTGGTTCCCATTTAATGAAAGCATAGGGTATAGGAAGGAAAGTCACTGATGTGCCAGTGTTAGTATTACTGGGAGGCTTTGCTGAAAAGGATTTCAAGAGGGAATGAAAAACTATTGTTGATCATTGTAAGTTAACGATTTCATTAAAAAAAAAGTAAACAATAATCACTGGTGAAGGAAAGAAAGGAATAAGTAGGAAGGATGTAATGTAGGTAGGGAGTAGAGATTTGGATGAAACGCAAAGATTATTTTTTTTTTTTAGATGCAGCTTGCTGTTTTGTGGAGAGAAAAAACCCCAACAAACTATTCAAAGGTTCTTTTATTTGTCTTGGATAACTGTCTTTGTGCCAAATTTCTCCTTTCACTTTAAAGGCTAAATGCACTCCAGTGCCTGAATAACAGATGTCAGTGTTCTTGTGTGCCGTGTTTTTATAAATAACACCTACAGTTTGATTTTCAGAGAAGTCCATCTTCTAATTTTGTCCTCAGGAATTTTAAACATGCGAGTTGTTTTCCTTTTTCGTACAGAGATTTCTTCTGGGTCTAAACTAGGAGGCGAAAGGGAGAGTGAATCTTTAATCTTGGCCAATGAGGGAGGATTAATCCAATAATTGTGCTCATGGAGATACAGATATCTCTTCCCTCTCTCTGGGGTGCAGATTATTTCTGCTAGAAGCATGAATAATTTGCACAGTGTGTGCTTGTGCGTATTTTCCACTGTCCGATTAAGAGGGTGTATGTATGAAAACATCCCCTTGAACTTTAATCCTAGTCTGGAATGTTCCTCCGTAATTTTTGAGAGGCTGAGGCTTTGTCATATCCTCTCTGTGGACTAGAGATCGTTTGTTTCTCTCTTCTGCCTACTGTTTTCTTGCCTGGGTGAACATACAAGTGGCAGCTTGAAACTGGGCTTAAGTTTTATGGGGCATGTTCTTCTTTGTGAGTTGAGTATTTTTTTTTTTCCTTGCCACCTTCCCAGCCTGTGCAGCAATAAGATACACAGAAGAGGAAGATGAACAACAAAAGAGAGATGGAAATAAAAGCCAGAATTCAAAACAAAGCATGACATATTTTTAAAAGCCTTTAGACTGATCTTTATAGCATTTTAAAATGTTGAAGAAAATGTACTATTGTTAAAACTTTTTGATGGTTTTATTTATAAGGTAGAAAAATATTTTCACCATAATTGGGTAACTCTTAATCGTAGCAATTGCATATTTATCAGTGTGAGGGGCTGTTATTAATGTAGCTGTCATGCACAAACACATTTCTGCATTAAATCCATTTAGTATGTGCATTATTCGGTCTAGAATGTCACCAGGACATCAAAGCCCCCTTAGGCATAAGAGCACAGTGCCCTGCTGTGGCTGCAGAAAGGGCTTGATCAATAAATGTAACATGTTAATGCAGAGCAAATAGAATAAAAGATTTCTTTGACAAGACATGAAAAATCACCTTGTGGCAGCTGGCATGGTGATGCCATTTCAGCGGAGACACTAGCAAAGTTGATCTGACAAGTAAAGAGGAGAGATGATGGTTATAAGGTGCTTTTGTTTCAAACTTCTTTCTTGACCTGTCAGGTTTTGAAGGAGCCTGAATGGCCCTTTTTTGTCATGTGAAAATTGTAGTCTTAGGCAGTTATGAAGCAGTTATCTCTTCTCAAATTGTGAATGCTGCTGTTTAATTGATTCACTTAGCATTTGAAACTGTCACGCATTAATAATTGCTAAATCCTGTAGATACTGCTCCAGTGTGTCATGCTTAAATGTGTAGTTATCAGAAAATTAATATCCTTAATGAACCGATGCTTTCAAACTAGCATTGCATGAAATCTCTTTTGCCCTTTCATTTGCTGAAGGTACATCAGCCAGTTTTCAGAGAAGCCCCTCCTGACAGTTGTGTGGTTTTATTTATTTATTTTTTTGATGCCCGACAAATGCCAGCTTTGCTTTGGGTACATAGTGTGCTCAATGACAATAAATATAGTAATTATGCTGGAGTTAGTAATTAACATAATTATAGTCAATTACGACAAATACAGTGCAGAGCTAAATAAATGAGGGTGAGAAATTAGCAAGCTAATTGATTTACCTTACTTGCTGCTTTTTCTTGCAACTAGCAGTTGCAGATTTTCTGCAGGAGAAAGAGTGTTGTTTACAAATAGCTGATTGTGTTTTGAAATGATTCTGTCTTATGGCTCTCATTCCTGTTTCTTTTACACTGAGGTGAAAAGGATTGAAATATGGGGTAGTGGTTAGAAGGAGAAAGGAGCTGCTGTTCTGTCCTCACTGAACGCTTTGAAGGAAAATGTATGTACTTGCTTTGATTTTAGATGCTTCTTACAATATCGAAGGGAAAAAAAAAAAGTTGCGATTCTTTACAAACAAACACATTGCTACAGAAATTTTGGTCATATATTTTAATCCCCTTAGATATGGCCTGAATTATCTGAGAGACAAGTATCTATCTGTTTGTTTATTGACATTAGAGAGATCTGCACAGCACTGGATAGCTAAGAAAGAATTCAAATCGTTCAAGTAATCCAAGTGTGTTGAAACAACATGCCCTTGTTCAGCCATCAGTTTCAATAATTTAGAACCATTGGACCAGTAGAGATGCATAGTATCATAACATTTGTGCACATTATAATTGCCTGTTTTGTTTCAAGATGATTTATAGTATGTTGTCTGAAATAAGTGTATTGGAGCTATGCAGTTAATCTATTTCACTCTCCTTGGTTTTTTTGTTTTCTTTCAAGCATGACCACAGTTTACTATGTGAAAAGAGAATTAATATGTTTAAGTATTGAAGATTTTTTTTATTGCTTTTTTTAAAAAAAGATATTCAGTAGTAGCTGAGATTTCTTTCTTACTCTAAGAAAACAGTGGTTTACAAATGTTTGTAAATTTTATACTTGAAATAGTTCACTATTTCAAGGTAAATGGAATTGTATTTAGAGACTTCAACAGAGAGATAGCATTTTCCACAGCTAAACAATGTGAAATGTATAAAGTCTTGATAATTTTTCTCCATCTGTAGTGGGCTGACCCTGGCTGGATGGCAGATGTCCACCAAGCCACTCCATCACTCCCCTCCTCAACCGAACAGGGGAGAGAAAATATAACAAAAGCCTCGTGGGTTGAGATAAGGAGAGGGAGAGATCATTCACCAGTTACCATCATGGGCAAAACAAACTCGACTTGGGGAAAATTAGTCTAACTTATTAGCAATTAAATCAGAGTAGGATAATGAGAAATAAAAACTAAATCTTAAAACACCTTCCCCCCATCCCTCCCTTCTTCCTGGACTCAATTGTACTTCCGATTTCTCTATCTCCTCCCCCCGCAGTGGTGCAGGGGGACAGGGAATGGGGTTGTGGTCAGTTCACCACAGGTTGTCCCTGCTGCTCTGTCCGCCTCAGGGAGAGGACTCCTCACATTCTTCTGCTCCAGTGTGGGGTCCCTCCCGTGGGAGACAGTTCTCCATGAACTTCTCCAATGTGAGTCCTTCCCATAGACTGCGGTTCTTCACAAACTGCTCCAGTGTGGGGTCCCTTCCACGAGGTGCAGCCCTTCAGGAACAGACTGCTCCAGCATGGGTCCCCCGCAGGATCACAAGTCCTGCCAGCAAACCTGCTCCAACATGGGTTTCTCTGTCCACAGGGCCAGAGGTCCTGCCAGGAGCTCGCTCCAGCATGGGCTCCCCATGGGGTCACAGCTTCCTTTGGGCATCCACCTGCTCCAGCATGGAGTCCTCCACAGGCTGCAGGTGGATATCTGCTCCACCGTTAACTTCCCTGGGCTGCAGGGGGACAGCCTGCCTCACCACGGTCTTCATCATGGGCTGCAGGAGAATCTCTGCGCCGGTGCCTGGCACCTCCTCCCCTCCTTCTTCACTGGCCTTGGCATCTGCAGAGTTGTTTCTCTCACATATTCTCACTCCTCTCTCCAGCTGCAGTTGTGCAATTCCTCCCCCCCTGCTTCTTAAATATATTATCCCAGAGGCGCTACCACCGTTGCTGATGGGCTCATCCTTGGCCACTGGTGGGTCCGTCTTGGAGCCGGCTGGCATTGGCTCTGTTGGACACAGGGAACACTTCTGGCAGCTCCTCACAGCAGCCACCCCTTTAGTCCTCCTGCTACCAAAACCTTTGCATGCAAACACGATACACCTGCTATGGCAGTAATGTATGAAATTCAAATGAGTCAGTTTGTAGTATGAGGTGGGTACTTAAAGTTTACTGGTAAGGGATGTCCTACAGTAAGCACAAGTTGCTGTTTTTTAAGTAATGTGGAAATGTTATGAATGTCTGCAAATAAATGTACACTAACACTGGTAAGGGTGGTCATTCTTTAGAAGCAATTCATTTGGAAAGAAATTTGCTAAACAAAGTATTTATATACAAGGAATCATTTAAATTTTTTAAAATTTACAGATGTAATTGTCTTTCAGATGAAGTCTTATGTGTTTATTAATCGCTATGGACTACATTATACGTAATTATCTTTCTATTAAAATAACTATGAAATAGTCATTCTACTAGATGGAGTGAAGACAAGTGTGATGATGGGTTCACTTTCTACATGCGTAACACCTAGGGAGTTGTAGAAGATAAAGCTTTATAGGTGTGTGTCTATTGTAAAAATGGAAGGAGAGTATTACCAGTAACAAAAAAGAATTTTAGGCTACGAATATTAACTCTACTTCTGATAATTGACAGACAGTCAAAACTAAACCTACTCCTTGCTCTCTTTTTCCCCTCCTTTCCCCTCTCACCATGCTTCCCCCTTTCGAAAAGTGGCATTTCAACAGGAACTAGATGTGATCTGGGTAATGTATAAGGAAAACTTTTTTTTCCTCCCTTTGAATACTTTGAATAATATTAAAAAATACTATTAAGATATACCTCGTTACACATACAATAACCATACCTGTGTTCTGTTATTTTGCCAACTTTAAATGTGACTATACAATATTTGCAAAGTATCTGTGTGTGTTTTTGTGACTTGTATATTTTTCTGCTGTCTTGCTTGCAGTCATTGGTTTATTGTTGATATGAAGGGGACCACTGAATGACTAATTTTAAAAATATCAAATTAATACCTTATGGTATGTATTTAAATATCTCACTGATTTCAGTATACTGTGCCAAGGATGTAAGTTGTTTTTTTTTTGACGGATGTAATTTTTTCAGACTCAGTAATATGTAAGGACAAACTTAGAATATAAATTGTTGTATTTCAATCTTGTATTTGTGGCTGTTATCTTCTTTAGTCCCAACAGCCTCTCTTTTTGTCCATTGATCCTTGCTTGACTTTTTATGGCCACATAGTCACTAACGGACTGTGAAAACACTGTAGTATATATACCTCTGACCCCCAGTGCTGGCCGTTATACATTGATTTACTGTATCTGACAGATCAGAACATAAGATCGTTCTCTGTTCTGCTTTTCTCATTGTGGAAGGAGTTGTCTTGAGAGTGTATCATGTGGCAGAATTGGGCCAAAGCCTGTTACCTGAACCTTTGGTGGGGTGGTCAGTGTGTTCTTATTGTGTAGTGGAGAATTCTTGGGAGGATTACTATTGCTGTTAAATCTAGTAAAAATGTTAAATGTGCTGCACAACTTGACATTAAGTAAAATAAGGTTGTGAGCTTGAACTGTTACATCCTTAAATACAGCTAGTGAATATTGCTGTGATGGATGATGAAAGTTGGTTTTTTTGGTGACATCCATCTCTAAGGGGCTGTTACAATCATGGGTAAAGGTGAAATCTGTACTCCTGAACAAAGGTGAGTAACAAACTCCTTGGAATTGAACAGAGATCGGATGTCATATTAAGCATCCATTGATTTAAGGCTGTTGATAAGACCTTTTGACTGAGGCGGAGCATTTCCCAGTGAACCGATGTTTGCATCACATCGTTTTCTTTGTGTTTGAATGAGTGGGGAGTGAACTGCTTTCTCTTGATCTGGTTTCCTGTGGGAGACTGAAGATGTTTTCTGGAGTGATGTTGGAGGCTAAATCCACACAATCTGCACTTGTCCTTGGGGTACCTGGAGGACTTAATTCACTGGCAAAGTCAATCCAGCTCCTCTGGTGAGAAATGTAATCAGTCTTAAACAAAAATTAATTTTGTTTTGAATTCTGCTCTGAATGATGGGAATCTGTGTCAGATTGAGAGAAAATCAGTTAGTTAATAAATGCAAGACTACTGCAATCTACAGAAAGTATTGGCATTTGGAGGAGAAATAGTTTGATGCACTTGTTTTAGCTTTCAAAGAATGTCAATAGATTGCAAATAATGTCTTGGTGACTTCCGCGTACTCTATGGTTATCTGGATTTTAAGACGGAGGACTACTTTTTTTAAAGATGTATTGGAGGTTAAAGAAAAGGGCATGATAGAGAGCACGTTATAAATATAGTAATCAGATGGACCATTCTTACTTTCTGACTTCCTTAATCTCTCTTACTCTAAAACAGTATTTCCCCATCACTGGTGTTGTGAAACAAGGGCGAAGGACTGCAGAAATAACTGTTGTCTGAGGACAAGGAGCTGAACTGAAGGGAAGAACCTGCGTTAACCCTGGAGCTATTGTCTCTGTCCTTTCCTCTCTGTTCTGTTGAAAGGTATCTTCTTCTCTTCTTAATGCAATACACAAGATTTCCAGCATCCATTTGCAGATGTAAAGATCTTGACTAGTTTTGCTTACCAATCACTAAGAACGGTCTCTGTTCTCCAGTATTCAACAAAGCTGCTGAGTGGTCACAGTACAAACAGCTAGCTGGCATTTGGCAGGTAAAATCCTTACAAGCTTCTGTGTGTGCATTGCTTGTTTGTTATATGTTGTCTTGTGTGGTTTGTGCCATTTTTGGGATCTTTCATGTTACATAAATCATCTTTACATTATCTTGGAGATGATTTTTCACTTTAAAAAGACAATCCCCAAACCCATAGCTCATGCAAGTGTGAAGAACGAGTATCATAGAAGTGCAAAAGGGCTATGCATTTTTCTCAGGCTCAGGAGCCAGCATGTCAAGCCAGACATGCTATACAATAATTATACTGTCTTTAAGGTCATAGTTAATGCAGTGTTATAGCTCAGTCGCAGGCTTTACCCATAAACTGATGCTGGTAATCATGTGAAGTTTTATGATTTTTATTTCTGTTTTTGTTTTGTTTCTCCTGCTCTGTCTTTCGTGACTGTTCTTGCCTGAGTTGCTCACTAGTAAAGTCGGAAGATCATTTCCTTTCTTTGTAATTTCTTCTCCATTTTTAACTTAATTTGCCCATTGAGTCTGTAAGTGGTAGCAGTGAATGTGCTTCATATAACACAGCCATAAGAGTTTGTTCATTTTAAAACCAATCTCATTGCTCATGTTTGTAGGAACCCTTGCTATGGTGAAAGACTACAGAAATGACTTGTAAAAAACCACAAATAAATGATGCAAAATATCTATTGTTAGGGGGTAGTTTGTAATTCATCTAGAACTCAGGTAAGTTTATAAACTCTTGCAAATTGGACCACACCCAAATAGCTTCTTTTCAAGTGCTTAAGTCTCTGATGTTTTTCCTGTGCAGTTGGTATATGAGCTGTACTGGTAGATAGTAATACTTGAATGGGTGCACACCTCCAGTTCATTTTTTCATAAAAAGCATAGTGTGTGTGGAATGCTGTTGTCAGAAGTAGTTTACTGGCATTTAATACATATATGCACAAGCAGAGACACACACACAAACCAACATCTTTTATATAAACATCTTTATAATATATTTATAATGCCTTTATATATACTTTATGTATAATATATAAAGTGTATTTTTAATATATAAACATTTGGGGTGTGATACTCTAGTATTTGGTCTACTTTGATTCAGCATTTGCAATAGGGCTTTGTCAGTGATAACCTCATACTCAACCTAGGAAGAAATACATTACTTACATGTTACTAACAAGAAAAGATACAACACATCAGAGGTGGACCATTAGGAGAGATAACTGACCTTGAGGGAACTGGACCAAAACGGGAGCAGTCTTGGGGTGAAAAAGTACTTAAGTAACAAGAAATTACAAAAGCCTATGTCCCTTTTGTTTGTTTTGTTCAAACCTACCTATGCTATTACAAGTTTCTGTTATTTTTAAGCTCTCTGCTCCTCACTCCCTCCTCCATAAGCTCTCAGATGTACTGAGTATTGGTCTTGGCATCAGCTCTTGTTGAGGCTGATAGGAGGAAAGTTACATCAGCACGGCGGTGTCAGTCCAGTGGTGACTGATGCATATTTCAGCTTCTGAGCTGTTTGGCGTAAATACCAACTCACTGTGTTTGGGCTTGGTAAAAGTCAGGCTCTTGCTCTGTTGATATTGTTGCACCAAAGACTACAGTAACAATGTTTGGCTTATTACTTGTCAACTGCAAACTTAATTTTTCAGTTTTGAAAAACTAACAAAGGAAATTAAAATGTTGTAGGGGATTTGGGGGGGGGATTTTTTTTTTTTTTTTGTTTTAAGCGTGAAGCTTATGTGCTCAGTTCTCTCGGCTGGTTCATTTCTATATAATGTATTGGACTGATGCAAACATTTTGAGTACAAATTTTTGAATTTGCATTAAGCACTATTTTTCAATGCTTACTTTGCTGAACATTAAAAAATATTGAAAATGTGGCTCATATTTTATGAGCCAACTCTTCATTTCCCATTTGGCCGGTGGGCTCACTGATGCTGTTTGTTCCTTGTGAATATGCCCAATGGAAAGACATCATAGTGCTCAAGGTTTCTAAATTACATTCAGAAATGTGAGCTGCCTTTCCCTTAGAATGTTAATCTGTGATCAGACATGCTGACAGGAATCTCAGTTTATGAATTTAACAGAAAAAGCTACCTATTACCTACATTTAATAGTTTTTTAAAATCATCATTTACAACCATTAGTTTGAAGATCAAAGTTAGCGTATGTATTCTTTGTAAGAGGCATGTACTTGTGGTGACTTAAATGACTTCTTTAGTAATTAGTTTAGATATTTATGCATCATGAGTATTTGTTTTTCTTTTTCTTTTCTTTTGTTTTACTTTTCATGATTTCAAGACCAGTATATTTTAATTGTAAATCCTTAGGTGTCTGGGAGCATCCAGTTACCTATTTAGAGCAACAGACCAGCTTTTTATGGTATAGCTAGTGAAGTTTTATTTTGGTGACAGTGGTTTGAGGTTTTCATTCATCTATTTTTGGTCTCATTCTCTTTTACCAAATGCTAAAAATGCATTTTGTCTCTTGAGCATAAAATCCCTGCACAAGGAAATGCATCAGAATTGTCTTTGATCCATTTTAGATGTGAAGGGTCCAAGACTTGTTGCAGTGCCATGACTCTGCAAGGCCGCGTGGCCACAAAAGCACTGGGTGAGGATGCTGTGTTTTATGCTCCTAGGACTTTCAAGACCATTTGACTGGAGAGAAAAGATGAAAACTTGACTTCGTTACGTAAATGATAAACTGTACTGATTATTTTAAAGCACTTAAAGGCTGAGGGAAAGGTGTTCTAGGCATGCCAAGGATACTGAATATTCAGAAAATTCTGCTTTCAACACAGTTATGTTAAGATAATTTGACAGTCCGGTGTGTGGATGTTAAAATTACAGCTGTTCAAGGATCTGAACACTTCTTTTTCGACCTATTATCTTGCATTTAATACACTCTCTGTCTTGGGCAGTGAAGTACTTTGGAATAGCACAGAAACAGTCATGTGTGAAGGTGATTACGTTGGAATGGCTTTGGGAAAAAATTGTGGAATACTATGTTTTCTAAGAAAATGAAACTAGCCGACTAAGTGAGAAGCTGTGTATTTGTCCAGTTTATTTCCTTCCCTCACTCGGTGCCTTCTTTTCTGCCTCCAGCTCCTTAAATCAGCAGAAGGCTGCTGAGAGGTTTGGGTGCAGTTGCAACATGAGGTTCTTGCTTTCTTGCAACGGCGCTCTCTTTTGTTTGCTGTGTTGCTTGTATCCAAGGGCTGGGCATTAGCTAGCTCAGCTGTTCCTGTACAGTAATGGTTCCAGTTCTACCAGGTGCACAATTAGTAAATTGTCTTCCAGCCTAAGTGGGGGATGTCAGAGGGTAGTTCCATTTCTTTCACTGTTAATTCTTTGCCTTCCTTTAAATAAGTCACATTACTACCACTAATAATAGGGCTTTTGAAATGTCAATGTATCTCCGATGGGAATCTATCTCAACCCATTTAATACGGGCCGCTACTTTGCCACTGAATTACAGACTCTCATCACTGCAACCACAGGTGGTTTGAAACAAGGGTTTCACCTGCATTTAAATGTCTGAGCAACAGAAAAGAAGTTTCTAAAGTTAAGGAGACTAGTGCATTACTGTAGATTTTGTTTTGACCATCATTTTTCTCACTTTCTATTAGTTGGTAAATGGAGGAAGAGAGGACGTATGTCTGTGTTGAGCTAAAAGTGAATGGGCAAGTGTTTCTTTGTGTGTTTTATTGCAGCAGGTGAAAATTTTGGTTGCTGTAGCCCTAGTATTTTAAACCAAAGTAAAAGGGTGAAGTCAGCTTTAAGGTACTGTCTTGCACTTTTCTTTTTTTTTCATTTTCTTTCTGTGTGGGGACAGAAGTGCGCTGGAAGCAATTAAGACTAATGTGGGCAGAAAAAGTAGCACTAGAAACCCTTCAAGATAGCTGGTAGCTATAAAGTTGATATTTGTATTTCCAGCATTGCCTATTGCTGTCATATAACCCGGAATGAATAAATAATTCCTATATTGTAGTGGATACATCTTAGCAGTAGGCAGAATAGTGTCAGAATTGGTCAGTAAGTTTCATTGTACACACAGACACAGAAGCATCAAATGTTTCAGATTCTGTACCTTTTGTTTAATGCACTGTGAAGGCATAATGTAAACTAGTTTTCCCGAATGCTTCCTTGACTGAAAATTTCCATACAGCCCTTGTTCTGAGGGGGGAAAAAGAAAAAAAAGGAAAAAAGGCTTCTGCGCTGTAGCGAGTGGAGTGAAACCCAATTCACACACTTTTTTTCCTAGTAAGGAAGAACAAGAAAGTCTTCAAAAAAGATATAGGTACAGATTTATGTTAAAGGTTCACCTGTAAGTTCCTAAATGCAAACAAAATCTGAATGTACCTCTGTATCAAGAAAACTTGCTTACTTAAATTATGCTGCTGCTTTTCAAATCTTTAGTCCCTTGCAGAAAATAACAGATATTTCCTTTCAGTATATTTTGTATGCTGAACGCAAGCGAAATCCTTAATGTTTGAATCTAACCAGTTGAATAGAAATAACCTTATTCATATTATAGAGTGAGTTCACATCTGTGCATGTATGTAGGAAGCGAGGTGTTACTCATTGCCATCCTGTGCAGGTCTGTTTTTCGGCAATGTTTTTAAATCCGTTCCTTGTCTTTTTGCTAGAGAGCATTTTATTTATTTATTTATTTATTTTAAGGCCTTCATGTCTCTTTAAGTGATCGTTGAACGGAGGAAGTAAATTGCTGTTAAAATTCCCATACTGGTGATTCCAGCTAAACCAACCACAACTCGTGTATTAAAAACAAAACCCCCTCTGCTTTTTCCTCATTGCTGTCTAGCTAGCAGAGCGCAGGCGAGCAGAGAGCTTTGACCCCAGAGAGCTTTGCACGATACTCTCTTCAGATTCTTGTGTGAATCGTACTAAGGCTCCACGTGTAGACTTGTCAGTTACCTCTTTGCTCTTGACAAAACTTAAGGCTTTTATGTTATTTAAATATACTAAAATGTACCCTGTATAAAACTGCAGGTGCTGCTGCACTTCTATTAAGAGCGTGGTACCACTTGCCTTAGAAAAACTCTGAGGCTGGTGAAAGAGTTAAGCAAAGCAGCCAGAAACCATTTTCAGCTTTTACTTTGCAGATACAACCTTTTAAGCATACCTACATTTACCTGCAATGGCAATCGTTTTGCATTTTAATGACAAATCAAGTACGCTAACTTGCATTTGAAACGAAAGTGCCTTAAATGTCTCTGGCTGTCAGAATGAGATGTTAGGAGCTTGATGAAAAGAGAACAAAGAAGACAAAGTATGAAGCCTAGATACAGAGCAAAATGAAATAAAACCTTGTATGGCCTGTCAGGGGTGTCAGTTGATATTCCTATCTAAAGCACATTATAGTATTACTTTGCAGCTCATAGCTTACTCATCTGTCTTTTTTAATTCATCACATTCTAGCCCACATCTTTTAAGTCCCATGTGTCAACAATGGAAGAAATCTGTTAATTGACAAATGAGTGTCACAAATGTGAATTGGTGCCTTTACATCAGAGGCAGGTAGTCTCTGTTGTTTTTTGTCGGCTCTATTATTGGCATAAGCCAGTGTAAGACATCTGTCTTTGCCAGAATGAGAGATGACAGCCAAAGAAGGGCTGTCATTGTTTTAGTGCATGTTCATTCTGCTGAGATACTGTATAAAGATAAAATGTCAGTTAAAAGAATATGAAAAACTATCGGGAGGAAGTCCTTAAATTACTTGGGAAGGGGATCCGGGAATTGGTGCCAGAATTGAAATCCGAACGTTCCAGTTTGCATCTATCACATCAATTTAAAAATAATACTTTCTGAGTAACTGGGTCAGTTTATAAGGCATTTAGGAAAACGTTATGTTGTGTTGGCATAATTAGCTCATAAGATGGAAGGAAAAACATACCTCCACAGGATATGAGTTTATTTATTACAAGTTCATTTTTCAAACATGTATAGAATTGTCGCAATAAAAATATGCTGTGTAGCATCTCTGGCGTTGATTTGCATCTGTTTTGAAATATTGAAATTGCTCCTTTCCAATTTCTTTTTCTGTTATAGTTCTATTTTAGATTGATGAATAACATAATGAAATAAAAAGCATAGCCAGCTGTGAGTTGATGAGACAATTAATAGGAAGAAAATTATTAACGTAGTTCTTGGGTGTCTAGAGGGTGTACAGTACACAAAAGTTACTCCCAAGTCACTAAATCCCTTTATTGCAGTAAATGACTTTTTAATATTGGATAGTGAAAAAAAGAGGAGGAAAATGTTTTAATGGAGGAAGTAGAAAAGGGGAATAAAAGAATAAAAATGTCATAAAGGGCTGCCATTTTGCTTTTTACTTTGGACCAAAAGTCATGAGAAGGATAGATCAGCACGTTAATCTTCAGCAACTTTAACAACCGTATGCTATAGGTGCTACAGGACGCTGCCCGTGTGCCACCCTCCTTCCAGAATAACCTGTGACTTGGCTCTAAATGACCTTCTCTGAACTTCAGGGTTTTTGAGGACAATGTTGACAGAATCTGGTGAAGGACTAACTCTTGATCTCTAGTGAGACTGGCTGCGTTGAAGTTTCAACATGGATGTTTCTAAACAGCAATTTATTAAGTCTTAGTGTTAAAATTACTTGGGTCTGGATTTTAAATAGAGCTGTCAATATAGTAGACTTCAGAAGTTCTCAATATTGATACTACTTAATAGAGATAGAATTGTCATTCATAACTTTGTAGGATTTGTCTGTGGGGTTTTTTTTATTTTTTTTAAAATATTTTTTTAAAAGCTTGCTTCTAGCAACTAGTTGAGCAGCAGAAAAAATGTTAAACTGATGTTTCTGCTTCCCCTCCCCGCCATCTAATGTAGGACTCTAAAACTTTGTTTGTCTTTGATAACCATATTTATCTCTATGGTGTCTGCTGGTGTTTTACTGTAGTCAGTGGTTAGTGTTGATTGCAGTTTTCATTTTAATTCTTGAGACCAGTAACAAAGTTAAATACTTCTAATAGGTGCTGGTGATTTTATGGGTCTTTTGTGTCTTAGGGTCTAAAAAAGTAAGAATGAGTAGAATTCAGCTTCCTTTTATTTTAGCTCTTTGGATAGAAATATTGTGGCTTTGTAAATAGATATTCTTTTTAAAAAAAGAAGGTGGTTTGTCTCTTTAAAGCCTTATTTTATTTTATTTTTTAAGAAAAAAAAGCTAGTCTTTTCAAAGTTCTTTGGAATTAATTTTTCTAGACATCATTTTAAAAGATTATAATCCATGAAAATTAAGAAATTTTTGCTGTTTGTGTATAAAGGTTTGTGTGCCTAAATTTGAACAACTAATTTTACTAGTGGGAGCCTTGTTTTTCCATTCCCAGCCTTCACTGGTTCTAAGTAGATGTTTAAATTTCCAGTCAAAAGCCATACTGTTGGTGGCATTACACAAAGTGCCAGACATACGTTTTCAGGCACAGTTTTTAGTAGTGTCTTCTCAAGTTCAGTTTCCTTTGAGAAGTGGAAAGACACCACTGTCTCCATTTTACAGATGGCAAAACTGTGATCTGAGGAGGCCTTGTTGGTAAACTATAGATGCTGAGGATCATTTTCAGCCCTTCATACCAACTTGCATAAACTGCTTCTGCATGTTGTCAGGAGTGATGGTTGACACTTGTCCACCTGCCAAATCTGTAGTGCTCCTGGAGGTAGTTTATTCCCACGTGCTACTTAGCTGCACTTTATGTTATCTGATAGCGGGTGTATCAGCAAGGTGATGATACAGCTAAGGCTGAAAAGAAAGTAAAAAATTGAATGCATTGTAGACATGGAAGAAATTTTTTTTGCCTTCAGGTGGATCAAGATTTTCTCCTATTTGTTCCCTTGTGGTTGAATGGTATATAGTTATAAAAATAACAACAGTAACAACCAAAGACATGTGGACTGAGACTCTGTCTTCTGTTGTTGTTGTTACTTCCTTTCCTAAGCTAAAAATTAAGAGATGATCAGTAAGGATAAGTAGTAAGAACAGCTCTCAGCTCTCTAAAAGAAGTGAATGAACTTTAACTGTGAAAATTCGTATGCGGGAAATACAATTGGAGCTAGTTAGGATACCGTCCTGTTCCATACTCAGTGCTTACTGCAAGATGCCAGGTAAAGCCTACAGAAAAAATTCAATTTATAGAATTCAGCTGCGGGAGCATGTGTTTGTATGACAGTATTTTCACTGTTACATTAACTCTGGAAAGGAAGATACTGGAATTTAAATACAGAAATGTTGTACATGTGTGTGCACATACCCTCTCGGCGATTCCCCCTCCCAACTGCCAGCTGTCATACCGAATCTGAAACAGACAAAAATTTATTGGGTAGTATTTAGAAACATGTCAGTGGTAACGACTGGATCTCTGATTTCAATTATCACCTACTAAATTTAGGCTAATGTAATGCATTTGTAGACCTGTTGAATGCACTTGACATCATGTTTAAAATATTTGAAACTGCGCTGTTTTTTAATATCATATGTTGACCACTTTCTTTTTTCTACACACATCTGGTGCATGGCAGCAGCATCCCATGTGACCTATAAAAACTTCAGTTGTGCTAGTTGGAGAGTTTCTTTTTTCCTTCAGATAACATTTCCGCTGAGAAGGAGAAAGTAGTCTGAGACTACAATACAAAAATTGGCTTAATGAAACACTACTCTAAGATCTGTAATTCACCATTTTTTCCCCCCTTTGCAATCTGTGTGTAAACAGCATTTTAAGCTTTATTCCTATTGTTTAGCTTTACCTTTTCATTGAAAATCCTTGGGATTTAGGCGCCTTGGTCACTTGGGTGCTCTTAAAACTATTTTAATAACAAATTACCTACAGTGACTATTTTTCTGTAGAATGATTGGGTAAGATTTAAGGTGGAATCTGTGATTTTTACACCATTTCTGTTGTTAAATTAGCAGAGATTAATGTTTAAATTCCAATTACTTCAAGTTCCGCTTTACTTATTCTGAAAACATTTGTGCTATTATTTTAGGATCATTGAGGGGGATCTTTTAAAAAAAAACCAAACGTTTCCCTTTCCAAGTATTGGAATACTTTGTTGGAGTGCTGCAAAATAGTTTTCTATCTTTCAATCTTATATTCTTTCCCGACCATCATTCTCATACATATTCATTAAATTTATATGCTGATGTTTGCAACTCTGAGCTTGCCTTCTGACTATTGGAATAGTAACTGTTGAAGGCATTTGTTTGGTAGTACTCAAGAGTACTAATCATCACAGCTTTTAGTTTGTCTTTCACTGTTTTTGTGAAAATATGATGAGCTTTTAAAGTTACGTCCACATCTGCATGCAAGTAATGTCAGAAACAAAATAGTCTCCAAATATGTGTAGGCTACTTTGGGTAAGTTCATTGTCCACATCATGATAGCTACATAGAAAAAACTTGTGGAATTTTGGAAGAATAAATATCTTCCTCCTTTAAAGCAAGATCCCAGCCTGCCTGTACTAATTTTTCTTTGTTGTGGTTTCTCATGTCTTGGAATATATTTTTCAGTAGTATTCTCAGTGGTGGCTGGCGGGTTCTTTTTCTTGCTGCCGAATGCTTCCAGACATCCTTTAGCCAATTTATCCTTAAGAATCTCAAAATTATTTTAAACTGAAATTATTATAAAAAAATTCTGAGCATGTTATCTGTTTCTGAAATACAAGACAATAGCAGAAGCTTTTCAAATGGGTATGGGAATCATGCCTTCTGGGAGAAGAAACAAATCTTGAAGATTAAATTTCAGTAAAGTTGGATGTAGGTCTTCTGGTGAAATGGGTAAGGATGTACAATCTTACTGATGATTTGTCATTTTCAGAATTGCTAAAAGTGTCTTGGATGGTAAGTTTCAAGAGTAATTTCCTCTGATGTCTATTTTCTGGGGATTTTGTTTGGTTTTGGTGTAGAAATTATTTATGATTCCTTAGAAATTTTGCAAGCCAAGCATGGATGTAGACGACATCCAATAACTGCAAGGGATCTATGTAGTGGCTTCACAGTGTAGTCAAAGTTATCATAGAAAAGGAGCAATGGTTCCTATTCCAATTTAAGCTTGTCCAGTACAAGCCTACAACTCGTCATTGATCACAAGTCGTGGAAGATGGCTATGTAACTTTATTACATCCAGGATATATATAGGCTATGTTTATCTTCTTTTCATAGAGATACATTTTTCTCAGTGGAGGATCCCTTTAACATGAGCCCTGCATTGTTTTTATTTTTCCTTGGATGTTTGAAAAATGAAACCTAAGGCCTGAGAAGTCTTCAAAATATAAATTTCAATCAGTAACTAAGAACAGACTAAGTTTGAAATAGCTTGTAGAACTTGCTCTGTTATATATTTCTTTAGTAGTTTAGGACCTCCTGATGAGTGGATTCTGTTCTGTGACATCAGTTCTAACAGACTTTGTTGTCCCTACCAGAATGCTGAGATTTTGGAAGAGCGCAGGGTGGGTATTTTATTTGTCTATTTTGATACATTCTAACGATAGTTTATTAGTTTGTGTACAGGGAACTCCTCTGTTGCTCCATTTTGCTAACCTTTCTGATTGCTCTGTACTCAGTTCTTCTCAAATCACTCCTGTGCTGCCTGAGTGCCACCTTGGATGACACAGTTCTGGACAGTTTTGCTGGCTTCCACTTTATTCCCACAAATTCTTCTAATCTGTGTGACTGCAAAAATGTTTCCTTTGCTTCCAGGTATCTTCTCTGATTTGATAGTGTGGTGCCTGCCAACCATATGTTTTTACAGCGCCTAACTGTACTTTTGCCTTTTCTTTAAATCAATAGGACAGTTATTGCTTTTAATACATCAAGGTAGGACTTCTTCACAAATATGCGTTACTCTGTTTATTGCAAGTCTGTTGTAGATGGTGCATCTCTTGTCCACTTGCTCAGTCAGAAGAGCGTATACATACTTGAAGACTAGAGAGGGATAAAAAATTTAGCATGTTGCTGTTCTCTCCTTGTTAAAGCTGATAGGCCTAATATAAAGAAGTGCATGCTACAGTCGTGAACTTTAAACTAGGAGGTTCAGGAATTTTTTTATTGCATAAGCAGACAAATAAAGTATATTTCATATATCTGTAGAGGAGGAAGGTAAATACTGTGGTATTCACTATAATTTATAAGTCCCATCACTAATAAAAGTCTTGAAGTGTATTAAACTTAAGCTTATATTAAGAGCTTTGTCCTGTTTTCTTATTACTTCTCACGAATGCTTCATCAGCCATCATAGACCTGTAAAGTGATTTCTGTGTGGTAATCAGAGGTTGTTGTGGAGAACTGTAATCAGAATAAAAAACAGTTTATACTTTGTGGACAAATAATAATTAGTTGACTAAGTAGAAGCAAAAAGCATTACGCAATTTCATGAAATCCAAAAAGAAGGGACAAAAGTAGAGAAGGGTGAATACTTATCTTTGTTATTACTAAATGTTGGGGTTTTTTTTTTCAGTTCATGACTTCTGTCACACAGTGCTGTCCTTCTGTTGAATGGTCTGAATGTCCTTCTGGCATAGATTAGATTAATCCTTGTTTTAAATGTGAACAAATATACGTTTACTCCACTGGAGAGGAAATAAGATGACAACTAATGAAGTTCATGTTTGGAAAGAGTAGAAAGGAGTTTTATGTTGATATTGGCTTTGCATTTTGATAATGCGTTGTGATGCTTTCTCATTGCATGACTCTTACAGGAGGGTGGTGGTGTGTTATGTGAAGACAAATGTCATGGGAACAAAAAGGGCCTTTTTGACAAAGCTGGAAGATGGTTCTGGCTCTTCTATTTTTTATTTTTTATTTTTTTTCTCTCCTTCAAAGAAGTCTAAGAAAACTGCTGACACTGACAGAAGAGGAAAATATGATTTATGATGACATCATGTATTACCCAAGCAAATCTGTTTTGAGGAAGATTGGTTTTTATGGTGTGTTGAAATAAAGAAACAGTGAATCATTCTTGAAGGAGTATTGGTTCAGATTCTTCTCTCTTTTATCACCATCACCCCACCCCCGCTTTTCCTTTTTTGTCTGTCTTTGGGGGTCCTAATATTGATGCTACCTACAGAAGGTTGTTAAACAAATTATCTTCAATCCTTAAACATAGCTGCTTCTTGTGGGTTGATGTTATGGAAGAATAATCTCTGCCATGTGGCTGGAGGCCATACCCAGCTGCTACTGAACGGCATTGGTACTGATTTGCTGGCTCCAACAACATTTCATTGCAAACTTTATTTGGAGTAGAAAGTTTCCTTTGCTTAAGAACTGTAGGAGCCTCATCTACTACTAGAAGTTGGTTGTATTCCAGTATTCCATTTATAGATATATGACTTAGTTAAACTGGCCGTTGTCTATCAAATGCTGTGAATAAGACCAGCCACAACATTTGTTCAGATCATGTTGTCATCAGCAACAGGAAAAAAAAGCAGATGAATAAAATACAGACAATATTCCAACATTGAATAAGTTAAAAAGAAAGCTAACTAGTGAAGTTAGGTAGATTACGCTAGTTTTACAGATAATGCTAGGCAATAAGGCTAAAAAGGAGTTGAGGTTAGTTATGTGAGTGACGTGAAAGAGATCATGACTCGGTGAAAGTCTTAGACTGTGACTTGAGCAAAATTCTCAGACCACGTATCGATATCTGGGCCGAGATGCTGGGGGAGCTGGGAGGCCAAGCAGCTGTTGGCTGCTGGGGGTGCAGAGAGGGGGATGTCACACAAATCTTGTAAAAGCCTTTTTCTTTAAAATTAGGTCAGAAATGGACATTTATGACTGTTTCATGAAGTTTGATATTAGTTAGCCAGTTGCACTCTGCCTAATGTCTGAGGGCCCCATGCATCCTTTTTACTAAAACAAAAGCAGCGTAGATTTAAGTACTGTTTATACAGCATGTCTTGTGCTTAAAAAAAACAAAATGCAGCCCCCAAAAGTATGACCAAATTCAAGCCAACTGTGATGCCTGTATTCATACCGAGCAGTCTCTTGTTTTGTGAATTTTATTCATTTTTCTTTTTTTTTTCCCTGTTGTGTAGATTGAGCCTTTAATACAAAGTAAGTATCTAAAGTTTTTTCCTGTTATGTACCTTTCTGAATATGCCATGCATGCGTTTGCCTTTCCAACTTAGGCTGCTTTGTGGAGGAGGGGCAGGGTTTGCAGTGGGACATAGCCCTTTCAGGAAACAGTTTGAGACTTGGGAATTCTGCGTTGCGTCAGGCAAGATGCTTCTGATCAGTTTGTCAGACATGTTTTGCCACTGCAGAAACACAGGAAGAAGAAATTGCAGCTTTCTCCACAAAAGCAAAATCTGGAGTCTCACGGGTAAGTGGAAGTGCGGCTCATGAGGAAGGCGGGGGCTTCAGGCTCACAGTGAATTCCTGACTTGTTCAGTGTAAAGCATCAACTCTTTTGCCTTAACTTTGCCAGGAGGCAGTGCTTTGCAGGGAGCTAAGGGTTAATGTATAGTACTTCATTTCTGTACAAAGTAAGTGCTGCCGTGCGGTTGGAAGTCCTATCCCTCATTTCCCCTCACTTTGAGCAATGGTATGATATATCTTACTTTGTAATTCTCGAAGAGTCAGCTTGATTGATTTTTATTTAATACGTGTTAGGCCTAAACCTTTCCCCAGTCTCCTTTTAACCTTGTCAGATTTCTCTCTGGTGTTCCTTCTCCTCCTTTTTTGAAACAATTAAACTCTTGTAATATAAATTGATTTACACCTCAGCTTTGGTAAGTATTTTTGACAAACATGGAGAAAGTGAGGCTTGCAGAAAAAACTCGGGTTTTTCTTGGGGAGATCCTGCATGTTTTCGGCAGAGCAGTGAAGACTGAGTCTTTTCAAACTTTCAGCTATCCTGTAACTTACTCAACAGAATCTATATAAAGACTAAAGCACAGTTGGTAAGAATCCTTTCATCATCCATAGAAAACATGTGCCAGCACAGCAGTAATATAGTCTATCTATACTATATGTAGACTATCGTGGCACCTGAAAAAATGATTGCTTTTTCCTCCAGTTAAATGATAGTCAAATAGCACGTGCTGAACCCTGGTCTTAATTGTTTTGTGATACAGAAATGGAATTAATCTGTGCTTTGCTGAGTCAAGATCTTGGTGGATTCCTGTGCTCATGTTTCATAGTGTTAACTCTCTACTGATGTTCGTTCTTTCTGTTAATAGCAATAAAGTCACAAAGCAATTATACTCCCACAAGCTGTCCTTTAATAACCTTTGTCATTTGTCAGAGAGCATTAGGCCCTTGCAAATTTTTACAGACAAGCTATTGGTCTTCATGAGCTAATAGAGTGTGCTGATGTGCCAGCTCATCTGACTTGCCAAATTGCTGGTGGTTCAGAGGGGAGCTCGCTTCAGTTTAAAGAAATATTTTACACCTCTTTCTATTAGAGCAAAGGATTTTCAAATGAGATTAAAAATTGATTTAGCAACAATCAACAAACAATGCTCATCTGAATTCAGCCTGAACTCAGCCTTCCAGTCCTGCAAAGCTTATATTTTAAGCTTTTCAATTGTCGTTGGATGTGAATATAATTCATGCTAAACTAGATAATGCATAATGATGTTCATGTGCTGAATTGTGGTGGTTTTATCATAAGCATGTATTTATGATGCTACACCTCTGTGAGTATTTGGGACTTCAGACACTGCTGGTTAATACTACAAGGGTATAACTCAGTGTGATTATGTTGTCTCCAATTATTTTGTTTCCTAAAGTAGTGTTATAACTACAAGCAGCCAAGGTGTATTCCTCCTAGTAATTTACCAGCATGAAGTGGATATTTGGGCTTGGCATGTTCTTAGGTTACTTTGCTATAAAGGAAAGTATGTGAGAGGGAAAGAGAGCAACTACCTGTAAAACTGTTAAGTATTTTGTTACCTGTCTGTTGTTAAGGATTAAAAAAGGTGATTCTTAAATTACCACAAATGCAACAGAATTATATACATGTCCCTTCACTCCTGACAACCCCTTCCCCAGATAGAGCGCTCTGATGCTCAGGGTACACATTGCGTCTCTACTTCAGGGGTTGCTTTCTCCTCGGTTAGATCATGTTGAAGCCTGGTGGATCACTTTTACTTTGTAGATGTGTACGCTCCAGTACTCAGTTCTTGGGTACACAAGAAGACCGATTAAATATATATAGAAGCCAGTCAAACATGCTTTGCTGACCTCTGACTGGAGCTGGGATATAGCAGTATATACAGTTTGTAATAAAAATAGCCTGTGTTCTTTCAAAATATTCAAATTTATTTTTAGCATTGTTACTATTTGGAAAGTAAAGCTTTAACATAATCTGCATCCCACACTTCTAGCTGTTCTGACAGCGTTAGACTGTGTATGTTGTTAATGAACAATATAATTCACAAGGAATACGTTTAAATTAGCAGGTAAGCAACCATTAGAGAAAGTTACTGACTTTGACGGAAGTCTTTTGTATTGTAGTCTCTGATACCTTCTTTGAAGCAAACATTCTTTTTTTTTTTTTCTAATTGCTTATCTCAGTTGTGCTACTTTATTATTGTAACAAACTGGGTAAACTCTCAGGCAGAGAGATTTCATTGTTATGTCAATGCTCTTTCTGTGACATCTTTGCTCTCTCTGTTGCTTGCGTGAATATGCACATGTACATATTCTGCTGGAATTCTGTCTCATTGAGCTGTTAGTCTCAATATTGTGTGTGTGGCTTTTATTTTTATTTTACAAATATGCACCTGGCAACTGAAGACAAGTATTTTGTTGACGGATTATAAAGGTTCAAGGTTCTTGAAGTTTGCACATCCTGTGAAAAAGACAGGTCAATGTTTTCTCTTTGGGCATCTGTCTCTCATAAGCCCATAAATTGCTCTTGAAGCTAGATAGAAAAAATACTGAAGGCAACATCATATTTAAGAGTTTAAATGTGCTGATTGGAGTGTCTGAGAGTCTAACCTCAGGCAAAAGGTCTCCAGTTCAGGCTTTTTGACTGATGTGGAGTAGTCCACTGTTAATAATTCAGTTTCGAGACCTACTAAATGAAAAATAGGAGACTTATAGCATCGGTATCACTGTTGATCTTCCCTAGAAAATATGAACTCGTATTTTGATGTATGCTTCCATTCTTTACACACTTAACTGTTCTCTATTGTAGCCACTGCATCTGATTTTTTTTTTTTTTTCGTAATGAGCAATGATTTTATATCTACAGAACACATAGCTTGCCCTGCAGGACCTTATGTTCATTTTTAGTCTGCTCTATTTGCATAATAAATAAAAAATGGGTAATGCTCTGCCATTAGCCATTTTATGTGCATCACTCCTGACCATGCTTGTGAGTAATCTGCTTAAGAGTGTACACGTGGTCTTCAGTTTGCAGGAAAATGGGGCCTGGAATAATGTCATATTTTAAATTAACCTAAAATGTGTTACTTTTTTGTTTAAATTTCACCTGAATTTTTTTGGTGAGTTAAAGGAAACATGGCAATTAATTTGTGGGAGAACCCAAACAACAGTCCACTTTGTCTAACAATGTATTGCCACAAGTGTCTGGTACTAACTACGGTGGAGGAAGAAACTGTATAAGAAACAGTGGAGCGGGAATTTAATCACAGCAGACTTCCTCTTTCTTCAGAAGTGTTTTGGATGGAACCTTTGTTTAAACAAGGTTTTTGATGGCTGTATAAAATCAACATGCGATAGGTTTAGGTCCAATCTTTGTCAGACGTGAGCGTGTTGTACTTCAGTCTGCTGTTTTAGTAGGTAGAAGAGGTGAAATGCAGGACTAAGCATCTCTAGATTGTCTCCTCAAGTTTTAAAATTCTGTTTGTTTAATGAAGATCTTACATCAGGCTTTACTACAAGATTGATATTTTGCATTTTAGAACTTCAGAGGCAATTTTGTCAATGACATGTGAGGCAGAATATTCTACCACGTTTTTTGCGTAGCCCGAGTGACTGTTCAGTGAGAAGGTTTGTTTTGTTAGCAAAACATGACATCAGATGTGCACAGAAAGAAGTTTAAAAAAGTTATTTTTTTCGCTGAGAACAAGCGTATTTCCCAAAATAGTGTATAGTTTTTATAGAATTTACAGATGAACACTGATTCTTCTGAGGGTAAATAATTATGTACGTAGTCATTAGCTTGCTAGAGACCTCTTTTTTTTTTTTTTTTGACGTGATTGTGAATATGAGAGAGTTGAACAGCTGCTGTAAGAAGTATAACTCATCCAAAGCTCTAAGAGCGCAGAAGCAGTAGTGAGGAAACAACCTTTTGTTCCACTGATGGTTACGTTATTACTTTTTAATAGTTGTCTGGGTTGACTTTCTATATTGGTTTTTCTTCAAGATGTTTCCCAGTAAGTACAAAGACACATCCTGGATAGAACCTTGACGTTTTATAAATTATTTAAAGTCAGATAGACTCTTTTGAAACTATTAATAATTCTTCAAAAGTACCTCTTAATACCCAGCATATATATGGGATATGTATCTAGAATAACCCTGAAGGTCAGGTGTTAAGTGCTTGTGTTCTAGATACATGTTGAAAAAAATTATAAAAGTCCTAGTAAGGATCAAAACAAGTTTTAAACTCTTAAGCACTTACTATACCTTTGGAAATGGCATGAACTTTGGTAGCAGCTATTATCTGGCTTACAGTTCATATAATGTTCACTAAAATAAAGATTTATAAAACTGAGCTTTTTGAAATTGTTCTTAAGCTTCCTCAGATCATGATAACCTAGTTTACCTGTACTATTCTGAAATAGGTGCTCAAACAGCGGAGGGAGGGATAATTGGGCAATCACTGTGGCTCCAGAAAGTACTGGTTGTGTCCGTATTAAAGGGGGGTGTTTTCCCTTCTAATCGCCTCAGAAGTGTTACTGCCTGTGCCTGGCACTTGCTGATCTACATAGAAGATATAACTGAACTAGTCATCAGAGCACTATTTAGATTTTTGTTGCTGTCCACTCCTGTTGATTTTTTTTCCATCTGCAGCTTATATGCTTTCTACCTCTCATTAAAATATACTTAAAAAAAAATGAATAATTCAAAGTGAGATGTCTGTAAATCAATAGACGCCATTTCCATGTCCATGGCTTTCTCTTTAAACAAAAAGAATGTGTTTATGGATTGGTAGAGGGAATAAAACTTTCTCCATAGAGGAGAAGGGGAAGTATATTTCTTCACAACTGAAGACAATTAGGTTGTTTTAGTTAAGTTAGGTCATCACATTAGCTATTCAAAAATGCATCATGAAAGTACACAGTGCACTTTGCCTGTCTCTTAATTTCTTTAGGTGGTAACAGGGAAAAGAATGCATGGAACAGGACTCTCATTTTGTTTGGTACTTAGTACTGTAAAATTGAGCATGGTTACCAGGACTCCCAGTATGGGAGGTAAGAAGGTAATGAGACAAATTCCTTCTCCTGAATTTGGAAATTGTTTTTTGTATGCATAAATGTGAATGGATTCCTTAAGGCATTCAATCATGTTCCAGCTTTGCTATTGTGGTATATCAGGTATATTGTAAAATCAGAGAAATTGTCCCTGTTTTTTGGCAAACTGAGACGTGTGGGGAGGTATTTGTGCTGATTCTGTGACATGTAGAGAAGTATGAAGTAGCTTCTTGAACATCTAGGCTGAAGAGGGCAAAGAGCACATCAGGCTGCCTTCAATCTTGGCTTCTTATGCAGTCTTCTGGGAGAAGTATTTACAATGTCTACATAAGGAACTCATCATAAGTGGCTTGAATACTTCCTATCGATTTAAAAACAAAACTGATGTCACAGACAAATCTGTTGAAATGAAGGCGGCAAAAGTCTAAGGAACCACAGAGTATCAAGATACTTACTTTTATCCCAGTGATGTTTTTTGGCTGTTACTTCCATGTATTGCTGTTTGTACTGTGCTGACAGACTGAAAAGAAAACCATCTCTAATGTACAAAATTTGTAATCTAGGTAGAACTTGTGAGCCCCATTGTCTCAAATTGGAGCGCAGAACTTAATTCCTCTTCAAGGACACAACAAACTATGCATCTCCGTTTCCATTTTTAACTTCTCTTTTCATTCCAGTCAGTGAAACAGAAAAGAATATTGGATGCTGGAAGGGACTTTGTCTGGCTATATCTTAAAGATAGATCCTGAAATGTGGTTGCGGTGTCATTATTTCAGCTGCTGCCTCTCTCTCTCTCTCTTCTGTCTCCCTCTTCCCCAATGAGATTGGCCCGAGTGTAATATTTCTGAATGTTATGGGAAGTGGCTCTTCATCCTCTTCACAGCGAAGCATTTCAAACAGCAGTGATGTAACTATTACTTGACATTTAGGCTGAGCCTGTACCTCCTTGGCTTCATGTAAGTGTTTTTTCCTAGAGCCGAAAAGTACCTTCTTGAAGGCTAATTGTACTTCATTGATAGACTCTTTGTTTTGCTACCATCTCTTATTCCCATCCTACCTATTTTATTTTATTTTTTTACTAGTTGTCTCGCTAAAAAAATATTCTGATGGTTGAGTTATGCACAGCCAAACTGGCCAAATCTTCTCATCCCCCACCTCTGTAATCATAAGGTTGATTAGCCAAAGTGATGAATAAGAAAACGTGAATGTTGAGTATGTTACTTACCCTCTCTTTGCCCTACACTTGCATTTGTGAAACAGAGGCTGAAATACTAAACCACACAGAACACTAAAGCTTAATGCATGTTGGTAAATCACTTACAATTACCAAAGATACTACAAAAATACCTTGTTAATGTTATCTGAATTATGTCATTGTTTGGTCAAAAAATAGAATCAAATGTTTTCTTGCTTGTGCTGCTGAATTTATGGTTCAACATATTGTTTTCCAGCTGTGATGATCTTACAACATGCTGAAGTTGGTAGGGGTCTGTGTTTTGATAGCATTGGTGCAGCATTTTATTATTAATCAAAGACAAAAACATTTCTGGTCCAAGAATTACAAGGCATGTTACGTACTTGCTATATAGAGTTAAATTTCTCTTCCCTTGTTCCCCAAGTAAATTGCAAATTAACACTAATAAATCACATTGCAGCTGTTAGTAAGAAGTGGAAGTATTTTAATAATTAAATAGTTCTTTTCAGCCACCCCCCCTCCTCCTTTTTTATGTGGTGATTTTCTAGACTCCAAATCAGTGTGTCTCATGCAGGCTACCTATAATATATAGTTGTTTCAAATCAGCTTTACTTACTGAGCTTTTTCTAGTAATGGAGCTCTGTCAGCAAAAAGCATATGCACCGGCAAATGATGAACGATGGACTTGTGTCAAATGGAAGCTTGAAAGGTGCTTCTGTCGTTAGATGGATTAGTCTGAACCAGGAGTTCAAAACTCCTCAAGTGTAATTGTTCCAGAGAAAAGGTATCCCTGGATTGATAGGGGAGGGTAAGCACTGGGAGTCAGAGGAAGAACTACTTCATCAGATGAAAGGGAGGGTTTCCTAATCCACAAGAAGGATAGGCTTTGTTGTCATGAGATTGCTTGCATGATATTTCTGCGAGTTTTCTTTTCTTTTTTTTTTTTAATGTGAAATTTGTAAAGATTTAACTTCGTGTCAGTGAAACATACTGATATTTTGGAATTTTTTCGTACAAAACTAACAAGCTTAATTCTAGCTATGTGGCTATTGGCAACAGTAATTTCAAAATAATCTTATATTTTTCATACACTTTCTAAAAATGTTGGTTCTTGTTTCACTAGTCATTGTGTTAGCTATGAAACCTCTTTAATCTGCTATAGTTGTTCTATCAGTTACAGGCAGTTAAGATAATTCGAGATAAATATTTCAATGCAAGACATTCTTGTGTAAACTAAACTGTAATTTTATATAAATAGTGCTCTAATACTGTAGTTTGTTGTTAAATGTATTGTGCTTTCATGTCGTTATTGTGTAAATCTCATTGGGAAGAAAAAACATACAGGGGAAGAAATTTACATTAGGAATTAAACTTTTGAAATATTTTTCCTGATTTTTATCTATCTTTTTGGCTGTGCTTTAAATGGGTGTGCCACAAGAGTGTTCAACAAAAGAATAAGTATAAGCAGGGAGGCTTTCGCTGCTCCTCAGTCTTTCCGTTGTGCCAGTTTTTCCTTCTCTTCTGCTTCTTTGCAATTGTTAGCCTTCATGTGAACTGAAAGGTACTTCAAAACACTGGAAGAAAATAGTCTGAAAGCTTCATGCGCGTTTGCTTCATAGTAAAGAGAAGCGAAGAAGTTGAAGACTTTTTCCACTGACAGGTGTTTGTGTGTCAGAGCAATGAATGCTTTTGATGGCAAACCCACTTGCTTTTCTTCATTGTACTCTTCTTTCTAAATATAATAGAGGAAAAAAAAGGCAAATTCTGACAACAAAAACAAAAATTCTCCAAACTGTATAATAGAAAGCTTGCTTTATTTATTTATTTTTTTAAAAGAAGAAATTTAAATGATTTCAATGGCTATTCACTTTCTTTCTCTGTGGGGAAAAAAGACAGCAGTTGAGGAGTGCCTGGGAAAGGTGAAGGCACTTGTGAGCTGTATTCCTCATTATGTTACAAAAATATTGTCATCTGGTGATTGGTTGATGCAAAACTGTATTGTGTTACAGTTTGCAGATCCTCCTTCTTTAAAACAATATAAATTGTTACAGCCCCATTTTATAGAGCATAAAACTATTCTCAATCATTGCTTGTTTTTAAAAATTGTTTTCAAATAATTTCAAACATTTTTAAATCCTGTTGTGCAAGTATATTAGCATGGCACATGTCTGTCTTCCTTGTTTGCTTAGTTTATAATTTGACTAAAGGCAGTAATTGAAGATTACTTTGCAGGTGTTAAATGTTCTGATCTTTGGTTGTTTTCGTATGTTAAGCCATGCAATGCAATCGCATCATATGGAATGGTAGATGCATCAATAGCACAGTCAAATTGAGCATGTGGAAAAGATTAAAAATGAGAGTTGAGAAAAATACGACTTAGGTAGTAAGCCTGTTCTTTCAAACACAAGAAAAACTCCTCCTATTTAATATGAAAACACAGAATGCAATAAATAAATAAATACATAAATAACCTAGTTTGTTTCTAATTAAGTTCATTTTTTCTTTCCATTAACAGTGGAAGCAATTTGAATGATGGAAAAAATGGTGCTAAAGCAAAGTCTAAACTTATATAGACAAATGTTTGACGGAAGTGCTGGGATATTAATCCATGTAGAAAATAGAAACAGATACCATGTAAATTGTGCTGCAGACTAAAACTGACCCAGTAGCATAAAACAGACTTCTCCAGGAATACTCCTGATCAAACCACAATGGGCAGAAAAAGCAAATGTGTAGCTATAGAATATTACGTTACTCTGAGGGTGAAGTGAGCAGAAAGCAGGTTTAATCCAAACTATTGTCCTCTTCTACCTCAAAGCAATTTCAATGTATATGACCTATTTTTCGTGATATAGCTTTTGTGGATAACTTTGAAAAATGTTGTCACATTGTTTTTGATGGGCAAATGAAGTATTATTTCAGAATTTCTGGAAATCTTCACTATTCTGTACAGTATATCTGGAAGATTATTTTATAATACCCTTCCTTCAAAGCCTGGTAAAAGTTTTCTGAAGGTCGGGCTTTTTTTGTATTTACCTTTTTATTTGTGTCACTTAATGTGCAAGAATTCACCAATGTCATGTTTGAAGTGGATTGCCAAGCAGTGTGAGTGTTTGCCTTATTACTATTGACTCCTAAACCAACTAGACTTCTAAACGTGTCAACACGTAATATTGCACCTGTTGGGTCCTCCAAGTGCAGGAGAGCGAGAGGTCTGCTCCTGGGTTCTTTGAGTCACCCGATGGGGAAAGGAGCGGGTGTCTCCCAGCATGGCCCTATTGAGCACAGGGCTGCCCGAGCAGGGACATCCCTCCCTGTAGTGCAGGACGCCGGTGTGCTGGGCTCAGTGAGCCTGCAGACCTCTCATGGGGGGCCCTGTGTCACGTTAGAGGCCAAGGTGTGTGCTGCAAATGCCCTGTGTGAGGGTTGCAGCTGGGGAGTATGAGGGAAAGGTCAGATGGGAATGACTCTTTAGAGAATGCACAATCCCCAGCGGTTTTGAAGAAGAGCCTGGGAAGACAAGTTAGGTGTCAGGGCACTTGAACAGTGGACGTACTGCCTGGTGAGAATGAGCAGACCGGCTCCACAGAACCTCTTGTCATAAGGAAGGTGAGTTTTGCATCTTGGCTGAACCTGCTGTATTGTTGCTGGCCCTTGTGCTTTTCTATTTACCCCAAAAGCTTGAACCAAATCTCTTGTAGAAATAACACAATGGTAGGAAGTTGCAAGCAGGATTGCCCTCTGCGTTACATTGTATAATTGCGTAAAATGTAAATTTTAAAAAGAAAGTATGCTATGTTGAGGTGAAAGGTAAATGTAAATTTTGATCTGGCTTCAGCATTGGTAAAGTTACTGCATAGCTTTAACTGCTGCCTATATAGCAGTGATATACCTGTAAGTCTAGGAAAGATGCTTGGAAGCTAAGGTAGCCCAACAGCAGGAGTTCTTGCGGTGGAAAAGAGGAAGATTTGAGTAGCCAAAAGTATTACAGAAGTCTTAAGGGAGTAGTGAAAACCCTTGCTGGTGAGATGGGAGATTTTAGCCTGGACTGTCTTTTTAGTGCTCCCTTTAAAAAAAAAAAAAAGAAAAAAAAAAGTGTGACCTGAAGTCATGCTGCCTTTGTCTCTTGTGAAACTGTACTTTGTACTATTTCAAGTATTCCAGAAGTGGACTGTTTTCCACCCTCCCCCACAGCTTCCTCTTGATGTTAAAGCTATAAACCAGTGCCATGCCTGAGCAGAGCCAGTCACAGATGCTCTGCCAGCATGTGACTGGTGTGCCTGAGCTTTATCATTCCTGCTAACTGACCCTTTTACTAAAAGTTTAATAGGGGATAAATTCACATGTGAATTCATAATCCCCTCAGTTGTGCCAGAAGGATTCCTTAACAAGCAAGGAACAAAGAGAATCTTATACAGCTAGACTTTTTTATTTCTCCTCCTCTTCATTCTCTTTCCAAATTTATTGGGTAGACTACTTCAAGGATGTGTCTTTAACTGTCATCCCAATGTTTATTTGTGCATAACCTAAACAAACAAAGGCAATATATTCAATGTGGCTTTCAGAGCAGCTCTGTGCATGGAATTGAATACATTTTTGAGCTTTTAAGTACAATAGGTGGAAATACTATATCTTCCAAATATTTATTATTTTGTATTTCTACTTATTCACCATAAGCATGTATCTCTTGAAACGTAAATGAAATGTTTATTCTGCAATATTAGTTTATGGGGGTTTTTTTGTTATTTTAGAATTTTGTATATTGTTTGCTACTCTTACCTAGAGAAGCCTGTAAATGCAGATACTGCAAATATTTTTAGTAGAAAAGGCTTTTAATCAACTTGGTTACTGTTATTTTGAGTTTGAAAAAAAGAAAATTGTTTCTCTCCTAATGTTCTGTTGAAGTGCCTTTAAAGTGATGATATCATCACTTTAATACATTTAAAAGCTTCAGGGTTGCAACATTTATCGAACAATGCTCATTGAATGAATATTATGGATGTCTGGAGGCTTTCTACTTTTATAAAAAGGACACTGCTTTTTGCGGCCTCTATGAAATAAAGCTTAATTTTTTAATTTAATATTCTATTTCTGGCATGGAAAATGAGGAAATATGCGTCATCTCTTCACAGTACTTTGTTTTCTACAAAACCTACTGGGGTATGCTCGCCTGAATGAAATGTCCTCAGAAGCTCTTGTTCCAGAGCCCAAATTTCCCATAACTTCATTGCGTATGCAACCAAGGTGTTGCAAAGAGATGATGTTTCTGGTTAAATCTTGTCTCTCCTATCAGTAGGCAACTACTTTTAAAGAATGTTTTTTTCCTGTCAGACCTGACACATTCTAGAGGTGCCTGTAACTTTAGAACCTGGCATTTCCTCAGTGGAACCAGTAAAAGGTGATTTTGTTTTGTTAAACTTTAATGGGAGTAGGTTGCAGCTGTCTTTGGCAGGAAGAAATTCAGTGTGAGTACACTATCCTAAGGGGGGTGGGGGTGGGATACGTGTGTCTGTAGTGGAGGGAGGTGCGTGTAGGAGGGGGTGCATTTGGAGCGAGAGCCAGGTTGTGAGATCAAGAAAGTCAGCTGTGTGGAGTCTCAGAAGTTAGTAGTGAGATATTGCTGACAGTCTCTGTTTCTGACTTTGGTTTTGGGTTTTCTTTTTTTTGTTTGCATTTTTTGTTTGTTTTTTAAATAATTTGAGACATTGTACACTGAAATATCTTAACTTCTGAAATGCAATGGATGCATTGTCTTTCAAAAATTCAGCAACTAATTTTTCTTCCCTTTCCTCTCTGCTCTCCCTGTTCTTCCCCCCTCACCTCAAGTCAAACTGTTTTCTGGACTGAGGATAAATAGAACAGTTTTCCCTTTAGTAGTTTCTTTGGAGTTGCAGCATCCTTAATTTGTAAGGAGCTTTTCTGTATTTTGTGACGATGATTCTGAGGTCTGAAAACAAACTTAAATTCCTCAGATTTGGGCAACTGATACTCGAACGCTTTGGCAGCTGCCATTTATGTCTTTGCGCACCTGTGTGGTTGCAGCGTACATTACCCAGCCCCATAAATCTTCAGATTCAGACAGGTCATAGCAGCAGCCAGCTACTGGTTGAAGATGGTAAAGAGATGACTGAGTTGAAAGGTATAACAAAGCTAGGCTGGTTTGTGGTTGTTATTTGTTGTTGGGTATTATTATTTATTATCATCTCTGTGACTAAGTGTTCATAATCATTCAGTATTTGGGACTAAGTGAGATATTCCTCACTTCATTTACAAATGAAGCTTTAGAAAACAGAGACAGCCCTGGGATACTTCTGAATTAGATTCCAAACTCTGGTCCATTTTTTTTGTCGTTTAGGAAAAATCAACACCAGATAAGAGAGCTGCATGCCCTAAAATACTGAATTTTCATTGACTGAGGAATTGTTGCTTCAGAAAAGCAGCCTTAGCAAACTTGGAATTTGGACCTTTTTGCAGATAAGAATTAGGCAGAAAACATGCCTGCAGTGTCCTGGTAGTTGCTGAAAAAATGCATAGATGCTTGTATTGCTGAATCTTCATTTTGATCCTATACGCTCATTGATCTCAAAATACTTATTCAATTTTATGGTTGGTACGGAGGTATTAAATGTTGCTGTTTTGGCGGCATTTTTCTTTATATCTAGTACTGTAAATAGAAAGCCTGGTAAGTGTACCTTACTGTAAAGGTGTAATTTACATTCTAAGGTTTTAAATGATATATGGGCTTTCAGTACAAAAGTAATAAAGGCAGTTTGGGTGACCATTTATGAAAGTGATTGTTACAATAGTAGTTTATACAGGCTTCTTAAATGATAAGCATTTCCACTTCTGTGTAAGACTTCAATGCAAAATGTACAGCAGTGTCTTAAACTGCACAAAAGAGATGATTAAAATCTTCCCCCAGAAATTAATACCACTGTATTTTTCCTCGTATCTCTGAAGTTCACGTTGATTTGCGTTGATGGGTAGGAGAATTACCATTCCTACAAATACCATTAAAACTGTAGACTTATGAGAAGGTTAATTATTAATTCGTTTTCTAAATCAAAGAATATTCTTCCAGGAATGCACGGTGTTTGAAAAAATCATGTGTCTTTTCACACTCTGAAGTAGGATGCAGTTACTGGTTGGGTGTTTAAAGTGTTCTTGGGGTTGTCTGCCCACTCAGACAAGAATTGGTCTGGATTATCAAATTGTTAGAGCAGTGTTCTAACAACGATAGACATAGAGGTGTGAAAACAGAGGGCTATTCCGCACTCAAATTTTGCTGTGTGAACCTGTCAAGTAATGTCACCTACAGTCTCCCCTTCCTGCTGAGCCTCAAATGAGTACCCCTTTATCATGATGTAGGGTTGGGGCAGTTTTACTGGGCTGGGGTTTTTTTTGTTTGTTTTTGTTGTAAAAACCTGTCCCAACAAGTGTCCCTGGGAATGTATGCAGCAGACAATCCAGTATACTGTTGCTCCCTGAACACTCTGGATCCCGGAGGCTGGGTGCTGTAATTGCGCTAAGCAGTTGGATGAGGTAATGGAGTATGTGAAGGGCCATCGCCTTGAAGGAGAGGCTTGGGATTCTCCAGAACTAGGAGATGTGGGGTCTGGTTTGAATCTGTAAACACTGTTTATAGGGTGTAGGTGGTAAACTTTCACCATGTGTTGTTTCAGCAGGCTATCCTGCGGCCTTCCTGTGGCCTGCCGAACTGCTGTTGTTCGTTTTCCTTTGGGTGTATGGGACGTAAGCGACACTGCATCTATGTTAGTGTTTTGGTTTGGAGCAGCAGTGCCATTTTGTAAGTGAATCCCCCAGAAGTCCCCGCTTACCGATCATTGATTGGTTCCACAAAGTGATTTAGGCAAGTGCAGGCTAGGCTCTTTTTGGAGAAAACTAGACTAAACTGAAAGCTGTATTCTAGGTTTGCAGAGAACGAACTTTAATCTCTAGCGAAGACATGACGATTGAGGCCTTTGTACATCTTCAGTATATGAGGGTGGTGGCCTTGTTACTCTTACCACGCCTTTTGGGGAGAGGATTTAGTGGGAGATGCATAATGGAAGAAGGGAAGAAGTGTGTTAACAGATTATTGGAAATGTGAGGATAATGGTAGCTTTCTGTTTCTGACAGTGAAGTTGTATTTAGACCAGAATTGCTTTGTTACTGTGCTGGGCAGCGCATCCAAGCTTGTTGTTCAGTGATTATTAAAGTATACATGCATATGCGTGTAAGTTGTTCGTTTGCGGTGCACACTTTATTACAATGATGAACGTCATCACACAAAAGCATGCAAGAAAATTAGTGCTATATACTACGCCTGTTGCAAGGAAAGCATCTTGTATGGGCCTTTTTCTAACTTTTTGTTCCTTAGGGCAAGTAAGTTGTTAATAGTAAATTACATTCTGATTACAATTTTAGTAGTGCCTCCTATACCAAAGGATCTTGAGGCTTTTTTAACTAGCAGTCACTTCATCCCTACTCATTCCATCCACCTCTGAAAAGCAACAAACCAATTTAAAATTCTAAACCACCAGCTAGAAAAGAAACCAAATTAATTTAACTTCACCTTCTAAACCTTCCTCCTTCAGTGATGAAATTGATTGCAATTTTTACAAAGCTTCAAGAGCATTCTTTCAAAAGTAAATATCTTTGTCATTGCCATCTGTGTGTTTTAGGGTGTGTTAAAACCCCTCTTTTGCACCATGTCACAGGCTTTTTATAGGCCCCATGTTTCTCTGGGTGTATGGCACAGTGCCAATGGCTAACTATATTGCCAGTAAAATAGCGCTTTACAGAACTTCTGCGGAAATCACATTTCCACTCTTTTGTTCCAACTAGTTTTTCTTTATTTGGCCCATTTTTTTTATGCTTTCAAGTGTAGCTGTTCATACTATCTACCCAATACAACGAAAATATAATCTAATATCCTAATCCTGATAAATGGGTGATAGCACTTACGGTATAACTTTCATTTATCAAGATGCAAAGCTTTCTGAAGAATTCTGTTTTAAGTTATTAATACTGAAGTTAATTTGGTATCTAATGAATTTTTAACCTAAATTAAATAGGTATAGATTAATTTTTGCCTTGTTTTTCCTTGCTTCTATATACACTTTTTGCAATAGCAGTGTGTTAGAGCTAGCTTTGTAGTTTAAAGAGTTTTACTTCTTTACCATGTTATCAATACCAGTCTAATTGCGCTGCCCAAATCATGCTACAGTATTCTACACTAATATAATTGGTTTTGATATTTAAGCTAAGACTACATTTTATTTTTTTTTTTAACATTCTGGTTCTAGGTCTCTAAATGAATTTGCAAGGGGCATGAATGGACAATGAAGTGACTGTGGTACAGAGTTAAACCATGCAAAGTTTGATGTGTATTTTATAATCTATGTTTAGATGGTACAAATTGTTCTCTTGTGAAAGCAGGTCAACTACCTAATGGTTTGTCTTCTGACACAGATACTGGTGTGCTAGTCTTCAGGAAAAATGTAAGCAAATGGAAGCTATGAAGGTAGCTTTATTGGCTGAGCTGCATGTAAACAGCGCAGAAGTCTCCTTGCTTCTCTTCAAGGTGCTGCTTTTTTACTGTGACTGGTAATAATACTGACAGCTATTTGTCTTGAATTTCTAGTCTTTATCTATTTTTTTTCTGTGCCTGTGATGGTGAAACAACCAGGAAGAGTTTATGCTGAGAAGATACATACATTCATTGTGCTGCGGCAAGTGGCTAGCTTGTTTTCTTTCAATGTTATGTTACAACTTTTCTAATACCATTGCGGTCATCTGTAATTGTTTGGGTGTCTGGTATGCATTATTTCTAGCCATTTTAATGAAATATTACAGTTATTAACTATGACTACTGGTTTATAGTGGCTGTAATCCTTGAATGTTGTCTGTTATTGTAGTTTAGGACCACTTTGTTAGAGCATTAGCCACCTTCTGGTTTGCATCAAGGTGGCTGTCTAATGGATCATTAACTGCTAGTGAGGCCTGGGTCCCTGGGGACTTGCTGGGTACAGTCCGTAGTTGTGGTATGAGAAGTAAAGCTCCTAGAGCAAGCAATCTGAATATAGCAAACCCTGTAGCGGTGGATAAATGAAATTACTCTATCCTCTTAATATCTTGGGTTTTGCTATAACGCTTTCTTGCCACAAACGCCATGTGTGTTTTAGATGCTCTGAATGGGCAGGTGTTGATGAAAAGACTCCTGAAGCAAGCACGACTGTTCTCTCCTCTGTTTAGGATGCTAATCTTGATACTGTGCTTTGGTAGGGAGTCATCTGCTGCTGGAGAAGATTGCTCTTATTCTCCTCACTAATTTCAAAGACAACATGGTAACTGTTATAGGTGGGGTATGCGTGTTTTCTTGCCCCACCTTTTTCTTGTGTGTCCACTCCCCCACAACTCTCCTCCAAATAAATGCATAGAACTATCACAATACGAAGAACAGCTGATGAAACAAACTTCTGGGGAGGGAGAGTTCACGTCTGTGTGTATTTTCTGGTAATCTGCACTTTTCTGAGGCCCCCTTCCTGTATTTTGGACCTTCTAACAGTACAATTAGCATCTAAACTTCCCTTTGTTGGTTAGATCAGTTCCAAGCCATACTCCTCCGACAGTGTGATAGTTGGAGGCAACAAAGAGAGTCCTCGTGAGGTTCCTAATTTAGAACATCCTTTTTAGTCAATTAGAAATTTCACTTGGGTCATTCAGAGGTTGGTAAGAAGTGATATCAGATGTCTGAGAAGCGTTCAGATCTTTGGAAATAGCTTCCAAAGTTTGATCATCTTCAGTCTTATTTATGAGATTGTATGTGTTTTGTGTGTCTTTGCCAGATAACAGTTCTAGGTATCTTTACCTGTATTTTTAAAATTCAGCGGAGAGATTTCTTCTGTGGCTCTGACCTTGCTGAAATTCTTGCTTCAGCTGACATATGGTAAATGTCACAGTTAAGGATAAAACAGTGATTTTTTTTTTTACTACAGATTGGTGCCATGGTTTACCAAGTATTAAGTCAGCACTTTTGCTTAAGTTAGGATTTCATTTAGCTGCCTTTTAATTTCAAAATGACAACATGTACTGGAAACCACTGCTTCAGTCCCTCAAAATATGAATAAATGTGGACTGTGAAATAATAATTACAGAGCTGAATCTTTCTTGCAATGGGATAAAAATATTAAAGCTGTAATGCTTATACAACAAAGGTCTATCAGTGTTTGGCAAATGCTGAACATCCCAACACCTTTCTTGGAGATAGATGTACTCCTTCAAGCAATGTATGTGATGAGATATAAATCAGTGTAGTAGGCTGTGGTTGCTATTGGATTAATCTGTTTAAAATTGAGACAGGTATGTGCATGTTGATTTTGAATGACATAATGTGCTGGGTTGACGTTGGTGGGATGCCAGGTGCCCACCAAGCTGCTCTATCACCCCCCTCCTCAGCAAGACAGGGGGGGAAAATAAGGTGGAAAAAAACCCTCATGGGTCAAGATAAAGGCACTCTAATAATGCAAAAGCAAAGGCCGTGCATGGAGGCAAAGGAAAACAAAAGATTTATTCTCTACTTCCCATCAGCAGGCAACGTTCAGCCACTTCCCAGGAAGCAGGTCTTCAGTATGCGTAGGGGTTGCTCTGGAAGACAAACGTTGTAAATAACAAATGTTGCACCTTTCCTCCTCCTTTCTCCTAGCTTTTATTGCCAAGATGGTCATATGGTATGGAATATCCCTTTGGTCAGCTTGGGTCACCTGTCCTTGCTGTGACCCCTCCCAAGACGTTACCCACCCCCCAGCCTGCTGGTGAGGGGGGGAAATGGAGAGACAGCCTTGATGCTGTGCAAGCACTGCTCAGCAGTAGCCGAAACACTGGTGTGTTACCAGCACCTTTCTCGCTACCAGTACAAAGCACAGCACTGTGAAGGCTGCTATGGGGAAAATTAACTCCACCTCAGCCAGACCCAATACATGTAAGAAAGCATATAAACAGTTGATTTTTGGCAAATACTTTAGCTCAGTTATTTGGATGGACATGCCATTAGCTTATTTGTAATTTAAAATTGACATATTTATTCTAAATAAATTAGGAGGATAATGCAAATGTCAATGCATTTGGGGGGGAAATAAGGCAAAAAGAAGAGAAAGAAACAGGAACTAAAATATTACTTAGAAATGTCAGATTTTTCAGGGCTGGGGAGGAGGGTGTTGGAGAAAAGGAAAGTTGCGTTTAATTAGCTGTAACTGCCTGTCCGCATATTCCTGAGCACATGGAAGTATGGTCCTGAACAAATGACACAGTTCTCAACTGCACCCTGTTGATGCACAATTTTAATTGTGTCAGGATTTAGTTACCAGACTGACACACACAGCTATGCTTTAAAAATTCAGGATTTTTATCTCTTTCATTATCTGGTACTATTGAATTATGAATATATTCTGTCACTGTTAGATTTTCCTAATCTGTAAAATTACTTCAGTGTAACAAATGTTATTGTTAATGTGCGTGTTTGATAATTACAGAATTGATAAAACAAGCATTGCTGCTTGACTTCAGGGCCCCTTTGACGCAACCCCTTGCTCTAAGAAGCAGCAAATTAAGCTGTTGTTGTTTTGTTGATTTCCCCCCCTCGCCTCCATTAGCAATCATTCTGTTGCACGCAGTACGTGATAAATCAACCACAGGAGCTTTAGAGTTGCCATAACATGACATTACCTATCAGCTTGTCAAGTCTGTGTTGACTCTGCGCCTTTTAGGCTGTATATTTCTTCAAAGTCTAGCGCCAGTTACTTAGTCAGCTCTAACTAATTTCAGAGTGGAAGGGAAACTTTACTGGAGTGCTGTTTGGGATCTGCTTTTTAATCCTGGTCTGTTTAATGTTTGCCTCCTGACATTCTAGGCCAGACATCATTTTAATGGTATGTGTGGTGATAAAGCCAATAAACTGTCAAGATGATTGATAATCTAAGCATTATAGCAATATGACTTTCCTGTTCTCCTCTGTGCTTTAGATGATGGTTTCCAAATTGAATTCTTACAGTGTGCTGTATGCTTGTTGGAGAGTCTCTGAACAAACGGTTGGAAGGAGCTAGCCCTTGCTAATGCAGGCTTTCAGATTTCTGTTATTATTGGAAGGACTTTTAATTTGGGAAATGTTAAGTGGGACTTCCACCGTGGGAATAGGCTCGCTGTCTAAATTTTTGAAATTCTGTTATTTTTATGGCCACCTGGGATGAATCTCAAAATTTCATGTGGCTGATTCCTTTATCTGTACTGTCTTTCAACTAGAGACAACAGAGCGCAATGCAGGGTGTGTGTGGCTTCCGGGTTCCCTTAAGCAAATTCAGCGGCCTTTTTTCATCATCTTAATTGAAAGTCATTGATCAGACTTGCTCACTTCTTGTTTTGGGGAGCTTGGAGGCAATTGATTTGGATTATTTTTGCATGATGCCCAAAATTAATGGTTTTCATCTTGTACTTTTGTGCTGGCCCCTAGACAGTGACAGGACCAGGACAAAAGAATGATGGATACTTGTGGTTTTGACCTACTCTGTGTGTGCATTTTTTTTTTCTTGTTTAAGTTTACCAGTACATCAGTTTCCTGGTTGTATTTATTTATTTTTCTTTAAGGTAGAAGTTAGCACTCCTGCACTGGCTGAAGAAATTTTACGTAGGTAATCCTCGTTAATTTCCATGAATTAATAAATTCTGGATACTTTCAGTGACCCCTTGTGGAGTGAGGGCAAAGCCACTTGATATTTTCACTTAAACTGTGTACAATAAGCCCCCCCGCTCCCCCCCGCCCCCAGCTCAGTTTACTGTCTGGCCAGACACCAGATTATGGGGGTTCTAGTACAAATCTCACTTGAATGATATTTAGACTTCGGTCAAGTAAATACTTCTCCCCCCCCACCCCGCCCCGGAAATTAATTGTTAATTGTGTTATATGGATGAAGGTAAAGGTCTGATGCCTTAGAAAAACGAACCTTTATTCAGTAGGTTTTCACTGCAGGGTCAGCCTGGATGATTTGGATTAACCTGGTTTTGTTGGGAACAACAAATTGAAGAGTCATGTATGAATTGCTGTGCCCTCACTGGTGAAGCATCGCTCCCCACATGGAGCTGGAAGATGTGTCCCTCAGTTCTTGGCTGCTGGGTGTAGAGCCCCATTACATTTCCATTCCAGTGGACCTGGTAAACCGTTTCTCTAGGTGTTGGGTGGGAGGCACTAGGAGACCCCTGTTGAAAGGCACTAGGAGACCCCAGTACTCTTTTGAAAGCCCTTGCCCCATTTGGAAAGTCAGTGGGTTAGCCAGGCTGGTGGAAGGCTTTTTGTGTCAACAGGAACTAGATTAGAGATGGTACCTTGAGAGCTTTGTTAATTCTGCAGTGAAGATGCATCTCTTAGAGCAGTCAGAGCTGAGAAAAGAATCTGTCCCTGTTCATACCTCTCGGGTAGCTCCTCTGGCTGTTGAGAGCCACTCCCCAAAAGGAGCTTTTTGCCTTCAGCTTTGTCTTTGTTCCTTCACCTACTCTCCTCTTCCTACAGCCGACCCATCTTTTTTCCACTGACAGTTAGCAGGTTCAAGTTGTGCTTCATGTTGCCAGGATGATCTAGTGTGTTGCTGTGTTCATAAAATTGCATGAAAGCACTCTGTTGAATAAAGGGGATAGACTAGAAATGACTTTGGGAGGTATTCCAGAGAATGGATTGGTAGGGCACTTGGGGTTTTATTGCATTCTCTTGTGAGTTAGAGGAAGGAAACTGCAGGCTTTAATCCAAACTTAAGAACAGACCTGATGTACGGTGAATCTTTCAGCTGGGCTTTGACCAGTCTGCAGAAGAATTCTGTCAGGGTTTTAGGGATCTTTCTCTCTAAAGTGTCTTGTTCTGCTTTACTTCTTGGAGTGCTTGCTTTTTACTCAAGGAAGAACTGGTATGTATCAGTAGCGTTTACTGGTACTGAAGCCCTTCATCTTGGGGGGAACTCAGGGCTCAAGCTGCCAGGCTCAAGCCTTGGCCAGAATAAATAGAAGGTTCTATTAAAAATCAGGCAGATGGAGAATGGGTGTTGGCAGATACGATGGCCAGATTAGATTTGATTGTGTACTCCTTGAAATTATGTTTCCCAGAACTGCTGGGTCAAATTCTAGTTGTGTAATTCACCTGAAAAAAGTGAAGCTAAATTGGCCTTTTTCTTCTTTTCAACCTCAAGACTTCCCAATGCAACATTGCACTGGTTCTCAACCACAAGCATTAAAGGCTAAAGCTTAATTTACTTTTGAAAAATTAGAGCTCGCGTTTTGCAGAAACAACTGGGCAACAGTGAACTAAGTACTATTACTCTGTGCTATTACAATTTTATTTGGTCAGCTTTTTTAAGACCCTTACAGTCAATTTAATCACAGTGCTCTCTGAAAAAAAAATTGTTTCAGAGTAAACTTCTTTACTTTTGCTTGCATGATTTCCTGTGGTCTCTTCAGGGGTTTTTTTGGTAGCAGTGATTATTAAAACAAACTAAAAAAAGTTTAATAATGGCTTGTCTGCTGAGGCAAGTGAAAACTTTGTTTTACAGAACACATTTGAATACATTTCTCTTTTCCCCAAATGTTCCTAAGGGTAGCTTGACTGACTTTTTTTTATTTTTATTTTTTTCCACCACAAGGTTCTCTTTCCCCAAGAAGAGTAGTGGGGGGCAACCGTATAGTCGAGTGATAGAAGCAAAACATGAATTCATCATGTGAGCAAATGACTGTAGACATGCAGGGAAGGATGCATCTAGTTAATTGGTTTCCCCCACCTCCCCTATCCTGTAACATCTGAGATGGTGTTCACAGCTTCCTGGAGCTTATAATACTTCTGTCTTCTTTTAAAGCTGACTTTTTACTTTCCTGGCATGTTATATATCGATAGGAAAGAAAAATGTCTGTAGTAGCATTATTTGCTATTGTTCATCTGTTGTTTCTGTCATATGTATGTTATAATGATTGGGAGGCATTACATTTTTGATTATTTAATAGCTTTAAAATAAGTAGTTCTTTGGCTGTAATCAAATGATTACTAGGTTCTTAAAGGGATGAATTTGTGCTGTTGCTGATTTTGTGTTTTATATGATTTGAAAAAAAAGCAAGGCATGCCTTGAGATCTTCAGCTGAGGTTTTTGTGTAACTGGACATCATTTTATATGAAAGGAAAAAAGTAAATTTTTTTTTTCTCCCTAGCCATACATCATATTCTTATTTCTCTTGACTGTCTATAAAATAATGTAGGCAGCCACTTTGTAACTCTTCTAGGAGGTAGCATGTTAAGTGTTCAGCTGTGTAGGTAATGATGATTGTGCAGAATTGAGCATTGCTTGTGTATTCATTGCTAATAGCTCCCCCTCATTGAGTCAATTTGTACTGTGGGTTTTCTTCCTTCAGATGACAGGGATATGGTTTGGTGTAGATATTATTTCAGCCATTTTGCCCCAGGAAAAACATTAGTAATTTATAAATAAAATACACATAAAACCAGGAGAAGTCAAATGTAGATTTTTCACAACAAAGGCACCACTAATTTCAGTACTGTGATGTGAAGTTGAATTAGTTTTAGTTAACTGATTTACGAACTGTTTATTTTAGAACTAGGAAAATGAGTTAAATTCCTGTAACTTGTGTGGAAGAAGAGTCCTGTCTTGGGTCTCTCATCTATAAGAAAAGGGAGCAAGAAATATCTTCATCTTGTTTTCTGAGCTTTTGGTTGCATCTCCAAGAGATACTACTCAGCCAGCAAATCAAGTGTGTGCTTTATGTGATGTGTAGTTCAAGTGTGGCTCCATATAGCTGTGCGGATGTGAGAGCTTGCAGAAAACTGGTTGTGGGTTTTTAAAATTTATTTTATTTATTTGTTTTCCACGGCTGTTAAACAGAAATTGTCAGTGTTCACAGAAAAAAAAAAAAAAAAAAAAAGGCAGCAAAAGAAATTTTTTATCTATTGTATCATGTGGGATTTGGGAAGAATTTTCAATTTATTTCCCCCCCGCCTCTCTCTGGAGTGGGGATGAAACTGGGTGAGTTGTCAAGGCAGCTCATTAAGGTCTTGCTGAGTATCCAGAGTAGTGAATATGAAAAGTAGACCTTTCTAATTCTCTATCTGATCTTTCATTAGATTTTAATGCTGTTATTTAGGCTGTTATCTTCTGATTGTTTTAAAGTGATAGATCCCTGCTTAAATGTAGGCATTTTTTTCCCTAGATTCTTTTTTTTTTTTTCCTTCCTTAGGTATTGTTTTATTGTTAGATATTTTCCTTTAAATATTTTCTTTAGGACTCGTTTACTTCATTTGTGGACTCTGTGTTGCCTACAGTTCAGGAACACTGAGAAGCTATCTACATTGTGTTTCCACAATATTTTCTGAACGATGTGGAATAACCCCCAAAATTACTTGTTTTCAGAGTGTTTGCATATTTTAAAGCTGTTAAAGAGCTGCAAAATAACAGCATGTTATCCAAATTCCTTCTAAATGGCAAAAGATCTGCTGATAGACCGAAAAAAGGGGGTAGAGTGGGATGGCAAGTCTTGAAATCATATCCCCAGTTGAAAGCCTCATTAGTTATTAGCTGAATAAGTGGCCTAGGAAAAAATATGTTTATTTCATCTTACCTTTTGAAATAAAAATTGCAAACTAATGACCATTGATCAGAACGTATAAAAATAGCTGTAGAAAGAGTACCTAAAGCGTGGTAAATCATTGATCAAATCCATTTGGTGAGAAGGAAATACTGTGTGATGATAGTTGTTTTCTGGGGCCCCATTCTGGGCGCTGAGAAGAGCCAGGTGGCGCGCCGCCCCGTGCAGTCCTGCCCCTCTGGAGGCCAGCGGCGCCGGGGTTTCTGTGATCTGTCCATGGTAGCTCCGCTCCGCTCCCTTCCACTGCCTGTCCCACTCGTGTGCCTTCCAGCCCCGAAGACACGGCTAAATCACATAGGGTGGTGCACACTGTCATTTGAGAAGGTGATAAAGCAAAAGAACACTTCTCTTCTAGAGGAAAGTCCAGAGGAAAGAATTTGGAAAACAGTCCCCGCTCTCCTTTTCAAGTCAACTAGTTCACTGCTGGATGTGGCCAGTACTGTGACTGTGAACTTGGTACTTGGAAAATGAATGACTGCTTTGTGTCTGTGTATTTCTGCTATAGGTTTCCTCCATGCTTTTTAACAACAACTGTTTGAGTATTGATCTGCTAGTGCCTAATAGCTTAGAAACACTGTGAATGCAATATGAGGATTAGAAAACTATGCCCCTAAACCCAAAAGCATTGAATACATATATATTCTTTTCCCTGTGATTTAGTTCTGATTGAAATTTATGGTACTGGTCATGTGAGTAAAATTACAGGATGGTGACTCTGAGTGCTTTTTATATGTCTGGAAAAGCATACAGGATACATGAACGTGATTAAGTGAACTATATTAAATTGCTTACTTTGCAAAATTGTTCACCGATTATTAAGTTAGACTATTTAGACTGTTTATACATAGAAGGCAAACTGGATGTGGTTCAAAGTAAACAAAAAATGCTTTATTTTGCTTAGCTGATCAATAGAAAAGAGCAAGTCTATGTGGTTTTTGCTTTACATTTAAAAAAAAAAAACCCTTGCCATAAATTGTTAGGCATGGGGTTTTTTTTTTGTGTCAGTCAAAATAATTTTTCAACAGAGCATGAAAATGGAAGACAGAGAATCTGAATGGTTCTGCTTTAGAACCACACTGAAAGTTTTTTGTTTTATGTAAATAGAGATTGATGGAACATTTTACACAGAGTGCAGGTTTTTGACAAAAAGTATTGATGGTTGCTTTCAGTAAGTGTTACTGGAGATGACAGAACATTGCATTTTAAGATGAATTACAGTAGAAACTCCCTCTTTGGGAATGTCATACATTTTATTTCATCTGTTGTTTTGAGAAAGAATGACTAAAGTCATAAATATCGCAGACTGATCTCTCTTTCCTTAACATCTTATAGATCTTGCATTAGTTTGCTCTGCTTAGTAGAAGTTATATTAAAAATAATTAGGTAGATGCATGTTTTTGCTAAGATCTGCTTACTGTACTTTGTGGGTTTTTAAGTGTTAACTTGTATTGATGCTAATCCTAGAGGAATGATGCTTCTGACTTTTATATTGGCTTGTATTTAAACCTTCAGAAGAAGAAAATGCTGCCTGATGCATTTGGAGACAAACTAAATTTAGAAGGCTGGTTTGAGTGGCATGAGACTCCTTCTTGCAAAGGCTAGTTGCAAAAGCACCCAAGTGCTTTACAGCACACAAGTGCTAAATTTTTAATTAACACTTCCCAAAGCAGTTTCAATGTCTATAAACAGAAGAGAGGTTTTCAAAATGTTTTGTCCCGTTACTGTGCAAAGTTTTGCTGAAATCTCTCTTGAAGCGATAACAGAAAACCAGACATACGGGATGACTGAATTCCCAGAGCTAAAAATAGAAATGGGATTTGGATAGTGAGATGGGATGTTTTAGGTCCATGTGAATTGTAAGCGGTGGTTAGTAGAAAATGAATTCTGTTGTTAACATACATTTGCATTTTGTATTTTAAATGTTTTAAAATTTTCTTGTGGTTAAAATAGTTGTAGCCCAAGTAAGAGATCTAGGCTCTGCAACGTTTATGTTTGTTACTTTCAAGTTCTGTGGTATTCACCCTCCCACACCCCTGCCATCTCTTAAAAAGACAGAAGGGAGGTTTCAGAAAACATTGCGTAGTGGAGGGTGCAAGTATCAAGGAAATTTCAAGGGAGGACACGATGTGAATGTGGACTCCCCTGCAGATTTCATGGCTGATGATGGCAGCCGGAAAAGGAAGACTAGATGTCATCCTGGGAGAGGGACAGTTTTAAGATAGATCAGCTTCTGGGCGTGTTTTCAAGCCCTTTAAAGAATATTCTCTTTTCTGAATAATAAAAAAGCATTAGTGGCATTTTAATGATGAATCTATGTGTAAAAGAGAGTATAGCCAAAAGGATATCATTACCCTAAAAATAAAAGCTTGTGTAAAGAAGCCTTATGCTTTAGAAAGGAACACAGAGAAAGTGACAAATCAAATATCAAATATATAAAATTGAGTTTCTTCTAGATTGCCTCCTTTTCCATGTTAGCATTCTAATACCACCTCTCAGTGCTTACTGAAAATCAGTTCTTTCTTGCCTGCAACTGGTTTATCTACTGAGAAAAGAGTTAAATTTTTCTTTATTACTTTTAAGCTCTTGAAAATGATTCCTTGAAAAAGAAAGTTATTTTAGTTTATCATTCCTCCCACCCAAAATATTTCTTACTGATACTTTGATGCAAAAGCATTACTATTTTTTTATTTAAATGTATTCATTTTTCTTGTTCTTACAACATTATATTGCCCAAAATTATTTTGAAACTTAGGTAGATATTAACCTATTTCATATACTGAGTCTTTTCTTTCACCGCTTAATGGCTTCATTTACCAATGCGATGATAGTTTGGCTTGGATCCCTGCCCTTAGCTGGGCTGAGGAACCTGCCATTGAACCCTGGCTATTTGGTTGTTTAACAGACTAAGCCCACTGCTTCTCCAAAACGCCCCCTGTGGCGTTCCGTATTTGAATAGTGAAAACCGATCAGGTAATGATTAGATACCATTGCACAGGCATCTTTTTAACTATTGAGTGATCTGATTAAATGCACAGAAGATTCATTGTGGAATTTGTCTTTTACGTTGGACTGAAGCTTGTCAGTCAATGTCTCGCAGTATTCAGTAGCTTATGCTTTTGTTTAGTTTATAGATCCTCAATTGACCTCTCCATGGCCTCATTTTCACTGCAGGTTGCTAACCTGAGTGGAATATATGCAAACTTCTCCCTGGCTGCTTTGCTCAAGGACTGCCATTGTTTCTGCTGCGTCGGTGTCCAGCAGCTGGGTCCAAAGCACATCTCTTTCCCACAGGTAGAGCAAGGGTTTTCGGGCTCCTTCACTGAATTGTGCCTTTCTCCACAAGAAAATGTCCTGGCACATTGCAGCAAGCTGTTGTTTCACAGAATCATAGAATACCTACGTTGGAAGGGACCTCGAGGATCATCTGGTCCAACCTTTCTTGGCAAAGCGTGGTCTAGACAAGATGGCCCAGTGCCCTGTCCTGCTGAATCTTAAAAGTTCCCAATTTTGGGGAATCCACCACTTTCCTGGGGAGATTATTCCAATGGCAGATGGTTCTTATTGTGAAAAATTTTTCTCTTGTGTCCAATTGGAATGTCCCTGGGAGTAACTTGTACCCGTTATCCCTTGTCTTTTCCATGTGACTCCTTGTAAAAGAGTGTCTCCATCTTCTTTGTAGCCACCTTTAAATACTGGAACGTTGTGATAAGGTCTCACCTAAGCCTTCTTTTCTCAAGGCTGAACAAACCCAATTCTCTCAGCCTTTCTCATATTGGCAAGCGTCCCAGTCCTTTCATCACCTTTGTGGTCCATCTCTGGACCCTCTCCAGCCTGTCCACATCTCTTTTTGTACAGCGGGGACCAAAATGGAACACAGTATTCCAGGTGTGGCCTGACAAGCACTGAGTAGAGTGGGATAATGACTTCTTTAACTCTGCTGGTGATGCCCTTGTTGATGCAACCCAGCATCCTGTTGGCTTGCTTTGCTGCTGCAGCACACTGTTCACTCATATTGAGTTTGTTGTCCACCAGGACCCCCAGGTCCCTTTCCACAGAGCTGCTCCCCAGCCAGATAGATCCCAGTCTGTGCTGCACTCCTGGATAATGTTTTCCCAGGTGTGAGACCTTACATTTGTCCTTGTTGAACTTCATAAGGTTCTTGTTAGGCCTCTCTTCCAGCCTATCCAGGTCTTCCTGCTGAGTGGCTCCACCTTCCAAAGTGTCCACTTCCCCACTCAGTTTGGTGTCAGCAGGAAACTTCATCAGAGTACACTTGATCCTATCATCCAGATCACTTATAAAGATATTAAACAGTGTTGGGCCCAATATCAATCCCTGGGGGACCCCACTTGTGACAGGTTGCCAGTTTGAAAAAGAGCTATTTACCACCACCCTCTGGGTTCAGCCTGTAAGCCAGTTCCCCACCCACCACTTGTCTAGACTGTAACACATCAGTGTCTCTAGGAGGTGGCTGTGGGGAACCACATCAAAAGCCTTGGAGAAATACAGGTAGACAATGCCCACTGCTCACCCCGCATTAATCGAGAAGGTTACTTTGTCATAGAAGGCGATCAGGTTTGTCAAGTACAATTTGCCCTTGGTGAATCCGTGCTGGCTTTTCCCAATCGCGTGCTTCATTTGACTTGTGATAGCCCCCAGGAGGATTTGTTCCATAACTTTCCCAGGGACTGAAGTAAGACTGATGGGCCTATAATTTCCTGTGTCCCCCTTAAGTCCTTCTTGTAGATGGGGGTGACATTAGCCTTCTTCCAGTCTTCTGGGACATCCCATGATCTCCATGACTTCTCAAAGATTATGGAGAGTGGCCTTGCAATGATGTAGCAGACTGTTGCATGGCAGGCAATGTTGTGAAATGAATCATTAAGCCTTTTTTAAAAACACCAATTTATTAATGGCTGGGTAGTCAACCTTAGTTGGAGGAAGGGAATTAAGAGTCAGCTGCTGTATGGAGAGAATGATTCTCTACTAGTGTCAGGCTTGAGGAAAATACAACAACTTTGTGGAAGAAAAAGGTTCTTCCCTATTCCGTAAACATCCCAAAAATTTCAAGTCAGCTCCAGGACAAGATTTAAACAGATGCTTCAAGGGGACCTTAACCCATGAAATCATCCTATCCTGCAGCCAAAACCCCACCTTCTAACTCCTGAATAAATAGATTCTCATGACAGAATAATTCATCTCCAGTCATGAAAGCATCAGCTTTAAACGACAGCTTGTAGAGACCCTGTGCTTGTTAGGGCCAGATCAGCAGCCCAGATGCCTCAGATGTAAACTCATGAAGGGAAGATTAATTTATCTGTCATCCTATGCTTTGACAGTTGTTGTAAATCTGATTTAGCTCTGAGCAGAAATAGGGGGACCTTTGAATTTATAAGGGTGATACTAAGAAAACCTAACCTAGACTCTCTGAGCCTTGAAGAAACAAAATGTACTTATGGTCAGTGAGATCTTAAGTAATCTTCAGGCATAAAAAATAAAAAGAAGTGGTGGGAGGTAGGGTGGGCAAGGCTCCTTTTCCACAGGCAAGGGCCGTGTGGGTGCACTAGTGTGGCACGTCCACTGGAACTCTCCCCGGTGAATAGAAGCAAAAGGAAGGCTCTGTGTTTATTGATCAATGCTAGCAGACAATTCCCTGAGCCAAGTCCATGTGCTTTTTTAAAAAATGTTGGCACTGGTTTTAGAGCTTTTCCTTTTCTGACATTTTGAACTTTATAGACGTGATTTTTTTTTTTCTTTTTGAAAATTCATAAAGCTGTCCGACTGATTTATTGTGGAATGATACAGTGCAGATTTTAAACATCTACGGCAGTACATTTGTAAAATCTAAATGAAAACTCTAATAGTCATGACCTCATTGGAGATGGACTGTTGCCTTATGATAGGAGCATTTGTCTGTGGAAACAGAACAGGTGGTTAAAACTAGGAAAAGTTTTTCTTGATAGTGCTACTCTTCCAGCATCTTGTGCACTGTGGGAACTGGGCAATAGTGTGTCTTGCCCTCTTTCTTATTGCATGCCCTCCAAATTGAACATAGTATGACAGCTGTGGAAATTTCATTTTCACTTTCATATCAAAGTATTGAAAATAAAATCTATAACACTTTTAAAATCTGAGCTCCCTTGGGTAGAATGGCGCTATTTTTTGTTAGATTAGTATAAGGGCATCTGCAAATACTGTGGTCTCTGCTGTATAGATTCAGTGCAAAGAAGGCTTTAATCTTTATGGAGGTGAGTTACTGTTGATTTATGCTGAATTCTGACTATATAAAACTTCTGAGAACCTGCTTGTAGTATGTTACCTTACATATAGCTCTGGTCTCGAAATGCATATGATTACTCTGCAGGACTAGACTGCAGTGAAGTACATGATTTCCATCCACCAATAAGTTGGAAACTGTGCCTTTCCTTGGTGATGAGGAGGTGACCTGTGTGTTAACTGCTTCTGTGTTGGGCTAGAAGTGAAGCACAGTGAAAAAATCACTCTTCTTCCTTGAAAGGATAGAATACTAATGAGCTCCTTTCCTACTTCTTTACTTCCAGCCTGCATCACTTGCTAGTTTGGGACCTCACATGTGATTTTGTAAAGCTGGTGGCGAGTCAGGTAAGCTTTCAGTGGGTTAGCAAGAGGTGTTATGTTGTTACTCCCTGCAAATCGTAGGGTCGCTATCTCAGCCCAGAACTGCCATAAGGGAGCAGGTTCCCTGTGTCAGTGTGGCCTTTTCCTTCCGGATGAGTGTACAGCATCCACTTCAGCGGAGGAACAACCAAACCGCTGTTGCTTGCTTTACAAGTAGTTCAAGAGAGAACTACTCTGAACTTTAATGAAATATAAAGGTATGTATCCCCACGCTGTTGACTGAATTCCTGAATGAGTGAGTGTGTTAGCAGAAAAAAGTATAAAAATAATTCATGTCCCTATGTTTTAAACCTCCTAAAAAAAAAAAAAAAAAAAAAAGAAGGAGGGAGAATTGTCCTGTTGTTTTCTCTAGCAAGACCATATTTACATGGAAATGATTTAAAAAAACAAACCCCCAGCTTTTCAGGTGTGGAAGTCAGAGTAGTTGTTGCAAAAATAAAGTGTAGGTAGATTTTATGCCAAATTAGTTACTTGCATTCTATGGATTCTGAATGGCTTAATGTTACGCTCAAGGTTCCCTAGGATTTTTTTTTTAAGAAAGTTGGGGGTTTTTTGTTTGTTTGGTTTGGTTTTTTTTGTTTTTGCAATCATAATGAGGTAGTAGCTTTGTTAGACTTTTTATAATTTAGGTTTGTTTTAGAGTTCATTCATGGGTTTTTTAAGGTTTTATTACAACTACAGAAATAAAGATGAGGGCAAGTGGCAATGGCATTACTTAACTGAAGTTAGAATCTGAGACCAAAATTTGGGATAACTTTTTATTTTGAATACTTCAGTGTGATTCGCTAAAGAACTGATATTAATTTCAGGTGGAGTCTGAAGTAGACTTGTAGAAAGAAAAATGGCACAATTTCAAATTCTCCTGAAATAATTTCTGCACTTACTCTGGGATTGTGTAAAATTGTTACTGTTGCAGCAGGGCATTGTTTTGACAATGTCTTGTACAACTCGGAACAAAAAAATCTTTACTGCAAAGAGTTTATAGTCTAAGCAATAATGCTGTAAATACTTGCCAGCTTCCTAATCAAATGAAGCTTTAAAATCCCTCACGAATATTGTGTTAAGGTCAGAGACATTTGTAGTAACATACCAAAATATCAGTTTGTTCATAATGGTAACTGAATATTTTTTGTCTCTGGACTAAAAAGCGGAAAACTGTATTGTGTCTAATTCTTATACTGGCCTGTCGTGAAAATTAAATAGAGAGCTGTCCTAAAATGAATCTTCCTACTTACTACTATTTTTTTTCCTCACTTTTTTTTTTTTGGTGTTAAACTCGATATAGAAGGATATGAACGTTAGCATTAGAGTCAGCTGTGCCAACTGCTATTTGAGTATATGGTTTATTTAGAAATGTAGTAGTATGAACTTAGTGACCTGTAGTAACACACTTGCTCTTATTGTGTGCAGTTATCTTCTCTAAAACATTCTCCAGGTTTCTGTTTCATTGTGGTGCAAGCAATGGAATTTCTAATTTTTGCATAACTATGTACTAGACTTGCTCATGAAATGGCCAGGAAGAGACTTTATTATTTGTACAGGTGTAGTAATTGCATGAATTGAAAGTATCGTATTATAAAAACTCGGCCCAGAGTGTTCCTATTGCTTAAAGTAGGAGGTCAGGTTTTGTTACTTTGCTCAGGCAGGGCACAATACGCAATTGTGGTGTAGTGAGATCTGAGTATTTGAGTAAAGGAGATCAGTTGTGATGTGATCATAAAGACTGTCAGTGTTTTCAAATCAGCATAAAGAAGGCATTTCAGTATTTTATATTCTCCTCCCATTGTAACTGAAATCAACTACACAGATGAGATGGAGAGGCTGAGTATGTTTGTGCTTACAGTCTTCAGTTCTGGATGGTGCGTGATAGTGTAGTGAATATTTTTTTGCAATTCACCTAATTTGTACTAGTAAAATAAATTAATTTTTGTAAAGGTGGCATATCATTAAGGACTTCCCTAATTCTAATGGTTAAAGAATAGAAGTAATCTTTAGGCAACCCACTGGTGTCTCTCTTGTTGATTGTTTTTGCCTGTAAAGTGTCTGAAGTATATCTCAGATATCTCATTTTGATGGCAATGAACAGAGCAAAGTTATTTTGAAAATAGCTGAGGTGGATGGTCTGCTTTGCTAGGCAAAGGGGAACCAGCCTGGGGACGCAAAACAAATCAGTAGCAGGTGTTATGGCTGTTGAGCGCTGCTACGGAAACCTGTTAAGAAGGAGTTGCATGAATTGACTGGATGAAGGATGGAACTGCTCTAAGAATTATATCCTAGAAAATCTTTGGCTTTAATTTCTATAACACTATGAAGCATTCCTTGCCACTGTAAGGATTGACTGAACCATATAAATCTTTCTCTGATTTTCACAAAATTTTACACTTTAATTTCTTTTTAACATCCTTTGGATAGATAAAAGTAGTTCTCTGTTCTGCGATGCTACAGACAAACATTTTTTCAATGAAGTATGGCTTCACATGTTTAATGCGACAGGATTTTTTCAAAAGCAAATGAATTTTTCTAGAAGACAATATACATTAGACATCTCTCGAATGCATAAAATAACTTTTCCTCCTTGCTAATTTAAGCTATTGCAATCAGGAGATAATTAAAAAAAAAAAAAAGAAAAAAAGGACTTTGCACAATATTTCTAAACCTTTTTATTTTTTTTTCCCATTCACTTTTAAAGGCACAGTAGGGAGCCATGGGAAATGTATTTTCATCTAGGGTTGGAGGAGGAATACATATTGTTTGTTTAAGGCATCAGGTATTGAGAAATGGCAGGGTGAAAAGTTTGACCTGAACTGCCAGATCTGATCTGCAAGGGGGTAATTGAGTTGCCATGTTTTTTTTCTCCTCAGTTTAAATCAAGTTTTGCTATAGCCCATTTAAGTGTCAAACTGGTAGCAAAACTTGACAACTTCAGGGTGCAAGCTTGCTTTTGATCAGGATTTACATGCAAATCATTTTTGCCTTGAACTGTCAACTCCTGTTTTGACGCTGTGAGGGGAGGTGCCCCCATTTCTTGCAGTCTTTGCTTCTCAAGCCATGGGGTTGATGGTCAATGCTGTTAGTTGGCGTGTGGAAGAAAATTATTCTGGTAATATGGTGGATAAAATTTTTATATCTGTCTACGTATTTTTTCTACCCCCTTTCCTGTCAGTCAGCTGTTGCAGCTGGGCTTCTAATCTCCTTTTTGCCTAGAAGAACATCTAACAATAATCCTGAGTTTGATGTCAGAGAGAAACTAGAGAACTGGGGTAGAGGGTCACCAGTGTACTGGGGAATGGGTTTAAGCTGCAAAACAACACAAAGGATGCTGACAGTCCACATTTTCTTGGGCTTTAAACAAAGTCTTTGGTAAGTTTAAAGAATCTTCTCCTTGCATGACTAAACCTATTGATGGTTTAGAGAAAAAGCTGCCTTAGAAGGCTTAAGACTGAATCTTTCCAATTTTACTGAAAACCTTAAGATGTTAAATTTTTTTACATTTTATAATTGGAGAAAAATTACAGAGGGGCCCATGAACTATGACTACACTATGTGAATGAACAGTATGTCTTCTTTTTGCGGCCATGTCTAGTAAAACTCATGCGTAATATACCTTTTAGATTAATTTGACTTCCATTTACACTTTACATCTGGAGCTAATCTTTCAAGAAAATCCCACACAGGAAAGTAAACTAATAAAGCAAAACCTGTAATCTAATACTTAAGGCTAAAAATAAAATCAACTTCAGAAATAGACTGGTGAGACTTTATAAAAAGGACATAAAATTGGTATTACACTGAATTAAACAAATGATGCAAGAAGTTACATCTTGCAAGTGATGTTGCTATTCTGTTTTCTAGTTAAACAATTTTTCCTTTGTACTATTAGTAGAGTAGGGACATCAAACACACTGTTTCACTGAGGTGGCAGGCAGTGTCATGTTTGATAATCTGCATATGAAAGCATAACTTTTAAAGTCAAGATTTTGAGACGGAATCTGCTTTATCTGTCTTGGACCTTATTTTAGCAGACAAAAACCTGAGTATGCCAACATGTGCTGTGAAATTTTAATTGAATTGTTAATGACACTTTGGAGTGACACAACATGTGAGAAACTTCCAAGAACCGATCATGGGAGCCCTTTTTCTTACTGTTACAAAACAGAAGACACTGAGAACTTGACAAGTCCAAGTGTCTGAGGCCAGGGGAATAATTGATAGCAGGCTGCCTGTATCCAAGGTCCTTTAGCAGTAATTGCAAGCAGGATCTGACTCTCTGATCTCACCAGTGGTATTCACCATGCCAAAACGACCAGGCTTTGACAGATTGCTTTCCTACAGTAATAACTTAGGCATGTTCCCTTTCTCACATAAGGCCACACATCCCTCCCACTGGAGAAAATGAGTTGAAAATGAGTTGCTTCTTTTTTTAACAGGGCACTGTTAAAATAACTCTCTTCTATTATATAAGCCCAGTAGTGCCAGGGGACTAAATTTATATGGTTATAAACAAGAAATATTACTTTAGAATACCATAATGTAATGTTTCACTATTTCTATAGGATTTCAAATGTTTTGAAAATAACGCATGGGGTTTTTTTCCTCCTTCTTGCTCTTAAAAGAGACCCAAAATGCCACATTTTATGTTTAATTGCTTTCATCTCTTTCTGATTTTTATAAACAGAGTGCTGACTCGTACTCAGATTTATATCTTGGATGAACCCAAGTCCCCACAGGGGGACTTAGAACTATTATTTGTTCTGCATAGGTTGAAATGAGACCTGTTTTATTTTCATTTTTTCAACTCTCCTGCTGTGTTTTGTCTCTGTTATATTTTCAAACTTTTATGTGTTCTTTGGTTTTTTCCTTTCCCCCCGCCCCTTTCTTTTTTTTCTGGAATGTCATTTTGTCTGTAAACTGTGATTGGAAGCTGTAATGTCCTGGATGATATATAGCTGTTCTGGATTTACACTCCTTTTAGTGACAGGATTTTACTAATTCTGATATAAGGACCCCTGTGTGTTACTCTACGGTGGTCCGTGTTTTCTGGCATAGTTAAAAGCCTGGCAGCTCCACCCTATGGCTGTCTAAACAAGGTTTCTCACCAGGCACTAACATCAAAAGAACTACAGTAAGCTAAGGCTACAGGAAATTGTAACCACAATATTAAGTTTATAAAAAATGAACATCTACTACTATAATGACTGGCACTTTCCTTAATGCATACAAACCTCTAAGAAGATTAAGGTACGATTCCATAAGCGTTAAGGGTGGATGGTTTTATAACTTTCAACTGCAAATAAAAAGTGGTAAGAATGCAAGGTTCTTAGCTGTGAAAATACACTGTGTGCACATGGTAGAATACTCATGGTGACTACATGACATCTAGTTAGTACTTTGGAATGAAGAACTCTAAAGGCAGATTTACATTTCTTTAGCAGAGGTAAAGAAAATTGGAAGGTGAAGTCATGTGGTTGTTGCTTGTTAACTCCAACATCTGTGAGAGACTGCAGACAAATTCAGGTGATCTGCTCGTAAATGCCACTGGAACCAGTGAAAAAGTTCTTGCACCGAGTCAGGATGACATTGGGGATCCACTCATGTGGTCTTGTTACAGGACGTAAAGAGCTAACTTTTAATTTTTTTACATAAGGATTGGTGGGCCATATACCTGGGGTTTTTTGTTGTTTTGGTTTTTTTTAAAACTCCTTTGTCTCACTCGAGTTGAGTTAACCTCACAGTTTTTGTAACTGTAGAGAATAACTTAATGGAAAACTTCAATCTGTGAACATACTGCTGTAGGTGTGCAAGAAATAACTTTCTTCTTCAAGTATGTAGCTTTAAAGTAAGATGAATTGTTCACTGTATACCTGATGGGTCATGTAGTTTAGTCATAAGCTTCTATAAACTTTAGGGATCATGTGAACACTTTTAGAGCCTATTCCTAGAGCTTTGACTCGCTTTGATTGTAGTAAATAAATCTTTATTTGTAATAAGGTGGAAAAATACAGAACAGAAATGAAGCTAGGGTATTAAAAATAACTAAGTTTTGGGGTCAAGCCCAATTCATTAAAATGAGAAAAGCAGAGGGAAGAGTAAAGCTTGGCACTGGTTTTGCAATAATAATTTATCCGCACCTTGAGCCCATCCTTTGGACAGACCTTTGTTTGAACTGCAGCTGGCTTGGTTTATGTATGACCTGCTGGGAGCTGAGGTTGTAATGAAAAACAGTTATTCTTTCAAATTACTCACAAGAAGAAGTGCCTGTTTTATCAAGTGCTCTTCTTAATTTGGCACATGGTAAGACTTTTAATATTTATTTTTTCTCCATTAATCACACTGTATCTTATAGGAAGTCTAAACACAGTGATGAAATACTGTACATTTTCCTTACAGCATTCTGAGGACAAACGCTTCTCTAGAGAGTGGCTGTCAGGCACTCTTACTATTAATTAATGAAGTTATTTGTTGAGTTTGTGTGCATGTGTGTGTGTGTGTGTGTGTGTTGCCGTATTATGAACCTTCCAAGTGTTATTGGATCAGGATTGAGTTTCACAATTTTGCAGACTAGCTACTAATATGTTTACAGGACAAAAAAGAATGAGGAAACAATAATGGTTTAACAAAAATAGGAATGCAAAACTTGCAGTCCTTTCATTGTTTAAACTAAATTTAAGGTGACGATTTACTTATGAAATAGCGATTGACTTAAGAGTTATCCTGGTTTTCTTTGTTTTTGATATAGCCCTACTTTTTGTTAATGTAAACTGTATGCTCAGACCTGTACAAGGTAAATATAGCTGCTGTCCTGTTCAATCTGAACAGCTAAAGATTAAATAATACTAGTTTGGGGAAAACCTGAAGATGGTGATAACTTAAACTGTCTTTGTATGTCTGTTACCCAATATCAGAACTCAGATGCTGAAGCAAAATGGGAGTGATGAATTTGTTTATATACATCTTTTTAATTTTTAAGGTCTGTAATTTGCCGAGATATTTGAAGAAAGTGCTTCTGTTCCTTTGGTAGGAATAACCCACCCTTTGAAGTCATACATAATACATAATCCTTTAAGATCGTAGACTTAGTGCATAGGATGTCAATTCTAATAGCAGATTTCTTGTAATCTTGAACCATTAGTGGAGTTGTTATAAGCAGAGGTGTTGATTCATACAGGGCTTGTTGTAAGAATCAGGACTTACATTTTTGGGAATTCGGACAAGTATTAAACCAGTGGGTTGTTCATGCATTGCATTAACGTGATGCCAGTACTGAATCCTGAGTTAAATTCCTTGGCGTTATTTCTCTTTCCATTGTTCTTGCAGTTGTTGTTTGCAAATCTAATTAATGTCTTGTCTCCTGTTTTAAGATACTAAAAAATCCCAAGCATGACTAATAATTTACGGCTGACAAGTACTGATGATATTTTCAGTACTTATAAAAGACAACTTTTTGCAAATGCAATTTGATCGTCCTTTCATTTAGATGTTTTCTACATGGGAAGGTTGGAAGACAAGTGTAAGAATGCTCTGTAAATGATGGGGGGAAAGTAGAGGTTTTGTATATAGGCACTTTCTTTCAGAGAACAGAATGAGGTATTACTTGGAAGACAAGGGAATGGATGTGTAGCAAGTAGTTCTTCCTAATGTTAATAAAGGATAGTGCCTGACAATACCCTCTTTCCACCCTTTCTGTAATATTTTTGTCCTCATACAAATATAGCACTGGTCTGCTTACTCTGTTGTTATGCATCTTGTCTCATTGCTTTAATCCACAATTAAATAGTCTGTTTATAATAACCTATTGCCACAAAAGGAAGAAATTGAATCTGCTGCTGAAGAAGACATTAGAATAAGAGGTATTATTGTTCCCTTTTGTTTTGTGTAAGCCGAAAAGTTTGGATAAGGAGGATATGATGCTGAAATATTATTTTTTTAGATGCTGATATATTGTATAGCCATTGAAGACTCAGTGCAAGATGAGCCTGTCAAATGCTTTTGTAATCGCCTCGCTTTCTAGCTCTGACAGATGGGGTGGGCTTTGCACCACAGTGTTACATCTTGTGCCTCGTTTCAGCTTGTTCAGTTTGCTTTTTCTAAAACAGTCTACTGGAAAAAATGTAGTGGCTTGTTTATGTTAGGCAAGCATTAAAATGATTATTGGGAATTTTGGGGGTTTGAATTCTCATATTCTAAGCTAAATACCTTAGGCTGTATGGGAGCACATTCAGAATGACTTTACCTCAACGCTGGTACAGAGTAACCCTGACAATGAGAGTTTGGAGTGGAGTAGGACATCTGTTGATGCAAGTTCTTGCCATGGTTTTACAATAGTGTCATCCAAGCAGAGAGGCTATGTTTAGTAAATGCATTGACTTCTACTTTATTTTCACTGTATTAAAAACATGACCTTTATGGATGTAATATGTCCCTTGTTATATGGAATGTTGGCAGTGCTTGCAGGCATTATATATATTTTGGTTTTTTCCCCCTATAAAATCTCTAACATTTCTTCAAAGTGGCTTAACTTCCTTCCTGTTTTATTTGTGGGTTAAAATTGTACAGTTTTGTTCATTTTTAAGCAAGTTATTTATATATCAGAGCACTTTTATTGGGTTGAACTAATTATACGTTTTATAGAGGCTGTGCTGTTTTATCATTTACTTCATAAGATACCATTACATACACAACATATATCTATATTAAGCACACAAGTCCAGGTTGTATTGCAGGTACTACCAAGAACCAATGAGAAATCATCATAAACAGAATTTACTATGGGCATACAAGATACAGGCATTTAGGCAAACCTGGCTGTAAACTTATAAACAGTTCTAAAAAGTGCCAGTCATCGCTTTATCTACTGCACTTCCCGTGCTAGACACTACTGAGCTGGTTTTTCCTACATCTTTGTGAGAGAGGATATTTTCATCTGAAGAAAGTAGCAGCATGACTGCAAGGTGGCTTCCAAAAATACACTTAATCTTTCTTCAGTTTGGATTCTGTAACTTTTAGAATTTGAGACTAAATCTCAGTATTTACACTCTTCTCAGTGGTGCACAGAGAGCATCACAATTTGTTTTTAATATGGCTCACTTTGCTAGGATGTATATTTGAAATCAGTATATTGATCTAAATTATCAGTATGTTGATACGTTAATCAATGAACTTTTTAGTGAGGAACGCTAGTAAAATTAGTTGCCTTATGTCTGTATAATTATTTGTTTCCCGAGAGGTTTTTGAACAGCATTGACTCCAACATGCTCTTTTGAAGTATAATTACCAGTCTCCTTTTCCTTGTATTCAGTATGCTTCTGCAATTTTTAGCGTAAATAATTTTTCAGTTTCACTCTTACATAATTTCCAACACACAGCACCTAATAAAAATGACGTGCTTTGAGCAAAATTTAGGTGGGATTTCTGGGACTGTTTGTCTCCCGAATCGTGATTGTCGTTGAAGTAACTGGGACTACAACTACTTCATCCTACACTGTATTTTTCAGTATGAAGTGACTCAGTAAAATTAACAATGAGCTCTGAAGGCCTGTTCAGTTTCATTGTTTGAGTCGAATTTTCTTGTTTTAATGCTTTCCCATTGTAAGACTACTGTATTTGGATTTTCTTACAATGTCTTTTGTCTCAGTAGAAGTGCTGAGAAGATGGAAGTATTTGCTTAGAGAATAAACAGTCTGATTTAAAAACAAAGAATTTTTTTTTTCACCCCGAGAAGTGAAAGCAGAGCAGTATGTTTTTTCATTCAAGCACAATGTGATTGTTATAGTATATTTTGCATTAATTCATGGAGGGACACTTGCCTAAATTGCTTTCTGTCTCTTGTGGAAGTCTTTGATCCTGGTGACAGTTTGACTGCATTAGTGAGAGTGTATTGGTTAATCCTTTGCTTAACTTGTTCTTTCTGGCACAGCCAGGGGCCTTTCCAAAGATAATCTGTCAGCATAGGCTAAATCCTAATCAAACAGGCCAAAAGAGGAGCTGGGAGTTGTGTTGTAGGCTGAAGAACTCCTTTTGGGACTAGATATTTTTTGATATGGTGTTTCTTGGTGTACTCTGAAAATTTAGCATGTGCATAAACTCCATCTAGTCATAAGGGCTTGCATCCTCTTTGAACACATTGGTTAAAGGGTACATTTCAGATGCTATAAATGCTGTACATCTGCTTTGCTACTAGGAGTTGGTTTTGGGAGAGGTCTGGATGTTTTCAATCCCTTTAGTCATTTAGCATTGAACAATACATCTGAGTTTCCAGTTCCATAAGGTCAAAATCCGATGAAGACAGAAATCTTTCACTTGAAAAATGTGGTATCTGAAAAACCTGGTTACATGTGGATGGCTAAGTTTCTAAGCCAAAAACCTTCTTTTTCACTGTAAGTGACTGAAATCGGAAACTATCGTCCCAATTGGGGGAGGTCTAGGTTACTTTTAAAGCTGATCCTGACTCTGACAAATTGCCACCAATAAAGACTAGTTTTTTCACTTTGAAGAAGCTTCATTTAATTACATGAGACTTAAACTAACAATCAATATCCCTGACTGCCTAGCATAAAATCAACGGGTGTACATTCATCTACTTTTGCAAAATAAATTGGAATAACAAAAGATCAGGAGAGGTCTTTTCTTTCTCTAAAATAAAAGTATATCTTGATATTATTCATTGTTAATAGAGATAGAGTCAGAGCTGTTCTTTCAGAATTGAAGTGTTTCAGTTTCTTTGCAGAATGGTGCTTAAAAAGTGCTTATTAATGTACAAGTGGAGGGAAACCTGAGATACATTTTTCCCCCTTGTCAGTTCAGCAATCAACTGTAATAAGAGCTGATGTAAAATTTTCATACACTTTAAGGCAGTCTTTAATGTCTTTATGCTACTTGAAACACTTTCCATTTTCATTTCACTTAACAAGCATATTGGGATATTCTTTATGCAGATAAAACAAGCTTAAATAAAGTTGTTAAAAGTGCCTGCAAGTAAATTGCTTGTATATTCCTTTTACCCTACTTCTCCCTCCCCCTACACTTAACACGATTAAACTGAATATTATAATATAGTTCATGCTAAATGGCTCTGTGATTCATATCAACCTTATTACTGTCAGCTCAGCCAAAACAATTTCACTTTCACAATCTTGTGCTACTCAACTATGTAGTGGTGTTATGGCAAACATGGGATGCCTGGATTGAGATGCAAATGTGATTCATAGAATCATAGGTCATAGAATCATAGAATGATTTGGCTTGGAAGGTTCCAGCCCCCCTGCCATGGGCAGGGACACCTCCCACTAGACCAGGCTGCTCAAAGCCCCATCCAACCTGGCCTTGAACACTTCCAGGGATGGGGCATCCACAACTTCTCTGGGCAACCTGTGCCAGTGTCTCACCACCCTCAGAGTAAAGAATTTCTTCCTAATATGTAATCTGAATCTCCCCTCTCTCAGTTTAAAATCATTACCCCTCATCATATCACTACTCTCCCTGATAGAGAGTCCCTCCCCGTCTCTTCTGTAAGGCCCCTTTTAAGAACTGGAAGGCTGCTGTAAGGTCTTCCTGAAGGCTTCTCTTCTCAAGGCTGAACGGCCCCAACACCCTCAGCCTGTCTTCATAGGAGAGGTGCTCCAGCTCTCTCATCATCTTCATGGCCCTCCTCTGGACCCGCTCCAACAGGTCCACGTCCTCCTTCTGTTGGGGTCCCAGAGCTGGATGCAGTACTCCAGGTGGGGTCTCACGAGAGTGGAAAAGAGGAGGAGAATCACCTCCCTTAACCTGCTGGTTGTGCTGCTTTTGATGCAGTGCAGGATACAGTTGGCTTTCTGTGCTGTGTGGGCACATTGCTGGCTCATGTTGAGCTTCTCATCCACCAGTATCCCCAAGTCCTTCTCATCAGGGCTGCTCGCAGTCCATTCTCTGCCCAGCCTGTAATTGTGCTTGGGATTGTCCCAACCCAGGTGCAGGACTTTTCACTTGCCCTTGTTGAACTTCCTGAGGGTTGCACAGGCCCACCTCTCAAGCCTGTCCAGGTTCCTCTGGATGGCATCCGTCCCCTCCAGCGTGTTGACTGCACCACACAGCTTGATGTTGTTGGTAAACTTGTCCATGTCACCAAAAAAGATGGGCGCTGGGCCCAGTACTGACCCCTGAGGATTGCCACTAGTCACTGGTCTCCACTTGCACATCGAGCTGTTGACCGCAACTCTTTGAGTGCAGCCATCCAGCCAATTCCTTATGCACTGAGTGGCCCATCCATCAAATCCGTATAGCACCAATTTAGAGACAAGGATGTCATGCGGTACAGTGTCAGTGCCTTGCACAAGTCCAGGTAGATGATGTCAGTTGCTCTTCCTTATCCGCCAATGTTGTAACCTTCTTTCTAAATAATGTTTCTTGCCCCATTTCCACTTACCTAATTTTTCACTTGGTACTATGTTTTTCATTTAGATTTGGTGGATGCCTCAGGACTGTGCCAAAATACTCCACTGATGTTCAATAGAACAAGTGTAGACTGATGAGCTTCTACATTATTTAGTTACCCAAAATAATGGACTAAAGGTTTTTTTGGGGCGGGAAAAAGACCACACTCAAACAACCCTAAAATCTAACTAAATGGTTAGCTTTTTTGCATCTAAACAGAGATTATGCTGACTGTCTAATTAAAATTGTCTAAAGTAATGGAAGGAGAAGTGAAAGTAATGGAAGTTATCTCTGTCCGAGATTTTGGTGCTGAAGGGTTTTGTTGATTAACGGACAATTAGCATTTTGTGATCCAGACAGGATTTGGTTCTGCCTGTATGTGACCATACTTTTTCTATGCTGTTCAGGTTGGTAATAAGTTGTGAAGATACTTCTAAACTATTTAGGATATCCATTTACTTGAGAGCCTATCCCATGAATCGTATTGCAGAGAATGCTTTACAATGGTATTGGTTTTTTAGATAACTTCAGAGCCAATACCATGAGAGGCATCTGAATCTGTGTCCTCTTCTTAGGTTCCTTGTGTCTTACACTTCTGTTGGAGCTGAGGTGATTTCATGGTTCCTAGGGTGGCAGCTTAAAGGGTGTTAGAGAGATCTCAAAAATTGTAAAAAAGATGGGACAAAAAGATCTTTTTGTAGTGTCTATTGCATAGTGCATGGAAAAATTCAGAACACAGAGGTGGAGTTATGTGGTCAGTAGACACAGTTGAATTTTTGTTAATATGTTGGGCATGGTTTCTAGAGGTAGCTTTGAATCTCAACCAGTTGGGAAATGGGATACCTCACCTTCTCTTGCTCACACCACATCTCAAGTCTGTTTTATGTCTTTCTGTAGCTCTGTATTTATGTGAAAAGCAGTATATGGTTTTTGGAAAGAAGAAAGAGTTGCTATCTGTTGTGAACAGAACAAAATACTGACTGACTTGTTTTCTTTGAATGTTTCGTTTGGACTGCTTTTTTGCCTTTTTTTCCCCCAAATTATTTTCCTAGTGTAGAGAGGGAATTTCAGTCTCTGAGTGTTAATTTTTCTTTTTCTAAGACATATGGACAGTGGATGGAGCCACAAGGTCTTTGGACAGTTCTCTTTGGTCAAACTCTCTTGGATTTGCAGAATTATTCTTTATAGTTCTAGTGAAAAGCTGCTACTGGGTGGCTGCACAAGGGGATACTCGGTTTTCTGTCCTGATTGTAACATCGTGTCCTGACCCATGCTTGATCTATTAAAAGGACATTATATACCCAAATTTTAGGGACCTGTTTTTGAAAACTGCAGTATGTAAGCAATCCTGGTGAGACAGGGATATATTTGACAGGTTGTTGTTCTATCCTTTGGCATGCTATTTTGATTCTTCCTCCCACTTATTTTGCCTGCATTTTTAAATTTTTGTTGCATTATGCTATTTAGTGTCTATCTTTGTTTATCTTCTTTTTCATTAATTGGAAATACTAGTGTCATTAATGTGAATTTCATATATTGGGTTACTTCTAAGGTTTGACAAATTATTCAAATTTTTTTAATGCACCAAGAGACGTTTTGGATATCTGTCTCTGAAATTTCTGTCAGCACACAGTGTGAAAAGTGTTTTGGGATACATAAACTCTGAGTTAGGTTTGCAATGTGTATCGTTGAATAAATTATGTCTACTTTTTGAAGTAGTAGGAATAAATATGCACTCTTCAGTTTGAACAGTGAGTGACAGTTTTGTGCCTGGGCACAGGAATTCTCTTGGGGTTTTTCATATGGTGGCAATTATTTCCCTGGCTGCGTTAGCATGACTGTGAAGTAAACCAAGTAATAAATTAGGAAGATGGCGTTGAAGACATAGAGCCTCAGCCTAGCTAAACTGTTTTCAACTATGCAATCATATCTGTGATTCTACAGAGAAAGGTAAATAATTGTTGCTATAATGTAGTGCTAGTCAATATAGTGCGCTGTGACACTTTGGTTAGCTACTATCTTAACAGGTAAAAGAATAAACATGTTGGGGGAGTGCGTTGTAGCATTCTGATTGACTGCAGCAGCAGGCGATTAATGGGCAACAACGCTCTGACAGGAACTGCTGACAAGGCGATAATGAGATTAGCACCTTCTGATTCTTTTATTAACAAGTAGCCAAAGAATCATTTGGGCATGTCAGTAGATAATGATGGAAATTAAGGGACACTCTGGAACCTTTGGGTAGCAGATCATACACCTAGTGCTCTGAAGGGTAACTTGCAGATTAACTGAATCATCTCCTTTTGCATACGTAATCGCTGAATACAATGGTGTTAGTTAAAGGTAATAAGAGTGGATGTATTATTGCGTTTATGTATGTATCTTGGTGATTTAGGCATATTGCAATGCAACAGTTCATTTTATACATGGAGCACTTGCTCACTTTGAAAAACTAAGTTTGCTAGTAGTTGTACCAATATGAAAAAATTCTTTTTTCACGGAGCTTTACGCTAGGATTGATGATTTTGAGTTATTGTTTCTCAGTTAGCATCTTTTCCTTGTTGTGATGCTTGTCTTGGTATTGGTGTGTAAAAACAATTACTTTTGAGGTAAGAGAGTGGAAAATGAGTATGAATGGAAGGAGGCATCTGAGGGTTATGGGGAGAAAAATGGAGAAAGCTATAGATAACTTCAGGATGTGAATACTTGAGAGGATGAGAGAGTGGCAAGAAGTATGACTGTAAGAGTAAGGAGATGTGAAAGGGAACGGACAAAACCATATTGAAGAGTTTATTTTGGGTCTGAGAGACAGTGCATTAGTTTCTGGGCAGAATCTGGAAGAGAAATACACCTGTTAAAACAGACAGCTCTGTAGGTGTGATTCTGGTGGAAAAGTAGGAGAGAGAAGACCAAGACCTAAGGAGGACAAAAAATTAAGAGTAAGAAAGGAAAGGAATAAACATGAAGATGATAAAAGAGTTAGGCTTTGTCTTGGAAATCGTTTGGCATTTTTCTTATTTCACTGTTGTTCTGGCAGACATCACTGCACAGAAGTTTAATTTTCTTTATGGTCATTTAGGAGTAGGTGGGAGAAGGAAATGAATTGTTATTTTCAATGGTTTTCAAATATTAATAGCTACAAAAGTATTTTATGAATGCATTTTATTGACTGTTTCATTGACATTAATCCCATTTGACAAGGAAATCTGATAAGAATGTTGCCATGATTTTGCATTTGACCAAGTTAAAACATCTTAATATTTATCATCATACTCTAAATTGGCTCAGAGGCTTTTTCCTAGGGGCTTACATTGATGCAATTACTCAGGTTGTACGAATGTGAACGGAAGCACAGATGTGCAGATTGGCATGATTTAACCCTCCATTAGATCAAAATAATTTTAAGATGTAACTGATACAAATGCTTACTTTTTATGTCTAATTACAGTCAGGATGACTGTTCTCCACAAAAAAAACAAATCTGACTTTGCATTAGAGTTTAGGTTCGCAGGTCACATAAGTACTCTTGAAAAAAATACTCAACCTTTTTTTGGAATCAAAGAAGATTTTTTAAAATTGGAACTTCCCATCCTGAGGATATTAGAACTGCTCCAGGTGCTGGGTCCCAGAACTTGGCTACCATATTTCTCTTTATTAGGTACAACATGGGCTTTAATTGTGTTCATGTGCTTGCTAAAGATCAGTGGCAAATGCCACTGTCATTCTCTTGAGTTTCTTTTTTTTTGTTTTGTGGCTTTGAGAGTCCCACAGTACTCTGCTCAAACTTATAATAGTCTTGAAATCTCCATTATTTGGATGTTGCTGTTTTCTTGAGCAGCTTATAGCTCAGTATTAGGAGAAAATCAGCAGTGCCAGCATAGCAGAGCGAAGGCTGTCTGCTTACCTTTATATTAATATATCTCTAATCATTAAGAAAATGAAAAGAGGAAAAAAGAGCGCCATTCTGAAGTCAAGAATAATGGCTTGCTTTACAGCAGTGTTTTCTTGACATGGCAGAGCTTGCTCATTTGTGTCTCAGACTTTCCTGTTATTCAACCAAGTAAAATGGTTGTCAATCTGTTTTAAGCGAAGAAAATTGAACTGGGTTTTTCAGGAGTATTGGTCGGTTTAGTTATGCCAAGCTGTTTCTTTGGATGGTAATAATAGATTTGTGCTTCAGCAGTATCTCTGACACAGTTGACTAGTTTTTAAGTTTACTTTTTTTTTTCCTTCTCTGAAAAGCAAGTTGCCACCTGTACCTGGAATGCAAAGATGAAATCCAGTTGTTCTCTTAAAAAGCATTTTTTTAAAGAGAGGATATCTGATTTGGAATAGTTGATTTATATTTCACTCCTGTCTTTTTTTTGCTAATCTCTCTCTTAGAGGCATGTTAGAGTAGTTTGAAATATTTTATCAGTAACAATATATTAACAGGGAAAATGATCAACCTGGGGCACTGGTTCTCATAATTCCTTTTTAGATCACTTATTTTTTTTTTAACCAGTTTTTACAACCCAAATGTTAATGCATATGCTTGATTGCTAACCACCTCTGGGCATCAAACCTGTTTTTTCTTGAATGCAATAAGTGATTATCCAACTCATGCTGCTCAGAAAAAGAGGTTTTGTTTTAATAAGCAGTTTGCAGTTTGGCACACAATGCTGAGGAAAGCAACATTATCTCCAGCAGTAAACTCTGCAGTCATTGCAAAGCTTGACAAGAAAATGATTGAGTCTGTTTGTTATACCTTTGTGGGGCTGCCACTGCTGCTGATGGAAATGTTGCTGTTTATTCAGCAATGCAATAACACTTTCTGTAATTTATGGATGCACATTCCCCAGATTACTAAAGGTAATATTGTTGACTAAAGGAAAGTATACGAATGGATAGTTTCAGTTGTTCCTGTCCTTATAAAAGTGATTGACTGTTCACTTTGCACCGGGAAGAATTTGCACAGGCTCTTTCCCTCTTAACAATTACAGATTTCCCTTTCACTGACAGTTACAAATAACACAGAGGGCTCTAAGTGGCAAAAATGTACTGACTTCCACAGGTCCAAGGGACAAAATCCTAGAAATGCTAGAACTTGCCCCTCACAGGTTGTAATTACACTATTTAGCAGCCCTTTTCCATCAGTAACGAGTTCTGTCCCTATACCCGAGGAAGTTAAGACTTCTGTGGTGTTATATTTCTACACATAGAAAGGATCAAAAAAATTGAGGGCAGTGTGTGTATATCTGTCTCTGTCCTGCTCTCTACCCCAACACATTTTCTGAGAAACAATACATATTCACCTAGGAGCCCTATTGTGGCCACGTGTGTTAAGCAAGGCCTGTTTATGCTGTGGAGTTGGCATGGGAAACAAATCAATGTAGTAGTTACGGTTACTAAATCTGGCGAAGCAGGCAACTCCAGCAATCCTAAAATGCAAGGTTTTGCTATTCCAACATAAGAAGTTGGCTTTCTGTCTCCTGCAGACAAGTCCTCTGTTTTGTCCCTCCTCAGTGGTGGCTCAGGTGTTGGTGCAGTGCTTCAGCTGCTTTTGAGCCCCTCTTCCAGTGCCTGTCATTTTATGAGACGTTTTCTAAACCCCCTTACTACTCGTATTCTTTCATATTCTACTATAAAAGTGGAAAAAAAAAAAAAGAAAAGATTTTCATGACTGGAAAAGGAGAACGTGCATCCCTTGTTTCCAAGATAATCAGCCAAGATGGCCGAACCAGAATGCTAACTTACTGTCCATAACACCTAGTTACCTGTTGGTTATCTTCAGGTCCGTAGTCCTTTTGCACAGGGGTAATGGGCACTACGGGAGCTATGGAAGTCACTTGTCTTTTCCTCCCTTGTAAGGCTGGGCATTTTGGGGAGCAGGCCAGTGCCGGTAGTTTTGAAACATACTCTGTGCCATAAGGACTTTATCTTGGCTGATGTTCTCAAGAAGCAATGTGGTTAACATTTGTTACCTGTTTGAATGTACCTGTTTTGAAGATCCTGTGGTTTGTGATAATTCTGTTTTATGTAGGTGTTTCTTTCCCATGCCTCAATGTGAAGTCTTCAACAGCCTGCTTAAACTTTCTTTCATATCTTTTTGCAGTATCAGGGCAGTCCACAGGAACAGAAACACAAACTGCAACTTCACTAGAAACATCAGTGAAGCTAGGTTGTTAGTTTTATTGAAAAGATGCCTGTTTGAAAAAGTTGGGTTTTTTTATGTTAATTTTTAATTCAAACACTTTCTAAATGTAATAACACATGTTGTGTATTTCTTTTCATTTGTAAAATGGTATTAACTTTCCTTTCCCCCCCCTCCTTTTAAGCAAACATAAGGCAATTCTCAAATGTCCACGAGTGGTGAGTGTAGGGATGTGCTGCTGTGTTGGTGGTTTTTTTTTTTTTTGTTTCTTAGCACATTTTGCGTAAGAGCGTTTCTCCTTTCTGCACTAAATCATCACAGAAAGGAAACCATGGACTTGTCTGCAAAGTATGGAAAAGCTTGAATTTTCAATATCTTAGGTTCTGTAGCAAATGTAGAGAGAGCACGATAGCTACAAGTGTGAAGTAGCACTCAACTTCTGCTATTATAATTTGCAGTGGTCATCATCTTGCTATATGTGTGCAAAGTGACTTGGGCAATTAAAAACTCCAGTAACACCTGAGTTAAAAGGAAAGCAAGCCATTTCTTGGAGGTCTCATTGGTGTCATTTATAGTTTATTCAAATTATACATGTATTATTAATTGCTTTTCTTATCTAGCAGCTTAGTACAAAGCTGTTATTTTTGAATCTTTATAATCTATGATTGCAAGCTGCTGAAGACTTCAATTTTTAAGTAAAACACCAAAAATAACTCTTTTTGTTCCTAATCACAGGTATAGGGTATAGTTTAATTAATATGTTTTTTTTCAGGTTTAAAGACAGCTGATTTGGTATTTCCTATAGCATCTCCTGTGGTACTTGGAAGGTGGTCTTGCAGGGAGTTCTCAGAATACTTTAAAACTGCACAATTTTAAATATCCTATCACTTTCATCATCTTTGTAGAGTCTTCTTGCAGGGTTCCAAAGCTCTTTTGGTATAAACTCCTTTCATAAAGACCTTTTCAGAATTACTGTATTTCCTTTATATTCCTTTGTTAACATTAAATGCTGTGCTTTTCTCTTGCATAATACTGCTTATGAAAACATTGAACACTTAGTATTTTAGCTAACGTCTGTGTGGATTTCCACCAGAGCTGGAAGCAAAATGTAGCTTGAAAAGCCTTACTGGTTTCTGAAATTGCAATTTTGCTTTTTTTAACAACTCATCAAGAAAAAATAAAACAAAACAGCCTCCCAAAGTAAAACAAAAAAATCTCTTGAACTTCTATCAGCAAGAGTGGCACTGACTAACAGCTCCAATGTAATGGATGCATTGCAATCTGGGATATTGTTTAAATACCGTAAAAAGCCTTGCTCATTTACTCTGTCTGAGCACTGTAGAGAAAAATGGTGTGGTAATCCTGCCATAGCAGGTGGTACTACTTTCATATCAGTATAAAATGAAATTCTGTGGATGGATTTTTTTTATTCTTGTTCGCTCTTTTTAATCTTTAAATAAGACGATTGGTAGCCTGTTGGCAAGAAAATGGGCCCTGAATTTTTATTCAAAGTTATACAAGGATGATAGTCGGAATTTTTGGCAGGAGGCAAGCCATTGCTTTTCAGAAAATGCTGTCAGGGGAAGCTTTTTCTGAGTTACCTGCTGGGTCCAAGCTCTTTTATGTTGTTGTTGTGACAGGTAGATTTATAAGGCTTGAAATTTGTACAAATCAGTTGTCATTCAGTGCAAGCTGTCAATGTGTCAAGCTGTCATGCCTGCTGTGAGGGGATGCCTGAGGGGGTGTACAAGGGGGCAACCGTGGAGAAAGGAAATGAGTTCAAACAGACCTGAAATGGAGCTCACTTCTCTGGGTTTTCTGCCCCTGTAGAGCTGGCATTGATTTTTCTTGATGTTGAGCAACAGCAAACCTTAAATGACATGTTGTTAGCAATCTAAAGTTGCTGTTTATTGTCTTTTAAATGGCAGCAAATCATGCAGAAGAGAATATAGTGTGTGTTTTTGAGTTGTGCATGTTTAGCAGCATCCTGTTCGTGTCACTTTCCTGGCCTGGCTGGTTTCAACTGGGAGAACTGCTGCTGAACTGATGAACACAACTTCGTGTAGCATTTTGCAGACACAATGTGAAAAGAAGTTTTGCAGTCATCTTTATCAGGACTGAAGATCATTAATAAACATGAAGTTAAAATGGGAGAAGAGCAGAGGTGTTTAAGCAGCAGAAATGGACGTTTGATGTACTTGCATGTATTAGAAATTAAAATATGTTGGGTTGGTTTATTGATCACATTCTCTGGTTCTTGGACTCGGTAAGAAGACACTTAATATCACTTCATAGACAGGATAATTGTTAAATACAAGCCATTCTACCCCACCGTATCGCTGCTGAGCAATACTAATTTGTTCACATTGTCAGCTTCCAATCATTTCTAGAGTAAAACAGCGTAAAATCTAAGTGAGTTTCTTAATCACTTTGTAATATCTGTGCAGCTCCCACATGTGAAATGTTTTCATTGGATCAACACTGCACAGTTGCTTTGACTGTGGGCTGTGACAGTAAAGTCTTACATAGTGTAACTCCTGTCACGTCACCTTACTCGTCAGGGTAGCAATATCGGTATATGTTAACTCTAGCCTGGTGAATACGGCTAAGAGCTCCATCTCTTGAACAAATGAGCATTTCATGTGTGTGACCTGGCCCCTCTCCAGACTTTGTGTTCTCTCCACATCTGGACAGGCTGTATTTGCTTTAATTAGTGATAAGATTTTTGGACCATTCAGTTGATTCTTCATCCATCAAGTAGTTCTGGGGGGGAGGGGGAGGGAAATACTGGCTAGGGATGGAAACTGGGAAGGTGACATTTGAGCAACAGTCAGCGTCTAGAGGTAAAAAAATTAATCAAAGATTTCCATATAGCCGTTACCAGCTGGCATTCATGGCCTCTGAGCCGTTGAGCTAAAAAGTCTACAGAGAGGCGCATGGCGCAGCTGAGTTTGTCTTGTAAAAGCGCAGCTGTCCAAAACATGACAGCTACAGCATTAGCAGGGCCATTAAGAGGTGTAGAACATTTCCAGGGAAATGATTTGAAAAATGACAATGCTGGCTCCTGTGTGATATTAATTATACCCTGTGCTCATGGCAAATAAGCTAAAATAGTTGGCAAGAAAGACAAAATGAGGTGTCTTGTTTCTGATAGTCATTTTGATCAGTCATAGTACACACTGGTATAGCTTTTTAAAGAAACAATAGCGCTAATGGACAAGCAACATTTCTAGATTAGTTCTTTTTGAGCTCTTCAAAATAAAAAGGCAAAGCTGCAGCCTATAGGAAAAGGTAATGCATGAACCCTGAAAGCCGAAATAATGACAACGCTTAACATCTGAGCTCTGGACCATATGTCAGAGAATAGTTCCTGCACAGCTCCTAAAAGGCTTCTAAAGAATGGCATAAGGCCCATAGTGTGAAACAGTCACATACGAAACAGGAAATTTTAGTAATGTATGAATCAAACATCTTGAGTTGTCCTATAGTGAAGAACGAAAGACACTGACAGCATGTGAATAGTGCTGAATAAGATGAAAAGCTACATCCTGTGAACATAGACTGAGAACCAGGTATAAGCTAGATGTAGTTTTGACGGTCCTCTAGGAAACAATGTTAGATTTCTTCCTGGTAAAATGTATTTATTTGCATACTCTGCCCATGTACTTGTGGATGCAAAAACTTATGCACCACAAAATTTATGCTAACTAGTAAGGTCTTTGGAATACTCATGATTATTTTTCATATTCAGTATTTTGCTTCTAAATTCCTTTGAAGGCATGCATGCTTCTTGTAAAAGAAGAAATACAGCCTTGACTGCCTTGACTTGCTGGAAATAATTTTCAAGGTTTTATTTCTGTATTGGTAATGCTATGACTGCTGATGACTGTTCACGCTATTAGGCTCACGCAGATGTCCAAACATGATAACAACTCCTTGACCACCAAACAGCTGATGAAGTTTCTGTGCTTCCTGTAGGATCCATTCTGACCCCTTTCTTGGCAAAGGTTTGGAGCATGATAATAGAGAGGAGCCTACTCTTGTATAGGAGCATACCTGTTTGCAAGCACAGGACCAAAGCACCACGCTCTGAAGTGCACGCAGGCTGCGTTGATCTTGTTCTTCTGTTTGCTCGCTTGCAAAAGTGTTAGTGCTGTGGCATGATAAGTCAGTTGAAGGGAACGCTGTAATTAAAAAGCAATCCTGTTTACTTACTTGTTTATTACTAATTTTGGTTTTCTGCTGGATCAGTTTCCCTAAACCAGTTTAACATGCCATTGGCTGAGCAGAAACTTCAACAAGTAAGCATTTCCGTTATTAGCTACAGTCTTTCTGTAAAGCTTCATGCCTTGCTTGGGGGGTGCACGGAGGTCAGATGGCTTTTCTTTGTCCACAGGTCACCAGAAAGTCAAGGTTTTTTATTTTAAGCTGGGAGTAGCTAATGCTATCTGTTGTGCTTTCCAAGGAAGGATGAACCCAATGTAACTGTGGTCTTCTCCTAGTATGAATTACAATGTTCAGCTAGGTTATTCAGCTTGGATGACGGAGGGCCAAGCTGCTTGGATTTACCAGCTCTACTATCAAGCTTATTTGGTAGAAAAAAAGATTATTTAAACTCATTTTTTTGTCTACGTTGTTGGTATCTGTGTTTACGATGAAAAACCTATTGGTATTATGTAGACCTGAAAGGGGGAGACACTTACACATCACAGAGGAGTATCTAATGATATTGGTATGAAACTTCAATGCTTTCAGGCTTTCTAGAACTGATAAAGCTAAGTTTTAATTCTGAATCTGTATTAGGGGTACAGAATAGTATCTTCCTGGGAGACCATTCACTGTGCTGCCACAGTGCAGTTTTCCCTCTCCTGGGAGATTTGCTGCTGCCAGTCAACGTGTAAACTTTAGGTGGTCCACAGGTCTGATCCTGTTAAATTAATCTCATAAAGAGGTTCATAATAAATTACAGTTTGCAAATAGCCTGTCATAAATGAAAACACAAGTGTAATGATGATAAACTAAGCATAGTTGGTAATTCTAAATTCTTTGTATTGGAAGAGATTTCCCCCTGTGTAGCAAATTCTATTGAATAATGTTGAATTTATGTAAATAAGCACTGCCTTTCTCCCCCGGGATAATGGAACTTTAAAACTTCAGAATTGCAGCAGGGCAGGGCTTTAACACCCTGTGGAGACAGAGACCCAGGATCATTCCTGAATTCGTTTTTTCTATGCCCATACATGAAAAGAACCCCAATTTGCTGGCTTGCCCCAGGAAAACTATTCAATAGGCTTTTCTCTAACACTGGTGAGCAATGCTTTTTTTCTTGGTCTGTGGATCAAATACATCACACTGCTCCCTGCACTGATCCTGTAGTTAAATTACCCTATATAAACAACTCTTTGTTATTCCTGCCTGTGAAAAATGTTGTGTTCTTTTGGTAAAGAAGAAAATAGACCTGGAAATAGGAGGTCACAAGCAGGTCAAAGTGGTTAGCTGAAAGGCTGGCAGAGTTTCAAGCAGTGAAGTTTTGAGATCTAAGATTGAGATTTAGTTGAGATGGAGGTTAAGTTTTGGGTTTTTTTAAGTGTCTGGTCACAAGATTAAGGGGGAAAAATCTACTAAGGTCAATACAGACTATTTGAAGAGATGTTTAAATGTTTTGGCTCTGTTATCTGTTAATCCTTTCCTAAATGCGTTGAACATGAGAAATAATACGTAGTGTTAAACCACCAAGTGCAGAGAAAATGTCTTAAAATTACAGTGTGTAGCAAATTAGAGACTACTCGCTTTTTCCTTTTTCCAGGGCTGAGGCAGACTGTTTTTCTTTTACCTTGTTTACCTTCAAAACATGCTTTAATGCCTGTGGTGTTTCTGTTAACCTCCTTGAACTCTTGTGATTTCATTCATGTGATTTGTTATTGAATGACCTTTCCAGGATTTTACAAAACATGACCTTTCCTTGTCAAACATTCAAAGGTTTGTAAAGAAAGGCTGTCATGGGGACAATACTTGTTTTGCTAATTATAACTAATGTTTCCAAACATCCTTGAAAATGCAGATTCATATTTCTGCAGCCATTGTTTGTTTTTTTTTTAATAGTAATGACTATTTAAAAGATTTAATGTGTGCAGTTTCCGAATAAGACTTTGAAATTTTGTATTAGTACAGTATATAACAATGATCATTAAACAAGTTTATTCACATGTTCTGAGACTGTATCACTACAAGTGATATTATTAAAGGGAAATATAGTTCATCTTTTCAATAAAAAAGTATTTTTGAGTAAATCACCAGTTTAGTGTGTTTTAGGAATAACTGATAATGAAGTATTATATGTGCCAATGTGCTTCGATTACAAACATTGTCAAATAGGAGTGAATGTAGTGAAGATACTACTACAGTTTTGAATCCTTCCAGGAGTTTTCAGGTGGCTTGGAATTTTTTTTTCACTTTGACAAATTTGATAATACTGTCTAGGGCATTCTGAGATCAGGCTCTATACAGAGGGTTGGGTTTTTTTCCCCCCTCGATTACTGTGTTAAGTTAAGGTGTGGAAAAGTCATCTCTTTTTTTAAGAGAAATTAAATAGCATAAGAGGAACTCCTAAATTATTTCCACTGTGAGTGCAGCTGAAAGGAAGGTAGTTGAGCGGTGGATGAAAATTGCTTTATAACACATGGAAAAAAAAAATCTGTGTTAATTAACACAATACTGCTTGATACAATACAAAATGCAAATTTTTAATAAAATTAATACTTCTCAGTTTTTTTAATGAAGGAAGTGACTGGACATGGGATGACTGTGAAAAGACTATAAAAAGGAAATGATAAATGTGAAGGAAACCTGCAAATATTTCACTTTTGGAAGTTTATTTCAGAATGTGGGGGGTGTTTATGATTCTGTTAGTTGTTTTTTGTAAACATGTCTTTTGTCAAATGTCAGTCCACTAATGTGTTGACCTGATATCAGAGTTTCTTTACCTATCACTGAGGCTTTTTTAAACTTATATAAATAAAAAAAGATTTCAATACCAGGTGAAACAGCAGGAGGAAAAAAAGTAGGATCTCTTGGCAGAATGTTCACCCTTTAAATGAGACATGGGTTTGTTTGTATTTTTGGAGATATGTGCAGCATTTTCTTATAACACTGAAGGAAAGTATTTGTAGATGGTAGCTGATGAGATTTCTTTTGAGGTTCAGTTGTTTGGTAATTCAGAGTCTAATTTTATCTTTTCTTAGAACTTCATTAGAGGCAACATAGAAGCCACTCCTTTCCTATGAAAAATGTTTGCTTTTCTTTTCCCGGCTCTCTCCATCTTTCTTTCAGAGAGGAATTGCTTTGATTTTTTTTTTTCCCCCTGTTGACATTAGGCACAGTATTGCTCTGAATTACCAGTATACAAAGTGAGATGCGGTGTCAATGACGTGCAATTAAGTCTGTTGTATACCCCTGACATTTAGTGCTTATGTTATGCTGGGTAGTTCCGTCTGTGAAGAGTAGGAAATGGTCATCAAATAACACTGCGGACAGGAAAACTGAAACATATAGACCACTTGTAGAGGAGCTTATAGCGAAGCCCTTTTTCAAACTTGCTAACTTACCTTTAACAGAGAGATGTGGTAACACACACACCTGTGCCGTTCAGTTTCATTGAAACTGCCATAAATAAGTCTTTCTATTGGCATGTGTTCTCCGCTTTCCCAATCCAAGAAAATTTCACATTCTTGAACTGACGGGATGATATGATTGTATAGAAATCTAACTCTCTATCACGTAGTTATGTAAAGAGTTGCGATAAAAATAAGATGATGACATCGATGGTTCCTGCATTACAACATACTTGTTACTTTTCAGGATGTCTGAACTTCTGTCTTACTGGTTGACAGATGTTTTGTCTTGCCGGGTCCTTGTCAGGTGCTTTAAGGACCTGAATATGTATGCTGCTCTACTTCTCTGACAGAGGAGCATGTTAGGGTGCTACCTCCAGGAAAATGTGAAAATCTAGAATAATGCCTTTGGAATTTGAAGTTTTAGGTTTTTTTTTTTCCCAACCCCATTGCACAATTGCAAGAGGCTGTTTCTCCTCCTGTCTCATCCTTCTTTGTGAGAAGTCAAGTAAAAGAGAAGAGAGAAAAGATCAAAAGCAACAAACTCACAGGAAGGACAGGAGTGCAGAAGGTGTAGTTCCTATCTAAGTAGCTGTAAAACTGAGGAAGAAGTAACAAAAGACAATACCCATGTTTGCAAGAAGTCAGACACCCAATTAGCAAATATATCCAAGGAAAAATTAGAATCTTGTGAGTAACAAGATTTACCTATTCAAGCTTTCATGGTTGTGTTTTCTGATGCCTGGAATTCAGACGTCCGTGTTTGAAATCCATATCATTTGCAGTCAGGTTATTCTTGATGCACGGTCTCAATTTAAAACTTAAAGATTTCAAGAATATTTGATGTACAAGCTTATTTCTGAGGCATTACAGACAGTTCTTTTTGTGGAGTTCTTCTCTCTCACTTCTTTATTATTCTATCCCACGAAACTTTAATTAATCTTCTCAAATACTGTCACATTGCAGCCCCCACCCCCATCGGTAGCATCTTCTCCACTTGTTGCTCTTAAATGGCTGCTTAGTACACTTCAGTCTTAGGATATTTTATGTTAGTCCTAGTTTCTACTTCCATTAAGTGAATGTTGGACAATGTTTTTATGGGATCTGATGCAGCACAATGTGGTATATATTCTACCTCATTTGAGAGGAAGATGACATTTTGTGACGTGGCTGTCTACATACTGGTTTATCTGCCTGTTTTTCTTCCTGGCTCCTCCTTGGGGCAACTTATCCAAAACAGTCCTGTGGCTGTTTTGCCTCACGCTCTGTTTTTCAAGAAACAGAGCTCTTTCCAAGTAGTGCAGAACTGGCAGTGGCTCTGTACTGTCTTCCATGGCAGAGGGATGCATCCATGGAGGCTCAGAGAAGCTATATTTTTACTGTATACAGGGCAAAAAGATCTTGTTGTAAGGATCACAGCCAGCTGTGGAATGGAAGGAGAAAGAACTGTGCTCCTCTTCCTTTTCCTTCTCCTCCCACGCTGCCAGTCCCGAAACGCAATCTTGTCAGTGGCCTTAACTGTGCTGGGAGGTACTTTGCTACAGGTCAACAGCAGAAGGCTCTCTGAAGGCCTCTCCTGGCCTGCGGACCATTGTAATGATGGAATGATGGTGGTGATGAAAGTTGCCACTAGTTTTTAAGATTAAGTATGGACAACCTTTGTGCTGGCTAGCTGCCTTTTCTTTTTGTAATTTAAATTCTGTTAGACTTACAAGGTAATTGATAATGACAAAAGAAACTATGTTTCAGTTCCTAGAGTTCATTATAGTTTAGCCTGTATAACATCGAAGGTTTTAGTCTTCCACAGAACCAGCCCCATCTGGAAAATGTATTTACTGGAGAATCCTTTGTTTATCTAAAAGCTCAAAATCAAAGGAAAAAATCCCTGTCAAATAATTATCTTCTCTTTGTTTCTATGCTGCTATTGACTACTTAGCATAAATGGATGTATGAGATAAATTCAGACTACTACTACTCTTAAAATTCTAGAAGTGTTTAAATTTATAGTTTCAAAAATGTTTCCAACTTTTTTTTAAAAAGTCTTTAGAAGGCTTGGGCTAGAAGTGTTTTTCACTCCTTTTATGAGACTGTTCTTTAGAGCCAGGCAATTTGTTGTAAAAAAACATAAGAAATATTGAGAATGAGGAAAGTTATTCATTCTGTAAAACATGTACCTCTTAATACTTATTCACTACAACCTTTGATCTTTCATAAATCAGTCCAGGATGTCAGTGTGTGAACAATGTTGCCCGATAGGTTATTTCAAACATACTGAATGTGTTTATGATGGGTAGTTAGATTTCAACTATATAGTAGTTGAGCTTTGTACGAAAGAGAACCATATGCCATAGGGCTTAATAGCAAGTTCACGTAATCAAAGTTTGTACAATTCCTGATGTGCTCAACTTCAATTGAATTATTTAGAATTCTTAAAAATTCTTCAAAAAGGTATTTTAAACCCAAATATTATTTTCCCATTCTTAATAAAAATTCGTATAACCATTAAAGATGTACTAAATGTGTGTTTTGGTTTGGTGTGCATTGATATTGATTTAAAATGTGATTGTAAGATAGCTTGAATATGGTGGTATAATAATTGTTTTAATCTGTGTAAACTCTGAGGCCAAATGTTTGTATGAGAAATGCATTTGCACTTCTGTTTCATCAGTTCAGATCCCAAATACGAAGGTGAATGAAGTTAAATTGAAATGGCTAGTAAGGAAAAGAACAATACTTTAAGTGAATAGGAACAAATCTTGAACTGTCCAAAGCTCAAAATTTAAATGAAGACAGTCTTTTTCTGCTTTCCCTCCTCAGTCTTTGAGCCCCTTTTGATGATGCAATAAATACCATGTACTGGTTATAGAATACAACACCAGTTACTTCTGTGTAATAGAAATTAGTTTGTCCATTCCATCTGTTCTTTAAAATCTCAATCCCTGTGGAGAGGGAGATCTACTCTAGGGAGTATCTGCGTTCTAGATTGTGTGTGTTGGGCAGTGGACTTGCCCCAAATACCAGAGCCAAAATCATAGTCTTTGTGTAGAGTGTGTAGACTTCTTTTCGTGACCGCAATATTTTGGGGTGTATCTATAATCAAATATGTTATGCTAAGTTGAGAATGAAGGGGAGAAAGAGTATTACATGCTCCAAGTAACTATAAACAGTTAGGAAAAGTGTATTTTGTATTTATAGTTCAGCCGTGGGGAAATAACCACTGAATGAAAAATGTGGAGAACTTTGTGCACTTATTGGCTAATGGGCATGTCAGGCAGCGTGGTGATTTGCCTGCTTTATGGTTATTGAAAAATAATATACAGTGATTATGCAGATTCGACACCCAAACAGTCTACGGGGAATAGCATAAATGTGTGTGTGTGGGGAAAGCTATAATTCAGTTTCAGCATAATTCTGATTCAGAGTGGAGCTGAAGCGAGCTGTGCTCTAACAGTGGGTGAAGGGACCGCTTGCAGCCTGGCATTGTGCTCTCTTCCACCTGATTTTACAAAATAGGCTCATAGATAAGCTTATAGGATTTATAGCATACACGATGAGTTAAGCAGTTGTCACAATAAGCTTAGTTGCTCTGAAAAATGTATGTTGGTGTATCTCTTGGCAGGATCTTTTGAAAATGTTCGTAATTACTGTGTTTCTGTGTAAAGGTGCTGTTCAGCTGCTGGTTTATTTATGGGAATTTATGGGAACGGAGTATCTTTCTAAACCAGACGGATATTGTAGGTAAAAATAAATTCAATCAATAACTGAAGTGCAGGCACCTAAGTGAGCGGCTTCCTTTTCAGAGAGACTGCCCTCTCTCCCTTCCACGCTTGACTGTAGGTGCTATGAAGAAATAGAGATGTACTATTAGTAATGTGGTGGTACTGAGGAATTGCTGACGGGTTGGAGTCCTCTTTCTGGTGCATAGACACACAGTAAAAATACAGTTCCTGCTACCAAAGAGTGTTGAGTGTAAACACAGGATTAGAGACATTTTTCACCCCTAACTATAAAACTATCATTGTCCTGGAGATCATTACTGTGCAGCTCAGTGTAGAGTTTATTTTTGGAGGGAGTAAAAAGAGCAAACTGTGGGGTGTTTTTAGAAACAGAAAACTAATAGATTATATGCACGGACAATTGCAGCTGACGGGTTACAATCCTGGCACCAATTTACATCTAATAGTCTGGCATGCATTTTCCCTCTTAATACTTTCAGGAAAAAGCTAGAATATCAGCAGAGGACAGCCAAATAAAAATGACTGTTGGCTAAAAAAGTTGGAGTCCATTTCTTACTCCATAAAACTGACTTATGAAAAGGCTGTGACAGAAGGTTATTTCATTCATAGATAAATCTGCTCCCTAGGTCAGTGTCTGTGACTGGTGGGAGCTGTGAGCTGGGTGGGATAAGGGACAGGGTCAGCTTTAGGGAACTGCCCTGAGAAGACAGGCATGCGGAGACTCCAGTTAGGCTCTTTCAAATGGGCAGCATATGGGTGAAGGTGACTGATGGGTTTATTGCGTGTAGGAAAGCTCTTGAATTCAAAGCTCTGCCATAGAGCTGGATAGCGAATACAAAAGACACATCAGTCTTCACTCTGAGCCTCTGAAACTTTACATTGGTGTATGTTTACCAGCGGTTTTCTACTAATCAGCTAGAACAGTAGAGCTGAACCCTGTGTTTTGGAGGAAAAAATACAAAAGAACCTGCGGCACGACCATGTAGGATGGATTATTTTATACTGAGATATTTCAGGTCCTTCCTTCTTTATCCCCTCCCCTACTTAAAAATTAAGTCTAAAATTATTTCTTTTTCGTAACAGTCTTCTGTGAAGGAGAGGGGAGAGAGGAACAAGAATGCCCTATCTGCAATAAGCTGATATATGTTATGGTTTCCATCAAGGATTTCAGACTGCACAGTTTGGCTTCCGCTCCGGGTATTAAATTGAGAAAAAAATCTGCATATAGTGATGTGGGCATCCTCTCCTTAGGAAATTTTTCAGTAGCAAGAAAGAAGGTCCTTGTTAATTCAGAAAATGCTGTTTACTAATTACTAATTCAAGAATCTGTCATTCTTGGTGTTTTGCACATTGGTCATGACACAGTATCCTGTCACTTCAGGGTCAGGCTTTGTGATAAAGAGCCTGACCCAGGCTGGAGTGGCTCTCCCCTCTGCACTGGGACTGTGGCATTCATTTACTTACATGGAAAGCCATATTTGAGCAACACTAGCCAAAGGTTAAAAACCCATGTAGAAAGCCAGCCTTTTAACTGCCCGGTTCCTTAAATGCATTGTGCTCCGTGCCCCCACGGACGAAAATCTTGTGTTTGCAGTTGGACTTCTGCCAAGAACTATTCATTGACACTATAGGTTTATAGTTATAATAAAAAGGACATGTGTGTACCGATAACATGTTATGTTATCCGAGCTAAAGGTGGATGTTGAGGGCAAGGTTTTCAATAGTTTGCTCTCTGGAAGCTACCAGTTAAGTATCTAGGTGAAGGTAAGGCTTTTTCAAGCATGCAGTGGCAACTGTTGGCCTTTTGCAAGTTTGGCACTTTCTGGTTCAGACTTAAGTAGTTGTTTGAGGGATGCTGTAATGAAATATAAATAATATAAATTAATTCAATTATTAATATGTGCTTTATATATCTTTAGAAAAAATGGGACACTCAGCGATTGGAGCCAAAACCTCACCGCCTGTGTTCATGTTCATCTTGATGTTCAGCCCAAATGATGTACGGGGGTGTGTTATTTGGTTTGCTGGTTAGTTTTTTAAGAGGGGAGAAGATGGTGCCTGTGTGTGTGAGGGAGACAATCGAGCAGTCCTGTCAGTTCTGATTAGTTCTGAATCATTGATGATTTTCATAGAGGATGAATAAAAAAAGAATTTTAGTTTGCCTTTCAAATAGGGGTTATAAGCCATAAGAGGCTCCACCTATCTTCTGCTTTTTTAATTTATATTTTGGTATCTTAAGTGCCTTGGGATTGTGGGCACAAGACAACACTCAGTGCATGAAACAGAAAAACAATTGCAATATGTTCTTTTAAATGAAAGGCTTAAAAAAAAAAAAGAAAAACAGAAATACACAAAATAAATTTGAAGAGTTATGGTTTTTGAGTTAAGGCCAATGTGTCAGTTCATTAATCCTCTGAAATCTTTGATGGAACAGTAAACACTGCTTTTTGCATCTATAAGCTGTCATTTGTTTTCAGCTTCCTTTTTTTCCAAGATTATCCACAGTGATTTTGATGATCCACTCCTATACAGCTAAAGCTTAAACTGCTGAAATGATTATTCTTATTTTTGATAGGTTTTATTTTTTGTCCTGGACATAGAAAATTAGTACTGTGTAATGGCTTGTAGATATGCACGTTGTCACCAATTTTTTGTGAAACTTGTATTTTTTTAAAAACTTTTAAAACTTAAGAGCATCTTTTACGTTAGAGAAAATAGTCATTAAATGGAAACTGTTTATTTGGATACAAGCCCTGAGTGTGCAGGAGACATGTTAGTAAGTCACTGACATATGGATGTGATCGCCATTTCTTTGACCAGATTTGGTTTCTGCAGAGTGCGTGAGAAGGGAAGATAAATTTTGTCCTAGTAATACTGTAGTGACTCATAAATAAATGGTTACCCTTTGGTGCTTACAGTTTTCATTAAAGCGGCCTGAGCTTTGTTATTGACACCATAGGTTGCCTATTCAGGGAAATGCAGTAAAATTTATCAGTGTGCTTTCTACACCTAATAAATCATCCAAACAGGGAACCATATGGCAGATAAGACCTTGAAAATGTGGCTTCAGCATGTGAAGAGTCAAGTTGCTGAAATCTTGAATGATTACAGCTCGTGCATTTTCCCCTGGAATATCTTATAGTTATTTTACATGCCATTTTCTTGTTCGCCCTATTGCCTCTTTGTCTCTCTCTCTCTCTTTTCCCCCCTTCTTTTCCAGCAGTACTGTGATTTAAGAAAAAAGTGGAAAGCAGATAAGACATTTTTATAATGCCTTGCTGGTAGGAGGAAGAGGGGCAGGGAGGAGCAGAGACTGATGGGAAAGGATGATATATGTGGCGGCTGTGTCCCAACTCTCCTCTAGCCCATTGTCATTAATCATGGCTATTAGTTTTTTCAGAGCTGCCTTGTCTGCACAGTGCCTCAGAAAAGCCATTGTTTTTTCATACCACAGTCCAGGGAAAGCGGTGGGGGGGGTACGGATGGGACCTTCTATAGTACTCCTTTCTCCTGTCTGCCTGAATCCCTTTTTTATTTTTTCTTTCTTTCTTTCTTTCCTTCCCCCCCCGCCCCCCCCCCCTTCCTTGAAGGGAAAAAGATCTCAGTTGGCTGTTTGTACCTGTGTGTAAGCACTTATCTGGTGACACAAACACAGGTCAGACAATTGTAATACATATTCACTGACTAGCAGCTTTGGTATGCACTCTGCCTTTCTTAAGGTGATTTTTTTGAATAATGCTGTAGATGACTGGACTTGGACACCTCATAATCGGGGGGCATCAGCAAGATGTGAAGACCTATCTATGATGGATGGAAAGAGGCTCTTTAAAATCTTGATGTTCTTTCTCCCCCGGTTAAAAAGACGTTTTTGTCTAAAGTTGGTATGATGCTGCAGCAGCTGTGTCCTTGACTGCTGCTTGGGTAAGCATAGATTGCAATAAAAATCCTCCCTTAAAAGCACCCTCCTAATGAAAACAAAAGTAAATGGGGGAAAAACCCCCAAAACTAGGGAGGTTAAAATATAGTCAGTTAAGCAGCTGTCAAAAGTTTTCTCTCCAAACACTACAATTGAGTTTGTTGTGCTAAAAAAGCTTCACAAATATATGCTGTGTGAAATATGTGAACAGCACTACTGATAATAGCATTTAAACATTCATGGCTTGGCAGCCCAGTTTCAGCAACTGTTTATACTTTGAAAACTCAGGCATGTTACTTGTAATAGCAAAGGAAAACTTGTTCTTTAAAGGTACAAATTTTGATTAAATTTTGCTACTGAGAAAAATAACATATTTGGAAACTATGAAATTTTGGCTTTTAGAACATTATAATATGAATATAGGTGCATGACTCAGTTACGTTTCTGCAGATTAAAAGGAACAAAACATTAAAGCTTTTAATCCTAAAGCAAACAAGTGGTCTTTCTATTTATATTTTCTCCTATATAGTAAAGCAATGATACCTTGAAAGTTAAGCATATCAGAAACAGTTGGTGGTGATTGATAAAGAAGTTACTAATTGCTTAGCATATCCAGTATTACCAGTATCCGTCTCTCTGAATCAAATGGCATGTTGACCTCATGATTATCAAAGTCCAAGTGCCTGGGGAGTTAAGAGAGAACTTTAGGAAATGAATAAGAAAAAAATTGATTTTTCCATCACTGTTTTAGAGAACTTCAGTGTTTGAAACTTTAAACCAAGCACTTTTAACCCGCAGGTGAAGATGAAACTCCTGCTATAGGATAGCAAACCAGTAGCGCTTAGCGAAAGAAAACACAGTTCTTGCTATCACAATCTATCTTCAATGCAAAATCTTTTTTTCTTTTTGCAGAATTGTCTTTATTATCATCAAGAGCCACAGTTCTTTTGAGCTAGTAGGCTTCAGACAGACTTGTTCCATAGCATACTGGGCTACAGCTTCTTGTGAAATTCTGCTAGACATAAGTCTAAGATTCATAGACATAAGTTCCCCCCCCCCCGCCACTTTGCTCATCTGTCTGTGGAAATACATTTCTGTATGAAGCCCTGATAACTTAGTTTGCTCAGTTTGCATCTGAACACAGAAGAGGAAAGTGGGATCTTGAGCGGTTTTTCATGTAGGTTGAGACTTATAAAGCTGTTAATATCGTACACTAGGAATACAGCCTCTAGGGAGACCGGTTTTAAAAACATGGTTTCTGTGGTTGCCTTAGTTATGCTAATATGGGATGGTTAAAATTCCTCTGCAGGAAAAGAAAACTTTTTCCACTGTACTTTAAGACATCCTATCACTAATGGCTTGGGGCCAGTGGTTACCAAGACCTTGAATTAATAAGAAATTTATGCTAATTGCTTTTCTAGGGAAATGAGAAGATTGACTATTTTATTTTAGATGTTATTAGTGGAAATTTTGCTAAGTTGAAGTTTCCACTGAAAGTACCAGGCCACGGGTGTGATCGCTGTCTGGCTTGACTGGAGCCAACAAACTAGCATACAAAGACATTCTCCACGGCTAGAGGGGCTCTCTGGTTTCTGGTCTATTTTCTGTTTTCTTGATTGGTCTAGTAAACAAAGGCATGTTTTGGTTGAGACTGTAGTCAGTATCAATATCAGATTTTGACAAAAGGATTGGGAACTGTATTTAGGCCTTAACACGAAGGTGTACATTTCAGCTATCCATCAGTACCTGAAAGAGGGTTTGGTGAGTGAATCGGCCTCATATATCAATATCTGCACTCTGAACATAAGAGTTCGTGTTTCCTTCCCAAAAATCTGGTGTAGAATGAGCAGATAGTTGCTAACTTTTTCAGCATGCTGAGTGTTTTTCTTTGGTGCATTCAGATTTTTCTTCAGTTTTGTAGGATGCTGAGCTAGTATAGTGCGGCAAGGGTGAGGCTTCAGTTCTTCTGTGACTTGTCGGTTCTGTGAGATGGTGTTATAATACACTTGAGCAAACTCTTTACTCACATACCTCTTAAATGTAAATCCACTGACTGTATTGCATAGTTTTTGCCCCTAAACTTCACTCTTGAGTGCTGTCATGCACTTTTAAGTCTTCATCTCCATCTTATTCTGTTACATTTTCTCGCCAAACTTGGCTTATTTCCCCCCTCTGTTTCTCCTCCTGTGGTCATCTCCAGACTCTTGTCTGTTGTTTCTCATAGCATAAGGAGATTAACCCGGACACAACGGTTAGTCCTCTATGCTCTTAGTCTTTCCTGCAGTTAAGCTTCTCATTTTCAGCATCAGGAAGGAAAAATCCCCAAAACATGACTATTACCAGATTTGTTTCTATCCCTGTGACTATCAGTAAACATCAGTCAGCTGGCATGGAAGACACATTCTTTTAAATATCAGGTCTGGTTTATCAGGGATTTTCAGAGAGAAAACTGTGTTTATACATCCTTAATTCCTTATTCTGATCTTGACCCTCCACCTTCTTAAGACCTGGGCACAGGTATGCTGTCTTCTTTAAGGAAGAACAATTTAGAATATATTTTGGATTATCTTGAGATTGCAATAAAGATAGATGTGGGGAAAAAAAACCAAATCCTTACTCCCTTTAGAGACAAATTATTTTCTGTCTGTGCCATGAGAGAAATGCATGTGCTTGGAGGTACAAGATGCAGTAAACAAATTAATGCAAGAAAAAATAGCTCAATCTTGAATTTGTTTTAATGAATTTGCTTTAACATATCACCAATTTGATTACGTTCTGATCACTGAGTAAGGAAGTACGTTCTGTGAGGGGAAAAAACCCAATGATAGTGGTTTGTGTGTAGTACTTTTTAAAAAAATAACATCCGTCTAGCTTGTGGATCATTATTCCATTGGCTTAACTAATACGCTTCCTTTTTTTTTTTTCAGAAAACTCTACTGAACGGTAGTGAAATTTTATCATTATTATTATTACTACCTTAAATCAAGAAAAAAATCAAGCCAGAAAAGATTTGCATGGACGTATCTGTGAACCTGGAAGCCTGAAACAGCATTAAAATAAACAAATAATGTTATTCTGGTAGTAGGTATACACAGCACCATGTGCAGCCTTTTTTACAATTTTTGTTTTCTGCAAAGTCATATGTTTTTAGCTGTGATTGTGGTCTGTGCCAAATGGTTCACCTTGTCTTGCGTAATGAGTATAAACAACTGGTCACTGCACTGACCAATGAAACTAATAAAGATATATGGCACTGGGCTTGCTTAGGGAGTCACATACATAGTCTTAAACTATATGTGACATTTGTACCAAAGTAACATGGTTCCAAACTCTCTCACTCTCTGCTTACAAATTCTGAAGAACAAACTATTTGACTGATGGTTTGCTAAATTTAATATGCTTAGCAAGTGAAATTATTGCCTACTCTAATGCTGTGTAATTATTAAGATACACTGCTTTTAAAAATACCAAGTGAATAATATTGATTTAGTGAACTGCTATTTAGAAAAATGCCAGCAAAGGAGGAATATTTTATTTTAGCTGCCTTAGAGCTGTAATGGGTCTGTACTGAGATATGCATGTGGAAATAAATTATGCACAAGGTAAACTATTTCGTTATACAGTACCCATAATATTAATTAAGCTGTAATTTTACCAACAAAGCTTTAATTTAACAAATAAACAGGAATCATCTGTACTGTTCTTTGAAATATACAACTTTGGGGCTGTAATAAAACATTCAGGAGCACCTGCAATTAATTTTAAAGCAAATAGTGTGACTAGCAACTTTAAAGGGTAATTGTAATTTATAATTTATTTATTTGACTTATACTGGATATAATTACAGTTATAATGCATTATTATTTTCATAGAAACGTTAGATCTATCTAGTTTACATTTAAAGTGGGCAGATTGGTGTAATAATAGCATATATATTTTCTACTCTTAACAACAACATGCAAAGTAATAGATACAGATGGACCATTGTCAGCCAGACCAGTTCCAGAGGCACTTTAGGTTACATTAAAATAGATGCGTGTATTTTCCCTTTATCAAGACATTTATGCTGTGTTCAGAAGTTCCGCGAATGCCACATAGATACAGTAAATCTCCTAAACTATTGGTATGACTGGATGATACTTGCACTGCGGTATCATGTCTTGTGATTTTGCTGGAAATGTTAAAATAGGTGATTGCGGCTGTCCTGGTTGCCGTTTTTTAAAGAAAATTTTCAAGACCACTACACTTTTCAAATTTATTTATGATTTTTATTTGTATTTTTGTGTAGAGAAATAGAACTGAGAGAAATACTGGTGCAGAAAAAAGGAAGCAATTATATGGGCCTGTTTTGTTTGTGGCTAACAGAATGCTGAAGTGGCAGATTTGCAAATTTGTAAGCGAGAAAAGCTTAGTGTTCATCTTTATCAGCCAAAGTGGTTTCTTGTTAGCTGAGCAGCAAGCTAGAAAGCGACCGATTTTGACAACATAATTTACATCTTTGTATAAAACTATTGCTGGCAGCCGAACTAATTTGCGCTGGATTAGGTTGTTTGTCTCTGCTGCTGACTAACCATGCAATCTATCAGGGACCGTTTTCAAATATTACTTTTCAACTGTGCCCTTGAGAGGAGGAATTGATCGGGAATATACAGAGCAAAATTACTCCAATAACTTTATAGAAAAAACAATTACTGAATCATACAGATGTGAATAATTCTGAAAAGCTGAAAGAAATGTAATGAATTTAGTTCTGTGTCCATCTTTAACATACACGCCCAAGATATTAACGTAAAACACACTTTGGTTTGTTATTTTCCTGGCACTTTGAACCTGAAGGAAGGTTTGCGGTGCATATATAGATACTTAAGTATACTAGCATTCTGAAATACAGTCTGATTTGTGTTTGTGAGGTTATTTTTTCTCTTTTTTTTTTTTTTTCCAATCAGACTTTGCATTTCCTTCCCATAGAACACATAGGAATGTTCTTTGTTGTGGAATTGCAGGATAACTTTGCCAACTTTTCCAGCAAAATTGTTAGTTTGGGTTTGATGATATATACCAAAAAGAAGTGCTACCAACATAAATCCATGCATACTTTATCATATGTTCATATATACTTTATCATATATACAAACATACCACCAATTTTTTAACAGGGGAATTTTTTTTTTATTGTTATGAATGTGGCAGTGTTTTCTTCCTCTCCTCTAAGATTATGGATGATAGAATAATATAAGGGAGGAAAAACTGGTTTTGCAACTGATAACCAATCCTTAGTCGTTTATAAGATGCTCTAGATTAGCTAGCAAACAAAAAACCATTAAGCACCTATTATTTTAAAGCAGTGGGTACATTTTTCATCACATTTCTCTGATGAATTTTCACTTGTGCATCCTGCTGGAGGTAATTAATTGCTTTCAGTTCAGAGGAGTAATAATGCAATAAATTATGCTGGTATTTCTTGTCAGGGAAGAATCATATTGCTGCTTCCTTACTAAAGCAGGACTAATAATAATCTAGCTGGAGTCACAGTCTCCAGAAAGTGCCCGTACCATTAAAATTTATGTAAGGAATCAGAAGACTAACTACTCCCTAGCATTACATTAAAAATCTGATTCTTCTCTGTAAAAATGGCCGCTTGTGATGGCAGCACAAGAAATGAGAGGCTGATGCTGTGTCTTTATGTATATTCCTTTTTTTTGACCCTGGGCATGTTACTTAACCTGCCTATGCGTCAGTTCTCTATCTGTAAAACAAGGATGATGGTACTGGCATTCACATTGACCTTGAGGGTTTACTACATTAACATTTAAGTTGCTTGAGAATGTAAGGAACAGGTATGCGGATAAATTTACTGGTTTGTGATTATCGATGAATACATCTGTGAACATTATTTCTCTGGATTGCACTGCTATATAGAAAATTATTGTAGATAACACTGTCATACAACAATAGTTACTCAAAACAAAACATAAGTTAAATAATACTGTTCTTTTGGGTTGTGTTTCATTTGAGGAAGAATGGAGAAATGCATTAATGTATAGAGAAAGGATGTTCCAAATAATACCTAGTGCAGAGCTGCTGTACAGAGTGACCAATGCTTAATGATGATAATGCCTTGTTATCATTAAGGGAGCTTTCGGTCATGCTGTGGTTTCCAGGTTTGCACCCTGAGCAGGCAGGTAATATTTAGCATTGAGTGATGTTGCAGTATCTCTCAGAAGGCAGCCTGGACGTGACTGCTGAAACAGATGATCATGCTTGGAAAGAATCCCCATTTTGAAGTTGCAGACAACTGGAAGGTTGGTAAGCCAAGCAGTTACAAGTAAAGAAATACTAAACTTGCATCCCTGTTAATACAACCTATTGTAATTTTTTTAAAAAACTTCTTTTTCAAGTTTTCTACCTTATTTGAAATCTTCCCTGTGTCTTAGCCCAAACTGTCATCTTGACTTTGCAGCTACAGTTGCATATATGGGTAACTAAGTGCTCCCTCTCCCTTTTCTTTTAAAAAACAGAAAACTGGAAATAATAAAAGATTGCATCACTGCATGGATCTTTATCAGGGTCGGAGTCTGTACAATGGATATATCACTGGAGGGACTGTAACAATGGCATGCATGACTTGTCATCCTTCATGTTGGGTAGGAGCAGGAAAGAGATCAAAAGGGAACAGGTAACTACCAGTCAATTCACGGGTGTTTGTTAACAGCAGACAAAAACTTGGGAACCCTTCTGTCAGAATCTGGAATGGAGTTTAATGCAGTAGACACACTGAAGCAGAAAGCTTTTTCTTTCTACCTTAACACTTCACCTCTCTACCTCTCTGCATCTAACTGTTCCTCACCATTCCCGCTTCCTGGGTTCTTACTGAAGTCATCCTGGTTCCCATCTCCATGTCAGGTTAGTTTCTGTTGCCTCCTGGCTTTCTCTTCATTGGCTTACAAATGAATAATTTCTTGGGTTCTTTACTCAGTTAATCCTGTTCTCATTACTGGTTCTTTACTCAAACTTCCTGAAAGGTTGCTGCTTTGTCTGAGCAGGGGAGCAGAGCTTTGTCATCAGAGAATGCTGAGCTTGGAAAGTTAACTGGGAACATTTTTCAGATTTCAAGAGAGTATGAGTGAGTATCCTATGATTTCATCTAGAGACTTTGATTTGATGAGACTTTAAGAAGGACAGCAAGCATGCTAAGCAATTGCTATTTAGTGAAGTTTTAAAACTACCCATAAGTAGAAATTCAATGTCCTTATTTAAAATTAATTGGACAAATTTTAGGAGTTCAAAAGTAATGCCTTAAACTCTTTGACAGATTGACTGGCCAATGGACAGTGTCTTTCTGAGCCGTAGTCCTTTCAGGATTTCTGTTCTCTATTTTAGAGATTGATTATCACAACATCTAGTAATTGAGCATCTGAATATTGGAAAGTGTGTTATTTCAGTTTTAGCTAATACAGCTAAGGTGGATACTTACTGTGTGTCATTTTAAGTAGCTTACAAGTGTCATAATTTTTGAATTGGAAGATAGAATATGGATGAAAACCTTGTGTTACTTTCTGAAGGGGTTAAGGTATCTGGTATTTTATGACTACTGTGAGAGAAAAGTGATCTAAAAAAATCTTTTCTGTAATGTTATTCCCAGGTTATTTTTGGCTGGTAGCTTGCTGAATTTTTGACTTTGTGCATCTGTCTTTTTTCCCTACCTTTCAGTTCTGCCTGAAGGGTTTGGATTGGAGGGAAGAGAGGAGAAGGCTTGTGGGCTTCATTCGGAGGCGGTGCAGGATGATTATTTTTTTTTCTGCTCAGTGATTGTAGTGCTCATGTAAGAAAAAGACTTAGGTTGCAAGCAACCTAGACTATAGGTACTGAGAATTAATTGCCACGTTTGGCATTTAGCTCCGCTAATACTTTAGTGTTGGCCAAAGTGTAGTACAATTTGTTCCAGTTTGGGGCCTTTTTTTGCCAAGAATTACCAGATAAGCTGAATTATTACTCAAGGAGTGGTAGTTTTATAATGAAACCTGAGTGATAGGAAGAGATCTGGCATTTCATTGTCCCTTTTGACCTAAGCAGGGTTTCAGCTTGACCTTCTATGTTAGAGAGGCTTTTGTACTAAACCAGTCTTTCACTTGTGTTGGAGCTACTGTTGTGCACAGAAGTGATAGCTGGTTGAATGGGATTCTTAGGAGTTGAGAGGCACAGCTCTGTGGCCCTTTGAGGTTTTTTTGTTTGCCTGTCTTTCTGGGCTTTGGTTTTTTTTGGGAGGGGGAGTGGGGGCTTTGGTATTTTTTAATGAAAGATTATTACTTCTTCAGTGCCAGCGATGCCTGTATTTGCGTCATTTATACAGCTAATATCCTATTTGATTGTGAACTGAGTGGGACATTATGAATTAAAAAAAACTATGTAGTAGGGTTTTTTTGTATGTATGATTGCTGCACTGTGTGTACTCCCTCTGCCATCTTTCCATGCAAAATTCAACTCCTGTTTTTTCCCACCAAACTACTACCTACCAGTTTTGTTTTAGCAATAGGGACTTGCAAGATTAAAGCCTTCAGAACAAACAACATAAGCTTTCAGCTTATGCGGCAAGTACCTAATTTCCTATGTCAGTTTCCTGTGAGCAAGTCATCCCGTAGGGAAGTGACCCCAGATAAAAACACTTCCCCCTTTTTCCAACATGAAGGTGGGAGAAGTAAACTGTTACAGTGAGACTCCTGCATTGGGTATTGACAATCTACTTAACTGCAAATGCCTATCCCTGCTGTGTTTTCCTTCACTCTTCTGTCTCTTGGACTTTAAAGGAAATATCACTTTGAAATGGAACACAGAGTTTTGAGGAAGATGTTCCCCATACTTGTCAAGATTTTTTTCCCCTCTACCAACCAAGAGTTTCATGTAGATGCTTGAGTGGAATCCCTTCCTTCCTTCTGTTGCACTGCATCCCGATGGGTGCTATACTCCGTTAGGTTCAGCAAAGAGGCTGGAGCAGCGCAACTTTACTCTTACGCAGGCCAGTCTTCAGATTTCATTGTGTTCTTTTCAGTTTAGAAATCCTTTCTTCCCCCACTCTTTCATCCTTGTTTCCTACTCTCTAGCTATGGTTGTATGGTTCTATCAGTACTTCTTTATGACTTATGAGAGTAATTTGAATTTACTTAGTAAGTGGATCTGCAGTCAAAATAGTCAATTAGGTTTGTTCCTCACTTTCAGAGAAGGGCTTTAGTTGGTAGCGCTTCTGTTTAGCAGCATCCCCTCACCCCTGTTACTGGAAAAAAAATAATCTTTTAGATCCTTAGGTCTCAACCTAACACTGGTAGTGCATAGTATCAACCTTTCTGGTGACAAACTGTTTCCTCCTCTTGAGCTGCTACGTGGCACTAGAGAGCTGAGGGCAATAGACACGAAGCATTTGTTACAAAGGTGCTATCACTTGGCTGTCTCTGTTGTAGGATTGATGGCGTTTTTAAAGTAGGTAAGAATTTACCCAGCTGTACCAGTTCTTTGTATGGTGCAAAGCTTTCCCCTTTCACTACCTCCAAATTGAGCAGCTGGTAATAATTTTGACTTCTGAGATAATTATAGCTCTGCTTTCAAAGTGGTGATGAGATGTGGATTTTGAAAAAGCTGTTTTTCCCATTCCATGCCAGAGATAAAGCCAGCAAATATTTATACCAGTCTTTCTGGGGGCTCTAGCAGGTGTAAGGGTGCCTTTAGGAAATGCCTAGGAAAGAAGACCTCATCTAAACCAAATAATTTTGAAAACCCAGATCATCGGCAAGTAAAATACTCCAATTACATCTTATAAAAAATGGCTGTTTTCTAGCCTGCTTTGTGTGCTCAAAGGGGCACTAGTAGGTTTCTTCCTCATCCTCCTGTCTGTAGGGCACTCTTCACCTGATAACTGATCCAGGATATCAGACAGTTTGACTGGTGTTTGACAGACTTCTGCTGCTGCAGTATTGCTAAACAAGGAAAAAGACTGGTGAGCAGTTATCGAGGTTTGTGACTGCACTCCAGACATGCAATTTGGATAGTTATTTAGTGCCTAAAGTACATGTTTTGACACACGATGCAAAAAGTGTTTTCTTATGGGATAGCATATTCTGGTTTTGTAGTACAGGCGGTGCAAAAAGAGAGAATTTTTTTTCCAAGTAGATTTGAAAGTTTGCGATCTGGCCAACTACGACATTCTGTGACAGGTCAACCAGAATGGGTTCTTCTGTGAAGACTGCTAACTCACCTGTCTTCAGCTCATAGGTCTAAAGTTTCTTCTAGCTACTAGTGAGGCTTCTCGCTAATCATAAAATGAGTCAGGAAAAAATGTTGAGATGAGACTTCAGTTGTACCCTTACCTTTGACAGAACGTGGTTGCCCTCACTTTATTGACTGATGTCAGACAATTTAGCAAGCCTAGTATTTTCAGTTATCTAGATATTGAATTAATTAATCTAATGGTAGGAATCTTGCAAATTTCTTTTTTACCATTTTCATAAAATTCCAGCCTTTTTGCTTTTATGCATTGTTTTTTAATTCATGGTAAATTGTTTTGAATAATGAGACCTGAGTTACCTTACTCTGTAGAAATAGTGAGTTGCCTTCTGACCCAGCCTTTTAGCCTCCTAAAAACGTTACCTCATCCTCTAAGTCCTACTTTGTTGGAGTGAGCAGAAGATCCTTTTTTGCAGCAAATAAATCTATTCTGTGGCTTCTCATTTAAAGACTTAGTGTGAGAATTGGCCCTGGAGTGCGGAGCACACTGGATGGAGAAATATTCCCTGGTTGCCAAAGCTATCGTTTTGTGAACATGATAAAATTAGACACTGCTTTAAGAAACAAGTCTGTCACTTCCCTTCCTCTCCCATGGTCTTACTAAGTTCCATATTAAGCTTCAAGGCCAACGTAGTGTTGTAAAAGTCAGGCAGGTGTGCAGTTAGCAAAGCTGAGGCTTAACATCTGCGGGAAAAATCTAGGTAAAGATCCCATAATCATTTTGAAAAATGTCATGGTTTGATGGATATTCACAGCAAATAGGCAAAACCCAAGCTTTCTCGGTGTCTTCTATGCTGCAGGCTGCATAGAACTTGTGAGATCCTGAGCTGCTGGGAACCCTGTTAAAGTCTCCTGTGGGTAAAGTGAAGTACGATACTTCACGCTGCTGAAATGACATCCCTACACAATGCTCTTGTGCTTGATGCACAGGACCAAAGATCAAAGATGCACAAGACCAAAAGACTCCTGGGTCATTGTCTTTTCTTTTCTTTATCAGTCATCTTCAGTTTGTCTCAAGATGAGGGCTTCTCAGAGATGCTTTTTACCGTGGTGTTGGAGAGGTTGAGTAGAACCTGATCTCATTTGGCCAGTGTGGTTAGCCAAGGGCTTGCTATTGCTAGCCAGCTTGGTCTCAACACTGACCTTACTGTAGGCCCTTTATTCTGTCAGGCTGTCATCTCGAATGGCATCAGTCAGGATCTCTTTGCCCGGCTGGTTGTTGGTAATTCTCTGCTAGCAAGTGTATCAAAATCTTATTCTGACAAAGAAGGTTCTTTAATGTTGTTGTTTATGCAGATAAATAGTTAAAATTTCACATCTAAAAGATTAAATATTGTAATCGCATAATTAGAAAAATGTTACATGATTTAACATAGCATTTTTCTATTTATGTAAGTGACAACTAATGGTTTCTTTTTTCTCCTAGCTTTAGGAAAGATTCTTCAACTTTGTAATTTTAAAACATTTTCTCCTACACATGTCATTGTTCTTTTTAATAGGATCTGCCAGAACAACTCTGAGCAAAAGCTCTGCATTTTCACATTATTATCTCATTGTCTATCCCTAGTGTTATAGCCTTACTGTGACTTCCTAACTAATCAGCTATTTCAACTTTCATTCCATAAGCTTTATGTCTGAGTGTAATTAAATGAGCATTAAGTCCTTTTTTTACTAGCAAAGCCTGAAAGTTCTGATATTACAGTAATAAGTGTGAAGTGAATTTTGAATGGCATTTATATCCTTTCATGGGCTCTAAATGTTTGATTTGCATAACTAGTTAAAATGATATCAGAGCAGCATATTGATTTAATTCCATCTCAGAAAACTGTTAATTAATAATGATAATAAATGTGTCAGTCCTTTATTATCTGCTTTGAATTGGTGATGATGTCTATATTAATACTACTTCAGTAATAGACCTCTGCTGGCTATTGTTGGCAAAGCTTTGACGGCTTGAATAACTAGCAATCAGAATTTATAAAATTTATTACAGATCAGATTTTAAAAGAATAGTCATTTTATCACATGTGTAATTTTATTAACACCTACTACTTAACATTTTATTTAAATAAATCACTAAGAAGAGAAACTGGCAAGGCTTTTGAACAAAAAAGAGGTTTTAATTTCTTAAACTTTTTTTGTCCTTGCAAGTTAGATTTTAATGAGTGAACACACTCCCTTCATGTAAAGGAGATAATTGAAACAACTGTGTACGTTCCAGTTTTCCTTAACACTTCAACAGGAATATCTTTAAAAAAACGTAAATATACCTAGGAATATTTTGTGGAAAAGAGATGCTTGGTCAGTAGAGGTTTTCTTTTCTTTTTATTATTGTTGGGTTTTTTTGCTGTATGTTTTTTCTAATTTTGTTGTGATATGTGTTACTTTGAGTCCTCCTTATTTCAGAATGAAATCAGATTATCCCCTATTCACTTTTTGCTATCACTGTTTAGTGTTAAAACAGAATTGGTTTAAGGTCTGTCTTTCTTTCCTTCTTCCCTTTTGGAGACTGGCAAGAGAGTCCTTTATTCATGCTAAGCAAGACTGGATTTTGGTTCCTTTTTCAACAAGGAACATCAGCTGTCCTAATATTCAGCACCACACTGCCTTACAGAACTGCATTACAAGTGACTAGAAAGGAAAGTACTCAGTTTTTGGCAGCAGATAATGTTCTGTACGTTCCTTTTTAGATGAGGAAATATTTAGGAAGCTGACTTAGGAGGCATTTGATTTGGTTTGCATGGACCCTTAATGTATGTCACAGAATCAACTTTTTAAAAAAATATGTATCTTCTCTCTTAATGTTGATTACTTTCCTTGCAGCTGAATCCCTGGGCTGTTGAATTTTTATATATGTGTTAGTTTGTACTAAAAAGTGTCAAATCTGAAGGGATTGGGGCTAAAAACTACAGAAGCAATTCAGCTGCCGATACAACTTAATGTTAGCAGTACCCAATTAAAGACTTGCCTGCCAAGTTTAATACTCTGATTGCAATTTTAATCACAAAAATTTAATTCTCGTGTATCTGAAATGTTCGATTTCTTGCAATTCCTTTGAAAAATCTGGAGTTAATGACCCTTTCCTGCAGAGGAATACGCTTCACACGATGTTACGTGGACAGTGGCAAACTTGCTCTGATGTGATCAGATACCGTATGGAAATGGTTACACAGCACCAAACCTGAGCTTAAAAGTTCTGTTGAGAGGAAGCTAAAAGCACTGTAAGGAAAACCAAACCTGGATGTTACAAGTAACATCAAATTTCTGGAGACTTCGGTTTTTGTTTGCACAACTGCAATGGTAGCTGTGACAACAAAACTATCTTTTTTGTTTCTTTATAGAGATAGTGTATGGCTATCAAAAGTTGCATATAAAAAAGGAAGGGCTTTTATATTAAAGTTTTGAATTTAACCGGTGAAATTCTTTGTGTTTCTGGGAAAACACTACTGGAAGTTCATTGCTTTCTGACAATTCTTGCTTGACAATTGAGCTATGTTTAGAAAAGTGTTGATCTGATTTTACATAATGGTAGAATAAACCTCTTAATCAGACTTCAGATATGATGTTTAACCAGCATTGTAGTGTATGGTGATGACTCAAATGAAAATACTGAATCGCTCTTTAAAAGGATGGGCAGAAGAGCACGATTTGAATGGTGAGTGGTCAAAGTTCCTCCTAACAGATGCAGATTTTAGAAAAGATCACCAGTCTCCTACACTGTGGTTCAAATATTGAGATCCAAATTTATCCCTATGTCAGTGTTGACAGATGGTGAGTATGTCTTGCTCGGATGTCTTGCTCTCCCTCTTAAGCTCTGATTTGTTTTGGTGCTCCAGGAAGGCGATATCGTATGTCCAGCTTTGTCAGATCACATTCATTCACCCCGATCCACTGCCAATTTAAAGTTTGTTGCTCCCCAAAGAATGGGAATTTTGTCCACTTCCACTAAATGCTTTGGCCACCTGGTTTTCATGGGGTTGATAATTTTAATTTAATTCCTTTTCCGAGAGCCGTGCTCAAAAGTTTGTTAGCCTTTGAAGCTGGGACAAGTGAAGCTGAAGACAGTGTGGAAGTCTAAGAATAGAAGGAAAATGTTGTGTTATGTTTCCTTTGTCAGTGGGTTGCCCTTTTATGTATTTTCTTAAGTTCCTGACAAGATGATGTATTTTGAGATGAATAGCCATCAGTTACATTTAAAAAGGCCTTTTCTCTTTCTGTAGTGCTTTTATAAATGACAGTGATCTTAAGCAGTATAACTGGGTCTCCATATGCTCTTTATAGAAATTATAACTAATTTTACAGGATTTGTCTTTGCTATATTTGTTTGAGACAATGTTAAGCAGAGACCACTGCAGCAGCCTGTTATAATGAGACACAGAGAACATTATTGGCAATTGAAACTTCATAAAGGTAATAGAGGGGGTTTAACTATCCATGCTGGAGTTTACCCAGAACTTTGGAGTTAAAATCCCTTCTGGTTTTTTTTGTGGTGTTTTGTTTTGTTTTTTAATGCTAGTATTACACAGTTTCTAGCTACAAGCATCAAGAATCCTGATTTACTGAATTATGATCATGTTGGTTTTTGGTTTTTTTCTTTTCATTTTTCAGTAAATTTTTACAACCACACTCTCACAATGTTGATCCAGACTAGGTGAGGCAGCACAGCTAAACAATATTTTGCCTGGTAAATGATTTTAAGTTGCACTTTAAAAAAAAGAAAAGCTGCATAAAACTCCCCCCCCTCCCCCCCACCCCAAGTCATGTTGTTCCCCCCCCAATTTTATATGAACATGGAAATATATTTATGGTTTTCTCCACTGGCATAAATCAGATGTAGGTGACAATATATCCAAATAACCTCTTTGATGCATGGTTTTTGTTAATAATTATGTGCTGCTAATAATTAACAGGTGTGTGAAAAAATGAATTAGTAATGAGAAGAGAGTTTGTAAGCCGTCTGTTATCATCCCTTGACAAATGCAAGCAAGGGCATAAGCTGAATACAAAGGCCCTTGATTATAGTTTAATGGGATTTGATAATTTAACCCCTTTTGCCACATAATGATGCTGAGCTTTTATTGTGGGGAGTTTGCTGTCTGATAGTAACAACATCTTCTTTTTAACCCAGCTTTCTTAAAAAAAAAAAAAAAAAAAAAAAAAAAAGTAAAATATCCAGAGTATCTGGAACTTTAAATTTTGAACTCTGTTTTCAAAGTGACTTGGGAAATCTTGGAAATTCTCTGCAGTAATCATTCAGTGGTTGCTGAAACAGAAGCTTTTATGGTCTCTTCCTCAAATTATGGGAGCAAGTGGATCCATAAACTGTCTTACACATTCCCTGAATTTCAGTCCTTCAGACAATGAACCCTTGCAACCATCTGCAAAAGAGATTATTGTGCCAAGGAAGCACAAAGGTTTCACAAGTGGCAGTTGTGGTCTCTTAAGCATGAAAACTGTGACAGAAAGTGTGATCTTGATTCTGGTGTGGCCTCCTAAAAATGCTCAGAAAATTCTTGTTTTCAAGAGCTGGGGACCTGGTTTAACTGCGTGCCTCTAACCAGTTGCTGTTCATGGATAATGTTAACAGACAAATGATGCAAGTTGAATAATTTCAAATTTTTCTCTAAAAAGAAAAAAGCCTCTTCCTTTTTCCCTGGGCAGTTTTGTCAAACCTTTGTATTGTTTTGGCTTATCTGGTATTTGGGTTTTTTATTGATTATTTTATGATGCTTTAGTCCATGGTTTTTCTAAGGTCGTCTCTTCCTGGTTTCAGTTTTCAAAAGGTCTCTTTGTCTTTAAATGCGTGGTGTATGTGTGTAAATGACCATTTGACTTAAGAACTTGAAATTAAGATATTAAATTTATGATGGAAGAATATCTGAAATATATTATACTATGCTCATGACAGTTGGTTGGCTTGAAAAATATAATAAACTTAACCTAAAGAGAGATCTGGAGCTGCAAACCTGGATGGCTACAGGCACTTCTATTCAGTATTTAAAATGTGTTCACTTTTGTGTTGAGAGACAATCAAAAAAAGCTACTGGGTTGTTGATGCTATTCCTATATTGTTTTCTTTGCTAGCAATAACAGATAAGTAGAACATTGGGAATGTGATTTGCAGTGAGAGGAAGAAAAGCTTAGAGGGTTTATGAAACGGCGACTTGCATATTTAGAGAGAACTAAGGTCTGCCAAACCTTAGTTTGGGACTGTTGGTTTTGAGACATGGTTGTAGGAGAGATCTGTCAGTTTTCTGTGCAGTAGTTTTGTGTTGAGTGAACAGCATCTTTCAGGAAGGGTCTGGAGAAAAAGACCTTTTATTCTTATGCAGAAGAAAGCTGCACTTGAAAATTCTCAAATGCTGATTAAATTTTCAATATTTCAATGGCCGATTCTCCTGTTTCCTTCATAAAGTCTCTAGCAGAAGGTCACCTGTGATTTGAAAGACAGATATTAATGTTTTCTGATCAGTGCTTGTTCATGGTGTGTCAGTCGATGGAATATTACTGTTTTATTCTAAGGATGGTGTGCTGGCTATTTGGGTACTAGTGGTCATCAGACAAGATCAACATCGTACCTGAAATCAGTGACTGCACTGCTTGAAGAAATGGTACTTCTTCTGCATGAACTCTCCTGAAGGATGGAGAGCCTTGCTAGCTAATGAAGCTCACAGGTCTAGCACCGACCCATCCTGACTTAAAGACAGTCTTTTGGATCTTCATCTAACATGGAGGTTGTGTTCTGTAATATACTGTGTTAGCATTTCACTTTTTGGGGAATAGATAACTTTTCTGAAAAGTAAGTGTTCTTAAATACTTTGGAGATTTGTGAAGATTTCTCCTTTGCTATTTGAAGGCTGGATCTGACTCTGTTGCTACCAGCAGTGTTTGCAATTTGGCATTCGTACGTTTGTGTTAGCTAACAGAAGGGAGTTCCAAACTGCTTAACTTGAAACTTGTGTATGTTTCTCATCTTTATTCCTTTTTCAGAGTGCCGTTTTCTGTACTCCTTTTGGGAAGAGGAATCTGCCTAACTCATTTGCTTCCCAGAAATGAGAGACATAACATTGCACAAGACTGCATTGCAGTGTGGTGCTGTTGGAAGCCGTCACTTTGTCTTTTTTCAGTCGAGTGGCATGATCTCCAGAAAGTAATAAAAGCTCGTACTGACCTTTAGCAGAAGCTGCAGGACCACACTGCCCATTGGGAAATCTGGTCCGTCTCCGCAGTGACTCGTTGCATAGACTGAGCCTTAGTTTTGTGCATCCATCTACAAGTTAGGTTGCTTTGGTTGCAGCAAAGTGACAGTTACTGTTGGCAGGTCTGTGAGGTGATCATATTTTATGATTTTGAAATTTTAAAGTTTGTTGAGAAAGTGTGTGTGTGTTGTTTATCTCTTTGGATGACTCTGAATGCCCTCTGAGAACTCCCTGTACGGGTAGTGAACCAAACCCGCCCAAACCTTCTTGAGTATCAAAGCAAATGCTCACAGTTGCGGTTTGCTGTGTTTGTATAATATACGTAGTGAATGGCTGCTCTTCAGCCTTTTATTACCACTGCTTTTGCGCAGTGAACTAAAATATCCTTCTCTTTATCTTCAATTCTTCATTTCCCTTTTTTATATGCAACTTCCCGAAGGGGAGCCTTGCATTTGTTAACTAGTGCTCAGTGACTGGTGCGTCAGCTCAGCTGTGCAACATGCCAACACTAACTGCTCCTAAATAACATCTATTTGCATAGTGCATTGAGAGCTGTGAACTCTCCTCTCATTAAGTGTGTGAGAACTCTCGCTCAACCAGAAACGCTAAAAATTGAGCTGCGCTCCTGTGGGGTTTTTCTACTGTGAGCCCTTCCAGTGTATTACACCACTGTGACACTTTCTGGGGTGACTGATACAATAACGTTGCAGTGAAGGAAAGGAATAATCTAAAGGGATTGCATGCTTTGGCTTCCCTTTTAAACTGTTTCATATGCGCTCGCCCCTTACTCTGTCCTCTCACGCGTTTCTCAATGTGGGAACTTAATATTTTTGGTGATATTTCAACAATAATCAGTTAATGGTGGAGTAAGGAGGAAATGAATAATCTATCGAAAACACCCCATTGCCAAATTCAGCACTCTTGAACTTCAGCTTTGCAGTTCTTTGTGTGAAATTATGTACTGATGTCCAGCAATATTTTATTGCAAGTTATGTTTTGTAATACTTGAGCAATATATAACTGTGATCAATGTTGTGACCTCAGGGAAATTGCTTATCTAATTACAGAAAGTTTACAGTAGTAAGACAAGGAATGGGAGAAAATATATCACTGTAAAATATAAATATGTTTAAATTACATTTAGGATTTGGAATAGTTCCTTGCTTGTGTTTTACAGAGTAATCTGTGATTTAAATCAGGTTTAGTTGTAGGGGTTTTTTTCTAAATTGGGTATTATAAATCAAGAGTAGTTGCTGCATATAGCACACAAGAGGATTTCTTATACATTTTAATGTTGCATAAGTAAGAAATACCAGTAGTTCAGCAGTAAAATTGCAAATGTAAGCAAAAGTGAAGATTTTTCTAAATTTAACTAGGTTGCATTTGTTTAGTAAACTCTAGCTATAATTTACTGTTTTATTGCATTTGCTGTTGAGAACTTGCTAGCTCTAAAAAGCGGGGGGGAGGGGGATGGGGAATAAAGGAAACAGCTATGTTATAATTGCTCTGGAGCTGGGGGGAGTAGATGGAAGAGGGGAAAATACTAAACAGTCTGCATACAATAGGTTAAAGTAGAGAAAATAGATCTTGGCAAGATAATATACTTCTGCAGAAGTGTTTTTTTGAGACTAAGGAACTTTCAGTTACGTGCGTTCTGAATTTGTGGGATAGCACAATTCCTAATAAAAACATCAAGCTCAAGATGTTGTAGTTATGCCCTCTTAAGACTTTGGAGGCATGAAAGATAAGAGATGGCTTTTCTTATTAGTGAGTTTCAATATGTGAAAAATAGAAATTCAGGTAGTTAGGCTTTAAAACACAATAAACACCTTTATTTTGTGAGTGAGGAGGTTTAAAACTTGGTTTGAATTTGCTCTATATCTCTGCGTATGCATACTTCTCTAGCTAGATTTCAATATATCTTGATCCGTTAATATAAAACCTGGCTTAGTTTAACTGTGGTTTGAAAGAAGTGAACGCTGGGATTGGGCTGGATGATGTTGATTAATAGGTGTGCGAGGGTGAAAGACTCCAGGGCCAAGCAGTAGGTCCATCTTGGTGGCATCTGATGTTGATTGGCTTTGTCCTGCGCGGCTGCGCTGGAAGAGCGGACATTAAGATTAAGTGATGCTGTCGTGTTGAGGAGCGCTGCACTGCATCATTCTGGGAAGAGACAGCTGTGGTGGTTAATCCTTCATCACCAAGGGAGTGCTGCCAGCAGAAAGATATACAGCCAAAGATAACCCTCCATAACTTGTGCTAAAGATCAGAAAACTTTGAATTCACATCCATCTGCTTAGTCTGGGGTGAAGATGAAAGATAGGCAGAATAGGAAATAAAAAAAAAACTCCCGTGGGATTAATCTTAGACACAGTATGCAGCACACGGTGAAAAGGCAGGAGCTAAATTTTTACATGTATCTTAAAAGAACTGGATCATTCAGAATCCAGAAATTTAATTTTATTTCAGTTGCTGTAATGTTCATACTCATGACGCTCATTTAGTATGTGCACCACATCTTTCCTGGAAGTGATTCAAAGATGCCGGTGTTCATACTGTAAGGTTTAAAAAAGACAAGTGTCTGTTAATGCTGCACTTCTAACTAACTGACGCACAGGAAAGGATGACAATGGAGCTTTTAGCGTAATCTGTGGTAGAGGACTTTGTTATTTACTTTTATACTTAGAAGGTCAGTTCCAAATTATTATACATCAGATGAGAATATATTTTGTCTTGAATGGTTGTGAACAGAGGCAGCTACATTGTTATGCATAATTTATTCATACAAAGTGAGAACCATTACAAAGACTAGCTCAAGTTGTCATCTTTGGAAATTAATTGATATGAAAGAGTAAGATAGCCAAGAGGAAAAAATACACAAATGCATTGCTTTGGAGCGGGTGTCTTCGAAGCAATAACAAAATTAATAAAATACAGTTCAATGGCAGTAGTCAGTGATAATAATTTGAGACATTGATCCATTACTTTAATGTAGACTGTCATTTTAACAGGCATTTCAAACCTTAAAGTAATATTTAAAAAAAAGTTCTGTATTGAATGGTGGTGAAAAGGGGGCAATGCACTTTTTGTTATTATCATGGTGATATTGCTGTGAGGAAACCGGATAATTTCTTTAAGCAGATTGGTGGCTGGGTGGTATTGGTGGGAATAGGAAACCTCCCTGTTACAGCCTTGGTGCATGGAGGAGTGGAACGTCAGCGACAGGCAGGGGCAGCGCTCGCTGAGCCCGGCCTCGGGTCTGCTTCTGCTTCGGCTGGTGTTTGGCAATCAGTGGGTTGGTGAGCCTCATGTTGTCTGTTTAATGTCTGTGTGCTATCGGTTGTCTGTAGAAACAATTGAAATAGAAGTTAGTTATTCCGGTGGTATAAAGACTTAGTTTCTATTAATAAAGTCCTTTAATTAAATCCCATCACAGACATATAGGCACTTAGACTTACTGTTCCAGCGATACAGGTTTCTTTTCTACCTGGGCATAGTGAAGCTATAGGAAAACCTTCTAGTCTTGGGGCCTAGTCTATGTACCCTAACTCATAAAGAAATGGATTCTCAGTCAAGGACCATGGGAATTAGCCACCTGAATGCTTGAAAAGTCTGTCCCAGAGGGTTCGGTGTTCTTGCAGGTTGGTATTTCATATATTGCAATTACTGCTGCACCACCCTTTTTTCAGAAGCTGGGAATTGTTAACGCTATTAGAGTACTGATAAAGAACATGTTTTCATACAGGCTTTTGAAAATCTTCCCCCTACTCAACATGTCAGGTCCTTCTGTTCTGGAGCCGTGGATGCTTCAGATAGAGTAGCTGCATTTTATCTAAGCCAAATTTTCTTTAGACTTTGGCTAGCTAGAAAATATATTATGACTGTTTCTTTCTTAAACTATTAGGTATTGGTGTTTTACAGTGTTAAGTGCAATAGTTGCACTTTGGTGGATTTTTGTCTGGAACCTGCTGAAGTCCTTTGAGACGAATAATGCTAAAGGTGTAGGTTGTCTTGGATTAAGAAACCCAAAATGAGAGCTGTAGTAAATCTGTTGATGTCTTCTCAAGTGCGTAACGAGACAGTATTTTAGTTTCTGGTTTTTTATTGAGCTTATTCGCTTTCCTATAATCATAAAAATACCAATTAAAAGAGAAGAACGTTTCATCGTTTGCAGAGAAAGAGTTTTAGTTGTATCAGCAAAGTGCCCCTCGAAGCCATCTGCACTTCTTCTCTCTCACGCTTGTGCTCTCAAATGTAATAAATCTTGTTCTTGCCTTTTTTTTTTTAGAAATACTTGTATGAATCTGAAGAATTGGTGTTTCTTGATAAATTCATAATACAGTTAAATCTTAGGTTATGACATCTCTCAGGTAAAGGTGTAATATATATTAATGTGTCATTTGAATTTAATTGGAAATAATGAGCCAATAAATACCAGTTGATATCATATGGGATAGGTATTTCTAAGCAGGCTAAGTGTGTTAGCAAGTTAATGTAACGTTTTGGCAAAAATCCTAATTACTTTAGTATCTGCATTACAGTATTATCTTAGAAATCAAAATGGCATTTTTGAGTGTTATAAATGAAATGGAAAAATTAGAGTTTGGATAGGTTTACATATTGTGAAGAAGTAGTATATAAGCCTGCAAATATGTGAAAAATGACCACTGCCTTTTCTTAGTAACTAACTGTTCTGCAGATTCACCAAAGGAAGAATGAAAAAATAATGCTCACATCGTAGCAGGAGGAATATAGGATGAATATAAGGAGAAATTTTCTTATAATAAACAGTGTTAAATTTGGGAATCGGCAAACGAGTGCAACTTCTCAGGAGGTTATTTTCTTTTTTTTTTTTTTTTTAATTTTGACTGCGAAGTGCATAAACTTGATCATATCTACAAGTATGGGATGGATGAGGTGATCTTTTGAGGTCCATTTTTACTCTTGCTTTCCTCTGATTTTAAGTTTGGTGATAGCTGAACATTGCCTTTTAAAAGTTCTGGCAGTTTAGAGGTTAATGAAAATGAACGATTTTTTGTATGCTCATATATTTGACCAAATCCAAATCTTGAATAGAACACAGGTTGAAGTGAGCAGACTTGTTCATGATGAACACTAAAATGCCAACAATTAGAAAGGAATGGGTTAATACATTGACTAATGTTGTAGGTTTATAAGAACTGGCCCTTCTCTTTGTTCTTTTTTATCATATACATTTATCATGTTCAACCTGGCAACTGAAGCAAATAGCTATTTAAGTTGTAAAAAACGAATCACTGTGCAATTTCTTGAACTGTATGATATAACCAAGCCTAATAATATTATACAACAGAAGTTGTAATCCTTGGGATATTTTGCCCCACTTTTAAAATAGATGTATTTTTTTTTAAATGAGCCGTGAGCATTTGCTACTATCTCTATGGAAAACCAAAGAGCATTCAGATGTGTTTAATAAAGCCGTAATTTCCTGTCCAAACTGGTAAGTGAGGACTAATGGTGAGTGCTTACCTTCTGCTGCTGCATAAACCCCAGTATATTTAGAAATGGTTGAAGTGATGGATTGTGTGAAGATTTGGGATGCGGGCTCTTGACTTAACTTAAAAGCTTCTTAATAAGTAACAGAGAAAAATAAAAGTTTGAGCTTTCACTTTAAAAGGAAAAAGATGCTGTGGGGAAGAATGTTCCATCCTCTCTGCAATGTAGACCAAAAGGTAAAAACTAAAAAATATGTATTTCTTATGTCAGCATATTTTCACACTGCTGGACGTTGCATGTTTACAGCTGGTTCTGATGCAGCTGTCTGAGTATAATTGATGAGCATCATCATTTAAAGTGTAAAAGAAAATGTCTTGGCATAGAAGTACATGATAAAGTGCCATCTACCAGGCATTGTGGACACATGTGGTCACCATTTCCTTTTTCTCCTCCCTCTTTGCCTCTCTTTGCTGCCCTTGCCAGAATCTACAGAAGTCATCGGGAGCAGCTCAGCCCAGCCTCCAGCCTTCTAATATCACTTTGGTAGTTGTCAGATCATATGAAATGTCAAAATTCATGTGGCCTTCGTGAAGAGATATATTTAGTACAGCTGCTGCATACCTACGTAGTACCTCTGACATTGACATATTAGTTATGCTGTCTTTTGCAATCTGATATCTTTAAATTTGCCACCTTGTTAAGTTTTGATTAATGTGATTCCATTTCACTAAAGTAATTGGCTTGGCCTGTTGTAGAAAATAATCAGCCTTTCTACAGAACAAATGCTAGAACATGCTAATGAGGGAGTGAGTTCGTTAAATTGATGGCGTGGAGTGACAGTTATTAATGATTGTTATGATAAACAGACGAGTGCGAATTGGGATGAGTTGGGCAAAAGTGACAGTTTAAAAATAACGTATATTGGAAAGTACTAACGAAGTAATATACTGTTAGGAAAACAATCATGCAAGTTGTCAAGGGAAGAAGTGTAATTATACAGCTGCACGAGCTGCCTGGGAGGACAGGGACCTGGCTGATAATGGACACATTTTTTGTTGGCAAGGGGAAAATATGTTATGGCAGAGAGGACTACAGATTGATAAATTAATTGGCCTTTCTCATTGTTCCAAGAGCAAACTTGGCCAGCAATAGCCAAGCGGATTAGGTAAATAAATGAAGAGACCGGCTCTTCCTCTGCATCTGACCCATTCCCTGCCCTTTCTTTTTAATCTACCTATGCGTGAACTGCCAAGTCCAACTGCCTAGGGTGGCAGTGTTCACATAAATATATCTTTCCTGGAAATATTTATAGCTTTTTAAAACGAGATGCTTTGTATTACGAAGAGTTTTGTCTTAAGGTGAAGGTTAATTATAATAAGCCATCAGCCTTATGCTGGTATGAAAGCAAGATGGAGGATGCAGTTGGAGGATTTTTAGGCTGACCTCCCTCTTCTTTTAAAGTAAAATTTAGACAGAGCTGTCCATGTGAAAGCTTGCAAGAAACAAAAAAGGAAGATAGTCATTGCTAGTAGGGATTTTGGGAGGCAGAGGTATGGCGCTACTTCTGCTTACTGTTGCGTAAGTTTGGTGCTAAATGCCTTGAGGTTGTTGGCTGTAGGAGAAAGACATTTGTATCTCTGAGACTGACAGCACTGCCATACATAATTCAGCTGTCAGATTGCCTGTGTAGTTGACTCAGTGAAAGAGCAGAGGATAAATGTGGAATATTATCCTAATAAGTATAAGGAGATATAAAGTAAGTAGGCCATTATAAAAAAAGAAAAAAAAGTAAAACAGACATCAGAAAAATTCAGTATAGACAGTGATACTCCAACTGCTTATGAAGGCTGGCATTAATAAGAATACCAGGTAGCACATCGTGGATCACTTCAGTCTCTGCTCCAATGCAGAGGATTGTGGGGATACATTTGGGCAGGCACAGAACTGAGTGGTCAGTGCTGTTTCGCTTCTTTTGCTTGCTTGTTTATACTGCCTCGCATTTAAATACTACCTTTCCTCCATGGAAAGGTGAGCAAATTACCATATTATTCATAAAGACAGGGGAAGTGATTGCAAAAAAGTTGGCTAAGAGAAAGCACTGTCATCACTGTCGAATTCCAGCTGCTCAGGACACACCAACGAATAGAAGACGGAGAAGAATTTAGATTTTATATGACAGGCTACAGCCATATCAGCACTGAATGGAGCCTGTAAAATGCTTACTTAGCCATTTTGCTGGGTGTTTTACTGGATTCAGCTTGGTTTTGGTCTTGCATGGGCTCCAATAATCATGTTACCAATTCCTTGTGACAGGCCTCAAGAACATGATCTGTTCGCTAATCTTGCCATGTTTCCTTTGCTGCCCTAGCTTTCTAGTTTTCTGTCGTGAGTATACTGGTTTGTATAGTCTTAGACTTGTGAACACCGATTCAGCAAATACAATCATCTAACCAAAATAAGCAAGGATAATCATCCGCTTTATTTAATAATTAAGTTTAAGCCTTTCTCCTAATAGTTTGTTGTGGGTGAAATCCCAGCAGCCCTTGGCTTTCACTGTTAGTGAAAGGAAGAAATAAATAAATAAATTTTGGTTTCCACAGAACTTATAATTTTCCTAATAGTGTCATAGATTCAATGTGTGTCAGGTATAGCTTAAGAAACTGCTAATTAGTAGCTTTATGCAATTTATTGTGTATGGATTCTATCATACTGAACTTCATTGTTCCATTCAGAACATGCAAATCAGTGACTAAAATGTCCTTTTTAAAAAAAAAAAAAATAAAAAATTTCCAATTTCCAAACTTTTTTGTAACAGAGAAAAACAGGCATTAAATTCCAAACTCTACTGCACTTCTCTGGGTGATGAAGTGTTGTTTTACCATCATGTTACTTCTTGAATGGCTTATATATTAAACTATTACCTAAACCACCTCTTTCAAACCAGATTATAACAAGGAGAAGTAGCCTTAAGAAAATCTTCATTTCAACATTCACAGTTTTTTGCTTCTGGCTCTCAAAAGAACTCTGTTGTTTATACTTAGCTTCCATTGCCAAGCCCTTGATTTAGGCCCTTAGTCTTGTCTAGTCTGGAGGGGTGGTATTGCTTTTGGTCTCTCTGGCTTTTAGGATGTGCCTGCATTGCCATTTTAGTCTGGATAAGGCCTGTGCTTTTGAAGCACCTCTTCTGCTCTTCCACATTTATTGAATTGCATTTTGCTCTGTAGAGTCTAGATTATTTTCTAATGAATCACGGAATCACGGAATCTTCAGAGTTGGAAGGGACCTCTAGAGATCATCTAGTCCAACTCCCCTGCTAGAGCAGGATTGCATAAAGCACATCCCTCAGGGCTGCATCCAGGCGGGTCTTGAAAATCTCCAGAGAAGGGGACTCCACAACCTCCTTGGGCAGCCTGTTCCAGTGCTCTGTCACCCTCACTGTAAAGAAGTTTTTCCGTGTATTTGAACGGAACTTCCTATGTTCTAGCTTGTGCCCATTGCCCCTTGTCCTGTCGCTGGGAACCATTGAAAAGAGCCTGGCTCCGTCCTCCTTAAACCCACCCTTTAGATACTTGTAAACATTAATCAGGTCCCCCCTCAACCTTCCCTTCTCCAGGCTAAAGAGTCCCAGCTCTTTCAGCCTTTCCTCATAAGGGAGGTGCTCCAGTCCCATAATCATCTTGGTTGCCCTACGCTGGACTCGCTCCAGTAGTTCCCTGTCTCTCTTGAACTGGGGAGCCCAAAACTGGACACAGTACTCCAGTTGTGGCCTCACCAGTGCAGAGTAGAGGGGGAGAATGAAGTTGAACTGGAGGATGTTCTTCAGAGGTGCATCTGATGTGCTCTAGCTGCTGCTGAGCATTCAGTCTATGGAAACAGATTGCATTAAATACATATTAAAATCCTCCAAAATGCATCTAATGTTGGATGTTGGGGTCCTTAGCATCAGATATTTTAGTCTGGAGGTCTGCTCCATTTGGACCTCAGTATTTGCTCATATAGATATAGTCAGTCTTGATAATCCTTTAAAGTGAATCTTCATATAACGTTACTGTTTCTTTGTCTTTTTACTTAATCCCATTTTTTCTCTTACTTTCTGCCTAGCTGCACTGCTCATTTCTGTCTGGTGCATGGCATCACTACTGTTTTATTTTGGGACTGGGGGCTGGCCAAGGTGGCTTGAAGCCACCTCTTGGTTATAAACTTTACTTCTGCCTTTGTACTGTTTTCCATCGTGCTTCTTGAGTTTGACCATCTACTTGTATGTTAAAAATTCTTTTCTCGTTGAGACTACCTAAAAAATATTTGGGTTTTATTATTGAATTTGTCATATTGCCTCTGTTAACCTTTTAGATTTTTTTTTTTTAATTAAGGCCCAGAATGATATTAGTCATTTAAATTATTTTTGTCTTGAATAAAACTTATCCTTGAAGGAACTTATCCTTCCTGTCTTTATATTTTGTGCTTGTTTTGTACAGACGCAAAATAATAAATCGCTAATTTAAACTGAACAGCTATTTACAGTTTTAATGTTTACATGGTAAAGAAGTGTTTACTTTCCAGGCATTTTTAAAGCTTTTTTTTAAATCTCTAGGAGACAAGGTTCCTATATATTCTTATTTTAAAGTAAAATCTGAGTTTTCCAGGTTACACTAATTTTAAATTGTGTCCTGATGTTTTTTGCCATTCTCATGATCTTCTCTGTGAGAAGACCACGGCAATATTAAACACTAACCAAAACAAAGATTCATAAAAGGTGCCTGCTGCTTTTTCAGACTCTCAGAGGCATAAAACCGCCTACATTTTAGAAGGACCTATCACCTTGGGTTTTTTGTAAGCTAGAACGATTTTAATTTTGTATCTTTCAATCACTTTTGAAAAATTTGTGTGGTAGTCTTTTGGTAAGCTGACTTGACTTGGCTTTGTTAGAGACAGCATTAATAACAGCTATTTCACTAAGCAGAGATGTTGAAAGAAAAGAATCTACAGCTGATCTAAAAGGTGTGAAGAGAGAGGCATTTATTTTGGCCTTATTCTGAACTGTACAGGTGTAGAGGAACCTCATTTTTTGTTTGTTTGTCATGGTATAAGGATTCAGATAGTGAATGGGACGTTGTTTTAAGTTGTAGAAGACCACATTAGGTGGCATATGGTTCATAAGGTGAATCCAGGCTGTGTCCAAACAATATACATAAATAATTTACATCAGTATTAGCAGGAGTCACACATCCTCAAAGAACAGCACATTACTGCTGTGCACAGATTTCTGCTTCTGACAATAGCTTTGCTTTGTGAATATAGACACCTATTGTACTAATTCTTTTAAGATAATTATGGTGTACTTCTCTGAGGCTTTTCTTTTTTCCTTATGGGGAAATATAGCATGTATTTTTAGGTTGTTGCCTATGGAGACTGAGTGCCAGTGCATGTCTTGTATGATCTCCCCAGCTACCTGTGGATGAGTTAGTTCTCAGCCGGGAGAGCAGCTGGAGCTGGTGGAGGTGACCAGGTGGATACCCCTCTGCGGTGTATCCAGCTTCGGCCAGGGGGAAGGTCCCTGCTGGCCTCTCAGCTGTAGAAAGGATGCAGTGCGACCCCGTGCCACACTGAAGAGAGAATTGGCTTAAAGAACAGGCAGTGGGAAGTCTGGTGGTGTTGGAGTTGGAAAGAGGGAGCTCGAGCTGCAAAGGAAGACCTGCTGTTCCACAGACACCAGGCAGGCATCAGGTGCCACTGTGTAGGAAAGCAGAAGCGATTAGTTCAGGTATTTGTAGAGTCACGGGGTTGGAGCAGACCTGTCAGGAGAGATGGCCTCAAGGGAAACTGCTGCGAAAAAAACATTTTGCTCTCCTCAGGTGTATAGAGAGAAGGTCGTACTTCCAGTTCTCCTGCATTCAGTATTTGAGATCCCTGAATACCTGCTTTAAGAGTAGTAAGTGATGATGAACTGACAAGCAAACCTTCATCAGGCTGGAGGAGAGGCTGCAGTTGAGAGCTGGGATGGCTCTTGCAGCTTACCAGCCTAAATTCTACCAAAATCGTCACCTCAGACACACTCTTGACCCACCCCCCCTTCCCTCAAGGCTATCCCAGCTGTTTCCACCTAGCATTTTAAAAAGAATGTGCTGGTTGGAAAATGATCACTCGCTCCTTCTAACTGCTCCTCTGATACACTTTTATACTGTGCTAAGCCAGACGGTTAGTTGGATTTACCACCTCTGTGCTATAACGAAATAATTATTAAAATAATGAAAATGACCTGCGATTAACTTAATTTTAAATGGCAATAAATACTGAGGAAAACCAAAAGTAAACCATGCCTTGAAAAGTGACTCGTGTCCAGTCAGTCATCCTTTGGTTGTTCAGGTGTGGTCATCTTAATTTCATATGTATAAAACTGGGAAAAGAGCTTTGAGGAGATACAATAAGAGTCTGACATGAGAGAAGTCATAGCTGGGCAAGAAGAGTTTTATTTGACCATAGTTGCCCATTCATGCCTGTTATGTGGCGTGGACAAGGGAGTTTTACTTTATATGGTACAGTGGTGTACGCTTCCTTTATCCGCTGAAATCTTTGCCCATGTTTTGGATTTCAAGCTAAAAACCTTATCAACGTTATCCTTTTTTGGTGAGTGGGTGGGGTGTGTGTGTGCTGTTAGTAATCTGGGTAACTTGTGCCAAAGTCTGCTAAGCAATTTTGATGTTACTTGATGAGTCAGATCTATGCCTTCCTGCAGTTACCTTCTATAGGCAGATATGCATACCTGTGGATTAGTGAAAGCATCGAGGTAACTGTTGAATTTTTAACAGACACAGGTGGTTTATCGTAGGCATTATAGGTTACTTTTGTCTTCCTAGTACCTCATACTTATCAACAGTAAAACAGAGAAATCCTAGAACCAAAATAAATCAAGTTAGTCTATGGTCTTTGGAAAAAGGCTGTTTCTTTGAATGAACATAGTACTGAGTATGGCTATATAACAAACTGGCGATAAAGTGAAAAATGAGTAAACCCCATAATATATATATATATTTAAAAAAAAAAAAGGCAGAGGTGGAGTGGTGGGAAGTACGTACTCATGTAACAGCTGTTTCAAAGCATGCTGCTCTTCAGGAAAAATACAGTAAAAGAAAAAAGCTTCTGGTCAGTGTTCCTGTGTAGCTGCCAGTGTCTCAGGAATTGTGCTGCCAGCAGTGAAGCTGGCTGTCTGCTTTGGGAGACTTGTCAGCACGGAGTCTTTGTTTGAGCTGTGTTTGTGCTGATCGTAGTCATTTGAGTAGCGGCCTGTGCGCTTTCTCGAAGATGCTCTGGCTGAGGGCTGTTAGGGGAAGGACAAGTTTTAATTGTCCGTATCCCTGATACATACCACTATTCAGCCATGCTCTATCCAGCAGCCCACGTACTGGCTGGAAAGACTTTTCTGGGGAACAACTGTTGAACTGCTGCTTAGGAGCCTATTCTTAAAATTGAAGGCTCTCCATTATGTCGTTTCCATTCAAGCAATTGGAAAGTACACTTGCTCTTTTTTTCTGCTGTCCATAAAGACAGTGTTTTTGATGTCATTGTCTCTGTTGGAAAAGGCGAGGAAACATAAGCCCTTTTGGCTAAGTTTCCATATACCTTTTATTTGTGAGGATGGGGTCAGTCTCATGTGAATTTCCTGTTTCAGACGTGCATTTTAGTCAGCGTTTCTAAAAGCTACTTTACAGTATAGGAGAAAAGCAAAGTTGGAAGTGAGAGAAAAGCAGCATCTCTTTGAGCTGATTGTCTTCTGGCTTTCAGTACACACTGCGGTCTTGAGAGAAAGTGAGTTACTGAAATAGGTTATCATTAAGCCTTGCTTTTCAACAGCAAACAAGGACTCGCCCCATCCCTCTGCCACAGCTGAAATCACTCAAAGGGGTGAAAGATTTTTCTGGTGCAGGTGTTTCAGTTTCTAAGACTCACATAGCTTCCACCTGGAGCGTTGTTCACAAGCTCACGTGTAGAATCTATTTCCCACTCCCAGTTGTGAGGACTTGTTGGGAAGAAGAGAGTTCACTTGGCCTGTAGTTTGGCACTTCCACTTGAAGAATTCAGTAAAAATATTTTGGAACCGAAACACACAGGGATGCTGTGCTGTTGGAAAGAGTGGGTGCTGCTTTAGTCCCTAAAAAGAAAGAGGTTTTTAAGCAGGCGCTTGCTACTGTGTGCTGCTGTCAAAGGAGGTAACGTTAGCTTTTTTTGCTTTACGTGTTACTCAACTGTGATTTGTTTTGGCTAGGTATAGCGTTGCTATTTCATTGTACCTGAAAAACAAATGGTTTGCATCAACCTTATTTGCTAGGAGTGGTATATTCTGAGAATCAGAAAGTCAAGTTTGTGTTTTCCCTTCTGGACTCTTTCTGGAGAATGGAATGGGTTTGCACGTGTGAGGTTTTCTTAAGGTTTGTTCAGCCTTCATCAGAAAGGCTAGATGGGATTCACTGGTAATGCAAAGATAGGCAATGACATCATAGATTTCTTTACTTTTTTATGTAATGCCTCCATGTTCTGGAAAGGTCACTTTAAGTTTGTTTATGGGGCATGTTTGAAAAGAATTGTCTTTTCTGGTGAAATTGAGGGTGGGGAAAAAAAATCTGTGTAAGTTTTGAAGAAAACTTTTGTGTTTGTGAGCAGCAAACTTCTTTGAGGCTTCAAGTTATCACCTAAGAAAAAAGATTCTTTATTGTTATTATCTAAATATAATTATTCCTAACCTTTGCTAATGTTTAAAGGTCTATAGTAGTATATTTTGTGGAACTGAATTATTTAAACTTCGTAGATCGCTGGGGTCTCTTCATGACCAATCTATACTAATCTCTCTGTTTCATTATACAGTAAATTTGGACTAGATGACAGAAGAATTCTTCATTCAGTTGTATTAGGGATGATATTATTAATTGATTCTAGAATTAATGGTGTTATCTTAATGCTGAAACAAGACACATACAGTGTTTATTTTTGGGTATTGGAAAACAGTTCAATTTTAGTTACTAATCCAGGTGAAGAAAAAAGAATGAGCTTCCTATTGTGCTGACATGAGTTCAAAACTCATTGGATTACAGACTTTCAAGGTTTATATGGGATAGCGAAGGGAGAAAACCTGCGGTAGTTTTTCTGTGCCTTATTAGCTGTCCTCACCATATAATGTAATGCAGGAAGTACTAATAATCAGTCATATTGATTTGTTATGGAGAGTAAAACTTTGAGGCAATTTCAATTCTCTTTGTAGTAAATACGGGGTGGCGGGGGAAGTTGGCTGAACATATTTGGTATTTTCTAGGGATGCTACTGCTGAAAAGGAGAGAGATGTTACAGAATTCATATGGAGCAATGCTTGATAATTCTTATCTATGGTCAAGAAACTCTCATTAATTAATATTTGTATGCAATAATCAAATAGGGGTAGTATGCTTAAATATTAAAAGTTTTAACAGAATATCTTATAATAATTTGTGTGTAATTTTTGAAATGGACTCTAATACAGTCACAAATATTTAGCTGATAGAATTTATAATTGTTAAACTGAATCCAGTTTTCACAAAGTAGCATTACCCGTTCCACAGTTTGTTTTAGGAATGGGAAGTTTAAACTGTAAATTTAATTTGTTTACTACCATCTACCTCTGCTATTTTTACTATGAATGCTGAATACTTGTTACAGAAGTCTGTTTCCATCAGAGCAAATGTAAAATGGCTTGCAGGCACTTAGAACTTTTCAGGAATATCCCAATAAGACTGACTAATATTCTTTAATTTAGGCTTAAGAAAGAATGGAAAGCTGTATGCATTATTTATTCAAGGTATTTATTTTAATAATAAATTTGAACAGTAGTATGTGAAAGGGTTTTGTTGCTTTCTTATTTGCTGTCTCAACAATTTAACAGATGTGCATATCCCTCTCTTCTGGCTTGCAGAAGATTTAGATGAGATGCAATAGAGCCTCTTTTCCCTGATAATAATAACTTCCTGATAATAATAACTTCCCATGGTGTGAGTTTGAAATCTAATCCTTTCAGGAGTTTGTTTTTGCCGTGCTTATTCTGCCTAATGTTAACTCAAGTGAGTCACATGAGAGAGAGAGAGACAATATGGATGTGAATTTTTCTGTGTGTGTGCATTTTGCTGTATACTTATAAATATTATGATTGTTATTATATATATTACACATGATTCTATGATATTAGATATATTACACAAAAATTATTTTAAAGATAAATCCATTTTACAACACAGATGAACTAAAGTTTTGCAAGCACAAAAAAATAAAATCAAAGTTCTATACCAACTAAAAGCAAGGCAGACATAGAAAATTAATGTAGTATTGTTAAGTAACATACCAGAGCTCATGGAAGTATACTACATGATATCATAGAATGGTTTGGGTTGGAAGGGACCTTTAAGGGTCATCTAGTCCAACCCCCCTGCAATGAGCAGAGACATCTTCTGCTAGATCAGGTTGCTCAGAGCTCTGATCTTGAATGTTTCCAGGGATGGAGGACTTACCACCTCTCTGGGCAACCTATTCCAGTGTCTCACCACCCTCATTGTAAAAAAAAAAAAAAAAAAAAAAAAAAAAAAAAAAAAAAAAATTCCTTCCTATCTAGTCTAAATCTTCCCTCTTTTAGTTTAAAGCCATTACCTCTTGTCCTATCGCAACAGGCCCTGCTAAAAAGTTTTTATATATGCTAATATATTATACACTAATTATATAAACATAATAGATATTTATATTAAAAATCATAATTTAAAGTTTTATCTTGTTTGCAACATTAATATATTAATATTCACTTGACAACTTTTAGTATTAAGAACCTTGCATACACACATTTTCACTTTGAGAATCTAGGTGCTTCAGCAGGTACACGTAACTGATAAATCTTTTTGTAGTTGTCAAAACAACTTTGTACTTTTTCTTTTACAACTAAAAGCACTTTGACAGTCTGAAACCTGGTATATCAATAGGGAAAGCAAACAGACTATTCATTTTAGTACCACATTTCACTGCGAGTTTTGACATTTTTGAAATGTATCACTTCAAAACACCGAGACACAGATGATTAAAGGTTGTTACTGGCAAAAATGTTGTTGGTTATCAATGTTATTGATATCACACAGTGATATCTTTGCATACTGGTAGAGTCTTGTTTGAAAACCAGGGTAGTTTGACCGTATGGAGTCTATCTGCATGTCTCATTGTAGTCTGTGCACTAGTTTCTATGCCTCGAGGGCCGCCAAAAAAAAAAAAAAATGCTAACCTAGTTGCTGCTTGGTGATTGTCACTGTTTGTAGTCTACCTGTCAGTTCTGAGTTTTGTTGACGTGTGGAACAGCGTTGTCCTGATGTCTAAAGTCACTCACAATTAACTCGAACTAGAGATGCTGCCAGGGTAGGACTGGTTTAGAAAGATAAAACAGATTACAGTGACCTGATATTTGTTTTTCAGTCTGGGAAAATTACGGTGTTTGTCCATAGCGTGCATTGTAGTCTGAAATAGGATCTTAGCAAAAACACTGTGTGGTGCCTGTTTCCCCAGTGCAGTCACACTGGCTTTTGGTTTGTGATTGTTTCTATGTTTAACTGGATAATTTTCTCCTTTTAAGCTATTGAGAAATCACAGATGTCATTGGGAATGTCTTGCCAGACACCAAAAGTAAATAGAAATGTACAGTTGTCCTTCTCTTGTAGAGTTTCATAGCTGATGCAAGAGCACTCTCCAATGCTGTCTTGCAGAAGATGATACCTAAAAAATCGTGGTGTAAGCTTGACTTTTTAATAGCATTGTTAATATGGAGCTCAATCCATTAAAGACTGTTTTTTCTGCTAGGGAATGCAAGAAAGGAAGAAACATAAAAAAAGCATAAGAGTTGTCCGCCTTGAATCTGAAGTAGTATGGAGGAGACTTGCAGTGCGTGCTCAGAGTGTGGCAGAGTCTGGGTGCTCAATCTGTCACAGAGACTGCTTAACTCATGTGTATGTAATATTGTTTTGCTCACTATTTATGCTCGGATTAGTTAATCTGAGATAGTTTAAAGCTTTCTCAAATTTCTCATGAAAGAGGAACCTTCTAAACTTCCCTAGGCTAAAGTTTAGATTTACTGGTATTCAGATGTGAGTGTGTGTGTGAATACTGTTCTAAGTGTTAATGAAAATATATTCATGTTTGTTTTGCATTTTTAAATAATTTAATTGTTAATTTAGATACAGTTTTGTATTTCAGTGAAACGTCATAACCTTTTAGCTGAAAGGACATTAAACAGTAGAGTCTGACTATCTGTTTCATTTTGGCTTTCAGTTTTTGTAACTCCAAGCCTTCTGTGTAGTATATAAATTGGCCAGCGTGCTGTGTGGTTTAAAAAAGAAACCAACCACCAAACCCAGAAAAAGTAATTCAGGGAAAATTACCAATCAGTGTTGAATACATATACTTGTTCGAAGAGATCTGTAATCAAAGATAGTCTGTGGAGAAGAAAATCGCTAGCAGCTGAAGCTCTCAATATGTAGAATATATCTAGCACAAAATTCTTTATCCAGCTTCCCTTTAGCACAGGTAACATCTATGCCAATTTGTCTGCTTGCTTAGTTTTTTGTTGTTACTATTGAGAGAAAAAAACAGAAACGTAATATGAGAATGACTGATTGTGGGAAGGAGCCGTAGGCTGACTCATCCCATATAAACTAATAACACAAATATTAATGGAAGCACATTTCACATGAGCTTGGTTTTTTTGAATGGAGTTGTTTGGACTCCTGAGACTTACCCTAACAATAGCTTCAGACACAATCAATAATAATTTTTATTGCTTTTGCAAAGGGAATTTGAAAACTGTATAAGTGAGACCAGGATATCTGGAGATGAGTTGCTTTAATCATTCCACTGCCAAACTCTTGGCAGAACAATTAGATGGTTTTAAATTAATACCATTTCTAAGCTATGGATATTTAGGACTGGAGAGGTGTCCTTAGTAGCACTAGCCTATTGTCAGCCTTTCCTAACTTACAAAAATTCTCCTTTTAACAACGTGAAGGCTGAAGTACGCTAGCAATCTATACGTTGACTTTGTTATAGAATTTCATGATAACTGCCTGTCCAGGCAGAGTTATTTAATGAGTGGTGGTAAAATCAAGACTGATGCAGGCTTGTCTTACTAAAAATTGAAAGGTGTTCTCCGTGAAAAAGGGAAAGCAGTTTACATAGCGTGCTGCTTTTTCAGGTGCCAAAATTTACTCATATGGAACTAAACAATGCTTTTCATCTGTCTATGGCTAATTGATAGGTAGCTCAGTTACTCTAGAATCTCTAGAGGGCTGCCCATCTTTTCACTAGAATCACAATTCACATATTAAGAAAACTTCTAAATCAGTTAACACCTGGGTATTTTATAGAGTTCCTAATAGAAACATGTATTTGAATCTGTGACTTCCTCTTAGAGAAAAGATTTTGAGATTTAAGTTGCAGCAACATCAAGCACTGCTGCTGGACAACGGAGTGGTTGTACATGGGGCCTTTTACATTCCACTCACCAGGTATTTTTTCTCTGCATGGAAGTCCTTGAAAGGACGTTCGTTTACATGGAGGAAAAGGATTATTTGCAAAACAGATGCTGTGCGGCTATAGCTTCTTGTGAGGGTGCAAATGAAGTGCCTAAGAAATCTGCACTTTATCAGAAAATATGTTGGAGTTTAAGATGTCTCCTAACATTATATAACACAAAAGCAAATTTCCCAATATTGGAGTCAGTAACGCTACAACCAATGAAGATTAGCTGAGGCTTTACCAGATTATATACTCAAACTTTAAGAGGATTTGTCAATAGTAGAGTTGTGGGGTTTTATTTTATTTTATTTTATTTTTTTTAAATTAGATGCAGATGAGGTGAAATTTACCTTTGGAAAGTAAATATGTTGAACTGAGAGAAATCCGAAACATGCAAAATGTAGCTCTTGTAATTTTTTATGATTATTTCTCAGATACGAGCCCAAGGATTGTAGATACTTCACACGCAGTACTGATTCTGTTGTTCCCACTGTTGCCTTAATATCCATTCCTTTGATGTTGCAATAAGACTTTTTTGTTTATTTTTCTTCTCTCAGCAAAGTCATTTGTATGTACCAGAGTTTCAGCTCAAGAGACAACCAACCAATATCTTCCTAGCGCATAAGGATGTAACTCTACATTTAAATTTATTGTAAAACATTATGCTCATCTGTAATTATATTACTTTAAAATAAAGCCTTCATCCGCTCTAAGATCTTTTGATGTCCCTTCCCTGCTGACTCTTTTTTTCTTGTTCCCACTTACGTTAATGTGAAGAGACAGTTGAGTAAATGCACGATGAACTTCAAAACCTAGTAATTGTTTTTCAGAAAGAATGAAACTTGTGAATTAGATATGGATTGTAAAAGAACACCAGAGCTGATTAGTGTTCGTTCGGTTTGCCTGCTGGACCGTTCTGACACCTGTCTTCCCGCTTTCCCCATAAATGCCATTGCTGATCCCTCTATACTGCCAGTCACATGACAGCCAGGGAGAACTTGTGGGTGGGAGTTAAAAGACTCCCAGTGAACCTTGTCAGGCTTAGCAATTCATGAAACTCGACATAAAAGGCAACGTTAAACAAAGATGAGTTGAATCCATTTACATGCAAACTGTAGTTATCTGTATGAAAAAAGCCGGGAAGGGGGGGCACGTTGAAGGGGTTACTATTTCTTTCTTCCTTTTAGGATGTGTAGATAATGAGTTGTGTAAGGCTTAGAGGGGGGAAAATAAGCCAACTTTCAAGGCATTGAAAAATTGCTTTTTAGGAAAAATCCTTTTCATCCTAACCATCTGGTTGCATCTTGTTTACAGCACAGTGTGCCAGTTTGTGCTTATTAATCATGCTTACACAAGTATCTTAATTACTCCCCGTGTAGCTGCTCTGTTTTGAACTCAGAAGTTGACCTTTCTCTTTTTATTCCTTTAAACCATTAATCATACATAATCAACGCCAACGGGGCAGAGCCATGGAGAAGGCTACCCAGTTTCCAAAAGCACATGCTAGTCCTGAGAAACCGTGTAGACAAGAGTGACTGCATTGCTATCAGTCAGGCATATCTTAATTAATGACTGCTTGGTGTGCGTGCATACTTACACGCCTGTAACCCAGTTCTCTTCCCCCCTTTTGCTTCAGTCTTTTGAGATAACAGTTGCTTCCCTCGCTTTATGATACTGGAGATAATTTTTAAAAAGTCTCTGTATATAAAGGACCTTCAGAGACATTGTGTGACTGTAAAGGATCTGGTTCTCTCGTCTAATTTCTGTGGCGACTTCTGTAATAATTGAAATTTAGAGAAGATATAGGGTGGACAGAAAAAATTCTAGGCTCTGGATTCTTCTAGGATAAATAACTGTGTTGGTAGAGGGTGAATTTTTCAAAAATTACTGTAGTAATAAATGGATTCCTCTTCTTCCCTGCCTGCCTTTAAAAAAAAAAAAGGGGGGGGGGGAGAGAAAATAATTGTTTGAAAAGAGCATGTGTGTGAGAAGACTGAGAGAGTGGAATTTCAGAAATGGCATTCCGGTTTCTAGTGTACTAGACGAATTATAGTATGCAAAAGTAATTTTGCCTGCCCCGAAACTCTTCAGCGTGATGAAAATTTTATCAGTATTCTAAAAAGAGAACTATCCAGCCTACTCATTTAGTCAGCTTACATGTTTATTTACAGGGGGAAAAAAAAAAGAGGATTTGCAAGTATGACTTGCATTTTCTCTCTACTGCTGTTGGATTTTTGTTGGTTTTGTCATAAATACTGTATTTAGAATTTATACTGTCTAATCTGAGTTGTGCTTACTGGAGATGTGATTTCACTTATAGAAGCTTTAACCGCAGTTAAGGCTCTCTTAAAAGCCTTACGATTATGCTACCATAATAAACAGTTTGTTTATTTTTATTGCCACCATGGAAAAAGAAAATACATTCCAACAAAGCACTACAGGAACAGAAAGAGATGAAAAACCTGTATTAGAAAATTTACATCATGAAAATTTTTAATATTTAATTCCGGTAAAAGCTTTGCCATTCCACATGCAGAAAGAATGCACAGCTGTCTCTTCTTATGTTAAAAACTACTTGTTCATGAACTGAGAATACAGTGTGTGAGGTGAAGTGTTTCATCCAGTCTAGTGTATAATTTGGCCACTTCCGTCAGGCTTTTCCTTTCATTTGACCTGAAAATTTTATTCAGCCTTTTTGCATAGTTTGGGTGTCTTGGTGTGGTTGCACTTCTGATGTTTCCTAGAAGGTTCCTTGAATGTTGTAAAACAGTTTGAGCACAAACAAATGTTTTCTTCTGAGAAAATTATTTTGAGAACCAAAACTGAAACACTTGAATTTTGAGTAGGCGAACTCTTGCTGGCCTCGGGTGAGTCTCCCTGCCCTTATAGGCAGCTAAAGACTTTTTCCAAGGACAGATTGTAGGATCACGTAAAACAGAACAATTTTGCTGATGAGATTCAGTATTGATAAAATATGTCCAAACAGCATGGGGAATAGGAGATTTTTTACTAATATGTCAAATAGAACCAGAGTAAACAGACATCACTGGACACTTCTTTTTGGGGGCAATTTTATGTAATATGGGAATAAAAAGAGAGGAGATTGTGTTAACTTATGTGACAAGATTGCAGACTTTGGATGCATCTGAACCTTGTGGTACTTTAAGTGCAGATGTGAGTTGTGGTGGTAACTTCATCATGGCAGCGCAGCCCCAAGGAGATGGTGCTGATGACCTTTCCTTGCTAGCAGATAGCCTGAAGATGAAAGGTGGCTTACCAGCAACGTAGCCCACCTGACCAAATGTGGTTGTCTTAACCAGAGAACTGCTGTAGGTGGAGGAGTTAGCAATCCACGTAACAGTTACCCTGCGTAGGGCCAGGCCTGTGCTGTGCTGCTCGTGTGCCCTGGCTGCAGGATTAAGCTCGGCCACTGAGGGAGCGAGAGGAGCCTGTGGGCAGCTCCCACTCAGCACCGCCGACTGCTCCTCCTGCGTGCCCTTGCCTTTATCTGAAGCTGCGGCAACAAGCTCTCATATGACCATCCTTTTTATTCGACAGTAAAAATGATAAAAAGAATTGTTTTCATTGAAGAAAATCCTGTAAGAGCTGAAATGAACAAAATGGGGTATCGTTCCAGGGAGGGGATCTGCACAGTGGGCTGTGCCCTGGTTGGTTGCCCACGCCATATAGCTCAGCTCAGCGTTCACAGCATCTGAACGGTTGTAAGATTATCTGTATGATCCTATTTTTCTTTATAGTGCTAGCTCCCATAAATAGCATATTGAGAGATGTTTTACAGACTCTGAGTGCCTTTGTTACGGGGGTCATAATGAACCAGCACCTCCTGGCATAACACGCAAAGCGCTTGGCTTTCCTAGGTGGACCACTACTGTTGCCTTCCTGCGTGGCTGTGTTTAACTGACTGCTACTTTGTGCTTATTTCATGTCTCTTTGTTTGCTTTGAGCTTTTAAATTGTAGGTCAGAGTAGATTCTGCACTGGAGGAGTGCATCTTGAAATGTTCCTTGTACCTCGGTGCATACAAAGGCATTATGTTCAGAAGATAAATGGTAAGAGTTGTTAGCCTGTGCAACGAACGGGCAGAGTGAAAAGGTAGAGGGGGACTGATGGTGGGGCAGTAAAGTTATCTTTCGTAGGGAGCAGCTTTTATTACATGACTATTTTTCTGGTAGAAGCTACCTTTCAGAAATTCCAGTTGGTTCATCTACCTGTTGGCAGCTTTTAATTTCACATAAGCTGAAAGGATGATGATGGTGATGTTATACAGAAGAAATTCCCCTGATTTCTAATAAATGACGAGAACGTGGAAACAGCTGTTTCCATCAATGCCTGTTAAAATGTGGTGACCTACTGTATCTTTTGTTTTACATCTTCATTATTCCTCGTTCTTCTGCTGTATAGCCGGTAACTTTGTTATTAGGTCTTCATGTACTTTATTGTTTCTCCTCCTCCGATTATTTTACAGCCTAAATATTATGAATTTATCTCCATAATCAGAAGTGAGGTTCTTTCCTGAACAAAATGCCGGAGTGTTCCTCACACATGCTTCTAATGGAAACGTTTTGTTTCTAGTCATTGTATCATTGAGGACAGTATTGCTTTATTGCCCTCTTTCCTCTTCAACATGTTGCAGTCAGTCACTGCTTTTACTTCATGTTCATGATTATATATTTGAGTTTCCATTCATGTGGTTCCTTCTCCTTAATTTTAGTGTCAGATTCTAATGGAATGTGTTCTTATTGCATATTCTGCCCTCTTGAAGTTGACATAAATACATGACTATCTGAAATTAATTACTTGTCTTCTGTGAAGCTTTTCCTTGGTCTGTTCATTGATGTTGCATTATGAATCCACAGCAGATCTAACAGGGGAGAATGCCTATGTGAAACCAATGTTATATAATAAATTAGTCATGGAAGACTGATAAAAAAATATATCCAGAAATGTACTATTTGTTGGAATACAGGCTGCTGGAAAATGGCCCATGTGCTCAACTTAATGTTCTTGGGACTGTGCATCTGTGGTGACTATATAACTGTAGCAACGTGCTAACAAGTGGTCGTCAGCTTCTGTAAGTGGATTTAAGGACATACTTATCTTGGAAAGTGGTGGGTTGGGTTTTTTCCCTTTTGCTTTTTTCTCTTTTGCTTTTTTTCCTCCCCTTTTGCTTTTTTCCCATTTTTCATTTACATATACATAGTGTGGAAAAAAAGGGGCCCTCGGCTTTATGCAAAAGATTAGCTTTACCATTGTGAAACAGTCACTGTTGTTGTTTTTGTAGAGGAAGGGTAAACAGAACTGGTTTCCTATGAATGAGTAAATATTTCCTTTAGATTTAGTGGTTAAATAAACTAGCTGTTTCTATGTTAAAACTGAAGTTTGATATAAAGATGGAGCTTCATCTATGGAAGCTGGATTTACTGTGTGTCCCACTGCCTCGGAGAGAGATGCTTAAGCCTGGATTCTATAAAACTCACAGATACAAACTTGGGAGGTGATGTTTTATATATCATTTTCTTGGCAGCAGTATTCATTGAAAATATTTCTTCTATCATCACTGACTACTTGTTTCCACTTCTGTGTCACCTCCTCAGCTGTCCTAGCATATCTGACAGGCAATGTGCTGTGCAAGCAGGCCTGAAAAAAATGTTGGGGGGGAGGTGGAAAGATGGTAACATCTTAAACTGGTGTCATCACTGAAGACAGCATGCCCGCAAGCTGCAGTCTCAGTTCTGGAGGATTTCTTGGTCTGTTGGTGGGGTAGAAATACAGGGATATGTTGCTTATTTTGGCTTTTTTTTCTCCCCAGAGTTTTGGGGCTGTGTGGTAGAACTAGCCTTTGGTTAGCTGAATCTTTTTTGTTTATGTTTTTTTTCCATGTCACTTAGAAACCCTCAATATAAATTTCATCTGTGTATCCATTTATGTAATGCATCTGTAGTACAGGATGGATGAAGGGATAGTGTATTAAAATGGAATACAAAAAATGTTGTTTTGTGTGATCGTGTTATGATATGTTTGGAAAACATCTTTATCCTCTGGTGTTGAAAGGCTTGAATTCTAGCATGAGAAAATATTAGCAAAAGAAACAAAATGGATGCAAAAAATTAAGGAGCATAAAATAGTTGCATTATAGCTAGCGTTTCATATTATATATTGAAATATGGATTGATCTGAAAATGGATTCCTGATTCTCTATAATTAAAATGCTCTGTTCATAAAAAGCATCTTTTCTAGTGTCTTGCATTCCTGTTTTACTTTTCACCAATAAGCTCAGTAAGTGTATTGTGGGAGGGAAGGAGCCTATTAGAGCTGACTTAATATGCACGAATCTTCTAAGTGGCTGTGAGTATGATGAAAAGGATATTGTAACAGGTAGCCTGATCAGCTCCTCTTGCATTTCTCTTTCTCTTCCTCTTTTCACTAGTACAGGTATTAACTTGTTTATAATATATATATTATATTTTTGCCTAGGAGGTATATACATATTTCTTTGAATATGGGAATTATTCCCCCCAGAAATAAGCAAACAAACAAAACCAGCCCCCCAAATCCCAAGTCTTATCTGACTTCTAAATTAGGGATTATCAATATTCAGCAATGCCTTTTTTGACAGCCTGATAATACACTGTGGTGTGGATTAGAATCACCTGAGTTTCTTATTGCCTCAGTTGCATTGGGGTGATGTCTCTCATACTAATTCCTTCCTTTATGGGATGATATAATTGGAAGAAAATGTTCAGTATGTTTTTGAATGAAATACTAACATAGTAAAGTAGAATTAATACAAGTGGTCAAATTAATGGCATCTTTTACGCAATGCTGGACTGAGTTTTAAATCAACCAGTTACACCTGCTTATATACTCTGAATCATTTTGTGGATTATCTCAAATGTTGATCTGTCCTTGACATCACTTTGGTGCCTGAGTTAAACCCTTGGAGATGATAGCATTAGTGCAGTGTCAGTTTTGTCATTTGGAAGCCTTCCTCAGTCAAATTGCAGTCTGAAGATTGTCCAATATAACAGTACACAGATGGCTTTAAAACTTGGCTTTAACCTTCAAAGATTACTGAAGGATAACAGAATTTTCTTCATTCAAAAATCAATTTAATTACTGATAACTTTTTTTAAGGACAGCTTGAAAGTAGAGACTATAGTAGCGAAGTACTGCTGTGGGTAGCTATCTCAACATGGTTCTTGATTTCTCTCTACTTTATATTATGGCAGCTAATCTAAATATCACAGATGAAGAAATCTTGTTAGGACTCACTTGATAGCAGCATTAAGCAGCACAACATTTTAAAAATAAAATATAATCACTTTTTTGCACTAGGGATCACTTAACATCAAACACCATTTCATTAACTAAGATTACATGCTTCTAGAATTAGGAAAATATTCTCTTGATAAAATAGTGCTAGTGCATAACTTTGTGATATCTTGCAGCAGAAAAATTGCGCTAATGGTTCAGAAGAAGGAAAAAGGTTGTATTATTCTGCTGGGTAACCTAGCTTTAGTGTTCATTTTTAAAAATCTGAAGTGTTTTGGGTTTTTTTTATACCAAAAATGCAGCCTGTGTTTTTCTGGCTATCAGATGAAGATTCTGGCTCTTGGAGTTACTAATTCATTTTAACATTGTAATTCTGTCCTTTCCTCTTTCTTAAACTTCTTTTTTTTTTTTTTTTTTTCCAATTTATTTGCAATAATTGGAATTCGAATCTAATTCTTTTAGAGAAGCAATGATCACCAATAGTTACTGTACAACCAACCCTTTTACTGGAAGTTAAGGACACTATTTTTGCTGTGGTACATACAGTGAAGCCAAGTCCCTGCAGTGGAGAAACCTGCCTTCCTCCAGTGTCCTCTCCTGCCTCCAAGTAGGGGTACTGTGATGATACAGTTTGACGCAGCTACTGAAATTCATCGTGGATTTGTTTAAATATGTTTCAATGATAAAACACACATTTATTCTGATGACTAACAGCAAATGGACTCTTAGGCTTCTGTTCCCAGTTGTACTGAACAACGTTGTCATGCTGAATAACTGTGCAAGTGCTACAGTAAAACTTTCTGAAGCTTTGGAAGAAACTCTACCGTATTTTTTGATCTCTTTCTGGTCGTAAGCAAAACAAACAGGATTGACTGCTTCTCACTCCCAAGGATATTTGCATTAAACAGAAGAGTAGAGATGTGGAGGGAGGGACAGGATTGAGCAGTATTACTCCAGATTAAAAGACTCATAGCAAACAATTCTTGTTTAAATCCTTGATAAATAGAGAGATGTTAGTGCATGAAATCAGTAAGTCTGTTCCAGTGTGGCCTGCAAAACGCTATCACCCATCTTGGAACAAGTGGTTAGCGTTTAACTCGTCCTATTTGCAACTGCATAGTAACTTGTCAAATAAGCTTCATGGGGAAAGCCTAGCAGAGTTGCACTATAGAGTGGCATCAGTTCTTGGTTTTTATTCCATCTAACAACATACCTAAAAAGGCCACATATATTAATCTAGAAGGTAATTATTATAATCATTCACTATTGATGCATTGTTGACTCTGCAAAATCTGTGAGCAATTTTACCATGCAGACAGCACAAATTACTTTACTTAGTTGAACCATGAAATGCCTGGTACAAGTGAAATTCTTTTTGGCTAGATTCTTTTCTGAATACGAGCAACTGTTATAAAATTAAAGCACCAAAAGATAGCTGTATGCTTCGACTTGCCTCTTTGCTCCATGCAGTCTTTCTGGAAATCCTTCATTTGAGATGACTTTGTCTATTGCTGGCTCTAAATTGTGCCTCTGAACTTTTCAGTTAAAGGTATATTAAGGTAGCTTAGGAGACAGCAGTGCTATTTTGGCCTCTTCTATTTGAGGATACCTATTCTTGCCACCTGTTGTCCACACTGTAAACCAAGACCACACTGTGGTCTGTGACACAGAGTGGGAAGAAAGCAAATAGAAAATGAGACTAGGCAGAACTGCGGTGCAAATTCTAGCTCGTTATTTCAGTGGAGGTTTTTATATCTCTTTTCATCAGTGCTGCTGTAGTTTGGCTTCTCTTTGTTGTGCTGAGTATTTTGCTGTACTTTTAGAGGTTTGTGAATAAGAATCATTAAAAAACAGAAACCTCCAAAAAACCCTAACACTCTGGTTTTCTTCTAGAAAATTTTTTTTGTTTGCTATTGTGGTAATGGTATTTTTATTTTCTTAAAGGTGTAAAATATTTAAGTTATTTTAAAATAGACATTGGCAGTGCTAAATGTTGACTTAATGTTCTAAAACATGTAGTAGCTGTGGATTTCATTTTGCCACTGAAAGTCTATGGCAGCCACAGACTTTATTAAGAGCACAAAAATGATAGGTTACAGAGCCTTTTCACCTCCAGGCTGCCTCTTCCAATACATACATCTATGGAATTGTAGTAATTGAAGGCTCTTTATGTTTTATGATTTCAGTTGCATGAGTTGAGTCTTAGCCTAATTGTTTAATGAACAGTTGGAAAGTTTTCTTGATCTTAAGCCATTACTGTAGGCTGACCATGTTTTGAGTCTAAGCAGAAAGACCAGTTCACATTCTGTTTTGTGTAGCTGACACTTCAGAAGTATGTGACAGACACATACGGTACGTACTGGACTGCCCCACTACTGATATGCCTGTCGTGAGAACAGAAGGCAATGTTTTTTATGTTGTTGAGTGATTTCTTTTACTATTCCCCAACTGGGATCTTTCTCCCATGTCAGTTAGGAACAATCCACCTGCATTTAACTGATGCTGTATGTTCAACTCTTGCTTGAAGGAGGCATCTCTTATTCAAGGAAAGAAGTAGAACAGCAACAAACTTGAGTAGTACTTAGTGAGAAATAAAGTCCAAGTCAATTTTATATGAGTTCATATAATGATAAAACAATTTAATTTTTAATGAGTTGCTTGTAAAATGATGAGTTTGCATTTTAACATGCAGAATTTTGAAGCATCAGCTCTGTAGCAAGAATTGATCTGTTCTGAAAAATAACTTTGAACATCTCAAGGTTCTTAAAGTAAGGCATTGTTAAAAATGATCATTTTCCTGAATGAATATGTGAAGTTACATAAACTGGAAAAGAAATCTGAAATTATTCTGTTTTTCCCTTCTATGCAGTATATTATTCAAGACATAGTTACTACAAAATCCTTGTTACTGAGATGACTTCAGGGAATCTAAGTACCGCCTGTTACTTAATGGGTTGGTAATTCTTCTTAGTTGGGGTACTTTGTTGTGATTTTGTAATGCATCCTATTTGTCTGTGCCAGCCTAGTTTTTTGCTCCTTAGGAAGCAGTTTTCTGCTTTGATGTGCTGCTTAATAAGCAACCATACTAAACACCACAGAATGGTTTCTGGTTGGGTTCAGGTTTTTAGTGTTCCCAGGCTGTAAGTGCTGAGTAAGGGATACAAAAGGGATAACCAGACTCTTCCGCTTTATAAAACTCCGGTAGTGCTGACGTGGCAGCCCTGCTTCCCTTCTCAGCTTTGCCCCGTGGTGGGACCCCTGGGGTCCTGCACCTCCTGAATTTTTCTACCTCTCATCTTTGGGAGACAGGCGTTACTTTTTCTCGTGGGTTTTGCCCATTCAAAATCACTGCAATATGTGACTTCCAGGTTCGAGTAGGTTGGCCAATCTCTGTCTGAACCGCTGATGTGAGCGTAAGTAATTTATGCCCTGGGTGGGTATCCAGCGTCTCTGGGACTGACTGGTTTTTCCTAAATGTTTAAGCAATCTATAAAGATTTTTTTGTGCTGAGAAAGATTTAAATTCTGCCCACATTATTGAGCCCAGTAATCTGGGATTATTCAGATTCAGTTTAGCAGTTTATGATGCAGTGCTTGTAATATACTTCCCTTTATAGAAATCTGCCCAGATCCTCATTTAAGATAGGCTGATTCAGGTCCTAAGAAGTAATAGACCACAAGATGACTAAGCCCCAGTTGTATATGTTATCTCTGGACTCTTCCCATAGATATGTGAGTGAGGATGTATGTTTACATAGAACATGCATGTATGAAGTATATAGGTGGAGTAAAATATAAAAAAGGAGTTTCTTTCTTAAGTTCATTTCTTTGCTTTATTCTCTTAAAATGAACTTCCCAAACCTCATGATTGCCTAGCTAAATTATATAATGAAGAATAATGAAACCTTGAAATGATCTTACATGCCTTTACTGTAATGGGAAAGTTGCTATTAATATTTTGTTTATCCAAAATTCAGCTGTTTGGAATACCTTTCATTTACAAGGACTCTCCCATACTTCTCCTTTGAAGTACAGGCTGTGAGTGTAAGTATGCTTTTCTAGTTGCGTTAATAAATAGTTGCTTGACATTTGGTCTCATCGATCTTTAATCAGTTCTTAGTATTTTTGATAACTGAAGTTACAAAGTTGAAATAACTTCCTTTCTGTATGAAAACATGAATGCTGATTTCTTTTATTTGTATATGTTTTAAAGATACTATGCCATGTCATTTATTTTATTTGACTGAACCATTAGAGAAGATTAAAGGTGGCTTATTTCTTAGACATATGCTTAACAAAGAAGGATTTTACAAACATCTGTGCAAAAACATACAACATCTTCCTGCTTTCTTATCAGTAAATGCAGCTGTTCCTGTTTTTAAAAATCAGATGAGTGTGATAATGTGGAGTAGCAATGTTTGAAGGCTTCATTTTCTGATATCTAAGACATGTTTCTTCTTGCTGAGCTTGGGCAGATATAAATAAGAAAGATAAATTTACATCTAATGCTGACTTCTTTTTTTTTTTTTTTAAAAAACCTGGTTACAGGTTCTGCCAATGTCATCTGCTAAGTGAATTGCAGTTTCTCGTCACATATATGCTGGATTAAGAAAGTTGAATTAGTCTATATTCTGAATAGTGTGAAGTTGTGTACAATAATTCAGCTATTTATATTATTTAAAATATCGATCAAATTTATAAATCTAAAAATATATACATAATATAAATTACTGATAATAGAAGGAAAGTAACTTCTGCTTTTCACAAGAGGGACACTACCAAAAAATCCAAGCCCAAATCGTCTTTATTAGTGGTTTTATTCTTTGTTTAAAAGTACTTAATCTGTTCACTATTGGTATTGACACATCATGCAAGTGAAACAGGAAACATCATGAAGTAAAACAGATGTGCAAATCTGTTTGTAAATCATTAAGTTACTATTTTAAGTAGCTAAACTAGAGTTTTACCATGTCATTTTTTACATTTCATTTCAGTTTTATTTTGTTCCTTTGTTTTTGAGCCAAGTGATGTGATGCGATCGTTAGTCTTCAGAATGGATAAACATAGTCAAGCAGAGTAGCCACAAAACTGTGTCTCGTGGGAATCTCTCTCTGGCCAAAACCACATAAACTAACAACAATGTACATCTTTTAATCTAAAAACCCCCTCATATATGTTAGTTGTAACACATTATGGGTAAAACGCAGCCACCTTATTAATAGTAGGGTAGAATCTTATTTGCGTAGTCACGTATACCTCATCACCATGGCTTATAAATACTTATGTTGTTGTGTCTATATTTTTTTTTAACTTAAAGCTTCTTAAAATCTTTAAGGATCACAGATGACTGCTGTTTCTTAGATTTTTATGCCATATTGAGATATTGATTCAATTTCTTTTGTATTAATGGCAGTACAAAGCAACCTATATGCTTTCTTATTTCCTTTATTTGTTTATTGCTTAGGTCCCTCACTGAAGTCTCAAGCAAACCTGAGACATGCTTAGTGTGAGATCTGGTTGGATCACGCCTAGAAATTTGTCTCCTGTTTCTAGATGGCTAATAAATTTTTTCACAATTGGATGGTGTTGTAAAGAAATCTGGGAAATCTCAACCTGAAAGCGGAGAAAGAACCAAGTAAAGCAGATGCATGATTAGAGGTCCAAAATATTAAATGCTTGTATTTCTTCCTTACAAATAAAAAGAATCTTTAAAAGGTGCCGACCAAAACATTAGGTATCTAAGATGGCACTGACAATTTTTATACGCACGCTCTTTTTAAAAGCACTAAGTGTTACTTATAGCACTCTTTTTGTGAGGAAAAGAAAGTAAGTGCTTCACAGGCTTTGTTTTGGTAGTTGGAAAGCTCCTTAAGTAGCTGTTGCAAAACCACAAGTAGATGATCTTGGAGGAGAGGAAGTTTATTTTGGTCTATTATGAGTTGATTAGAAAATCAACTTAAGCTAAATCATTTTACGTTGCCCTCAAATGAAATAAGAGTGTAAGTATAGATGTTTGCATCCATGTATCTATAATATTTCAAAAATATATGGTTTAGGTGGTGTGGTAGTGAGGTTTTTGTACAAAGTCAGTCTTATTCTTCAGCCGCTGAAAGTACTATTTAGAAAAGTTTGTGCATTCTTCCAACAAACATTAACTACCAAGTCCTGCAATGGCAGGAAGTCTGTTTTACAAATATGGCGGTATTAATTGCAAGATATAACATATTATTCTTGCTTCTAGGATCCTTATTTGTATTCTAGGATCCTTTGTATTATCTCCTTTATTATTTCTTGCAGGAGCTCATTTCTTGATTTAATACCTTGGAAAAAAAATATGTCTTGTTCTGGTTGAGATTTGATGAGAAGCGGGCTAGCTGCTGCTTTTCCATCACCCAAAAATTCTTGCTTTACAACAGTCTGCTTGGTAATATGGGGCTGAAATTGTGGGCAAAATCAAAATACTGTTTTCAAACATAAAGATTTCAAATTTTAGTGGCTTTATGATATTCCTTTTTGACTGCTTGTGTAGGATTTAATCGCTATTAAAATTATTACTGGAAGATTGGATTTGTATTCCTATTCCCCAAAACAGATCTAACTCTTGGTTGTATAGCTGGAGTTCAGTACGTGAAAGCGAAGAAAACTTGTCTTCTAGTGTTTATATTTGCTATAATCAGATTTTTCAAAAATTCTACTTTTCTTTTCAATGCAAGAGGAAGGAATTTCACTGCTGTTCTGATTTTTGCTATGATATTTAGTGGCAGGTATATTTTCATGGTTTGTATAGTCGTAGAACTTCAGGTCTTCTATCCCAGGTCGCACCCCAGATAAGAATATCTGTATTTCACATTTTCCTTAGAGCAGGATGTTTTATGCAAAACTCATAAAGCCAGATATAAAATGGGATAAGTCAAACTAAAACTCTAAACAAATGTTTGGTTTTTCTTGCAGGGAGAGAGGAGGAAAGCATATGCTTTTGTCAGCACCTGTAAACTGACAGCTAAATAAAAATAGACTGACAATACACGTGCAAGAAAGGGGATAAAAATTGCCTCAGTCAAAATGTCTTTAGAGGCAATCCTTAAGATGCCTTTTTGCAAAAAGTATACAGCATTGGAAACTGAACAAGCTCCTCCTTCAGGAGCTGAAATGATTTAAGTAATTGCTGAATCCCAAAAACTATGTGAAGAATAAATCTTATTTAGAAATAGGAAGCCAAATATTTGAACAGTCATACTTCAGTTCTGCTTTCTAAGACTTCCTATGTTGTTGGTACTTAAATAGTAATTCTAAATTAAATAAATGTTGGATACTATGGTGTGATAATTACTGAGTTACTGAAGAGACCTACGTTCCATTTTTTAGCAGTGCTTTCTACAGCTGTGTTTCACCAGTACTAATATGTTTACCTATATCAGTTTATTCCAGAAGTCTTTGTTGTTTATCTTATTTTTATGAAGTAATTTTATTTTTATTAATATAAGTAATAGAAGATTTTGGCAACTGGATACACAACAGACATGCTGTCTATTTTCTCTTCTTCGTTTATTTTTCTCTTGTTAAAGTCATCAAAATGTTGACAGCTGCATAACTCTTTTTAAAGCTTTCATATCTTGACAGATATTACAGATATTTGTCATTTTACTTACAGTAAGTGACAGCTAAATTAGCTTTATGCTGTATTGGAGGATATCTCAGATGTAGTGAGTCCAGTCACATTTATATTGCATTTCTTTAATGTGCAGCTGATTTTCGAGTGGTTATTAAGGAACGAACAGCGAAGAGATACATGAAGAATGTGAAAATCTTGAGCTAGCAGATATTCAAGGTTAACAGATGAGAAATATGTTCCCCTTTTATTACTTCTATCATGTTGGATAGTCTAGTTTTTCCTTCATTTTCACTTCTTATTTCAGTTAGATGTGGGGTTGAAGATCTATACATTAATCCTTCTTTAATAGATATCCACTTCCCGGCGGAGTATTTAAGGCTGCCAGCAGACAGCGTAGGTGTTTATAGGTCACAGTGGAAGCTACTGAGTGGAACAGCATCACTACAGTAGCACTGCACCTACCTACTATATGTTTAGTTAAGTACGGTTCATCCATTGTCTGACTGCACGTTTCTCTTTCAAAAGTTCGGGTCAAATTAAGGATGAGAAGAGAACAAACGGAACTACTGAATGAAAAAAAAATATCTTCTTGCTGTCAAGTAACTTATTCAGTAATGTCACTGTACTTTTTTTGTGCTATGCATAAATACAAAGCACAATTAAAAAAATTGCAGTGGATCTTTAGAGTATTACGCTAAGAGCATTGGGAAAAAATGTACTTGGCAGGAGGGGGAAAGGAAGGAGGGGAGAAAGGAGAAAAAAAAAAAAAAAGAGAGATAAAGAACTTGTTGCCTTTTATCCAGATAGCTTAATTACACAATTGAGTGTTTCTTACAATTGTCTGTTTAAATTGCTGTCAGAAATGGAAAATTCTGTAGTATGATATTTTCACATTTTAGTATGTTCAATGTATCACTAATAGCCAGACTTTCAAATTACTATAAATGTATCAAAGATGAGTTATACGTGTTCAACGTGTTAACCTGCTCTATTCTGTTACTGCTGTCTTCCTCTTGGGAATCCCACTAGCATTTGGGCAACTAGTATTTGGAACAAGCCACCATAAGGTCAGCGTGGTGTTACTCAAATCAAAGTAGAGGAAGTGAAACAAAACATTAGAATCGTAAGACTGACTTAACAGCGTAATATACTTTAAATACCACTTCTTAATAACTCCAGAAAATTTTGGAAACCTGGAAAACAGTACTTGTGCCTTGATCTTTTCTTTTGTTTTAAGTCATGTTTTGTGTATTTTTTTTTTTGTAGGTGCAGCCTTCTCTGAAAATAATTTATGCTTAGGTGGGCTGTAGTTTAAGATAAGCAATACGGTTTCTCCAACAGGACCACCAAAGCAGGGGCTCTGTTTGTGTGTAGGTATGCACCACTTTGCATGCTGAGGAGAGCAAAACCAAGAGTGTTGAGTGAAAAATTATTTTTTGGGATTACTTTGGGTACTGGCTTGAATCAGACACAGAGTTACATCTGTTCTAACTGAAGCTGATGCTGAAACATCTACTGACCTCTTGGAGAAGAGGGGAAGGTTTACAGCAGTGTTACAGAGAATCATACCTGAAGTAGAACATTGCCTTGTGTTCTGTTTAAAGATATTTTCATTTCTTTCAGTACTACAGACGTAGCAGATACGTGGCAGGGAGTAATATTTATTGGTAGAGAATTTCTTGAGAAAGTCTCTAAAGTGGAAACAATGTAGAAAATTATGGAAGCTGGAATAGGGCTTTCACACTCTGCCTGGAAAGAATGTTTGCTTTATAAAAAAAAAAATAATGCATAAGAATTTTCAAGGGATGGATGTATGCTGTAAAGCTTTATTTGCTTTACTTCACAGCACTAAAGTTAGGTATTTCACATAATCCTGAATGCCAGCAGCTATGGGCAATGATCCTAACTATCGGTAAATACTAGGATTTGATCAGCGTCTTCTTTCGTGTTCTTGAATGAGAGTTTTACATTGTCCAGAAAAATTATGTAGCTTATTTAGCTCTCTCTAAAAACAATAATAGGCCTATTCAGATTTTATCTGTAACTTTTCTTTGTCTTGAGCAGTATTTGTAATGCTGTCATAAACTATACTAAAGCACTGTTTCCTAGACTTTAGTGATAGGATAAATATTCCCCAGGAACATGCAAGCAGAACATGCAGATTGTTTAGCGTGGGTTAAACGCACCTATCTGGAACATAACCATGTTAATATTACATCTTTCAGATTTGGCAGGAGCCTTAAGAGTGTAGTATTTCAACACTGGCTTTATAGAAACTTGCTGCAGAACTGGACAGGATTAATAATGGATGAGATATATCACACTTAGTACAGTATTAAATTCTAGCAGTGGAAGGATGCAAACCAGTTCATAACCTTATAAGAACATTGTGTGCTACAGTAATCTTGGTAGTACTGTACAGTCAAATTAACAATGAATAAATGTTGAACTCTGCTTTCTGTCAGAAATGGTACTCATGTCGTCTCTTGTCAATCTTTGCATGCTGTCCTGAGCAGGTCACTGGAAAGATCATAAGATAAAAAAACCGTAATGGATTATTCTGGCTGCATAACACATTATAAATAAGGTGTAAAGGACCTTAATAAGTATGGACAATTTTGCATGTTTTGGTTCTTGGGTGAGCAGCTTGAGAGCAGAAACATGTATGCAAGAGTGTGGGAGTACCTCCCTCCAGAACATCTCGGTTTATCAAAATTATAATAAAATGGAAGGCTGGAATAAATGTCATTTTTAGCCAGTAGGCAATTGATTCAGTATAGGCTTTTTATTCCAGATGTGACAGAAAGAGGAGGCAAGACCCCAGGGACGTATCTTGCAGGGCTACATCTTTTACCATAAAGCACATCTGGGATCTATCAATCAATAGCTTTCCTTGTGCAGGTTGTGCTTCCTTTGTGCTTTTACGCTGCTTTACTGGAGATTTCTGTCACCATTTATCAGTTGGGTGGATACTGTCAGTCTCCACCTTCTTTCATTCCAAGGGTTACCAGCATCCGTTCTTAGGAACCTTATCACCTTCTTTTGAGGTGTTCAGTGATGGATTGAGAAGAGATGGCTCTCCTCTCTCTGTATAAGCTAATAGGTCTTCTGTCACTTCCAATTTGAACTACTGGGGCATCAGAAACTGTTAGTTTACGTTTTCTCCCCTGGAAAACAAAACAAAAATGAATGATTCTTTCAAGCTGCAGTGGAATGAATTTTGAAATTTAAAACACTTCCTAGTCTTGGAATAGAAAGGTTGTAACAAAAGATTTTGCTTTGACCAATCAAACTGTTATACTTTGGGGGCAGAGGTGAAAGACTTTTAAAAATGTGTTTACTGTAATGCCTGCGTGAATACAAAGCTTTGTCTTAGACCATCTTTTTAGAGAGCGGAAGGGAGCGACCATAAGCACAGTGAACAGCGTATTTATCGCTCTCTGTAGATGTGCAGATGTGGATACCTTGTGCAGCATACTTGTAGCAACACAAAATGTCATCTTCATTGCCCCATGGGGCCAAAGGCTCCTCTTTGGCCTTTGAAAGCCCTCCTTGTTAGGCTGACTGAGGTAAGGACAAGATTTGTCTTTTTGGAAATCCAAACTGAAGCCAAATGAACCAACCACTTTGAAAAACTTAGCATCCAGAAGACTGATGTCTATGGTTATTCATTTCACTCATTTCTGTAAGTCAATTTATTTGTTTTTGAAAAGTAGATCAGCCTTTGTGGGGTGGAAAAATTGTTTAAACAATATAATGATTCTCAAAAATTGCAGTTGTTTGTTATTGCTTTCTCAAAGAGGAGGTTTTGTGTTCCAGATTCCCAAGCTGGGATTGTGTGAGAGGGACAAAGTATTAAAATAGACCTCAAAACAGGAGAACCTCATGAAGGGTGCTTGAAGAAATTTGTTAGGGTTTCTTTTTTGAAGTGGGAATCTGAAACTTTAAGAAAGGTGGGTCCTCAGGGATTTATATTAGGAGGAAAAAAAGTAAAGATTGGAGTAACAGTTTTAGCTCTCTGCATTTACTCCTTGATCAAAATGCAGACCGGGCTAGTAAATGCTTGAAATATGATTGTTAGAGGCTGCTCTGAATTTTTATTAGGCATTTTGAAATATTTGTTTTAACTTTGAAGAGTGCATCAATTAAAAAGAGATGGTGCCTCAGAGAAATGTTTACAATAAATGCCAAATGACTGAGCTGGCCTCTTGTTATTTGAAGTGTTAGTTCTGAGGCAAGGTTATAAAGTATGTTGATGAGGAAATGGGGAAAAACTTATTTAATTCTTGCTATATTTACAGGTAAAAGAATTCTTTCCAGGATTGTTATTCTTGTTAGGACTACACTTGCAGATCACGATCATGCTCAAGATAAAGTTTTAGGGGACACTCTATATACTAAAAAATGTACCTTTCTGAGAGCGATGCATAATCTGAATGACAGTTAGAATCTGAGGAAAGTAACACTGTTTTCGCTGTACATGGAGAAATTTAGACAGTCATGGGTTTTCCTGGTATTTTGAAATGCTGCCTGGCCACTGACTTCTGTTGCCAAACTGCCTCTCAGCAGTCAAAGAATAATGCATATTTTTCTCAGGAACTTTAAAAGAAACAACAACAACAAAAAGTCAGAGTTTTCCTTTTTGTTTTTACTAATTCAAAATGGAACTGAATTTCACTTAGAGAAAAAATTATTTTTTTATACATATAGGGCAACATTCATTTTGCTTGGCTCTACAGTTTGAAAACTTACCTTTTAAGGAATTGAACTACTTGTAAAACGAAAAAGAATTAAACTAAACTGTGTTACTCTGGCAAGCTTCCATGCTGTGATTGTCACAACCCAATGAAATCAAGAAACTGCTTAGAATAGTCCTGTTTACCAAAATTTACCTGTTTGCCTGGTCTTGTCCCAGAAATGCTGTTTTGTTTTTAAAGCTACAGTTGGTTAGCAAGCAAAGATGCTAAAAGATGTCTTTTCATGCTGAAAATACTGTTTGCTCAGACTAAATGCATATGTATACATATATATATATTTTTTTTTTTTTTTAATGTCAGTTAATGACATTTTGTTCTGTAACCAGTAAGTGGTGGTCTGAAACCTCACTGGCATTCATATGGAGTGATTGCCACTGGTACTTTATTTCCTAAGTATATCTAAAACATAATTAATGAGATTTATACACTTTTTCATATCTCCCTTCCCGTCACGTTTAGTATTTCATTGTATTTTTAAATATAACAGTTCTTATGCTTTAGATTTTGTATTACATTTTTTCTTTTTTTCTGCTAGTTAGACTAGCCACTTAAATTTCATTCTTTATAGTCTCCTAGAGTTCAAAATAAAGCATACTTATCTAGCCAGACCTAAAACTAGTTCAGCCCTGCCCTACTTCTGGGATCATTTCTGTACATATAATGATACCAATAAATATAAAGAAATCCTTAGACACTTTTGCTAGAGGCTAAAGATGAATCTACATGAAAGCATTTCTAGAGTCTATATGTTTCTTGTTAGAAGATGTAAAACCTTTCATGTTTGCAAGTTGGTTTGTATAAAGTGAGAGTCCCTTAGCCCTCCATGATGTCCTGATAACTAAGGGTGTTAAGACAAATCCTGGGTTTACATTCCAGGCACTTGCTCTCTTTTTGGCCTGCTAGCAAAGCTTTCTTTGGTATTGAGGATGTGAATGTAACTGGGTGAGGTCAGGAGCTGGGACTGGAATTCTTTGAACGGGGTTCTTCTGATGATAGATGTTTTTGCAATGTCTGTATAAAAGGAATAGTTATGAAAAATTTTTGCACAAGTGGAAAAATAGGAAAAAAAATATAGGCGGCTAGCAGAAACAGGGCTGTGATGAGTTGCTATTATTTTAGCAGAAGTCAAAAGAAGGGAAGAACTTTTGCAGACCTACTCTGCTTGTATTCAGTGTACTAATGGTAGATATCTTGCCCTTTTTCCAAGATATGGAATGCTTGTATCTCACACTAATCTTGATCTGAGGTTTTGGTATCTTAGTGTGTTCCAGAGTTATTTGTAGTAGGTCTTGACAACTGTTGTAGGCAGCAGTTTTCTCAGCTAGCTTTTTATTCTTCAATTTTATGTCTCTGTTTCATTTTTCAGATTAGTGCCTTGTTTTTTTTTTTATAGTCTCTGAAATATCTGCGAGCTCTTTGGGTAAACGTTGTTGCCTCAATTTAACTTGGTTAAATTTCCCTTAATTTCCTAATAGTCACCTTTGGTGGTGTGGCTTGACAGCTTTACCCATCCCCCTCAAATACAAAGCTGGAGATGAAAACCTTCAAGACTGGCTTTGCTCTGCAGGAATATTTGTGTGCAACAACCAGTGTGACATAGTAGCTCACTGTCAAACTAGGCTGAAGAATTTTGGACATCTCAACACTTTCTATAGAACAACTGCTCTTCCCCTCTTTTTGCCTTTGTACACTTGTCAGTGTTCTTTTGATACCCTGTCTCACGCCTCTTTGTTCTTGCATTGTCTCAAGAATTCTTGTCGAGTGCCAGCTTATCTTCAGCTCTTCTCTATTTTGTTGGTATTTTATTCTCAACAGCCTGCAATTAAACTAGCGCTGGAGAGTCAAACAGTGACTAATTCTGAAGGATGTAGTAGTAGGTAGTAGTCACAAATTACGACAAAGCACTTGAAAAGGGAGAAGGCGAATCACAACAAAATAGGATATGCTGCCGGTGTCCTGGGTATCCACTGTGGGACATCAGGTCAGTGATGCATTCTGGATGGCTCCCCACACTCTGGTGCAGAGGAGGAAGACCAAGGTGGAGAACTAGGTTGGGGTACGTGATAGGAACTTGTATGTGGGGCGTTTTTAAAAACAACTGTGGAAAGCAAGTTAACGATCACAGATATTTTGGTAACAAGTTCACTGTGGCATTTTACTTATGAACACTTATTGACTCAGAAGTTGAGAACCTGTTTGTCTAATGAAAGTGGCATATTCTGTGGTTTCTCTGCATGGACAATGTGTTATCTGAGTTCTGTTAGTTCCCCCAACACAATATAATTTAACTGGAAGTATTTCTTAGGTTAATCACAGCACACTTCGTATTAGCTGACTACAGTTGTATGTGGTCTAGGCCCCTCGTTGGTCATTGGTCAAAGGTTTGCTCCTATCTTCTGAGCACAGGATGCACAGTTGATGACTTGACATATTTGAAGTGTGCCATAAAAACAGGAGCAGTCAAAGGAATGCATTTAATTTTTGCCCAAGGAATGGGATGAAGTCGGTGATTGATTGAGATCCTTGCCAGCTCATTCTTTCTGTATTTTCTATACTATGATTTTTTAATGACACAACGCTTTTTTGTATTGTCGTGATTTTACATATTATTTCTCTCAAGTTTTGTGGTTGTTTTCATGAATATGTTAGTGATGTGAACGAGTAAAATTTTAGATGTAGATTGAATTTATCAATAGAAATCAAGGACTAAATAAACACAGAGATTAGTAATACCTGTTGATTTAGCTAGGTAGCTTTCTCCTTTGTAATGAAATTTTTGCACAGTTTAATGCATGACATTCAGGCCGTCAGTGTAACTAAACTGATGTCGTGTACATGAGTGCTTCCAGAAGTTAAAAAAGAACACGTTTCATGCTCTGTACCTTGATTACGATCAAAATAATGTTAGGCAAAATATCTAAACTAACAGAATGGTACCTTCGTCCTCATAGTTATGTGGAAAAATGGGACATTGTAAAATAATCCTGGAAGTAAACAAGTTATCTGTTTGGATAACTGTATTACATTACATTACGTTACTGTGTCCTGTATTAAATTCAAGAGGAAGATATACAGTCTCATACCAAAGACCTGAAAAGATATAAAACAAAAGAAATATTTGATTTCATGTGAAATATAAGTAGGCAACATAACTGCCACTGATGACAGTGGGGTAGAACAATTCATTTACAGAAATTTTCCGTGCTAAACATGATTGCATAAAGTATTTGTTGATTATGATAATTTGAAACAAGTGGGTGGATTATGTTTTGGGGGTATTTTGTTTCCCAAGTGGCTTTATTCTCCTTTCAGAGCATGAAATTTTCTGTAAACTTTAGAAATCCATTTCCGTTGTTACTTTATCTTGTCTGGTTGGTTTGCCGGCCCTCCATGAGAGAAGAATTTTTTTCTGTGCTGGTGCTGGGACACCTTACTGGTTTGCGGAGCTATAATTCCTCCTCTAGTTGAAGTTGGGAGGGCTTTTCTGTATTTTCTTTCCCAGTTAAAAACAACCATGTGTTAAACAACACAACACACGACAACAGGTGAAATTGGGCATTGTTCTAGCAAGTCTACCAGGGTAAAAGCAAATTAGGTTTTCCAAACTGTTCTAAGGGAAGGTGCCACTGCATCTCTGCAAGTGTCTTTTGTCTCCAAATGCTGTTTTTAATGACAGAAAATTGTCCGGGGATTTGTAAGGCAAATGCAACATACAGAATTCAGATTTCAGGGTGGGGGCTTTTATTTTGTTGTTTGGTTTTTGTTTTATTATTTGTTGTTATTTTGTTTCTTTAGCTGTTTGCATAATTTTGTTGAAACTCTGAATGTCTGGGCGCTGTAGGAAGTGGACTTGTGCAGAAAAAAGGGAAGGGAGGAAAAAAAAGTCAAACTAAACCCAGCTGAATTAAGTATTCCTCTTAGACTGTGCCTTTATATTGCAGCTGCCAACCGTTTAGAAAGCTTACTGTTGTTGCATCCAACTTGCATTTCATATCCTTGACTCTTCCTAATGTTAATAGTAGCCTCCATCTTAAATTTCAGTGTGTCAAAGGGATTCTCTCTATTGTGTCTTCATGTGCGTCATGACTATAGTTTTGTACTTTTTATATAGGCGTACACAACCGTGTGCTGCTTTAGTGCAAAACTTGCCATCCACAAAATAGTTTTTCTGTGCTGGTAAGAAGTGTTGCTCCTAAAATATCTCTTGCACTTGGATATAAATTTCTTTAAATTAATTAGGAAATAGCTATCATTTGTTTGTTTTTTGTTTTGTTTTTTAATATAAAGACAGGTTTTTGTCACAATAATGTATCATTGCAAGGGTGATTGCAATCATAATTTCCTTCTATAAGTTACAGTTAGAGATCTCTTGTGATTGCTCTTTCTTATAGATCTGAATTATCTTCCATTCTGTTGGTCTAGCTATTTTCACATGAATATCAAAACTCATTAGAATAATATCCAAAGCATGGTATGCTGCATTATTGTGCTGTTTAATAAGGGCCCCGGCTGCTTCTCAGAGCAACGCCATAGGCTGGTTTTCTGGTTTTTGCAGATCGCTGCCATTGTTTGCTGAGTGCCCATGTGGGAGCACTTTTTGTGATCTAGTGCTTTTGCTTGTATAATACTGATTCAGAAAACCAGCCTGCTTAGAGAGAAACATTAATTAGGTGCAAAGAAGGTGTTATTCCATGCTTGGGGGGTGGGGGGAAGTACAGCAAATAAATTATCTCCTATTTGTGCAATGTTTTATAGTTGTCAGCTGTCTGTTGCCAAAGAAGCCCAATGGAGTTAAATGCTTGTGACACCTTGCCCAGTCAAGGTATAGGAAAAGCCTGTTATGGAACTCGCTTTGTGACAACCTGTGCTAGTTTATATTAGCTTAACCAATCACTTTTTTCTGTGCTTGGCAAAATTTGTTAAATTAATTCAGTTGCAATTAACAGATTTATGGGAAAGTACCCTGTTATCCTTTAATTGGAGAGCATAAAACTACAAACTGAATCTGCCGGTTCTATTTGTGTAATAGGCAATCTATCTACGACAAGGTTTGATCGATGGAGTCGTATGATGCCCTTGCCTTGTTTTATATTGGCTGTCAGCTCTTAACTGGGACTGAAGTATCTGGGTAACAAAAATTGATATAATGACTTAATGCGCCTTATTCTCTTTGAGCTACATCAGTTTAGAGCACTTCTGAGAGAAAAATGTCTGGAAAATATCAGGGAGTCATTTATCAACCTGTTTTCATTAGCATACTGCCTAGCACTGGCAAGGATTTGAATAAAAAAAAAAAAGCAGGATGGTACAATTTATTTCAGGTCTCATATTTCTTGGATGAAAGGAGACTTCTAATAAATGGAAAATATAGAAAGATGCATTTCTTGCTGATTTTTCCTAAATAAAAGCTGTGTAAAAACATATCTTCAGTTTGATTGATAATAATGTAAGAGGCATACATGTACAGAGATCATCAGAAAATTAGCAACGGTATTCTCCCTTACTACATTTTGTTAATTTATTTGAGGTATACCGTAGAATAAACCCCATGTCTTTTATGTGTCCACATGAAAATTTGTGTGTGGGAGTGGTAGGGGGTTGTCACCGTGGAGGGTTTTACAAAAACGTAAGATCTGATCTCTTTAAAGATAAAGCTGTTTAAGCTATTCAAGAGTCTGCTGAAAGTGAAGTGAAATAGGTACCGATCAAAATGTTTGTGTAGTGGGCAAAATGTGTGCACTGTATCAAGTCATTTGTCCTACTTGCTCTGTGATGCTAACCAGAAGAGGTAATAATAACTGAAAAGCAGTTGTATGCAAGTAAGTCCTTTTTTACATGAAATTTTTATGCATCAGTCAGACTGCATACAGTGTGCCTAATGTATAAAATAAATTGGTGCATAAATCAGATTATAAGCAGCATGTAGGCAAGTCTGCATTTGCACACAGGAATCAAATCCAGGCATGGGAAATTCCCATTTTAACCTCTAGCATGAGGATTTATCAGGTGGTGGTTGCATGCTTAATTTTCTAATAATAAAAAATAAAATGTGCCCCCCTCCCCGACAAAACCTGAATGGAATACAATGGAATACAAAAAGACCCTGAAAATAAAGGACTTGTGGACATGCACAGCATTATCTTGTGACCCTTTCTATAGCTTCTAATTATGTCAAGGATTTGGAATGCCAATCAATAGAAAGTGATTTATGATTGGTATAAGCAATTGCACATGGCTTCACATTGATCAGTATGTAGATTCCCTGACATAAGAAGTTATTATCTATGACAGATACTTGTCTAAGTGCTAATTGAATTGCACATTTTTCCATCAGTGTTATCAAACTACCACCAAACATAGACCATAACTTTGTTGCTCTTTGCATGTGAAAATAAAAGTATGATGAACAGCAAGTGTCAGCGTATAGGTTGTCTGACAGTAACCACTATTTATCGATGCAACTTGTGCTTGCTATAAGATGACAATATCACCCAGTGTTGCCATGACAATCAAAATGAGTGTTGGGTCCATGATATTTTCTACAACTCAGTAGAAAAATCTATTAAATCTAAGTTATCTATTGCTTGTTGCCCTGTAAACCGTCTCCAGGAATGCAATACTGGTGCTCTAGTAAGAGAGGCTTTGTAGTATATGGATGCTTCCCCTTCTCCTTTTACCGTCTGGTCTTTTTTTTTTTTTTTTTTTTTAGTCGTTCTGATTAGATGGTCTAAAAGCAGTAGTATTTTTATGAAATGGACTTTTATATTTCCAAGAAGTGTTGGTTAAAATTAAAATTTATTTGGTCTCCACTTGCTCAAATGCTCAGCAGAGTTGCCATTCATTTCGGTGTTAATGAATGTTAACCAAAATGTTAAACGCCATCTTACTGCGTACTGCCTAATTTATGCTGATCCTTTGACTTACCTACCTGTTGAAGCTTTCCTTAATGAACCATGAGATCTTTGAATAGGAGGTGCACAGTATTGAGCATAACAAAGCCTTGTATTTGCTTGGTACTGGTAGAAGCTTGTACTTCACACTTTCTGTACTTTAACTGTCGTCTTTTCTCTGATCTAGAATAACCCCAAACAAAGGACTGTTTTGGTTTTTATCTACATCAAGCCGTTGTGTTTGCGAATAGCAGGCTCCATTCTGCAGTATGTCTGAACTTGTTCAGTAATTCCATTTTCTTCTAAAACTACATAACATCCTTAACAAGACACTATACGACTATGCATCCCTCCCACATGAGTCTGACACCCATGTTTGTTGGTGAGGGAACGGTGCAGACCCTGGCACAGCGGCAGGAAAAAGATTTGCAATGCAGCAATACAAATAGAGCATGGAAGATGACCCCTAAGAAACACAAGGTCTGTTTTGCACTGCAGTCTAGGGGTCCTAGTCTTTCTCTGCTGCCTCCCTCCCATCCCTTTTGGCCTTGGATTAACGTGGGGGAAAACCCTGAAAAATAGAAGTGTGGGAAAATCTATCGTTTTGTACATAACGCTTTCAAAAATTCTCAGCCTAAACTTTTTAGGATTCTTCAAATTTAGTTTGGTACAGACCAGACTTTCAGATATTTTCAGTGTTGAATAATGTCATATGTTTTTTAATTATTTTATTTCATTTTTCAAGGGTTATTATAGCCTTCAGGGAATTTTACCGAGTTCTGAAACCTCCCCACCATCATTTAACCAAGTTTGTAGTCACTTGTGGGACGAAGTAGCAAATTTAATGTAGTATTGAATGTAAAATTTTCTATCCGATTGCACTACTGTGTAAACAATCTTTTTTTTCTCTCTAAATGTATTATTTCCATAAAATAAGCAGATGCTACATCTGTTGTATCACATTCAAATTTTTTTGTTTGTTTTTAATTAAAAAACTTATTACAAGTTTCTAGATAATGTGACAGCAAATACAAGAGACGAAGACTTTTTGGACATCTCAGAATAACAGCAATTAGAATCCCAGTTCTTGTGTACTTGGTATTTTCACACATGTACAGCTAATTAAACAAGGGAGACTGGTCTTGGCCTCTAATTTACAGCAAAAGATGTCCCTGTGCGTGTTCTGAGAGGAAGTCAGCATGATGTGCTTTGTATGTCGTCTGGTACATAAGTGCTCAACTACATAGCGTGCAGAACAGAGTGTGTTTCATTAGAATAACTTCCTGTTGTAAAAGTCTTTAAAAAAAACCCCACAAACCCAAACAAAAAAAAAAACCACCCCAAAACCACAGGCCAACCAAATAAAAAAAAACCACACCAAAACCTTTTTTGGTAATTATTTTTGGATACCACTTTCTGTTCTTGTCATGACAGCTTTTTAATATTTTTTTTATTGTTATTGTTATTTTTAAACTGCAGTACGTTGTCCGAAACTTCTGGTAGATCACAGGCCACTTTTTCTTTTTTTCCCCCCTCCTGCCTGACAATGTCCCAGTGGTAGCTCAGTACAAAGCATTGTATACCTAAAATTCATGGAGTTTTGGATGAAGGCTATGGAGTGCATAAAGATGGGACAAAATGCAAGAGACGTGCATAGAACAATTGCTCTTCAGATTTAATGAAGCACTTCTTATCTGAAATTTTCCGAGTGCTTTTTTAGAATGATGGATTAAGCTTTCAGAGTGAACCTACCAGTTAGTGGAAATTATTATTGCACTGTTTTTTCTGTATACTTGAACAAACGGAGGTACTGAAAAGCTGAGACTAGAAATAAAAGACAGAGCAGGGATATAGTTCAGAGGTGCTGACTTCGGGTTAGGTATCAGCCAGTGGAGAATCATTTATTGTCATGTTTTCTGGTTTTATATCTGAACTTCTGTGCACAGTTCCAGTGGTGAGTCCTAGATGCGTTGTATGTGTTCTTTAGTTCGTGTGTGTCTCAGCTTATATATGTATTAAACAAATGTATTATGTGAAACGAAATATGAAAAAAATATTGTTTTTAAAAATGGAAATTTGGGGGGCAGAGGAACTTTTCTTTTAACCGTTCCTGTATGTTCTGTATTGAGCTTCACAGAGAGTGTTTTGACTTCTCACTGTGTGGGCGAGGCCTTTCTCCCTCCAGAGCAGGTCTGATTTAGGCTGAAACAACTGGAAGAAATATCTTTTCAAATAATGACAGAATATCTGTGATTTAAAAATGAATAAAAGGAACCTTTTTTATTCACACTGGATAGCATGCAAACTAAATGCAAAGAAAACCCTTTGCTGGTATAATACTCTTTTTAGGTCTCTGCCTTGAAGTCGATATACTGTCTTTTCATTGTTCCCCCCTTTTCTAATTAAGTTACTGTTGATCTCTGAAACAACTTAACTGCTTTGAACTTATTTTGCAAGCGGAAGATAACATACTCTACAACCTCTCTTTATTTTATGTTTTTTTTCCCCACTCATCTTTTTATTGGATGAAATCACCCACCTTGCTAAAGTATGTATGGACTGCATATAGCCCTGGATATAGGGTGAAGCCGAGACTGTCATGATCAAGGATCGGGGATTGTGGAGTGTGTGATGTCTGAAAGTAATGACTACTTCGGGGTTCCTACTGTCTGAAACAAGGTGGCAAAGCACATCTTTTTCAGAACACTTGTAGTTAGTGAGGTTTTTGGAAAGGACTATCTTAATATAGGCACCCATAATAATATATAGGCACCATCTAAGAATAAACGTGACCTCCCAAAATACAATTTCTGTTGGCACAGGTAAAAGCATTTACTGCATTTTTAATCAAAGATGTTCTTTCTGTTTTTATGGCATGACTTCCCTTTTTTTCTACATGTCTACAACTGAAGACCATAGGGGAGCTAAGAAGTCTCTATCTGTGAATACAGATTTGGTAAATAACTACTGTGGATCAAAGTTTGCCTTTATTTTGGATGATGAAGCAAAATGATCAGGTATTTTTAAGGTGGGGACTTGTGGAGTTCATGTGAGTTCAGCACAATGCTATCTTCACATCTAAATCCACAAGAAGCATGTAGCCTATCAATATCAGCTAGTACGGATGATCAGGGTGAATACAAAAACCACAACTGCAGTTCTTTGCACACATTCTTTTTTAAGGAAAGAGAAAAGGCGTAATTTGTAAGTTGGCAGGTCCTTCAAATATATTTGAAAAGGAATTATGTGAGTGCATGGAGGATATAATAGGAACGGTCCGTTAGTCCTCTTAGAGAGTGGAGGAGAGTGACAAGAACGTTGGGGTAGCAGATAACGAATATCTTAGGGCAAAGGTGGTTTAAAGACCATCTTAGGTGTGAGAAAGCATTGATTCTATTTGCTATTGGAACTGAAAACTGTGGGAACAAGAGTGAGTCACATGACATTAAAAATAGGTACTGGTTGTATAGCGTTTGTCTTCATAATGTAGCTGTTTTGAATGTTTTCCATTAATAAATATATTTTTATCCGAGTGGTATACCAGGACATGTAATGGTGTTTCACTGTGAAACAAAATTTCAAAACAGTTTGGATTAACACACTCATAACATAAGGATGTACAAACCAAAACATGTTTTATATGTATGAAGACATCTCACTTGTTAGTGTCTAGCTACATAAGCTGTGTAGTACACTGTGCAAATCTTCGAAGTGTTTTGATAAAGCATCTGATGAATGGCATAGAAGAATTTCCAGTACCGCAGTGCTCAACAGTTTATAAAAGCACATGGGTGGACTATTGAAATTATGAAATGAATATTAGTGATTTAGCAATTACTGTAAGTACCTCAAATTTTTTCACTTTTCTTTCTTGTCAGATTTCACCTGCGCAAAATCTCTTATCTTTCTGGAAAATATATACATGCTAGTCAGAGTATAAACACATCATTACACTTTCATGACAGATAAGCTTGCTCTGTTGGAGTGTAAACTCATTTTTCTTTAGGTGACCTTTAAATAGTATTGTGCTATTGGATGGGATTTAAATCAATAATTTTGTCAAAACAAAATACAATGTTGGGTTTTTTTTCTTTGTTGTTTAACCAGTTCTTTAAACTATCAAGGAATAATGGATTTCCGTGTGTTATACTCTATGAAAAAACACTCTAAAATTCACTTAACTAGTCTGAAAAAAATAATCTCTCTGTTATTGTTAGTCCTTAGTTTTATTTTGAAAAATGTTGAAACAGCAGGATAACATACAGTGTTGCTATAATTAGTGACTTAATGCCTTTTCTGCATTCACATTGTAAAACAACAGTGTCCCAGGTGTGAGAAGGTTAAAATGAGAAGTACCCAGTAGTTATGAAGCAGCAATAATGAGTTTCCTTCTACTTACCATGGATTTGTGTGATATACAACTTGCAATTAAGCATGGCTTGGTGATTCAGTGATTAATGTATATACGACTCCTAAAGGAGCAGCACAGGCCTCCCGTCACATCCTTCATGATGTTTACAGCTGGGTACCTATTAACAGGAAGATGGAAAGGGCCATTTACAATTCAGTAACCTTTATGACAGTGAACTCTTTAATCAGCATTTTATTTCCTTTGTAACACTTTAGTCATCTACAAATGTCAGAATAAAATAGGGCTATGAAATATTTAGGATCGGCATGTGGAAATTGACTTCCTTGATTTAAGCTGCTGTGTCTTTTCATTTTGTTGTTTTGGGAGCTTTTACTTTTATTGAAAGACAATTTATAACTAAATGCTCCCAATAGTAGCTGGCATTAGGGCCAGAGAAATTACAGAAATGCATGTTCTTGTTCTGTAAAATGTTGATGGTTTCTGCCTTGAGTAATAATTTATTCAAATAAAAACATTAGCAGTGGGGTTCACTTTTCAGAATACTGTTTCAGTACAAATATAGCAGACTCAGTGAGTTTATGACAAAATATCCCAATGTATTCATAGAAGTAATTAAGTATAAAGTATATCCTAAAATAATTTGTCATTTATGTGTACCTGTGTGCATCAAATGTGCATAGTGTTTTATTATTTTCTTAAAACGATTCCGGGGCTCTCCAACTTCTACAGTAATTGTCTTGTGCTTTGTATGATGACAATCATTACTCCTTAGCATCAGGAAGAAGTATTGTCCCTGCCTCAGTGAACTGCAGTGGAAATACAAATCCTTCTAACCAAGTATTGTTGTTCTTACATCCGTATGCAGTTTGTGGATAGGTTATAAATTGGGATTCTCATCAAAATCTTGTCATAATATTTAATTCTTGATGGCTAGAATATTTTAAGTCAAAGTATGGCTCAACCATTTTCCAATTGGTTGCATAACCTTTTGAGAATCAGCAGCTGGAAGGGGCTTCCCCTGTCCCGAAGGGCAGGGCATCCTCCTCTTGGGGATGTTGGGAACTGTTGACCTAGTCGTGAGCTGTATTTAAAGGACTGCGGTCATGCTGCTTGGGCTCGCTGCGTTAAGCCCAACATGGTTTTAGTTCTGTTGCCTGCTGCCGCGCTGTAACGTACTGACCCAGCTGACTGGAACTGTGCTTTCAGCGTTATTTGTAATTTCATATCACAGCTGCAGATTGGGAACAATGAAGGTAACTTCCCGTTTGGCAGGCGTTAATGAGGTTTAATGCATTTGGGAGATGAAGGTTTCATCTGTTGGTCTGTGAGTAGGAGCTATGTCCTAGCTGAAGTTATCTGCTTTATCTCTGTATAGGTTGTGATTTTGTGCCTTGTGGTTAATTTTTAAAAAAAATGAAAGTGAAAAGCCCCCTTAAAAATATCAAAGATCTGAAAGGCTTAACAGAACAATGTTGAGCACAGTTTTAAATCCAGCCCTTTTCTCACTGAAACATGTTGTTTCGAGAAAGTATTTGGTGAAAGAAGAAAGGCTTTTGAGCCCCAAAACTTAACTCTCTTTTCTCAGTGGTGTCTATTGGTCTGGTAAAAGCCCTTACCTCTAATAAGAAGCCTTATCTCCCAATTATGTATTCAAACTCTAGAAAAATTGTGCAAACTATGAACATTTGGGATTTTATGTGCTTTTCAAGTTACAAGCTGTGCTGCCGTTTCTTGGTTAACAACCTTTTGTTTGTCCCTTTTACTTCAGAAGCTGTTGAAGTTGCATAAACTTACAGATGTAATTCAGAAATGCGGTGATGTTCAGACCTGGTTTATGTATCCTGAACATGACTGTACTTTCTTAACCTCAGTGTGTTTAGGTAACATAGAAACTAAGCCAAATAGATATTTCATTGAGTTTGGAATTGTGAAGACTAAAGAAAATGACAGATTCTGTCACAGAAGTTCTGTGTTACAGACAGCATATCTAAGAGATCAGTGAGATTATAAAAGGTGGAAATTTGGGAGCATGCAGTAATGTGTATGAGGGGAAAAAAAATCACTGTATGATTTTCAGCCAGTTTAATGCAAAATGGAGATACGCCCTTGATAGGAAAGACACTTTATCACATTGAAGTTCACGATACAGAACCGGGAGAACAGTGCTTGGGCAGGGAAGACAGAGAAGTTGGTAAATTTATACATTAAAATTGGGGTGCCATGTCCCTTACTGAGCCATGACGGTGAGGGCTTGTCAAGCCAGAAAGTAGCTGAGTGATGAATGACATTTGCCACCTTTGGCAAGTGATGGTGGGAGCTTACCAGGTGATGGCTGCAAGCTTGCCTGGTTGTGTAGAACTGGTGAATTCATGGCTCTGCGGGTATAAATATTGTGATGGCATTTTTTGTATTAATATATCTGTTTTTCCCATTTGTCATTAAAAAAATATTTGTATAATATTATCTTGCTTTTGTTAAAAGGTCCTTTTTCTTCACGTGTAGTTGATATAACTACAGTATAAGGCCTGAATTCTGCACGTAAACCTGTTATTTACCCTGTTCCTAGGAATACTATAGATGCAACAAGGGTTGGCTTGGCGTAGCTTTTAAAAAAATATATTTTAGATGCATAGGACTTAATTTTGCATATGCAGTGTTTAGAAAGAGCCAGTAAAAAAACATAATTGGTAAAATTAAAAGGAAAAGACGACAAAAAAATGCCAAAAAATTGGTGTTTTGAGGAAGATGACAGCAATGGATGGACACTGCTGCATAAATTAGACATGGAGAAACTTTGTTTACTGTCCATTATCCTTGGCTACCCCATTAAATAGGAATGTATCTGAAAAAGTATGAAAAAATTGGCGATGATCGGAGAAAAGATATAAAATAGCTCATGTAATTTCAAGGAGGATGCCTCAGTCAGCATATAATAGTGTAAGTTCATAGTTCTTGATGATATATTTTGTCCAAGTTGTACTGCTCTAATGTACTTTGTAGTATACTACTTGCTGTATTGACCAGCTTTTGAGGATAGAATGAAATGTATATTATTTCTTTAAAAATGGAGTAAGAAGGGAGCAAGAGATTTAAGAGACAAAGCGTATGCTGGTGGAGACAATGAGCCTGAGAACTGGCGTTGGATGAATTGAATGCTGTCTGTATTGCTTAAAAATGCAACTCCAAGTTGAAATGACAAAGGAGGTGGAGTGGATGTAAACACAGTATACTCTATTGCCATGAGTATTCCAAAAAGAAATGTGTTTATTCTAACTTTAACGTTCTACCATCCATTAATGAAAAATCCATGTTTAATTTGAAGAAGAAAATCTGTGTCGCATTTGGTGGTGACTTGGGATACCTTGTATGCATGTGTTTTTATAATTGGTGGGCCAGCTGAGGTAAATGAGACCTCTCGGCAGGACGAGTTCTGGTACTGACTCTGTTTTTTTTGTAGTATCTTTTGTATGAAGAACTCAAAGATGTTAAAAGCATTTTTAGAAGGAATAAGGAAATAACTCCAATTAAAAAAAGTAAAACTAGAGATCCAGGTTTCTCTTTTCGAGGTTCGGTGTGTGGCTTTGGGGTTGTGTGGTGGGGAGGGGGTGGTTGTTTCCCTACCAGCCATCCCACTTTGAGGATACAGTTGTCCCACTCGAGGATAAAGGAGGAAGCAAACAAACATGCAGGTGAGTGCCCCAATGTGTAATGGGAGAAGGGGAGCTCTGGAAGTGAATGCTACCAGTCTTAACTGTTTGGGGCCTTAACTTGAGGCTTCAGAGGCTTGGGGTTTTTACAGGGCTCTTGCAGTTTCACAGCTGTGAAATGTTGCCATCTTTTTGCTGGGATTATTTAAATATTTATCCTCTCTTGCTACTTGACCTTTCCTGCTTGGTTCTAGTTCCTGTGGCCAGCTTGCTTTGTGTTTCATGAGCTCGGTAAACCGTGGCCTTCAATTCCCTTGTTCTAGTATTTTCACTTAAGACCAGGAGTGATGAGCAAAAGGTTTCAGGCTCAATCCTTGAGCAAAGGGCCGCTGTGACAGGGATTATTATTTATTTGTCATCTTGGATGTAATAAGCTGTAGGTACAGCATCGAGAGCCCTTGATTTATTGCGCTGTCGACTGCCACTAGCAGGACGTCTGCTGTACCATGCAGGATGAATACCACACTGTCAGCTCTGTCGATCTGTCTCTGCCATTGCGCTCTCTCTCATAACACATTCCCATTTCATGCCAGAATACATAAACAATCTTTCATTATTTTGATGCCTTTTTCATATTTGTTCTTTACAGAACATAAAGTTTGAATTTATGGGTTTCCTTTACATTATTTCAACACACTCCACCATTTTCCGGGTTTGTGGTTTAACTCTCAGAAATTGGCTGCCAGGTGATTTAGTTATTTTGGCTTTCTAGTTTTATAGTTATTTAATATCACAGTGCCAGATACTGAGAAAATGTAGTGTATAGCAGGTATGGGATTTGCAGTCAGACTCTGTCATCAGCAAAACATGGCCATGGGGACACAATGTGGAAATTAAAAGCTAGGCATGCAGAGCGGGAAATACTCCCTCCAACCCTCGTTTTTAATTTACTTAAATACTTTTCCAAAACATTTTTCCTTAGATGCTGTTATGAACTTAATGGAGACCTGTGTAATTGGAAGAGAACATGTGAATAGCGGGCAAGCCATTTCCCTTGAATAATTGCAATTAAGGGAATTTCTAACTTGTTGGCAGAAACGTTGCTCCGATTCTTCTCCTATACTTTATTGTAGGTGGAGGAAGGGGAGGAAATACTGTCCAGAAAATTGTCGTCTTCGTGCTACGCATTCTTCATACTTTACAGCTGTGATCTACATCTGTTTATATCCTCTAATTTTGTTTACCTAAGGTTTTTTTTTTTTCTTCATTAATACTCTGAAGCGTATTATTCATCAAACGCTGAGGAACTGAAAGTCATTGCTCAAATGAGTGAACTTAAATGTCACTATAAATACAGCAAGTCAAATATGAATATATGTCAAAATAGTTAAAAATGTGTTATAAAAAAAGGCTTATGAGTGGTATTAAAAAAAAATTATTGCAAACTGCACAGAGCATGAACCAGAAAATGTAAAGTGTTCCTGCCAGCGTAACGCGCATACGCAACTTTGGTCGTGTGAAAAGCCCTTTAATCCATGGGTGCAAAATTAGACTGTAAGGTCTTTGGGGAGGGTGCGGAGCCCGGGAAAGGCAGGTGTCATCTAACCTGCTCTGTACAGCGTGCAGCAGAATAGGGATCTGCTTCTGGCTGGGGCCTGAGATGCTACAAATGATTTACCATGATCAGTAATACTCCGTCAACTTACTCGTGTACGCAAACATTTACAAGGTAGTAGTGCATAATTATTTTGTGATATTACCTTGTGGTTTCTAGTGGAGGTGTATTAATGTCTACTGAAGACCTGTTCATGTCTGTGTTTGTGTGAAAAGCTTGCAAAGTTTTTGTGTTCAAGAAGCAGGTGAATAATTGCTTTTAAATTTTCTTCTGTTGAATAGAATAGGGATGCTTTTTTGTCTTCAGTGAAGACATCCTAGTGTTTTTTATAGCTTCCTCCCCAAAAAAACAGGAGAGAGAAAAGCATGGCTGTGCCACTGATACTATATCTAGTAAAAAGACACTTGTTTTAATTGGCTGTGAAAACAGGCATGTTTCTCTAGGATGTTAACAAATGTGGATTTCGCTGTATAAATGCAGGATAATAATTGTCAGTTCTTCCTCCTCAATACAGCCTACATTAGGACAGCTGGGAATATGCTTAGCTCACACTACATAGCAAAGATTTGTTCTAGCTGCAAAGAAACCAGAGTTAATTAATATGAGAAATTTGTTTTGTGTCCCTGGTAAAAAAGGCTGTGCAGGTTGGTGTTGTCAGCAAAAGCTGCTTGTCACTTTGACCTGCTCTGTTAAGTGTTTGATGTGTTTTCTCAGAGTAATCTGTGAATAACATTACATCCAACCAGCAGAGAAACAGAGGGAGCGATAGCAGAATTAATATCTGGAAGCGTTGATAATTATATATCAGAATCTAATTTTTAGCACAGAAAATGTGTTAATGACAGAGAAGAAAACAAAAACCACTAGCTTCTCCCAGCAGGATCCAAAGCGTCATTTATTATTTCTCAGCTGGATATCTATCAAGTTTATGGGTTAATTTTTCTGTAGACTGTTATTTATGGGTTTTTGTTTGTTTTCAGCCATCATTACTAACAATACGGTTAATAGCAATCATTTGTTATCCGGCACCAGCGGTGATGCTTCAGATGCGAGCAGTGAACTGAGAATACTCATTTGGTAGCTGAATAAGGCTTTGACAGGGCCCATTTATAACAAGCTCATTCCATAATGTCCAGCCTATTAATAAAATTTTGTTGCTGTCTAATTAGAGATGTCTGATGTGTATAGTAGCACAGCAAAGAAGACTTTCTTCTGCTGCTTTTCAGTTCTACTGTTTCATACCTGAAACATATCTGAGACCGATGGTTCAAGAAATAAGTGGGGTGTTCCTCTGGGGTTCTGTCTCTCCTAGTAAGTGAAATGAAATACAGGTTGTATGGCAGGAAGACCCTGGTCACAAATACAAGTGTGGTGGGAGAAGGTCGTTATTTTCATTAGCAAAGATCACCTGCAAGTTTCTCTTTTTTGTTTTTTCTTTGTATGTTTTCTTTTATTGGCTTACTGCTCAAGTTTTATCTAAAAATAACTAATAAAGTAGAAGTAAATTATACATGCGATATAATAATTAAACGAATGTGGTATATATGCAGACAGAACGGGATTCTTGGGTGTGTCAGTATGTCTTTGAGGAAAGAACAGTTTGATGCCCGAGGGAAGGGGTTTGATGAGAGAAAAAAGCCTAGGCCTGATTGTTAGATTATTATTTTCTTTTTTTTCCTCATTCTACATGTTTAAGAAGTGGGAAGTCAGCTGCATTCTCTGAACTTAGCAGTAACAGGGTAGTTAGTAGTATAACTAGGACTGAAAACAGAGCCTTTTCTAGCCCAGCAGCTCCCAGAATATTTGGAGTGCGTTGTACAGCTCACATAGCAATTATATGTTTATGCTAATAGGATCTTTCATTCAAACTTATCAAAATATTTCATTAGCAGTGAACTAAATGGTGCATTCAGAAAGTTGTTGTGAATGAGCAGTTTGTAAACTGAAACACAATTAGGCAAAAAGATTTATACAAGGACACAGAAGTTGTTTGTGGGAAGATTTTAGTTCCTTAGTGAGTGATTTCGTGCCAGCTTTATATTTCTGTTCCTAAAATGACCTGTCAGAAACATTCTTGTTCCAGTTTGTTTTTACAGGTAGAGTCAAGTATATGATAATGATGAAAATGAGTTAATTTCCATTTCAAAAAATGCTTTTGCTTGCTTAACTGCTGATTTAGTGATAACATATACCCTTCCACCCAGCTTCTACTTTGCCGTGCACAAATGGAATGTTTGAAGAACTTTGTCATTTGTAGCTTCTGCTGAGCTGATTATATTATTTTTTTTTTAAGAAGCAGCACCATGTTTTAGCAAGTATCTAGATACTAATTAAAAGAAAAATACTAATAGGAGTTATTGCGTGCTTAGAATATTGCACTTCTGAACTGAGAAAAGGAAGCAGGCAAAACACCGAAGAATGATTTAATATAATTTCATTGCTAGGTAACAATTTGTTTCCTTATTCATCTTTTATGTTTTTCCAGTTGAAATTTAAATCTTTGTAAATTACCTTTTGAATAAAGCCACATCTGTTTTTGGTGTGTTATTTTCCCAGAATGTTGCTTTTAAGACAGCATGTTTTATGCAAGGAAATTAGATGAGATTTTAACTTAAAGTTGCCATGAAAGTGCTTGTATGGATTTCAGCTGGCAGAGAACCTGTGTAAACTGGTGAGGTGTTTTTTTTTTTTTTCTAAACTGCTCTTGACGTAGAGCTTATCAACCCTTAATTAGTGATACATTTTCTCCTTGTGATTTCTATTGATGTTTTGTAGAGCTGAAGATGAATTGAGCCTCAACCTGACTAGAGTACGAATTGTTTTAGAAAATTCAGCAAACATCTCTCTCTTTCTCTCTCTTTCTCTCTCTCCCCCCCCCCCCGCCCCCCCTCTGTCTGTCTCTCTCTTTCTCTATTCCTCCCGATAGGAAAGGTGAAAAGCTGCACGATAGAAATCAGGTTCAGTATTAGTGGTTTTGCTTGCCTGTGCAATAGAAAACGACAAGCGTCAGGGCCTCAGTCAGCAGATCAGGGAGACGCAGATGGGAGGCGAAAAGCTCCCTCGTGGCAGCAGCCTTGCTTGGATGTGATTGTGAGAGCCAGGATGAAGTCAGCACTGACAAAGTGTGTGGATTGATGGATGGACAAAGCTGGGAACTGGATGTGAGAATGGATGAGGGCAGAGGGGGAATTTAACACAGACAAACAGAATGAAAGACAGAGAGGAATTGCCTGCTAAAGTATTCCAGCACTCAGAGCCCACAGCAATTTACTTACTGCTAACCGAACACAGGAGGATTCTTTGCATCTTTGCAGATTTTCTTAAAATATATGAAGAAACCAAGCAGCAGAAGGAGCTAACAAATTCCTGTTAGTGCTTTTTATTGCCATCTCTCTCTCCTTTTCTTGAGATTCACTCACACTCAGTTAATTCAAACTGAGCACTTGATTATTTTCAATAAGTTCACACAGTATGCTAGAGCAGAATAAATTTTCTTTCCACGGACGTTATTTTAATGTTTCCACTAAATTTACTTTAATCAGCTATTGTTGCTTTTGCTATCATAAATAAAAATATTTATTTCCCTTACAAACTGTGCTCCTGCTAGGAGGCACACCTTTGGATACTGCATTCAGATGCATGGTAATAATAAACCCATTATGTGCGTTTTCATTTTAAAGAAGAAAAATCAGTTGCTTTCCCACTCATGTGGCTTCTCAGTACCACAGTATTACTGTCTTTTTTTTTTTTTTTTTTTTTTAAGAGAAACAGACTTTGAGCTTTAGACTACTACCAAATTCTATGAGGGGATCACAAGGTGGTTTTTTGTTATTTCACTGCTTATATAGAAACAGAAAAATCGGAATTACCATACTGGAGCAAATCAGTAGGTCTAAATTTTATCAGCTGGTTTAGTTTTAGAAACTTAAATATCATTTCAGCAAAGAATGCAAATGAAAATGAAGGTTTAGACATGACATAGTGGGCAAAATATTCTCTGCTGGCAACCTTGGATGATTGTGTTGGCTCCAGTGGGATTCCTTTAGATTCATACAGACGCTTTGAAGAACGTGATTTGGCCCAAGCCTATTACCTTCTCCTTCCCTTCAGCAGGTGATGAAGAAACCGAAGGCACTGTGCTAACAAGGCATTTCCACGTAGTGCCCCGATGTGCTTTCAACTGGGGAAAAATGCAATTGATCAGAGTAAAGAGAAACTGTTCCTCAATTGTTGGCTTCAGTAGTATGTTGGAAACAGCTATTTGCATAGTAATATAATGTGTTTAATTGAATTTTAACAAAGGCAATTTAGTCTTATGCATGTCAATGTATAAGTTGCTATTAAGATAATTACAGTATATTGTTTTTACTGATGAGTTTTCCAGAGTGTCCATGAAACACATAACCATCTTTAAACTGCAGAATTTGTCTTTATTAATGGAGTCTCCCAACATCTCCAGGGAATTATTTTGGACTTGTAAACACGCATGGAAGTTATGTGGGAAAAACTAGTATTTGCGTTGCATGATATAGTTGCGAATCTGTTTCTGGAGCCCGTGCTTATGTACACTGGTTTCAGGATGCGGGCACTGAATGTATTGGGAGTGTCTCTGGAAGGCATGGGAATGGCTGGTGTGACCTATTTCTATCATCTGCTACTTTACCCTGCACTCACTTTGAGGACTCTTTAAATTGGGTAGAGTAATTCTGATCACACTGATGGAAGGAGGAGGTGTTGTATATCCCTTATGCAGTGTGTACTTACAAATTTATTTCTGGAAAGAGAATATCAGAGATGACAAACATGGTGCTGTTCTTAGTGCAAGTAGTAAGTGATTTCTTAGGACATAATAGATTTTTACGTAGATTACATATTTTGCATTTACTTTGTTTTTAAAAATAATTTGGCTAGCATTAGGATTTGTTGCATCCTCTGTTCTTGCAAAGAAGCAATGCTGTGGAAAGTTACCCTGGGAAGGAGGATTTAATTTTGTTCTGGTATAAAGTCAAGTTCTATGGAACAAAAACGCAAACACTGATCTGCAGTTTCTCCACTTGTAATATTCCATTTTCCTTAGCTTTTTGAATTGGGAATGAAAATGAAAATTAAGATCCTGTAATTCCATGTCCTGTTTCCTGGCTGTTTAGGTGTCTCATTTATATATCCATCTATGTGTATATATATATATATATAAAAAAAATTATAAAATAAAACACTAGGGTTCTTACTGTTCCAGGCAAGTTCTTTTGGGAGTGTGTCAGGTCAAGTATTACTGTACATACAGCTATATGCAGCCCTGATATAAGCACCTTATGCCTTGTCAGGAGGGACCCCTGTGGTATGATATATGAGAAGAGAACATTAATTTATTTGCTAGATAACATTTCTGATAACTATGTAAATAAAAAGTACTGCCAGTAATTTATATGGGTAAGTGTGATTTGAGGCCTGTCCTTCTCAATGTAACTGTATTTTTGAGGGTCTATTTGGGTTATTTCATTGAGAAGGATTTTGTCATGATGTCTCTCTAATGTAGTTTGGAGAGTCAGTAATTTCTATGTTGAACATGGATGCCTATAACACATCTGATGTTTGCAGCAAATTTTTGGCATCTTTCACAAATTTCCTTTATTTTTCTATACCTCTGTTCTTCTATAAATACAAGGATGTGATTTTTGTGAGTGCTACTAGCAAGGAATACTAAACAGTGTGTTGGCCCTGCATTCACCATACTTTTCAGTCATCTGTTTTGTAGTCATCCCGTTTAGGTGTCAGTATTAACTGTGAAAGCTAAACTAATGGCAGAAACTGATCTTTCTTGTTGTGCTTTGCTGAGGACAGACTGACAAAAATGTCCAGCTCTTTTATAAAAATAGATCATCTGACACTTCCAGAATAAGTACTGAAATGCTTTGTTTGCATTATAGAAAGCTGTGAAGTACTTTTTAATAAACTTCCCTTTAGTAAAATTGTTATACTATTGGAAAATTAGTGTAGCAATGTGCCATGGTCATTTCTAGGCAATATGAAAAGACAGTTTCTTTATTCTTTTTTGTATTCTTTTCCATACAGTCTCATAGAATCTTCTCTTCTAATGCCAGGCACTAAAGTACACAGGAGTTTTGGGCATCTTCAAAATAGGCTCCTCGATGGAGAGTTAAAGATGTTTGACTGCCTTTATGGCAAATCTATAGTTATTTTGTAGGTAACTCGTTAATTCTTCACCATGTTAGTTTCTGATTTAAAATAGTGAAATACCACTCTGCTTTCTAAGGAGGAATTTACAGATGGCCAAATCACTTGGCTTTGTTAGTTAATGTGCTGCAAATCATCCCTTGTAGTTAATGGGTTACTCTCAGGCCTTGTCTTCTGGGTGTGCATTCATTCATAATTATTACGTACATTAATTCATGGAGATTTTGCTTTGTTAATCTGGCTGAAGTGGAATTTATGCCCCAGGTTTGATATTTAAATTAAAGTATAAGGGGAGAAAAAAAAAAAGAAAAAGACATGCTAGTGCTCGACTTCTGTAGCAGTGATAATTTTCATATAATTTATATGTTGGAAATTTTTATCATTTTGTTGATTTAAAAAAAAATCTTCAGGCACTGTAAATAAGTAGAGACAAATGACTCCTTTTTTTATTAAAATTTTTACATTTGTTATGTATCCAATCTGATAGCCTCTACTGCTTGCCTTAATTTTTATAAACAGTAACGTCAGTAACAGATTTCCTCCACGTAAGAAGAAAGCAAATCTGTTTATAATAAATCTTAGTGTGGTATGTGTGCTATCATTTCCTTCATTTGACCTTGGTGAAGCGGGCTGATGGGGCAGTGAAAAGTATGATATGAAAAATGAGTGAACAGAGCGAGGTGAGCAGTGAATCAGTCTTGTGTGTGATTAGCTGTGAAAATCTCACAAACATGACTCTGAGTCACTTTTCTTCTTTCTTTCTCTCCTGTTCCTCTCTAAGGTGTTTCTTTTCTGTGTATATTAGTCATTTAAAAGTTAAAACAGAGCCTCTGTTCTGTTAGTTAATACTACTTGGGGTTTAATGGTTTTAGGTGATGAGAACAATGGTAAGTGCAGCGTATCTGCGGGTTCACTATAGAAAATCACGGTCCATTTAGATTTGTATAGATCTATTGCTAAGCAGTAGCAGTAGTCATTGCATCACGTTTAGAGACATGAATGTGGCGCTGATTTCAACATGGTTCTGCAAATCTGCAATTATAACTGTAGATTCAGTGACTCATCATTGAGATCTTATTTTGCCATGTCAAATACTGTAAAAGCAGAATACCATTACAATAAAACAAATCTCACTGGAAGTATGCATGCAGGCTCTGCAAGTCTTTGACTTATTAGAGACACGTTTTATTTTCCTTAGCTTGTTCTATTTTGCGTCTGTCTTCCTGGGTGGTGTGTTTAAAATCCAGCTGTGTGAATGGTCATGACTAGTTTTCCAAACTAGAACAGAGACGACTTTAAATTTGGGGGTCATCTTATCCATAAGGAAATTGTAAACTGTCAAAGATGGCTAAATAGTTTGTCTATGTTGATGAATACTGTGTAGTTTCTGTTATTGCATTGAATATTGCAGCAGTTTCAAACTGATACCATGACTAAACAATATTGTGAGATACTTAAGAATTATTCCTTGTGTAAAGCCATGCGGTATGTTTTTGTATATGTAGATGAATTCTCATCTTATCTTGGTTTTGCATGAAGCTTGGAAAATTAATGCTTTTTTTGTCTATTTTTGGCACTGGATTTAGGACACTTCTTACACTTTTTGGATTTGGGCATTCTTGTATCAATATGAAAAGCTCGATGTTGGTGCAGTTCCTGTCTAACTCTGCCCCAATGAGTATCTCTGGAGCACACGCCTGTAGACTGTTCCCCTCACCTGGAACAGTCCTAAGCACCCTGTGGCTTTTCTCACTGAGGCTTGCTTAAAGGTGCTTTCTTCTGCCTGACTTTGCCAGCTTGGGTTTGGGATTCTTGCGGGATCTTGGGATTCTCAGTTGCTTCCTTCTGGAGATGTGATAGCAGGGCGAGGCAGGCAAATAAGGGAGACCTTTATTCACAAGCATTTGAAAACAAAAGTGCTTATTTCCCTGAATCTTGTGTGTGTGTCTGTGTGTGTTTGTGGGATTATTTTTTCTTTCCGGGCACTTAATTGTTTACATGAATTTTATTCCTGAAACTTAGAAATTATCTCCCATCTAGAAATTAACTCCAGTTTAGAAAAAGTGTATCTTCTGAATCCATCTCTGTCCTGCTTTGTGTAGTTTACAAACACTGGCACACTTACCAGGTTGCACAAGTGTTTCTCCTCACCCCAACTGATAAAACCACAGTGGTGAAGGTGCTAGTGTCATTCAGGTGTATATTATCCCCTTCAGGGAACTGGTTACACATTAAACCATCAAAAGTACTTCTGGCAACGTAAGGTGTGTTTCCAACTCTTTCAAGTGTGGTAAGGTCACGAGCACCTATCTTTCCATATATTTTGGGTAGTTTTTGGAAAACGGTGATGGATGCCAAAACGAAATCTGTTTTCGCTCTTAGCTGTCATGCCCTTTTTACAAAAGGGCTGTGACAATTCATAACAGAGGTGGCCATTTTATGAAGGGCATTATAAACTGTAAATGATAACGGACTTGATTTTATAACGCTTAGTGACTAACTGTTGAACCCATTTAGTGAATAGGAATATTTTAGCTTCTTATATCTTTATACCACAATCGTATGCTTTTAAAAAAGAAATCCTGCAATCTCATTAACTTGATTGCTCTGAGGGACCTGTGGTTACGTCCAGGAAACACCATGTGTCTTTAATATCCTAAAAATGGAAGAGTTGCTAATGGAACTGTTTACCATTAAGGTTGCTGAATATATAGGATTGATCTGGAGGCCTGAGTGTTTTTGTTCTGGTAGCTGTTCCTCTGTATAACATCTTCCTTGTTCGAATATTAATGTACGTGCTTTTTCCTATTGAAAACCAACTTTTTTTAGGTAGTGTTTATGCACAGTGAGCATGAATACATTTTTTGTATTGGCTTGAATTTCAGTCTGATGTATCACCTCATTAGTAGCTCCTGTTTTAGAAAATATTGAAAGACCTGTCTTGAGGGACCCAGAAATTTATTTTTCAGCCATTAACCTGCATTATTAACAGTCTCAAATAGGTCCATAAGTGAAGGTATTTATAAATTATACTTTGATTGAAATATAACACTTTTGAGTCTTCTGGCACAACTCAAGTGTTAATAGTGGATATAATTTGTTATTTTCTGGTAACTCAAGTGGATGGAAGTGTATTTGAAGAAGGAAGGGTATTCTCACTAAGGTCCTATACTAAACTGAAGCCCTTTTCCTTCCCTTCTCATCTTTCCTCTTTCTCCCCACCCTCCCAGCCCTCTTCCCACCTAAAATCCCACCTGTCCCTCAGAAAGGCTTTTTGGCATCTCTCCTAAGGAGCTGATGCTGTCAAATTCATCTTTTTTTAAAGAGATTCAGAATCTGTTCTCCTGAGGTGAAATATCAGGGCTTTCAGACTGTATTCTTCTGGTAAAATATAACCTAGATCCTTTATGATGAAATAGGCACTTTAGAGGCACCTGGGCTTATCTTTCAGTTTTTCTGCTCAGCTCTGTTATGCACAAAGGTCTTTTTCTAGGTGACATATCATGTTGTATTCCAAAGTACACTTTCTTTTAATTTACAACTTAATTTTCAACCTAATTCAGAAGATTGATACTATAATGCTATTTGCAGAAGTATTGAAATGTCAGTAAGTTTTATTGTAGTAATAAAGAGAATTCCATATATCACGCACTCTATAGGGATCCTTGCTTTTTGCATAGATCTTCATAGCAACAACCAGTGGCTAAATGCTGGCAATCATTAATTTTTAAAGAAGACATGGTTATGATGAGTTGAGAAATTAAGACCATAGTGAAGAATGAACTTTAATTTTTGACACTTTTTGTTAAGAGTCTAAGAGGAGACAGAGTTAGATTGGGGGGAGAGCTGAGGGGGGAAGAAAAAAAAATGGCCCAAATCCCAGGTTCCTAATACTTAAAATGCTGTCTGCTCGTAAAAGATTTCAGTCAGGAAGAGGCCATCTTCGAGCTTCTCTTAACAAATGGGTATCAGTGGTCCATGAAATAATCAATGTCGATAATCCATCCTGGGGTCTGCCAATATGTTAATGGCTCTGCCGCATCGTTATTGCTACAAGGCCATAAATCATTTCCGTACCAGAATGCTTAGCAGTCGAGGACTCAAACCCCTAGCCTAGAATAAAATGCTGTCTCTTAACAATTAATGTCTAAACATTTTGCAGCTTTGTGCCTTGATTGTTTTCAGATGCTAAAAAAGTAAGTAGGACAGATTGTAAATCAATAAAACAATAAGACAAAGTGTTTTAATAATAGAAAGACTCGAAGTAAATCATAGTTCTGTGTTTATTATTGCTTTGGAGGTTATAAATAAATAGTACCAACTGGTAAAGGTTTAGTTAACATGGAAAAATAACTCTGGTATTGATGTTTTGGGCGTACGTTACGTTACATTTTCACTTCAGAAGGTGAAGGGAGATGGAGGTTAGCTTTATGATTTCTATTTTTAAGGTGGGAGAATAGGAGCTAAGAAATGCCTGTATCTTTGAATTGTCATCTGATGGGAAGGAAGGTCTTTTCTACTCTACCCAGCAATACATGAGTGGCCTGGCTCTGCATCTGGGGGACACCAGCACACAGTCACTGGTACGAACGCCTGTGCTGAGCTGCAGGCAATCACGAAGGGGGTTTTACTTAGAAAATAGACTTGGATCAAAGTGATCTGACTTAGGTTAGTTTGTGTCAATTTAGTTTGCTATTAAAGGCGATGTAAAATGTGATGGCAAGTCATTAACTCTGTATTGCATAGACACAGCTTATTTGTGCCGAATACTGTCTCTCGTACTTCAGTTGTGCACTAGGCTGTGTTTTGGTGGGATGGCAACCAGTGCATAAACAATGGGCCAAGTGCGAACATTTTTGTGCAGGGGGAGGAAGGGTACGTGCACCCTTCTCTCTGCTTCTGCTCTCTCTCTGTGTTGAGACAAAGAATTATATATGCCTTTTCTATTCCAAACACTAATACTGTTTTCTTTGCTCATTTTTAACTAATGAAAGTGGAACTAAACGTACCGTTGTTTAACTACAAACATATTAATTATCACAAGTATGCTGAGTTTATGTAGTGTTACATTAATGATTATCCATCAGGTGGTGAACCGTTTTCAACTGCAGGTAAAACTGGCATTTATAAATAAGCTGTTCATGATCTCAATGTATTTTTTCCAGTTTTGATCTATTCAGATCCCAACATCTCATTTCACACAGGACAAAGTTAGTCCCATGTATGCCTGTATGCAGTTAACACCATATCTTCATGTTAGGATAAGAATGACTGAAGAAAAGTGCATTTATTTTGAGTATTGAAACAAGACTAACTTGTCAACCTCATTAAGATCTTCTGATTGTTTTTGTTTGTACTATTTTTGTAATTTTTTATTTTGATGCTCATTTGCCAGGAATGGTATTTTGTCTGTGGTAAAGGTTTTAAAGTTGGCATTTTGCATGGTAATATTGATCCAACCAACCCTACGTGTTGGATTTACATAATGTGTTATTCAGGTTAGGTCAGACCTAGTTTGTTACCTCCCCCTTCCCCCAACTTTGTTTAGGAGAATGCAGGGAAGGCGGCTAGTAACAGTGGAAATGACAAGTGAGCTCATGGATTTATTTATTTCTTTTTAGAGTACCGACTTGCCTAGCATTAAGCAATTTGATATGGTCATAGTTTATTTTGGTGCTCAGGATGTAAGGGCAGGAAGGAGCCAGAAAAACAGTGGCTCAGTAGAGACAAAAGGACAATTAAAACTGATATGACTCTTAACAGAAGTGGCAACAGCAGCCAGGATGGAAGTAATTTATTCAAAAAATTGTCCAAATGCATAAACTGCACTGATGTATGGTATGGTGGTGGGACAGTGGAAAATGTGATAGTTGTTTCCGTTGTGTGAATTACTCAGGCAGGATGCCTTTGTGAAGTATGGGGGTTTGTTTAATGTTCTGACAACAATTTAGATCCTGTTATGGTTATTGCAGTGTAATGCAGTAGTAAAAATTGAACATGACACACCAGCAATTTATTATTTGTGTGTTTTTTAACCTTGAGTATCGGATTGTTTGTCCAAGCATATCCTTTGATTTGCTATGAAATTTATTGTTGATAAAAACAATCAGATTTCCATTAGAAGCAAAAAATTCATTTTTTTGCCATGAACCATAGATTTAGAAAAAATTCAAGCTCGGCTGCAGGACTTATGACAGGTAGGCTTATGACATTATATGGTAATTCAGCATGAAAGAATAATTGTGACACTCTACTTGGTGCTGGAGTATAATCGTGCTGTGAGGTTCAATTCACTGAAAGGCCAAATTATCTTCAACTACATTAGTCTGACAACCTATAATGCTTTGCAGAGGCAATTTGTAGATGTTTCACAGAATGCCAGCAAACATGGCTTACCATTATGTTACCTATTAACAAATTTGTGTAGAGGAAAAAAAGTAACTTTTCCATTTTCTTAACTGTTTTTGAGCTCTGCCGTACAATAAATGTGTACCGGGTAATAATAGTATATGCTTTGCCATTTGGTGTTGGTTTTTAAACCTACAAGGGACATTACGAGATAGATTAATTTTTTGAAGGGTACTTTTTCAGAAACATTTATATTTCTTTTACACTTGGACAGCAACGTCCTCGCTTCTGTTGAAAGAATAACATGGAATCCAAAGGAAGGTAAAAAAGCATGGCATATTTTTGCCATAAAAAGTAAATAGTAGTGAACAACATGGAAATACTGCTGTGTTACAGTTTAGAGAGACTTCGAGAGTGTTCTCGCTTGATCAAGTGGGAGTTGTGGCTCTTCGAAAACGGCATGGCCTTGACTGCCTTATGTACATGTTATCCATCTTTATCATCCTGAACTTCTGAGCAGCCATAGAAGGGCCTTTTGTTTGTTTGAGAATGGAATTTTGGTTTCCTTTTGAGTCATAATATTTCCTAACTTCTCATTGAAGCTGACTTCAGTTTAAGCGCTACTGTACTACCAAAGAGTGGAATCAGCACTCGTGTGGCAGTGCAACCCATAGTTAGGTCAGGATGAAGACCAATTTAAGGTCTAGTATCTTGTGATCCTCATCTGTACATGAATTTTATATCATTGCAAAAGTAGATTATCTCTTTCTAGGTGGGAGTGCTGAAAAATGCCTATGCATCAAAATTTATATTAGATAGTATTTTAGAATGCTTAGAGTTTGTCACCCATGTCCTGCAGTAGGATGGATCCCCCAAACATGGGCTATGCAGGTGATGTAGTTGTACCTGATGAGCCTGCAGTCTGTGGTGGTGGAACACTGACTCTTATTTGGCTGCTTTACTGGTGAGCAAAATGGTCATTCTGTAACTTAAGAGACCAATATCAATGCAATGCAGTCACTTGTGTCCACTTCCCTAAAGTATAATTTAATGAATTGGCTTGGCAGAGCTATCCTAAAAACTATGCAGAGAAGCTGATATGAACCTGCTTTCGGTTAAACTCTGTGCTGAGTTGCTCTCTTGGTGTCTCCTATTTGCCCTCTTAAGACTGCCTATTGTAATGTCTTTGAGGCATTCCAAATATTTTACTTGTTTTATAGGTGAAAGTAACTGGGATTTTTTTTTGGTGGCAAAATGAGGAAGGAAAAAAAAAAAAAGTTGTTGCTTCAGAAGAGTACCTAACTGATGCTTACACTGAGAAGAGTTAGGACAGTTGTATCACTGAAGTTAACCTTATTGTAAAATACCAACTGTCGGCACGAGCTGCTCTGGAGAAATATTTACTAAACTCCACAAACTGATTTTTGCCCTTTATCAGCCTCAGAGTAAAATACAACAATACTTCTACCTCCACCACCTGGAGATAATTGTGGAAACTAATTTGACAGTATTTGTAATTGCAGACTGAGTTTTAGGAGTGCTCATAATTAAGCTACTAGAGGAGTTTAGGCATTGAACTCAGTGCTGCCAAAATCGTATGTCTTATATTGCTTACTAAATCCGCTGGATGCTTATCTCCTTAGCACTTTCTGTGAAGGAATTAATCCTGGAAAGCTACTGAAAGAATTGATGAGTCTTTGATTTTGATTTTGGAACGGTGTCAGACAACTGTGCATTTCAGAGTTTCCAAGAAGGTGACACACTCTTTTCCCCTTGCTTGTAGTTAATAGCAAGGAGTGTTCAGTGCCGCAATACCCAAAGGGAAGGGTTTGAGTGACTGCACAGGGAATGTGGATTGTTGTCATTCCAGTCACAGGGCACTGCACGAAATCACAGGCTCTGTGCTCTTCGATGCTGCCACTTGAACATAGCAGCCACTGTTACTCCTACGCAGCTTTTATGGTACATATTTTAACGTTTTGTTTGATAGAGGTGATTCCCTTGGTGTGTGAGGTTTTGGGTTTTTTGAAGTACTAAGCCCTAAATCTCCCATTCCAGGCAGTAGAAGTAGTCAGGTGATTTTACAAAATATGTTCTATCAGAAATTTTTTCACAAAAAAGTTGGGGGTTTGTAGGAAGACTGGCCCGTATAAAGCTCTGGTCATTTTCCTCAAGACCAATTGAAATATTTTTAAAACTAATCACGTATTTTAGGCAACTTCAGTCTCTGATATTACAAGATCCCAACTGCAATCCAACAGTTGTGAGAAAGTATTTAATCAAAATTGTTCTCTTCTGTGTTGAGCAAAACTTGCTAATGGCAACGTATGAGTAAATTTTCTTTTCCTTAAGAAGGAAAGATGGATAAGCCTCCCTTCACTGAAAACTTGCTTGACAGAGCACGTGATACTGGTTATTTTTCCTTGCTTAAAGGAGTCCGTGACTGTGTGTAAAAGAAGTTGTCTGCATCACTAGCTGAACTCTTCACTGAGTTTCCTCTTATGCTGGCAAGAAATGCAGAGATGCATGAACTGAGGCTGGAGCGGAGAACATCAAGGAACCCAGAACTTGTGCACCTCCACCGAGACCTTTCCAGCCCTTCCATTCAGGACAGGGTCTCTTCGATGCAGGGTCTGCCCTGTGATGGAAAACTGTAAGGTCTTTGTTACAGGGTGAATAATTTTTTGTACGTGATGCGGTAGGGAGTTAACTAACAAACAGCCAGTGTCCTGGTATGTGGTAAAGCAAATAAAAATGACAGTCCTCTTCCAGTAGAGTTTTGGTTTTGTTTGTTTGTAAGAATCCCTGGTGGAAACAAAACAATGCAAATGAAGTAAAAGAATTTTTTACCCAGAGAAAAATACTTACCTGCCACTTCGTGGTAACTGTTCTTTTTCAGTTTCAGTGTGTAGAGTGGTTTTGTGTTTGAGATCTAGTTGTGTCAGTGTTGTGTCCCTAAGATGTCTAGAAGGGGGACTCTGCTAAAAGAGGAGGATTTGGCCTCCAACTAGAGGAATTTGTTTCTAATCTTTATGGGAAAGACTTGAAGGAAAGAGTGGAACATCAGGTAATAAGGGCATTGGGTAGTTTTATAATGGGAAAAGGCTTTTACAGAGGAAAAAAATTTCATATCAAGTAACATTATTTTGCAGACTATAGAGTCCCAGTTGTATAGTTAAGGACATGCTGCAGCATTAATGTTTACGCATAATGCTTTCCAAGTAATTTAGGCTGAACTGCCACTGACTTACTTAACATTTATAGGTCAACCACCTGCAGAAAGGGCATGTAGGTAGATTATTGTTGACTTTATCGTTATGGAAGGTAGCTAATCAGTGGGCATGCTGGGAAATAACTTGTTATGCCTGGATAGCTCTAACACCAGGCCCCACGATTTCTTATGGGCACGTGGCAACAGAGTCATTTCTCATGACTAAGGCCCTTGCTGAGAGGGGAGGTGGCATGTGGTGGGGATAACAGGTTTTAAAAAAGGGGAGGGGGGTGGCTACAAGGTTCTAGAAGTAGATTACAATCACAAAATCAAATATTTTAATCATCCTTTGCCAAACATACCACAGCGTTTGCAGTGAAGTTGTTGACTCAATAAGCAAATTTACCGCCTGTGTATTAGGAGAACGGAGCATTCATGTTCTGGCTGTCGCGTGCTTTGCAGAGCTATTCACTAGACCCTCATGAGATACCCGTTCTTGCCTGTACTGGAACAAATACTTTTTCCTTTATCATGAAACGTAGAATAACTCTGGGTTAGGTTTTTTTTTTTTTAATTTTGTAGGAAAGTATTTGAAGACTAATCGTTTTCCTGCTTTGCTCCTGTTTTTTCCCCTATTACTTGTCTTTGCAGAGGTACACGTACTCCCTTGTGTGCTAATTGACAACTTTTACCTTTAAAAGTTCACAGTAAAAGTCATAGACTAGAATGCATAATGAATCAATTTGCTTAATTTGGTTTGGGCCCTTGGGTTGTAATGTAGGCATCATTGCTAGTATTCACATAGCTATCTCAATTCTGGTGTTCCTCTTAGAAGAGCTGGAAAAAACCCAGATGCTCTGTTTATTTAAGAACAGAGCCCCTAGTTGAAGTCTAGAAGATCCAAATGCATCCACCCACAGTTAGTCCTGTATACTGGACTTGCTTGGGATTCATCTCACAGATGCTAATATCTAGAAACCTTCAGTTAATGTTGGTCATTAGTTATAGCGTTTTTCCCTCCTGTTCTCCATTTTTCAGAGATTTGCATGTATGCTCCTGTGTTACCTGTATATACATACAGCACACACACAAAGTAAACTTCAATGTATTTCAAAGGGTTTGTGTTTCAGTTACACTTGAAGGCATGATATATTCACGTCATCTTTTCCTCTCTTCAGCTGTGTTCACACACAGTATTTTGTGCGTACATCTGTACATGTGCTAATAAATATAGCATATTCTTTTATAGCAAAAAACGCTTTTTCAGCATAACAGTAGAGGAAAAAATATTAAAAAGGATTGCAGTGATCTATTTACATATCAAAGAGTGGTAAACTGTAGGAGCTATACTTTTCACAGTTAGTTGCTTTCATGTTTGTAGTGTATTGACTTTGAAAAAAAGATACTCAGATGGGTAGTGTAAAGCAGTATAATTAAATGAGGTTGGGTTTTTTCAGAAGTCTAACATTTTCTAGCTGATAGTGTCACATTATCAAAAACACTGAGACTGTTTTAATGAACAAATTTATTTTCTAGAATTTCAGATTCTTATTTTCTCTCTAGACATGAGTGCGTAGAGTCCTCTGTAATGATGACATGTGAGCGTATAACTTCTCAAGTGTCAAACTACAAAAAGCAGAATAAATGGGTTGGTTAGATGTAAAATGATTGAGGTGAAAGATAGAGGACATCTCGACAGTCATAGGATTGCTGATAGTGGAAGATGACCACAACTGTAAGTTTAACTGAACATGACCTTTATTGAATAAAATTGTGGTAAGACCACTAAGTGCAACTCCTGGTAAGACCCGAAATGTTTTAGGATAATTTAATCAGCAAGTGCCTTGAATTACAGTTCTGAAATTAATATTATTCTCCATTAGAATTTTAATTTGTTCTCATAAGCAGTGATAAAAACATTCTAGTTAGGAGCTAAGTCCTGTCTTCATGTTACTGTTGCTATTTAATGTTTTGGGTTTTTTTTTTTTTTTTTTTGGTGCTAACTAGGAGGATGTGTTACATTCATGTTTATTCAACCTTTTTTTTTTTTAAATGTGAAGACATGCAAAATAACTTTTATACACGAGCTTCTTGTTATAAACTAGTTGGATTTGGATTGGAAATCTATGAAAAGCTACATTTTGATTTGTGCTGTTATTTGTTAAATCTACCTTAAGATGCTGCCTATGTAACAAATAAAGGTAAGTTTATCACATTATATCAGCATGCTTTTTGTGGATTAAAAAAAAAAAACAGCCTTAGAAAAGTAATGTTACCTGTAGTGGTGAACTGCATTCAATAGTTTTTAGTCACTTCAAACTGTAGAAGTCGTGGGTCTCACCATTTCAAATTTCATTTGTTGGTGAAATGAAAGAGAGAAATTAGCCTGCTTTTCCAGTTACCATTGATTCATTCTAAAGTTTGAGCTGCTCATTGATCAGAAAGTACTCAATATAACTTCTTAGGTCATGTCAAATAGAAGAAAGTATTTCTGTCATTGTGTAATAGTCTATCAAGAGCTGTTTTGGCTTTCTAACAAATTCTACTTCCAGGTGCTAAGCTGGTGGCTTCCTCCGCTTGACTTGTTTGATTTAAGGGATTGAGTAGTAAATGAGTTGTTTAAATTCTGGATTTGTTAAGATTCAATTTATTACGAGATTGCAGTAAATCAGGACCTTATAATATCAAGGCAGTAATTTGAACGTCATTAAATTTTAAACATTGTTTCTTAAGAAAGAAAAACAAAGCAGATAAATTAAGAACTCTTTTTTTTTTTGGGGGGGGGGGGGGGAAGGCTGGGGCAGGTTGTGTTTATGTACTAATTTTCAGTCTACTCTGGTGGGACTTCCACACGACAAGCTAACATTCTTGCAGCGAAGTGCGTTGGTACTTCTGTTGATGGGCGGCTTTCCACCTGTCTCTCTGTAGATTTGCAATAGCAGGACACAGTTGCCCTGGGAATAAGAATGCTGTCTGAGCAGGGATGCCTGTATAGAAAATGGAAGTGCAAGGCCAGTTGTTCTAAGACGCACATTAAGTGTCACATACTGATTTTTATTTAGAATACTGGAAACTGGTAGAGTAAGCCCTAATGATCACACTTAACTTGTTCAAGTTGTTGGCTACTGCTTTTGTGTTATGGCTGCTTCTAAACAAAGAGTATATCCTTTTGTGGTTAAACTGGGCTAACCAAAGGCATCGTGCCTACCTTGTTTGTTTGTTTGTTTTAATTTCTGTCTTGGATATGAATGAAAAGTTTTGTGCTTATTCTTGGTTTTCCTTTTGGTCAGAAAAAAGGTTGATTTGTGACTTGGCTGAGAGGGGAAACAAAAACCAAGCTTAAAATACTGACCTCTGTTCATGCTAATCTATATTTTTAACTGTTATTTCTGAGGGAGTGATTTATTTACAGTGACAGCTTGTTACTTATGGTAGCTGCTGCCAGCTTCTGAAGTAATCTGATAACGTCAAATCGTGAAGGGAAGCTATAGGCTTTGCCTTGAATGACTTGCTATAAATCATGTTCATAGCTGGTGTGTATAAGGATGCTTGGGTTGATACTGATAGAAATACAAATCAAATACAACATATGGTAACCCAGTTCAGAGCCAGAGATTCTGGATTAAGCCTATTGGGTTCATATTTTTAAGTGAAATGAATCAGGCATCCCTGCTTGTATATCAAAACTTCAAAACTGGGGATGATGCACCAACTTAAAGGCCAAAAAAGAAAGAAGAAAATATATAGAAAAGAGTTAACGCTGAATGACAGGCAGGTTTGAATGTTCAGGGAAAAGAAACCCATAAGATGTAATGGACAAAGCTGCCTGGAGAGCTCATCAACAGTCAAACAAAGTGACGGCCAAGAAGCGAGTTCAAAGTCACCAATACAACAGCGTATTACAGCTTCCATGGAGACAAGTGTCAGTGCAGAATAAAAATTGCACCAATGTTCTCATCTGGCTGTAGCAGGTTTTGTATCCACCACTAATAATAAAATTAATTATGTGGTTTTCAGTTTTGTGAGGTGTGAATTTCTTTGATTTATGCAATTCCTGAAGGGGGAAAAAGAGAGAGGAAGTCTTGGAGAGCGAACGATCATTAGCTGTGTAGTAAAGGCAACGCTTTATATTGGATAAACTCATCATGCCGTTTCAATTGCAGCAGTTGCAGTAACAGTGTGACGACATCTGCGATGGCCAAAGTGAAGGTTGCCAAGTGCCACGTGCCACATGAGGAATTAATATTTGGAACCTTCTTTTTTCCCCACCTATTATATGATTGGGCGGCTCTTGTGCCTTCAACTTACAGTATGGAAACAAGATGTTCTATTCTGTAAATAATTTTAGAAAAGTAGGCAGTTCCAGAGGTGTTCAGGAAAACTGGTCTCTCCAGACTGGACTGAAAAGTCCGCATTTCTGCAGTAGGTCTATTGAGAAGGAGAATCTGCCTTCACAGTTCACTGATTCTATATTTATTAACACTGCGACTGGGGAAAAAGGGCTTGGGTGCCAGCTCTTCATTATATTTCATATCTGGCTCTGCCTAACTAAAAAATATGGAATTCCTTGTTGCCTTTTTATGCATCTCCTATTCAACAGGCATAACATGGACTTTGCATGAGAAATACTGCTTTTTTTCTGTAAGGGCTACCAACATAGACCACAGTGGAGCTATCCTGTAACAACTTCTCCCCATTTTCCTCATGCCCAGTTTCTGACTTTCTGTCTCAATGTTTCCCTTCCCCTCCCTGCCACGTGCTCGTCCCTGCATCCAGATATGTAATAATGTGGTGTTTTTTCAAGTGTGATCCTCAAGTGTGTTATCAGCTCATCAGAAACAGATGCAAATGACCGCAGAGGAATTTTGCACATATTCTTATTTTTTTGTTACGGGAATTAATGAACAAATCCTCTTTTTGTTTGAAGATAACTAATAATGCCACATTTTGTCAGAGGCAGCGGTAATTGGTAATTAATACCATGGTGTTTTATATCTCCTGATAACCAGGTAAAATAAAATTACTTTCTGACTACCAGGTAAAACTTAAATGGTACTGGCACTGACAAACTGTGAAAGGAAGGGAGAAGTCCCCTGTGAGAAGATGAGTTTATTATACAGATAAGATTTCCATAATAAGGGATAGTGATTATGGGGAAAGGCTGAAACTCCATTAACTGAAACAAATTACTGTGACAAAGCCAGAGGGAGTGCTTTGCCAAACTTACAACTCCTTTCATAACATTCAAATGTCTGTTAGCGCGCAGTAACCAGCATATGGACCTACAAGTCAGGTTTCTGGCTGCTTTGCGCCCCACCACTGACACAGCTACGATTTTATATCGGAAGTGAGTCCATTTATCTGGGCGTATGGAGGATGTACCTTGCTAATGTATCGGTGAGGCATCAGGCATTTTCCCTACAGAAATAAGTCATCCGTCCAGTGTTTCTCTATTAAGTGAATCTTAATTGTCAGAGAAACGTGAGTATGAAATATATAAGCTCTAAGGAAACGTGGTGAACTTTGAATTTATCTGACCACCACAACATAGCAGTCTGGCTAGGATTTATATTTCTTTGGCTAAAAAAGAAAACTAAACCCCTCATTCTCTTTCTGCGTGTCTGGTGTGTGTGTGCAGCTCTTTCCAGAAGTGAGTTCCATATTCTGCACGCATGAACACGGACAAAACCACGGTGGTGGTTCTCTAATTGCACTCTGTGTACATATATATGCGCAATACATTTAAAAGGTGCTTGTGGCTCTCCAACTTGTATTATTTGTGTAAAATACAGTAAAAGAAGTTATTTAAATATAAACTTTGTCATCTTTGTACTAATTTTTGCATTGAAAAAATGATACTGTAGTTAAGGATTTTGTGTAAAAACTGTTAGAGTTTGCAGTTATAGCTCTGGTAAGAACAGCAGGCAAGACTATAAGCTTTAATTTATGTTGTGCTTTGGACATTTTTCAGAAACTATTTACCCATTACCTCTTAGGTCAGTGGCCTAATAATGCAACAAAGCACTTTTTGAAATTGCAGATAATTTTCAGTGCTCAGATCTCTGTGTAGTATTGATGGGGAGGAAAGCTGATTAGGATCTTGGGAATTGTGCTTGATGGGAACAATCTGGAAGGAGTGAAAAATTATTAAACACACACAGCGGGAGTTGTAGGATTTACCATTGTCGTGCAGTGCTATTAATTCTCATTGCATCGTACAGCAGCTTGATTGCACACTGTGAATACTGTTTATTGGAGAACGGGTACAATTTTGCTGCAGTTGTTGTAATGTAATACCAAATGCTAATTAGACTTCTAACAATAATTAGAACCTCTTGCTAGACTTAGAAATAGAAACACTCAATTGAATTTACAGAAACAAAGACCTTTAAGCTATGCCAGGAACAGTATCTGTAGCAGCAGTATCAACTTTGTGAAGTTGTGGGGGTTTTTGTTTGTGTGGGGTTTTTTTGGGTGGTGGTTTTTTGTTGTGATTTTTTTATTCCCCTGGATTATACATTACATTTGCAGGATGGCAAACTTGTATTTGTATGGGGAACATAATGAGCTCCTTATGTTTTCAATAAGGTTATTTTCTTAATGAAAGGGTAGAAAACCCAAGTATAAATATTAGAAGGACAACTGCAGATAAATTTGATATGAAAAACTGTTAAAACGGGTAGTTGTTGAATGGCTGGTATTGCTAAGTGTAATGGACAATTTCTTTTAACTGTTTTATAATATGAAAAGGAAATAATAAACCCCGAATCCGTCAAAAACTACTTCTTCCCAGCCTGCCCTCCCCCACTAAGTTAGACACCAGGTTTTTTTGCTGAATTAGACTTTAAAGCTCTATGGAATTATTTTCAAACGTGATAATAAAGATAAGCTATAGTTCTGAATAATTTAGTACTTTGCAGTATAAACTTTCTTTACATTTTGGAGGAAAATGAAATTTTTATTTCATTTTCAGTGGGTGTTTTGTTGGAATCAGTAGTATGTCAGGATGTTAAATGCAGTTGACAGGGAAAATGCGTGGCATACCCATTTTGATCTTGTTTGCTGATTTTGTTGTTATTAGATACCCATATATTCACAAGGCTAACCATACAGAAGACAAGGGCCCTTAACCAGCATCACTACTTTTTTTTTTTTAATCCAAACCAAAGTTTTATGGCCCATATGTTGAGAAGATACTAAGCTGGGGTTCCTGTTTTGAAAACCTCTTTTGTATTAATGAAAACAGAACCTAGGATTCTTGTTCAAAACTTGCTTTTAAAGGCTTAATGTAAATAAGCTGAGTTTCGGTTTAAAAACTGTCTTTTTTTCAGCCTTCTCTGAATAGGAAAATCAGGAGCCTTTGAAAAAACAGTGGAAATGATTCTATCATGGAAGTACTGGAAGAATCTTACATACAGTGCTAGTAGCATGCACCAGTGCCCAGCCGTATGATAAGCAGTTCTCTATCCAGTACAGAGGCTCTAGTTAAATTAAGCGTTTTTACCACATTTGTGGCAGTTATACTTCCTTCTGTTCCTTGGTTAACATTTCATCATAATATATGTAACCAAAAAAGGTCACAGTGCTTCCTGCTTTCATCATCTTACTGATCTTCCTTAGACTTCCATCCTTGTAAATTTATCTAGTGGCACTGATAACAGTGAGAAGTTTTCCTATGGAGCAACTTTAGGGCACGCCTTCTTCAAACAGCTTGGGGTTTTTAGCTTTAACTAATAAAACGAAGCTTCTCAAACCTTTTCAAGAATAGAAAGAACACTCAAAAGCAAACCTGTTGCTTAATGTTTTCAATGACATGCCTTCAGCATTTGCATGCTCCGTTTGAATTCATAGATACGTTTTCTCCCTGTAATTTGCCCTCACTCCCAGACCATGTATGAGCCTTGTGTAGTGCAAATTGGTTGTGGTTTTTTTTTTTTTTAAATAAAATCCTAACATTCTTGATCATGTGTTGCACTAAATAAATAATAAATGTTTTCTACTCGATCACAAATTCTTATAATGAATGCTTTGAGTTACCTGTACAATTTTGTCCCCAGTTCAAGGGCATAAATTGAATTCTGCAGCTTGTGAGAACGTCTGTTTGCAGAAATTTGAAGCTTAGCAAATGAGATTTTCTTAAATGTGCTTCCTTTATGACATCTTACTATCTTTCGAGTGGCCTGTGTTTTTCTTTAAGGCTTCAGCAATCATCTGGAAAAGATTTAACTTGAGCAAGACAGATTATTCTGTTTAATTTTCCATTAGCAATTTTCCTTGCCCAAGTCAATGTCACCTGCAAAGAGAAGGTTTGCTGAGATGTGACACCCTGCTGATTAGTAAGTTTTACTCTTCTCCTCAAACACTGACCATTACCTTCCCATTATATTATAGGTGTGTTCATGCTCTGGAGGCAATCGGGGTCAATCCAGCATGGCTGACGTGTTATATGTTTTTCTTGTAGTGTGTCACATGTAGCCCACTGCACGGGCTGTGACAAACTGCTGCTGTATGACCTGGTAGTCTTGGGTCAGAGTGAGAGAAATTGGCGTTGTACTAAGATGTATGTTAATACATATATTATTTATATAGGCATTAGTGAATGCTATTGTTGTCTCAGCACAAATCAAGGTCCAGGCCATGGCCTTGGGGCTTTCAGGGCCTCACTTTATCATGTGTTGTGATTTCCCCCCCCCCGCTCCTTTTTTTTTTTTTTCTTCTGCTTATGAATAATTAAAAACTTAAATTACTTGCCATGTTCGAAATTCATATGCTGGGGAAAATAGCTACATGAAAATTAATTTTCTGTTCTGTGAGACTGACGGAAAATCAATTAATCTTGATGTATTATTTTATGCAGAACAGGGTGCGGGAACCAGCAGAGAGAATGGCTACAGCTGTTCTTGTTGGTCGGGCCATATATTATTGTTGGCGGGTTTGACAGCTTCTGAAGGAAATGGCTGAAGGGTATCAGGCAGGTGAATCAACTGTAAAAATTTATTGGAGGATACAAACTGTTTCCAGGGGACTGATATAAAACTCACACTTGAGAACTGAAGTATTGAATGTTTTTGTGACTGAAGCAGCTTGTTGTCAATATTTATAGCTTTTCTCTTTGTTACATGTCCTATTTGTTTGATTAACTAGTCAGATGTTAGTGTCTGTTTGTAATTTATTTGTTGTGCCTTCTGTAGCATTTTTGATACATAAAGATTTACCGCTAGGTAAATAAAGCAGCTCGTGCAATGCAATATGCTAAATAAAATGACAGAGCTGTTTACAGCGTGTTACAAGTTTTATAACTCAGTAGGTAGATCAGTAACTTTTGTTTACCAGTGCCACTGTTAAGTTGAAACATGTCGCAATGTATTAAGTGCTGTGGGGTAAACAGGTCTCCTTTTAAATAACTGGAGATTATAATCAATATGTACCCTAACAGTAAATCATTTGAGAGTCTATAAAGCCCTCCATGTAAACCCATACATTTCCAAAATAAAATGAAATACCTTCATACTCTTCAGAATGAGCTTTATATTCACCTTCTCTTCCAATGTATCTGCCCCAGTGCTCTTTAGAAATAGTAAAAGGGAGAAACACTAAAGCGGCCGCTAACAAGCTGGATGTTAAATGTTGCTCCCCATCTGGATGTGCAGGGTCCCAGGTCCTAGAGCAAAGCTGAGTCTCATAACAGCCTGTGTGTTGTAATTCTTAACTCTTAGAGAAAGGGGCTGGGTCTCCCTGGCATCGCTGGGTGGGTTGGGAGCAGACTGCTCCGAATTCTCCTCAACGTGCAGGGGGTCAAAGCTATTGCTTGATTGGAGAGTACGGCTGCAGCCCTGGAAAGCCCACAGAGTGGGATCTGTGCACAACTTGTAGGCGTGGGAAAGAGATATTAGTTCCCACCTATCCCCATCAAAGCTTCCTCTCTGGTGCTCTGAAATTGGGGTGTTTAGCTACATACTATTAAAATGGAATGTAGTGTAGTATCCAGACTTATAATACAGTGAAACCCAAGTATTCCTGATGCAGAAAGGGATAAGAGATGGCAATATTGCTAAAACCTTTAAATAATCCTAAAGAACATGTCTCCTACAGGTTATTTCCTATATCTCCTTCCAAAACAGAGAGACTACGGCAAGAAATGTAAAGCTGTAAGTCAAGTGAAGCTGATGTGGTGAGAGAAGGGGGAAAAGGAATAACTAGTGGATATCATAGGGATAACTAGTGTGTGTGCAATGTTGAGATTCTCAGTAGTGTCTTCTCTCATCTGTTCTCTTTTCAAATTTATGGGGGTTTTTAATCTTCAAAATAGATTGCTTATCTTGTTCTTTTATACACCATCTCCTATATTTATGCTATTATTAAAAGATCCTTTATTTCCTTTTTCCCCATGAGCTATGCACGTTTAAGAATTTCTTATGCATATTTAGGGATTAGGCAGTTGTACACCCTACAGTGCTGAACCTGCACTAAAATCCACTGCCTGGAATTCCTGCATCCCCAGCTCCCATGGGGTTCTGGACTACAGGTTTCCACTGAGGTGTCCAAGCCCATAGTGGAGCTCTTTGTTTCAGAAGTCTACAGCAAATTTCATGTGTTATGGGTACGAATGTGGAAGAAAAATTCAAAGTTCTGAATAGATTTTTCAAGATACAATGGTTCATGATTATAGAATTATCAGCAATAAGATATACCCGGGGCATTAAGAGTTTTGTAGATGAATCATAAATCTAGTGTGAATATTGCAGATGAGGCGGGGGCGGGGGGGGGGAAGTAGGAAAAGAAAGTAAAAGGAAACTAGAGCTGGGAGGTTCTGACCCTGTTCTGGAAATATGCTGAACTCTTAAGACCTAATTAGAAGTGCTGTTTCCCTATGTTTAAATAATGGGCGAATTAAGCAAATCCAAATATTGGGGGAAGGAAAAGAAACTTTTTAAAAAGTTTATAAATATTCTAAAGATTAATATTGTATGAGTTTGGGACAAACTTAACAATTTAACTAAGGTGAACTTTACATGTCCTTCCTGAATTAAAAAGCTATAAAGAGAACTGAAGTTTAAAGTAATTGTTAATGAAAGCTGGCCAGCGTGACCTCCTGAAAATATGAGCATTTGTTGGTCCAACTTTCACAGATGTTAAACATTTGGTGATGTTACTTGGGGCTGCTTGAACCACATTAAAGTCCAGCCACTAGAGTGTTGAAACAGTTGGGTGCTATAATAAAATATACATAAAAAGAAATTGTGAGACATTAGGTGTTGTTTGGTGATGACATTTAGGAAATTACAATTTTTCCATACATCGTATTCACATCTACATAAGTTGTTTAGGTATTTAGAGTAAAAGTGGTATATATATCGTTTGTAATTGCTATTACAGGTCTGGCAGGTGCACATAATTTAACAATATGTCAAATATGACAAATTATTGTTGAGTTACAATATAGCCTTAATAAGAGCACATCTGTTCCCACTACACAGTATAGAGGATGCCTGATTTAAAGAGTTTACTTACTGATATTGTATTGTTGTTTAAATATTTAACAGGATCTTAGACACGAATCATAAAAAATACACAGTAGTGTATAAAAATGAAGAATCTTACTTGCAGTAATGTTTTTGCTGCTGTTAAATCTGTTCATCCCATCAGGAAATGTTCCTGCACTCTTTAAATTGTGTTATCTGTATGTGCACATATCGTGTATGTCCATGCAGAGAAAGAGCTAGGAACTTACCACAGAGACACTGACACACTCAGAGTAAAATACAGGAACTGTTAAACAGTGTCTTACGCTAGTGCTCGCGCTTAAAAGTGGAAATTGCTACGCCCATTCCAACCCCTAGGCAAATATAAATAAGTGGAGCTTATTCTTTCGTTGGGACTAGGTAGAATTTCAGGTAAGCATCCCGGCACCTGAGTTAACCTTACCTAGCATTTTTTTTATTCTACTCAAAATACTCTGATGCAGTATCTTTTCTACAAGCAAGCAAGTACCCAAGTACTGGTTCTGGTGTTGCTGATCAAGATCCCATGAACAATTAAATTTTATGCTATTATTTCATGTATCCCTCTCCCCCCCCCCCCCCAACATTTACCTGCTGCTTCAGCCAAAATGATTGCTAGTTGCTGTATGTGGTCTTGGTAAAGCCCAGTCTCTTTACCCTGGGCATAGCCGTGCTGTGCAGTGTTAAGTACTGCAAAGGAGCCAGAGTTTGCTCAGGTGACAAGGCTTGGTGTGACAGTGGGAGAATTTCCGTTGCTTTATATTCCTTCATCAGAATGGGGCAGTATGGGCGTTGTTTTTCTCTTTGTTCATTGAAGGGGAAGGATAAACTTTACATTTTCTGCATGCTTTTTGAAGGGGATGTATCATTCTAATGGTTGTGATGAAAATTAAATGGGTTTGACTGGTGTCTGTCTTTTACCACTTCTCTTATAACCAGTTAGTTATAAATGAGTCAAGTTTTCCTTACTCCTAATCCTAAATTGGAGTTAGTTTATTACCACAGTTATGTTACGTTTTACTGTAGAGTAGCGAGCCAATTTAAGTAGCAGCTGTGAAGGTGGAATATTTTGTCTAAGCACAATTAATTCGGGGAAGTTTTCAGGTGTAATATTTGAATATTGATTTACTTAGGCATAAGTAGAAATCCATACTGATCTGAAAATAAAATGTTTCACGTCTTTGCATGTGTATAGCATTAGAAACATCACACTGTGGCTGAGGCCAGGTCCATCTGGGTTATGATTCTGTCTCTTGACAGTAGCAATGAGTTGCTGTTTAGGAAGAACAGACAGGTTAGGCCACTGACTCTTGTCCAGCTCCCCGGCATCCTTGGATTAAGGATGTTAGGGCATACATCCCTCTGCATAGCCATTTGTTGCTCTGTTATCTGTGAATCTGTAGAATTCCAGTTTGTATCTGTTGGTACCATCTGCACTCACAACATCCTGCTCCAGAAGGTCACCAGTCGATTTTTCAAGGGTACTTTATTAATTCTAAGTTGATCTCCTACCAATTCTGCTGAATATCCTAAAGTTCCAGTATTGTGGGGTTTAGTGAATAACTGTTCTGCCTTCAACTTCTTTGGGTAGCCCAAAAAAGTGGTTGGCTGATACATGAAAAACCGGGGCAATTTGCATAGTGCTGGCAATCCTACATTTCTCTCCTCTGCGTTTGCTCTCTCACACGCTGCTCTGGTGCAGTGTTTCCCAGTTTACTTATAAACTCAAGCTATAGAAAAGTAATGCTGCTTTTAAAGCAGTTCAGCTTTAGAAGCCATGAAAACATCCCATGGGAGAGGACAGAGTCAGAAATGAGACATAACCCATGTTAAGGAAAGCCTAGAGAACCCCTTAATAAAATGCAGTTGTTTCAAAATTCATGCCAGGAGATGAAATTTATGTTTATAAGGAAATAGTTTCATTTGTAGTTCAACACATGTGAAAAATGGTTGGTTTATATTTTTTTTCCATGAAATTTCTAAGAAGTTTTTTTCTTAATAAAGGTAAAAAATACTTTTGCTATTATTTAGTGAGCTGTTAAACTATGTCGACAGCAAAATCATTTAGGGCTTTACTAGCTGCCAAAATCAAGTGCTTTTCTAGTTACATAATTGTCAATTGTTGAAGGGCCTAAATGACAGGGAAGATATATTTCCAGTAATTATTTTAAGTATTTTAGAAATCACTAAGGAAAAGATGGTTGTGCTTGCGTGTGCTACTGATTTACAGCTCTTCTCATTTATGGAGAAATAGTAATATTTTAAAAATTCACTTCTGAAATGTGGTTGTTAATTGTCTCCTTTTTTTTTTGCATGTTGCTCTTAAGATTTTCATTGAACATAAAACACTGCTTGTTTCTCTCAGGGGCATGGTATCTCATAACTGTATGCCCTTCATGCTTTATTATGCAATTTAGTTTTTCATGTCTTTCATTTATTAGCAGTAAAATGACTTTGGAAAAAAATAATTTGATTAAGAGGCTAAAATCACTATTAAGATTAAAATTATAGTTAATTAAAATGAGTTTCCTGTTTTTTGTAAAACGGATTTAGTTACGGTATTACTTGAGTAAATTTTGAATACTTAAAGGAAGCTCCTCTGTTTTTCCCAAAGCATTACAACCTTCAGAATTGCTAGCAAAGATCTCTTTGTTGTTTGGTAACTTTTTTTGGAATCACCCCTTCAATTAGGTAGTGACCTTAAAAAAAATTTTCCCTGTGAGAGATCAGTTAATACTCTCTAACTGTTCAGCAGAATTTTTCACCAGATAATATATCCATTTGCTTATTCTTTCAGAGTTAATAATTTTGATGATTTGATGTATGAATTTAGAGCAACGCTTCCGTGGCTTGGTTAAATATCTGCTTTGTATATCAGTTTATACCTTTGCCAGACAAGTGTTGCTCTTCTAAGCTTCTTTTAAACTTTCCTCTGCTTATAGGAGACAACCTGACCTTCCTGATTCTGGAAATCACAGTATTCTGATATTCTTAAACATATAAAGCAGGAATTTTATTGGGAAAAGCATATTAAAATTTGCCAAAAACCTTGTACGGAAGACAAGTGAATAATAGGAACAGGTTCAAACACATGCCAAGTAAAATTAGCTAAAAATAAATTATAGTTGATAGTCGATTATTCCCCCCCCCCCCTTACTTTAATTGCAAGTTAGTATAAGCAGTTGTAGTGTCTCCCATTAGTCATTGATTTAAACGTTGAAACAACTACTTTGGTTTTCATTGTACTTGGTTTTTCAAGTAAAAAAACCCTCTACTCCCAGTGTTTATTCGTGTTGGATACATTTCATCATTTGAAAAACATTCTATATGCTACTGTGGTTGAGGAATTACGAGACATGGTAATAACTGCTATCTAAGATAGATAGATAACTTATTTTTCAAAGGCCAAGAAAACATGAAACAGATATGAGGCTTTAACTACCTTAATTGTATTGAATTGAAGCTTTTTTAATTTTTCTGGTCTGAGTGAGACTAATATCCTAAAATATTAGTAAATAAATCCTGTGTTCTTTAAGACATGGCAAGTGTAGTTTTAGTAGCGTTACCTAGAGATATGCTGTGTGTTTGACAGTATATTTTTATAACGATTGTCCTAATAGTGATAAAACCTATGCGTTATTGATGTGGAAAAATAATATAATAAAGCAGTGTAATGGTATCCTGGTTCTTAGTTCCATGGCACCAGACTGCATCACCTGCATAAAGACAGAAATGCTTCAGACAACAGCAGACATGGATAATGGATTAAAGAAAACCTGAATTTTGAATGTGCTTTATATTTAGAAGAGGAGATGAGACTTTTCTTTAAGTTACAGTATCCAAAGGTGATGTAGTATTGGAACATTAGTACATTTGTTTGAAAGGTCACATTAATTATAACATCCGTAGGTATCAATCCGAGGCATTAAACAAGTTCCTATGACTTAAATTCATGCTTTAAAAAAATAACGTTTTCTATTTTTCCTGTAAAAGTTGGGGATGAGGATGAGTTCTTGATATTTGTTTCATTTCCCAACACGTAATGGAGGTTGTATTAGAACAGATTGTAAGCCTAAATGCTTTTTCATCTAAAACACTGAACATGTTCTCTTTCAACCTAACTGCACAGAACAGCTTTTTTATGTTTGTGTGAGCCTTGTTGGTTTTGCTTGTCACAGTTACTGGTATTAGTTCACTAGTAAATAATGACTTCTCTTTATTAAGAGAGACAGATGACTTATTACATGTCATGGGCAATCCACAATCTTTTTAAAGTCATATTTTTAATGCAAGCTTTCCCTTTGATGTTTTTTCTTTTCTTTTCGCTTTGTGTGTCCAATGAGATAGATTTCCCATATAGCAAAGTCTTGTAGATTAGTTCATTCATCAGCTGTGATTTGACCCTGACAACTCAGCTCTCTTTTAATTTTCTTTCCCTCTAGAACTATTTTGACCGAGTTGAATGCAAGCCCACCTACGCTGGTGGCGAATACAAGTTACACACAAAGTTGCGTTATTAAAGTCATTGTTCCTTGTGTTGCAAGTGGTTCTGCAAGTGTGACGCTGGCTGTTTGTGGATGGTTCCCAGTAAAGATTGAGTGGCAGAGACCTCAGAGATATCTCAGCACTGTCATTGGGTTCCTCCCTTTTCAAAGCATGCAGGCCAGCACTGCCCATATGGGGTTTGCAGAGGGGGGGTGACTCAGGTACTTAACTTTGAGCTGTTTCACGGGCAGAATGTTGCTTCTTGGAGATGCAGTTGGCAAAAAATTCTTCTGAAAGAACAAACCAAACTGGCAAGAAAAAAAACCCCAAATACCTCAATAAGGACAATATTGGTGTTCCCTGAAAACTTTGTTGTTGCTTTTCAGCTGCTTTATGTCAGTATTGAAAACAAAGAAAATGAGTTACCATCCACATTAAGGGTACGTGCGTAGTTCATAGCATTAGTAATTGAATGGATAACAATCCATTATACCAACTGGTTGTACAGTCCAGTAGATTTCATGATCAATAATGCACATACTGCTTATCTATAATACCTTTTAACAGCTTCTAATAATTTATTAATGCTCTATGTACTGTATCCAATATTTTATCTTTGTACATGAATAAAATGAGTGATATTGATGATTTTGCATCTTGCTCTGTATTCCCGAGTTTCAGGAGTTCCCAGAATTAAGAGTGCTACTTTACACTAACTGAAATATGACTCTTAAAAGCTTTTGGGGCTGTTTTGGTTCTTGAGTCTTTGTAAAATGGATGTTCTCCAAATATGTCTCTACCTGATCATCTAAACCATTGCTGATACTTAAACTGTGTTTGTGTATTTATAATCTCTACTCTAGCGTTTGTGTTCTCCTTAGATAAAAGACTGCAGACCCTTGCCATGCATATTGGCTTTGAATGCAGATAGATCCCAACATGGGATTTGGGGGGAAGCGTCTACCTCACGAGACTGCTCGGACAAGACTGAAGGTGATACAGAAAACAACGTGATGGAGGAATTCTGCCGAGTGGCTCTTGTGTTGTATGTTACAGCTTGCTATGGCAACCTGCTGCTCCATTTTAAGATTTTTATAATGATAATCAATTAACCTCTAAGTCTAGCTGCAAATATTAATATGAAAATTATTAAAAGTTGCAATGTATTGTTTATGTAGTTGACAAGTTGAAAAACAATGATTTAGGAGAGCCTGCAAAGTTTGTCTATTTTTTATTTTCTGCAGTTTTATCAGTTTGACTGATAAAAGGTACTGTTACACTTTGCATTTAATTGTATATCATTTCCTTTGATAAACCAATGTCCTCTGGTGGCAAATTTGCCTATTCAAAGTGTGGGGAAAAAGCTATATAAATGAATATACAGGCCTAGAATGCATGGATAATGTACTGTATTATCCCCTCGCCTCTCTTCAAAGTTCTGGGAAGGAAGCGAGCAATGTAAGTTAAGCACTTGCTAGGTTAATGGCACTTCTCAGCTGATGTTTTTTCTCATAGGTGCTGCTACTTTTCCTCATGGATAGTGGTGCTCCGAGTACCGATACTGTGTTCCTATGAAAGATGTGAGACTGAACCCCTTTTCAGTTTATGTAGTTGCAGTGATTTTTCTATGAGTGGAAAAAAAAACATTTTGTAAGAAATCTGCTTAAAGCATCATATGCATATACCTTCCTTCTTTGGTAGCTGCTTAACTTAACAATACTTTTTTTTTTTTCTTTTTTTAGTTTTCACTATGTAAAATACTTCTTACAGAGTCTGATCCTCTTTTCTTGCATTTCCCTGCTTTAGACAGGGCCTCTTGACTTGGTGGAGTTACACATTTTGCATCCTTTTAAAGCCTTGGAACAAATGAAACATTCTCCAGAGGATGACCTTTTAAAAGACTGCTGCCCCGTTCTTAGGGGGAGGGAGGCATGTGGCAATACAAAGCCTTTAGGCCCCCCCGTCCACCCACGGCAGTTCCAGTCCCCACATGATCATGCAGCTGCAGCATCTGGAAATCTCCCAGCACCGTAATAATTCATAACTAATCTGTGTCGTCTTTCCCAAGGATCTGTTCTTGCAACCCCAATGTTATGATAGAGGATTTATCACATTCTATATATTATATATGAAATGAGCAGACATGGATAGAAAAACGAAGTCGAGGCTGACAAATAGAAAGATGGTCTGTTGCTGTGAGGACTAAAAAGGAGGTTCTGCACAGGGTTATTGAGTAGTGTGTGAAGCTGAATACCATAGTTACATACTTGATGGTGACTTCTGCAGTTGCTAATGTTTAATTGGAAGTGTCTGTATTACCGCCTTGCTAACAGCTACTGGCGCTTTTGATCCATGTTGATGAGAAGAAACTTTTGAGATAAAATCAGTGTGTCATCGTATATTGTTATCTTTAGCTGGTGTTAGGGCTGAAACATTAGCATGGCTTAATTTGAGGTATGACTTCTTTTGAACTTCTGATATATTTATATTTTATTTTTAAATGAACTTAAGCTTCTTAAATTCATTCCAAAGCCATATGCCATCAAGTCTCATCACCAGTCACTTAGATTCCTAATTAACTTATACTCCATAGACCCATTTCTTTGCTTATATTTCTTTCAAGTTTCTCTAATGTGCTGTGAGTTACACTGCAAGGAACAATAAGATTTAAAGGAAGAATTAATTTAGAAAGTTGGGAATAGAACAGATAAGGGAAAATGAGAAAAAGCAGCTTAGTATTTTGTCTTGTAAATGGCCTTGCTCTGGTAGACCAAAGAACCCATTTATTCAAAGAAAGGAGGAGTGTTAATGAAATAGATCATGAGCATAGCTATTACGGTAATGAATTTTAACACTCACTTTGTTATATGATATTTTATTTATGAGCTTCCTGATTATTCAGATAAAGACAAGAAGTTTATAGCACTAGATTATGTCTTGTTTTCATAAACATATTCAGTAGTTTAATAAACATAATTTATTTTTTCTCCTTAAAAAATCAGCAAAATTTATGAGAGATTATCTTAGGGTTAATGAAGTCTAACATTAAGGAAATATTACCCTATAATATCGGAGCCTTCAGTGCTACAGTTGTAATTGCTTAATGCTTCTTTCTACAGGCTATTTTTATATAGTACATGCTTTGTACCATTAATCCTATTTTTACACGTTACTCTTAAGCCAGTTCATTGGAAAATATATATCAATGTGTATATTTTTCAGTCACTGCCTTCATTAGAAGATATAATACAATTTTGATAAAAGAAAAAAAAATCTCATTTTTTTCATTACGAAAGGTTCCTCACGTGTATTTTCAAGAGCGTTGTTTTGTAGAACAGAGTTGTATTGGGAGTTTACTTTCCTGTCTTGAAAACGTTGACACATCTAGGAACTCTTGTACTTAAATTTCTCTGAGATCCCGTCAGTAATCAGTTACAAATGTAAACCAATTAATAATCTACAGTGGAAAAATTCCCAAGCAGAAAAAAGTCTCAGAGAGGTTAGTGTGTGAGTCTTGCCTAATTAGCAGCATAGTAGTTATCTAATTGGTGTCTTTAAAATGTAAGATTGAAGATATATGCAGAAAAGAGCACCTCACAGATGAATTTATTGTCCTTTTTTCTTAAACGAACCGAACTAAGGAAAACAAAAGAGTGCAATGGAGTTTTAATTTCATATATTAAATATCACTCTTGTGAACAGTTCAACCGTTGTGAAGAGAGTTAACATTTTTAAATATTAGTGCTTTTGGAATATAAAAATGTATTTAAATTGTAAGAAAAAAACAGAATACGCAGCATACGGCTGATCATTCTGTATTGATTAGCATTGCAGAAGTGTTTGCAGAGCCGTATCAGTAATGCATTACGTGAATTGCAGTTATTATACATGACTCAGAGCAATAATTTGGGGTGATCTGAGCAGATAGTCATATTCATAGCCTGAAAAAATGTATCTATTTAAAAATCAGAGGATGAACTAACAGGATATTTTACAATTGGAATCAGTTAGGAAGGTATTAAGTAGTATATTTCAATAAATTATGTCACTGTCCACTGAATAACAATTTAATTTTCTGTGTCTGGTAACCTTGTTCTTGCATGCCTTGTGTGTGGCACGTTAGGAAGTAGGTACACAAAGGAATAGTGGAAAGTTGGGAAGCAACTGGCAGGTAGGTTTGCATTTTTTCAGGTTAATTCACTTGATGAAAAGCTGCTGTATGTGATGTGTCATATATCAAAGGCAGGGCATCAGTAATCTTTGCTCAAGGGCACGGGTAACAGACAGAAAGACATGTGAATGAGATGGAAAAAAGCAACTCATCCTTTTCTGCTAACACCACGAAGGAGATAAAGGAAGATTTATGAGTCATCTTGGACCACATACCAGCAAGAAGCATACAGTATTTTTCACATGTTCCAAAAATTGGTGGTAGAAGGTAATCAGACTGTCACGATGTCCATCAGGTACTTTATGAAGAAATTGGGTCCTTCAGGCTTTTGATTGCCTAGTCAGCTTTTTCTTTATGCTGTAGTAGTCGTATTTTTTCTTTTCTGAGGCAAGTGATCTGTAAGTTAAAGAATGCTACCTATGTGTTTAAATGTTTTTAATTGTTAGGGTTACTAACGTCAACCAATAGGCTGATGCTTTGTTTTAGCTTCAGACTTTCAGGTAACTTATTTACTGAATCTTACTATAAATACTTTATGGGGCTTTCCCAATATACAAAAGTATGTCCAAAAGTAGTTATATCTAATAGGAGGAAAATATATTTGATACTGAGAAAGAAAGAAAGTAACCTCATGCCTTCATATAGGGCTGACTATTGTGTGTGGTGTTTTGTTATTAATTAATACATTCTGAAAAAGCAAATGGGAAGAATGGCATGGTTGGAAAACTTTATTATTTTACAGCAAAGGATCCCAGTATGGTATTTAATACGTGGCCATCAGAACGGTATGTCTTTGTCAAAAGGACTTGATAGCTAAAAATATGATCTTGTTAAAACTGATAGCAAACTTCTTCCTGCGTACAGATCCTATACATCACACAGGCCCAAGTCAATCAACTGGACTATTTTTGCTGAGGACTGAAGGGGAGTGGGATTAAACTGACAAGATAACACCTTGCATATGCAGATTTTAAAATGCAGGTATTCATTTGCATTCACCTATCAATTAAGCAGTATTTTTGGAATGTTTCACTTTTGCCTAATGACTTTTCTATGTTCCTGTGTTGTTTTTTCCATTTCTGATTGATGAATTTGTCATTTTTGCGTAACTATTAGTATTCTTTTCATATTCAGGTAGCTCACATTTCAGTTTCAAGTGATTCACATCATTTCAGACGTTTATCCGCTTAGCGTGGTTCAGGGGGTGCTGTGAATGCCTGCGGACGCTGCTCTGTCTGGCAGATCTCGGGGTGCTCATAAGCCTTGCTCTCTCCCTGCCTGCACCCAGTTGGTGGGAGCTGAGCAGAGTTTGGAGCCTTACGATGCCATTGGGATGGACAACCTTCTGCAGCACCTTCTCTGGTCAAGCAGCTGACCTCTGGGACCAATGCCAACCCTTTCTGCTCTCCCACAGTTTAAACACAGCTTTCCCAGAACTGCAGCTGTACTTGATGCTCTGGGTCAATAGTTTAGCTCCTCAGAGGCAGATGTTAACAGAAACAAGCAGAAAAACTTTGCACAGTACTGTAAAACATGATTGCTCCCTAATTAGTGATGTTGGAGGTGTGTTTTCTAGACAAAATTATATAGTCAACACAAACTTATGTGCTTCAATCTCTTAAACGTTCTTTGGGCTCAGAACAGTGAGTTCTGGCAAACCAGAATTCTGTTATGGGTTTCCTTCAGCTTCTTGAGTCAGCTTTTTGTCCTCGTCTGGCCCATAGTTTCATGTGATAGTTGATTCTTGGCAAAAAGTTCTCTCTTCTGTGTTTTTCTCTTTTTTTTTTCCAAAATGAAGATTTTTTTAAATTTTGTCCTTTTTTTTTTTTTTTTTTTTTTTTTTTTAAAATCATGTCACTTCCTTTGGGGGAGGCAGGGTGGGGATTTCCACTGGGCTCTTTCATAATGTTGTGGGAAAGGAGGTGCGTTTAGACTTTATGCAGCTCCACCCATCTTTCTTGTCATCCCTTTTATTTTGTCACAGTACAACCTGGGAAGGTAACAGTCTTGATCTACTACATGTTATATTAATGTTTTTGGCAGCAAATAGTAATTCCCCATATATTCAGGAAATAACAGTTTCATAACAACTTCACAAGTTGTACGTAAATTTCTTAATGGCCAGAACATACTGTGATTTTATAATTTCTTTAGAGTTGATTTTTTTAATTGCAGTTCATTTCTTTCAATTAGAATTTTGTATCAAAAGTGAGGATTGATTTATTAAATGAAAATTACGTACAGATGCTTAAAATACACAGGATTGATTGGAAAGATCTGAAAGTGCTCTAAAACAATGTACAAAACCTAAGTTGCCGGGAGGTCTTGGTAGAGTGCTGTTTATTTTATAAAATTTTTTCCTTGTTATGTGGCAATAAGAGGGTATGAAGTAGATTTTCCTAATGAGATATTTGCTTATCTTTCATTTATGCTGTGATAACTTCTTTCTTGGTGACCCTGTGCTCCTTGTGCAATGCCTTACTTTGCCATGAATTTGTTATGGCCCAACTGAGGAAGTGGTAGAAGTGTGATTGATGAAACAACTTTTGCAAACTCATTTAGCAGTGTTTGAAGGGGACGCTGTTGCTTCTGACATACTTTGATGTAAGCTACTTTAAATATAACTCATGAATACAAAATTAATTTCAAATTGGAGAGAAACCTGTCGAGGCATTAGAGACAAGTACGATACATGGCCAGACTACAGATGAAGAACGTGCTTTTTGCGGCCCTGGTGTACACAACATCATATGTGCATCTCATGTCACACCAGTACAGTTTGCTGTGGGGTGGGTGTTGGATTTCTTGTTCTTTTCTTTTTGTTTGTTTATTAATGTGACAGTATCTTTAGGAAGCTGTAGTCTCGTTGTGCTAGGAATTGCAGGAAATTATGTAGCATGTATAAAGCCCAAAGTAGCCTGCACGAGGAAAGGGGACATCTTTAGAGAGTGTTAAGAGAAGTCTTTACTTGTGTGAGGATGCCCCCCCAAATATGTCATGAGTTCTCTTTACTTGATAACTTGTAAAGACAAGTTTTTAAACTTTAATGTATGTTTTCACTGGTAACATTTTCGGTTTACTTGATTTTTGCACGTTAGTGCCAAATGAAAAGAAATTTCTGAAAACTTCCTGACTGACTCATAAAACTCAGTTGAGCAGCAGGTGGGACTGTCAAATGTTTTGCAATGTCAGAGTAAGCAGTGATTTACATGACCCTCTAATTGTTCATTATAGTTAATTCAACAGGAACATCATAGATTTAGTCATTCAATGTACAGTTTAGGATAGCCACAAACTGAAGCATGCATATGAGGCATGGCTTGTCTTTCTTTCTGTAAATAAATAAATGCATGTATTTCCAGTTTCTTTTCAAGGAAAAAACCCCACCACACTTCAATGCCTTTTTCCTCTTTCCTCCCTCGTGTTGTACCACAAGTCAAAAACTGAATATCGATCACAACTTCTTGGTTGGAGAGTCTGTAGCAGATGTGTGTAAAACAATGGAAAGTTAAGTAGAACAACTGTTGCTGAACAGCTCAGAGCAAGGATTTCATGTGAGCAAACTTGCAGTACAGAGACACAGCGAATGACAGCCAACGCACTTTCGTAGTTAGTACTTGACTGGTAATCCTGTATTTGAGATTCTCCTTGTTGCTTTCCAGTAGACTGATACTTCTGTGACCCTTCTGCAATGCACTTCAGCTATGTGTGCCCTGAAATCTATGGAATGGGGAGCTCTAATTCTTAATAGTCAATGATATCTCCAGCCACTCGAGTGTAAATATTATGTGGCCTTCAGGTTCTGAGTTTGACAATGATATTCACTGAAAGTGAAGAGACTGTGATGTTTTCCTTATGGACTTTGAAAGATGCTTTATCAAAGAGCGTTTAAAAACTTTACCAGAATATTTAGCATTGGTTTCTCTCTGCAGACTCCGGTTTGCCTACCACTACCAATTACAGTTAACTTCTTATTTTCTTTAGTGACAGCAAGTCTCTTCAGAGACCAAAGATTTAAGAAGTTGCTGACCCTAAATGATGTACCTATTACTTCAGTGATGTGTTTTCACTGTTTTGAGTTAGTAACAGTCTGGTTTATGATAATGGCAAAACAGCTGTTTTTAAGAACATCTTATGCTGGCTTTTCTGAGGGCTTCTTTATGGTGAGAAACCAAGCGTCAGGGTTTGTGGAGTCTTTCTCTGGTTAGTTTTCATATCTCCTTCTCGGTTCTATGCCCATTGGAGAGCGTGGACTTATTGAAATATCACCCGCTTTAATTCCTTACTTGTGGATCGATCAAAGTTCAATAATACTTCAAATTTAGATTTTTGTTTTTAAAGGTGAGGCTTCTGAGCAGAGCACGTGGATCTCAGTGCAGCTTTTGTATGTGGAATAACTTGTTTGCTGGAAGCCAAGACAGGTGTATGTTTTCTTCTTGAAGGTGCAGTGGAGGAGATGAGAAAACAATTATTTAATCTATGTAAGCTGAGTTTTGTTTAGTGAATGAAGGTAGATAAAGGATCATGTTTTAGTAGGATAGTTTTTGATTACTCCATATTAACTCACTAGTGGGTAAAAAAAAAATTAAAGGATCTTTTTTAGTTTGATAAACTGAAGGAGGGAGATTGCTATCTGACTTGGGATTTGCCTTACACAAGCTGTATAGTGTAGTGTAGCAGTGGTTCTCTACATACTGGGGCAGCTGGTTGGCAGTCAGTGGATCCCTCTTGCTTTGGAAGATGAAGAGATGCAGAAGAGCTGCAGTGTAGGTCCTATTTTTGTGTCAGGGAACTAGGAGATGGGTGAACATGGAGAACAGAAGCTAGTCCTGGCCCTGAATTGATTCAGTGCCCAAGTACATTTGTGGGTAAGTGTACGAGGTACTTTCAAAATTCTGTGATCGCTTAAGAAAAATCTAAATGCCCAGAACTATAAAATGATAGGGAACGTGCACACTTTTGTGTAAGTTGTGTACTGTAGTCAGTGGGGGAGCTCTACAAAATGGCATTTGTGGCTCTGTGTGCCAAATGACTTCTTACTTGGGGAGCGTTCCCTGATCTACCTGGGAACGTAGCTCAGAGTTGCTGCTGAGTGGGCCCTAAATTTACCTGCTGGACCACCTTGTGTGGTATAGCGGTATCTTATCAGATACTACAAGCTAAGCAAGATTGGTCTTGATTAGCCCTGTGAAGGGAAACCTGTAGGGAAAGCTGATGTTTCTGAAGGAAGTTGCCCGAGTGATTAGGTAGGTGAGCTCTTCTCATAGAAGTTTGTTTTGGTGGGCATTGGGGGACTGCTGTTTTTCATGTGCTGTCTTTAACCTGTAATCTGAGTAATCATTGGAATATATGTCACTCTTCAAAAAGCTATCAAAAAAAACATGTGTGTTCCCATCAAATACCCTGAGCAAATACATAAATTATACCTCCTTAAGCACTTTCTGTACAGTCACTTTTAATTTCCTTAGTCTCCCATTTCATTGCCCATGTCTGCTACTGTACTGTTACATACACTCTACCAGCCTTAGTGTTGTTGCACCTTCTAGTAGTAGACGAAATTTTTCTACTCCTTTTGAAATAAGAAATGCTTTTTGAGGTACTATAGAGCCGAAGGAATTGAGTAAATGTAATGATGATAGAGTTCTGCAATTGAGTAGGTTTACCTTACTCATGAGAAATTTTAGAATACTTGAGGATTAACGCTTTTCCACTGGTCAACATCCACTGTTTTCTGGCTTTAGATATTTGGTTTTGGAAATCAAAGGGGTTTGAGGGGAAAAAAACATAATACATTATTTTCGGTAGAATAGCCTGCAATTTTAAATATGTTTCTGAAGATAGAGAAGGATTACTGTAGCGTAAAGCATCCCATTAAAAAGACTTCCCACAAACATGCGGTAGGGTTTACTGTGGCTATTTGCTGTTAGACATACCAGCGGCAGCAAGCACAATTTAGAAAGATGTTAACCTGGGTTCCTCACTGGAAATGGATTTGGGGTTTTCATTTGGTTCTGTATGCAGCAAATTTTGAATAAAAGGAACTGAATATGAATCATACAATTGATTTTTTTAAGACAACATTGTAAATCACAGACTTATAAGGAAGTGAGAAAATCCCTTAATTGCAACAAGTTCCCCAATGCATAAAAGGACTATCTGGCAGAGAAAATTGGCAGTGTGCTGGTGATCAGATGTAACAGCTGGAACGCTTCTATTCAAACTACTTTAGGAGTAATAAACCCAATAATTTATCCACAAACTGCTTTGATAGCTGTAGTTCTGTTTTGTTAAAAATCTCTCTTCTCTATACTTATATATGCTCATATATGTTCCTGTTTTGGCCTAGCATTATTACAAGTATGAAGGAGGTTAATGCTATTTTTTTACACATTACAAGCTTTCTGTGTCAAAATATTTTCTCCATATCCTAAGTTTAGGATAATTAGAGTTTTACAATGATACCAAGAATTCCTTTATGAATTGCTGCTTGCTGTTAGTTCATTTCCGTGTTAATTTTCTCTCTTTCAATCAATATCACTTACTCTGTTGCTTGGTATGGTGCATCTTGAAAAAGGCTGAGAATCTTTGTGTAACTGGGAGGTTCCTCTACTTTCAATATCAATATTTGCTTGTTCAGATAGTTGGGGATTTTTGACTAGAAACATCTCTTAGAATGCTGCTTACAAATAAATAATTGTATTTGTTCATAAGCCCATAACCAGAGTAAATGTTAAAATTTATTTAATTTGGTACAAATAGGATAACCAAGATGCAGGAGAGGAAAAAAAAAAAAAAAAAAGAAAAAAATCAAAAGAGTTTATATTGCCGGGACATTTTTCAAACTGTGGGTTAATCTTCAAAAGAAAATGGAAACAGTATCATAATTATATTGGGCAGTTGCTTGCAGACCTCATCTGTTGCAGGGCAAACACAAGAGGAGACTGATTAAGCTGGGTTGGTTTTTTTGGTTTTGTTCTGTTTGGGTCTTTTTTTCTAGCCAAAGTGAAGAAAGATGGATATGGATACTTTTCCTTGCAGTAGGCAATTCCATGCAACACTTAAGTGCGCCTTACTTCCTCCCTGGAAACGTTCAAGGTCATGTTGGACGGGTCTCTGAGCAACCTGATCAAGTGGAAGATGTCCCTGCTCATTGCAGGGGGGTTGGACTAGATGACCTTTAGAGGTAACTTCCACACCAAACCATTCTATAGTATATATGTAGGCTGCATTGCAGAGAAGACTTGGTCTGAGTGTGATCTGCCCTCATTCAGATGGTCAGTGGAGTCTTCTATTTAATTCCCCATTCACCCATCTCCCAATTCCCTGACATGAAAATGGCATCTGCGCTGCAGCTTGTCTGCAGTTTTATTATTACACTGCATTTCCATTCAACCCCCCCAGATTATTTACATTTATTTACCTTACCTTTGATTATTTTCTTGTAATGTAGCTTTCAAACAGCTGTCAGGTCTGGATTGAATATGAGACTATTGTATGTTTCAGGTTGCAGTAGGCAGGGCACATTTAAAAATATGAAAAATAGAATATGTTATAGAATGAATAATGAAGGCGTGATGAAGAGCAGTGCTATATAAATATCTACCCTTCTTTTTTTGATTCTTTCTGTTTGAAAGCAGTAGCAAAGAAAGAAAATGGCAAATGGTCTTTCGAGACATTTATGCTTATGTGTTAATTTGGCATCGGTATTTCATTGCCACCAAAAAGGGTCCCCTGGCTTCCCCCTGGCTGTTTATTCCTATCCTCTCCCTTGGCTTTCTTCTGAGTCACTTTGGCCCGCACTACGCCTACACTGGCACCAACGCAGGAACAAAGAAGGGGGACTGTCAAGAACATGTGGAGACAAATAAGGGAGCTGGTGGAAGAAACCCCCTTTTTGGCTGCAGCATGGAGTACTCTGCATTAAAATTTCTTTGGACTTGAAGAAAACTCTTATTGATTGCAGTATTTCCCATGCAGATGTCTTCTGTGTTATAATGAAGCATGACAAATGTTCAGTGTCCTAAATGTTTTCTAGGAGTCTTGATCTCTATAAAGAATTGTGGTGCTTGCGTGAAATAATCTAAATCCTTCTCAGTATTTAATGATACAGTTGGATTTCAGGCAAGTTGAGGCACTTTAAAGAAGTCTTAACTACCAAGGCTACAAAGTCCCAATTTAAGAACAAACGAAAGAGTGTTCAGATGCAGCACCACCTGTATTTGTGATGTGACATCCTGAAATCAACTGTGGCTTTTGAATGAGATCAAAACAAAAGAGGAATAGGTTTAAGACACAAAACATCTAATTAATCAATGGCATAAAAATGAAAAAAATGTGGTCACTGAAAATATTTTGTGTCTCCTTGCGGAACTGACATTAGTGAGCTATTGGCTTGTATGAACAGATGTAATTGATTTCCAAAGTGAAGCCACTTCTCTACAGTTTGTTCCCAAGAAGAAGAGGTTAACATATGTGTAGTCAGAAAAGAACAGAGCCATCATAACCTCTCTGTTTAAAAGCACTATTAAGGACACGTTACTGTGACCTTCACTTCAGTATAAATGTTTATCTCCAATTGTTTGTGTGCAGTAATTTTAAATGACAAGTTTTGGACCTCCAAAGTCTGCTTTGAGTCTGTGGTACTCTTCAGGACATAGAATCTCCATTTTCATCTGCTTCATGCTGAAAGGTACAAGAGAAACACACTGGTTTGTTTTGAGTATTAATGTTTCTGTGGTTTTGAATGGTATGTCTGTCTGCACGTTGGTGTTACTTGTATCATCGTACAAAGACATACGCTTAGCAGAATGCAAACTTAAGATTTAGTTTAACTTTTGCCTTTCCTGTATCTTTCCGGGGTTGTGTTTTCCTGTTACAGAAGACACGGTGTGTATATCACTCTGTACTGATTGCCTTTTTGGGGAAGACACTATTGTAAATCATACGAGTCAGAAAGATTGTTCCAGTACTCTCACAGCATTAAATAATCTTGAGTTTTCCTCAGCTAAAGTTTTGATAAGAATATTGCCCAGGTAAGAGTCTTAATTGTCAGAGAGAAACTAGATTTCCTAGATGAGTCATGTGACGTACAGTATGTAAGTACATGTGTCACATACGAATTATGTGTCAAACAGTCCATCTGACGACACTTCACAGATTCTGTAAATACAATAAACGTAGATTTGATTTTGTTCTCTTGATCTTTATTTGGAGATGACATCTACAAAGTATTGCTTACATTTTCGCATGTGTATCCAGAATGTAAACCTAAATCTTCTGGTAAAGAGCAGGAGTCTTTTAGTATTACCTATTGAGTTATATAGAAGTTCGTTTCTCTGGATCTCTTATAAAAACAATCCAAGCTGCTCCTTTTTAGACCTCTCAGTGAAATAGTTTTAAATGTAAATGGTTGATCTTGGAGTGCATTATAAGTCAGTATTGTTCAACATGGCAGTTTATTGATGGTAGTCTTTAATTATGTCCATGCTGTCAACCTCTGCAGTCCTTATTGCTTTGTTGTAGATCAGATACAAAGTGTGAAGTTTTCAAAGCTGTAGAGATGAAAGAGTAAACATATTCAAACAGTTCATTCAAATATGCTTAAGGAAAAAAAAAAAGATACTACTAGAGCATGCAGGGAAGCCAATGAAAACCTGAAAGCACTTTTTTCTTTTGATTACAGTGACAGCCTTAGAGTTCTATCACAGATTAATCTTTATTTAAAATGGAAAAATGCCAGAGAAAGAGTATGATCAAGTAGTTTATTAAATAATGGTAAACAAACACAGATTTACAGGCCTGAACTTTATTCGATACATAAAACCCCATAATTTTTCATAAATGATTGCATGTGAAGTTTAAGAAACTACAGTACAAGGCTTGCTTTTTTTTTTTTCCTTTTTTTTTTCTTTTGACATGGGTAATTGCCTCTGAATGGATTTAGCTGTTCACGTGGCTGAAGTTGTAATTGCCACTGGAGAACTTCTCTACCAAAAGAGGAGGCAATAGATTGTTGGTTTCTTCCTAGCTTTTACCTATGAATTCATAATTAAGAGAGATGTCATGGCTGATCCTCAGTGTGTTCTCTGAAAGGCAACCAGCAAACTGTCACAGGAGTAATAACTGAGGTCCTGCTCAGCTATATTTTTGTTGCATATTTTTGTTCACTTGGTCGCTCCAGGCATTCTAACCAAGAAATATTGTTACCATCCCCGCTGTCCGTACCCCACCATACATTTTTCATCAAGATTGTATCAACTTAAGATCTTTGTTAAAATAAGAATATTGTGCACTAGCGCTTTTGCTAGAGCAGCAAGTGTTAATGGTAATCAAGTAAATAGTGCAACCCAGCTGCAAGTGTGATATAACTTTATTTCTCTGATCTGTAGTGTCAAAATTTTTCTGGTGCAGTGACATGTTTGTCCATAAGCCAGTTTCTGTTTTCTACTTACTAATGTTTTAGTACCTTGTGTGTTCTTTTTTCAGTCATGGGGACCTATTCTTACTTACACTGTTTGCAGACTGGGTATATTTCATGTTTATCTTAATAGGTTCATTTTCATGTTTTTTGAGAGCAAGTTTATCGCAATAATTTTATGAATAATTTGAGATATGGCTATGACAAATTCAGAAATGGAGTTGCTGCTCTCCCTTCATGGCCATAAATACAGTATTTGGGTATTGGAAATGATATGTGGTGGGAAGGACTTTTCAGGAGGATGTCCTCAGTAATATCAAGCTTCGTCATGATTGTTATTTTTTGTAAACAGAAATAAGCAAATCAATACAAGGGACTCCCACTGTCTGTGAAACATGTCTATGAAATCACAGCCAGCATGGAGAAAGGGGCAAACTGTTCAGTCCCCTCATCCATAAGGATGAGAAGTAGAGAGAAGGGACTATGAGCTAAGTTCAAGCAAAAGTAAGTGGTGCAGTGTTGTGGATGCTAGAAGTTTGCCTCTGTAATGCTGTTCACCCTCTGGATTTCGTAGAATCATAGGATAGTTTGGGTTGGAAGAGACCTTTAAAGGTCATCTGGTCCAACTAATTTTGCAAGGCTTCCTTGTTTTACCTCCTGTTTCTGTTGTTACTGATCTTGTGCTATGGGTTTCAGAAACAGGAAGAAGCTGGGGAGCAAATCATATTTGGACAGTAAGAAAAGCAAAGATTCCTACTCCAAGCACTTCTTTTCTCCAGCAGTAGCGTAGGTTCTCTACCCCTCTCCTGCCTTGCTAACTGAATGGTGTGTTTTTGTGAAGTTATGCGAAAGAGGTTAGCTACCTGATTAGAAAACTCCAAAAGAGATGCCTTTGTTGTTGTTTTGAACGATCTTTTTTCTTTTTTTTCCCAGACTGCTTAATATGGCTCCTTAATACAATGATAAACAGAAGTTCTGTGATACACCAGAAGAGTAAATTGAGTCTTGGTATCAGGAAAACATTATGATGTATTATACAGCAGAATATTAATCCCCAGTGCCCCACCCTTGGCAAAAAATTTTAGGGAGGAGTGCTGCACTGGCAGGGAGGATTTTTCATATTTCTTTATTCACTGTATTTGATCATTTGTAACATCACTGTATGCGTTACTGTTTGTAATAGAGTTGGGAAACTCATCAATAGCATCAAAAAGCATTTAAGTGATATGCATCTGTGTGCTGAATCTGACTGAGATCTGTGAAATTTGCAAGTAAAGAAATAATTGTTTCAGTGTGTCAAATTTATTTCTGAAAACAATTAATATTGAGAGCTGTGGCAATGGTGCATGTATCTTGATTTCTTATTTTTATTTGGAAAAATAAACAATTTTTTTAATGACACTTGTAGATTCTCATCAAAACAGGAACTGAGCATTCACTACTTTTTGCACGTTATCTGGTGGCTTCTCTTGGCCAGCTTTCATCTCCTCTTTCCCTCTCTCCCTCCTTTTTTATAAAGTAATAAAGTAGAAAGTGACAGCAGGATCAGCTTAAAGTAACAAACATATTGGCTTTGATTTTGTATGTGATACTGCAAATGCAACTTCCATTTTACGTTACTGTCAACAGAATTCGTATTAGTATGGAAGCAGCAGCCTTCGCTTTGGGATTTCCCCGACTGGTGTTTAGGGATGTTGTGTAAGGAAGGACGCCCTTCTCAAGCAAAGGGTCACTTTGCTGCTGAGTTGTCTTTATTTTTAGTAATAACATCCAATACAATTGAAAGGGGGTCAAGGTGAGGCTAGGACACTTTCAAGAAGACGACTAGGGAGAAACAACAAACAGATGTTCTTTGATGATAACTGTTGAAGAGAGAGGATTTGGCTGAGAGATCTGTAGCTTTCACTTGTTGAGAGCCTTTAACTTGAGCCAGTGGTGCTGTTTTTTCCCCCCCCAGAGCAGTAGTGTACCTGCTGTTGCTATCAAGCCACTTGCCAACAGTGGCATCTGCTCAGTGTAGACATCAAGAATTTGAATGTCAATATCTTTTCCTTGAAATGAATGGGAAAGTATTTGTCACTCAGCAGCAATCATTCTTCAAATAAAAGGTTAGCCAGACAGAGCCCTTAATCAAAGAGTCGGTCTTTTCTGTCAGCAGTGCCTTTTAAATAGCAATGATGAAGGCTGGCTGTCAGTGAATGACTTGATGAGCTAGGTGATTGATCTGCATAAATCATTTTCTTTTAACATTGTCAGTGAAAAGTAAATTGGGGGGATTTTGGGGGGCATTAGCTATATTGAAATTAATATATAATATTTTAGCTGTGTCCTTAGTCTCAGAGTTTCCATTAAAAAGTGAAAATTACATAGGATCTTAGCCTATATTATCCTAATGATGAAGTACTATTGTTATTGCAATTACCATGCAAATTAAATTCAAAAGTTGAACATGTAACAGATTTTATGAGCTGCAAGAGAAATACTGTTAGTAAAGGAATTAGGAGGAAGCTGTATCATTTAGTTAAATTTGCAGAAGCTTTTGATTTGAAAGACAAAAATCAGCAGTGTGGTTTAGAAGTATAAGCTTGAGATTTTAATCGTGTTATCTGCTTCAAAAATAACAATAGAGGTAATTTCCCTAAGCATTGGAAAATCTCATATACTGGAGGTTTTATTGTCACAGTAAAGTGCATTCTCTGTCAGTTTGTCTGCTTTATTTCACTGCTTTTTGTGTAGCGATTTTTTTGGTTTTCTTTTGTTTTCAGGAGTGGCTGGGGCATACATTACTAGACTGTTGTGATGTTGCCCAGCACGTGCCGCTCCTAGTGATAGCGGAAGTTCAGTGCCTGTCCCCACTATTAGTTTGAATTAAAGCTGTGGATGGAGTGAGGCAATTCACACCTGGCTATTTTTTGTGCTTTAGAAATCTCCTCATAAATACCAGTTTGTGTCACTAAGAGAAACTGGGTTTTTTGAGGCTAGGACATGTTGTCTACTCCAGATAGAATTCAAAACATCACTTAGTTGCGTTTTTTTCCCTGTCTTTAGATTAATTTTTATTTTTGGAGTGGATGTTCAAAAACCTGTGTAGTAGCACCCACCCGCGCACCTCCCCCCCTCCACCCTGTCCGCAAGGGCCCATAGTGATCAGGGGGATGACACTCCTGCGTTTGAGGACCTATTCAACGAAACATAGACATACACACGCAGCAAAAGACCTGTTTCAGAGAAATCTGCATCTATGAGGCTAATCGATCAGATTTCAGCTTTTTAATCTTTATTTGTAAAAAGCTTTGTTTAGGTTGTGAATGGCTGCTGCCATCCCACATCCTTCCTCCTCTGTTCCCCTCCCAACACCATAATACCGGACCGGAGCCAGCAGGACTGAGAAATGCAATCAACACAAAAAAAATAAAGGTTCTCTCCTTCCCCTCCCCCCCCCCCGCCCACTCCCCACTGGAAAACCTAATTTTATTGATTAGGTATCAAAGTGTTTGAAAATGTACTTTATATGTCTTCATGCACTGCCTGTCTACCTGATATATCAAATAAATTGTTTAAAAGGACTTTGTTGACCTATTTAAATTGTAACATTTACATTTCTCAAAGGTAATTCCCAGCTAGCACTCTTGGATATACATCTGGCTAGGTAGGAATGGAGTTTGGACGGGTACAATTGCCTCATTCCTGGCAATGTGTTCTCAAGTATCTGAATGTGCAGTGGTAATGAAACCAAGCGTGCATGTATTATAAAGTACATGCACAGGCATCACTTGAAGTTGTAAATTTATATTAAACGTATTCTTTGAGACTTGCCAAGTCATTCTTGTGCACCTGGAATTTTTTCAGTTTCTGCGTTCATTTTGGGATCTACACTTTGTAGCAGATACAGGCTTTGGTTAACCATAGAGGCATTATACTCTCGATTTTCAGACTTGCTGTGGATAGGTATGAGTGATTATAGGATTTGCTGGTGTAAACTTGGCTGGAGAGAATCCATTCTGTCTGTGCTTCATTTATATAGTTTGGTTTGGTGGGTTTTTGTTTTGTTTTGTTTTTCAAGACTGCTTTTAAAATGCAGTTTGGAGTAATTGTCACTGAATAGTAAATAATTGAATATGTAGTTGCAAAATGACTGTTGAAGCTTATTTTCCATGTTGTTCTTAATTTAATTGTATTCCTTTTGGGCCTCACCATATGTGGCAAAAGCTTGATCTTGTTGATCCTATCCAAGTGCATAACCTTTTTGTCCTCTTACTGTGTTACAAGTGAGAAGCGTCCAGTTTGGCTGCAGATCTTGCTGTTCACTAAACTGCTGATCCAAATGACAGCAGCAATTTTATTATTCTGTGCTTTAGTTTTGTTTACATGCCCATGATGGACTTTTGATATACCAAACTTTATCTAAGATTTTATTTCATCTTCAGCAAACAATGCAATAGTTTACTGAATAGTTACTAGATTGCCAAAGTACTTAAATTCCACAGCCTTTATTTATCAGTTATTGTGTTTGTCCCTTTAACTAATAGCTGTTCTTGCCAATATCCTGCTATATTTTGCTCAAGCTTTTAATCCTATCACCTCTCTCTTATCAGCTGTTGGTTGAACCTTTGATTCTATGTCTTTATCTGGAATCAATGAAGAGAGCTCCATCACAAAATGTAAAAATTAAGGCTTCTTGTTATTAATCCAAGATTTTCCACAGCTTCTTTCTTCTAGTCCTGCTCCTGCAAGTCTCTGCCTGCCTAATTTGAAAAAGAGTGAAAGACTGTGGTAAATATCCTTCCTTGATTCTGTTACTCTCTTGAACCTTTCTGTTCCGCTTTGCTGGTGGAATTTATGCGATGTGCCCTGCCTCTATAATGAGTTCTCTGTTATTCTTTGAGGGTATATTGCCACTAGCTATTAAATTTCATCAGCTATTTAAAGTAGTGAAGTTGCTGAATTCTCTTCTCTTAGAGGCAAAGAATTTAAAGAAACAAAAAGTTTCAAAATGAATGGAGACGGTGGGGGTGATTGGGAGGAGAGTATTGCACGACGACTTGAACACGATGCAAGAATAAGACAAGTAGCCAGTGTGAATGGAGAGGTGGGACTGCTCATTGAGCTCCTTCTCTGGTGAAATCAGTGTCTGTGGTAGAGCCTTTAAAGTTACTGTGCTACATATGAGACAGATTCTACCTCCAGATGCTTGCGCATCTTCACAACTTCTTGAGAGCTGCACGCAAGGATAGGGTAACAGAACCCAGCACTAAAACTGCTTTCGGTCATTAGTAGTGATGATGAAGAATTGTTAGTTTGGGAAGAACTCTGGAATGGCTTTATTGTTTACATATTTGGAGAATATCTTTTAATGTCTACACTCTGTTTATAATGTTGCTTATTTGATCTGAATAGATTATTGGGGTTTTTTGGTCTGTTTTGCCTCTCAGTGCAATGGCTGTTCACTCCTATGTACCAGAAGAAGCAGCGCTGCAAGGTGGGTGGGTGCCTAATCTTCTAAAAGGAGCGACTGTCCTAACTCTGCCCACTTTGTTTCTCCTGCTCTTAAATGCTTCTTTTAGGGATGGCTCTTCTGTGGGTCTCCTGGAGTGACCGTCATACTCATTTGTGTGATTTTGACTTAGTTACGGATATGTTGTGGGAGGTCGTGGCTTTCCTTTCCTTTCCTCCTCCCAAGTGTGGGCATTGGCTTTTTTGTGGGAGGTTTGATCGGCTCTGCCATGGGAGCGAGCTCCACCTGAAGTTGAATAAATCTTCTTGTAGCAAATCCATGAATTTTTTTAGCTCTTACCGTGTGTCCTGTAATTGAAACTTTATGGATTTAAACATATTTGGAATTATGGATAAATACATCTTAAGAGAGGAAATGAACTACTACTCCCTTCTGTTGCTTCCAGGGTGAGCCTGCCCCTTTCGGTTTGCCTGGGAAAAGCAAATGTGGGCAGCCCAGGGGGCATCCTTGACGGGTCCTTGACAACAACTGATAATTGTTGGATTTCCTGCCCATAATTAATTTCATGGAATGAAGGCACTACACTTTGTGTTTAAGAGTTTGTAATGTTTTATCATCTGTAGCACTCTATAAAAACTGTAAATACATAGACTGCTTTTGATGGATGTGAAACATAACAAGGTCTGGGACAGGTTTTCAGTTTTAATTCTAATATCTTTAATACTTTCCTCATATAAATGCTTGTCTTACTATACCTTTATTTTAGAAAAGAATCTGAAATATGTTTTATTTCCTTATACGTTACCTGTTCCATCTCGCATGCTGCTCTATCAACATAAAATGAAAATTATCAAGGAAAGAATTGTTTTTGTGAGGATTTCTTTTGCAGAAGAAGAAACAATTTGTATATTTTCTTTTCATAAAAGCACATAACTAGTTAGCTGGAATAAAAATTGGTAATAATAAAATATAATTAATAATTTTTTATCCTAAATAAACTAATCAGATTGGCTGGGTTTTTCACATGCAAATGAATAGTAACTATGCAAACCTGGTAGTTTGCATTTGCAAAGTTATCTGTGTCTTCATAGCATTGTGGTTTACACCTTGGCAAGAAAAACAGACGGTAACTTTAAATACTGAAAATAATTTTGTGTAGCACAGCAAAATTCTTTCTTGGAATCTTTACATTCCCGTTTCTTGCTTGTTTAGAACATGACTGCACACATGAATAAGTGGTATCCCTGGTACTCTTTAAAATAATATTTTTGTATTTTGAACCAATATTAAATTCATTGACCTCTGAGTTAGGATAGATTAAATATGGTGGGAATTTGCTTAGACCATACCTTCTCTGAATCTTTTTGTAACATAGTGATTGTAGATGCCATATTAGTAGATATTTCTGTGTATGCATGTCTATGGTCTTATCCTCATTGTTCTTTTATTAACCAAAAATCATACATTTATTGAAAAAAATAGAGAACAGTTTTCAGAATAAGTCAACCTGATCATTATTTAAGTGTAGCAGTACATGCAATACTGAGTTTGAGTACTTCATTTTTTTAGCAGATGAATTATAAGCAATAAACTGTAGCACTTCATCAAAATTCCTGCTCAGCAGTGACCCTCTGATTTTAAGGCAGTTCCTGGCCTAACAGTCTGGTCACTTCAATCAGTAATTCATCACATGGCTTTTTATCAGCTGTTTAAAATGAGGTTGAAAGCTAACCGATCAGCTTGATTTCATTTGGTCCAACAAAGGTTGAGTGAGTGTTTGTTGGAAGTTGGCAAAGTCCGCTTAAAGATCACTTCCTACCAAAACACCTAAAGAGTTGCACAGATGTGTAGTTAAGTATTCATTATGAACATGCAAATAATGCTGTCCCAAAGGAACATTCTTTGATTTTTGAAACTGCTGTTGCTTTATTTGGTAACTGTCATGAAACATGCCTTTGCATTGATGAAGTGTCTTTCAGCAGATCTCTCACAGAGAAGCAGAGGAGACTTTAGGAAGAGCCAGTCTTCCCCATTTTGTGTAGACGTGACAGAAGTTTTTAGAAAAAAATATGAGCATCTGAAAAATTAAGTAAAACTAAAGAACATTTATTTTGTTTGAGAATGGTTAAAATGCCGAGTTACGTACTTGTTTATACCATGGCTTTAGTTTTGATTTCTACTAACATAAAAACGTTTGAGAAACAAAAAATATCAGGAACAGTAATAAAGAACACTATGGTTTCACAGGCTTTTTTACCAAAACTTGGTACTGGACTCTAGTTAATCTCAGCAATGGAGGAATTCTCTCTCTGAGCGCTATTTTGAGGAAAAGCGATTACCTCTAGATAATAGATTCCAAGCTGCAAAGTTAAGTTTATTTGATTCAATTTTATTTCTGGAGGGCAGGGAGGAAGGGGCTGTATTGTTTTCTGAGCCATGGGCATACCATTGCAAAATGCTGAATTTTCTCCAAATAAAGTAATGCTATTGTTTAACAACAAAAGGCTTTGTAAAACCTGGGTCACTTCAGTAATTGAGTTTATAGCACAGTTCTGCAAGAAGTTATAGGAGAAAGTAAAGTGAGGTGTAAGACGGGGAATAAAAGGTTGGGTAAGAGGAGGAAGAAATTTATAAGCAGGTTTACCAACAAAAAATATTACATCCCTGTAACTATTCCCTAAATTCTGGTAGCTTTTAGCACCTTGCTGATGATCTAGCTTCCGCAGCAGGTGCTCTTTCAAATCCTTTGATCTACACCCTCTCTCATTTTCTGGTGTGTTAAGCATTGGTTACTGCTTTTCCACAACCTTAGTAATTAAATAAGTTTTGTTAAAAACAATGTCTGTGTGATAATCATAGAAGTACTACTTGGAGACCTGTAGATGTAACCATTTAGAGAGAAAAAAAAAACAAAACTGTGGTTTTAAAATCCATGAAAATGGATTAGATGACATGCACTGTTCTGGGAGAGTGTTTAAAAAACACAGATGGTTCTTCCTACATGATGCAGTTGTGATTCATTTTTTATTATTATTTGCTTGTTTTGGGTTTGAATCTTCTCTCCCTTCTTGGAACAGTACTCACCCAAGGATTTAAACAAGATTACTCATACTGTTAGAATATCCAGGATTGCCAACTCCATTGTCCTTCTACTCTGTTAGTGTTTTTAAAGGGCACTGTGAAAATTTAAAAAAGAAGCTGCGTTTCTGTGAGGCGTGCAGCTGCGTGTTATGACAATGACTTCTACGTCTTGGTCAAGGTTCGTGAAAGTGTATGAGGGAAGAGTTTGTAAATTATCCATGTTAAGGAGAAATCTTGTCCTTTCATACTTAACAATAGATATTTCCCTGAGAGGACGCTCTATTGGAAGCGTCAATGCTCAGTTGCCCTTTTTTTGATTCCTAGGGTAGTTTTGTTGGCCAGTCTAACGTTACAAGGAAGGCTTGTTAGCTTGCTAGTATGAAGTAATATAAACCATTCAAAGGCTTTATGCTTGAAGTTGTATTTTCACCAGATGAGTTGTGGTCACATTTTGTCTGACAGGATCTCTTGAATGCTGTATTGTGTAAAAGAGCAATTCTAACTCTTTTTCTGGCTGTGAAGTGCTATTGCTACCATTGGTGGCATTCTCTCCCCTCCTAGCACCTCCAGGATGAAATGCTTCATCTGACATTGAACTCAAATTTCTCACATAGCAATTTGTTGATGGGGAAAAAAAATGGCTAATCTTTTATTCAGTGCTAGAACTTCCAAATAAAGAAAGGCAGAAGAAAACCAACTCTATGTTACCTCTGTCAACAAGAGTTAAGACTTATATTACTTGTGGCTTCATGTTTCATATACTTCTGGTTAAGGTACTGAAAGAAACACACTGATATTTAAAGAGCGCTTATGGAAAAGTGAGTGTAAAGATGGCAGCTTCTTATTCAACAGATCCACTCCCTCTGTGTCATGAAAGTGCCCCTTTTATGGCTTCAATGGGGAGATGATGTGGCAGCTTCCAACTCCTTTTAGTTATGTTTAGCTCAGAAACACAGAAGAGCATGAGCTAGAGTCTAAGCTACGCTCTGAGTGGTTTTATACTTCAGCAGATGTAGGAACAGAAAAGAACTGAGCTTGGCTTTCAGATCCCGGGATCGCTTTGCATGGCTGTTAATTACCGAAGAAACTGATTTAGTAATTACTGAAGAGTTGAGAAGCGTGGAATGCCACGGGGCCACTTAGCAGTTGTTTCTGAGGAGACGCTTGTACTTTCATAGCAAGATTTCCTGGAGTAAACAATGCACTGGATATCCAAAGATAGATAGCATATAGTGTCTTGGCTTTGCAACTACTAAGCAGCTACTGTTCAAAAGACAATTTCCTTTGGGGACCAAAGAAAAATACAACAATTTGTGGCAATTTTGAAACTCTTCACTGGGTTGGTTTTGTTCTGATTCCCCTTCGTGTCCTGTCCGCACCGTACTTCTTTCTTGTTTACAGTTTCATTTCTAACCATTTCAACTAACCATGGTACAGAGGCTGTGATTTCCTCACAGCTGCAGTTGTAAACCAGACTTTGTAAGAGATGTGCCCGTTCTCGGAGCAGGCTTTGTGTTACTTGCCATTGGAATCCTTTGTCTCTCTATGCCAATTAAAACATTTTGTTGAAAGAGTTTAGAGTAAATGGCGATGGCTTCCTATCACCACTTCTCCAGTATTCAGAACTGTACTTCACTGTGACTTTACATTGTCTGTTTTTGCTTAAAAAGATACATGCAAGTGATATTTCAGGATCAGTTTAAATCTGGTACAATTTTTGGTAGGAATATGTCAATAAAAAGTTATGTATCAAATAGATCAGCTTTATGTCTTCCTTGGACTTCAGCTGGAAATTATATACATTAAAAAAAAAAGGAAGAAAGTGAGACTATGGCTTTAAAAACTGTTGTGAGGGGAGGGGGCATACTGTATATATAACCATGTCTGTGCATGCATACATACATGCAGGCAGACATATTTTCTTCTACACAGATCAATCATTGTCTTTCAATTCCTGTCTTGTCTGGCATCTGCTGACCCATGCTTTAATTCTGTCAGGTCAGAGATATACGGGCCTTTGTAGTGTGCTTGTACTTCATGTCATGTCCCAGCGTTGTTGTACATCTTGTTCCAGAGATATTTTGCTGTAATGTTCTGTGACCTTTTCCATTGAGTGAGGCAGTTGGAGAGCCACTCAGTGAGGGAAAATTGAGCTGTTTTATTCCTCCCTAAGGAGCCTCATGTTTCCTTTCCACCATTCATTTGAAAGCTATCATTTTCTTGATTTTATAGCTGAAAAACACCATTGATTCACTGGATGCTAGATGCTAAGAGTCCTCCTATTGACATGCCTATTGACAGTTTTCAGTATATTCTGTGCCTAATTATCACTCTTGGCTAAATGATACACCTTGTGGACTTGAGAGATGGAGTCAATAGCTCTCGCTGTATTGTTCTAGCAGCCCCTGTTGAGGTTGGTGTCAAAGCACTGTGATTTATGCAATCAGAAAGAAAATTTCTGTTGGTGTACTGCATAATTAAACAAAGTACAGAGTGACTGGTGACAAAATCAGGTCTGCCAAAGTCATCAGCAAATGAGAAAAGATGTCTACAGTAAATGGCTGAGACATTGAAGAATCTCTCTTGGCATCTTACGTTTTTCAATTTTTGAGTGTTCGATTTTTCTTCCTGGTACGTTGGAGAGGTTTGGGGTTTTTTTTCTGCTTTCCATCTCTTCCATTAGATAGTATTAAAAACTAAGCATATCAATTTATGTCTACGTAAGTAAAGTTATGCTGCTAATGCTATTATAGATGGGAGTATTGGTACATTTTACGTGATCACTTTTAAAGAATCTAATTATGTGGCTTGCACGCTGAGACAAGGAAGCAAAGTGACTGCTCTTGGATTTCGGAAAGTTAAAATGTTAGTATTTTATCTGCATCCACTTGTTGGTCATTAACGTTTATAAATGCTATTTTTATTTAATGTCATATAATGTTTTGATTTGCTCTGAAATGTTCTATCTTTAGAGAGAGACTATAAAGCACCCATGCATGGAAAGGTGCTCTTTTTTGCATATGTACAGGTTTGCATCTAATCTCTGTATATGTATTCAAATATGTGTTCAATGAGTCAACACAGTGAAATCTTAAGAATAGATATTTTTTTCAGAAAATACCAAATAGTATAGCTCAACATTATGCTCTACCTTGGAATTTAAGCATATTTGGTTGTTGTGGGGGTTTTTTTGTTGGTTTGTTTGTTGTTTTTTTAAAGGTATTTTGGCAGATGGAAGAATTTTGTGAAGCATCATTGTGAAGCTTCATTTGCATGATATTTTATTTATTGATGGTTAGTGGAAATGGCTTGAAGCAGGAAGAGTCCTTATGTGCCAACAGCCAAATTGTCAACTCCATAAAAAAGTGTTAATAGTATTCTTTTTTGAATCTTTACTAAGCAATTTCTTATGTACACATGGGACCATGAAGCATCTCATTCAAGGCTTTCCCAGTGAATATGAAAAATAGCATACTTGGCATTTCTTCCCTTGTCGCTGTTGCGTGTTCTGCTAGCATTCACCGTGGAAAAAGGAATTTGAAGGCTGGTATGTGACCAGACCAAGAAATCACAAGACATCTCTGGAACTACCCAGAGATGAGCTCCAGTGCTGGCTTTCCCCTCCCTCATGGTAGCACAATTACTCACCAAGGAACAGGGGAGTAAACAGTAGGGGCAGAAAAAAATAAAAAAACTCAAAAGAGCATTAGTTTAACATATGCTGTTCCAGACCCTCACATCTTACTTTCATTATTATAGTAGAAGATTTGAGTGAAATATGCCAAAAGAATGCTCTGGAAATGCTCTGTCTGAAGTTATTTAGAACATGAAGATAAGGACATCCAATTATAAACTCTGAAGAGAGTTCGGACAAAAGACCTAAGGGCTGCTGCTTTTGTTCTCTCCTTTTTTTTTTTTCTTTTTTTTTTTTTTCCCTCAAGCATGTGAATTCATGCTAAATTATATAGTGCCAGATCAAGCTGCTGCTTGATTCCGTATGTTGTCAATGTATTTTTAACCAGATTAAAGTAGATATTTACACCAAAAATGTCTTACACTGCCACAGCTATCATTCTTGTTAACACATACAGATATATTCTGTAATAGATTTGTATCACTGTTGGCTCCTTTGCAATATTTATTCTTTCTTAGCAGATCCGACTACTGATGAGTTGAAACAGAGATTTTATTCTACAGTTACTATCCACTGGCTGACTTATCCATTGATGTTAGGCTCTTGACTGTTAGTATCACAAAGTAAATATTAACTGTATTTAGTCCCCTTGAAAATAGGATGCCCGGATACAGCAACACAAAATTGTGGCTGCATTCAGGTTCTCACTGTATGTATTTAGACCACGCAGAAGTAATGTTGTTTCTGTAGTTCTCATTTTTCGTGTAATCTCTGTAGGATTCTTTTTTTTCTTCCTTTCTTTTTTTTTTAAAAATCCAGTTCACAACTTCTAGCCGAAGAATCCTGCAGCTGTCGTTATTATACAAACAAGCTTGTGGAAAAACAGCGCAAGGCTGAACTAGCAGCAAGCATATGGAGTGTTCGTTTTGGAGTGGTAGATGGGAAAGAATGCAAGGCTGCGTTTTCCCTCTGGGATTGTCAAGAAAGGTAGAGCCCTCCGAGAGAGAATCCAAAAGCACAGCAGATCAAAGTGTGTTTGTGACTGGAATGCCCTAGGGTTAGTGCAGTGTGAGGTGTAGCTTGGCAAATCACCATGCTTACAAACAAAAGAGTGTACTATATTCAAATCTTCCTCCAAGCGTTTCAGCATTTCAAAATGACAAATTATTGTTTTTGTTATTTCTGCATTTGGAATTGTTTATGCATTTCAAATGATCTGTAAAGTGAATTGTGTGCACTCAACAAACTTTTTCTTTAAAGTAGGCGGGTTGGAAAAAGCGATGCAGTCACATTAAATGCCAACTATTCTGCTCTTCATTCGGTTAGACAAACAGTAGCCTAAAAAATGGCAGTGGATTAAATTGATATAATGACAAGAATTCATATAGTATACTGTAGACGGGAAGAGGAATAATGCGGAGTCTTTGAACTAAAGTAATGCACTTTGATCTGCTGTACATGAAAAATCTAATATTACCTGTATTTGTGATGATTCCAAACAGGCTCACAATATGGTAAATGCGGTTTTTACAACCTGCTGTTTAATTTTAAAGACTGATCTATTTCATCTAGGCAACATTTCTTAAAAATAAGTATAAAAACATGTTTGTTTGTTTCAATTGGACCTCTACTGAAGATTTCACAACAATGTCTGATTGCTAATATGTGTATTGAACAGAAAGATTAATGGAATACGTGATGACTTGAGGGGTTTAAATTATTCATTTGATGAAGGCCTGCTCTTTTATGGAGAGGGAAAGCCTACTTTTTCTATATTTAAAAAACATTCACATTTTTAAAACTGTAGCAATTTCAAGGTTGTGTCTTTGGCACAAGGGAATCATATTGGAAGGTAAAAGATGAAGATAAAATTCTCCAATGTATTAAGTAGAGGAACTTAATTGTCCAACTGCGCCATTGAATTAACAGAGTTTTGTTAATTCTTTTTTCAGAATCGGTTAATATGATTTTTTCAGAGATTTTGAAGTTTTCCAAAATGCATGATTATTAGGGTTGGATTTTAATATCTTCATATTTGCTAGTACCTAATTTCACAAGTGGTTTCACTTGAAATCAGTGGACACTAAATGGACGGTAAGATATCATTGGTTGAGGTTATTCACATTACAGTCACAATTCAGCCCATCTAGTCATGGCTTAAGCTCCTGACATCCCCACCCTCCCCTCCCCCCCCCCTTTTTTTTAAGTACTGTTATTGTTCTAGTCCCTAATTAGATCATCAACAGGTTAAAAAGAGGTAAAAATTGATACATGATATCAATGTATATCACTGTTAGTATTATTAAAGATACCTAGATTGATAAAATAAATATGGTGTAGGACATTACCTCACAGAACTTTTCATTTGCTCTAAAGTTAGAAGAAAACTTTATTAATGGAAAGAAAATGTGTTTTGTGGTAATTATTCACTACAGAGTTCGTAACTGTATTCATTTTAACAAGTTTTATGATAATACTTGAAGTTCACTATTAAAATGAATAGTCAGGGAGATAAAAGTTAAGAGTTATTATCTCAAGCAAAATCTTACTCTGTTCTTGTTTTGCATAACAGACTATAGTGTGATCTCCATACTTGAAACTTACAGGCACATTTACTAGCATATTTGCCACCTCAAAAAGTCCAGCTGCGTAGAGCGGTAGGGACAGTGTGGCCTCACTTGATGCCCTGTGCAGTAAATGAACTCTGAAAGTGTGGGAAGGAAGGAATGGAGCTTACGAATTCATAATTACCTTCATTAGTATTTCTTCGATCGTGTCATGTCAATGATGAAGTGTCATATCGAATCATATAGTGATACAAATATTGTTTGTGAAATCACTAATTTCTCCATTCTTGAGTAAACCGTGACATAGGAATTGAATCTATATCAGAACCACTGAGCTTTTATTCTGGCTCTTCTTTTCCCTATGTCCGTTGGGTATCTCTGGGTCTGCTGTTCAGCATAAATAGCAAGATTTTGCAGTGATAACACCTGTTTGTGAAGAAGACCTTTTGTGGGTTTGGTAGTGTATAGGTGAAATTGGCTCGGTCCAACTTATTAAAACTTAATATGTTTAACTTAAAGCTTATATACCAAAGTCATAATTTATCAGTGATAAAACTAGTGATTAAGGTGTCTGATCTCATCTCCTGTCCTTATTGCAGCTATATTGTTTATGATCTGTACTCTAAAAATCCTTTCTCTCTCTCAATATATACACATCTGTCTTTTTTTTAACTCAGATTGTTTTAATGATCCAGTTTTAGATCATGATTTCACAAAAATACTTGAATTGTTGCAACAGAGAAGACTAACCTGTGGCAAGACGCTCAGCAACTGCGGAGTGGGAAAGTGAGAAATGATATCATAAAAGCTAATCCTGAGTCCATCCTTTCATCATTTTTCCACATCATTTAAGTTATGCAACGGCACATTGGTCATTCAGTTTCATCATTCCTTGCATTAGTAGTAAAAAGGGATTGCTGGTGCTTGTCCTGCAGATGCTGGGGACTCTTGGAGAGCTGTTCTTCTTTTAAACTGTGACATCTAAGGTATCCTTTGTGAAAGACCTCTGGAACCACACTGTGTTGCAACAACTTATATTGAAGACTGGATGATTTTCTTAATGGATTTATTTGAGCCCTCTTGAGAGCCTTCTCATATTTCCAGTAGTGACAATGTGTGCCTTTTTATGTAAATTTGTGATGGTAGGTCCTATTTGTGCGCATCTGGAAAGGAAGAATAATTCTTGCTTCATTTGGCACCTGCTTTGGGATGCATGGTGACAAGTAGGGAAAGAAGAGTTTAAACACACGCAAACCCAAACTTTAATCTTTGTGTGTGTTGCTGAGAGTTACTGCTTTGCCAAGAGTGAGAGAAATGAATTTGATGCTGTTGTGGTGGCAATTTGGAGCACCTTGAAATGACTGCAAGTGTTTGATTTCCTCAGCGGTACCTAAGGCCAGTAAAGTCAGAGTCACAGCTTTTATATTGTTGTATGGATTCATGCATGTTAACTATTATGGTTACAGCTGGAATATCTACCACCGTATGTGATTTCACTGCAACGCTGTTATGGGCTGTGTGCTACGGAGAGTGGGGAAGACCAGTGGGTTTGCCAGGGTTTTATAGACTTTCTTCGTATAAAGTCTGGCCTAGCCAAGCAGCAGTAACTCAGTGGTGGGTTTGGCTTGTCATCAGGGCAAACATCCTGGCACATTTAGATGTACAGAGTACCACCTTTTACATGGAGTCTTGAATACAGCAACCCACTAGCCAGTCTTCTGCTCCATTTGAGACAATTCGGCATGCTTAAGAGAGTCCCCGTCGTGCCAGCAATCTGCTGTTTTGTTATGAGCAAAACTGTTAGCTACTTTACCTTTAAGTCTTTCTTCTGATATTTTCCTTGATTAAAGTGAGCATGATTCTTATACTACAGATTCTCACACTTCAGGCTGCAGACAACTTGTTGTCCAAATGCATCTGGCAACTCACACAATCCTGGCTCAATCACTTTGCTGCCTACTGCTTCTACAGATGTCTAGTGCTTTCGCTGCAAAAAGAGTCTAGATGTCTGTAGTAACAGTTGGAAACGAGGAAGAGCTGCCAACCTGCTTGCCTTTACTGTTAGGCACTGATGTTGTACCAAGCAGAAATGGAACTAGAAGCCACCAAGAGAACACCTAATAATAGCTGAATAATTCCACAAATTAACTTAGCTTTTTCAATAATACCGTAGACACTGGTGGGAGGCGTCAGAAACTTGATTTAACGTTGGTTTTGGCCCTACTTTGGAAGGGGGGACCTCTAGAGGGTCCCTTACAACCTTGATTATTTTGTGACTTGTGATAGGGAAATGTGTCCAAAATACTCTTTACATGACATAGCTAGCTATTGTGGAAAAAGTCTGGAAGGTACTAGTATCTTTCATGAGAGACAAGCTGGTAAACAGCAGCCCTTTATTACCCACAAATTAATAGCTAATTGCCAATAACTGATACCCCTTTATTTTAACTAAAAAATCCTAGTGCTTAATGGATACATATTTAATGAAATAAACCATACTCTGTCTCTTTGGCACTAGACATTTTTTAAAATGTTCTAAATTTAAATTGAAGTGTTTGCACAGGTTCACGCTAAGGTTCCTGGCAGGTAATATGGCAAAGTAGCAATAGTAATTTTTTTTTTTTTTTTTCCTTAGTATTTCTATTTTCCCAACTTTTGGAGATGATCATATTCAGAAAGCCACCGCCCTGAACCAAAATAGTCGTATTTTGACTGAAGAGAGATTACCAACCGAGAACACATAGCGTTTTGACAGAACCAGATCAAAATGCTTTGAATTTTGGAAATGATTTTTCTCCTGCTATTGAGTACTCTGATAAAAGAGGAACAGTTGTCATTTTGAAAGCAGTGTTCTGTACATAGTGAGGATTTCCAATTAGCACATTTTAAGACTTGTATGAGACGATGCTTAAAAATGGGACATTACAAAATGAAATTATGTCATGGCGCTTTCTAATAGAGCTCTGAGAAAAGTCATTGTATGGCAGCGTGTTTCATGTGCTTGTCTTAAGGCAGTGATTCTTGTTTTCCCATTCCAATTACAGCAAACCTTTCGTAATTATCTACGAGTTGCATGTAAAGAGTATTGCAGGTCATATAACGGGCATATTGTGTGCTGTATGACATGTATGTGGCAAAACTTGTTTGAAATACAAACATTATGGAATAGTAGTCAGAAGATAACTATTCAGTACTTGCTCTTCTAAATGGTAATTGCACCAGCCAGGCATATGTCTGAGGGTAAAGAGTCAGAGTCTGACCAAAGTGGTGGCAGATGGACAAAGGCAAAAAGTTAAGGATGTGCCAGAGAATAAATTAGTTGCACAATGACAAATCTGTAGCTGATTGTAAGCCAACTGGATACAGGTCCTGAAAAAGCTTACCATAGGCAGCTCCTGCAAATAGATCTGGACCTGACTTCTTTAACGTCCAAAGAAGTAACAGGAGATCCTGATGGGGAAATGCTATGCTTTAGCCTCTAGGTAATATTAGGAGGGCCCACAGAGGACCTAACTATGCAGCCCATACTCACATTGCTGTGTACTTGGTAGAGCAGATCTCCTGGACTTCAGTGGGATTATTTTTGTGAGTAGTCTACCAAATAGTGATTTCAGTGATTCATTAACGCGTCCAGGTATAAAACTGTTTTCTATTATAAATGGTATTTCTCAGCTGAAGAAAAGCATTATAATTCATTCTAAAAGCAGTATAGGTAGTAAGTGTAAATGAGATTTTACAACTAGTTGTCATTCTTTTGCACACTAAGTTTAATTATCAGAAAAAGAAATATCATTTACAATATTTACAACAAAGGTTAAAGACATGAAGTACTTTATTATGCAAACAATGACATTTTAACAACAGGATGCATCCTGAAGAGAGCAGTTTTTTACCTTTAGTTTTACTTGTTAGTCTCTGACAAGTCACCTTTGAGCAGATAGTATTAGATGGTTAATATACGCAAAGCTAGCTTTTACTTCCAGATTAGATCTTTAAAAAGCATTCTAAATTTATGAATGCATCTTACGAATTACATTCTACACTGGGAGAAGTAAGGAATGCCTTTTCATCTTCGACATACTTTTCCAATACATGATATTTCGCAAAAACAAATGAGTAGTATAAACACAACTTGGACTGCAAGTCTGATGTAAAACCATATGGCACTGTCAAGTTAAAAAATACCTTTCCCTTAATGGTGCCTTGTTTTTCTGTTTGGTTTCTTTAATAGCAGAAATACATAATGGAACAGTCTCTCTTAAGAGATCATTGGCTTCATACTGTCCTTTTTATGTGTTTTTGATAGCTGGTTTTGGCTGGGCTGGTGAAGACCGTGGCTAAATACCCTATAAATTCAATGGGTCTTGTGTTTGTAATAGAGTGGCTTTAGGTGGCCTAGTTTGCGTTGAAGCATGGGGAGCTCTCCTGCAAGTTCTGTTAGGATGCCTCGCTGCAGCTGAACAGGCTGCACTGAGGAGCAGCTGTTGTGTGTAATCTTTGCCCCAGAAAAGGCAGCGTAGCAGTGTGTGAGCGCAGACTCCGGTATGCCTGTTGTGTCAAGATTCATCTTGAGCAGTAGTGACTCGCTAAGAAAGTTTGTAATGTGACTAAGATACAGTCTATCAAGCTGAAGATCTTGAGATTAAATCAGAGCAGAGTGGAATTGTTACAGAAATTGTGGTTTAGGCATTCAAAACAAGCTAATCTTATATTTATGTGGTGCAGTGTTCTGCCTTGTATACGTACCTTAGCAGGCTGACGTTAGAGGGGATTCCATCCTATCTCTTACGGATGCTGTGAATACTTGAACTTTTAAGACTTAGTTTGTCTTGACCACTATTTGTGAATTAAGTGAAACACATCTGTTTGTGTTTTCAAAATGTTCTTTGGCAAGTTACATGCCTAAACCCACAGGAGTTTAAGGAGTAACCCAGCCCTGCCTTGTTTATTTGGGATGTTTTCCTTTTATCTTCTCTGATGTTTGCCGTTCTGTTTTGAATCTGAATACAAAGAAAGAGCTTCTGTCTTTAGTAGTCTTTGGCTTTGATCCTTCTGTTGTTTCCCTGTGAAAGAAGGAAGGAGTCCGAACCCATGGGTGTGCTTGTAGAATCAGTGCTATCAGTTGGGATTCCAGATCTTTGCATTAGAAATTTGCACCCTTTTTCTCACACTGTTTGTGTGCTTTGCTCCTAATGTTGGCTCTAAAGACTTGGTGTTCTAGTGTTGCATGAATCATATGCAGAAGTTAAAAAGCAAATACGAAGTAATACTAATGGACTCTTCCAGTCACTTCTCTTTATTTCTGGAAATCTTCTGGGCCCTGAAGTGCATGTCATCTGTCTGGCCATTGTTGGCTTTCCTTATATAGAAAGAAGCTAGAAGAGTGTGGGGAGACTTTCCCTCCTGTGACAATGATAATTTGCAATTTAGAACTCAAAACTAGCAGATCGTCTCTTGCTAGTGTCTCTCTTCTGTTCTCTCTCACTACTGGAACAGGTTGCTAACTAGTTCTTTTTTGTGTTCTTGTGTTTATGTTGCAAAAGAAAATACTGCAAAAGGATATGTAATGTAATTTTTGACAGGTTTTTAAAAAAACAGTGAGGCATTACTCTAGGGATGAGTTGTCTGTTGTGTCTGTATATGCTTAGGGCTGTGGTGGTTTCACAGTAGGCCAAGCTCATTATACAGGCAGCTCTATGCATATTTCTGTCCACACCTGACAGTTTGCTCATTTTTCAAACCTGTTGAACCATCTTTCTCAGTGCCAGGAGATCTTTCTGCCTTTAATCTTTTTTTTTTCTTCCCTTTTTTCCTCTCCCTTGGCACTCTGGGAGTTCTCTGGACCTTTGTTTCCCCATGTAACAGGAGTTGTGTTGTTTGTTCCTCATGTTCTTCTAATGCCAGTACTCCCCATTCATTTTTCTCTTGCCAGAAATTCCAAGAGCAATCTCACCACTTCTCCAGTCTTTTCTGTTGATTGCCACCCTGCCCCCATGTTCTGTTCTGTTTCTATGTCCTTTTGCATGTTATTTTAGGTCAAGGAGTCCTGAAGAGTTTCTGAGGTGTTGGGGCTGACTGAATGAGAGCCAAGAGCATGCAAGTGTTGTTACAGCCAGAGTAGGGCCTTGAGAAAGAACTATGTGTTTGTAACATTCATTAGCAGTAATATTTCCTGTGTGTATAGCTGCTTTTATCTGGGAATCCAAAGTGCTTTACAAATATTAATACAGCCATATAGCACTTCTTTGGGGCAGGTGATAACATGTGTCCTCCTGACTTCTTGTTTGTGTAATTTAATTTTCTTAACTCATGATGACGTATGAGATTGAAGGCTACACGCAATGCTGGGAGCAAATGAGATGAGTTAATCTTTCTCCTCTGAGAAGTTTGACTAGAATAAATACTTGGGTAGATTTGAAATGAATTACTAAGAGACATTTAATCAGAATTTGAGTCTGTTACAGACTGAGGTGCGAACCCCTTCACGCTTAAAACCTGTGTTTACTCTAGTGCTCTGCTACACAAAATTTATCTAGGAAATAGTAAAATGCAATTTTTAAATAGTTGTATTTATATACCTGTGTTCTTGATTAGTTTTGTCACAAGCGTTCTTATTCCATAATGAATGTCTTTTCCAGTTTAGTTTAATCTATTTTTTCAAAGTGTGTTAAGTTAAATTAACCAGGAAGCAACCTTGTAATTATAGAACAACATTCTTGAACAATTACAGGCACAGATCAGACTTGTGTCACATCTGAGCAGCCAGGAGTAGACCAAGCCTTATATTTATTAAGGGCTTCTGCTTTTTGTCTGGAATTTCTCAGGAAGAAATAGAAGTATATCTGCTCTGTGTAGTGCATTGGAAAGTGAGCTAATGCTTCTGGAAAGCTGTTAACATACTGCGCGTTCAGAGCACCAATTGTGTACTTCTGTGGAGGCATCTCTGGGATTTATGGATGTACTGAAACCTGCCCATGATTCTGTCCAGGTGCTCACTAAAAGCCAAAAGTCCTCAAACTCCATCCCAGCAAAATTTGCTGATGGAAAAGGCGGACACACGCAGGGCAACTGGGCATATAATGCTCTACTTGCTATATGAAATAGACGAATTACAATTTATGAAAGGGGAGAAAAAAAAAGTAAACACGCTCTCTAAAGTATGTGTGTACCTGGAAGGCAAAGTATGAGAAAGTGATGATTGGAGAGGTTTTTATTATGAAAAAACTCTATCAAATAGCCTTTTGTGCTAAATGTGTCTTGAGTATGTGTTGTACTTGTGCCATATATACTCAGAAGATAGATGTAGCACTGGCAAGGTTTAGGTGTCATCCCCTAGAAATGATCCTGAAGTAAAACTGTGCAATATAACTCTTCACACAGTGCAGCAGTAGCACTAAAAATTGTAAATTCTTGCTAATTCATGGTTCCATCCTTCGTTTATTGCAGTAATGAAAATCATTTGCTATCTGTGCTGGATTAATAAAATAAATAAAAAAAAGATTCAAAAGCATAAAATTATATCAGTAGAAATATCTTTTTTTAGTATTCAAATTGTTTTCTTAAATATATTTAAACTTGCTGTATCACTTGAAGCTAATAAACTGGCCTCTTTATAAGAGGCAGACCAACAACGGAAAAATGTCTCTGCTAAACTTCATTCTTTGAGTGTAATTTTCTTACTGCCAGATAATTGCATTTCTGGCTGGAGTTCTGAGCACCAGTCATGTCTCTTGCCCAGTCAAGTCAATGACAGGTGTGTGGTCTGTCTGATTTTGTAAGGATACACAGTGCTGACATGTCCTATTTAAAAGATGTGAACTCAGGTGTGTCTAAAGTAGAGGCTGGTTCTAGCACACACAATATTTATTCTTTATATGTCAACCTTTTATTAGTCAGTGTGAAACATTTGTATGTGTCAGTCTATATTCATGTGGTGACTTTTTTTTTTAAATAGGGTTGCGCAATAAAACTAGATGAAAGCAAAGTTTCTCTGAATGCTACTAGCAAGCACAACATTATTTAAGAACTTTTTTTTTTTAAAAGACATCACAGTGTAGAATTTTGAGTATTTACATCCTTCTCTCTAAATTGGAGATATATGGATTTGATGGGTGGACTGTTTGGTGGATGAGGAATTGGTTGGATGGTTGCATCCAGAGGGTAGTGGTCAAGGGCTTAATTTCCAGATGGAGATTGGTTGCAAGTGGTGTTCCTCAGGGGTCTGTACTGGCACCAGTACTGTTCAACATCTTCCCGTAGGCAGTGGCATCGAGTGCACCCTCAGCAAGTTTCAGACGACACTAAGCTGGGTGGTGCTGTTGACATGCCTGAGGGACGGGATGCCATCCAGAGGGACCTGGACAGGCTTGAGAAGCGGGCCCATGTGAACCTCATGAGGCCAAGTGTGTAGGGTCCTGCACCTGGGTTAGAGCAACCCCCAGTATCAGTACAGGATGGGGGATGAAGGAGTTGAGAGCAGCCCTGCCGAGAAGGACTTGGGGGCACTGGTGTATGAAAAGCTGGATATGAGGTGATGATGTGTGCTTGCAGCCCAAAAGGCTGACTGTATCCTGGGCTGCATTAAAAGAAGCATGGCCAGCAGGTGGAGGAAGGTGATTCTGCCCCTCTACTCCACTCTTGTAAGACCCCACCTGGAGTACTGCATCCAGCTCTGGAGTCCTCAGCACAGGAAGGACATAGACCTGTTGGAGCAGGTCCAGAAGAGGGCCACAAAAACAATCAGAGGGCTGGAACCCCTCTCTTATGAAGACAGGCTGAGAGAGTTGGGGTTGTTCAGCCTGAAGAAGAAAAGGCTCTGGGAAGACCTTATTGCAACCTTTCAGTACTTAAACGGGGTCTACAGGAGAGATGGGGACAAACTTTTTAGCAGGGCCTGTTGCAATAGGACAAGGGGAAATGGCTTTAAACTAAAAGAGGGAAGATTTAGATTAGCTAGAAGGAAGGCATTTTTTACAATGAGGGTGGTGAGACACTGGCACAGGTTGCCCAGAGAGGTGGTGGATGCCCCATCCCTAGAAACATTCAAGGTCAGGTTGGATGGGGCTCTGAGCAACCTGATTGAGTGGGATGTGTCCCTGCCCATTGCAGGGGGGTTGGACTAGATGACCTTTAGAGGTCCCTTTCAACCCAAACTGTTCTATGATTCTATGATTTAGATTGTCCTATTTTTTTCAAGTCTCTGCTGAAAGAAAGAGTAGTATAATTTTTGTGAGCACGGTATTGCTGGGTCTTCTCAAATTACTTGTGAAGTGCTACATAACTTGAAAGCATTGTGAGATTCAGATCTAAATATCATACCTTTTCAAGATTAACTTGAGTTAATCACATTGGAAATTTTGTTTAGCACATTGGAAATTTTGTTTGTTTGTTTCCAAATAACACAAGAAAAGAAGTTACTAAGTTTCTCATCGAAGAATGTGGCATGGCAATCAATGAAAATATTTATGCTATTTTAATATATACTGTTGGAAATATATTTATATGAACAGATAGCGATTCAAGCTTGACATTATTCTGCATCTTTTTCATCTTCTCTTGTCAAGTGCTGGAAGCTGCCAGGGCAGTCCTGCCAAATGTTGTGCTTAGGCAAGGCAAGTCTGGAGTTACAGAAAAATAACACCTGTGGTTTAGAGTTTGATAGGGGGATTGTTTTTATGTATTTTGTTTTATGGTCAAGTATCAAGAAGAAAATTAGGAGAATGAAGAGCACCTTTATCTTCAACTAACCCCCCAGCTACCCTTGGTTTTATCTTGCCCTTGGAAACTTGCTGCTATCTGTCTTTTATTTAGTTGTTAAACTGGATGGAGCAGGTAGACCCCTTGTGGTATGTGATTTTTCACTGTTGATGCCGGGCATTGGGTGATTCATGGACAAGAGTACTGACCACAGTAACATCATACCTGCTGATCAGTTTTTGCCTCTGTTTTAACTTAATTTTATTTCCTGGGCCACATCTGTTCTGTTATCACATACCACTCAGACCTCTGGGTTCTGGGTTTTTTTTTGTTTGGTTTGGTTGTTTGTTTTGTGGTTTTTTTTCAGAGCTGATTAGGGAATCTGACGGGCAACCTATCTGAAAAACATGCTCATATTCCCTGCATATCCTCCTAAATTCTATGGAGGATTTGGGATCAAAACATTTGGGAAGAACAGGTATCCAAATCTTCTCTGTCATATTCTCAGACTTCTCTGGCTTTTACCTTTGCCCGGACATTTTGGTTGTCAGATGTGAGATCTCTTTCATTGTTTCCCTTAGATATCTAGCTTTTCTTGCATTTTTGTTGCCAAGTGCTAGGGTCAGTTATCCCCAGAATCTTTACACCATTCTGGCTGTTTGTTGTGTTCTCTTTACTCAGCTGGTCCCCATTCTCCCCTAGTACCCTGGTGCTTCATCTACATGGCTGTCCTCTCATCCCATCTTCTTAGTTGGCAGGGTATTATTTAGAGAATTGAGTAATTTCAGAAGCAAACATGATGTTGTTGCGGTATATTGAATATACACTAGGAAACTGCATTAAATTTTCACAGGACAGTCTTAATTTGGCACTTCCAAAATAACAAGTGCATTTCTTAGCAGCATGTGTTTGTAGTTTCAACATTTCTTCAGATCAGTGGAGAATTCATGAGCTTAAGGAGGAAAATGCTGAATACTGGAGGCCCCTTCTCATAAAGCCAGCTTTGCCTATTGTGGTTAGGACAAAACACTTGATCTCTGAGTCTCAGAGTTTCTGAAGTTTTTCATGGGTTCACTTTTGTATAGTCTGAACTAGCCAAAACTAATTTGCTATACATCCTCCTGTTATGAGCGTTTTACTATCCCACTATGAAATCCCTGTACCAAAGCTTTCTTTATTTTATTTTATTTATTACTTTTTCACAGTTGTAAATAAATGGAATTGGTCCAGATTCTTCAGTATGTCTGGGGGCTTTTGACAAAGCTACCTGTACTCCTTGATGTGGAAGGAAGGAGCACGCTAACTGTTTATAAGATACAAAACTGGAGGAATCCTGGTCACTTGTGGAGGGAAATGTCACAAAGATTGGTAGAGATTAAAGTGAAACTGGGAAAAACCAGAAGATTTTCACTTGGTGAAACTTCATCTCTCATGTTAGAGAGGGGGACCCTAAACAGTCTCCCCAGCGCAGTCAGTTTCTATATAGAGTTTAGAAGCCAGAACGCAGTTGATAAGGGACATCGAATCAGATGAAACCTGGCATGAAAGTGAAATTTTGGGAACCACGTACAGACAAACTGTAGTTAATTTCTTTTTCCTGCGTCACCAAGCCATACGTATCCACTGAACTGCTTGGTTCACAACATGTATTTCTGGAAAGACAACTCGAGAGTGTTTGAGAGTATGTGAAGAGAGGAAGTGCAGTTACAAATACAAGGGAGGAACTTTTTAAAAGGATAAAGCAAAAATATGAAGAGCAGCATTTGGATTAAAATTCTAGCTGGCTGTAAGAAGGAGAAAAGTTTAAAGAACTGTTTTAGGATATGGAATTGTCCCCAGTGGAAAACATCAGAATGAAGTTATTTGGATATATAAACTGCTTTTTGAAACTTATGTTAAAGATGTCACGAATATCCTCTCTCAGCAATTCTTCCACCTTCTGCCTTGCCATATCCTGTCCCCCTTCACGTTTCTCTGATTTCTGTGTGTAAGATTACTATGTGTCAGATTGATTCTGTAGATAAATTAAAAAAAAATGAGCTGCCTTCATTGCTGGATAAGATCATACATTGGTGGGGAAAAAACAGAAAAAGAGAGATAATACTTATATAGAACCTCTGATTCAGTCCATAGGAAAATTAAGGCAAAGCTTAAGACAAGATCTTTGTGGGAGATCTTAAATCTTGTCCTAGATGCTGATCTTTAATATTTTATGAGTGACTTAGCATTGTTTTATTCGTAAGAATCTAAAATATATTAACCCTTTTGCTTCCTCAAAGAAAAAAGTGAAGTATAACCCACATAGCTCACAGGCATTGTTGTTCCATGGAAAAGCATAAACTCAACCTGTAGTAGAGGAAGAAATTGTGCGATGCTCTTGCAGAGAGCAGAAACAGTGCCCTTCAGATGCTTTGAATTGTTGTATCATTTACATTTTGTTTCTTTGTGATGCTTTTCATAATTTTCATAAAATATACCACACTTGATGCTATTGAGAAGAAATACAAATTTATGTAAGAAGAAAAGAAGTGCTTTACTGCCAGTGTGCAGCTTTTAGCCTTGACTTGTTATAAAGCTGAGAGACAATTTAACATTCGGGATGGGGAGAGAAAGGGGATTACCTAAGGGATACTGTTGTTGAGGAGAGTGTAATTTTACTGTCAGATATGCTTGGACTTATTTTTGTCAGAGTAATTTGCAGTAATCTATGGGTTATTTGTGCTCTGATTTTCTCAAAAGTACTCTGATGTGTTTCTTGAGACCTATTGTACAGTTTGAGTTAACGTACGTCTTAGACTGTACCTGCCTTACAAGTTCTGTAGCCTCCCTTTTCAGTCATAGAAGGGCGCACTGACATTTGGGGACTTGTTGGGACCACTTGCAAAGTAGACTGGGAATGAGTGCTCACAGCGCTCACTGCTACTCTGCATGTGCTCACAAGAGCACTATCATCCTGGTTTTCAGTTTCTCTTGTTTATAGAGGTATGGAATTGTACTTGTTGCTTTCAATATTGTTCTCTTTTTCCCTTTTTATTTTTTCTTTTTTTTTTCCCCCCCCGTCAAGTGATTAATTACGTCTATAGATTTATTTCAGGAAGTCTAATAAACTATCTATATGCATACGTAAGTCATGAGAATGAATGTCATGGCTACATATCTACATAGTACAAAATACATGCATCAATTTTAATATCACCCTAATTTTAAATTAGCAAAAGGGCATTGCCCCCCACCCGCCTGGAAACTATGCTTTGTGGATTAATCAGTCTGTCACTTAAATACGGATACCATTTAAATTATTGTGGTTGTATTAAACACTGATCATTGGTATGTTTTATGTGTTTTGTAGCCGTATTTTTAAACATCCATTGCAAATACATTTTACAATTCTAGTAGAAAATTACTTTTTGTGTTTCTGTAATGATCCCCTCGAGGTTATTTTTGCATAAATCCTTTCTTCTATTTTCAGATACAGATCTGTTTAACAGTAGAGAAAAAGCATTTGTAGCAAAAAATGTAAATTAATTTTTTTATATTAAAACCTCTATGGGACCTAATTTCTGAAATATGATGATCAGAGGCGCTTTTTTTTAAGGAACTAGTAATTTGTATATTTTATTATAATCACAAATTTCTTTTTATAACAAAAATACGCAGCTGCTATCAGTTCTTTTACAGTGTTCATTGTAAATATCTGAAGAGGAATATTTTCTGTATAGCTTATAAATTTGTCATGGACAATTTTCTGTTAAGAATAATAATGGATTCCTTGAGTACTTATACCACAGAGGAGCTTGAATAGACTTTTGTTGCAATTTCTATTAAATTTTAGTGGTTCTGTTTTTATGTATTTCATTTGACTTGCTGTATAGTTCTCTGCTCTTCTTTTTATCTGTGTTGAGACATAACAGGAAGTTCTTACTAAACTTTGGCAAAAATTGGTTCTTGAAATTTGTGATCTTCATTTCACATTGTACTAGTTTGTGAAAGGCTACACAATTGCACGGTGACTTATGATAACTACTATTGAATTTGAGTACATTTTCATCTGTATTCCATAATTTCGTGCATTTTTGTTATGGAACATAATTTACCAATAAAAGCTGCTTTGTGGTAAGTTTGTCAGTCAATATCTCTGACTTAATGGCTTCAGATAAGGTTGAAGTGAGCCGATACTAGTTTTTACTTTAAAATACTGGAAATAAGAGTGTTTTGATGCCTTCTAAGTTATGTGTAGAGTCTCAGGAACAGGATAAGGCAGCATTCCTCTGACCAGTTTCCTTTTGTAGGGTTGCATGTCCCCATAATGCCATGCTATCACTCCCAGGTTGGAGCAGAAGTCTGAATCCCACTTCACTCATTGCCTAGTTGAACATTAGCCAGTCTCTAAGTTTAAGGAATTGATATAATTTAGAATATAAATTAAAGACTATTATTGTTAGGAGGAATGCTGTTCTCAGTGACCTTACTAGTATGTGCCAGCATTAATTTATTTAAAGAGAGAGGTTTTAGTGGAGAATTTTTTATCTTTTTTAGTAAGAAAATACTTGGGTTGTTATTTATGTTTGTTGGCTTTAACGCATCACAGGCAGTACAGTTTTTTAAAATAGTTTCAATGTCTGACAATTTCTACATGTTGTTTCTGGATCCTACAACTCACTGAGTTGTAACTTCTTATCGAATTGTCATGTCTCTTTTTGGCCTGGACATAATGACTTTAGGGGTTTGTTGTTTATAAATAGAGGGGTTTTCTTATATTCCATAAGTTGAAACTTCCTCCCTCGCTTCTTTTGGTCCATAACTACTTCATTGTGAACTATCACAAAGTACATTGTGCAAGGTAAATTGTAGGGCTTCTCAGAAGGAAGGTGACCTGTGGCAAGTTTTGTAAGATCCTTTTACAGGATCCACTTTTTTCCCTAACCTATTTATTAAAATGTGAAAACATTTATAAACACATGAAAACAAGAACCAAAATACTTGCCTGTATTTTAGCTAGCTGTCTTGCAATAAACATTTTTCATAACAAAGGTAATTAGTATTTTAGAATGTAACATGCTTCATCTAATGCACCCCCTGGCCTCCTGGATATAACTAATATAGATGAACCCAGAGAAGCAGTACAGACCAGAAGGGGCTCGCAAAGGCTCAATCAATAAAGCACAGAAATACCATTGAGCAGTGGTAGAATGCCTTCACAAAAAACTCATTTAATCTGTACGGTTTTTGGAAACATAGTAAATACTACCAGAAGATGAGCCTGAGAATGTTCCATTGTATACTGCATCAGTAATCTCATAAAGACATATTTAGGAAAATTAGTTTTGGCATGAACATTTTAATTTTTCTGTGCACTAACTCAAATTAGTGAGTTGATCTCAACTCTGAAAGATAACTTCTGAAGACGTTCCACACTTAAAATTTTCTGAGCACTTTCTTTGTATTAGATTTGATTCTTTAGCTCTGATTAATCACTAATATTATAGTCCATTTTTCTAATTGAATAAAATATCATGGATTTGACGTGTATTGTTATTCACAGTTGAATTCATTCCTAGGATGGCATTTACAGCGTGCACACTTTCTGAGAAACTTGTCTTTTCCTTTAAATATTGGTGTGCTTTAAGGGAGGAAAGCTGGAAAATGGAAGGCAGATGTCCACTGTGATGTATTGCTGGCCTGGTACCAAAAGATGCTGAGTGTCTCATGTCAAGGCATTGTGTACATCACAGAATCAGTCCCCTAGCTGATTGTAGTGAGACGTAATACATCACTTTCATGAGAAGATTGAACTACTTCTGTTGGTATGGGATAGAATGTTTTTCTGATATGCTGTTGAAACACTGTATTCTGCTGTGTAGTGTTTTGAAAATACTGTACATCTGCACGTACCATTTAGATTTGTGCATGTGAACTTGTATACAGTTTAAGTGCATGTAGTATTCCATTTCCTAGTGAAGTTACTAGAGGAGTAAAAGAAAAATTTGCTGGGCCTATTCTTCACTTAGCTTTTTATTTTTAACAAATGAAAAATACGTAGAGCAGTTGTCATTTGTTAAAGTGTAGCAGAAAGAGCGAAACAGGCCAGTGGATGCTTCATCAAGAACGCTCATTCAGAATGATGAATGTGGCTAAACACACATTTGTTCGTAAAACTTGCAGAGTGGATGAGCATCATTAAGCATGAGGAATAGGTGCAGCACGCTGAGAAGAGAGTGGAGCAAACAGATGTTGTGAATTTTCGCAGACATCCTTCATCCACCAGTCCATCATTAATATGGTTGAAGGTGATCCTTTCTTTTTATTTAATAAGCACAAACAAAGTGCATGTACTATAATACTGCTGAACACACTTTTTCCAGAGGGAGTAGGGTTTAGATAGAGGGCTACTGAAATGCAGATAGATTTACTGTTTGTGTGTGGGGATAGCACGTTAACCTCATGAGCTTGCACGTATGGTTTGACATGGTTACTTTCTTTACTCTGAGTGCCTTTCTTTGATAAGTTTCCTAGTATAAAGGTCTGAATGCCCAGAAAATCCATTTGATCTGTGGAATTAACCTTTTTGATCATTTAAGTGCTAATGCTAATTTGTTGCTTCTCTGTTCGTGTGAGACAATTCCCTTGTATATTGTCATATTTCCAGGAACTTTCTTAAATTTTCAGTATTGGATGTAAATTGCAATGTATATCTCTGCATCAGTTTTTAAATCGTGATGTCCAAAAGGTTTGGAGGAGTGCTTTTTATCTTTACCGCACTCTTTTAAAGTTCTTCTCATCTCTTTTGTGTTACCTTTTGCAATGATGAACTGTTAACCTTAAGGTATCTTTCAAGTCTACTTTCAAGTACTTAACAATCTTTTTTTCATGATGGAGAGCTGCTTTTGTGGTGGCTGTCTAGATCTATAAAATGCTTGTTCTTAAGTTATCAATTATTTTTTTTTATGTACTAGTTCATGATAATTATTAGTCATTCATGTAAAAACGAATGCAGCCTTTTACAGAAATAGATGTGCTCTTATAAACAAAATGGTGTGTAAAGGTTTTCCCATGTATTTGCACAAGCTAGGCATCCCCTTTACTCCTGAAGTTCCTGCTAGGTTGCTGGGAATTTTTCTGTGTGCTTAGCCTTGCACAAGTATGTTCAAACTATTCACACGTGTGAATTTATGCAAGTAAGAAAACTGATTACAAGACTACAGCTTAAGTGAAAGCTGCAGGAAGATGACCTTGAAACAAGGTTAAGAGAGAGCAAAAATATGGGAAAAACATGATTTTCAAGTACCGTAACCATGAGAGGTAATGCAGTGATCAGTCGTATATTTCTCTGTGTAAAGGCATACTTCCCCTTTATGGACGTGTCCCAGAATGGAAATGATCCTCTTTAATGTAAATTAATAGTAAGTCAAGCAATCCTAATTATCTCTCCGCAGAGTAGAAGGAGAGGGGGAGAAAAACAATAACTTGATAGTGCCACTTACTCTAATTTGTTCATCTCCATGTTTTGTAATATTAATTATAATTTTCTTTGTTAAATTTTTGATGGCTTTTGAAGTGTTAGTGAAGATGTTGCATAGAAATATTATTACGGAATGTTATGCCAACCATGTTAAATTCCTCTCATTAGGGAGAAAATGAACAATCTTTCATATCTTTCTGAGGTTAATACAAATAGGTGATTTGTACCAGAGGCAAGGTCTTTAGCAAGAAATCCCACGAGCCCTTTTTCGTTCTGCAGACTTTTGAATTTCGCAATATTAGAACTTCTGAAATGCTTTCCCCTCTCCCCCCATTTTTATTTTTCAAACTTTATTTGTCTTTTGCAAGGTACACAGGGTTTGATTTAGTTGTTTCATAACTAAGCAATGAAAAAAAATTATCATAGATTCTTCTTAGCCTGAAGATTTTAATCATTAAAGAGAGATCAGCTGGTGTCCTTGTTAATATTATACCTTTCTGTGCTTTGATTTCAAGTAACTATTATTGCCTAGTCAGATTGCTGGGCTATGCCAGTCGTTGTACTTAATTGCTTTCCTAAAAAGAGACTTTCACTGCGGTAGCGCGCTGTGCTTGCAGCCACTTCTGCTGGCATGTTTTTAGTCTTCTGGCTGGGAAGGACGTACAAACTGATCTTTTATATCTGGAGAGAAGGAATGCTTGTAGGCTCGGGGGCTGGTGGATATTCTTCTTGAATACCAGCCTGTGTCAGTGACACAAGTAGTGTCATGGGTTTTGAATTATGACCTATTTCTAGAAGTTTGCTTTAATAGGAAAATCTTTGGCAAGTTGAGAACATAGGCCTGCTGTTATAAGTTGTGTGTGAATGTGAACTCGGGCTAGAGAAAGAGCCCAACAGGCCAAGCCCAATACCGATATATTGAATATATATTATTACTGACAGTGGTCATATGCAAGATTAGTTTTTATTCTGTGTATCGTTTTAGGAGACATAAGTAAAGAAGGTTTTCAAGGTTAAAAGTCAGGAGGCAAGAATTAATTCACGATAGCATAGGCATTCTTACTCTCTCTCTCTCAAACTAAATGACTTGAAGGAACTGAATTGCAGAGGCTCAGGCCAATAAATTTGCTTTAAGTAGGTTTTGAATATTGTTGGGACAATCGACAGAATTTTTGTTCTGATATTTTGCAAATCATTTATCCTGTCATTCATGGGTGAGTGTCCGATTGTGGGGACCAGCTATGTCTAAGCAGACATTCCTGTGATTCCCCTGCTTTTAAATGTTTATACTCTAAATGGAATTTAAAGTCAAATATATTTCTCGTAGATAGCTAAAAATAGCTGGACCTGTATTTTCACAAGGTTTCCTCCTCTGAAAATATACATCCATATAAATTCAGTACTAAATATCTCAATATATGAGTATATTTTTATACCTTTTTTTTTTAAAGATGAAGCATATTCTTTCTGCTGTGCTGCCTCTTCTGCTTTTCCAAAAGCATCTAGCAAGCCACCTCATTTTTACCTCTTCAAATTTCCTTTTGAAATTCTGATACGCAGTGCATCCAAGATTTGACAGCGGCCTATCATTGTGGTGTTGTGTAATTTCATTTTGCTCTCATATCTTCCTTTACTCATTGTTTTTCCTCCTGTATCACAGCTTCACTTTTAACTTTTTTATTCCGCATGACATATTTCTGTTTGTTCTGAGACTATAAATTAATAAGCAGTAATCTGATGAGCAGTGCCACCTTACATAGTCCTTACCATTTCTTCCTACACTTCCATTGACTGTAGGACACTTCAGTTGTTTCATTCTTATTATAGTTGGGGCTGAATTGTGGACCAGATCAGAAACTGACCCATGTCAAAAACAATCTAAGAAAAAAAGGATTCTTAGTCAGCTAATTTCCCTGTTGCTGCTTATCGCGCAACTCCACAAGCAGTTGTTCTATTTGAAGGGTTAGTGTGGAGGCATGAATGAGCAGCTGAAGCTGAAGGTAGTGGGCCTGCAAGTCTTCCTCCAACTTCACTGTGAACCTCCTGGGCAGAACTATCTAAATACTACTTCCGCAAAATCATATAATATTGAAGATATAAATTTGTGGAATAGTCATTTGTCTGTTACAGATGTTCCAAAGGGGACAGCTTTCTGTATACAACTTAAAAGAATATTTAGCAATGTTGCTTTATTCATGATGGCTTGTCCAAGTAGACTTAATCTTAAAAAAAGCATGCTTTATAATCAATAATGAGTTCTTAGTTTCAGTGTGAATCAGATATAGCTCTTACCACGTTGTGCCTCTCAGCCTCAGTCAGTACGTCATTTTCGTCTGCTAAACTGTTTGGAAACATGCTGGGGGGGACAATAAGCAAAAACGTTTTCAGGATACATCCTGATGTGCTGATCCATTCAATTTTATGGTCTCTGTAAACACACTCTGTAGTTCATTCTTTGTTGAGAAACATACAATAGAATCTTCATAAACTGAGAAACCTGCAGGGAAGTAAAATTTGATAATGTGGGCGATTATTTTAGATGTTAGTTGGGGCTCGCATGCAGTAGTTTTAGTTAGAATTTATTAGTAACACATGAATGGAAGTGTCTGTGTCCAAATTAGGATGTTTTTTGAGATATTGCATTCTGTATTGCCCTAATTTTATCCCATAATGTTTTTCTTATTGTTTGTTGTGTATTTGGTTTTTGGAGCTTAAATTTACGATCAGATTAATTTTGATTTGCTTTTGGGTTTGTGATACAGACAGAGGAGAATATAATTTTTGAATTCCATCAAAGTTAATACCAAACTACCACACTGGAACAGTTCTTCAATAAATTATAAGTACTGAAATAACATACAAATAAGAGCTCCTTGAATACTCTGAGGTGTAAGTATGCCTGTCAAGTCTAAATCCTTTTACTGATAGATTAACGGTTCCCCCAGTAGCCTGAACCTTTATCAGTAATGTGCAAATTTACAAGGGAATGATTGGATCAGTAGCCTGTATAGGTTGACACCAGTCTGAACACTGCATGCCAGCTCCATCATTTGTGATACAAAACGATGTGTGTGCATGCGTAGAGATAATCTTCCTTCGTGTGGGCATTGTGTATGTTCCAGCAGCTTTCTCTTTAGTTAATGGGGTGAGTGCTGGCATGTGTGCATGTGCTGATACTAAACGAGGGGAATTATGTGTAAATTGTGGTGATGGTGGATCACATCTTTCTCAGCCTGAAGAAAACACTAGCATGGAAGTTCCAATTCTTAATTCTAGAGCTGTTATTTTTACCCTGTAGGGAAGGTATATAAACTTTCTACGCAGGATTCTTTTATTTTTGTTAAGAGGAGAATAATACAGGCTGACTTGACAAGAGGTAAGAGAGGACAGATACATTAACTAACCTTAACTAACGGGGGCCACAAAGTGTTGTGTAAATGCAAGCGAGAAGATTACTGTTTAGTAATAAGAAAACCTTTCAAATTATGGTAAAGGGAATGGAGGATATGCACTGTTTCTCTTTCAAAATCAGTATCAGGATATTTGGAGGACAGGCTATCACTATTATGTTAAATTGTGCTACCTACAACATAAGCTTCTGTCTTTGCTAAAGCTGCCAGTTTTTATAAACAACTGAAGACAGAAAGGGTTTACTAAGAATAATGTTGAAGCCCAAAAGAATCCTGCAGCCTATAAATCTTAATAGAGGTTCTAAGATTCCAATGGGCTGCATGTGTCTCTTTTACCCAACCTCACTCCATCTTGGCTCCCCTGTGATGACTGCAATTTTCTTGAAACAGAGGCACGGTGACTTGAATTTACTCGTGGCACTATTTGCCTACAAACAGGAATACATGCATATAACCTATGCAAATCAATAAAAGCATGTCAAGACCCCTTAGATCGCAGTAGTCTGCTAAAATGCAATTTATCATGCTGCAAATGAGAGTAAGAGACTAGGTAACAAATAGTGTCTGATCATTTAACTAGCACCTGTTGTCATGCATTTGAAAACTGCATTTTTCATTTGACGTACAGTAAATTGCATTTTCATATATATTGAATGGAAGGGGGGACTGGGGATGTACATATGCAGGATTTTATGAACAATGGAAGTTTTACAGCTGCTTGCTTGAAGAGGTCATATTGGAGTCTAAAAATCTATTTGTTCAATTGTTGGAAATGCAAAATGTCTCTAGCTATTTAGAGAGGAAAATATAAAAAGAAAAGTTTCAATGTTAATTCATAGCATTGATAAATTTATAATTACTAAAATTTTTTTTTTAATAAAATATAAATCAGGCCACAGGTTTTTTGTTTACTCTAAGAATATGCCAGATTGGGGGGGAAAAAGGGAAACTTCTTTTGTGAAGCACCCCCTTCTTTAAGAGTGTTCTAACTGCCTTTTTTTTTTTTTTTTTAATTGGGAGTTTTATGATTGATTGCAAACAGTAACTTCAGATATGTATATGTAAGGGAGACCTCTACGAAGTTGGGAGATTATACTAGTGTGCAAAGGTAAGAGATGGATTTCAGTCTTGAAGCATATCCCTTTACAGAATATGTACAAAATTTGTTGATTGGTATAAAACTCGTTGCTTCTGATGAGATGAATCCAGTTATGGTTTGTGGTGGATCTTTTACTTCATTAAGACGTGGTCTTGGAGACACAGGGAAAGTATGTATGGCGATTCCAGGGCAATAAAGATCTTTTCCCCTGGACTAAGGGCTTTGCAAACGCTCATGGATTTTGCTGCCACAGTTGCAGTAAACTAATCTTCAGAGCATTTTCCCTATATATCTATGTGTTTTCAATGACATGTAGTTTAGTTCTTGGACTTAGTGGACATATTCACGTAGGTATCATAGTTTTGTTCAGCACAGAAAATATCTCTTTGTTTTACCCAGTACCTGGGCCGTTTCTCACATCTTTGTCTTGCGCTGTTACTCCCTGTGCATTAAGGAACTTAGTTTCTTGGAACACTAGTGTGGGTGGCTTTTTTAGGTTCATGTGACTTATTAAATAGGTCTGCTTGAGAGTTTCACCTCAGGATTTTCATAAATTATACATTACCTTTTTATATTGTCTGTCCAAATGAGAGATTCAGGAGACTTCACTTGCTCAATGTTTGTGACACGTTAATTAAGCTTCTTTTATGTAATAAGCACATGATGCAAATGCTACTAAGATTCTGAACTTTTACTGTCCTGCCATTTTCACAATAGTACTAGTATTCCCTGTATTAACTGATTACTATAGATTGAGGGTTTTTTCATGCAATCTGAATGTTGGCCTAGTGCTGGCTATATAAATGGGTTTCTGAAGTCTATGAGCAGTTTTACATGTCCTAGAACACTTGTGAATTTTGTCTGCAAGTTGAAAACTTGAAAACAAACAACTGAACAAAAAAATCCTTCTCATTGTCTCTTGCAAGGAGAAGCATATACATAAGAATGTTTTTCATAAGATTATGTTTTAAGGATTTGGTGGATTGTAATCAGACTGAAGACTTCAATTTTTTTAACTTCCATTTAAAAAAAAAAGCCTATTTGTAGATTTCATTGATGTACATCCTTTTTTTGTAAAAATGCATTTGTTAGTAGGAAAAAGAGGTTATATCCTTACTGATACAAATGCAGAAATTTGAATGGTCTTAGGAGGTTTTAATGTACAGACAATTTTTAGTAACAGAAGTAGAAGTGACTGAATTTTGGTTAGGTGTAAATGCTTATTTGAGAAAAATCCTTTTAATGCTTATTAAGAGCAAAGAAAATGCAAGCAGTGTAAAGACGAACTGGTTTGCAGTGTTTCAGCTTGATTTTACTAGCAATGAAATGTAAATTGTGTTATGGTGCAGAAAACTATGCCAAGTCATGGGTTTTATTTCAGATCATTAGTATGATGAGCATGTTGTGTTTATGTGAACAAAACTCTGATGAACACTAATCTGAATGGCTACTTAGTAATTTCAATCAGTTTGTAATTATTGTTTGGCAACAAAAATACCAGTTTCATCCAATAAAACTGGTAGCCTTATGTGATTATTTTCCAAATTCTTTCCTTCTAGGTTCTTGCCTTGGTGTCATCTGGTAGTACGATTATTCAGCTTTTAGTTTTATAATTTTAATGTCCTCGTGGATTGACCTCAGACTACGGGAAAACATATATGGGAATCACCATTTACACACAGTAGGGCATATGTACGCGCTTGAAATAAAACCCCCATTCTAAATAGCATGGGGGTGCTCCAGAAATGAACACTTTATTTAAAAATATATAATTGAAAAGTCTAGAGCAATTACTGTTAAGCAACTTCTGTAAATGGCAGTCTTTAAGGAGGGGAGAGTCTTCTAAGTGCATGTAAAAGACATATTTTAAAATATCGCATTGAAACTGCATTTATTTTTTGGAAGGCGGGTGGTGGCGGTTTGTTTTTCACGCAAAACACCGTTTTCTTTCGGAAGACCCCTCCGGTTAAACCCATGCGTACCTCAGGAAGGCGCACTGGCAGCGTGAGGAGCGGTGCCTGCAAGGGACGGTTTTTGGTGCTGGGTTTATTTCAGCTGCCAGCGCCGGCCGGGTGCGAGGGGGTTTCTCTGGGGGCAGCCGGGGCCTGGGCTGTTAACGCCGGCTGTCCCTCGCTAGGCCTCTGCCCCGGCAGGGCGGCTGCAGGCTGGGGACAGGCCGGAGGCGGGAGCGCTGAGGTAACTCACCCGCCGGCAGGAAGGCGGCAGCAGCTCAGGGCCGTTTCACATCCCTTAATACAGAGAAGGGAAAAAGTATGAATTTCTTCTGAAGGCTCATCATTTCCCGTCTTTTGGCACCACACCTGCATGAGGGGAGAGAGTGGTAGTGGTGAAAAACGCCGAGGTTGGTGTGCTCCTCCTCTGGCTTGAAAGGTGACAGTTTTTCTTAATGCCCTGGGGATACTGGGTCTATGAGGAAGCCTTGGGAATCTTTGATTTTGCACGTTTAAACTTCAGGTTTGTTTTAAGGAGGAATTGGGTGATTTTTGCAGGAAGACTGCCACGAGCGTGCGTGGAGGCCCCAAGGAATCGTTGTTTTCTGTGTCTCCCTGGATTTAATGTTTTATTTCTTTTCCCTCACCTCTGCTTAGCATTTAAAACTTGGACAAAACAGAGCAGAGACTATTGCTCTCTTAGGAGAGGGTCCAAAACTATTACTTGGTACGTGGTGGTGCTGTTCTGGTAAATTGCAGGCCATGTGCTTCATCTGAGTTTCAGAAAGGTCATGTACCTACACCAAAAGATCAAAATCCAGTTTGAAGTGTCTCACACAAGGTGGGCTTTAGAGGAAGCCCCCAGGAAGTCGGAGGATAAATGCATGTCAAAGTGCAAAGGTGTAAAAATATTGAAATGAGGTTTCTGTTCTCTGTTCACCAAGAGTGGAACAGGCAACTCGCCTTTTTTTTTTTTCCTTATGGGAGGATTTTTTTGTTCCAAATGATTGAATATGATTTGGTGTTATTACTTGCTGATAAAACTCCATTTTTGTATGTTTAAATTTGTCTGATCTATTTTCTTGTGTCTAGAATACATTCAAATGGTTTTTAAATGAGAAATATACCAACTCGGATTGTTTTGGTGCAAAGGTTTCCTTTTAGTTAGCAGACAGAGAGAGAATTTTTCAAATAAAGCGTCTTTGAATTGCTTGCAGAGGGAATGGAAAACACATATTTTAAATATTTTGACGTAGGAGGTCAGACAGAAAGTGTTTCATTTTATTGTTTCAATGTTTCATATTTATTTTCTATCTGTGCAGTGTGCCCCATTTTAAAACTTCTGTAAAAAGTAGTAGTTCTTACAACTAGCCCCTATGACATTCATTTGTAATACCGAACAAATGCTGTGACTTTGCCAGCTGTGCTTCTTTTTAGTGTAGAAGGCCCCAAACTATTCTTGATACTTGTTCTGAAGATAAATTAGTGGCTTCTAAATAATGCAGTGAACCCTAATTCTCTTTGATTAGTAGCGAGTTAGATGATAGCGACCCATTGAAATTGGTCATCAGCATAAATAATGAGTGAATGAACTGATAAAATGCAAAGTCACCGGCCATCATAAATCAAATGAAATCCACTTTCTCTGGAAGTCACTGAAATTAGAAGTCCATGCTCCTATTAATTATTTTGCCTTCTGAAGACGACAGTGTTATAAATCAGCCTTGAAAGGCACTTCACTTAGGAAGCTGAAAGAGTAAGACTGCCTGCAAATTGTTTTGTATACGCACCTAATTGTTTCTTAAGTAACCCACCTTTTGCAGTATGACTGCTGAAAAACAGAAAGTGCACCCAAAAGTGTAGATTAATGAAAGCAGCAGATATTCCTGTAAGAAAATTATTTGGTTAGAATAATAGCTGTGCCTTACACGTTGGTCAGTCTGAAGCTGAACCTACTGTCCTTGTTAGGCAGGGTTCCTCCAGTCAATTTGGGCTTTAGGTGATTCTCATTTGTTAGCTAGATATAATTACATGGCAATAAGAAACTTGTTAATAAAAAAGTCTGGAGGAAGAAAAAAATGGGCATGCAGATTAGTATAGTTCAAAATTGTGCTGTGCATTTGTCTAAATGACATTCTGCAAGAATTTGGAATGGCAGGTAATTTTTTCTTGAAGAAAATGTATACATATTTCTGTAGTAGTTTGTTTATGTCTATGCATTTCTGTGTGTGTATTTATATATGAAGGCGCTTATATATATGGGTTTTTTTTTTAAAAAAAGACCATGCTTTCTCTGAAGTAATTGAATACTCCTTGCCCAATATCTTTTCTTTTTTCTGATGAAACTTCCTTGCGTGTAAATGCGTCTTCATTCATACCACCAGTCAGTTAATGAAATACAAGTAGACCTGCTTGGAATCAGAGACAAGGTGAATGGTCACAGAACTTTCCTTGGAAAATGTAGAACAATGGCATTGCTGTCTAGGATGTTAGTTTTTAGTTCCAGCTTTTCATGTCTTCTCTGATCTAAACTGATTATAGATGTTGAGGTGATGTGGAAAATATATTATAATAGGTAGGTGAGAAAGACTGAAAGGAAAAGGTTAAAAATAAAAAAAGGATACAACTATACACAACAGAGAAATACAGGGAGAAGAATGCATATGTATTTAAGAAAATATATATAAATGATATATGTAAAAGTACAGTGTAGTAAAAGATAAAAAAAGTAAAAGACTGGACTCAGTACCAGTCTCTTACCTCATGTACGCTTATCTGATTTTATGTCAATACTTGATATGTGTACTAGAGAACCAATTACGGGAGAGCAAGATATATAAGTAAGTATTCTGCAGGAATTCTACCTCTTTGCACAAAAGTTGTGACTTCATGTTATTTTCTACTAAGGCATCATAAAACATATACTGTGATTACTTATGCCTATACAACTCTCTGCTTACATATACGTATTATCTGTGGAAAAAATGGATAGGAAACAGAGTTGAACATTTTCCCAGTTTCCCACAAATGCTTTGGCAATCCTGGAATATGAAAATCGTTTAAACTGCAGTATTCTACATGTCCCTCATCTGACTTTATTTTTTTTATATATACCTATATGGTATATCATGGTTTTTTTCATGCTGATCTCCTTAGTCTTGAAAATTAGACTTTCTTGTGTTATATTTCCACATTAATTCTCATTTCATAGGCATTATTAATAAAAACTTCTAGTTTATTGATACAACTTAAAATGCTAAAATATTCCTCATTCCATGAATTTGTTGAATTCTGAAACTTTGTCCAAATGAGACTAGAGTTCCAGTAGACTAGATAGGGTTGGCTAACAGACAGGACTATCTTAGCAGTTTGCAAATGTTTGTTCAGTTTTAGATCTAAATACCTTTAAAGGTTTGTTTGTCATATGGTAGTGCTTTAACTTTTGATGCTGGCGTAACTTGCACGCTTGTTGAGACGTACCTTCAATATCATGGGTCAACTGTGAAGCTCTGCATTTCCACTCCATTCTAAAGTATAGAGTTAACATCATGTCCATCCCCCCAAAAGAGATTAAAGCATGCAGATACTGTTGTTGGAAACAGCAGTAAATTACCGGTACAAAGAAAGTAATATTACTCTTCCCAAAAGTTTTGATTCACGTGAGCTGTGGAGGCTCTAAAGAGAATAAAACCTTTTAACCTTGCATTAAAAATGTGAAGGAGAACAATGTGCATGAAGCCACCAGGTTTTTCAAAGGACTTCTGTCTCCTCTCATGGAAATTAGACACAGTTTTCACTGTTCTTAGCCAAAACAAAATAAATTGGGTGAAGTATGGAGGAATGAAGTTATTAGCAGGTACAGTAAAAACTTGTTTATCTGCTGACACAAGTAATGTTTGTAAAGTGGTTATTGTATGCAGTGTTTGCTTAAATATGTTACCCATTGCTAAATGAAAGAGAATGCTTTTAGAATCTGGATCAGTCAAAATTCAGGTCATTTATGAATTTGTCTTCAAACTCTGCTAGTAGGCAAGGCTATCTTTGAGATTTGAGCTTTCAGTTTCATTATCTATGTTTCTCTGATGATTACTTATAATCTAGTGATGACAAAAGGCTGTTAGACCATAAAAAAGTTCTTTGTTGAGAAAATGCAAGCAACTGTACACAAGCAATTACTGTGGTAATTGAGTTACTTATTTTAAAAATAAACTTAAGTTGCATTAGATTTCCTTGGACAAAGATACTTGATTCATATGTCAGTACTAATTAGCAATGGTTGAGTCTAGGGAGCAGTCTAGTGACTGGTTGAATATGTCAGTCCCAAGGCATCGTTGTAGATATACCTCTTTCACATCTTCCCTGAAGTGGTCTGGTGTCAGCATTTCTTATTTTTAGTTGTTGGTGTCGTTATTTTTGAGTGCAGTGGCCTGCTATGAAGGAGATTTCCCTTTAGTTAGATGTACTTCAGATGAACTTATGTTCGTATTTTACAGACTTGTATAAAAGTTAACAATCAAAAGAAGCAAAGTTGTGTTGCTACAGAAAGAGCATTAGTCCCCATGCTGCTTTAGAAGGTACCTTATTTTGATTGCATTGATCCACTTAACAAGTCCTGTATGTCCTCTATGTTATTTGGTAGAGGGTGCTACAGAAAAATCTGACTTGGCTTCTGTTGTTTCTCATTAGGAAAGAGATGGTCTTCAGAAGTAAATTGCTGTCTTATGCTTTGATACAAGATGATGAATTTGATTCCCATACTAACTTCAAGAACAATTACTTAAACTGTGTAGTGGGTTTTGTTGTAAGGCAAATTTGATAAATGTTTAAGTAGTTCCATTGTGGTCTCTGTAAGAGAAAGGCAGCGTAAAGAGAAGTCTTAGAAGATGGCAAGACCTACACAACTCTTCAGGTCAACAACAGTAAATGTTGGCTGAGAGGGGGAAATATTTTTTTTTTCCCCAGCTATAGGAGTAAGCTTAAGTAAGCAATTAGGAAATTTTCTGACTTATGGGAGTAAGGTTTCCCAAGGAGACACTGATAAATAAGTGGAATCTGCTGGAAAGTTTTTAATAGTCATATTGAAAAGATAGTATCCACATTTGGACATTGTGGAAGTATCTGATGACAGTATTACTAACTAGTCTGAGACACAAACGGCTAACAGTGCTAATCCTCTTTACATTGCAATAATAAGTGACACTGAACCATGGAGTGCTTGAAAAAGAACTCATGATACAGCAGAGGAGCCCTCAGGGTGTCAGGACAGTGGGTTGTCTGACTTAATATTTAATTCTGGCCATAATAATTAATCTCTAATTTAAAGGTCTACTTACTCACTTTTAAAAGTGTCTGTAATATGGAAGGGTGGTCTTCCCTACTCAGCTTTTTGAGGTGTCTGGTTTTAAGAAGCATATAGAAACTTTGGTGTATTGCCTAGGATATAATTTATTTGAGAGAGATGCATTTGAATGCTTGTGGATTAGAGATTGAAAACAAACAGCCATTGGCTACAGTATCATGGTGTGTGTTTGATTGCACAGCCATTCTCGTAAAAACAATGTTGTATTGCTATAAATAGTACATAATCTTGATGATCAGCTGAAGTGACCGTTTTAAGACTGGTTCCCAAGCCAAGTGGAAAGGCTTTTGCTTCCATGCTGATAACCCTAAATGGTGTAGGCAAACAAAGAGAAAAATGTTGACCTGCATTCTTCTTGTATCAGCTGTTCTAATGCCATCTTGTGCCTATTAATGGAATTACTAAGACTTGTTTCCACCGTGGCACCATGGGTATCAGTTGGTGGAACAACATGGTGTAAGGAAATGCAAAAGACTGAGCAAAAATCCAGTTCTGAGACTTAGAACAGGTTTTGATTAGTATGTGGTGTAATATCTTGTTCTATGGTGGGCTGTTTGTGGTTTATGTGCTTTATTAGTCCTCACAAGCTAACAAGCGTTAAGGGTCTCAAAACTTGTTACAAGTTGAATCAGGGACAGAGCTTGAAATAAAACTGGAATTTTCCGTTCTGTTCTATGTTCTGTTTGTTATTGTGGCTGTTGTGCATACATACCACTTGAAGTTTTCAAAATAGCAGCTAAAATAGATTAGTGTTGCAGCACAGGAAATCTACATCTGTAACCTGTAGTTAAATACTTGATATCAATTCTCAGATGTTATTAAGAAAATAAGTGCTGTCCTTAATTGCTTTTCAAAACATCTACCTTTTCTAAAAATTTTGAATTTACACAAGATTTTCCACCTGCTCTTGCAGATATTCTTTCAAACAGTATCTCTGAATTGGCCATTCAAAGGGCTGAATGCATACTTTCATTTTACTTCACATGCTAATTAATAATGTAATTGATTTATTATTTTATGGGGGAAAAACTGTTGTACGCTTTCTACAGTTGGGTAGAAAGCCAAAATAAAAATAACATGAAACTTTGAATGCTGAAGTGAATAAGGAGTTAAGTTTCTTATAATTTTTCTGGTTTGATTGTTGGTTTAAGAAAATAAAAAATAAAAAAGCCTGCATGTAAATATATTTTTATGTATGCTAAGTGTAAAGATAGCTCTGTCCTACCATATTGATTTATTAGATTCTCTGACATTTTAGTTGTGGTCGTTATGTTATATTTATGAGATGAATGTTGGATTCCCTCATTATGTTATCCTCATTTATTTTACATACTTTTATGGCTGGTTGTGCTCAGCTTTACATTTAAAGCTTTATTGCAGCTGTTAGTGTTGGGGGGAGGGGGAGGCAAGTACTTATTGATCAGAATTTACATGTTTACTGTTGTAATCATGATTTATTTAATCTCTTTCTACATATAAGTATAAGGTCTTTCTCTGAAATAAAATCGTATATTCCAGGAGGGTCCCTTCATCTGAAAGAGCGTTTTGCTAGGAAGTTAGTATTGACTGGACTTCTCTAGAGGAAAGTGGTGAACACTTCACAATATTGATGTTGAAATTTTCCCTTATATAAAAAGATGCAAGTGATCTTTATAATTTCATATTTTATTTACATTTGCTGTACACTCGAGATGAGGCAATGCAAACTTTAGAAATGATTATTTATCATAGGCTTTCCTTCATTTAGTGATCACATGACCACGTCAAACCTTCCTTGATTTAGTTTTATGAGGCAATGTAGTAGTCCTGTGTGTCCTTTTACAGCAAGGGAAATCGAAGCCCTGAGGTTTGACAAACTTGGCTGCAACTGGGCTACCCTTCATGAGAAGCTTTAAGCAAATCCAAGCTAGAAGTGTACTGAACGTTTACCTGCCCTTCTGAGAGATGCTGAAGTGTGCTGGGAAAGGGATCCCACCAGAGTGCCAACATCCCTCTGAAAACCTACATTCAAGTAGCTTGAGTAGGGTGAAATAGTACGGTGGTGGTGGTGGGCACAGTAATGTATCTGAGAACTTCTGTCATACGTTCACTAACGAAATACGTGCAGTTCTGTATAGCATGTTGGTATCTGGCCCGTAGTTTATAAATGCCTACTTTTGAAGATGGAAAGAATTTATGTGAATGTTAAGTAGCTATTTTTATGTAAAGCAGACTTGCTACTGTAGTAGTTATACTCTGTATTTGATAGTGTAGTTAAAATTTGGCAGTGATCCTAAGAAATAATTTCTTATATAATCTATACCTTCCTTTTGATTTTCTAGGAATAATTTATTTGGAATTGCAGTGTGCTATATAAATTCATCATTGTTTTTACAGACTCTGAGTGTAGTGAGCAAATGATTTCTAATCAAGATTTCTAGGTTACTGTTCATAATTAAGCTTAGTATTGTGTATAATTCACTATACCACATTTTCCAGTGACAGCCACGTAAATTAGATATCATCACAAGGGTTCTGGAGATTTATATTGTTATAAGGATACACTGTAGCCTTTTCCCATAAACTAAAGTGTGTTTTCCTGGCACGTAGAAATTCTGTAAAAACCTGTGTTTTGTCACGCAACTTTTGAGCTAATGTGTATCTGCTGTGTAGTCTGCAGACATGCTTTACAGCTCTTCTGTGCTCTGTGGTACTTCTCCCACGAAATACACTTTGGGTAACACTGAGTAGATAGCACAAATTGGAGGGATTTATATCTTGTAAAGCTAAGCATAAATTATTTCGATTAATACATCTTAATATCGTTCTTCTGTAGAACTGTATGCACAAGTACAGGATGTACTCTGATGGTAAGTCTTTTATTGTGGAATATTATTCATCCCCAAACTATCCTCTGCGTCTTCTGGCGTTTGATTTCCATTGGTATGATTTCTGACTCTTTTTTTTAATGTGCATACTTCTGAAATACAAATTAGTTTTTTTCTAATGAATCATTATCATGTGCTATCATCAAAGGTTATTCACTGAAAACTTGAGAAAAAGGCAATGAAAACTAATTTTGATTGTTAATGGAAATGTATTTTTAGTCTTAAACAGCTTCCCTCAGCAATAATTATAGTTATGCCTCTTGGGTGTTTTTGGACTTCTAAATTTACATCCAGCAGTTCTTTTTCATTTAGTAGTTAATCTTTTACAGAACACTGCAAATTTATACTTTCACCTAAGATTAGGAGAGTCGAGAGAGTATATTCATCTAACCATCCTTTTAAAAAATAGAGATACGTGGTTTTTTTCAGTGTTATTTAAGAAATGGCTGTGTCTATACTGTATACAAGCCAAAAAACATTTATATTATTGTGCAGTTGAGTTCTGAGTGTCACTTCTAGATTTGAAAAACACAAATTCAATCAGTTCATATAATTTATAAGGATTAACAGCAAGATAATTAGGTATCCTTGTAGAAACAGATTTCTGTTATTCAGCCACTAAGATACAATTTTTGTAGAAAAGCAGAAGCATAAAGGGTGTATTAATTTGGGGGTTTAGAAGTTAACATAAGGTACAGGTCATAGTAATAAATAAAGACTGAATTAGTTGAGCACTATTTCACTACTGAAGTAGTTATTAAAAGATGAAGCTTTTTTCCTCCTGCAGTATTTTCATGTACTGTTGTTAATCACATGTTTGCCTAAACCACTGAGGTAGAAATCCTTCCTCCCTACTGGAAAAAGAGTTCATTTGGAAAAGGGATTGGTGTATGTCTTTTTCATCTAACTTCCAGCAAAACCTTGCCCATGTGTTTAGGGTCTTGTGATTAAAGTTTTGGTCCTCCAATTAAAAGTGGAAATATGCAAATAGCACTAATTTGTTTGTCTGAACTTTTTTTTACCTTAAGTATGTAGTTTTTCAGAGTTTAAGAAATGGTTAAAATTAATCCTGTGTGCAGTTACTGAGAGAAGAAGCAGGCAACAAATGTCAATAAATCTAGATCTGTTTGAAGCAAACGTCACTAAATCTTAGTCTTGACTGCTCTCTGGTAGTGTCAAGAGCTGCTCTGTAAGATGAATTTGAGGGGAGGATGAAAAAGGTACCATATTAAACCACAGCACTGATAAGTTTAGTTAAGAGGCAGAAGATGTGTCCTTGCAGTGACATTCAGTGGCCGATATTTGTTTCCCTTTAAATAATATGCTGTACATCTATGAGAATGATGGCTTGGTGTTTGTGACATTGCATCTTCACCAAGGTTACTGGCTCCAGGACAGGCAGTCTCTCCTCTCTTTCTCTCTCACACCCTGTCAATAAATATCCACTTGTCTGAGGAAGTGAGATACAGATTTTACAGCTGACACCAGAGCATCTTCATTTCCAGAAGCAATGAGTTTCAACACATGTGAACGTGAAGTAGGAAAAAAAAAATTAAAGGGATATATCTTTCAAGTCTTTGTCATAAGAAAGCAGTTAGCCCTTCCAGACAACAAATCCAAGGTTTGGCAATAGTATAACATTTAAAGCCTTCCGGTGAAACCAAAAATTTACCTTGTAACAATAATATATTAAATTTAGCCCAAAGCTTTGTCTTAAATCCAGATAAATATATTCTCCTTTCTATATTATATATTCTTATTTATATTTCTACTTTAAAAGGGGAAAGTAATTTAAGAACAATATCATACATACATTGTGATTTTTCTGCTCTATTAATTCAGGCTTTTCACAACCTGGTATTAGATAAACCACTTCACCGTTCTGTTTTACCCAAACAGACAACTTCCCCAGCTCTCAGCTATAAAGGAGGGAGGAGATACTCCATACATACAAATGTATGTATGCACGATAAACCAGGGATGTGTAACACTGGGATTTCTACTACAAGTGGAGATTTTGAGTGAAAGATTATGTTACAACATAAACAAATCTCAGTCAATTGGAAAATATCTTAAATTTTCTAATCTGTAGCCTATTCTTTCCCTGAAGAGAAAAACTAATAATTCTGTGGGAATAATTTATTTAATCTCTAATTCTAATTTACGTGAGTTTAACATCTGTGAATAAAAAGACTCTCTTGCCCATTCTTCTCTTTTTTTTATTTTTTATTTTAAAACTAGAATCTGTGAAAACTAATAAGTCTGATTTATTGTTAGCTGGTACCAAGTTGCTAATATAGTCTTTCCTGCTCTCCTTCCCCTTCTTCCTCATCTGTCCACTGCCCAGCCTCCCCCCGACCTCCAGGTGAGCACTGATTGTGCTCCAAGTCCTGAATTCTCACCACTAATAATACTACTGCAAGAGGTAGACTTAAGTGCTTCATAACGTTTTTCAACTGCTTAATGGTGTATTTTCATCAGTACAATAGGCAGCACCTATCCATTCTCCCATGAGGATATGGTTAACCACTACATGAACAGAGATGTAACCATATTTACAGTACTTTTTCAGTGCGGGAGCAGGTTTTTCTGGCACACTCTTCCAGCACTTGCGTCAGGGGGCCTGAAGGTTCATTTGGCTATATTGTACAGATGTGCTGCTGTGAACAGGACTAAGGTGAGCTGTCCTTCTGAATATCATTTTCTGAGCCCTTCTTGGGATTTCATGCTCTGCATCAGCTTCAGGATATGTGGAAATACTTACAGTGTGTGGCATTGGCTTGCTAAGGACAATTAATCTCCAAAAAGAAGCCTCTGAAATGTCCAGCCTGAAAACATACATCGCTTGATACTAAAAAGTGTGGATCAATCAATTCGGAGCTGGTGTTTCCAGTTGAGAATCAAGTCCTGGAATCTTTTCTACAGAGCTAATAAATCATGTGCAGGGTAGTGTGCTATGGCAGGAATGTCTCTGAGATTTAAGCTTTTGTTTCCCAGTATAATAGATAAGTGTACTTCAGGTTAAAATACAAATATGTGAGAAAGGTTTCTTTAATGTACAGATTGCATTTGCAAAGGTGGTATGTTAATAAAAGGTGTCTGTTTCCTCAGGAATTTATTGTTACATTAATGCCTCTGCATGTCTGGCACAAAATTCTCCTCTAAATATAAGGAATTGTTTAGGTTTGGGACTTTCTGTGAAAACCTTGCTAATAGGCTCTTTGGTGGAAATTGTCTACAAAGTTCTCAGTTTTGAAGCAAAGTATTTTCAATCTTTAAAAAAAAAAAAAGGCTTTGGTAATTCTGCTATTTTGAATCACAATTATATGGTAAAGCAGCCTTGGTTGCAAGCAAACCTAGAAAGCATTTTTGCCCTATGTTTCTAGAGAAGGGTAAGTTGTGTCTTTGAACTCCTTTTCTTGATAAAAGCCACCAAAGACAGTGATTTTCTGTCTTCCTTTTGCCTCTCTTAAGTAGGAGAGATGAAGGCTGGTTGCAGCCTTTTGTAGGAGGCTTAAGAGATTTGATGTAGGATTGGTAGGTGTCAGTCCAATTATGTAAGTTAAAACTTCTTATAAAGCTTTCTGATATAACGCTTCTAGCATGCTACACTATACAAAATGCTGTTCTGTTTCTAATAAGGTGTGGGTATGGGTTAGTCTCATTCCCATGTTGAACGGGTAAAGAAATTAAAGGTGAATGGATCTCATTGTCACACTCCATTCAGGCTTGACCTGTTGTTTTTGAATCAGACTCTAAATGGTGTCATTGTGTGCCTCTTCAATATTTGTACCCATACAAAATAACATTATGACTGACCATCTAGAACCTGTCACTTAGGAACTTTCTGTTTTGGGTGCTCAAATGTTACATGAGAGACATAAACTGAAACATCAGAATTAAATGAACAGAACTGTGGCAGCTGATGGGTTGCATTTTTTTTTTATCTGCTAAATGTAGACCTAGCATGTCCTAACCATATTAAATGCTATAGATGTGTAAAATTGCTTTCAAAATATTTAGCATAGCAAAAGAAGTTCATTCAGTTCTTACAAAATTTACAATATTTTCAGTCTAGTTCACTGAACTGTAAATTAGGAGCTTGTACATTAATTGGGCATATCAATCCATTTCTTTCAATTTGATGTTACTTCTTGTTACTTTGTGGTCTTGTAGTAAGCAATTATGGATGAAAAGCATAGTAAGAACCTTTCAGCAGCTTTACTGAAAACTCCTGTGTGAGTTAAGTTTTAAGAAATTTATATTCTTTCTGAACTTTTCAGTTATAAGATTCTGATAATTAATGTGGATCTGACAGAACAAAAGAATCTTATGTCTTAAAAGTAAGCCCTACGAAGAGCAATGAGGTGCTTTTGCTGAAGGGTGGAAGATTAAAGTTCCAATGCTCTTCAGTTAAGCAACAAAGCAAAAACCCAAACACAAATAGAAAAAAACCCCGAACATCAACAACCTCTTAAAAAAGAATATCTAAGAAGCCCATGTATGCATGGAATAAAAACAGAATGGAAAAATAATATCAAAGAAAACCCCCAAACTTTATGTATAAGATAACTGTGTAACTATTGCACACTACAGATGAATAGTCACAAACTTTTGTACTCTTATAGATATTATGAATTACTTATAAATTCTTTAGTTTTTCTCCCCTTATAGATATTATGAATTACTTATAAATTCTTTAGTCTTTCTTCCCTATCCCCAACAAGTAGTTTAGATGCACTCTTTGTTTGAAAGTTAAATTTTAACCCGGAAATGTTTATAAAATCATATGGTTTTATATACATTTCTTTTCTGGTGTATTCAAAGTATCTTCTACTGACCTTTAGTGACAAAAATGTATCTTTTAATTCTTTTTACTTTCTATTAGTACTGCAGGCTTTGAGAGAGGTGCTAATTGAATTTTGCCTTGTATGTCAGCAAATAAAAGTGTTAGTTTACATCTATAGGGTCAGATTTTAATCGTCCTATTGCACTTTTGTAATCTGATCTCTGAGTTCTTTAGAAGTGCCCATTGAGTTAAGTTAAAGAAGAATATAGCTCACAACAATGGTTACTGGTGTTGTGCACCATTTTAAGTCTGGCCTTAAGTTCCCAACCCAGGTTTCAAAGCTGTTAGCACATACAAAACTACGTATTAACTGTAAAATGATAACTACAGAGAAAAATAGGTAAATATTTCCTCCTTACCACAACTTTGCATCAAGCTCAGGAAAACTTATATTTATTTAATCTGCTTGTCAAACACAAAATCACGTTACCCTCTTTGACGTGTTTTCTGCACCAATATCTTTGTAAGTAGGAATAGCTCTTTCTGAGAGGATAGTACACCCTTAACCTTAGCTAAGCACTCCCTGCTATGTTAGTAGAGGCTTGGATTCTCTGATTAGTTAATAGTTAATTTCAGGTAGAGCTATGTTATTGAAAAAAATAATATCAGACTGGGATATCTAATTTAGACCCAAAACTCAGCCCCTGCAGTGGTACAAACAACTTCTAGAAAGTGCTATATATGTACTGAAGAAGATGAATATTGTTATTTTCAGAAATATTTACACAGGGCTAACAGACCCTAGCTTATTATTATTGACTCTAAGCTAGTGATTAACAATTCTGGAGGCTACTAAACAAGCTCTGGTGAAAGTAATTGTTCATTTTCAAGAATTTTCTTACTGACTTGTTAGAATTCATTGCAAATGTTTCTCATTAATTTACTGATGTATATTTTCTTTTGATAGACAAAGGGAAAGGGGAGGGAGGTCTTCTGTTGAATTGTATGTTTTTCATTTCGACAAATGGTGAATTTTCACAGTAGTTCACAGGGAGTTCTGTTCAGTTACCATTTACAATAAGATGTAGTGCTGCCTCCCTGCGCACTACTTCAAGTGTTCATCCCTGCTCTATCTAGGGCCCTCAGTTACTCATGTGTTTATGGTACAAACCTAAATACATAATTTGCAATAGAAATGTGATGCCGTAATAGTTGCCGTATTATCTGAGTCTTCAACCAGTGTGCTCTTCACCGAAGTTTTTTATAAATGTGATTATCAAGAGATATAACAATGCCATAGTAACAAAATATACCTTACGTTTATGCTATAACTGAATTATTCTTGCTAATTATAGTAAGTATTTTTAGTCATTGATATATGCAGCCACTAAAACACTGCATTTATCAGCTGAGTGTTTTTTTCTCCTTGGCTTTGATGTTGCCAGTGTATATTTAATCTCAATTTATTTCTACTAGTCATTGTTATATAAAACCTAATGCATGGAAACACAATATTTATCCCAGCAGCTGTTAAAAATCTGTGGATATGGATTAATGTCAGCTTTTAAATGTGTAGTGCTTTAGTTAATTCCATCCAAGGACAGATGATATCATCCACTAGGAAGGAATATATTAAAAGCTGTCAGCCAGAAGGTAGTAAAAGTAGGTGATATGTTATAAGGAGGACTAAAAGGTCATTCAAAGAAGAGATATTGCTAATAAGTCAATTAAAATTTTCAAGCTGACATTTTACAAATTTCTGTGTAAGCCCTAAAACGTTTTCAAAGCTAGCAAAATTCACGTCCAAGATTGGAAAAACAGGGGTCATGCAGAACCTGCATAGTTCCTTCATGAAATGAGAACTTGGGAGCTGGCTGCTTTAGGTTAAGTCATTGAGCAGATCAGGCTTGAGAGAGCCAATTGGTTAGGTAGGTTAGTGTTGTCTGGGCTGTATTTGTAAGTATAATATGCAAGTATTGCCTACGTATATGTGAGGAAACTTATTTCAGTAGATGTCTTCTGCATTGTCTTGCAGTCCTTTCCAAGGCTTACCTGGATTATGTGCAAGTAACTCCTTCTGTATGGCTAGATAGGGATTGTGTATGAATATACTTCTTTAGATTGTGTTTAAATGTGAGCGCAACTTTTTAAACTTACTGTGCAACAAGTGGGTGGTCATTATGTAATACACATTGTGCCAATTTATTCAGGATGTGCCTTGATACATGTCTTTGTCAGGTTTCAAGGCTCAAGATTAAATGCCAGTGGAGGTGGGGATGCAATCTATGTCAAGGAACTAAACCCTCTCCTCCAACTTGTGGTGTTCTTCCCTCATTCTAAGTTTGATATTTAGGTAAAACGTGAAGAAAAAAGGCTCAGTCCTGTTAAACATATTGGTACATCTGACTGCCTAACTGTAAGAGAAAAATACTTGAGTACCTTTCAGTACCAGGCTCAAAATTAAGAAAATACAGCATTAAGCCTATTTCTATTTTGTGCTCAAAGACAGTGAAGTATATTTGATGAAAACACAAAATGCAATTTTTTTTATTTAACATTATATAGTCCCAAAGATGATATTTTTCTCTGACCGATGGAACAGGTTTTGTGTAGTAGATACAAAATGGACATTTTGATTTAGTATTGATTAGGGCCCAAGTTAAAAAAAAAAAATCAGAGTTTATAACTTGAAGTATATAGAATAAAATATATTTTTTCCATGCAGTTGAAATCGTTTCTGCACATTTGTTGTTGTGAACTCTCTAGCCATGCAGTGACCAAAGGGCACCATATTTGTTTGATTTGTTTGGTCTAAAACATACAAAAAGCATTCTGTCAGCTAGAGCCTTAGGCATGGGATCTGAGAGACATACCTCTTTCCAGCTGCAATGTAGCTCTGGCTGCTTTTGACAAGTTTTTTTTAAGCTCAGGTTAGTTCAAGTTTGTTGTAGGATGGGGTGAGAGGGGATTTGTTTTTTGCTTGTGGTTTTTTTTTTTTTTCCTCCCTCCTTTTTTTAATTATACTTTTCTCATGTGATGTTTAAGTATCTTGATTTTAGGTATTCTTAGGATACCTTTTTCTCAGATAATCTCAGGTGTGGAGATGTTTCTTATTGATTCTTCTACTTATCAGTCAACAGGGGTATCACCTGAGCAAGTATTTCACTGATGAATGATCAGAGAGTAGTAGTCAGATTCCAGTTTCATGTCTGAAAGACGTTTTGTTGGTTTGCACACTCTGCCTGATAAGATTTCTTTTTTCTGTGACTTTCTTACAGAAGGTCTGTTGTTTTCAGATATATTCTCACTTTTTAAAATTTATTGAGCTTATTGTCAGCAGATCGTCTGACTGTATATTTAAATTGGCAAATTAGTCTGTTATCTAGAAAAGGTGGTTGTGTCCATTTTACTCTAGATTCATAGTATAAATTACCTAGTTCAGTATACCAATGCAAAAAGAAAACTAATGAATCAAGCTCCCAGAAAATATGTGTAAGGTCTACTGCAAAGTCTTGAGAATCGATCAAGTTTACTTGCCTGCTTACAGGAGCAAAAGGAAAAAAACCCATCGGCATTGTTTAAGAGTTTGATAATAATACCATTTCTCTGATACGTAGTATTATTTGAAAGATATGTTTATATGCCTGTGATTCTGTGCATGCACACTCTATGTGCGTATCTGTAACACAAAAATATTATATCATGTCTGCATCCGCTAATCTAACATGATTAGGTTGGCCCTGCTTGTTTCACTTGACAGGCAGGCAGTGACATCAATCAAAATTTCTGCCATTCATGTTGCTTTTCACGGTGCAAGTGAGAGTCCTGACAGGTTTCTTTAAAGTGGGATAGCAATAACATCAGGATTTTGGTTTTTGTGAGGTGGAGGGATAGTCATTCATGTATATGGATCGTTTCTGTATTTAATCTGTGTTCATTTAAGCTTGTATCTAAATGGCATGATAGTGTACGTTAAGGTACCCAGGTGTTCTCAGTAATCTCATGTGTTTTGTGTTCTGAACCAAAGGGTGATTTGTTTCAAGACGGGACAAGTATTTTTTGCATATGACTAAAACATGTGATATGGAAAACCTTTGTGGTTTGTGGGGTTTTTTTGTTGTTGTTTTTTGGTTTGGTTTTGTTTGTTTTTTAACAAATAACATTTGGATTTTTTTTCCTATGTGACATTTCATTTTGTTTGGAAAGGAATGAAATATTAAGAAAATAGTGTCTTTACATTTTATTTTCCTGAAAAGATGTAGTAAAAAAAGTCAACCTGCATTTTCAACCTATGTTTTCTATTGTTCCCTATTTCATATTTACCCTAAAGTTATTGCAAAATAGTAAATGTGCTACGATAATCAAATCTAACGAAACTGAAGCAGGAATTCATCTTTATCAGGTAATCTGTTGTCATGAAAACATTCCAAATACACCTGACAATGTGGAACCCAGTTTTACTCTATATAGGTACACAACTTTTCTTCTGTCCTTTCCTAGAGCTGCAAATTAGGGTAAAGCAAGGAACCTAGATTAGGACAGAATTGCACTGGTACAATACGTCTCCGGCTTCAGACTGTAGCTCCTCTAGATCAGTTGCACCGTATTGTGTTCCCTCCTTTCTAGGTGTAGAAGACAGGTGGGAGGAGGAAAAAGAAGAAATAACAAAGTGAAACTTTGAGTAGAAATGCAATCGAGGTCTCTGATTTCCTGTTGAATTCCTGTTTCCATTATGCTTCCTCTGCAGATTCTCAGCTTCTGTGGGTAAGAGACTGATGGGGCTGAGAGAGGTTTCTGTGCTCCTAGAGAGAAGGTCTTCTGCACTCATGTGACTGCAGCTCAGTCAAGAGAATGCTTTCTCCTCTTGTGTCATCTCCTCGGAATCATGTCTTTTATTTGTAATTATAGTCTTTTTTGTGTATGTGCCTCTTTTGGAGCAAGGACCTCAGAAGTTCAAGACTCCAAGCTGCATTCTGGCACTATACAAGTTGGTAGGTTTGAAAGTAAAGCACAGTGGCTGTGCTCTAATTTGGTTAATGTTAAGCATCTCTTGAACTCTTCCAGTTATTTTTAAACTCTATACTTTGGGAATTATTACAATTGATATTTCCACTAGAAATACTGGCTTTTCTGTAGCAAAGCTAATACACCTATGATAAATGAAATTTCGGTAACTAGAAAACCACTTAACATATTTTATAAGTTTTTTAGATGAGGTGGAAAAGACATTTATATAGTTTATATGATATATGTTATGTATTGCATACTATTTTCTCAGGTTTTGTCTCAAAGTATTGAATTGTTTAAATCCGTTATATCAGAAGTTAAATCATGGATGACATAAATGGCACCAAGCTATTTAACAGATATCTTCTGATGGATATTGATGCATTGCGACTTTAACAAGCATTTTGGTTCAGTAGATTGATGAGCTAAGATTTGTTCTCTGATGATGATGCACTTGATGGAGAGTTACTTCTGCCTTAAGTTCTAAACTCAGTTTGGCTTGTCAGTTGGGATATATTTTCTGTCCTCTCTGACTTAATCCAAAATGCACCTAGTCTTTATTGGTGGGTTTTTTGATTATTGTGTGTGTGTGTGTGCCCTACCCAGGGGGACACATTTTTGGAGAGAAAGAAGAAGCTAAAGCAGAGTTTACTTCAGATATTTCATTGCTGAAGCTTGCAAACGTAGTGAATATAAATTGACAGTTCTTGTTACACGCACACAAAACCCATAAAATTAGGCTGTTGGAGTAGCCATTCAGTGATGGATACAGTACTGTGACTGAAATGTCTACTTTTTAAATGCCTCCTGTGTTGTACCAAATGCTAACCTAGGTGCCAAATGGGCATACCCTCTACCACGTCTAAGATGAATGAGGGACTTCAGAGAGGGATCCAAAATAGCTGGCAAACTGAAAAGTGCATGATTGTAAAGCTAGTTCACATTAGAACTAATCAAAATAAGGTGCTGCTGTTGTGGTGCAGCGAGTCGGGTATTTGATCCTCCCCACCTCTCTTCCTCTTCAGGACAGTGACAGTATTAGAAAAGGAGGAATGGAAAGTGCACCATAGTCTTAGGAGATCCCGTACCAGCTAGAGCACTGTCCAGAAAGATGTGTTTTGAAGGAGTGAAGCTTTGAAGAAGTGTAATTTTGAATCATGCTGGTCACTTCCGCTCTAGTATTATTGATGGAACCATGGCAACTTTCCTTAATTCTTTTTTTCTAAAGATTGTGTGATAAAGAGTAGCTGGAATAGTAATCTGGCCCTTATGTATTAATCCTTTGTTCTGGTAGCACTTTTTGCTTCTGCTTAACAGGGGTAAAAATGCTGTTTCTCTAAATAGCATGCCTAGTCCACAGAAGTGTTTCATGTATCTTTGAGAAGTATGAATTCACTGGACGGACTCTACTAGATCATTCTCTGGAGGTCATGACAGAAGGTTGACTAGAAATCTGTGGAGGTATAATCCTAAAATACATTTGGAGAGGATTTAAAAGAAAATTTTGGACTCAAAAATATAAATACAATTTGGGAGAAGTGTGAAAAGTGTCATCTAAAGTTGTGTTTTAGGTGAGTTTTGAAAGAAATTACTTTAAAAGAAACCTCAGGGAGATTATGATTTAAACATGTAACACTCATTTAAAACCATAATGGGGAAAGGGTAGATATGATGGCTGCAAAGTATGTATTTTATTTGTGAAAATTTTAGTTGATGTAGCTAAACTTCCCTGTATTTCATGGGTAGGATACTTTTTTCTTTTCAGTAAAGAATTATGAGGTGCTACTAGAATGTTTGAATATTATTCATGTTAAAGTAGTATATATTTATTGTGATTTGTTTTGTGGTTTGCTTTGTGGTATTTGATTTAAAAGCTCCATAGAATTCTATTTCCTATCTAAACTGTATAAGTTGAAGCCCCAACTGCAGATGTGAATTGACGTAGGAAAATTGCAAGATTCTCATCATCCGTGGAGTGATTTTCTCAAATTTAAACATGGAATCAATAATATAATGGGTACCTAATGGTCTGTATGTCTGGCCTTCTGCATCAATCAGTAATTGTATTCCAAATAGTGTATCATTTCTGTAAATCAGTGCACGTCTTACTTGTTGACATAGTGATGACATCTACGTGTAATGTAAGGAAAAAAAAACCTGTCTCAGCACGAACCAAGTCAATCCCTCTTAAATCAACCAAAGTTTGGGATGGATTAAATGATGCAAACAGTTTTCTGGGAATAATTCTTAAAAGCTGTCCGCAAAACTGATTTGCCTAATCTGTGTGCTATATTTTTGCATGTTTTGATATGTCGAATCAGTCCAATTCTTAAAATGATGGAAAGATTATTTTTTTTACAAGAGAAGTAAACTTAATAGCATTTAAGTGTGCTTCAAGTGTTGTAATTAATTCTGATTCATACATTGGTTATGTAATAGTCTTGCAGAACCACTGAAAAAAGCCCCCTTTCACCACAAAAAAAATTCTTCATTGTTGTTTTTTTTTTTTTTTTTTTTTTTTTCCTTTTTGCCCTTAATAGTATCATAAATAAGGCTGACTACTCTGGATTCTATTACTATGTAAAAGCTATTTTAAAACATCTAACCATCTGCTTAATGGCTGGTAATATGTTTCTAATGGTCACTCTTGATAAGATACTTTCAATTTGCTACGGTAATAGTAATCAAACAGCCAAGCCCATTCTACAGTGATGTAGCTGAGATTGTTCACCACTTTCCTATCAGCAAAAGGGTTGTTACAGCTTTTCATAGAAAAAGAATAGCAGCTTTGGAAGTTTTCTGTTTAAATAGCATATTTTCTGGATGAAAAATATGGATCTGAAATGTGAAATTATCAGATGCTATACAAATGGATAGTTTTCAGTATTTACATGTCCAGGTGCTGTGGCTACTGTGGTTGTAACAGGTCAGTTTAATTAATAATTTTCCCTTATTTCCTGGATGATATATACTGAATTGCTGTCATCTAGGGCCTTGCATTCTTTTGTGTGATCCTGGCAGCTGGTGACGGCTCGGCAAATTATGAGTTTCTTGGCTTAAAACAGACTAAATTGCAGACAAAACAAGCTATCAGCTGAGTAAATACTGCACCTCTGTTTGGCTTCAGTGAGAAGAAGGAGATTAGCGTGAGTACTTAGTGTTCATAATTACTAGTAAGAGGGAAATAGTAGGCTCAGGCTGACTGGAGATTGTTCCATTATATCCAATTAACACCCACTTGATTATTGTTAATTACTTGTGTTGGATGACAGAGGAGTAAAGATGTCATACTTCAAACATACAAATACCATCTGGGTCATCAGTATGCTGACACTGATAATATCGTGCTCAGTCTCAGATGCTACTAGGTATTTTCTCTGTACAGTTTTTAGACTTCACTGCCTTTATTACTGCTTAAAATTCTCCTAAAATACACTGCCTAAATAAAGACTATTTTTTTTAATTAAAAAAAAACCAAACTATATTTTACCTATTGAGTTCTTCAAGATAAAAAGATGTCTCAACAACATGACTTCTGTTGATAATAATTTTTTGTAAAGGCCTTTTTATGAGGTAACCAACTGAGGTTGAGACTTGGAATGTGTGGTGGATATGGGTAGGATGTAATGTGTTTGTTATTACGGTGTCAGAGTTAGGATTTTCAAATTTAATATGTTGGGATGCCTAACTCCCTTAGACTTCTTCAAAACCTGAAAAGTTCAAATATAGTGACATACATAAATATTATTGTCATTTTTTCTTGATTATTGGTAATGCATTGTGATAAATGACTGAAACTAATATCATAAAAAGGTGAGTTCCCCAAGTGCAATGAGTTAATGAAGACCTTTCTCATTTTATGTTGTAATATATATTTAAACAGTAAAGGAACAGGCATTAGAAAGTCTATTGAAATAAGGAATTCCTAAGTATATTTAAAGATTTAAACAGGGAATTGAATATCTTGACTAGTCATTTGGAATCTATAATGTTAAAATAGTCTCCTTTTAAAGGGCATTCATAGCATTAAAAATCACCTTCCAAATACTGTAAATATATATATTTTATAATGAACAGATATCAGTGAAATGGAGTATTGTCATAGGGTAATAGGTTCTGGCTGATGAATGCTCAAGCAGAGCCAAAATGCTCAATTTTAAGGTATGAGACATTGATCCTGTGACAATCTTTTATTACAATTTACTTTTATTTCTATTATGCCACCTGGCCAATGTGGATACCATCATCTTGTCTGAATGGGACACTTAGAATCATAGCATGTAGAAAACTGTATCTATCTAGGAGCTTCATATTATGTTGTGCTGCTATTTAGATGATCACAAAAGGAACAGCTGTCAGACTTTCTTCTTACTTTTGCAAAATAATTTCTGCCACTCAAGATGAAGAAATATGTTACCAGTGTTGGGGTCTGAAGATGGATTCAGCATGCCTTTAACACGCAGTATTTAAAGATACGCTATCCAACTTCATGATGTAGTGAAGAAATAGATAGGACAGGACATTTCTGTATTTGTTCTTCCTTAGTAGTGCTGTACTATCCTTTTGTGAACTTTTTTTTGCTTTTTGTTTTAGTGTTTATTAGTATGTCAAGCCACAGTCATTCCTCTAAGTACATGATAGTTGGACACATCTCACTGCTAGGTTTTCCTTACTGTAAACTATAGGACTCAAAAATCTTTAATGGTTCTTGTTTTTCTGTTGTGTTTATACAGTGCCCAGCAGAGTCTGTTCCTGACCCTTGGTTTTACGGGTTTCTAATCTGATTTACCCATGCTAACCTGAATATTCATTTCAGAGCTTGTATAGAACCAAACTATATTTATCTATATTCCTGTAATAAATAGACTGAGTTTGCAGACAAGAAAGGCGATGTCAAAACCTCCTGAAATTCACTGTTTTTTTTAACAGAACAAAGCATGATGAATTAGTTCCTCCTGCTATTTTCAGGTGTTCTTTAAGGGAGTGCTTAGGAAGTTTTACTTGATTTAACTTAGATATAAGTAATTCTCAATTCGAAGCAATGGTTTAGAACTTGACTGAATGGTCCTTTTTGTGAAGTAATTATCCTGATTTCCTTGCTAAATGTTATTTTATGCATTACGTTTAATAGCCTCTTTTTCTTTGGTATGGTAGAATAGTGATAGTGTCTTCTATCACTTAGGGACAGAATATATTCTCTGTTTGGTTCATTCACAGTTTAGTATTCAGGCATTAAAGCAATGGGATTTTCTCTGTACGTCTTCACAGCTGATATATTAGAACAAACTATGTGTAAGCTTTTTAACTCAGTGGTTTTTTTGCTTCCATGTCTTCTAGATACCTGATCTAGGTGGCAAGAGATACTGTGTTCTTATGTCTCTTTGGATGATGTGTACATTGCCTGTATGGGGATGTTAGGGACTTCATGAATAACTAAAGTCACTTTTATGCAATACTAGTTTTTCAGTACTTGAAAACCATGTCCAGTATCATCAATCAGATACTTTTCTGATAAATGTTCGTATTTTTTTGTGACAACTTCCAGATGAATTTTGTTTGCAATACCACATTTGTCATTTTAGTAATGCAGCGTTCTTTCAGGATCCTGATTTTCTATAATGAAGAGTATCCCATGATCCCATGCTGATTTGAGATTTAGCTTTCCTGATAGGTTTTTGATGGAGATCTGGTAACTCAGTGGCCCAATAACGGATATCGTTCCTATTTAATCTTGTACTAGAAATCATTCCCCTGGTTCAAATATACACTAATAACTCAAGAAAACAGTCAATTGATGAGTGAGCAGATATTTCAGTGTCCTAGCTGTTTAGTGCTATTTTGGTTATGAGACGAAGCTGAAAGCTAAGATAATCAAGCTTAATTGTGCATTTTAAGGTATAGACTATAAATCTTAACCTAATAAACTACCACTGAGAGAAGAGCTTGCTCTCTTTACCACTCTGCTGAGCAGAGCCCTGACACAACAGAGTAGCATATATTGTATAAGTTCTAATAGTGTTTAATGTACCAAGTGGTCAGATTTCTTAATACCTAGCCATACTTCTTATTGTTTGTTGGTGTCCAGATTCTAAACCTGTCTGATTAATTTTTTTGGAAAACGTTTCCGTAAGTTTCTTGGTGTGCTGAGTCATAAACAAGGACATTATGGCACGGACTATGTTTTCTGATAAATCTCTGAATGGATTTGCTTTGCATTATGTGTTCTTGCCGTCTTCTATGATGTAAATACACTTTTAGTACTTCTTTCCTCTCTCCATCAATTGTTTTTATGAGAAAAAAATTAAAGAAAAAGCAATGTTTGTTGCAAAGTTTGAGTTCTGCAACAGATAAATGTGTCTTATAAATACTAGCAATTAAAGCTTTGCAGTAGAAGAATTGAAATGTATTCATCCTGTAATAAATTGAGCAGTATTACAGTAAATAAGTAAGGAAATTCTTATTGTGATTGATATTGCATTGAGACTTAGAGAAGTTCATTCTGACAGGAAGTTGAAAGAACTTTTCAGCAGAATATGTCTTACGTTATGAAGGGGGATCCAAAGTATATTTTATCTTTGCAATGAGTGTGTTCTATGCATGGGAAATTAGGTATTTTTGAATAGTGGCATGCATGTTCCTATTTTATACTCTTACATCAACTGCAGAGGAGACAATATGACAGTTGTCATGTAGACAGAGAGCAGCCGCACAGTTCTGTGTCACTGCCCACTTCATGGGACCACTTCACATGGCACCAACAGCTAGCATGTTTCTGTAAGTAGATGCCAGCCCTGCATGTTGGAATCCTTTTGTAATTTAAAAAATCGTTTTTGAGCCTTTTTTGATCTGACCATTGCAGAGCAAAGATTTTACTGCAATGGACTCCAAAAACTTAAATCTCTGTCCTTTGCCTGATTGCTGCTTCAAGTCCTATCAGACATTCCATATTTAAGACAAATAAGATCCCTGCCCTTATATCAGGTATTTTCAGAGAGGAATTTTAAGAAATACAAATTCCTGATGGAAAATATTCCTGTTGAAACACAGGAGCTTTAAACTCCACCCTAAGAAATCTGGAAAAGGTTGGTTTAATGTTACCTCTGGAAAGGTGGGCTGTATATAAAGATGAGTGAGGTGTCGAACATCATGTCCCTCTTGGGGGGGGTGAATGTCCCTCTTGCCTTTTGTTTGTATTGGTTGGATGTAAGAGTAGTTTACTCACTTTCATTACCCGAATCTTGGAAATTAGAAATAATGATTTTCTTCAAAAAGTAAATATTCTTGTTTTGATTTCAGGGCTTTCTAAGCCTACTGAATCACTGTTTGCTTAGAAGAATAAGAATATTACATATAAAATTACTTTAAAATTTTATAGGCCCTCCTCATTTTTAAAGGATTAATACGTCCTAATGATGCATCAATATCACAAAATTCTTTTTCATATATTTTTCAAGGCTAGCTGAGGATGTGATCCCTGGCTACAAAAAAAAAAAAAATCCACATCTTCCTGGTCCTTCCTAACCTTTTCCTTTCCTCACCAGCGTTTTAGATTAGTATGCTATACAGTTTTGTAAATTTTGAATATTTCTGACATTTACAGTTTTGTCGAGGAGTCTGAATTTGAGCCTTTGTTTTTACAGTCCTCAGTGAACCAAACTGGAATCTTTGTAAGGAGATAGTGTATGTTCGTTTGCATTTGTTTTAATGCAACTGTAGAGATGTAGGGTTTATATTACTAATAAAGATCCCATAAATGTACATCAAAGCATCTGTGTGATTGTACACAGTGCCTAGAGAAAGGTGATTGATATGACATAGATGATACATTATATATTATTGTTGCAGGCCAATTGTGCTATATGTACATAGGACGTTTTGTAAGTTTTAAAGTCCCTTTTGGGTCCCTAACCTGACCATTTTAACTAGAAGGCTCTTTTTTTTCCCCCAAAACCATACTCACTCATTTTTTAATACTATAAATAGTTTTCAAAAGCTGAGCCATCCTCTTCTTACGTTGCATTCCTTTGCTTGACGTACTAAAGAGGCACATGAATTGCAATAATTGCCCTGGACACATCCACATAGTGATTTGCAGATAAGCCTGGTTACAAGGGAAAACTGCCTACACTTGAAGATTTACTAGAAGCATCTTACCTGTGCAGGCAGCACAGTGTAGGTACCAGACTGAGGAGCCCTCCCAGGAGGCAAGGCTTATTAGCTCCAGCTCTAACACTGATGTGGCCAAATGCTGCTGAGGGAGCAGAGCAAGTTTATGATTGTGAGAACTGTGGGCAGAGGAGAAGCGTCTATCAGTCTCTGAAAATCCCTAGTCACACGGGTAGAAACAGGAACTGAAAAAGCTCTGCTTACTACTTTGCCTCTGTAGGTAAAGATCAGGAAAACACTGTGTAATTGAATTTTATATTGCAAGAAGAACATCCTGAACATAGCTCTGAAGCATCTGACATATCTGGATTTAGTACCAATCTTTTATTTTTTTTAAGTTAAGCAAAAACATTAATACTTTATTGAAAAGTTTTTATTTGTGTATTTCTATTACTGTTACATGACTTCAGTTTATTTTGAGCAGTCCTTAAATTAGGACTTAATCGTTTGGAGGAAGAGGACATGCGATTAACATTGTCACATCTTTCATCATTATTGCTTCTTTCTTAAATAATATAATTTGTGACAAATGTGAACATTAATTACAGTTAACAAAGCAATGTAACATGAAGTGTTCGTATTTTAAAAAACATCCAATCAGTGAGATTACATCTTACACCACGCTTTAAGTCAAAGTTCAAAAGTCAGAAATCAAATACCATCAGTTATCAAATTATGTTAATGGTTCTAATGAAAGCTTCTGGTATTTTGCTCAACACTGTGTTGCTATTATGGTAACTAATAGGACAAGAAAAGCTGATGGCCATGAAAAAATTAAAACTGACTGCTAGAGTGCTAGAGTTTCTTTTTTTTTTTTTTAACATTTGACAATCTGTTTAGTCAGCCCGTGTTTCCATGTGGTACACTCAGCTTTTTCATCAGGCATAAAAAGGGTATAAACTATATTTTATAACCATTTTAGCACACTACACTTCCCCTTTCTTAAAAAGCAACTTCACATAACAAGTTTGAGTTGCAAACCGACAAAACAAAAAATTAAAGGCTGACATTTTGTCACAAATCTTTATATGAAACTCTGCAGCATTTACTAGATACATTGACCTAAAATCTTGGTAGTGTTCACGGAGTTCACAAAGGAATAACTGATTGCAACTTCTGTTACATTAATTTTACTTTGTAATTACAGCATTTATAAGTTATAACTGCAGGGAGCTAGCACAGGTAGCTTGCTGGGATCTCATCTGAAGCCCACTCACTACGCACAATGAAATACAAATCTAAACCAATGAATGCCAAGTTTATATATATTTTTTTTTTTTTTTTTACAATATAAAATGGAGCAGATAAAAACCTGTGCATTTTGAAGACAGGGTGTAGAGAGTAGCTGTTTTAATGTGTTTGAGCTTTAGTTGTTTTAAATTCTTGCTCATATGAATGAATTGCTGGGACATCACACCTTTGGTTATTGCCCATGAACAATAATTTGGGACCTATGGAAATTCCTATTTTTAGTTGAGTCAGTGCTAGGGAGTTTTGTGCTGTTTGAAGTCATTTAGCAGACATTTCAAAATCTTGCTGTCATTGTTGTCTGGCACTACTTAAAACCGTCAAAAAAACCCACAGAGAGACCCATTTTTGCCATCACTGAGACTTGCATCCAACATTTGCAACTCACACTCTGAAATTTTTTCTTCGAAACAGTTGAGAAAATGTCTAGATGTTTATCAGTGTTGTCCCACTATAGACAACTCCTTTTCACTAAGAATCTAAAACAGAATTGAATTTTCTCTTTTCAAAACTATTCCTGTAATTTCTTTGCTGCTGTGTTAACAACCAATCAACCAAAAAAATGTGATTATCAAGACCTATTTGAAAAATGGAGTAAATTGTGTAGTAGTTAAGCTCAAAATGTCTGTGGTAGGAGTTTAGCTGATGGAGCTTGACCTGTGAAAAGATCATTGACAGATGCATCCTGGTCCAAGAACTAGGCTCTTGCTCGAGGACACTTGTAGGACAGCTCACTTCTTTAAGGTACTTTAACTAGCTTTTATTTTATAGAAAAGGCAAAATAATGTCCAGATATCAGCATATAAATGATGCCACAAATGAAGAGAATAAAGGATTTGGTTTACTTAGAGGCAAAACTATGTACAAAAGATCACTAGAGTAATTTAGCAAGGGCAAGTTTTTTATTGCTCTGCTCTATGGTAATACAGCCAATTGTAATTAGCACGGTGATTACCTGAATAAATCAAGTATGGATGATGTCAGTGTTTGGGACTTGAAATTTTTGAGGGGCAGACTTATTTTGCTGTATATTGAATTGAAGGGCTGAATGCTGCAATAGAGAAATTCAAATAATTCTGAACCATGCTGTGTATTAACATGGTTTAGTATTAGCTGAAACTTTCCAAGCTTCCTAAGAAATCTGAAGTATTAATTTTGTTAAAATAGGACTTTTTTTTTTTTTTTTAGATAGCTTTGAAGGATCAAGTCTTAATTTCCTTGACTAAAATTATTTCATAATGTTTTGTAAAGTAAATTATAGCATTTGTTTAAAGATCCATAAGCGTCTTGACAAACTTGCACATTTTAATTCACACACTAATTACTGATGGGACTTTGAGCATTGGCAGTGTGTTAGTTAACAGGTACTAGATCAAAGAAGAGATGTAAGCTCTTTTACCTTTATAAAGCCCAAAATCTGAAGCTGTAATCCAAAATAATATAAAATAGAGAAGATTCAAAGTACTGGCAGTACAGCATAGATAGATAATAATTATTAAAAATGACAAACACCCAATTTTGAGGGAAGCAATGACTGAACTGGGCACAGATTTGAAGACACCTTCCACGTAAACATGCTAAGAGAATTTCCAAGTCTGAGAAATATATTAAAGTCAATTAAAGAAGAGAGCACTCCTGATGACATAAAGGAATTTTCACAGGTGGAAATTATATTGGAAAGTATGTGTGTTGGTTGGGCATGTTGTGTGGTGCGAACAGTGTGGAATTGGGGATGAGTAGGAGGAAGTACATAGGTGGTAGGCAAGATAAGCAAGCCAGCTTCGGAGGATGGAAAAGCTGCCATGTAACTAGCATATTCCTCTTAAATTATACTGGCACCTAATCACGCTTAGTCAATGAATTTTGAAATTGGTGGCCATTAGGGATTGAATTTCTTTTATTCTTGGAAGCAACGCGTCCTGCATGGAGCTGCAGAGAATGCTGAGAAATGGCCCTCAAATGATGAGCAATGTCCACCTTCACTTATTATGGATTTATCCCCTTGTTGACTCATCTGCCTGCCAAGACAATCAGCTATGAGTGTAGAGTATAGTCAGTGCTATGCAATCGGTGTCTCAAGCATTCTAATTGTGCTTTCTTCACCTGGCCTTGCATGAGATACCTGTTTGGACAGCCCTTTGCAAAAAGTAGATTGCAGGGCTTTCCTTTTACGCGTAGACGTTTCTCTGCATCTTGTGCTATATCTGTATACCTTTGGATCTCTCTGTGATGATGATCTGACCATAAATTCGCTTGCTGCAGTCCAGAGTGATATTCTTGTAGTGGCTGATCAGTACAGATAGAAAAAGCTGCAGGAAGTTAACAAGAGCCTTAAGTTACTAACAGTGTTCACTGTATGTAAAGTGAGGGGAACAAAAACTACCTGGGATACAGAAGTAGCACCTTCTCATTTCACAAAGTCATAAAATTAATAGCTGAAGATATTAATGTTGGACCATGCCTGTCAAGTAGGGTCACTGAAACCTCAGCCTATTTGTCTGAAATTCAGTATCAAGACAAACATGAGGCCAGTTCTGATGTGAGCTCTTAAACTTCAGTGCCAAGTGTGCAGTATACTATATTGTGCTATGAACACAGTGTAAGCAAAGCTGTATTCTTAAAGCTTTGTTGACTGTGCTAGTTGTTTTGGGGTTTTGTCTGTTAAAAATCTGTTGCAAAACTGAGGTCAAAAACTGTAAGGGAATCTTCAAGTGCATTAAATATGTTTTGTTTCTAATGTGTTTAATAAATGTAGGGAGATGAGTGCACATCTGGGTACAAAAATATAGCAAATTTATTTCATCCACTATTTACTCAAACAGAAACTGATAAATAATACTTTCACATTTTTGTTGTGTTTTATTTCTGCCACACCAGGGGCTCAAAAAATGAATGTGTCAGTAAAGGATTTGACAGTGTGTTACGACAGTCATCAATCCAGCAAGCCCTGTAGCCATAAATAAGCTTCATACAGTGCCACACTAAAGAGGACAGTTTTTCTTCTGCAGGACATTGAAAATGTCACGGCAAGGGAATTGTTTGTCCCTGTCGCCACGACAACGCCACCAGCACTTATCATTAACTTTCATACCAAGATTTTAATCAGCAGTCTTTGTGGCATAACACTGAGTCAACATCAGCCCAAATTTTCGAAGCCGTTATTCTAATTATGACGAGAAGCTATAGATTGATGAGCTTAGTTTTCTGCAAGGACTGGTGGCAGTTAATTCCTGTGACCTGTGTGCCTCCAGTAGTCTCTTTTCGAGATGGAGTCTTGAAAGTTCGATTATTAGTGACAGGTTGTAAGTGAGAAGAAGCTTATCTCTCCTGAGAGTGTTGATAACTTGAGACAAGGTTTAACTAGGAAGTAGTGAGACAGTAGATGGCAAAAAAAAAAAAAAAAAAAAAAAAAAAGGTGCCTTCTCTGGCAAGCACACTGTAATGAGAAAATACAGACAGCCGCAATTTCGCAAGTTGTAAATTCTGGTAGCCTTCAGTTGTAAATTCTGGTGGAGTCTGTTTCACTCAGCTATCTGATAATGTGTGAAAATATTTGTCCTCCTGCTTCTGCATGAACACATAGTGCTTTTCAGCAAAAGCATTAAACATTCAGAGCCTTGGTATATGCAGTTCCATCAGGTTTATAAGTCCCTGAAAAATGAGAAGAAATATGATATTTCCTTATGTAAAAGGGAAAAAAAAAATAGAAGCAGTTACTACCTCATTTTCATGTGTATTGAGACTGGCCAAACCAGTATTATCATTGCTGTTAATATTATTTATGTGCAAACAGTGTGCTCAGAGCTGTACAAGTCAAACAAGACAACATGTCCTTGCTCTGAGGGGCTTGTAATCTAAGTAGACAGACAATGCAAAATGCACTAGGAAAACCCAGAGGAGAATTATGTTTATTTCATTTATTTGTTCTTGGTGATGGGTAGGCAATGTTATATTTGCTGACTAGAATCTGTGTTTGTGGAAGGAGTGATGTCAGAAAGGTGAGGGCTCTGCACGTGGATTGAATAGGGAAGCATGGGACCAAAAATGTGCAAATGGTCTGCAGAAGGATTTATTAGTGGAGGGGAAAAAATTGTTGGGTGAGTTAAGCATGAGTATACTTCTTTCCAAGAGAATTAATGGGGAGACAGGGAGGCAGAGTAGTTACTGAAGATCATAGTTAGGCAGTGGCAGAGCCAGAACGGTATCTTAGTATTAAGGATTTCTGTCAGGGATTAAGTAACTTGCAAAGCTATATCAACTAGGTAGAGAATTAATTCTGGGAGATCCCTGACTCCCTGCTATTTCTTCTGTTATTTGCTTTGCATTTCTCAAAGCATTTTGGGGAAATGGATGTACAGGAATGAAATCCTGCTGAGCTGCATGAGAGAGGTTTTCTTTCAAGTGGTCTGGAAACACTTGAGCTACTTCTAGGATCTCCCAGTCTCATTTAATCAGCTAGGCCATGGCAGATGTGTTCTTTCTTAAGTGTGTTCAAAAAATGATGAGTGTAGCCAGGTACTACAATGCCTAGGAGAGCAGGCAAAACAGTGTAGAAAAAATAAAAGAATAGGGTTATATAGGTGGCTTGAGGAAAAGCAAGGACTGAAGAAGCACCTAAATGCGTTTGCAATTAATGTTAGTAATGGAAATTATCTGTTGTATCCCTAATTCTGCTCCTTGTTAAATCAGAGATGTCACTCTTAAGTGTTGAGTGCTGTAAATATTAAAGCTGTTGATCTCATTTGCTATGGGAATTAATAAACTGCTTCAACTGAATTCCTAGGGCTGTTTCCTAGTGGAAAAAGCTTTCTGTTTCTTTTAGTTTCTTCCTTTTCTCCCCAGTTATTTCATTGCTATGGTCCGCAAGCTAATGGAAAAAGACACGGAGCTCGACAGTGTACATTGTCTTGAAGGTTCGGCAAATTGCACGATGAAGGCTGTTCCTTTTAATAAGGATTTTGAAAGATCCATCTGCTTTTGAAGGATGTTAGCAAAATGAATGAAAGCAAGTTTTAAAAACCTTGAGTACAGAATACTTTCTCTAATGTGCTGTATCGCCTATCTTGAGCTTTCAATGAGACTTTTGTTTGCAGGTGTTGAAGTCTTTACTTGGCCAGATAGATATAAATTGCAGTTGGAGCTTGACCACATTTTCAATGTGAGTGCCATCTAGTTGTGCATAGCCTTTCCTAGCTGGGGCCTTGCCTGTGCTAGGGAAGTGTCTTGCCAGTTGTGCTAGCACAATTCGGCTGGCAGTTTCCTAGGGGAGAGCGAGGTATGCCAGGAGGAGGGGCGTTTTCATCTAGTGTTGTTGAACCTCCTTGAACAAATGCACTGTCATGCCATCATCACCATGTCTATACCACAGGTTTTGCTGGCACAGCTGTCATGGCATTTTTTTCCTCCCCGTTTTCTAGCTGAGGTAGCTGTGCTAGCAAAACTTTGTGACTGCTTACAGCCATGCAGCTACTTGTCTCTAAACTTCAGATTCACAGCTGTAAGACCTGATTTTTTCAGCAAGTCCGAGTTTTCTGTTTAGAAATGGATAGAAACTGAATGAATATTACGATGAAACAAACAGGAAAAAAAAATGTAACAGGGGCATGTGAGTATTAGGAGGTGGGGAGGGAATCCCTTTCTTGAGGAGGGGAAAGGGGATATCACAAATGAAGGAACATATAAATAAGATTAAACTAGATCATGAATAAGATTTTTTTGTCAAGAAGCAGTATTTTGTATGGTGACAGCTCTAGCCCGCAATGACAATAAGATGAACGAACTGTATAAATGGAGCATTACAAAGTTAAAACTATGAATTTGTTCAAAAACTATTGCTTCTTTTGCAGAAACCTAACCCTGATTTCAAATCACCACGTAAACATTGCTGCAGCCCAGTTCTCTTCTAGCTGCATGTAATATTGAAAGGATGAGTTTGAAATTAAATACGTTTTGCAGAAGCAGTGGTTTGCTGCACTGCTGTAATTTTTTGGCCTCTGATTTTAATCTATTGAAAGTTGTTGTAACCAATGGAGCTATTCAGCGGGTTGTTTTGGGTTGTTTTTTTAAATGCCTGTCTGTCCTTGTTAATTAGAAGTGTACATATTGGGAAATTAACTATGAAATACTAAAAATGATAAATTATTTCTTATTTGAAAGTATAAATTAAAGGTTTAGTGTATATAAAATTTGTCATGTTTAATTGCAAGTTCAATTAAAATTCAGGATAATGATGATTTATACAGGTTTCTGTGTAATTTGATATTCATTAGCTTAGCCAGACACATGCTGATATTAGCTCGTTAATTATGTTTCCTTTTGTTGAAAGCAGCCTTGTGAAAGCAATCTGCTCAAAGTTTTTTAAACTCATTCTGCTAAATGAATATTTGGCAGCTGTTCATGTTATTGAGATGGTCACTGTGGCTTCACTTCACTCATATAGCATCAATCATACCTACTGTATGACAAACAAGGGTTTCTCGTTACAAACCCATTTATGAAGGTTATGGTTGACATTAAAGAGCTATTGCATGGCAGGACGATATTGCTTTACAGTAATGTAAGAATATAACTACAGCTAGAACTGGTCTCTCCCACACAACCAAAACAAATATAGTTTAATAAGGGGGGGAGAAAAAAAAAAAAAGGCTGTTTCAGATGTCAGTAATGTAACCAATGTATGAAGTGCCAAGGTGCTTTCACATCTCTGGAATGTGGAAGGCAAGTTGCTCAACACTGTAAAAGTTGTGAGATGTTAGTGTATAAAAAGCAACATGTGTAGCCTTCTGGGGTGTTAGCTCGGTGCTCTTCAGGTGTTCTTCACACTCTCTTCTAAGTGGAACTGACCTGAATAATTTTAGAGATAGATGTCATGAAGTAATTCCCAGAGAGAACTGCATCCCAGCTGGGGAGGGGAGCCATCCTTGGGTGGAACTGGCCCTGCTCTGGAGGCCTCTAGCCTTTGCATTAGTGTTGCAGAATTGTCAAGCCTGTGGGTGATTGAGCAGCTTAACGTTTCAGGATCACTAGAGATTTTTATCTGAAAATATTTGAGGTAAATGCATTTACTGTTTAATGAAAAGACAAGTGTAGCTTTGAAGGATTGATGGCATGAAATGTAATCCTTTTGTTTCTACTAAAAAGAAAATGCAACAAATGTACTGAGGGCTATGGCACTCAAATATCGTTTCTCTTGGTGTTAGCTGCAGGAGTATATGTGTATCTTTTACCTTGGATTGCTGTCTAGCCTCTGTCCTTTTCATTAGCTGTCAGCAGTGTCATGGACCTGTTCAGATTCTGTTTCTTGGATCCGAGGAGGAGATCTTGCTTCTGAACTTCGTAAGTCAGTTTTATCTGCTGAAGTGGGGAAAACTCACGGAATTCAGGGAGAGAAGAGATGCTGGACTGGTGGACACGTTAGACTTTTTGTCACCCAAGAGAATGAACGTTGAGGCTCAGGACCAGAGTGACAGACTGGGAAGAACTCCCTTTTTTCTGTCCCTTCCAGAACTTGCTCTTGTCATGTGCTCTTCCTTTTTCTGCTTATTACCATGCTGTCCAACAATGGTAAATCAGGGGATTACTTTCGAGGAAGGGGCAACAGCCAAAACTCAGTAGTTTCTCCTCCCACCCACCTACATCCCCCAAACTTATTTGGGGAAGTACTAACTACGAATTCAGTTTAAAACTCCTCTTAAAGGGGAATTGACAGTATTAAATCAAGTGGGAGTTTACCTGTAGCTTGGACCAAGACATAAACGTGCAGTGGCTTTGTGTTGCATTGATGGTGGATAAATCACTGTTACTTATCAGCCAGAAGAGTTTCACCCATCTGTGGTTATTTTTCTTAGAATAGCTCAGCTTGGTTAGCATAAAAGTTACTCTTCTGTCCATTAATTTTCTTGTATAGTGGTGCGGTGCCAGTAAAGACTTTTTGACAAGACAGTTCATCATTGTTGGTTCTCTTGGAGGTGTATAGCCTCTTAGGTTATAGAGCCAGGTGTTGTGTTTCTGTAGGCAGTGTAGGCTTGGAAGAAGACTTTAATATGAGAAGCAGATGTGATAGAACAGATTTGCAAATCAGGATATTAAAATACTTTCAAAACCTTTAAAGGGGATAAAAAAATTGCAGAGATGATAGAAACTTGTCAGCGTTCTTTCCCCAACCCTGCAAAGAGCCTGGCTTCACATTTCCTGTTTTACTTTTCAAATATCAAACATCTGCTTTGAAAATGAAAGTAATTTATTCTCTGTAATTGTCCCAAGTTCTTTTGATTTTATTGAATATTGTTTCAAGGCTTCAATTGGATAAAAGTTCCCATGGAATATGTGTCTAAGGCTCAGACTGTTAGGATAAATTTAGATGCATGCAGCAGTTTGAGGGTTGTTGGGTTTTAGGTTTGCACGTAGTGTGTTTCCTCTGGTGTGTTCAACTATAGAAGTGAATATTTTTAAATAAAATTGTATGTAATATAAGAATGTGATAAAAATGATAAATATTTTTTCTTCATTATTTCCCTGAAAAAAGCTGTTAGACTTCTCTTTGTTATGAAGTGTTGCAACTCTCATATCGCACGCTATATCTTACATGCTTGATGGGGAAGGAGAAGTGTTTATGGTTGTTTTATGCTTCATATGTCCATCCTTTAATTTAGTATTTCTCACATAAAAAAGGCTCATGAAGAACCAAGACAGAAGTCTAAACAAGCGTGGATAGCAGGCCTATTGACTGAACCTGAGATTTCTTACCTAGTTATTTTGAGTAGAATCGCACTTAAACTTCTCTTTGATAGCATTTTGATCAGACAGGACAAGATAGAATTTTCCAATCAAGCAGCGCTTAATATTTCAGGAAGTGTTCTGGAATAAGTTTTGAATGTCACCTCTTACGCTTTAAATCAAAATGGTCTGTAAGCATATGGACTAAGTTTGCTTTGCAGAAAAAAGGTAAATCTCTGGGGTTTGGTGTGTATTTTTTCCTCGTGTTTTAGTTTGTTTAGTTTCAGTTTGGGCCAATATGAGGAAATAATATTGTTTGCCAAAAAAATACCAGTAAGCAATTAGAATTCTTCTTTTTTTTTTTTTTTCTTTCTTTCTTTTTTCAGAGAATTGAAAAAACATTTTTTTCCATGTATTGTGTTTAAGGGAAATCAGCCCACTTCTGCTGTAGAATACTACTGTTGTAAAGCATGGAAGAGTTTGATTATGGTATTTGTTGCTATTTTGATTCTAAAGATTTTAATAATTTTAACATTCAACAAAAGGAAGCATCCCACTGATTATAAATGACAGCAACATGTTTATAGCAGCACCTGGAAAATTACTGTAGTCATTTAAAAAAAAATTTCATCCCTAGTAGCAAACCCATGCCAGTAACTGGTTGTCGAGCAAGTCCTTGTCAGCTTTTTATCGCCATACATTGTTGGGTAATAGTTCTAAAATTATTTATAGAATGGAATCCCAGCTGTACTGAAAATACCATCATTTAATATGTTGTCTGTGATTCTTATTAGCTTTTTTTGCCTAAGGGTTATGAAGAGAACAAAGGTTTAGCTGTATGTCTAAGATTGAGCGCTATAGAAAATTTTTGTCAGGGGACTTGTTGACCTTATGTAAAGTTACCTCTTTGAGAAGCTTTTTATATTATGGCTGCAGTTGCTATGGAAGTTGCATAAACCTAGCAACAGCTAGCATGCCCTCGCGCAATGTATTTCAGAAGTTTGGCCTCTAATGGGTTTATTTGCTTAATGCAAAGTTTACATCCAGTATAGCATAGAAATAATGATCAATCGAGTGAAATGTGTATTTAAAAAGTGTGAGCCGATATATTTTTCATGTATGTAATGTATGCCCCCATATATAAATTGCAGGGTATCTGTTACTCCACACAGGATTGTGCTTTCTCTACTGAATGCTATTAAAAATAGTAGCCTTCAAGTAAAATAACTTAACATTCCTGACTTTTCTGTAACTTGAGGTGGAATATTGCAATACCTTTTAAATATACTTGCATTAGTGTTTTTTGGTTGGTTGTTTTTTTTTTTTTTTCCTTTTGATACTTGTTTTCTTATAAGTGTGATAGCCTCTGTAGCTCTTTCATCTTAAACTGTAACATTCTGCTATTATAAAAACACTGGGCTGATCTCCTAATATATTCAACCTGGAACATCACTTTAGTGACACTAGCTGTTATTTTGCATCCGCCAGTGCTCCTGGGAAAGGTAGACTTGAGCAACAATGTTGATTGCTCTCTGCTTGTACGTATGGCTGACTCAGCAGTATGTGGTTAGCCTGACTTAAAGGATAAGACAAAATCCTACTATTACCCTTCTCCTCAGGGACAACTGCCCTTCTCCATCAAGAAGACAACCATTCAGCCAGAAAGATTGACTCCAAGAAATTCACCACAATCACTTTAGTATTTTAAATTTCAGGTGGGACTAGAATTGATGGTGTTGAGGGCAGAGGCTCAGAGCCTTGAATCTTTATGCCTAAGTGAGTTAAGCAAAACTGCTGGCTCTGAAGAAGTCTCTGTATTTCTTTTTAACAGCTAGAAAATAGGATAAATGAGGAAGGGAAAATGCAGCCACTGGAGGTGGGGGAAAAGACATTTTAACCCTTGTGATGATGAGAAATTGAATCCTAATTTATTATTTAATCTTGAATTAATCCTATTTGTGTGTTTGTCAGTGTGTGATCGGTTAAAAAAAATACATAATGAACATATAGTTTCTATAGTAAGTAAAGTTCTTGAAAAGAGCCTTAAATCAAGGCTTAATCTACTGTTTTGTTGACAGTAGGTATCAACATACCCAGTAAGCTGAAGTTCCACCTTTTTGCAAAAATAAAAATAAATAAAATATAGAAAAGAAGTTAAGTGAGATTGAAAGAAACAGTGCAAAACCGAACTGGCATTTTCTATGAAGTGCTTGGTTCATGACAGATAAAGGCTGCTCCTGTTACTTGCCATCAGAAACTCTACCCACTTAGTTGGGTTACCCACATTTCTACAGAATCTTCCTTTAGTCTGTGTTCATTCATACAAGAGATCAGTGGAGCTTTCCTAGTGCTATAAGAGTGTTCTTTGAGGTACCTCAGTGCTTGAGATGCTGAATATTGTTTCCATTTTGAAACTGCGCTAACGTTTTTTAATGTTTTACAAACAAAGTAAATCGGACAATGGAAGAATATCAGCAGAATACCAATGTCTTGGGTTTTTGCTTTTATTATTGAATATTTTTAAATCAAAATGTAGTAATAAGCTCTAGTATTTTATCAGACAACCGTATGAACATGTTTGCATTTCAGCATCTTCCCCAGCAGGTGTTTTACCTGGACACCATAAAAGGTAACAAGTCAACAGAGGAAACAAACATGTTGCCATTCACTGTAGCTGATTTTATTTCTTGTAGTGACACATTTAGAAAACTGTCAAGTTTCAAAGAGAATGTTGGGGTAACTGGAGCTCCTGCTTGCATTTGATTGTTAGTTCTGTACTCGTGAAAACATAATGTGTTTGAAGTAAAATGTGGCTTTTGCATATTATTTTTTTTTTTTTATGGAGGGGGAAGTATTTATGGTTCAGAGCACTGCTGTAACCCATAGTTATAGGCTGTTGTGAAATTTGGGAAATTTCTGGTAGTGAGAAGGTATTGTCACTTTTCATCAGCATGTCAAAAGTACATTTTTTTTCTGTCACCATATTTCTGGTACATTTGTGAATTTAATCTCTAAAATAAGTAGCAAGAACTAAAAGGACATAGTCTTTGTAATTCCAACTTGTTGTTTACTCTGCCTTTAGAGCATCACTACTGATGAAAAAGCTGCAGTCTTATGAACACAGCTCTTTTCTGGCGCTCTGAGGGATGGCTGCTATTTATTGCCTTTAATCTGAAAATGAGTTAAAATCATTATATGTTAAGAGTAAATGGATGTTTATTTTGTAATAGGAACTCATATCTTTTGGCCAACGTTTCCATATGCATTCTCTGCGTGCTTCACTTTTCAGAAATCTGCTTCCTCCTTTTAAGTTGCACAGGAATCTAAAGTACTATTAAAAATTAGGTTACTGCAACCATAGTGTATTCATAAAGTATATCTCACCTTCCGGAGAGAAGTGGGTAGGCTTTGTCTGGTTTTGGGAATATATTCCTGTCTCTTTCAGGGTAAGTAAAGCCTCAGAGCTTTAATTACAAATATTGGGATGGTGAAAACGGAAAGCAAGGGAGAGGATGACTTTTACAGCTGAATGTTTATCAGGCTCTCAGAGATTTAAAATGATTCCATGAAAGAACTGACACATCTTCCTCTAAGTCAACCTGATAATTCTTCCATCGTATTAATGTTGATGCTTGTATCATAAGGTGGAAATGATTTGAGAATAATTGAAAATTAAGAAGAGAGTGGTGTGGTGTGTAGAATGTGTGAATTGGTTTGGGTTTTTTAGATTGGGATAGAAGAACCTGCAGATGGTTCCTTGGTTATTTGCTGTAGTTTAATATCCCCTGGGATGACTTATGGTGTATTGTGTAAGTTTGCTTTCCCTTTGGACAAATTAACATAGCTTGATGAACTATAAAAAAAACCAAAACACCCAAACAAAACAGTGGAACTGATGCACAGAGGTCTTAGTACCAGTACCTGTATCTTGCCCTACACTTCGAAATGGAAGATTTCTCTTTGGTTTTGTAAGTGGTTGTAAGACATATTGTCCTACATAAGATCTGACCGAAGTATTGTCATGGTGAAAGTTTGAAAGAACTGATTGTATGTAACTGAATCAAACTAACTCGAAAGGAATAAAGGAAGTTGCAAGCATCAAGCTTGCTTTGCTTTCACTGAAACTGGATGCCTAAACGTTGGTGGTCTTTAAAAGTTCTTTATTTTTGTTGATGTTTTTCTTGGTTACTAGCTTCAAATAGGAGTTAAAATTCAGAATATTTCTAAATACTAATTGTAACCTAAATTTAAGTTGTTCTGTTAGTTTTTACTTCCTTGTGGAGCTATTCATGTATCACTGTCAGTTGAGCCTCTCTCTTATTGGCTTATTTTTCTTTTCCACACAGTAAGAATCCTTTAGATTATCAAACAAACAATCCTCCCCCCCTTAAGCCCCTCTAGGTCTGTCTATGTGGGTTCAATTTATAGATGATGAATAGTGATGGCTGTTCTGGTGGCTATGACCAAACACTGTGAAATGGGTGTTATTGTTCCTTTTCAGTTGGGGAAAAAAAAATTATTTAAGTACATGGTATCATTAATGTCCACTTCATCCTCGTTTATATTTCTCTCTTAAAATTGCTCCGCAAGTAGTATAGCATCTAAGTTGGAAGACGACCTTTCACAGTGCAGTACAATAGTTTCTTTAGCACCCTTTATAGAGAGATAAACCTGCTCAGAGGCTAAGAAAATGCAGTGGAGGGTAGTGATTCGTGTTTGAGCAGAGGGGGAACGTACTGAAGTAAAAGCAAAGATGTGAAAATTTAAGACTATAAAAACATACAGTAAGCAGTTGTGGAACAAGGGAAAAGATGAAAGAAATAAAAGAATAATGAGATAAGTAGTTATAGTGGAAAGCTGTGATAGGTGTGTTTAGTGCATGCAAGAATGCTGGTAAAAGCCAGGGTCTTGGTGGAAACTACTAGAGAAAGCAAGTAGAAAAACCTGTTTACACTGAGTGGCAAATTGGAAGTGGTAACATCAGGAGTTTACTGAAGAGGTTTAAAGAAGGCATAGTATCTTTAATGGGTTGCTTGGGTCAGAACTCCATTCTTCAGTTTCTTCAATATGACATGAAAATAAGAATGTTTTAGTAATAGAGAATGAATGTAACTATTGATGTACTTCAGGATCACTTATACTTTTGCTGATTTTTATTAATTTACATTCACACATTCCCTATTTTGCTTATTGGCTTAGTCCTTATTATTTTTAAACAAATCTTAGTGTAAAATTAAGTAGTGCATATTTATCTCAAAGTTCTTAAAAAAAATTCAGAAAATGCACTCAATATTTTCATTGGAAGGGAAAGAAGGGTGGAGGGATTTGGGCAGAGCAACTCAGTGATGTGGGGTAGAACTGGATGTATGACTTATACCCTAAGTGCTTTCCAGTGGTCATGTTTATCCTGAAAACCAGAACCAAAATCACTGACATATATTAATATATAGTGGGTGGGACTGAGATAATACAATCAGCTTGCAGGCAATGTAATATTTGGTTGCAATTGGTTAACATAAGGATTCAGAGGTTTTGAAGGCCTCTGATAATCATGACAGAGAACTCAGAAATTTGGTGTGTATGGTTCAAAATGGGAAGAATTGCTATTTGGAGAAACGTGATGAGGAGCATGAGTGTAAAGAGTAACTATCACCTGCTTTCATGCAGAGGCAATGTAGAATGGGAAAACAATTCAGAATAAACTAATTTCAGAGAGATCTAGAAAAGAGAAATCATGCTAATCTGTAATGAGATTAGCATTTCTAGGTGAGCAGCTCTTTCATTCACTACTTTTGGGGATGATCAGATATTGTTTCATTGTAAGGCATCTGTGTTGAGGCTATTGACAGAACAGCTGTTGTTGGCTTCATTTAGTGTTGTCCTTGCCTCTTTGCTTTATATAAGTTCTGGAAGTCTGAACTTTGCTTCTTAACATGCTTTTGAGAAATGGAAGGGTGAGTTTGACAAGATTTTACCTGGGGGTGAGACCTTACACGTGCCAAACAGACTTAATTTTCTTTCTTGTTATAGTCAAAAGAGTAACTTCACTGATGCAACTTGAGCTACATGGTAATGTTTGCATACTTATAGCAGGTTTTAATTGTATTGAATTGTAAAAAACGCACAGTGGTAACTGAATGACACTAGCAGAAGCATTACTTACCACTGACTTTTGCTTGTCCTTTTGCTACAAGGAAAAGCCAAGTTACCAATTGCCAAGGGTAGGATTTAAAGGCTGTGAGATACTGTACTAAAATATGCCAATAAAAAATTTGCCTTTCACACGAGTCCTTATCTTCCTAGCATTTTGGCAACTTGATGAACTTTTCATTTATACCTGTGTCTATTTATATCGACTTATCTTCCTGTATGTAAGAATGCAAGCCTTTGTGTATGAAACACTGCATGGAGAGCGCAGTGGTGTTTATCACCGGATATGTCTCCTGATTGTATGTTAGCAAATAATTTCATCTGCCCTTATATACAGAAGGGGTAGCAGGAGGGAGAGACTAGATCTTTCCTTGGGTTTTAAGTGTGTTGCTCTGAAATTGGTTCTGAGGCTTACATGAAAGGTATTCCTCAAGAGAATGTTGTTCCTGTAAGGATTTTTTTAGTCCACCAAGAGAGAGTCATTGTGGCATAGGACCAAGATGTAGGCCAAGTGGAAATACAGCAAAGTGATTTAATAGAAAAGGTAATTCCTATTCAAACTGGATGGTCCCTTATTCATTTCCTCGGATTATCATCAAATTTATGTCACCAGCAAAGGAGCTTTATTGAGTTTCACAGATATATTCCTTTTGCTTTCATTGTCATTAGTTGGCACACTGACATTTTCATATGTGTCTCAGCTAATGCCTCAAAATTACTCCATCTACAAATGTAACAATTGAACAGATAATTTTAATAAGATTCAGCTTGACTTCAGACTGCACTCCTTCCTTTCTTTATAGAATGCAAATTGTAACCTGTTTTTAAAGCCGTGCAATGCAGTGAACTTTAATGGGATTTGACAACATCATATTAAGCACAACAACTACGCATAATGTACCGAAAAATTGGACGTGAAATTGGAAACATAGCTGAGAACAAAGTAAATTTACATGGTTTGGTAGTTTGAATGTCTGATATCATATTCTCTCATGCAAGCTCCATAAAAAGCAAGGGATTTAACAATGGATATCAGCGGAAAGTGCTTTTAAAGTTAAAGCTGATGGATGGCTTGTCAAAAAAAATAATTGCATTGGTTGGAAAGTCGGGATGCGTGCTGAGGGGGAGAGAACAGGATATACAGAGAGGATGATGGGAAGTGACAGTGGTCTGTCAAGAAGCAGTGGCTGCCCAGAGAAGTGTGAAGCCAGAGCTATAAGGTGGCAGAGTAGAACAGGCTGTCAGAGCGGGAAAGTGGCTTTAATACCCTGAAAAGCAAAGGAATCCGCCTGTCAGCCTTGCTCAGCCGTGCTGAAAGAGGAAAAGAACATGGCATAAAGTTGGAGACATTAAACGGGAAAAAAAAGAGAGGCCAACGAATGCCAGTGAGGAGGGGTGGTGAGCTGTTATGTTTTTAAATAGACAAATGACACATTTCTAGGTGCAGCAAGAAAGCAAACTGTCTAAGAATTTTAGAACTGATTAGAGGCTTTTTTTGAAAAAGAAATACAAGATGATCAGCATCTATTTCTGGCATTTTTAAATGTTCCACATAGCCCTGTGACCTTCCCTTCGCTTCCATCTTGTGTAACTGTACTGGCCCATCACCGCTATGAGAGGCGGAAATGGTTTTATTATGGAAGCAGTTTGGTCCCTGCAAGCCTTGGAAGAACTTGGTGTTTGAACCAAAAATAATTGTCTCGGAGGTCTCCCTTTAGCCATTTGTAAAGTATTAGCGTATAATAATTGATTTTCAACATAACCAAACAAATTTTCCTTAAATTTTTTTAAATGTTGAGATTAATTTGGCTTTACATCATTACGATTTATACCTGGTACTAGTGCAGTGCCATACAAATAGCAGCAGCTATGGATTTTAAAGGTTTTCCACAAATGCTGGAAAACTTATTTATATCTTAAAGATTGTAGAAAAAAAAACCCTGAGTAACTGTCAATACAAGTTTTTAAAATAAAATCATTATTTTTCAAATACAGTTCCGTGTAATCATCTGTTACAAATATATTATAAGGAGAAATGAAAAAAGAGTAAAACACAAAAATTAAAAAAACTTTATATATATGATATATATTTGATATGGATAACACATTAAAAGGCACTGTGCTCCATAGCTGCTGTATAAGAAATGTATTAGAAGCACAGTCCATACTATACTTTTTCAGTGTGTTGCCTTAACTTTTCTGAAGAAATAGCCTCCAATAGAAAAATGAAAATAAAAAGCAAGATACAGCTTATGCACAGACATTCAAAAAATGCATACTGTATGTTAAAGAAGTTCTGGAATACCAGATCTTGAAAAATACAGAGTGAAATGAAAGCTGCAAGGAAATATTGTTAGGTAGGTTTCAACACTTTTCAGGATTTGACTTACTTTATAATTGTGATAGAAGTTATTAAATGCAATTAAGTTTCTGGGTGTTGCTTCACAGACCTTGTTCTGAATGCTACTAAGGCTGTGTTTGAAATAAAATGCAAGTTAGCAGTTCTCATGTGCAATAGAAAAGGAAACAAAGGTCACAGTTTTTGATTATAAGCGGTTCCAGATTTTGGCTTACGTCTCAGTTATAACAACAAGCTAGTTCAAATAAGACTTGTTAACGCTTCAGTCCATACATGCTTTCATGTTTTATGTCTGTTGCTATGTGTTGAATGGGAGAATTAATTTTCCATCTACAAATAAGTATTATCGAATTAATAGAAAACAGTTATGTCATGATTATAATACAGAGACTAAAAATCCATATAATTGGTTGCTCTCATAGCATACTTACTCTTTCTGTTGGTTTGAATATGATGTGTCCAAAAATTTATTACATCCTGAAGTAGAAGGCCCCTAGTTAAAATGTTGTAAGCATTATGTTACTAGTCCTTTGTTGAAACAACAGGAGCAAATTGAGAATATATTAGCATGAAGGAAAAAATCTAGTGTTGCTAGGCATTTTAGACTTTTTTTTTTTTTTAAAAAAGTGTATTGAACGGCAGCATTGTTTGCATTTGTAAATCAATGTGTTCATCACTATCTTTTAGAAATGTATTAAGCATTGAACGTGTATGCTTCGGGGTTGTATGATGGCCTCAGCTCTTAAGGATTCTCAATGCTGGACCTAAAGGGTATTTTGTTTTTTATGGGGGCAATTTCAAATTACATAATGAAAAAATCAAATAAGGATCTCCACTTCTCCCTTCTCACATTAGCACCTAATGTAAAGTTGCAACTAAATAAATGAGGAAATTACAGTAATCCATGCTTTTTATGTCTAGATACTTTGCGAGCTTCTAAATGGGAGATGATCTTACAAATTGTATTTCTTTATCCAGGCAATTTTCCTATAGTGTCTGTTGCTGGTGCATATAAATATATTACAGTATGTGTGTAGTCTAAGAGAATGCATGAATGATAAAGATCTCTACTTGGACAAAATGAAAAAAAAAAAAAAAGTAAAAAAGAACATTCCTTCAGAGTCTGAATAGCAGCATTTGCCTGCCAAATAAGATACTTTCTTTCTCCCCTTCTTTAGTCAGTGAAAGTCCTAACTAGAAATGAATGAATGCTATAAAATGTGCTGTGTTTGCTAGGCACAAAACAGCAATGTTAGAGCTAGAACTGCAACCTCTGCTTGTTTGTCCTTACTCCTTATGCATTCAGAAACCTGTCCTGCTACTTGCAATATAGTGTTTTGTGTATTAATAGCTCTTTTGGTTTGCAAATAACACCTCTTTGTGTCACTTTGTGGTTCCAGAAGGGTCACTGGTTTTTTACACTTTAGGAAGATTGCTGCTGTTATCTGTAAATCTATTGCTTGGACAAGAATGGGATTACATGATATGATTTAAAACAGTATCAGCTGTATTTTATTCTTTTCACAAGGAAATGACCCCTTACCTTATACAGCTTAAATAAATAAATAAAGCTTTTACGATATAGAGCAGCAAAGATTTTTGCCTTTGTTACCTCAGGAGTATCTGAATAAAATGTCTTATTAAGCAAGATATAAGGGCGATGAAGAGAAGAATAAATCAAATTAGTTGGCATCTCAAGCTTGGAGCACCATATATAGTGCTAGTAGTTTAGTAAAATGGATTTAATGAGAAATATAAATGCTGGTATTTAGGCAGCTGTATTTTGGTAACTGGGATATTGGCTTCCAAAATTGTATGATGATACAATATTGTGAAGTTCTAAAGTACAGCAAGACCTGTTGAAATCACTTTTGCCTCCCTGCAGTAAGGTTACACATAAAAATGTGTTGGGCCTTAAAGAAAGGGGAGCTAATACTGGATTATCTTTTGTAGTGTTGTACCCCAAATACAAGAGTGATTGGGTTTGTTTCATAACGCTGGTCGTATAAGGAGTTTACGTATTATTAACCAGCATATCCTAAGGTATTCAGCTACTCCTATGTGCTCACCTAAAAGGCAAGAATGCAGAAATTGGTGATTAAACTGGATTCTGAGAAACCATGATGTATGTAATTTTGATAGAAATGCTGCATATTTGTTGTTATCCTGTCTGAAAATACGGCTTAATTCTAGGCAAAGTTATTTCTTCCATATACATTCCATTGACAGAGTAAAACTTGCACCTTGGCACAGGTAACTCCTAGCATGCAAAGAATCAACTTTCTAGTGTTGAAAATGCCCTGACCTACTATTTCATTATGCTTTACTGCTGCTCTGCCCACCCAAGATCCTCATGTGACTTTCATCAAAATAAGATCGGAAAATGTATTTCTGTAATACCCTATGAGGTAAGTAATTACTTACAAATAGGAAGTAGATGATCGAGCTTCCTTCCTGTTTGAATGACTCCAGGTCAAATTAAAATCTGTGACACGGCAAGAAACTTAAATGGCACATCTCAAAATCCACACCTCTCTTCTCATATTTCCAAAGTTTATATGTATTTTACTTTTGCTGCACCAAATATACTATGTCCAGCTATATCTATATATATGTGTGTGTCCCAGTATTGTGGGGATTGGTGACATGTATCAGCCCTTGTAGAGAAAACATGCAGAAGTTGCATGTGATATTGCATCAGATGCGTTAACTTGATTTGTGTGTCTTTTATGACTCTGGTGGGGAGCCAGACACTATAAAGAAAAGCCCCACTTATATTGATCTAGAAGGCAGCAGGATTTTGAAGATTTTTCAGCAGACCTTTGCTTAGTAAGATCTTAGAAGAGAATAATGGCTGCTTAGTTTGCCTGAATTTAGATTTTCACATGTTAGAAATAAAGGATGGGAGAAGATAGAACTAAACTGGGTATTTCTAGCTGGGGTAAAGGATCAGGTTAACAAATGTATTGAACATTAATGATAGGAGATCAGCACGACGCCTGAACCTGTATCAGTTCTGTTTGCAGTCCAGGTCTCTCCAGCCTGTAAGTGCTTCCCTTGCTAATTATTCCTGCTTAGGGTTTTAGCCAAACTTAGGTATGTGAGCTAGTATAAAGCATTCTGTCATGTTGAGAAGCAACAGTAGTAGGAGCTTGCATCTTTCCATTTTACTTCCTAGGAAAAATCACCCTTGCATGATGTGCAATGCACTCTTTTCCCATTTATGTTATTTAGTAGGAAAGGGCTAGACCTGCACACGTTATGGGGCAGTGCTTTTATAATTGAAGCTGTTTGGGATCAGGACTTCCGGTCCATTTTACTGTAGTGAAGGGTATCTCTTAGAAATTTGGTGTAGCGATTTCCTCTCTCATCATGCCCCTAAAAATCTTGGGGGGGGGCATGCCTGATGGCCAGGTGTTAGATATTGACTCATCTCTAACCTGAGACAGGAAACAATGATAAGAAGCTATTATTGTGAAAAGCTACTAGTTGCTTTTGTGGGTAGCTCTAATAAACTTCAGGCCAGCAATGACAAAAGCACCTTAATAACATCATTTGCAGCCCTGTTTGAAATATTAGTCGAGGGGATCGAAGATCCGTGAATTTGTTCAACCAAACGTGACTGTAGCCGCATAAATAACAGATACTAACTTCCTTTTCTTTATTGAACAAGTCATGTCCTGAAGGCTTCTGTAAGTCACCATGAACCAATATTCTGCTTAGAAACTGGTTTTATTGTAATATGACTTTATATGACTTAAACCTTCTCAAAAAGGTCATGCAATCCATTACTATTTCTGTTCCAGTTAGGTTTTTGGTTTGTGGTTTGGTTTTTTTTTTATTTTAACACAGAAGTGATTTTTTTTTTTTTTAGTGCCTCTTTGTAGCAGAACTGAATTTGTTACGTTAGGTCCTTCTCTCGCATCTAGTTTCTTTTAATTCTTAATATGGCAAAATGTTTTCTTGGCATTATCTCCCCCCTTTCCCTTGTGGGTGTGGGGTGTTTTTTTCTTCTGAATTTGGTATTTCCTTTAAGGAACTAAGGACCCTAAAGATACAAGGGCATTGAAAAATATAAAACTGGTCAAGATGGATGGCAAAACCCACCATGCATAAATAAAGTACCCCCTTCTCTCTCCTTCTCCCCCCTCCCAAAATGAACAATGATTGTGTGGTTGAAGACCTGGCTGAATAAGTGTGTCAGGTACTGATTGGAAGAATGATAAATGGAGTGACCTAACAAAGGATTGACTTCTCCAAAAGACAGGCCTTTTTTAATGGATGGAAAGGGAGGAAGCCTCATTTAGAAGGGAAAGGCTGTTGGCAGTGCAGATATGACAAAGGGGAAGTCGACAACCATTGATTTACGTTCGGGAATGACAGTTGAAAAATTCAACAATAATCATGACAAATGAGAAGCGATGCAGTCAGAGGAAAAAATGCCAATACGTTAAGCCTGAGAAGAAATGCCAAGGTCACAAGGAAAGGTTCCCAAACTTCTGCTTTTGACAACCTTAATGGAAATATTGGAAAAGATGGGGTACAGGTTAAAAGGTATGGTTTGGAGAGAGGAATTGTAGGCGATGCTAATTAGAGTTTGTTCTTTTCAAGAAGGTCGTGTGTGTTTGCCTACAGTAGTGTTGAGACGAACTGACCATTAACAGACTGTTATCCTCCAGAGTATCATTTTTTTTCTTGAGGAACTGCTGAACTAAATTAACAGCAACAGGCAAACAATCATGTTCATTTTAAAATATCACTTTGCTCATTGAATAAAGCAGATCTTTAGACTTTTTTTACCCTGGTCTTATGCATGCTATATAACTTATTTAAGAAAATAATTGAAGTATGATAATAAGATTATAAAAGATTTAGATAGACTGTTAGGTCAGATCTGAATAAATAAGTCTGGCATCTGAGAACTCTTTAAATGTAAATCTAAACACAGTAGTATAATCTTGTGAAGAGATTTTAAAATAAACAGTGCCCTGTTTATTTTTGTTTTTCAGCTTATTGAAGCAGTTAGTGGAATGGGCAGACCATGTGTATAAACCAGTTATCTTCTAGTGCATTAGGTTTACATTACATTATTAAGTAATTTACAAAATTGCAATATGCAGATAGTCACTAGTGTAATGAAATGAGCAGCTCTCTGTTTACTTGGAAACCTGAGAAAATAGCGTTGGTGAGCAAAACATGCCTACCCAGCATATCTTATGGAAATGAGTAGGAAGACAGTGAATATCAAAAGCTGTTTTATTTGTGTGGTATTAAGTGTCATGAATTGCTTTCAGATATGTCTTTGCAAATATTCCATGATATTGATTTAAAAAAAAAAAAAACCTACAACTCCACCCAACAAAACTGCCTTTAGATGGGACTAAAACCAGAAATTTCTGAATTAGAAGGAATGATCAGCTTCATAATAGCTCATTATTACAGTACATCTTTCAAATTAAACTCATTTCAAACTCCTGACTTGTAAAGGGTTAAGCCCTCACACACAAGTACTAATTTAGCATGCAGCGGTCATTTTAACCTTACATGTACTGAAGAAGATTATACATTTTAAAACAAATCTGAAATACAGTATGGACAAATAATACCTGGGCTTGGGGGGGGGGGGGGGGGGGGGAGACACACTAAAAATAAAAAACCCGACCCAGAAATGTTATAAATTGCTAGGACCCGTTATTTGAAGTAAACCTGGATCTATAACGGGTTTTTACTAGTCCACTTATACCTGGGGCTGCAAAGTGGAATATAAGGAAACTAGCCTCTTTAGATTAAACATTTTCTAATCAGCTTTATCACTCATATCTGAATTTATCTTATTTGAGGAAAATGCCAATATATTAGCAAGCATATATGATACACAAGGTGACCCTACCAACTTAATGACATAATACATTATCCTTAATGAAGTCAATATCTTGTCTTTTAGCTGTCTGTCTATTGGGGCGATTAATTGCAGTGTCATTAAAGTTAGCTCTCTTTTCATTTGAGCTTGACAAGTCGCATAAAACTAATGTTCTTAGTTATCAGCCACTGGAATAGGATGGAGGATGGAGGAAATTGTAGGACAAATAAGGGGGTACTGCAACAGCTAACTCGAAGGAATTTTTCCAATGACTGTTTTCCAAGCCTTCTATTGCCAACTATGCACTACTAGTTAAAACCTTTGAAACAGAATTATCCAGATCGGGGTTTGCTTATGTGTATTGAGCTTGAAGTAGAACATAATGAACAGCAAACTATCGGAGGCCACTATTTTATTAAGACATTGGGACTGAAAAATTTGCAGAAATAGCCCCATGAGCAAAGTTAAATGAAATTACCTATCCTAAGTTAATGCAATAAACAATATAAAAATATGTATTTTTCTCGTACTGTAGAGTTTCTCATTTATCGGAGTGTGAAATAAATATAAAGCAATTTAGGAAATGAGTTTATATGAAATAATGGCTTTGCATCTTTGATAAAACAAGTTTCAGTCACTAGTGATGATAGCGATGAAGCTCTGGTGCCCAGTGCTAATTGTAGCGCAAAAGCATCACTCCCTGCCTTCCCCCTACCTCTGAAACTACAAGACAGGATGGCTGTAATTTACAGTGTGTTATCTTTGTCTATAGCGGCAAGATGATATGAAGTAAATCAAGGTACGAGTAATGAAAGACTGAAAATTTATTCCTTGGAGCACACTTTAAAGTGTAGTATCTGTTATAGTGGCACTGCCTGAAGACCCTGAAATGAGACTTGGATGAAGGGCAATAAAGAAGCATAGAGGCTCATGTTAATGTTGTTTGTCTGAGGTTAGTAATTGGGTTCCACTGATGAGTTGTGTGAAGACAAAGTGAGAATCCTAGCAAGTATTGTAAATCTTACATTGTTGGAACAAGAAGCAATCCTAACAAATATTGATCCTTCCTGTGCCCAGAGGCGAGGAAGAAAGCAGCATGCTGCTGAGCCAGTGTTGTTTCAATAGCACCAATTACCTTAGTGAGGCTAGTGCTCTGCATGAAATCCCACCAGGCTCACAAATTGTGAATTATCAATGATTAGGCTTTTTAGATATATCCCCTAAAATCATGCCAGGTTAGCTTTCTGTATCAATTCTCCTTTCAGCCCCCAAAATGTATCTCTCAAAAGCCTCTATTTTCAGCTTTTAAAATGCTCTGGATATGTTTCAAGTACATTTCCTTTCTCTCCCATATATTCTCTTCTCCCTCGCTATCCCCCCACCAGCTCCCCTCCACCCCCCACCCTCCACCCCCAAAGAAAAGGACAGATCTCACAGCACTTGAAAATACTTACTGAAAATTTGTTTAACTTCTATTTTCTTGTTTCTAATTCACATTAACTACTAAAAAATACATACACTGAGACAGTTTTAAAGGCTTATTTAAATAAAACCTCACATTCTGCATCTGAAACTTCAGTGTGCTTTTGACTCTAAATTCAGATTTCTTCTACAAAAAACTTAATCGTTATTAAGTAATTTACAAAATTACAGTGTGCTAAAAAATTGACTTTTTTGACTCTAAATTCATATCTAGTCATATGCCTCTGCTTTCAGGCTTGGTTTCTGTCTGATCTTATTTGAGGTTATCTGTCCACATAGAGTGAGGCTGCTAAAATGCTGTATGAAGGAAAGGCTTTTGATAGGGTGTGAGGTGGAGGGTGACAACAGTAGTCTGTGGGTTCAAACTGGTGATGTAGCATCGTGACAAGTCCCTGTCCTGATGAGCTGCAGGCACGTGCGTGCTGGGGGCAGAGAAAGGGGAAGTCAGAGGTCAGTAGCAGACACAGGAAGAGATCCTTCTCCTGACATCTCCTAGTCCTGTGCTGTGACCACTGCAGCATTCTTGTCTCTTCTATGGCATTTGTGGTTATTGATGACTTCAAGGCCAGTAGGAGCTTTATAGAAAATTTACAGAGAATCTCTGCTACGCTGTGTGAAAAAGGAGGCCTAGTAAGGTGGAAGAGTAGTGCATAAACATATGTAATTGCTGCTGCTTTGTTGCTTGATGGTAGGCATTGACCTTGAGGTTAGCTACTACCTCAACCTATCTTTTGGGGAATACCTTGCAGTGTGACAGACTTTCTGGCAGGAGCTCTCTTCAGTAAAGGCCTGTGCCTTTTATTGAGAGGAACGGAATTTTTCTCCATTCCTACCAATTTTACCTACATTACCCATGTTACCTCTTCTATTTCTCTTACACTTTTGAGTTCTCATCACGTTGTGTTTGCTGTATTGCTAGGCTGACGGATTCTCAACTGAATCAGTTCAGAGAGTGGGGCAGGGCAACCCTTTGTGCCCAGTCCCCTGTGCTGTGGGGACATGAGGGGACATCAGGGAAGAGTTCACAATTTAGATGTGGTTTTTTTTCTTTCTTTCTTTCTTTGTAGGTAGCATACTGTCACTGCTTGAGGTTGGCAACCACTAAAGGGGTGGCTGTGTGCATCTGTGCTAGAGGAGCATTGGGGGCACCCCACTTGGACTGAGTAGACTGGATGTGAGGGCTCCTAGCACCTGGTATCTAGTTTTGAAAGGCCCTGTAAACTGTTGCACATGAGCCTGCCTGAAGTTTCCATGCAGGTTTAGAAGATGTTGTCATTGAAGGCTTTGGATTTTGAAGCATTTTCCTGCAGAAGATGAAAACCAGCACCCGCTGTTCCATTGCACAATTCTTTTTCAATTGATCACAGGCCAGCAGCAGTTCCAGTGATTTAAAGTAGTTGGTTGATAGGTTTAAGAATCTGTATAAATGCTATCATATCTGCACCAATAGCATAATGAGAAATTCATGTCTTTATTGTATAATAATCATAACATAAAAATGCTGAGCATTATCGCTGAAATGGAGCTGTGAAGGTGGTGGCCTGTATATGTGATACTTAATACTATTTAGTGTGTATTGGTATGGTACACATAGAACTGAACACTCTTGGTGTTGAAAACATTTTAATTGCGAGTGCAGAAAGCACCAGTCTATTTTCAATAGGACTACACAGAACATTATTGAAACCATGTTTTTTTCCTGGGGCTCAGACATCTGTTGGAAGGAATTCTGCACTGCTCATGTTATTGTTAAATATATTTTTATACAATATTAAACAAACTGGGGCCTTGAGAAAAGAAGGTGGCTACAGTAATGGTGAATTTTCAGTATAAGGTAATTTCCCAATGTTACAAGAGACTCTTAATAAGGAAAGAAAGCACAAAGGTAAGTGTATCAACAAAATTTGGAATAGAATGGTGGTGTTTTCTTTCTTTTACTGTTCAACTGCATTTGTCTACCATTCTTGAGTAATACAGTTTTCTCAAAAGAAAATGCTAATTTATTTTTAATAATCTGTGGGTTGCTATATGTCAAATTGGACTACAGGTGATTGACGGTCAGGTTAGAAGTGGACTGACAGTAGGCTATAACATCAAAGCTGCAGGCTAGGGGAAGTTGCTTTTTTGCAGGAGTCAACCTTTTCTATTTAAGAAACAATGCTTTTTCTTTGTCAGTGCTAGACTTTGAATAAATTGTATAGCTTTGATTTCTCCCTCTGACACTATAATATACTTTTAATTGCTTATACATTGCTTTATACATACAAAATCTGTGATCCTCCAAGCCCACCATGCCAGCAGCATTCCCTCAATAACTTCAATTTTGTATTTAATTCTCAAGGAGATCAGTTCAGTGTTTTGTAACTTTTTTCTCAATCCACTTTTAGATTTTCATGATGGGATATGTGTTTTATGATCTTCCATTAAGCTGAGGTTTGCGAGCCTTTCCTTTCATTAGAACTCTTCTTGTTTACTTACCCTGGCCATTGTCCTACTCCAGTCCATTGTCTGACCACCACAAAAAATACATGTGAGATTTAGTGCAAGAGGCTGTTTAAACTCTTTAATTAGCATAAATAGCTGGTTATTTCCCAAGTTGACCTTACTAGGGTAAGCATAGAATACTACTGTCCTGCCCCACCTTTGATTTAGTTCCTTTTAGCACTTGCAAATGATTTAAGGCATTCTGATATCTCTGGAAATCTAGATGACTCAGCCTGACACTGTACAATATCATTTCTTCAGTTTGCACTGCCACCACTGGACACCGCGAGTAGCTGCCATATTCTTAGTGGTTACACACAGATTTTTAGACACCTAGACTTTATTTCTTCTTGCAGCTTTCTGCTGTTTCTGGACCTTGTTCTGTGATCTAAGTCCCAAACTCAGTAAGCTTATGGATAAGATTTACCTGTTTTAAGTAACTTTCTAATCATTTGGACAGGCGTCAGTTCTGGGACAGAAATGAATGAATATTTTGATTAATGTTGTTGACTGGCTTTGCCCATTTTACTGTATTCCTTTCTTACCATTTAAGATATATAAACTAATTAATTCATAAGTAGTTTCCTTGGTGCCTTACAGTGCTCTGGGAAGCTTTAAACATCTACCCTGAGTTGACTCTGGCTACTGAATAACCTCACTCTTTCTCGAAGTCTGAGTAATGCAAAGGAACATAAACCAGCAACAAAAGTTTTCCCTTTGTGCAGACTCCAATATTCCTCTTACACCCTATGCAGTATTGGAAAATAAATGTTTTTTCCCCTCTATGCAGGTAAACCATGACTTAAGTTTTCCGTCCTGTCACTTGCAAGACCAAACTTTCTAAGGGAAGGCAGAGAGAAGAAGCAGTGTTGCATGCTTCCCGTCATCTAGACAGTTGCCCTACTGAAATAAAAGCTGTGGGTCTCTCTCTGGCAGGCTCATGAGTGTGTTTAGCTGCCCTTCTCATTTGTTTCCTTGGACTCTGCTACCTATTTCAGGACAAGGCCAGAGATCCGTTCACTTTATGGCTTGGTCCCTATGCTCTATCCAGAGATGACTGTAGAATCTGATGTGGACAAGGCTATTTAGTAAAATTGTGTGAAATAGCTAATATATACATGAATTTTTCTTTATTGTGCATGACGTGAAACGTGTTACTGGATAATGTGAAAACAATTTTCACGTCATCCAGTAACACAACAGTGTATTTTTTGCATGCGCTTCTTTTGTTTGTGTGTATGGAATGTCTTCAAATTTTGAGAGAAAGAGCTGAGAGATGGGAGGACGAGAATACAAGATGCATCACAGAGGTCTAAGCAGCTTAGTAATATATTATGAATAACATTACTGCAAAATAACTATTCTGAAGATGCAAAAAAGTTTTGGAAAATTCACAGGTTTCCAGCGATTTTTAAGATAATTAATTATTATTTGCAACAGAAATATCTATATTGAAGACATGTATTATTTTTCTGTGTTTTAATAATACGTTTTACCATTTGAGATTTCTTCTGAAAGCAGAAGTTTATTCCAGTTTCCTGCAAGTAATTATATCACCCCACTGGAAAGATTCTTTTGGACTAATGTTAGAATCCTTCAGATTTGTGATTTTTCCACAATACAAGCACAGGATTAACCCTTCTCGTCCTATATGCGTGTGTGCAAAATCTGTATCTACCAGCCACAAGGTTTTTCAACTGCAAATTAAGAACACAGCCTACAAACCCCATGTTTATTGTACAGATAAAATGATATTTTTATAACACAGTTAAGTAGTGAGTATTCATTTTTGCCACCTAGCCCCACACACCCATCATAAGAGTGTAGCTGTTAATTATACACTTATCTCTTTTCCTAAGCCTCAACAAGAAACTAGGGACCACTAAAAACATGCTCCCTTTCATTAAAGAGGAAATTATTACCATATATTTTTGTAATAACCAATAACATTTCAAATTACTCACGTTTATAGCTTGTAATCAAGTTTATGTTTAACCTCTAATCCCCATGAAGTAGGTAATGACTGGTTTGTTAGTTAACCACTCATGGGAAGTTAAGGGCAGTTAACAATCTACCAAACCAGTCATTAACTACAGTAGTGACTGATTTCTCAGGTGTTATTGGCATTATAAACTTCCTTCAATGGTTTGTAACAGAAATATTAATTTGTAAAGGAAGAAAGCATATTTCAGTTACTATGCTGTGACAGGCTGAAAAATTTGGTAGTTCCATTTTATTTCATTGCTCCTCGTCCCCCACCCCCGCTAATGAGTGCATAGAAGAGGGCAAGTTATTGGCTGTAGTCTTAGACTACATGTATGGGTCCTTTCAGAACAAGCACAGTGGCAAGTATGTTAATGGGATTAGTTTAGACAAATGTGGACAGCTAGGGTTTGAAGCACTTTGGGATGAGATTTCCTGCTGGTAGGTAAATATGTCCTCCCTCGATAGTGCTCGGAGCCTGTAGCAACAGTGTCATGGCACTGGTGTATTTGTGATATAAAGGAAGATGACTCAGCATGACATGTGCTTTAATTATGTGTTTCATTTAAATACTTTTTGTTCGATGTTTTAAAGCATACTAATTAAAAGGTAGTGTTTCACAAGCGTCATTTTGACGCAGAATGATTAAGAGTAGCCTGTTTCTTTAGGTAATTTAGGTATCACACAGAGGTTAAAAGTAGAGTCAGGCTAAGAATTTTCATCACTTATCCAGGTTACCTTTTTTGTTGGTTTGAATACTTTAATAATGAATTAGCTCACTGTTAAATACCTAATTTCTCCAAATGAATAGCTTCTAGCTTTTCTCTTTCTAAAATTGTGCAGCAGTATGGTTCATACAAGTATCAGTTTGCTTATACTAATCAGTGTAAATCACTAAGAACTTTCAATAAATGCCTGGTACCTGATCTCACGTTTGCTTCATGTTCCAATTAATCTGAAGCCCATATGAAGCTTAATTAAGATCCTTTTTTGGATCCTTGGCTTTAGGAGGTGTTTGGTACGTTCTTTATCCCATGAACTTTAAACCTACAGAAAAGCAGATTCTGGAGTTTTGGAAGCTTTCGTGCTGCTGTAATCCATACTTGGTGTACTCTTCATTTTTTCCTACTTTTTCCTCTTTATGTGAGAGAGATCAAAAAGGAAAGGAAAAAAGTAGTGGATGGTTTGGGGTTTTTTCAGGCTATACCATGCAGGACTTTGGTTTCAGTATGGAAATGTTTGAATTATGTTTAAGCTTTCTATAGGACTCCCATTGAACCCCTGTCTTCCAAAGAGGGGAAAAATCCCCGACTTCGTTGTCTTATATTTAGAATAGACGGTATCAGCATGAAACAGTTGAAATGCTCCTTTGCATCTCTTTTTATTGCACTGTTTTGCACTTAACTCCAGGTCTTGGCCTTGTTCCCTCTGTTCTGTTTTATATAAAATCTCCCAATTTGGCAGAATACTTGAAAATTTAAAAAAATAAATAAATAAAGGTAGGAAACAGAAAGTACTCTTTTAAACTGAATTTGCTGTTTTAATGTACTCTCTTCTATGTGTGAACTATAAACACTTGTGGTAAATACAATCTGGAGTTTCAGATTTAATTGGCAGAGTTCGCAGTGTGTTCTGTGGAGTTCTGTTTGTAGTTTAAGTTATCTTAGAGAAACATTTGCTTTACTGGAAAGCAGTCTCACAGGGCTAAAACTTCCAGTCTTATGAAACGTAGGATGTGTGTAGGATGTGTCTTTCCCAAAACAGGCTGTGTATGTATAGAAGCCCCTCTTAGAGTCAGCGCCTCTGGGAACCATGTCCATACAGTTCCTTAAACTGCTGGAAGCTCCTCAGATGCTTCCAGCAAGGATGATAATTGATGTCTGCTACAGCTGTATGTTCCATGTGGAGTGGACATCTCCCTGATAGGTACTGGTCTGAATCTGCTCATTTCACATAGGTCATCGAACAGCTGTCAAATAGTAACAGCTTTAGGTCACAACTAGCTTGGCCCACGTTTGAACCAGTGACCTAGGGGTGAAAGGCATTTTCCTGCACTATCAATCCTCTCAGACATCAAGTCCCCTTCGTAGGCTTTCCACTGGAACTTCCACCAGATAAATTGCGTCTGTGATTTCATTTAATGTGACACCATATCTTGTAAGAAAAATATCTCACTGACTTGTCAATGAAAGTTCTTTGATTTGTATTTAACAATATATAGCACCACTTTACAAAGCATCACATTTTTTGTACCTTGGGTATTACATGGGTTAAAGATAGCCATACTCAAATTGTAGTTTTGCAGTTACAGGCTGATCTACTGTACTGTATGTCCCTTTGGGGAAAAAAAATGCGAGTTCCAGCCACAGATTATCAGGAAATTCCAGCCAAACTGCAATTGCATTGTGATAATGCAGTACTTTGTTACTGAGCAGGTTAAGAACTGATATCTCCATTATGTAGCATATCATGAAATGAATGTTATTGTTAAGCATAAAGACAGGACGTATTAGAGGTATCTTTTATTACATAGTCTTCATTATAAAAGAACAGCTAGTGCTAAAATGTTATCCATATGATAGGTAGAGGTACATTGTTCTTGTGCTGCTGTCTCTGATTAAGACTAGGATAATGTACGGTTCCTGCCTTTTATGTCCATCAGGAAACAAGACAGATCAAGGTAAAATAGATGAGTGTATGTTGGCAAAAGATTAAAAAGACCGCTAGTAAAGTCCATTAATAATTCTCATATTTAGGATTTGCTTGGTACTGTACTTACAGAATCTACAACATTTAATCTCTTTTCAGAAAGACCAGCTGAGAGAACCTTTTTCCTCCTCTGAGTGATAGGCCTAGATTTTCGGAGGCAGCACATTTGTCTGTCAGAGCTCTTGGCTGGTGTCGTGATTTAGTTTCCGTCAAATGATGCTGGTGTCCGGTTGATGATATAGCCTTGCTGGATATGGGGAAATTTGTTACCTTTAGCTTTGACAGGAAGATAATTGCTGATGGTTAACAGAACTGTGCAGAATCCATTGGTTTTGCAGCAACACAAGCAATGGAATCTGCCTCAAGAAGTCAGTCTTTTCACATAAACTTCTGTAGGCTGCTTCTTCATAAGACAAATTTTATTTTTTGTTGCATCAAAGTGTATCTGTGTATCGATAGCTTTGGAAGCTTATTGACCTGAACGGAAACAGTGCGCCTTACAACGATGAAGACTTGATGATGTAGCATCATTTTGTTCTAATCACAGCACTTACGATTTATTTTTTTTTATGTTTTTTTTACGGTTGTCAAAAGAAGGGGGGGGAGGTCACTGGTTGTTTGCCTTTGCTAACTGAAAGCACCTCCTGTACATATAACTTGTTAAATATAAATGGTGAAAATATTAAAACAGGTCTCAGAATTAGAATGGAATAGGAAAAACTTAAGATAAAGCAGTAAATATTGAGTTAATACAGAAGAGATTTTAAAATCCACTTAAAATGCTAGAAGTGAACTTAAAGGAGTTACCATAAATTATGGTTAGTGGCAATATTTTGTGATCTCTTTTTTAATTTTCAACTGTTTGCGGACAAAGGCTTCATTAGACTTTTGCCAAAAATACTATAATTGTTTGCAATATTTAATCACTATATCAATATGCCTTTTTCCAGCTTTCTTGTGGCGATAAAAGCATTCTTCCTGTCTCCCCACACTTATTTCTGGGGTCTGGACTGTGAGATACAGAATTGCCTGAAAAGCTTCTCTCACTCTTCCTCTCCAGTATGATAGTGAAAAATAAATTGGTTTTTAATAGCAGAGAATAAAATCTATAAATGGAGTAACCAGCAATATCTCCTTACTTGTCTTGTTCATAATGTTTTTTAATATTCTTAGACTTCTAGAATGGTTTAAACAAGGAGGAGTTTGACTGATATTAGTAAATATCTTTATTGGAGCTCTTTTTCCAACAGAGGAATTCTAAGAAAAACAGGGTAATATGAAGTTCATGGAGAGAGGATTATCTGGTCTCACACACAATATATGTAATATATGCAGTACTTTGCTTTTAAAATTACTATTGATTTTGGGGTATTTCCCCTTTAAAAGGTTTACGCCTAGATTAACTGAAATCTAGACTCACCTTCATACCTTTCTTCCCATTCATAGAATCATAGAATCATTTAGGTTGGAAAAGACCCTTGGGATCATCGAGTCCAACCATCAACCCCACTCTACAAAGTTCTCCTCTACACCATATCCCCTAACACCACATCTAAACGACTCTTAAACACATCATGTTTCTTTATAACCTAGCCTCCAAACATTTATCTACTTACTACCTTCATCGCTTCTCTTAAGTTTACAACATATGTCCTCAAACGCTTTTTTTTTTTTTTGTTTTGCCTCCAAAAGCTGCTTTCCCTGCACATGCTTTCAAATCCCCATTCTTCTTCTCTACTCGTTTTGGGCTGTGTGCCTGTCTGTGTCCTTTCCTCTGGCTGTCTCCTTTCCTCCGTTCCAGCCTGCAGCAGCCTTGGGTGCACACCTCATTGAAAGCTCAGGTTCTCCTTATGCATGTGAGCAAATTTCCTTCTGCATACCTTAAATTTGTCAGCCAATTTAAGATTATGACAGCAGCTGGCACTTAGCTTTCATGCCTACATCCTATATTTGTATCTTGTGAGGAAAAATATTTGGCGTTTAACTTCCTGGTCATTCCTCGAGGCACAGAGTAAGCAGCCACAGTTCTAGTGAAGGTCCAGGTCATTACTTAAGCATGGGTCCACTAGCACAGCTCCTTATTAACAAGTTTCATCTGACCTCAAAGAAAGCATTTCTTTTCGCTCTGACAGCCTCTGGTGTAGAAAGTCTTGGAAGTCAGGCCGTGTGGTTTCACCTGCCAGGATCACTTGTGAAAATAAGAGCATCTGGGGGGCAGAAAAGGACAGCGGCCCCACCTACCCCAACCCCCACACTTTTTTTTTTTGTGTTTTTTTTTTTTTTTAAATATTAATCATATAGTTTACTTCCCCATTGTATTAAGGAAAAGGCAAGTTCGTTAAGTGATTTGAATTTCTTGGTCATTTAATGAATGTATATTTTTATACCTACCCTGAATTACTACAGGTTTTGTGTAAAGTGGTTGCCACTATGCATTAATTTCCCAACAAAGCTACAATAAGGAGTTTGTCATTGTAGTCCAACGTGCAGGAAGTGTTTCTTCCATGTGGTTCAGATGTTTGAAAATACAGCTCTTTCCCCACCAAAGAGCTGTGTTGGTCAGGACTCTGACCTTAAAGTCTGACTTAAAAATTCTGTAATTGACTCGTAGCTCTCTTGAATTGCATTTATCTACCTTGTATAGGGCTGGTTTAGTAGTTAAGAACATGTAGGTTATGATGTGAAGTGATGGAATAAAGAAGATGATTTCACTGAAAGTGCCATGTGGCAGCAGCTCAAGTTTAATGACTTTTTAAATAGCTTATGGGAAGAAAGGAAACTGTGTTGTATTCTCAGCGAGATGTCACCAAGATCTAAAATTAGAGAAGTTATTCTGAAACACCTAACCTTTCCCCTGAAAAACAAAGAATGTTTAAATTGCATGTTGTGCCTCAAAGTTTCAGTCCCCTCCCACTGCCCCCTCCCCCCCAACTCTGCATCATTTTATTTTCTTTACTTGGTTTTACCACTGTATGACCTCGTGTTGTATTTTTTCTGAATGACAATGAAAGTAATTGAAAATATTGATTGGCAGTACAGTTAAGTTGTCAACACAACCATTTAATTTGTCAGGAGGACTTGTTAAATTGTCAAAAATCATATAAAAAAAACTCCTTCAGTCACTGATGATATACATTAGAGATGTTCACGAATCAAATGGGCCATTTTTGAGATAAGTGTTGAAGAAAAATTCTGAAATGGCTTTCTCCAGATTTTTTTTTTTTAAGGTCAGATTAAAAAAGAATACCCAGTGAATACCTGGCTAGCAAAGACATTCAGTAGAGTACCTGGACACAATATTACTTACTTATTTGCCAACAGCACCCTTACATGCACTGTGTTTATAACAATCTGGGTTGAAGTTTGGTGTTACTTCTGCAGCAAGTATATTTATTTCAGCAGTTTATTTGTTTTAATGTTTGGGCACTTTGATCTTAGGTTTTATATGTAGGCTATACTGTAAAAGACAATGCTATTAGTGTTTTATGGACCTTATCTTTGTCTTAGGATAAATGTTCCATTTGGTCAACGTGAAACTATGCAAAAGTCTCCTTACATATGATTTGAATCTGCAGACTTAATCTTGGATACTGGTATGGTTTAAGGTGGCTGCAATTCAAATAAAACGGTACCAACTTCTCTGCAGTGTCTTGTTTTTTCTTGTTAATGTAATGGTAATTTGAACTGTAGGTGAGATTTTCTAGGCTGCCTCAGGCAGTTAGTTGCACAATTCCGGTTGGCCTCACAAATCCAACCACTTTATAATGCCATTCAGAGGGAAGTGTTCCCACTGACCAGAAATTGCATTTCTGCAATTCATCCTGTAGCTTTCCTTTTCTTGGGGCTGGTGGTACTCCAGATGATGTTGAATGTTCTTTTCCATTGGTTTTGCCAAGCCAACTGGGAGAATTGAAAAGTGATTTCCTTAATTCCATTATAATCTGTGATATTTCCTACATTAGGACTCTGGTAAAGGCAAGTTCTTAGCTTTTAGTCCTGCAAATTTACAAAATGGTGGATTTTGTTGTAAATGTATTAGAGAAAAATATTTCAATTTTTTTACTGTAACTAAAAAGATTCGTAACTTTCTCTTATACCTTGGCATTTGGGCTGTGGTATTTAAGAGCCTTGATTTTACAGAAAAAGGTGTTAAGAAATCTGCAGATTATGGTTAGGACATATAAGGAGCAACATTTTAATATCCAAATTTGTATAGTGTAAGATAGCAATATTATCAAGACTGCAGATATTAAGTGATGTTGTGATCTCAGTTGTGGACAGTTGCAAATGTTTGCGCTGCATATCATTGTGTGTTCTTAAATGAAAAGCATGTGGATGTTACTTGGTTTTCTTTGTTGATCAGAATACTGTATTAAAAGTCTTAAAAATATTTCAGACTCATTTCGCCAATCATGGCACAAAATGTACTTCTGTCTATTCTTTTTTTCCTCTGCCAAGCCTGTGCCCTTTAATTTCTATCTAAAGGGATTTTACGTACCTAGCAAAAAGCAAGTAGTCCTAGTGTGTGGAGTTTTACGTATCTCTAATACTTTTCCAGATTTGTACTTTTTCTAAGTACTTTGGGATGGAATGCACTGCATAAATATATAAATACACACAATTAATTGTTACAGCTTATTTTCTTTGAATAAAATCTTTCCCTTTTTGTATTATATCTGTAAGCTAGTTTGTGAAAATACTCGTATTTAAAAAGTACCTATACTATTTACAGCTGCAACTCATTTTTCATAAAATAGACTGTTCAAAACTGAAACCCATTTCTCTAAGTAGTCATTCTTCAACATGAAGAGACATTAAGAGGAAAGAGAGGAAAGCAGAGATCAGATGGTCTGCAGCTGGATTTAGGAAAGTGGAAGACTGATAAATAAATAAATAAACAAGCCCAAAGCACAGCAGTGGGGTTTAGGGAATAGTTAGCAATAATAGCTTGTCTTAGGTCAGAGAATTTCAACCTTATCACATCAGTGTGTTAAATAACATTTTCTGAAATATGGTTTTGCCTTTTGAGGTTATAAAAAGTCTCCTTCTGCCTTCCCCCAGTGTAGAAAACCGTACCGTCCTCACTGCAACAGTCCATGCCCCTCCTGCCCCCAGTACATACATTTAAAAAAACCTACGGTATTATAAATACAATTGTCAATATACCTTAATTTATCAAAGATCATTTAAGAAAAAGCTTGCATGTTTTATAAGCATGTTAAATTAGCCATGCGTTCATTATATTGGAGATTTTACATTTTAATTATGATTTGTGATGTCCAAATTATAGGTCGGTGTGTATGCCTTTGTTGCAGTGGCTTTCTCTCATCTATCAGTTCATTTGAGCTGTAATATTACTTTCTTCTAATAAATTTTTAAGCTCATCAAGTCAGGACAGGAAAATTGTCCATGGATTGGTCTCCTACTGAGCTCCAAGTATTAAGAGGGGGGTCGGGTGTCTTCAGAATTGCTCATTCTGCTTGCAGGATGCAGAGAAGCTTTGTGCCAGAGTCCTGACATATGAGAGAGAAGCAGCTCTAACCTGAATGTTGGAGAATCCTGACCTTAATTGTTCAGGACAGGGACAATGAATCTTGATCCTTGGAACAGTCTTAGCTATTCTGGGAAATGTAGTCATCTCAAAGTATGACAGTTTAGTTATTACTGATTAGACATGTTTCAGATGAGATTTCCAGGGATCAGTGATTAACATACACCATCTACAAGTAATATTTTTTCAGGGTCATATTCTGCGGGGAGCTTGGTTACCTCAAATCCTTCTTAAGTCACTGCTTTCTTATTTTAACTCTTGGATGGATGTTGGTACAAAAGCTTGCAATTTCTTTTTAATTTTTTTTTTCTCTCCAAGTGGGTAGGCATACCAAATTACTTATGGAAAAGCTAATACAGCTAAAGATATTACATAGCAGAGTATGCTGACTAACATTCTCCTGGGAAGTGCTTTCAATAGAACACACCATAAATCTGTTATTTATGAAAGGACCTCTCTGTCTCTCTAAAGGTGTAATTTCTTTACTGTTGCCAAAAAAATATGTAGCAGTCCTTACTTCTGTAAACGTTTTAGGCTAGGTAGATTTTGAATTTTCAGTGCTCCAAAGAAAAATGGTATAAAACATTCACATAATAGGATGAGAGACTTTTTACAGGTACCAAAATGTACATGTATCCAGAAAAGTTGTGGTGGCTTGCTGTTAGAAGATAACCCAAGGTGATGAATGGACATTAGGACAGAGTTCATTGGTAAAAGGAAATGTGAACAGCATCGCAAGTGTCATGACTGTGAATGCTATTGGAGATCTTGTGGAAGAAATGGATGTTTCCCTCTAGACTTGGAATTTTCAATAAGCTTCCAAAAGCCAATTGTGTAGTGCAACACATGTATTTAGTACTCTAATTACACTAATGATATTCTTTTGAGGTTTTCCCTTCCCGCATACTGCTGGATGCAATATGCCCTCAAGCATTTTTGACCTGTAAAATGCAGAATGTTTTCTGATAAGTGATCTTGCATGTTGCAGGTGCTCAGTGATTTGCAAGGTCTGATTCTGTTTGAGGGATGTGGAGAAAAAGTTGTCTCAATAGTACTTGAACTCTAAAAATGTTGGAGATCATAGAATCATAGAATCATTTAGGTTGGAAAAGACCCTTGGGATCATCGAGTCCAACCATCAACCTCACTCTACAAAGTTCAAAGAGATGGAACTATATATAAGCTTTTGTAGCTTACTCCCATTTTGCTTCTTTGTTGGCTTGCTTTTTTGTCATGACTTTACAGTCTTGAGTTGAAGTGCCACTCAGTATTGGATATACACCAATTTTAAACAGAGCAGATAAATATTGTATGCTAACCTAAGCAGCATAGCTGTTCAGTCTACTAAAAATGCAGCTCTTAGCATGATTCTTTGTTGTTCGAGTAACCAAAGGAGCTTACTTTGCTCAGAACAGTGTATTCTATTTAAAACAAAAATAAATTCTAGTATGTATTCTGCTCTTCTCTGTTTTCACTAGCATTTAGAGAACAAGCAGAGAAAAGCAACATGTCTTTGTCCTCTATATACTGCATAAAATGCATTGTAAGCATTTTACAAGCATAAAGTATGATTTTTTTTATTTAGTACTTTACATTTGAGGATCGTGACTAGCCAATCCTTTTATCCAGGCCTGCTATTTCCTACTTAGTATGGGAAGATGAAGATAGAAAGATGGACTCTTGCATAAGAAAACAGGCTACTATTTATCCTGGGGTCAGTTTCTACCACTGTGTAAGGCTTTCCTGTGATCTTTGACAAGTGTTAATTTCTTTTGCCCCAGTTTCCTATGTGTAAAACACAGATAAAACTTCTGTTTGTTGACAACTTTGTATACTGTGCTGATATTTATGTAGGTCAGGGTCTTGTTCTTACAATCCAGGTTTGGGCTCTTAGAATGACTGTGGCCTTGGTCTGGAATTGTAATGCAAACCACAGGCTGACGCTTATAAAGAGCTTTTTGTCTTTGAGGCACCTTGGTGTAGTCTTCACAGCAGGTAAAGAGCTGAAAGAAGCTGGCAGAGTAACAAATTAGTCTACGTGTTTATATCTGTGGCTACATAAAAAATTAAAAGTTTTGTATAGTTATTTGTAAACCTCATACTAACAATGTCTTAGACATACAGCGTTCTAATGCGCAAAAGACCTTGCACTGTTGGATTTGCTTATTTGTGAACGACTGATCCATTGCGCCATCGAAAAATAAGTTAACTCAGTTAAGTGAAATGGCACGATAAATTTTGAACTCCTACCAAATCACTGTTTCACTCATTGTTGATTGCTATTTACTTATTTATGTTCATCAGTTACTATTTGTGTTGTCATTCTTTTATGGCTATGCCAATGTGATAAAATCATACATCTAGCTGTCTGTCTTGCATCCCTTTTTACAAAATCTATGCTACCTTTTTCATTCCGTCCTGTATTTTTATATCAGCTGCTCACACAGGTGCTGGTTATTCCCTTTAGAAAAGAAGTATGTTCCATCAAAGTATTCAACTATGGCTTCCTTACTTGTGACTGTCATTTTCTGAGGAATAGACTTTAATGTGATTTTGGGTTTATTGTGGAATATCTGGTACCTATTAGCCTGTAACTGTCAAAAAGTGATGAATTAGCAATAGTGACTCACACTTGGTCCTTTAATGCCTATCTACACCCAGAAGTGAGTTTAAAACTTCTTTCATCTCCTTTTGGTATGATCTTCAACAAAATTCAGATAAAAAGACATCCCACACGCTGACTCTTAACTCTGCAGTCTCTAAACCTGTGACTTGGTGACGAAACAGTATTGCGTTAATTCTTGCACCATTTAGTCTCCTTATCTAATAGCACAGGCTTATTCTTTGTAACTAACAACAATGAAGGGTGCCTTTAAGAAATCTCCAGTGAGCATCGAGGCATTACAGATTAGGTCAGTAGAACTGCTGCTAGGTTGAGCATGATGGATGAGTGGGAGAATGAGTTTCTGCCGCACGGTATTGTGAAATCTTTTCATTGTCACCAACGGGCCTATGAGGGGCTGATGAATGAGGGAGCAAGTGTCAGAAACGCCCTTCCTTGCCCTGGTGCACTTTTAATATCTCCCAGAGCTACAGGATGAGTATTGATAAAAGTAAAGTTTAAAAATAACCATGGAGTGATAGGTAGCAATGATTTAAGGAGAAAGCGGCGATGGGGTTAGAGAGGGTTCATTTTCTAAAAGTGCACAGAGGAGAGGAAGCTGAACTGTGTGGATCGGAGAAGGAGCAGGAGGCATTTTAGAAGCAGCTAATGTGATGAGGATGACGAGTTCCTTGATGGATGAGTTACTTCCATCTGGTTGCAGTATATGTAATAAATAGCTCTGCTCATGTTTGACCTCTCCCACTTACCAGGCACATCTTTGTCTTTTGGGATATCCAGGAGGGAACTGTCCATTACGGTCACGGGGAAGGGGCAACGGGGGAGGGAGAAAGAGTGACCCACATACAGAGCTTGGGAGGCTTATAGGGTTGGCACACAGGGCAAGGGAAAATGGTGTCAAAGTTGTATAAAGTGAACAAGAGATAAATTGTTCTATTCCTTCCTGTGCAATGTCATTTTAGAACAGGAGGCATGTTTTGAAATTATTTTTCTGCATAAAAATCTTGCAAAGTGTGATTGCAAGATTTGTAAAAGTGTGACTGTTCTTGTTCTGGATTTGTAGATTAAGATATTTTTTGCCTTGGCTTCTATTTTTTCCAGATTCTTTTTTCTGTCTCATCCAGGGAAAACTTGACAAAAGAATTGTGTTCCTTAGTGTAAACATTTAGCTGGAGGGCAGCAAGAGTTCTTGCTTATGGATAGAACTTGTCTCTGCCTTTGGAAAATTTTATCACAACAGATAGACAGGGATGAGCCAAAGATTTCTTTTGCTTGTTGTGTAGAACTTCATTCTGGAAAAAAATAGTTCATTATAGCTTCAAGAAGTGTGCTCAGAAACTAAAATGTGGTGCTAGATGTTTTAGTGTTGTCAAAGCCTTCAAAAGTAATCTGAATTCCTGAC